>NW_028288841.1:0-2400000 GCF_059628265.1 Tinamus guttatus | reverse complement strand
ACCGTATATTGACTCTTTTTACTACCTTTGCACTACAGTGCAAAATAACCAATAATTAGCATTTGTTTATCCTGCCTCAGCACAATAGAACATAGGAAGCGTCAGGTAGAATAGACCATTTTGACCTACCACAGCTAATACGTTGCCTTCTAATACCAGATACTACTTCAAAAGAAATATTCTACAGCATTCTCCTCAATTGGTCAATTTGTGCAACTAAAAAATTGAAAAAAATCCTCTCTGACTCCCAGGATCTGCCCATTTTTACCCTGGAACTTGCGGCTTCTTGAGAGACTACAAATATTATCATTTATACAAGTCACCAGGAATTCTTTAGCCATGATAAGCCATCTGTCTTAAAATTGACCCAGCAATAGCAAATTTCAATGGTTAAAAATTTACTGTAAAAACACACATCATCATCAAATATATTCAGGTCATCAGTTCATTTCAGAGGTGAAATCTTTTGCAATAGTGAGGCTACTGTGGAGATGTTTCATTCCAGACTCAGAACACTATCATACAATTTACAATAGATAATGTGCTGAGTGCCTAACATAAAAAATAATGTAAAATGTTTTCTTAAGAAATCATTGGCAAATTAATTGCATTATAAAAATCAATAGTTTATCATTTAATGGCTTTACTGGACACAGAAAAGTGGCTATGCTTTTCAAAGTTCTCATTGCTCGTCCAGAGGTTGTTTTTTGAATCAGTTTCAAAACTCTCTGAATCAAAGCAGCATGAAGGAATGGAGGTCATTAGCACAAATACTGCATAGAGCTATAAAGCTGATAGGTGTTCTTTCAGTTAAAAAGAAAGTTTATTGTCCATTTTCAAATGTTCTCACATTTATTTTATCTGTATTAAAACCCATATTAAGCCAAACAAAACATAAAAGAGAAACAAATTAGTATTCTTTTCAGCTCTGTGCTGGGTATCTTTCTACATCCAAGAATACTGGCTAACTAGTTAAGCATTCTCATTAAAAAAAAATCATGCTTTTAAGGATTTAAATGTTTTCTCTAAACAGAAATTTGTCCAGCTGATCACATGCCTGGATTCCTATAAAACCTGAAAGACCCAAGTATTTAATAGTCCAGTGAAGTATTACTGACTGAACACTCAGTGCCTTCTGAGCGCTGTAGAGCACAAACCCTTCACACAAACCCTTCAGGAACAGAATTACTTGGTGACAGCTGGATACCAGTGTCTTTGCCTTTATCCTAGCGCTGTCACTGAGGTGCACAGATATCCCACCTCAACTGCAGCAGCTCCCAGCCCTCAACTCTCCCCACGACTGTAGTTCTGTTTAGAATCTCGTTCTGGGCTTCACCAAAAAGACAGCATAGTAAAAGGGAAACGATGAAAATCTAATCTTGGGAACACACTCCATGAAAACTGGCCCTAGTAGGATCTTTTCATAGCTATTCCACATCCTGAAGTGGGGAAGCTACAGAATCTCTCCTGAGTAGTGGTTGGGGCTTAGGAAAATAGGTTGTGAACCGATTTTCAATTTTAGCATACTTACTCAAGCAAACTATCTTCTCCAAATCCTGCATTTTCAAGATCGAAAGGTGTTATTCCACCATTTTGAAAGGAAAGCCTTAAGCTGGTGGAGAGATTTTATGTGTGTGTGTATATACATATATAAAACTTTTATATACATATGCACATACCTCTGAGAAATGTTTCTGCCATAAAAGTTCAGAGATTGCTAAAGTAACTAATGATTGCGTATTTTATTTGAACAATATTTGCATTAGAAGACCAATATACAAATAAATATGAGGTAAAATAAAGTGCACAGGGTTGAAGGAGAAAGCACTCTGCGTGGAAGCTTTCGGAGGTCCACAAAGAGTGGTGGATACAATCGTGACCACACAAATTAACCTGCATGAAGTAATCTTGGCAAACACGTTCATCAGAAGGTCACAGTTGAGGAGGAAAGCTCAAGGGAAACGAAGACTTGCCTGGCACCGGGGCAAATGTGCCTCAGCTCCATGGCAGCTGTTACCAGGAGAAGGCTACGCAGGCAGCACTGGTAAACCACGTCTTCCCTTCCCGTAAATCCGGAACGGCAAGACGAGCTACAGAAAACATCATAAGAGACAGCATGTCTTCTTACTTAGTTTAATTAGTATTTATTATTTATATCGCTCCCAAAAGATGCACAGTATTTTATGGAATACAATATGAGATACAGAGACAGGGGATTTCCAAACTAGATGAAGTGACAGTCCAAAAAGACGTAAGCCAAAGTAATTCAGAACAACAGAATATAAAACAGACTGGCAAATGGTCATTAGAGTTGAAATGGAGCTTTTCACAGTGGGGAAAGGAGGCCACCTGGCATATATTAACTGGCAGGCTGCTCCACATGTGAGTGATGGTATGCAATAAGGCAGAGTCAGGAAAGGATGAGGGAAATTACAGTAATACTCTTATGGATATGAAGCCATGCTATATCAGTGGGGGTCCTTTAAAAATGGCTGCTTTTAATATCACACATCAAATATCTAGCGCACATTGAATACTCTTCTAAATTAAATCAATTCAGTTCCCAGCATGACACTGCTAATGTGGCTGTATTTTAATTTAAAAGACAGGAGACCAAACCACACCTTGTGCTTAGATTGTACATGTGAAGGAAGGCAGGTCCACATGTTCTAATTTCCTATTGCAAAATACAGTAAGCTTTTTTTCCACTGAAAATACATTGTAAACTGTACAGGTTCAGAGTACAGTAGGGCTGTGCTGGAAGGTAAGTGCATATGAATTCTCACGGTTTTCTCTCAATCAATAGCCAAGCACTTGCTGAACACCTTTCCAGGGCTTCAGGTAATGCACACTGCACAGCAGTTTGAAGCCTTTACACAAAGCAAAACATATATAACCCAGCTCAGGTATTAACAACAACCAGTCTAAAGATACAGCCTGAAAGAATTCAGCGTAACAACAAATGTTGATAAAATCAGACCCTGGAAGCGCAACAGGCCCAAGCCGTAGAGGGAGTCAAATGCAATTATACAAGGTTCCTTGCTTATTTTACTTTACTTGGCATTTTCAAGTTCTTCTCGCTAAAACAAATGTTATCTGCTTTTTCTATACAAACTGTAAGAAACTAGGTAAATATTTTTCCCTTAGAGTACTTCTTAAAACTTACTGTTTTCTGTAACAGCTGCCAAGAGGGACTTGTACAGCCCAATTTTGCCCTAAGCAGGCAGGTAGCTGCTTCCACATGTAATACTCACAGCTGGCTGCTTCACATACCTTTACAACCTCAGGCTTTTCAGCCCAAATCTTAGTTTCTAACTGGAATTTCTTGGCTCCTCAGGCCTTAGCATAATTCCTGTCACAACAGATTCAGGCTTCTTAGATACAGAGTTATGTGAAATGAATTTCAAGATCACTTTGGGTTAGACTACATAAACCATGTAGTTTCCTGTTGCCTACAGAAGCCCCAAAAGCTTTTTTAACCTTTCCCTTGCTATCATCATCTCCCTTTTGTCCTTTTCTATTAGCAGTTCTTATTTAATAACCTGTAGCTCAGTTTTAGTGTTATTGTTTTCCTTATCTTCAGCACCCATGAGCTGTAATCAGTGTAATCCAGTGTATGATAGAACTACGTGGAACGCGACTTCCTCAGAAATTCTGCAGTACAATGAGAAAGCTAAATAAATCTTACAATCTATTTATTTCCTTCCCTAGAAAAATTCAACAGTACCTTCAAGAAGCAAAGGAAAGACGTGCAGGGAGGCTGGGATGCTGCGAGACCCCGGGATGGCACAACACTTCCAAGCCGTCTCACCATGCTGCCATGGGCTACAGAGCCCCAGTCCTTCATAGAAGCATTAAGATGTGTTTCAAGGATGAAGAAAAGGTATTGTTATTTGTATGTGTGTGTGAAAAGACTGCTGGGATTTGTGAGCATAATGCAGTGATCAAAAGAGCAGTCATTAAAAAAAAAAAAACTCTCTAAAAATCTCATTCTGAAACTTGCAGCGTTTGTTACCTAACCTTCTTCCTAAACCTCACAAGCTTTTGTAGCCATCAGGAGATGCTCACTTATTTGCAACAGCAATGTTCAGCTAAGGGGGCCATCTTATTCATTTTCTTTTCTTAGAAAAAAGCACTAGATCTTCAAAATCCATCCAAGTCCCTTCAAAACCAGGGAGTGTGATGCAGCCTGACCCGCGGCTTTCTCAGGAAAACACTTTCCATGTGCAAGACCTAAACAGCAAACGATTCCTCCAGCCGACCCGGGGAGGTCGGACCAGGCTTTGCCTCACCACAACGGGCCGGCAGCCGCCGACAGCGAAGCAGGCGACAGGAATGAAGCTACTCGCGGGCAACGACCACCCGCCATTACCAACCGCTCAGCGTGCGGCACGGCGCCATCTTAACCGCCTTCTCCCGCCACGGCCGCCCCCCGCGCAGGTGAGGCCTCGTCCTCGGCCGCTCCCGCCAGGGGGGGCTCCGGCGGCGGCTTCCTGGGCGGAGCGCGGCCGCGGCGGGGACGGGGACAGGGACGGGGACGGGGACGGGGACGGGGACAGGGACAGGCGGAGGGCAGCCCCGCGGTGGGTCCGCGGCGGCCGGGCCGCCCCGGTGCGGGGAGCGGGCGGGGAGAGCGGCGGGGAGAGGCGCCCGAGGGCGGCGTCCCGCCCGCCACAGCGCTGTTCGCCGAGCTCCCCTGCAGGTGCAGAGGGGCTGCCTCCTCCTCGGGGCCAAACGCCCGCTTTTAGTCGCCTGTCTTCTCCCCACTTGGGCGAGTTGCGGCTTGTGGCGTAGCGACGCCGGCCGTCCCGGTAGAGTTTATTAATGGTCCTTCTGCCCGTTTATTATGTTAACTTGTGTTTTGAGAAAATATATAGCAGTGTTACAAGCCCAGCTTTAAATATTCAATATGTGGAATTCATTTGTCTAGAAGATACTAAAACCCTTCATCGGTGATGAACTGCTTTCTCTGGTGTGTCCCAGCCTGCCATAAATCAGCACTGGCTTTGGGCCCGTGATGGTGAGTTATATGTATTAACAGTCTTGGGTCTAAGCCAATGTTTCCTGCCAAAAATAGTGTGTTTGTGTCATTTTTCAACACAAATTAATAGTTGGTGCAGATTCATTTTTATTTTGCTTCACACTTCTGTCTCTGGAATAGGATATCTTGAACAACTACTGGAAAGTTGGTCAGGAAAATACACTTACGTAGTGGGTTTTGGTTGTGTAAACAGCCCCTTTTAAGTCAAGGGAGCTGCTTGCCTGAGCAGACTGTGCTGAGACTCTCAGGATCGTATGAGCCTGTTCATCCCTCCCTTCCTGAAAGCTCAGTGTTAAATAAAGAAGCCTAAAGTTCTGCTATACACTGTATTCAGTGTATGTGAAATATCCTTATAACTTACAATGCGCAACTATTAGAATTTTGGATATATGTGCACACAAGGTATCCTTGAAATAAACTATATCCCTGTGTGAAATATTCTACTTTGAGGGGAAAGTAATAGCTAAGAGAAGATGGCATTGTAGGTGGAGAGTTTTTTTTCTTAACAAACTGATGATTTGAAAATAAAAGATTCTAGCATTGGTGTGAGATACCTAATCTTTCAATAAGTGTTCATTACCCCACAGTTTCTTGTTACTATTGCATAGTTTCTAAATATGTATTTTTACTTTTTTTTACTGAGAGATCAGCTAGGTTGTTCTTCAAGAGAGGCTATGCTTAAGTTCTGCTGGTAGATACATTGTTTTTATTCTCTGTGAAAACAGCTTCAGACTGCTAAAACAACAACAAAAATAAGAACAGCTTCCTTCTTTTTAAGTATTCTATACTTGAAATGCAATCATAATCATGGTTTATCAAGTAAGTTGGAGGCATAGTCTTGTGAAAGGATGTTCTCGGTAAGTTGACAAGCGCTCTCAGTTCCTCCAGGGAAGGTGCATGTTGTCTCCTGCATCTGGATTGTACGTATCTTTGGAGATTGGCAGCCACCTTTCATGGTCCCTTCGATTTATGCTGAATTCAGGCAAAACAACAACACTCAGCGTGATCAAAGAGAGAAGTGGGGAAGTTGCAGTATCAATCCCCATTACTCTTCGGATTCTCTAACCACAGGCATGCCTTAATTCATCTTGACTTCAGCAATCCTCAGAATAACTTAAGTGTTTGGTTTCAGTCTTAGACTAATCATCCTCAAAGGACATTGCTGAATTTGCAAGAAGATAATTTGTCTAAGAAGTCTCTGCCAGATCTCTCTAGATGAAGTGGTTTCTGTTGCAGCTCTTCCAGGTGTTTCTATTTTTATATAATGAATGTTAGGCTGCTCTTTAATAAAGTTCTAGTGTTTTCCAGTGGACATGTGATAGCAATAAATAAGAACAAAAAACAGATGAATTTCAAGCAATTGTAAACCATGAGGAAGTCCTTATTGTTAAAAATAAGGGCTGATCACAAAATTACAGATTTTATTTGTAAGGAAAAGGCAGCCCTGAGTACTTGGTGCATAAGGGCAACTCTGTAGTTTTTCTGAGAAAACATCAATATTTATTCATTTTTTGAACTTAATTCCTTTGTGGTAGCCCTCTGATACAGTGGGCATACATTCTATTCTCATTAAGTGTAATAGTGTGTAATAAAGTGTAATAATAGTATTTATGTCTTTAAAAAAAGGAGGGGGGCAGAGGTTCACTGCAGGATTGTTTTCCCTGTCAAGTCCTATATAAAGTTCCTTTGTTTTTGTTTATTTGCAGCTAAGTTTATGAGTGTCGTTACAGAGTGAGAAGCTGAAATTATTTTTTCCGTGCGAAAGCTGAAAAAATGTTCAAAAATCAATATCAGGTAAAACATAAATGGCTTTTTGTTAAACCTCTTTGATTTTACCTTTGAGCGAACTCAAAGTGGGATATACTGGGGGGAAAATAGTCCCAGTGCAGAAAAGTTTTGGAATGCTTAATTATTCAGTATTTTTATGTGAAACAGTTGATGCTGTCAGGCATGAAGTGGACCCTGACGCGGTGATACCAATGAGGTATTTCTGCCTATTTCTTTCTTTATGGGCCAGGGAAGGCACCCTACACCCTCTCCCAGCCCAGGTATCGAAGCAGTGCTGACTTTTAACATATATTCTGAACAGCAGCTTTGGCTTATTCTCCCTGTGCGGCACAGGGTTGCTCAGTTGGTACCTCTGGACAGCACCAGTCTTTTCTTCTTCTTCTTTTTTTTTTTTTTTAAATATTATAACCTAGCCATTCTCAGCCTTATACGCTGCTGATCAGTAGTACTGTCTCTGATGTGGGGAGGGATTGTTCTAATGTTCTCAGCTTGCTCAGTGGTGATGCTGTGCTGAAAACCTGGCTGGGTGTTGCAGCCTTAAACTATTTTATTCCAGGGTGGTGCGTATTTTGAAATATTCAGTGCTCAAGGCAAGAATCCTGGTGCAAAGTGGAAGATTTCTGGCAATCCATCAGCTATATGGAAAGTAAGTCTTGTAGAAAACGTCTAAAATTCAGAGTATGAGGTTTCTGACCTGACTCTGGAGTTGTCATTTGCAGTTCTGTCATAATGACAGGCTAAATGACCACTTAAATTAGTACTTTTTACCTTCTTGCAAACTAGGGTGGTTGCACGATAATTTTATAACTTAATTATTTAGAGAGAATCAAAGCTTAAATTTTACTGTCCTAGTAAGCAATGAATTGTGTTAGGCCCGTTGGATCATGACTTAAGTTTATCATCATTGTTTGCTCATAAAACATATGAGTAAAGGACAAGTTTTTACAGATGATAGTATTACTATCACCTCTGAACTGCTATCACATGTTCAATGCAGGGTACCATATGCCAAATTTGATTGCTGTGTTTAAAAAAAATAGTAGCTTTGGATGTTAATGGTATGACTGTTTGTAAGGAGAGGAATTCTGTCAGGATGTTTATGTTTGTTGTTCCTTTATAGGAGTACGATAAGGAGGTAAAAGGTTTTGTTTTTGTACTTGAAGGAAGCAGTCAAATTAACAAAATGCAGCTACCAAAGGAAGCTAGACAAACTCGTAAGTGTCAGAAATATGTCTGTGATATTCTGATGAATGTAAAACCAGCCTAATGCTTCCTTATTCTGGGGTTAATTCACAGGTAGCAAAATACACTTTTTGCTTGTTTGTTAACTTTTTTGTGGGTACAAATAGGTAAAGGTAAATAAATGCCATATTAAAGTAAGTGCTTTAGTGAAGATCCTTGCCTGGTTTGTATCTATTCTCCTAATTTTGCAGTGTTCAGTTCACTGCCGTACCTGAGCCTGCTACAGGCTGACCTAGAGCAGATAAATTTCAACTCGTTCAACACTCATTAAAGTCAATCAATCAATGATCCTTTGAGTCCAAAATATTAGCAGGATATCATGAGTTCATTTTTACTTATTTTAAGAATTAAAATAATTGTATTACTGTGATCATAAGCTCTTGTAAACAAACTCCAGTACATACATTTGTTACAGACAAGTCTGGAGATGGAAAGCCTTTCATTATACTCTTGCGGAGGTGGTTCCTATTACTATTGACTCTCCTTTAAAATACATTTTTGAGGAGATGATGTCCGAACCATCTGCAGGGCATACAACTACAATCATAACTTACTCCTTAAATTCTACTGCACAGGTTGTACTTGCTTGAGGCTTGTAGTAATGAACCAGACTGGTTAAGATTTAACTGCTTGCTTTTGGCAGAGAAAAAAGAGAGATGGTGATTTTAATTGACTGCAACAGGAATCTTCTTATATAATGCAAGACTTTACAGGGTCTTATAATTACAAATTAGTTTCAATTTGCAAGCATACACAAAAATAATAAATGAGAGATTGAAAAGTTTGGTCATGCACTGAAGTCTTAAAGATTTATTTGATTTTTGTAAAAGAAATTTAGTATTCTCTTCAGTATTGTATATATTAGACTAATGAATCTTTCTGGGAAATCCAACTTTATTTTTTTTTATTGTCAATATTAAAATAAACTATTGCAATCTAAAATGAGAATTGAGAATTAGTGCTGTGGATTATCACTGCTAGGACTAGATTGGTTTTAAATTAACTCTAGCTGGTGGTGCAGTACTATAGTCATACTTCTATCCATTATAATTCACTGTCTCTTTGTCTCCTTCTCTCTTCAGGTGTATATGCCTCAAATATTTTAGTTATCACAGATAAAACAATCTGCCAGCTGTACTGCAGTTTTTGAACACTCTTCCAAAATGAAAGTCAGAAAGTATACAAATACAATTCAAAATGTAGTTAGTGTCATTCTACCCACAAAAGAAGGACCATCTGAATTGGCATCTTTCAGAAGAGGAAATAATGTTGCTTAAGTCCTGTTTAGTCACTAAAGAGCAGCTCATACCCTCCCTGAACCAATCGCTAAGAGGGGGAGAAAAAAAAAATTCAATTCAGACAGTCTTGCACCATTTTTTCTTAATGGGAAGCTAAAAGATTTTCCATGTTGTTCCCTCAGTTAAGCTACATTCATGTTGGTCTCAGTATCAGAAGCCTCCATTGAGCACTGTTGATATGATCTGGATAGCGTTTCTATCAACAAGATTTTTACGTGCTGTTACGTGCTCTTGAAGCACACTGAGGAATTCCAAGCAAAGGAATAGGTTCCATTTATGTTAATGAGATTCCCACCTTGACCCGAGATAGGACTTTTATAACAACATTGTTGTTACAGTTTGATTTGGTTTTCTTTAAAGTTTTTTTCTGTGTTTGTGTGTTTTGTGAACCTTGGGATATAGTGTTGCAGCATTATAGCTGTGCATCGTCAATGTTCCTGATGAAGTGTTCATGTACACACACAAAGCACACGTTTAATTTCTTTTTATCTGTTTTCAGTTGGACTGATCCAGCAGTTTCTGACACTTCAGATTTTTGTGCCGTTGGGACAAGACTTCTCCACCGAGTTACTGTAAGATGCATAAAATTTCCTTGCATATTTAATGTAAAGCGGATGCCTAATTACAGCCATTAATTATAGTGGCAGATTTTGCATTAAAGCATAGTGACTTATCAAGTCAATATGAGGTAATTAAGCTAATGAGATCATTATTTCTTGAATGTTTTCGGATACTGGCATCCCTCTGAAGACAAAACAAATTCTAAAAATCATGAATGAAGATGTTAAGAAATCTAGAAGAAAAGGGATATGAATTTAACAAACAAGTATTTGGAAGTATTGGCTCATGAGGATGTCCTGAAAATTAATGAGAAATGCATAAATAAAGATTTTGGGGTCCTTTGGTTTGGGGGAATAAAGAAATATGTTTTAAATACTTTAAAAGAAAGGCTAAAGGTAAAAAGCTAGAACATATTGGGGTGTATATTTGATGTAACTCTCTACATGCTGTAAAGAAAGATACAGTAAAACCAGACACTTTTCATTAGTTGAGCGTGGAATTTATCTTCCAATTGTCTGCAGTATGGTATTAGCTTTGGTTATTTTGAATACTTATTGCCATCCAGCTATAGCTGTTACCAAGAAGTTCTCCACACTTTATCTTCTCTTCTTTTTCTTTTCCATCACTTGTTTCCAGTAACAAATTTTGTATTAGAAATCAACTCTAACTGATATAGCTATAATTTTCTTCAGGACTTGCAAAATAGATGTATAGTCTGTCCTTTCAGGCTTCTAATGACCTAGTAAATATTGAAGGCAAGTTGTTCTTGATTCACATTGCTTAGACATATTAGTAGTAAGCAACTGGTATTCATTCATTCATTCATTCATTTATTTAAAGAACTTCTTCCTTGACGATGAACAGAATATCGATTGTACTGACACTTCCTGGAGTTTCATGTTCCAGGATGGTTTCTTGCATAATATTTTACTAGCTGAATCTTTCAGTGCCTTCAAGTGAACGTTAAGATCATTCTAAGCCACCATAGCTGCAGATGTTTATTTAAAAAAAAAAAAAAAAAAAAGACACTCTGGCAATTTTTATAATAGCTGCACATAATGATTTATGGAACACTTTTTCCTATCCTATTCTGTATATAAATGGAAATATTATGAATTTAGTTTGAGGCTCATTCTGTCTTTTGCAGTGTGTTCAATGATTGATCCAATCAGCAAACTAAAACTACAATCTTTTTTCAAGTCCATGATGCTGGTATTAGCTGAGCTAAAGCTTCCAACTTGCTGCTGACAACGAGTCATGCAAGATTTCTGCCATAAATACTGAAAATGCCAACAAACATTTAAATTAGCCATCTTGTTTTTTGGTTTGTTTTTGTTTGTTTGTTTGTTTTTATCCATTTAGGTGGATATGTATCCTAATACTTTAAGTGGCGTGATCAGATAATATTAACTATCACCACATTAATTATTGATCTGCCCAACAAGCACATGAGAGGTTGTTGATGAAAATATTCACCGAAGCATAATAAAATTAGAACTAAAGTGCAGTGCATGTAATATGTGCAGCTTTTTTGAGCAAATAGTAGTAAAACTGTTAGTAATGCAGGATATAGCCATCTGTTGTAAGTTTAGTAGTCAATTGTTAAATCGTCAGTTTTATGGATCTTGCTACCTTTCTGAAAAAGAAAAAGTCAGTGTTTGGAAAATATTTGTTGATAAAAGAAAACACCATCTGGCTTGTGTTGGCATTCTTGGTTTCTCTTCCAGAGTATGGGCATGTGCAGGTGCTCCATTTCTGCAATTGGCAATTTATCAAAAACATGAACATTCATTCTTGTTAAAATATTGTTTAGCTGGTCGTTTGTCATACTTTTTGTGATGTGCTTGTTTCAGATGCTAGGTATCACGTGAAATTAGTTAGTCGTGTTACTCTATGTTTTACAGCAGGCTTGCTGAGATGAGGAAATAAATGTTTAAAATTCAACTGTAGCCTCAAAAAAAATACAGTGGTCTGAAAAGAGTCAGAAACTCTCTTTCAGTTTGTACTATGTGCTATTTGGCCTTGTGTAAGGAAAAAAAACTTAAAACTTTATTGAATCTTCCTCTCTAGAGATTTACATGACACTCTCTCCTTGGTAGAATACATAGAGAATGTCTCCTGGGAGGAGTCTGAGCTTTTCTTCTAGAGCTTGCAATATCGAGATTTACATTCTGCTTATTAAAGAAAGCTTTAAAAATAAATTCACCTCGATCCAAAAGCAGGAGCATTAGCTCTTTGTTTTGCAAAGTTTCTTCCAAAGTTTGAAAAATACCCTGCTGATAATAATTTTAATCAGAGATAAAGTTAAATATTTCTCAGATCTCTTAGAATTGATAATGCTTTGCTAAGTTTTAACTTGCTAGGTAATGCGTCCATTTTAAATGTATGATACCCTATTAAATGAACAGAGTAAATGTTACAGTGTTGGATAGCCTGATGATATAACCAAATAAATTGCTGTCCTAGATTCCTAGAAGTATTAATTACATACCTTCTCTTAGTGGATCAATTTAAGTCATCTGCAGAAATGACTGAATCACGTTTGATTGGTTGGTAGCGTTTGTTGGTTAGGATGACAAAAATGGGAAAATTGCGAGATCCCGTGTTAGTTTTGTCTTTTCAAAGGACAGTTTTAACAGCAGTTCATAGACCTCAGTAATTGGAACAAATGGTTTAAGTGGGAGAAGTATATATGTATGTAAGAGAACTATTTTATATATAGCAGGTGTATACCTGACCTTTGTTTGCCTTTCTAACCTTGAAAGGACAAATCATATCTTCTTAACAGATAAATTCTTGGAAAAGAAGATGAAGTGGAAAGGATAACAGCCAATAAGCTAGGGAAAGAACTTGCAAAATGAGTTAGAGGCATAAATAATTGCATTATAAGCATAATTTGTTTCAATTCTGGAAAGGATGTATGCACTAAAATTTCCACACATTAATACTTATTAAAGTATTTTGTCTATACTAAATAGGTTAAAAAAAAATTTCCAGAATTACAGTTTCCTAAATGATTTGTCACATTTTTTTCATGCTTTGGAAGAACTGTTCACCATGCTGTAAGAAAGGATTTGCTCAAAACTTGATGGGAAAAAGCCACATATATGACCTGATTTTAGAAACAAAGGATGGTAAAATATTGCTAGATGTTTCCAGAACACATACTAAAGATATTAATGAACACTTCCAGAATGATTTTTAAGTATGTGAAGTTCTGAGAGTAATGAAACTCTTGCTACAAGTTATTTCTGATCAGTCAAAATATCAGATCATTCTTTTAGTTGGAGAATTGTTTGCAAATATATCAGTATCAGGTAGGTTGAACTAAAGAATGGGCAGTTCTTCATTGTTGCTCATATTTCAAAAGGTCGGGGTATTTTTTGGTGTTGTTTGTTTTATTCTAGCGACAAAGTTTTCCGATTCTCTATGTACCTGCCACCTATATTACTACCTTTTTGTGGCTACAGTTAAGGGGACTTTGGGGAATTTTGTTCTTAATTCTCTGCAGAAAAAAATGAGGTTAACAAAAAAATATCCAATATATGAAAGTAAAGCTAGTTCTTTACAACTAATACTCTGTCCTTGAAGGGTTCATCAGCTCTCTCAATCTTGTATTTTGTAGAGTTTTGATTATTGACATAACTAGGATCAGAACACAGAGCTCTGGATTTCAGGTGGTCAGACGTTAAATTTAATAGCACAGTTCCTCTTAGGAGAGTAACTTAAAAGTGTGCCAAAAAAAAAAAGATTGAAATACAGATTTTTCCTGAATGAGGAAATTTAAGAATCTGTGACCATGGCAAATCATCTATTGCTATTCCTTTATTTTTCTAGGTACAAATTGGGGATGGTTTTAATACTATTTAATATTTACGAAGCTTTTATAGAGAAAATGGTCCTGTGATTGCGAAGTGCTTATATGCTAACATACTAATATTACCAGAGGATTCTACCTGGATTTTGAGCAGTAAATGTGGAGATTTACATGAATAATACATTGTATGGGAATTGCTCTTTGCATAGCAACATTAATGAAATACCTGCCTTCATGTTTGGTAAACTTCCAGATTGAGTCGTTTATAAGAAGAAGAAAATCCTTTATTTTAACAACAAGTGAGCCTGATAAATGAAGCGTCCTTTCAACAGTCCAACATCATTTTTTTCTAAGATCATTTTAAGCCTTGAATTGAACATTAACAAATGTTTATAAATTATATACAGAAGCAAAGTGAATAGGTAATCTGAGGAGATGGGTTTATCTACACTCTTGGTAGTTGCTACCATTTATTCACAATCTCACCATAGTTACTATTGTGAGGAGAATAGTCAATCAAAGTTGAAGATGCAAAATAAACCTGAAAATTGAATTGAAAAGTAATTTTACTTTCAAATGGTTTGCAAATGTAGATGTTAAGCGCGAAATGAATGCAGTTAATGACCATATCTGGGAGAGTTATGCACCTGCTGATCACAGGAGTATTATTATAAATGAGGTTGATTTTCTTGTTGACTACCTCATTTTTCTCAACATGGTCTCATTACTTTTCTGTCACATGTCTGACCCTTAGATATGAATACTGGAGAAGAGACATAATAAAAATAAGTTAAGGGTTATATAGATGTTTTTAATACATCTTTGAAAATCAAGGATGGTAGTACAGATGTTTCTTGTCTTTATAGGTCGTGCTTTTTGATGGCATAAAGTTGAGTTTCACAACAAGTGCTCAGTCATTTTAGTGAAAAAGTTCTATCTCTTTATCTCTGAGTTACTTCAGATAAAAGCTTTGTCACACCTGTGTTTGGTTTTTATTTTCCAAGCAATAGTGTAGTTGAAAAGTCTGAAAATTACATGAGCTCCTGAATATTTTTTTCTTTTCATAGCAAATAAATTATTTTACAAAAGTTTAAGGGCATCGTCCTTCTCCAAATTTGCTGCTGCTTATTTGAATATTTCACCTATTTTCTGCTGTAGATTAAATACTATCTTATCTCTTGAAATGAATTTTAAACTCCTTTAGATGTGACTGTAACTATTCTTTTAAGGTTTGCTTCTTCTATATAGTATACATGCTACTATGAAAAAAGAAAAGATTTTTTAGACTTACATTTCAGAGTTTGGTGTACAAGTGCACCTTTTTATCTAAATGGCTGTTTTCTGTTGCACTTCAGAATGTAACTGAGCTGCACATACCCTAATGGCCTTTTTATTGCCAGCAGAGAGAGAAAACTATTCAAATAAAAGCAAATTATGAGGTTTAAACGTATTTCTTGAGCTAATATTATGAAGTAAAATTAAGGTTTTAATGCTATTTGTTTGGAGGTATGCATGGCTTATGTTTAACTCCCCTCTGCTTTGTCATAGCATCATTTAAAGCAACATTCTCTACTGAGGATTACACAGTTTGTGTCTCAGCACTCAAGTTACTGTTGCTACCTGCTTCCTCAGCTCAATTTCTTAGCTATACATGGGAGCTACAGGAGGAGTTTGAAGCATCCACTTTGAAATTCTATGTTGCCTCCAATTCTCAGTGTCTCTGAATATCAACAGGCCAAGTGAGGAGGTTGTGAGGGGAAAAAAAGAAACAAACTGCTTCCCTTGAAGCTCTTCCCAGCTACCAGGGGACAGGAAGGCTTACCTGTGTTTTGCCAGTGGGGCTAGCTTCAGATGAAGCTTCAGAGTTAACATTTCAGGATTTTTATCAGCCAATTTGGACTGATGACTTTACACTTGTTCTGTTGCTACAGGTAGTCTTTAGTAATAAGAAAGTATTTTCCTTTTAAAAAAGTTTAGGGGACACACAATTCTAAAGCAAAAGCCGATATTCAAATCTTATGGAGATATAAATAATTATTTTTTTAAAATAAATGTGTCAAAAAATTGTTTATAGTAATTATCTGTCATCTTCTCAGAGGGGGTTTTAATTACAGAGACAAACCCATCTGTTAGAACTAAGGTTGTTCAAAAATTATAGGTAAATTAATCATGATTTCCCCCATAAAAAATGCAGTTTTAAAAATAATGTCTATTCTAGAGTAAAACAAAGTGAGACTGGTGGGAGGCCCCCAGACATGAAGGGAACAAATGTAAAAATTAGCCTCTTTATCGTTTTAAAGCAAACCTTATGTGTGTGATTGTGCTCTGAATCCTTTAGAGGCATTCAAATTCGGTGTCCTTGGTGTCCCTGAAAGATGACCTGAGTAGTCAGCAATAAACTTGCATATTATAATTCATGCTGGAAGATATGTGCTCAGGAAGTGAAACAGACAGGCCGTGTTTTGTGTCTGTCTTCAAGGCGACAAAGAGTCTATGTAAAGTGACAGATACATTTTTAGGAGGAAAAAAAAAAAAAAAAAAAAGCAGATAATGTTTTTCTAGTTAGCAGGTGACAGTGTGTCCCAAGGAAATGCAAGCTTAAGGGGCAGAAACAAGAATGGTTATTAAAGGTTAGTGTGTTCTCAGTTCATACAAATTGCATTCTTTCATAGTCTGAAAGGCTATGGAAATCAAGTGAAGAGTGTAGACTGTTGAAATAAAATTAGCATGTAAAGTGATTTTATGTATGCAGCAATATAGCACCAAGTTTAAATTTGAGAAAGAAATCTCATTACTCATCTCGTAAAAGGAGTAATTCGCAAATTCCATATTTGCTATCACAGCCATAAATGTTCTACATATAAATAGTATTTTTTTATGATTGCCCAAAGATACTGGGTTAGTGAATTGACAAAGATCCATTTCTTCTTTCTTGCTTTTCTTTTACAGGATAACTGATTTAGGAAATATTAAAAGAAGATTGTATTTATCAACAGTCCACAAGGAGTTGTCTGTAACGCCTCTGCATGCAAAAATTCCTCTTTTTATGATCAAACGCAAAATAGTAGGTACCTTGGGAATATTCCTTAACTTCTGATTGAGCCTTTTTTTTTTATCAAAAGGATTTTATACAAATTTACAGACTTGAACAAGTAAATGTGTTTGTTTCAAAATTCCGTTCCTGTTAATTCAAGAAATATGTGCGAATCCCCTCTATCACACCCACTTAGCACTTTCCCACCCTTCTTCCAATATTGAGAATTCATTTCCTTTCCTTAAGATTAGCCATGAGAGAGAATATTTTATACAAACCTCTCAAGTCGTAAGTACTTATTTTAAGATAATTTAAGTGAAGGCAGTTGAGATAATTTTAGATTTCAGGAGTTTCTACTTTGAGAAGAACTTTTTTTTTTTCTTACTAAAATGCATCAGGCCATGCCCCTGAAGTTACCATTCATTTAAAATCCACTGAAATAAAATTATTTTGTCTTCAGGATAATTTCAGTTAGCTGGTCTTGGTGTCAGGCTAGCACAAATGTTTCAGGTTTAAAGTACGTATTAGTATACACTAAATTAAATTCAATCAGCGTATGAACTTCAGTTATGTATTTTAATTTAGATAATAAATCATTCATGAGAGATCTGTCTAAATGTGTTGATCTGTCCTAATGACGAAATATTTTAATAACCATAACCTCTGGCCTATTCTTTAAAGAATATGTCTGCCTTTTTTAGCATATTGGAAGATATAGCCATCTGTTTTCTTTTAAATAGTGATCTCTCTTTTTATTGTAACTTTTACTTAGGAAATATGTTACTTTACTGATTAGAGAGCTCTTTTACAGGGCTATGATAGTTTAAATTATTTTATACATATGCTGAGCATTATTATCAGTAAGATTGGTTGTGAATAAGGAAGTAATTTACTGTGTGCTTCATCAGTGGAACAGAGTTTACATTTTCATATGCTAGCTTCCCCTGTATTATGTTTTCCAAATTACACTCTTTTTCAGCCTCGGCAGTAGACTTAGAAATATCATCAGTAATTAAAAACCATGTTTTCCATTCCACTGCACAGTGTCTTCATAATAATTCTTTCCTTCCAAAAATTGAGACTAGGAAGGTTGGAATAGTAATGAATACACAGGTCATGGTTTATGCACCTAAGTATTTTCTTAACAAATATTTACTTTTTGGCATTTAGAAAACTGTACCTTTACTTTGGCTTCATAAGAAAATAAGGCATATGTAATCATTATGTCTGACTGTTCTTCTCCCTTAAAAAAATTCCAGTCCATTGGTCAATTAGAGCTAAGTTTTGCACATGGGTAGTCATAGGAAAATGTGTTTCAGCTCTGCGGTGTTCATGGAAAGGGCTACCTTGCTTCCCACGTCAATCTCCCTTTATTTCCCTGATACAGAAGGCGTGTTAGCATGAGCTCATTCCTTATTAGATCTAGGAATCTATGAGGAATGAAATTTAGGAACACCTCAACCGTGAGCATGCGTGTTTTTAAACATCAGAGAATCCATCTGCAAACATAAAGCCACAAGAAATCATGTTTTGTTAGTGCTGGTTGTGGAACTGTTTGTCTTATATGAAACTTTCTTTTTTTCTAGGAGCATACTGAATTGTGTTAATGGTCCACATGCAAAATGCAGTTGTTCATTTATAATAAAATGGCAATATGGGAATATTGAGTGGCAAAAAAATGAAAATGAGAGAATTTAGAATTAATGGAATAGTGCAGAAAAGCATAGTACAGTGATGCTATGTCTTCCTCTTGTGTTTCCTGACACAAATAAAACAATTAATTAAAGCGAATTAAAACACATATTTAAGTAGGAATTGTAGTCAGTTTTAATGGGCTTTTGGAATGTCTCAGCAGGAATGGGTAGTTTTAAAATGTAGTTCTAAAATGTTGTGGTGTCCTGTGATCTTGTCCATGCTAGAAATCTGCACTATAGTTTGGAACATGGAAGGGACATGGTCGCTGGAGGAGTCGTTTTCATGAAATGCCAAAGCAAAAGAAGAGTTACCAAGAATCTCACCATTTAGTCTTTGAAGCACTTAAGCTGCAGTAACTTTTAATAATGATTGAATATCGTAATCAAATAATAATGAAGAATAAAACTTTTTTTTCTCAGAAAACTTTCAGTGGATATATTTTCTTTCAAGCTGCTTACTTAGAATTAGCTGTGGAGTATCTAGCAGATGTGCTGGGTAACAAAGCTCACTTGGGCTGGCAGTTCCTAGATCATCTGCACGACTATTGATTTGTTTGTATAAATAATTGTTGTAAGTGCAAATACAGCAATATTTTTTAATAGCAAAAATGTTGTGCATTATAAATCGTAGCCTGTGAGAGTCTAATGCTGCACACAAGCTTCTTTTATAGGGAGTTATGTATTAATACTCTTCTGCAATGATTAGTGGTTGGAATTATTATTTATTTATTTCTCTTTTCTAGTGGTGCAATATGTGCATTGACTTGGTAGCATTCACCAGTGAAATATTCAGAGGAGCTGTCTTCCAGTCTTTGGATGGAATTATTATTTCAGCAAACTGTAAGCTAAGAAAGATCTTCACTTTAAAAACCAAGCCTCAAGATACAGCTGAGGAAGGTGATGTGTTGTAATTACTCTGTAGCCTTAGTATGACGGTTCATATTTGAAAATCAAGAGCTTCATCACTGGTTTTGCAATTTGAAAGATTATATGATTTAATAAAAATTAAGATGACAATATAGCATATTAAATCTACTAGTCCTGGACTTAGGTAATCAATTAAATATATATGTCCCCTTTTTGAGCATTGACTTCATTAAAAGTTTTTTATTGAAGAAATTCTGGCAAAATTTGTCAAGAATAGAGCTTGTTTTAAAGGTTTCTTTTTTTAAATGCTGACAGAAGGCTCCTGTTGGCTGCAAAGAAAGATGATGTTTGAAAAGAAGGAATCTTTCCCTGATTTTCTCTGACTTGGAGCTTAGCAGCTAATGAAGGATTTCTTTAAATAGCCCGAGACAAAACTGAGCCCAAGACTGAGCAAGGGCTCAGACCTACAAAACTGGCATAGATACCTTTCTGTGGTCCTTGGTCCATTTCTCCTTAATATACATTAAAGAGAATACCTTGTTCATTGGGAAAGTAATATTGGTAGTGAACTGCAAAATGAAAGATTTAAATTTGTAATAGAACAGGGTATTGATCAAAAGATATTAATCTCCAAGCTACCATCATAGTCCTGAACTGTTATTTTCCAAAGCGGGGAACTTCATTCCTTTCTGATGTTTTGTTAACAGAGAAGGAATTGAAAAAGCACAGAACTTTTTTTTTTATTTATTTTATACAGAGCTTCAACTTTCATTCAGATTTTCATTTTGTGACTTTTGCAGGACACTCCATAAAGAAGGGTTCCAGTTTTGAAGGAGAGAGTAGCATTAGCTACTCTTAACTAGCAGTAGTTTTCAATATCAGCTATGAAAATTGTGGCTTGCTTAAACAAAAACTAAAAACTATGTCATTCTGAGTATTTGTAGTTAAATACAAGATAATCAGGCAGTCAAGGATGGTTGTATTTTGTATATAGAAAGATTTTGAATGGTAATTGAATGTTTCTTCTATGTGAAAAACCTAAGCCAGTAAGGGAAATTAGGTCATCATTGTGGTTATTACCCCTTTTTTTTTTGTTGATGAACTTACAAGAAAATATTAATTTAAAATTTTAAAGAGAGGGTCTGGTAAATCGTCAGCAAAACTGCAGTTAAAGGTCTCACTGATTTTAATTCTATCAGTGCCCTGTTTTCCCTCATTTGTTACACATAGTTTTGAAATGTACGTAAATGGTCTAATGATTTCCGAAATTCCAAGCGAAATGTGGTTAATGTAATGAGTAGAGAGTTCTAATAAATTGTGTGTATGGAAAAGCATTGTACTTTTAATTGTTGGCTTATTAGTTTTGTGATTATTACACACCTGGTGGGCATTAGGGTTTTCTGTATGAATTTCCTTCTCTAGGCAAGTCTTACAATTAGATTTCAGCTCCTGTTTTGGAGGCATTAAAACAGCCCTACAGTGCATTGCCAATTACAGATAAACAGTATTTTTTATTATTTTTATTAATTAATTTTCAGTTAGCAATCACAGCTTGTTGAGACTCATTTTCTCACAGATGAGTGGGGACTATGGTTTCAGCGCATATCATGGCTGCTATTCATACATAATAGCTTGTATATACCATTTTTTTTATTCTTATAAATGATCGCAAGTGGAGAGTAGTAATCACTCTGGGAAATATTTTGTGTATGAGGTATTTGAGATGGAATAGGCAAGAAGAATTCACCTCTGCCCTGTATTATTAAGACATACAAAACTGATGTATGTAGTTTGTGTTCCATAATAATCCAGAAGTTAAGTACACCCTTGTTCTATCACTAAGCGTTGTCTCATTATGTTAAATGCTCTACAGGCATAGTGAAAATAAGAGTATTTATGTTAATAAACTAGCTAACAAAAATATATTCACTGTTCAAATATGATATGGGGCATTTCCTGTTAAGTTCTCAATGCTGCAATCATTATTCATGTTTGGTTTTAAGGTTATTTTTTCCTATTATTATTCAGAGCAGAATATGCATCCCCTTATTGTAACAGTATATAAATTGGGAAGAAGTCACCTCGGAACTTCCCAAATGGTTCTGATGCTAGAAACCTTGCTTTACGTATTGATTTTCACAGGGAAAGCAGAGATAATTGGATCACATTCTAGTGGTGCATGCTGTCTCAGGAGGAGAGAGGCTGACACCTTCTCAGTTTCCAAAAGAAGTATAATAGCATCCAAAAGTGTGGAACTAAAGCTTGGCAAATTCATTATTTGTGTCGATGGGATTTCCGTATTTGCTACTTTAGTCCCACCGATGGCAGTGTCATTTTCAGATTATGAGTGTGTTTGAAAAATCAATGTATCAGTATTGGAGCTAAAGCTGAATTTTAATAAAAATGAACAAAGTGTGTTTTATGATTTTAACTTATCTTTCTTACTCGCCAATTCACAGTTTATTTACTGTTATGGCCTCTTTTAATACGTATGTTTTGGGCCTAAAAAAAATCAACAGTGTCATTCTAAAATTAACATGGTTTTAAATGGATAATTATAGCAAACTTTTCTAATCAGTTTTTTTTTATATATAATCGTATGGACTGCAGTATAGAAAAGCTAACAACAAATAATTAATTCTTGTATGTGTCAGCTTTCAAAAAAATGAAGCCCATGTGTTTGATTCTAGGTGTGAGTGTTGTTCCACCTGCACCTGACAAGCCCACAGATGGTATTCCTCGAAACTGCCAGTTAAACACAGATGTGCCGCAAGTTACACAATTGCTGAACTTGACTGAAATTCAGAAGTCAGAGATAAAGTGTCGGAGCCAACCCATAACAGTGCAAGAAACAGGTATTCTGTTGCATTAAAATATTGTGAATGTGTTATGTACATTTAACAGATACTGCAAATAACAGATTTTTATACAAAGTGTATGTTAAGGGTTCCAGAGACATAAAACAACCTTTGCACAACCCTAATATTATGCTTGCATAAACACATCTGTTCTGTAGTTTAAGGTCTGTCTGCAGCCTGAATAATTCTGATTCAAGCATGGGATTTATAATAACAGTATCTTTGAGGATTTGGCTTCTAAATGCACGTTCAAATGTCGCTGTTTAGCTCTTACATTTGTAAGAATATTTATGAATGTTTTTGGTTTTAATAACAAAATTGTTATACCAATATGACCAAGCAGAATACACAGCTTATGCTGTGAAGAGGAAAATCTTGTCTTACTGATATCACAGAATTATTTGAATGTCTCAGTAAACCAGAAGATAATAAGACATAATTTAAACTTTGACAAGGTTGTGTAGAGATTTACTAAAGAAGTTAGGCTGTCATGTACGAAGACACAAACTATTGACTTGTATAAAAACTAAGAGACCAGAAGTAAACAGTAGGATTTAACTGTAGATTTTCATTGTAGCTGAAGGCTAAGATCAGGAGACTCTAAAGTTTTGTACTAGGTTCTGTATTCTTTAGTATAGTTAGGACTGTTCTGAAAATAAAGTGAATAATGTGAGAAGCAAAATGCTGACACAGAGATCTTAAATTTGTCAGGAGTGGGACTTCAAAAAGGTTTAAACATGCAAATAAGCCATCCCCAACTTCTTCATAGGCAATAGCACAGAGCAGGTAATGTGCCAGAAATGTCATACTTGGCTTAAGATGAAGTTTCAGTTTCGTATTTTTATTTCCTTTGCCAGCGTGCTGAAAAGTTACAAATTTGGAACTACTGTACTATGTAAACAGGTAGCATGATACCATCTAAAAGGCTTGACTTTAATATAGAACTGTATATGGGGGAAAAATGCAAACTTCACTTAATCTTTAAAGTGCCAAATGGCTCAAAAGTAATTATCATGACTGCAGCTCAGTGGAATTGTCAGATTAATATATATCTATAGCTTAAAATATCTAAAATACAAAGTAGTGGGAAATTCAAGCTTGTATGAAATGGAAAAGGTATCAAACATTTAACTAGGTTGTTTTCATCTGAAATACTTTATACGTTATCAATTAACCCATCTCAAAACATTTTGCAGACTAAAAAGGGATTCAGAGAGGTGCAGCATGAAAGAAAAACTCACATGAAGATATACTGAAAAGCTTAGAAGAAATTAGCTTAGGGGAGTTTTTAAAATAATTAGTGATATGAAAAAAAAAAAAAAAAAAGGTTGAGCAATTTTTCCCCTCTCATGGCACAAAAAATAAAGACATCCTTTAATATGATGATATAGTGAATAATTAAAAACGGATAAAAAGAAAATACCTTGATACACAAATATGTTAAAATAACGAATGTACTGCCAAAATAAACTGTTGAAGAAAAGATATTAGTACAAATCCAAAATCGTTTTGATATTTATAGGGGCAGCAGTAATATCCATGGTAATTATAGATAAAGTAAGAAAAAAAGGTAAAAAGGAATCTTGCGTTTTGAAGATTTGCCAACATTATTTCATAAATCCCTACTGAAAAGTTCTTTTGCTATTTCTGAATGATTTGGGTTTGGCCATTATTGGCCAACAGAAGATTGACCTATTCTACTTGATCACTTTATAGCTGTTTAGATTGATAAAATATATGGGTGTATTTATGTACTCATGTTTTGGAGGCTGAGAATAAATAGAGATTGAACTGAAGAAACAGATGAATGGAAGTGCTTAAACACATTTAGACACATATTTGCCTTTGAAATACCAGGGGAGACAGTGTAGTAGTTGTAACATCGCTGATATCAATGAAAATGAAATGTCTTCAGCTTAATGTTTAGTTTATTTTTAGTGCTTGGACCTAGCGTAAGTTCTTCTGGACATACATTTCAAGTTCAGAAGTCAGGCCTTCTTGAATATAAAACCTATGGTGTGTTTAAGTACATTTTATTTGGAAGATGTTGTTTTTATCCTCCGTTTTTTTTTATTTGATAATCAAAACCCCAAATTATTTTTACTGTCATCTGCCTTTAATTACATCTAATATTTCATTATGCCAGATTACTGGTATGTGTTGATGTAGGTAATTAATTGCAGTCAATTAATATGTTTATAAAGAGTGATTTTCATGCAAATCAGCTTTTATAATTGGAACTAACAATGTCCCAAGGTAGTCAGCAAATTAAAGAAATTGATGTTAAACCAAGATGGGTCGCCTAATCTTGTGAAGTGGCAGCTGTTAGCAGCAGCCAAATGTCACAGCAGGAAGATGAGAGAAAGAAGCTTATGACAGAAATGGGCTTCTTTCTTTGAGAAAGTATTTTAAGTATTGTGATACATTTCTAAAACTATGGTCAAGCTAAAGTAATCGCATAAAACAAGTTTGTAAATATCTGTTCTTTATTTTTCTCAGGTCCTCTGATTAATAAAAAACAAGGCAATATACGGAGCAGGAAAACTCAGGATGTGTCACACATTGCGTTTGGATCAAAGATCCTTGGACCTCCCCCATCTTCAACCAGAAGAATCAGTACTAGAGTATCCGGAGAGGTAAGACTTAAACCATCACAAAATTAGTAGCCCTTGTGCGAGGGAGGAGTTGGTCTCAAAACTGATATGAAGCTTCGTGAGACCCCCAATACAAGAGAGATTGACAAAAACAGAGAAGATCTAGTTGAAGCCACCTAAAATACATGGAGGCTGGAGCACGTGGCATGTAAAGAGAAGCTGAATAAGCTGTGTTCGTTCAACCTGCAGAAGAGAAGGCTGAGGAATATGAGTCCCAGTTTTAAACACTGAAGAAGGGATGTGTCGGAAGGAACAAGTGAACAATTCTGCTCTCCTTTTACTCAGTCAAAAAAAAAAACAAAAAAAAAGTCTTTGAAATTTGGATACACAAAGCTATCTGCCATTAAGTTTTCTGTTGGGAGACGGGTAAATTTGAGCATGTTTATTTGGAAAATAAATGCAATATTGAATTTGTATTTAGCTTTGAGTATTTTGAAAACTTAGATTTTTAACTAAGAAAATAATGTCTTTCAAGGTAACAAAGTCTATGGGCAGACAAACTAATAAATCCTGCCAACTTCGAAGTTTAGAAAAGGGAAATGAAGTTCTACAGGACGCTGAGAGGCAAGAACTATCATTCTCCCCGTGCAATGAATCTCTAGATCAAGGAGGCAAAAGAAATGCTCATCAAACTGAAGGTGTACATCAAAATGGTAAGAATCTAAAGTAAATAAGCTGCCAAAATTTTTGCATAACTTCTGACTTTAGAAAGTAAGATTCAGTTCTGTGTTTTTCTTTGTTTTACTTAACTTGATAATTGCTGAAGATATTTGTATTAATAATCGCTTATTTTTCTGAATGAATTGAACAAATGCTGGTTTTCTCTGCAGGTTTTCTGTGTTGTAAGTGTTTGAGCCAGTAGCCATAGGGTGTACACATACTTCCCCTTCCCTCCATGATATTGCTGCGTATGCAACTATTTTAGTGTAGTGCACAAAGATCCCTAGTTGTTCTTTGTCATTTTGGAGACTTTTCACTTCATCGTGCAGCTCATCTGAGAATTGTGTTATTTCATTTTAATTTTGTTTTTGAATATCTTGATGTGATATTATTGTATTCCTGTTATTTTACCCTTTTTCTCCTTCCACTGTTTTTTCTCACTGAATCGTCATTGGTGATTGATTTGACCCTTGAAAATGTTATCTATTTAAACCATTTTCTTCTGTTCTTCGGTTTCTGTCTGTTCTTACAATTTCTATAGTTTGCCCTTCCTCAATAGACAGTGTTAACCTCTGTTTTCTTGTGATTGTCATGATCCTGATGCCTGACAAAGTTTTTTTTAATCTTTGGAGTGTTTGATACAAACACCTAGAAGATTGCTCCACACGCTGCTGTTTCATGCCTCCAGTGAGAACAGTGCATTGTATGAATGTTCACAGATTCTGCGTTATATTTCAGACCCTTCAAATCAGACCCAGAAAACCTCTGATAGTGGAGCAGCAGAGCCTCAGCTTTCTCTGCCACAAGCACCAATAGACAAGAACAGTCCTGGAAGATTATGTCTAAATAATGCTGCCAAAACCACATGGGAGATAACCAATTGTATGGTGCTAATTTTCTGTTATTTCACATTTCAGTTCTGTGTGGGGTAGGAGTCTATCTGTAATAAATTTCAAAGGCTTCTGAAGCAATTCACATAAAATATGAATGTCTGTGCTGCAGGGATTATGGAAATCAAACACCCTGCAGCAGAATTGCTTTTGAGCATTGATAAAGATTTGCAGGATTAAGCAGAGTACCAGAGCAGTGAATGAATAAAAAAGAAAAATCCCATGCTCTCATGATTAAAGGAAAAGGGAAGGAACTAAAAATAATTTATTCTTTAAATCCCTTTTAAATTTAACACTGAAGATTCCAAACATTGGAAGTACTAGAGCTTTAACTTGTCTCAGGTAAGAGTTTAGGACTTCAATTACTGTACTCATGTAAAGTTAGTTTTTGGGGAAGCAGGGAGGACATTAAAGTTCCACAATTAATTTTCTTTGTTTTTTAATTCATAGAAAGGCAAATCAGTTTATCTTTTTTTTTCCCTTTCTTACCAAGCAAAAAGCTGTGTATATATTTTGTTATGCAGTGCCCAATCCCCTGGTTATGACTTTGTATAAAAAGTGTGACGTGGCAGAAATAGCCTTAGTCTCCGAAAATGTTGTGTTGTTTTCTACAAAAATGTATAGCTATGAAGTAGACAGATGGCTCAAATATGCTCAAGATTGTCCAAAAGAGTTTGCCTTCACATTATGAGTTATTGCCATTTGGTTTAATCTTTGGGATGTTTAGATAAAATGTTGATCTTGGTGTAGTCACTGTGAATTTTGCTACTGTCTTCAAGAAGAGAAGCTGAAATTGTACCTCAGAAATGAAAAGGCAACCTGAAGAAAATCAATCCATACTTTTTCTGATATGCAAAGCAGAGAATGCAGTTTGACAGAATAAATACTACTTTAAATTTCTTTGGGTGAAGAGTTCATAGGTGATTTTCCTTGTTACCTTAAAGGAGGGTTGCTGCTATTCATAATAATAGTCTTTAGTTACAGAACGCTCATCGTCTCTTCTGTAACAGGTGTGCAGTACCTTAGCGCACAGGTAAATTGTTTTTAGGAAGGGAAGAAATAAAATGAGTGAGCATTGTTTATCGTATGCCAATCTTAATTATGATATGTTGAAGCCTTCATTAAAATGTTAGGTGCAATTAGAAGCTCTAGCATAAATTTGTCTAGAAGAACTAATTAGATGTTTAGGGGATCATTCTTGCATTTATCTTGTTTGCTGCAATGTTGTGATTACACAGTAATTTCCATATTTTGCTAAGAAGATACTCCAAATTGCTCATTATAATCGACATGGAAATGCTGAGGTAAAAGAAAAATTCCGGTGTAGTTTGTGGCTGAGAGATAATAGGATTTGGTTTGGTCCAAAACATCCCATCTCTTTCACTTGTAGCTTATTAACAAAGTGCTACCCTGACTACAGGTTACAGAAGTTGCTGAACTCTGTAGCCAGTGTAAAATGTCTTACAGACTTTTCTATCTTCCCCTGCAATATTACCTTAGGAATAAGTGCTGTAATACACAAGCTAATTATGTTTGCCTTTAACTTACTGCTATATCAAGTATATTTCTTCAGCATCTCTGGAAACTAATCTTGTTCTTTACAGAGAAGATTAGACTAAAAAAGCAAAAAATTAAGGTTAAGTACTGTACAGACAGTAAATCTTTTGAAGTACTTCTTTGTGCTTCTAAAGTGCTTTTGGTTTGGTTAAAGGTGCTATTATTTCCCTTACCCTGGTGCGGAAGGTGAAGATAGAAGTTTTAGATGCCTGTGGCAGAACCAGGAGTTGGAGTCAGGAGTGTTTAGACTTCTAATCATCTCTTTTTCTCTTACCACTTGAAAAAAAAAAAAAAACAGCTGTTATTTAAGACACCATTGTATTATATTTTGATGCTTCATTCAGAATTGACTTAAGATCAAAAAAGCTGCATGGTTTAACACAGTTTTGCTTCAGGATTCATTACAAAATGTTATTTGTAACAACCTCTGCAAATAGCAACAAGGGAATTAGAAGCCATTCTAGAATGGGAAAAAGAGGAGGTGACATTGTGGTTAGATGAATTGACTTTAGATTTTTTTTTTCCAACTACAGCCACTGAATCCACCTGAAGTGATAATTGTTTCTATACATAAAACTGAGAAGAAAGAGTTGAATGCCATTGTAAACTTATTGTCTTCTGTGGCATTTAATTATTGCATTGCTACTTCATTATTACATTTTTGCAGTTCTATATTGAAGGATTTTTTTAATACAGTTGATCATTACTTTGTTTTATGGAGACAGAATTTTCAAAGTCTAGTGAATAATCCACAGCACAGTAGCTTTAATGAAGATAAGGGAGTATTGCATACTTGAGCAATTCTCCTTTTCTCAGATGCTATTTGAGATTTGCTTTGATCCATCAAACTGTCATTTTTTCCTATACCATCATTCCAACTAGTAAAATATAACTTAACAGTGAGAGTATGAAAATGGTCTTTTCATGTTTATGTAGTGCACTCAATCTTTAAATCCATTTCTCTAGTTTATTGTTTGTTTTAAAAGTGGCAGATTAGTACAGCTTGTATGCAGGGAAACCTGGTGAAACAGATATCTTCATGCATTTTTCAGCAGACCTGTGGCTTGAAATTGCAATTTAAACCATAGATTCTGGATGTATAAGAAAGTACAGAATTTCAGCAATAAAAATGAATTTTAAAAGTACATAGCAGTATTATGAAATTTCTATTTACTTGCCATGATTTATATTTTTTAATAGAAATACCAGACCAAAAAAAAAAAGAGAGACTGCATAAAAGTCAGTAGCCAAATGGAATGAAATTATGTTTTTCTAGATATATAAACATTTTATTGCATAGCAATAATTTTATTACTTTCTGCTAATTTCAGATGAATGGGTGTTTCCTGAAATGGTCAGTGAGACTTTTCATTCGGGTAAGAGTGGGCAGTTTGTATCTACTCAAGATTCAGCCTGCCACAGTTTAACTTCACTGCAAAATGCCACTACTGAACCTCAAAGCAATGAAACAGGTGATGACCAAGTGGCTCACAAAGAGATTTTCATATTTTCATCAAGACCTCGGTCAGCTCGTCATGGAAGGTCTCCCAATATGTCACCAGAAGGTTGTGTTTTCCCTTCAGATTTGAAGCAAGACAGTAACCAGGCACAAAGTGAAACCCAAATTGAAGATAGCTTTCAAGGAACTGACAGCAGTGAGGAGGTAGGCCGTTTGTACATGTAATTCTTGATAAAGTATCTTCATCCTAAAACTCCAAGGAGGAGGTTCTGTCTTCAAGACAGACAGAGAGAATAAATCATCTTTTCCCCATATACCTGCGGGCAGATTTGTCTTTGTCAAGTTGCTGTGTCTAACTGGATAGAGGGGTGAGAAAGCAGATATTCTCTCTAACAAGTGGGCAAAAGAAACCTACTACTCTATCAGCCCCTGTGCCACAAGGGTGAGTGATTATAATGCACCTTTGCAACAGAAAAGATTTTAGAGGAGCCTGCATCCTAGACTGGAGAGAGCGAGGAGTATGACCGATATATGAACAGTCAAGCAAGATGACAGTAAATAAAGGCTTTAGTTTGCCTTTTAAAACTGTAAGCAGGGACTGTGTTGCCCACTAGCATTGTCAAAAGTGAATTAAGAAAGTTCAACTGTTTAATATTATTTGATGGTCAATATTTCTGCTTCACATCTCGTCTGAGCTGCGTATCATCACAGAATTTTTCTTTTGCAATGTGGAAATCTTTCAACAATGAAATTAAGAAAGGGTTTTTTATAAACAAAAAATATCTGCTGATGTAAAAATATAGTAAATTATCAAATCAATGAATTCATTGCATGGAGTCATTAAAGTAACTGTCAAGAATTTCAAACTGTATTAACATTCTGGTGCTTCTCATATTTAATTTTAAAAATGCTCCTTATTCTAATCTGTTTCTCAGAGCTGAGGAATGAAGTACAACTGAATTATGTGATAACAAGACAGATTAAATTTAACAGGAATACTGCTCTGTTCTGAGAAACCATAGTACTGATGCTAACAATATCAAATAGAAAGTCCCTTTTCTTCTGGGTGTGTTTTCTTTTTTCCTTATTTGCAGGGAAAGGAGGGAAGTGCTTAAATCTCTAGGGCTTCATCATTTCAAACATGGTTTCAGAATTTCTGTGTTAACTTAGTTGTAGTCAGGCTAATAAATCATGAGCAGTGCTGTGTGTGATGTGGTTCTGAAGATTTAGAACTCTTCAGATTTCAAGTGATTTTTGTCAGCTCTGCTCATGAAAAGTCAGGGAGGTTATTCTTAATGCCAGGGTAAGGAAAAAATTTCTTTAATATAAGAACTAGGAAAGCTTTCCAGCACTGTCCTTTTCTCAGTTAGAATATGCTTGTGGTTTTGTTTTTTTTTTTTTTTTGGTTTGTTTGTTTCTTTTCTTGAATTAATGTCCATTGTAAAGATAGGTCTCCAAAATATTCTAAACAGTGGCAAATGAAAAATTCAGAAAAGGCTCAATTGTTAAACTGGGCTTTTTTGTTTTGTTTTGGGTTTTTTTATTGTGTTGTTTGTTTTTGTGCATTTCATTTTCAATAGTCTAGTGGCTTCACTGAAGCCAATGATAAACAACAAACTTGCTGCATTTTCATTTGCAGTAGGATTGTACTTTGCCTATGAGAGGCGTGTTGATATTTCCATGTCTTTGTGAAGCCTTCAATATATCGTGTCTGGTTTGGTACCACACAACAGAGGAGCAATTACGAGTAGACGAGGATGAGGCTTCTCATCCTTCCTTTCATGTGAATAGTGACACAGAGGCAAACAGCAGCTTTGCTTCCCTTTTATTTTTCTCCCCATGTGTTCAGGCTTGCTGTTCAGTGTTGAGATGAAGCATAAGTCAGCATAAGAAAATTGATTCATGGAATGTTTTGCAGAGACATTGTTAGCGGCATAACAAAAATATGAAAGTAATAAAATAACTCCCCAAATATTGAAATGCTGTTCCATAACATCCAGAAGTGTGTAAAATTATCTCAACAGAAGTTTTCTTTGTGTTTGAGGTAAAGATGCTATGGGAATGTATGGAGTAGTAGTATTTTAATAGAAAGATATCAGTGTCATGGGGTTTTTCTTTACTTTTGTTGTGCAGTTGTTACAAATCTTATCTAAATGATGATTCTCATGTAACCCCAGATTAGAGAGTTTTCCAACGTTCTGAGCTGGGACAAGAATCTGGACCTTTTGAAATGTGCAATTTCTTCTTCTGTCCCTCACTTGTCTTCCCTACTTAGTTTGCAGAAAAATGTTTATGGATTTGTTGCCAAGAAGAGCAGATGATTCTCAAAATCTTTGCACATTTAGAAAAAAATGCTGTATAAATTAGAGAGCCATTTTGAAACACTGAAGGTCAAGTCCTTTAAATAAAAACAATATTGTGTGGTGATGAGAGGAAATCACTGTTGCCTTGTTTCTTAAATTTAGGGTGACAACAGTGAATTAATCCAGGGGACTGAACACCTTGAGAGCAGCCACAGCAGGCAAGGAACATGTGATCCTGGAGTTTTTGAAGAGAACCCATTAAAGAGAATATCCTGGAGAAATGAATATGGGAAGAAAATGCAACACAGGAAACACAACCTCAAGGAAACCATATTGTCAAAATCACAGTGTTCTGCTATGAGAAAAACAGATTCTGCTGCCTCTGAAAGAAGCTTAATGCCTACCCCTTGCCTTTCTCCAACTGGAAGTAAAACAGAATTTTTTAGAGTAATTCCAAGTGCATTTGAAAAACCTGAAATATCTGAAGGAGTGGATGGTCATTTAAAATCATCAGTGAATAAAAAGTCCATGAAGATCTCAAAAGAAAATTCATGTGTGACAACAGAGGCTTGTGTAAGTGATTTTGCTTTGAAATTGAACGATCAGGTTGTATAAATAGGGGAGCTGTATTAACCCATTTACAAGAGGTGAGCAATAATACATTCTTCTTCCAGATACGTTGCAGGTTTATATAACAGTATTTACCACACTGCACATCAAGTAGTACTTTAGATAGAACAGAAATCAGAAATTCATAGATAAAAATAGGTGTTATTGAGCAACTCACATTTTAGAAATGCATAAGTTATGCATAAATAGTTTTGGGCTGAAAGGCTACAGAGGAAAATTGACAGTTTTTCGGTAACGGTATTAAAAAGGGACCATGGAAAAATCATTGATCTGTGTACTCCATAGTCTGTCTGATGCAGTCCTGAAAAATAGTAAATTATGTGATTGAAGGTTAGCAGTTTAGGCTCTAACATTGCCTGAATTGCCAGGCTACTCTAGGAGCTGTTACATTCACGAGTTAGTTTATTCCCCCCCTTTTTTTTTTTCCTGTGCTTTCTTTATACAGTAATTTTAAGAACAATTAGTCTGATACTAATTATCTTCTTAGAGATTTCTTAATAGCTAATTTCGTTTCTTTGCTTATGTTAAATGTTGTGCTTAGAATCGGAAATTAGATCGTAATTATCAAGTGTAGTGTGTAAATAGCACCTAAGTGTGGCTATGTCCCGTGTTTCAGCTAAGGAATCCTTTTATACTTGAAATTGCTGCATATCTGTATCTTTAACATCTGACCTCTCTACTAACTCTGTAAATGAGTGGATTAGATTTCATCACAGCTGAGAGGAACAAGCCAAATTTGTTCCTGAAACTTCACAGAATGTTCTTCAGACTTCAACTAATGCTGTTTAAGAGCCAGCATCTGTCAAGCAGTGGTTGGTCGTAGTGAGATAGAGGAAAGTGCAAGGACAGAGCAGGCATCCAGTGCCACCCGCCAGCCAGCTCTGCCAGCCTCCTACCAGCAGGACAGCTTGACAACTTCTCGAGCAAAAGGTGTTGCTTCTGTGTTAAATACATCACTAGAAAGCATGCCTGACTAGCTCTTACCCAATAAAATTGGATACATACTTCGTATTAAAAAGTATTTCCAATCATTTTAAAGTGAATGTGATCACCTTTGAATATGGCTCTTTTTGTGACCACATTATATCTAAAACAAGGAATATTTGCTTTTTTGGGGTATTTACTGAATACAGTAGATATATGTGCATGGTTTTGCAAGAAGAAGTCAATATTCTAGGTTGCCATAAGTTTTAAGAAAAAAGTTCTGCCATGCAATATTGTTAACTACAGTGAGACAACACTTGGAGTCATTTTGCTTCCTGTTAAGCATGTAATTATTTTATTTCCATTTTGAAACACTCTTCATGGTTTTGAGAATTATGTATGAGAGGATAGTTTTGAATGAAAGGATATTTGAGTGAGCATTTACAGAGAAGTAATGTCTTCTAATCTGCTCATACAAAGGACTGGTTGAAAAAAAAAAAAAGCTTAACCAGCTCTTACTGCAATCGATTTCCTAACTGCTTAATACACTTTAAGGACCCTGGTTGCTTGCAATGTTTTATTCATGTTTTAATAGAGTTCCCTATTATTAAGTTCAAATATTTTTAATTAAGAAAGAAGTACAACCCTCTGGGTAATACTGCAACCACGTAGATAGCTGGTAATTAAACTTTTCTGCATGCATAACTACATTCAAACAATTCTGAATGAATCATTTGAACCTCGAAGAATGCAAATGTCATTATGTGTGAAAAAATTCTTTAAACAACAGGTTTTGTCAATCTACCAAAAGTCTTAAGGCTTTAATAGAAAAACTCTTTTTATCATAAGGCGAGGATGTGCTGAAAGACAAGATAAACTTTTAATTACTAAAGGAAATATTCATTTTAGACAAATTTACATATTTTGGAGAATTGCTTTTTATTTCAAATGTTTCTTCTAAATTACAGAGTGAACTTAATCTCAAATTCAATTATCAAATTCTGTCTTTGAAAATCAATAAAACAATATAAAATTTTTTTTTGGTAGTCATCTGAAGCTACAGAATATTTAATCCTATTTCTCCTTTATTACAAAACTTTATTGCAGAGACCGTTAAGGACAGCAGCTGTCGTGACTCCTTTTCTCCTTTCTGAACATGGTTATTTCTGTTGAAGAATGGGAGGGTTGTGAGAGAGGAAAACAGAATGACAGTTTGAAATAAGCTAAGGAAAGAAACAAAAGAATGTTCTGAGTTGTTTTGTAAAAATTCCAACATCTATGCATCTTTCTTCATAGAGGTAAAAAAATACAAGCGGGACTAGGAAATGTTTTGCCTCAAGATAATGAGAAAAATATTCTTTCAATTCTTAATGCTTTTATTCTGCATGGCAATAGTTCATGCTGTCCTTTGAATTTCTTCATGCCAATCAGGTTGTATATGAATAAGAAAGAAGCTTCTCTTTTACTGATGAAACAAATAAAATGCAGAGGGATCCGATATAGGAAAATCCAAAGGAAAGCAACAGCTCCAGTAAGATCAATAAAGGTTAAAACAGTAATAGATCCGATGGAACACAGATGCAAAGAAACAGCCAACTTCCCAGATGTAACACAGCAGGCTTGATAAAAAGTGAACTAATAATGATTGAACAAACAAGCTCAGTACAAGTTTAGAGAAAATGTGTGCTATTTTAGAAATAAAAGATGTTAGTAACCATCACAGCATTCAGGAGTAAAGCTTGGACCTCAAAAGTTAGAAGTAAAAAAGGGTGGCACCTCTGCTAATAATATTAGCAGATGGTGAAAAATGGACTAGGATTAATGTTTTGTGTAGAAATGATTGTATCATGTTTTATATGATGATGCTTTTCTTTGCTAGTACAGTTTATTTTTTTCACTGAAATATAGCAGAAATTTATTTTAAATTCTTTGCAGAACTATGAAACCAAGGTAGTCACCCTTCATGAAGGTAGCTATATCTAGTTTTACATAGATTTCAGAGATACCACCTCCTGACTGTAGTATTTCAAAACCTTTCAGTACTCTGAAAACGGGAATGGAATTCAAATTCACCATAAATTTCCGTGCTGGGCTCCAGAAAGCAGTTCCAGGCATGCAGAGGAGCCAGGCACGTAGCAAGAGAGCCGGAGCCGTGTGTGTGTGTGTGTGTGTGTGCTCACACCTCGCACTGAGCGGCAGGCTCCGATGCCAGTGCAAAGGGCACACTACATTCATTAGTGCTTAAAAAGAAATCATTCTCCCCGTGCTCGAGGTGAACCTGTAGGAAAATCTGTAAACTGCTTTTGAAAAGATATTTGACTAAAAGTTTGAGATACATAGTAAAACTTTGGAAATGTTTGCAGTGGGCTTTAGAATTGTCATTTTCACAAACATTTGCCTATTTGCACATAGAGGTGTACTGATAGGAGAGCCCTTCAGTCATAAATCTCATTTTACAAGAACCGTTTACCTGCTGATTGTCAATTTGCAGGCACGCTTCCCATCAAAGATGGTTTACTTTGTTATTTCAATACTAATTTTCTTTTTGATTGGTTATTTTCTGTAGCTGATTTTTGATGAAATATCTATTACCATAGGAGTTAGAATGAGATGCATAACATGTCAAAAATAAATGATATATTGGTCACTCCCCAAAATTTAGTTTTTGTCAGCAATCTTTATTGGCTGGTATTTATTTTTTTTACCTAGGTTTAAAATAGCAAGTACTGTCTTACATACTATACAGATAATAAATTTTGGTTTCTTTTATGGCAACTGGGAAGAAACAAAAATATACTTTTTTATATATGTTTTCATTCTAAAAATATTTTTGTAAATAGTTAACTATTCTAGAGCTTGAGTTGTAGGCAAGATCCTGTTTGCTGCATGGTGCTGTTGCTTGTATTGCTAAACAGCATTTCTCCATCTGTTCTGAGTGTAAAATTCTGTTCCATTCTGCAATGTATTGCATATCCTATATTTGCAATACAGCACTGTGAATGAATGCATGGCATATCTCCAGTTTCTCTTCTGGAGGGGAAATAAGTAATGTACTACCCTTGTAATCATTCGTTACCTGGCTTTGCTCTGATCTGAAGAACAGAGAAAGCTAGGAAGGAAGGGGAGCGGAGGGAAAATAATGCATTTCCCATTCCCAGAAAATACAATTTCATTAAGATATATGGAACTGCCTAAAACAGAAAAATGCCCTATTTATGCCTGCAAAGTAAGTTGTTGGTTGAGCGCTGATGTTGTGTAACCCTTCTAGTGAAAGCGAGTACTTTGTATGTGAAATTCTAAATGCTCTAGATGCAAATTGAAATGTAATTTCTGAAATATCTTTTAAAATTTCAGGCTGCCATATGTAGCTTTCCAGAGAAGTTTTGTGATGTGTTTGACAAATTAGTGAATTTTATGTTGCTGGTGTTTATGAAACTGTGGTAATTTTGTGTTTATTTCAAGGTTTGCATTTGATATTTAAGCCATTTTAGCTGCTAGATTTTCATACCCTTGGAGGCTTGTTTTCTTCTCTTTTTATTTTCAATAGAATGGCAAATTCACTGAACACCCAGGATGCAAACGGCTCTGCAGTCCATGACAGTTTGTGTTTTGCTGCCTTCCTGTGAGATTATATATATGTATATATGTCCTTGATCTTCTTGCTAAACAGAAGTCTGTTAACTAATCTTTTCTAGTAGATATTTTGTTTCTCTTTTAGTAACAAAGCTTCTTGAAGATTCCCCAGAGGATTCCCCAAGGGATCTTTATTCATATATTCTGCTTTATTCATATATTCTATTCCATGATCCTGTCTGCATTGTTAACTTCTCCATCCTTTTTCATAGGAGTATGATTGGAAAAACTACCAGTCGAGTAGACTAAGTACATCTGAACTGCAGATGTTGGCTAGCATGACAAGACAACAACATGAAGAATTTGGGGATACTGAGATCTCGCACGGCTTAAGCGCGTCCCAGATAGATGACTGCAACATTAGCATAAGCACAAGCAGCGATGATACAGCAACCTGGCATTCTTCTTTCCCTCCAGTAAGTCTAAACCTACAGTATTTTTTTTCCAAAATGCTTTGAATGATCACGTAGTTGCTACCAACTCTTGGTAGGGTAAAGTAGTCTTGGGTAAAATTTCTGAGAATAGCTTTGAAATTTAAGGCAACCCTCACATGTTTAGAACTCACAATAAAATGCACAACCAAACTCACTACCAGCAGCTTCCACATTGCCCCCATGGAAAACAAGAAAACCTATTTTATATATTCTAGTGTAGAACCCCAAGTAGTCATATCAGTTGCAAAACCTATATGTTTGTATTGCAGTACTTAAAAATAGCTTCAAAATGAATGAAAGCCAGATACACCGGTCAGGAGCTGCCTTACAGTACGAGTAATGGAAAATAATTGCTTGCTGCATTGATACGGTTCCATTTCTGTGCAGCTAATGGCTCCCAGGACTGAACGGGGAGCACAGCAGAGTGACACTGCGGTGGATCTGAGCACTTAGTGTGTGACCTTCTATGTCCTGCTCCTTGTATCAATATTTGTCCTGGTATGAGGTGTAGCACAGCCGCACACAGCTCTCCTGTGTGACAGAGTGCTGTTATTAGAAGCAGAGGCGTATTTGTTAGCACTCCACTGAAGAGTATTGAATGTATGAAATCACAGAATAACATTTTGGCAACTATATAAAGGTAGTGCAAGCATTGCTGTAAAACTCAATAACCTCATAGTCCATTTCTCTAAGCTCCATAGTTCTTATTTTATTACAGCTCAAACAATAATAAACAATGAATGTGGCCTAAGCAGAGAACACCACACAACTGTCAAGAGGCAGGTCCAGCCTTAGAAGAGTAACGCACTGCTGTGTTGCCCCAATATAAATTACTGTAGGTTCAAAATGTTGGCTGCAGAATTTTTTCCAGGAATTTATAGAGCTCAAAATAGAGGCCTGTGGTAGCAATCTTCTGTAATCAATGATCAGTGCAAAATTAGAGCTTTGTGATATACTAATAAATGGAAGTTTGGAGTTAGCAGAGATTTATTGATAGATGAGTAATTATTCTAATAAGAACTTGGTTTACAGAGTAATAGTTTGAGGAATATAAGAGAAATACTAGTTTATTTTAGCTACCTAAGATATGTTAGTGTTGTTCATTTAATTGATTTCATCATATTGCCAAAGAATTTTCTTAGCACTCACTTGATAGACTTGCATATGGAGTAAATCTCTAAGACTGGACAAATTAGACTGAATTAAATAAGGATAATAGCAGTTTCATTAGCTTTTGAGCACCTTAATTATCAGGAAATTGATAAGAGTATTTAGACATGTCAGATTGGGTTAGTACAAATTATGTGACTAAAACAAAATGAACTTTTAAAATAAAATACATTGTACTAATTGCACTGACTGCAAAATTCAGTGAAGCACAATGTGATTGCAAAGACAGTTCTTTGATCCCACTGCTTTGATCAGCTTCTTTACATATCAGGCTAAAATTTCCAGTTTAAAGTGTTTAGATATAATAAGTTACTTGAATTTAATACAGGTATACTTATTCATAATACTCTTTGGGGGCAATAATTCCCTACATAAAACAATTTTTATGTAAGAGCCATGTTTGACTTGGAGAGAGACAAGTTTTTCAAATTGCTCTGGACTGAAATGTTGGCACGTTTTATCTGTACAGCCCTGTGCGAGTTTCTGCTGTGCATTTTGCAAGGTGGACATTGTGGTTTTAGTGGCAAGAGCCTTGGTTTGGGAAGGTTGGAAGGAGTAGTTTAAAAAGCAAATGCAATCTTTCTCAGATAAGGACTAACTATTTAGACCCTCTCTACAGCAGAGAGTGCTGCAGTTGAGCTTCCAATTCCTCTGCCTGAACTCAAAAGAGATTTTCTGTACCAATACAGTATCTATTTTTCACATGTGTTTTCCACAGCACCAGCTCTTGCTAATGCAGGTAGTAGATTTTGAAGTCTGGGGCTGAGTTTACCACTGTTTCTTGTAATTCTGCTCAAATATTTGGGGAAAAACAGAATAATCCCTGGAGAGTGATGATTCATTTCCAGGTCCTTTAGTCTCTAAGCAGGTTATCAACAGATTTATCAGGAACGGTGATTATTTAATTAAGTCTTCACTTATGTGACCCAGAAGAGTCTCCAAGAGTAGGTAGAGGACATTTCTGATGTCCTGTTATTAAATGCTTGCATTTTTGGATATGCTTACAACATTTCAGAAATATCTAAGAGATACTGTGCCAGTATTCAAACACAAGTTGAAAGGACAGAGTCAGTGTAGGCCAGTTAGCCTGACATAATTTTTAAAACAGTGGTAAAACTGATGGGATTCAGTTAACAGATATTCAGAGGATGGTAACATTTAATAATAGCCAAAGTCATTTTATATAAAATATGTCTTGTTTAACAGATTCTATTTCATTGATAAAATTGCAACTTTGATAAAGGTAACTGCTTAGATGTAATACGCAGAGATCGTTGTAAGTATTTATTTACCCTTTGACTTTCTGTTTGAAAAATGTGCAGCGTACAATATCAATAAAGTGCACTTTAAATGAATTTAGAACTGGCTAACTGACAAATACCAAAAGCAGTCTGCAGGGAATTATCCGTGAGTGGAGTATACCCAGCAGGGCTCCATCATTCTATCACTTCTAGACCTGAAGTTCGATGTTTTTATCGGTGATCTAAATTTTAATGGCCTGTCATATACATACGGTCATTCTAGTTGATCTAATTTTCCCTCTGGCTTTCAAATCTGTAAATCTTTCAAATTATTCCATATAGCTATTCTGTCTGAATTCCCACATTTAGTAGTTGCCATTCTCAGCTTTTAGTAGTCTCACCTGTGCAATAAAGGTGTTGCTATACACATTGCTAATCTACAAACTTTAAAGCTCAGAATTCAACATACATGGAGTGGCCAAAGCATTTTCAGAAGTTGCTCTTCCTGAATTTCAGTCTTCTGCCATGCACATCCAGTCATGCTCTAAGATCTAAAACGAGTAAAGCTGTAATTTCTTCAATTTACAGTTTTTATTCAGAATTATTCCTTATGTATACTTATTCCTTATATAAATGATATCTAGATATTTATATGCATAATAAAAGGAACTTTATGTCCACTGATACTCAGTAGTGACAATCACTACCATTCCAGCTCAGTTCAGCAAATTTGCAAATGATGAATCCCTACTGCAGTCCCTCTTGCAAACCACGGAAATGTTTTATGCATCTGTACCATCTTTCAGTTGTATTTAGCAAAGGATTTTAGCTGTACAGTGCATGAAAAGAAATAATCCTCACATTGTAGTTTAAAAAATTAAGGACAACTTGAAATTCCTGGCATGATTAACTTTTCATGTTTATTTGTAATTCCAGGTAATAACTTCTTGATTATTTAAATCAATAATATCTATTCCTTTCTATTATGTCCTTCAAAGATAAGTAAGAAATATATTTATTCTAAACATTTGTTCATTTTATATAACCTTTCTATCCCTCGGTGGAATCTGTGGCAACAGCACCACCAGAAGGCAGATTTTTTAGTGTCTTTCCTGTTTAGGATATGTATGATATTTTGTAAGTCAGTGCAGGATATAGTTGTATTAAATAACAAACTTACTTATCAAAGTAATATTTTATATAAAAAACACATTTTTAGTGAGTTTAAATTTTCCATCACTTGTCACTGTTAGTCTGATTTGTAGATTCCTTGAAGATTCTTGCCTATTCCTGACTCTAATGAAGTTCAGAAATCCTTCTGAATGAAAGGCATGGGGATCTTGTTGCTAAGTTGCCTTTTAAACAGATGAACAGATGTCCTTAAGCAGCTATAAAAGTGATACACTAAAAACTATTTTATAGCCAATGATAGTTTACCAGGAACTAATACATAACTCTGAGGATAAATTATTGAAATGTAAGTTGCTTAGCAGCTGCGGTAAATGATGAAAGCCAAAAATGAATAAAATAGCTTTCAGTACTATTCATTACCCAGCATAACTATTAACTATAAAAATATTTTTTGAAGAAGATTATTTAAGTATTTTACTTTGAAGGTGAATTGTAGAGCTTTATAAAATTTGTGTGCAAGACAGGGCGAGGTTCCTATTCACTAATATGCACATATAGAACTACATATTTAAAAAGAAAGTATTTATCTGTGTCTTACCTGAACGATTTTTTAGATGCTAAGATCTACATGATGTCCCACATTCGCTTTTCAACAGCTAGTGGTAGTATGAAAGACACAATTTTATGTACTGTGGAGGATCTCGTGAATTTGAACACCCCACACGTTACCCAAGGGATGTTGTGCAGGTTACGAAATATTTCTGCTCTCGTCCCTGTCCTAGAGAGCCGCTTCCTGCCCTGGTTGGAGATTTGGCCCATTGAGTTTCTTGATGAGCTAGTTCCAGACAACTTCAGTGATGTATTTTGTTTCAGTTTGTGTTATATGACATGCATATAATACAAACATTTTGAAGTAAGGTCATATATAAGAGTAATTCAGGACATTTTCTTCCATATACTCCCTGATTCTGAGAGGGGAGAATGAAGACTCCTGGATTGTTCATTGAGGAATCCTGGAAGCTCACAGTGGTGTAATGCACCATCATCAGGCTCAAAAATTGTCTCATTGGTCGTTCAAGTAAGAAGCACTTGCAGAGAAGTGAGATTACTTGTTCCCAAGCATCTTCTTCCTAAATATAAATTCAATCAAATGGGCCTTTGATCTGAGAAGTACTTGAAAGGGTGCTTCCAGGTTCATACTAATTTGTGGAAGGTCTTTTGGCCTCCGTTGTGATGATTCACAAAAAAGAGCCACATGACACAAAAGTGGTCTGGCAGATTTGAAGTCTGACAGACAGGAAGAGTGATATTTAAACCCAGAATTATTCCAACTCAGAGCTCAATTTGACAACCCCTGGAGGGATCTATTCACATCAAGTCAAATTGCAAAACTGAGGCAGACTACTCTTTGCTATGAAATGAGACTAAAAATTATTGAGACAGATATTCTGGTTCATAGACTGACTAACTCGCTTCCTCTCTTGTCCGCTGTCTTCGACCAGCCATCACTTGGGAATTGCACCATCCACTACCTAGGCAGTGACTCATGTCTGCCAGTAATTAGGATGTCATTCATCCTAGCAGACATTTTGCCACATCCATCCCCACTTCCTGAAAGCATGTGAATATACTCATATTTTATATTGATTTCTGTATATGTCCTAATCCCTTTCATGATTCTTAATATTTATTTTTAGCATTTCATGTACTAAATTATGCACATATAATGTTTTGGATGTGCTTCTATGTTCATTTGTTCCTCTGTTTGCTTGAGTGATATGTTTAGAACTGGTTTTGATGTTTGTGATAATGTGTAGGAGTTATTCTCTGAAAGCTGTGAATATATACTGAGACTACATATATTTCTGAATTTTAGAATTTTTGAATATTTATAGTAGCATGTAAGTATCAGTTTCTTGCAAATAACTGTTTTTAGTAAGTCAAATAATGTAATTTAAAACCATTGGGGCATAATCTTATATGGGTAGGCAGGATTTGAAGAATCTTAATGAAAAATTTATTTTGTATGAATATTCATATAGTACACTCTCAGTTATCCATTAACAGCTTAATCCAAATTTCAAGTTAGCAGGGTCATAGAGAAGCATCCGTATTTTGGCTGGCTTTATTTGGGGTAACGGTGCTTGTGCAAAAGGGAACCTGGCAGCTCTATCAGCTCCAGGTCAGGGCTGGCAAGCCATAAGTGAGGTGATTCTGCACCCGTCCTACAAAGTCTCCCTGCACCGTGTGTGCTCTATCCATACCCTCCGGGATTCCTGTTACCAGACAGGACTTTGCCGCACTTCCTTTTCCCCGACTCTATCCCCACACTTCTATACCAGACATGTGCTGTGTACTTCTGCCTAGAGGAAAATCTTCCGTTGGATGATATTGGGATCTGAATATCCCTTTTAAATTTCACAGGAAGACAGACCATAAAATTCTAGTATCAGGAGCTGCAAATGTGTATGCTGAAAAGGATCTATTACATACTTTTAAATGTTCTGAAAGCATGTTTGCAGAGTTATTTTCTCACTATTATTTTTTGTTTCTCATAGCCTGTCAGTCAAGAGCATCACTATCAGAAAGAAATGAGCCCACTTTCTCATTCCAACCCACGGTAAGATTCCATTTATAGCCCAGGCAATAAGAGTTCAGTTAAAATGTTCTGAATATTAAATGTGACATTCTTTGATTTGATCTCAAATCTCTTTTCAATTGCAGCTTCCTCTCAACGAGCTTTACTATTGCTCTTTTTATGCATTGTCTACAGGTTGCAGTATGTCTGCATTGTCACAGAATGCAGGGCAGAATTCTGCATGTTTTGAATGTACTGTGGTGTATTTAAAGTAGCTGACACAGGCCTTGATCCCACACCCACTTCAGTGTGCCACTCAGCAAGCCTTTCTCATCTGCCACACATGCACACGCTCTCATCTCTTTCTTTCCTTCTCTGTCTCTCTCTTTGCTTTTATGGCTTGGAGCTAAAATTCTGTAGGTGACTCTAGGTGTCAGGGGATCCATTCTCTACAAATTAAATTAATGTTACCTAGTTAGGCAGGATTTTTCAATAGAGAGCACAGGCAGGAGTGAGTATTATATTATAACACTGAGAGATATTTGAAAGGTGTCCTGTCTGCAACATATTTTGACTGTCTTTTTTTTTTTAATCTGGGTCTGTTTTACTTGGCATCAGTAACAAAATCCCTGTGGCTTTAATGTGAAATAAGTTAGAGATTTGGGGGCTGGTGGAGAAGGTAGATGGGGAGAAGTTGAGGCAATCAAAATTAATTGTTCTGTTTCAGAATTGATGTGTACCTGCGAAACCACAACATCACTTTGCCATTTTTATACAGTCTGAGTAGGAGGTGTACTTATTAAAAACAAAAAACATTTTGTTTCACTTTCAGTAGGCCTAATTAACATGATTTTACTTGTCTTCGGACAATATATGTGTGTTGGGAGGGTTAGGAAGAGAGGACATTTTAGATATTTGAGGTATTTAGGACTGAGTTATTTAGAGACTTTGCTTTATTTTTTTCAGGATATCAACGATCTGAAGTGTTTTATGATAGTGTACTGCTGGTTGATTATATGGCATAATACTCGTTTTTCCTTGCAGACATGTTCTCAGTCACTTGTTTCAGTGTTGCTTTCTATACTTTTATTATCTTCTTAGATTTTACGAAGTGAACACTAGGAAACTTGCTGTGGAAATTCACCCAGATGCATCAGTTATTGCAACATTCAGCCTTGTGTTTCTTAGCACAGACAGTAGATTACTGGAGTTAAAGTGCAGTCCTGGATTCCATCTCACATCTATATCAAAGTGCTCTTGTTGGTCTAGGTACATCCTCTGTGCCTGGGTGCAAGTTATCAAAGGAACTATCTCTAGTCTCATGAACTGTTACAGTGCATGAAGTGGACAGAAATATTTGACTAAAGTCAAATATATCTTTTGCTTGACACATTTTGGTGGGGACTCTGTTCCATAGTTGATTTTGTTATTCTGAGAATGTTAGAATTGTCAGTATTTTAGTATGAGCTACTTTGTTGGCTTTTTTTTTCCCATAGTTTGGTTGAGTCAGGTTTTATTACATTATTTTTGTGCATGCACTAAAGCAATTTGGTACTCAGTACATTTTATGTACTGAAAAACAGAATAAACACTATTATCTGTAAAAATAGAACATTTCAGCATATCAAGTTAATATGATCAACAGTAAAAACTTGTACTTCTATACAATAAAATTTAAAACAAAATATTATAAATTACTACTTAGTTCCTATGCTGTTTTAATCCCGTACACATAGTAGACTTAAACCTCTACGGAAATCGTTTTCGAGAAATGCAGGCAATCAAAGTATTCGTAAAATACCTGGCTTGCAAGTACCTCATAAATTCAGTAGCCCTTGTGAACTGCCAGAAGAGCATTATTGGGCTGTAAATAGAGCAGGTGACAAAATTATGAGGTCAGTTTGCATCATGATATTAAACTGGAGAAGATGTGACTCGAATACTGCAATTCACATCATTACATTTCATTTAAAAAAGAAAACTGGATATTGTTTTTCACAGAGGGTATTATCTGGGTGAGACAGAGGTCGAGTTAATGGTAATGGTGTAACTTAGTTCCTGAGCTGTTCTTTAAAGCCAATTTTAACTATTAATACATGGACAACTGGAAAATGTCTAGATCTATGTAGAGGAAAACAGAGGAATATATTTGAAAAATCAGTACCTCCTACTATAGATCAATGGATGTAAATACTATGACACTCAGGCAATTAGATCATATAATTACTGAAACAACAGATAATTTGTTGTGGAAAGTGATAGAGAATTTGGCAAGTCTTAACTAATTTAGAAAAGGAAAAGCAGTACTGATACTTTCTGGGAAATGGGAAGAGCAATGTGAGAACTGTTGTCCAGAAAATGTAACTTCTGTCCATCCTAAGATAAAAGAACAAGCCAGAAAAGAAAGCACCTGCGAAGATAATGGAAATGCAGTCAATAAAAAGTCCTAGCAAGACTCATTTTGCCTTAGTTCCACGGGTAATGGTCATAAGTCTGCCACAGAATATTGCTAGTGCCGTACAAATGGTCCCTACAACACGCTGCTTTGCAAGGCACAGAACCAGTTAATGAAGGATGGGCTGCCTGGAGAGGCTGTAGAGCCAGGTGAGCAAAATGTGCAGGGTTTTCAAGCCTTAGCTCTGCAGTTCCCACAGACAGGCTTGCTGTTTCAGCTGAGTTTCAGAACTGCTCATTTCCATGCAAATAATTCTATTTTTATTCTGTGGTATTACTCCCTCCAGTGCATGTGTTGGAAACTGCTAGGTACCTTGCATCTATTTAATAGCACATGAGCAGGATTATCCTCTGACATACTATATTATGTGTCATAGAAGGTTTGGAAGTTTCTTTAAAGTAAATGTGGAAGTAAAGAAGGTTTCTAGAGCAATTCTAGTCATTCTGTGCTTTAAAATGTGGAGCTGCTCCCTAAATAATGCCTCTTAAGGCAGACATATTTTTTTTTCTGAACTTCTACAGATGGTTTTCTTAATTTTTTTCTGATAAAACCTCATTTTTCCATTTTTGAAAACTTTTTTTAAATTGAAATCTATAAAGCATTGCCTCACCAGATTCTCACTTGGCATCACTCCAGGCTCTCCCCAGCCTACCAAATAAGATTTGCTTCTCTGAAGTTCAAACTGCTGTTCCCCAGAAACTGTGCTAAGGTAGGACATAGATATTTCAACACTTCATGGCATATCCCATCACAAGAATTGTATTTTCCCTCAGTTATTTTATACAAAACACACACAGACTAGTTTTCAGTTAGATGTTAACCAGGTAATTGATTTTACACATGTGAAAAGAATATATATTCTCTGAGAAAATTGTGGGCACAGATATTTGATGATAGTGATAGTTTCTACCTCTTTTGGATTATGGATCAGCATATAAAACAAAAGCCTCAGTATGTGGGAAAGTCTGTTAGTGGTCTCAGAGCAAAGCATGAGTGATCAAGTTATGTTCCATTCGCAAGTGAAAATATTTATTAAACTGATGTTGTCCCTCTTAGTACCTGGAAGTTTTCGTATCTTACCAGCTCCTAAATGTGGTGTCTGATCTTTTAAGAAAGCAAGAAAAAAAAATCACAAGCAAGTGTTGTAGAAAGACAAGAATTTGGGAGCTAAACCTTTCTCAAATAGCTCCTATTCAAATACCAATCATCACTCCTCTGTGCAGACAAAAGACACAAGGGCACATCTACTTTTTATAACCCCAGTAGAACTGAGAGGTAGGAAAGCTCATAGCCCACCTGAAATCCTTCTCACCAACAACAGCTTTTCCTAAGATGCTTGAAATTCATATAATGAAAATGATAATGTGAAGGACTCTCCCTGCCTCTGCTGTGGACATGGTTAGGGTTACCTGTCCAGAAGGAAAAGAGAGTGTAGTCGTTTGTTAGCTCCAGCTCTGGTTTTGTTCTTCTGGGCTGTGGGAAGCTCTCGCTTGCCTTGCTGGCATGGGGAAGTGTGCATGTGTGTTAGGATACAGCCTTCCTTCCCTGCTGAGCTCTGTGTGTCAGGATTGAGCCCACCTTAAGAGCTGATGATGTAGGTTGTCGCCCCCCAAAATCCAGCAAGACTCTGAAAAAGCCATCAGATGTCATTTACCAGTTCCCACCTCTCCTTCTCAGTGTCTTGTCCTTCTCCATGGCCTTCAAACCTGCCTTCATGCAGATGGTTATCACTAAGAAGCTTTATGAGGAAGCATGAGTGTTAGAATAGCCTTGAAGTTAGAGGATTCAGTAAGAAGCCTCAAGGCCACCAAACAGCCAACTTGTTAAATAAGCTAAATTTATCTGCTGTGTCCCCCCACAAGTCAGTTGCTGCTTTAATGGCTTTTTTGAGTTTAAGTTAGAGTCCATCAGTGGTTTTGTTATGACTAAAAAAGAAAACCTCTTAAAACTAAGCAGCATTCTAGATCCTTACCTTTAAGGAAAACCAACGATACTGCAAAATGATTATTGAAATAGCCAAGTGGAAATAGTGATGCAGCTAGCATTTTGTCAAGATTTATATTTTATCTAGAAGAAGTGTCACCACTGTATTACAATTTAAATCTTTCAGTTGGGGGTGTGATATAAACTTCCTTGTATCTGTAATTGCCTGATAACGGCTGCAGTCGCTGACAGATGATTAATAGTCACTGACCTCACTTCACACTGGCTTGGTACAGGCTTACTAAAGCATATGCTGTCTTGTCATACATGTGTTACATTAAACTGATCAGGATATCATCATTCTTATTTCAACTACACTCTTCTTTACTGATTTAATTAAGCAAATAGATTATTTTTAGCAAAGTTTCTGGTACAGAAACAGGTATTTTTTGCCAATATCTTTGCCATAAATGTTCAATACTGTCATTATCACAACACCTGAAATCTGCATAAAATTTTCAGTAGTCGTAGCACAAGAACCCAAACCACTCTATACTCTCAAATATAGATCCTAGACTTATGTTCAGTTTAGGGACTAGTGTTTAAGCATCCTCATTCATCCCAAATGAAAACTAAACATGCCAGTAGCTGATGCATGTGTTACACTGTTGAGGGACTCAGTAAGATTAAAGTAACCTATAAAACAGTGCAGTGAAAGAAGAATTATAGTTATAACATTTGCACTACAGCAGAACTTCTCTAATGTAAGTGCTGTGAAATTCAGGCACAAAACATCTTTGTCTCCAGAATATCCAGGAAAAGGCTTAAATACCAGAATAACTCAAAACTGAAAATGGAAATTAAAATATTGAGTTCTGCAAACAAATAAGCATATTTACTTTCATGATTTGTTACAAGATCAAAGTCATATAACTCAATCATTTTTGTAAAGCAGGCAATATTATATTATGAAGTATTATAAAATTACACAACAGTTGTCAAAATAAGTGAGCAGAGACAACATATCACAAAATGTATGTTGCTGTTTCATTGTACATATTCAGTTATGTTACTGAGCCACAAAATACAGTAATTTGCAACTGATCTGCTAATCGTTAATCTGAATTAGTGGGATTTGGCTACATTTTTCAGACTATAATATGCATGTAAAGGAACCTGTCAAAAGAAGCAAATGTCACAGGAAATAACTAATTGAACAAGTTTGGGCTTTTTATCGTGATAGTAAAAACTTAGCTGCAGAAAGATTTTTGAGAACATAAAACAATCCACACAGAAATGGCATTCCTTTGATTGGGAATCTGAGAACATGAAAGAAACAGCAGCATATTCAGTAAGGATTTGAATATGAAATCAAATACCTTTGGACATGCCGTTACATATATTTTGTCTCTTCGTAGCTTCAGAAATTAGGGTATTTTCTGTTGGTCCAACCTTAGAACTGAATTGTTAATGCTTGCGTATGTGCAGAGATGGAAAACAGGCCAGCACAAGTCTACTATTCTCTGCTGTTGTTTCTACCTTCTCTGGCAAACAACAAATGAAGAGAGTAGTGTTAACATTTTGGTAAGAAGTGGCTGTCTGCAGTCCAAAGGCATCTTTGCAGCAAATGGGAGATCAGGAGGTTGTTCAGGAGGTTTAATGGTAAGGCTTCTTTTTTTCCTTGGAGTAACTCACATTCTGACTTCACAACAGCTACACTAGCGAATGGATTAGTCGTTTGCATAGGAAATGTACTGGGATTGGGATCTTGGGTTTCTTTCCTTTATAAGATCCAGACCCTTCAAAAAAGGATTGTGTGTGGAATAATTTTCATACTTCACAATAGGCACTTCTACTGTTCAAAAACAGGTGAAATGTGAAGAGGAGGTGACCTCTAGGGCAATTTATAGAATAATGAGTGTTGAAAGCCTCTTGTTTTAATGCACATCTCTGGTTGGTGAGTGGGATTCTGCAGTTGTCTTTGATAACAAGACCTGGAACTCCATGGCTCCAGGCATCCGTGTTGTCTTCTGCACTCAGAATAAGGTGTTGCAGCCTTTCTGGTGCAAAAATGCCTTGCTTGATTTGTGTGCAGAACAAGAGAAAGGAAACATCACCCCCCCCACAACCGGAAAAAAAGAATCGAATAGCAATGCCTGTTTGTGTTGCTGGTGGAACCATCTCTTTCACTTCTTCAGACACTCTCTCTGATCACTGCACATCTTCCTTTCAGTCTCTTACTACACTTACATTATACATTTAATAAGCTCAAAGACAAATCAGGCCTCTTGGCACCACCTATACAGACAATATTTTCTTACAGAGTCAAACTAACAGAGTTTCTGAGGGCACAGATGCCCATGCCTTCCATGCCATTCCAGTATAATTTGTATAATTGTTCTGATCCATCAAACAGAGTGTTGTTTTTGGTTCATTGTTGTTATTTTATTGTTGTTGAGAAAGCTTGATGCTTGATGTTTTTGAAGAATTAAACTGAAGTGACCTAGTTCTTATTTTGTGGTCATGATTAAGTTCCAGCTTCATGCTGTAGTGTTCACTACATTAATATAGAGAAAGGTCAGAGTTTTCTAGATTTAAAAAACAAAGACACCCTTTCTTAGGAAAAAATAAAGGCAATTTTAAGGGTATAAGAACATTCAGCAGCAACACCTTTAACAGGTGGATAATATTAAAGTAAGTGTACTGTAGAGTCCCGTTGTCTTCATTGATTTGTAAAAGCCCTCTGGCTTCTTGTCATCCATTAAAAGTTAAATGGGATGCAATCTATATCCAGGATGTCCAGAACAGTAAAATGCTGTCGGGGACTGACAGAGAAAAGAATTTATTTTAATTGGGCCAAGACTCATTAGGTTCTAGCTTCAGGTGTTTTCTGAATTGGTGAAGCATTAAAATATAATTCTTAAAATGAGTGGTTTATATAATCGTTATATATATAAAAGTGCAGCAAAGCTTACTTAATGAACACTTTATTAAATGTGGGAATTCAGTTCAATTGATTCACTGATCAATGAATATCTGCTGTGCTTTATTAGAATTTACTTGATTAAGAATAGATTAATATGCAGGAATGTTAATACACAGTACACAACCTTTGCAAACTCATTATTCTCAGTTTATATAGCTAGTATTCTAATGAACAGATGAATCAAAGCTAAAAAAGAATATAGGGCTAATGTTTTCCTTAAATTAAATGATAAAACACTGTTCTTCTCTTCTAGTGTCATTTGTATTGGCAGTGAGCATCAGACCTGTGATCTAGTTGACATTGTAATGAAGTAGAGGTTTAGTCTTTAAGTAAATTGCAATATAGCTGCTATCTAACAGTAACTATGATAGAAGCTTCACATATTTAACTAAGAAATGTTGGCCAGGTAGCACAGTATGCTAGTTACTAAGCTGTTAACAATTCAAATTAAGGAATACCTGTTCTTAGACTGATGTAGGTGACTGTGTATTTTTTTTAATAATCTGCAAAAATCTGTCATTTGAACACTAATAAGTGAAATACATATGGTATAGCATTTTTAGGCCAGGCTTTCAGCTTGTATTGGTCAGCATGACTGTCCTGTACATAATTTTAATGCAGCAACTTGTATTATGTAAACATCTGGTTTAATAAGTAGAATTCAGATTTTCTTTATTGTCTTTGAACCGGATCCAGCACTCATATAAGACAGTTCATTTACAGATGTAGTATTGTAAGTGGAGCAGACTCAACTTCATTGTGAAGTTTCACTTGTATTTGTAATATTTTTGGTTATTAATTCACTAAAAATTAAATTATTTCGTTTCAGCAGAACCCTCTTTGCCTCTATTAGAAGGCTGGAGGCTGAGGTGCAGAGCAAGGAGAAAGGCATTCTGTAAATGTATTTGTGATTTTCCAAATCTCAATGCTAGCAAAAAAAGAAAGTTCCAGTAAGGCGTACTGTAAATGAAGATATTATGTATTAGGGATGGAATGAATCTGTCACTTTGACGGATTATGAGGCAAAGAACAGATTAACAGATTACTCATAGTCAGAATGCAGTTCACTGTGAAAAATGTGGAGGAAATGATAAGTGTTGGTTTGTGCTGATTTAATGATATTTTGAAACTACAATAACAGTCTAGTAAAGTAATACAATGTAACTGGTGCCTTGCTTTTTTAATCATTATTATATTGCCAGATTGACCTTAAACACTTCTAATATTTTGTTTTAAAACACAACTTTAATTCATGCAAAGTCATCCATAGATGTATATTTATGTTACTTTTCAAGATTGTTATTAAAATGTGCACTTGGAAGTCCTCCTTTTCTATGTATAAATATACTGTATACTCTTTTGGTAGGACATCTGAATACTCAGTTTTCTTTTATAGAAATACTATTTTCAGACCTGGTGCTGAGGACTACTGAACAGTTACTGATTTATAAATTAATATTAAATGTTTCTACATGTACAACATGTTTTTAAAAAAAATGTTTAAAGTGTTGCAGATGCAATAATGGACAATTTAAGGCTAAGATGACTTCACAGTTATTACAGAGGGACATAGTGATAAGACCTGAAAATTTATTTTGATTTTAATTTGAAGACTCATGGTTGCATTCTGTACGTAACACAGACTCATTATTGTTAATAGGCTTCAGAAGTCCTCTCTTCACTGCTAAAACGACTACATTTTGTATACATACATACTACCTTACAAAGCAAAAGGCAAATAGGTGTGCATAAGTAATCAGATTTAAGGCAATGAAATTGCATTTGTGTGTAAAGTTTAGCAAGTCTGCTTATGTTTATAGGACGTAAAAAAAAAAATCTATTTACAGTGTGATTTAGTATTTTCGCATTTGAGCCGTTAGGATAGCCTAAAAAACTTAAATATCTATTAAAAAATAAGAGCATCAAACATAATATTTAAATCAGAATCCTCTGATCCTTTAGCTTTCTAATGATGGTTTTAATTATTCCTTGTGGTAATAGTTTTGATGGGGTTCTGTCTGTTCATGTGCTAGTTAATAAAGCATCACTGTTTTATTATGGATGCCATTTTCTGCAAAATTTAACATGCTGCCATAAAACTAAAAAACTGCCTGTTTGCAGGACTCCGAAGCACTGGTTTTACTTTCTACCACAGTTCAGCTATTGTGATCTTTCAACATGCAGCATTTCCTGAAACTATTTTTTTTAAAAGACCGTGATGTGGCAAGATTGTATCACATATATTTTATTGTATCTTGGTGTGGACAATAGCTTGCAGAATAATTAAGAATTTCATTGAAAGCATTAAAGATAAAGCTTGCCTCAAATGTGTATGGAAGCTGTCCGTTCTGCACCTTCACACAGTGCAACTCACAATGTCAAAGGGAATACTTGGCATTCAGCATTGGTATCAGGAAAGCTCTAGATAACTTCTCGCAGGTTGATTATATTGATTACAGCTTGAGGCATCAGTAGCATAAATAGTGTCTTTAATTAATCAAAATGCTTGATTAGTTTTTCTGTTTTGAGGAGATAAACTAGCTTCTTTCAGAAGCTCACTCCAAAAACACTCTTTTTCAGTCAATATAAGAAAACGTTAAATTGGAACACAGACTGCAGATTTTTTTTTCTCCTAAAGTTAATAGCCAGTTGTTTCCATGCTGGGTTCTGTATTTTCGTGCAAGGTCTAAAAGGTTTTTTAGGATACTTTTTCAATTGATGTACTCATTCTCGTCTCACACAGACATACCATCTTAGATGCTTCCAAAAAGCAGATTGCAAATTTCGTTATGCCAAAAGTGTCTTGGCTGCTAGAGTAAACCATCTATCAGCATTACCACAGTAAAGTCACTTTTCAAAGGTTTATTAATCAACTGCAAATATTTATTCTCAGATACAATTTGGCCAAGAAGATTTCCACACATACAAGGTTTGTTTATGAGATTTTGGGGAAAGCTTGATTTGGACATTGTTACGAACATGTGGAAGTCCTGCATATTTTGAATTGTGTGCATTGTGTAGAATACTTCAACTTTGAAGTAATATTTAGTCAACAATGAGTATCTAGTGTTTCTTTTTGGTGGAAGGGTTTTGAAGAGCAAAACTACTAATTTTCCTTGGACATTGAGAAAAAGAGCATGAACTGAATCTAGACACTGTTTGCTTTAAAAAATTAAAAGTACAGACCCATTTCTGCTGCCTCTGTCATAAATACACAATCTTCTACCTCATTAGAACCATCAAAGTTCCTGAATTTTACACATGCATCTGCTAGAATGAAATACAATTCGTCCTGTGAGGCAGGTGCCTTAAAATAATTGTAAAGATGAAGCCGAAAACTCCTTAACACTACACTGGAAAGATAAAATAAAAAGGACAAAATCAGAGTACTACTCACAGATTATCCCATTCCTGATTTCTCAGAATTGACCTTTCAGGAGGAAATACCGTCCAGAGACAAGATTAGAAACTAAAATTCATAAATTTCCAGAGTAAATAGAATCATGAATTCAATGGAGACATTGGCCTAATGACACATGCTTATCCCCTCCCTCCAGGTTTTCCAAATGACTTGTCTCTTTCTTTTTTATAGGAGGCAATCACCGCATTATCTTTCTTTCCATCTTAATAATATCTCTCTGCTCTCCACATATCAACTGGCTTTTCTTTTAGAAATGATACATATTTTATATGAAAAACACATCTTTAAACTCTTTTTTTGCGTCAGACTTGTAGAATGGCATATGTGCTCCAAAGGCTATTTACTTTTTCTAACTACATTTGTTGCTCTAATTAAGGTTTTTCCATCTACCAGCAAGCGCTCTCTTTCCCTTGGGCTTACATCACTGTATCTTGAAATAGCCCTGGAGTTTTTCCAAGAGGTTACCTGTGTGACACGGGGGTCCTCTGCAATTGTGGGGAATTGGGTAAGGGACAACAGTTCTGGGCTATGAGACCCTAGTGTTTGACTTCGTGTGGACCGATCATGAGGTGGCACAAGCCACATGCAAGTAGCAGAAATAGAAATATATTTTGCCATGCCACTTGGTATCATAATGCACATAACCTGGCTGTCATCCTTGAAAACTTTCGGAGCTTTGCTCTAAATGAATCTTTGGCTTTCTTTAGGGCATGCAAATGCACCAAGTGACAGGGAGAGCTAATAATGAAATATCTAAGCAAACATATTGCTGTGCAGATCAGTTGTTCCAGTTCTCACTGGCATTAGCAGAGGAGCAGTAAAGTTGATGTTGGCCGTATATGTGAAAATACTATGGCAGTACTTTAAAAAAAAAAAAAAGTATGTTTTTTATATATTGAAATGATGGAAAATTCAATATTTCTCCCTTTAAATCTGCTCTTCTACTTGCTGAATTTCTACACCAGCAGTTCTGTTTCCTGAGGCAGAAAATTAGTTTTTTCCATTTTGCCTGAAAACAGATAGGTGGGTGTCCCCTGATTCACCCCAGATTCGGTGTACATACCAGCAGCAGATTATGTGGAATCAATAACAAATCCACCAACATCACAAAAAAAAATCAAAGTGGGAAAGACTGGTTATAGGACATGACTTAGCCTTGCTGGGTTTCTCAGTCAGGAAAAAAATCTTATATGAGATCATAAGTCTTTTCAGGAAGTAGAAGTATGTTACCTGCTTTGTGCTGGAAGTAGGCTGTATCTCAAGCTGTTCATACAGTCTGGCAATGTAAAGAAACCAAGTTAATTAATCTTCCAAGCTTTGGGAAAATTCATCCTTTCTAGAGGAATCGATGGATACAGAATTTACTTTCACAGCTCTGGCTAGTCTTTGTGACCCCAGCACAAATCCGCATGCACGATGTCCTTGTGTCAGCTGTGGCACAAGCTATGGCCCAAAGTGGCAGAAATGGAAGTGACCTTGTTTTGATTTTTGTTTTTCAGAGACTGGTTGAATGTGTTCAGTCCCCCCATCGTTCCTGCAAGCCAACATCTAGAAGAGCAATCTTCAGCAAAACAGAGTATTCCAGGTAGGAATCTATGAAGGTGAGACCTGTGTAGAAAGTGCGGACGTCTCTATTGAGATGTCTCTAAACGCTGTTTCTCCAGTGTTGGTGCTGCCTTGTAGATATTTTCTGCACTTCCACGTTTTGATGGCAAGGTTCTCTTTTTCACTCTTCTCAGTTCATGCTAACAGAGTTTTCCATCCTGCTAGAAGGATAACTTACACAGTGGCAGTTTCCTGATTTCTGGTTCAGTATGGATTAACTTATTTAAAAATGCATCTTCCTCTTTTAAAATAAGGAGTTGGTGGTAGTGAAGATGGCAAACCTATGAAAGAAAGACTGTGTCCATGAAATGATTCCTATTCCGAACAATTTCATTTATTTAAGTGGAACTCCTCTTACAAAGGGAACTTCAGATTTAGCCTTTCATGAAATTTCGTGATTTTCTGATTAGACTGTTGAGTCACCACCAAAAATGTTCTAAGTTTTTGTTTATTGTGGTAATTGCTTGGAGAGTGGTAAAAAATGTAGCTGTGTAACTAGAAAGTCAGCGGCAACAGAATAGAACAAAGCAACAGAACAGAACAAATGACGGCCCTTTTTTCTCATATGCTGTGTTGGGAAATAAGGCAAATACCTACTTTTTTCTTCAAGTCTAAGGCATAAAGTGTGAAATCTCATAAATCTGAGCAGCATATTTTGGCTGCCCAAGGGATGAAGATGTCTCTGTGATGTACTCTCTAAAATAGATTATGCCCCTCAAATTATGAATCTTTTCACAGATGTGTATTTGTAATTGTTTATGACAGCAAAATAGAATTTTGCTGTCAGAAGAGGACCTTGCTTTAAGGAATCAAATAATATGCTGTGTTAAATGTTCTAAGTGAGCCAAAGTGAATTGGACAGTAATCCTTGAGTCAAAGACATGTTGGATATAAATTTGTGATAAATCTCTGAGAATGTTTTAGTGTTAGTATTATGAAATCTAAGGGCTGCTGCAGTAAGGCTGGAATTTCCATAAATTTAAAAATTGGGTGATTATCCTCAGAAAGCCAACAAGAAGTGTACTTGGAAGTTTGTTGGATTTCTCCAGTTAGTCGTGCTGAAATGTCTATATCTCGTGAATAGTTCTTAAATGCATTTTCCTTTATCACGAAATATTTTACATGATATAACGCTAACACATGTGGAGAACAAAAAGTCTCTAATTACTGTTAGCTTTTTATTTTGGCTTTTTATTCTTGCACTTTTCTTGAATCAAACTATATTCTGATTCACGTATATGTATCATAGTCGTGATTTTGTTAACTTTGTAAAGAAACTCTTCAAGATCTTTGCTTGTTTTATCTCCAAATACTCCCCAAAATTGCCATGCTGCTTGAGGGGATTGAGCTTCATTACGCCAAGAAGTTGAAGAAAATGAGAGTCACAGAGCCTTCCCTCCACATCCTGCAGTGCTTGTGGGTTTTTGTCCAAACTGATAGACACCTTTTCCTTATTAAAATAGCAGGGAAAAATCACCATAATCTTAGCAGCCCTGGGAAGGTGAGGTATGATTGGTAAAGTGGCTTACCTGTGCAATTTACAGCATCCTCAAGCAAACTGCAAACTCAAACTGCAAACCTCCCTTTCTGACTATTTACAGTCTGTGAAAAATAATGTCCTTGAACTGTGCACACAAGTTGCATATTTTGCTTCCATATTTTAACAGGTACAATCTATTCAAACACAAATTTCTCACTTGAAATGGAGATTTGGGGAAATACAGTGCCCTGTAATATACAGACTAGATGAGATTGTGCCTGTCCAACCTTAAACTATATTCATATTTCTAGATCTCTTGGATTAAAGAAAAACCTTACCAAACAATGAGAACATGGCAACTAAATGTTTTGCAGTATTATTTTTTAAAGAGATGCTAAAAAAGTCTTATTCTGTGATATGTCTCTGGCACTTCAGAATAACCATGGAATGTTATTTTCTTAATCATTTCACAGAGGTGATTTATGTTTGTGTGATGAAAGAAATGAGTTATTACTTACTCTTAAATTCCAGAGTTGATCAACTGATTGAATGCTCAAATTCATTCTACATGGCATCTTTCATACAAAAGAAAGTTTTTGCAGTAAATGACAAATGCACAATCGTAAAATAAAATTCTAGAGATTTTATCTCCCTTACAGAATAATATTACATAAGACAGACTTAAGAATTACAAAGCTGAATAGTTTTCTTCCTGGGAGTACATCTGGGAACAACATTCATCTGGTAACTTTGCAGCACATCATTACAACATAGATTTGAGCATCGTGGTTCAATGTTCAAGGGTCTTCTCGAAGAGGATTCTCACAATGTTCTTTTCAGTCTGCTTTCTGCCAACAGTTGATCCACTGCAGATTAATTTACCTTCTTCGGGGTCAGAATACGACCCATATATCTTAAGATGAACTTTACCACAAGCCATTTTCTGGTATTAAAACCTAGAATACAGTGAAAATCTACTTCTGTGAAAAGGGAGCCTATTTATTTCAGGTCTTCAGATTGTGCAAACAGTTAGTGTTAACATAACCCAGATAACACAGTTATTTAAGAGTTTAAAAAAGCTGCTACGTGACTCCATTCTTTGATATTCAATTTAAGACATGCAGAACAGAATCCTTCCTCTATAACAACTGGAGCTCCTCTAATTTCAGTGGGACAGTATTTCCTTTAATATGACAATACACAGAGGTACTAACTACCTTCAGTCCCTTTCAGCTCAGTAGAAGAAAAAAATACTCATCCCTCTATAATGCGTATCACAGATTTGTGGATAACTTTTATTTAAAATCAATGATGCTCCAGCCTTAGCAGTTACAGAAAGATATTTTAAGAAGATAAGATATTTTACAGATATTTTAAGAAGAAAAGCTTTGATTTTGCTTTCACAGTGGTATTCAAATTAAACTGCCAAAGGGCACATTTTTTTCATAACTGTTTCATGCAATACTAAGCAGCTTCAGGCCCATAAAAAGCTCTAGAAATTTCCTTAGAAAGTTTATGAGTTACTTCTGCCATGGAAACATAATTCCTACCTATGGCCAGGTTGCCTAGAATATACGATTTGAAAGTAGAAAGATGTTCCTTTACACAGCTGCTATGCTTTAATTTAGCCTTATAATGCAGAATATTAAGTCAATAATGCAGAAGTGGAGTTTTAACACAGGAATTTGACAAAATACTTTTAAAAAAAAAATTCTCATAAAACTAAATATCCAGACTGCCATTGGAAATTTGTGGTAACATCTGGAAGTGCTTTGGAAGGCATTATGGAATATTTTGCTACAAGAAGCAGCCTTGCTTTAAAAAGAAGGTTTAGCTAGAAAGAGAAGTTCACTTTCACATGAAATAACATGCAGGGAGCTGTTACTATAAAGGTATAAATCCAGCTAGTCTTGGATGCAATCTGTTCTGATTTAGCAAGAATTTGAGGTATACAGGGAAGCAGATAGACCCCTAATGAGTCTGAAGAACTTCTTATTCCTAGTGCTGAGGCTGAGGGAAGGAGATTTAAGCTTAGGAAATAAAACAGCATAAAGTAAGATTTTAAAGAGAAGCACAGACAATAGAACAAAAAATAATGAAAAGAGAAGGATACAATGGAAATAACAGAATGGTTTCAGATGAATATGTAGGAGTGTGTGAGGGAATGAGGCAAGAATTCCATGCTTATCTGCTGTGATCTGCTGAGCGTGGAGGAAGACGTTCAGTTCTACCCCTTCTTTCTGCACTGCTTTAACGTTCCTGGGAGCTGTCCACTCCAAGCATCCCAGCTAACCTTAGTTAGCTTCCCAGGCCTGATGAAATCCAAACAGCAGGAGCACAGCAGATCGGATTTGTTGTTTTACTGTTGGTTGCATTAACAAATACTTTGTTTTTGACTGCATTTGTTAATACTGCTGAGAAAATGAAAATCAAATCACTTCTGGAACACTAAGGTGCACGCTTTGTATGTATTCAATAAGTTGCACACTTCTTCAGCGTGCACCAGCCTGGTTCGTGGTCTCTAGATAGTATAACCTATATATTGTTGTGGCATCCTGACTGTAACCAGATTTGGAGAGTTGTGAAACGGCTGCTTTTAGGATAACAAGCCATTGCTTATTATGCAGCACTGGCGCACACAAAACCTTCAGTTTGCACCGAGGGCTTGAGGACAGGACAAACATTCATGATGAAATGCAAGATGCAAAGAGTGTCCAATCATGAATTGTTTCCTATCAAAAGGTTATGTAACTTACATATGAAAGGCATGCTTAAAAAGGAGCTTCAGTGTATAAAGCATTGGCAAAATGAATCTGTCTTTATTCATGCATTTTAGTCTAACAGTTGGTTTCCACATCCTGAAAACATTCTTGCATTTTATGTAGTTTTAGACAAACTAGATTTAGACTTTATTGTCTAATAGTATGTTTTCCTAGTTGATATTTAAAGCTCTTTTGTACAGATTTACCTACACTGGATATTTAGATGGCATATCACGTTTCAGACATTAAAACTGTGTGAAATTTACTCTAACAGTTAATTTACAAATTGACTGTCAAGAAACAGGTAAACAACAATGTTTGAAAGTAATGGGAATGTTTTATTAAAAGTACTAGCCACTTGGTTTTGTCACTTTTGTATGCAAGTAAAGTAGCAAGTAAAGCAGAGGCAGATAGAGTTCCTAACTATTCTTCTGTCATAAAAACAGTTAATGAGAGACTTGTAAATTGCAAAATTTCACCAATGGTTCAAAAATAACAGAATATCCAAAAATCAAGAAGTTGTTATATAGTCATATGGGGATTTGCTATTTGCCTGCAATAAGACTGATTTTTTTTTTTTTTACTAGTTGTTGAAGGATATTATTTCCTTTTACTGTCATGAAACCCTGCCAATTTTCATATATGGAATTTTATCCTGTTCCTCAGTGGATAAATTGACTGAGTGAAATCCATGGGAAAACTTCCATCATGTAAAATAGGAATCTACTCACTGTGTATTACCTCCAGTGTACCTGAGGGCAGTATCAAACTTGAACTGAGAGATCTGTTTTCACATTCTGGTCTTAATTTTCATATATGTGGAAATACTCTGGTATATTTTTTTTCTCTACAATCAAACCATCATGAAATTCTGATGCCATAAAGCTATTTTCACTATGATATCCACCTGCTTGGAAGTGCCATACTTAGTGTGTGAATCAAACCTGATTTCCAGCTAAAAACATCTGAGAATAATGCTCTACTTTTCGTTTTGGTTTGATTTTGTTTGTTTGTTTTGTCTTCTTTCAATACTGGCAGCAGTACTGACTTCGCTGCAAGTTGGTTATTTGTCATACTGTTTCTTCTATCTGCCTAGGGGCAATTAATGAAATACACCGAATAAACTACTTGTAATGCCTATACAACTTAGAATAATGAAAATGTTATAGAAATGACACAGTAAACAATCATGAATACAATTGATATGAGGTAAACATGATAAGCAAGAAAGTCTTCAAATAAAGATTATTGTGCTCTTTAACTTCAGGATTTTTCGTGCAGAATATTTTAATAATATGCAGTTTCATTTTACAGATACTAAGAACAGATCGTCTGTGCTCATATTGAAACATTTTCGATTAAGCAGTTGATCGAGAAAAATACACCTTAGGAATACTTTGATCCATTATAAGTAAAAATGCTTCTAGAGAACTATTGTTCCATTGGAATCTGTAAAACCCAGTTTTTAAGCAAACACTGAATGCCATAATTTCACTTCAACTAAATACAAATCTTCAGAATGTGAATTCCTGTTATCTTTGAAGGTAGTAATTTAGAAGTTGAAATACTGTACACTTGAAAGAAAAATTCTGTCACACCTGACAGAAGGGTTCTGTGTTATTGTCTAAGAGAATAAAAGTGTGATTTATTTTTACTTTTCATAATTCACATAGGTGATGAGGACTGCAATGCTGAAGAAGATGAGGAAGTCTTGACTCTTTTGTATGATCCATGTCTGAACTGTTACTTTGATCCAGACACTGGGAAGTACTATGAACTGGCATAGCCAAAGCAGGAGGATATTATTTTGTATTCAGAATATGTTTGCCTTTTAACTGTTTGTAAAGTGTGACAGAGCTGTTTAATTTATCATGTAATTTAAAACTTGAATTAACCAATAGTTTTGTAAACAAATATAGTTTGTAAATAATGTGTCTTATTTTTATAGTTTTGTATTAAGTTGTAGTGCAGTGGAAAATCACATAACAAATGTTCCTTGTGGTTAAGACATTTATTTGTTTGTCTAATTTATTTCCAATATTCAAAGGTTCTGTATGAGAACAAATTAAGTCAAAGAGCTTTTGCAGTGTTCATCTGTAAATGATGACATGACTCAAATCTGTTTTTTACCTTGCTTACTGTATACTTTAATTGATTCCAAGCCATCTTATCACAGATACGTTGTATTTAAGATGTAAAATGTGTTGTTTAAAGGTATTTCATGACCTCCCTCTTGCTTTAGTCATCAGAAAAAGCAACATTTTCCTCCTCTTCCAGTAATTCTCTCCTACTGCCTACAGCGGGAGTTGGATAACAGAGTGTGCAGAGCAGTGCGTTTCAAGAGGTGTGCATGGGCAGTCTGTGAATCCACACCACAACAGGGTTCGTGTGCAAGGCCTGAGTATTCCCATAGCTCTCATTTTACTGATGTAATTTAACATGGGAGTAAGGAGGAGAAGTGGTAAAAGTGGCTTCAGCACTCCAAAATTTGAACCTTGTATACATTTGCAATAAGGCAAGAAGAAATGTGTATAACTCGTATGTTGTGCTCAGAATAGATTCTTCTGTGTTTTTATTATTTTTTCTGTTAGAAGTCTTAATAAAATATGTGATTTAACCATCTCTCTTGCCTACATTTTTCCATGAGAGTCCCAAACTTCCAACTGAGAGATTTAAAATTCCTGCATTGCTGTATTGGATCTATTCAACATATGAATGGCAATGATTGTTTTTTGTTTTTTGTTTTTTTGTTTTTTTACTGTTGCATGTATGATAACCTTGCTTGCATGGAAAAAGAATATGGAGATAAACCAGTCCACGTGTAGCCTCTGAAAATAGTGAATATTAAAATGAACAAAATATCATATATGCAAAGATGCCAAGCTTTACTGTTCTAAAAATCCATTGACCTGATGTGCAGTCATAGCACCAGCCCCTGCATTTCTGCAGTGCTGATGTGTGCAGCCCCACAGCAGGATGTTCAGCAGTAACGTTGCTTCTCTGGAGATGGTTATAAAGCATAGCAAAAGTGTTCTGAAGAAATTCCTGGTGATACTTGTTCTAACTTCTTACTTGATTATGTCCCGTGCTATTCCACTGTAATCATTTGCAAGTTGATTACTTGGTGAATTTTGAAGAACGATGCATTTGAATGTCATAAAGTGAGCTCAGGTTACAACTGGCAAGGGATTTAAAATGATGTGTCTCTAAATTATTAGTAATTATGGGTGCCAGTTAATGAATATCCTAGAATCAATTGAAAATGCAGTTGTTAATAGTGGCTTGGCATAAGATCAGATTGTGTATCTGGCTTCCTTGGCAGGTACAAACATATCATCACAAATTGATTTGAGTAAGAGTAGCACTGAAATCCACAGGAAGACAGATACTGTGTTGACATAATTCACTTACCCTGTCTCAGCCTGTGTCTCCTAGAAGGATTCATGCCTGTTTTTGCTCATGCCATAATCAGTTTAAAAGTTCAGTGAAATCATCGTTTTACCCTTCAAAAATCAGATCATAGCTTGTATATGATTTGCAGATCTAACTACTTTCTTGTTAGCATCATTTAGTGATTAGGACCATCTTCCCTGTATTTGTGGCAAGGACGATTTAAAATGTTTTGCTATTTTTCTTTTCATAGCCTCCTGTCTCAAAGAAGTGGTTGAGTGTTCAGTCACTGTGAATGCAGACAGCTTCACTGGTGCTTCTCGGATACATCTGCACTTGCAACAGAACCTGCCTGAAAGCTGGGGTGTTACTTAAGAGTTAAAAGGCTGCAAAGAGCCAACAAATTTTCTGGGACCATCTCTGGACACTTGTCCTGACTTCACACCAGGTAATCTCTCATGTGTCACTTTTTAAAAATTACAAGTGGACAAAAAAAGCCTGGGCAAAAGGGAGTCACTCTTACCCTTGATTTTAACAGGATAAAGAAACAGGTGGGGAGTAACATTAATTCAGTATAAGACTGTTGTTTTTGCTAGGTTCACAGGCCAGGCCAGGTAAGTTGTTTGTGTTTTCCTGTCGTTAGGACAGCAGTATTTTACAAAATCATCAATTCGAGATCTTGCCCTTCGTATTCTAGTTAGCTTGGTTATAATGCCATGAACAGCAGCTCAAGGTAAGAGGTACAAACAGCTTAGCTACAAGGGCCATAACTTTTTCTCCCAATGTTGTTCTTAATCATCATTCTGTGAACCTAGAACCAAGGCAGTGCTGGCATGCAGCATGAGGTCTCTTTAGCCAGTTCATCCAAACCAGCCTTTATGGCAAGTCTTAAAGCAAACACATAGATTTGCTCCTGGCAGTCAAGTGCAATGTTTTAACTTGAAGTCCTTGAGAATCACGTAGTGCTCACTGCTGTGTGCTTAAGGACAGGTAAGGAAACCTGTGGGCATCAAATTTGGGGTTAATGAAACTATTTGCGGGCATTTTTTTCTACAGACCCGGCATCAGATACGATTTTTATAGGAGAAATAAGGAAATAAGTTTTAATAAGGCCTCCTTAATGTTCCCTAGAATATGCATTGAAAATGCAGGAGTTGGAGCTAGCTCAGTAGATCTGCATGAGTCAGCAAACCCAAATGCAGTTCATCAATCAGTCGCTCCAGCCTTTGGACATCCCTTTTGCTTCTTTTTTTGTGTTGCAGGAATGACTTCTCCCCATTTCCCCCATTCTTTTTTTGTCTTGGGTCTATCTATCCTGAGGTTTCTTGCAAAGTCCAACCAAATACCCTGGTTTCAGTCTTGGAGTCCCTATGCACTGCAGTGCATTAAAGGTAAAGATCACAGACAACATGCTACACGTGGCATTTTCCCCCCTGCTGCCATGATTACTAGGTAAGAAAACCCAAAAAATAAATCTTCATTATTCACATGGCCTGCAGATGCAAAGCAGTCTATTTAGGGGGGCTTTCCAGTTGAACTTTGTGTCAAAATGCTAAAATCGCAGAGGTTGAATGCCCCCCAAAAGTCTATGAAAATCATTTTGCATGACAAAAACGTTTTACATTCAAATCATTTTTCCATGATATTTCAGTATTTTAGAAATGGGCTTGTTTTTAAGCAATAGACTACATGTAAAATGAAAAGGCAATCCAGGCTGTCTTTTCTATGTGGTAGTGCTGATAATTGCCACTTTTCTCATGGTTACTATAGTAACTTGGCATCCTTAGCTGCCACCTTTTTTGGCACTTAAAAAATACTCTTTAAATTCAGTTCCCTGATAAACCGGCAGCCTGGCTTCCTGATGCCCGTGGGAGCGTGTAAGTGTAACAACAGTAGTTGTCATTTTTCTTACTTGGTGTTTAACTTGCTTGTTAGCAGCCGTGCAGGCGGTTGGAACTGTGATGTGTCCGGGTCCTGCTGCAGGCGCTGGAACCGGCACAAAGGCCGAAAACCTGGAGGAAATCCTGGGAATGGCCGTGAGCTCCCGAGGGGTCGCACGGTGCAGCCCGAGCTGCGAGGAGCCGAGCAGGAGCCCCCTCTCATCACCGTAAAAGCAGTTCTGCCTCCGAGTTCGACAGCGTTCAAGAGAAGAAATCATCCATGCACGTAGAACTACATGGTGAGAATCATTGTGAAGGCTCCTGGGGTAAACCAGTGGTAAATCAACAACCTGTTGATGCTTTTAATCCCTGTCGAGTGTGTGCACGCAGTCGGGGCGGCCGATGAGAGGGACCCGGGCTGGAGAGCAGGGAGCACCCAGTGTGGGGCAGAGAGGGGCAGCCCCTTGGCACAACGTCTGTGGAGGCAAGTTCAAGGCCAGCGCAAACACAAGGTGCCCTGAATGAGCACAGCTCCCCGGGACGTCAGCCTCTTCCTTTGCCCCAGAATGGGGCTTGTGCTGGAGGTTGTTTTTGTGAAATTGTGGCCCAGCTGCAGCCTGCTGCTCTTGCAGCCCTTGTGGAGGCTGCTGCCCTTAGACCTTCACAAAATACCTTCATCAAAGGAGAGGGAAAGCAGATACTAGTGCTTGAAGAGCTGGTGTTAGCTCCGGGCCATCAGGCACGAGTGTTCGGAGCGTCCACGGAGAGGCCGAACCTTTGACTGAAGCTGGGACATTTGGTGATCTGTGATCCCGCCTTCCCCGTGGCTGTGGCCTCTGCAGCAGAACCCAGGCTTTTTAATTTGTTTTCATGTTGTTTTGCAAAGCGTTTTGCAGAGCTTGCAGGATTGGAAGGTGTATGGTTGGAAAACAGTGGGGGAAAAATGCTATCAAAGTGAAAAGCTCCCACCTTGGCTGTGTGGCTGGAGTGCTCTTGGGAATGATCAGTGCATCCTCGTCCTGCTCCCACTCTTCTTGTAGCTCTCCGATCCCGGTGCCTGCCTCTGGCAAGATGCCAGGTATCCTGCTCTTCCTTTTTGTAAGGAAAAACACCTGTTCTCCTAATACAAATAGTGTAGTAGCGCATAGTAGTAACGCTCGTGTACTTCAAACTCTGGTGTTTGCTTTACACTGTTTGCAGCTGGGGAGGAGGGTTCTGTTAAAAAGTTTGTTGTTGGATGATAGTACATTTGGCTATTTGGAAGATCAAGAAAAACTCACGTCACAGAAATTACAACCATAGTTTTAGAGCACTGTATATTTATTAGGCCATCTGCTGCTGCAGCACTAGGAGCAAATATCTTTGTACAGGTGATCTATTCACAGCTACTGTTTTGCCACCCGATGTGTAAAATATCAAAGCTCTGGATGCTTTTATTATTCTGCTGAGTAATTTTTTAATGGATTCATAAAGCTCCAGAAACACCCTATGCTAGAGCTGCCTTTATAGTAGGTTGCTCTTTCCTAGCCAAAGCCTGACAGGCGCCTCTGAGGATGAATCCCATGGAGTAAATAAGTTTATGGTGCTGAACACATGGCTGGGGGGCACTGAGTTTTGTCTTTCCCACCTTGGTAGCACGGATTCTGGCTAGAGGATGTGGGAATTGAGCGTGCCCTTACACCTGTGTTTGCAGTGCAGCCCGTGTGCCACTGTGACCCCCTGTGAGGCCCAGGCTCCCTTACCCAAACCCATGCCATGCCCTTGGCTCCTGTGACCACGGCAGGACAGCAATCCACTGCAGGGTTAAGCAGCACCATGCTGAGCCCAGCAGCGCTTAATGCTACCAGGTCCAAGCCCTATAACTGCTAATGCAGTTCATAGACTTTTGTAATTAATTTGCAGTAGTCAGTGGTGAGTAATAGAAGGAGACCCAGGAGGGCACGTTCCCGCTGAGGACATGCAGTGCGATGAAGAATCGATGCCCAGACACAGGAGTCGCGTTTGCTCGTGTTGCCCTGCGCTGCCGTCCCAGCCCTGTGGCCCAGTTCCTCCCTCTCCCCCAGCGTCCCGGGACACCCATCCTGGAGCTGCTTCCCAGGGCGCTGCCGACGGGGCCGGAGCCGCGTGGCTGGAGGCTCTCGGCACCAGGCAAGGGCGTCAGCAGCCGTTACTCCATGTATCCATGTTTGCAAGGGAGTCTCCTGCAGAAAAAGTCTCCTCTTGTGCCCTGCACGTTAACACCAAGGCTGGGACTCTTTACATCTCAGCCCATAAAACCTGCAGCGCGGGTAAATCCTCAGCAATGTTTTTGCCATTGCTGTTATTACTCTACCATGCACTTACCCCTTGCAATGCGCTACACGTTACAATTGACATGATCTATTAATCCTCCTGTGTCAATAGAAAGATAGACCTGCTCCAAGCGTAGGGCGCTCCATCTTTAACCGAGGACTTGTGTTCACGTCCAGCTCCGGGCACAGCCGCAGCGGGCTGGGGCAGAGGAGGGAGCGTGGGGGCCTGCAGGGATCCAGCGCTCCCATCTCCAGAGCTGCCCGCAGGCCGCGCAGCACAGAGAAGGTATTTGTGCCTTCCTCATGCAAAGCATATTATTACTTTGTGCGCCGATTATGTTGAAAGTAATAGTGGGAACACTTGGATGCTGTTAGCAGCTAATGACCCAGTGTTTAAATGGAAAAGAGACGTTTATAGTCAAATTTATCGTTGGAGTTGAATCATATTAAGCAGCCCGAGGGGCCGGTTCCAGAATGCCTTGAGCACCTCCGTGGACGTTGCTGCTGCTCCGGTGGCCCCAGCTCTGCCGTCCCGCTCCCTTCCTGTGTCTCCAGCACTGTAAACTCAGCGCCACAAGATCTAAATGTGACACCTTATAAACACATAAATAGGGTCTGACAAGGGCCCGTAACAGTGCAGGATTTTGCACAAGATCTTCAGGCACTAACTCTGTCTCGGAGCTTTCTTCCCATTATGGTGGGTGTGCAGTTCCACTAGGAAACCTTGACTGTGTTATAACCTTTTATTCTTTTAAGGCATCTTTTTTTTTTTTTTTAATCTGAAACAAAGTTATATTTTGAAAAAAAATGAGCATGAAAAGCAAAAGAGATACAATCACACTTTGAGATAGATTGGTTTTCTTTGGAAAAATGTGTCATATTGTGATGCTAAGATAATAGCTATTAATTTAGGGGTTATTATAAAGCTAATGGATAATTATTATTCTGCAGATTTTCTTTTTCCAATAAATACTGGGTTTCGTTTTGTTGAATGTTCCTTTTCCATTTGCAGTGTTGATGTTTCTCCTCTCTTGCATTAACGCGTTACCATTCACAATGAATGACTGTGCTTTTGGCTTTGAATTTTTCTTACGCATTTTTGACAATTGTTTTTTATGTCTTGTATAAATCACCGTAACACACGATAAAGTCAAGCGCATTGAATGCCTGTGAATATTTAAGTTACTGTTTCTCCTTCGTGCAATAGCCCATAACCATATTTTAAGAGCAGTTACAGTCTTTCATCAAGCACATGTATTGGCATTTTTTTGTAACTGGATTACCGAGCACACTCCTAACAGCCCTTAAACAGCTCTCACTGGCTATCATGTAAATCCTCCTTAATTCACGGTTTATTGACCGTGGTGGCTCTGCAGGAGTCTTGGGTGCCAATCACCCTCCTGTGGGCACCACCTGCCACCACGTCTCTCTATAGAGATCCCCAAGTTGCCCTCGAAGAGGAAATTCATGGTTGCAGAATGTCACTGCTTTTGTAGGGAAATCTGCCCGAGGGGCCGGGGAGCCCCTGCCCCGAGCAGCGCCGCGCGCTGCAGGGCCGCGTTTTGGGGAGGGACAAGGTGACATCCGGCCCTGAGGGCGCCCGTGTCCCCCAGCCTCCGGGGTGCCCCGAACGGTGCTGGGCAGCAGCCCCGGGCCCCGCTCCTGCAGCGCCGGCTGCGCTCACCGTGAGAAGGGGTTTATGTGACTCCCTCTATGGGCTGATTTATGGCTTGTTTACTTGGATGCTTTACCCACGTTGCTAATGTTATAATTAAACCTTGTTAAAGTGTCCGGGCCCCCCCTCAGGCATGTGGTGTAACTGTTTGTTTGTTTGTTTGTTTTTCTCAGACAATAATTATTATACAGGGAGTAAGAAAAGTGGTGAGGAAGGGTGGCAGGCAGGCTTGGTTGTAATAAATACCTAGTTAGCAAGCAGAGGATGTTTAGTTCTAAATCAAACTGTATATTAAAAATGGAAATTGCTAAGATTGGTGTTTACCTGTGAAACCAAAATTGCTTCATGAAGAAAATAATGAGAAGCCTAGGCTATAAAAAGCCAGTTGTGCGTCTTTATTAAATAGTGAATATCAAGATGGTGCTGCGGTGCATCGTGCACTGGGTGGGCTGGAGACTTCCCTGTGGCAGAGTGTGGAAATGGGGTAGATGCCTTTACCCCTCTGAGCCCAGATAGAGGCAGCAGGGGTAGGACTAGGAGCCTCACACTGATTTGTCATCGTTCCCAGGAGCAGGGACATCCAGGTGGACAGAAATGATCCTGTTGGGGCTGCAGTGCTGAGGGGCAGAGCTGGGCTCTGCTGAGGACTCCGCAGGACGGGGAGCCTGGCCGGGAGCTGGGGCCAGGATAGAGGACTCTGCGAGCCGAGGAAGGGCTCTGCTCACACCAGCCCCCCGCACCAAGAGGCAGTTCCGCCCGCCCTGCTCGAATCCGCAGCCTCTCCGCTCTATTCATCACTGTCAGGGCTGCCGGGATGCTGCTCGGGCAGGATTTGGCACCAGCGAGGCTCAGGCTTGGTCCTTTGCTCTGTGTAATAAAGCTAATGTCTGCAATGACACTATATGTTTGCTGGTGTCATTCTGATAACTATTAGACTGTGACATCTGAATTGCAGGTCAGAACTCGTAAGCACCTTACACGGAAACTGCAGACGTGGACAGCTTGCAGGTAAACTGCTGGCTTAACGGAATCCATCTCTTTATCTCTTCCCCTCTTGCTGATACAGGGTCTTTTTCCTTCCTTCTCTTTCTCCTGGGGGGATGTTTTGGTGTCCAAACACTGTGAGGTGTTTCTAGCTCTACCCCCCCCATTTTTGCTGGTGCACTGCAATTCCCCTCAGGTTTAAAGACATCCTCTGGGAGGTAATAAACCCACAAAGAAATCAGGTGAAATACAGCACCAGGAGAAATTCTACTAACAGAAAAGACGGATGAGTTCAGGGAACGAGTCAGGGAAAAATGGAAATTATATTAATAATAGTTGTTTATTACCTATGCGAAGGCACCAAATACCCTAATGAGAGACTGCCAAGGCCCAGCACCCGCTGGTGGCCATGGGGCTGCTTCATAGCAGCCACTTTATTCTAAAGCAGCTTAACTCAGTCCAGCTTAACTCAATCAGCCCAGTGCTGGATTTGTTCAGGGACTTCTCTTCCAAGGCAGACTCAGCAATCACTGCAGGAGAGAATAAATACCTGGATAGCTACCTCTATAGATACACATAGGGAGTGCAGAGGCTGCCAGGGCAGCGAGGGCGGCAGGAGCCCCGTGGTGCCCGCTGGGGTGCTTGGTGCATCGCAGAGGGTCGGGCACCCTGGCACCACCCAGCAAAAGCTTTCCAGAGCTGAGCTGTTCACCCGGGCAGGGACCGCGGGAGGTGTTGAACTAACTGAACTGTGTTGTGCTCTTTGTTCCTGGGTGGGTCTTTGCTGTCCCAATGCCAATTTGCACACAGTGCAGAATGATGAAGAGAGCAACAGATGTGGAGACAGCCATGCCGGGCACAGGATGACGTCGGAGGACCTCGTAACGCTGCTGGGCCATGTTGGAAGCACTCCAGGAATCCTGCTTCAATGTGGCATCTTGTCCAGTCCCGGAGCAGAGTCTTTCTTGAAATGAAAGCTGTTCCTCCTGGAAACGTGGCCTGAGGCAGGTCTGGAGGGCTCCCTGGAAGCACAGACAAGCTGTCGAGCCCCGCCAGCTGCAGCAGTGTGACCCGTGGAGCCCGGGCGCGCTGCAGCCGGGCGCGCGGCGCGGGCAACTCCTCTGCACACACCGTTAACGGGGTCCCGGCCGCCGCCATCCTCCTCCCGGCCACACTTCATCTTCTGGCCCGCGCTCTCCTGCTCCCTCGCCACCTCTCCCCCGAGCTGCCAAGCAAATATGCCCCGCTGCATCGATCGGCGCTGCGTGTGCCCGCGCGCCCTGGGCCCGCCTGCTCTCGGCCCTCGTGTTTTATGTGCTCTGCTCTTCCTCGCAGCCGCTCGTTTTCCACCCAAGGCTGCTGCTCACAGGCGCTTCCCTGGGGAAGGTGGAGGGCAGGGAAGAGCTGCTGCTTCTCACCAGTGTTTTCCTCCAGCTTTGGAGATGTTAGCAGGATCGTTAGCTATGCAGAGGTCGCCCAATGCACAGATTTGCCCTCATCCATCTTCTCACTGACAGTGCCTTACAAGCTGTTACTTGAGCAAAAAGCATTGGGATGGTAAAACCAGCAGCCTGCCAGGGCGAATGCCGTGTAAGCAGCTCAGACCTCATGAGCTGAAGAAATACGAGTGTCTTCAGGCCAGATTAGCACTTCTCCCCTCCCAAGTGATGACAGAGCAGCGGCAAGGAGACCCTCTCAGCCCTCACACCTTGACTCTCGCCTGTCTGCCCCACGCCAGAAGGGACAGGTCCCCTCAGGAGCTGCATTTGTTCTCATGTGGCTCCTGGATATGGAGTGGCTCCAGATACGGGAAGAAAAGAGGGGGAAAACACTGGATTTTTCTTGGGGAGCTGCCTGAAAAAAAAAAATATTCTTGGAGCCTTTGAGGTAATTGGCGAGCAGTAGCAGATGGTGCATGGAATTGTTCCTCAAACAGAACCGGTTACGGTGCTGCCCTGTGCAGAAGTTAACAGCTACTAAAGCTACATGGGAATGTGGACAGGCGTGCGTGCAGCCTGGTGCTGCCGCAGCATTCGTGTGCGTACGAGCACCACGTGTGGCGGCTCTAACGTCGTTTATTTCAGCAGCATCAGAGCCAAGCTCTGCTGCCATGATGGCTCCTTTCTGTACAGAAAACTTGCTGGAAAACATAAAACCTTCAAATACAGCAGCACAAGAAGGACTTGGCACCCTACAGGACCAGAGGGGTTGAACCGCTGGTGCGTTTGCACTCACGCTGAGACTGAGCCACCAGCAGGGCCACGTGGGGCTTCGGCCTTTCGCTTGGGCACCCGTCTCAGAAAGTCAGGGCGACAACTCGGGTCTCCCACTCCCAAAAATCCTTCAGTATACTTGTCTTCCACAAGAGCAAAGGCTAAATAAACCCATCTAAACAACTGAAAAGCACGTCAGCATTCAACTTCAGAATAAAATGCAGTGAAGTGTGAAATTATACCTTTTATTCCATAAATCTCCAGCTATGGGCACCGTTATATAACTTGTATCACGTTTACTACTGGCAGAGTTTTAACACACCATGCAAGCCCCATAAAGTAATTACATTTCATCTCAACAAAGAAACAAAATCCCAGCTCATTCACCCACCTCCGTTTTAGAAAGGATTAGGGACGATTCAGTGCATGTCGATTTTTCCTGGTGATAAATCCAAAGCAGGCCACCAATGAAATGGTAATGTGGGCTCCCAAGGCTCCTGATTTGAAAGAAAAACAGATGTTATTTGGCATTCTTCAAGGCAATGTCACTCTGCTAAACCCTTTTGCTTTCTAAAACTTCCTGATGTTTATCCTCTTCTTAAAAGAGGCCTAAAAATGAAAAATTTACCCTGACTAGACCATTTCGACACTCGGCAATTGCCATTCTGCAGGCAGTTATGCACTTTGAACCAGATTCCTATCCAGCTCTTCAACAGTTATTACATTCCCCAGTAAATGAGGTTCTGTGAGTGATAATGAACCAGCAGAAGACACAGGTCACTTATTGCAACACGAAGTTGTAAGGCCTGGGGACTCGGGTGCTTCAGACCCACGAGTCAGGCTGGAAATGTCTGTTGTCAGAGCATTCGTTGGCTCCTCTTCCCAAACCACATGCAATAAAAAACCAATTAATGCAACTAATTAGTCTGTTAACTTCCTTCAAAATAAATTTCCAAACTTTAAGTAGACTATTGTGATTAAATGCCATAAAAAAAAAGATCCCTGGAAGCAAAGCAACCCCCAACAGGCGCTCTCTTTTGTTTCCAAAACCCAGCGCAACGCCACAAAATCCCACAAGGTCGGGTAAGCCTGGCTTACTGGGCAGGCGGCTTTGCCCCACCTGGCCTAAGCGGCAGCCAAGACTCCAAACCAGCCACTGCCAAAGCAGGGACCGCAAAGGGGACACCCCATAAAGGAGATGGGACACGGCAGCCTCCCGAGGGCCGTGATGAGGTGCTCGGCTATGGAGTTGTAGGAGTGGAGGGGACTGAATTACGCCAGGCATCAGCTGAACACATGGGGGGAAGATACATAATTTGATGGGAGGTTTTTTTTTTTTAATATCCAGAAGTCAACAGCCAATCTAGGAGACCAGAGCAGCAGGAGAATAAAATGAGGCAAAAAATGAAAGGCGACTGCTGGTCAAGGTGCAGAGGGCAAAGAATTTGATAAAATTACAATCAAATGGACAAGGAAAAGCTAGAAACACATCTGAGAGGCCTGGAAATGTCATTGGGATGGGAGCTAGTAGCAAGCAGGGAAAAACAGGTTTCTATATTTAAACCCCAGGCAGGTTCCCTCATCCAAACGCTGGTCATTTCTCCTGCCCTTTATCTTTTTCAGAAAGGTCATGCTGTGCTATAATTTGAACAACCCCAAATCACTCCTCCAGTAGGAGGCACCTATGGCACCTGCATTCGGGTTAGTATTCCGCAGAAACCCGGCGTAAAAAGAGGGCTGCAATAGGCCCCTCGGTACCGTCGCCATTGCCGCTTGCTGTGAGTTTGTCACTGAAAATCCCGCAGGCACGAGGGGGTCCCACAGTTATTTCCCCACCTCTATCTCACAATAAAGACGCGGTTGCCCCGGGTGGGAACTCCTGGCAGATGGTGACTTTTCCAAGTTGATTGCTGTATAAGCGATATTTTCTGCGTTTGTTCCTTTTATTCAGATGCTCAGTAGCTTCTTCAAATGTCAGAGAGCATCGTATTTCTACCTTTTATTCCCTCACTGAGTGGAAATCTTCTTTAAGCCTAAGAATTACAGCTTGGGAGAGGAGATAGGCTTTCGCTCAATAAAAAATGGTCTACTCGACAAATCTTATGGCATACAATAAAAACAATAGCTGCAAAAAGCCCAGTGGCTTTCTTCTCAGTGGAAGCTTTTAATTTCTATTACAGTTTTTAAAGAGATGTTTTGTCTGCCCCATAAAGGTTTGCTGGGATGGCGAGGCCCATTAGTGGCAAAAAGGCAGGATTCCCTTTGCCGCGAGCGCATGGAGGCAGAGGGGGTCGGATGATACCTAATTAATCAGCCTGTAAGCAAATAAAAGCGACAGGCCGGATGAGCGAACACATCCATTGCCAGCATTGCCTGGGGGCTGCGTTGCAAAAGTGCTGGTGGAGACGATGGGTGGCTTGAAATGACAGGTGGCTCGAAACGACGAGTGGCTTTCTCACCAGCTCGGTGAGGATCTGTAGGCTCCTTGCACGAGAGAAGCATCTTCCCCCCATGAAAGGCACGCGCTGCCATCAGACACCAAGGCCTTCTCGAGTGCCTTAGCACCAGCAGTCTCCTCTTGGCCCTTCCCGGCACCCTCCGCATTGTATTTGTGCTGACAGGGATCATTTTAACCCCTGCCTTCGATCTAATAAAAAGCTGCCAGGGTGGAAGTGTGCCTAATCCCTCTTCAGGGTCCGAGGGATGGATGCAATAAAAAACCTGCTGCCGCAACTGCTGCCCGGAATAAATAACACGCTGCCCGCCGCCTGCGTGGGAGGCCTCCTCCCTTTGCAATTCGTAGCCCAGGGTGGGCAAATCATGTCAGAACTGATAAAAACACCAGAGCTGCCGCATGGCTCAGACCACGGGGGCTGCAATAACTCAGGAGATAGCAGCAGTGGCCAGGGGCCAACAAGTCCTTCCTCATCTCCTCCTCCTCCTCTTCTCCCTGCACCCTGTGCACCTCTAGCGCAGCTCAGCCAGGGTGGACACCCACCGTCCCTCGGTGCTTCTTAGGGACAAAGTAAGGTGCAAGGCACCTCAGACGTTGCCATCGCTGAGGGACTGCATCTTTTGTCCCCCTCTCACCATTAACTGACCCAATGACCCAATCAGTGCAGCAGAGCTACCTCGTAATGAAATCACTGCCAGCACCGACAAAACAAACTTAATGATATGATACTAATAGGCTTAGAAATTCCTTGTGCAAACATCTATAATTTATATCCGCATTTTTTAACACTCTTTTTACTCTGCAACAAGAAAATAGCACGCACTCGTCTCCCACTGCTGCATAACCGTGGGTGCCAAGGAGGACGCAGGCACCAACACAATGGAGGTAAAAGCCCCAGCTTGACAGCACAGCGGTGCAAATTAGCAACTGGAAATCACATCTGCACCCATATTTCATGTTGGAATGGAGAGCCCAGGGCCTCTAGTTGCTGTCACAGCTAAACCGGGTGCCACCAACCTGTGATCCAGCAGCTGCAGATACTAGCAGGCATCTGGGTGCGTTTTTGAGGCAGTTTGCAGCAAAAATAGCAAGGTTTGAGCTGCACGGCTGGAGAAGTTTGGGGGGGAGGATGTGGTAGCAGGGAGGAGGCGGTGATGGAGGGTGTGAGTAGGTGAAGGAGGAGCTCCTGTCACTGTGCATGCGTAATCACGGCAATTCAGTGCACTAAAAATGCAAAATGAGGCATAATGAGTGGCTGCTTATGCTCTCTGTCTACCCTGTGAATTCAGCTAATGCAAAGTCATTAGACTCGCCTCACTCCTGGTAGTTCCATTGCGGGGTGGGAGAGGAGCCGCCATGGCAACAAGGCCCGGCTGCAGCTTACTGTGCAGCGACCACTTTTCTGCAGCGTGAGTGCCTTCCCTCACTGCGAGCGCCTTCCCTCAACGTGAGCGCCTTCCCTCCACAGTGCATTCCCTCAACATGGGCGCCTTCCCTCAATGTGAGCGCTTTCCCTCAACCACAGCAACTTCCCTCAACAGTGAGTGCTAACCGTCAAGGTGAGCACATGCCCTTCCCTCAGTATGAGTGCCTTCCCTCAGTGTGAGTGCCCTCCCTCAATGTGAGCGCCTTCCTCAATGTGAATGCCTTCCCGCAGCAGCAAATGCCTTCCCCCTGAACATGAGCACGTTCCTTCAGTGTGAGCGCGTTCTCTCAATGTGAGCACCTTCCATCAATGTGAGCGCCTTCCCACAACCTGAGCACTTTCCCTGAATGTGAGCATTTTCCTTCAACGTGAGCGCCTTCCCTCAACATGAGCGCCTTCCCTCAGCACGAGCGCCTTCCCTGAATGTGAGCATCTTTCTTCAACCTGAGCGCCCTCCCTCAGTGTAAGCGCCTTCCCTCAACATGACTGCCTTCCCTCAGTGTGACTGCCTTCCCTCAACCTGATCGCTTTCTCTCAACATGAGTGCCTTCTCTCAACATGAGCGCCTTCCCTCAACATGAGCGCCTTCCCTCACTGTGAGCACCTTCCCTCAACGTGAGCACCTTCTGTCAGCGTGTGCGCCTTCCCTCAGCGAGTGCCTTCCCCGCTGAACGTGAGCACTCTCCCTCAGCATGAGTGCCTTCCCTCAATGTGAGTGCTATCCCTCAGTGTGAGCGTCTTCCATCAGCATGAGCACCTTCCTTCCACGTGAACATCTTCCCTCACTGGGCGTGCCTTCCATCAACATGAGCACTTTTCCTCAACGTGAGCGCCTTCTTTCAATGTGAGTGCCTTCCCTCAGAGGCGAGCGCCTTCCCTCAGCGTGAGTGTCTTCCTACAGCGTGAGCGCCTTCCCTCAACAGTGAGTGCCTTCCCTCAACGTGAGCGCCTTCCCTTAGCATGAGTGCCTTCCCTCACTGTGCCTTCCCTCAACGTAAGCACCTTCCCTCACTGTGAGCGCTCCCCCAGTGCGAGCACCTTCTCTCAGTGTGAGCACCTTCCCTCAGCCTGAGCGCCTTCTCACAACACGAGTGCCTTCCTCTGCGGAAGCACCTTCGCACAGCAGTGAGCTGCTGTGGTGGCACTTTTCTCGGTCCTCGGGCCAGGCGCGCAGTCCGTGCTGCGGATGCGCTGCACAAGAGCACCACCACCAGCCCGTGCTGCTGCCGTGCAGCAGACACCGGGGCCACTTTTGGGCCACGCGCTCCTGCTTGTGGAATAGCGTCCTCACCTCTGGCATCCGGTGGGGTGGTAAAACACCTCAGGCAAAAACATGCCACATTCAGTTCTCCTTTCCACCCTGGCATACACAAGCGGATCCCCCCCCCCCACCAGGGCATTGCACAAATGTTAAGGCAGTGCTCACTCCTCTGGACTTGTTAAAATGTACCCAATGTGTCATCGTGTTGTTGGCGTGGCTTATTCGCTTGTCACCTGAGCACTGCTGTTGCTCAAGCGCACAAAACAGGAGGCGAACCGAACCTCCCCACAAGCCAGGTGTAGTTGATGGATTCGGGTTTGCAGGACAGGCAAGCGGTATGTGCTGGGGCTGAGTTGAGCCCACGCCCCAGGCATGGGGAAATGCAGGATGTTGTCTGAGTAAATACAGAGAAAAGAGACTGTTTCATTTCTCAGCTCCAGTGCTGACGTCCACGGCTTCGCCCCGCACGCTTCCAGCCAAAACTATACAGTTACTCTGCATTTTCTGGGCAAAAATTTTGCTGAGTGTCACAAGCTCAGCCATTCTTTCGAGCAGCAGAATTTGCCCTAGATTTAGCCCGCCCGAGCAAGCAAAGCCTTTTAGGCACGTGGGAGCCCCTTGGACAAGGGATTTGCCAGCAGCTCCCTGCCCACGGCCTTGCTTCCCGAGCCTTCCCGCCACGCTCCTCCCAGCCCAAGAACTTGCAGCACAGATTAGTTGTTCCCTTCCTGGCAGCTTTTTGATATCATATCTGTTATTTCTTTTCCATAATTCTTCTCTCTTGGTAGCAAGCAAGTGGCTCCTGGAGGGCCCCACGGATGCAGCAGGTGAGATTTCTTTGCAACACACGTGTTAATGATTCACTGAGGCAGCCTGGGCCCCATTCCTGCCCTCGAATACAGGCACCAAATCACACAATGGGTTGTTCTAAATGCACCTTGCTGCTCAGGGACAGGCAAAGTAAGGTCGGGACACAGCCCATGAGGTGCCCAGCGCTAACGCCTGGGTTCAGATTGTGCCACAGGATGAGCACATGGGAGCCCCCTCTGTGATTCCAGGGAAATCTGGGGAGGACCAGCAGATAAGTGAGCAATTCCAGCAGACCCAAGGCTGTTCTTTCCTTCCCTAGGAGGTCCCAAGTGCAGAGGGAACGGAACGGTGCTGGCAGTAGCACCATCCCCCTGCTCTCTCAGCTGACACATGGGATCAGTGCTTTAACACTGAGCTGCTCGGTCCTGCTCGCATGTGGGCGCAGGAAAGGGAAAGGGGAAAAGAAATGGAAACACTTTAGTCCTCACTCGCCAGGTAAATGAGGTTCAGCTCCGGAAAATGTATACGGCCTCCAGTGTTAACTGCAGAGTCGGTGTCTCCAAGGAGAGATTTCTTTCTTCAGAAACATAATAATAACAATAGATGATTAAAAAGAAAAAGGCCTAAATCTATCTCTGCAGTTAACTTAGGACTCCTTCGGAGTTCATGACTGTTTCTAGGTAAATAAATGCTTATTTGAGACCGGAATCTCCAGGCTCCTGCAGAAAAAAAGGCAGTTAGGCTGCGGCTGATCGGCACGCACACAGGCAAAACGGGGCAATAACTCAGAAAACGGAGTTATTGTAGGTTTACTGAACATGTAGGGCCCCCGAGAGGTTTCTCTGAGCTGGCAGAGTGTAACCAGTGCCTGATCCATGTTGCCAGGCTGGGAGCCCCATCTGCTGTAGGCACGAGGCTTTGCTGCACGCCAAGGAGGGATTTGGGGTCCTCTCATCCCTGCAGTCAGCAGGGAATGGCCCTGACTTGTTTTTTCCCAATGGTCAAATTCTGACCACGGAAACTTTAGGAAACCGCCCGCTCAAGCAAAAAGCACGGTGGCCCATAACACGCTCTGGGTGGAGCTTTGCCTTCAAATCCTGCCGAACTCTTGGGTAATGTTTGTCTGGGAACTTTTTTGTTCCTGCAATTGGGGTTAAGCAAACAGCTTTCAGGTTTATTAGACAAATAACTTCATTATCACCCACTACCATCCACAGTGCCTTACCTTCCTCGCCCTCTCGTGAGTTGCTCCCTGTGGGATGAGCAGGTATGGGGTCTTTCCAGCACCGACCTGACTGAAGAAGGAAAAAAAAAAAAAAAACAATGCAATGAATGCAATTAAAAGCAGCTGTAATGGGCATGATGAACAGGGTTACCCGAATGTTACGCAATGAGGGTTCAACATTTCCCCCATCAAGGGATTTCCCTCCGTAACATTTACCTGGATTTAAAGCGAAGGTAAATTGCCCAAATAAATGACTTCTTCCCTAAAGCTTCACTGGTTAATTTTCCATTTCTCTCCTTCCACAACAAAATCAATGCATGCATGGAAAAACAGAAATTTGGCAAAGGAAGGAGCAGCAAGAGCCGAACTTTGCGGTTATGGGAGCAAATGGCAGGTGACGTCGGCACCTGGCAGCCCCATGATCTGCACTCAAAAGCCCGGTGTGCACTGGACCTGCCCTCAGAAACCCTGAAACTGCCCATTTGCAAGTCCCTGAACATTCGTCAAGGAACCAGGCTTATTCCTGCATGGGTTTGGCAGTGTGGCTGCACAAGTGGGAGCAACTCGAGAGGGTGCAGCATCCCCAAAGCTACGCCGAGGTCTCTGTCCCCAGGCTCCATACCGGCCTCTGATCCAGGGGCACTTGGCACAATCCATTTGCATGACTCAGGATCAGACCTGGGGGTCGAATATCCAGGACAGGAGCACTTATTCCCAGGGGTGCCCAAAGCCTGTGGCAGCGGTGCCGCCATCCCCGCTGCCGGGCAGGGCCGAAGCTCCTTCCTCATGACGCAGCCGCCCGAAACCTCCCTGCAGCCCTGCCCAGCTCTGAAGCGATAGCTCTTTATTTGCCCTCCAAACAGGAAAAGTGACTCCCAGCCTGGTGCTTTTATGATTTCTTTTTTTATGCCCAGCCTGGTGCAAGGGCTGCCACAGTTATGCGCGCTCCTTAACGCCGTGCGCGCCGCCCGTCCGGCGCACCCGTTTGCTCTGGGGCTCCAGGACGGAGGTTGATCAGCTGCGTCCTGCACTGCCAAGGTAGGAGCCGCCCCGATGCCACAAGCCTGTCTGGGGTGGCGGGAGCCTGTCCTGTGCCGGGGGGCTCCTTTACCTCTGCTCTTTGGACCCTGCGCATCCCAAACCCCTGCAATGCTCAGCCCAGCCCCGTGGTGCTGCCTGCACCTCAGCAGCAGGGTTTGCACCTCTGATTTTCATCGAAAATGCCCAAAATTAAGCTGCTGTGGTCAAACTGGTGATTTTGGTAGTTTGGGGAATGCAGGCGCGGGCTGAGTGACGGGAAGAGCCACAGACACAAACCCACTGCTCGGCACTCGCAGTTTTCCTTTGCTTCTCTGTTTTAAGGAGAAGGGAATTTTTCCCCTGCAGGTCTCTCCAGCCGAGCGTGGAGCATCGTGACTTGCCGTCAGGTGGCATTTTGCAATCCGTAATGTTTGCAGCTTATTTTGCATAATCCCAGGGGGGAACGTAACAAACCTGTGGTTGCAGATGTGCGCATTGCCAGCAGAATAGAAGGGGGACAAAAAGGGGTTGGTTACTGAAAAAATAAGCAGGGAGGACAGCTGTAAAGAGCAGTGACCGCGAAGAATTCAGAGACTCTTAAAAATGAAGCGGCGTGAACCGGCATATCCTGCTCTAGCCCAGCCAAGCCAGCACCCCCGGCATCCCAGCCGGGCCAAGCCCTGGGGCTCCGCTCACTTTCTGCTGCTTTGGTTACCTCTGATTTCTTATTTTCTGCCAAATATGTCTAAACATGGCACTTCGGGGTTTTTTTTTGCCCCGCTATTTGCCTGTATCCCCTGGTTATGGCTGTGCCCCTGCTTTCCCCCTCTCCGCAGGGGCCGCGTCACGGCCGCCGGCCCGCCGGGCTCCACGACCCGCGCAGCACCATGCGCCTGGCAGGTAACGGCGGGCGCCGCGCGCTGCTTTCCCCAGCACGGCTCCCCCGGCTCCCTAGGGCTGCTTCTCATCTGCACAACCCCACTCAGGCACACGCCGCCGACCCTCCACCACCAGTCCCCCCATAAGCTTTTGAAAATATTTCCACAGATTTCAACAGGTTGCATTTTTTTCCATGCTCTGGGGCTGGGAGGAGGTGGTCAGGCTTTGCAGGAGCCTTTCACTTGCCATAGGGGTGGATTTTTCCACCGCATTCCCATGCAGGCCTGGAACGTTTTGCTCCAATGAGTGTCACTTTTGAAGCCAAGTACCCATCTGGGGGGTGGCAGCAGCTCAGGTGGTGACTGATGGGGGAGCACCAGGCTCCCACGCTGCAAACTGAAGCAATGCTTGGAGTTACAGAGCTTGCCAACTAGCTACCTGAGTTACTTCAACGCGGAGAGGACTATGGATATGCTTCCCCATGGAAAGCGCAGTGCATCTCGGAGGCTCTCCCTGTGCTCTGGAGGTGTTGATTAAGAGATTACGGATTTTTTTAAAGGACATGGAAGGGGCTGCCAGCCGAGCTTCCAAAAGCCTGCAGGGACGCAGGGGTCCTGCTGCCCGGCGGGAGGGTGCCCGGGTGCCAGTTGGGGGGATGCCCGGGTTGGGGTTTCCTCGCTCTCAGGCAGCTCCTCTGCACCCCGGCAGGCGTGATCCGGCTCGCGGCGCTGCTCTTCATGCTGCTCGGCACCTGGGTCATCATACAGACCTACTTCGACCGCAGCTGGAAAACCGTCAGCCTGCGCAGCTGGCTAGGTGAGGGGCCGGCCCGGCGGGGACGCCCCGTCCCGCGGCGCCCCGGGGATCGTGGCCGCCCCATCACCCACTAACCCTGCCCCTTGCCTCCCACAGGTGCCACCCGCCGGCCCAGCAGTGAGTACCGCGCTCGGCTCCCCTTTCCCGGCGCGACGGCCACCCACGAGGGTTCCCGCTCCCCCATGCAGGAGCGGGTTCCTCCCTGCAGTCCCCCAGCCCATGGGAACCCTCCTTGCCCTGGCTGAGGAACTCACTCACAGGGCAGAAAGGCTGCAAACGCCACTGCCCCCCTCGCAGCCAGCGCAAGCCACAGCCCTGCGCTCGGCCCCCCCAAAACGCTCCCGGGCAGGGAGTCCATGCGTGGCCCCCCTGCGTGTCCCCGCTGCGGCAGGCGCCCCGCGGGCCCCTCGCAGCACCGCCCCTCACCGCCAGGGACCCAGGTGCCCCGACATGAGTGCGGCAACCGCAAGAGCTGCCCCAGCGACCACTTCGCCTTCAGGCTCATCAGCGGCGCCGCCAACGTGGTGGGACCCTCCATCTGCTTCAACGACCAGATGTAAGCAGCCAGCAGGACCAGGGAGCGGGTTCAAGGCAGGGAAATCTTTGGAAACTCCCCAGCTGCCGGGCTCGGGTGCATTTTAGCCCCCTGCGGCCATGCTTTGGCAGCCCATACACTGCCCTGCACTCACCACCGGGCACTCTGCCTTCCCCCTCCAGCCTCATGAGCAACGTGAAGAACAACATCGGCCCGCGGCCTCAACATCGCGCTGGTGAACGGTGAGTGGCCGACACGTGGCAGGAGGGAGGCAGAGTCACCCTCTGGCAGAGCCACCCGCCAGCCTCGTCCCCAAAGCCCCGGGGTCGGCTGGCACCAGCCAACAAGCTGGTGCAGCGCCTGGAGCAGCTCCCTGGGGAGCCTCGCACCCCACCAGGCTCCAATTTAAACTGCCAGGGTCGACGGGACAGTTGCTGAAAACAGGCACGTTCGACATGTACTCGGGAGGTAAGGCGGCCGCCCCGCGCGGGGACCCGCACCCTTCCCCAGGCGCTCACGAGCTACAATTTCGCGTGCAAATGTTATAAAAGTTCATACCTTGGTCACGCCCCGGGAAAAGCCGCAGCAATTCCGTGCCATCCCCAGCGGCGCTGGGTGCGGAGCCCAAGGAGCCACGGCGGCGCTGCTGGCACGTGTGGGCGGGAGCAGCACCTCCCCGTGCCTCACAGGGGCCACACCAAACTCGTGTTACACCTTAGCCCTGTCCCTGCGTCAGCACTCCTCAAAAGCATGTGCTTAAAGGTGAAAAACATACCTGTATATAGTGCTTTTTATTTACCCTTTCCTGTCCAAGCACCTAGAGGATTCACCCTTGATGCTTTCTAGTTTTCTTAGCAACTCTCGTGTTTTGAGGAGAAAGGCAGGAGTTTCTAGAAGAAGCACCAACGTCACAAGACTCAAACAGGCGCCCAGCAGCAGCAGAGCTGGCAGGGGGCAAGCTCACGGGCCAGGCAGGTGCTGGAATTGCCTCCTGGGCTCCTGAACTGAGCTATTTTTGGGAGAGTGCTCCCAGCTCATAACCCCAATAGCCAATATGCCAGTCAACCACATCCCTGCTTTTCCCTATTGCTAAGGGTTTCCACACCTGCCATGCAGCAGTTCCTGCTGAATCCCTCCTTTTTTTTCCCCAATATTTCCCTCTCCCAGACATTAAGCTGCTGGAGACCTTCCTGACAGAAATCAAAACTGGTACCATTGTGCTGACGGCCACCTTCGATGATCCCGCCACAAAGTGAGTCCAGCCCAGGAGCAGCATCCAGCTCTCCCGAAACCCACGGCCATGGGAGGATGATCCAGAGGTGCTGCCGCTCGGGCCCGGCCGGGGGTCCAGGCATCGCCTGCAGCCCTGTCCCTCAATTCCTCCTTGCTCACAGCAACCACTGGCTCTACAACCATGTTGGCTCCTTGACATCCCCTTGCAAAATTGCAAAATGGCCATATCGGGAGCTGAGTGGAGGGGGTTGATGCAGCAGGATCTGGGCACAGGAATACCAAACAGGCACCATGCTGAGCTCTTCTGGCATCTTTTCTTCCCTCTCTTAGGATGACCGACACAGTCCGGACGCTTTTTACGGAGCTGGGCAGCAGCTTCGTGGGCAACCTGGGCTTCCGCGACAACTGGGTTTTCTTGGGAGCCAAAGGGCTGAGTGCGAAGAGCCCCTTCGAGGAGGTATCACCTGTCCCCAGGGCAAGGACAGGCTGCAGTGCAGGGGGCCACTCTCCACCACCAAGCTCATGGTTTCCTTCCGTTTCCTCCCCAGCACATCAAGAACAACAAGGAGACCAACAAATACGACGGCTGGCCCGAGCTGCTGGAGCTGGAAGGCTGCGCCCCGCGCAAGGTGGACTAGCGGGCAGGACCCCACGGCGCAGGCTGGCTAAGTGCCACCGCCGAGCGGTCTGTCCGGCACCGGCCACCGAATGATGGGCAACGTTGCCACCGGGACTGTGCCCTACTTGGAAACGCCACGTGCGAGACAACCTGCGACAGCACAGCAAGCGCCCAGGCAGGCTTCGCCCGGGCTGAACTGTTTGGGTCAATGTGGGGTATTTTATTTTGCTGCCTTTAAGCCACCAAGACTCTGAAAGAGGGTTTTTTAAAGTTCTTTCATATAGAAGATTTCTGATTACAAATCACTGCCTTCTTACTTGACTTGCCAAGTGCAATCTGTGCTTTTCCACCCCGTGGGACCACTGTGGACCATGCCATGGTCCATCCACCCTGCTGGCAGCTCCTGCTGATCCCTGGGGGCACCCAGGGACCCCGGGCAGCGGGAGGCAAGTCCCTGAGGGGTCCTGCTGCCATCTCATGCAGCTGCAAGGGGACAGACGGATGGGCAGCAACGCGGGTTACGTGTTTGCCAACCAACACGTTTCCCTCTTCCTGTCACCTCTTGTTTGGGTTAAACCCCGCTGTGTCCCCCACAGCAGCTTCCCACTGAAGGCAGGGGATGCTGCCGGCCACGCAGGGAGGCGACAGCAGCAGCGACCTGGCGCTGAGCACACGGAGCAGCGGGTACGGCAAGCTGAAATTGTGCAGCATAACCAATAGGTGGGAGCCTTTTACTGGGAAACGCGAGACGCCGACAGGCCTGGCTGCCGGCAGCGTGCACAGGTCTGGGCTGAGCGGGGAGCAGATTCGGGTCCCACAGGAGAAACCCTTGCTCAAATAGCCCCCATAGGGCGGCATCCACCCTGGGCTCCGGGCAAACAGCATTTACCCCCTGAGCACCGCTGATGCCCAAAATCTGGGCATCAGAGGAGCTGAGTTGCGATGGCTCCGGCTTATCTGTTATTGCAAATCAGGATAAATTTGCATCAACAGCCTTTAATTTCCTCTGCTCATATCCTTTTTCCCTCTCCCTCATTCTCAGAGGCTCAAGTTTTGGCACAGAGCAAGGTGAAATATTTCTGTTCAAGCATTTGGGGTTTAATAAAGTAATAAAAGCTCCTGTAAACCAAAGGTTATCTTGAGATATCCTCATCAGCATCTGTGGCAAGCGCTGCTCCCGAACAGCTTCTACCACCCTTTCACCCCATTTATCAGAGCCCCCGCAATATCCAAGCGGCCGAAGCCCCGTGACACGAGGGACCAACACCAGCTCTTGGACAGCCCCCAGGGGCCAACACGGTGCTGAGGGCCACAGGAAACCCCGCTACACGGAAGCTCTTCCCAGCCCAGGTTAAGCTGGAGCAGAGATGTGTGGAGCAAAAAAAGGGGAAAAGGCTCCCTGCCCGACAGGCAGACCTCAGTGCTCCTGACCCCTGTGCTCCCAATGGAGTATGTTAGAAGAGATGAAGGAAGGCAAAGTTTTTTCCATAAACTAGGGATAAAGAAGCCTAAAGGGAGGCATGCAATGCCTACCAGCGCCTCCAAGGACAGACCTAAAATGAAAACCCACCACAGAGGAAAGCCCCAACAGCAGTGCCAGTGCTGCTGACTGCCATCCCCCTCGACTCGGCTCTGACCGCCACGGAGGGGAGGGGACACCACACATCCATCGTTAGGTCGGCTCTAATGGTGGTAGTTAATCCCGAGCACGGAGTCGCACATACCCCATACCCTGTGCACACCCCAGCAGCAAGAAACAGCACAAGGTGCTGGCCACGAGAGCCCTCACACTGCGCAGGCCCAGGGCGCTGCCAGAGTAAATATGCCAACTATTTTAAGCCCCCTCAAAGGATCTGGATGTCTTCACAAACCAAATGAAATGCAGGCTATAAGCCATCAGGGTGAGGGCACGGCGTCGCGGAGGGTATGGAAAACCACAGCCCCCTTCCTGCTTCAGGGAGCAGCTCCTGGAGGAGTTTCTGGTCCTCCAGCACTTGAGCACTAATGCTGAGGCGGGACGGGGCCTCCTGGGACCGTGATCCTCCCTCACGGCGCCGGAACCTCTGGGGCCTCAGCCAAATTCCGGCAGCACCTGGTAACCTCGGGATTCCCCACTGCTGGCTCAGCCGCAGCAGCAAACAGCCTCCTGGCACCGTCATGGCAGTGAGAGCTTGAAACCCCCCTAAAGGGAAAAATCTTGCTTTTTGTTTCCCTTGTGGCACTGGTTTATTTTGACAAAATCCCAAAGCAGTGTCCGTGAAAGATGCTGTGTGCCAGTGAGGACTTGCAGCAGCGGGGCCCGGCAGGAGCCCCGCGCCGGGCGAATCCGCGTCCTGTGACATCTTGCCCTGTCAAGTGCAATTACCGTAATCTTCCGCAGCCCCTGGGAAGACGGGTGCCGGCTTAGGAAGCGGGCGCCCGCGCGGCATGAAAGCTGCCTTTGTGCCGGGCAGCGCCTGGGCGCCCGCCAGCCCTTAGGTGCACGACAAAAAAATGAGCTCTCCACGTGCCGGGAGACGGCGGGGACGGAGAGCTCCGCGGCGCGGCCCCTCGGCGGCCCGGCTGCCTCCCGCCCGCGCCTCAGCGCCACAGCGGCCGCGGGGCCGGCAGCCGCCCGCCCGCCGGGCCCCCTGCGCGTAGCGACGACGCTGACGACGCCGAGCCGGCCGTGCTCCCACCATGGGAGCCACTCACGGCAAAAAGGTACCGGGGCCGAGGCGCTGGCGGCTGCGGGGCGGCCGCGGGCTCACGTGTTGGGGGTTTCCCGCCGCGTGCTGAGGCAGGGATTAGCGGCCCGCGGGTGTCGAGTGCTGTGCGTGAGATGAAGTAACGCGGGTGCGTCCGGGAGGGCGGCGGGGTTGGGATGGGAAGGGTGCGTGTTGGCTTTCTGCCGTGGCGACCCGGGGAGCCGCGGGTGCCGAGGCGCAGCCGGGCTCGGGCACGCGGGTTCCCCTGCGTCTCTTCCCTCCCGCCACGCGCTGTGGCACAAATCATATCTCGAGCTGATCCCCCCTGAGGGACTTGTGCCTCCTGCCCCAGTGCCTCCCTCTGCTGTGGGCTGGCTGCCGGCATCCAGCCCCGGGAAGCACTCCCAGCACGAGCCCCATCATCCCCCCCGGCATTCCCAAGCCTGGGAATTGCTGCCAGCTCCTTCCCCTGGGAGGACGAGCCCTCAAGGGCTTCTCCTTCCACCCCAACTCCCAGGAGCACGACCCATCGTGCAGCCCTGAGGGAAACGCTGCCTTAGGGAGCCCAAGCCATGCAGAGAAGGCTACAAACAAACACCTCGGGGACCAGACGTCATTTTGCTTTTATGCCCCATGCAATCAGTGCCTGGAGATAACGTCAGCTCTGTGCGGTGGCGCCGCCCTGCGCCAACACTGCTGTCCCTGCACCTTGTCCCGCGCGCGCTCCACATCGGAAAGGCGCTCGTGCTCCACGCTAGCTCAGGCACAATCAACGGGCTCCACGCATGCCCAGACGCAAGCTAAGGCTGTAACACCAACACTGGGGCAATCTCGGTCTCACTCACACCCAGCAGAACCGACGCAGGAGCAGACTCATGGGACAGGTGGGGAGCGAGCCCGGGACGGCATGCGGAGCACTTCTGCGAATGGTCCTTCAGGGTCACTTCAAGTGGGAATCTACAAAACAAGTGACAGAGCATGAGGAGAAACTTCCCAGCTTCTTGTTGTGGGCCTTACAGCGGATCTGGTGGTGCAGAGCAGGCAGCTTGGGCCATGCACCTCTGGTTTCCATCACGACAGTCCTCCTTCTCTGAGAGCACCAGTTGCCCCAAGGAGCCTGGCTTCCTCCAGGGATGTGCTTTCCCAGCACAGACTCTTGTCGTTGCCCTGGGAGGCAGGGGAAGGAGGTCACAAGCCTAAAAGAAGGAATTAAAGAGGGTCGCAAGCAGCTAAGAGAGCAGAAAACACTGAGCCCATCCATGGCAGGGTGCTCATCCTGCCCCCGGCCGGCTGCCTGCCCTCAGTGCCCCTGCAGTACCCAGTAGCAGCTACTTTGCTGCGGGGAGCCAGCCCGGCTGCCCCAGGAGGGGCTCCGCACGCTCAGAGGAGCTCGGCCTGTGTGGAGGTGTGGGCACGGGCCTGCAGAAGTTTGCATCTCCGCTGGGCTTTCTGGCTCAGGAGTTGGAAGAAACATGCTCAAAGTCAACCCAGAGGAGGGGAGTTAAAAAATAAATCAGGGCTGATCTGAGGCGCTCAGACATTTCTCTCTTTTCTTGGACCTAACGAATTGGATGTCCCTTCCCAGGACGCTCAAGAGGGTCTGATCCTGTGGCCAGTCCCTGAGCCATCGTTCACGCGGCTCCAGCACCACATCCTCTGGGCCTTGGCACATTTGCACGGCTGTTATTGAATGCAGGGAAAGGAGCTAGTGAGGCAGGCTTGGCTCCAGGCCACCCGCGCGGGGCTTTGCTGCATTCAAAGCTATCAGTTCCATCCTCCTCTGCCCCCCAGCCAGGAGCTTTTGGACAGCTTTCCCCTCTGCTCCTTCTTCCTGAAACTGTCATGCTAAAAAGTGGCCTGGCTTTGAAAGGCACCCAGCAGCAGGCGCTTGCCAACCCCATCAGCCCCAGAAAACTTTAAGCTGTTTCTTTCTGCGAGCACAAGAGGGTCACAGATTTCACTTGCACCTCAGTTCCCAAACATTGCCCAGCTGGCCCCAGCGTGGCCCCAGCGAGGCTGGCACCGAGCAGGGATGCTGGGCTGAGGTTGGCAGGTTGGGGCTTTCCCCTGGCCTGAGCCTCTCCTTCGAGCTCCTTCATGCACGTTTCCAGGGCTCATGGCACAGCAAAGGGGGCTGAGCGCCGCGCTGGGTGCTCAGCACCTCTCACCAACACTGACACAGGGGTGCTCTCAGATGAATTTAGTCCTCAGTAGCGGCACGAGGGGTTACAGGGAGCGGGATGCTGCTGGGACAGGACACTCCTGCTTGCAAAGGCTGCAGCTGCTCCCAAAAGCCCCATTCCGGCATCTCCAAGCTCACATGGGGACAAGGCAGCAGCAGGACACAGGCTCAGGATATCATGCTCTGCCCAAGAGCCCTTTGCTTCGGCAGGGGCTCTGCTGTCTCTCGGGACAGGCTTTGCAAGGCAGCCCGTGGCCAGGAACTTTGCATAGCAGGCAAGCAACAGAGCCGTTTCTCCAGGGAAAGTTTCCTGTCCCCAAATTCCCAGGAGGGTCGGTTTTCACTCGCGTCAGATGAGCTGCGATTAGGCTCCCTGCCGAGCTTTGCTCCGCCGCTGGTTTGAAATAACGAGGAGAGGGGGCAGCCGGCCAGCGTTGGCAGAGAGGCCTCACGCGCCAGCAGACCCGGCTCCTTGTGCCCTTGAAACGCCTCGTGCCAGCAGCAAAGGGATGGGACGGGACCGGGGCCTCAGGGGGACATTGAGCAGGGAAGGTCTCCGTGCAGTAGCGCTGCTCCCACCCAGCAGTTCCCAGCCCTTGCCCATCTCCCAGGCCCTTCATCCACCTCCAGCTTTTCCCCACCAAATAGTTCACCCCAGCCACACCGTATCCCTGTGGCCCCGCTGGCCACAAGTGCGTTTCGGGAGCTTGCCGGGCGGCATCCCGGGATGCATGCGGAGCACCCGGCAGCCCCGGCGCTAGGGCTCCGGCGAGCGGCTCCGCTTGCTGCCAGATTGCTATGCCAACACATTTCATTGCACTTTTATGGAGTTTTCTCACCAGCGATAAAACACATGTTATTCACACGATGCCAGAGACGAAGGTTTAAACACATACGCACAGAAAAAACCCCACTTCAGCTCTGAAATAAAGAACAACTCCTAAAAATAAATTATATATGTGTATTCCCCTGCAAAAGGAGGGGGAAGAATTGCCCTGCTCTGCCCCTCTTGAGCAGGGGGAGGCTCTCAGGCCGGTGAGCAGCACGTGGCCCTTTGAGCAGCTCTGCTAGGGGAGCAGCAGGGTGAGGGCCCCGCAGGCGCCTCCGGAGCATCCGGCAGGCTTGGGCTATCGGGGGGATGGTCTTGATTTTCACAAGGCATCTGCTGAGCCTGCTGCTTCAACGCACGGGGAGTGTGGCAGAGAGAAAGGGTGTTTCTGTGGGTTTTCCACCCACTCTGTAAGAGGCAGGAAACGCATTTCCCCACCGAGGCTGAATGCTGAGCAAGTGGCTCCTCTCTCCAGCCCCACGACGGGCAGATGTGCCAAGGTGGATGTCCATCCCATGGGTATAACGCTGATCAGCCCCGTGCACACAGGGTAACTCAGCTACCTAACGAGATCTGCCATGGCAAGACAGACAGGCCACGTGAAGAGGGGGGAAGTACCTGCAATTTCCAGGAAAGGAGGCAACAGGTCTAACAGCCCCATGTCCACAAGAGAAGCCTTTGCTACTGTTTTTGTTCACCGTGTACAATAATCTCATAAAAAAACTAAAAGGTAACCAGCACTGCCCTCTCCTTGCGTGTTTTCTAGCAGCTCCCATTTTTCCTCCCATGTCCCTCCAAGCTCTTCTCGAGACACTTCATCCTTCCTACGGTATTTCCCCACTATACAGACACATATTTTTATATGTAGACAGCAACAGGCCATTCATTATAAATTGGGATTATGGAGCGATGACAACACGGAACCACGGGGAGAGGGGACATTGCACTTGCCCCCAGCTGGCAGGCGCATCCAGGATTTTCCTAGCTCTCTCTAAGGGCTATTTAAAAGCCCGTCAGCCCGTGCTCGCACCAGCCCTTTCAAAGCCTCCCTGTCCCTGGCCAGCACAAGGGCCCCCCGAGGGATCTCGCCCGTTTTGTTGCTGGGAAAGCGGCCGTAGCCCCTGGCATCGGGGTCCTCGCTTCCGCTTTCAGGGCCAGGGCTGCCGCTGCCAAGGCCCGCGAGCGGGGCGAGTCCCGCTGACAGCCCCTGAAAGCCACCGGTTGTCTCGCGGCACCGGGAGCAATTCCAAAGCAGCGGATGTAAACGGGGAGCCGCGGTGCTCCAACACCCCAGGGCGCCGCGAGGAGCATTGGGCTGTTGGGAGGGAGAAGGGCTTTGTGGCGGGGGACAGGAGGGGAAGCAGATGACTTTGCACGTCAGAAGCGCTCCCGAGCGCCTAATGAGATAGGGGAGATCACCGATGAGCAGCCCATCGCGGTGCAAAAATAGCCCGTGCCAGAGAACAACAGCTCAGGCTCACGGGGCAGCAAGCGCCTGGCCGTGTTTGATGCCACGTCCACCAAGCCCTTGATAGGAGCCCTCTGATATGACTTCATCCTGCTGCCTCCTTCCAAACTCCTCATCAGCCCTTTAAAGCCTCCCCAGTGGAGGCTCGGGGGGAGTCCCATTAAGCAGAGGTTGCTCTAGGCTTTTTCAGTGCTCTCCTACAACAGGGTGCAGGGGGTTCCCGTGGGGGGTTCTTCCTTAGGGAAGAGACTGTCACACAACCCCACACCAGGGCTGTCCTTTGCTCGACCAGCCCAGCAAGGCAAAAAAGTTATTACATTTAAAAAATAAACTAAAACAGGAAAGGGAGAGAAGGCAAGAGGCACTTGGGAACACACAGCCCTGGGCCAACCTCATCCGCTGGTGACAGCAAAGGGGCAAAATCCCTTTTCCATCCTCCCCTTCCTGCCTGGATGCAGCAGGTGAGCATCATCCCAGCAAGGAAGTCAACAGAGAATCACACCAGGAAGGGGCCGGAGCATCCCAGCTTGGGGACACTGAGCTCCTTGCTGCTTGCTCCAGGCCTTGGAAATGGGGTCCTGGCTTTATTCCTTACCTGCTCAGCCCAAGCCCCCAGCAGCACTGAGCGGAGCAGACAAGATAACCATGAGAGCTAGTGCAAGGTGCCCTCTGCTCCCAAAGCAGCTGAGGTTTCTGCCAGAGAGGGTCCATAGGGGCTCAGTGCAAGTGGCAGCCAGTTTGGCCACGGCTGGGGCTCTGCCTTCCCCGGCCCTCACGACCACTTGCATTTGTGGCAGGATCAGCAAGTGCCGGCTACGAAACGGGGCACGTGGTGCAGCACAGGGACCCTGACCCCCGAAATGAAACCACGAGGCAGAGTTAGATGAGGTTTCCGTGCACGGCGTTTCCCTCGGCCCCGCGTGTCACCTCAGTGCCCCTGACCGACGCTCTTCCCGAGGTGCCCCCTGCCCTCCTCGCAGCAGGAATCCCAGCTGGAGCGCTGCCGACTGAGCCGCATGCTCACGGCCTCGGGCAATCCCGTCGCCGCTTGCTCATTAATCCACTGGAAAATCCTGTGCGGCTCCTTCCCTGCATCAGCCCCAGGGGGGCTTTTCCCTGCGGCCCCAATCAGTCCCGATTTACCAATTTTGGGGCTGCAGGGAGCGCTGCCAGGGCCAGGCTGGCTGCGAGGGCGCGGGTCCCGCTGGCATGCAAAGGCCAGCGTGGCGTTCAGCTGTGTCAAATGGTGTTTTTGTTATGAGTAAGATAACACAAAGTGCTATTTCAAGCATTAGCAATTTTCTACTCGAATAGGTCACAACGTGGCCACCTGGCTGGTGCTCCCTGAGAGCCACTCGGGCAGCGGTAACACGGGACTAGCCCTGTAATGGGACCTAGAGCCCAGCCTCCTTGGGCAAGCTTAACTTCACAGATTGCCATGGTCAAAATTAAAAAGAAAAGCCCCCGGCTGCCGTTCGCCCTCCCGAGAGCATCAGCGCGTTAGCTCCAGCAGCCGCTCCACGTTAGCTCACGAAACACTGCAGACCTGTGCAGCTCAGAAGCCCGGCAATGAAACACTACACCAGAGCTCGCCGCTTCTCACAGTCTTTGCAATACGATAGTGAAGTTGTCCACAGCATGGCCAGGGCCCAGGAACACCAGCCACCAGCAGTGCTTGAAAGACCCAACCCCACCATGGGTAGGGGGGTTGTAAGGGCCAGGCAAGGACAGTGGTTGGGGGTGCCCAAACTAGGGACAATTTGGGATGGGACTCGCGCTGCGCCCGCCAGGACAGCAGATTTCACGGCTGCTGGCTCAGGAGCGCCTGCCTGGGCCCCAGTACCGGTTTCTGGGTGACTGCCAGTCTCGAATACAAAAGCTGCCAAAACAACATTGTCCCACAGTGAGCTTAGAGCAGAGGAATGTGCACCGTCAAGCCGCGGGCAGCAACCCGCAGCGCACAGAGCATCGTTCTGCCCCGGGAAAATGCTGCTCCTGATGGCGGTGGCAATCCCGACGGCTGCTGTGCCGTGGCAGCGGTCATGGGGGCAGAGCACGGTCCAAGGGGCTCAGGACAGACCTATCTCCATACCTGCTTTCCTCTCCCTCCTGACTCTGCTGTAGCGCAGCAGTTCCCCGTGCCATCTCCAGCATGGAGCTGGCCCTGATCTCCGGTGCTGGGACATGCTCATTTTGCCTATGTTTCTCTCTAAAAGGAAAATGGCATCATCTAGGCAGAGGTCTGCACCAGCTTGCTGAATTAAATAAGCCAGGACAGCTCACACAGCAAGGCATTGCAGGAAAGCAGTCAGGGAGCTGGCAGATTTCTGTGCCTTTCTATCACGGATAGAGAAAAGCCCAACTTGTCCTCCAAGGCTTCTTCCAGCGGACGATTTCATGGAGGTTTGGATCAGTCCCAAGTGCTGCAAGTGAACACAGGTAGAGCAGAACCAGCAACTATACATTGGGCAACAGCTTAAATAACACCTCTGTAGCCAGGGCCACATGAGAGATGTTGTCGTACAGAAAACTGGCAGCAGCTAGAGGAAGCTATTTTGAGCTAATAGCAACGGTAGAGCAATTTGGCTAATCGTTAAAGCTCATGTTTTGTGCCTTCATTGCACAGAAATGCCGACTTTGATCTACCAGCTACAAATACCTTGTTTCAGATCGCCACCGACTCCTTCAAAGACTCCAGGCTAAGCAATAAGACTATTGCAATCAATGGATGTGTTCGTTCACCCAACACCAAGGTTGGCACTTGCTGGAGCAACTCAGGAGTAAAGCACATTTCTCTGAGCAATTCTGCTCCTGAGCAGGCTGGTGACTTCCACCCCTGCTAATGGTGCTGTCCTCACAAACCCTGTCTGCAGGAGCTCCACATCAGGCTGCCCAAGTCCTCGGTGGGTGGTGTCTTGCCCACCTTCGTACCTCCCCAGCACCCTGGTCTGATTGCACAATTTCTTGCTTCATTTATTAGTTCCGGCTTTGAGTGCAGCGCAACACAGATGCTGTAACTGAGTGGCTCTTGCATCGATCTAACCTTGCCTGCAGCCACCCTTATCTCCCTTTCTGTGGCTTGGAGTCTGACCCTGCTGACAGCTCACTGCTCTAACCACTTTCATCAAAGCACAAACATGATCCAAAACTGCTGGCTATTAATTTTGCGGAATATTAGAGCAACGTGTTGAACAAGTAACACTGACTGACAGTGTACACAGGGAGGCTGGCTTTGGACTACGGCAGGAGTGTTGCACTCCTCAAGCAGGGAATTGTGGAGGATTTCTGCTTACAGAGTGGGTGGTTAAAAGCATCACGTAGCAGGGAAAATGCCTCTGGAAAGAGAGCTGCTTCGCTACACTACAGAGCCTGGGCTGGGAGCTGTCCTGCTGGGATGTAGCAATGCACAGTCTGGGACTAACAACATAGAGACCTTGGTCACCAAGGGGCAGTGACTGCCACATTTGGAGGATTCTAGATTTTATTATTTATGGCTTCTTCCTCTGTGACAAGGCGCAGGTGTACTGCATGCAGCTTGGAAAACACAGGGGTTTTGGAAATAGCAGGCAGGCATTTTCCACCCATGTGCTGCAACACGCTCTTGGCCTCTGAGATCCCCTGTCGACAAATGAAGCTCTGTGACTCCTGCAGTATCGCCCAGGGCTTGGGGACAGACTCCCACCACCCACTGCGCCCCATGGCGAGCAGATAAAAGTCTCTATCTCTGGGCAATCATTAACTCCTTCCCCAGAGGGAGGCGAGAAGCCACCCCAGCTCTGCAAACACACTCATGGCACAAGTGGTGATTTGCCAAGGTGAAAGAGCTGTGCAGGACAGCGTATCCAGCCCTCCTGTCCCTTGGAGGACACCAGGGCATCAAGTGCCATGCAGACTCTCACAGTGATAGCCTGGGACTTTGCCACCACCAAAGTCCTCAGACAGCCAAACCAGCGCAAATTCCCAACTTCCAGTGACACTGCATGAAGTTTGTGCTCACTAGGCCTCCCATCCCTGGGAAATGGAGCAAGACGAAGGGCCGGAGCCTCCTCATCCAGTCCCTGTTGCTGCAGGCAGCCGACGTCCAGCATTAACTCCACAGAGGGAATGTTTAACCAGCCTCCAGGTCCTGCAGCGAAATCGTAGCCATCCCAACCTCTATCTCATTTCTGCTTAAGGGCCACCTGGTTTCACTCTTGCCACCAATTCTCCAGAGTCCCCACCAGTCACCAGTCTATTCCCCATGCCAAAGGGCTTGGGGTGACCCACGGGACCTCTGTGGCTTTCAGAGCAAGGTCGGATGGGCCACAGGGGCTGCGAGTTACAATGGGAGGTCTTGAAGGTGAACTCTGTTGTAGAACCTGGTCCTGGGACACGGGGACATTGCAAGGAGCCTGTGGGCACTTTGCCACTAGATAAGCATCACCTAGCAACTGGCTGCCTTGACACGGCCACCTCCAGGAGCTCTGCAGAAACACAAAGGCTTTTTGTTAATCCCAAAGACCCGGGCGCACTGGTTGAGATCACTTACTAATTTAGATCCCGAAGTGAATGCCAGTCATAGGACTCCTAGAAAACCAGCTTTGCTGTCCAACTGTCCTTGGCTGCAGGAGTTCCTACGCATCCCCAGAAACTGCTTCCCAGCAGAGCAGACCCTGAACGTGGGAGCTGCTCACACACTGCGCCGTGCACTGGACACAAGTACGTCCATGGCAGTAGCTTCCTGTTTGCTCACGTGTTTTATGCAGCCTAACGCAGGGCCCGAGGGAACTTGCTAACCCCAAGCTCAATGCTCCCACCTTGGGCTGCTCAAAAGTAAAGGGTCTGAAGCACCTGAATTGCAGGTTTATTTTGCTCATGCCAGAGGCCCATGGAGCAGCAGGGCACAACACCCAGAAGGGCAAAGGGGGAAAGCGCAAGCCTTGCTCTAAAGGAGGCCCCTCTGCAGCTGCAGTCCTTGTCTACCAGCACAAACTGTTGCTGGTTAAACCACTACCTCTTCTCTAACCTGTGCATGGTCACGAGTGTGTGAAGGTGCACACAGAAGCAGACACCGCACACTCAGAGGAATGCAGGCCTTCCTGCTCCGGCAGTTGAGACTCCACATCCGTCAAAATTAAAAACCAGGACAGGAAAAAATAATAATAAAAAAAAGGACTTAAAAGTCTTAGTAGCAAATGACTGGTGGTTCCTCCTATGCTTCATGATATTCTTCTATTTTAGAAGAATAGATATGCAATCACATGCCTGACTTGGGAGAAAACGCCCGCATGATGGGAAGGATGCTCCATGAGTGCAGCTGGGCCCCTCTCCACTTCTCTGTCTTCTCTTGCAGAAGGAATATTCCCTCCAGGCCCGGGGCCAGAGCCGGAGCGGGAAGCCATCCAGCAGCGGCCCAGGTGAGTGGTTCCGTGTTGCACCATGACAGGGGGCTCTCCAGGATGGGGAACACACCGGGACCCCCACCAGGATCTCAGCATGGCGAGGGCTCAGCACGAAGCGGGGAGAAGAGCTCGGCCCCGCGGGGAAGGAGGGCGGCAGGGCCGGGCCGGGCCGTCTCCATCGCGGGCCCGGAGGACGTTTGGGGTGCGCTGGGCTGTTGCAAGGGGAATAATTGCAACGCCCAGGACTAATCCCGGTAGCGGGAGCGGTTGCCCTGGCGCCGGGTTTTGCTGTTGCAGCGGTTGCTAAAGGGAGTGGGCGTGCGGCTTCCTCCGGGGCGATCTGATTTCTCCGGGAGGGAGCGCGTTTAAGGCGCGTGCAGGAGACGTTTGCCCATCCAGGAGCGGGGCTGCGTCCCTGCCGCCAGCTCAGCGCACGGAGAAACCCGGCCTCAGCGCGCATGAAGAAGGGTCTTGGAAAAAGAAAAGAATACACATAGGAGCTTTTTTTGCCACTGGTGGAAAAGCATCACCTGGCAAGGAGCCACAAGGCAGCAAGCTCCTGGCACGGCGCAAGCCCTCAGGCTGGGCAAGGCCGCGGCGTCGGCGACCGTCGGGATGGCGAGAGCGGTGGGGAGGGCGCGAGCGCGCAGCGGCGGGCGCCACGTGACGCCGCATCCCCGCTCCGGCTGAGGCGACGCGGCGGGAGCAGCGCAGCAGGCGGCGGTGCCATGTCGCGCGGCGCGGGCCAGCGGGCCACGCTGCTGCGATCAGGTAAGCGCCGGGCTGGCGGCGGCGCGAGCGGCACGCGGGACTGCCCCGGGCGCCCGCGGCTCGGCCCGCGCGTCGCTGCGGCCCCGCACGGCTCCGTCTTGTTGGCCTAAGAGGAGTTTGTGCCTCGGTGGCTTGAGAGCCACTTGTAGCTGCGTTCAAGGTAACTTCCTTCAATACTTCAGCAGCTGGGAAGCAGCAATTCCCTGCTTCTGCCTCTCGGGAGGGCTCTGGGTGCCACGGTGTGCTCCCAAGCAGTGCCGTGCTCCCGCTCGTCCCTCCTGCAGAGCAATGAGGCTGCACGGGGGATCAGCGCTAGTGTCATCCCAGCAGCATCACTCCAAGATGGGCTTTTCCCTCTGTATTCAGCAAAATACCTTTGAGCTACCTTAAAACAAATCATTCATGACTGCAGTGTCGTGCTGCTCTCCTACCCTGGCCAGTGCCCAGAGCAAATATTGGACGGGGTATTAAAAACAAGTTTGTGATTATCAAAGAGGTCGCGGAGCATCTGTCACCGCTTAACGAAACCAGGCAAGCTGCTGCACAGGCCATTTGCAAAACGGCCTGATATCCTTGTTAATGGTTAACGGCGAGTGGGATCCCAGGCTCAGCATCTCGGCTTATCGCCGTGGGAGGCATTTAAATGCAATTATTAACTAGCAAAATCAATGCCGCCCGGACCGAGAGCCGGAATCTGCCGCTGCCGAAGCCCCGGGGCTCAGGTGGGCCCGTGGAGCGCCCAGCACCTGGCAGCCCAAACCCGGCGACTGCGCCTTCCCTGAAGGTACCCAGAGCTGGGGGAGAGGGGTGCTGAGCTGCACGCCGTGTCCCAGCCCCCCGGGAGTCCCGATGGGGGGCACAGCAGGGTCGGGACCGACCGGCAGGACGGGTGGGGAGCACTGGAATTCCCTGTGAGAACCACTGGCTGCGCTGGGGGAGCACTGGAAGGGCTGGCGGGGGCACTGGCGATACGGGGGGGTAACACCGGGTGCCAGCGGGGAGCTCTGCCTGTACAGGGGAGCACAGGCCGTGCTGGTGGGGAGTCCGCGCTGGGGGGCAGTGGCTGCGGGCAGCACCGGCCCTGGGAGCCCTTCGCGGAATGGGAGCAGCGCGCGGCAGGGCCCGGGCAGGGCTGGGAGCCGCTGCGACTTGTTGCACCAGCGACAGAGAAACTCCCGGCCCTGCAACCACACACATAGAAAAAACAGAGTTTGAGCCCCAAGTGCTACTTAACAAGAGGAAAATCCACAAACGGCCCCACAAACGATGGCTTTCCCCGAGGCGCCGCTCGCGGCTAAGCGCCGCGGTGGCTGCAGCGCCACGCGCCTCCTTCCGCGCGCCGTGACCTTGCTGCTGTCCTCCTGCCCCTCAGTCCCAGGCCGTCCACCTCGGGTTACAGCGTTACAACGCCAGCATTAGGCTCACTTAATTATTTAACGCGATGGATTTCGAGCAGCCAGAGGCTCCGTGCACTCCCCCTTGGGATCGTGCAGCCGGCTCCGGGTGCTGCCGTTGCTCTGTGCCTCGGCCCAGGGTCCTGCAGGGGAGGAATCAGTGCCGCAGGTGGGAAGCAGGGCCAGCCCCACACGCCAGGGTCCTATTAGCACCTGCCTGTCTCGGGGCAGCTGTACCAGCACTGCTGCTATCCCTCGGGAGGCACTAAGCCGCTGCGGTCATTAAGCTAATGTGGAGGCATTTTGCTCCGGCTCGGCTCCGGTGCAGCAACAAGCAGATTAGTCGGGGTTTTAAGACACGCTGCGCAGCGCCTGCCCCAGAGTGCTGGGATTCTGCAAGCCCAAAAGCCCGTCTCCGCGTGCGGCAGCGGCTGCCTCCTACTAACGATGGCCCTGCGGTACCTTGGTCCTCCCTGGATCTACCAAGTGTGCAGAAACGTGCAGGAAGCGCCCGTTGAAAAGCAAGTGTCCTGCTGGGAGGATGAGAGCAGCTCAGAAACGGCACCGCTCGCCTGCTCGGAGGCAGATCCCCACGCAGGGTGGGCAATGTGGGAAAGGAGGGCTCTCCCTGCAAAGCTTGGAGGAGCAGAGGCCACTGCACAAGTGGCACTGTCCTGCGACCCCGCAGCAGTGCAGCAGAGAGCCCCTAGTCCCTGCAAATCAGCTAAACTCCCCAGATTTGCACAACAGTCCAAACCCCACTGTTGTTTTTCCCATCTGTAAATGTGTGCGGGAGGTGCTCAGCAGGCAGCAACATCAGACCATTTCAGCACAGCTCTCCCAGCATATCCCAACTGTCTCCTTCCCTGCCACTGCTATGAGGATTATAAAGCAGACAAATCTTTACTAGACTTATAACAAATTAATACTTCCTTTCATTAAGTTGTGATTTTGGAACAGGAGTCAAACAAGTGCTTTTTTCTGACACTTCACCCCACCAAAGCTTCCACCAGCCAAGGCACCAGCTTGGTGGATATGACTGAGACGTCACACAAGCTCCTCTAAAGGCCCGAGAAAGGCCACGTGTGTAGGACACACAGGGATGTTTTGGAATTGAGATGTGCAAGACTGCCAGTTTAAAGCTCAGGAGGTCTCCTATGGATCATGCACTGCCTCTCGCGGGTCACTGTGTGGTTTGTGTACGGGATGCCAAGGTGCACAACAGTCTGAGTGTTTCCACTATGTTCCTCTTGCATTAAAACATGCACTACAATAATTGCTGCCCCTCATCACAGGGAATGCGCAGCACTCAGCTGGACAAGGCCTAAAAAACTTGATCTAAGCTGGCCTGTTTGGAGCAGTCTCGTCTTTCCTACCAAATAACAGGGTCTCACAAAATAACGAACACGATACCATCTGACCCGGGTTTCCCTTCCCAGAATAATGCCTTTTGCCTATTTTATTGCTGTTGACATTTTGTAGAGGCTCATTCTCTGCCCAGAAAAGGATTCCATAAAACACTTGAGAAAGGGCAGTTTGGGTCCTTTTCTAGCTATTTACCCAGACTGAAAACCTCTCCCTAGACAGTCTGGTCCAAAAATCAGTGCTCAAGCAGTACAGACAACACAAGTGAAGGAGGGCAAACAATATTTGTTTGATAGATTCCAGCTAAAATTAAACACCAACCTGTGCTGCAGAGGATAACATCAGTGGCCTTGCAGGTTAAACCTCCTAAAAACCAGTCATACAGCATTGCACTGCCTCAGAGCACTGCTGAACACGGAGAAACTCGGTTTGCAGCTGGGTCATAGGACGCGCGAGGGGACGGAGAGCCTGGCACGGGGGAAGGATGACGAGCGGGGAAGAGTTTCGCGGTGCTTCAGCAAAGCAGAGGTCGAGGGGAAGGAGAGGTGCTTGCTGCCCACTGTGCAGGCTCATCCCAAAGCTGCGTTCAAGGTCCTGGGATCCCATGGGCAGGGGGACTGCAGAAGAGAGACGTCTGGGAAGGAATTTCACACAAAAATCTGCAAAAAGGGGCTAAACTCGGGCCTCCTGCTACGGCCTCTGTTCTCCTGAAACACTGCAAATCCCCAGGTGCTGGGCAGGAGCCCAGAGAGCTGCCCTAAGGCTTTTTAAACATGACAGCTCTGGATTAATTTTCTTTTCAGTCTTTTTTCTTTCCCCTGCTCCTGTGAAGAGCTGCTGGAATCAGGCAGCCAGCTGCAACCAGACCCCTCAGGCTACCTGCCCCTTCCAAGGCTGCTAATCCCCTTAACATTCCTGGGGATTATTTTCATCCTGACAGGACAGTGAACAGGGAAACCGGAGGCAGCTGAGAGCGGAGCACAGAGAGCAGCAGCGGTCCTGCCCTGTGCACAGAGGGACTCGAGGGCAGCCCACTGCATAGAGACAAGGCGATGAACCCTAAATAAATGCTCTGTGGAGCGTGTCTCTTCTCAGCAAGGGAAACTGCATCAGGGATGATCCAAAAAACAGCAGCAAAGGGAAACCCAGCTGAGCCCCCATCTCGGGTGCCTGATCCCGGGCAGGGGCCTGACAGGCCCCACGGGTCTGTTTAGGGTTTAGGAAACTAAAACTGCCCTTGCCCAGGGCTGCACAAAAGCCACTCAGCATCCCTGGCACTCAGCATCCCCAGCTCACACCACATGTTAGACTCCTAGTAGGGTATATTTAACTATTGTTATCTGTTATTTAATTATTGCTATTTACTACACTTAGGTTTTTCAAGATGCTTAATGTCTCACCAAAATTGCCCAGTGTTGTCACTCAAGAGATGGGGACTAAGTGTAATTGGAAGTGGAAATGGTTTTAGCCAAGACTGCAGCCCCATGATTTTATCACAAGTGCCGCAAACTGACAGCAGATGTGTAAGGGTTTCCGGGATGTCTGAGCAGGATTTTGGGCTTCAATTTAGATCAGAAGATTTTTAAAAGTCATTTTTTTCCTTCTTCTACACTCTGGGGTGGACCTGGGAAAAGGGACAAATGCAAATATTTCCCAGGGGTCTCCTAGAAAACAGAACAAGGTTGGGAGCTCATTTCACTTGAGCAAGGGGTCAAGCTGGGTGTGAAGAGCAAAGGTCTCCCAGTACTTGTGGCCTTGACCTGCTCATTCATGTGGCCTTGCTTTGTATGTGTAGAAAAGTCACTCAGAAATGTCCCTTTCTTGGAAAGCCTCACTCTTTTAGAAACGAGGAAATGGAAAGTATTTTAAAAGCAAACAACAGACTGCATATGTCAAAGCAAACACAACTGCGTTTAAAACAGCGGTGCGAAACCACTTCTATTTGAAAGGTCACACTGCCTTTGCGAGCACAGGGAGGGTGTTAAAATGCACACGTATTTTTTGTTTATATCTTGCCAAGAATGATATAAAAATGTCTACTACCTTTTGCTGATTTACGATGGTGACCAAGGAAGTGCCAGAGCAAAGCCTTGTTCTTTGATCTACAGCTGCATCATGCAAAACCAGGCATCCTGCTGTAAATCCATCGCAGAGACCTGGCTTGATTTACACCTCCAGCACTATAAATAATGACAAAAAGCAGCCTGATAGCAGTCTGTCTCCTCGTACATGGGTATGAATTACATCAGATCTTGAAGATGATAGATCTGCTCCACTAGAAACATTTTGCACTGGGTCTCTATCTGCCAAACTGCAGGAGAAAGGATGCCCCGTCCTTACTTCCAGCATAACCCCAAGCTGTGTTTCAGGAGCACTAATGCTTTTTTTAAGTCCCATTTTTCTTTCTGTGCAATGAAGGTATTTCTTGAATTGTGCCAGATTAAGGTTTTCTGAAGATATAAAACACTCTTTGCATAGCTTCCCAGTCGTTCTCTGGGACAAGGACAGTGCGTGGACCAGGGCAGCAGCTCAGGTACCGCTTGACCTGGCGGGTGGCAGTGACAATATCCACTGCAAGCCAAACCCTCACTGATGGCATCTGCACGCTCTGGACAGTCCTGGCGCAGTGAAAACCAAGCCCAGAGCTACCTGCTGGGTCCTGCTCGGGTAAATTACAGTCATCGTGAGTTCTTGGGCATGCTGAGCTAACAGCCACCTGGCCAGAAATGTTCCCAGCATATTTCAGTTCCTCCCACTCCTTCCTTCCCAGCATTTTGGGCATTTGTGCTAGCTTCAGGGGGAAAGCTAGCACATTTACTTCAGTAAATAGGCTGATAAATTGCTTCTATTTCCCAAGCCTTGGTCATGCGATGCTGGATTGCTTCAGACTGGAAATAACCACATTAGGCTACTAAAATCCCCTGGACTTGACCCCACTGGAGCTCCTGGCTCCCTGGCTGCTTTCCCTCCAAAATGACCCATACCCAGTGTGATGGGATTTGTGCCATCACACAAACCAAACGCAGGAGGCTCTCTGCTGCAGGAGAGGATAGCCCTCTTCTAAATGATGGCAAAGGGGGACTGAAAGAAAAGGGCAACACTAAGTCCAGTCTTTTAGTACCACTGTTCAGAAATGACAATTCAATTTAAAAGATCTGTTATTTGTCAACGTTACTCCAGGGAGAAGCTCTCTTATTTGAGGAGTAAAGGAAGACATTGCTTTGCCACTTGAAATGGGAGGTCATTCATTTCATTCCCACCCAGATGAACCTCTGTTTTACAGCTCCCTTTCTTATCTATCCTCTGCCTTTTCTCCCCAAAAGAGTGAGGAAGTATGATAAAAACAAACTAAAGCAATTTTACCTTGGTGAAAACCCGTTGTGTTTTCTCACTGCTTGAAAACCGGTTTTCATGTAACAAAAGTTGTCCAAAACAGTTGTGCTTTGTTAACCCCTGGCTGTTCTTCACTGCACGCCTCTCCAGAAGGCACCGCTGAGCCCCGGTCTGCACTCGTTTTGATGTTTCATGGCCAACAGTGATGCATAATCCTAGAGGAAAATAATTTGATATAATAAATCACTGTTTCCAGCTTCCAAAGAGCCCTTTAAATAGTTACTGGATTCACCCCAGTTACAATCCTGAAACGGGCTCCGCTTTGTTCCTCTTTGTTCCCAAAGCAGTAGGGCACCGGCCACATTAATACTGAATAAGAAGTTGAATCGTTTCTTCAGCATTAATTCTTACACAATTCTGTTTGATTGCAACCCACTTTACCTTGAGAAAGTACTTACTAAGAAAGACTGACCCTTACCTGCTTTCTCGTGCTTTACCTGTTGATTTCTCTTTTTAACAGGGTCTTATTCTTTTTATACATGAGACTACAATAAGAGGCAAAATTACCAAACAACAATTTCCCTTCCTGCACCACCAACCCATATAACTTCACACTAGGCTTCTCAAAATATTATAATGGTGAGACATTTACAGATGTGGAGCTGCCTACACTCTATTCCTGGGACTTTTTGTGCGGACTGGTAAACTTCCAAATTTTTCAAGTGAGTAGTTGGGAATGAATTGCTCTCTCTAGGCCCCCGATTAGACTGTACACCAGCATAATTACAGTCTGCCCAACTGCACTTTACACTTAAAGACACAGATCACTGCGTGTTTCTTGTCTTGTAATACGTACCTTGCACTCACTTTGTATAGGTTCTTTTGTAATGGAGAAATGGAGAGTACTTAGAAAAAATCAACAGCCTTGTGGTTTGCCTCAAATCCAAGCTGCCAGCACTTGAGAAAGAGCAGAGCTTTGTTCTCACATCCAGAACATTCACAATTATTACAGCATGATCATATCCCGCATGTGTGAATTATGCTTTCCTTGGCACCGGGCTGGATCCTGAATATTAGCCCAGTCGGGTATCAGCAAAGCCTTACGCTGACAAGAGGGGCAGGCACCATCTCTTTTCCTCCTGTTTGGCAGGAGAAAAGAGCTCTAGTTGGCTCCTGTGCTCCAGCACACTGAGACTTCTCATGCAAACACCTCTCTTTTCTTTCAGCATCAATGTACACTGAAATACAGAGAGAACGACCAGACCCTGGGAATATCCTGACTCACCCAGACTACATAGATGGAAACCCAGATCTTATTAAGCCTAAAAAGCTCCTAAATCCTGTAAAAGCCTCAAAGAGTCACCAGGAGCTGCACAGGGAGCTGCTGATGAACCACAAGAGGTAAGAGGAGGCCCCCAACTGCCACTGAAGCAGTCTGCAAGGTGCTGAGCAGCCTGAGCTCATCAGCCAGATGCTGCTGAATGGCCAGAGACAGCCACAACCTGGAAGCTCAGGATAAATCCCTTCACTTACAGACAAAAGATAAAACTTGGCTGTAGCCCCTTTTCTCTCTTCTTTAGTCCAACAATTTCTTTCAAAACAAAAGCAAAACGGGAAACTTCTGCCATTCTGAGGCAGTGCTAAGTCCTCTCTGGAGCTGCTCGCTTTTTCCCCTGCATCTTGAGCCACAAGCTCTGGAAGCTGCAAATATCTGGCCCAAGATCTGTGCGTGCAAGGAATCCCCGCCGTCTCCTTCCTCATGTCCCTTCAGTGTTGAACATGAATGTTCAAACAGCAGATGATGAAGCACTTCAGTATTTGTCATCTCACCGCTGTGGCCTTGATCTCCCAGAACACAATTCCCTCTTAATCACAGTGGAACAGAGCATGACGAAACCGCTGCAACTTCAGTAGCAGAGATGAACAAGGAAATACCAGCCGTTGTTTGTCGAAGCTTTGTGGCTGTCAGATAAGGTTGCTTGGTCAGGCTCAAGAAGGAGCAGAGACTGGTGTCAACAGGATGTGGGACAGCAACAATTCCCCTTGCAGCAGGGCAGTCCTTGAGGCACCCTGTTAATCCATGGGGCAGGAAAGGCCGGGGCTGAGCAGGATAATGTGACAGGAAAGACAGGGCATAGACCCAAGGCACCGAGCAGAGCAAGCAAGCAGTGAAGTGCTCCATCATTTGCTGTTTGAGTCCTACACCTGCCACCATGTCATAGCCACATTCACCATGGGACACTGGCAAAAGGCAGCCCCACCATGACCATCCTGCCACCTTGTGACCACCTCTCCTTTTAGTCCTGTACATCTCAGAGACAGACACTGCTTGTGGACACCAGTCTAATCTTGCTCGTGTTCAGGCCTCCCAAACACTTTTTCAACAACTGTGTAGAACAAAGCCTATTGCAAACAGATATCTACCTTTTCAAGTTGCTTACTGTTGGATCTTTAATCAAATATTTACCCCTTTTTAATTCTTTCTTTTTCTTGATTTAAAATCTGGAAGCACTCAAGCCTTTAATCATGCAGTGTAGGTTATGGAGCCTTGTCAGATTTAGATCAATTTTTATAGTCTCTTCTGGTGTCTCTGGGTTCCAGGACAATCAAATACTGTCAGTCGGTTCACAAAAGCTGCCAAGCTGACATGGATATCCTAGATGGAAGGAGGAACAGTGGTTGTAAACATCCTGCAAATCACTGTCAAATGCAGCAGTTTTGTCTCCTGTTATATGTTACCAGAGAGGGAAGAGAAAGGGAGAGAGAGAGGGGGACCTCTGGCTTGCTCCTGTTTCTGCTTTGCTGTTGTTTTTTCCCCTTAAGCAGAACCAGAAGCAATTCAAGCGAGAGACTTGTGCAACAAAAACCTTATCATAGTCAACACCTCTGGGTACCAGCAGCACAAGCCAACTAAATCAAAGCACAGTAACAAATCCAGAGGCAACATTGCAAACACTGAGCCTCCTGCAAGCCAGGGCAGATTTACTTTCTCTCAGGCCTTTGGAGAGGCACCTCTGTAACACCCAAGTTCTTTCTGGCTTGAAAAGCATTATAAAATCTCTGCTGCCAATTCTCCTGTTAACTAACTTTGCTAATGCAGCTGTGAACTTTGTCCTGCCATAAAGCGTGAAAAGAGGTGGCAATGGAAAGCAATGTTCAACACATTCCCATTCCCTGGGAGCATCTAGGGACTGTGGTTCCCCAGGCGTGTTCCCCAGAGGTTTGCTGCATCTGGACAGTATTTCCCTCTCCTGTCTGCCAATTAAATCTTTAACGACTGTAGATACAACCTCAGCACCTGACATCATGCCAAGAAAGGTGCAAAGTCCACTGGACAAGATGCCTCTGCTTTCTAATAAACTTAACATAAAACAGCCAGTCTTCAGTCAATGGAAACCTCAAAACACCAAGCAGCTCTGTGTTCCTAGCAAGGCCTGCTTGCTAGGAAGTGGGCTAGGACTCCCAGCAGGGCAGAGAGTCACCAGTTTTAGTGATTTAAGCCAGGAAGTTTATGGATTTTACAGGAGGCTGAGTCCTTTTACCAGGGAGGAGAAAAGACTGTTGAACCTGCGTCTTGGAAGGGCAAGAACCATCCCATGATGCACACCAAGCACAGCTGAACTTGTTCCCCATTAACCCTTATCCCTACACATGCACAACTACCTCCATGATCTCCGGATCTGGAAGAGCAGCTGCTAGGACAGTGGCCAGGGTCATTTGCAAAAGGTAAATCTTGGTGTTTAAATTCAGTCATGACAACTTTTGAAGTGTTAGCTTTATGAAGTCAACTCAGAGGGCTTTTTCCAGCTCCTTGCTCCATGTTTAGGCCTGAAGTGTATAATATGTCCTCGCGACATCTCCTGTCCAGCGATCCTGCCCCTAACAAAACAGGATTTTAGCAGCCCCTCTTTCAGATGCATTGATAGGGCTGAATGGGAGCCAGGTGCCTCCTTCATCATCAGCTCTCACTTCCAGGAGAAAAGGACCTTTCATTTTGGCCGCTAAGCCAAAACTCTCCATGTTAACAGGGTTCACTCTAATCTCCAGCGCTGCAGTAAACCTGGATGCACCAGGGAGGAAATGAACTGCCAGGACAATTACTGCAGTTCAATGACTACCCCTGCTGGTGGAAAACAAAAATTCCCTAAATGTGGCTGAAGCTGCTGCTGAAATCATTAAAACTAGTAATGGCATTTCCATTGCCACAGCAGAAGGACAGTAAAACAGGGCTCACAAATCTCCCCACACCTCAGGGCAGCCGCCGTGGTTGCCTGAGGCACAGGCCCCAGCACTAAGGTGCTCCCCATAAAATGCTCAAATCCTTCCAGATGGATTTGTGGCCCTGATCTCCATGTTTGCATTTCGGGTTGGGGACAGATTTTTGGTGGCTGAGCAGCAGGGTGATGGTGCTCCGGCCCTGACACATCTGCTTTTTATCCACAGAGGCCTGGGCGTGGAGAGCAAGCCGGAGCTGCAGCGGGTGCTGGAGCACCGGCGGCGAAACCAGCACGTCAGGCAGAAGAAGGAAGAGGAAGAGGCAAAGAAATTGCAGTCACCTTTTGAAAAAGAGTTATTAAAGAGGCACCAGAGGCTGGATCAGGTAGAATCAAGTTTTTAGGCATCCCCAGGTTACCAAACCCCCGTGCAAGGCACAGAGCTGAGAGTAGATGGGTAGAGATGGATACAGAAGGGCTCAACTCAAAGCATGACTTTGCTGCCCCTGCATAAAATGAGAGCCACAGACTGTAGCTCTCAACATGCAAACAAGCTAAACCCATCCTGGGGCACTGCCAGGGGAATGGTGCCTTGGCCAGAGCAGGCCAGCAGGCCAACAAGCAGGGACACAGGGTGACACGCAGGGTGGCCAAGTTAACTTGCTTCTTTTGGAAATAGAGTAATTCCCTGTCCCATTCAGCAGTATTTGTGCTTAAAATGGATAAAATGGCTTTATTTAATAGCACAGGAGATGTCTTGCAATGATATCAAGCAAGCCAAGACCACATGCAAAAGTCCAACACTGAAAAATCAGATATATGAAACTGAGGGACAGAAGAGCAGCAGTACAACCTGTATATGATAATCCAGTGGTAAGAGCATTTCCCTGGCTCACAGCCCCCCTTTGGAGGGATTCAAAGCTCCTCCTCCTTCTTCCATGCCAGTTGGGAGTGAGGAGCACTCTCCACCTTTTCCCCTGGAGAAAAGAACAAACATTTCAGTGAGCCAGGAAAACTAAGGGTGAAAAAGAGCGTGAGTCAACATGTGACCTACAGAGTCATTCAGTTCTGGGCAATAATAATGACTGGACCCTGAGCACTAATGAAACCAACCATTTGAATGTAGCTAATGAATTGCAGTTTTATCCTTGAGTGGGTACAGATAATGATGACTGTTTGCATTTCAGCTGGAGAAAGAACAAGAGAAGCAGGAAGACCATGCACCAGAATTCATTAAAGTCAAAGAAAACCTGAGGAGAACATCGACAGTGAGTGGGGAAGAGAAAGCAGCATAGCTCCTGCCAAAACTCAAAAGGGATCATACCAAGGATGGCACTAACACGCACACGCTGACATCTGTGTACACGGTGAACACTCACAGTTGCATCTTTGGGGCTCTTTACTGTTATTAATGCTTGCTCCAGTAGAATGCATAAAAAAGGTTTTCCCATCCCAGGAGGGTATCGTAATGGAAAAGGTGCAGTATTCACTAGAAGTACTCACACGAGAAGCTGCAGAGAGAAATGATGTCACTTTTCCCCCCAGATTGTGGGTGGACACTAACCTCCAGCTAACTCTGGGTTGACCCTTGGGACACAGTGAATGTTTAAGCCCGAGAAGCCTGTGGAGAGTTGAGCATTGCCACACGAGCCCAGAGGCAGGCTCACCGAGCACGGGGTAGCAGGAAGGTGGCTGCAGCCCTGGGGAACTTCGTGGAAGCCTTTGCATTACAACCAAAATCTGCTTATTATTGAGAACAACCACAGTGACCACAATGGCTTTCCCATGGGTTACAGGTATTGTACCACTATGCAAGTCAACCTCACGGATATTGTGCATCTCAGCAGCACATCTCTACTATTAAACTGTTAGAAAAATCAGCATCTGCATCCCCACAAACATCCAGCACTGGCAGAAAGGTGCAACTGTTCTTCAGGAGCATCAGTCAAACTGCGTTTCAAACCTGTTTGAATATAGCAATTGAGCCAGTTCCATGGGCAGAGAATACACGGGACTATTCTACGAGTGCTCCAAGTAGGAGGAAAGCGCTACGTGCGCAGAGCAAAGGCTGGTGTTTCCAGTGTGGGTGTTCATGGCGCTGGCAGATCTCTGCAGCCGGCAAAGGTCGGAGCGGCACAGAGGTGAACGGCCTCTTGCCCCTGGACTACTGAGCTTCAGTCCCTCACCCAGCAGCTGGGCACGTGCTACCTTAGCAACCCAGGGAAAAACCCTCAGTGCCCAGGGGGTGGCAACGTCACAGCGCTCTCCTGCAGCCTCTGTGCCCAGCCCTGGAGCCCAGCTGACACCTGCATGAGCCAGGGCTGCAGGAGCTGTAGACACTGCTGCAGAACAGTGCACAGTGCTTCTTTTCTCCTTTCCCACAGGTCAGAGCTGCTTCATTTCAGCTGCCGCTTTGCAAAGTTAAAATTAAAAAGCTGGGGGGAGATGGTGCCTTTGCACCACTTATGGTCAGAGGCTACCAAGTTTATGGGGCGCCTGAGTAGAAATCTGCAAAACTCCTGGACTCTTTCTTCAAAAGCACCTGTGCCTTGAGGGTGCCCTCATTTAGAGCTAAAACGTCTCCTTCAGGAATAGCTCATCTTCTTGCTTCTCACATCAGCCCTCCTATAAAGTTAGACAGCGTAACTCACCTACTGCCTTTGAAAACTGGTTCTTGGACAGTGAAACTCAATGGACTCAGTCAGCTGGGAAGGTAATAGCTGATCAAGCAGCATCCACTATCCCCCTCTGCAGGAAATCCATCTATAAATAAAGGGAAAACTGGGCATTTACCACATCTTTGTTAATTAAGAACTTATTAATCTACTCCCTAGTCCCCTCCAGTCCAGCAGGGTATTTCATCTCAAAGGACTCTTGCTCAGCCTGTCAGCTGGAGGAAAACATCTGAGCTACCCCAGCAAGCGTCAAGTCCAGTGATGCAGCTATGTGGCTGCAAGGCTGGTCTGAGATTACAGGAGCCCTTAGGCCAGTTTCAGGTCTCGAGCTCCAACTCATAGCACTAACTCCGGGGTAGTTTTTAGCCCCACACTCATCATGCTTCATCTAAACAGGTTTTTGTTTCAGAAATCCAGTGCACGCAGTCACTATGGGTCAATCAAAATCTGAAACGAGCTACTACGCCCTTTCCAACTGCATGACTTTTCAGGTAGCTTAAGAGCCCACAAGGAAGAAGCAACATTTCCTTCTCTTGGGATGGAGCAGGGGAAGCCAAATCTCTCCATGAAAAAAAAGGTGTTGCTAAAAATGCTTTTATATGGCTGTAGAGAACATTATACAGTGCCCCATAAAAAACACAAATTTCAATAACAAACCAGAACTTACTGAGCTGGGCTTTTGCGAGGGGTTGTAGCACAGATTAAATGATTTTCATCAAAGAGCTCAAAACAACAACAAAACCCTAGAACCTATAGTTTGCCACAGATTAAATTAATCCCAGAAAAAACAATCTGCTACTCACCAGTGAAATCAGTGTTACCAGCTCACGCTGTGTTGAATAGGACCAACATGGAGATGACTCTTTTACTGCTGCAGTGTTCACTTAAAAATCACATCGTTTTCAAGCACGTTCTCACCTTCATAAACTGAAAACTGCCTCCTTTGCTGGACTCGGACCAAGGGTCCATAAAACCTTCACTGGACACTCTGCGTGGGCAGCATCTGTGGCTGCAATGCTGCTGAAAAGTATTTGACTTGAGCAACAAACAATTTAATCTGAATGAAAAAATGATCAGTGTTGGCATTAATAGGAAGAGATCTGGGAAAATCTTTGTATGCTGTTTTCTGTTAAATTAATTCCTGAATTTTGGGTCTATCTCCCTATGTCCCTAAACCACTTCCCTAAAGAAATGTGATGTTGTCCAAAAGATATAGACTCTCAAGGTATTGCTGTAAGACATTTTTTGCACTGCAAATATTGCCTATGTGATAGATATCCTATATTCTGTGTTTGTGTTTATACTTATAAAACTATATATATTTCACACTGTACTCAATCGACTGTCACTGCTCACACTGTTTAATGCACACCCTTCTGAGGAAATAAACTATGTGATGATTGTATATTTTGCTCTTTTCCACAAGGAATTGAAAAAATAAAAAGCTCCAAGGATGTAAGCAGACAACAAGCCAAATGAAATTATTAAAAATAAAAATCACTGAAGTTTGACAGTGACTCGTTCATTAGTACTGTGTTAACTTACTCATCAACAAACGTTTTCCTTTCCTGTGCTCAGTGCTGCATCTTTTGCTCATTTACAATCTCCATCTCAACTGGCTGAAAATTTTAGGACACAAAAAAGCAGGATCGGGTGCTGTGCATGGAAGTTATCCACTGACACTCTGTGTATGCTAAACTTCTTCCTGGCGAAACGGGCCCACCTGCCAAGCAGAGCAAAGCAAAACAAAGCCAAAGGACCACCCTGCAATTGGATTAATTTGAAAAATCAGTTTTGAACGGGAATATAATCCTTACATTAGTGAGTCCACTTAATTATTTTTAAACATTTTAAAAGAGTTTTAGCAACAACCAAAGAGCACATCTAAGCTGTGATAAAACAAGCAGAGTCACTCAGGCCAAACAGATGATAAAAAGGAAGATCAGAGCAGGATGTTCCCCACACATGCAGGTCACACACACTGTCCAGCACTCAAACTGAGCGGGCAACAGCTGAAACTGCAACGCGCGGAGCCTAAAGCCAGGTCAGAAAAGCAGCATTTTTCCAACGCGGAGGACACCGGGTTTCGCGGCTCGCAGGCCTCGGCACAGCCGGCAGAGGTCAGGGGCGGCCCGCGCGCTGCCACACGGCCTGGGAACAAGGGTCCCCGCGCGGGGAACGCCGGGAAGCGGCCGAGCCAGTGGCACCAGGTGCCCGTCTCCCCGAGGACGCCCGAGACGAGGTGCGTGGCCTTGGCGCTGGCGCCACAGGCCGTCGCAGGCCGAGCTGCCGGCGCCGTGCGCCCGGCCTCCCCTCCGCACGGCGCGAGCAGGCCGGGGCTGCTGCTGTTCCCTCAGAGCGCCGGCTGGAACCCCCCTTCGTGGCCCAGGCAGCAGGACGCCTACCCTAAGTTGAGGTCTGAACATCAGAACAGCAGGAACTGGGAACAAATCGTTAGAGGTTAATGCAAAGCAGCCCCGCGGGAAGCGGGACACTGCGGAGCAGCACGGGAAGGAGCTGCCGAGCGCGACCGGGTCAGCGCCCGCGACCTGACGTCAGGGCAGGCAAACCCGGGCTGCTAAACTGGCAAGACTTAAAAGCCCTCACGGACATGAATGTCTAATTGGAGGATGTGCAAATAATTTCTTCTTACAAAATATTGGGAACTGACAGACTGGTGTAAGTGAAGAAAAGGCAGCTTTTATGCAATAAATAAATCCTAAAATGTCCATTTTGAGCCCTTAGAGTACACTGAACTTTCATATGCCGTAGTGCTTCAATGAAGACAAGACAGTGCTCAAACTCTCATGCAAATCCTTTTTTTTTTTTTTAACCTGGCATGCCCTTCTGCGAGCAAAGTTCACGTCCAGCTCTTTTTGCACACCGCGGCGCTCTCTTTCTGCGATACCTGCTGAAAGCTGCCCCGTGCCAAGGCAGGGAGGCCCTGCCCCGGATCAGCCCAGCACGAAAGCTCCATCACCGCCCTAAACCCCAAGGCCGTGAGGTGAAGCGAGGCATCGGCAGCTGATTGAAGAGATGCCAACACCTAAGGAGCGCCGTCCCCCCGCAGAGCGGCCCGGCCCCGCCATGGCGCTGCTGGGCTCCCGCGAGCGCCTGCAGGACACGGCCCGCGGCGGAGTGAACCCCGACCTCGCGAGCGAGCGGCTGGCGGCCTCCTTCAGCGTGGAGCTGCTCACGGCCAGCCTGGACGGCGGCGCCGAGCGCACGCGGAGCCGCAGGGCCATCGGTGAGTCGCGCTTAGGAGGTCTGCGCTTGCCGGCGGGCACAAAACCTGCCCACGCTCCTTTCTGCCCTCCTTTGCTTAAAATCTTTTTGCATTCCTGCATATTTGCTCATTGCCTGGCTTTTAAGAAGGACACAGAGCAGAGTGAGTGCCCTCGGCTTATGTAAATCAACAGGACTGTTGCAGTTGCTTCGGCTCCACCTGTTTACACCAGGCTGGATTCCCAAAGCTTTTCCCCATCCCTGCTCTCATCCCCAAGGTTTCTGGCAAGACTGGTTAAACTGGAATGCAAGCGAGTGGCGCAGGACAGGCCTTTCTGCACAAGCTCCGTTCGTGCAGGGGGGTCGGTGCTGCTGCACAGACATGGGATGCACATTATGCTTTAACCAAAGCTGCTCTCCGCAGCAAGGCTGACCTTGCAGAGCGAAATACCTCGTGTGTCCTGCTGGGTCTGCCACAGGCTTTGCTCGGCGAGGCTGTGAGGTTTCCTTGCTTGTGATGTGCATCCTGAGAGACTTTGCTGGGAGTGAGTAGAGGAAATGATGCTCCGATGACTCCAAAAATACACCCATATCACATTATTAATGAAGGGCGCAAGCTGCTGGAATTTAAGCTGTAGTTAAGTACATCTTAAATGCGAATCAACGTAAAGGTTTCAAGGCAAAAAGGGACTAGCGTGATCGTCCAGTCTGATGCAGGAAGAGCAAATCCGAGAGCTGCTCCTTAGCGCTGTGAATGTCCCATCCAAGCGGAGCTGCCACTGCAGAGCAGGACACTGTGACAGGCACCTGGGCTGCTCTCGCCAGTAGCCACCTCTGTGCAAAACTTGGAAAATTGCAACGCTTTCTACCATTTAATTACAGTAACACCAATTAAAAAAATCTTACAAATCTGGCTGTTTCTATCTGAAGAATAATTTTCCTGGTATAACGTCACCTCCTGGGTACTGAGCAGGGAACTCCAAGCTCATCCTCTCCACTTGCCTTAACTGCAACCTATATCACAGCACCGCTTGGCTCCCTGCTCCTCCTTCCTCCTCAAACACGTTTATTCTCCAAGTTGGGGAAACGGCCTCTCTTGCTGCTGAACTAACCACCCTGTTGCTGAGATGGGGCCGGCAGCTCTCGTGGAGGAGACGACCTGTCCGGCAGGACTCCCCGCAGCGAGGCCGCGGTAGAACAAACTATCCCGCATTGCCTTACAGTTGAAGCTATTGAAAGCGATCCTGTATTTAGCCAAGAAAATCAGTATTTCCAAAGCCAGAACGAGAGGTACGAAGCAGCGGTCAGAAGGGCTGTTTATCTCCAGAAAAAGATCCGTGAGATGGGATGGAGTGAGACCGGGCCTGAATTCCAGTACATTTACAGGTAACACTCTTTAATATACTTATTTTTTTTTTTTTTTTGCTAAACTGCCTGTATATCAGCACAATGAGCTATGGTAAAGCCTGGGAGACTCCAGCTTTTGACAGACAGGCTTTGATACTAAATATACTGCAGGTTTTAATTTTAACAACATGCTCAGAAGAGGGGAAAAACTGTTATATGTGGGCAAGAACTTTTCAAGGAGCAGCTCAGAAACAGATACTTCTGTATGAAAAGCAGCTTGACAAATCACAGCAGTTCACACCACCAAGATGACATATCCATTTCAACATCTAGCCTGTGCTTCAGCGGTCACAATACTCAGCCATTTTTAAACCTATAATCAGAATTAAGTGGTGCTATTTCAGTTACACGACCGACTTCCAGAAAATGTCCAGTTTAGTTTATCTAGAAAACCCATATTCTATCAAATAATACCAAGTTATGCTGGCATGATGAGAGAACTTAGTTTGTACATAAACGGAATAAAATATTTCCCACTATTCTTTCCTTCAGGATTTTCTCTTAATACTTTCTATGGAATTGAACTCACTCTTGTAATTGTTTTCCCCCCTTTTTCCCTTGCCTTTGCAAAACAGAGCTACTCCATTTGCTGCTGTCAGTTTTGCAGGGTTACATATTCACTACGGAGGTGAGAGTTTAAAGCATCGTTCAAAAGAGCGATGCCTTGATCTCAAAATACCATTGATGCTCTTCCAGTGTTTCATCATATAAAGGATTATAATATTTTATGCTAAGCTCCTTGCCTCCTGTAGCGAGTAGGACTGATAGAAGGGGAAAAAAATCTTTCAAGAGCTCTCGGAGCTGATAATTACCTCTCCAAGCAGAAAGCAGCTCTCCACCCTCAGAAGAAAAATAGAATTTCCAAAGATTTTTAAAACCTTACGAAACTGAACAGCCCAGAGACTATCCTGCTCCTATGGGCTTAATCAAGCCCCCGATGCCATGGGGTTCGGCAGGGCCAGCCTCGTGCTGACACATTTTGCTGAATTAAGAACACAGGTTGCCTTCTTCAGCCAGGACACAGCAGGAGAGCGGCAAGTTCTTATCAGCAAGAAACCTGATACCTCCTGGTATTGGACAGGCTGAATTATTTGTACACAACTAAACCTGACTAAAATTTCAGTCAAAGTCATATTGTTTCTGGATCAACTACCAAAAGTTTATTAAGTTATCTCTGTTCATCATAGCCATTTTCCTTTAAATTATTCTTTTTTCATTTTTCCCCACTTTTCCTGCATGACTAATTCTCTCTCGGCTCCAGTTAAAAAGACAGGTCATCATCATTTGTCTAAAACCAAAGGTACCTACTTAGAAACAGACTTTTACTTCAGTACTCCATAAAAAAGCTGCTAAAAATCACGAAGTGCTAACAAGAACAGCAGAGTCATTTGTTCCTAGGAATATATGTACTCACATACCTATCTGTGAGGTGACTTAACCGTATTTCAAGGAATCCCAAGAAGAGGGAATATATTCCTCATATTTTCATAATTTCTATCGACAAATAAATCACTAAAACAAATGAGTTGCAGGCTTGCACCATGGAAATTACTACATCTAAGTGCTTCCAGCACAGCGCTTTTTAGGATGTAGAATGTACAACAACAAAGCAAACATCTAAGGGTATTTCCCCAGAATGGGAACAGGAAGGTCAGGAAATCCAAGTCTCAGATGACTACAGATATAATTCAGTGTAATACATCCAACACTGACTTTGCCACTGTTTTTTTCCTTTTCTTCCTCTCCACTTTTATCTCCCTCAGCCTTAAAACATGATTCAAATAACCGGAGGCTGGGGAGAACGCACCTAACAACATCAAAAACGACAAGGAGAGTTAGCAAAGCTGTCCCCTAGTACTACCTGGTGACTGCCACACTTGCCACATTGCAATTGCCTCATTAAGCACAGTCCCCAAACTCTTGATCAGTCCCAGACACCACCTGTGCTTCCTCCCTAGGTGCCTTTCAGGAGATGTAGCCCTTCTCCTGCACCGTGTCTTCATAAGAAGCATTTCAGTACTGGGCTCTGATGAACAGATTGCCAAATGGATTCCTCTTGCCACTGACTACCGAATCATAGGAAGCTACGCCCAGACTGAGCTGGGACACGGTAAGAACACACAAAGAACAAGCAGCATTTCCAGAGGATGAGAGGCCCTGGCCCAGTGCTCCAGGGAACTCAAGTTCCAACTGTGTGGAATTTTGCTGAGGCAGGAATGGCCCAGGGGGAAGGGGACACTTCCACCCGGGGCATCGCTTTCCTCCTCTGATCTCTCTGCAAGCTGCAGAGATTTTGGTTTCGCCAGCTTAGAAAAAGTTCCAGGAATGAGGAAAGCTTATGGCTAGATATGAAGCAGCCAAGATCAGCAGAAGGGAGAGTCACCAACAGCCAGGCTGCTGGCCAAGGTGCAATTTGGCTTTGCCACCATGTGGGGTTGCCAGGGAAATTGTTCCACAGCTCTCACCAGGAAGGTAAATCACAAAATCCTCATATTACTACAGTCTTTCAATTTTCCTAATCACCTTTTTGATACACCTGGGAATTACTTTTTGTTGTTGTTGTTAAAGGAACTTATCTTCAGGGTTTGGAAACAACAGCAGTGTTCGATACTGCTACTCAAGAGTTCATCCTGAACACACCAAAGATCTCTGCAATGAAGTGGTGGCCTGGAGACAGTAAGTACCCCACAAAGGTTAATATTCATGACCACCCTCCTTTAGCTGTCAGGTCTGCCTCGTTCAAGCCCTATGTCTAGCAGGAGAAGATGCCAGTGGGAGCTGCCGAATATTTAAGGTTGAGTAAGAGACCAAAGAATTGCATAAAGACCAGGAGGGAGCCACCATTAGCACCCGTGGGTGGCAAGGGTGAAGAATTTCACTCAGTGAAACTCCCGCCTCTGCAGGAATCAGTCTTCTTTTCTTTATAAGTAATATTCAGGGAGTCCAAAATTACACTGACAGCAGCACACTCCAGAGTCCCCAGCAATAACTAAAATTATTCATACAGCCAAAGCACTCCCCGTTTAGTCAGTACTAGGTGTACTTTAATTACCTTTTTTTTCCCCTTGCCCAACGATGCAAACTGGCCATCCATGCTTCACAGGCAGCAAGAGAGGCAGAAGGATTGCGTGACTTCTGAGAACCAGGAGCAGAGTCAGGATGCAAATTTTGCATTCCTAGGCTTCCAGCACCTACGGATTACACCTGCCTTGACTTATTTGTTAGCAAGACTGAACACACATCCCATGTTGACTGCTATTAACTACAGAGGCTCTTGAGGAGTATCTTGTCTGAAGGGAATGCTATTGTTTTTCTTCTAGTGGGAAGGTCAGCAACCCACAGCCTTGTCTTTGCTCAGCTCTATGTCCAGGGGAAGTGCTATGGAGTGCATCCCTTCATCCTGCAGATACGCAGCCTTCAGGACCATTCACCATGTCCAGGTAAACAGCTCCAGACACTGCAGCACATCTGCAGGTGCTCTGCCTATTTTGCCCTTAAGTATTTTTGAGAACACTAAAACAAGGGAGAGTGAGCACAGATATTATAATCACCAAAACCAAATCAAGACAGGTAATGAAGCATAGCTGTTATTAACCCTAAACCTTTTATCTAAAGGAAGATTTTTTGTACCCTCAGTTAAACCTAGACTAAGTCTTCTTCCTAACCAGTGGCAGAGTTCCAAACCTGGGCTGCTCTGGCCACCTCTCCATCAACACTTCAGTCCTGACCCCAGCCAATATTTGTAAAAGGTGGTTCAAGCCAGCAAGATACCCCTTCCATCCCTCAGGCAAGATCACTCCTACTTAGTTCAACCCAAGCAGTGCCCTACCTTTGAGATCCCCAGCCTGTTATGAAAGAGGGAGAAAAGACTCCCAGTGGCAGTAATAAATAGGAGACATTTTCTCATTCATAGGAGTGACTGTGGGAGACATTGGTCCCAAAATGAATTTTCAGCACACTGACAACGGCTTCCTCCGGCTGCAGAACGTGCGTGTCCCCAGGGAGAACATGCTGAGCAAGTTCTGTGAGGTTCGTAAGCATTTACAGCACTGACTCAATCAGATTCTCATCACACAGCCAAAGAGATGACAGGGACTTGCCTAAATTTCAGCCAGAAATCTTACTTTTAGGCGCACACAAGTTTCTAAAGTTTTATCAAGAGTTGAAGTGATTGAAGTCCTAAATCTACTGCTATCTCAGGAATTGCATGTTCAGAAGTTAAGGATTATAGGATAGGTAGAACATATGAGACACAGAAACAGCATGAGTTTGTCTTTCAGCTGGATATATTTCATCCATCATACATGACAACATTTAGTTCTGTTTTCAATGAAATGTTCCAAGGTTCAGTTTATTCTGTACATGGAGACTGCAGAAACATCCTAGGTAATGATAAGTCACAACACTGAAGAAAGAGGCAGCCAAAATGCTCTCTCTATTTCTAGGTTCAGCCAGATGGCACCTACGTAAGATGGGGGTCCCAGAAGATTAATTATTTCACGATGACTTCAGTCCGCATTGCCATCCTTCCAGGCGAAGTTATACTGCCCCTCATGAAGGCCTGCACCATCGCCATCAGATACTCGGCTGTTCGCCGGCAGTCCAAGCTGAAGCCTGGGTAATGCGACTCGAGTGAGCAGCGCCGGGACCCTCCCGCAGCCCCTGTCCCTGTTTCGTGCTGGTCAATCACACAAAGGTGTTTCTAGTCTGTCTAATTCACCAGCATGGCAGAAAGTTCACATTTTTTTCCCTGGTCAGGCTTGTTTTTCCTAGCAGTGTAGCAAGTTGGAGGGATTTGTTTTGCTGTCCAACCCAGAGGAAGTCCAGGGGCAGGAGAGCAGGGACCAATATCTCCCCTTGGTGGCAGTGAGCTGCCACTAAACCACTCAGTCCTTTGCAGGTACCACTTCTCAGGAACCAAAGGCATAATTAAGGTAACCATAAAGTCACTCCGCTTGCACCAGTGGCTTTCCAGACCTTATCAGTTGTTTTCCAACAGGGAACAAGAAGCAAAAATCCTTGACTACCAAACACAGCAACAGAAACTGCTGCCGCAGCTGGCAACAGCCTATGCCTTTCATTTCATCAACACCTACCTGCACGAGCTGTTCAACAGGGGGTACCAAGACATCCAGGGCAAGAACTTTGACTCGCTGCCAGAGGTAAGCTGCCACCAAAACAGATCCTAAAATATCTTGCACTTATGCTACACCCCTCATCCTTAAATCCCAAAGGAAGTTGGCAGAATGCATATGTAATTCCACCACCACTAACAGTAGAAAACCAGAGCTCTGAAACCAAACAGCCTTCCCTACACCCACAACCAGGCAGCAAGTTAGCTTCACTGCCCTAAACTTTTGTAGAAGGAAAGGGGCTTGGAAAGCCTGTTAATTGGATTAAAATTTTGTTCTGATTAGCTGACAGTATAAAGCATTATTTCACAACTTCATCTACAAATTCACACGCAAATACTCACTTCTGGGCTAGTAAACCTAATGATTTTTCAGGCTGAACAGAACATCTGGCATCTGGAAGCCTAAAATGAGAGCATGTTCTGAACAAGGGCAGCCAAAGTCACTGCTGGCTGCAAAAAAACTCCAAAAAAGCAACAAGTGCCCTGCATGAAGACGTGCAGAATTTGAGACAGAAACCAGAGACCAGGCTCAAATTTCCAGTGGGCAAAAGAGGTTCTGATGGCACAGAAACTGCAGGAAGTTAAAATAGAAAATTGTCCTTTTTTCTATGAACATACACACAGGATTGCTTTAAGACATTTTCACTATTAATACTCAGTGCGAGAGTTGTTCTTTGTTTTTGTTAAAAACAGCTTCATGCATTTTCTTCGGGCTTTAAAGCCATGGTTAGTCAACACTGCACTTCAGGAGTGGAGATCTGCCTCAGGGCATGTGGAGGACACGGGTACTCTCTGCTGAGTGGACTCCCTTCCTTGTACACTAGAATAATTGCTTCTTGCATTTATGAAGGGGAAAACACAGTTTTGTTCCTGCAAACTGCCAGGTAACAATTCAAATTTGTTCATCTAAATGCCTTCTCCCTAATCTTTTCAACTTCTGTAACTTCTTCATCAAAACCAGTAAAACCAGCTGCTCGTTTCTTGTAACACCTTCTAAAAATACAACTTAGGCCATAAACAATTCATGTTTTCTCTCTAATAAGCATGGATGTGTGTGGGAACTGGATTGTCTCTTCTATTTTCGCTTGTGGGACATATCCAGATGCTGTTCTGCATAACCTCATTTTCCTCTTTGTCCAGTACTGCAGTAAAAACATTACCACACAAGTTTTGTGGTTTCTTTTTTAAAAGCAACAGATTTAACGTGGTATTGGTAAAGTGAGGTTGCTGCAGAGAAGGCAAAGCTATTGGATACTAATCCTGAATAAGTAATGTTCCCAGAATACCACTTTCCTCAGAGCACACAGATTCATGATTATCTAGAATAGATGAAATGCAAGAGGAGGGAAAAAAAGGGACGAAAAAAGAAAGCACATCTGCTTGCACTTTAAACAGTGTGGGTTTTTTTTTTTTTAATAGAAGGGGAAAAAACAATACACATGCCAGGGGAAAGGTGCTAGCACACAGCTCTGTGCTTGCATGCTCATTAGCGCCTCTCCTTGCCAGATCAGCAACAAGGTCAAAAGAGAAGTGCTTAATGCTTTACTTCCAGCCATGGTCAACATAGGTCATGGCTGAGATGCATCAGTAAGGGCTGGGAAAATGTGCCTTGGACTCACCTTTACCTCCAAGGAAAGAGAATATCAGGGGGACGTCTCAGGTTTGTTAACACGATGTGGCTGCATGGTGGGAATCAGAGCAGTTAAGTCCAAATCAGCATTAAGACTCCCAGTGCTGAGATTCAGGCCACAAAGATGGTAACATCTTTAGTCATCCTGCAGCAGAGACTGCTAACAACCCCAGCCATTTCCTTTCTAAAATCCATCACTGCAGATTGCTGTAGATTAAATGCAGGAGATGGCCATCCCCGAGGCGCATCACACATCAGGTTCCTACCAGTAACAGGCAAAACAAACAGCTGCTACTTGCTTAGTCCATTTTGGACCACTGATGGGATGGGTCACACACCACTGTTCCTCACACAGCCCAGGGAAACCCAACCTTACCCGTTTGCACAGCATCCACTGCATGGAGATGGTGACAACAACCTGCTCTGACTGCTACCCTCTCCCCAGGTTCCTCATTAAGTGCTTCATGGCAGCGAGTGCTGGCCAGCCCATTCCACCATCTGTCACTTACTTGTCTTCAGTGAAACCTGGGAAGTGTCCAGCCAAGGACAAGTCGGATTTTCTCAGTCCAGAAACTTATCTGAAGGCCTATGAACAAATGGCAATCAGGTCAGTAAGCAGGAAGGGAGAGCAGCTCTTGGTCTGATATCGGAAAAGTGTTGCTGGTCAGCTTCATTCAAGAGAGGTACAATAACATTAAATTCAACAGGGACTAACACCACCTGCTCCTGAAAAAGGAATCCTCACACAGAATTAATGCGCATGCCAAATGTTGATTTTAAACTTACACATTCAGAACAGAAGTTTTCATGTTATGTGCTACATACCACAACTACATTCCCTATAGAGTTGACTCTGTGCACAGCCGATGACACTACGTAAATGAATCTCAAAGCATGTCATGGAGATGTCATCCAGTTAGACCTTAAGGCAACTGGACCCTATGTAATTCTATACGGCAAGTTAAAATTTCACATACCTGAAAAACTGATGTTTCTTTACAATTAATATTGCAGCAAGCACAAAGTCTCTTACTCTGTGTGTAGCTGCTCAACTACCCAGTAAATTATTCAATACAAATAATAATGCCATCATGAACAATCTCACATGTGCACATTCAGAGGTAGCATATATATCGTCTCTGAAAAGGACATGAACAGACAGACAATCCTGATGTTATTCAAACCACTGAAAACAGGAGCAGGATTTGGGTTAGATATTTTTGTCACCTTAGCTTATTTTGCAATCTTCCCCCCCTACCACTCTGGGCAAAAAACAAATAAAACCCAACACACCTCAAAAGGTTCCCCAGGAAACTACAGTGGGAGCTGTGGCAGTGGAAATCCTTTAGTACCCAGGTGGTGTGGGCACTGGGCAGCAATTTGTACTTAGCTCATTTTGTATAATTAAACTTCTCCCATATAGAATATGGACAAGGGGAAATTTCGGAAATGCCATTTTGCTGTTGATGGCCACAGGTGACTAGGAAATGAGTGCCTGTGGGCTACAATATTTATGCAAGTTTTTTCAATTTCCCAGACTCATAAGCAGCAGCGCAGCTAAACTGCAGCACTTGATCCAGTCAGGAGTCACCAAGTACGAAGCCTGGAACCAGTGCACGGTACAGCTGGAAAGGGCCGCAAAGGTTAGCCCCATTTCTGTGCTCATCAGACTTATGTGGTTACAGTACAACAGGCAATAGAAACAGCACAGTTAACCCAAAAAGATTTCAATTATGGTTTTCTTTTTTTTTGATTCATACCAACATCTAAGAGACACTACTAAGACCAGGTCCCACTGTGCTCTGAACAGTAGAAATTCATAGTGAGAAGCAATTCCTGACGTGAGGAAGAAAGGACAGGGCAGAGTGGAAACATGTGGAAGAAGAAACATGCTTGTGGGTGTGCTGCCACCTGCAACAGGATCAGGTCTCCCATAGCCTGCAAGCAGAACCCACCATCTCCAGCTAGTGCCCATCTTTTCACAAAAATCTGTTGTTTCTGGCTCTCAGGTCAAAGCCTCCTCTCAGTTTGCCTACTGAAATGCACCCATTTGTTGCATCTTTCAAAAACACGAGAAGCATTTATCCTCTCACATTAGACAGTCTTTAAAAACAAGAACTTGCTGAACAACCGAGCAAAGATTAGCTCTTAGTACTAATGTTATATGTGTTTACTTATTTACTGTATGTTATTCTCAATTTTCACCTGCACAGATTCACCAGAAGCACCAATTATTCAAGGCTGTTAGGAGGAAAAAAATAGTAGAAAAGTATCCAATTTCTTCAATAACTAAACAGAAGAGAACACCTGTAAACACAACTTAAAATTAGTTTCCCAGTAATTGTTCAACTGTAAATACATTTCTAGTGGAATGAATGCTTATTCAGAGATTGCCTCTAGGAAAAAGGAAAAACAAATACCACTCTCTGACCAGAGGCACGCTTCAGTCTCCTGCGGCAATGGGTATTTAGAGTGCTGGAGTCCCATAGACAACGAGCAATGTATCATGAGCACAAGGTCTTCAACAAAACGCATTATTTCCTTGTCAATACAAAACCGAGACGCTACTTGCTAGAGATTAACATGAGCGCATTCCGATGTGTTTCCCTCATAAACTGCAGGGTGTTCACCAGAAATATTTGCAGTGAGTACTGCCATGCTTTCTGAAGTGTTTCCTAGCTTTTGCAAAGACTGCCATGTTGACTATTCACATCCCAACACTATTCCCTACTGCAGCAATAAGATGTGAATGCAAAAGGCATAGTGAGCGGCAGACAAAGAATACGGACTGGAAAATTGCCAGGGAAACGAAAAGGGTTTTATATCTTTGCAAGAACACTTGACTCACTTGGCCTACTAAAATGGTTAGAGGTGCATTCACTGCTGTGTTTGTTTTCCAGGCTCATTGCCACTACATCACTGTGAAAAACTTTGTGGAAACTGTGGAGAAACTTGACAACAAGGCCGGTATCCAGAAGATTATGAAACACCTTTGTGACCTCTTTGCATTACATGGTATCTTCACAAACATGGGAGACTTCCTGTACGACGGATACCTCACTGCAGCTCATATGGACCTGGTCACAGCATCGTACCTGGACCTCCTGGCTGTCATTCGGTGAGTTGCTCTAGCAGAAGAGGAGAGACACAGTGAGTCAGTTTGTCCCTGCGACAAATGTAAAATGGTACTTCCATACCTATGCCAACACTCGCCAAGTCAATCTCACCTCAGTTTTTACTTTTGTTGTCTGACAGCATAAGAAATTGATTGAATTATCTATGCAGAACTCATTCTCACAGCAAAACAGCATCTAGCACCCCTGAAATCAGTAAATTCAAGTTCCGGGACATTAAATCTTGAATTATAAATCAAGAAAGCTTAAAATACTTTCTACCATTGACAGTAGGGATGAAGCAGCCTGCGCAGCACTGGCAGGAGGGAGCCACAGCAGCCTCTAAGCACAGGCTGCAAAATCTGTTTAAGCAGCAGCTGGCACAGCTACCCTGTTGCCATGGCTGAGTCGAACCGGTACCCAGGCCATTCTGGCCAGCGACGGTTCAGACGCTCAACCTGACAACACAATCACACCCAAACAGAATTACAGCCAAATGTGATATGGGGTATGAGTTTACAAGAAAGTTTTCTCTTTGTAAAGAGCACCTATTTTGCACCACCTAACTCCTGAAATATGATAAGGTTTTGATTTACCACACTGTTCAGAAAGCGATTTTCACAAAAGCTTCATCTTTCCCTATACGGTGCTGCCTGTTAAGGACAGAGCACAGAGAAGGGAGATGCTGCTGTAGGCAAAATCCTACGTAAATCAGTTGGTGAGAGACAACAACGCACCACAACCAGCAGCTGGGCAGCAGGGAGCCAAACAGCAGGTATCTTCAGAACTAATCAGAGAACTCACAAGGAGATCAGCTTAAGAGTCATTTTCAAGAAGTCCCTAATTTCACATAGCTGTCTTTGGAATTAATTTTAAGAGGGCAGAGACTGAGAAGTTAACAGGATTCAAGAAAGGAGAGGGTATTTACTTGCTAAGCCAGTTATTTAGGATTGTGGGAAAAAAAAGATACAAATATCTCTGGTCTGAAGGGACTCGTAGGTGCAAACGACAGCTTTCGAGCAAGCCACTTTGCATTCCCTACTTCATGTGTGGGGTACAGACAGCAGAACTTCCTATCCCTGCAATAATACGAGGATAAGACAAAAAGAAACCATCTCCTGCTTAGAAGGCCCAGGTCAGTACATACTCACCCTTATCTTGTGCTCTTGGCTGCTATCAGAGACAGGACCCTTGGTCTAGCCTGGTTCAGGGTTGCTTTGTGCTTAGAGATGAGCTGATGACAGCAGAGCCTGCGTGCCCCACAGTGATGTTACAGCAGTACTTAAGTGTAGATGAAGAGTGAAGAGCAGAAAAGCACTTCAGATCAAACTAGCACTGACCTCATTCCATTTTGTAAGACAAACATGTAAAGCAGAGAGGAGGAGGAAAAGAAACCAACAAACCCCGCTGATAAGATAGCCTAACATGACACTGAGTCCTAAATTAGATTACAGAGATTACAGATTTGAAAACATCCATTCACCAATACGGACAACTTGGAACATGCCCCCGAGGAATCAAAACAAACAGGATTTTCCTTACAGCTTAGACAAACAAGAAAACTAGTGCAAGAATTTTGGATGAGCTTGGACAACTGACTTGCAGATTCACTCCAACTTATTTTCCCTCTCTTGCAAAGCGGTATCCCCTCCCATTAATACGAATGTGCTTCGTCTTCTCCTTAGGAAGGATGCTGTTCCACTAGTGGATGCTTTTGACTTCACAGACAAGAACCTGAATTCTGCCCTTGGCAGTTACGACGGGCAGGTTTACCAGCGGCTCTACGAGGGGGCTCGCAGGTCGCCCACCAACCAGCAGGTACGGCGCTGGCTCACAGCCCAGCAGCTCTTCTGTCAGCCACGGCACAAATTGTTTGCTTTTCCTTTGAATAGGGCAAGGCAGATAAAAGCAAGCAGAATAAGAGCCTCTAAAGCTCGGTATTCCACTTGGAGCCACGAACTGTGATGCTCCAGCCATGCCAACCACTGCCTGTGCTCACAGGTTTAACAGCTTGCAGGCTAGACCCCAGCACTGCCACGAGCTCAAACCAGTGGGACACAGAGCAAACATCCCTATCCCATGGTGGAGGAGGAGATGGGACAGGGAAGCAGGTCACAAAAGCCATTTAGCCTTGATTTGCATGCAGAACAAACCTCCAGTTTCTTAAATATCTCCCCATTGTGGAGTGATGCAAAGCCATGCATGATGCAAAAGGCTACTACTATATTTGAAAACTCATCTTGCCTTAAGTGAAGTTTTTCTTGTGGTAAACAGTCCTCCCTTTGAAATTCTACAGGTGAGCACATTTGCCTTCAGCAAATATTCAAGTTCAAGCATATTTTTGGAAATTAAGTTGCATGCTATTCCATTTGAGTTATGAAGCATTGTGTACTGGTTACAGAGGACAGTATATATTATAGCGAAAGAGAGTTTGCATATAGTTGAAGATTTTTTAAGTGATCTAGCTTTCTGCATTTCAGAGATAATTCCAAAAAATACATATATATATATACACACACACACATACATATAGCCTGTTCCCCCTGCCTAACAGCTATTAATTCCTCTGCACATTCTCTTTCTGAACAGGGGAACCCAGCTTATGGAAAATATCTGAAGCCACTTCTTCAGAATGCACTATCAAAATTATGAAGACATGATCTAAGCCAAGGACATAAGTTCCCTCCCTCCTGTTCTTTGTGCAGCAGTACATTTATACAGCATCAGTAATGACTAATCAGAGATTGTTAATCAGCTACTTGCTTGCAGTTGCTATGCATGAAGCAAGATTCTTAGCTAATTGCTTGCATTTAATCACAGGCAGAAGCCAGACAGCTTGTGAGCAGTCTCCACTGCTGCATAGCAGGAATAATCTAGTTTTATTTTGTTTCTAACCTGAAGTATCCAGAGAGCATCAGAAAATAAGTAATTTGATTCTCCAATTCTTCTTCCAAATATACGGTATTCAATGCAAAGTCAAAAAATTACTACGAGCTCACCTTGTTTGTTACTACTGTACAGTGTCTCCCCCAAAAACTAGCAAACTATCTTTTCTGAAATACCCAAGCAAGATAAAATTACAATCTTTGGCTCCTAGAAACCAAGCATGTTCTCTTAGATCAAGAAGTCTGTTAGATATTGCACTTGTTTGGACAAGGAAAATAGCCCTTACATCACTGCTCTAAGTTATCCAGGGCTAATGAAGATTCAGACCAAGTTAAGGTCAGCTCCAGTCTGTGCCACTTACTCTCCCACTAATAAAGCCTGTCATAACTGTCTTTCTGTAAACCTTCAGCTCCAACAAAGCATACTATTTGGAATACTGCTTCTCCAATTAATTATACTTCCCAATTACGTAAAGGGTAGACTGATGCAAGCCAATCATTCATTACTAGTAAATGAAGTATTGCAAAGAACATATTATATAATCAAATGCCAGTTTAACACTGGTATTTCATAACGTGTGCAGCATTCAGGAAACAACCATCTTTCCCAAGCTTCCTCGGTTCAGCTTGCTTTTTTTTTTTTGTTCCTTTAAGAATAAACTCCTACTGACAGTACAAAAGTCAAAACCCCTACAATGCATAAAGAGGAAAGACAAAATATGACAGAAAAATATACTCCTGAGAGCCTCCTGGCTGAGAGAAGGAGGGGAAGGCTCCAGGCTTCAAGAACCAGCAGCTATGGTAGAAATCCAGACTGCCTCTGAACATCCCCAAAGAACTGTGGTCCACATAGGCCAAGTAGGAAGCAATTACAGTAAGAAACCCTTGAGACAAGACTCTTTCAGACCCCGATGTGTTCAACCAAAACAGAAATCAACTCTCTTATTCCCAACAGCATGCCAGTCAGAGCATAATCAGAAATTCCTTAAGTAACTATGACAAAGTGCCCAAGATGAGCAAAAATGGCTCTATGAAACTGAACAGAAACACGGAGCTGGACTTGACTTGAATGGCATCAGAAACAACACCCTATGCTTAGAACATATAGATGAACAGGCATCTCATAAACTGCTGACAAACTGGGTAAGCCACTGCTTAGTGGCTACAAGAATTTATAGGTTGTATATGTTTCCTCTGGCTCTAACAAACCAGGACAAATAGTTACTGTCCCTTCTACCAGTCAAAATGCATGATTTTCAATACACAAGTTGCTTCTCTAACAATGACAGCTGCATCAACTGATTAAGATTAAAAAGCATGAAAAGGAACAAAGTATGCCAGGAACGGAGGAATGCGGAGCCCCATCACGGTATCTGTACTGCTACACAGCATCCAAAAAAAAAAGAGTTTCTGGGTTTTGTTTGTTTTAAGAATTAGAGTTCTAGGAGATGAAAAATACAAATTAGGTCTCTATATTTCACATCTTTATTAGCTTCTTGCTGGCAGGCATTACATTTGGGAATAATATTGCACCAGGCATTAAAAATATGAATTCTACCACAGGGACATTTTGCATTCAGAATCCAATATAAATATTTCTAATTATATTTCCATGGCTACAGATAATATTTGGTTGCTTGATTTATATGCATAGAAAGAAACAGTTATCATAACTGTAAGAAACTGTACTTATCAAGTACTTTTAAAGGGTGGGATCTGTTTTCCTAGAATATTACAATACTGTTTATTGATTTAGAAACTAAATTAGTCTACATGATAGCAGCTTTTCTCCACCTGCATTTTAAATTCTGTTTGTTTCTTACTCCCAGTGGCATAGCATTAAAAGGATTAGAAACTATTTAAACAGAGGTAATTTTAGCACTTGAAGTTGCGTCAGAATTGTGTTAATGACACAAAATACCCTATTGTACTAAATCTTCGACTCCCTCTTTCAAACAAAAAAAGGTGTCTCGACTCAACAGGCACATGCATGTTTTTTTTTTTTTCTGGACAGGACAAAGAGACAGAGCTGCTAGAGAATGAAACTCCTCCAGTCCTTAAAGGTTAACAATAAATAATTGTATAAAAAGGAAAAAAAAAGCCCACATTGTTTCTTTCACCAAAATCCAGCCTTTCTCAGGTTTATTGTTCAACTGAGTTGCTGCCCACTGAAACGGCTCCTGTAGAGTTGGAATCAGTCATCTGTTTTCCGTGCCAGTCTACAGAAAGTCCAGTTATGCTCCACAGTGTTTTCATTGGCACGCTCGCTCATGTGGTGGACTCTTGTGTTCCTGATGGTGAAGCCCTGCTTTGTGATGTACTCCATCAGGTGCACCCGCAGCGACACTTCCTGGTGGTAGTCGCACGGCCCAAAAGTGAAGGAAACCTGGCAGTCCCTGGTGTCCATCATATGCTTATTCCACTTGGTGAAGTGGTTTGAAATGCCCTCCAGGAGTGAATGGACTTTTGTTGTGATAGTTAGTTGGGTGATGATTACAGCCACGGGGTTGGAGTACTTGGAAAGCTTCCGAGTGCTGGACAGCTCTACCACTTCCTCAAAGGTATCCACAGGATACAGCGGCTTGGGGTCATTAAGACACTGAATTAGTGGCTCAATCTGGTAGAAGTCCGCTTCTTTCCGAAGTAGATCGAACTCCTTAAAGTCCAGGGGCAAAGTCAGCTCTGAGGTCCTTAAAAAATTAAGAACATAGCGGAAAAGTGGTCCGTCTCTGTCAATGAAGTAATTGCCCTGAGAGTCCCTGGCAGTGGGGAAGTCTCCCCTGAACATGGCCCCAAGCATTGAGTCGGGATATCTCGTTAGAGTTGTGAGGGATGTCGTATACATGTGTCCACCCACATTTAGTGTGACTGGATCAGTCATCTAGAAAGAGAGAAATTGCAGAGTTTATCAAGCCACCTCAAGAGAAATCAATCATCGCGGCGACGCACACAGCAGACACTGTTTGAAAGCTGCAGAGTCCGGAAGGAATCACATTTCTGCCATTTAACGTCTTTAAGCGGTGTTCAAAGCTGAACAGATCCAAGCCACCTAGCAACAAGGCACAACTGGCAACGAGGCAGGGTAATACTTTGCATTCGGAAAGCACATTTCAGAATGTTTTAGAAACCTTAACCAGAAACGTTCAGCTATTCCACTCCAGAAGTTTTGCATTTGTGCAACAAGTTTTTTCCTACGCTACACACAGGGAAATGAAAACAGAGAGGTTTCCTGCAGAACAAGTTAGTTTGAATGAGACCTATCAGCGCTCTTCACTTTCAAAATGTCTCTTTCTAGAGCAAAAATCGGCTTAAGCTCAAGCCTCTTCCTCAAAAGAGGTAGACAGCAAAAATTCAGAGAAGGGACCAAGAGCACACAACCAAAATCATCCATGCACTGGTTAAATGACATCATTAAAGCAAGCAAAGAAAAAAGAACTTTCAGCTTTTGACTCTAAAAAGGAATATTTGTTAGCAAATTAGTATGCTGCATAGAAGAGTGGGAAAAGCACCGAGCCATTCTGCATCAGCTCCCAAATCACTCATGAGGAAGCAAGAGAGAAAGGAATAAAAATCCCATCTGGCCACCAATTCTGACAATCAGGACACAGGCCAGCCAGAGAAAAGAGACATATGGACGGCAGCAGAATGTTTAGTGAAAGAGAAGGGGAGAAAAATAACATGTGTTTGTCTAGTTTGAGACAGAGTTTATAAGGAAAAATATTTTTCTTTATAAATAAAATGATACAGGCCTTAAAACTACATGCAGGAACCGCAAACTATTTTCAGTCTTCATGTATTAGAAAGATGGTAACAATGAGCTTAAAATGACAGTTAAGCACTTGCTGATTTTTAGCTTGGAAATATGAGATCTCCCACGAATAGCATGTAAGGTGAAACACACAGGAGAATACGAGTAAGCTTTTGTAACACGCACATTTTTTTCTTCTCCTCACATGACTGAAGCTACACAAACAGATCTGGAAGGATTTTTACCTCACAATCTTGAGAGCCCAGTTGCACTGCTCAGCGTACACGCACATTTATACTGGATCACTTACCATATATCCCCAGTCTCCATTATCCATCTGTTCAGTTGCTTGAACTGCAGCACTCCAACTTTAACAGAAGGTTGCTGAAAGGTTATACGATTCACCTCCTATTTTCTCCCTGCAGGAAAAAGCGCACGCACAAAACACAAAAGAAAGGACAAAACATGGCAGGCTGTAAGTACCTACAAGAACGAGCAGGGGGAAAGCTCTCTAGTGAAAGGCAGGCTCTCTGCCAGGCGAGCACATCGTCTTGCATTCAGCTGCAAAGCCACATTAAGCAAAAGAATCTACAAACAAACATTTGCCTCTATCTCCCTCCTCGCTACCCCCAGGACTGTCTCCAGAGCACTCTAATCGCTTCACCGGCTGTTCCAACCATCCCAATTTTGTTAAGTAAAAAGCAAGGCGTGTTTAAGGATAATTTTTGTTCACAAACAGACTACCTTTCGCTTGGACAACGGAGAGTACTTTTAAAGACAGCCTCTGTCTCCCAATTAAAGACTTTATTTAGCCTGCATTGAGGTCATACATGTGATCTGGTAATTTTAGACAGAATTCTCATATTCCAGTTTCAGATTGCGCAAAGGAATAAAACAAGTACAGAAGTCAAAGAATAATATGAAAACAAAGCAAAAACCTCAGTGTGGAGTTAATTCAATAGTGGAGAACTGCAGTTGATAGCAAGAACATTAACCTACAGAGGAAGAGCACAAGTGCACTTCATAAAACATACATAAACTTTTGAAATAAACCTCTGTAGGGACGAGCAGAAGGATAACAAACACATTTTCAGCAACACTCCAACAAAAGCAAATCGAGAAGTGGTTCACACCAGAGCTTCCTAGAAGATGCTGAACCACTGACTTACATAACGGGGTGTCCTGCCATGCAGGAGCAGCACAGGAAATTCCGCAGCCTGGTTTAAGCAGCTCAAGGAAAGGGGAAAAAAAAGAGCAACTCCAGACACCAGCAGATGAATCCAAAGGTGGCCTGTGGACCACATCGTGAGTGGTGCTCAGGGAGAGAAGCCAGTTGCCAGCTGGCCTTCACTCCCTACAGAGGAGTCTGCATCTCTGCTAAAAATCACCAAAAATGTAGGGCAGTCTGTTTTGAGTGGGGCATCTCTTTTCAGGTTTTATTTTTACATATGTTAAAGACCACACATTTACCAGGACTTCTGCTTGCAAGTAAAGACAAACCTCTTTACTAACATACTGCAAACTATAGTCACCCAGTAAAAAGATACAGGAAAAAAAACCCAAGGCAGAGTACTACATTTCCAAACAATTAAAGGCTCACAGTTAATTCTGAACAAAAAAAAAAATTACTTGCTCTTCTTATTCCTGGCAAACAAAGTCAGTGTCATTCCCCACAGTATAACGCACACATCCCACCTCTTTGGACTCTGCTACCATGCCCAAAATCTGTGTTTAAGCAGAACAGCTATCAAAAGGTCAGGCCTTTGGGGGCCAGCAGCCTGTGTGCAGCCTCAGCTGCATTTCAGATGTATTAAGAGAAGGAAAAATAAAATAATCAGGATATGAAAATTGTGAGGTCAGACAACAGAAGACTAAGGGATTAAGACACAGAACTAGTCATACCACCATCTTATTTTTACAAATTAGGAAATGGAGTATGCCTCAAGAAAGTATATTAAATGATGCCTCCCTGACAGTAGATAGACCTGGAATACTAGCTCTTTTGCCAAGTTTTTTTTTTTTTTTTGATTTTTGATGTTGGCATATCAAGAAATGCATTTGATCAAGTCTTTCTTTATTTTGCTTTGTCATTCAAGCAAACAGATCATTAACTTTTAACACCAGCTTGGACCTTCTAAATTCCTGTTAATTTCCTGGGAAAAACATGCTTGCAGTTGTTATTTTGGTTCAGTACAACCCCAAATGCAGCATGCAGAAACATTAAAACCATGGGAGCGACAGCAGTAGCTTTCTAGTGTTTATGTAAAGCATTTGCTTGAAGGTAAAACAATGCAGCCAGCCAGAAACTCCACTGATTATCATGAGAAAACAGAGCTGCAGTCTTAATAAAGTTAACTGGAAATTAAATTCAGAATATCTCAAAGCAAGCTGGATGTCATCAGAGTTATTTAAATGGGTGGATGGGTGAATATTGTGCTATCTTGGCCAGCATCTAAGTGCCCAGTACAGATCAATAAGGATGTTCTTCATCAGGGATCACTCAGGAAATGAAACAGATTGCATCTGCCCGTCTCTACGAAGGCATGTGTGATCACAGCATCGCTACGTAACGCCAGAGTGAATAATTTATAACAACAATTCGCTCAAACAGCCCCAGCCCTCAATAAAGAGCTGGCATCTAGAAGCCTCCCTGATCTTTGCATGAGAGCCCGGAATCACGGGCCGCGCGCAGACGTACCTGGCAGAGCTGGCATCGCAGCGGGACGCGCAGCACGAGCGGATGACACGAGGAGGCCACGCTGTGTCCAGGCAGCAGAGACGAGACGAGACGCAGACGTATTCCAACACAGCCTGTGCTTAATAACCATAAGAAAGATTCACTGAGATGAAATGTAGCCAAACTGCTGACATCACACAAGACAACCAGAATATTGCGCTTTGGTGAGAGCAGAAGTGTGGTGACTGTGTCAAACCACGGTCCGATTTTCATTAAGCTTTTTGGAGGAGGTGGGGAGAGGATGGTGTTAATATGGTTGTCTCGTTTTACTCCAGCATCGAGCACATCCCAAACTAGGAAGTAACGAGAGGCCAGTTCCTGGGACGAAAAGCACTCAAGTCATCATTTCATGCTTAATACATCAAACTGGGGACCTGCACTTACAGAACTCGGACTTATTAAATATTTTATGACTCAGAGGACTATAAGGCTATTTACTAGCAGCAGCAATAATAGCCAGTGACTTCAGTAACTTCAATGAGGCTTCTCCCATGCGTAGAGCTACTAACACGCACCCATTTTGCAGGCTGAGGTTCACAGAAAGCAAGGGAGAGTCTCCTGAATATTTGCATCTGTGAAGACACCCATGGGCCCAAGGCAGGCCCAGGGGAGCCAGGGGCTGGGCCAAGCCTTTTTGCTGCTGGGACCACATACACTGTGCTTGGTCAAGGGAACAGGCTGCCACGCTGCTGCTGGAGGAGATCGCAGCATTTGTATCACGCCGAGGAGGAGCAGAAATTCACTGAGCACCTAAAGGCCAAGACGCTGGCACCACCTGGGCTGCCCTGAACCTTCTTCCAAGGGTCAGGAACCAAACTCTAGTCGCAAGCACAGACACATCTGTGCAAGGACCTCCCTGCCCCGATGCAGCTCTGGGCTTTGAAGGCCCCTTTTTGTGGTAAATCTCCATGACAAAGTCACCTGAATGGGTCAAAACTAAACTAAACCAAGCGACGACGCTGCTGCGCAGCCTGCGGGGCCATGAGACAGCACCGAGCTGCCGGGGCCGGGACGAGCCGCCAAAGCCCCGCGGGGCGCAGCGCTTTGCCCCGCCGCCTCCTAAAGGCGACCGGTTCGTAACGGCTCGGGCTGCCCTCCGCGGGCTCTCGCGCTCCCCATCAGCTTCCCCGCTGCTTCCACCCGCCGCGGGCAGCGCGGGGCCTCCGCGCGGCCCTGCCTCACGCGGGCTCCGCAGCTCCCGCCGCCGCGGGGGACCCCCGGCCCGGCTCCCGCCTCCCCGGGGGGGGGCTCCGCCCGGGGATTTCCCTCGCCCCGGCGCAGGGGAGACGCCGCCGGCGGGCGGGAGAGAGGGAGGGAGGCGCCCGCAAGGCCGCGGTGATTCAGCGCGGCGGCCGCACGCACCGGGGCGACTCGCGACGCCCAGCGCCCGACCCCGGCCCTCACCCCCCCCCCACAAGCGGGCCCGGCACTCACGGACGCGGCTCCCAACGCTGAGGCGGCTCCCGGCGGCCACGGGCGAGCGCGGAGCGGAGCCGCCGCCGCGGCGGGCGGGGCCTGGCGCAAGCTCCGCCCCCTCCCCGCGAGGCCCCGCCCCCGGCCGGGCAAGGAGCGGGCACCGCGGGGATGGAGGCGCCCGCGGAGGGTGCGGGTCCCGCGCACAAGTCTGGTCCCCGCAGCGCCCCGTAGCCGCACGGGCGGCCCCCAACGTTGGCCCCGACGGGCCGCGCAGCCGTTGCTGCGGGGAAGCGGAAGCGGCCGCGGCCGTGTCTCTCCGCTCTCGCGAGAGCGTGCGGCGGTTGCCGGGGCGCCGGGGCCGTGACGTCAGTGGCGGCGCGCGGCGCTCCCCACCGCCCCTCGCCGCTGGAGGACACGGCCAAGATGGCGGCGGCGGTGGCAGTGGCGGCTCTGCGGCGCCTGGCGCCGGGCGGGCGGCAGGTGGGGACGGGACGGGCCCCGCCGCTGCTGCTACCGCCGCCGCTCGGCTCCTACCTCTGCCTTCCCTCCGCAGGGCCCCGCCGCCGGGCGGCTGCTGCAGCTGCGCAGGGGGATCCGGCTGTCCGCGCCCGCCGCCATACAGGTACCGGTGGAGAGGGAAGAAGGGGAGGCCCGGGGTGCGGGGAGGCTCGGGAGGGCGCGAGACATCCCCCCGGTGCGGGCGCTGCCCCCCGGCTGCCCGAGCGCCGCTGCCGCAGGTGACGGTGCGCGACGCGCTGAACCAGGCGCTGGATGAGGAGCTGGAGCGCGACGAGCGCGTCTTCCTGCTCGGCGAGGAGGTGGCCCAGTACGACGGCGCCTACAAGGTGAGCGGCCGCCGTCACGGGGCGGGAACCGGCCTCGCGCGGCCGCTCACCCCTCTCGTGTCCCGCAGATCTCCCGGGGTCTCTGGAAGAAGTTTGGGGACAAGAGGATAATCGACACCCCCATATCAGAGGTACGGCCGTGCCTGATCTAACCGTGGTAATCCGCATGCTCCCTGCCCCCTGACACTTACCCTGGCTTTCTTTCTGTTTAAGATGGGCTTCACGGGAATCGCTGTTGGTGCTGCCATGGTTGGTAAAATTACATTTCTTTACTGCTGAATTAAGTTCTTAAAATAAGCTCTTATGTTAAAACCCCCCTACTAATACATATCCTGACTCTGATAGGCTGGGCTGAGGCCAGTGTGTGAATTCATGACATTCAACTTCTCCATGCAAGCCATAGACCAGGTCATTAACTCCGCGGCCAAGACCTGCTACATGTCCGCGGGATCCATCGCTGTGCCCATCGTCTTCAGGGGCCCCAACGGGGCATCCGCTGGGGTCGCTGCCCAGCACTCGCAGTGCTTCGCTGCTTGGTACGGGCACTGCCCAGGACTGAAAGTTGTTAGTCCGTGGAGCTCAGAGGATGCGAAAGGTCTGCTGAAAACCTCCATCCGGGATGATAATCCAGGTGAACACACTCAGATCATGGCAATCACTAGCATTAGTACTTTAAAAGAATGTTGCTTCATGTTTCACCTTGCACCCCCTTTAAAAAAATACATGTTCAAAAGCCTAGGCACTTAAGGCTGCTTTACTCCCTTTAAGGTACTTGCAGAGGCGCAGAGTTATTGATTCTGATCCTTGTTTTTTTCTATATCACATGGCTTGCTCTAATCTTGTGTGGTTGCCAGCAATTTTATCCTTAATCCTAATTTGGTACCAACCTGGAAACTTGGAAGAAGCATTTATGAATCTATCATAAAAGAAGTTAAGAGGATAAAACTCAAGTCAGGGAGGTGTTCTATGTATACAGCGGCTGAGTGTATAACTCATTTTTATAGATCTTGAAATTCAGGTGATACATTCAGAATATCATGTCATAAACTGAAAGCAGGGCAGCCTCTGCTTTCCTTTCTCACAAGCATGCGTGCAACATCTAAGACCTAATTTTGAAATTAGCAATTCTGCAGAAGCGTTCTCTAGAACATGACCCTTCCCATTTTCATTCCATCTAGCTGTACATGAGTTGTACACTCAGCTCTGTAAACTTTACAATGTTGTATTTTAAAAACAGAGCCTTTGTAAGTCAGTTATTGTTATCCACCTAGTCTGTATAACTCATAGTTTTTGTGATTTTTTTTGATTTTTTTTAGAAGAACCCTGACACCTTAATCTTAGTGTTAAGACTTAATTACTATCATGTACTATAAGCTAAATATCCGATTCTGCTTAAGTCTGGTTCTAATCAAGTGATTTAAATTTTTAAGATAATTCAACAGTGAAGTCAACATTGAAATTCCCCTGCCCCTTAAATACTCAGCTCCTGGTTGGGCTGGTCTGCTCTAGCACTGTCATCCTCAGTATTGGTCTGTGCCTGTAGCACTGCAAACTAATCCAAGCCAGTCTTGTTCTAGTTGTGATGCTGGAGAATGAACTGCTGTATGGTGTTCCCTTTGAAATGTCGGAAGAGGCACAGTCAAAGGATTTTCTTGTTCCAATTGGAAAGGCCAAAGTAGAAAGGCAAGGTAAGCTGCGAACACAGCTAATGTATTCTTTCTAATGGTATAGCTCAAGGAGAGGTTTGGTGGGTGTGGTTTTTCTTTTTACCTCCTTAAAGCACTGCTTTCACAGACAACAGGAAAACATTTCAGATGCTAAATGTTACTTCATCCTATAGGATACTGATGGTATTTTTCTGCGCCCTATATAAAGCAACATACCTTGGTTTTCATTGTCCCGTTGAAATCTGTAGCTTCCTAGAAGACTTTTATATAAGAACACAGCCTTAGGTAATGTCTGAAAAGGTTTTTTTCCCCACTTGAGAAATTTGGGTGGTTTTATGGTTTTTGTTTGTTTGTTTTCCCAAAAAGACTAGGGAACGCGAAGTAGGCTGTTCATAATTTAACACTGAGTTATCTGAAGGTTTAAAAGGAATAATTTAAGAAGTATATTCAGTCTCTTTTCAGTTCCCTAAATTCAAGGGTGCAGATTTGGTCTTGACATAGTCCTTCCACTGCCGTTTTCCAGGCTGTGGCTGTAGAATTCTTTAACTGAAATGGCGAATTGTTAAATTTACAAGAGCATCCTGACATTATCTTGAAAAGAATATGGAAGTTAGAGGAAAAATTCAGTCTCTCTCCTTTCCCTTCTAGGAACTCACGTTACTTTAGTGTCACACTCAAGACCTGTGGGACACTGCTTGGAGGCTGCTGCTGTACTTGCCAAGGAAGGTGTTGAGTGCGAGGTATGGAGAGATCTTTGATGCTTTCCCCTTTCCACAGTCTGGGGTTAAATAAATAAATAAATAAATAAATAAAGGTAGTGTGTCTTGTTCAGGCCCTGCAAAGCTTAACTGTCTTAAGAATTGACTTCTTATGTTTTCAAATGTGTTCAGAATCAGTGAGCCACATGCTTGCAATTCGTGTTTCTGCATTTGACGTTTTCATCACAAAGTTAAGGCAGAATCTTTGAAGCTGTGTACGATGTTAAGCAGAACAGTATACTATGATCAGCATGGCTAGATGTAGATATAGCAAGACTGATGCCTGGGACTTCCAAGGAACCAACAGAAACTATTCTGTAAAAAGCTTGTTGGGATAAAGAGTTTATAATTTTGTTGACTTGAAATCTTATCCTTGAAGTCAGAACAGCTGAAAATGACAGAGGATTTGGTACCCAGGCAGTAGTACCTGACAGGCTTAGATGGTAGCAAAACTGATTCTTTTGCTGTCTTTAAGGTTATAAATCTGCGTACCATTCGACCAATGGACATAGAAACAATAGAAGCCAGTGTCGTAAAGACAAATCATCTTGTAACTGTAGAAGGAGGATGGCCACAGTTTGGAGTAGGAGCTGAAATCTGTGCCAGGATCATGGAAGGTATTTAGTTTTGCAGTATATTTGTTGATTTGATGGGTTACTCTAAGTCCTCATGACTTCTTCATGAAGTGCTTGATAAACCAAATGCATGTAAGATAAAGATGGGGTGTTGTATCGGAGGAGCTTGAGTTTGGCCATCTTGCTTATCTAACTTGGGATCATTTTTACCCCAAGAATCTGACTGTATAATAAGCAGGATAGTAACTTTCCATCCAACCCTTAGGACATGAAGATAAGTAATCCAAGAACAGCTAGCTCTGGAATATTAAAACTGCAAGAATGAAATTGTTTAGGATTCAGAAACTGAATGGAGAGAAAACTACCAAATGTGGCAAACTAACAGCTCTCTTCTGTTTCAGGGCCTGCTTTTAACTACTTGGATGCTCCAGCTGTCCGTGTTACAGGTGCAGATGTTCCAATGCCTTATGCAAAAATTTTAGAAGATAACTGCATACCTCAAGTAAAGGATATAATATTTGCAGTGAAGAAAACTTTAAATATCTAAATTGTAAATACATATTTTAAAGTCCTGCTTTAAAAACCATTAATGTTGTATGACGAGCTGAATGCATAACTCTTGTATAGCTACATGAACTTTTGTACAGTGGAAAAACATTATGACCTCCCTGAATATTTATATAGCTGTGTGTAATGGGGGTATCCTCTAAGCCATACTTCCACGTGATGATGTAGTAATGCTTATTTGTAAGTCAGCTTGTACTTCAATAGTACAAGTGGATTGGTGTTACTGTATATGGAGAAATCCTATTCTGAATTCAGAGGGAGAATAAACCCTCTGCTTTTGCCTGTCTTGTAATTATCAGACTAGAGGTGATAAACGTGACTGTGGAGACGGTCAGGTGAACTGCCATGGGGTCCTGTGGTAGCAAAGCTTATTAAAGGTGAATGATTAAACCAGAGTGGAGTGAAGCCTTGTTTTTCAGCATCACAACTTAAGTGCAACTATCAGTACAAAGGCATTTTAAAACACTGTGGTAAGTGTTAGAGATGGCTAAAATGTTTAAAGAAAACTATTGACTCGTGCAGTAAAACTTCTGCAGGGTGGCTTAAATAAAGGTACTGATCATCTTCAGTATGTGATTGAAAATAACTTTTTTCACTAGTTACCACCTAAAGCAGTAAAAATATTTTGAGTTGCCAAAATTTATGCATTATTAAACTTGCTATAGGCATAAACAGCTCTATATCATGGCTGAACTGCCTTTTGCAGTTAATGGGGAGGAGGAGATGCTTACCTGTGTGAGCAGGCAGAAGGGCTCAGTCCTATTCCAGTTGCAGGCCAGGAGCTGTCAGAGTGAAGCTTTCGTGATATTCCCCGCTCGTAGAAGCGCTCTTCATTCCCGAGAAGTCAGCCTTGCAGGTTAAATCCTAGCTGAATGCACCCACCACCACACTGCTGGAGCAATTCCATTAACATTTTAATAAAAATGACTAATATCACAGGTTACATGAAACTTTGTACAGACATTCTCTGCATAGTAACAAACACTGATGTACTTGAATTTAAAAATGGATTATCTATAATCCTTTAAAGTGCAATTTATTTAAGATTTTAAACAAATCAAAAAAGGATCTTTCAATAAAGTTTAAACTGTAAAATTCACTTGAATTAACCTTGTATTTAATTAAACCATGAATAATATCCCAGTGCCCTATTAACTCCCATTTCAACTGTTTCCTCATTTAAAAACACTTTCCCTTAGTTACAGGTAGGATGCTCATTTAAACAAAGGTCATGAGACAGCATTTTTACTCCACCAGCAAATATGGTGGTAATGAGATTTAATTCTCCAGTTCCCTCACCTGTGCAGTACACTTTAGCCTAAGTGCTTTTTTAAAAATTATCTAAAATGAAACCTTGCTGATTCAGCAAGAATTATGTGTGTTAAATGAATGGAAGTGTTGAAAAAAATGCAAGAGCTGACTAAAGTTAGATTCATATATTTTGAAAAAAGGGGGTGGAGTAGAACTAGAAACAACACTGCATTAATTCACCATGATCATGGTCATTCCTATTTTCAGATTTTTATTCAGCTACAGAGAAGTTGCTTTACCCCTGAAACTAGCTAGAGAACAAAGTTCTTTAATAAGAATGAGGGGTTCCTTAATACCCCAGTATGGCAATGCAAATCAGACAGGGCAGTGCTGCTACTCAAGGAAAGCTGAAATAGGGGCAAACAGAGCTAGAGCGTGACACTATCTGCTGGTGGAGACGCTGCCGGGCGGGAGGAACTCGGACAGCACAGGAGGGGAAGGGCGAATCCAATCGTGGGGTGACCAGGAGCCTCAGCTGATCCGGGGAGCGCTGTAGTCGCACGTCTCTGTTTTCTTCAAAGTTCCTTTCTGAAAGTTTTGGATGGAGCTGAGCAAGGCTCCTCGGCTTGCGCCGGGCGCGGGCTGAGGGCTCGGCTGCGCTGGCGCCTCCGTGCTCGGAGGTGGAGCTGCTGGGGGCGGCGGTGGCGGCGCGGGGGGTATTGACGATGCTCCTGTCAAGGAGAGAAGATGCAGTTTGATTCCAGCCCTGCTGCACCGTCTGCAGCCGCTCAGCTAGACTAGGTCAGCTCATGTCACTCCTTGAGCACAAGCAGGGTGTGGGGAACAGAACAGATGAAAAATGCCAAAAAGATCAAATCCCTCTATCTGCAGGCAAGTTGTGTCACCCAAGACACCGCTGAGAGCAAGCCTGAAGTGCCTCCCCCTATGCAGGGGTGCGAAACGTGACAAAAATGTGATCTTACATTGAGGGAAATGAAGATCACTCAAGAGGACATCCTGTCTTCGCTCTCATTTGGCCCCAGTGAAGCAGGTTGCTCTCTGGGTTATGACCAGTAACAAGGACTGGAAGCGAATCTTTTTACCTATTTGCATTTCCATGGCAGACTTCACTGCTCATACAAAGGAACACACTGCTGTACAATTTGCGCTGAGCTGATTATATATAACTGCTCGATCTGATTACATTCCATCTTTAGATTACTAACTGCAGATAGAAGATTTGGATGGGGGGAAATGTTCTACACTTTCACGGTACTAGATGTTTTCCAAATGTGCTCTCACAAACCCGTTTCACAGACCGAATGAATCACAACAATCTGCCACTCGCACCACACGCCTCCTGTACGCCCACCCTCGCCTTTGCGCTCCCACCCTTGCTTTCTACCCCTTCACCTTAAACCCCGTCTCCACGCTCTGCCCATCCACGAGAGAGGCCCATCCACGTCGCCTCTCTCGTGCTCTTGCCCTGCCTTGCTGCCTCTCCTGCCTTGGCTCCCTGTGCACAGGCAGCCACCCCGGCATCGGGGCCTGCGTGGAGGTGGTTCCTGGCAGCTCAGCTCCGTGCAGGTGGCCTCACTTACCCCACACCATTTGGGAGCCACAGTCTCCCAAACGGCCTTACTCTTGTGCAATACAGCACATTGCACCAGTGTCCCCACACAAGGAGTTGAAGGTGCAGGAGAGAGCAAGAGCAAAGGGCTTCAAAGGTGACCCTCGCTGTCCCACAGAACATTCACATGAAAGTGGCATTGCATCACCACGTGCATGGGAAATGATTCTCCCGTATGGGCTAATATACTCTGCAATGATCAAAGGCATAACAATTAAGCTCTTACGACTAATTCAACAGTGAATTTTAATATTCCACAGGAAGAATAGACTGAAGAACAGCACCTATAGTGTAACAAATGCTTTTGGCAGCTCTGACCTACAGAGAGGAATACAGTAAGTGGCAAAGACTATGTCTTTTTGCTGTTTTCTAACAGTAACATAAGGCCAATCAAGAGACCTTGGTTACCACAGCAGATCTCCTTGCTACCAAGTCAAGCAGACACCAAACAGTTAAAGGAAGTTGTGGCACACGAACAAGAGGTATCCATGAAAGACACGGCTCAGGCACAGAAATCACAAAGCAGGCAAAGTCGTTCTCTGTGCTCCGCTTCTCCCACAGTTTCTAGCACACTAACACTTGTTCTCAGACCAATGAGTAATAGCAGCAACAGTAAAAAAAATAACTGCTCTTTTAATTATGCAGTTATCATAGATGGAAGTCAACTCGAAGCTCCTTCATTTTCAGTCTGTATCAGTCATTAGAGAGACTTTTGTCATAGGAGAACATGCACAAAATGCAGAGTATTTACATGGTCATTCTGTTTTGCTCATCTACATCAACACCTATGATTAAGCACTTTAATTCTTCAGGAGAAATTCTCATCTACATGAAAATCTTACTCTGTGAGGACAAAACATGGAAATACATTTAAGACTCAAGCCTTCACTCTCTTTACTCTCCTCCCTCAAGAAAAAAATCCAAATTCCACTAGAAATATCAGAGATCAGATAAGACAGTTTAACATGCCTGTTACATGTGGATTCCTAAGTAATCAAAACATTACACAATGTTAGCATAAACCAAAATAGCAAATCGCATTTTGAAAGATTGGGGTCATTAACTTACCCAAACCCTTCTCACACTACTCAAAGATCTGGGCCAATATATTATTAGATATACAGGAAAACCATCCCTTAGGTCAGTGACCTTCTGTTTCTCCCATGCGCATGAACTGCTGGTAAGGCACAGCAAAGCAAAACTCGATACGTTGCCAAAGGAAGAACAAGACTCAGAACGAGTTCCCCATTAAAGCTGTCAGAGCAGGACACCCTATAGCACTGATGTAGCAACCTGTGGTCACACAAATTGCCGTAAAAGAGCTAAGAAAGCTACTCACAAATGGGACAGCTTGGAAGGAATGCAAAAGCTGCAAGGAACAAAGACAAGATTTGGGGCAAGAACAGCAAGGTAAGACTGAAGAGGCTATGAAAGTAGTTGTATAATATACAGTAAGGAAAGATCATGAAAACGATGGCCAAAAGAGAATACAAATCCAACAGCAACGCAGGGTGTGGAAGAAGGTAGGTATGCATTTAACATGAATAGAGGCAAACAGCCACTATATATCCAACTGACTGGATTGTTAAATGTTATTAGGCCAAGATACCATGTAATTAATTTTGAATTTTGGTCTGGTTATTTCAGAACAGGGGCTGAAAGCACAACGGAGCAGCAGGAGATGCCACTTGCCTTCCTGGAAGTTTGCTGAATTTCTCAGACTGGATATTATAGAACCTGAGCTGCCAACAATATCATATAGCTAAAAGAAACAAAGAAACTCTTGCTTTAGGGAGACTGATTACAGGCAATGATACCCTATTTTACATCTGAGCTCTGCCTTAATGCATAAATAAAGGTTTTCATATGGTATGTGACTAGCTATAAGCAATTACATACTGAATCTGTTAGTTAAGACCATGATGCTGGAAATCCTCCAAGTTCATTAATTTTAATTCATCAGTCAGAAACAAGCTGTCCTTCCTTTCTTGACAGGACTTGGTACAAAACAGCTCCTCTCTCTGGTGGACTCCAATACAATCACATCTAGAGAATAACTTGTTCTGTGCTCAACAGTGAAATATTTTCCTGTATTTGCTAGGGAAAGGACGTGAGACAAGTCCTCAGTTATTACTAGACCTTCCTGACACGCAGGTTTGAAGAAGTTGCTGGCAATCACACATCTACTCACTCACACACCTGTAAGAATAAAACACTCAAACAAGAACTTACCAAGGGTTTTTTACAGGGGCATTTTTGTTAAGAGAATGTGTTAAAGGGAATAGGAAGTATATCAGATGCTGTAAACTTGATGCCTGAATTGAAACAAAAACTTAATTATGAATTTAAAGTGACAGCAATTGTGCAAACAGTATTAAAAACTTTGCTGAGTGAATGGGATGCAAAGAAAATCATTTTAGTGATAGTTTTTAAAGATGCTGTATTTCATTAAAACAATCCATTAAAATGATCAGATCCTTTCCTTTGTTCCCTCCCAATGCTATAAGCAAGTTCAAGATTTGCATTCAACTTTCCCAGACAGAAACAGAGCATCTTTAAAGAGATAAATCAGCATTAGCTTACTTTTCCGAAAATTCACGTTCAAAATGATGCATGCTCTATTGAGGACAGCAGAGAAAGAGAGAGGACACAAGTTAATCATCTGGTTCTCGTGTCAGAGGACGAACAACAGAAATTGTTAGCTGGAAAGTCAGTGCAAAAAAATCAACACAGTCTTATTCACTGAAAAATATGTTGATAGTAGATCAACTATTTTATATTAGGTACAGAACATTTTGTCCAATTCTGACTAATGAACCACAATTTTCCATGCTTTAAATATTATTATACTTGATGAACAAATACAACACACATGCTTTTAACTCCACATGCCAGAAATCAAGCTTTACAGCATTAAAGTGCATTTAGAGTTATTTAGCCAGAAATCTGCATGAAGATTAGCTATTGAAGGCAAAATTAATTCACGGAGCACTTCCTGTAGTGTTAACACCTACATTTACAATTATGTAGCGTGGATCAGAGACCCTCGGGAAAGCACTTGCTGCAGCATGAAAATAGTCTTACAGAAAGGTGAAGGGCAGAAAAGATGCACCATATGGCTCTCTATGAAACATATGCTGTACTGGAGAGTTCAAAACAACAAGTGGCACAGAAAAAGAAATATAAAGTTACATACAACTATCACTTTATTCCTGCAGTGAAGCCCAGTCAAGCTATAGTAGCTATTTCCCTCATTCAGGAAACTGCTGGTTGCCAAACTTCTATTGTAAGAGAGCTCGCTGGTATTTTATGGGCTTAGCAGATTTAGAGAGGAGGCAGTGAAATATTATACAACCTATACCACAATGTCCTTCACCCTTTCTGATTCTAGCCCAGCTCATAACCACACACAAAAAATAAAGAATAGGTTTTCAAGAATTGAAGAACTGCATGAGTTGGGAGGCTCAAGGTGGGGAAGGAATCAAACACGTGAGAGAATATCAGAAATGCCAACGTTGCATCAGAATCTCCATGTGCAACGGCGCAAGAAACATAATTCAAAGACAGCGTTTAATTACCTCTGCACTAAATCCGGTCCTTTCTGAAAAGTGTCCACTGACCAGTCTCTTGTTTGCAAATGTTCAGACTTACTGATATTGTGACACCTGAACTCCACTGACTGTATCGACCCCTTAGCTAGAGGTCACTAATTCAAATCCCCACCAGAAGAGTATCCTAATGCTCCTGAAGAACACACTGTGGCACAAATTCATAATTCAACTTCTAAAATAGATATGTGCATCCTTAACACTCAATTTCCATGGATTGGAAAGTTGTACATAAATAAAAGTTAAAACCAATAGAGTAAGAGAAGGCACTGCTCACCTATAGTGTTCATCCTAACATATTAAACTACAGATCAGTGAATCTTTCGTGCATGGAAGTAAACTCAGGTCCCATAAGTCTCAGGTATTGAAGACAAGGTACTACAGTAATTTGTATTTGGCATACACCAAATAATTACTTCAGGGTTACACAGTAGCAAGTGGTTGGTTCAGAGATCCACACTGGATCTACTATCAAATAATCAACCCTCAAACATACAAACAAAGAAAACACAGTCATTAAAAGTTCAGATGATGGGACTATCTAGTGCTGCAACTCAAGCATAGTGCTCTTGCATATCCAACTACAAAGGAGAATGAGTTTCATGGCCTTTTCAAGACTGTAATTCACAGTCTTCTGGCTTTTAAGCCAGAACAGAATTAAGACTACTATGATCATGTCTTTTGCAATTCATCAATAAAAACTCAATACACATATTGTGGTCAACTAGAAAAATCCCATTCGAGTCGACATTTCTAGCAGATACCCCTCCCTCAAAGTAGGTCACACACTGACTGAAAGCTACGGTTGCAGCCATCATTATCAAAAAAAATAAAAAATAAAATTGCTCCATACAGCAATCTTTTTTTGTCCTTTGCATGTTTTGCATTGACCATAACAGGCACTCCGTTGCAGGCCAAGTTTCAAGGGGAATTTGTTTAAGCACAGAGTGGCTGAGCCTTTGAAAAGCTCCCTGCATGCGGTTTCTCACCCAGGGCAGGCCAGCCTGAAGTTTCTGCTATGAAATCCACTTATAAAAGTGCTGCTAAAATGGTGCAGATGCCTCCACACCCTGCCAAGAGCCCCAGTGCCATCAGTGCGCTAAAGCCCTTTCAGGTAGGGCAATTTGCACAGTGCCAAACACAACGTGTGTCACCAACAGTCACCACCTGCCCCCTGGCAGCAGGATGAACTACATCCTGAGACAAAATAACTATTTTATCAGGACCAAATTGAAACATTTGGGCCAACCCTACACAAAACCCGCATGACATGCTCAAAATTGAAACAGCTTTCAATCAAGTTCAAGGGCACGTTAAAGCTAAAATTACTTTTTACATGTGTTTTATTTCAGGGGGAGAGTGTTTTCTAAACACATACCCTTTTTGAAGGCATGGGGTTTTCCTTTGCATTTGTAGAAATTGCCTTTTTATGGCATACAGAATTGGAAATGTACCCTCCAGCTGAGGGTTAGTACATCCAGCCAACAGTTTATGTGCAATGCAGTGACAGTAATTACATTGGTTAGAGTAACTGGAAGAGGTCAGTTCCTAAAATATACACTTCAATGTACTTGAAAAGTAACTTGAAAGAGAAATGACTAATCTGAATTAGAGCACAGCTAATGGGAATTACAGCGTACAGATTGCCATGTCCTTTGAAAAATCATTCACAACAAACACAAATTTGATTGCATCACTTAAGTTAACAAATTGTTCTGTGCAGAAAGTTGTTTGGTCTATGAATCATGACTGAGTCATCACAACATACAGTGCTATGGACACCTTCTCTTCCAGAAGCACAGTCCATTAACACCTTTTGCTTCTGATGTTTCTCAGTGCTCCTTTTCTAGCATTTCAGAGCATAACAACTCAACATTCAGATATGTAATGAAACTACAGTTTCACGAGCATTTCTTTTTTGGACAATTCCCGTTTAAGCAGATTATGTTCCCCTTTCAACTACCTGTGCTAAATACTAACAAACCTGTTTGTACAGCTACCTTGCAAACTAGAAGATGGAACAGGATGAAAATAATAGAGATTATTCTTAACACAAATGACTTGGACTTGTTTCTCTGTCTAAGCAGGTGTTAATACTGTAGTGGAACTGGCAAGATTTACACAACGTATGCCTCAGTTTGTCAAACACAAAACTCCTAAAACTACATAATAGCAGTACAGGTGTAAAGGGAATACACAAAAACAAGGAATCACAAAACAATACTCGAGAGGGCACAGGCCATAACGTCAGAAAAAAATGCACAGTGCAAAACGAGGCCCAGAGAATTTCTGGAAAGTGGCAATGCCAGTAAGACCGGAGCAATAGAGACTTCAAAGCAAGCACGTTAGACTCTGTGGATCATATGCATGTCTCTCGCAAGAAAGGTTACTAACAAAGTGTATTAAAAGATTTTCTACAGTCCTCAAAAGAAACTTAGGTTGATACGAGATAAATATCATCTCTGTATTCCATCTTTGAAGACCATCATCACGTAGCTGTTCTTGGGAACAAGACCCACATTTAGACAAAAAAGAAAAAAAAAAGGAAAAGCTAAGGAAAAAGACAAAACACTGCAATGGCTTTTGAACTTACCTGCTGTAGAGGGTGGAGTGGGGGATGATGGAGATGTTAGTGGGGAACTCGCCCCAGAGCCTGCTAAATAAAACAACAGTCTAGTAACTAAAGTTGCGCTGCTAAAATTCAACACAGTCAGACAAGACAGGTTGTTGGAAACAGGCTGACTTTATTGACTGAAGGTGCAATCCTGCTTCCACTGTAATCTAGGGAGAGATCCCCATTCATGTGAACCGTGTCACTCAGACCCCCTCTGAACACAGAAGCCTCCCAGCACACAGTATCAGAGGAGGTCCCGACACATCAGGAGCACTCTCAACAGAATTCCTCAATAGGAAACGCTTCTTTTCTGTTGCTTAGACTGTTGGATTTCAGCGTCCAAATTCTGTTCTCCTTAAGAGTTGTGCCACTGCATGGATGGCAACCCATTTCTCCTTCTAAGAGATGATTTCAGTCAGTTGCTGTGCTCCACAGCTGGACTATTCCACAACAGGTTGCTTTTGGACATGGTAGCCAGGCAAGTCAACTCTGTTAAACTGTTCAGTAGTACAGACCATTCCTTTAAACTAACTGAAGACTTGTCACAGGCCCTGCTGTTTTAGAATTTGATACACAAGCAGCAACTAAAAAGGTAATTTGCTCCTTCATGTCAACACCAAAGGAACAGAATTCACAAGAGTTTCTCTCTAAAGGCTGAAGTATTAAATGACCCAAATAATCAGTGTAATTATTAACATAACACCTTCCGTCCAAATGTCATTAACAGATTTAAGTGACTGATTTGGTGGTGTGAGGGGGAGGGAAAGGGAAGGAATGGGGCACAAAAGAGGGAATTACGTATTTAGTATATTTTTATGCATTTATATTAGTTCTGTTAAAGCAACCTCTTATCTCTGTAGTTACCTGAGTTATTTGAGTTGCTGTATTTTGCTGAGTGTTCTTCTCCACTTTCACATGCAGAACGTTTTGACTTCTTTAAACAAAGCAGAGGAAACAGATAGTGAGAATGAATAATGTCTTTCCATGACCAAGACTGATTTTGACACAAAAAAATGTAATGACTGCCCACTACATCACACAAGGACCCACACCCAACATCCCTATCCCTGCCACCCAGCATGTGCTCCTGCAAGGACAGTAGCAGCAAGACAGTTCTGTGCCCAAGGCACAAATATGCCCAGGCACACATAGAGGGCAACTTCAGGGCCTGCTGTTCATAAAGAAAAAGCAGACAATGGACCCAGAGAAAAGGAAGAGAAATTCAGGAACTATTCTGCAGGAGCAGCCTGGAAAAAGGCTCCCAAGCCTTCAATTAGGCAACAGGAAGCAGTGCAGGCTGCCATCTGCATGTCAAATGTTAACTACATCAGTTCTCACACAGTAAGTTCAAACACATTAAACCAAGTCATCTACTGTTACAACCTCTGCTTTTTGGGAAGTGCACCGCCTGGCTGCAGAAAGGAAATCAACCAGAAAGTGTTACAGAAAACCAACACCGAGCAGAATGCAACAGCATACCCGTCGTAGCTCGTGCTACACCTTCAAAAAGATGCACACCTCTTTATGAGTGCGAGAAACTTACTTACAAGTTGCTTACCTTTCGTGCTAAGATTTTCCTTCTCTTTTTTTCTTCTTCAGAGCCATGATGGGATTGAGCTCTTGTCAGTCTTCTGTGCTGGTGAATCTTAAAAATGAAGGGAAAAACAAAGATAGATCTCACACCAAGATCTCAAATGCTGTCAGAAAAGGGACATGCTTGAGATGGGAAACACAAGTTGCTTTGTATGTTTATTTTTCACTTAACTTCTGTATTTACTCTTGCTGATAGAGGATGGAACCTTATACTGCAGTTAAAGCGATCCTATAACTTTGGAGCCACTACCAGTGAAGCTGCCCCACGTAAAAGTGAAATGCCATACACAGAACTCCTGCTTAACAACTTTTCATACTGTATATTGGGCAGTGAAAATCTCTAGATGAAAACTTCTCTTACTCAAATCTACTAATAAATGTAACATCTGTAGGAAAAATAGTAAAGAAATGCAAAGGTTACCAATTTCTGTTCTTCTGTTAATCTTTTTTCTATGCATTCCTTGGAAGCTTTCAATGCCTCTTTTAGTTTAGTAGGAATCTAACACAGAAGAGAAAGGGGGAAAAATCATTGCACAAAACATGACAAACTTCACTGCTTAAAACTCATTAATCAGATGATCACGTTGTCTACGTAAAGCCCCAAGTTCTGACACTGTTCCATCAATAAAGCAAAACTGAGGACTCTGGATATGCACTTTCTTCTCCAAATCTGGCTACTAATCCAACATAAGGGATAGAGAAGGAGACAGGAGTGGAAAGGATAGTTAGCTGCCCCTGGCATTAGAGTATTTTGATAAACTGCCGTATGGCAGAATCACAAGATCCAACACGTGGCTGCCCACAGCAGCGTGCCAGGAATGACATGAGCAGGATGTGGCTCTGCTGCAGCATGTGCTGATGGTCTCAACGACCAGCAAAGTCCATTTCCCCAGGTTTTAGCAAACCCAGATTATTCAGCAGCCTCCACTCAGGCCACTGATTAGTTACTGGTTTAGCTCCAGCACAGGAACTAACTTGAACTGCTCATGGGACACGTTGTGTCCTCCTGCTGTGCTCTTAAGGGGTGTTATGATGTTGCTTGGTGTGCCAGCCAAGCAAGCCAGGTACAGATGGACCTCACCATAAATCCAGTTGTCCTTTACCCTGTCATTTGATGCATAGTTATCCCCAGCCTGCCACTTACACCACATCTGTAAGCCAAGACAAAGAATATGTAAGTGTTCAACTCTACCTTAAACTGGGGTTTCTCAGAATTCGTTAGCAGGACATCACTGAATAATCTGTGAGTGGATGAAAAAGAAGAAATGATTAGAATATAATCCCCAAAAGATAGACAGAAACAGAGAACAGAGAATACAACTGGCGCTGTTCACCTAACTCCCTCTTGCTCCTTTCTCCTCATCCCTATCTCACTGTTTTCTTTCTCTGGTGTTTATATACAGCTTTTTGGTTTCCAAGCCCCGCTGACTGTAAAATTAGCAGTGTCCAATCCCCCAGATGTAGTCACTGTAGATGACAGAGTCATTAAGTCTACATGAAATGTTTTGAAAACTGATAGAATAGCTATAATTACCAAAGACGGAAAAGAGTTTCCTCAGAACAAGTATCCCATTTCTTTAAAAGTATCAAGATTCTTCCAAGGCAAAACATTATCAGGGATGTTATTTTGAATTTCACCTGAAGGGTCGTTGTGTTTTTTAAGGAACTTTCTTAACACAACTGTTATTTGAGCATTCAAAAGAAACGTGTGAAAAATCAACAAGGTAACAATATTCTAACTATTGGTGGTCTTGTGAGCAAAGATAACTAAAGCAACTACACTAATAGCTTTACTCTCTTCGTCAGGGCATCAGCAACAGCATAAACGATTAATGTTCCTCTATCCAGAACAAAGACACTAGAGGGCAATGTTAGTGTGAAAATGGGCTGTTGGTCCATTCCATGATACTTTGTTCTGAGAACATACTAGAAAACTGTCCCAGAAAGAAATCTGCCATTCAAATCACAGCACCACACTAAATAAAGCACCTTCCCAACAGCTCCAACAGCTTAACAAAAAAGTTAAGTGAACACATATCACATTCACAAAGAGTGGGTTCAATCAAGTGATAATTTTAAAGCTTCATTTGGAATACATTATACATCCCTCGGAAGGAGGGGTAAACCTTTATAATAAGGAATGAGAGCACTATTTTTTTTTCCTGGTAATATTATTAAAAACATTACTATTAGCATAAAACAAGCACATTAAGACTTACGGCATCTGTAAGAGCCGTGAAACAGTTGGCATGCCATTCTTCATAGCTTCACAGGTCAGAATGGATTCCAACACAGACACTGCCAAAGAAAGCACAGGAATGTACACATTTTTGCACTGCAGGATAGCAGACAATTCAGAACAAAGGTCTGGCACTGCTGTGTTCCTCCAAGCATTCCATCAACTAAGCAGTGATGAAGATGTGTAACATTTGTTTTTTATTACAACGTTACTATTACATGCACAAACGTTTCTAGACTGTTAGATGTGAGGCCAGAGGATAAACGCATATAGTTACGAGAGACTGTTTTATCACTTAGTTTTAAAAAATACTGTATTTATGTGCTACATCTATTCAAAGAAGAACATATTTTGCATCTTTAAAAAATTACTAAATAATCATTTCCAAGTGCAGGATTCGAAAGTCTTCAGGGTGACCTTTCACAGCATCTTAGCTAAAAGGCAGAGCATCCAGAAGCTGAGATGGAAACTTTCTTGCCTGCATACTAACCAACAAACACTGATGGTGCAGGAGGGAAGCTGTCTACAGGAATTGTATCTGGGGGTCTTCCATACGTCATTTCATATAGTAAGTGTCCAAAGCAATGCACATCAACACCTTCTAAAGTCTGCACAGAAACAAACAAAAAATTTTAAAAATATATTTTTTTCCCCTGACAGTTTGAAACCATGCAGTCATCCATTAGAAGAAATAAAGGACAATCGTATTTGGTGACTGAAAGAGATACTACTGTGATAATTCCTAAGCACGACCATTTCCCTGCACAACTTTAGCTCCGCTGAAGTTTAGAAAAACACCTCTCAAGCAAAAGAAATTACTTTTCTCTTCCTGTAAGTGTTTTTTGTATACTTTATTCTGTAAAAATGCATAAGGAGTAAACTCTTTTCATACACCGCAGTTTAGAAAGGCATATATTGATATGAGCAACAACAGAGCACATTTTCTTAGCGTAAGTCAAACAGCAAAGAACGAGGTTCAAGATATTATCACCAGTTACCTCTTTAAACGGAGGCAAATAAAGAGAGAAAAAAAATATCTACCAAACAAATCTAGGAGAGCCCCCTTCACCCCTCCTTAAGCCTGCACAAACTTTAAATAAGTGCTAAGCTCCCAGGCAGGATATTTCTTAAATTTTAGACTCATGTTCAGACAGAAATGTCTCCTCTTACTGATTAAAAGCCTAGAGATTTGATAGCACCAACAGATTTGGACTAACCATGAACTTTTGATTGTTTCTTTGACAACACTGTAGAACTTGTTCAGCAAGGTCAGCAAGCAGCTGCCTCGTGATGCTTTGTGCTATTTACTATAATGAGCACTTAAAAGGCAAGGCAAGATGCTGGCCAGAAGTCTGCATTGCTACAGCAGGACAAATTGGGTTTAGTAATTTTGTAGGGTGGTCGTATTTGGCTGTGCAAGCCTATGGTTTGGAGAAATTCTACAAACTAATATACGAATTTTGAAGAGGCAGATGTCTTACAAGTGTCTAATCTACTTTCACAGCAGCCGTAACAGCCAAGGTTGATTGCTACCCTCACTTAAGACCAAGTGAGGAGCTGCATTTGTTATACAGATAGACAAGTGCAACCAAAGCGTGGTAGACAACACACACACTCCTGTGAACACGGCCCAGTGTGCCAAGGGACCTTATAACAAGGCTGCAGTTCAGCTACATTTGTGCCAGCATCAGTGTCAAGAAAGTGCTCGCACGCTCTCCCTGCTTGCTTTGGGCCTCAGCCTCACTGCAGTGTGCTGGAATAAACTTCTGTGCAGCCACACGGTGATTTGGAGGAAAAGGGATTTGACAGAAAAAGGTTCAGGAATAAAAAGGGGGCAAGGGAGGGATTTTTTTTTCCCCCTCCAAGTCAGTTCTCCACAGAGGGATGCGTAAGAGTCAAATAAATGGAACTAATTTTTCAAAACTTACATTGATTTTCCGGAACTGTGAGAAGTATGATCGATAAAATGACGGAAGTCCCAACAAGGAATTTTCTAGGTCTAATAACTTGCATGTGTCTCCATCCAACATCACATTGCCGGAGTGAAGATGGCCATAAGGAAATCCTTTCTCATGCAAGAATTTTAAAACCTTAAAAAAAAAAAAAAAAAAAAAAAAAAACACAAAGCAGGAGTGCTGTAATGGGATACTCAAGATGATCTCAAGATATCAGATGCTCCTATACTAGACACATAATAAAGGAGGCCCCTATTTTAGGCTGCTTCCATGTTTCCCTTGCTCAGCTGTCACCATCACCTTTTCCTGGCTATTCACTCCCATTTCACTGGTAACATCTCCCACAAAACAAACATTTGATGCCAATCCTCAAAGTAGGCCTAAAATCACCTCCCAGAGAGACCTGAACCAAAAATTCACAATTACACTGAATAGTTGGAAAACAAACACCCTACACATTCCACAGTAAAATACTGCTTTTCCTTTTTTTTCCCCTCAGGGAAAAAATACATATATATTACTACCTCTCTCCCACCTCAGCTCCACAGGTACTAACTACCTTTCTTGGCAGAAATAGCCTCCCTCAGATATATCTAAATTCAAATCCCAGCACTTAACCTCCATTTAAATTTAGATTTGAAATCTGTTCTTTTTCTTTTAAAACTGAAATAAAACTTAGGTATTCAAAATTTTGTCTTCTTTTATCGGTTAAATTAATTGATCTTTAAAAAAAAAAGAAAGAAAGAAAGAAAGAATAAATCTATCTTCCTACAGTCATTGTCCTTGCAGTGTCACAGCTAAAATGTTTTTAGCATTATTAGAATCAGTGTAAGAAACAACTTAAATCATAAAGGCAGTCTGACTGGTAAATAAATTAAAAAGAAAAAAATACCTCTAATATTTGTCTTCCGTATGTTTTTATTTGCTGAAGTTCAAGACCTTGAATTTTTTTAGGATTGCAATACTTCTTCAAGAATGGGTCTTTTGGTTTTGCCTTTAAAGAAATAGACATATATCAAGTACCATGAACATTAAATGCAGTTTACTTAGCAATAGATGAAAAACAGTAAGACATTTAACATTACAGCAAATATTCCACTGTTCGAGCTTAAAAGAAAAATTACCTTATAAATAAGGTCCTTTAGTGTCCCTTTTTCGCTGAATGGCCTAATAACCAGTGCTGAAGATTCACTGGCGGTGGCAAAAGTGACTTTGTAAATATAGGGATGCTGCCAAAAGAAAAAGATGATACTGTAGGTTACATTTCAAATGACAGATACTGTACATTCATTTTTACTTGATTCCAAAGAAGAGATATGTCTGAATTAACTTTAAACTAATCATTTGGATTCTGTCACTGCCCAAGTTACTTAGTCTATACCCAAAGCAAGTGCAAAGATGACTACAAGTCTTGAAAAGCTGAAACAAAAGCTTGGGATTGCACAGTACTGTAGGAAGTCACCAGAAGACAAAACATAATTAACCACAACCCCAAAGCTCCTGTAATAAACCCATAATAATTGTGCTGAAAACATGTTACCTCATTGTGTGGCAAATCTAATTAAAAGGTTTGCAGGTCTCTAAATGAAAGCAACTCTAAAATTACAAACTATTTCTACTGGACTGCATGTACTTTTGCAAGATTAGCCCTTGCGAGCTTTTCCTTTGTGCTGGCACAATTTAAAAGTCATCAAGTAATACTCACGGAACAGGAAGAAAGAAGTTTCACAGCGTACTGTAAGTCTTTGTCAGACAAGTATTTATCCGGGCCAAGATCAGCCTAGAAATAAAAGAAAAAGAAAGACCTCATAAGGGAAAAGATTACATTCCATAAAGAAAATGTGATCTATATTCGTCCTTCACAAATTAAGACAGCTTCTTGGAAATACACTCCTTGTGAAGAACATCCCATGAAGCCAATGTTAAAAGGCTGAAAAAAGGCTGTGGTTTCGCTATACAAAGAATCTGACATTATTGTTGCCTCCTCCCTTCTCAGTATCTGACATGCACTACCATCACTGAATTACTTTGTCAACCCCAAAACTGGGAAATTGTGTTCTGATAGGGCTTAAACTCCCACCTTCTTCCTCTCCACTGAAGGAATTGCTCAAACCTACCCCAGGTTTGAGCAATTTCAGCTCCCCAGCAGTCTCACAGTTATGCTTTTGTAACGCACTTTTTTACTTTTGCAGCACACTTCAGCACAGAAGCGTAAGCATTTAGTAACAATAAAAAATATTTGGTAGCAATACATGTCTGCCTCAAAGGAGCAATTCATGTATATTTGTCAAAACTAAAGATCCTAATAAGAAAAAAAAAAAAAAAAAAAAAAAAAAACCCACCAAACCACCACCACCAACAACAACAACGAAAAGCAGTAACTTAAAAAGGATTGCTCTGCTCTTCGCTGTGAGCAGATTTATATTACGGCCAGCAGCTACATAATCATTACCACTAAGGAAACAGTAAACTGAGGTGCAGGATGGGAGCAAATGACCAAGGACAAACATTCAAACTGGATTTGCCAACAGAGAAAGAAAACACAAGTAGTTCCCACACCGCGCATCCACCTAAGGGCTTTCAAAACTCTTTCAAGTCTTGAGCTCTTAAATCTGCATCTCTGGCATTCAAACATGATAGTTACTACATATGAAACAAGCCAAGTTTACTAAAAAGACTTGAGGATAAGATGAAAGCATACCCAGCTTAACATTAGTCGTTCCTTTGGTTGATTCCTAATCTTCATTAAGAAATATTTCTTACGTATTCGCCAACCTGAAATGAAAGTCATTGGTAGTTTTAATTAAAACGTTACCAAATCACATGGCTTAAAAGCAGGACAAGGTTTGTAGGCAAGGATAGTATCCTTCTCTAAGGACAACTGGTATAGTTGGAAGAGACAGGCAAGTTTTCATAATACATGCTTTTCTTACCTATATCTTTTAATGGTTCTACTACTTCCCACTTTGGCTCTGATCGGAAGAACATTGAAACATGCTGTAAGGCAATTTCTGGGGAGGGAGGAAAAAAAAAAAAAAGAGAGAGACTATTTAAGTAGATTATATTCATATTAGATAATGTTCTTTGCCAGGAGGAAAACTTCAGGAATTCAGACTTCGTTTTATTAAGGAAGTCAGCAAAATCATTTTAAAAGAAAACGAGGTAGAAACAGAGTTAAAAGGAATTTGCATTTTTAACCTGAGAACTTACATCCACTGAGAAAACAGAAACCACTGCCTTAGGAAAACTTATCTTACTGAATTTGCATTATACCTATACTAAAGTTTAATTTCCAAGTTTACCAATTGCTCACAGCTTGGTAGACTCTATAGTATGTCATGAAATGTTTTAGCTACACCTGTAAAAGCGGTAACTTTTATATAACTTCAATGTGCATCTACATCACCAATATTATATATGAACTAATCAGTTCTTTGTTTTGCTACCTGCCACTTTGCCCTATTTTGCACAAACAAGGGTACTTTGCTGTCATAATCCCACATGCACTTCTGAAAAACAGGACAACTTTCTGGTTACTGAGTTTTCCTCCCACAGCTGGGACACAAGCAGGATATTAATTGATTATGCCCATCACGGATTTTCTCTAATATCACCTATCTTGGCATAGAAATACTTCAAAAAGTTAAGAATGCACTTTTTCTCTTCTGTACTCTCTCTTCTCTATCTAAAACTACCCTAGGAGAAAGTGAGAGAACAGGACAATACATATCATCTCATTGCTGTAATATTAAATAATGACAAATTAATAAAATTCTCCAGAGAACAAAGGCAACCTCTTGATTGTTATTAACTTCCCCAAAACTTGCTGAGAAAACAACAGTTCCAAAGAAAGCACTCAAAATTAACACGGAGGTCACCTTATCTCCTAGAGGATTTCAACTGCTTGTTCAGCATTAACCAGCAAACTCCATCCTTAAAGACTCACTGATAATTTACATCTCTTTCACAACTTACTGTAAAAACATCCAGGAAATATTCTTTACACTTTTATGTGCAAGAAACAAGGATGTTATGTAAAGGGAAAGCAGAAAGACAAGTGAAAAGGAAGTAGTAAGTTCCTGCTTCAGTAGGTCGTGCTCTTATGAAAATAAGGTTTGCATTTTGCAAAGAGTCAGTGTGCCTATGAACTGAATGTGCAGTGTAGCATTGCAGCACTTAGAGGAAGTTCTTCAGTCTACCAGACAAAAATTCAACCATTTCCAGTTGTTGAACTTGAAGCAGGATAAAGCGAGAGAAGAAATATTCAATAATGAAGAGAACTGATCACTAGGACATCAGTCTAAGTGTGACAGCGATTCCCCACCACTGTAGGTTTTTTCTTATTCTCATTGTCACCCTTCTCCCAAGTTCATCCTAAATAAGGCTTGACCCTTATCACATCTGTGTAGAATAACGAGAACATTTACTATTGATAACTACAGCATGATCCATGCACACACCTGGAAGAATATTATCACATATAATCACGCACACAATATGATCATTTTGAAATATTTCTTTCTCTGTGCCTTGGTGTAACTCCTGGTCAGCATTAACAGAAGATGTGCACACATTAAATTGTGATGCAGCGGTAAAAACCCTCACTTACCTGTGTAGTTTACAGAATAGCTGTTTGGATCCAAGAACTTTTTTACCAGTTCACAGTTGGACAGTATGTGATGGGTAGTAATTACATCGAGATAGGTCTGGAGTCCTTTCTGTCTTTCAGCTATGAATTCACGCTCCATATTTCCAATCAATTTTTTTGGAGGAAGAGGTAGACTTAGAGTTGAGATCTTAAAAAGAGAGGAAAAATAATTATTTTGCAGTCATGTTCTCAAAATACCTCAGGGCAGTAAGCTAGCAAGACTGAAAATACTTCCTGTATTTTTATGTGTTTTATTCTGTGTATATACAGAGTAAAACTTTGGATTTTTTGTGCGTTAACGACTGAATCATTTTTACTTTGTATATATAAGTGTTATGTTTTTTTTCTAGGTACTATTATCAGGGCAAGGAGCCAGATAACTCACATCCCTGTGTGAAGTTACGTGCAAATGCAGCTGCGCCAAGAACGCAAGGAGATAATTTTCTGCTAGTGACTCATGCATTTAAGATCACCGCACAAAGCACTCAGCTACTAAATGTAAATTTCAGACAAATTCTTTACAATTCTTGACATAACTTCGCCATAGCAAAACAAACAAACAAAAAAAACAAAACCCACCATTTCCTCATGTTGAAATTTATGCTTATTTAATGTATGTGCAAATTGATGTTTCCTTTGCCCCTACTGGGACATTATGGGTAATGTAAAAATCCTTACCGTCAGCTTTTTAACTCATACTTTCAAACACAGCGCAACTTTTCCATTTTAATTTCTAAATTTGTTGCTGTGCAGTTTCTGACAGCTATATGCATTTCACACCAGAAAAAAACTCAGTCTATTAGTGGGTGTACAGTAGTTGTTTTATCTTAAGTGCTACAAAACTTCAGTTAAAAAAAAGTCAGTGAAATACTTAAGACATCGGAAAGTAGAAAATTCTGCAGAAATCCAGAGCTTTATATAAGTCAGATCAGAGAGGGTTGTTTTCTAAACATGATCTAGGTTGCACACAGTATTTATATTCATTTGCGTCATGTGAATTGCCAGAATAAATTATTCATGTTGTCAACACATTGTTGTCCAGCAGATCAAAGCACCTGCCTTCTGTGTGCTGCATCTTCACTGGAGATAATCTTTAAGAAAAGCGTGTTGCAGAAACAAATTGCACATATGCATAAGGGATTAGTTTAACTGACTGGAGCAGAAATAGCCATCCCTTCCCTTTTTTCCCCCTCCTCTTCACAGACACAGGAATCACTCCCTCCAGCACTGGCACTTTTCTGGGCTGGAGAAGAGCTACAACCAAACACGAATTACAGGAGACACACAAATCATCCTGTCCACTGAGCACTCTTCCTAAAGAAGAAAAGTAATGTCCAAGAATAAGCCCAAAAGCAGTATTTACAGCACTTACATTTATCATCTACATGTAATTTTAACACTGGAGGCACAAAAAAAACTTTGTGTCTGGCAAACCACCCCTCCTTTAATTCAAAACTAAGTTTCTGAACAAAAATATAATGCACCTCTGATGTTAAAGTTACTCACTGAAAATCACATCACATCATAATTGCCTTCGAATTCTTGACTTGAGAGCTAGAAACCATCGCAGATGTGGTTTCTGGTTTATTATAGAAAAATATTTTATATAACAAAAGGAAACATAGGTATTTCTCAGCAGAAACTAACATTCACCCCAGGGTTTTGCAACTCTCTGGCCAAACATGTAGCACGGCAAGAGCAGTTTCTAGCAGGGACGAGCACCTCGCTGAGGTCCCAACTTCAGCTGCTTCCAAGCGGGGCAGGGCTGTGCGCGGGCCCCAGCTCAGGCTGATACCACAGAAGCACCTGGGAATTAACTCGCTTATCTTGAGAGCGCAGCCTCTTCAGGAAACTCCAGCCAAGAGCTGCCATAAAATGCACCATCCAAGTGAGTTCCCCTGCTGCCAACGCGGCGGCAGCCGCTCACGCACCACGCGGAGCGCGGAGGAGGACATCCCCTTGCCAGGAGCTCAGCGCTGGTGCACGGCACACACCTCCTTCATCCAAGCAGCCGCTGGGGTCACAGCCCCCAGCCTGGCTTCAAAATTCTCTACCAGCAATGCGCAGGTTGCAGCAGATTAGCAGGAGAAAGGTGCATTCCTGCTCAGTTGTCCACACACAACAGCCTGAAGCAGAAGCTAAGTGCACCACGGGGAATGGGAAAACTCAGGCCTTTAAAGCCCCAAAGAACCTCCAGCTTTTGTCTTCCAGGAACATTTTGGTTGTGAATACAGGAGGGCGAGTTTTGATGTTTTCTTACTGATTTTTTTTTAAACTTTTTTTTTTCTTTTTTCACTCAATTTTAATACACAAGCTGAGAGCTTGAAGTGCTTTAAAGCAAATCACAAGCCCTGAATATTTTGATGAAATGTTGTTGCTTAGTTATTTGCAAGGAAAGAATTCAGAAGTGCTGCATGTCTCACATCTACAAAAGTCTTTCTCTGACCTCAAATTCCTCCTTATCTCATTCTACAAGTTGCTGTCAAATTTAATTTATTGTCCAAAAAATTCCTGAGGTCTTTACTTATACTGTGCATCTCTTTCTCTACTACATTACATATAAGCTACTTAGCTTCACTTTCTAGACCTGACACTTGGACCTAACCGTGTGGCACCTGTCAAACCTATTTTTTTTTTTTTTTTACTAACGCTGCCTCATTTGAAAGTTAAATGAGATGGCAACAAAGTGTTTTCATGTCTTAACACATTTGGTTCCTCACAGTTAAGAGGAACTTGTAGCAAAATATGAACTCTATCTTTTTTTTGAAAAAAAAAAAAGCCTCCTCCAAGTTCTTTCTCTGTGTTCTCTACCAAAATTTGACTACGGTTAAGACTTCTGATGACCACTCTGTGCTACATCAACTAGCACCATCTCATTTCCGTGTGTTCCCGTGGACACTTACCTAATCTTAAATCTTAGTTTTCTTTGCAGCAGGAGTCATCTGTTTATTGTCTCTATTTCGCATCTAACACATGTGGTTTCTAGGTCATGGTAACAGCTCCTATGTTCTACCGTGTATTTAACAAGTAATTCCACAAAACTCGACCAAGTTCCAGCTATTGAATGAAAACTAAACCCGCAGCTGTGTAGCCTCCAGACTGTTGCAACTGATTCTTATCTTATTCCGACTGCAGCTTAACATCCTTGTGTGTTTTTCCAAACTAAGTTTCACTGGGCAGATAGCTGATTAAAAGGGCCCAAAAGAAAAAAAAAAGGGATGACAAAAGAAAGAAGCAGTATTAAGCCCCTAATTTGATACTATATTTAATAGAAAAGAAACTCTTAAAAACGAACAAAAAATCCTATCTTCTATCTCTCAGAAGTGCTTGCTTTTTATCTTGCTTGTCTACCTAGGGTGATGGAAACTCTGAGTAATGAGTTTCATTCCTGTATATATGAGTCAGTGCATACCCCCCAACTCACTCATATACTCTGCTTTTCTCCCCACACAAAATAAAAAGAAATAGCTGTGCAAAAAAAGAAAAAGAAAACGCACAGCAAGTCCAGTGTTTAACTAAGGAACACTTTTCAGTGATACAGAAAACCCTCACATGATAAGCAGCATCTGGAAGCGCTTTTAGAGGAATATAAATAATGAGACACATAGCACTTCAATGTTGAATTTATAAGGTTGGTATGTGGCTTGGCTTTCTTTGAATCAAAGAAGGAACAAATAATAACACACAAAACCAGAACAAGTCACAGTATGAAGGGAAAGATTCACTATCAGCCAATCCCCTCTATTTATACATAAATTGTACCACTGAGTTAAAACTAAATTATCCTGCAGGAAATGTAAGAGTAAAGGTGAAACAAAAACATTTTAAGTATATCCCTCCAGCAGACATTTTATTTTCATGAATGAAGAGTAAAAGTTACCTGCAAACTATTATTAAGCAAGTCAAAGTCACTGTATCGCCTCACAATCTGCAAAATATAAAGACAAAATTGAGGAAACATACTACTATTCTCATTCGCATTTTACACTTCAAAAAATCCCTCAGAGACCCATAATTCCCATTTATAACCTTTTTTTTCTTTTTCTTTTTTCTCTTTTAATCAATCTCCGTACAAATTCAAAACTACTGGATTTATGCCACACTGCCAGAGGGCAAAGAGTTGCTTTTAATATCTCAACCAGAAATACATTTCTAAATGTTATCTTAAAACTACTTTTCCAAAACTATTTGCGAGCGGAGGCCTCTGCAAACAATGTTTTTTCCCATGTTAGAAGCAAAATTATTTCATGAGCATCTTCATCACAACTTCTAGCTTTCACCGGTCATTCATCAGCAAGGCCGTGATTTTAGCAATACAGAAGGCAAACAGGCATTTGGGAGTTAAACATGATGCTCACAACAACACATAGTAAGAACGCAACACACACGATTTTCCTGTTTTCCTGGAATATTCACAATGGCAGAAGACAACGTGACTTCTGTAACTGGCAGCAATACTGTTTTTCTCACATTTCCAGACCAAAAGCATTGAAGCACTTCATCCTCCCAATAGAGACAATATTTGAATTGTTTCTAAAAAATCATCCTGGTTATGCGGATCACAGTTTCAAAGAGTTACCTGCCAACTGTTTTCTGGTGAAACTCCCCTCTGAACTCGGATTATGTATTCCTAGAAAAAAGGAGAAAGTTACTAGAAATGAGAATTACTGAAGTGAGTTATTTAGCACTTCTCTAAATACAACCACTATCCCAATAGGACACAAACAGAAAACTGAGATCAGATTTTAAGCTTCTAGGCAAATGTCAGAGTTGTGTTAGTTCAGAGCCAGTACCAGCTGCTCTGACTAGTTAATAGGGGAAGAGATGCAAAGAGTCCCTGGTTCTAGGTGCTTACAAGTCAGATATTTGCAATTTCATTTTCTAGGGAATAAAGGTAATATTAGGAACACTCCCCACATTATCTCTGTTGAGAATAGCTCGGGGTCAGGTGAGAAAAAAAAAAAAAGAAAGATGAAAAAAAAACCCTCTCCCCACCTCTAAAATCTAACAAGTAGCCTTCAGGAATTACTGCCTCCTTCAGTACAGGAAAAAAAGAAATGCCATAATGCAAGTACTGCCCAACCTCTAATTATTTTTAAATGGAAAAAAAGAAGTTATAACAACAGCTCTGGGGTGTGCTTGAGTAGCTAGAACAAACCAGTTTCTCCTGATGACAATTCTTAATTGCTAATACACAGCTAATGTTAATTACATGCAGATTAAATGGGCAAGTATATAAAAAACTTAGTGAACCACTTTTAGATTTTAATAAATGTAAATTCTCCTACCACAATTAGATTCATAAAGTACAATTCCTTTCAGTCTTTTCACCTCAAGCCCTGCTATGGCTTCTGTAAACTAATATCTGGTTAACAGAGCAATATCATTATTTGATATTCACCTAATTCTCTCAAGAATATACAAGTGAATCATGCACACACTACAGAGATACTTTGAGAAAACCCTGATTTTGCACATCTCTACTCTGAGATTTAAAACAGCTCTGAAAACACTCGACACCAAGAAATATAATCAAGGCAGGTCCTTTTTCTGAAAAGGTTGTAACTTCAGTTCTAGATAATACTTAATTAGCAAGGAAATAAAATTCATGTGTCTTACAAGTATAGTAGCAGATACTTCCTTTACCATTAGCATCCCTAGAAAGTTCTTATTACAAAGACGGTTGCATCATTTGCATTGAAAGACATGAAAATGAAGTACCAAAAATCACAGGATAAGGAGTGAAAAAAGAGATGCAACACTAAGGAGAGTCAGAGCAGACACACGGGCAGAAGACACGGGGTAACCCACGTGGAGAGCTGTTCTTCTACACTACAAGCTTTTCCTCAGACGCGGTGAGGTGGCCTGTATCCCCATTCCCTTGCAGCGGGTTCACCTTCCTGCTCCGTCTCCGCTGGGACGCAGGAGCCACCACGAGCGCTCGGAGCAGCCCCAAACACCCCGGGCTCCCGCACCGGGCACGCTCAGGAGCTCCGGGCCCACGGACGTGGCGCTAGAAAACTCACCCCAACAGCAAGAAAATGTAAAATAAATAAAAATTCACGGCACGGCTCGCGATACTTCTGATCTCCAACACCAAAAACCACTTTGCACGTGCGCCGAGGGGCCGCGCGGCCCATACGGCTTCACCCACGCTGCGACGGACGCTCAGACACATTTCGTGTAAAGTGCTGAATAAATTCCTCCATTTGGAACTCCACCAGTTCTGCTGAACTGCTTACATTAATTTCTGCAAACAGGAAGGACATATTAGAGCCTTAAGCAGAAGTTTTTCTGCTTTATATTAAACTAATGCTACATTTCAGATTATCACAAATAAACAATAATGAAACAACAGCGAGGAAACAAGGGCATTTCCAGCACCCTGGATTTATATGCTCGATTTGTCTGTTCTGTAGCAATAACTATGTGTACATATCTGGCATGTACCTGCATAACAACTAGATACTTCCATTAACCGAATGCTTGAACCGTGAAGTATTATAAATTCAGTTTCACAGTTAAAACTCCACTACAGGCATTCACTAATAACTTCTTTCAGCTTTTGTGAAGCCTCTTCTGTTTTTGGAAATTGCCTCTGGAATCACGCAGAACTCATTTTCCCCTTTTAAATGAAATTAAATGAACAGCTTGTGTCCTGAATAGTGTGCACATAGGAGGGATCTCAACAAACAGAAAGTGAAGCACATCAGAGAATCCCATCCCAGACTTAAATTTCCATTTGACATTTACCACTAAAACGAGCAGTGTAAATCAAGGGTTACAGCTACTCCAGACGAGAGCCAAAGGCAACACTTATCAGATGACATTATCCTGTGTGCTGAGTCTTAAGTAACCCAGAATTTATTTACTGATGTTTCCTTCCAAAGCACAGTGCTGATCAGGCAAAAATGCTATTCTGCTTTCTTAAATTCATTTAAAATACCTTTTCTTAAATTCACTTAAAATACCTTTTCTTATGAACAACTATCAAGTATCTGCAGCAATTTTAAGCCCCAAGAACAAAATTAAGACTAAGAAACATGGAAAACAATGTTAATATTTTAAGTATTTTAAATTATAACTTAAGTGGAAGTGATAGAAAATCCAAAATGTCATAAATTAAAACTATCAGTATTATAGTAGCATTCAACTGACTCTTCACAAAAGTCAAGCAGATATGCTCTCTCTGTATTCCTTTCTCTTACCCACTTGAAATCATAATTATTTGCTTGTAAAAGCCCAAATCCTCATAAATGATAACAGCTATCAACCAAGTTTATTCCAGTCCAAGCAGGATAACAACATTTGGAAACCTAATGGCAGGAATTGATTAAACAGACACAAGGAAGCCTGGAATCACAGCAAACACTCAGCTTTGCCTGTTCTGCAACTGCTGCTCCGCGTTCGGGCAAAGCAGGAAGAGCCTCCTCTACTAGCAGGCACATCCCTACCAAAAATAAAATAAAATAAGGCAGCAACTGCTTATTCAGCAAGCCTCCAAGGAACGCTGGCTATTTCCCTGAAAACACACACACACGTCAGTGATGATTCACGTTTGGTCATTCAGCTTTTCTGGTGTTTAGAGGCAGCAGCGCTATTGCCCAACGCCTACGCGGCCACCGTGCGTGTCCCGCGCACGCCGAGGACGTGCCCTTGCTTTCACTACGGTTCTATTGCAAAATAGATAGGGACCACTGGGTTTTTTTCCATACAGATTCAAGCATTTTCCCATTTGGTTCCGCCAGGAGCACTGACCAAGCTGCTCTTGATGCAAAGACATTCACAGCCTGCAAAAAGGGAGCATCCTCAGACATACAAGCAAGGAAAAGCCCCACTAAGCTCTTTCTACCAGCACCAAACGAAGCATAACTGGCCACCTTGGCACTACTTTGTCGATACCATTAATGGAAAAGCCCCCGAAGTCTTTTGTTTTTCTTCCAAGAGTTGATAACCAGAGCTGGAGTCAAAGAACAGAGCCGATAGGAAAGCCACACCGTGAAAGACAATCCCATTCCCTATATCTCCCGTGGTGACACATAATCCGCAGAACACGGCGCGCCGGGATTTAGTGAGGAGCTGACACTTCTTGCAGCAACAAGCTTGGGATTATAATTAGCAGCACTGACGCATGATTCCCACAGGGCCAAAGAGGAGCTTTCATCTCTGCGAGGAGAAAGCCCAAACACGCTAACACCTGCCAGGAGCCAAATTCTGTTGTGTTGAGAACAAAATCCAAATTCCAGCCATTTTCTTTCACAGCATCCTGATTTGATGCTGGGACAGAAACCATGCCCATATGAAAAAATAGATAAAAAAAAAGGAAACAGATCGGCATGCTCGATAATTTCTGTTTAGTTACAGCATGCAAAACAAGAGAAAGCTTCAGAAAGGGCAGGTGCTCAAGGTTCATGTCAGAAATCCCAGGGACTGATGATGAGCAGGCTCGGCGAGGACTGTTGAGATGTGCAGACCCTTGACTGTGTCCTGCAGAAATCCCCCGATGTCCTTCTACGTGAATGGCCCAAAACCCTTCCTAACAGCTGAGTTTACCAGCAACTTCAGAGAAGCCCTGGCCTAGACGGCAGAGACAGGTCTCAACCTGTAGAGGACAGACAATTTCATGCTACTTATTTCTCCCCACAGGCCAGGAGCTCATTAATGACCTTTAACTGGGAGCCACCAACAAGACAGGCCATAAAAACATTCCTCTGGGAAAACCTGTCCCTTCACAGCCCTCGGGGCCAGGTTTCTATGTCTGTTGCTTTAACCATCAGGACAGCCAAGCACTTCCTTTCACAACCTTGATATTCCACCAGCAGCTCAATATACACATTTAAACATGCCAAGTAAAGCAGTTTCACCCACGGGATCATTTCCTGGCGCCTCTGATGGAAAATGGTGTTGGGAGGGAGCAGGGAGAAAGGAAAGCTGCATGACCCCAGTTTCACACCATCATTTTCTAAAATCTTGTTCCTACCACTACATACTAACAGAGAGAGTTTCTGAAAAACATATACATATATATATATATATATATATATATATATATCTTTTCCATACATCGAGATGGATCAGCGATAACCGTGCTGCCTTTCTCCAATTCTCAGTCAACAGCAACTCCATTAATGCTGCTTGGGATTAACATTATCCTGAAATTACCCAGATGATTCAATTTGCTGATTTTCACACAGAGCCAGCATTTAGGTGGCCTTTTCCAAGTTCACTCAGATTATTGCCCAGATGCCCCAGCACTTTTTAAAACATCAGCATCGACAGCTCCGAACTTCTCAGATGGTCCTGCTAACACTCCTAGGTACTAATTGCATGGCAAAGGATGTCAAAATGTTTAACAATTGGTGTTTATTATCTGTATTAAAGATTATTGATAGATATTTTCATTATACGCAGCCAATTAAAGATAACTTATTTAAACAAAAAGCAAACAGAAATGATAGGGTTTGCAGAGGCAGAACAGGAAAAGACAAATTGCAAGTTGAGAGGGTTACATAATAAAGTGTAGGGAGCCTCTGGCCAAAATTGGGTGACATATTTTGCTTCCCCAAGAAAATCACCTCTAAATTTCTGGCTCAGGGTAGTCATTCTACTTCACAGATTTCTGCTCTCCACCAGTTTAATCCAAGGAGGCTTGCAAAGCCAACCATTACAAAGATCCAGGTCACCTTCAGGTCACATCAACTAAAAGTTTGAAAGGGTTTTATTTTATGAGTATTAAAAAGACAAAAGCGTAATTAAGCATGAACGCAATCCCTGCTTAAGTAGGCTGGATTGGAACAATTTCTAATAAGAAGCTCTTTTAAATGCTTATTTACAAAACCTCCCCTGGGAAAAGGAGCAACAAAATCAGGAAAGCAGCTCATACTCTCTTTACTAGAGGGCATAGTACTTATTTGCCATTGCACAACTCACCATCAAGCCTATCTGGGGTACAAGCAGCAACTACAGTATTTACCTGCATCTTAAACAACGCACAAGTTTGTCTGGGGACATGATAGATACAATTCCACATATGCTGTATGATTATTGTAATAGAGTAAGCCATTCAGCATGTAAAAGCTATGAAGTAGGACAACAGCAGAAAAAATAGGACGCGAGTGTACACGTAATGAAATGTACTGAGCAAGAAAATCTCTGTAGAGCAACAAGAGAAACAGTAGCTTTTCAATCTTCTGCATCGCTGCGGCCTTCACTGGAGAAGGGAAATAACCAGTATTTTTTTCAGGAATTACTCAGCAGTCAATAAAAATATTCTAATTACACTGCAAGACCTCCAAGGCAAGGGATTATTAATGTACGGCAACTAACACTCTGACAGCAACCTCTGCAGCAGCTAGAAGTGCATTGCTAATTTAGCAAGGTCACCAATGCAAACCGTAATATTGGATGTCTAAAACAAGCTGTGTTCAAACTTCGGCTGTCTTTTTGAGCTTAAGCTTGGCAAAAAACAAAAAGAAAAAAGAAAAGAAAACAAGCTTACTTAGGAAGTCCTGTGGAGGAACTGCATTTCCAAAATCTCAAAGTAAAGTGCTCTAATAGTTCTTTTCCTAAAGCCACCTCTAAAACTAATTGCATGGTATTTTTTTCAAAGTGAAGGCAGCAGATTTATAGAGGCCCCGTTCCTTATAAAGCAAACGTGCAAAGTCCTTTACAAGTTTTTAAAATTAATCCTGAAGTTTTAAAGACGTGTCTCCATTTTTTTGTATTAGAAAACAATTTAGGAGAAATATAAATGCTTTTTCAATATTTTTAAGCTAAAAACTATGAGAGTGTCAACATTCATCATCACTTAAGGAAAATGAAAAATTCTGAAGTGTTACAGGAAGAATTGATTTCAGCTGTTCATTTCCAAATGCCTTTAAGACAACAACGTACTACAGGAAAATTGGCTGTTTCACTACTTCAGTTTTAAAGTGCAGTGGATGAAATCGAAAAACAATTTCAGAAAAGAATAATGAAGTGTTCAGAAGACATACATGTATACCTTTCCAGTGCCTGCAACAAGTGTTGCAAACCTTGCATGTGCAGATATAAAATGTATTGCAAGGGACATGTCTAGAACATCCTGAAAGAAAATAGCAGTCTATGTAAGGCTTAAAAAGAAAGGCCCACTTAAATAGTGAAGATAGAGATGAAAACAAAATGCAATATGAAGCAGGTTTACTAGCCAATTTTTTTAAAAAGATTTTAATGGAGAAAATGCCTCTGTTGTCAGAATACAACATTTGGCATGAAGATGAACCACTCAGAAATGGTTTAATGCATTGGACGCAATTCCACTCCCAGTGAATTCAAGGAATTCGATGACAACCAAACTACCTCGTTTCAGCAAAATGGCTAGAGCACATACCTACCTACTGAGAGCACTGAGCCATACCTATGGGAAATGCCCAACACGCTACTGGAAGTTACATATTTACTCTCTCTTGCATATAGTGCTAACGACTAAAGCATGCAGAAGTAGTACTAAAGTTGACAGGGGGTTGCTAATGCAGTTTCAACTCTATTAAAGCAAGGTACCGCTGGAATGCCTCTGCAATAGAAATTTATTTGGCTTTCAAAATGAAAAGTACTCTGTAAGCACCACACTACAGAAGTATTTGTATCTGAGCACATTTGCAAACAAAACTCAGAATATTTGTACGACACATGTAACCGGGGGAAAAGAAAGGCCAAAACAAAGAAGATTCAAGGCGTAATTTTCATCTTCAATTATTACTGGAAATAAATACACAAAAATAACTCAAAAGCATGGAGATAACATACTAGCTCAAAGAAGAACAACTGAGTCCTTTTGACTTGAAAAAAAAAAATAACAAAAGGAGACTGTGAGCAAACCTGCAAGTTTTGTAGTTGCTTTTCCTAACAATCTAACTATGTTTTCTGGAGACTTGACTTACTCTTACCATGCAAAAAGTGTGAACCTCAAGAAAATATTTTAAATAATAGCTTTGTCCATTCTTGAGTTTCCGGGGAATTGGGGCACGTAGGTAGTAGTTTTAGGTTTTGCTTTCAGTTTTCTTTTGTATTTGCTTCTTTATCTAGGGGAAATAGAAACTCACTCTCTGCCAAGTGCAACCCTTTATTCAATGTTATTAAGTTTACATTTACGCAGGCTCTTGTATTAAATCTAAATTAACAGAAGCTACTTAGAACAATAGGCCTACAAACTATTCTTTTAGCACAAGCTTTGGTCTTCTGCTTGGTATTTCTCCATATCCTCAGAGCTTTTCCTCAAATTCTTTACCTTTTCCTTAGCTGGTTATTCAGCAGGCTGACTGTTTTCAGCACCTGTGCAAGGTTTAAGTTATTACTAGCTTAGTCATCATATTAAAGTTGTGTTTAATGCAGGGCTAAGTCATCTTCATATGAGTGTTTTTAGAAACAAAAATCTAAAAGAAACAGAAAAAATATTCATGGTTGCCTTTGTATTTCAGCTTTAGAACAAGTCTCATTTGTGAAGACCTAGTTCTCCAAATACCAGTTTGGGGTAAGGAAAGGGTGTATAAACCCACACCCTGTGAAGAAATTACCCTGGGGCAAGATGAGGGACAGACAGAGGAAGCATTCAGTTATTGATAACCCATTTCCATACATCTATAATAAAAAACAGTGCTAAAGCCCACAAAAGTATTTAAGCATCTACCTTTATTCATTAGAGAAGGGATTTATTTGGATAGTTTATTTAAACGAGGAAAGTTCAAGGCAGGTACAGCACCTGACATTACCAACAAAAGAATTATTCAGATGCCAAGGATGTAAAACCATGTGTCCGAAGTGACAGAATAGTCATCTTACATGAAATAAGAAAGCAGGTCTCTTGCTCCAGCCTCCTGTATTTTGTTACCCCACACTGCCTCTGCACAAGCCATCTGTGCTACACACACATCAAACCAGCTTTCAGCTATCAACAGGGCTTCGGCAGTAAAACAAACAATTACTAATAGATGTATCTTAGAGACAGATTTTTCCATTGAAAAAGCTCAGCACTTCAGCATTCTGTTATTAACAAAAGATCGGAACAAAATGGTACACATTTTCTTCTCCAATATCCATTAATAACAGAATACAGAGATGAGTGAGGGAAAGGGGGCAACGTTTGCTACCAAGCGCACACGTGGAAGACAACACAGAGACCAGCTGGACTGAAAAACTGCTTCCAAGCACTCATTCTAAATTTTCTTTTCTAGCCAAAATCATACAAAGCAAGAGAAAGAGCACAAAAAGCTATTGTCATTTGCACTAGCAAAGAAGTATAATAAGCAATGATGAAAACAAGTTAACGACGCAGCTGTAATGTGGTCTGCTAACCAGGGAATTTTAGAAGTAATACAACCTGTCGTACAGCCCAGCATGTGCGCACACACCCCTCAGCTACTGAAACAGGTAAAAACCATTAGACTCGTCAGAAATAAACCTCGTTAGCTGCACTTATAGTAGGAGCTGGGGCAACTGAGAGCCAGGACCTCCTAGACGACAGTGTGACTCTGAAAGCTTCTTCAAACATAACTTCTGTTCAAAGTAGTACTGCAACATTCGCTAATGCGAGTTCTTTGCGACATAAATAAATAAAAAACCAAAATGCTGAAGTGCAGATTACTTGTAGAAGACTACTTTATAACAGCATACAGATGAGTGACATACCCTGTCGGGAAGCTACAGCTATTGCCAGTCAGGCTAACAATATCCACCAGACACCAGGAACAGGTAGAAGAAATCAGTGCTACAGAAATGGAGGCAGCATACAGGGCAGGAGGAAGAACCCTTCTCTGTTTAAAACATGCTTCCCTCGAGTGTACCTGCTGCTCACAGACCTCTGGCCTCCTTTTTTTAGCCCAGCACTGCCATTCTCAGCGCCAGCAATCAGGAGCGACAGCCAGTTCTCTCTTCAAATCTCTCTCACGGTATTGCCTGGCCACACTGTAAGTAAACCCTAACCCTTAAAGTGGGAAACAACCGCAGGCAGGAGCTTACGAAGCTTGTGCCGTCAGCGCACGCTCAAAGGGAGCGCGACCGTTGTGGGAAGCTGGTCCCGGGCGTCCCACAGGACCCGGCCTGCGGCACAGCCATCGGACCGGGGCTCGTGCGCTGGGTGCCATCGCTCCCTGCTGCTACTAATAGAAGTGCTACTTGGATGCGTCTCTGCATCCAAGCTGTCCTGCCTCCACCAGTGCAAACGCGGCCCGGGCGGCGTTCAGCATCAGCACTTGGGCTGGGGCAGCCAGAACCTGCCTCTGTCCAAAACACAGCAACGAGCCCAGGAAAACAGAAATTAAAACAGCTTATTCGGGCAGGAGAGGAGGCCCCTTTCGGAAGGACGGGATGCTGGATGAGCCAATATGAAGTTCCCGCACTGCCAGCACCACGGGGGCAACCAGGAGCAGCACTGCTGGGCCTGGGCCATGCCGCAGGAGGCGCCAGATGCTTCCAGTTACCCCCTTTACTCCCACACCTACCCTGGTCGCTCCCAGTTACCACCATTTACCCCCAAACAGCTGCCCCCGACGATCCCAGTTACTCCCATTTCCACACAACTCCCGCTTACCCCACTACCCCCTACTCTGCTACCCCAGTTACCCCCATCACTACCCTCCTCCCAGTTACCCCTCACAACCCCCACTCTGCTGCTCCAGTTACTCCCACTGCTTTTGCCCCCCCCCCCCGCTGCCAATTACCCCAATCCCCCCACGCTGCTACCACAGTCGCTCCCAGTCGCCCCCGTTTACCCTCCATGACGCCTCGCTCCCCCGTACTCCCCCCATTCCCCAGCCTGCTCCCAGTTACCCCCCGGCTGCCTCCCGTCCCCCCCACCCCCGGCTCCGCGCTCCCCGGCGCCGCCGCCCGCCGCGCCCGGGCCGGGCCTGCCGCCCGGCGCCGCTCACCGTGTGCGAGTGCAGGCTCTGGCTCGCCTCGATCTGCGCTGTCAGCGGCACCGTGTCGTCCAGCAGCACCTTGCCGGCCGGCGGCTTCTCCATGAAGGCCATGCCGGGCCGGGCGGCGGCAGCGCGGCGCCGCCAACCTGCTTCCCGGCGCAGCCCCCGCCGCTGTCAACACGGCAGCGCCGCGGGCCCCAGCGCCGCCCGCCCGGCCTGCGCCGCGGCCGCCCGCCAGGCGGCGCCGCAGAGCCGCGCCGCAGGGCCCCGCCCCCGCCGCGCCGCCCGCCCCCCGGGGCAGCCCCGGCGGGGGCGGCCGCGCTGCGGGGAGGGCGGCGCAGGTAACGAGAGAGTTTCTATATTTCCTATTTTATTTTATATTTACCTCTCAGTTTTTACACTTTTGCAGCTAAATGTCAATCTTTGTAAGCACAGATTTGAGACTGTGGGGCTCAATCTGACGGTAACTTCATTTCCTTCCAGGGCAGCGGTGCACAACACCAGAACTGCAGGCATGGAAACCTGCTGCCCCAGTACTCACTTGTATTTTTACGCTGCAGGAGTTAATTATTTAACAGGAATAAATTTCACCTAAGTTGTGGTAAGCAAGACTGCAGAGCGAGCATTTGTCATACGCTTGGAATAGTGCAAATAGTCCCCGCTTTAACTCTGCCTTGACAGGAAAATGAGCTACACTGTGATTAAGCACCTGGATCTCAGAACAGAAGTATATCCCGGCTCTTCACACAATAGCCCCAGTACTCCCTCTACTGTTACTCGGGATGGGAGATACAGATTTAACTACTGCCTTAGTTTCTCACCTACTGCCTCTTCCTCAGATTTGACTGAGTTAATAGGCATAAACAGAGTAACTTCAGACCTAGAGGGGCAGATGAACAAGGAATGAGTGAAAGTATATATATACTTATTATATGTGTGTACTTAATATACGTGTGTGTGTATATATATATATATAAGATTTCTTAGGTCTTCCTTCACTCAGTTGCACTTCTAGGAGGCAAATTTCCACGGCAATCTGCAGTTAAGCTGATTTTCTTGGTTTGCTTATAATCAGGTGTTGTTAGGTAACTGAAGAATTTGAAAATATTGAGAGAGGTGCAACTTAAAGATATAGCAGGGAGAGGAAATTGTTTACGTTAAAGCTGACTACTGCTTATTTATGGAGCTAAGACCTTTATTAGTTAGCACATTGTTCACTGCACCAATATCAGATGGAACTGGTATATACATTACACAGAGAAATCCTGCACTATGTGCATCAATACCCTTTTCCTCCATCTGTTTGTTTGCCTGTTAAAGAGCAGCACTGTCCCCCCTCAAAATGTTTATTATCAATACAACTCTTCTGTAAAGTGTGAAAAAGTTTTAACTGATCTTAACCAGCCTCCATTTCCTTCAAAAGTGTTTTTGTCCAAAATAACCATCGCTGCAGCACAGCAAAGGCTTGTCTAAAAGCCTCAGTTCCGTCAGACTCCCTTGGAAAAAAATGAAGTTTCTTAATGCAGTTGTTATCAGTTTGTATGCGGTCTCTTAAACACTTAAAAGGTTTTGTTGAAAAGTGTCTGGATTAAGTATCATCATGTAAAAGGACAGAGTCAAAAGCAAGCATGTTTCTGACCTTTACTATTAAGTAGCATAGCATGAAAAGCTCTAATTTTCCTGTACCATGACTTTCACCATCCCTTCCATAACAGTCTTTCCACTTTCTGTGACCGTACACGATACAGCAATGTGTGCAACAGACCTCTTCAGTCGTTTAACTTCTGCTGCAGCTAAGACTTCTTCACCAACATATAAAGGAGATGGAAATCTGATCTCCTGAGAAAGAAATACACAACCTTGACCTGGCATTTTAGTACCTAGAACTGCAGAAATAAGTCCATTGATCAAAACTCCATGTACAATAGTTCTCCCAAATCTAGACTTCTTTGCAAAATCTTCATTTAAATGTAAAGGATTTGTGTCACCTGTTAAATCAGAAAAAGTAACAACATCATTCTGTGTAAAAGCTTTGGTAAGTTCAGCTTTGTCTCCAACTTTTATATGTAAGTGTCGAAGTAAGGGACATCCAAGGAGTGAGGTGGTAACTACACGTTTTGTCAAGGCTCTTTGCTGCAAATTCCCTCCAGAAATTCCACGCCTGAAGACCAGCAACATCTCAAGCAACTTCTGCTTCTTACAGCCAAACCAGCAACTGCATAATCAGTCCAATACTAGTTCTCTACTGTTCCCAGATAATGCAAGAAGAAATGGAGATGTCTAGTTAGGAAAAAAAAAAAAAAAAGAAACACAGTGAAGCACTACAAAAACTACAAAAGCCATCAAAATCATTCAAAGCAGAGCTGAAAAAAACTTAAGATTTCCCCTTAAATTAAAAGCTTAAAAGTCTGAGTCCAAGTAGATTTTTGTTTGGGCATCACTTTTGATGCAAAGAATCTTGGAACTCATTTTATGAAACCACATCCTAAGGAAAAGTTTAAGCTCTGGAGGCACACATTGACACAGGCATTTGAAACATGGTCTGCTGACTGTTAGAAGAAAGAAAAATGGGGTAGAGGAAATAAAAAGTTGGGCCAAGAATGAAGCTTTCATATTTTTCAGATCTGCTATTGAGATCAGAACTTGTCACTAGAGTGAAAATATAAGATGAGGAGACAACCATCACAGTTTGATTTTAAAAATCATTTTAGTCTGCAGGGAAGTGGCAGACAACCTAGGAGTGACAAGTTTAGATCATTCATTTAAGAGTACTAAGAACGGGATTACTTAAACGCAGGCCTGCACACCTGGAGTGAAAAGCATTTTATTCCCAAAGGAAAAGGTTTCTGTGCGTCAGTCACCTTTGTGTTAAAAGGCTGCGTACTCAAAGAGCCAGGTGATCCTACTGTGAGAAGTGACATGTCGGGGAAGCCACGTGGCCTCCCGGGTTTACCTGCAGCACTCGAAAGGCGCACCGTCTGTTCTGGTAGAAGCCCAGCAGCGTGAGAGCGCTCCACAGCTTGACAAAGCCACTGGGTAACAAGAACACGAACGAGATTAATAGGATTTGTCTGTCAAGGGTTTCCTGCAGCATAAACAGCTTAAATAAATATGTTACACAAACAGCAACGAAAACGGAGTTTAACAGAAGGTCATTTTTCAGCAGGTAGTAACGTTAGGCCCCAAAGAGTCATGTAATCACTGCAGTCTCTTCTCCTCCTCACAAGAGATGCTTACTGTAACCTTGTCAAATGTCAAATACGTTATGGCCCTTTTTCTTAAATTCTTTCTGTGTCTTTAAGCTTCTTCCTCTAATTCACCTGCTGTTATCTTCACCATTTACATCTGATAAGCACTGCCTTCTATTGCTATGGAAAGGGATTTACACTTACATATTTCAACAGCACTCAATTCTCATCAGACTATTCTGTTCTAAGCAGAAATAATACACTGATCTTATGTTTTTAAACATATGTTTTTAAATCTTAGTAAATTTTCATTTGTTTATCACATGCTCTATGCTTAGCTCTTCTAGTTAGGCTTGGTTCTTTGGAAATTGCATACAAACAGCACCAGTGATATTCTGAGCAACCTAAAAATGTCTCCCAAATAGTACTGAAACCGAGCTCCAGAGAATTATATTCCTGATGAAAAAATGAGAAAGTAAATTAACATTCTAGGCTGATTTTACAGAGATACGAACAAAGCAAGGTCAATAACAGAACATGGATCATATCAATTACCACACTTCTAGCTCACAGTCTAATGCATATCTGCCTTGCAGTACTCATATACTATATAGTAGTGTACCTTACCTGCTAATAACCCTTAATATTGCAGACATACTCTTTTCCTCGTATGTTAAGACATCAACAGGCAAAGCTGCTCCAACCTATGCAAAAGTATGGCACTGTTAAATCACTACTTTTACAGCAGTTTATACAAAAGTGATTTTATTGCCAGGACATGACTTTGTTAAAGACAAGCTCAAATCTCAGGTGAGCTATAAAAACATTGTAGTTTTTGTACACTATCCTCGTTTTCATAGCTATGTGGAAAAGAGCCACTTTTACCTCCCCCTCCGTTACAGCTGGGGAAACAGAGCCCCGGGGATGCCGACGCACCCTACCCAGTCACCCAACGGGGCAACAACACGAGGAACACCGGGGACTTCCCAGCCCCTGCAGCTACAACCATCCCAGAGCTCTGCTTCTAAGCCCTCGCTTCAGCAAAAGCGCCAACACCGCCGAACGCCGCCCCACGCCCCGCCCGGCCGGCGCACCTCGCCGTGCAGCTCCCGCAGCGCCGTCACCACGAGCTGCTTGAAGAGCGCGGCGCTGGGCCGGGCCGCGCCGTCGGGCAGCTCCCTGCGGGAAGCAGAGCGGAGGGCGGGCTCGCGGGCTGCCGGCGGCAGCTCGCGGCCGGGGCGCGCGCGGCGGGGAGGACTCACAGGCGGACGCGCAGGTAGTGGTGCTCGGCGGCGCTGCGCAGCACCCGCCGCTCGAAGGCGGCCGGCGGCGGCTCCGCGCGGGCCATGCGGCGGCGGCGGCTCCTCCTCAGGCGCTGCCCGCCCGGCGCCGCGCGCAGCCAATGGCGGCTCCGCTACGGCGGCCCCGCGGGCCCAACGCGCGCGGCGGAGCGGGCCGTGAGGGGCGCACGCGCTAACGGCCGCCAACGGCCTCGTAGCAGGAGCGCAGAGGCGTTAAAGGCGCCGGCCGGGCACCCACGCTGCCCTAAGGCTGCTTTGGCCCTGGCAGAGTCAGGAGAGGGAGCAGTAGGTCCCGCTCCTGAAATTAATCTTCTCGCTGAAGTGATTCCCGCTGCTTCAGGATTGTAAAAGTTGAACACAGCGTTGGAGAGGGGCAAGCAGAGATGCTTCCTCACGGCCCCCTTAAAATAGTGGTTGAGAGGCTGTTACTGGGGCAGGTTGGTGGCTGGAAGCAGCTGGAACACTGCTGGAAAAGCAGCTGAGCCTGGGTGGAATCCAAGCAGGAGGGCTGTGGTAACTGCACAGGGGGAAAGACACTGCTATTAACACAATTATCATAGTTGCTTGAATGCTTAGAGCACTTAGAGCACCCAGGGATGGCTGTGACACATCCTTCAGAGAGAAACAGCAGGAAAAAGTAGTATGAACAGAACCTTTCTCAAGCTAACCAACATTCCCAGGATAACTTCAGTCTTGCAACTTTTGCTTAAAAGAAAGGGTTTATCCAGGAATTCTCAGAAAAATACACTATTTTAAACAAAACCACCATCTTTTATGCCCTTTCTCTGCCTTTGGTGCTTGACAACAAGGAATAACTGGGCAGTGAAACAATGATCTTCAAAGCTGTGGCTAGTTGTCACTAGTGAGGATTTCTTCATCTCAGATGCTCCATTACCACCAGGGCTTCTAAGGGATCCCCCTTCCTTGCAGCGAGATCCAGCAGTGGAATCAAGATTTGAGGTTTTGCTCTGTTCAACCCCGATTTTCTCTCTCCTCAGTCCAGCAGGCAGCTCGGCCTCCTTTGGTGTTCAGCAAGCTTTGGAGGTTACCTATAGCTCACCAACATCTATCTAAGGTTTTCCTAAGAAAAACACCTGGTAAAAGCCTCCTGAAGAGGTCATCTCATCTACCCGTGCCTCAGACAAGTATATAATCCTTTGGGCAGAGATCTGTTTAAACTGTTTCAAGAAACATATAATGAAGATTTCACACATATCCAGTATCTGCTTGAGCTGTCTTCCAGGCAGAGCTTTTGAATGCTTAGACTGTACCAGGAAGAGGCAGATTATGCCCAGTGTTAGGTATTTGTCCTAGCAACTGTGAGATCATACCATCTTGTTGAAATCTTTGTGTTTCAAGAGTTCCCTACCCCTCCCAGTTTACATTTTATACATCTTTTTATTGTGCTGCTACCCTCTGGCCCTTTCAAATGTCAACATCTTCCCAAGCTAAAGTGCCCTTACTACTCAAGCACTGCAGTAAACTGAGTACTATAGAATAGCTGAGGCAAAACATTCCCATGATTAAAACCATGATGCACTGGAAATACTCTCCCTAATTTAGAAACTGTACATAAAATAGTAAGCATTTAGAATAAAGTTTAAGCAAAAGCAAACTTTAAGAATTTGAAAAAATAACTTCACAAGTACCAAACTAATTTTAAAATTATTAGGCTAAAAAAAAGGCAAGTTGCTGTATGACATTCAGTAGCCGTAAGTATAGGGCAGCAAGAGATCTCCAGAAATATTGTAATTCTCCTAAGAACTGAAAATCAGTTAGTATACTGCTCAAACAAAATCAAAAAATTGATTTTACAATAGCATGGCAACCATATCACAGCCAGTTTTATTCGGAGCAACGATATCTACAGAAAGGTATCACTTAAGGTATTAGTTAAATTTTCTCATCAAACAGTAAAACTCGGTGGCTGGAGGATGTATAAATCTATTCTCATTATTGCAATAGGGCAAGTGTTGTTTTCTATAAGGCTCTGATAACACAAGCAACAGTAACTCTGACACTCCAAGTAAATTTAGTTACCTGCTGGAAAGTCCAGTTGTTTTTTAAGCACTGTGTGTAGGGGCACGTCAGCTGCAGTAAGTCAATAAAGAGCACACACCGGATTGTACCAGGAAGGCTGGACACGACATGTCAGCTTTTTATTAACCAAAAGTGAAGCTGAACCCCAGAGTGGTTTAACTTTTAAAAAATATATGCTCATATGGCAGATATTTTCCTTCATGTTCAACACTGTAATGCAAGAATTGAATTTTGCAGTTGTTCATCCTTTGAGGATCAAATACTAAATGTAAAATGCATTCAAATAAGGGTCCCCTCAATGAATCAATGAAGAAAAACATTTAACTCAGAAGAACAGACCAATTTTAAGAACTGTCTTATGAAATTCTCCCAAGTGAAAGACCATTAAAGCACTTGGAGCCTTGAGGTAGCAACTTTATGCAGGATTTAATTCTCCTCCTGCCCCACAGAGTGGAGGAAAATTAGTAGCGCATTATTAGCTCCAGCCAGCTAAATGGAGTTGAATATTCCCTTGTGAGGTTCTCTTGCGCCTCGAAATAGCATTGTAGTGCTGTAGACCATCAGGAGAAAATCCACAAAGAAGGCCTCTTGAAATAAAATATATGGTTTGAAAGAAGTGGAAATAAAAAACAACAATAACTGTAACAACAAAAATTGACTGGAGTGAAAAAAAAAAAAAGTTTGTATTTTGGCAAGACTAGTTTACAAATACATGTCAAGAACAAAAGTCCATTTTCAGCCAACTGAAAAGAAAGGATGGAAGTGACATTCAAAGGGTTTTCTCTTCTTGCCCTCTGTGCAAATTTGTATTTTGTTTTGTTAAGAGAGCGCTTTTGCCCTTTTTTCTTTCTTTTTTTTTTTTTTTTTACACTGTGAAACCTGTGCTGTGACATTAAACAGAAATACCATATGCCAGGACATTTGACCACTGAGAAAGCTCCTCTCACTGACTTCACAACAATCACAAGCAGGGAATCAGATATAAGAGACTTTTTCCTCCAAGTCTCAAAGACACTACCCTCTTTTACCCACTTTGCTGCTGAGTTTTTAATAAAAATTAGATCTTCCTCCATTACCAATCTCAGAGAATCCACAGCAAATTTACTGATCGCTGAGCAATAACAACAAAGACTGTGCTCATTCTCCACGACAATTGTGATGAGCAGTCACAGTGAAAAGGAAAAAACTGGGATACGACGACACAGTCAGGACTTTACAAACTGGTGTCTCACTTCACTCCCCTCAGCGCTTTCTGACTCTGTTCATTGCTGGTGCTCCGCCAGGTAACCGCTTAGCCAGGCAGCGTTGAGCATCTCGCTACAAGGTTCTCTCTGCTTTCCAAAGTTACACAGAACAGGCTGGTTAAACCAGACTAGATTAGTCAGGCACATTGCAAATCACACCCTTTTAAATGGGGCGAGCTTCTTACAGGCTCACTCTCCTTCAGCTCACAGTCAGATTGCCTCTTTGCACCACAGAGCAACATCACAGCAATCCTGGCTGCAGGATGGCACTGCCCAGTATGACTTTGCTGCAGAGAGTCTAGCAAAAGGTCAAAATTACTTCAGAAGCTTGTTCTTGCTCACATGGGATCCCAAGCCATTGATTTTATGGTCTCATCCTTTCCTTTGACTGCTAGAATCATCAAATCCTCCCCTTCAGGCAGAATTACCTAATTACCAGACAATTGCTTGGTGTTTTTTTTTTTTTTTTTTACTGAAGGCTCTAAAAACCACAGCCCATCTGTAAGGGAGCCCAACCTGCCAGACCCCACCGGACAAAGAGGAGGAAACTGTGCCGGGAGGGACAGAGGCCAGCTGATGATTTCACAGCAAATTTCTCTTTAGTTCACATGACAGTTTATGCAGTACAGAAACTCATACTAGTATGAAGACCAGTTTACGTTTAGATTGCTGGCTAGTCATGAGCTGGCTTCAAAAAGACTCTATGATCCCAAAGTAATTTAAAGTATCTGTTATCAAACCAAGGACCTAATTAGTGTTTTTTTGGGGTTTTGTTTGTTTGTTTTTTAAAAAAAATCTGCAATTAAAACAATGATTTTGTCTTTGGTGTTAAACCTCAGAAGCAGGAATGAAGTACCTGCTGCTTCTTTGGCTATGATTTATTATCAAAACCACTCCAGTAAAGTAATAGAAACTCACTGTTCTAGAATACATGCAGTTAGAAGAGCCACTGGACATCACGATCAGAACTCTAATAATATGGAAACACCTCTTCCAGGATGTCCATTAGGAATCTATTTATATTATATAAAAATATGATTCCAATTGCAGTAACTGGACAATACCCATTCAATCTTACAAAGTTTCCATCTTATTTATATTTCAGAAACTGGGAGGAGCTCATCCATTTAGGGAAGAAATTACTGTCCAGAAACCAACTCGGAGTTGAGCGTAAGCATCTTGTGCCTTAAAGAAATGTCCATTGTCATACTATAAGCAGGAATTTAACTAGCATCCTTCTATTGTTATTCACATGGCCATGAATAAAAAGAGCAATTTCTGTTCTACTAGCACCCACAATTAAAATTTCATAACCCCATAAAACACAAATTTTGCATGAGCTGAAAAATTCAAATTCAGAGGCTCACTAGATTTATTACCTATAAATTCAATTTCTTAATATAAATATTCTGTTTTACACCATAAAAAATACCCTTCTTATGGTCTGATTCTTATTTAATACTCTGATAAAATCTTAGCAGTATGCCAATTAAGGTCATTAAAACTAAAGAAATAGAATCTACCTAGTAAATGCTGCAAATTTAACAGGTACTTTAGATAACTCACCATTATCTGAGTTATCACCTAAATCAAAAAGACTCCTCAAACACACCAAATGTGCAGTTAGCAAAGACATTTGCTCCACAAATTCAAATGCTGCCAACTTTTGAAAGATTTAGCAAATCCACTTCGCATCTGGAAGCATCCAATTATCTAATGAAGTTAGAATACTGTGAAATATTAGGACTGGGGAGGGAGGAAGATCCTGTAAATAAGTAGAGAAATAGTCTTCCTTTAAATTACAAAATGTTCACCTCCTTAAAAAGCTTTAAAACTGACCCAGACAACAGTGCCCTGGGAAATCAAGCAGTATAACGGATCTCTGTAAGCAAGAGAAGGTTATATATTGTGAACTCTCCACAATAAAATCTACTTGGTGTTAAGAAACAAAGAGCAAATTTTGGGAGATGACAACTATGAAATCTTCGAGCCATTTTCTTTGCTGCTCAGAAAACGCTTAAAATCTAGTAAACTTCATTTCCTGCATTTCATTGCTAAGCAGCTGTCTGCTGTGTCCTCAGGTAGGTTTAAATAACTATATAAACAACCACCACTCTTAGCAGGTTGAAGAAAATTGATGCCACCTTATTAATTGACTCCACGGTTATTTTTAACTTCGTATTTGGATGCTGCAGTTAAAAAACAAATTTGACATTGCGTAAGGAAAGTATCAGAACATAATAAGCTTGTAAAAGGCTCATTTTCTACATGTTGCCTCTGCAGAACAGGCAGCTTACCCCTACAGAATCTGCTCTGAAAATTTATGGTGGTAACACCAGAAAGAAGGAAGCTTCTACATCTTGCTCACTTTGGGTTTTGTATCAGGCACTTGAACTGTTGGAGAGATGCCATTTTGAACCAAGTAAGTGAACATAGGGTTAGAATCATCTTTAATCTAGGTCTAGTAATGAAGTATCAGCAGCAAAGTGGAGGCATGGAGTGAGCAATCCATCTGTGCTGACACTTTTTATGGTTTCTAAAATGCCCAAAAAGACAACAGCCGTAACTGTTCCATAGTGTCCATTTCCTTGTGAGTTGTGTTGCTGATCGGAGGCTTTTCTGCGTCTTGAACTGAGAAGGCATTGAGGTACCCTGTGCCTAATTCCCTGGATCCAACAGGTCCATGCTAGAGCCAAACAGTGCCACCAGCTGCTCTTCATAATGTGTTATATTCCTCTTCATAATGTCCATGCAGGGTCCAAGCAACCTCTCAAACGCCTGCACATCCATGACTGCAGAAGAACAGAAGTGAAAACAAAATTATCTATCAAAATGATTCCATACGCCAATATATTTTCTGAACTCGGAACACAAACCTCAAGACTAGCCCCTTTGGTTCCGAGTCTTCAACACAAGCCATATAAACAGGAACCGAATTTCAGTCTGTACTGTTTTTTAAAGAAATAAGGTTCATAAAATACACACCTGACCTCAGGGATAAATACAGAACACAAATATACACAGTTCAAGTATAAATCCATCACCTAAAAGCAAATTTTAAGCTAGAAATTGATGCTGAAGACTGTGGCGCAGGCACCAGCGAGTCAGGGTACACCACTTCCACTTCCCTAGAGACAGACCATGCAGAAGTAACAACTCACGAGGCAGTTATCCTCACACACACTTGAAACTAAAGATCTGAGGGGGAAAACAGCAGTGCTTCTCCAAGTTCAACATCTGACTAACAGGTACGGAAAGACAGCCAGGTTGTGAATAGTAAAGTCTGCAGCACAAGTGAAGCCTGGAAAAGGCTAACCAGAAACCTAAAATGCTTCCTTACCTAAACACTTAACTTCCCCAACAGCATAGGCAGAGGCTGCTCTGGGTTTGTTGGTAACAAGTGCAAGCTCTCCAAAATACTGTCCTCTGTGACACTGGGCAATCTCCACTTCTTGGTTAGCATCCTTACTTGTCATAGTCTGTGAAAACAGAACATTTCAGTTACTTTGCACTGAAAAGTTAATCCCACACATCCCTCAGATGTGTAACAACTAATTGGTTTAGGTTCTTAAGACTAGCAATATCCAAATCATAGGCTGCAGACACATTTACCACAGGCTTAATTAGAATTTTGGTTAGAAAAGTGCATGCTGGCCCATAGGAAGCTTTGGAGATGGGCAGATATTCATTGTTTCATCTCTGGAAAACAAATGTTTACTAAGTCACTGAAGATAAACAGCCCTCCCGCTTTCTTTTTTTGCCCCCCCCCCTTTTTTTTTTTGGCTTCCTAGCAGAAAGTTTATCCCCATCCTTAATACCAGAGAGTGTAGAGCAGGTCAGTTTGCAGAGAAGCAAAAACTCTAACCCTCCAATTTTAGTAAAGTTATTTACAACCTAAGTTACTTAAAAAGATAATGGTAAATACTATATAATAATAATAGCTTAAAATATGTCATGCTGGATTTTTGTGTAGCACTTCTATTAACAGAGCAAATCAGGGATTCATTTAAACCTAAAGCATCCTCTTTGAACTCACCTTGCTTTTAATCAGGATTTTTACTTCACCAGATTCTACAATGTAAAAGCAATCTGCTTTATCACCCTGTGAAGAGAAAAAGGTAAACCAAATCACTTTTAAGCTTACTATGAAAGGGAAAAAATGATATTAAAGTGTTCATTCTGACCTAGGCTTTGTGTAGAAATCTGCTGGAATTGACAAACTGACATCAAAGCAACGTGTGAGAGAGAAAACTGAAGAGCCTATACAAAATATAAGTATAAATTGTTATTAAGGTTTTAAATCTGTCAATTTACAAGTTAAAAATTTATAGGGAGCTGAACAGAAGTATTTCTCATCTCAAGTCTGGAAGTGGATTATGGTAATTATAGCAGTCAGAAGAAAAAAGACCAAAAGTAGAGGAAGACAGAGATTATGGACTGCTTACACAAACTGGACCTACATAAGCCAACAGCACTGGGTGGGATGCCTCAGAGAGCTGAGGAAGCTTATCAGTGTCACTATGAAGCTCCTTTTCAGTCAACCTAAAGTGGTAATTGTAAGTAGGAGATATCTCTAGGGAAAAAAAAAATCAAAACAAAATTAAAAACTTAAAATTTTCAAGAGGATCTGGGGAACTACAGACCAACCTGCATAATGTTGGTCCCCAGAAGAACTACAGGGTAATTCATAAAACTGTGAATGAAAATGAGTGAGAAACATCCTATCCACATGGGCTCAACAAATGGTGGCCAGGAGTCTGAAATCCAAAGAGACACTAGTAGTAGAGACATCCCTTAACGGCTGATTTTGGAGCCAAAACTGTTTGGCAGCTGTGTTAATAATGGGATGATGTGACAGAATGCACCTTTGCAAACCCATGGATGGTACCAGACTGAGGAGGGCAGCTGATACCTTGAAGATAGGGCTGCTACTCAGAGGGACTAGAACAAGAAAGAACCCCATGAAGTTTGACAAGCGAAGTCCTAGAAGAATGCCATGCAAGAGGACAGGCTTAGTACTGAAGCACTAAGGAGCCTCTTTAAAGGAAAGGAGCTGGGGATCCTAGTGCACAAGGCAAATGTGCAGCCAGCAGGTCCAAGAAAGCATTTCTTCCCAACTATTTAGTTGTGATAGTGAGGAGTTTCTTTGCAAAGGCAGCTGTGGGCTTGGTGTAGGACTGGAATTCTGAGCAGACAGCTTGTTTCTTCCTGCCGTGAATCAGAGGTGAAAAGAATAAAGGCTTCAAGGAGACGAAGTCTGGATAAGGAACTGATATGGGAGGGAGCTGGCTCATCAAAACTGGGACACAATGTGAGGGAGATAAATCCAGTATCAAGTCAAGTGCAGTGGAAGAACTCAGACACAGTAAGCAGGGCTGGAATAGGGGAACAAGCAAAGCCAAAACAGCCTAGAAAGGGGAAAAAAAAAAAAAAAAAGAACAGAATAGTATTTGAAGGTAGTAGAACTGGAAGAGAAGGAAGAGAGACAAGGCTTGGGCGAGAAGACAGCATGTGACAAGAAGGATGGAGAGATGACTAGGCCTTAATTACTTAAGAATGATGTGAGAAGTTGATGCAAGGCTTAAACTTGTGGTTTCAGAAGAAGTTAGGCTCTTAAAGGCAAACCATCCAGCACAAAGTTTTTCATTCACTCTTGCCAGCTCTCATCACAACATCAGCAGACACAGTCAGCCCAATTCTGTGCTGAAAGAGTCATTACTTACTTTTCTAAAGAATTCAAATAAGCTTGGTGGGAGATGTAAGGACTTCGCTGACATGCATTAATAATTTTCAAGTGCTTTAAAACATACTTCACTTAATTGAAGGATCAAATTCCAGAAAGATAATTGAAATGTAAAATTATCCACATGAGAGAAGAGGTTCATGGTAGTGATGCAACTTCTGTAATATAGGAGCTATCAGAATCTTTTCCAAGTATTGAATTTTATCTTCTTCAGCAGTGTATAACCAATGTCCAGACCAATCCACATTATTAAGTCTACTTTTTTTTTAATAAATAAATTCCTATCCTTAATTCAATTATTACAAAGATTAAAACCAACTGCATAATTAGATCACTAATTGTTTTTGTTCAGACTCAGATTTATAGGCTTTGATTTTCCTAATAGTTCAGTCTCCAGTTCTTAAGCAACAAGATTTTCATTTTATAAGCTGAAGGGATTTTTTTGAGAGAAGTAATATCAGTACTTGGTATCAGCAAGCAAGACTTCTGGCATTCGAGTTATCTGACATGCAAGGTTGCTATTATTCAAGCCATTATCAAGGAATCATACTCTGTTTATTAAACAAGACTGCTGTCATCAAAAACCTACCAATCCTGCTCAACATGTTCTAGGTGTCCCTGCTTGAGCAGGGGGGCTGGACTAGATAATCTCCAGAGGTCCGTTCCAACCTCAACCATTCTGTGATTCCAAGTAAACCAAGGACTCTCTTCCATTAACTTAATTTAAAATAGGGCACTTTCTTCTTACAGTAGAAAAAAATAGCAAAAAACGTAGTAGGACGTTCTCAAAATATTCAAAAATCGGTTAAATAAGTTGGAAGTACTAAAAGTGATGCAAAGTTAGTTTAAGTAATATGATTGTATAAGCAAATACAAAGTAGAAAGAAGCAGAGAGGGGAGAATGATAATGCATATTTAGACTCCAAGTACCTGAGAAATGATTCGTTCCCCATCTTGATACACTTTCTCCCCTATTACATCCACTATTTTCATTCGCTCTGAAGGCTGGAACAAAGAGGAAAATTAAACACAATCACTTGCTATAATACACTTCTGGCAAACTTTGCAGCCCTGTCAAAATAAAAATGAAGAGGCATTCACGAGGCACCCATATGCCACACTGTGGTACTAAAAATGCAGCCCCTACATATGATATACCACAGTGTCACTGTGCAACACAACTGTCAAAGCAACCATTAGGGTAAGAAAACTTCCATTCCATTCACATGCTTTTCTTACCCCAAGGTTTTCAAGTAAGTGATTGAGCTGTTTTAGAGAAAAGAAAAATCGCTTCCTGTAAGTTTCAATTAACATTTTAAGAATTTGTTCAGAAAGAAATCGGAAACTTTCTAAGCACAAACTTCAATGAAAAATACCAGTAAAATATTATCCAATTATCTTAAGTCAGCATACACTTGAACACAGATTTTTGTGAGCGTATGTGTGTGTGTTTTGATCCAGGAATTCATTCCTACTGTGGAGAGAGGAAGAGAATATGAAATAGGTCTGAACTGTCAGCAAGCACTACAACAGGATGCCCAGTGAGGGCAAGAGGTGCTAATCTGACATAGCCACCTTCATAAACAGGAAGAGAGAAAGGACAGTCTCAAGAGTTAAATTTCTCTCATGTTTCCTGCTGTCCATACATAACATGACAAAACATGCAGAAAAAAAAAGGAAGAAAGTTATTACCTCAACAAATGATTCAGTTTTAAATCCCTTCCTCTCACAAACACACTTGAATCTAGTCCTTGTCTAAGGAACTGTGTAAATTCTGATGCATGCATGATTCAACTGCAGTTTGTCATGCAAAAAGCTATCCAGCGCTAACAAGTTATTTTTCTATATCCTTAAATATTTATGAGTCATTTTTGTGCTCAAAAAAGTCACGTTGATGGAACTGTTTAAACCAGGCATTGAGGGAGAAGGTGTTGTGCAAATCTTTCCTTCCAGAGTTGTCAGAGTATCTCCAAATTAATATACTCTAGAAATTCACTTTCACACCTAACAATACTGTTTTGTAATCCTCTCTCAAGTGGATTGCAAGGGATTTTACAACACTAAAAATTGATGCTGAAAAAATCCTTATCATTAAATATATATATGTATGTGTATATATATGTATAAGTGCATTACAGTACAAGCCAAATGTGAACACTTATCAATGCCTAAAAGGGCTTGGCATGGCTCTCAAAGTCCTCTGATTCAGTTTGATTAAACAGCTTAGGAAACATCCCAAACATCATCACAGCATGTGCTTGCTCTCCTGAGTATGGGTAAAGGGCTTAAAGATCTGTTGCAGACCACATCTTGGCCACAAATATAAAATTCATTCATGGCTGATAAAAGCTGAAAACCTTAGTGCAATGTGTCATTAGTTCTGCACCATGACCTCAAAAGAAATCATAGCCACAATTTTCCAGTCTTTAGTTTAACATCTCTTCTCTAGCATACTTATGTTTTGGTATTTTTATACACATAGCTTTCTGATTTTTATCTCAGTTTATCGTCCAACTGTGAACAAAGAAGAATCTGAACAGAATGTTGTACAATTTTAACAATATAAGTTTAGTTGTCCAGTAAGTGATTTCAAAGTAGCTCAAAATTTTGCTCTGAGCAAGAGACACATAGGCTCCTGATATACAAGAAACTGTCTCTGCAGAGCTAATGTCAACGTCAGAATTTGACCCAGATTTCTGAGGCATTACCTCCAAGGATTTAAGAAGGGGCACGGACTCAATAAATAACTCGTATGTCTTCCTCTTCTTTGCATTGTTTTTCAATATAATTCTTCTGAACGTCACTCGATCCTGCAAGAAACAGCAGAGATTATTCTCTTGGCCAAAATGCTCACTGCTAGAAGGACTTACGAAGCTATAATACGAACTAATATTTGCAATAACATTTTATTTGAAAAGGAATCTGATAAAATGATACACAAAGTGTCACAATGGTAACAGCTCCTTTGATAGTACTTACTGTAAGAGCAAATTGAAAAACATAGAGCTATGACAAACTTGGTCTTTCCCAGATAAACATATAAGAATTCATTTTTTTAGTCAATTTAGTATTGTTTTTCAGCGTTCAGTATTTGCTTCTCGTTTATTTTTTTAAAGATACTCCACACCCCACATACAATGAAGTCAGTTTCTGGCTAAAGCCATTAGAAAATGGAATTTGCAACACGATTTCAGGCTTAAGTCTGAAATGGAATCTTCTTGAGACAAGGTATTTAAAAGCAAATTGGATGTTTATGCAGGTAAGTGTTGGGTAGATCAAGAAACAGAATAGCAAAAGGCTTGATCTCTACTCCCACGTTCAGGATCTGAGAGGTGGCGTTTGCCAGGGACTGTTTACTCCTAGCTGCCAGCTGTCCCCCATGTACCACAAGCACATTTCGTGCAATGATGGTTTGTTTTTCAAAGCCCAAACACTGGACAACATCCTCTTCTCCTCTTGCCCTGATGTTTTATTTCTCCTAAGATGCAGTTATTGAGGCTCTGTGGCCGCTGGGTGGCAATACAGGCCTGCATGAAGGCAAACCCATCACATTACGCCCATCTCCTGTCCCGCTACCTGTAAGGGCAGACATGTTAGAGACTTCATTGTCAGCGATCTTGCTTTTTACTTGCAAACAGAAAAGGCAGGGCAGAACTACTGGACTAAAACAATGAGAAAGATCCCAAAAGAGCTGGAAAGACAACAGCACATCAAGGCTCAGGGGAAGAGCACTCGCCCACTAGATACTGTTAACACAGACATTACTTTAATGCCTATGTCCCCTGGTAGGATTTGGGTTCTGAGTAGAATAAGAGGTGAGGAGTTTCTTACACGACCAGAAACATGGAAGTTGGAAAAGGGAACATAAGAAGGGAAGAAAGACATTACTGTTATCCATAGAACAGCAAGAGAGGTGAGAAAGTAAGAGGTGAGTTTTTGTTTATCATCACTGTTAGTATTATTAAAGAAACGTTTCAGCAGTAGAAGTCTCATCAAATGTAGATGTCTAGAGAAGCAGGTAAGTGCATAAATACAAGGAGGAATTGCAAAAGCATCTGAAGTTCAGAATTCATTTGGGACAGTGGCTTTGAGCGTATCAGTGAGTGGGAGAACTGGTGATGTTTAAACACGGCCGTATTTGAACAGGGCAGAGCAGCAGAGGAGGCGGGCACAATCACAGGCCTTTCCCCAGACATGCTCAGCTGCGGCCCATGTTTGATCACTGCTTTGGGTCTGAGCCTTCCAGGCTTCTGTTGGCTGAAGACTGCAATGGAGCAAGAGTATAACTTTCTTCTTAAATAGGAAAAAAGCAGTGAGCTTTAGCAGTTAACTCTGCAGCTTACTAAAGCATACTATTTAAAGTAGAGCAAGCACAAAGTAGTGCAATAAAGCACGGAGACAACAGAACCTTCAGAAGAAAAAGTTTAAGGCAGAAAAGTGGAACCTCACTTAATACAACAACTGAGGGACAGATGACTGGCAGGAGGTTCCTCCTCTTCACCTATGCCTTCCTAATGAAACGACTAATCACTGAAACAAAAGAAGATTAACCCCAAATGCTGTAGTTTGTTCCAAGGCAAACTGGACTGAAGAATCTTCTTCTCCTTTTCATTCTTTTAGAATGAGGTCATTTGGCAGGTAGATTATTTATCCAGTTTTGCACAAGAAATTAGATTCTGACATTATGCCCAGCTTGATTTACTGCAGCCTTTTCTTACAGCTTACAAAGAAAAGGGGGAGTCACAAGTCAGTTCTCTGCACAAGCACAGAAATTGTATAAGCATGCTGAGTGTGGAAGCTTATCAGGCACATAATCAAGGTCACAACAAATGGCCAACCCCTAGCGATAGTTGCCGAGGAGCCCGTGCACACAGAAAGCCACAACGCTCCCGGCTTCAAAGGCTTCATGGATCCACTTATGTGAGCCCTCACAGACAAGGGTGAGCACTGCGAAAATAACTCTATCCAAAATACTACAGAGAAAAGAACTAAAATAGGAAACTAAAGCCTACAGCTTCTCATTCAACACCGCTAGGCAGGAGACAAAGCAACATCATCATTTAATCGTATCTTAAAGGTCATGCTGACCTGAGAACCTCTTGTAGGGCAGCCACAAAGAGACCAGAAACATTGTGACAGCAATAGTTTATTTTGAGGGAAAACACAGCTTTGGGCAGCTTTCCTAGCTCTTCAAAATACTATCATACTCATGTAGGAACTCCTGCCCGCCCTCCCCACTCTTAAAGGACTGAAAATGGTAGCAAGCTGAAATGTAAAGATGTATGTAGATAGTGGGAGTATTTTTCCTCCCCATAAAATACAGGCTTCAATGTCACCACTGTCCTCTAGCAGGATGAAAACAAAGTCTTCATTCTTCTCCTAATAGAAGTTAAGATTACAGCAAACACAAAATGATAAAGAGACTGATGCATCTAGTGATACAGTTTTTACACACAAGTTGTTTCAGGAAGGTCCCCAAAAGCATTTGCACAATGAAACTTATATGCCAGGAGATAACAAATAACAATAAAATAGCTATTAGCACAAGGACTCATACTGATGGGAGCACCTGCTAGTGAATCCAGTGAGTTAGTGTCTAAAATATTCCGCAGATGAGAGCAATTTCCTTTTCTTACCAGTCCCCAAAGGGCTCCTTCTGTTGTGGCAACAATGGTGGCAGCTCTAGGAGTGTTGTACATCAGTGCCAGTTCACCAAAACTGCCATGATTATCATAGCAACCCACACAGCGTGTCTGGTTGTCTCTTGCTACAAAGATGTCATACAGTCCCCTGGAAAAATGGAATAGGTGCTATTAGACAAATTTCCAACATGGTTCATAAACAGAGTTTTCAGCTGTTACACTAACATTTTCCAAATTAAAAAACAGCTCTCTTACTGCTAAGCGATATTAAAAATACTTTATTGAGCTTTCTTATCATCTAAGTTGCTACCATCTGAAGTACTTTCACAGCACCTTTCTCTTAATAGGGCATTTCACTCCAGGTGGAGCTGGCTGGGATCTATTTGGTCTCCTCTGCAAAGTATTTTGACACTGCTACTGTAAGTGTTCTGGCCAAGGCATAGGTACTTTCACAGTCTTTCCACAGCACATTATTCAATAATGTGTTATTATTCAACAAGGTCTCTTCAGAGCCACTAGAATCAATGTCCTCAGCTAACTTTTCCACAAAGACAGCATTTCTGCAGTACCTTTTGGTAAACTCAACCCAACTACTCACCTGCTTTTAAGGTTTTGCCTCAACCTAACTCAAACTTAGGAATATCTCTGTATTGCGATCCCAAAGTACAACTGTAAATTTATTTGTATATCCATTCTAGATTCAAACTTTTCATCTCCTGCATGGACAACAGCAATGCTGTAGAAGCACAGAGATCCCAAAAAGAATCTTTCTGTTCATACCCAAGATAACTAGCAAGTTTTACAGGGCAAACTGTCCGCTATTATGAGCGGCACATATGACTCTCAAGATAGACTATTTAAAGCTAATTCAGGACCATGTGGCACATCTTTACATCAGGACATGGAGGGGCAACCAACAAATCAATTCACATTTGGTGTTTGCCTAATAGCTTCCTTATGACCAGAACTTTCACACTCAGTTTAACTTCACAGCTTGGGGCAAGCTGCAGTTGAACCAAACAATTTTATCACCATTTTCATGGAGGTAAGGCTGCTGAAGGACAAGTTATAGCATACAGCGTCCCAGCTTGAAGTCTGCTTTGCTCTCTCAGAGCTCTCTGCATGCTGAAGCGACACTGCAGGATACCTATGGCTAGGAACATGGATAACTTTTGACAGTTTTGCAGAACATTATGGATTCTACTCCAGCCACACTGGCTTTAAACAGAAGCTGCAGAGCTAAAGAAAATTTTGTTATAGCTTGCTTTCAGAAAGCAGAAAAGCTCTTTAAACTGCTTTCATCTAGCCAGGATATTTGAAATGATCAAGGAGGAAGTGCTCAAGCACCAGAAGTCTTCTACACTTCACTCACATGGAGCTGTAACCTCTTTAAGCTGGAAAGGCCTCCCCACTCTGTTCTCAGAGGCACCCTTCCTCTCTTGCAATGTAGTTAAGGGACTAACTGTAGCTAAGGGACTGTAGTTAAGCCAGAACTTACTGGAAATTAAAATACCACTCTGGCAAAGATGGAGACAAATGTACGGGAGTCAAAGTTGAAGGCACAAATCTGGATCAGCAGGTACATAGGAGAAACAGGCTGTGCACAGAAAGCTAGCAATTTAGAAGCTATACCACTCTATACCACTGTCAAGGCTGTCTCACGCTTGGTGCTTTAGAAGAAAAACATTAAAAGTCAGATTACTTAACTAGGCTTGATCAATTCCTGGCTATAATATCAGAGAATTTAGGAATTGGACACTGGCTTGAGAGACTTGACAAAATGTATTACATCCTGTAGAAAAGCAGGTAGGGAACACCTTCCTGGCTTTGTAAGTAGCTTCAGATACGCTGAACACACACAGTTCTCCCCATGAAGTTGCAATCTCTACCAGAAAAAAAATGCTATTATCTCCCAGAACATCAGCAGGGACCTTAGAAAAAAAATGAATCAACAGAAATAGCAGCAGGTGAAACTCCTCATAGTAAACAAGTATGAGAAGACTCTAATCTGCGAGACCTACCTAGCATTAGCAGCAGAGCATTCAGGATTGGTGATGGACATTCCTGTTTTTGTCAGTTATCTTTGAATATTATTGATTCTAAAAGAAGTTCCTGTCACCTAGAAAGCTAATGGGGGAAGCCAGGCACACGAAGACTGCCTAGCACTCTCTTTACACCCTGCTGCTTACTCATACCTAAGATGAAAAAAGAAAACACACCACCACCACATTAACAATAAACTGTTCAAATATGGATTACTATTGCTGGAAAGCTGCACTAAAATTCTTGCAGTGTTCAATATCCACTTAATGATTCTCTGAGAAAAATCAGGAGAAATAGTGTTTGAATCATCTTTTTGATCTAGAAGAGCAATTTTAAACAACTGAAGAGAAATGAAGCAACTTCTCATTCCCACCCATCACCCTCAGTCATTTATTAGTGTCATTTTTTTTCCAAGTCACTGTAGCCATGTAACCTTCGGCCCAGCATTCAGCTGTCTGTGCCCCAAGGACAAGTTTGGTTCAGCACCACTGGGTGACCTTGTTCTGCTTTATTGAGAAAACTGTTGCTGTTGCTAAGACAGTCCATGAGCTAAAGCCCTGCAAGATAAGAACAACAAAAACACAGACCAAAGCGTAATTTTGGAGACTGCAATCGTTAGAAGCTCAAGGACTCAAGAGAAAAATACTGACATGAAGAAATATAAAACCCTAAGAAGAAAAAAAAAAAAAAAAAAAAAAAAAAAAAAGGGCAGAAAACCAGAAGAGGACAGCTAAGCAACACTGAGGCTCAGACTGTTCCCAGAGGCAACAGGGGCCAACACTTCCCTTCCTGCCCGATGACTGTGCAGCCAGCACAGACCCACTGCGTGTCTTCTTGGCCATGGTGAGCAAATTGATGCTTAGCTGTGCAACACATTCGTCCTAGCTCTCCTATGTGTGCATTATGCTGTGGCCCCAGGTTGGGTCTGCCCTGCCTTGCAGTCCCTCTGTGCCTGTAAAAGATAGCCAAATACCAAGCAATCTGGGGAAGAAGGCTAACAGCCAGAAGACTCCGAGTCTTCTGTATGTGCCAAAAAGCCTGTTCTTTACAGACAAGCAGCAGAATTACTTCTGCCACACCAAGTCTCTGTTCACTCAGACAGGAAAGGAAATAATCCTCAGGAATATTTACGTATTAATGACTGATCTCAGAACAAGAAGACATGTCTAATGGTGCCTCAAAAGAGCCAAATCCCTCTGAATCTGCACTTGCAGACAAGTAAATTTCTGTAATTACTGATACCCATTAGTTTCATGACAGCAACTAATTTAAGTGCGTATGGATTTTTGTTTCCTTTATTCCCTCTCCCCAAAAGAAATTCTTGGCCCTTCCCTTACTGTATGGTTTCTTTTGCTGCTTTTCCCCTCCTCACTTCAGGAAAAAATCCACCTTGGTCTACAGACAGCATATACGACTCCTTTCAAACCATGTGCATGCTGATGTGTACAAAAGCTAGTAGACAATAGGTAACCTCATTCTGCAACCTTTCCCTCTGAGGAAACAGCATTTGAGATTTTATCCTTAATTCTCAGTCACCAGAACATGTTAAAACCCAGCAGGTTTGAAATGTCCACCTCTGTCAAACCTGCTGGCCCCCAGCCAAAAGTCAACGGAGGCCTAAAGTGCAGAATGGAAAGACCAAGTGACAGAGGTGATGACAGTAAAAGGAAGGTTTCCTCAGGAAATCAGCCTGCAATGAGCATTCCTCGCTGCTTCTATAGTAGCTGAAAAGAAACCTGTTTACATTTGGAAGCAAGCTGCTCACCGCTCAATGACATAGAAGTTGTCTCCATCATCCCCTTGGTCAATCACATGTTCCTGAGGTTGCACTTTCCTTTCAAACATGGCATCAAGGACCTGAGACAGCTGCTCCTATAAAGTAAACAGAACAAATCAAAAAGAGAACAAAACCAAACAGCCCTCGGCCAAAATATACCTCTGTATTATCTGCTGGATAAAACAAAATTCATTTGACTTGATATCAGTAGTACACTTCATTATTTTTAGCCTACAAAAATCTAAGTTTTTATATTAAATTTTGATTTTTATGAGTACCTCATTTATTTACAGCTTATTAAGTTCAGCAATGCAGGCAAAAATAAATGCTTCAACTTTAGAAGAGATATTAACGAAAAATTTATGCCTAAATGGTTTAATTTACACAATGTCTTGGTGCTAAAGAGTGCATGTATGTATTCTCACATGGTATAAACTGAAACAGCTTAACTGACTGCCATCAATATACAGTGATTTCAAAACCAGCACTAAGATGATTTACTAATATCTTATTTGCACTGTCATAATCTAAGAGCCCAAAGGCACAGATCATATAGCATAAGCCTATGCATAAGCACAGAATATTTCCCAAGGTTCTTGGTGTCTCAGAAAACCTGCAGTTTCAGCGTGAGACCACAGATAATGGACAGGGGAATACACAAACACACACAGAGAAATAGGAATATACTGGTCAGCACTGCAGACTCTAGGCTTCTGATGAACCATTATTAAAATCTTTGTAGGTAGCAGCCAGCAAAATTTAACAGACGGTTTAATACAAAAGCCTTGCCTCAACACCGACATGCTTTACTACCTCCAATATTCTGAAGTCCTTTAACAATAGACTTGCATTGCAAATTCAGTGACAGCATGTTCCAAGTTTAATATTTAGATCACAGCTGAGATTCTAAAAATATTGCATAAACACGCAAACCAGTGCTTAGACTCTTAGATGCACTTCAAATATTTAACGGCAGTCATTAAATTGTGAATAGCAATAGTGGCATCTGCAGGCACCACTATATTAAAAATATTGCCTACCTTTTCATTAGAATTCTATTTTCTTGTCTTTAAAAACTCTGCCAGTACTTAAATTAAGCAAAGAATCATTGCCTGAAGGCCATTTGTTTTAACCACGTATTTTACAACAGGCATTAAGCAGCAGATGTCAGAAAACAAGCAGCATGGATTTTAAAAAGCTTTCTCAAAATACAGTAACTGAACAGTGTTTTATTTGGAAAATAAGCAGGCTGAGATTTTTCATTTTGAGTAAATGAAACACTGAGCTCTCCTGTCGATAAAGGAAGAGGCTCTAAGATACCTGAACTGCGGGACACTCTTGATTTACATGTGGGTACTGAACATGCCCAGGGGTCTTACTAGGACAACAGTCATTGCTCTCACTCAGTACCTGTATGCGTTATATATTTTTCATTTTTACTGTTCATCTATATTTCATTTTTAATGTTCATAATCATGTTCCTTACAAAAGGCACCTTTCAAGTGGTCTAAGAATGTAGGCTTCATAAAATGGGGAATCCCAGAACAGTGAAAGGGCAGTGTTGGGAAGGACAGCTTTCAAAGAAACTCTGTCTCAATGTCAATACCTCAAGCCTCCTGCAGTCAAAAAATTTCAACCAATTTTTCAGGAATACAGTTCAATGTCTCTCAAGGTTTGCATAGAAACGAAAATTGGGAGAATTTCCTGACTTTCAAGGAAACCTGAGCTAAATATCTGAAACCATAAACTACATTTATCCTTTTATATCTCAGAAGAAGCTCAATAGTTCAATGCAGAAAGCTGCAGGTGTCACAGCTTTCATCCTTCCTCCTAATTGTAATAATTTTAAAAGTGTGTTTGAATTTTTAGTGGAGACTCATTTCTGTTTTGGTGGAAAACACATGCCGGAGGTGGGACGCATTTACTTTATGGTCTCTCAAGAGACTGCAGTAGAGACTTGCAAAGTTTCTAAACTATCCTATGATCCTCATTAAAAAAAAAAAAAAAAAAAAAAAAAAAACCTAATTAAGATTTCTAAGTGCCAGTCATAATACTCTGAATGCTGTCCTAGAAATATCACTTTTATTTGAAGAAAACTGACTGAAATGTTGATATTTAATAAAAAAATACTGAAGTCAAGGGATTGTGCATACTGTTCAATATGAAAATTATGAATTGTGTAGGTTTATCCCATTTAAAATATATATGAAATTCTGAACCATATGGGAAAGGAAAATCAAGTGCAATGGTATCTATCAGTAACTATGGAAAGACAGAATTAGAATTTTTTTTTTTTTAGGGAAAACAGGAAAAAAACCCACACATTTTGCAGGGAAAGTGATCTGGCAATCCTAGTAACTGACAATTTGACATGTTTGTTTGTATTATTCATTGATTTTTGATCCCCAAATACATGCCCCAAGCCAGCCTGCACATAATAAATAATTCATAAACTATCACAGTTCAAAACCAGTGCCTGGACTGTTAAAACAAACTATTATCTGTACATACAAACCAGCAACTCCAGTTAAGATTTCCTTACAGCAATATTACCTGATCTAGGTTTTTGAAGAGCAGGATATCTTTACAGGCTTCCTGCAGTCTGCATCTCTGTTCATCAGTTTTTGGATGAACTACCTTTAAACAAAATAAAACAAAACCGTCATGACAGTAAATAAAGATGATTACAGACTGAATCTTCAGAGGGAAAGACAGAACACAAATTAAGAGCTTCAAAGTATCTGGATTTGTTATTTACTTAAATTGTCTGTCTGAAAACAGAGTGAAAGAAAAATAAAAAAGAAATTATTCTGACAAACGTATGAGCAATAACATAATCAAAGGATGAGATGAGGAAGAAGAGGATCTCTTTCTCTCATCTTTCAATACAGCTATAGGTACCTACAGCTGGAAAGAGCAAAAAGATCCCATCAAGGCTTGGACATCTAGGACAATGGAAAAAAAAAAATCAAGCATTTTATTTTGAGCTCTGGCTATATTAGTTCAAAAAAACTTTACTGTTGGTATAAAGAGAGTTCCCAAAACATATGATACAACTTTAATTACTATACAGGCCGAGAGAAATATATCTAAGTGCTTTTTTTTTCCCCAACACAATTACTAAAATAAAAGTTTTGCTGTAGAGATTTCTTTGTACTTCTTTTCAACTATAAACCTCTTCTCAGATTAAAGGAATCAAAGTTCACTCTTTCATATTTATATATCTGCTATATATTGTTAGGCATATAACTATGAAAATGTATATAAAAACATTAATGATCTCATATTTACCACATAACGATTTCTAGAATTACTAGGAAAAAACATTACATTATTAAGAATTTCTTGGTATTCATTATCCCAAGTTGAGCAGACCTTGGAGCTCTCTTCTAAATGGAACCTTGTTTTTACTAATGAGCAATCAGGAAAATTAAGACTTTTGATAGAATAAATACATTCAACTTTAAAAAAATATTTGAATGATCAAACATAGTCTTTTCGTTTTTCCTTTTTTTTTTTAATGCCATCTTATTTATGAAGTTAGTTCTATTTAAAAGAATTTAACTTAGTCTTAGACTTCCATTGCAGAAATATGAGCACCCTCAGGGTGAAGCCTGATAAATGAACAGTAGAAGTCCTTAGAGAGAACCTTCCCAGCCAGGCTACCAGGATTTCCTCACATCAAAGCATCCCTAAAAAATTACAATATATTGACTTGTAATTCCTAGAAATTCGCAACATTTAAAGACAATACAATAACAGGTGGCTTCTGGCTTAACATATTTCAGCAAAGTATTCCTCTTATGAGCAGCAATCTCTCCTGAGGCAGAACTGCTTTGACAAGAAAGGCAGTGAAAAGCATGTGAGGAATTTTAAGCACCCATGAAGAAACAGCTGTGTTAAAGCTTAACTCATTCTTCCCAACCATCTCAGTGCTCCAGGAAGGGCATCAGCAAGTGCTTAAGATCATCATTAAGAAAGGAAAATATTTAAATTTGTCTAGAGGGTAGACTTAAGGACTCTAAAGACCTGTGAAATAAAATGTAAAAGCTATAGCGACTAAATAAATACATTGAATAAAGTGGTGCCAAATTTAAGAGCAGTGACATTCGTGAGTTGCCACAACCTCTGAGAACACAATGAACAAGTTGTAGAAAAAAGGTGACATACAGGCATCAACCTGCCAGACTGCACAGAGAACCAAGGATGATATAATTCATCCATCTTACCCTTGGTTCTGTATCTTCTTCCTCTTCATCTGGATTGAAAGCTTCAGCACAAACTTAAGAAAAAAAAAAAAAAAAGGAGGAAATTAGTCAAAAAACAGCTATTACTTGAGAACAAACATATCAAATTTCAACTCATTTCCCCTAGATTTACTATCTACATTCTATTTTTCTACTGCAAAAACAAAACCATTTCTGTTCTTTTGTTGCTGTATGGTTAGAGACTTGAATCCTATCCACTCGCAGAACGTACACGATACAGCTGCTCTCAGAGTCATGTAAAAGGTCTGTGCCTTTCCACAGAAAGTAATATTGCCTATCAAGTACTCCAGCGAATGCATACACATTTTCTCTCAATTCTTACTGAAAGCATAACAATTTCTATTTAGATTCATTTTGAAACCTTTTCTTTAAAAAGCAGGGGGGCAAATACTGCAAAAATATTGTAAACATTGACTCATTCTCCACAGTACAATGCATATAGTTAAAAAAATACCCTAAAGAGCATGTACAAGGTGGGATGTGGGAAGCCCTCTACCTCCAGCGAGATTTGCAAATGAGAATCTCCCACTTTTATTTTTATATATCACATATTTACACAGAAATTAATTTGGGAAATGAACAATCAGCTTGACTGTAGTATGTTCTTATGACCAAAAATAGTGGCTAATCTCTGTTCCTCCATATGCTACTGTAACTTATAATTTAATCAAACGAACAACAAATTCTGATAAGAAAATGACACTGAAACAATTATTTAAAAGGGATGAGATGTAATACTGACAGAAACAATTGTAAAAGAAGCAGTAGCAATGCAGAGCTTCTAAAATGTCAAACTTGTTCATTTTTAATGCTTCAGAAAAGGCTTGTCTTCACAGTAAACCAGCTACGCAATGATTTTATAATATTAAATAGAAACACCTTTGGATGCCTAAAGCTTAAGTCTCTATTTGGGATTTTTTTTTTTAAACCCATGGACATTTGCAATTCTTATGGGTCAAAGTGCGCTTTGCATTTTAACCAGTTTTACTGATAGGAAGTCAGCCCTATTTTTCATCTAGTTTTGCTCTCGCTTTAATAAAGACGGTCTTACATCTGAGACTACAACCCCCTTGTAAAATTTTACATGGAAACATAGGCAAGTATTTTTCTTTGTACTTTATGCAGTATCCTGACAATACTGAAGACTTGGCAGAATGCCCAGAAGCTCACTGCAGTGACAGCTAACTAGTGAATGGATTTAGTATAAATAAGAATCCTTTAAAAAAAAAAAAAAATCTAGAAGGCCCAGTATTCAGCAACTTGCAAATCTTTCAGAGATGCACACAGAACTATTGACTTTGTCACTATGCTTTCAAAAAGGCTATAGAAATATACAAGCCTAAGCTAATTTGCTAGGAAGGATTTTTAGCAAGGGTATCTTTTACCCTGCCTGAAAGGTGCAAGCTCTTCCTAACAAATTCAAATTTATTTCCTTTCTTTCTGGCGAGAACAGAGAGATGGGAAGACAACGCAAGCCATCCATTTATCATCTCACAATATGACATTCCCATGGTGAAATCACTAGCCATTTAAAGAATACTTATTTTTCATTGTAGAACAAACCAAGTGTAAAACTGCCTCTTCTGCCATTTTAATGGTGCAAGTGCAACAAACAAACATATGATTTTGGTCTAACAAAGCACAGTCCACCCACGGTTTTGGATAGATATTTTAAAAAGGATAAGCAGCAATCTTCCCCAGCTGGAAAAATAGTCCACCATTTAGTCCAAAGATGACTGCATTAAGGGAATGTAGATGTGTACAAAGACACAGAACTTGCCCCGATAGGCAAACACTCACTTAATATGAAATACAAAGGCACTAACAGAGAACATTATTAGCATTTCTGTGTAAAAGCTTTCCTCCTCCTTTCATTTTACAGTAAAAAAATCACAGTTTACTGTGAAAGGCCTGGATTTTCTAATAAGGAACATTTTCTTAAAAGATTTCTTGCTTTAATTAGTAGGAGAAAGCTGGAGATTTTTAATTCTTGCACATCTTAACAGAAAGTAGAAGTTCAATCCTGTATAGTGTACAAACATAAGTACCTAAGCCCAGACCCTGACACCTAAGCCCAGTCAAGCTGCAGAGCTGTGAATTCAGAGACCATTCTACTTCATCACACTGTTCCATGATTTCAACTCTCAATATTAAACCACAATTCAGATTTGTTTCCTCCTCAGCTGCAAGGAAACTATTGCTAAAAACACATTTTGGAATTGAGGAAACTCTTTTCAAGATTTCCTTGGGAAGACAAATTTTATTACCAAGACCAAGAATAGCAATAGAGCAAAACCTTCTTTTAAAGCATGTAGCAATAAAAATACAGTTCTCTGCAATGTTGTGACCAATCTTAACCTAGGGCAACAATCTTGCCCCTTCCCCAACTGACAATGGTTTGTTGATAACTGCTTTCTTACAACTCTCCAAAAACTTTCCTCTATACAGGGTTACCTCAGATCACTCAATAAAAGTGACTTTTGCTCTTAAAAGCTTCATATTAAAAAAAAAAATCCTTTCAAGTATTAGAAGTTGTCTGTTGCATTTGCAAGATCTCAGGAAATAAAGATGCGGCCACAGCAATATCCACACATGCTTGCTCCAGAATGGACTGCTAAGTTACGGAGTGCTGAAGGATACACCAGAAAATAAGAGACTTCAGCAAAATACAACAGCCTGGCACTCCAAAGTGCAGTTTCTTCTTGGAAAGGCCACTCCAGGAACAGGAGCAATTTGTTCATTCTTTTCTCAATGGCACCAAGATTCTCACACCCAATTTTAAATTTGGGCACAGATTGGAATTCATTTATGTCCTGCAGAGAGTTGATTCTTCTGGACAACACAGCTAAATAAACCTACAGTACCTCAAGAGCACAGGCAGTAGAACTGTGGTGCAATAGATGGCAAACAAAATTCCAAAGAAAAGTGTTCTGTCATTTGTCTACCTTGAAATATGCTGCAAAAACATCATCTTTCCAACTGTCTCCTCATATTTTAAAAGGCTGATTTAATGTATATTCATTATTTAACATTCATTTAATATATATTTATTCTATAAGAATAACTTAGAAGCATATTTTAAGATCACTATAAAACTTCACGGTGTTTTCTGATCGTTCCCTCTGTTGATAAAGATAAGGTTTTGTCTGGAGAACATAAACAGTTTGGGTTGAGATTTAAGTAAATCTTCCCCATTTTATCTTATAACCCAGCAAGGTTGAAAACAATTTCATAAAGCCCACTAAGGAAACAGTGTAGGACTTTAACCCTTCCCTAATGTTTGGCAATGACTTAACATGACAAAGGGCAGTACAGAAATATACCAGAAAAACACAAAAATAGTACATTTTCTCATACTGCCCTGGGACTGTGTTTAGGCAAAAAGCCCTCCCATTCGTTCTCATTATTTCTTTCTTCAACTTGACACAAGAATTTCTTTATTGAGATAGAAGTTGCGAGGGAAACATTTTGGACTTTAACTGACAGCTCTGATTGACAAGAATTTATTTATTTGCAACCAGAGCTATGACACTTAATATAACATCTGTTGTGGGTGACTAAAAAAAATGGGGGGGAGGGGAGTGACAGAGGGGAGTGGGAGAGAGAGACATCGAAAAATGCTGAATTTTGACCTTGAGCTTAAACTAATATTGTGATATTCTGGAAAGCCTACAGAAAGTTCTGCAGCCCACCCATATTAATATATATTCCAATCAACAACATTTTTCTATATATTTTAAAGCATGACTAATGCAAAGAAAAGGATAATGTGACGTCAACAGCTTCCTCTCATTTAAGCCCCAATATGTCTCATTTTTCTTTCCACTTTTCTTAATTGGCAATTTGTCTGCCCTGCTGAACACATTACCTGTCAAGACCTGCTGTCTCCACACAAGCAGTGCTGTTCAGCTGTTCTTCTGATACAAAAGAACACCCAAAACTACCCTAAGCCATAAAAATCCCCCGAGAACAACCTGTGGGCCCTGATTTCAGGGCTCCTAAAGGTTAGTCATTTGTAGGTTACAGTGCGGCCAGTCCCAGTGGAAAAGCATTAAATCTTCACTTGTGAAGATATACTTGCCCCACTATTTTACACTTCATTCAGTTAACGTTTTCGTCATGCCAGTGTCCTAATAAAATGTATATTCCAAGACAAGCTTATCCTCATGAGGTTATCCAAAAGAAATCTGTTGGTATTTTTTAAAGACTGATAGAAACATTGGTTGGAGGGCATCTCTGGAGATCATCCAGGCCAACCTACCCGTCGCAGGGGAGCTACTGGCAAGGACAGATGAGCGCAGCCCATGGCTTTCCCGGCTGCTTGGAAACCTCCCAGGGAGATGATTCCATATCTCCCTGGGAAGCCTGTTCCAGGGCTGCACTAGCCTCCCGGGGAAGCTGCTTTTCTTAACGTCCCATCTAAACCAGACAAAACGGTGCCTGGGAATGGTTTGAAGAGATTGAGGAAATCACATCTTTTCCATGTGACATTTTCGGCACACGTAACTCTTCAGCAAATGCAAAGTGCAAATGCAGTGTCAGTTATGTACCAGAGTGACACACCTCAGGTATTTCCAGTGGTACAGTCATATCAGCACAAACACCTTTTCATACAGACCATGCTTCTTTGCAAATGTACCCTACTCACTTCAGATGGTGTTGGAATAGAAAAACCAGTTTTCAATTTTCAGAAGCTTTAAGAGAAAAGGAAATTCAGGCAATTATCCTACCATTTATATGCCATCTTCCAGCTCTCAGTTTAGCTTCTGCAGCTTCTACAAGTAGTATAAGCTTTTTCCTTCTATGGCTCCTTCTTCAGCTTTCAAGAACAGGCACATTTTTAAAGACATTTGAAGCTCAAAAATGAGACAACATGATCATTGCTTTGTTGTGCAGGTGACAGCATCTGAAGGCAATACGGATCTTTTGGGTTGCAGCAATGATGGGGGGAGTGTAGGAAGAAGCTGATTGTAGCAGAAAAAGAGTTGAGCACTATCTTTGTTTATGCAAGTTCAATCACTTCCAAACTGCATAAGCTGAAAGCTTTATTGATATTTTTGCTGTAATAAGTAGCAGCAAAACCAGAGTCTTATTCTGTTTGCACTTTTGGGTGGCACTTTCTGCACTTTGGAGGGAACCTGTTCTTGTTCATCTTCACTGTGGAGATGCACTGCCTCCTTCCCCTCCATTGAACCTATGAGACTCATGAATGAAAATCCATCTGGAGTAGCACATGCAAAACAACTTTTCCAGTCATTTATCCAGATCAGTAATATTGCAATATTGTTTAACACTATGCTCTTTGCATTTGAGCTTGTCAAAGCTTCAACCATTTCTAAGCCTGTTACTCAAGACAGAGCTGCAGGGCCTCTTTTGGAAGCAGTATGCCAGCTGGAGAGGTGACCACTTCCAGTAGCTTGTCACTCCCTCTCAGACAGCTGAAGTCTAAAGTAAGCACTTCAAACCACTCTAGTCGAGAGGAAATGACTAAGCTTAAACAGAACAAGCTGCAAGTCTTTGCTAGCTTAGTTCAACACAGTTTTCTGCACCTCTGAATTTTGCTCTCACCTTTCTTTCGGATAAATCCAAAGTTTCCTTCAGAAACCCCACTTCTTTGTTTCAAGAGTTGGAAGATTTTGCCATGTCAAAGCAGGCATCATGCCCATACCTTAATCCACCCCCTGGCAGGAGACAGAACAGGCAGCCATTTGCACCGTCTCAGCAATTTTCACATTTACAACAGTTAGAATGAAAGGCAGCACTGAAACTTGAAAAACAGTTGAGCCATCTACAGAAAAAAAATAGCTCACGAAACTGCTGCTTTGGCATTCACATTCACTAACAAGGAACTGACTGAAGCCAAGTGTGTATTTTTGGCTAAAAACTCACGTCCTAGTCTTGAAAGATCTTTCCCTTTTACTCTGAGACACTACAAAAGCCTTAGTTGTCTAATCTGGGTTTTGTTCAGAGTATCCCATGCCTCCCCATCACCCTATGGGATGGGGAATTGGTAGCACTTGTCAACTTCTCCAGCTGGAGAAGCAGAGGACCAGGACTGCATGGTCACACTGAGGGCTCTAGAAAAGCCTCAGTTAGGACTCCTGCACTTCGGGCTTTCATTTCTGCTTCAGGGCAGTAGAGCCAAGTGTGCCACTAAGCACTGATCCCTTCTGGATGTTGCAGTAAGAGGTGAGTCTGCATCAAAAATAACAAAAAGCTTTTCATCACGGCAGAGAACCAAATATAAGAACATAGCCCTCCAGAGGCAATACCACAGGACTTCACAGCTCTGATATGGTAACAGCAAAAGCAAAATATTGCCCGTAAGCACGCACACAAAATTGAAAATTTCATAGCCTTTTCTCAACTTCCTATATTACATTTAAGCAAAATCTTAAAACGGTAGCAGAGGATTTCAGTTAGGCATTGTAGTTCTGTGTGATACAGGTCAAGAATTCAAATGAAGCAAGATTTGTTCTTTCAAGTTAAGAGGAAATCAGAAGACTGAAATGGATAAACATGCTGCTGACCTTGTTCGAGCCTTCTGAGAGAGCCTTACTGATGAGATAGTCATCCATAAAAAAGAGCTCCTGGAAAACATGATGCAACTACTATTTCAGAGCACCCAGCTTCACAATTGTATAAGTAAGCCTTCTCCTTTAATATCGGCTGTGTTCTAGCCACTTATATAAACCTTACAGCATTTCCAAATGTTACACAACTGGCAGATAAAACCAACAACTAACACTAAAAATATCAACATGCCTGATTAAAAACAAAAACCAACAACACTTTGCTGTGGTTAAAAAGAACAGGAAAAATGTTTTATTTTACATTGAGGCTTATGTGTTCCATGCTTCGGAATTCCACAAGTGCCAGTAAACGGCTCAAACATAAATCCTCAAAGAATTAGGATGCATCTTAGACACAATAATAGATAATAATTACAAACTAGCTAAGAAATAAAGCAGCCAAAGTGTTTTTCCATTCTAGAAACAGGAAATTGCCTTTTAATTTCCAAACCATGATTTGTCTTTATACTTCCAATTCTGAATTGCTAAACCTGCAATAAGACACACAGTATTTTCAAAGAGTCACCAGTATCTTAGGAAAAGCACACTGAAATACTCATGGCTTAGAGCAAACCAAGGAAAGAACAGAACAGACATTCAACACAGAAAATCACCTCTATCATCTGACATATACCTTGATAGCAAATTGAAGGATGTTAAAGTGTTAGGAGGCATTTCTGAAATTAATGATTCACTGCCTTAGTAATGATTTTTAAGCATTTTAAGATAATGTTCAAATCCATTAAAAGTCACATTCTCCTTAGGGGAACAAATACAGGGGAACAATGAGCAACATAAAATTAGCATGGTTTGGACAACACAAAAGGATTGGGAGGTGCAGGGCAGTAACGATATGCAACACCAGGGTTTCCTCTGCTTTGCGGTGACTGCTTCCTGTCCTGGCATGCAGGCAGGGTAGGGATTGTGGAAAACTACTGCCCAACCCCTTGCAGGAAAAAGCAGATACAGAAATTGAGGTATTAGCTACAAACATCTCCTTATTTAGTGACCATGAAATAAGAAGATTGCTAGCACCTGGAAATGTTGAACTATGGAACTTGATCAACTCACATTTAGGATGCATCAACTCTCAATTTTAGTGTCTCGCTGAACAAATGGAGTTCATTTACAGGAAAGAGGCAGTTGAACTAGGCTGGGCTAAACTGGCAAAGACCAGGAATCAGGGGGAACCTGATAAGTTAGGAGCTATAAGGTTTGTTTATAACCAGTTCTGTGCTTTCCTGATACAGCAGATGAGTGAATTTAAGACTGCACTCTTTTCCTCTATCTAATTTTGGAGAGGTGGGACAAATATGCATTCAAATGTTCTAACCTGAGTCAAGTGAGTGTTTCAAGCCATTTCCCAAAGGCAAGCCACGACCTGCTAAGCCTCTATAGCTGAGAGTACTATGCTCATAGCCCTTCCCAAGAGAGATCGCTTTAAACCCATTATTTACCCTGCAGTTGGGTTTTCGTACTCTGACTGCTGAAGCTTTACACTATCTGGAATATTTGCAATCTTGCTGAGGTTTTTTGATGTTAAAAAGGGCTGAGTGACACTTCTGCAAAAATATGGAATATCCATTCATATTTAAATCAGATACGCTTAAAGAGCTCTGCTCTACAGGGATTAGTCAATCAATTTAAAGTTTAATCTGAAGTTACAAACTATACTGACGCCTAAACTCGTTAAAAGTGTAGCAGCCAGTTTAAGCTAGTATACATATATTACTTTGCCGAATATTTGATATAAAACAAAGGGAAAAGTGCGATGTTTGTTAAGATGACCAACACAAACCACATACAGTTTCTGATATCACACCAAACACATGCATCACAGCACTGTATTCTGCATCGAATATAAAAGTCCTGGGTTTGACTTTGTGATATGCATTTTGGGATTTCCTCCCATGTATCTGGTTTCAGATGGTTGTGCTCAAAAGCTTAAAATCACTATTTTGCTTATAACGAAGAATTTTAGGAGAAATATTTTTATTCAGACACGTTAAAAACAAGCTACAGCTAAAAAGGCAATCATTGTCTTCCCCATCTCACCTCAAAAAAGTCCAGCCTGCTAAAGTGAGAGTCTGAAACCTGTGAGATTTTCTGAAGGGTTTGTGTATCTAAGGTAAATACTATAATTTAAGTAGGTTTCTAAAATAGATTTTTTTCTTCTCCCCCCCCCCTTTTTTTTTTTTTTTTTTTTTTAAGAAAAATAAACATTTACCACTTGCTGCTTTTGTTGCTTGGATGGTTTTGAAAGACTCATACTTAGTGAATTAATGTAATTGCTTACAGAATGTTCATAGATGTAACCTATTCTCCAATTAATAAAGATTCCTAATTTAAGTTTAAATATTCAGCTCTAGATGAACTGGCTTTCACTGTTTCATAACATTATGAGCATCAACAATTATTCAGAAGAGATTAAGATTAAAGAAAGATTAAGTAAAAAGTCTAACTGTTCCAAACAGAACATGCACTACAGTGTGATATCCAAGTAACTGAAGTCACGATTGCTAATTTCCGAAATTAAATACTTTTCATTATTCCAATGCCAATTGCATGTCAAGAATTTTTAAGTAAGTCCCAGTATTGCAAACAGGGAAAATGGGCTTCTTTTCCCTTGTCTAACGAATAATGATTCAGGCACTTTCTTACATGAGAGCACCCACACAATTTATCACTACTTTCATCTGTCATCCCACACACTTGGCTTTTGCTCATATCAACATTTTTAAGATGAATTATTTTCACTCTAGTTATGATACGAGTTTTGCAACCATTAGAGCTAGCAAAAAAACGATAGAAGCAGCATCAAGTTGCTCAAACGGGAAAGCTATTTATGCCATTCTTAAAAATCTGAACTTAAAACTCCAATCTCTTGCAATTTATCATCTGCCTGAAAACTCTCAGTAGAGTTACACCACTGGCTTTCTAAGGTGGTGAATAATCAATACAAGAACGCATTACAGTAACTGGGGAATGAAACAGATCATGATTTTCAAGTCATCCTCCAATAATCAGGTACTCAGGTAAGCAGAATGTGAGGAAAATAGCACAGAGCAAGCTGGCCGCTCAGTTTTCCTTGTTGGCCTGAGGTTACAACATTTTGCAAGACAGAAAAAGTGTTGCCTCTTGCTGGAGGCACTGGATGTCTGAATTGAACTGCATCCCAAAACTGTATTCTCTACCAAATACTTACGTGCTTCATACTTTCTTAGAAAATTATTTTAAGCTGTCATTTAAAAAGGTTAAAAGCTCCTAAATAGGCTTTTCTATGCACAGCATTATCAAATCCTGACATCTCAACTTCTCAGGGTGGAAAAGTGTTTCATCTCACTGAAAAGCCCAGAGAGGTGTTGGACTTTAACAACACGGTTACTTTATGAGATGATTGCTCATCTTCGATAGGAGCCAGAAGAACACAGAGAGCTAAAGAATTCCCCATTTCCAAAATAAGAAATGGCAAATCTGAAGTTATCAGCTGACTAAAGCTAGTAAGTGTGGGTTTCTCACAAACCATTCCAGGAGCAAGTTACCGGGCCTAGAATTTGGAGCACAGAGTGGCACATCTGTCACACCAGCAGATAGGTGTCAATACCCAAAACCCAATTAAATATTCCAAATGTAATGCAGCTTCCCTTGGAAAAAAAAAATCTTATGGGAAAAAAAAAGCCAAGAAAGAAAAAAAGGAAGGAAAAAAACACCAAGTAGAACATATCAGCTTGTCTTTGGGAGGTGATTTTAGCTTTCCTACTTGGATGCAAGTCAATTAAAAAAAAAAAAAAAAGCAGCCTGGGCATTCACAGTTATCACTGCTCTTCACACTGCACATGAAATCTATGATCACGGTAATTAAGTAGAATTCTAATATGTATGAAGATATTTTACTCACATCAATCATAGTCAGAACCAAATATAGCTTTTTAGGCTGATGATGTCGAAAAAAGGAGCACAAGACCAATTTATATGCTTTAAAAGTTTAATTATGTATGTTAATTTTGTTCGAGCACTAGACTGAAAAAAATATGCTAAATAAAAGGGATTTTTTGAAGAGATAAAGCTCCTTTTATATTAAGCGCAATAAATAATACTTGAATCTAGGAATCTCACCAGGAAATGTTTATTTTTTTAAACAGAATGAAACCACATTAGATACATCTGAATACATACACAAGAAAAACACTACATATATATAAATAAATATTTGCTAAAATATACTCTCCCTGTCTACTCATAAAAAAATGCTTAAGTTAGGCTTGAAAAAATACACTTCATTTAAAAAGTTGAAGTACAGTTAATCATTTCCTAATGAAAATGCAGTGCTTATTATTCATAAAAGTAGTCCGAGTATTCCAGCAGCTGAGCTGGAATTTTATACCACTTTGCAATCACAAAGTGAAGGGCTGCAACCTTGACCATTTCGACAAGGTGACGTGACCTGAGCTTTGTTCAAGAAAAGCGGATGCTGCTCAGGGAACGGATGAAAGTCTTCATCACAAGAGTAAGGATATTCATAGGGCATGAGTGTCATATTCTGACAGATTTTTTTAATCATGTGAAGAAGTCAGCAAGTCTGTTGGAGAGTGGGTGTTCTGTGGAATGAAAAATCAAAGAAGCCAGGAAATGGCATTATAAGAATCTAGCAAAAGAGTTTACTTTTCTGAAAGATGTGAAAACTAAAAGAAGTAGAAATTACACTCAGGCAAGACTGAAGTGGTACAATTTTCATTCCAAATACCCCATTAACTTTCATTCATATACTGCTAGTAGCAAAGCTCCCCTATATGTTATGAATCAGTTACTACAGTGGGACAGATATCACTGCCATCTTCCCTCCCACTTTGAAATAGTTTGTTATTATTGCCCAAGGAGGGGAATATTACTAACTTCAGCTAAAACCTAACCTAGCTTATAACTGATATCTGTTAATATCCATAAATGTATTTATGGCATTTGACATTTAATTACAATCTCCTTGCACCATCCTATAGAATTCATTGGATAGAAAAGTTTTCAGGGGAACATCCAAGCTCTCATTCTTCTTTCTGTCCCCTAACCCTTCCTGGAAAAGGCTGTTTCTCTTCATGAGAACACTCCTTTACTGCTCTGCACGTCCATAAATAATGCCCTGAACACGATTAGATAAGCCTCCTTTTCCCAGGATGACCCTCCTGCACAGGGTATGGAGCTTCTCACAACCCACCTACAGTCGCAAGCTCTGCATGTTGAATCTCTGACCAGTGCACAAAGCCACATTGTCCGGTCAAGAAGCAACGGGAGTCCCTGCAGAGCCTTTAGGGCTGCTTAATCACTTGGAGGAGTTTAATGTCAAGCAAGCCAACATTCTCCCTCCCTCAGCAGCAAATACTGACTGGGAATGAGCAAGTCGCAGCAGTAGCAGAAATGGGGAGCACAAGCAAGCAGAATGAATCCCCATGATCCTGGCATTCCAGGGTAAAAAACCAGCAGTAATACATGAAGATATGCTACTATGACTGCTGCAATATAAAAACCTCACTAGCAATTTTTTTTCCCCAGTTATTTGAGAAAAGCAAAAATAAAAGACTTCTTTTGGAATAAAAGATGAAGACTTGTCTTGTATCTAAAAGATTAGATTGATCTTGCCAGTAGATTACCACTTTTCAGGAAGATTTTAATCAAATTTTCATGTTCTTGAAGTATTTGCTAAATTACTGGAAAAGCCAGAAGTAAGCAATGTGCTCAAATTTTTAAAAAGCAAAAATAAACTTGCTCACCAGTTCTTGACCATGTGTCAAAAAACTCAAAAAACTATTTGAATTATAGTTTTAGAGAATGAAATAGTTTTATAAAGCTAAAAACTTACAGTGACTAAAGCAGCAATTGTCAGTATGCCCCAAGTTTACATTTTTCATAATTAATAACAGCAACAACAACAAAAATCAGTAATTGTTACAGCAGTCTTGCCTTACTGAAACTCTCTATAGTTGGAAAATCCATAATCTAGCATTACATGAGTTATGCTTTGAAATCTGGGTAGCAAAATGCCAACATAAGGTCAGTGTTGAAGGAAGAACCTCCACAGAAAGAAAATAAATAGCATAAATTAACAGAGACTATGCACTGCTTTCAGTAACCGGACTGTTTACAAAATATTAATAAAACCGTTTAATGGATTAATAAAACTGTTGCAAGCATTTCATTTTAAAGTTGCTTCTTAAATTTCTACACAAGTTTGTATGAACAATAAAACAGTGATGAAGAATAAGGTGGTCATTCTTAACCAATTCCTTTAGTCAAATATATATTTCAAAACGTTTCAGAAACATGAAACTGGTAAAGGAAAATCATACCTGATACTCTCCTGTTGTATCGGTTAATGACTGGAGCTGAAAAACAAAATAAAAAACACAAATTCACTATTAAGAATTTCAAATAATCTTCTTGAGCAATCACAGTACATTTTTACAACAAACACATGCCCCACAGTCAACAAACACTCAATGGAAAATAGCACACATTTTTGCCCCCTCCACCCCCTCCTTTTTGCATATCTACCCCTAGCCACCCATGGAGCCACCTTCAACACTACCTCCAACTTTGTCTCTAGCTTACTGAGCTTGTTCAACTGAGTTACTCCCCAAAGATGCTAAGCAGACTTAAACCTTAAAACTCACCTCTTATTATCAAGAAAAAAAGAAAAAAAATAAATAATGCCTACTAGCAATAAGGTACTGAGGAATAAAAGGACTAGAATAAAAATAGTTCAGTTCCCACTACAAAGAAATGATTTACTAGAGGAGAAATATAAAGCCCAAAACAATTCAATGTAAATTTACAGTAAAACTGTCTGACCAGTTCAAAGCCACTTCAGTTCAATGATTAACTATTCTCAAACCGTGATTTGGATATTTCTAAACCACAGTAATTTCCATCCAAATTCAGTTGGTCACAAGTAAAAATTAACCCAATTTAAAGTGTGCCGGGTCATTTTTTAGTGCAAGTATACAAAAGTTAAGAACATCAATAAATACATACTGAACATAACCTTAAATAATAAGCACATACACAGCTTATCCACCCAAGGTAACAAAAGCTGACCTAAATTACACTACCCCAAGGTGAGAATCCAATTTTCTTCAAGAACTGCCAGATTTAAATAGGCTTCCTGCCTGTTGATTAAACCATTATTTAAATTAGAGCTCTGAATTACTTTCATGGAAATCAGTTCACACTTGCGAGAAATCTTATTCAAGTAATAGTTCACAAACACTTATTTCTGTCCTGTTATCTTGAGTTCCCCCCCACCCTTTTCCTTTTTTAAGCAAGAGAAAAGTGTTCATCAGCGAGTAACCACATGATTTTATTTCAGGCACCGTCTTGCACACAAACTCTTTCTTCTCCATGTTTTGATTACTATACCCATTACTCATTCATGTTTGAGAACAACATTTTAACCTCTGAACTGCTACAGGAAACCCTGACATTATTCAGGCATTGCAGAGAGGGCAAAACAAAAAACACAAGCAACACCACACATACTCTTCAAGGACTAAGGCTTCTTTTGTAATCTTGATTACTTTATCCCATAGCAGAGTTCAGTGCCATCAAAACAGCATCAAGTTTTCCACAGTGGAAAAAGACAAAAACATAACCATTTAAGGACAGTTAAGAGGAAACTATTATTCTGCCTCCACAAAGCATTTAAGACTAAATTGATAGTTTGCTTTTCCTTATACCAATGGTGGTTTTAACATGTATAAAATTTTACGTTCACTTTTACATGGTGTTACTACTTTGAAATAGAATTATTACATCTTTTATATTCACATTTTGATTTTCCTACCTGAACACCAGTGGGCCTTCTCTCATGTCAGTTACATATGAAATGCCGAAAATATGAGATTAAGATTTTCTGAGATACGACTGTATGATAAGCTCTCCATTATGTGAAAACTACATATGCAGCAACATTCAACTTCCTAATGTTTCTCATCATTGCCCTAAAGCCCTTTACTTGGGTCATGCAAAGCCACAACCCAGTGATAGGTAAATACAAGTGAAACAGAACTAAAGTAAAACCATTGTACCAGAAGAGACTAACAGTCCATTTTCCTTCTTAGCAGCCTATAGCACGTGCTAAGAGTCAAAAAACGTGAGAGTGGGAAGACACATCAAGCCATAGATGAGACACTTTTGCCAAACTGGCTTAGGATATCGATCCTAGTCATCTTTGAGATTCTGCAGCTGAAGACGTTCATAGTACCTCTTCTTCCAGGAGCGCTTCTGGTAGTGCTGCTCCTGCAAAAGATCCTTCTTCTGAGGAAGATTTTGTGACAAGAGAATTTGTGACCAATTCTAGAGTCTACCTGAATTTACAGTTGACCATTGCTCAGCTGTAGCAATAGCAGTTTTACTAGGATCTCAGTCTGTTGCAACATTAGAGGAATAATTGTAAGACTGACTGGCCAGGACTGAAGTGAACAGGAAAACAACAATCATTCTCCAGGCTAAGGCCATCAAAATACAGCAACATACTTTGTGATAAGTATATTAAATTCTTACAGAATCCACAAAGAAGAAATACAGCTTGAAAGATCTATTCAGAGCTACAGGAAAAAAAATGTGACAAAATAAGGGCCTGCAGTACAAGACACTGACATACTGTATTGTTTACCTTAGAAACTCTATTTCCCCTCCTTCTCCTCAGTACTTTAATTTTTACTGACTTCTGTGAACATTTCTTAACTAAAACTGAGGGAGAAAAGGGTAAGTAGATACCAATAGCTTCTGATTCTGGACATAATTTATAGTATTAGGCAGACTAAGTTAAATCTATTGTGCATGCAAAAAAATATTTCTTATAACACAAATCTTCAGTTAAATGCTTTGATCAGCTCAACAACATTTTGAAGTTCTCTTGATGAAAGAGCAAAGTTTACAATAGGTTGCATAAATTCAGTAGTTTATCACTCGGAGTCCAAAGAGCACAGGTTTACAATACAGGTAGGAATAAAACAAATCAGCAATCAATGACTTCCAGTGACTACTGCCACACTGAATTATGGCACAAAAATCATTCTGTGTGAACACAGCCAAAGAAAGAGAGAGAATGTACATGGTTCCTATTTAGCAAGTCAGTTAAGATTATCAAAACATGGTAGTTCACAATATAAGCTATTAAAGTGAAATACCAGAAGCGGAGCAAAGCATAAATCTGAGATGTGACTGTCTCTATGGAATGTTATATCAACTTATGATAAGGAAGTGCTAGACTACAGCTGTCAAACTGTTTTTCCACACACCAAGATGTTAATGGACTCGCATCAAAATGAACCATTGCAAATGTGAGAAAGTTTGAAGATTTGAGGATCAACATTTAAGGATTTCTGGTAATTACAATTTAATGCTATAGCAGGAAAAGAAAAAAAAAGACTTCTATCACCAGATATGCAATCATATTTTTCTAAATGCTAATCTAAACTCATTTTTGAGTCTATAAGTAAAGGGGACTCCTGAGGCTAATACAAATATAAAAGTTAGGTATCTGTGGATTCCACTTGCATGTCCCTCCTAGATACAGCAAATTTTACTAACCCCTTCTAGACCTATTTTAGCATTCTCATTCCATGACTGAATTTGCGCATTATAGGACAGTTCTATTTTGATTGCTTCTATCAGATATTAATTCAACACCAAAAGGATAATCACTTTACGCCGGGAAGCCCTGCTCACAGACTCAGGAGTTAACACAGCCTGGCAGAAATGTAAGTACACGTCACAGCAGAATGAACAACTAGCAAGCAGCATCCCATATAACTTGACATTGCAATAGCATTCCCACAGAGCCCTCTCCTGTTTCTTGATTATGTTTTTCAGGGATTTAGCCAAGCACCAAAGCTGGCACTTTTTTGGTTTGCTTTTTAAGGAGTTGTTTTTCATGAGTGCAGTCTATATTAGATGCAATAGATAGCATTAAGATGCACGCTTGCTTTACAAAAACGTGATCAGACAAGTCCCCAGCCTCAAGGTACAACCTCAGCTGAACAGACCCATTAAGGATAAACCTGCATCCTGACATTACAAGAGGGACTGTCAGAGACTGAAATGGCAGATCTTTTTTTTTCAAGATTAGAAAGACAAAATTATACAGCGCACAGAAAAGAAAGGATGCCTCATAGTATTAGGAGAGTTGAGAAGAACCTGACAAATCTCCAAAGGACTGTCAGAGGAGAATAGACACAGGAAGGTACTGCAAGATAAGGCACAGTAAGGCAGTCTAAGGTGACAAAGAGAATTTTAAACTTGCTCCTAAACCTGAGCACAGAAGGTAGCATTTCAGAAATACAGAAGCAAAGGAGCTACATTAGCAGTATTACTAAAGCTTTAAGAGCCATAATGATGTTAGTCTTAGAAACCAAACATTACCTAGATAATAAAGAAAAAAAGAAAAAAAAAAACACACAGAATGCTGAATTGATTTTTATGGAGTTGCTCAAAAAAAGCAAATGAACAACAACAACCAAGAAGAAAAAGGTGCAAGTTTTGTTAAAACACATGCTTCAGAAAGAAAAGATGGTTGCATCTCACCTAGAGAGTTATGAGGCCTCTCCAAAACAACAAGAAATATGTGCAACTTGCCCATGTCTTGGTGTGATAAGTGGCAAAAGGAGGACAGGTTCATTCTTTTCCAAGTCTCTTGACTCGGCTTCCCGAAGTTTAGAGAAACTGCATTGACCCATGCTCAGCTAATGTGAATAAAACCCGAACAAACAAACAAAAAAACCCATAAGCTAGAGTTAAATGTTTTATGTATTTCACACACCATGCTCGTGTTCTCTCACAGTCTGGAGTCACTAAGACTAAAAGTGATCTGACCTGCCAGTAAGATGAGCCACTATTACCCCAACCAGTGGAATGCATTACACATTATGAAACTTCCCCAAGAGCAGTGACCCACTGCAGGCTTCTCAATCTCTGGTGCTTACAGGTAAGCCTGATTCTGCAGGCACTTTGGGCACTCCTTTCCAGAGGGAATGGCACCCACAGCCACCACTTGGGACTGCAACATCCGAACCCGCTGCCTGAGGCCAGGCCCAGCTCCTCCTCGTTCCGCGATCACGCAGTCACTGCTGTTCTCTCCCAAAACTCGAGGGCAATTTTGTTCAGTCTTACTGTGGTCTAGATCTTAAAAACTCCCCATCAATGGAGTATCATCCTCAAGAAAGCCAAACAGCCAATTTCTCTGGAAGTATGCGGACACCACTGAAGCAAGTACCCTTGCTGAGGCCAGAAACCTCCACTGTGAAATTAAGTATGAAGAGGGTGGGAGGCAAGCACGTCACAACTACAGTAATAGCACTAGTGAGTTAAACAGCATACCCAATTTACATATTTCACATATCCTTGCCTTTTCTATAAACTGTTCTCTGGATACACTCATTCCCTTCTCACGCTCCTGTATTCCGCCCAAAAGGATGACTACAACAGCAGAAAGCAGGACAGCTACAATTCCCACTCATAGAATCCACCCTGATTTCTATTTCAGCGCCACGCTTGCTCTCTTACTTCCAAGACTTTTAATTTATTTTTGTTACTAGCACTTCTCATTTTGTTTCACTAGAGAAGCAAGGTAAATATACAAGTAATTAATCTACACATCTTCACAGCTGGATTGTTTCTGTTTTCTGGAAGCTAACTGCTTCTGCAACACACCACACCAGGGTGCACTATTGGTATTCTTGTCATTCTCTTATTTCGAGTTTTACGCTATCCCTCCTGGTTATTTCCCTAATGCTCCTCACTGGATATGTTCAAAGAGCAATTCAATAGACACAGATAAAAACTTTTGCACAGTCTTTATTAATGAACAACTCCAATATCTCCAAAACATTCTATATTTCAACTATTACCTATTGCATTATCTGTCCTTTAGGCAGCGGCATATCTTTTAAAGCACAATAGACATTGCGTACATGCATATTTTTCTCAGTACATCTGGCATTTAAAACAATTTCAGTAAGAAATAATGCTGTATTTTTATCTGGATGCATAATGAAGAGCTGATTTCCTCGTATATGTACGGAAATATGATGACAGCACACAGATATTCTTGTGATTTAGCAATGCACAGTACAGGAAAAAAAAAAAGAAAAAAAAGAAAAAAGTTTAGCTACCTCCCAGTTTCCATCAGAAACCCAACTCTAATTTTCCATTCACAGTACTATATTTCAAAAAGATTCCATCTGCTCTGTCTGTAGTACACATTAATATTCAGAAGACATCTGCAGTGTGCAGACCAAGCTTTTAATTGGAATCATGTCACAGCTACCATCACACAACAGTGAATGTAAATGTTGGATATCTACACTTGGCAGCTGCTTTGCAGGCTTATTATAAAGTCCTACTGAGACTGATAGTGACTTTAAATAATGTCAGGGCATAGAAGGTATCTTAAAAAAAAAAAAAAAAAAAAAGGAGCAGTGTTTACCATCTTGGAGCAGTTTTACAATGCTATCTATAACTAATACAGGTTACCAGCATCTTAAATAATTTAAAAGCAAAGTATCACTTATATTCAGCCATAACTTTCAGAGACACAGCGTGATGTGAAAGATGTTTTCAACCATTGAAAGAGATACTTAATAATATCTAACTTCTATGCAAAAAAGGGCAAAGAAAACTCAATTAAAGCAAAATTGAAACTGTGCAGTGAAGCTCAAAGCACTGATAAAATCTTCAGCTCCAACACTGCTAAACATGTAAGAGGACCTGAATAAAATAATTTAATAGCTGCGCTCAGTGATTTAAGATACCTTCTTGTAATGCCAGACAAATTATTCTTGAATGGATGATAAAAATTATCCTTTAAAAAAAGGTTCATTGCAGCTTTATTTGCTTCAAATCTTCACCAATATGTAGTTGTACAAAGCCACATTTTTCTAATCATCTATAATTTTTCAGAGTATAGTATTTCATTAAAGTTCCTAAGTAACAGGGCAATCAGCCATCTGTAGATGAGGAGATAATACATATTCCAGAAGTAGATACTACATATACACACACACTGAAGTTCCGTGCAATACAATAAACTAGTTGTGTCAAATGCAAACAGATTTATACATATTGCAAGCTGTTTAAGTGTAAAAGGAACATAGAAACACAGTAAGAACAGCAACAATCATTTTTCACAAAATTTGCATTTTCTTGGAGAATGTGTCTTCAATTATCTTTTCTATAGTATTATTACAAAAGATGTTCCTTAAAAAAAACAGTAAAACTTCAAACCCACTACTCCTAAGAAACATACACATCAGCAGAAAAATAATTAGACAAGTAGAAGCAGTGGAAGAAAAGAAAACCATCAGAATCCAACTGCTTTGATTCCTTTGCCCTTCTTTGATAGGCCAACTATCTTAATGGATATTGCTTAGCTTTGTACAGCTTCTAGCACAGCAACTTAATTACACACAGCAAAAGAGGACACAACTACCCATCCTCCAGACACACATCCACGGTCAGTCTCAGGCTGCATTCACACTCTGTCATGTCTGGCATATCCACACCATTTCAGACCCCGCTATGGCTAAAGTGCAACAAAATCAGAAGAAATAGCAAGGTCTTGGTTCCGAGCCTGAGCACACAGCGAGCTAGGACATGACTACTGATTGCATCAAGGCTTCTAGTCTGTTTTAGTGAAAAGTCAAAAATGTCAACCATAATTTCATCAGTGATACAGAGTATCCTACAGACACCCTTGAGTTTGCACTAGAATAGAAAGGAATAATTAATGTGGGCACTTAGGGATGAGATGCAGTTTAAGAAGCTTTTCTTTTTGCCTCGTAGCTATTAACAGTCTCGGGTAAAACAGATTGAGCTCGTTCTCGCAAACAGGTACTGCATCTCATGTGATCAGCAATAAGAAACTGTAACTGAACTAGTAATTCAAAAGAAAAATAAGGAAGAAGGGAAGATTTGAATTACAGCAGAAGCAACCAGTGACATTGACAGGCCAGTGCTTCATGTGCCTCACACGGGTGTTACGCAGCTGTACTTGTTGGGTCAACCTGAGCTCAGGATTGTCTAATTGTAACCACACAAGTAGGATTTAAGAATAGCATCCCACGGCTAAAATAGGAGGCACAAAGAAGTACCTGGTCCTTTGCCCGAGTTGCTTCTACTTTCATTGCAGGCTTGGATGATGAATCACAGCACGCTTTCACAAGGTTTGGGTAAGAAAAGCTAGAATAGGTTACAGTCATCTAATTTGCACTATACAAAAGAACAAGAGGAATTTCAATTAGGATCACCAACATCAAGCTTCACTTCAAGCTGATTCAGAGCCTAATCTTACACAACCACACATAAATCAGAGTGTAACAATACTTTGATATGCCTAGCCAAGATACTCTGAAAGCTCATTAAAACTTGCATTTTGTTTCCAGCTTCAATGGTAAAAAGGCAAATAAAGTAACTTTAATTTACAATAAGAGGCATAAAGGGGCCCTATAGTTTCAGGCAGCAGAAAATAAGTTAGGTTTCTATAGTTTCTTGCTACAGGACATAGTCTCCCTGTTGGCACACCGAGAACTTTTCTTGACTCTTTTGAAAATATTGACCCTGTTATATAACACTCGGCAAGTATTTTTTCTACCCATGCCACATAAAAGCTAACAAGCATCCACATCCTGCACAAACCTCAACATATTTACCAGCATGTTAGCCACAGCATCATAACAGACATCTATTATCAGCTGATTATCTACAATTACCTCCGCCTCCTTCCCCTAGTCACTGCTTTCTAGAATACAGCACCTTCTCCTGCAAACAACCACCGCTGAAAGGATTCACTTTCATCTCAACAGGGCTTGAATGACCATCAATAGATCTGTGTGCGTGGTGGGGTATTTTTTCCTCACCGGATGGTGGGAATTTTACGTCCTCAGAATCCCAGTGCCGAGCAGGATTTCTGTCTTGCCTCCCCACGTGTTGAGGCTGAGCACTGCTGACTTTGCCATCCACGTCGTTTCTCTGGCCAAGTGCTTTGCTGGGGAGAGGAAAACGCGACATGACTCACCCAGCCCTCATCCACCACTGCGGCAAGCGGCACAGCCTCAGCTCTGAGGAACACGACAACCAGAGGACCGTGGAGCGGCACGAAACGATGAGACCACACACAGGGAACAAAAAATTATCACGGATTCTGCAGAAATGTTATGTTACTGCTAGCACCCATGCCAGCTGGGTTGTTCTATTTGCACACAATACCAAATACTACTGCATGATCAGTGCAAATATCCATCTAGAGTCCACAAGCAGATCTTGCTCCTTTCAGACATAATTTAGAAATGATGTCTCTTACTAAACACTAAGAAAACAATAAATAAGTCTGAGTAGACTAAGTATGGAAAATTTAAAATTAGAGAAGTTTAAATTCTTTTTCTGGGCAATGCTCAAAGTTGTAATACACAAGCATGAGGAAAAAATCCCATCTCAGACTGAATATATTTCACAGAGCCTTTCCACCCTCAGATTTAAGCTTCTAACAATATTCCTTAAGTCAAAATTTAGTATTTTCGCATATAATAACACAGTCGTAAAAAGACTAATCTTCATGTAAAGGAATATTTTGATAGACAAAGATGTCAGATGAAAGCAAAGAAAAACCTTCTAGTAATTACGTATAGTGCATTTTTGCAGTAGGAAGCACTTGGAAAAAGGAGAAAGACTGAAGAAAGTCAGACATGTTCCATTCAGTAAGAGGAGATAATAGCTATATGATATCTATTTTGAAAAGTTCATGATACAAAGACACACAAGGAAAGAGGCATCAGAAGGAACAAAGTGACAGCAGTGATATCTGTGCATTCATTAGGTCTGAGAGTGTTCAGGAGATGGGATAACCTTGTTTGGCACACACTACCTTACATGGAATAACTAGAGACAGGGGTCAGGATTTGCCTTAAATTTTAAGTGGAGCTGACTGCATCTTTGAAGTATTTTCTCCCACATCTTTCTTCCCATACCTCCATTTGGTACAAAAATCACATCCGCCTCCAGCATTGCTTACAAAGATACATAACAACATGCATGCACATTTTAACTAAAATACTCTGTTTTCTCTGTTTCTTTGCACAGAGGAAAGCAGATCTTCCACTTCAGTCGGCCTGTTCCTGTAAAGGTAAAACACTAGCAACAAGTGACAAGCTACAATCTGTAAACTCAGCACTACACACAGGTCAGAGAAAATAATCTAAAATACTGTATAGAGGTGAAAATAAGAAATATATTGCTATTCAGTAATTTTTACTTATGCCAAAAGAAATGACTATAAATAAGCGAAGAGGGAAGTAAAAATAACTGTGCTAATTCTACAGAATAGTTTATAAATGAACAAGCCTTCACAACATTTCTGGCCTATAAGAGATAGGTCCTTATTGGCGTCCTCTGCAATGACAGCATGTCCAACAACAAAAGATTAGCGGAAATGGTACGCTACTTTATAAAAGTAAGTCTTGAAATAATTTGCAAAATATATATATATATATATATATAAGGACAGATAGATTTTCTTTCCAATTATTTTCTATTTTCAAAGAATAAAGTGAGCAGCTTCTGAAAAACTCCAATATGCTACAAAATTCCACGTCATTACAAGAAAATATTCATTTTTACGAAATTTCAACCTTTAAAGACCAGAATGATGTTTGATATACCTCAACATTTAAAACATGCAGTTTTCCCAATGCTACAGAAAACCCATATAACTATTCTTGCTAACGTGAGATCCTGCCTCACACCCTTGTCAACTTTTATTTTTAAATTCTGCTTACTATTTTCATTTCCATTATGAACATTGATAACGTATAAGCAGTCACACTCTCTAAACTCCAACTTCTACTGAGCTCTAATGTTTCCAAAAAATTCATCTGCAGTCATATGCATTGCAGATACCGACCTTTTCTGTTTGAACACTCTTCTCTGCAAACGGCAGCACTGCTTAGCAATTCAGCCAAGCCATTTCAAAGGCAACCTCTCTAAATTAACTAGACTTTTGCCATTCCAAGGGTTGAACTAAAGGGCTTATCCACAATTTAATGTTAAGTGGGAAATAAGCAACTTTTAATGACTGTGTACCAACTTGTTTAATACTACACATTCTTTTTGTTTCTTTATGAACAGTATTAATTGTCTGAGGTTACTTTTTTGAACTAGAATTATGAAGTCCTGGCTTGATGGCATTTACTGTATCGTCACCAGAATTATTACTTCCTTCTCTGAGACTCTTTCCTCTAAATATTCCAATTATATTTAAGAAGTTTGAAGAGGATGTGGCTTTAGCAAAAAGTAGCTGTATCTGACAGACACAAATGCAGAAAGAGAAAAAAAAGAACTCTCTGTAGGAGCAAGAGTATCCCTTAGCATTCAGCCATGGGTTTAGACACACAAAGATTTCCAGACCACGCATAACGAAAACTGTATTTCTGCATACTTTTAACAAAAAGCAAACACAGCACGCCTCTTTCTTGTAAGTCTGTATGCTGAGAACAGCGAAAGAGAACAAGGTGATTAGATTCTCTGTTAACAGGTCAAATTCAAGGGAAACAACATTTCTACTTCTGGGTTAATGCAGACAGAACAAAAATCTGGGCAAAACACTTTAATGTTCAAAGGAAAAGACAAAGCACTCCCAAGAAACACCGCTTTGGTATTCCAAAGCAATTCCGCAACTGCCACATATTGCTTAATATTGCACATTGCAAATCACTAGGGATTTACTGCTCACCTTCCTAGGGCAAGGGAGCAGAGTGCCTACTCTTATCTTTACCTCACAATATAAGAACTATAAAAAAGTACACCTCGAACTATAATAGCAGCGGCAGGTAACAAGTACAACATAGTTCAAGTTCCAGATTAACTGATTTTTGGTAGGACAGCTTCTATTACAGAGCTCCCCACAGTCCTGTTACAGACTGCCTGCACATAGCACATATTGCAAATCTTTTACAGCTACGAAAATTTACAACTATCTGCATGCAAAAGCTATGAAAAGCAAAAGAAAGAAGTGCAAAAATACACATCATAAAGTTATATTCCTTTATTCCGCTACATATAATTAAGTAATAAGCCATAAAACAGTTAGTAATCAAATGTTTTCAGCAGTGAGAAATTAAATCAACTTCACAAGGATAAGGGATGCTCCTAGAGAGAACAAGAAAAAATTAAGCCCATTCAAGTATACCTCTTTACCATAAAGTTATACATCTCAAGGATTAGAATTAAATTCATTATACAAATTACATGAAGTGATGTTTAAACACTTCATTTTTCAAGCATGCAGAAATTAAAGTAACCTCAGCACTCCAAGGGGAGGTGAGAGAACTAGGAAATTTCAGCATTTTCAAACAAGAATCTGCAGAATCTTCCCCATCCCCCTCCCCCTGAAAACGTCAGAGACAGGACTCCACAATGCTAATCTATTTTCATGAATAGTCTTTTCTCATCACTCAGAAAGCTTGAAGTCTTGCATATATTACATATATTAATGAATTTTAAGTAGATCCATTGATAATATTAAATGTTAGAAGGTTTCAAAATCATTACTTTTGAAAAACAGGGGAATTCATCACTTTTGAATTTCCTTTCCAGGGCTTTCCATGAGACATTCTGATGCTCTTCATAGAAGAGGTATTCCTCATATCCATGATAACAGGAGATGGAGACTGACACGATCCTTATGGCATGGTATGTCCTTGTGGAAGCAATCCTTCCCGAATGATATTTTTAAATCAGGGTCAGCACAAGTTTTACCACAGAAATGGCACTATATTTACTGGAGACCCAAAAGAAAAAAAACACAAACACAAATACTTGCATTTTTCTTCTCCTCAAGTCTTTTCTGTGTAAGACAGCTCTCCCAATAGGAAGCACACAACAATATATTACCCCAAGGGAGGAAGAACTGGAATGGAAATGAAGGGCCATTGTAACATCCTGCTCTGTAACAACCTGTCAATACACAATCACCAAGAAAAAAACCTTGGCAATACAGATTTCTCAGAAATACCTATGAGAGTATACACTAGTTTCTCAACCTTCTGCTAAAAATACAGTCAGTTCTCGTGTATTTATGAAATTTTTAGAATGCTCAGTAACAAGAGAAGCTTGTACCTTTAGGCTTTGGATTCCCTCACTGTGTATTACTCAGATCCACTGAAGGGCAGAAACACAGTTACTGATGGCAGATCTGTTTTTTGTTTTTGTTTTCTTTTTGCAAAAACAATTCATCTCCAACTTGTAATTCTAATCCTTCACAAAGTAATTTAGAAAGAAATTCTGTGACAAGTTGCTCAGTTTTGCTAGTTACGCTTCACTAACATTCAACAAGGAGTGTGCGACTCCAGGCTCTTGCAGAATCACCTCTGAGGGAACCAGGCCAGCAAGTCACTTGGAAATGGAGCTCCTGCAGGCCATCATTTTTGAGCAGAAGCAGACCTGTTCCTCAAGTCAATCTCAGAAAGCCATCAGGAAATAGAAGGAAGGCAAAGATTGAATTATTTTTAAAAAAAAATAGGCAAACAAAAAGCTATCTGCATATCAAAAAAAAAAAAAACCAAAAATCATGAAATCATTGCTACAAAATTCCCTCCCCTACACCCTAAAGGCGCATGTTCCTAGAGATGTCTTTTCTCCTGAAGGGAATTTCCAAGGCCATACTCAGAGTGAAGCCTACTCATTACCTCCAATTTTCAAATAGAAAGCAAATATCTTAATATGGAAAGGGCTAATAGCAGAACTGCTACTATCACAATGCTGGCGTTTATTTTACAGTAAATCCTATACATTTATGCAACTCAGGCCCAGCCATAGCAGTATGATGGAGAACAAGAAGCTCTTTTCAAAATCCCCTATTCTCTTCCACCCATTCGGATCCATCAAAGCAATCAAAACATCATTGGGACCACTGGGATTTCTAGAACCTCACAGAGAAAATGCAAATGAACATGAAGAAGCTAAGTGCTCTAACTAATAATTTCTGGAGATTCTACCTAACAGTCATTTTTTTCATATCTGCACTTTAAAAAGGAAATAATCTGTTTTGCATTAAAGAAACTCATAAGTACACAGCCTCTAACAGAATCAGCATCGTGGAAGAGCCTTTTATATAGCAGTCTTTTGCCCACACACAGATTTCTCAAATTCCCCACTACTTAATTTTCTTACCAATGTTCTTATTTACTCTATGTGCTTTCTATTCCAGTGACACTAAAAATGCATAGTGCAGAGTATCCATCATTTATTCTAAAAATCAATGACTAATATCAAGTGATCTGATAGAAAACATCAAGCATAACAGTTAAGTAAATAGTTACCAGCATCTCAGAGGTTACAAATCTGAAATAAGTATTGCATGCCTTCACTCCTCACATTTTAAATTACAAGAAGCATCTTTTAAAAATCAAATGCAGAATTTCCTCCTTCCCCATGTAAATTAATAGACATTTAGCAGTACCCAGTGATGTCTGGGCATTTCAATCAAATCATTTAAAACTTTCGCATCCAGCCAGTTTATCCTTTCACTTCATACTTTCAGTTCTCCTGCTGTCTCAACTAAGACAGATATATTGTTATCTGTATTTTAAAGTTCTTCTAGCACAGATTATTATTAATGAAACTTTCTTGAAGGCTTCATTAAGATATAAATGATGTTGTCCTTAACACTATATCACCTATTAAAAAAAAAAAAGCTTTAGTCTGATCTTTTAATAGAAAATATAATCTTAAGAACAAATGCTGAAAGTCTTGTGTGATAAGCAACTACAGAGGCATAAAAAGAAAAAAAAGCTTCAGGGCTTAGGAAAAAAGCTTTTGATATTTTGTTCAAGCAGCTAACAAAAGGAGAAATGAAAGCTGTCTTCCTTAATTCTTAGTTTATCTTTAAATTTCCCTTACGTGAGCAAGATAAATATAGAGAGTGAAGTTCCACTAATACTAACTGAAGTTACTCTACTTAATCCTTCCAAGTTAAGCCAGTGAGACTTGGCCCTGCAAAGCAAAAACATGTGCAAGTATAACAGCTGTACAATGGTGGTGCTTCATTTGGTATTTTCTGTGTTAAACACAGAATGGATTTTAAATAGAGTATCTATTCCTTGGGTTGAATTTGTACCACACAATGCAATAATATTGTAAAAATGAGTTTCTGTAAAAAAAAAAAAAAAGCCAATTTAATGCTTGAAGACAATAAATATATGTGAGGCTAGAGCTATCATGCTTTATTCCCAGAAAATTATCAATTATGGAGGAAAAATGCATTAGGCGAATGTACTACTAAAAAGTTAAAACATTTACATTTTAAAGGTAAAAGTATCTCACAGGAAAGCTTGTAATAATCCACAAATCTGAATCATATCTGAAAGCTTCAACAGAACTCTCCAGAAAGACAACTATTTTCCTTATTCCTTCCCTCAATTCAAAACTTGCCTCAGCTCTAAAGATTCACATCATATGACTTCTACCATTCAATAAATTTCCTTGAATTATTTCAGGAAAAGAGCAAGGAGTTGTGTCTAATCTGTAAATTAATTCAGACACTATATAAATCCCAAGTGATTGATGTAACACAAGAATTTTGCAGTGAAAATTTACCGGACATACCAGACAAGCACAGAATGAAGAAAGCATAAGCAAATGATGTTCAAGAAAAAGAACAGCAGTAAGTATTTAGAAGCCGATTTAAACAAATATCAATCACTTCTGTTGACAATTAAAAAAAGACAGAGATTTCAAAGATAGAATGAATTCAGACTCACTTACAAGATCTAATGATTTAGGAAACTACTTTTCCCTACCCTTTCTCTTCCTTTTAGGCTCTCCTTCCTCTCAAATACTCTATTGGTATTTTAAAGATGACATTTAGCAAATCCTTGAATTTTAATTGAGAACCTGACTGCAGAACTAAGCACTTTGATTTAACCTGTTCATTCAGGTTTACAAGCACCATTTTTCATTGTAACAACAGTGCAGAGAAAAGAGGATTATTTCAAAAGCAATATAGAAGTGTTTGCAAGAAGCATATGTAACCTTTCCTCCAACACCAAGGTGAAACCCTAGGAAAGAAAAATTGGAATTTGCACCAAAATAATTGTCATTTTATATTATATATAAAATTAGGTATGCAAATATAAATATATAATTTTCAGAATTGTATATATTTCTATATAAATTTATATGTATTGTATATGAATTTTATATGTATTTTATATAAATAATATATATGCATGCCGTGTCACTAAACATTTGGCTTGTTCAAGTTAATGTATATCCCACTACTTTAGTTCTAATTTTGCTTAGTGTTTCCAGGAATATCACAACCTTTATGTTAATTGCTTGCTGTAACAACCAAGGAGGCATAATATCCAAAATTAAATCCCAAAGTCTTGAATGGCACCATAGGACCTTTGTGCAATTGCCTCAGCTGGCAGGGGAGGAAACCTGCCTTGCTTCCTTCAGATTTACTGCCCACAACAGAACTTGCAGCTCACAACTTAAGTCTCAGACAGTGGGGAGAACCTTTCTATGGTTTTCATTTCACAGCCTTTACACGTCCCTTCAGAGCTTTCCTGCCAGGACTACCAGTGTCATGGTGAAGGACATATTTTCAACATACATACCCGTTCCTGGTTACTTGTTCAGTCTAATTTTTTCATTTCTGCAGCTCTACCTATCAAACAGAAAGGCTCTGAGGAAAGCTCGTGTATAAGGGTATGTATGTGTAAGGGTAAGCTCTGCTGCCACAGCTGACAGGATAAGTACTTTTTGAGCTTTTGTTTCCCCTCTCCTCACTATCATCATTATCTTTCCACACACCCTTTACACACCAAACTGCTGAACAGACACTCTCTGACATCATCTTCATCACATATACACAAACTTTGAGCAAAAAAGACCAAAATCAAAGATAAAATGATAGCCTTTAGGGAACAAACGTAAGCCTAGAGGTAACTCCTTGAGTGTCACAACAGAACAGAAGGCTTTTTTGCAGTCTAGTTTGTTTCAGCATTTTTTAAAATGATGCAGTACTGTTATGAGCAAAAAAGGAATCACTGGTGTCACTGTGACTGCATGCAGACATTTGCCATACCAAAGGCTCAATTTACACTGATTTTAAATTATTTCTCTGTTCTATTACCACATGCACTCAAAACAAACAAAAATTCCACCAGATAAGTTACCTGAAAAAGAAATACGAAGACAATCACATTTGCGCAGCTATCTTCTATATGCCATGAAAACAGGTTAACTTTTAAGCTAGCTTTAAATTTCTTAATGTAATACTTAAAAAGCTTAATCTCTACATGAAAATTTTCAGTGGAAACATTTTAAAATACCCATTTGACCTCAGGCTTTTCAACCCCAAACCAGAGTATTAAATTAGGAGAACAAAGTGAACAGTAATTTTCAATTAATTTAAGTCCAGGATAAAAAAACACAATCTTAATAAAACACTGCTAGAATCAGTCAGATCACTGAGATTTTTTGGGTGTTCTCTCTCTCTCTCTCTCTCCCCGCCACCCTTTTTTAAATATCCTTAAAATGATGGGCAGTCTATGATTATAAAACAACTCTCATATAAAGGTAGAAAAAACATCCTTATTGTAAAATGCACAGAGGAAAAAGATTTTGGAGCTTCAGACTTGAGTATTTTCTTAAGTGCCTTCTTCAACAAGAGCTATAATGGAAATTTAAAAAACATGCAGCCATGGTCGACCGCTCCCTACAAGGTTAAACAACATGATAAAACACTATTTATCTGACCCTACAAAGAGGCATTTACCTACTATTACAAAGAGTATATCACTCTTCCTTTATCAAGTCTTTGAAACTATAAGCAGAAGGGTTTTTTTTTTTTTTTCAGAGCCGAACAAGACAGTAATCCTGGCAGTGCCACTTGCCTCCAAGGTTCTTAGCAGCACAAGTGACACCAACTAGTCACATTAATTTTCTATACAACATAAAAGGACAATGAACAAAAACCTGAAGCAAAGGTACAACCTGCACACTTTGAACAGCCTCACCACACAGAGCTATATTTAAGAGTGGTTTGCCACCATCAAGTTTATAAAGATCCTTTCATCTGTAGCTTCGAACCAGGAAAACTTTACCCTCAGTCCCATGTTCTTGCAAACTTTGAAACAAAACAAACTAATCAAGAAACAGGGAATTGAGCATTAAATGACAAAAGAAAGTCTCCACCAGACCAAAATAAAAGCTATACCATTTTTTAAGAAAAACACTGTATATAGAAATATTGCACATTTTAAAACTGACACCCAATAATTGGTGTGTCAATTTTCTCCAATGTAGATTTTTTTTAATAACACATTTTAAGCATTATATATATACACATATATACACATAGATTAATAGCTTGGGCACAAGACAAAATAACTTAATGGTGGTCGTAAATATGTGCTCACACCTGCATATCCCTTAACTTCAGTCCAGGCACAATCACTCTAGTTCTCTTTCCTCTATCTTGCTGCCTTTCTTATTTCATGCCCTAAACCTAAAGAACCTTCCCTCTTGTAAGACAGAAAAAAAAAAAGGAAAAGAAAGAAAAGAAAAAGGACTGCACTCTATGCAGTAACTGCAAACTGCTATAGAATTTGTCCTGCCTGCATGCTTTATTCTTGTCCTCTCACATATTTGCATATCCTGTTCACAGTGTACACTTTCAAGAGCAGAATCTGTGTTTCGCTCCGTGAAGTTCCCAGCCCAAAAGCCCTATAACAATAGCTCGTCTCACAATACTTCCTTAATAGTAATAACATTCTGTTCCACAGTTTAATTTCTTTTTTTTTTTCTCTCCTAAAAGCACTAACCAAAGCACAGATGTAAGACCACACTACATTCACAGGATGACATGCAGTAAACGGTCTGTAAAAATACTCATTCATCTATAAAAGCCATAAACCTTTACTCATAGGCCGAGGGCATAAGAATTCCAAATGAAGGCACTGAAAGTTTCAGGAAAGCGTGTCTAGTCACCTTTTCTTTCCCCCCTGGAGTTATCTTCTAATACAGAAGAGAATACTCAGAAGCGTCAGGTCCATAATTCCAAATTCATTAAAAAGCACAATTCATAAACATATGAACTGAAGCTCAACTGGAGCTTTGAGGCTCAATCAAAACTCCAAATTACAAACCCTCGCGCTTTGCACAAACACTAAACACCATTTGCCACAACGGAATGAAAACGTGCGAGCGACGAGGCGAGCTCCGTGGACTGCAACAGGGAGCCGGGACCGTTTCTACCTCAGAGCTGCAGCGCGAACAGGAGGGCACGGGCTGCGCCGAATCCTCGCTATTCGGGAACACGCTCAAAAGTTACCTCGTGGCTTTACGGCAATCGCTTTAAGCAGACGGCGCTGGGATTAATAACCCAGAATAAAGGGGGGCCGGTGGCCCCGAGCTCGGCGAGGCGCACACAACACCCGATCGCGCTATCACATGCTTGGCAGGGCGCTCGCTGCGCCCCGCGGGCCCGGCGCGGGCGGCAGCGCCGCCTCCCCGCGGCCGGAGCCCGCCTCGCCGCGCGCCCCCCGGCCCGGCACTCACGCTCGAAGTCGGAGTCGGAGTCCTCGTCGCCGCGCTCGGGCTCCTCCTCGCCGTTGGACTCGGTCTGCATGGGCTCCCCGTCGAAATTGACCCCCCTGCGGCCGCCGTCGGCCGCGGCCTCCTGGTCGCGGGCATCGCGCAGGCGGGCGAAGTAGTCGGCGGCGAAGCCGAGGAGGTCGGAGGGCCGGTGCCGCAGCACCTCCACCGTGTAGCCCTGCAGCAGCTCGGTGAGGCCCGGCGGGATCTCGATGCTCATGGCGCCGGGGCTCCCGCCGCGGCCGCGCTCGGGGCCTCCCTGGCGGCCGCGCTCGCGCTGCTTCTCCGGCTCCCGCCGCTCCGGTCGCGCCGGCCGCGCCGAGGGGAGCGGGGGGAGGGCGCGCAGCGGAGGGGAGGGGACGGCAGCGCCGCGGCGGCCGCGCTGCGCACGCGCGTCCGCGAGCGCGGGGCCGGCGGCTGCGCACGCGCCGCGCGGCGGAGCGCGTGCGTCACACTGAGGCGGGGCGCCGGGCGCGAGGGCGGGGGCGTGGTCGCGCAGTGCGCAGGCGTGGCCGCCGCTGTGGCGGGAAGCGTGAGGCGAGGGCGGCGGCCTCGTGGCCGGCGCTTCGAGGTCGCCACCGTGATCAACGGTCCCGCCGACGTGCAGCTAGTCACAGAGACTTTGTTCAGTGTTGGCAAGTGTGACTTTTAAATCCATTTTTTAAACTATTCCCCTAGCTGCTTTGTGTAGTAACAAGACAATGCGTCTGTGGAGCCTGGTGGAAACCCTTGCTTCTCACTGATATTCAAAATTTAGATGTGTTTGTAGCACATGGAAGCCTCCTACAGCTTTCTCCAGCTTAGTCACTGCATACGTTAACTTATCACGACTGCCATCCCCTCTTTCCACTAAACCACAATATTAGCACTGGTGTATGTGTTTCCAAAGATACAGCAGGAGTGGAAGAAGGGAATTTTCTTTAGTTTTGCCTCTGGCCCTCTTTGAGACATCTGAATGCTAGTCAGAATAACTCAGTAAATACTCTTAAAAATAAAAAGTGCCAGAGGGGTCAGTAAGTTTTTGCACCTCACAGTAAAATCCTTACAAAACCACAGCGTCATCATCTGTGAAATGGTGATGATAGTATTGATTCGCTTAATACTGCACATGCAAAAGTGGTAACGATGTTTTCTAAAACATGAAGCATTTCATTAATTGCTCATGCGTGAGCTTTGGAGATGTCTGTTCATGTATCAGCAAAAGAGCCTTATTCTGATTTTGGCTTGTCTGTATTGTCAAAAGCGTACACGCTTTGCGCTGTTATGTGTTTATTATGTGCAGGGAAGGTTTGGCAGATGCCCAGTGGCAGACGACTCACTGGATGGCGTTGAGCCATCTGCCCTGAAGATTTGAAGTTGTCTTGGAAGAGAACTGGGCTGTGCAAACATGAGGGGAGGGGAGCAGGGATGTTGACTTGGTGACGCTACTGCGTGTAGTCAGTATAAATATTTTTATTTAATTCTTCCTTTGTTTCAACAATAAAAGGGCAGAAAATGACATGTACTCAAAATACAGTTTTAATTTACAAGCTCCGAATTGGCTATTTGTTTTGCGTTTTTTTGTTTGCCCATGTACCAAAAGGTCTCATCACTTACCCAGAAGGTTCTTAGCAAACAAAAAAAGTCACAGGAGGTACATTTGCTTCATCTCATCAATTTATCTGCATATTTATTCTGGAAATCTTTCTATTGTTTTTTTACAGCAGGCGCCAAAACCGCTATATTCCTTTTCTTGAAAGATCATTATTAATAATTACTAGTTATTATCTTATTATCCTTCTTACTATCTTTCTGATATCCTATTATCTTTCTGATGGTCTCAAAGAATACGGAGCACAATGCACTGGCTCAATGTACATGCTTTATCTGATACAAGGAAATGGTTTAGATCAGTTAGAAAACCATATTTTGCTAGTGTCCTCAAAAATATACTTTAGATTTTTGACGAGATCTTTTTCCTTTTGCCATCTGGGTGCTGAAGATGTTACTGGTGCTAAGGAGGTAAAAATGAAATTTGAAAAATGCTGTGTAAATGAAAAAGAGAAAATAAAGAATTATAAATGTAAGGAGCAAAAAGCTTTGGCTGCTAGGGCTAGAGGAAGAAAAGCTGCAGTTCCAACGGAATAAAATTATTTTTTTCTTTCCTGGTCTCTGCACAACAGCCAGCCACCTGATAATTGCCTACTTTTGGCATCACTCTGCTCTTGTATCAGCTTTTAGCATTTGTTGATCATTTTCTCTCATTTGTGCCTGTGTATATAAATCTGGTTATTTGTATGAAAAAATGTGTTACCAGTAAATATTATTAAGCCTCTGAAGAGCTACATTGTGTTAGCCTTCTGATATTTATATGTCCACATGTAACTAATCAGCTTCACAGGAACATAAACAGTGAAGGTCTGTTTAGCTTCCCTGAAGGTCAGTGGACAAAATACAGAGCATCCAAGGTCACATGTAGCACGTTTCCAAGCTGCTTTTCACTACAGCCCATTGCAATTCTTCGTATACTTCTTGTTTTGTAATGGTCAGAATTGATGGCACATTTATGCAAGAGACTTGTCTGTGATCAAGTTGATTGTAATAGTGCATGCTGTGCAAGCATTTGCATTTGGTTTTTAATTGTTATTAAAATAAGCACCCACATTAAAAGAATGATAGGAATTAGGAAATGCACTTGCAGGCTTAATTTTGTCCCCTTTATATAATGTTTTTAATTTGCACAGCATGGCCATAGCTTCAAAAGTATTTTTCTTAGGATTATTTTCTCTCTCTCTCTCTTTTTTTTTAATAGTATCTGAGAACTATTCCTATATTTTTCTTGTACTCTTGCATTCATGTTCCCAAATGTTGAGGCCTTTTCCCCACACTCTGCCTGTCCTATCCAGTCCTATGTGATTTTGGAAGTTGGTAAAACTATGATGAAGTTTCAGTGTTGCTGCTGCCAGCAGGAGAGATGAAGTTGCAAGTTAACAGTCAAAATAGTCAGCGTAATCTTGCACTGGGGAAAAATAATCATATTAACCCTCCTGACTGGCTCTTAAAAAGTAAAATAAATCCCATTATAACAAGTAATAATTTATTTCTCAATAAACCTGTCAGCACCAGCCAGAGCTCAGATGCTATATAAACATATGTACATCTTGAATTAATTACATTAGCCTTCAAATTCCCTACAAGTAATTCAGCACAAGGATAATGTGAGAACACATTGAATATTCTGATGGTTGATATTAAGGAAACAGAATCTCTTGTCTGAGGGAAGTTGGATTTATTAACATGAGTACAGCTCTTGCATGTTGCCGTAGGTGACACATTAGCAAGTCCTTTTAAAAAATTATGTTCCAAAGCAGTCCTGAATAAAAGTCAGGTTTAGGGCCTTCTATAAATAAAGTGATATCCTGCCCTTGCTCGGCTGAATTGTGGAATTTATTCCTTTGGGATGCTGTTGAAGCGAAAATTAAGAATTCCTGAGAAACAGATTCGGGAGTGACTTTGGGATTCAGAGGTTGGTAGTTTTAAATCATTTGCTAGTTCCAAGTAGATGGAAATTTCATCTATAGTTGCCCTGTTTCTTCACTGTCTTTTCAAGCACGTATTACTGACCACTCTTGGGACAGATCGTTAGGCTCGAGTACCCCTTGCTCTGACCACTTAAGTTTCACTGGTTTTACACACCAGAAAAACAATGTCATCTGGGTTGTTTTTGGTCTGTTTTGTTGCCATTTTTGACTGCTGCGTCACAGTGAACTGAAGCTATACAGTCTTGATTTGAAGACATCAAGTGAGAAAAAAATCTGCTTCCCACGATATGTTTCCCCAATGATGAATTGCTGTCATTTAAAAATACATATTTTTTACTTGAAATTTTGTATCTTTAACTTTCAGACTTTGTTTTTTATGCTTTTTTTTTTACCTACTGCTTTCTTCTGTCACTAAAAACGTGCATATCCATCATCTAACTTTGTACATGAGGCAGGCAAAACTTCTGAGTTTTCATTATATCAGAAGATCTATTATCAAAAGAATGAATGATCCTTGGCTTAGCTACCAGGATGCCAAGATCCTTCAATATAATGCATAAGATAAAACATCTTCTCCTACTTCTGTTTGTTTTTATTCTTAAGCAAATATTAAATCTAAGACATTAGAGCTTTGATATCCTAATGAGTCAGTTTGCTTGTAGCAGTAAGCAAGCTTCAGAGTATGTGCTTTTCTTGTTAGTTTTTAATGTGAGTAAAATGAGTACTGTATCTGAATAAATGATACTAGTACAAACATGAAGAGAAAAAAATAGCCTTTTGAGTAATGTATGTAATTACTGGTTTCAGTTGAACTATATTACTGTCACTAACTTTAGTTAAATGTTCGTAATACTTGTGAAGATACCTCTGTGCATTCATTGATAAACCTAAAAGTATCATTCCAGGAGAAACATAACTAAATTTATGAATATAGGTAGCTGGTTCTGTTGGTCATACAATTTTTCAGGCAGTCATCAATTTTAACATACCTGGTTTCCTAAAACATTTGTCCTATTTGTTACATAGTTTTTTTTTAAAAAAATGCTTTCTATGATTTTATGATCTCTAAATTTTACCCCAGTCTTGTCTTAATTAGAGCAGAAAAACACCAGGTGTATGAATCTAGATAAAAGCACTTTCTGTGACATAAGATATGTGGATAGAACATGTTGTTGTCTGAGTAAGACTACTCAGCAGATATAAAATTTATGCATTCCATGCCAGGGAAACTGTAAGCAAATGCTCTCCAATACGCAAGCAGGAAATAACACAAATAAGTTAGTATTGAATTCTGGACAGAGGCAGCTTGTGGAAATCAATATTTCTGCATGTGCTGTAGCAGCCATTCGCTCGTACTCACTTAGTCTAGAATCATAGAATCACAGAATGCTGAAGGTTAGAAGGGACCTCTAGAGATCATCTAGTCCAACCCCCCTGCACACGCAGGGTCACCTAGAGCACGTGGCACAGGACTGCGTCCAAGCGGGTTTGGAAGATCTCCAGAGAAGGAGACTCCACAACCTCTCTGGGCAGCCTGTTCCAGTGCTCTGTCACCCTCACTGTTAAGAAATTTTTCCTTAAGTTCCTGTGGAACTTTTGGTGTTTCCGTTTCCAGCCGGTTCCTCTAGTTCTGTCAGTGGCCACCACTGAAAAGAGGCCAGCACCATCCTCCTCACTGCCTCCCTTGAGGTACTTATAGACACTGATTAGATCCCCTCTCAGCCTTCTCTTCTACAGGCTGAACAGGCCCAGCTGCCTCAGCCTCTCCTCACAGGGCAGATGTTCCAGACCCCTGATCATCCTCGTAGCCCTGCGCTGGACTCTCTCCAGCAGCTCCACATCCCTCTTGTACTGTGGAGCCCAGAACTGGACACAGTACTCCAGATGCGGCCTCACCAGGGCTGAGTAGAGGGGCAGGATCCCCTCCCTCGACCTGCTGGAGACGCTCTTCTTAACGCACCCCAGGATCCCATTGGCCTTCTTGGCCACAAGGGCAACTGCTGCCTCATGGTCACCTTGTCGTCCACCATGAGGCCCAGGTCTTTCTCTGCAGAGCTGCTCTCCAGAGGGTCAGTCCCCAGTCTGTACTGGTGTCTGGGGTTTCAGAATCTGTGAGTCTTTCCCTCCTCTTTTAGTATTTGATCACTCCCTGCAAAAAGACTACAAGAAGAAAGTGTCCACATATTTTCTGTTTCCAGTGTTTGGATGTGTCTGTCCTGTCCTTTCTTGCCTACAGATCCACTCCATTCATGGAGCTGCACTTACCTAAACACATGGCAATTTCAAATTTTACTGTGTGCAAAGAGTACGTTTGAGTAATCCTTCCACCTCAGCAGTGTAAATTAACTCTCTAATTCTGACTGCTAAAATTGCAGTAATAAATGTAAATTACACTTGTAATAAATTAGCTTTATCAACCCTAATCCCTATCAAACCTATCAAATCCCTAGCTTTCATTTTGTATTTTACTGTTAAGGCCATTTTATGAACCCTATTACATCTGTTAACACTCATTTTAATTAAACTTATAACACAGCATGCATAACCAGTGCTCCAAAGCTCCATTCAGTTTTCAAGGGAAAATAGTAAAGTCCCAGTTTTTTCTTTTTTCATTTTTTTCTATCATTTTTCACATGCTGTGCCTTTAGCATGCATTATAAAAATGTTGATGGAGGATTATATAGCTCAGGAGAGGATAATGGGCCTTGAAACTTCCTACTTCTATGTTATTTTTCCAATTTATTTCAAGTTCTTAAGTCATAAACCTACTTGACTGCAGGTTTGAATGTCTGCATTAAATGAACAGGTGGTCTGAGCTTCCAAGCTAGAGAATTATAAAGCCACGTCACCATTTTTAGATCCCTCACAATCTCAGCAAAATATATATCAATCTCAGCAAAAATATAAAGTACTGGCTGGTATTTAGTGTTGAAAAATGCTTGCTACCTGCAACTGTGAGTTAAATCAGGTCTGAATCAGAAACTAATGGGATGGTTGTTGCCTGTACAGTGCCTCTCCTGAACGACTGTGACTTTCATCCCCAAGTCCATCAGTCCAAAAAATCATATTAGAAAAACGAGCCTCTGTTTTTATAGAATGCTGTGCACAACCTTTTGTTACAGTTGTTTTGATGTGTCTCTCCATTGACATCTAGTGTCCATACAGAAAGATCTTTAGCTTCCTCATAGTCGTGTTAGCAAAATTTGTTACTAAATCTCTAAACATTTTTATGTGCATAACTATTAAACTCTCTTGTAAGTAGTTATTAAGACCTCACATTAGTAATACCAGGTCAGCCAGGAGACTGTGATCAGTGAGAAATATAGGTGAAAATATAGGAATCTTTAGACACTTAATATTTTTGATAAGTAATGATGTTGACATACATAGCTCATGTGACCTGGACTTTTGTGTTCAGAATGTTTCTTGATTTTCTTTTCAATGCTTTGTAGTTCAAAATACTATTCTTTTTAAAATTATATTGTGAAGACTTGAAAAATACATTCAATCTATTATTTTTAGTCAAAATGTGCAAGCAATTGTGAATCAATAAATATTCAATACAGATTTTTTTATTATTTTATATTTCTATAGTCAAGCATTAGTGTAATTTTGTTCTATTAAGCAAGAGTCTTTTTCAATTATAGAAGCCTCTATTAAGCCCAGTCTTTGTTATGCTCCATTATACCACTTAACACTATTTAATGAAGAACTGTTTTTATCTGCCGTTAATTTTAAAATGACGACGTATTTTCATATTTATCTATAATCAACATGGTAGAAATTCCAGGTTACTACAAAAGATCTTGCTGTTTTACTTTTGCAAAATGTTGAACAGCATCTTTGAGCAGTTAATCATGTTGTTACTGTACACCTTGTTCCCTAATCAACTGCACATTGGAAGTGTTTCTTCCTGGCTGCTACCCCTTCAGTGAGCACTAAGTGCTTCTGTTGAGCTTCGACCCACAGGAGCTGCATTGCAATCATGGCCCTACCATGCTGCATCCTAGACCAATGTGGAAAAGCCCATCCCTGCCCAGAAAACTTCTTGTATATTCATATTTTGAGCATTTCCACTGTTAGAATCTGTTTTGAAAGTTGCTTCAGATCAATCATTTTATGAAAGCTTTGTTGCTCTGATACTTGATATGTGCTATATCCTTGATCGTGACAAAAAAGTTCATCTAGCAAAGAACTTGTGATCAAAATATGTAAATAATATACAAGTATGGATATTATTTTCAGATTTGCCTAGCAAGCATGCATATTGGATCTCTAGCTTGTGGTGCTCAAGGGTTTTAAGACCCATAGATGCTTGGTTTTCTTCTGCCATTTTTGGGGAAGATAGGTGGAGTTGGGGGTTAAGTTTTTCTTTATGCCCTTCATTTTGTTTTTGTAAATATTGAAGTTGTGACCCCACCTTCTTGCTCTAAAGCTGCTGTGTGCTACAGATTCAGAACTTACCCTCTGAGCAGAGAAATGGCTCCAGCTGCCCAGCAACGAGCCCTCCGGGCAGCTGAGTGTGCTGGCAGGCTGCGACGGGAGAGTCTCACAGCCTTTCAACCTGGTGACAAATTATGGTCTCCGTTGACAATCTGAAGTACAGCAGGAGACACCTGCTAACACTGCTGACAGGTCATTGAAATCAGGGCAGCAGCCTTCTCAGAGCCACAGTTCCTGTCCAGGATTGACCATGTGGATCCGAGGGGCTCACGAACCCCATCAGCTCTTGACAGTGCGTTTATGTCTCCTTCCTTTTCCCAACCTTTCCTCTGTATCTCACAAGCTCTAGAAGGGCTTGCTCTTGCTCTTGCTTTGGTGATACCCACACAATGGGGCCTTGTGTAGGCCCTGTGCTTAGCACTATTTAATTACTACTACTACTTAATAGTAAAGACTTCGCTTTGGAGTGAGAGGAAACCCGCTGAAAAGCGTTAAAACGCCCTTGACCATTTTCTGTGAAGGTCTGAGCAAGATGATGCAGCAGTGTACACCCACTGGAAGAGTAGCTGTCTCCTATGACTGTCAAATCTTTCTCTTCTTCCTCCTTTGTGTGTTCTACATTATTTTAAAATACTCGTTACATTAGCCCAACTGTTAGACAACCTGTATTGAAACTGCCTGCTGAATCAAATGGTCCAGAATAAGAGTGAAAGCATAATTAAAATGCATCCTGCTTCGAGTATTCATAAAATCAATTTAAAGGAAAACGGGTAGGCATGTGATCATGAGAGAGAAAGGAATGTGATATAAGTAATTCATTTGGAGCTGTGCATTAGCGTGGGCACTGGCAAAGCTTTAGAAGCAGACGACGGAGTCTTTAATTTGAAACTGCTTCATAGTGAGAGTTGGGAATCTTTGTTCCTGTCTGCCCGTGCTGTGATCTTTGTCCGCCCTGGCATTTCATCCCTGGCAGGACCCGGTGCTTCCAGCCGGCCCGAATTCTCCTTACTGTCAGTGAAAGGGAGCAGCAGCTGCAGCCGAGAGCATCATGTTGCTAAGGCAACACATCCGCGCATCCCTAGGGAGCGCGTTGCCTCGGTGACACCAGGCGGGCAGGCACTGCTGGATCGGATTGTCTCCAAGCAGCTGCCCCACAAAAAGCGGAGCAGCCCTGGCCCTGAGGCGGGAACGCTAAGGAAGCAAAGGCAACAGCCTAATGAGTGCGTGACTGCGGGTTTGCAGCTTATTCGGGGATTTGGAGAGGGTGGACGTGTTTCGTTGCAGGTAGAGACACAGTTACTGTCAAAAGGAGCTTACGGTTACGTGTCTTAAGACAAGACTGCAGGAAAGACAGTATCAGCAAGAGGGTATTTGCTGAAGGGAACAGGGGCTGAGGCCATCGCTCTTGGTTTATATGATCAGATTTTGTAAATATGCTGCAACATCAGAAATAACTGGAGAGCAAAATCACTTGTTATGCTATGTATCCATGAACAGAGGTAATCTCGTAGGTCCATTTAGGATAGTGCAGTGTTGCCTTAAAGAGGATAAACATTGCATGTTGTAGGCAGAGAATTAAACATTGATTTACACAGCAAATGCCTGGTCTAATGTGGTCGGGCATACGACCACCCACTTGTGTGGCTACAGGCAGTGCAGCAACCAGACCACAACTGGTGGGCAAATGTTGACACTGAAATGTTTTCAGGAGTCCATAGACCCTATATCATCCTCTGGACTTCACCAGAACCATTAACTGCTAGTAATTGGAAGGGATTCAACATTTTATGCATAGACATCAATTATCCCAAGCACTTAAAGAAAGAATTAAATAGCAGGAAGACAATAAAGGGCAGAAGAACTTCAGCAAAAAGGCAGGTAATTTCCTTGCCTTTTGTGTGTTCCTGTTGTAGGAATATTTTCTCCTTTCGCTCTGTAATATTAAAAAGCCTCTTGCCCACTGTGATTACCTCTTGAATAAATAGCATCTCTTAAACTCAAGCCTCTGTGTCCTGTTTTGTATTAGCTATGCTTTGTTGGAAGGGGGGTGTTTTTGTTTCTGCTTGTTTTTCAAGCCTTCTTCTGATTCTTGCAGAAGAGCTTAGCCTGCTTTAAGGGATCTGGTATCCTTTTAGTCCACCACAATAGTAGCACAATATTCTGCAATATTCCTTTTATAAGTAAACATTGACTGTACTTAAAACTATATCTGTATTATTTGGTTTAGCCTTGTACTTCTGATGCCACCCGTACTTTCTCTGACCCCTTCTTTGTGCATTTTCAGCAAGACATTTGCTGTCTTTATTCTCACAATCAAAACCATGGTTAATTGTGTTTATAAAGGATTCCTGAACTGTGAGAAATATTTCCCAGTGTGTGGTTTTACATCATTTAGCCATGAAAGGATGCTGTTTTCCCTGACCTCTTACTGCTTTTTGTCTTTTTTCTTTCTTTTGAGTCTAGTAATTGCATCTGCAGCGTTGGGATTCACGTTTTCCTCTTGCGTTAAGGAAAAATAGAGCCTTTCCTCACCCTCTCCAGATGAATCTCACATCTGGTTCCCCCTTTATTCTGTAGCTCAACCCTACCAGCTCTTTTTTTTTTTTTCTTTCCCTTTTGTGAATGCAATCTTGTCTCTTTTCCAGATTAAATTCTGCCACAAAGCTCACTTTCCTGGCTCATCATTTCAACCCTTTTTGGTGTCTTTTCTCCCTCTTCCCTCTCCCCACCACAGAACATTTCCCACCATCTCCTTCAAGCTTCTTTATAACCTGTCTTCAGCCGATCACCCACCGAGTCTATCAGTAGCTGATGGTGTCCACCTCCACTGTTCCAAACAGGCATTTGGGGGCTTTTCCATGACTGCCCATTGAAGGGCTGTCTAGAAACACCTGTGAAGTACTGCATGCTCCCATCTGTCTGCTGGATCCTTTCAACTGCTGCGTTTTATCTCATTCTTAAACTCAAAATACCTTAGGGAAGGGACTTGTCTTTTGTTCTGTTCAGCTCAGTGAGAACCTGTGGAATGACAGTCCATCCCAAACCTGCGCATTTGTGACTCCGATGTCACCTCAGAGCTGCTGCTTCCTCAAGCTGATTCCTCACGTTATTTAGAGTGATGCAAGGGGAGGGGGAGCAGGGGTCTCTTTCAAATACACAGGAGCAATGTCAGTTCCTTGATGTTTATTTGTAGTCAAGAGGAAATTATAGGCAAATGGAGAAAAAAAAAAAGTTCTTTCTCTAAACCCTGTTAAATGGGGCCATTCTCTGACCCGCAGCCAATGCAAACTAGTTGAAAAACACACAGCCTAGATCTATATAATTTATTGCCTAATAGCCTAAAAGATAATTTATTGTTCGAAGGATTGCTATGAATTATTAAAGCAAGTACTCTGCCTTGCTTAACTCAGTCAAATCCTCCTTCAGATTTTGAGAGTTCATTTCTCTTGGTCACTCAGAGCAATTTTTCATGTGCTGAATGTAAGTTTGTCAATGAAATGGGAGGATAGCTGGCAAGTTCTGCTTTTTCTGTGTATTTGCAGGAGAATCTCAGTGCAGAGCATAGACATCGCAGGTGTTTCTTTGTTCATGTTTAATGATATGAGGAAAAAGAGTGTAATTACGCCTTGTTTCTCCTCTCTGCATGTAAGTATTTGAACTCTCTGAGATAAAGACAAATGGTAATGTATCTTTGCTGACAACTGAGCGCTTCCCAAAGGCAAATCAGAAGTGCCTCTGCCCAAATCATTCAACATTGTGCAGTTTCTATGTGACAACAGCTTCCCATTGAGCAGTCTTGCATTTAAAGGAACACAACCAGTCGTTCATAGTCTTTCATTGTACAGACAATATCTGAAGTACATAAAAATGATCAAGGTTAGAAATGCAGTGTTTGTTTTCTTTTTATGTTTAACAACCCAATTGGATATTGCCAGTTTCTCTTTTTTCCTAGCTGACTAGCTGGCTGATATCTTCCTATCCGAAAAGGACTAAAGCATATTACTAAATTTGAGGATGCCCACATCAAAATAGAGCCTGACTAAAAGAAAAGGGCATATTTTTTCTACATAATCATTTCAGAAAAACTGGAGTTAATTTGATTAGCAAGGGGCCTGGCTAAGAAGGCTGCCTGGAGCTTAAGGTCTATACATCAATGTAAACCGACTATTTTATGCTCTAAACCAATCAACCCCTATAAAACTATCAATCTCTTTTAAAGAACAGCATAGGATTACAAAGATCTGCTGCCAAAGGAACCTAGTGAGAGACTTTAAACAAGGGAAAATATATTCCAGCTGCTTGGGATGAAACCCCAAATCTCAGACATGCAAACAAATAGCCCAGATACAGAAGCCAATAATTAGATAAAAATACTGTGGAAAATGTGAAACTAAGAAAGGGGTGGGAAGTATAAAAAGAAAAAAAAAAGACAAAAGATTAGAAAACGCCCTCTCACTAGGAAATATGTAGCTAAAACAGAGGATTTGGATGTGAGCAATAACCCAAGGGGTAACATGAGAGAATTCCTTGGGTGTTATCAAGTTGCATGGTAATAATGCTGGTGTTTGGAAAAAATGTTGCATGAAGCATGGTTTGATTGGAACGAGCATGTTTCTATTACAGTTTTGTTGCATTTTATTTAATAAAAAGGTAAAAAATACAAGGAAGATGAGTGCTTAGGGCAGAGGACATTGAATAAAATGAAAAGAAAGAATCCTTCCAAAGAGCTTCGATTACAAGAGACAATGTAAACATAAGGGCCAGTGCCAGGTTTCCACGATGTAAAAATGTGTCCAGGACCTGCAAAGAGCCGATGCCTCCTGAGGGAAGCGAGGAGCTGAGCACCGTATCAAGCAGCAGCAGCACCCAAGGCCCCATCCCACGGTGTTGACTGAGGTTAATGGACTGGAGTGTGTTGGGCTCTAGTTGTTTTTTTGGGAGAGAAGGAACTGAATTTCAGTGAAGTCCAGGTGTTTGAAGATGTAAGGGAGGAAATAATAGTGGATATTTACCAGTGAAAATCAAAACATGCTGTACAGACATTTCTGAGTAAAGCAACTTGCTACACAAGGAACGTCACCCTCAACCAGCAAAAGTAACACACTTGAAGTTCCTCAAATAATATAATTAGTTCCCTTGTTTTTCTTTATCTATTTTTCCATTTAAATATCAAAGAACTAAACAATGAAGGCAAAATGACAAAGCTTAAAAAAATCCATTTTAAAAAATTTGTTTCAAGCATTTGATCAAATAGCAGACATGAAAGATCTGATTTGAGCAGCTATTTTTTCAGCTAAAGCAAAGCGGAAATGATGCTGTCTTTATTAAACAGGCATCTTTCCAGAATGAAGCTCAATATAAGAATAACAAGGGATGATTTTTTTCTCATTAAAGTACATTTGCTGAGTTACTCGTATCACAGGGTTCAGTTTGTACTCAGAAATAAAAACAAATGGCTTAAAAATATATTTTAAAATAGTCCAGTACTTGTCAGAATCTTGAACTTTACACATTTTTACATGAAAGGACCCAATAAATCAGGTCAAATAGATAAGGCTGCAAGCCTTCACAGTATCAGCAATTCAGTCTTTCAGACTGCTGAGGAAAACTGCAGGAAAATGAGATTATTTATATAGAATTTGTTGTTAATCTCTAAACTCAAAATGAAACAGATTAGGCACAACTTAGAAGTGTATTTGATAACTAGAAGGAGACTCAAGGAACACTTTTGAAAATAAATACTCTACTCATGGAAATAAATCAGAGAAATTATAGAAGATTGCCCAGTGCTTTCATTTATGAATGGAAACCTCTTTATATTGTTTTAAATTTTGATTTTTTATGTGGAGGAGCCACTTAAGCAGTATTTAGGGCAAGAAAGTTCTTGAGTAAAAAAGTCAGACATCAAGAGTAACTAAAACAAGAGCAAGACATTAAACTACAGTAAAATTGTGGAGATTAGAAATACTCAGCAAAGTACATTAATTAACATAAGTTGAATACATTTATGGCACATGACAAAAAAAATGGTATTTTATGAAAAATTAAGTGAGTTAAAATTAAGGAGATAATGTCTTTTTTTTTTCCTAAACATGAAAACCCTCTATTCTCCTTGACCCTTTATGGACTCACAGGCAGTCTTGTATTTTGATACGCTGTGATTTTGGTACACTGTTGAATCCCGAACTGTTTACATTTTTTTCCTCACTTGTTATAGACTATAATCTAGAACAAACAGAGATCAAACTGAATTTGCTAAGGCCAGGCAGATGTCAGGTAATATTCATAAAGCACTTACAATCGTTTATAGTGCCAGATCAAAAAGGCGTCTGTTATCATTTGACACAGAGAAGGCTTTGAAGGAATAGACTGGAAGTTCCTGTTTAAAGTCCTCTTCCAGGTGAACCTTCATCCTCAGTCCTTTCAATTATTAAATGATTTAAAAAAAGCTTTTGCAGTCTGGGGTAGGGGGAGTCTCTAGAAGAAAGTTCTTCAGCCATATTTTCTGTGAACTGATGAGTTTATGAATCTCTGAGTTATTCCTTACGCAAATTTGAAAGCAGCTATGTAAATAATGAAAATTTATTTCCCATTTTTTTCACCATTTAGGTGAGGTTTTGTGCTGTAGTTAACCCTAAGATTTCCTGAGAACATATACTAGAGGATACCAATGATTTTGAGAAAACTCTCAGCTTCAAAGTAAATTGTGGCAAATTTCGAAAGTCATACAGTTGTCAAAGTCCTTCCTTCAGAAAATCTTGTGGGTGAACTTTCAACAGATTGCCAGATTCCTAGCAATCACATTTCAGAGAAATCTAGAACAGCCACATGACCAATATGCCAACAGCTCCTTTAACAACTAAAAGAAAAACTAACCATAATCAAGATAAGTATTTTCCATGGACATCTGATTTCAAGATCCCATAATTATTCTTAACAAAGTCTTAGCAGGTGAGCTGAAGTGTGAGTAGAAGGTAAATGAGATACAGGAAAAAAAAAAAGGATTTTTATGGAAACACTAACTACAGCGGGGAGAGTATTGTAAATATTATCGTTGCTATCAACTGAGACAGGCAAAAATGGGTTGAGCATTCCTTTTCCTAGAAAAATACTAGTTGTCTCCTGCTGGTGCATGTGTTGCTGGATTACATGGATTAGATGAACAAAAGATTTTATTTGCAAATGTATACGTGACCTTTAGCAAAGAATACTCTGTGAGAAGTAAAAATAGAAAAGGAGCATCATGGCTTTGTACAAGGAGAGATTAAACAGGCTATTTGCTTGGGAAAGGACACCTAAAAGGAAAAGGACCATAAAATCATATATGATTTCCAAAAGGTGAAAGGAAAAACATTTATTCCCATTTCTCACAAGAGAAGAATAAGGAGACACCAGTGACATCACATAGCAGACGTAAAACAAAGCAGCACATAATTAAATACTAGAACTTGTTGTCACTGGATACTACAGAGGCCAAACATAGAAGTGTATTCACAAGGTGATTTTATTGAAAAATCCATCTAAGAGCTCTTAAATGCAGAGGTACAAACATAACCTCTGGCTCAGTAAATTCCTGAACTGACGTGGATGGGCAGAAATTGTGATAGTATCTTGGGGAAGTATCACCAGATACTTGCTCGATTTCTCCTGATCTTCTATTTCAGTACTGCAGGCAGAACACCCAGTTCTAAGAGGCTCATTGGCTGGGTTAAGTGAGGCAGTGCTCATGCTGTCCAGTGGAATCATGTTTTTACATTTTCCAGAAGATAATAAGAAACAAAAATTTTAAAAAACAGCTAATTTACATTGGACTTTGCTGTTCCCTTCCTTAGCAAAGCAACATCCTCAGACTGTGCAGTGTGAAGATGTGGATAGGTGAACTATCCTGGAAGGATAGATTTTGACCGAAGAGGCTCACAAATCTCACTTTTCCTGACTCATAAGCACTGGAGATGCTCTTGCACTCAGTGAAATGGCCGGGCCGCTGCGCGTTGTCCTTGTGCAGAGCCCCAGAACTGCAGCAGTTTGGGCGTTGGAGGAGAGGGGAGGGATTCACGCTGCATCACCGACTCCTGCCTGGCCGCTTCCCCTGTGCACGTTCTCTCCCTCTGCTTCCTAAGCGAGTACATGAGACAACGATTTGAGAGAGGACCACACGGTCCAGTCATCAGTGCCGGTCTCGTGGACCAGCAAACACCTCTGGCGTTTATTTATAACCACGTCTGAGCCTGCCTGTGTGACGGCCGTGTGCTCACGTGGGTCCCCGTGGGCAGCAGCAGCATCACACTGCAGGGGACATGAGCACCCCCCGTTTCTGCTGCATGGTCACGGGCACTGGAAATGCTCCTTGAGCCTCACGGTGTGGGAGAAAACCTCTCTTTCTGTCCTCCCCATGGACACTCCCTCACTGGTCTCAGGTCTGTGTCGTGCCTCACCTCTCAGGCAGCTGGTGTCAAACTTACCATAGCAATTGCTGCTGCGAATCTAGGAATGGTGGAAAACGCAGACCTCGCTCATCTGCGTCCTCAGCTGCACAGACTCTGTACCAAGGCAACACGTTCCTTTTGTGACTATTAATGAGAGAAATGCCGGGAGTTTCTGCCTTGCAGCTGGCTGGGCATCTGAAATAAACAGTGTCTGACACACGGATTGGATAATTCTTTTAGCTGGACTATCGGTTAGTCGGGAAAATGGAAGAAAATCAAATTTCTTGTCAGCACACAAGAGAACTCTAGGAGAGGCAACGATTCCGCACCACGATGCTGGCAGGTGCCTAAATCCCCAGCTTCCCGGGGCGGAGGAGGCAGGACCACATCAGGGCCTCTCACCAGCGTGGAAGAAATCGAACTTCGCTGTCCCAACACAGCTCCTGCTGAGCGGAGACAGCGCGGAGTCGAGAGGAAGAGGCTGGGAAGGCTTTCGGCAACTGTCCTTGCTAGGGCCTGCTAGATAAGGACGGGGACTGCTGCATCTGGAAAGGCGCCAGGATGCTCCCATCCTTCTTTGGCCAGTTCCTGAACTTTGGCTCTGGCCAGGAGGCAGTAACCGAAGCAGATAATTGCCTGGCAGTGCTTGATACAGAGTCAAGGGTGAGGGGGGATGAGCCGGGAGGATCACGTTTCAGAGGGAAGAGGGGTTTTTTATTTAGGATTTGTCTATACAAGCAGTCAGGGGCTTTTCACAAGCGCATTGGGTTAATCTGAGCAGAAGGACTCATTGTAGTTTTGCATCTTTTCAGCATTTCAGCTGGTTCTGCTGAAATTTACTCAGGGAATAAAGATGGGATGAAAATGGATTCCTTCACCATTGCTCTACCAGGACAGAGAGAAAAGGTTCAAGGCTAAATAAAAGTTTGGAATTCTTCGATTATGAGAATGGGGAGAGGAAGAGGCAAACATCTGCCAGTAGCAGATAACTGTTAGGAAATAAAAAGAAAAAAAATAGGCTCTATGATATGTTTTCAGCATTGGGGCACCCACAACAAGGCTGCTCAATATTTGCTTACTTTTTGCTAGTTCGTTTGCAACTTCTCTCAAACTCAGAGCAGTAACATTTCTACATGAGCCTGTACTCAATTCTCTGACAAAAAACGGAAGGGAGCTCATTGTACAGATAAATATTTTAATCTTCTTGTCAGTAATACCTAGAGTTACCAACAGCACCATGTGTTTTAGCAAATCTACATTCAAACTGTCATCTGCGGGGGAAATAAAGCTGATCTACAGCCTATTGCTGTAGCTTTGATAATGATCTTTATTGCCATGCTTCCAGTAAGCCTAGGGAGAACCTATGCATTATTAACTGCTTAAACAAAACTGTCTGAAATCACAGAGGCTTATGTTAGTAAAAAGCCTATCCATCTGCTGATTAAGAAGGTTTATATTTTTAGCAGGTCTGAGATATATTTGCAGAACTACTTTAACATGTTGAGTCACTGGTAGTGAAAGTGTCCTCAGTTTTACTTAAGTGTCCCCAAATTAAAAACGTTTATCCATTTCAAGCATACAGCATCACGCTGTTTTCTCTGCCCTGCAGCCCGCTCCCTCACTCCCCTTTCTCAGGGCATGGCCCCATGGACAGAAGGACGAAGTGCAGCAAAAACTGGGCTGTGAATCAGGCTTATAGAGACCATTTAAGCTGCCTGTGAGCAGGCAGTCAAGCCACAGGCCTTGGGAGGGCACCAGCCCTCCAATGCTGCAGCAAAAGCAGCCTCTCGCCACTGGGTCAGCGCACGTTTTCGTTCCTGGTCTGCAGCGACAAGCACAGCGTCATGCATTACCATTGCAGCTGAGAAGTGGAGATAAGAACCATCTCGCACAGCGGGTACGAGGTGCATCGCTGCCAGAGGCTGCAACGCCCTTGGGGAGAAAATTCTGGCCACGGTGAGAGATTTTTTTGCTTCAGGATCATCTTCAGATGACTGGTTACCACTTTACTGTGGGTAGCTGTTTTACCGTGACTGGCAGGAACGTCCTCAGGAATCCCAGGCCCCTGAGACCAGTGGGAAGCTTTGGAGCAATGAAGACTTACCCTCAGTAAAGGAGGATCAAGTTAGGGAGTGTTTAACAAAGTGGACATATCCTTGGGCCCTGAAGAGGTGCACACACAGGTGCTGAGGAGGCTGGACAGTGTCACTGTGAGGCCACGCTCAGGCGTTCCTGAGGACTGGAAGAGAGCAAATGTCACTCCTATCTTCAAAAAGGAAGAACAGAGGAAGCACAGAGCACTCAACCTCACCTCAATGGTGGTAGAGTAACTCCTGGAAACCTTTTCCAAACATATGAATGATAAAAAGGTGATTGGGAGTACTCAACATAGGTTTACAATGTGGGAATCAGGCCTGATCAACACAACTTGCTTCCAAGCAGGATGGTCCAGGATGTACAGTGCAAGAATTTGCTGGACCTCTGTGCTGATTCTGATGTAGCTTAAGAAGGTGCTATTGCCACAAGGAACATAAGACAAATATTGCCACTGTCCTTTGCTGAGACCAACCTACTGCTGCTGGGTCTCATTAACCTGTGTACGCACTACCTCGGTTCCCACAAGATGCCTTTCAACTCCTGGCTGAGTAATTAGAAAAAAATAACATTTGAATGCACATCTAGGCTCCCAAGAGAGAGAGTTGTCTGTGTGCTGGAATCTGTAACAGCATTAAAAGCCCTCTCTCATTTTGAGATTGCACACACCAGGCAGCAAAGACTTAGTAAAATTCCTATGCCAAGAGCAGCTTTTTAAGCAATATCCAGGGGACCTGTATTGCAGCTTTTTAGCAAATGAGTAAATGTGTTTATCTGGCTTACCCAAAGCTTTTTTCTTCCAGTCACTGTTGTTGGAAAGCAGCCCCTCCTTCCCACCTTCCCTCTTCCTTATTTTGACAGCTTTCTGAAAGCATCAAATGCAGTCAGGCACGTTAAACTCTGAAAATTTTATCACACCAAATAGAAAGCTCTGCAAAAACTTCAGATTAGGCAGAATGTAATTAGAATAATTAAAACTGGAAAAAGGATCTGAAGTACTAACAAAAAAAAAGTATTAAAAAGGATTGTTGGCAGAAGGGAGACAGTTTACCATTACTGGCAATAAAGAAAGTGCTGGACAACATAGGGAATCTCTTTATCTTTCGAAGCAAATACTGCTTCAGGCTACAGACAGGTAAGCCTGAGCTGGTGACAGCACAGCCAAGGTATAAGAGCTTGAGCACCAAGCAATAGGCCAGCATACAGGTTAAGAGAAAGCTGCTCAACTACTGAATGGAATTAAGCTTTTAATGCCTATTAAAGTAACTGAATTCAGGACGCTACCAGTCACTAATTTATTTTCCAAGAATCTTCTAAAGCTGCAGCAGTCTAGATTACACACAGGACCGGGAAAGGAGGGAAGTCTCTGACTCCGCTCCCGCACGGGTTATCTCCAAGCCTGGTGGATCGCTGACACCCTTAGCAGGACAGATGGGGAGAAGAGGCTCCTGCCCTCCAGCTGCCTGTGTGTCCTGACAGAGGCACAGAAATTCTGCAGCCGGACATGGAAAGTTGCAGTGTCCGTCAGCAGCAGAGGTGCTGCCTCTGTCTGTCCTTTCGGTCCTGTGGGTCTGTCTGTCCTGCTGGCAGCTGCAGGCACCATCTGCTGGGCGACTGCATGAAAAAAAAAAATCTCAAAAAGATCCAGGTCTATAACCAGGACCATTACAGTTCTTCCTAGTTCCCTACACAATTAGGAGCTCAACATGATGCATTCATTGACAGGGCAGCTGGAATAGGCAGTGTTAAGCATCAATATGTGGAATCTTAAGATAAGAGGTGCAGTGTTTGCATGTCTGTCTCTTTCAAGAATTGTCATTATTTCTAGAATATGCCAGTAAAAGGAAAAAAGGATAATCCAGCTTTATAAAGCATTTTAAAGCTTGAAGAGCCACTTCTAGGCATCACAGCCCTAGCACAGAAGTCACAAAAGTGACCAATGTAATTAGGGATCTAAAAGAGCATAGGATACTGTTTGGTGGTTAGGAAGCAGTCATAAAAGCTGACCTGGTCCTCCTAGAACTAATTTGAGTTTAGCCTCAGTAAACCTAGAGTTATGATTAAAACCATCTGTGACGTTAGTGCCCTATGATCACCACTTCTCTGAAACAGTAATAACTCAGTCTTCCTGCTCTATGTTATTCACCCAGAGCTGCAATGACTTGGAGAAGCAGCAGGAGCAGGAAGGTCTGCACTAGGTAGGAAGCGCGACCACCACCAAGGCAGCTCTGAGAGCCTGAGCTTTTCACGTGCTGGGAGCTGCTTCGTTGGTACCTGGAAAACAGAGGGCGGACTCTGGCTAAGGCAGGTTCCCTTCTGGTCCTTCCAAAGAACTGGGAATGAGAATGGGATTCCAGGCTCCTGCAGTAGCATCTGCTTGTACATATTTAGGAATGATCCTACAAGGAGCCGAGGTGAAGACTCTTTATGGTATGGACCACCAGGCCATGGCAAGCTGAAAACAACCTTCAGCTACTTTTTCTGTGGGGCATCTGGACAGATCCTTTCCCTAAGCTCCCCCTACAACTGTGTTCAGGCCTCTCCAACACAAAATACCTGCTTTCCATAGACCGAATGTGTTTTTAGTGTGAAACATTCAATTCCACGGCTCGTGTCAGAGAACAGGAGATGCGAAAGCTAAAAGGCAAGGGATTAACTACTAAGGACAGCACGACGTAGCCTATTTCACATTCACATCTTAGAATTAAGAATGGGAAAAGTCCTACAGAACCAACCATGCACAACCATGCAAAAAGTAAATAAAGTAAAGCAGACATTCTAGCCAAGCGGCAGGTAGCTTTATTGGGTTCTGACAATACTGCATCATAACCAGAACAAATTAAAGTGGCTTTTTGCTCCTTAGCATTAGTCATTTCTCAAAAGAAAATGGATTATGTTTAATATTAAAAGAAAACCAAGGAACGGGGTGAGAATAAAGTCAAACAAGATGCTGAGCTAGTGTCCCCTATGTATTCCCTTCATGTACTAGAGAAATTGAGTTCTTGGAAGTCCTCTTGAAATTTCCTAGATCAGGTAGTGAGCCCCAGGACAAATCATATGATGAATTACATATACAGTGGGTTGCTATGGATCATGCTAAACCTGTAAATTGCATTTGAGATACCCATCCCACCTATTTACTGGAACAGAAAGTGACAAAGGAATTTCACACAAAGGATGAGATCAGGTCAATCAAACACATTTCCCCACTGGCTGCCTCACTACAGTTTAGTAAACACATTTAAACATAATTAATTTTAATTAATTTTTTTTTTCTTAGTTCCACCAAAAAGAAGGTGAAAATCCTATGTGGTATTTGCATTACCTCTCAGTGCACTAAAACATTATTCTGGCCTCACCCGCTTAGTTCCATATCTGTTGCATTACATGCACATAAGATTAAAACCACAGTCAACTAAGCAGCTACGAGAGTTGAGATGCTATTTGATACTGTGTGTAGATACATGCAACTGTTAGCTTGTGCCCTGAGAATTAAGTAAACACTGACTAATTCTTTTAATGCAAGTTTTTCAGCATTAATTGCTATATGATTCTTCAGTAAATAAAGAATTAAAAGAGTAAGAATTCTCTCCTTCTTCCATGAGGAAGTACTTAAGGCAGTGTGTAATAGTGATAGCTATGTATTTGCAGCATTACTGCTGTGGTACTTTGGCTCAGAAATCAGGTGCACCACCTCTAACTCCTGACCAACTCTATTTCAGAGTTATGGCTTCTATTTCTGAATGGCACATTGCACCACCTAAAGAACATGAAGAAGGCAAAAGGGTATTAGATAAGTAATCATTCCTGGAACTTCAAGTGATCATTCTTTTATTCCTCGGAGGCATATTCGTGCTCGCTTCCCTCTCATCTCTAATATCCAAAGACTTCCTCATCTTCATAGACCTGGTGCAATCCAATTAAGAAACTTCATAGCAACTTCGAAACCAAGGAAACAGGCCTGGAAAAGAGAGAACACACAAAACAAGCACGGACTGTGAAGGTCTATTCCAAACAACATTTTTGAAATGCAGCAGTATGTTGATGTGGAAGGAGAAAGCAAATTAAAAAAATAAATAATAATAAAAAAAAGGATTGGAGCAGAGGTAAGATTACTGCTATATTCTTCCATACAAAGACAGAACTTCTAATCCCTTAGGTTCATAATTTACTGAAAGGAAAGCTAGTCCAAACATCTACACACTTCTGTCTTCTACTAGTGGATACGTAATCAGACATGAAATACTATCAGAGTGAGTCAACAGCTTCTTCCATATGAAGCCAGACTTCCATGTGAAGCTCAGAATGGAGGTTTCATTGATGCTGTTCCTTGATTAAGATACGTTTCAGAACCTGAACACCAACAACCAAAAGGCATTGGCAGTGCAGCGATTCTCACTGAAATGGTACAGGAGCAAGCAGCAAGTCCTCTCCTCTGTAGCTGCAAACAGTCACTCTAAGTGGCCAGGTCCCTGAAACCCATCTGGAAACGTAATTTACTACTTACCGCGTTAGCGGGAAATGCCCTGATCATTACAGCTGTGAAACCCTTATAGAGAGATGCAACACCTTCCTCTCGGATAAGTTCTCTCAACACATCTCTGAAGCCATTTGGGTATTTTCCGGCAGGAGCTGTGAGGGATCAAAACACATTAGATCAGTATGTGTGACTGTCACACATCCTAGGAAGGGACGTGTGTAACAGCCCAAGATTTTCAACATGTTCAAACTGGCACACCAGAATCCAGGCATCACTGAAGCTATATTGTGAAAATATCTACCTGGGATAATTATCTATTTCAGTCAAAAGCCAACAAAAAGCCACTTTACTGAAGTTCCCATAAACAGGAGCAGAGAAGTCACCGCAGAGAAGTTACATAACCGTGTCATCTCCTGGAGAGGAAGGGAGAGGGGACAACTTGTTCCAGGGCTGGATATCTGAGCTGTTTCTTTCGTGGCTGATGACAGCTCTCCCAAGAGCTGCAATGAGGAGATAGGAAGGCCAAGCATAATAATTGGTAAAGCTGGTTTACAAAAGAGCAGAAAATGATCCTGTCACATGCCCCAGCCAAGAGCAGCAAGAAACTTCGAGGGAAAGCACAGGCTGATGCTGTACAGATTTGCTGAAGTGTTTCTTTTTTTAAAATATTTTATTTGATGACCAAATTCTTCCATCTCCTAACCCTCCTCTGGAAAGAACAGCCTCTGCCAGCCCTCTAAAAGTACTCCACAAATTAACCAGTTAAATAAAACTGCCATTAAGTCGCATCTTCTCTAAAGCACCGCTGTAGCTTGGCTTAGTGGAACAAAAACGCAAGGCCAATGTATTTCCCACTGAACCCTAGCTATGATGTCAAACTACCAGAGCATTCATTATACAGGGAAAAGGAATTTCTTCCTGCACTAGATATGTATATATGTATTATGAATCATAACTATGTAAAAAAGCCACACATAAAAACAAACAATCATAATGTCTAGTGGAGAGCAGAGTCCTCAAGCGGGGATTACTGTGGAGCCTTAACAAAACTAGTAATTGAGTAAGACTGTCAGGAAACTGAGGAAAAACCTGTCAAATCTTGCTGAAGCTCAAGGCCTGGGACTCGCTACAGCCACAGATATTCAAGAGCAGACGTGTTGGTCAGAAGGCAACACTCTGAGCAGGCCCACACAGCTGCTCTTAACTTCACACAGCACACATGGGAATTTACCATGCCTGGAGTGAAATGGCAAAGTGATTAAGTTACATTTGTAGTAAAACAGGCAAGATCCCTGGAGAAGCGCAGCCAACTTGCCAAAGAATAACTAGGAAACCAACTGAAAAGCTAGAAACACGCTTGGATTTTTCATGTGCTTGTTTCAAGTGGCGCTCAAGCTGCGCTACCTCTCAGCCAGGAAGATGCCTGGGGGCAGCTCCCATGGGTGCTCCGGCGTGCCCGGGAGCGCCGCGTGCCGCCCGGCTCACCTGTCTGGAAGCGGGATTTCAGCACGTCGGGGGGAATGGCAACGGCCCAGTTGAAGATCCCAGCCAGGCCGCCGGCAAAGAGGATCCTAGGCACGCTGAGGTCACTCACACTGCGATGGGTTGGAGCGGGAGGGATGAGATGAGAAGTGGAGGGAAAAAAAAGAAAAAGTAAAAGCTTTTATGTGTTGACTCAAATGACAACCAAAGAGGCAGGGTGGCGGACAGAGAGAACGCAACAAAATTCTGCACAAGCAGAGCGGTATCTGAGCAACAATTCCAAGATGAGGGACCTCTGGGCAAAGTGTCTACTCCTCCCTAAAGGTTCAAACTCTTTCACTCAGCAGCAACACACAAGGATGCTGTGGAAATAAATAAAAAACAAAACAAAAAAGCAAAACAAAAAAAGAAAACAGCTCTTTGCACACACAGGGGTGAAAGAGCAGAGAGACCTACTCCAAGCACTTCTTACTTGTGCCAACCAGATCCAAGATTAGAATTTGTGAGAAACTCAAAATACTATTTTAATTGTCAGCTAACCCCGGACCAATAGAACTCAACTCTCAGGACAAACCGGTGACAGCAATTTTCTCATTTTGGGGGGTTATTTTCATGCTACTGTTCAAAACTGCTTCTTGACTGGGGAGATTAATCAGCAGTGTCTGAGGAAGCCTAGAGAAGGCCGATTTGGGGATTTCACTAACCTCTTTCCCTCGGGGGTCAGAATGTTCTTCAGCCATTCGTACGTCATGAAGTACATTCCACTGGCTGGAACGTCTAGTGGGCAAACAACACAGGCTGTGAGGAGTGGGAAAGCCTGGAGCGAAGCGGCCCTGCTCCAGCTCAGCACTAAACACATCCACATTTCTCTTTGGAGCCTTCCCTACAATGCGCTGCTGCTGCTCTGCACAGAGGGGCCTCACCTTTCCTGTGGAGAGCAGGTGTAAAAGGCAAAAACTGGGAAAATACCTATTTTTGAGCACTTCTATTAGCAGCCCTCCTGAGCAGGCTGTAGGGCTGGCTGCCAGCCATTAAGCTAACTATGAGGCAGGGCTGAGCTTCCTTAGAGGGCGTGTGGCAGATCAGAGCAGTTTGGGAGGTGTAGGTTTTTCATGTTGTTTGTTCTGATAGAGATGTTTTGGGGTTGTCATTGCTTTAACATACTCACACAGTCCATTCTTATCTCATGCCCGAACTGAACAACCAGCCTCTGGCTAGAAACACTGTCAGTGTGAGTTAAATTGCTAGCTGAAAAGCAGAGGATAGAACAAATTCATAAACTGAAATCTCAAAATACAGAAATTTCAGCTTCTACTCTGAAAACACTGCCCCAATACAAGGAAAAAAACTAACATTGTTCAGAGCAGAAAGAACCAACACATGTAAATCTTTAGTGTCTGGCACAATTATTTGGTTGTTGTTGTAAGAGGGGGGACATGCCATCCCACTCCCAAATAAGCCAAACTCAAGTGGGTAGAAAGCATCACTGCTGCTGTTGTGCCTTTTAAAGCAATCCTCATTATACAGCAATATCACAGCCCTTTTCCCAGAGGGAAACAAGAGCCCAGTTCTGTAGCCTGAAGTCTCTGATTCCTCTTGCATACTTGGATTTTAATTAGTTCCTATATCCCTCTGAATCCTTGTCATCTAATGTCTTCCCCACTCCCTAAGAATGTCATATTTATTTTTCAGTTCCTTTGAGGCATTGGAGTAGCTCTGCAGACTGCAAAATAAAAGGGAAAAAAAGGCTGACAAAGCATTTCTAATAGGCTAAACAGCCAGCAAGGTTTACAACACCACGTCAGTCTTGTTTTAAAGTCCCCCATGCAGAAGAAGCATCAGAACATTTCCACCAGTTACCTCTCATGAGGGTGAGCACTGTCCCCTTGTACACGCCTCGCACGCCAGCCTCGCGGTACAGCTGTTTCGCACAGTCCAGGGGGCCACTGTATTTAGTTTCACCTGAAGCTGCCTGGATCTGAGGATTAAAGTGACCATTTCTGGCTGGTGAACAATCATTCCCCTAATCATTAGAAAGCCACGTGCACCTTGCCAGAGGAAAGAGCACGTATTTGTTCCACAGGCACCCCTGCAGATGAAACCTTTGCAGCATTTGCTCAGACAGTTCTCTGCCACTCAAGCTGAGGATACGTTTTCTGGTCCACAAGGGCTAGATTCTCCCTTTATTTTTCCTAGTGTAAGTTTGAAACAACTGAAGTCACTTAGGTAGTTTTACACATACGCTGTCAAACCCGGCCTTCAAATAATTTGGTAAAAATTCAAACAACTTTCATAATGTCATGTCTGACAGAGCTAATGTGTAAACACCCATTTCCATACTAACCCGCTGCAAGCTGGTGTGATACAACCAAACCTTCCCACCTCTGCCAAAGACAATATTTTCATTTGTTCGTGTTTATGTTTCATAACAGTGTCTTAAAAACCCTGAAGGTAGTGTAGCGTAAACACTAAAAACACTATTCCATTTATTTTGAGATACACCCCTCAGTTAGGTATTGGGAACATGGGAAAATGGAGGAAAAAATCTTTACCACAGAGAGAGTCCCATGACCTAGTGAGTCTGGATGTCTTTAGAGTAAATTTCATTCTGAAAACCTGGATTTTTCCATATTTTAAAATGGCCTGATATGATGCCTCATATAATGCCACATAGCATAATGCTTGTGCTCTGTAAAGAGACTAGAGCAGAGAGGGCTGTATGTAGTTATACTGTCATGGTGAGTTTGTTTAATGCTTCTTCATGACACAGTTGCATTAAATGACAGTTGTCTCAGTCCTGTCAAAAAACAGAGCAGAGTAAACTCACTAACCAATGAAGTTCCTGGTATGGGAAGACAAGATCTCTAAAATTAAATCCCCACAGCACCAGCCAATGTCTTACCTGTAAAAGGCACTTGATCCTCTCTCCCGGGGCCATGATGGCTGTTGTAAACACTCCCGACAACATGCCAGCAGCAAACAGCTGTGGATACCTGTGAGGAAACGCAAGAGACCCTACTGCAACACAGTACACAGGCAGTTCAGGGCAGAAAGATCATCAAATTGTCAGACTGTGCTGCTACACACAAGGCTGGCAGGGAAATTAGGCATGCATCCGCTGCCTGTGATAGTTCAAAAGTGCCTAATTTAATGCACAATTAGAGCTAAACATTTAAGAATTTTAGGATTCAAAGTCCTGTTCCCACAGCAACCGTAACTCAGCTCTTCACATTTATTCTATTTGTTAATATTCCTTCTACTTGCATTATTTGCTACTGCATTCCCTGTGGATTTTTATTTTGAACATCTCTTCCTCCTCCAGTCTCCCCCTCTCTTCTCAGTGACCGCAGCTTCACGCTTAGTCCTGCTTGTGCCACCAAGAGCCACATTCCTGTAAACCCTGTTCGAGTCTGTCACCCGTATTCCCTTACAAGTGAGGACAGACTTGTCACACTCAGTGTCTCTCCTGGAGTTCCCCACTTGGGTCCTGGTCTCTTCTAATGACCCCCGTCAGGCCCTGTGACTCTGTCCATGTGTCTAGTCTCCGTGTTGACCTTCTATTTACTCTTAGCGTTTTTTCCTGATAACACAAAGGCTGCATCTCTCCAAACTTAGTCTTTCTTTTTCTTTAAGGCCTCCCACATTGCCAAGTCTGTTCTCCCAGCCTGCAAAACCTCTACAGCAGAAATCTCTTAAGCAGGCTGACTATTTTTTGTGTGTGCTTATATCCAATCTACTGCTAACCTATCTAGTAAAAAACAATATATAGTTTCTCAATTAACTAAATTCCACAACTTCCACTTCTCTCCATGTGCCTAAGAAATGTAGTTCAGGTTTTCCTACTCTCATACATGTTTTTACTCTTAAATTTCCCTTACATTTCCTTCCTTTCCATCTTCTACAAATAGGATAAGGTGCAACTTACTCTTTCCTGTTTGGGACACGATGACAGCTCTACCATTTATGTGCTGCTCTTTGTACTTCTCTCCCACTGCTCTGCTTGGGAGGGCTCTCCATAAACACAACACCGTGATGCCCCCCTCAATGTTGTCCTTAAAGCTCCACTTTGCTCAGATGTGTGCAGAACACAAAGCCTTGCTGCAATTAGGATGCTGGCAACGAGCCCACATCCCATTTGCTTCCTTGTATTCTCCAGTCCCCTCCGGTCTAACCCTTCAGCCTCGTGCACATGAGGAGTCAGTTATGCTGGTAAAGCAGAGGAGAGTAAACAGAGCTGGAGCGCCTGGGAGTCCTTCTGCAAAGAAAGGGAGTGCTCCAGGGAGGTGGGTGGGGGGATCTCTTATGCATAAGCTAACCTGAAGAGAAACACTAATTTCAATTAGCTTCTCACAGGAAAACTAGCCATCCTTTGGGTTGAAAGACACTGAGAAAAGCTTCATCCCACACAATCATCTCTTTTCCAGGTTAGAGGTGCCACAGAGCTGGGCTGCTCATAAACACTGCTTTTCAGACATTAACTGTGAAATATTTCTATGGCTGTTATTATATTTTAATATACAGAAACCATAAGAATAACAGATTGAAAGGAAAGCAGGAACTGTGAGTGAATTTTGTCAAGACTCCTCAACCATAGATTTAATTCTTCCATAGTTTCTGCTAATCGTGAAACAGTTCTCGAGCAATCATTATATAACTCATACTGTATTCATCTAAAATGGAATTTTTAATGGCTCCTTCCTGCGTAGAAAGGGAATTGCATAGCACTTGCCCACATGCTGTCTGTTTTTAGCCTGTGCTATCAGTCCTACGCTTCCAGGAGCATTAAAACACACCCATGTTTTATTTTGTAGAGCTATATTTATAGCCTAGCAGAAGAGACAAATTTACACCACAACTCAATGTGCGACAACACAGCACGCTGTAGTCTCAGGGTGCCTTTCCCAAGTGTCTCAATTACACAGAAACTCACGTCAAAATGTCGTCAGGTTTTCGCTGCTGGAGTTTTTTTCCCAAGCCAAAACCAAAGAAGCACACGGCAAACATGGGTGTCACTCCAACAATAGGAGCTGCCATTCCTTTATACAAGCCTCGGACTCCCTGCAAGAAATGTTATCACAAGAATTACTTGGGTTTGCATAACGCTTTGCACACATCTCAACTTACCAAGAAGTAAAACTTTAAAACAGAGTCAGAACCAGTCGGCCCAATTAATTAGGGGAATGATGGGGTCTATTATTCACTTGCAATGATGCTTACACCCCTGATATAAGGAAGTTAAAAGCCACCTGAACAATAGTCCTGTTAGATTACGTTCAAAGTCTTCTCTCAAATACAAACAAAATGTACATGTGCTTTACAAAGAAGTCATCAAATGCACCGTTGCTGTAAAATCCCAACATTAAGCCTGACAATGCTGGATTGGATTCATTCTTTAGATAAGGACAATGCCAGGGAGACCAATTTCCAACTCCCCTACTTCCCAAACACACTCAGTTTGGGATGAGTTCAGGAGCAGATTATTTCTGCTTTCCTTCCCTAAGCCAAAACTCTTCCACAACACAACTTTACAACCCTGATGTTGCCCTTCAGATTAAAGAAAAAGAAAAAAAAAAGACATCATCAGACTGGATCAGACAAACTCTGATACAGACCCCAGCAGTAGCATTTATTTATCTTGCCTTTCAACTGAGGATGTTCATTTAATTAAAAGGAGAGTTATGAATTATCCTCCTAGATAAAGGCTGGATGCACAAATTAAATATTTTCTGCCCCTTCTCCACCCTCCCAAATCAGCATGTCCCAATATACGCCTGAAAGTTCAAAGCGCCACTGACTGGGTAATGAAATCCTATCTGTTTGACAAAGATCAGACCGCCAGCTCAATCTTCCCACGAGCAGTAGGAAGTAAAAGGCCGTAGCAGAGAGGTTTAAGGTTTTTCCTTATAGAAACAGATGAGTATTGAGTAGGAGAGGCGAGGCAGCGCTACGTTTGAACTGCACATCAGAAGACTATTATTACAGTTCCCTTCTGACGTCTGTGCTTCAGGAGGGGTGTTAAACAACAGCACGGGATTCAGAAGGAGCGACTAAAGCTTTCCAGAGCTTTGTGGGAGAGACCAGGGAAACGAGATTTACTCTGGTTAGGTAATAACCTATGAGTCCTCTCACAAGAATGGATTGCTGATCTGAGACAGTTCTTTCACTCAGGAAAAAGTGACTCAACTGGATCCACTGGTAAGGAACTAAACTTCGTATTAGTAAATAAACGGTTGGGCTTCAACCCATTGTTTCCAAATGTTAAACAGCCACTGGAAAAACTTACCAAGCAGCAAGGTGGATTCTATGTCACTTAAAGTCTTTAAAGCAAGGCCGCATGCCTTTCTAAAAACAAAAATAGACTATAGTTCATTCACGTGATCTGGACTGATTCAGGAGTGACAGAGTGGAAGCCAATGTCCACCTGGTGAAGAAGATCAAACAAAGTTTCTGTAATGCTCCCTCTGACCCTTAAGAAAATAATTTTAAAAAGGAAAGAAAATAAAAGAGGAAGAAAACACTAGGAATTGAAACCTCCACTTACTCATCCACCTTCTCACAGATGGTATAATAATATATTACAGAAGAAATTAAAAGTACTGCTTTTATTAAGAAAAGTCATTGCCTATTTTAGGGCTTCCAGAGAGGGCTTCAAATGCCAAAGACAACGAGATCCCTCCACCTACAACAACAAAGCTGGCAAACAACTGCCAATGTCAACCCCAGCCTTTGGCTTCAGATATTAATATCACAATATTTTGAACCATGAGTGTTTCACAGAGCAAAAAAGAGCCACGTTTGGAAGAAGGAGATGGTAAGTACTGCTCAAAACAGGTCTCCCTTTGAGTTTTGTAACCCGAGAGGAAATTTTGATCGGAATCATTTCAACTGATAAGCCAAGAACGCTGCGGTGCCCGAGGGGCCTCCTGCGCGTGGCGGTGACGCGGGACGGCTGCCAGCGCCGCGCGCTGCACGGTACCTCTCTGAGCAGCGTCTTTCTGAAGCAGTCCAAGGTCCCGGAATAGAGCGGCGCCTGCCCGGGCTGCGGCTTGGGCTGCGTCTGCAGCCGGACCTGGCGGAGGAGAGCGGGGGAAGCACCGATTTGTTAAACACCCCGGAGTGAGCTCGGACCCGGGGCACCGCGGCTGCGTGAGCGGGATTCATGTGGGCAAAGGCGCTTTGGCCGTTGGCAGGAGAGACGAGACTTGCGCTTTAGTGCACTTAATGGTTTGTAAAGGCGGGGACGACGGCAGTGCCGTCGCTTGGGGGATTTATCGCTATTGACTCGGTACCGTTCCCGTCACCGCCGCCCCGAGCCCGGGCCTCACGGCGGCGGAGAGCCGCACGCCCGCAGGGGGCGCCCGCCCGCCCTCCCGGGGCACGCCGGGAAGTGTAGTCCACCCCCCCCACCGCGAGGCACGCCGGGAAATTCAATGTGTTGTGGGCGCCGCGGCCACCAGGCATGCCGGGAGGTGTAGTTCTTCCCGCCCACGCGCGCTAAGCATGCCGGGAGTTGTAGTTCCCCACCGACTCCCCTCCCTCTTCCCCCCGGCGGCGGCCCCGTCCCGGTGTGGCGGGCGCCGGGCTGCTAGGCCGCCCCCTCACCTTGATGGTGTCCAGCGGATGCCCCACGAACACCAGGCAGACGCCCCCGAAGCCGCCGGCAAAGAAGTTCTTCACGGGGCTGATGGGCTGCGGTTGTTTCGCCATGACCGCAGCAGCGGAGAGCGGCACCGGGGCTGCAACCGGGACGGGGACTGGAACCGGGGCGCTGCGTCCCCGCCGAGCAAGCACCGCCCCCTCCGCGCCGCGACCTTTACCCCAGTGAGGCCGCGCGGCACGCCGGGAGAGCGGCGGCTCCGGTCAGCTGCTCTCGAGCCCCGCGGCGGCGGCGCCGCGGAAGGGCCGGGGCGGCGGCTTGGCCCCAGCGCCGGCATCCTCGGTTCCCCGGCGGGAGGCAGCCCGCGCGGGTGCGTCCCCCCGCCGCCCCGCGGTGGTTCACTCCGACACCCTCTCCCCCCCGGCCGCGGTGGTTCGTTCCGCGCCGCCGCACGCGCACACAAACACGCCCCGCCCCGGCGGGGCGGCCGCTCCCTCCGCCAGTCCCATGGATCCGCCTCCCCCCGCGGCCCGCGCCCGTGGTGCGCTCCGAGCGCGGCGGGGCGGCCGCGGCGCCGCCCGGCGGAAGTGACGCCGCGCGGAGGCCAGCGCTTCCGGCGTGCAGGCAGTGGCGGCCCAGCAGGAGGAGCCCGGGGCGCCGCTCCCGCCTCCGCCGCCCCGGCCGCGCCGCGCGGCGCCGGTAAGTGCGGGCGGGGGGACCCGGCGGGGCCGCCTGCCCCGCGCCGCGGCAACCGGGGGCGCTGCCGGTGGCCGGGCCCGCGTCCCCGCGACGGGGGGCGGCCGGAGTCCGGGTGCGGGGCCGCCCCGGGCCGCAGCGGCGCCCGCTGCCCACGGGGGAGCCCGCGCTCCGTGTGCACCGCGCGCCTCAGCGGGGCCTCCGGCCGCCGCTCCGGCTCGTGTCGCTGCTCGCCCCCCGCCCCGGCTCTGTTCTTTCCTCCCGGCTTCTCCCTTTCCTCTCCCGCTGGGTTCCCCTGCGGGCACCAGGACGTGACCGCGTCCTGAGCGCGCTACAAAGGAAACGGGTGCGAGGTGGTTTAACGGGGCGCGGTATCTTCCTCCTTCGCGTGTCTTCCTCTTCCGACCAAGGGTGGGCACTCCAAGCAGCTGCCAGGGAAGGAGGGCTCCAGTAGGTACGGGGGGAACAACGGGTTGGGCCATAGCCATAGCTTAGAAGGGGCAGGAATGAAACAGTTTAGACAAGTAGGGAAGAGTAAGGGAGTTGTGCTAGCCAAAGTACTGGAGAGTGGGCAGAGAGCTGGCAAACTTGCAGGGGCTGTGGGATATGGTTGCAAGGAGGTCCCCGCAGAGTCACATATGGAGAAGAAGGTGGGAGCTGATGTGCCCAGCTTTCTCTGGGCATGAAAGAATTGTCTGAAAACTCAGTGGAGAAAGAAATGGCAAAGTGTGCACGGTGTGTGCACGAAGCCACAGTTGAAGATGATCCCTGGATTACAGGCTTGAGTGACATAGACAAAGATGCGATTAACAATGCTAGGAAGTTTGGAGCTGGGATTGTAAAGGGTTTCAGAGGAAAGAGAGTGTTGGTCTGTTTAAAGGTTGCGTGGATAAGTGACTTGGGAATCAGACTTGAGCTACTCGCTCTCAATTTCAGCATCATCAGTAGAGAGATAGGAGGGGACAAAGCCACCTCAGGTGGCTGTGAGATAATCCACCGAAAAAGTAGAAACACCTCCAAAACACCTATCTGAGAAGACCCAGAGAAGTAGATCTAGAGGATAAGAAGTCAGAAAAGGATGATATGGTGAGACAAAATACAGCGTGGAATGGTGTAACTTCCTGTTATCGAAGAGCAGTGAGATCGGGAAGAGGCTGGTGGTCGCATACTTGAAGGCATTTATTTCAGTAGAGCTTGTTAAGAAGTTATGTGGATGTGGAGAGAAAGAAAGGGGATTAGATTGTGTTAGTGAGGATGAGGGTGTATTTCGGATCATGGTGGTAAAGTAGGACCTCCTTACTCCCTAGGTAGGAGAACCAACTAAACGTGATAGAACGAACTAAACTTAAATCTGATCTTTGAGGTTATGGTAATTTATTTTTATCTAAATATTTCCTGTTCTTTTGACCCTCTTGTATGTTATCATCTTTATTGTCTTAGAAGTTAGTGATACCAAGGTTTATGTGTATCCTTTGTTAATGTGTACTCAGAGAGCTCAAGATTGAGGGCCTTAGGCTGAAAAATAGCTGAATTTTGTCTTGTTGTCCTTCTATCTTGCTTTGTTTTGGCAGCAAGCTTATGCCTTAATCTCTCTCTCCTATTCACTCATGTCTGTCTGGCATTAAGTTAGGCTGAAAGTGACTTCTTTCCCAAAGTGATGTGCAAAGAGTCACAAAGGATGTCCAGTCTGCAGACAGTTTTCTCCTTGATTTATTGATTTGCCCATGGAAACAATTCCTCTATAAATAGGTTCTAGTTGCCCAGAAAAATGGCTGAAAAGAAGTTCCAAGAGCCCTTCTGTCTTGTGCCTCTCTCTGCAGCGACTGGTACGTGACTAGTTATACAGATATTATGGAAGCCCCTTATTCTGCTTAGACATTTGAGAACATCTCACCGCTTTGATGGCTCTGGCTATGTGTTGAGGTAGTAAATGGATCATCCATTAAACATGCTTTTTCCTATCTCCATAGTGTGGGATGAGTTTGGGAACTTTCCTAACTGGTGATACCTGTTTTGTTTTGTGATGCTCTGCAGCTGGCCAAACAAAGCTGTCGCACATGAGGTTACTGATTTCTCTTGTAGGAATATCTAGACTGATTCCAAATTCTCAAATAAGTTATTCCTTTGAACGCATATAATATTACTACTTCTGCACAAGAAGTCAGCACTGATACAGATTAAATGCAAACTGATTGATTAGGGAGACTAGAGGGAAGGAGAGAATAGGATTGCCTTGTGTCTGTTAAATCAGAGCTCGCTAATGGTGCTAAAGTACAGAACAGACATCTTCATTTGCAGAACTCTGAGTGGAAACAGACAGCAGCGTACATCAACCTTTCAGATCACAACCACTATCTTTTCAAAATACGTATTTGTAGGAGCATGTTTGCCACTTCCCCTGATTCTTTATTTGAGTGTCTCCGTTTGTGGAAAGCTTGCATTTTCTTCTGTCTGTGAATGAGCTTGTCTGTGATAGAGGAAGACTCCTGTTTAGCAGCAGTTGTGCGAGTGATTCCTCAGCAATAGGAGCAGGTTACTTGGACCTGATAGCTGCTTAATCTGGGGGAAAAGGTTATTTCCCTTGGTAGCTTGATGGCATCACCTGCGTGACTGGCATTGCTACTGTAACTCATCTTGTGTCACAGATGGGAAAGTAGCTCACTAGGATTTCATTTCTGTCTTCCAAAGTGGAGGGTAGGAGCTCCCATCCTGCAAAGTTCTGCAGGAAGCCTTACTATAAAAGAAATCGAGTCACATGAAAGGAATGGAGACCGGAATTCAAGGAATAATATAATTAACTTCTAACCTTCATCCTTTTTCACGGGAGGGAGCTTATATCTGCTGAAGCTAGTGCAGCCCCTCAGATAATTATGTATTGGATCTCTTCCTGATTGACCCATGACGTCTGATCTGTTTATTACAACCAGAAAACCAAGCTCAGAGCCCTGGAAATCTCAACAATAATTTTTCATTATTTTTCTTAAAGTCAAATTATGGTTTCTCCAGCAGCTAGAAATTTTAACATTGGGCACATAGGCTAAAATGTTAGTGCTAGTGTCAACGGTAAGCAGAAAGCCACATATATGCAACAAACCCAATATGTGCTGCTTGTGTGAAATGCAGCTTTCTTTTTGCATATATATTTTATATGTAAAACCTATTTGCAGTGTGATATTTTAACTCTTTTCTAGTTAATCTCTCTTGAAACAAAATTATTTGTTCAAAGAGCGATTTGTGACCGAGTACAAGATGACAATAATTTCGGATTGATATGCAGTGTCAGCTGAACCTCTTAAAAGAATCTAATTTGTATAATTACATGAGCAGGTGTGTAGTTCAGTTAAGTAAAGTCAAATAGATGAATTTTCTATTATGAGGGGGGTTTAAAAAAAAAAAGAAGCTTGACTGTTCTCATTTCTTCTAAACAGAAACTGTCCACTTTTGAGCATAAATTTGTACATTCAAAAGGTAACAGGTGTACATTGAGGAGGTAACAAAGTGAGAATTTATTTGTTTTTCTCCCTCAAACATAATGCACAAGCCACATCACATCCAGCAGGGCCTCGTTAAGGGATGAACCGATTTTGCTGTTCCTTTGAGATGGTACTGGGCTGTTAAACTGAGGGTAAGAAAAAGATGTGTTTGCTCCTCTTGTTTTCCAAGGTCCCAGGTGGGATTTGTATGGTTCTGAAGCAGCGTGTGGTTGTACAGGGTATCACAGGTTGCCTTTCTGGCTCCTGGTGAGCTTAGATAATTTTTAGCTTATTTATTTTGATGAAATGAAGACGGTGCTTTTGATAAAAGAACTGGTATATCATGAGTGAAGATGTACCTTGGAAAAGCTGTGTAGTAGAGCTTGTGAGGAGATTCTCCAAATGACAAAAATCTTGGGGCCTTGCTGGGGGGATAGAGTAATGGAATAAGCTGATTTCTGAGGTTTTACACCTGCATGTAAGAGCAGCACTGGCTTTGCAGGTGCAAACCAGGCCTCTGCATGGCAGAATCCTCTCTGACTGTGCCATGGAACCCGTCCATTCCTGGCTATTAGATCATGTGCATGATGCTGGCATGGCCTTTCTTATGATTTCTTAGGCAACAAAAAAAAATGTTTTTCCCCCCCTTAGGAAACAGAGCTCAGATGAAATCAAAAGACCGATAAAGTTTGGAGAAAACGGAAGCTACAGTTGCTTTCCTGGCCTGCAGCTGACAGGGCATTAAGATGTCCGTGGACATGAACAGCCAGGGCTCTGACAGCAATGAAGAGGATTATGACCCTAATTGCGAGGAGGAGGAAGAGGATGAGGATCCTGGGGATATTGAGGATTATTATGTTGGGGTAGCTAACGACGTGGAGCAGCAGGGAGCAGATGCCTTTGATCCAGAGGAATATCAGTTCACCTGCCTGACTTACAAGGAGTCGGAGAGCACTCTGAATGAACACATGGCCAGCTTGGCTGCCACGTTAAAGGTGAGGAGAGGTTCCCTTGTTAACACAGGTGTGAAATAAGGCTGTGTGATTGAAAAGGCAAATGCTGAGCAGAATCTGAAAAAATGCTGTGTCCACATTGCTGTGATGGGGGTTGGAGGAACATTATTAAAGATCTGTGATACAAAACCAATTCAAAGGTTTACAGATGTTGTGTGCTGATTCTGGGACCTGAAAATCTTCCTTGCAAAATGTTGATTCGTATGATTTTTTTTTCAGAGTTGAGCATCATAATCAGAGCACCTAAGTTTTAACTCTTTATATTAGCAAATGTAAAGAAGGTATATACAAGAGAAATGAACCAAATCATAAATGATGCAAACTGGTGCACATGAATTTGAGAAGGTGGCTGACAGATAAGTGACTGACAGATAGGTGACATGCTCAAAGTGTAATTCTAACATCAATATCTTAGCTTGTTGGTTCTGAGAGAAAAATCAGACTTTCAGAAAAGCAGATCAGCTGTCATGCAAGATGTTAACCCTATTGTTGCAGTAATGAGCAAATAAAGTGCAGTGAGCTTGCCTCTTCCAGTGACTAATTCCTCTCAGAAGATTCCCACTTAGTCATCTCCAAACTATTATACTCAAATAAGACTTTTGTGAAATTTTCATTCTCCTTGTGCAACTGATGACTGAAGTGCAAACTAGTGATCAGAGCAGCTTCCTTCTGCCCTGTCCAGTGTGCTTTGGTCTTGACATGGGTGAGAGGAAAGCCAAGCTTCTAAGCTGCTGGATATTGGCACTGTGAAATTACTAGTGTGTCTGCCTTCTGACAGGTCTCCTGATGTTTGTTCTGTGGAACAATCCCTGAAAGCAAGACAGGTGACCACAGTAGGTAAAAAGGCCTTTGAACCCTATTAATTTGATCTGGAGCCAGCCTAATTTAAAAAATGATAGGAATCTCTTGATGGTCCATATCTGTACACCATAGAGTCCTAAACAATAAAAATATAACAAATAAAAACAAAGTCTAAAGTGTAAAGCCCACAAAGAATAGGCTATAAAGGACACTCATACTTCTCGGTCCATCTGTAGCTGATTTTGTTGTTTATTGTGCTTATTTCCAGGAACTACCACCTCAGAAAACAGAATGTTTTACTCTTTCTTGACTGTCAGACTCAACTGTGAATTTTTCTGAAATGTGTGATTCAAGTGCTGAATGCCTGCTGTTCTGTATACATTGAAAGAAAGGCAAAAGAAGGAACAAATAGGAATAATTGGTCAGCAATTTAGATCAAACTGCCAGTTGCTCTTAGTTCGTAGTGATTAAGTAGATTCAGAAAGGTATTTCTGCTCCTTACTGTGAGGGTCTGAATGGGACACCCTTGAAAAATTGTTGACGTGTTGTTCATTTCCATTAAATCAACAAAAGCAGTATTTTACTGAGTCTTTAAAGAGGGGGCATCCAGAGTTAATCATGGTTTTCCAACAAGTCTCTCTCTGATGTTAGAACTGCAAAGATCATAGTTATGATCATTAAAACTAACCTGTTAGATCAAATCTAGTCCCAATGTGACTGTTGTGGGGGAAGAGGTAGAAGGCTTTAGATTCCTTTGATATCAAGAGTGTGCCTGCTTAATTGCTTTAAATATGAAGTCCATACACTTTTTGGCTTGTGCATGAGAAGCTAAAAAATGATCTGTTTAGAAACTCAGAAAACTGTGGTGTTGTCAGGCTCCCATTATTTCTGTAGCTCTTAAAGTGCTATCCTGAAGTTTGCTAGCAGTGATGGTATGTTTCTTCAGTTGGAAATGTGTATATGAGGCATGTGCTTTTTGTTTCCTGGCATCTTTTCTTACAGTATTTTAGCAACTCTGCTTTGTTCTTCCCTTTTCTCTCCATCACTCCCAGGAAAGCTGGGATTTTTTTGTTGTTGTTAGTTTTCTGAGACAACCTGGAGTGGAAAGAATTCGGATCACATTAACAAGAGTATGAGAAGAAGGAAATTGGATAGAACATGTTGAACTATTTGTTATCATTATTTTCCATTGACTTAATGGATATGCATAAACAGGGGCTGGTTTTTGTAAGAACTTTGTTAACATTCTTTTCTTCTAACTTCCTTTGACTATAAGCTTTTTTTTTTTCTTTTTTTCTTTTTTTTTCTTTTGAAGCCTACCTTTCATAATGTTGTCCATGCATTTTGTGAGCACCCTTGTCAGCTTTGCTGATGCCTTGTCCTTTTCCTTTCCGGGTTAATCTTGGTGGTGCCTAGTACTTGTGTGGTGCTTTTCAACATTAGATCTTATTTAATACAGCGTGGTTGCCTCTGCCAGGGAAAGGCTAAAGTAAAACTAAGGACCGTTTGCAAGAGGTTCAATGCCAAAGGCAATCCATGACACGAAAGCTGAACAATTCATTATCTGGAGAAATGAGTAAACTAATGCAATTCTCTAAAGAAAAGAAAAATGCAGTGAATGAACTCAAAGTAGTTTTTGAATTCTCTGCCATTGGTGTATTGTCATTAGGTGATTCATTTTCTGAAAGTTAAATTGATGGGGTCTTGACTATGGTTTTCCACGTGACATATAGTTTGTCTTTTAAGTTCAGCGGTTGTTATTCAGAGCCTTGTATCTTCATGCATACAGGCTATACAGTTGTTAATAGTAATCTAAATAAATAGCATTTCATTTGCTCCATTCATTAACCTTCAAGATAAGTTCTAACTGTGTTACTTGGCTCTTTTGGGCAGACTCTATTGAATGCCTGCTTCCTTTAAAGCGTCCTGGTAAAGGATTACATTCCTTGGAAACCCTCTTGGCTACCCTTTCTCATTCCTTGTGAGTTGCAGATGACCTTGGTTTCCCTCCTGGTGCAGTTGATCAGATCATGGAGCAGACCTCCATGTGGGCTGGCTAACTTCAGGTCAGGTGTGCGCATCCTACATGTGTTTAGAAGTTTGAATACAACAGGATAGTCTGTGCCACAAAACACTCATTTATCTGTTCCAGATAGTGACAAAATGGGTTAAAATCTTAGGTTTTATGATTAAAAACATGAAACCCAGCATGTAAGTTGAATTAAGCCCTTGTTGTGTTAAAACCTTCAGTCATTTTCAACTGCTGTAGTCTGATAGTGCATATGAATCTCTCAGCTATAGAATTTCTAGACCAGAGTCTGCTTAAAAATAAAATTTATTTACAAACTGATACTGATAGAATTAGCAACGAAATAAATAGAGCTGATGCATCTCCTTTTGTCATGGGAAGCATTGACCTTGAGTTTCTCTGACTTGCTTTTTATCAAATAGGGGATTCTGGATAAAATAAGAAGTACAAACAAGGTAGCAATAGATAGTCAGCTATGCAGTGTGACTTGCCTTCAGCAACAGCATGTAGTTGGCTAGGAACAGAATTCACCATACTGAAACTTGAGAGTTTTCGTAAATTGTTCTTTAAAAGATTCTTGTTAATTTGATTTTAGCAAAACCTGTGAGTAGGTCCTAGCTCCCTGGGAAAAAGGAGTCCTGTTGAGCCAGGAGGGCTGTTCATGGAGGACTCAGTTAATTTTTGGACTTCAGTAAGGACAGGGCATCTCTGCTGAAATACAGCAGAAAAAAATTCAAGTAACTCATTCAAAGTGGAGATTCTTAGACCAAAAGACAAAAAAGCTTGTTTTCCAGTTAGCTGTATCAAATTGTCATTGAAGAATGTTGAGTCCAGGAGTAGCGATACCGGTGCATGCAAACAGTACAATGCTCAGTGGTTGTACATAGCTGACCCTGTCACGGACAAGCAGTTAAGTGTGTGGTGATGTCACATTGTTTTCCATTGTAAATGACACTTCCTGGCTCTGCTGAGGGTCTCCTGTACATGTCTGGAATATCTGTAATGTTCCAAATAGCTGGCAGTTACTTGCCAGCAAACTGTGCTTCAGTGATAAGATCTTCCTAGTTTTTAAGCAATTCTTTATGTTAGTATTCTAAGCCACTAGATAAGACAACTTTGGTTTCAATTTATGTAACTGTGACTTTCTTTTGAAACTGATTGTCAGTCATTTCATCATAAGATACTAGAGAAAAATAGTTTTGCATGTTTACAGGCTTTTGATACTGATGTAGTCTTCGCTAAAATGGAGAACTTACTCACAGTAATAAATTGAATACAGTAACCTGCTGGTATTCACCGGGCAGCAAAAATCCTGTTTCCCTTACAACAACTTGTGTTTTTGTTTGTTTTTTAAGAAAAAAAAAATATTTCCTGTAAAGCTCAAAGCTCTGGTAGGTGCAAAAGGCATACTTACTGTCATAGTACAGACACAATACTGAATCCAATCCATTTTATCACTACTGATCTTTCAGAGAAAAAAAAAAAAAAGCTTATTCTGTATGTTCTTGCCCACCTCATTGATGTTTATATCTCCTAATGCAACCAGATGTATTTGCTCATCAAAACACAACCCTGTGAAAGTATTCCACACACTCAAATTGCGCTGACGCAGAACAGTTAGCTCGTAGAGCTACTTGGTGAATGCTGGCAGCAGTCCTTTGCAAATACCATCTTTAGCAGACCCGGAGTCATGTGCATGGAGATTGGCAGCCAGCAGGAGCAGCTCTACCCCAAGGGCTGGCACTTGTAGAGTTCCTGTTCAGTGTGATTGCAAAATGCCTGTAAGAAGCCACATGTCAAAAGATTAATGTATGTCCCTTGTATCATTGTGCAAACGGCTGTGAAATATGTAATGCGTGGTGCTTATCTGACAAAAAATGCATAGTCTCCTTCTGATGCCATAAGGACTTCATGAGACTTAATGTAAAAAGGAAATCGTAACATAAATGCTTTATGTACATAAATACCTTATATAGGAGCCTCCCATCAGGATATTAAAAAGTACATGCACAAGAACAGAGTTTGGAAAATATATGTTCAAAGTTAGTACGTCCATAGGAACTTGAAGCAATAACAGATTAACTGAAAGTGATAGATATTTAAGTATTTCCTATGATTTTAAAATGGTAGACCCTGACATAAAAGCATCTCTCCAAAACCCAAATGATGGTCATTGGCAATGACAACACACTGTATTTAAAATACTTGTGAACTTTGTTAGTCAGGACACTTAAGTTTGTCTGTACTATGTTCTGTGCTTTAATAACAAGCCAGTGTTATATAGGACCTTATATAGGACGTTATAGTTTGTAACGGAATCCTCACAAGTTACATGTTTTTCTGTCCTTTTTCCTTGTTTTTTAGTTGACCAAAAAGATTCTGTAATTTGTGTTATACAAAAGGTATGTTGTTATGTGCCAGATACAGAGTCTGTGTTTTAATAATACGTTAAGCATTAAGAAGATATGGGGTTTGTCCATAACAGTCTTCAGTGTGAGTTAATTTGACCCTCTAAAAGCTTTAAAGGCACTGCGAAGTTTTCTTAAACTTCTGGTCAGCGAGGTAAAATCTGTCTTGAGAGCCCAGACCTTGCAACTGTGACAACTTCGTGAAGTCATTTGAGGAGAGAAATTGGTTTGTTCCTTGTTGCCCAGGACTGCTGAAATTCTCAGCTTGATTGGAAGAATGAGCCACAAATGTGGAGGGTGATTAAAGCCCACATGCTTCTTTGTGATTCACACATTAAATGTGTCTTACAGCCAGTGTAACTCTGCAGCGAGCAAAAAATGTGTTCACAGCTGTTGATGAGTCTGATCTTGGTGGGAGGCAGAGGCAAGACACAAGTCATTAAAAATGCCTAAACAATCTTTCAGGAACTGTTTCACATTGCAGATTTACAGCTGGACAACATGATCACAGAAGCGGCACGAGGCAGTCGGAGTGCGTTGCCAAACTCTGTGCCGTGACTACCAGGCATGGATAGCAGAAGTGAGCTAATGTGTGTACCAGGCAACACTATTCTACAGGGCAGCCATTCCTCCTCCTCTTTTTTTTTTTTTTTTTTTTTTTTTTTTTTTTTTTTTTTGTAAATAACAGAAGAAAAATGCCCTTGGCAGCTGGGAATGTCAGAGTGGTGTTTGGGGGGGACTGTGCAGTTAACTGGGGCATTGCCCTGAGCCCAGGACACTGTTGCAGGCTTCTGCAACTGCATGTGAGCACCAGTGCCTTCCACTTTGAGTTGTCTGCCTGGCAGTTTGCAGGCACAGCACTGAGCTGGCAGAATTTGTCTACCACTGATCCTGTCCATGTTGGTGTAGGACAGCTCCTCTCTGCTGCTGCCCATCCTCTGCATCTTTTGTGAGTCCAGAAAGAATGGCCCAAGTCCTGTACATTTGCTGGGAAAGCGCTTGAGCAGAGGAGGGATTGGACTCGGTCCCTGGTGGGGATGTTGGCGGTGTGTGCACAGGGCACTGGTGCTCTTAGGCACTGCACTGCCTGGGGACGAACAACTGTGGTGAGTGCAGTGAGCAGGGAGGCTCGTGTCAACCTTATGTCTGTGTGCAGTCTTACAGCTTTCTTGCTGCATTTTTTAGATCCAAATCTTTCAAAGAAATCTCATCGTTATTTCATAATAGTGCCTTCTGGCATGCCATCTTGCGTAAAACTCTTTTTTTTTTTTTTTTTTTTTTTTTTTTTTTTTTTTTTTAAATTTCTGATCCTGCTCCGGAGGAATAGCATCACAGCTTGAGAAGTACGTATGTTGAGATCTCCTAGCCGAGTCCCACTGATCCTGTTTGCTGGCAGCTGAAATTGGCACTGTTCTGTGTAGGGGAGCAGATGGATTAAGGCTATGTGTAAGTGCAGAGAAGGGGTTAGGATTTAACCTGAAATCCCCTTTCCTCAATATGTGGCAAACCAGGCTGTACGCAGACGGCTCTGTGGACCTTGCATAGTAACAGTGGCAATATTTATCAGTCCCAAACTGTGCTCTGCCTCGTAAATATATTTCTAATCTTGTGGGCTGACATGGGGTTTCAGCATGCCAGTGGGTGAGTGCACGGTGCAGATTAAAAGCCTGTGATGGAGAATTGGTTGCTGTTTGTCAAGACTATTCCATGGTATTGAGTCTCCAGCTAGAGAATTTAAATCGCATTTCTTTCACCAGTGCAGCCTGCATCTATAATCAGGAGAGGGACTGAAATGTCAAACCAGTTCTCAACAATACTGCAAGTTAAAATCTAAAGATGGAGGGCTTCTTCCTCTGTATTTTTTTAAAGAACAAGTGCCAGGGCTGCATGTTGGAAATTTGCTTAGAAAGAGTGATGAATCAAAGTAAAGAAGAAAATATGGTCCAAAAAACCCTTTCTGTTTGCTCATGTGTGTTTCTCTTTGTTTAATTCCTAGTATTTCTGCAGTGTTCTGAGAAATCCTCCAATAAAAACAGGGCAGTCAGATAAAGCTTTTCCAGCGGGGCCTGCAGGGAGTCAGGTCTACTTTAAACATGAGAAATCAGTGTAAAACAGTAGTATTTCCAGGTGTGAAAATAATTTGTTTATCTCAGTATATTTAAGTAATATGTGTCTGAAGATACTTTTTTTTCTTTCTTTTTTTCCTTCAATTATTCTTTCCAAAGCAGGCTTTCTTTCTGCTGTTTTACTGTTCTCTGCTGTGGACTCGAATCATTCTGTTCTATTTTATCCGTTGTTGCTCACCAACAGCTGCAATTTAAGACACGTGCTCTGTGTTTATTTTCTTTATTGTTCTAAAGAATTGATGGATATGTTTTCAGAAATTTTGATTCAAGGCACAAATTAATATGTTCATAACTACTTTCCTTTTAGGAGTACCAACAATCGTATTCCACAATGAAAACAAGTGCTTCGCAAGTTTAACTCTATTTGTATAAAAACTGTTGGTTATGGGAAACCCAAGATACAGGAGTTGTTTCTTTACGCCAGCTTTGTGTTCACCTCAGCCACGTGTTTCAGTGGAACCCTGACTTAGCAGGTCATGATGAGATACCAGCTCCAAACCAATCGTAACACATCCAGTGCATTCTGAATTGATTCACTTTCAGAACCATGTTGTGAACTTGTGGGTTGGACTGCACCTTTCTAGGGTGCTTTTCCAAATCTTTGGAATCTTTGTTGTTGTTTTTTTGGGGTTTTTTTGTTGTTGTTGTTTTTAAAGATGTCTCCAGAATTCTGTTAAAATTCCTTGTGCGAGTTTTCTGCAAGAGAGAGTCTGAGAACAGACCAAGCAGGCAAAAAAAATAGGCCATCCCTTAAAGAAAAGTCAGACGAGGAACTCATGAGATATGCATGCTTCATCAATATTCACGAACAGTTTCTGTAGAATGTAAACTCTACAAAAGACAGCGTTTTCTTAGCTTTTAGGAAACATTTTTGTCTGAATGAGCAACTGTCAAGTGGCACAGTTGAAAAGATTTCTGCTGCAGAGAGATGAAACTGCAGCTCTTCAAACAGCATAGCTTATCTAGCGAAGCAAGCTGACACATAGTTGTCTTGGGGGTGTCCAAACCCAGGAAGGTGCCTACAGAGCTTCTTTGCAAATGGATTTGATAGTCTGGCATTCTCTTGGGCAACACAGTTTTTCCCTGTATATCAGAAATGTGGGAATTGTCATTCTGACAACTTGAAGAGTAAAGAACCCAAGAGGTTAACCTGAAGAAATAACATAAAATATTCTGCCATTAAAAAAAAAAAAAAAAAAAGCCTAGGCATGTTTTAATGCTGTGGTATTACTTCTTTGTTTTGCTTTCAAAACCTTCAAAACCTATTTTTTTTTGCCTGGCATTATGTCTGTTTTACAGACTCTTTTTTATATTTTTGTGGAGACTTCCCCTTACACAGTAGCTTCCTCTTGCCACCTTGTCTGGGTGAAGAGACACTGCCCTTTTTCTCCAGTGCATTGATAAACATTAGCACTTGATGCCTGATTCTGACAAAGGGCTGTCCATTTCAAGGAGATCAGGGTTAAGCTGATGGAGGTTGGGAAAGGGCTTCTGAGATAACCAAATTGCTGTTTTGATGGGGAGCTGGAAATTGCAGATTACATGAGGTGTTGCCCAGCCAGTCCTGTTTCTTCAGCTTCACTTCCATGTTATGAAGAAAAAGAAACCTAATGGTGAGAAAAATGAGAGAGAAGGAAAGAACTCTTTCAGCATAGCTGCTGTTCTTAGGTTTCCTCTTAATTTCAGTGCATTTGATTATAATGAGCAAAATTCTGGAGAGCTCTGGAGATCTCTAGTTACGTACAATCACTGGAGCAATTCATCAGTTGCAGACAAAACCCAGAATAGAAGCAGAGCATCTAGAATATGCACTGTCTTCCATACTGTGGTTTGTCAGAAGTATTTACTGAAATATTAGAATTATTTACTGAAATGGCCTGCTGCCAGTGAGACACCAGTGGGTCATCTCAGTCTTTTGGGGGGCTTAGTACTGTGAAGTACTAAATTCTTAGTACTTATGGGAATAAGAAGGTAAGAAGGTATAAGCAAAAGTATGAAAGGCATCTTTTGCAGTTGTTTTCTTTGCTTCTGAGCCAAAGTACTGTTTTTCTTGGATAATGTAGGATTCTTGTGTCACCCAGTAGCTCTGAAGAACATGCTGATAGAAGCCTAAATCAGAGCTTTCCAAAATATTTTGTGAATTTGAGATCTTTCATTGTGTGAAACTTCTCACTGTCCAGGGAATCCTATCCTGGCCCATGTGTCCTGAACAGCAACCAAAACTTATTTCCTCTTCCAGGAAGGCTGCGGTGGGTGCAGGAGGTATCGATGTCTGTGAATAGTGAATAGTTCATGCAGCTTCTGCACATGGCTTCTCCGGTGCTGTGTGGTTGTGGGCTAGGTTCTCTTGGATACAACTTTTGACTGCTGCAATGCTCCCATGCTCAGCATGTTTTGGCTCCTGCTTATGAAGAAATGCGCCCATCGTTCTGGGATGGAGCTGTGAAAGATCTGGCTGACTTGGCACAGTCATTTCCTCTCTCCCCTAATTGAAATCTGGAGAGCGCTGCTGATCAGTAGCAGTAAACTTTCTTAAAACTTTTTTTTTTCTTGAATTTCTCCAGCCGGGTTTGCCCTTATTGAAATTCAGATTTGACTTTTGGTTTCCCACCCTTGTTCTGTGTGAATAGGGCATAAATAGTGACGTGTCAAGACTCCATCTGCTGTAATCAACAAGGAAGGCCCAGCCTGATTTCTGCCTTCCCCAGGTCTCACGGTTTGATGTTATAGATCTTTAACATATAAGAACTGGTACTCCTGTGCCAACCAGGATTCAGGTACATTGCTATAACAGACTCTGAGACTAGTTGTTCGCAAGTTCCCATGCACTCCAACAGGCAGGATTAAGGCTTTTTTTTTCCTGCTTCAGGGCTTTCCTAAAAGTGGACTCATCTTGAACCAGGTTTTATGAACTGAGAATGTTTTATTCTTTGGTCATTCTATGATGCAAGTAATAAAATAGGCACTGTAGCTCTGGTCCTTGTGTTTGCAGATGAACCAAAGCAGGAATAGCCACAGAAGCTTTTCTTCTTCCCTTACCAAGAACAGTCGGGAAGGGGTAGACGAGGAGCAACATTTGGCTGCTGTGATTAGCTGGATTCACAGTCAAGGACAAAAATGACTTTCTTTGTGATAGAACTACCCCAAAACATGTTCTATAAAAACAAGTTCTATAAAATCATTGATCTTGATATAAAATTTCTTCCATGATACACCGTCCCTAGAGCTGTGAACCTGACATCTTTTTGTTACAATAGGTGTGTTCTTTCTGACAAATTACTGATTTATTGATTCAAAAGCTCTTGAGTATGCTAAAGTAGCTTGTTAGACTTGAGAGATACATATGCCAGCTTTGGTAATTCTGTGTATCTCTATTCTTGGCTCTGCTTGTTAGCTGGTTCCTTCCCTGGGAACAAGGAGCTTCATGCTCTGTTGATGGAGTGACTGTTGGGGCAGTGTGATGCTGCAATGGGTGCTACACCTCCAGCCATGAAAATCCAACTGAAAAATACTGGTTTTCATGTGCCACTCCCAAACTTCCCATTTAAGACTGTTTTTCCTTTGTCAGGATGCTAGTTCTTCCTTGCTGCTTACAGAGAAACGATTTTGTTGCTGTTGGGGGATGATTCATTAGCATGTGGTTTGCACTCGCAGGAAGCCGCATTCCTGATGCTCGTTTTACCAAAGCGAAATGCCAACGTCTTCCCTGGGCGAGCGCGCCAAAGGTGCCCTCCTGCCGGGGGGCTGCTGGGGGAGAGCGAAGGTGACAACCTGTAACACCCCATCGGAGGCTGACGGCCGGAGCGGCCTTTTGTCACCCGCACAGCAGGGCAGCCCTGCGCACGAGGCCGTGGTTTTCCAGGAGTCCCATCTCAAGGAGGGTGACGTGGCGGATCTCATGCAGCGCGGAGCTGATGCTCCAGTTCTTTGAGAAGTAGGATTATTCAGACTTTGAAATCACTCTTCTTATTGGGATTTCCTAGTAGCCAGTAAAGCTGGCAAATTGGAAAGCAGGAGTAGGTAAGAGCCAGTTAAAAATGCTAAGTGCATCGTGCAACTTCCTCCTGAGCAAATCTGCTCACGGGCTGCTCCTGCTCTTCTCCCCACTCTTACAGGAGCGTTCGGCCACCCGAGCAGCCCGGCAGCGTTGGGCTGGTTTAGCTCCCCGGCTGACAAATGCCAGCGCAGCGCTGGCCTGGGATCACATGGCAGGAATAGGTCAGCTGTGTTGTGAAACTGCACCTCTTGGGAGAGGTTTGGAGAGGTAATGAATGCGCTGCCAGCGTGTGAGCAGAGCCCTCTGCTCTGCAGAAGCAGCAGCCGTCGCCTGGTTTTTCTTAAGGGGTTATGCTGAGTGTCTGTACCCGTCAGTACCCTGGAATCCATGATTCCCTGCTGCAGCAAGACTGCTTATTGTGTTTTGGACTGACAGCTTGTCTGGGGGAAAAAAATAAAAAATAAAAAGAAGCTTTTGCTGCCTCTGTGGTGGAAGAAGTTGCATATTCTGCATGGGTAGTAAAGAGAGCCAGATGCTCTGGTGACGGTTTCTCTCTCGGTGGGAAAATAGAGCCCTTGATGTTGGCTCTGCTTGAGCTGCACGAGCCTGACCAAAGGCATAACGGCGAGTGACAGGCTGAAGGTCCGGCCGTGCATCCAGTGGCTGCGAGCTGTTCTGCACTAACAGAGCGGTCTGTTTTCTTCTGAAACAAATCAGCGCATGGAAGTAAAGCAGAACTTGTTGGCCCGTACCCTTGTAGCATGACTTTAAACATCTTGTTGCACTATTCTAGAGAGCGCTCAAATGCTTGGTCCATGCTAGCTAGAGCATGCTGGAGCTTGCCAGGAGTCCCTGTAGTGCAAGCAGATCTGCATAGAAACAGTCCTTGTCAGAGCAGTTTTCCCTCTTCCTGTTCCATTCCAATGTAGAACTTTCCTCTCTACACAAAGGCTTGGGAAGATGTTCCCCTTCTGCCCCAACCTTTGCTGTCGCAGCGTGTCTGCGCTTGCAGCTTGTCACTGCTTCTCCAGCTAAGTAAGTGGTATCTGCCCTTGTGTAACCTGCTTGTTGGCACTTAGCAAGGACCTTGAGCTCACCTGGCAACCCTGATCAGGACTGGAAGCTGGGCATCCATTAGTGATTAATCCTGTGACTCTCTGGTTTCGTCTTCTCTGGGCTGTGGTGACTAGATTGCTAAGAGCACAGGAGGTTGTTTGGGTACGTACATTCTTCATTACAACATATAATCTGTACTGCAGATACACCTTACTGACAAAACAGTATTATGTCTAATAGTTTGATGGGAACTGACTATTCCTGGGCTGTTCTTGTTTGTACAATGTATTAGTCTTTTAAAAAGTTGTAGTCCTAACCAGAGATTGGCCCTAAAAATATGCCAAACTTGACTTTTGTTTTGTTTTGTTTTTCCACCCAGGTATCGCATGCTGTTGCTAAGCTTGTATTAGTTAGTTTTCACTGGCAAATCTCAGAGATTTTGGAAAGGTAAGTACAAGTAGTCTTTGACTCTCTGTGCTTCATGGTTTTCCTCCACTTTTTTTGCAAGAATGCTCAGAGTATCCTACGGCTGTCCTTAGACACATGTCTTTGGACCTGAAATTAGGCTACACAGTCCATTCTGGGGAACGGAGGAGAAACACTTTTATTGAGACTATGCTGCCTATAAAGAAGTGTTAACAAGGAGGTGGTAGTGGTGGCAGATGCCTTTCAATTTGAGGAATTATCATCATGCTGGGAACCCTGTAGATGCATTTAGCCTAAACATTGGGATAACAGATTAAGAGCTGCATCTATAATTATTTACTTAAGCAAACATAAAGAGAACATATGTTCCATTTTGAATCTATTTCTAGTAAAAGTTCTGCTATTGAGAAAAAGCTGAACCATAAATCATAAAGCAATGCTAAACTCATGCTGATGTACAAGCTAGTAATAAATTCCTGATGATGCTTTTGCTCTTTTTGGGCATAAGAGGTGTCTCTTTTTTTCCCAATCTGCCTAGAATTTGGAGAGCAGCAGGAGATGATGTGAGGGAGCTAGAAAATGGTGCTGCAGCTCATTTGTCCTTCGGTTAGTGCTGAACTGCAGTGAAATCTGCAGGAGGAGGGTTCAGACTTTGCCCAAGTGTGTGCAGGAAGTGTGTCAGGAGGCACTGCTGCCTGGCAGCCCCTCCAGAACATACTGGCTCGGAGCTGAACATTGTCTGAAAATAGAGAGTGCATCAGTCTGACTCTCTGCCATGCCAATTTTGGCCCTGTTAGCCAGCAACTTTGTTCAGATGGCATTTGGGAAATGTTTTTTGTATGCATGTTGTTGCAGCACCTCTGCTAACTAGCATGTTGTGTGCTGCTTGGTTATCATGCTTCCTGCGACAGCCCTTCTCTAGGGAGTGTAGAGGGTGAGGTTCATTTGTAGCAGCTCTGAGCAATTCTGGGTGACTAATGAGATTTAAACAAGTAGAAGTTTGAGGAATGGTTTATTCCTAAAGCTCTGACTTTCCAAGTTGTTCTTCAATAGATCTAGTCCTCAAACTTCCGTCTTCCTGCTCTTGTGTTTGTTGTAGAGTGACAGTCTGAAATAATCCCCAATACAACAAAAAAGTGCTAGTGGGGATGGAGGCTTTACAAACTAGTCACAACAGAGGTTCTGCTCTCTCTTGTGGGAATTCATCGGTGAGTTTTTACCAGAGATATAAGCATTCTGCTGCAATGAAAACCTCAAGCACTGGAGCACATTTAATTCTTGTGCTGCTGATAGACAGCTTCGTATTCCTAAAGGAATGTTTGCCTTGTCCCAAGGCAAATGTTAATGGGATATTAGACTGTAGTCAGTGTGTGACCGAACTAGGAAATCTTAGTTTTTCCAATGCAGACAGAGGGTAGCCTCACTGGAGTGTGTTATCATAGGCTCAGGACTGATCTAGGAGTGAAAGTGTTAATGATGGGTAGCAATCTTATCTTCAAAAGTTATTTTTCTGGCTTAAAAACGGAGGGGGGAAGATTTTTAGAGAAATGCTGATCAAGGATAATAAGGACGATGTTAGTCTGTTACTGGGTAAAGTGTTATCTCTGTTTCTGATTTTGAAGAAACTATCAGGTTATTTTGATGATAGTTCAGCTTGCTCCATGAGCGAACTCACATAGGACACACACGTGTTTGCTCTCCTTGTTGAGGCCTTCACAGCCATTCACGCAGAGCCTATTATTTATTCAAGTGAGAAGGATCAATTCAACAAAGCAAGAAGCATCAGAAATTGATTTGATGATTCCTCAATTGCCCTTTCAGGCACAAGTCTAATGCTGCCCAGTTGCTAGTAGAAGCACGAGTTCAGCCCACCTCATCCAAACACGTAAGTATGCAAACTATTTTGGTCTGTCCCTTGGCAGAGACACCTTTGATCCACCTCATTCGAGGATTGCATTACTAATGGCGCAGTCTGTCCCACATTAACCTTTTGCAGACTCAAGACCTTGCATCCCAACTCACTGTTTCAGCTTTTTCAATGAGAGCACATTCAAGAGGTATCTAACATAATGGCTTTGCTATTGTCTTACAGTTAATGTGCAAGAATTGCTTGCCCTCTAAGAGAGTTTAAATATTGTAGAGCCTCAAGAAAATTAAGATCATTTTTTGGCGTGAGTGATGCTACAAAATGGAAAGAGCTGAGCATGTGGGCCTGGATACTTCTTCCGAATTCACTCTCTTTTAAGAGGCGCTCTAGGGAAGTTCTGGCTGCACAGACTGAACAAACTTGTTTGTGACTGAAACAGATTTTTTTTTTTCCTGGGGTGCCTGAGTTTGCTGCATTAGAGTGCTTGAGGATGCTTAAGCCAAATCTTTCAGTAATGTTCCTGCTGAGCCAGACAGTGGTGATATTTGAACCAAAAACTTGTGTTTTGCAGCTAGGGCTATGCAGATCTTTGGATACTTTTTTTCATTTAAATAGAAGTTTGCTATTGCTTGTTTACAACAGAACTTGCTCACAGCAGGTGTATCAGTCTTCTCAACAGTTACCCCGGAGGAGATTGCCTTGTGTCAGATTTTGAATGATAAAATATTACACCAAAGAAGGAGTCTTTGGGGTAGGAGACAGAAGAAAGGTGGGGGGGGAGGGGAAATGGGAGAGAGGCTTAAAAAAGCCTAAAAGGCCTCTTTGGCATCTGAGCTGACTTATCACTAGCAGAGAGTGAAAGCAGTTAAACAGCTGGCAGGAGTAAGCTTTAAGGACTCAAACTGTAATCTGCCTAGATTCCCAGAAAAGATCTTTGCTATCTGACACATCTGCAAATGAGTCCTGTTCACACTCTTTTTGAGTTTTGTCTGGTTCTTTTATCTGCTGTCACTTAAGTATCCTCTGTTGCAATAGTGACTCCATAAGAAGAAAAGATCTTGAAGTTCAGATTTGATTTAAGATTTGACAAATGTGGTTTGGTGGAAAATTAATTTCAGGCTTTCTGTACGATCTCTTAAGACAAGTTGCTGAGAGCTTCAGCTCCTAATGCAGAATGACGATTTTTGAGGGGCACTTTAGGGCAGATTTTCCTACTGAATAACTGTACAGCAGCTAAATCTGCAGGCAGAAGCCATAGTGATGAGCCCAGAGGGACAGAGTACAAAGTGTTTGCTGTTCACATTGAGCAGTTGATCTGCACAATCACCTAGTCATTGCTGACTTGATGAATCTTGTTCTGGTCCATAAGTGATGCTGCTTAGAACAAAGTTGCTTTCTTTCCTTTCTTCATGCAGTCATGTTATAAAACGTGCTGTGCTGGTCACGGGGCTCTTGTGCTGCTGCTGCTCTGTGAGCATCTCTGGCACATAGTGATACGCATGGAGGCTGAGGGCTGTCTCACACAGGCCTCCCAAAGGGTGGCAGAAGTTTAAACAGATGAAAAAAGATTATGTGGCTTCTCTATGCTCCAGCTTCTCTCCTGCTTGCAACTTTGTAGAGCATTGTCTTTGATGCTGTGCTATACCTAGTTCTTCATCTCCCAGGGGTGGGCAAGGATGTGTTAAGGACCAGCTCTGTTACCTAGCGATGAGTTACTAGCGAAGGGGAGATTCAGACCAGTGCAATGGAGTGTTTCCTTATTCTTCAAACTGAGAATTAGTATGTATGAGAAAAGCAAATCTGAGTTCTGGGTAGTGCCAGATGGAGGCAGGAGCTGTGCGGTGGCTGTGAATCTGTTGTGCTTTATGAAGTGAAAGAGGCCCTTGAGAAGGACCGACCGCCGGGGCAGTGTAGTACCCCAACACACCACTTGCTTGCGAGGCTGTTCTGGCCTGGACCTCACCTGAGACATTGACACAAGGTGATAGTGGTTGTGAGGGGGGTGAGAATGAACTGCTTTTTCGTTGTAAACTGAGTTGTGTCTCTCCTAGGCAATGGTACATTCCTCTCATCACTGCGCAGTGTGCATGCAGTTTGTCCGGAAGGAGAACTTGCTCTCTCTGGCTTGTCAGCACCAGTTCTGCCGCAGCTGTTGGGAGCAGCACTGCACAGTGCTCGTCAAGGACGGTGTCGGAGTTGGTGAGTTCAAGGAGGGTGTGGATCTGTGTTCAGTGTGTTGACCTTGGTGAAGATGAGGGGCTGAATCACCGTAAGAGCATCACAATAATGAGAAAATGGAGGATGGAATAAGTCTTTGTGGCAAACTACTTCTATCCTTAACAGCTTCAACTAGTTGTGTGACATGAATAGTGGCACACTGTCTGTAGAGTGTTATTCTTGCCTAACAGAATCTGCAAGTCCATAGATCTATTTGATGCTCTTTCTCCCCTTTGTGATTTCAAGGGCATGACTGTAACAAATTGCAAGTTACCAATCTGCTGTATTTTGAATTTGCATCTCTCATGGTGTCTTTGGAGTGTTTGTGGATGCAAACATCCGTTTCCTTTTTGTTGAGTAGAAGCCAATAGTTGCCAGAGTTGTCGTATCCTGTCCTTCGTACTGGCTTGACAGTAACCTGCAGCTTTCTACTTTAAGTGTCTGACCTTGTGAATACTGAGTGAGGCACTTACTGGTCTTGGATGCACTTGTGCCCTGTCATCTTTCAGTGAATACAGTTAGGCTTCAGCTTTTCAGCAGCCCTGATAGATTTATTTCACAGTTGTGCCCCTCTTGACACAACAACAGATGGCACCTAGGAAACTGTGTTGGGTGCTCTCTGTGCGTACGCTCCCTGGTACATGCTGCACTGTGCTAAAACGTTGCTTTATCTTTGCAGGGGTCTCCTGCATGGCTCAGGACTGCCTGCTTCGGACGCCAGAAGACTTTGTGTTTCCATTGCTGCCTAGCGAGGAGCTGAAAGACAAATACAGACGCTACCTCTTCAGGGACTATGTGGAGGTACTGGCTCTTAAACCACCCTGAGTCAATTATAATCACCAATGACTTGCAGAAATTTTGTTTGAAGCATCTTGCATCTCTGATTAGAAATGCAGTAACTGCAGCAAATTTGTCTCTGATAAACATGATGTGGCTGCTGCTATAGGACAGGGCTCACTGACAAAATACTCTAGCAGGTTGCCAAAGTAGATTCTGCTCTAAGGTCACCCAGGAACTTCTTAGCTGCTGCTTGGCTTCTGTCCTGAAGCAGTTTCTGAATATTGCAGCTGAGAACTTAAAACTTCAATCTGAATTTTAAGGTTTTCCTTGTTCTCCCGTAGATATTTTAGGTTTTGAAAAAATAAGTGCTTCATCACAGTGCAGTGCAGCTATATTGGCTTGATTTATAACATTTTGCATGAGTTTTATTGAAACTGAAGAAGAAATTATTAAGGCTGAATGTGTAGGAAGTATTTTGGTGAGTGGGAGCAGTGAAGAACGTTAAAGCAGCAGGGGCAGTGTGGAAAAGCAGTGTCACCTGTCTTCAATAAGAGAGTCTTTGGAAAGGAAGACTCCCCACAAGAGCAGATGAGTGCATTCAGGGACATAAGGCAAGGATGGGGAAGAGCTCAAATGTAATAAACATGTTTGTTCAAGAGTGTCTTGGTGAGGCTGTTGGATTGTGTTATTGTGGATATGAATTTTCTCCCTCTCCTGGAGAAGCTGTAAGTACCCAGTACTCCCTTTCCTAACATGGAAGAGGTCTGTATGCTCTGTTAGACAGCATGTAGTGACAGTTTTCATGGTCTTTTTCAATAAGAAATACTGTCTTGTATGTTTTTGAGATAGGAGTGGTTAAACTTCTAGTTTATAAACTTTTAAAACTGGTTATGTTCCTTCTGAAAATACACTGCTAATCTTACCACCTTGCTGTGTTTGCAGAGCCATTATCAGCTGCAGCTGTGTCCTGGTGCAGATTGCCCTATGGTCATACAGGTACAGGAGCCGAAAGCCCGGCGAGTGCAGTGCAATCGTTGCAATGAGGTCTTCTGGTAAGAAGGAGAAAAGGTTAAAGATCATGGGGGAAGTGTGTGCTGTCCTCAGGGCTACTCCATCTGCTTGCCAACAGATTCAGGGTGTGGAAGTATCTCAAATGCATTGCTGGAGTTTTGTAACTTGAGTTATCTTGAGTAATTGGACACTCAGGATCTGACTTCTTCGGGTGATCAGCCCTCCCCCAGCTCCTTGTGCTACTTAGGAGGTAGGTGTTCTGACAACCCAGAAAGTCGTGACTTGAGTAAACCAGGAGTTACAAATCTTGCCTTCTCTTAATTTAATTAGGTTACAAATACTGGTAAAGAGATTCTGGTAGTAGATATGAAGGCCTCGCAGTTATCAGTTGGTAGTTTTGAGATTTTTAGTTTATTACACCAGAGTGCCTGATGTGTTTTGAGGCTGGTGTAAGCCTCAAACATTTGCCTGTTGGATAGGAAGCTTAATGAACCATGTCTGACTTCAAGCATATACAGGACTGAAAAGAAAAAAGAAAAAAAAAAAAAAGAAAAAAGAAGTTTGTAGTAAAAACAGGACTGCTGGAATGTCTTCTACTCTTGGGTCTCTAGAATCACTGCTGCTGAAAATGTTTGGGGAGTTCAGTACAAGGAGGGCTAGAGCCCAGCTTCCTGGTGTCTCCATGCAGATAGCTGTCACTCACGAGGGACTGTTAGAATTATGCTGAGACAGGAGCATCATGCTGTATCCATCATCAGATTTAGTGCACTTGTAAAGCTCTTGTATATGCCAAGACTCCTGTAGTCACCTTAGAGCAGATATAGGTAGGAAGGTTAGAGAAGACTTCTGTAGGAAGGAATATTTTAGCCTTCAGGCTTATAGCTTTTGTCAGAGAAGGCTTCAATTCACTCTCATCCTGACATAGGTTTCTGTTTGAGAAGGTGGGCTTCAGTGGAGCACTAGCCATGCAAGCACTGCCTTGGTCTTTGCACTCTAGCACTCCACAAGTACATTTGTGTTCCTTGCCCCTCTTGGTATTTAAGATTTTGATCATCAGAAAAGATTTAATTCTTGAGTAGCATCCTTCAAAATTGACATCTCCCTTTTTTTTTTTCTTTTTTTTTCTTTTCCTATAAAGCTTCAAGTGTCGGCAGATGTACCACGCACCCACAGATTGTGCTACCATTCGGAAATGGCTCACCAAGTGTGCAGACGACTCCGAAACAGCCAACTACATCAGTGCTCACACTAAAGATGTAAGGAGAAGACCGCATGCTCTCTCTTGCCCTGGGAAGCAAGATACAATTCTATATGGACTTAGCGCTGTGTCCTGCTTTGCCAGACAGCGAATCCCTCCTTTAGGGACTGTGATATTACACAGCTGAACACCTTGAGAATACTTTGTGCAGGAAATCAGCTGCCCTTCTGGCCAGAGTGCCACAGGGATCCCTGAGGACTTGGCGGTCCTTATTGCAGACTGGTGCGGTGTGAAAATCATTGCCAATCAGGTGTGCTGCCCTCCCCCGGGCTGAAGGCAGAATTGTGGCTGCCTGTAAACAGTGCAGAGACATATTTAAAGGGGGAAGAGGAGAGCAGAGCTATTATCAAATAATTCACCAGTGTTCTTTACATTTGGACGATTGTGTGGAGTTCTGTGAATTGGAAGGTGCAGGAGATTTTGCAAGGATGGCAAAAGGGGATGGCAGCCTCTGTGAATATGACATTAGGACACTTGTAGTAAATTTAGATTCGTAAAAAAGAAATAGTATTGTAGTTGTGCAAGAAATCGTATTGCAGTGGTATCTACCTGCAGAATTTGTAGCCCTTAATTAAGATTAGATATTCTTTTACAGATATAGCTTTTATTCTCTAGATTAGCTGTCTGCAGATTGGAATGTTAAATGTCATTTTGGAACTTTGTGGCCTGACTTAAAACAGTTCTTAACCAGCTGGCATTCGTTTTACCATGGCTAATGACAATTGTGACAGTGCTGATTAGCCACAAACTTAGGTTTTGTTAGAAAAGTGAATACTTAAACTAGAGATACTAAATTCCACTCCTTCTCTGGAGAAGGTGTCAACATGTTACGATAGGGCTGTTGCTGCTATGCTCTTTTGCAGCGGTGAGGTTCTCTTGCATGGAGGATTGTCCTGGCGTGCATTTTACTTGCCACTAAAATTTTTAAAAGCCATAAAACTTTCTTCTTTCTTGGTACTTTTGCAACCCCTCTAAAAAATGTAACAGAACTTGACACACCAAGGCACCAATGGGCTCCTGATGGAGCAAGAAGTGTGTGGCTCTCACTGTGCTCAATCAGAATCTCTGCTAACTGTCCTCCATTAGCGGCTGCTGAAGGCGAGATGCAGAGCTGATTTATCTTGTAGTGTAAATAGCTGTGGAAGCTGAAGACATTATATTTTTATGCCCGAGAAACTGCTAAATGGTAACTTGGTGAGACCTTTGATTTTACGTGTAGTAGGAACCAACAAGGGAATTACATTTTTTGAGCCAGCAATCCTGTGTTGCAGTACACCATCCCAGGCCTTCTGCATCCCTTTTAAATGGAGCTGTCAGGAATTGGTGGAAGAGGGGTGTCTACATTCTCATATTCTCACATACACATACATATATTAAAAAAAAAAAAAAAGGGGGGGGGGGCAAAGGGAGGGACAAATAATCATGCCAGTGCTGCTGTTCTCCAAAAGGTTGCCGGAGAGGCTTGATCTAACAAATATCTCTGTTTTCCCAGTGTCCCAAGTGCAATATCTGTATTGAAAAGAATGGAGGCTGCAATCACATGGTGAGAAGCTCCCTGAATACTTCAGATCCTCCTTGTTCTTAGCAGAAATTTTTCCTTTCACTAACCAGTGCCTCCCTTCTCTTTCAGCAATGCTCCAAATGCAAGCATGGTAAGTAGAAGGATTTGGAAGCCGTTTTCTCACCACTTTTTAGTGACAATGTTCTTTTCTTTTTTTATGATATAAAGAGCAATTGTGAATGTCGACTGAAATATCTTTACCTCTAGTAAAAGGTGAACATGATACTAATTATAGACTTGTGTGTGATTGTTTTATGTTTTCCCACTGGCTGTGATCTCAGCTGGGTTCTGATTCAGTGCTGTTTTGGCTCCCTCTCCCTGACAGGTCCATTGTATAAAGAAGTCTCCATCTCTGTCACAATGTTAAGAACAGAAACCACCACAGAGGGAAATTAAATGCTTTACATATATATGGACTTGTCATCAGTTGAAAATACTGGCAGAACTGAACCATTTATTTCTGTTCACTGGTGGAAAGAATGAGTCCTAACTCAGATGAAACTGCAGAAGGATTTGTGAATTGTTTTGGTTAACATTATGTGTTTGACTCTTTCATCCACCCCTATGCAAGTAACACCTCACTGATTTTACTGGCAGAATTCATTTCTGTTGTCTTGGAGTGAGATGGCTTGTATTCAAGCCCTCTGTGTTAAATGTGCCACTAAGAAATATTCTAATCTCAGAACCTTACTTGGAAGACGTATAAAGTTTTCTGTCCTCTCTCATTTCCTTTGCTTTGGGGTTCGCAGCAGCATTGGACGTGATTTGATGGAGCCCTGTGGCAAGGGTGAGCAAGCGAGTGCCAAGATACCATGGTGACTGGCACTCAGAAGGCTGATGGACTCTGGAAATACCAGTTTCAGTCTCATTATGAGAGACACGAGTGATTCCTATTGTAACAATTTCATCTCCATCTTTTTTCCTTCCTAGCAGAATACTTCCCAGCCTTGAAATCAGGAAACTGCCATGCAGGTTTCACTGTTGTTTCACTCTCTCTCTTCCACTTTTTCACAGTTCAGTGGCTTCTGACTTGAAGTGTCATAAACCACTGATATCTAAAGTTATCAAGGTAGTTACTTTCTCCTTAGGAGAGAGGAGGGCAGACTTTCTTTTGCATGAATTTGTTCACTTTTGGATTGGATTGTTCATATTTAATTCAGCCAAAGATTCGTGTATGGCAGTATGCCAGTAGTGTGGAGGATGTAACTCGCAAGTAAGACTGCTGCCTGCCTCTTCTGTAATCTGGTGTGACAGCCTGTGCAGAGAGCAAGTACTGTTCTGCATACTGGTCCAAGCCTCTTGGGGAGCACAGAATGCAGCACTTCAGGGTTTATTTCCGTACTTGCACAGGAGGCTGTAAAGCAAAAACCTTCAAGCCGAACTGGTATTTTTGGCTCACCTGTTGCATTCTGTTATGCAAGATGTGACAAAATACTTGTTTCTCAGCTTAGCAGAAATATCTGAAAGCAGATGGGCTGTGTCTACTGAAGCTCTTCCTTCTTAGAGCTGTTTTTTTCCTTCCGTGTATCACCAAGTTTGTTTTGCTGTTTTCTGCAGACTTCTGCTGGATGTGTCTGGGAGACTGGAAGACTCACGGCAGCGAGTACTACGAATGCAGTCGGTACAAAGAGAATCCTGATATTGTAAACCAGAGTCAGCAAGCACAGGCCAGGGAGGCCCTTAAGAAGTACTTGTTCTATTTTGAGAGGGTAGGAGACATCTCTTTGGCCAGAGCTGCTGTAGCCTTTTAATGCTCCCTGCCTGGTGCAAAGGTCATTGCCAGCAATCTCCGTGCAAGAAACTGCCCAAAGAGAATCTGTGCAGAATTTTCAGGCCTTATTCTTTTTTTAACTCAAAATCTTCCCGTGTGAGTCTAATCCAGCCAGTAATGTTCTCCACAAAGCCAATCATATTCATTCCCATGTTTCCTTAAGTTAGAGAAAATCAGTGCTACCCATGTGCCACTGTATTGTCTTCCTGCAAAATGAGTGCTGCTGTAGGAAAAAGATATAGATAGATATTATTCCAGTCATTCCCTTTCAGCATCAGGAAACTTCAGAATTCCTTCTATTTTGTCTTTATAGAGGCCAAGAATTAAACTCTGCCATATTCACAGCTCTACTGGTGACAGTAAAGTTTTCGTAAAATGTCCTGTTTTTTTTTTTTTTTTTTTTTTAAGTTTTTAGAATCTTTTTAGTGAAGCAGTTAAAGCCTCTGTCTGCTCAGCAGAGTCAGTGCAGTGACTCAGGCCAGACAGTGCAATTCTAAAGCAGCTTCTATAGAAGAGAATGGGGTAGATGGTCAGTGCTGCTGCTTCTCAGTGCACTTGTTTCCACGTTAAAGTGAGTTTATTCTTCATGCCATGAGCCAAGTCTTGTGACAAAATAAATGTGTTCATTCTCAGCTCTCTAAACCAACAGGCCTTGGGAAATGGCCATGTTTACAATCTGTGCATGGATGTCGGAGTTGTTCACTGAGCCCGCATTAAATGTAAATTTAAACTCTTGACCTTTCTGTAGAAGCCCTTTAAATAGGGGACTCACCGTTACTTTCCATCTTGTTAGTCAAAAGTCAGTGCATGAGCAGAGGGCATTTCCACTCTGAGAAGCTGGGTTTGATCCCTGTTTTTTGCTGCTGTCAGTCTGTGGTATTTAGCCTCCACTAGCTGCTGCTGGAGGGGGTGCCTTGCTCTTCCTCCCCACAAAATGTCTTGCCTTGCTGGACTCCTGCCCCACTACAGTTTTTGCTTGCTAGAGCTTGTGCTTTTCCAGCAGCAGTATTCTGGTCTCATGCCATTTTTTTTTCTTTCCTCACCCCTCCTTTGCAGTGGGAGAATCACAATAAAAGCTTGCAATTGGAGGCACAGACGTACCAACGAATCCAGGAGAAAATCCAAGAAAGAGTTATGAACAATTTGGGAACATGGATAGACTGGCAATACCTACAAAATGCTGCAAAGCTACTTGCAAAGGTGGGTAGTTTGGGCTTGTTTAGCACAGCGAAGAAAATCTACAAAATGCAAAATTGACAATATGAAGTGAGAGGAGAGGGTTTTGAAAGTTATGGGTATGTGGGACAGTACATCTGGTCTAGGACATGAGCCAGCCAAAAATCATCTGGAATTGGCCTCTGTGAAGTTACACTTTTAACTATCCATCCTTCGAAGGAAAGGGTAAGAAATTTCACCATGAGATGTCACCCTTGTCAGAATGGGATCTCCTTTGTTGACAGTGGTCACCCAAATGCAACTGCTCTGACTTATAAGTCTGAGATTTTTTTTCTTCTTTTCTTTCCCCCCAATCCCACAATAGTGTCGTTACACACTGCAGTACACATATCCATATGCCTACTACATGGAGTCTGGTCCCAGAAAGAAACTGGTAAGTTAGTTTGCTCTTTTTTGACTGGTAGTATCTTGACATGTAGTTGGCAGGTTATTGGACCAAAGTTAGTTGCCACACTTTTCAAATGTTTGTTAAGGGGAGGAGAAAAAAAGATGCCTCATCTGATATCACCTTGTTGAATAAAAGTATTTTGCTGTTGGTTTGGTGGTTATGTCTCACTTCAAAAACCTACTTTACAGATTCCATAAGTGTATTAGAGCTATTATTACGTAATGCAAAAATTACTGTTTTCAAGCTGTTTGAAACCTGTCAAACCTACAAATCTGTCATAGCTCTGGATTGCCACAAACAGATATGTGGTCTTGGTCACTGCTTTCTGTCAAAGCAAGAGCGTTATCAATAAAGGGCTGCCTGTTTGGGAGACCGTCCAAAATGAGTAATAGAAAGTCAGCTGGGGTGCAGAGAATTCATGGAAGCACTCTGCCTTGAGAAGTCTCAGCCTTCAAACTACACGCTATTTTTTACTGGGAAATTACCAGAATCTCTAAGTGCTGAGCTGCTTTTTTATTTTATTGAGTTTGGGTACGGATAAGAAGGATAAATACAGTTTTCCTCTTAACTTAGCAGCTCAGTCATCTAATATGTTTTGTTATTTTCCCAGGGCAGCCTTGTATTTACGCAAACAAGATTTATGGTTAGACTATCACACTGCTCTGGACCGTGTTTCATGTGAAGAGCTGCTGGAGGATGATTTTTCCATCTTTGAATCAGGGTGTAGCTTTGCCACTTGTGCTTTTTGATTCCTGCTGTCAGTTCCTTGCTGGCATGGAGCATCCCATAGTCTGGACATGTCCAAAAAGAGTCCTGAATTCACTGGACATACTAGTCCAAGAAGAGATTGCTTCTTTGACTTAGTTATCCAGTAAAATAGTTACCAGAATTTTCCATAGGGTTGTGTGCATTCAATCAGGCTGTGGACAGATGTTCTCCTTGGATCCGACTGCCTCTGGAGCAAATGGCCCTCGGCTCTGCCTCCAGAGCTCCTCCTGGGAGAATTTTGTGACCCATTTCTGGCAAAATTAGCTGAGCTAGTAGCTATTTGTCACTCGTGCTTTTTCAGACTGACATGCTTAATTTTGACTGATGCAAGGTCCTCACATGAGAAACTGGAAGGGTGATAATGTGTAGCTGAGGAAGAATAACTGAAGGTTAGACAGGGAGGAGGCACAAACCTGCCCTGTTAGCACAGCTGTCAGCAGAATGCTTTTGTCTGTACTTCAAACATAGCTTGTGGTATGAAGCTGCTCCACTAAACTTGTTTCTTGTTGCTGTGTTAATTGTGCTGTTTGCAGTTTGAATACCAGCAAGCCCAGCTGGAAGCCGAAATTGAAAATCTCTCGTGGAAGGTGGAACGAGCAGACAGCTATGACAGAGGGGTGAGTTTTCTGTTAGCCAGATTTTGTTAGGGTCGGGCCTCTGCAGGCTAAGGCAGGTAAGGAAGGACCCTCAGAAGCAGTCTCTGCTGTTTTTTTCTGTAGGCAGCAGATGTTGCAGGGGCAGAGAGCTCACTCGCTCATAGGAGGGGAGGAGGGCTACAGTTAGTCCTGAGGAAGTGAAATGGGCCCAGTAGAGCTCTGGAGGAAGCTACATTCAGCCCTTTGATTAAGAGCCAATTCCTTAGCTTTTTAAGACAGAGCGGGAGCTGAGTAGCTGCAGAGGGAGCCCTTCTTAAGAGCAAGGTACAAGTCCTTGTGATCCAGAATACATGTGTAGCATGAAGATGGGTAGTTCTCAGCATAGAGCTGAGTGTCTCCCTGAGGAAAAAGAACCCTTCTCTGGGAAGTTCACACTAACAGTTTCTCCCTTGTTTTTTTCCAGGACTTAGAGAATCAGATGCACATAGCAGAGCAGAGACGGAGGACGCTGCTGAAAGACTTCCATGATACATAAGACGGGAGGAAGTGACAGTGCAGGGGTGAGAGCAGCGAGTGAAGTGATGGCAGCTTCACCGTGATAAGCAGGCACTGCCTCTGGGAGAACATGGCCAAGGACAAAGCCACCCCTCCCCTTGCAAGTCAGACACATGCAAACACCACATCTTAGTCCAGTTTGTTCTCTTATCTTTCTGTTTCTGTTTCTGCCAGGCTAGAGGCCAGAGTTCAGATTGGCATATTTCCTGGGACATTTTCCCTCCTGCCCTTGATGGTTTCAGAAGGGAAGGGAGGTTTTCTCTGAATGGCTGTTAATAGTATTAGATTATTACAATTTATGTAATTTTCAACGGTTGTACAATTATACAAACAAACCTTAGAATAAGACACAACCCTTTTTAAAAATAAATTGGCAGTGGAGTGTTTTTCCTTAATCTGCTTGTAAATTTAATGGGCTTTTCCCCCTTCTCCCTCTCCCCGCCTCTGACCCAAAAATCCTCCCAGGCACTGAAGGAGGTTACAAAGTAACTCAGTTAGATTTCCTGATCCTCCTCTAACCAGGGCTTTGTAGCATTGGCATTGCATGGGGAGAGTGGCTGGTGTTAAGAGTGGCTGCTGCTGTGTCTGACCTGACAGTACCAGCAGTGGCTGCAATTTAGTGCAATTACACGGGGCATCTCTCGTAAATCAGCTGTGCAAAATCCTGCTATGTAAACAGAAGTGAAGAGAGGACTTGTAGGAGAGAGACCAGGTTAAAGCTGGGGGATATGCCTTGAGGCAGGTCAGATTCTTGCATTTGATGAATCTTAGGTCTTCCATGTAGATTTTTGCTTTACTTTTTTTTTTTCTTTTTTTTTTTTTTTCTGGGGAGGGCATTGTATTGCCAAAGTGAGTGACAAGGGCATAGTAGCATACTGTTGTTAATCAACGCTTGGGACTTTTGCAGAATGAAGCAATCCGTGTTATAACAGTGCCATACAACCTGGTAAAGATTATCTGTGCTTGCTGGGTAACATGGTTGAGAAAAATTGTTCACATTCATCAAGGTGAAACTAATTGCCACTACATCATGAGGAGGAAAGATGATGTACAACACGCTCCCTGGCACATGTTGGCAATGTGGACAGGCACTTGAAAACAGGTGCACTGCTTGTGCAGAGCCAGGCAGAAAATTAACTGGCAAAATTAATTTATTTGTATATTAGTATTGATGCTGGTGGAGACTTATCAGAAAATTGATTGTTAGGAGCATGTGGAGCTTTTTTATTAACATTCTTTTTCTAATGTAAAATATACACTAAAATAAAAATGTGAAAACCCAGTTCATGTTAGCAGGGGCTTAACGTGAAAATGGTTACTTAAATGCTGATGCTTGCCTGTTGTGGGAAGCAGGTCCTGTGTTAAGATTTCACAGACACATGTGTTACCTACGCGAGGAATATGTTGTATGCAGAGCGGAGCTGGAGTCTGATGTGAGGAAACCTTCACTTCTCTGGAGAAGTCCCGGGTTCCCTTCAATGCCACATCTGGAGGCACTGCCTTTGGTGCAACTCTGCACTCTCATGTTGTTCTTGCACAATGTCATTTGACAAGGATTAAACTGGAGGGGGGAAAAGTCCTAAATACCTACTTGTTAGAATAAGCTAACTCTGCTGTTGAAGCCATTTCTCATCTACCCGAGATGAGACAGGTATTTGCAGCATGTGTAGCTGGGCAGGTAGAATTTAATGAGAGAGGTTTATGAGTTTAAAAGAGGAAGAGATGTCATATGGACTGATGCTGTGACCGTTCCCCTCTCTAGGCTGGAGCCACGGATATAGGTATTTCCATGGTCCAGGAACCAGCCCCTCATCTCATTCCCTCCTCTGCTCCTATCAGCAGCCTCTTTGCGGCCTCCTTGAAATATATCCTCTCTCTTCCTTTCCAAATGATTCCCAAAGACAGGGATGCTGGATAGGGGAAAGCATGAGCGTGGGAGTGGGTTTGCTGTGTATCCAACAGTTTACACTGTCTAGAACTAATGTGTAAAATATTCTTAAAAATGTAATGTGCAAGGTACTAATGTAGGATTACAAACTGGTGTTTGTGTAACCTAAAAGTAACTAGCTAACACTCAGTCTCTTTGCAGAACAGGTCTATGGAGTTTCCTGATCCTAAAGAGCTCTTGCTGGTGTTACATAGCTGTGTGTCCTTGAGCTACATGAGAAGGGTTTTTGTCCCTTGCTCTCCTTCCCACCCTCTCCTGTGCCCCCACAAAAATGCTTTGCTAAGAATCCTTGTTTGTACAAAAACTAGGCCAAATAGCTGCATCCAAATTTACTGAACAGACTGCTGAGGTGCTCGGCTGAGAACAAGAATACATACTGCATCAAGTGATCCCAATTTTTTGAAATTTCTTGAAATTAGAGCTTTGTCAACAGTTTTATTTAACATTCCCCCTCTCCCACACGCCCTTTAACCAAGGCTGTCAATGCCCCGGGTTGCAGCATGGACCCTCTCTCTGCACTTGTGGGGAAAACACCAAGACTTGCTTGGGCAGCCCGGGCAGGGTGACTTCTGTGCTGGAGTCGTGCAGAAAGTCGCAGACTCTGACATGAAACCTGCAGAGCTCGGGGATTGTTGGCTCTTTGGATGGAGGGGTTGATGCTGCACGAGGGGCAGGTGACAGGCGGAACAACAGGTTCCTGATGTCAAGCAGAGGACCTTTTTTTTTTTTTTTCCCTCAGCTGGGTACACAGCCTGTTTAGGAATGGAGGTGATTAGCAAGTGCTTTGTGGGCCAATAATTCAGAGGTACGAGTTTCCCCGGGCTGTGTTGCTGCTGCAGCTGTGCAGTGTTTGTGCCCTTTTTTCTTTTCGCTTTGGCTCCTGTTCCTGCACTGCCCTCACGCCTCCGCTCTCATTTCGGCTTCGAGCGTTAGCGCATGGCCTGCCTCACCTCTCACCGTCCTCAGGCTTCCCAGACTGTAACAAAAAGTTTTCTACTGACTACACAAACTGCATGACTGCTGCTCTGCACCGAGCAGCAGGAGGTTTCTGTACTATAATCTTGCACTCTTCAATTTTAGACTTTCTAAGCGGGTGAAAAAAAAAAAACAGAACTTTATTTTTAAATGAAACACTTTTTCTGGGGCTTCCTTTCCTTGCCCGGTCTGGTCGGCGGGTTCAGGTGTGGCGACAGCAGAAGGGGCAGCGCAGGGGTGTCCCCTAGAGCAGCTCCTTTTTCCCCCCGGGGTTTCCTCGCTGGCAGCGGTGCGGAGCCGGGGCAGCCGGCGCTTGCAGTTGGTGTATCGGAAATAAATTGTGACTTTCTAATTTTCGAGGCCTGCGGCTCGTCATTGCGGGGGGAGACGGCGGGGAGGGCGGGTAGCGCCGGCCGCGCGCCCCCCACGTGCTGCTTTCCCGCCACCGCCCCGCGCGGTCACGTGGCGCCGGCCGCGCGCCCCCCACGTGCTGCTTTCCCGCCACCGCCCCGCGCGGTCACGTGGCGCCGGCGCACGCGAGGCCCCGCCCCCGGGGCGCGCGGTGACGCAACGCGCCGGGCGGTTGCCGGGGTGACGCGCGGCCCCGGGCGGCGCGATGGCGGCGGCGGCGGCGGCGCGGGCGGAGGGGCCCCCGCTGCCGGGCCCGCCGGGGGGCCGCCCGCGGCCCGTGTGCTCGCGGCCCTACTTCCTGGTGCTCATGGTCTTCGCGCACCTCTACGTGCTCAACGTGCTGGGGCTGCTGCTCTTCGTGCACCTCAGCGCCGGAGAGCCCGGCGCACCGACGGCCCCCGACACCGCCGCTGCCGCCCCGGCGCCGCCGCCGCCGCCGCCCGCCCGCTCCCTCCCGCGCCTCGAGGGCATCAAGGCAAGGCCGCGCCGGGGCCGCGCTCGCCGGGCCGGGCCGGGCCGCGCCGCCGCTCACCGCCGCTCTCCCCGCAGGTGGGTCACACGCAGCGGGTGGAGCTGGTGCCCGGGCGGGCCCACGCCGTGCGCACCCTCAGCCTCAAGCCGCTCCTCTTCGGTGAGTACCGGGCCCGGCGGCATCGGGCACCGCACACCCCCCCAGGCGTCCCGGGCACCGCTACCCGCCCCAGCTACCGCCGAACCCGGCCACCGGCACCTCCCCGCGCCGGTTTTCCGCGTCCCCCATCACGGCGCAGCGGTCGCCCCGCGCTGACCTGCTGCCCTGTCCCTGGGCAGCCCCCGGAGGCCGCCCGGCGGGTTCAACCCTAACGCACGGGCGGCCAGGGCGCCGGAGCAGCTGTTGAATGTTAGGGGGGGACCGGGAGAGCCCCCGAATTTGGTGACAAGCAGTGACAAAGCAGCTTGGCCTTGGCACGTCAGCGGTGAGGGTGCGAGTGGCGGAGCGACCGATAGGCAAAACGGCGCCAGGGGTTTGCGTGCCCCTCTGTGTTCACCCCTGATTCCGACTGCTCCGTGGTGAACGGGCACTTGGCATCCTCTCCCGAGTATTTTGAAGCCTTTTTTGCCTTTCTGTCACTTTACTGTAACTGGTAAAGTCTCCTTAACAGAATATTTTGCTCAGTGTAATCTGGAAGGCCATTAAGAACATGCAAATTAGTCTTTGGGTATTAGTGATGACAATGTTCCTAATACTGCAAAGTCAAAGAAAACTCATTGCCTTTGAAGAGGAGACGCTGAGAGTCTTTTAGGTACTACTTTCATAAAAACACAAGGAAAGGTTTTCCACGTTCTGAATAGGTTATGCAGATTGAAAGCTTGTCCATAATCAAGTAGGTTTCCTATTAAAGACTTTTAATGTAATAAGTACCTGTAAGAAATACACAGAGTTTGTTCCTCATTTCTACCTGTGTGCTACTCATGGCTTGCAGCTTCCTAAGTGGTTTTCTGTGTGACGTTCAGTAAACAGGCACACAAATCGACCTGATATCCTTCAAAGTCCACAAAACCCACGTAGTCACGAGCATCGCACTCTGGGAGTGGGAGTCTGGTTTTCCTATCACTCCTGCTTCCAATTTCTCTGCTCTGACGCTGCTTGTGGCAAAGAGTTAATCCTGTCCTGACGGGAAGGTGCTGAAGTTGATAAAAGGCAGCGGCAGCAGCAATCCCGGGGCTTTTAACTTGTCACTCGGGTGCCTCTGTCACCTCGGGGGGAGCTTTGCTTTCTGTGTGCGAGACAAGGGAGGAGAGGGACCCTCCAGGGGCAGTGACTGACATTCCACGTTTCAGTCTCCGTGCAAGTCTGCTCTCCCTCATCCCCTTGTAGGGGGTCCTTATTTAGAAGTGTCAGCTTGCAAGACAGCTCTTATCTCCCAGATGAACCTGCCGGGAGCCACCGCTGACTTAAAAAGACTTCCAGAGACTTCTTTATCTATGCAAACGGCCTCGGTCTAAATCAACTGTTTTAAAAACTCATCTGTAGCACCTCTGGTCATTAAATTGGCCAAAGCCTATGTTTAACTTGGTTGTGACAGACAAAGCCAAAGGCATCCGCAAAGAAGGGCTCTTAAGTTCTGAGGAGTTTATTTAACAAAAAGTGTTGTGAGAGGCAATTCAAAGAAATAAGTGGATGGTCTGTGACCTTTGCATTCAGCAAAGCAGCCTGTGGTGGGACTGCAGAGCCGCTGCCTTGCTAATGATTTGATGTGAGCTCTGTGTTTTGGAGGATGGCAGTGGACACCATGGGGAATTTGCGGTTTGTGTTTTAGAAATGTGGATAAATCATCTGCATTGAACCCAAGGATATTTCATGGAGCTGTGACAAAGTCCCTGCCCTATTTTTTCTCTCCTCTGGCTATGAGACGTCATTTCTAAAGCTCGTAAGTCAGACCATCTGTGCCCTTTTTAGTTAGGAAACACTAATAATCAAATAATCCTATTAATGGAAAACAAATATCAGACAAAGCTTTTTCAACCTTCAGAGCTTTATGTGTTCCGTTGTGTTTTCAAAACGCAGTCTGTTCTGAAGACATTGCCATTGCAGAGACCACCTGGCAGCAGATTCTGTAGACTGGGCTGCAGTTTGCAAGACAAGGCATCGGGGAGGAATAAAAATAGGAAATCTCGCTATGTTTTTTCTTCAGAGCCTCGGGGGATAGAAACAATCACTGCACAAATGCCAGGGCGCAGCTGAATTTCAGTACAAGCATCTGAGTGCTCCTCTCAGCCGGCACCGAGTCCGAAGGGAAAATCTCGTGTGGCTGTTGGGGCCCTTTCCGAGCACAGGGAGGCAATGTGTCTTCATCAAACCCCACGGCTCTCTCCACAACTGTGATTATTGCAGGCTTCATGCACGAGGAAAAGCACATTTATCCTCAAAGCTGCTTTTTTTTTTCTTTTCCCTGTGATTGCCTTATTTCAGTCCCAAATTTAATCCAGTGTAAAAAGCTTTCAATGTTTTGTTAAACACTAGAAATCAAGGCATGTTTTCTCGTTTGGAGATTTGCTGTTCTCTGTTTTGCATTCTGTAGCTCAGAGCTGTAGCTGTAATTGTCCCTGAAGGTAACTACAGTCGATGCGTACTTGGATTAGAGCGAGATCTGCAGAGAGAACTTGAGGAGATTCCCCCTCTCCTGTGTGCAGTGAGCAGCTCGGATGTGAGTGCCCCCTTTTCCCCCCACCTCACAACATGAAGCACCTCAGGTTTTACAGAAGTGCCTCCTGCTGAGCTCTGTGCTTGGGGCTCACCCAATCCCCAGGAAGGCAAAGACGCTGCAAACCTAAACTGCTCTGAGCAGCTCAAGTCCAGTCCCGCTCTGCCCATTCCCAAGGCTCTTGCAGCATCTTCAATAGTTCCCCAGTTACCAGAATCTTTTAATCCAAACTGAATTTCTACTGTTAAAAAGAAAAAAAAAAGTGGAACAAAAGTATTTGTTTCACTAAATAAAGAGCATTTAACAGGATGGTTTTGTGTAGTCTCTGAGGACATGGAGAAAGCAGGTACTTGAAGGGCATCAGTGTTTCAGAATCAAATCCTGCAGCTGAAATGATTTACCAGCTTTAATCATGAGAACTAGTGGGAACAGCTTGTTATTAAAGATATCTTCCAGTTTTGCTCACCTGCAGCTTTCAGTTCACTTTTGCTGTAACGTTGCTCCTACGCAAAGCTGTCCATCGTCAATCGGGATGTGCAGAACCTCGAGAGGAGGCTGCTGCGCCTGGGTCCGTTAGCTCTGTCTCATTAAAACAATTTCAGTGATCTCTTGGGGAGATGGTCTGTAGCGAGGCCCTTTACACTGTCTATGAATTGCTTTGAATCACCTAAAAATATCGACCGTGCGTCTCCAAACCCCCGACTGCCAGAGAAAGGAGTTTTCTAGCTGCAGGGAAGGGAGCAGTTTCTTATTGCCGGCCGGGGGATTTCAGACCTTCCTGCCAGGCTGCTCGGGGCAGCGGTGCTGCTTCCACCTCCGCACCGCCTGGTGCAGGTTCCTGTTCTTGTGCCACGCGTAGGCCTTGTTCACCACGACCTTGTCGCTCTGCGCTTCCCCGCTTACGACGAACACCCCGGCGTGGGTGCCCCGCATGATGTTGTGAGCGCAGGTGGCGTCAATGTCCAGCCACTGCTGGAGCCGCCCGGGAATGTCGCTTCGGAGCAGCGGGCCGTGCTTCAGGACCTCCACCCGGGACGGGTCCAGGTCGAAGTCGGACACGGTGGTGGTGGTGTTCTTCCTGAAGATCCTGATTTTCACCGCTTGGGGGAAAAATAAAATAATAAAAAAAAGAGATGTGAGTTTTGTTAGTTTTGTTTACATTTCTTAGGTCTTACCCGCTTCAGTTGCAAAAACAACCTAGCGGGATGCTTTCTTGCTGTTTGTGTTACAGTGGTGGTATCCATCCAAGTGCATGTAATTGCAGTAAACTTGTAAAAGTTCTTATTTGAGGTTAGTGTTTCCAGCACTGAAAACGATTTTATTTTTATTTTTGCTCCACTTCTCATGAGGATGGAGAAAGGGCACATCAGCATCACTGATGGGCAGAAACTCCCTGCAGGAAGCAGCCACGCAAGCAAGTGGATGTATCTCAGTCCTGGCCTTGTGCAAGTTAATTTGCTTCTCTCTGAGCTGGGATTGCAGGAGATGACATGACTGTCAGTTGCCCAGGGCTGGAACTATCTGGCTGTCATGAAGGTTGTGTGCCCGAATTTGGAACAGTATCTTAAAACTTTATGTCAACCAGTTTAGGAGATGCTACCTGTTCCAGATGGGCAAGAGAGGACCAATGCTGAAGTTTGAAACAGCTCACATGGAGTTTGTCAGAGCATGTGGATTAAATATTGGTCTCTGCAGGAAAACCAGGGTTATATTTAGCAACTGCAGCCTGAAAACAAATGAGAGCCTAACAGAAATAAAGCAGGACTTTGCCCTTAGCACACCATGTAGCTGAGCCATCCTGCTGCTTCGCAGGTAAGTTGGGAACTGAAGATATAACTGAAAATAAACGACAAAATTCCTCCAAGGCAAGTTTTTTTTATGGCAAAGCCATTTTCAGTGCATGGATACTGGAGGGGAAGCCAACAACTGAGAAGAGCTGGGGGGTACTCACCGAAATCGCTGGCACAGAGGTTTTCCAGGATCTCCCTGGCAGTGCTGGCCTCCTCGAGCTCGCAGTCCTTGCAGCTGGCTCGGGGCACTGCTGCAACAGAAACGCGGCTGTAACAACCGTGTCAAGCTCTACTGCAAAAGGTGGAGATCCCTGCTTGGAGATCCGAGCGGAGCGACCCGCGGTGCCCAAGTGGTGCCTCCCGAGCTGCTCGGTCCCTGGAGGGACGGTGCAGGCTGCCAGGATGGGAAATCCCAACTCTCCGTCCTGCTGTGGCTGCCTCCCTGTGACCAGGATCAGTGCAGGCGCTGCTCGTCATGCCTTGCTTAGGTTTGTGTGCGGTATTTTATTTTATTTTATTTTATTTTATTTTATTTTATTTTATTTTATTTTATTTTATTTTATTTTATCTTAATTTATTTTATTTTATTATTTGTTTTGGTCAGCACAGCGGTTTTCAAAGCCTGGTGCCTCGAGATACTTGGAGTGCCTAGAGCATCCTCAGAAGGGCAGTACCAGCGACCTGCCCCAGGTGGCTGCTCCCAGGTTGTTGCTTCCAGCTTAGCTAGCACTTACATAAATACTGATCTGGATGCTCAGCGCCTGCTTTTCCTGGAGCAAATGGTTGAGTACCAGAAGCAGCATTTAGAGATGTTGGAGAATTTGCTACCAAAAGAAAGTGCATTTAACAGTGTGAGCCGTTAGCCAACAGTGGTGTCACCTAGGCAATAAAAATAGTTGCATGGTGTGACAACACCATAAGCAACACTGACACCTTAGCTAATGCAGTGAGGAAGAGAAAATATTCAGGATGTTTTCTCTCAAACTCGAATCAAATTTATTTTGGTAGTCTTAAAGTTTTTTGCTATGCTGGACTATAGAGCAATAGAGGGAATTTTAAGGGGAACTCGTGCCACTTGCTGTTTTTTCCTAAAGTATAAAGAGAAGGTTTGAAAAGCGTCTCGTTTTGTGAGCTTTGCAAGCCTTGGCTGTAGCAGAAACGTGAAAAACGCTTCCTTAGCTCTGGTGGTTGGATGTTTCACTGCCCAGGACTGGGTTTTATTAACTGGCACTGCAGCTGATTGCTGGTCCTTGATAACTAATGAACACAGGAGTTGAGGGGAACAAGCTTTAACTAATCTTACACTAATTCTCTAGCCTCAGGGAAGGTTACAGAGAGAACAAAGCTAAAAAAATATTTATGTATATTATATATATTTAATATAACTTAAACCCCCCAATATTAGGAACACAAGGCATTGTGCACAAGGCCTGTCTTTTCACCTGTCAGTGTCACATAGGGGGAAATGGGTGAGAAAAACACCTTACTTCTCCTGCTGGAGGAGGTTTCATCCGTGGAGACTGCGGAGATGCAGAGCTCGTGATCTGCAGGGAACTTGTTGCAGTTGAGGATTTCAGGCCACGGGTAGCCGTAACAAGCCATGACGGGCGCGCAGCTTCTCTTGACGGCTTCGCACAAGCTGCGACACGGGTAGATGAGCCTGGGGAGGGAAGCAGCACTGCAGCAAACGCCGAGCGTTCCCTGCAGCAGCCAGAGGGCTGATCCCTGTCGCCCTGCCGGCCTCCTCGCGGGATGCCGCAGCGCTGGCGGCACCAGGGGATGTCTGATGCGTTTTGAACACTCCACTGCAGGAACCAAGCAGTTTCTAAGGATGGGAGTGAGTTGGGATCGGGCTTCTTGGTACTGCTTGCAGCCAGCAACCCTTCCTTCCCCTGGGAATTTTCTGTATTTGTGCAACTAGTGGCTGCTGCCTAATTAGCTGCCTGGTTTCCTTAACAGCTCTGTAGCCTATGCCATAAAAATGAGGGTTTGTCCGTGCTGCAGCCACTTGCAGACTGAGAAAGCCTGAGTGCAGGAGGGGAGAGGTTGGCAGTAAAGCGGTGGGATTGCAGCATGCAGCTCCTGGTGAGCAACCGTGTCGTGTGAGAGGAGCAAATGGGAGCAGGGTCTGAGGGGAAAGCAGGGAAATCCCGCAGAGGGAAGCGATGTTACTGCTCCTGCAAAGTGGAACGACTCTGTGACAGGCAGAAGTGTCCCCGTGTGGTGTGTGAGGCACAAGAGAGGCCGGTGGAGCCGGTGCGCAACAGGCTGCGAGAGGAGGAGATGAAGACCAGCATGGTCAGGGGCTGGAAAAGCTATTTCCAAGAAATTGGTAACATGAATACATTTATATATGGTGCATTTTGATCTGATAAACCAAAAAGGGGCATTTTGGTAATCTGGCAGGATCTCTGTTTCCCTTTCAGAAATGTTCATGTTTCGCTTTCAGAGGGAAGATCCCTGCTGAGTAATCCCATTTCCCCTCACTGAGTGGGGCAGGATGGTGCCAAATAACTACAATGATCAGATTTCACACATTTTTTTCTCAAGAGGCAAATGCAGTTGCGCTGTTGTGCAGTTTTCCCAGCTACGGCTGAAATATCTTGCAAAAACATCTTACCTGTCCAAGCAGATTGGTGCGAAGAGGGAGCAGAGGAAAATCCTCGCGTCTGGATGACACTCTCTGGCCAGCAAGGGCAGCCAGCTGGAGGATTGCTGGATCACTTCTGGCATGGTCTCGTGCTCCAGCAGGTTGGGAATCCTCATTTCGGCGTAGCCGATGTCGTAGCACAAGGCCATGGCGCTGGGGATGGCCGTGCAGCTGGAGGACCTGCGCAGGTAGCCGGCCCCGGCGCCCGGAGCGCCCCCGAGCAGCAGCAGCGCCAGCAGCCACGGGCTGCCCGGGCGCGAGCGGCGCGAGCAGGCGGCCGGGACCATGCTCGGAGCGAGCGGCACGGGCAGCGCACCCCGCACTGAGCCGCTCCGGCCCCTGGGAAGCCTTTTATAGCCTACGAGCCACCTCTCTGTCAGTCCATCCTCATTAAGTGCAGCCCTTTCAGAGCTCTCTGGGGGAAGACAATGCTCCAATTTTCGTTTGCCAGCGGCCCCGATTGTTTGGATTTTAGCAGGGGTTTGGCTTAGATCAGCAGGTGTGGAAATGAGGGCAGTTGGGGAGGGATGAATGACTTGGCCCATGTGTCTTGGGGCTCTTTCAGCTGAGATTGCATCTCAGTTTGACACCAGTGCTTCAACCCAGCCCCTTTCTCTTGCTCCAGGATTAGGCATTATTTCATAAACCCCAATGTTTTCCCCTCTTTTGTTTTTTGTAAAAGCAATCAAGTGTTGCTCAAAGTCAATTAGGAGGCATTTGTTTAGCTGGATCTATTGTTGAGCAGGCTGAGATAGGATGGTCTCACAGCCAGAAGTTAACTGTTTCCGAGGGCTTTGGGTAGAGAGGAACTAATTTGCGACTGTGGTTGTTTGCACAGCAGATTGCCAGCGTTTAATTGGAAAACCTCTCACCTTGCAACCTGTGTGGAATAAAGCCCTTTCTGGTTAGCAAGACTGCTTCTTTCACTGGCATCCTCTTACAACAGCCGAAAAGAGAGATTGCACCCCCTCTTCATGTAATTAAGATTCCCAAAGCTTTCATTATTTCAGCCCAGTTTGAGGAACTGGAAATACTGGGAGTGTTGCTTGTGTACAGTTAATTCTTAACTAGTGCTGTGCCATTAACTGCAAACTGGCCGGGGGAGTCTGGGCTCTGAAGCATCCTCTGTTACAAGGACTCTGCCGCCTGGGACGGAAATTGCTCCCTGGATACAACCGGCCGCATTGTGTGGCTGCCGCTACCCAGCAACATCGCGTTTTCTACAGGGTCGTTGCTGTCTGTACTTAGCAAGAAGCCAACTGTTTATTGACAATTTAAGTATTTAGAGCTGATTTAAGGACATGGAAGTAATTCACTTTTTTTTTTTTTTTTTTTTCCCCCTTTGTGGAATGCTGTTGTGGTTGGATATAAGATATCCTTGGCACATACCTGCAGAAACATAGGAAGTTGTGATTTAGACAGCGGGACTTTCAGCCGAAGAATACTTATATCTGCCTTGTCCTAGGGGTTCTTCTTTCCCTCTTCTTCAAAGGTCTAAACAGATGATAAAGAGAAATCATAACTATAGCAGAAATCAGCCAGAAAGATATGTTGAACCTGCTGGACCACAGCATAGCTGGACTATGGCATGGGGCTTTGCCAGCATTTTGCAAGTGCGGTTGCATATCCAGTGCATCCATGCAGCTAGAAATCTCTTAGTCTCATAATCATTAGTGAACTCCTCTAAATTTAAATTTACTTGGGATTGTGGTTTTGCTTGATTGCTGCTGGCTTTGTGTTGCAGGAGAGGTTGTGCTGTTGGTGAGCTACCTGGGGATCCAGCACGGCATCCAGAATGTTTCCCTTTGTATATTTTTTAAGACTATTTTTAATGAGTGATCAAAGGGATGAGTGGGAATAAGTTTGGAGGTTGTCTCCTTGCGGTTTGAGGCTCATAGCAGAGCACAGTTTGTGCCGGGTTTCCTTGCAAGCTGTGGGGGTCTGTGCTGTGCGCCGTCCTCTCCACGGGGCAGCGAGGAAGCCTCAAACCCTGGTCCCTGCAACCATTTCCTGCTGTGAGGATTTTTTTTCTTCCCGTAGAGCAGCAGTGCCCAGACCGTGATCCACATATAACCCTTTGAAGTGACAATACGCAGAGATTTGCACGTGTTTGTTCACTCCCTCGGCTATTGTGCAGACCTGCGAGAAAGTTTAAGGGTTTATTGTGACCTGTGGATCCAAGTGCTTAAGAACTGCTATTGTAAAAATACCCGTCTCCATCAGCTGAGGTGTGGGGTGGCTGCTCTTTTTGATCTCCTCTGGTAGGAGGATGGATGTGCTTGAATATCTGAACTTTCTAAGTTTTCCTTTTTTCTTTTAATTTGGAGCGGCCTGCCATTGACAGGAGTTTCGCTTGCCTTAGTCTCTGTTGCTGCTCATGCTTTTGCTGCAGAAATTCCAGATTTCCTGACAGAGGAGGAATGCAAGCTGATTGTCCATCTGGCACAGCTGAAGGGGCTGCAGAAAAGCCAGATCCTACCAACGGATGACTACGAGGAAGCCATGGAAATGATAGAAATCAGCCAGATGGACATTTTCAATCTGCTGGACCACAACCAGGATGGGCAGCTGCAACTCAAAGAGGTAGAGGGCAGGGTGGCAGGCCTGGCTTTTCCTCTCATGGGGACTCTGGGTTATTTCTGTGTTTGAGCAGACCTCAGTGTGTACTGCTGAGTATTTGTTTAATTTTGTGGTCTGAGTCTTGTGCTGGACTTCAGCGTGGAAGGGAATTTCTGGGGAAATGTGCAGCACTTGTGATCCTGCTGGGAGGTAGCAAGAGACCTTGCCAGGAAATGTGTGTTTCAAATATGCTGGGTGAAATGTTCCATATGCTGTGGGTTTTTCCTTGCTAGGTGTCTTGGTGAAGTGAATCCGTAGTGCTGGAGGCCCAGTTCTGTGAAGCCTGTGGCAGAACCGGCTGCACCTTCCCCCAGTTGAGAGGATGTCAGCAAAACCCCCCGTGTTAATGAGGCGGGCAGCAACACATGGCACACAGCTTTTCAGCACCCTTGTTCTGCGCAGCAGGGTAGACTGGGGTAAACCCTGGTCGTCCCAAGATTCACTTCTCAGGCTCCCATTTCAGTATGTGGAGACACATTGTTGTGTGTGTGGAAGTATGGGGAACGGGCCAGCTTGGAGCAAGGCTTCTATCTCTAGAGGCCAGAGCCTGCAAAGAGCATTTCTTCTGCCCTTTAGAGAGCATTTCCCTCCAAGGCCTTATCTCAGATAAGCAAAAATACTCTTTTTTGTAATCAATCAGTAGTTTGACTTTCCTTCAAGAGAAAGAACTGAGCCCTCTCCATCTAAGGACTAGTTAACTGGGTCCCAGCGGTCGATTGCCACGGCCTAAGCTGGAAACAACAGCAGAAATCTTTGTGGGTGCGGTTGCCAAATAATTCCCAGGCAAATCTTTCCGCAGAGCCGTGCTGAAGTCTGCCTGGCCGCTGCTCCTCAGAGGAGACTCCGCCAGGCCTCACACAGGGAATCATCAGTGCTAGAAACTAGTGCCCAGCGTTGATCCGATTCTGCATTTCAGGTGCTGACCCACACCCGCCTTGGGAATGGCAGGTGGATGACCCCCGAAAACATCCGGGAGATGTACACTGCAGTGAAGGCCGATCCTGATGGGAACGGTAAGAGGAGCTCCATGGGGATTGCTTTGTCCTCAGCACACTGGCCACCTCACACAGCGCTGCAGGGAAGAGCAGGAGGCACGTCCAGGCCGGGCCTGTTTTGCTAGATGTGTTCTTCAAAGCAAAATATTGCTGCTTTAGAGACTTTCACAGAAAAGTCACATAAACCTCCCACCCCTTCATCACCATCTCAGAGTCAGGTTAGTCTGCCTGCCTGTTGAGGAGGGTAGATCTTGCAGGAACAGGACCAGAACATGCAGCTGTGTGTTCACTGTCCCCTGCATGAGCCCATGTCAGGTCTGCTTTAATTTGTACCCTGCCATAACAGGATACCCCAGGCCCAATTCTGCTCCATTGGCCTGTGAGGCTGCACCATCTCTCCTGGTGTAACTCTTCCTACCTGAGCTGAACGGTGCTTCTTCCACTCACCCCTTATTTTCAGGCAGGCTTCTGCAGCAGACTGGGATGGCTGCTTTGAGCTTCACTGGCTGGGCAGGGAGGGTGGAATAGGTGGATGTGGAGGCTTGCAGGTCGGCTCCTGGTGCTGCTCTGCCTCGCTGGGGCAGCACAAAGTGTGTGTCCCCAAGCAGCCACTTCTGCTTTTCCTTCCGCTGGTCTCCCAAGGGCTCCTGCTGGCCTGGCCATGCACTCTGACCTCTACTGCTCTAATTAGAGTGTCCTCAATTAAGCGACTCTTCATTTCCTAATCAAATTAAGTGAACACACAGGCTGTGCGCACACTCTTCCAGCGGCCTGGCGTCAAGGAGCTGCTTTGGTGTCAAAGCAGTACCCATGTGAATGCCTAAATATCCGGAGGACACCCCATGCCTTGCTCCTCCGGGCTGGTGGCATTCTTGGCAGGGATAGGAACAGATGACTGAGTCGTCAGTGGCTTTTTCCACCCTCCCGGCCATTAACAAATGAAAAGTCCTGTTAAAGTGCTCTTGGCAAGACCTTGCTTCCAGAGCGCTGCTTCCCCCCATTGTTACTTTGATTCGTGACAGCACGCGGGCAGGTCACAACCTGGATATGGCACCGCATCCCCAAAGACCGCGGGGAGCAAGGGGAAGCGGGGACAGGGAGATGAGAGCAGAGAGCTGCAGTAATAACGGTGAGTAATTCGGTCACGACTGCCAATACCTGGGGAAGCGTCCTGGGCTGACCCTGGTGACGGGTCCTTCCTCCGTGCTGCCGAGGGTACCCTGTGCCCAGGACGCAGCCCGGCCTTGCAGCAGGAGCAGCAGAACCTGCTGCCCGCGTGAGCTCCGCTCGCTGCAGCCTGGGCAGCGGCTCCTGCAGCCGCTTTGCTCCTCCAGCCTGAAGCTGAACGTGTTGCGGCGTGTCCGGACGCGCGTTGGCCGCCGGGCTGCCCTCCGCAGCGCTCTGCGCACTCTGCTCTTGGGGACTCCGTCCCCACTGACAGACTTCCCTTCTTCTCCAGAACCAGGAGAGAATGAAAAGAGAGGGTTTTTCTCAAGCTGGCAAAAGCAAAAATCCATCCCTTGCCAAGAACAGTTGAATGCAAGCAAAAAATACCCACTTTAGTGGCAGCCGCTTTTTCCCTCTCATTTTTCTGTTACTACTGTTTATGCCAGATCATGCTTTGTTGTAATTTTTCTCCTGTTTTTTTTTTTTTTCCTAGTTATACAAATGCAGACCCTCCTGCTGTTGATTAGGGTTTTTTGGAGGGGATTTTTTAGAATAAGCCTAAAAATCTTGTAGAAAAGGTAGACTAAGATGCCCCACTCTGCTAAATATTTAAGTAACAAGCCCCTCTGAGGAGTCAGCACTCACAATTTTTTAGCTAGGACATTGCACATATTAGAACTGTAGCAGTTATTTCTCTTTTCTGATGGATTGTTATGTGGTTTAGGAGCTTAAAAAAAAATGTGTATTCCTGTCCCCATTCTGAGTGCTGCTGACGGCTCATTTCTGCAGGTTGCTGCATGCCCTCCACTCAGCTAAGTGGACACTAATGCTGTTTGTTTGGAAAAGGCAGTTCCTGCAGTGCCCTCAGCTGATGCCTCAGAGTTCAGGGCACAAAGAACCATCCGCAGGGGTGGCTGCAAGGGCCAGCCCGCTCCTGTTCTCTTCCTGCAGGCGTGCTGAGCTTGGAGGAGTTCAAACAACTGAACATCCGCGATTTCCACAAGTACATGGGAAGCCAGAAAGTGAAGATGAGCGACCTGGTGCGGAACAGCCAGCACACGTGGCTGTACCAGGGTGAGGGCGCACACCAGGTCATGAGGGCCGTACGGCAAAGGTAGGGGCTGCGTCCGCGCGGCCGAGGGGCAGGCGGGTCGCGCGGGCGCCGGGGCCACCTGCGCTGGGGGATGCAGCCCGAGACTTGTCGATATTCACACTTCCTAATTGTGCGAAAGCCTTTGGAGTGTAAAGAGCACCGAACACAGGCATGAAATGGGGAGAGGAGGTTCTCATTAGAACAAGAATTTGTATTGTCCTGAGGAAAGGGGGGAAAAAATCAAACCTTTCAACATCTCCATTCACTTTTGGGAACGGCCTTATAAAACCAAGAAGACTTGGCATTATTTGACACAATTCATTCCAATTAGTAAATGAGCTTACTGAGAGAAACTGTTCATTTCCAATGCTGTCTGGGTGCCAGTAGTTACTGTCATTTGCTTTAGTTACTCATGCATTTCACTGAAGTCTGTCTTAGCTGTTCAGAACTGACTTTTTAACAAGCACGATTTTATCTAAAGTAAGCTAAGTTAGCATAATCCTCTGAGCACACATCTAGCAGGGCGCCTCGCGGCAGATGGGAGAGCCTCTCATCTTTCCCTTCGTCTTGCATTTGGTTATTGGGAAGAGCTGAAATCCAGCACGCGGGCCAAATCGTTTAGCTGTGGTGAGTTTCAGATAATTGGCTGGGGACTCTCTTGTTCTTGTAGTGCTGGTCCTCGCCCAGGACATGGGTGGGTAAAATCTGTCCCGAGGCTGGTGGCCGCTCGTTGTTTTCAGTGCGCTCCATGGGGAGAGCGGGGTCACATATGGCCTTGCTTAGAGCAGAGGCAGTAGATGCCACCGGCTCGGTGCCAGCTAACCGGGGCGCACAAGCATCAGCATGTTGCTTTTACGCTCTTTGGTTTGTCGCTGCTAGAATGTCTCCGCGGAAGTGGAAACTTGGTGCAGAAGGAGGCTCTTAAAATCCTCCATGGGACTGTGTGGTGCCTGGATGGGCTCTGCCATCCTGATTCGGTGCTGCACTCCCCTGTTCCTGCCCCGAGGCCGTCACCCGCCTGGATTCTCAGAGCTCTAAGTGTTCTTTGGCAGGTCTCGAGAGGTACCTGCTTGCCTTGGGGATGATCTCAGATGTAGCAGCGGAAAAGTCCCAGAGCAGGAGGGCTCCGGTCTCCTTGATCACTTCCCATGCCCCTCTGCCCTGGGGGGAGGCTGTTGGAAAGGCCACAGGGAAAGGTGAGTTAGGTGACAAGAATATTCCTAGAGCTAGTCTCTCCTTCACTCTCAGCAGAAGCCCTTTGCTTTGCTAACTGTCCCCGAGGTCTGTAGGTGGTGTGCAGGAGTCCAGAGAAGCAATGAGATGGCACATGAAGGCTCCAGGGACACACACAGAAGGGATCTTTCTGAGCAAGTCTTCCCGAGAGCAGTCCTGCTGGAGATGCACCCTTCGTTTTTGTTTTTTGTTAACCTTGACGAGGAGTTTCTGAGCTGATGCTGATGGTCCAGCAGATCTGTAAGGAGCTAGTTACCTCCTGGCATGCTTGCTGCAGCCCGTGCGTCTGTCCGGTCTGTTGGGGAAGGGGCTTATCTTTCTCTGGATCTGTTCAGCGCTCGGGAGTAGAGGCCGGCCAGGGCGACCGTGCTTTCTCCTCACTTGTTCTGCTCTGCTCTTCCCCAGGGTGATGCGCCTGACTCGCTTGCCCCCAGAGATCGTGGAGCACAGCGAGCCGCTCCAGGTGGTGCGGTATGACCAAGGAGGGCACTACCATGCCCACATGGACAGCGGCCCCGTGTTCCCCGAGACTGCCTGCAGCCACACCAAGCTGGTCGCCAATGAAAGCGCTCCCTTTGAGACCTCGTGCCGGTAAGTCCTGCTCGGAGCCATTGGGTAAGGCCAAGGGGTTGTGGTGTGACTCTGGCCAGGACGTTGCAGAGGTCAGTTTAAAAGAAATCTTTTTACAGGCTTATCTGGAACATGCTAACAGAAAGGTGTGGAGAGCTGGTTCCCCTCACGCAGGGCTCAGAGCTCAGGTGGCAGGCTCAGCAACCATCTCTGTCCGTTGCTGGCTTACAAGCAAGTTTGAAGGGGGAAGTGGGTGAATCCAGAGCGTCTAGAAATAAATGAGAAGAGCAGCATGTGCTGGTTCTGCCGAGCTGCTGGGTTGTCCCCACCAGTAGCCAGAATTGCACTGTTGGGGTTGCGAGTGGAGATGTTCTTCGTTGTCCTTGTCTTGGCCTTGGAGAAAAGCTGATGTAAACTGTGTGTCTTGTGATGCTACGGGGGAACCACTGTGCGTGGGATGGAGGGGCAGGGCACGGGTGGCTGCTGCACATCTGTTGTTCCAGGGCTGTTCTCTGATAGCTGCTCCGCACTCTCTCTTACAGCTACGTGACAGTGCTGTTCTACCTGAACAACGTGACCGGGGGAGGCGAAACAGTGTTTCCTATAGCTGATAACAGGACATACGAAGAAATGGTAAATGACCTGCTTGTTACCCTGGGGATTTCAGTTTCCCTCTTTGAATGTCTGAGTTGACTGTGGCTGCAGAAGGGCTCTGGCAGGTGAGGCTGGCAGACACCAGCCTTTACAGCTAGAACATGGGAAGGTTGTGCTCCACCTACCGCCTTCCCATCAGAGGCAAGGGAGGGTGTGCACGGCTCTGAAGACTGTAGTTTTCTCCACGTAGAGATGTGTGAGGCTCCCTGCGGCCCTTGCTGCCATAATGCAGGCCCTGCTTGCTGGTACCTGGGCAGGTTTCCTCAGGCTATAAGTCTTTGCAAGTCTGTGGTGCTTCTGCCAAAGCACCGTTGTGCCCCGTGCTGGTCTAGAGCTGATCCTGCAGAGCATTCAGGCAGGAGGATGACCGGCAGGGGAGGCAGCCCAGACCATGCACTTCATCCCAGACCCACTGACCTTCCCTTTATTGTGTTTTCTGTCAGTCTCTGATCCAGAATGATATTGACCTGCGAGATACTCGGAAAAACTGTGATAAGGGCAATTTGCGAGTGAAACCTCAGCAAGGCACTGCTGTCTTCTGGTACAACTACCTGTCGGACGGAGAAGGTAGCGTCCCGTTCCAGGACTGTGCTCGCTGGAGGGCTAGGGCTGCTCGAGGTGACAGCCGCGCTGTGGGTTTCGCTGTGGCTGGGTGCTCAGAGCAGCACTGGAGGTGGTAGCTGCCTTCCAGTTGGAACTTTGGAGTCTATTTGTCACCAGCTGGGCAGGAGCTTCCTGGCTCCGAAAGGCCTTTGTTTACAGGCAGTAGGTCAGTGGCTACTGATGGCTTTGGGGGACGGGACTAGTTAGCAAACAAAGACCATGGCTGTTACCAGCCGTCGCCAGCTGCCTCCCTTCCCGCTGTGTGAGCTGAAACTCCTGCTGGAACTTGGTCTGCAATTCAGAATGTTTCACTGATGTGGTGTTGCCCGAAGGGGTGGTGGGGGGGGGTACACAAAGGCATGGCCATAAGCTCTGTGCCACATGGAGGCTCGGCCTGCCCCGTGCAAGGCTCTGCTGAGCTCGGGGCTTGCTGCCCTTATAGAGCTTAGCTGCAGCCTGACCATACGCTTGCAGTGGCTGGTTTTAATCACAAAGCTCAGTGCATTTTTTTTCCCTCATTCCTGACTTTCAGTCAGGCTGGGGGATAAAGTTTCCTCTTCCAGGCCGTTGGTGAGTATAACTCCAGGGTGTTTCAGTGACAGATTTTGAGCACTGGTGGGAAGAAAGCACATAATATCCCACTTCCCTTGGGAGCAGCCTGTGTTTCTAGCTCTAGAAAATCCGCCAAGGAGATCACAAGCTAGTGCTTGGGCTGTTGGATAGCAATGTCAGGACCATCATTAACCCACAAGAGCCCCACTATGGTATTTTTATGAGCAAATTGTTCCTAGATAGAAGAAGGCTGCTGGCGTGAGTCTGACACAGGGAAAATCCATAGAACCTCTATAAATAGAGGAGCTGCTGAAAAGTGATGTCTCATTCAGCCTTGAGGTTCTGCCTTCTCAGGAAGCCTCCTAGTGGCAGCACTCGTCTGTTGTGCTGGCCTCTGCTGTTGGGAAGAGTCCAGAGGAAAAAGAAACAGTTGCTGTGATACAGAGCATATCAACCCCTTCTGCTGAGGGGAGATAGGGAGCAAGGGAGCCCTCCTCCTCGCCGCCAAGATTCGGCTGTGGAGGGATGCTGCTACTTGTGACCCCATGACACTGCTTTGCGCTCGCAGGCTGGGTTGGGGAGCTGGATGACTTCGCCCTGCACGGAGGCTGCCTGGTCACCCAAGGGACCAAGTGGATCGCCAACAACTGGATCAACGTGGACCCCAACCGCTGGCGGCAGCTGCGCTTCGAGCAGGAGATGGCGCGTTACGCGGCGGCCGAGCCCGGCGCCCCGGGCGACTGGACGGTGGATAAGGCCTACGGCGGGATGCACGTGGAGCTCTAGAGCCCGGCGCGGGGCGCGGGACGCGCACGTGGCTTTTTCCCGCGCTGGGCGGGGGGGGCGGAGCCTCGGGCGCGCCAATAAAGCGTGGAGACGCGTGCGGCCGCCTGCGCGTGCTGAGGGGGCGGGGCGCGGCGCGGCCAATGAGCGGCGAGCGCCTCATCAGCGCGCGCGGGCCTCGGCCAATGGGCGGCGAGCGGCCGCTCAGCGCGGCGGCGGCGGCGATGGAGTCGGTGGCGCTGGTGGCGCCGGTGACGGCGCTGGAGTTCGTGGGGGACCTGCTGCTGGCGGGTGAGCGGGGACACGGGACATGGGGGACCTGCTGCTGGACGGAGAGCAGGGGGCGTGCGGGACGTGGGGGACCTGCGCCTGGCCGGGGAGCAGGAACATGGGGGACCTGCTGCTGGACGGGGAGCAGGAACATGGGGGACCTGCTGCTGGACGGGAAGCAGGGACGTGCGGGACGTGGGGGACCTGCTGCTGGCGAATGAGCGGGGTCGTGGGGGACTTGCTGCTGGCCGGGGTCGGGGGACATGGGGGACCTGCTGCTGGACGGGGAGCAGGGACGTGGGGGACATGGGGCACCTGCTAGGGAGCAGGGGCGTGGGGGACGCACCACTGGCCGGGGGACGTGGGGGCCCTGCTCTTGGGCGAGGAGCGGGGGCCGTGCGGGACGTGGGGGCCCTGCTGGTGGCCGGGGACGCGGTGACAGCGGCGGCCCCGGCGCGCTGTCCCGGCAGGCACGGGCCCAGAGGTGGCGGCGTTCCGGCTGGACGGCGGCGCGGCGGCGCGGCGGAGCGTGCTGCGGCAGGCGAGCGTGCACGGGCTGCGCGCGGAGCCGCGCGGCGGCGGTGGCGGTGGCGGCGGCGCGGTGCGCGTGGCGGCGTTCGGCGGGCGCTGCCTGGCCGTGCTGGCCGTGCGGCCCGGCGGGGCGCTGGCGGCGGCGGGCGGCGGCGCGGCGCGGGCCGTGGGCTCGCGCGTGTGGGAGGCGCGCTGGGCGCCGGGCGGGCGGCTGGCGCTGGCGCTGGACGGCGGCACCGTGGCGCTCTACGAGTGGCGCGGCGGCGGGCGCTGGCTGCGGCGGGCGCGCTGCGAGGGCGGCGGGGCGCTGCGCTGCGCGGTGCTGGCGGGCGCGGCGGGCTGGGCGCGCCTGGCGCTGGCGGCGGGGACGGCGGCGGGCGCCGTGCTGCTGTGGCGGGCGGCGGCGCCGGCCGCGCCGCGGCGGCAGCTGCGCGGGCACCGGGGCGCGGTGCTGGCGCTGAGCTACGCGCCGCCGTGGGGGCTGCTCGCCTCGGCCTCCGAGGACCGCAGCGTGCGGCTCTGGGCCGTGGGCGAGCTGGGCGGCGGCGGCGCCGCGAGCTGCCTGCTCGTGTGCTACGGGCACGCGGCGCGCGTGGCCGCCGTGGCGCTGCGGGGGCCGCGGCCCGTGAGCGCGGGCGAGGACGGCGCGTGCCTCGAGTGGGGCGGCGGCGGCGACGTGCGGCGCGCGAGGCGCGGGCACCGCGGCGCCCTGCGCGCCCTGGCCGTGCGCCCCGCCGGCGGCTGCGTGGCCACGGGCGGCGCGGACGGCGGCGTGCGGCTCTGGCGGCCCCGCGACGCGGAGGGGCCGGCGGTGGTGGCACTGGGGGCGCCGCAGCGGGCGCGGGCCGTGCGGCTGGTAGGGCCACGGCGGGTGCTGGCGCTCGGCGAGGCGGGCGAGCTGGCGGCCTACGAGGTGGCGTCGGGGCGCTGGGTGCCCCTGCTGCCCGCCGAGGCTGTGGGACCCACCGCGGTGCTGGCGACCGCCCCGCTGCCCGACGGAGACGCCGACGATGCTGACGCTCTCTGCGCCGTGGGCAGCGGCGACGGGCGCCTGGCCGTGCTGGTGCTGGGGCAGCCCACGGACATCGCCCACGCGAGGCTCTTCGAGGGCGCCGTGCGTGGGCTGAGCTGGGCCGCCTGCCCCGCGGTGCCGCCCGGCGCCGCTGCCGCCCTGCTGGCCTCCGGCCCCGGCGGAGAGCTGCTCTGGCTGGACGTGAGGCGGCGCGCGGGGCGGGCGCCCTCGCTGCGGCTCGTGGGGCGCTTCGTGCTGCCGCCCTGCAAGCAGCGCTGGCTCACGTGTGCCACCCTCCTGCCCCGCGATGGGCTGCTCTGCGGCGACCGCCGCGGCTCCCTCCTGCTCTTCCCTTCCTGCTCCGCCACGGACGCGGAGAGCCCCGGCCCTGCCACCCCCTCCCCTGATGCTGTGGGCTGCGGCAGCGAGCCAGAACTGTCCTTCTTGGAGCAAAAAGAGACTCTTCCCCTTGAGGAGCCTCTGTCGGTGCTGTTCGGGCTCCACGGGAAGACGGGCGTCACCTCGGTGACCTGCCACGGCGGCTACATCTACAGCACGGGCCGGGACGGCTGCTACCGGCAGCTGCGCGTGCGGGCTGGGCAGCTGGAGCTGCTGCGCAAGCGCCGGGCCTGCAAGGGGCTGCAGTGGATCGAGGAGCTGCGCTTCCCGCCCGGCGGCGACCTGCTCGTGCTGGGCTTCCACAGCGACAACTTCGTGGTGTGGAGCAGCCGCACCGGCGAGAACCTGCACCGCATCCCCTGCGGCGGCGGCCACCGCTCCTGGAGCTACAGCAGCGACCCCTCGGCCGAGGCCTTCGCTTACATCAAGCAGGGGGACGTGATGCTCTACCGCAGCGCGCCGCAGCCCTGCGAGCAGCACGTGCTCCTGGCGTCCCTGCACGGGCGGCACATCGCCTGCGTGCGGCGCCTGGGCGCTGTGCGGGCCCCCGGGCGTCCCGCCGTCGACGTGTTCGTCACAGGCAGTGAGGACACCACGGCGCGCATCTTCGTGCTCAGCGAGCGCTCCCGCGGCGCCGTGCCCATCACCACGCTCGACGACCACATCTCCAGTGTGCGAGCGCTGGCGCTGGCCGGGCCCGCACAGCCCTGCGGCGACGGCTTCTCCACGCTGCTCTTCTCGGCCGGCGGCCGGGCGCAGATCGAGTGCTACCGACTGCTCCTGGCCGGGGACCCGGCCTCCGAGAGCACCGTGGCCTGTGAGGTCGTCCATGTGGCCTCCCACCGGCTGGATGAACACTGGGACCGAATGAAGAACAGGCACAAGCTCATCAAGATGGACCCGGAGACCAGGTGCCGCTCGGTGGCAGCTTTCTTGGAGCTTGGGGAACAGCTCGGGCCTTCCTCCTGCTGACGTCCTGTGCTGGATGTTGGCTCTGCCCCAAACTGGCCGCGGCCGCCCCGCAAGCACCGTGCCTTTGCTGCAGGTACATGGCCCTCTCGGTTGTGCCTGTGCCCGACGCGGAGCAGCTGCCGACAGCCTGCAGGCTCCTGGCTGCCGCCTGCAGCGACGGCTCTGTCCGGTGAGGAGCCGCGGTGGGACGTGGCGCTGGGGAAACAGGGGGGAAGGTGCCTCCCTGCTGGCTGCGTCCCGGGCTTTGAGACAGGAGCAGGACGGCGTGCAGAGGGTGCGGGGAGCCCTGTCTCCCTGCTGAGCACCCTCTGTCCCAACGCAGGGTGTTCGGGCTGCTGGAGGCCGCGCGGAAGCTGGTGCTGCTGGCAGAGTCGTTTCACCACGAGCGCTGCGTGCTGAAGGTGGAGGTGTTCCTGCACGGGGAGGACGGCGACAGGTGAGCCCCGCGTGTCACCTGCCCTCGCAGGGAGGGAGCAGCAGGTCCGTGCTGGTGGCAGGGTGGCTCCTGCCGTGCAGGACGTGCAGCTCCCGCGCCGCCTCTGTCCTAGGAGCTGCTTCCTGTGCAGCGCCGCCACCGACGGCATCGTCGCCTTCTGGGACGTCACCGCGCCGCTGGCGGAGGCCACGGCCGCCCTGCACTGCGCGGAGGGAGCGTTGTCACCGCGGGGTGGGTTCCTGCGTCGCGCGGGCGGCGGCGCGGCTCCCACACCGCTCTCCTCACGGTGCCTCTCCCCGCAGCCCTGGGTGCCCCGCTGCTCACCGTGACGGCCCACAGCTGCGGCGTGAACAGCCTGCATGTGCGGCCGGCGCCGCACGGCCGTGTCCTGGTGGCCAGCGGCAGCGACGACGGCTCCATCCACGTGTGCCTGCTGGAGGTGGCACGGGCCGGCGGCGGGGCCGCGCTGCGCCTGCTGGAGCGGCACGCGTGGCCCTGCGCCCACGCCGCCCACGTGACGGGCATCCGCGCGCTGCGCCCCGACCTGCTGCTCTCCGCCTCCGTGGACCAGCGCCTCACGCTGTGGCGCCTGGGCCCGCGCGGCCTCGAGCCACTCAGCACCACGTTTTTCCACGTGCCCGACCTGGCCGAGATGGACTGCTGGGAGGCGGAGGTGGGCGGGGAGCTGCACTACTGCAGCGTGCTCTGCGGGCAGGGCCTCGAGATGGTGCGATGCACCGCGGCCGCCGCCTGCACCCCGCAGCCCGACGTGACCCTGTGAGGGGCGGCTGTGGTGACAGCCCAGCCTGGGCACACACGGGCTCCCCTGGGGCACCAGGACCTGGCTGTGTGGGGAGAAGGCGGCTGTAGGGCTCTCCTGGCAGCAGTGAAGAGCTGGGGACCAGGCCAGGTGCCATGCGAGTTCTTGGTCCTCCCTTGGGGCTGCGGGACCCTTGTGCAGGGGGCTCCAACCCCAGCCCGAGCAATGCGAAGATATCCGTGGTCACAAGCCCTCGTGATGAGCAGGGCCAGGTCTCTGCCCATCTTCGTGCCCGGGTGCTGGAGGCCAGCGGGGCAAGTGACCTCCCGTAGGACCGTTCGCTCTCCAGGGAGGACGAGCCCCAGCGTGGGGCTGGCCCTGCCCTCAGAGGAAGGCAGAGAAGGCAGCAGTTAAGGGAGGATGGGGCCTTCCTGCTGCCCTGGAGGTGCTTGGAGCACATTCAGCGCTGAGGGAGCACGTGTCAGTCTCTCACCAAACACTTTTGGAGCTGTATCTTGTTACACAAAGCCAGGCACGAGCACAAGCTGGTACCAGGGGCCCTCCTTTCCCAGCCCCTGGCCCCCTGTGTCCGTCCCCACCTCCCTTGGCGTGGCGCAATCACACACAGCACTTGTCCAGCAGCGGCTGTATTGGAGTGAGTGTCACGGCCCGGGCCGGGCTGGGCCCCCAATGCTCTGTGCCAGCAGCGCAATAAAGAGCTTGGACGAAAGCTGGTATTGGGGTGCCTGGTATTGGGGTGCCCTGGTGCCCGGGGCTCCCTCGCCTCCCCAGCCGGGCTGCCCTGAGCACACAGAGCCAAATGCTCCAAGGCCTGGGTAGGAGGCTCCCGGGGGGCTCCCGAGTGCCCTGCGCGGCCGGCAGCAGCCCCTGGCCCTGCCGGGAGGGCCCGCACTGTCCTTGTCCTCGTGTCCCGTGGTGCCCCAGCAGCAGCTCAGATCTGGGTGAGAGGCGGGAGGTGCAGGGTGGCCAGGGCGCTGTGGAACATGTCCCTCACGGCTGCCATCAGCTGGAGGCGAGCAAACATCTGCTCAAAGAGGTGAGGGAAGGGCTCCTGCAGGAGAAAGGCAATGAGCTGGGGCCGGGGCTTTATCCTGCTGCTGGCTGTCCCTGTGATACAGCTCAGCCCAAGGGCAAGATCTTGTCTGCACCCATTCCCTCCTTCAGCAAGTTGCCTGGGATTTCTGACTCACCCCCAGGATGTGGACACGGTTATAGTAGGAGCTGAAATCCATGCTGAGCTGGATGAGGAACTTGCACACCTGCAACAAACAGATTTAGTGCTGCCACTGCAGGGTTTGACTGCTCTTGGGCTGTCTGCCCCTCTAGGCACTGCTGCATTAGCCATGGGGTGGCCCCATGCCAGGGAGCACCCCCCCAGCACTGCCCCCAGGCCACAGGGTGGTGGGCAGCACCCAGGGGTGCTCACGCACACAGCACTCACCGCCTCCGTGCTGGCCGTGATCCGGATCCCCTTGCTGGGTGGGGGCAGCTCTGCTGCCTGCTGCAAGACTTCAGGGAAGGGCAGGAGATAGTTGAAGAGCAGCAGCCACTCGCCCTGCCAAGGAGTCAGGTGTGGCCCGGAGGGTCGGACCCCCCAGGCCAGGAGTGTCCGTGCACCTCAGCAGAGCTCCCGCTGCTCCCTGCACTCGCCGGCCCCCAGCACTCACCTCCTCCCGGAGGCAGGAGAAGTTCAGCTCCTCCGGGGGCGGCAAGGGTGGGTATGTGCCTGCAAAGGAGGCGAGAGGCTGCTGCCGAGCTCGGAGCAGCACCGGGAGCTCTAGGGGCTCCCTGGCAAGAGGCTCCTTTGTGGGCTGTACCAGAGCCCTGTCATGGCCATCAGCCTCCTGCCTCCGGCACTGGCTGCCAAGGTGGTTGTGGGGGCAGCTCGTGGGGCTCTGGGAACAACCTTGACCCGAAAGAGCTGTGAGGAGCAGCCCTAGAGTCGCTGCCACAGGAGGGGCCCATTGAGCTGGGCTCACCTCGCTCCACGGCCCGCTGGTAGGTGTCAAAGAGTGTGGCCAGCCGGGCACAGTTGTACATGACGAAGGCGCCGCTCTTGGTTCCCTTCGTGGAGATGCTGCCGTCCTCCAGGTCCAGAACGATCTGGGGGAAGAGGCAGCCCACGGTCCCTCATGCAGCCCTGCACCTCCCACTGCAGGAGTGGAGCCTTCCCCAGCAGGCAGAGCAGCCCCCAGCGCGCGGAGCCCATGCCCATCCTGGGCAGCTGTGTGCAGGATACCTGAGCAGGCTGTGGGCACAGGAGCACAGGAACAGCAGCCTTTGCCCGCTTGCTTCACCCCCTGGGAAAGGCCCCTGCCCCGGGCAGCCCCCAGGGCACCTTCCCTCTCCCTCCTGCTGCTTGTCCCTCTGCTCCTGCCCGCCTGGCCTGTGTGGTGACGTGCAGCTGCCAAGGAGGCTTTGGCCTCGCTTACCTGGCTCCGGTGGGCAGTGCTCAGCATCTCAAACCTGATGGCAGCTGCTGTCAGGACGTCAATCACCTCAGTCCAGGCCTCGTCTGCAGAAAACACAAGTGGTGCCACGTGTGCAGCGTGCTGCACCCCACGCACCCACCACCCGTGTGCAGGACCCTGAGGGTGGGCTACAGGCAGGGACCGACCGCACGTCCCCAGCCCTTCTCCCACGGCCCTGCTCTGCGCTGATACCGGGAGGGACAGTTTGGGCACCCTCCTCCCAGGCAAGGTCAGAACCTCGGCTGCTTCCCTACGTGGAGAGCCAGCGCCGCGGATGGGAGAGACCTGTCGGCCACAGCCATGAGCCCCTGGGTGGGGAATGCAGGAGGGGGAAGCATGGAAGGGGACAGAGCAGCACGTTCATACAAAGCCACAGAGCACCCCTCACCTTGTGCGAGGTCCCCGTACTTCATCACAGAGGCCTCATGCATCTGGCGCCTCCGGAGCCTGGGAAGAACATGGAGAGTCACGGCCACCACCTCCCAGCTGTGTCTGCTCTGGAGAGCTCCCTAGGTGCCTGCTTGGCCAAACCCAAACCCAGGCAGCCTGGCAGGGAAGCCCGCTCCTTCCCAAATACCAACTTACTGGAAGTACTCGTCTGCTCCAATGGGGGACAAGGGCTTTGTCACCTTCACTGGTCCACAGACGAGGAGTTTCTGAAAGACCAAGGAGACAACAGGCTCGGACTCAAGCACTTAGAAGCTGAAGCTGCACTGAGATCCAGTGCAGGGAGAACTGAGCCCAGAGATCAGCCAGGGAAACCTGTTCACACCTATGGAAATGGGTGTCACACGAAAAGTGTAGCCCCGTCCCAAGAGGCTGATGTAAACTAGCACATTTGATTAAGGACAGTATGGTTCTAGTGGTGTCTCTGCAACCTACTCCCGCCCTTCCCTCTGCAGCAATAAAATCCCAAGGGGGAGACCAACTGCTCCGCAGCCTGGCGAGAGTGCAGGGAGGCTGGCACAGTTGAAGGGGAGCCTCACAAGGAGGCAAGGCTGGAGCTCGGATTCACTGCAGGGATTGCAGGAGAGCAGCCTCAGCACAAGGCAGGCGGGAGGCTGCAACAAGGCGGGCAGGACGTTCCTCACCTGCAGCGCTGTGTGGGCCCCCGGATCCAAAATCCTCCAGAGCAGATCCATCTGCTGCTGCTGGAACTCCTCATCGCAGCTCACCACGTGCACCACATGGCAGCAGCCTCCCTGCAGCGGAGCACAGGGATGAGCTCAGGCTCTGGTGTGGCACAGGAGGCAGCGCCGGGCGGGAAGGGGAGCCAGGCGCGGGGTGGCTCACCGCGCTCTGCAGCACGGCCTGCTGCAGCTCCGCCAGGCACCGCAGCTTCTCCTCCGTCACTGAAAGGAGGCAGGAGGCTCAGGGGGGAGTGCGGGCACGCGGCACCCCTGCTCCGTCCTGCCCCAGGGGAAGAGCAAGAAACAGCAACCTGGGTCCAAGAGCTCCTTATTTTTGCAAGGATTATCAAAAGAAAAGAAACGGACTTGTGTGAAGCCGCTGTCAGAGCTCACCAAGAAGGACACCCAGGTTGGGGTCGTAGCCCTCCAGGCGCTGGTGCTGCACGAAGCTCCTCAGATCCACCTCCGCCAGGGCACCCGGGGCCAGCGTGGCCGTGCCAGGCCCCCGCTCCCCCGGCTGCGGCATAGGGCGACCGCGCCAGGGCCTGCGCCAGGGCCGCGACAGCGTCATCGAGGTCGGGGGAGCCATGGGGCCAGGCGACGCGGAGCCGCCGCAGCAGCTCCTGGCTCTGCTCATCACCCGTAGCGGGCACCAGGCACACGCGGGCGCTGCGGGAGGGAGCGGGATGAGCGCGGAGGAGGGAGGCGGCGGGGCCGGGGCCTGGGAGCACTCACCCCTGCGCGCGCAGCAGCTCGGCCAGGTGGTCGGCCAGCAGCACGGGGCGCAGGCGGCGCGGCGGCAGGGCGGCGGCGGGGCCGCGCAGCGCCGGGCAGTGCAGCAGCAGCAGCGCGGGGGCCGCGGGCGGCGGGGCCGGCGCGGGCCGGGCGCCCAGGAGCCGCCCGAAGGCCTCGGGCCGCCGCGCGCGCAGCGCCAGCCCCGCCGCCGTCTCCTGGCAACCGCCCAGCGGCACCACTTCCGGGCCCGACACTGACGTCACGCGAGCCATGACGTCAGCGGGCACCTGCGGGAGCACAGGGCGTGAGGCCCCGCCCCCGCCGCGGGAGCCCCGCCCCCCGTGAGGCCCCGCCCCCGGCGGCGTGGGCTCCGCCCCCGCGGCGGCCCTACCTGCCCCGCGCCGAAGGCGGCGCGCAGCGCGGCGCGCGGCGCCAGGAAGTCGCGGTGCCGCAGCTGCCGCGCGCCGCTCTCCTTCAGCCAGAGCGCGCCCGGCCGGCCCAGCGCCTCGTTGAGCGCCTGCAGCGTCGCCGCCACGCGCGGCCGCCGCTCGCCCGCCGCCATGCGCTCGCCCGCCGCCGCTTCCGCCGCCCCGTGACGTCACGCCCGCCCTTCGTGGGCGGGGCCTGGCGGGGCGGCCGCCATCTTGGGCGCGGGCGGGCGGGGCGGTGTCGGGCGTCCATCTTGGCCGTTAACGGCCGCGGCGCCGCCGCCATGGCGAGCCCTCCCGCTCCCGCCGCGCGGCCCAGCTGCCCCGTGCACTGCCCACAGCCAAGAGGTGATCTGAGACCCGCTTCTTGCACCAGACCAACTGCTGACTGTCCGCAGGGCAGGAGCGGCCCGCGGCGTGCGCCCAACCACCCGCCCGCTCACGGAGCGGCCGAAAAAGCTTTGGCCAGACACGACATTCCCGATGGCTCTGCGGCGGCGCGCTCAGCGGGAGTGATCGTGTCATTCCAAAGCCGTCTCCTTGGGCGCCCGTCGCGGCGGCCCCGCTCGCCCTTGCCCACGGGGACGGCAGGACGTCCCTGCACGCTGGCCGTAGCTGTGCCCGCGCGGGCAGGGAGCTGCTGTCGTCACCGGGCTGGCGGCTCCGCACGGCCGAGCTGCCTCCGGGCTGCTCGGGACGGCGGGTGCCGATGGCTGGGGACGGCGGGGGGCGAAGGCTCCGTCTGAGCGGGCGCAGGGGCGGCGGCGCGGGTAACGAAATCCCAGGGCAGCTGGGCACAGCGGGGACAGCTGCTTTTGGGATTCCGTTGCCCGCGCGGGCGCCAGGGCTGCCCTTTCGCGCTGGGGACGTGTCTGCTGTGGGGCCGCTCGTGGCCGGGGGCGCTGGGGCAGGCCGGGGTGGTGCCGTGGGCCCCCCCTGCTCCTGCCTCCGTCGCTGCCGACCAGGTGCCAAGGGGAGGGTGTCGCCGAAAGGAAGCGGCGCCCAACGAAGCACCCATGGGGCTGGAGCGTGCGGTGCCGCCAGAGCACGGCCGGAAAGGCGAGCTGGCCCCTAAGGAGGGCACCCGCCCTGGCACCTGCGGCTCCGTCCTGGTGGTGCCCGGTTCCACCGGCCCAGAGCTCCGGGGCACCGGCTGAAGGGGAAGTGAAAGCGGCCCCGTCCCAGCACCGGGCCGGCTCTGCGGGGATCCGCGCGGCGCCAGGCGGGGACGGGCAGCGCGGCGTCCGCCCGGCCCTGGCAGCAGGCTGGGAGCGGCTCCGGTTACCAGCGCCGGGAGAGCTCCCGTCACCTCCGCCGAGCCAGGGATTGCCCGGGCTCCGGGCCAGCCCTGCACGCAGGGGCTGGGGGTGCTCAGCAGCCTCGTGTCCCCCCACCCGGCACGTGCTGCCACCGCAGCCCCGTGCGGAGCGCGGGCGGAGGGGGCAGAAACAGGAACCCGAGAGCCTGCGGTGCCGGCGCAGGGGAAGTGGCGGCTCCGCACGGCAGCAGGACCCGGCGCGGGGGGAACCGTGCTGGGGGTGCAGGCTGGGAGCAGAGCCAGGCCGAGGGACATGGGGAGAGCGGAGCCTTTCTGTGGGGCACAGGGGGAGAGTAGGGCTGTGCCATGGGGTGCAGGGGGACAGCAGAGCTGCGCCGTGGGGTGCAGGGGGGTAGTAGGGCCAAGCCGTAGGGCGCAGGGGGAGCGTGGAGCTGTGCCATGGGGCACAGGGGGTTAGTAGGGCCATGCCATGGGGCGCAGGGGGACAGCAGAGCCATATCATGGGGCGCAGGGGGAGCGCGGAGCTGTGCCGTGGGGCACAGGGGGTTAGTAGGGCCATGCCGAGGGGCGCAGGGGGACAGCAGAGCCATATTGTGGGGCACGGGGAGAGCGGAGCTGTGCTGCGGGGCACAGGGGATGTAGGGCTGCGTCGTAGGGCACAGGCCGTGCACAGCGAGCAGGGAGCCCGGCAGGAAGCCGTGCAGAGCAGATGCAGCCGTCCCCATCCCGCGCACGGGGCAGCCCCTGTATCCACAGGGACCCCTGAGCCCAGGGACGGGGCTGCCCACACGGCCCCACGGCGGGGGTGGCACGGGGGCAGGCACGGGGCGCCCCGTGGGTGCGGGAGCTCCCTGTGCCTCCCGCCCGGGCCCCGCCAGCCGCCCCGGTGTCGCTGCCCGCAGCCCCGCGCCCCTTGCACCCCGGGTAGGGCCAGCGGCACATGGCAGAGCCCGGCGGGGCGGGCGACCCCGCGCGGAGCCGCCCGCCGCGGGACCCCTCTCACCTGCGGCCCCTCCGCTGCAGCCGCCTTGGCCGGCGCGGCGCCTTCCCGGGGGCCACCCGAGGCCGAGGGCTGCGAGGAGCCTCGGCGGGGCCGCCGCACGGCTGAGGCGGGCGGCCTCTCCCCACCACTTCCCCTTTCCCGGCGCAGCCGGTTTCGCTTTTGCTCCGGCGCTGGCCAAAGCCCGCCCCGGGCGCCGAGCCGGGGCCGCGCGGCCTCTCCGGTTACAGGGCGCCGGCCCCGCGGCCACCTGCCGCCCCACGCGGCTCCCGGCGCTGCCCGGCTGCACTGCGGGGCCAGCGCCGCTCCCGGGGCCCGGGGCACGCGCGGGGCTGCCCGGGGCAGGCGGGCGCAGGGCTCCCCCCGGGGCAGCGGGCGGGGGCTCCATGCGTCCCTGTGCCCCGCAGCGGGGATGGGGCTGCCTGGGGACCCACGCGCTCGCTGTGGGGAGCGAGCAGGGATCGCTGTGGGGCGGCAGCCGGCGCTGCCGGCGGGGTCACGGCGGCGGGTGGCAGCTGGGGCTGCCGCTGCCCGCGGGGCCGGGGCGGTTGACGCGGGGCGGGGCAGGGGGCCCGTGGGGCTGCGGCGCCCGCGGGGCCGGGGACAGCGCGGGGGGCACGCGTGGGGCCGCGGCCGCGTGCGGGGACCGCGTGGGCGGGGCCAACAGGGGGCGGGGCATAGCGCGGGGGGGAGGGGCGTACCTCGCAGGCCCCGCCCTTCCGGCCATGGCGGCGGCGCTGCGGCGGCTGGGCCGGGCGGCCCCGCGGACCGCGGGCGGGTAGGGCCGGGCCGGGGGGCGGCGCGGGGCGCGGAGGTCCCTTGGTGGGGCTGCCGGAGGGCACCTCGGGCGGGCGTGGGGGGCGCGGTGGGGCCGGCGGGGGGTCCCCACGGGCGCTGCCCCGCAGGGCGCCGAGCCGCGCGCACCGCCTCACGCCGGCCGACGACGAGCTCTACCAGCGCACGCGGGTCACGGTGCTGCAGGCCGAGTCCCCCAACGCCACGTTCATCGAGGGCTACACGAACCGCGGCTTCACCATCAGCGGCAGCCTCGTGGTGGGGCCCTGCGCCATCCTGCCCCGCGCCATCCTGCAGTGGAACGTGAGTGCCCGTCGCGGCGCCGGGCTGCCCTGCACGCGGCCGGGGCGGCCCCGCTCAGCGCCCGTGCTGTCCCCGCAGGTCGGCTCCTACCGGGACATCTCCCACGAGAGCCTGTCGCTCTTCCGCCTGCTGGAGCCCCGCATCGGTACGTGGGGCAGGGGCTCCCGCTCGGGGGCCTCCGCTGGCCCCAATCCTGTCCTCCCAGCCAGCACCGTGTCCCCTTGCAGAGATCCTGGTGCTGGGCACGGGGGACAGGGTGGAGCGGCTGCATCCCGCCCTGCTGAAGCACATGCGGGCGTGCGGGATCGCCGTGGAGGTGCAGGACACGGTGAGCAGGAGCACATGGCGGGGGCTCCAGGGCGGGCGGTGGGAACGTGCCTGCGCTGTGGGCGCTGCCTGCCCCGGGACGGGCTCCTCTGCCCCCGGGCAAGCGCGGGGCCCGGCCCTGGGCGGCAGCGGCCCCTTCTCAATCCCTCCCTCGGCTCCTTGTGCAGGCGAACGCCTGCGCGACCTTCAACTTCCTAATGAGCGAGAAGCGCCTCACGGCTGCCGGGCTCATCCCTCCGCGGAGCGGCTGAGCACTCCGGGACGTGCGTGGAACCGCTCTCCTCGTGCCTACCTAAAGCACCATGGCTGCTGCACCCCAACTGACGCTGCTCCGGAGGGGAAAACGCTGCGGAATAAACTGGCAGGACCCCGATGCTGGCGGGGGGTGGCTCTGGGGCACACACGGCTCCCGCAGTCACGGTGCTCGCGGTCCTCCCGGCCCAGCCGTGCCGAGGTGGGACCTGCTCCGCAGGCAGCCGCTGCGTCCGCAGGCCGGGGAATCTGTGCACTGAGAGATAAACTTGCCCGAGGGCCCCACGCGTCTCGCCTGGGCTGTGTCGCGCTGCGGGGCCGCGTGCAGGAGCTGACGTGGGTTCTCCCAGTGCTCGCAAGCAGCCAGCATGTCCATGAGCAGCGGGACAGCGCGGCCGCCTCTGCAGACCTTCCACCTCTCCCGCCTGCCTGGCTCCCTGGGGCTGTGCTGCTTGAATGAGTGTTTCCCCCAGCTCAGCCACCTGCCCAATACCCGCCCAACTCTTGGAGTTGTTGTGGCCATCACCAAAATTCACGTGGCACCTTGTAGTGGGGCTGAGCCCTCACCTCCACCGCAGCACCGGGGCTGCAGTGCTGCCCTCGCCGGGCATTTATCTGTCCTGCCCAATGCTGCACCTGTGACAGCATGGGTGCCCAAAGCCACCCTTGGGACCCTGTACTGGCACATCCCTCGTCTCCTGTAACGCTGCTGCTAGCACAGCACAGTCAGTGTCACAACCATCCTTGCGTGTCAGGCACTGCCACTGCGGAGGGTGCTGGCTCCTGTCCTCCTGCCCAGCAGTGCCTTCTGCTCCCTCCTGGGGCTCAGTCTCCTCCCCAGCCCCATCTCGGGTGGTGCAGGGTCCCTGCCCCAGGCTCGGGCAGAGAGGAGGGGAAGGGGGCACTGAGTAATCCCACGGATGGGGCTCGTGCCAGGAACCCCTCTCCTGTTCAAGAGGGGGTTCCCCTCTACTGCAGAGGGGAAGGAGGCGCTCAGTGGGGATGGGAAGAAGAGAAGGGAGATGGGAGAAGGGGCAAGGAGAAGGCAGAGGCTCCAGGCTGACTCAAATCCACCCCCAGGAAGCCGGGCCCCCGCCAGCTTTTGTGTTTTCCTCTTTTATTGTAAAACGCGGCCAACACTTACAGGGCCCCAGGCACCAAAGCAGGAGCCCGGGTCCTGGGCGGCTCTTGGGCCCTCCCAGGTGGTGGTGAAGCAGCCAACGGACACGGGGGGGCTCCAGGCAGCCCACAGAGCAATGGCACTTGTGCAGCAAGAGCAGCTCCGGTGCGGGGTGGCACGGGGCCGAGTGGCACGATGAGGAGATGGGGCTGGAGCTCCTTCAGAAGAGGCGCTTCTCATACCTGTGAGGACAGGGGGGCCTTGAGGGGGCAGCAAACCGCACCGCCCTTCCACTGACACCTCTGTGCCGAGGAAGGGACCACAGCACAGCCAGGAACAGCCCCTGGCCACAGTGGGGCTGACAGCAGGGCAGGCAACAGCCCAACTGCGCCGAGCGGCTTCGCACACCCAGCCCACGAGGACGGCGGCAGGAGCACTTACGAGTGGAGGCCGTGGACCCCTCCTTCCACCTGGGCAGACGTCGTCCTCTTCTCAAACTTCAACTCTCCCGAGTACATCATGGCTCTGGGGAGGGAGGACGCGCGGTCAGGGGCCAGCAGGAGCCAAGGGAGCAGAGCGCCGGGCCGGGCAGCGGCCCGTTCCCCTGGCCAAGGCAGCGTGAGCTCTGCTGCGCAAGTACGAGCCGGGCAGAGCCCAGCGCTTCTGACCCGGCCCCGCAGAACGTGCCACGAGGGACCCTATTCCTGCAGCCCTGGGGCTGCCACAGCCCTGGCACAGCAACCACCGGAGATGGAGGAGAGGGCTACAGCGCGGCCAGGCAATGGGGACACCGTGGCAGCGCTGTGGCCTAACCCAAAGCACAAGCAGCGAGAAGCACTCACCGAACTTGGGTCAGGCTCTTGGCACCAATGTCCTGGCAGGAATGCTGGATCCCAGCAATCAGGTATGGAATGAACTTGTGGATAGAGCCCTTGTCCTGCACTGCTCCAGAGACCCCCTGGGCCACTTTGATTTTGTCCGTCTCACTGTGTGGGGGTGAGAACAAAGTTCATGAGGCAAAGAGCTCCCACAAGCCTGACCTGCTAACCCGAAGCACTGTGTCTTACCTGAAGTACCGATTCTGGCTGCCCAAGTTCTTGTCCATGGCATCTAGTGAGCCCATGCCCCGGTATTTCTTCAGCCTAATTCCATCTGAGAAGAAGTACTCGCCCGGGGCCTCCGTGGTGGCAGCCAGGAGAGATCCCATCATCACTGGAGCGAGAGAGGACCCGGAGCAGCGCGTGAGCAGCGGGCGGGCTGCGCCTGCCCGTCCCCACCGCCCTGCCCAGCGCGACCCAGAGCCTTCCTGCCGCGCGGGACGGCCCGAGCGCGCCCGCTCACCCGTGGAGGCGCCGAGCGCCAGGGCCTTCGCGATGTGCCCGACCGTCTGGATCCCTCCGTCCGCGATCACCGGCACTCCAAACCTCCGGGCGTATTCGGACACCTTGTAGACGGCCGTGGCCTGGGGGCGGCCGCACGCCAGCACTGCAGGCGGGGAGAGAGCGGAGACGGGCTCAGCGCCCCCGGCGCAGGCTCCCCTCCCCAGCAGGCCCGGCAGGCTTCCAGCACACACATGCTCCAGCACTCGGGAACACGCAAATCCCTGGATGCTTCTTCCCTAGGCCAAGTTGCAAGAGAAGCAGATGCCCAGGAGATGCCTGCTGGGACGTCCTCGTGGCCCTGGACACCAAAAGCTGTAGGTGACCTTGGGACGAGGGTCCTTTTTTGAGTACCTGGGATCAGCCAAGTCTTGGTCATCCTGATGCACAGCAGATGTGCAGGGAGCTTGGGAAGGAAGCGGAACAAACTCCCAAAGCTTCTCTCCAGAGCATCCCTAGCACGTTGGCACGTTCCCACCATCTGCTCTTGCCTAGCAGTGTCAGAACCTTCTCTGTGCACCCAGCAGCTCTTGCATGGAAAGGCAGCTGGCTGGGAGACAGCTGATATATGTATATATACACTTATCTTCTTTATATATACATACATATAATCTATCTGCACACACACACAAACACACATGCAGCAGCGGGAAAGGAATTGGGCAGGATGATTTCATGGGAACAAAATCCCATTATGTTGCAGGAAATAATGTCATGTTCCTGCCCTGCAGTGCAGCAAAGACTCTAAGTTTAGCTGCCCCATATGGAAAAGTTCCTAGTCTTGGGATTTACCACCAGCAGTTAGAGAAATTCTATTGTACGTGGCAAGGCTTGAGGGGAAACCATCACAGGACACGTCTTGCAACACATCCGTCAGCCACAGGCATGCAAACACACCAAGATCAGCCGCTCTCCTGGAGCCTTCCCCTCCCCACAATTTACTGGAAGCCTTTTCTCTAGTCAGTCAGATACAGAAGATAAGAACACAGGCATGCAAGGTTAGTCCTTCGGAGTGCAGCCTGCAGGTGTGGTTTAGCCCGCCCGGGGCAGCGCTCACCCCCACGGAGAGGTTTGCCAAGACCTGGAGGCTGGGATCGCCCGGAGCTGCGGGAGCGACGCCAGGCTCCAGGTGGAGATCAGGGAAGACCTGGTTGTAACGGAGCGAAACGCTGCACGGAGCCAGGGCTCGGCCAGCGGCAGCACCGATGCTGTTAGTGTTAAAGAGGTGGTCTCGCTTGGCACCGCGCTGCTATCGGCCACGTGGAGGCCACAGATGCTGCAAGGGAAGAGATGTCTGTAGAAGGAAGGACCTGATCCGAGAGGACCAGGGTGCTGAGCATATTGTGCCCTTCCCTGTGCCAGGGATCGGGACTTGTGGAGACTCACAGCAGCGGCCACGGAGACCAGCCCTTAGCAAGGAGCTTGGCTCGGGGCTCCGGGAGCTTCAGGCCATTCCGACTCTCCCAGGGCCCGGTGCCACAGCTTGGAAGGACGTGCAGGCTTCCCAAGCAAGGCTCAGAGCACACGCACACACACACACACCAGGCAGGGTGATGGTTTGTCTTTTTTTAGCCTATCTGTAAAGGGTGACCCTACAAGATCAACTGCCACACTAGGGAAAACCTTCCAGGATCCGCAATGGAAAACTCTTCCCTGTGCAGTGCTTCAAAAACTAAGAAAAGGGGGAAAAAAAGTCTCCATTTGGGTGTCTGCTTGATCGAGTAGCACCAGAAAAGTACAGATCAGACTCGCACCCTGTGCTGGGCAGAGGAGAGGTCTGTGGGCAAAGATGTGGTTCTGGTACAGAGCTGCAGCGTTGGCCACGCAGAAGTAAGAGCCTTTTTTAACCCCAGAGGAGCCGGCTTTGAGTAAAGCTTAGCCAGGGCACAACCTCCCCGCAAGTGGGGTCAGATGATTTAGAGCAGAATCAAGGACTGCTCAGGGAGCGTCTCCCAGCACTGGATCAGCAGGTGAACACCCAGCTGGAGACCCCAAAGATGCAGCCAGGAAGCTCAGTCAGGCTCCTAAGCTGGATTTTGGAATGGAGGGTGGACAGGCCTGAATGCCCTGAGCCGTCATAGTTCAGACCCTGCTTTAGGAACTCAGAAAGGCTTCTCTGTTTGAATTTCAGATTCAAAACCAGTATCCAAAGCCACAAAACCCCAAGTGCATCTACAGCTAAATTATTCTCAAACAAGCAGTAGGGCCATGTGCAGCCAAATCAGGGTCCTGCTTCAAGACACATAATTAGGGTTGGGAACAGGGCAAGTGACTTACTATAGGTGCCCGTGACAGTAGAAGGGCATTTGGGGCTGTGGGACTTTAGGTCTGGAGGGATCTTTGGAGCAGCTAAACAAAAACAAACACACACATTTTAGAGACAGAAGAACAGCAGCAGAACAAAGGGCCCCAGCAGTGACCTGCTACTAGGCAGAGCATACGGTGTGGGACAGAGCTGACTTTGCAGACCTCTCCTAGCCCGAGGCAAAGCAGGGGCCAGTCCCCGGGCACAGCGCACGCTCGCCCGACCCCAGCAGCCATCCGGAGAGGGAATCCTGCTAACCCCAGGAGCCAGAGTTCTCGCTCCAGAAGGGCAGCGACCTGGGGAGCTGCGGCCGAGAGCTTTGCCCCCACGGCTCCCGCTGCGCGCTCCGCGCTCCTCCTGCCCCGGAGCGGCACCCAGCCCCGCTGCCCACAGCACCCAGGAGCAGCAGCCCCTGGAGCCGGTCACCAGGCTGCAAAGCAGCGCGTGCCGGGAGCCCTCTTGCTCAGCCCGGTGGGGGACACCTCGTTCTGCTCCTAGGGAAGCTTGTCCTTCGGCCAAGCACACAGCAGCTCCTCAGAAAAGGTCCCCCAGGACACGCTGTCCTGACAGGGAAGTCCCTGCAGGCAGCACAGCCGCAGCAGAACAGCTCCAGTCCCAGGGCTGCTCCGGGCCACGCACCGGCAGAGCACCAGTGTAGCTGCTCCTTCAGCCACCAGCTGCCGTCTCGCTGCCTCCCAAGGAGCACAGCAGAGAGGGGCTGTGTCTGCAGGCAGCAGCACCTCACGCTGCCTCACCCCCAGGTCCAAAGCGGGGACCCCGGGTCCCTGTCCCCCGGCAGCGCTCCTCCAGCCATGCCCTCTGGCCGGGCTGGGGACACCCTCTCCACTAAGGCTGACACTGCTGCTGCCCAGCACAAACTCCAGCTAACAGCAGAGACAAGGGCCAGAAACCCCGTTTCAGCCTGGAAATCGCAGGAAGGCGTCAAGCCCAGCAGACCAGTACTGCAGCATCATGCACTCGGCTGCCAGCGGGAAGGGGAGCACAGACAGCTCGGCGAGTCTAACCCATCCCCGGGGCTGTCAGCACTGGAGATCTGGCAAGTTCCTCTCCGTGCAGAGCTGCCCCCAAGGTCACCCCACACTAGGCAGGAGCCTCTGTGGCTCCTGGGGCAAAGCCACGTGTGCCACACCTGCTCTACTCAGTCTCGGTCAGTACTGGCCTTTGCTGCTGCTGCAAGCCCACAGGTTTGACCCGAGTGCTGAGAACGTCCTGCACAGAGGGGTAGGAGACCACTTGCTGGTAGATGTTTCCTTTACAACAGGAGGAGTCCGGCCCAGCTACGCTGCCTTTCAGCAGAGGGTCTCTACTGAACGGATGTCTTCAACCTACTTAGGAGACGGCTGATCTCTCTCACCTTCCTGCGTGATGCAGATGGAGCCACTGCCCATGCCGACCCTCAGGGCATCGACCCCTGCGTCGATGAGGTTCTTGGCCTGAGCCGCAGTCACAACTGTGGAGAGCAGAAATTTGTTTGAAGAGAGACAAGCAGAGCTGCACGTGACACCTCTCTGCCCCGGCGCGTGCCCCACGCAGGGTGGCAGCTGCACGCTTGCACCAAAGCCTCGCTGCCCACCTGCAAACACAGGCTCCTTGCAGTGCCAGCTGGCCCTGGCAGATACAAAAACATCGGCCTCTTGGGCTACTCTAACACAGCTGCACCCGAAGGCTGCTGTTTCCCATGGCTCTTCCCTCCCAGCCCTATTTTCAGGGGGAGTGCCTCAAATTACAGACTTTTCGCAGCCCCTGGAGAGCCTGCAGGTGGTGACCAGGGAGGTGGCAGAGGTCACAGCCATGGCATCAAATGCTTTGGGCAATGCTACGTAGCAAGGGCAGAGCACGGGCTGACACCACCACCACTCACAGGCTAACCAGGTAAAGACAAGAACTGCTGAGCTCTACGGTCAAGAGGCACGGAAAATTTCCATCAGATTTCCACATAAAGCAGAACTCATTCTTACAATTATCCATAATTTTAAAGACTTTGAACTGGTGCAGCAGAGGTTGGAGGGTAAGGACCTACAGTGCACTGCGCTGCAGAACAGAAATTTCAAGTATTTGCAGCAGAGAAGCAGCAGCAGGGCACTTAGCTGCAGAGCAGCTTTCTCTGTCCCACAGGTCTGGAGAAACCATTTTTAGTTCAAGAAATTCAACAAGAGGAAAGTCTAACATACATCCTTGCAGCTCCGCCTACATCTATGAAGCAAACACATTTTAGAAACAAGAACAGACTTCAACAATTTCATACCATTTCCTCCAATAACTTGCAGGTTAGGGTACTTCTCCTTAATATATTTAATCATATTGATCTGAAAGATGGAGTTTCCTTGAGAGGAATCCTGCAAAAGAAGGGAAAAAAATATTTAACCCAGAATTTCTGCTGGAGAGTTCTGGAGGGTCCTCAGATCTTCACTCTGCCTACTAGGCTCTCTGCTAAGGCAGCTGCCAAGTCAGTAATACCCTACACAAGGCAGTTTATCTTCAAGATTTCAATAATGCCCATTAAATCCTGCAGCTTGCCCTGCTACCCACGGCAGGCTCCTCGCAGCACCTCTGGCTGCAGGCAGCAAAAAGAAGGGGCTGGTGCTGCCAGCAGGATGTCACCAGCCCTGTCTCCAACTACAGGCAGAACCGTGAACATTCCTGTGACACAGAAGGGCAGGAGGTGGGACACATCTCCCTGCTGGAATACCAGATGTCCAGCACCTAGTGCTCGAGTCCTGCCAATTCTCAGTGATCCAGCTGCATCCGTTGAACATTTCCAGCTCAGCACCGTTCAGCCACGTCCTCAGAGAACAGCAGACTTGCAAGCTAATGATGGATGAGAAAACGCTGTGCAAGCACAGGCGGTGGCTGCGGTACCTGAGAGCTTACAGAGCAGGTGAGGAGCCCAGCAGAGCCGCTGTGAGCTGACTACTCCAGCCCTGCAACCCTGAGTGTCAAGCAATTAAGAGAAAAACACAGGAACAAACACTGAGCAGTTTAAGGGAAACTGTAAGAAGTCAAACACGCCATTCTACACAACTAGTTAGGAGAGGATGGTGTCAGAGGGCAGGAAGCACTGGTAGGAGGCTCTGTAGTAACTGATAGCATTTCTTTACTTGGCCTTCAAGACTTTCGAACAAGTTCTGGAGCAATGAAACCCTTCTCATCCGACGATCCCAGCCTGAATTTGAGTTGGAGATACACAAATTTTCATGTCCTAAAGCAAAACGATCTGTACTGCAAAGAGCAGCTGCAGCGCTGCTAAGCCTGCGTCAAAGAGGTTCGTTCGAACAGGATGCTCAGCCCACCCAAGCCCCTCAGCAGCTCACCAGAACGACCGCGTCCACGCCAGCCTGCACGAGCAGGTCCAGCCGGTACTTGTCATCCTCGTGGGTCCCGATAGCAGCACCACAGAGCAGCTGTTTCTTGGAATCCTTAGAGGCCAGAGGGTAGTCCCGGTTCTTCTTGAGATCCGTGCGAGCAATTATAGCCACCAGCTCGTCGTCCTCGTTCACAATGGGCAGCTTGCCTGGGAACAGAAAGCGGGGCACTGCAACCGCTGCGGGAGGCGCGTGCTGGCCAGGGCAGCAGCATCAGGCAGGAACCCAAACAGAGCTGCGTGGCCAAGACCCAGGCGACTACGTTACCAGGTCTTGCTTTGGACACAGATGCCAGCAGCCCTGACTCAGGGAAGAGGACAAGGAATCTGGAGGACTGGGAAAGGGCTGGGATTTTCAAAGTAATCATAGAACAAGTGCAGCTTTTTTATTCATTAGATACCTGACACCGTGTTAAAGTCACTATCAAACCCTCACGGAGCTGAGTACTGAAATGCAAAGGATACAAAACTGGAGACGTGTGGCTGGACACGCTGCAGCTTTTCAGCTCCCAGGTTGCCAAACACCCCTCAGCTTCAAAACAGGCCTGGGATGAACGCAGGTGAACCCTGCACCCTGGCACAGGGCCCGGGGCACCGTGTCCCTTCTCCGTCCGTCCCTCACGTGGGCACGCGGCCCTGCCGTGTTCCGCCCACGCACAGACGTGCGCCCACGGCTCGCTCTGCTGCTCCCACGCCAGCGCTTCCACAGCTCTCCCTTCCGTCACGCAGACGTCCGCAGGTACCTTTTTTACTCCTCTGCAGAATTTCATTGGCTTCTTTCAACATTACTCCGGCCGGGGCCACAACAAGATCCTCCCGCTTTGTCATTATCTAGCGGGAGAGAGAAGAGAAAGCGTCACCAAAACCCCTCTGCGCTGATGTGAGAAGCCTCTGCTCCCCCAGCAGCGCGTGGGAGCGCTCTGCAGCGCAGCAACACAAACACACGGCCCGCAGCACCCGGCTCCACGCAGGAGCTGCCCGACTAAACGTCACGTGCAGCCCCCAACCCACTGCAGCAGTGAGAAGAGAGGGGACAGAGGGTCTCAGCAGGCTGCGGGGAAGCACCTGGAAGCAAGGGAGGACTCGCAGATGACACTGGTTTGGAACATCGCCCAAACAGCCCTCGCTTTTAATAGGGGTGGGTAAATAAGGGCTGCAGGTACTTGCACAGCCCCACGCTGTGTGGGAACAACAGCAGCCGCCCCCATGCCCCAGTCACCGTCTCTGCTCAGAATAACCCACGGCTGCCGCGAAGGTCAATGGGGCAAAGGAGTCACCTGAAGCCAAACTGTCGCCCACGCTCGCTCTGATAAACAAGCACCAAAACACAGTGCAGAGATAAGGGGCAACGGACACAAATTGGAACATGTGAAATTCTGGCTTATATAAGGAGCAAAAGCGCTTGCCAAGAGGACAGGCAAGCGCTGGAACAGAGGGCCGGTGAGGAGGGGAAAATCTCCATCCCTGGAGCCACTGGACCCTCAACCAGATACAACCTGGAAAGCTGTTCCAGTGGAACCTGCTTCGAGCAGGGCACTGGAGGAGAGACCTCCAGAGGTCCCTTCCTCCCGGCTACAGCATTCCACGAGCAGACACGTTTCACACAGGATATTTTCATAAAAGGTTACTCTAAAAGGCCAGACAAGGTTAAAAGGGAACCCTGTTTAACCTCTGGGGGAGCAGGGCTATGAGACACCCCCCTCCTTGGCTTTGCCGGTGGCAGAGGGGAGCGGCGAGCGGCAACACGAGCAACTTTCCACCTCTGCAGAGCCAAATGACCCAGGCCAAGGGTGGGACAAGCTTCTTATCTGGCTCTTCCGAATGGGGGAGTCTCTCTTTGGGGCCACGAGCACTTTTGAAACCACCCCGGTTTTAGGGCTCCTGTTAGGGATATTTATAGGCGATTTCAAAGCAAGCGGGGAAGAGCATGTGATGCCCGATCTGGCCAGAAAGAGCTAAAAATAGTCCTGAGCCACGAGCAGAGGCTGACAGGGAGGCACCGTCGGCGTAACCTGACAATCCCGCGGATCTACGGTTTCGTGTAACACAAATACCAAAAGTAACTGAAATCAACACCTGCACGGGAGAGGACGCGGTTCTGAAAAGGGTATTTCTGCAGCATTGTAAAAGCTAAGCTATCTCAGGGAATTATTTTGAAGGGTGAATAGCCTAGATGGGGCACAAAGGGAAAGGCTGCCCAGTTGAGAAAGACCTGCACATGGAGGGCCTGCTCTTTAGAGTGGACCCAAAACAGGACAACAGCAGCAGCCAGGAATAGCAGCTATGGAAGCACAGGAGGGCGCACGGCAGCCTGGAGGGGCAGATTGCTCCCACAGCACTGAAGTAAAGCCCCACGGCCATACACACAAACTGCACAGCTTTCCTTTTATCTGCAAGCCCTTGGCAAGGCTCACGGAGAGAACGCTCCAGCCCTGGGACTAAAATACAGACCAATGCCGCAGAGCTAACGTGGCGCCTACCAGCTCCAGCTGGCACCGTCCCCCGCAGCCACATTTCAGTCCCTTTCCTTATCACAAGCTGTTCAATGCTCACAGCCTGCAGCTGCTCACAGGCCCTTCTCACCTCTCCAAGGGGCAAGTCGTGCTCTGACTCCTTCAGGAAGTCGATATCGCGAGATGAGATGATCCCCACCAGCTTCCCCCCCATCTTCCCGTTGTCCGTGATGGGAATGCCACAGAATCCGTGCCGAGCTTTCGCTTCAAACACATCCCGCACTCTGTCGTTGGGGCTCAGCACCACGGGGTCCGTGATGAATCCCTGCTCGTATTTCTGCAAGGAGAAGGATTCAGCAGGCAATAGGCAGCGCGGCCACACTGAGCACAAGGGGGACACCCGGACCATGCGGCCACCATGTGGCACCTGGTCTGCTCAGATGTTGGCCAACAGGAGGACTCACAAAACAGCAGCCGGGCTAGCTTGGGTAGTATCTGATTGCAGGGAGTCCCCAGACTAGCCTCCTTTCTGAGGAATATGCCCCCCATATATATATATATATATATATATATATATATATATATGTATACACACACACATATACAAATATATATATGCATACATATATTTGATGTTCCCTCACTGAGGAGGCCTGGCCACAGCTCTTGGCCCCAGCCGTGTGCAGGACAACACCTGACACACAAGGGATTTGCGTGGGAACCGCTCTGCTCCAAAGTGCTGAGACCTGGCAGATGTTAAAGGTCTCCTCTAGCAGGCACAGCTCATCCCACAGCCTCTCTGGAGGGTCGAAACCACCCCCTGCTCCTGCGGGGAGCCCGCGCAGCGCTCACCGCTGCCCTCGGTCACCTACCTTCACCTTCCGCACTTCGTTGGCCTGGAACTCCGGGGTGCAGTTGTGATGGATGAAGCCGATGCCCCCTGTGAGCTGCCAACGCAAGGGAGGCTCTGAGTCACTCCAAGAGGGGCCTGGCCCTTAGTGGAGCGAATCCAACAGACACCCCAGGGACCGACCAGGCCGGACCGAACCCTGCTCAGGGCACGAGCATCGGGCTGGCACCATCCGGAGCGCCGGCTTCCCTCGGGGACGAGCAGGAGGCGCCTCCTTATCCTGCCCGGCTCCATCCCGCTCCCACCGGCACCCACCGCCGGCCTTGGCGGGGCACACGCACGGACTCACCGCCATGGCGATGGCCATGCCGGCCTCGGTGACCGTGTCCATGGGGGACGAGACGAGCGGCGTCTTGAGCGTGATGCGCTTGGTGAGCGCCGACGTGAGGTCCTGCGGCGGCAGCGGCCCCGTCAGCGGCTCCGCGCGGCCCCGCGCCGGGCACCCCCGCGCCCGCCCCGCACTCACCACCTGGTCCGCCGTGAAGTCGATGTAGCCCGGGAGGATGAGGAAATCACTGCGGAAAGGGAGAGCGCTCAGCGCGGGGGGGGCCGCTACGGCCCGGTCCGGCGTGACCCGGCACCCACGGCCCGGTCCGGCCCGCCCCGCCGCCCCTCACTTGTAGGTGAGGCCGTCGCCGCAGCTGAAGAGCTGCTGCGCCGTGAGGCCGTCGTCGGGCACGTAGCCGGTGCCGCCGCTGATGAGGTAGTCCGCCATGGCGCCGCCGCGTGCCCCGCCGCGCAGGCCGCGCCCCGACGGCGGCCGCGAGGGCTCAGCCCCCGCCCGCCCCGCCGAGCGCGAGCGCGGCCCGCCGGGAGGCGGCGCCCGGGAGGCGCCTCCCCGCCCGCAGGCGCCGGGGCCGCGGCGAGCGGCGGCCCCCGAGCCCCGGCAGCGGCGGCGGCGCGGCCGCATCCAGCTCTGCGCCGCGGGAAACGCGCTCGGGAAAACACGCGAGGAGGAGCCGCGCCGCGTAACGGCCGCTGCGCCACAGCGCGAGGAAGCGGAGCGGAGCACGCGGCGCCGCGGGACACCGAGAGCTGCTTAACGCAGAAACGACCCGCAACGGGAGCAACACTGAGACGTGGAGGGAAAGCAGGAGCCTGGCGGCAGGGCCACGGAGGGGCTGGGGGGCAACGGCAGGAACAGAACCGCGGCCGTGAGAAAGGCCTAAAGGGAGAAAAAGAGAATTGCACCTGCAGGAGAAGAAAGCTCCAGGTTAGAGGGTTTTTTCCAGGTATGTTGAGATGCTTCTCCCTTAGAAACCCCTTTGGTCATCGGGAAAACGTTCTCAGCTGTAGACCAGGAACCTACAGCTGTGCTTTCCACCACCACCTCGGGTGGTTTGTGCATCTCGGCTGATCAGCGACCCTGTCTCACCCTGCACAGCTACGGCCGTCTCCCCAAGGCACCTCCGTATTCGTAACAGTGACTCTGTGATAAAGCAGCTCATAAACTGCATCCTGATACCCAGCTGTCTCCCTGCAGGTTTAATCCTCATCCAACGATCTACAGGTAACTGCAGGAAAACCTACGTGTTAGAGGGGGGTGCAGGGCTCCTGGGCTCTCGCCTCCAATCTCTTAGAGGATGGAGAGGGACCATTTAGCTGAGCTTTTGGTGTTTGTTCTTACGTTTATAGGGAAGAAAAATATTGAGCGAAACGTGCTAAGGACAACAGCAGGACTCAGCATGGCAAGTTTGGTTTCAGCAGAACTCATCTGTACAGAACTGAGGATGAAGGTTCCTGAATACGAGATTTGGTCCCTGTCAGGTTGTGGTTTTATTTCTAGCAGGGAAGAAACACACGTGCCCCAGTGTGAGGATGCTCACTTTACTGCCAGGAACGCGTACATCGAGCTTGCATGGCCCTCACGTAACTAAGAAAAACAGGCCCCTGCATATTCAGGTCAATGACAAGGATCTGCAACATCACTTAAAAGTTATTGAAAGCCAAAACATTGGTAATGATCCTGTTACCATACACCAAATTGAACACTGACATCAATACAATCTCTATCCTACTATGCGCTAAACCTCACAGGGTTCAGATTCTTACTCTATTGCAGATTAAACTTTAATACCCCACACTGATTTTACTTCTATATATAAATCCTGGGTCACTTCTCAGCTAAGAGAAGAGTTCACCTATCCAGACACTGATTATTCATTATTTACAGTTTGAGATACTGAGCTATAAGAAAGCACTGTCCTTTTAGTAAATTGTTTAGACTTGCACCAAAGTCATTACAGTAAAAAAGGTAGCTAGATACTTACTCAAGAGGCTGAGCCTTCAAAAAACCCCGCAATATTTCAAAGGAAAACACTATCAAGCACATGCACTCTAGAACAAGCTTTACCTGTCACGGGATCAGCAAAACTGGAGGCATTATGCCACACCAATATCAGTTTAGCCCTTGATTTTAGATATGGACAGCGCTACTCAAGGTTTGTTAAACTCTCCTGGGAGGCCACACACCGACCCCGGCTGTTCTGCTACAGCACAGGCACATCAGGAAACAGGCAAGTTGGCTTCTTTTCCAATAGAAACACAAGGCAAAAGTTTAATGGTTCTCAAACAGACTACAACAAAGGCTGCAGGGAAAAACATTTTATTTCCAAGCAGATTACAAAGAGCAGAGAATATAAGAGTAAAATTAAATTAAAAAAATAGTTGAGTGCATCTCTTTAAAATGATTTGTAGTGTGAGTTACTCACGGGGCAAAGCTACTGGAGAGTTCTGAAGGTCACTTTGCAGGATGCCAATCACATGTGCTGTTTAGACCAGGGTCAACACGGGAGGGACAGACGAGACGTTTTTGCATATAGGCTGCACACTCATTATCAAGCGAGGCTCTGGGCTGCAACTGGACCCTGCCTTTCTGAGGCACCCCCTCCACCTTGCTCTCTCAGTTCCCTCTTGAGCTCTAGACCCAGTTTATTGCTGCTGTAAGTGGGGTCAGTCCGCCTCAGCACCCCGACGGGCTCGGACGCGGAGGAGCGGGCGCGCTGCGCTGCCATGCGCGGGGTTACGAGGGAAGGGGACCGCGGGGCTGCGAGCGGAGCCCCGGCCGCACGGCCAGGGGGAGGCGGCAGGTCGGGGACAGCCACTGCTTCAGCGTGTCACTAAGACTCCCCGAAGAAGCCTGGAGATGCTTCTTCAGGTGGGAAGATGCTCGAGTTAGCACTGCCAGCAGTTCGGAAGGGATTTTTTTTTCTCTCCTATGCACTGGCACCATTGAAATGGAAAAGGCTAAAACAGTAGGATAAGGTGCATTCCTTGTAGTAAAGAGAGGAGCAGCTCCAGCAAGAAAGTGGGGAGAAAAGCCCCACATAGGGTGGAAGACAGTTTATATCCCATTTTAACAGTGGTTGAAGAGTCCAAACACTAATTGCAAGTCAGTCGCCATTAAACTTGGATGACAGCGCAGTTTGGTTAGACAGTGCAGAGCCAGTTAGTGTCTAGCAGCACTCAGCCAGAGGAGGAAGAGGATGAGAAAGTACCGTATCAGGAAGCCTTCCACCCCAGCATATGCTCAGAGGGCTCTCTTCTACCACCTTGGGATCTGTTCTTATCGCTGCATAGATGGCCTCATCCATTCCAAACACACCAAGGCAGATGGTTGCCTTTATGTAGCTCAGGACAAGACTGCCTCAATTTCTGCCCAAAGAGCCACCGTGTAGAAGAGATCTCGTTTAGGGGTTTTTTCCAAAGCAAAACAGTGTAGAAACTACTTCAGCCCTTGTTTCCTATCTAAAACCCAGGAGGTGTCTAGGGTGAAGTAGCCAACAGAGGACAGCCCTGTTAAGTCACATATAGACTGTTCCCTTCACTCACCGCTCTGGACGGGAGCGGAGAGCGGCTCTCTAGTCTGCTCTCCTGCTTCAGCCATTCCCACTTCAAGAAAATGCTTGAACCGTCAGAAGGAAATGGAAATCTAATGGTGCCGTGGACAAGGGTGCAAGAGGCTACGAGTTCCTGCAGGAAAGCAACGCTGTTAGTGGCTAGGGACAGGACAGCACACAAGGCTAAGGTCAGAATGTGAGATGCTTTACAACAGTCCGTCATGCTCCGCTTTCCACAGCTCCTTCCACACCACAGAGACAAGTTGGGCACAGCTCAAAACCAACAACACAGGGTCTCTAGTTTGCCTCTTCTCAGCTTTACTCCAGAGATTGATGCATTTTCAGCCTGTCTCATACAAGGCAAAGGGCACGGAGAGTTCTTGTTTGATATATACACGCGTACAACAGCTAGCGATTTGGCACTCTTGGGGCCTAGGTGGGACGCCCTTTAAGCAGCAGTCAAACAAGCTGGTTATAGGAAAGTGTTAAAAAGCTATTTTACATGTTTGACTGGGAACATTTCCCAGAACTTGGACAGCAACCCTAAGCCACAGCACTCTTCTGTGCTACTCTGTGCACGTCTTCCTATGAGTCCCTAAAAGGGAATAGATCATGTTCTTCACTATCAAAGAACATAGTATTTATATTCTAGAAATACTGTACCTTTTCCATTAGCTCCAGAGAGCCAGACTAGAAGCCATATCCAGAAAAAAGAAAAAAAAATCCTTAAGTCACAGTATATCGATTGTCTCTAAAAATAGGGAATGAAACTAACCGTGGACATTTTGATGAGACAGTACAAAACAGTACCCAGTCCACTTTCAAGTCACTGAATTCATCTCCTATATATCACAGGAGGACGAGGAAGCAATGGAAACAGTTCGTCAGGACAACACCAATCATTAAGGGACCTCTGCGGCTCACTATGTGTCTAGCTCCCCCACTCTTAAAAGCTCTACTCCTCGAGATGAAGCAGCATTCTTCCCCTTCTAATATTGTAGATCACTTTGTTGTTAAAAGTGAAGAGCTCAGTCTATATTTTCTGGTGAATTTTTGCACAATGGAACTTTGTTTCTCTGCCATCCTCTTCTGCTCAGCCCTAACCCCAAACTGCCCTAATGTTCTGTTCAGGTTCAAGCATAAGAGGTGACTACCACGGCCACCAAAGGAGGTGACTTGCACACTCGGTGCCTGGCAGATGGGTTTAAGAGCCGCTGCGTTTCCCAGGGAGCTGGACGGAGCAGCAGGCTCACCCCGGAGCCAGCTCCGCACGCAGGACTGCGGAGCACGCAGGGACGGGTGCTTAGTCTGCACTTTATCCCATCTCTGTTCAGGAGACAAACTGCTCAAAAGAATGGGAAATCCGCTCTGTGCAGACCTGCCTGGCATCCTGAGCAACAAGTGCACTCAGCTGCTTGGAACAGCGGGAGCTGCCTCCTAACCACACCCTCAAGTATTTAGGGCCAGAGACTACATTTCAGCCACTAAAATATGGAGAAGGATTATGGAATTTTTGCAGCTTAAGAAGTATTACTGTTCCTGACGTCACCCTACCAGGAGCGGAAGGATGGCTCCTTGCAGCTGATCTGAGGGGAGGCTACCTTGCCAGCACTGCACAGCACTTAGCCCTGTCCTCTCAAAATACCCACTGCAACGTGGGTACCAACCCGACACTATTTTTTCTCCCCATAACTGAGGTGGGAAACCAAGCTAGAAGTTTGCTTTAGAGTGGAGGTATTGGCAAGCTCGTTGCTCCCTTACCTTTGTGCACTTATTAGAGCACAGTCGTAGGAAGGGATAAAACTGCTCCTCTTCACAACCAACTTACGCATCTGCTTCCTCACAAACACCAAGGTCAACGTGAAGCCCCGCAGGCTTGAGGTCTCTCCAGACCCACACTCTCCTACACTGATTAGGAGCACAGAGGCAGGCAGCACTGTGGCTACTCCCAGAGTCGAGGTCTAACCTAACCTACGCAGAGATTTACACCGCACGCAGCAACCAGGCAGGGCAGACCCTCCTTCACGATACACACAGGTGCTGGTCAAGAGAAGCTTCAAAAAAGTTGCTTGCCTGTACACAAGTTTAAGTTCTTTTACTGTAGTATATATATTTATATATATATATATATATATTTTGGAATAGGGGAGGGACATAGGAGATGGATAAGCAGGGAAGACAAGTTCAAGAAGCAGAGTCACCTCTCCACATCCAAGAGGCTGGTGGCACAAACAACAAGCCTGGCTAGAGTGTCCTCCCATTTCAAGCACAACTGGCTACCTGCTGGCCTCAAAAGAGCAGACTATTTGTTAATGATATAAAATACAGCAACCGTTTAAGATGCAGCAAGGCTGTAAGGGTTGGGGTTTATGATCATGAACAATGCCTGAAGCTACGTAGCTGTGTTAAAAACCGTGAAAAAGCTCTTACATGGCAGGAGTGAGCCACGTGCTGCTCCTGGCAGGCCTTTTCCCCCCTAACGCCCCTCCACCATGCAGCTAGTGCAGTGCATTTGAAGAGGAGGAGGATTTACCTAGGAGTGAAGTCTCACACGCTGGCCACAGAACACCAGGGCAGACCGAGGGCCTGGGCTGGTACCACAGATGCCACATTCCTAGCCTGACACTAAGCTTCCATCAGCAAGCAGACATCCAGGTCCGTCAACAGAAGTTAATCCCCTTCTACCTTCCTAATTTGCAGGGGTGAAAAGTCCAGTGGACTCAAGCTGGAAAGCACAAACAGGGATGAAAACAACCAGATTGCATACTGATCTTTGTATAATGCCCCCCCACCCTCACAGCTCACTCTTCCCCAAATAAAGACACATTGTTCAATGGCATGTTGAAAAGACGTGCTCGTCATTCTTAATAAACAACTAGAGTAAGAATACATAAGAGAAACAGGGTGGTATCTTTATATGATACACAAGTGTATGTTACAAGAATTCCATCAGGCACAGGAGCCTCAAGGTTTAAGGCCTCAATGTCAGGCCAAAAAAAGAAGAGTGTGGTAAAGTTTGTACTTTAACATCTAAAAATGTCACTTAAAGGTCTGAATAGAAATCATTGGGCTTTTTTTTTTTTTTTCCTCTTATAAATCACAATTGCAGTTCACTCTTTCCTCTTCCTTCCAAGATAACAGCAAATTAATGTCCGAGCACAAGAAAAGATATGCCTGCCTCTCCTCCACTGGCTGGGCAGGTCCATCCATCATTCTGTGCCCTCTAGGCTGCACAGGCTCCGAGGAGACAGAGGCCCCAGCCATCCAGGCCAATCCTGTAGTTCATGTTTTCTACATCATAAAAAAAAACAGAGTCAACCAGCAGCTTTCCACAGCTCCCAGCTTGCAGGGGATATGCAGCCTCCAATGGTTCCAACAGTTTGGTGTGTTGGGTAGGATACACAATGGGTAGGTTTTCCTTTAGATTCTTTTAAAGAGAAGAAGCCTAAAAGGGCTTCATAACTACACCAATAAAAAACCAAAAACTTAGGCATCTCCTTTAGTGTAAAAGTCTGTACAATTTATCTTTGCTTGTCCCTCCCCGTCACCCCATCCCACCCCTTCTGAGCCAAGAAGGATGCCTTAGTGCATGGTGCTGGCGTTAGCCACGGCAAGAGCTTCCTGAATCTCTCGTATCACCAGGATCCGGGTGAGCATCTGCTCCATCTGCTCTCTGCTGATCGGCTGGATGGAATACCAGATAGGGCTGTTGGGGGCCACCACCGGCTCCGGAGTCAAGTAAAACGTGTCATTCCGGCCTTTCACACTCTGGGGGCTGCGTGAGGAAGATGAGAAACAACCAGACTAACAGCGTGTCCCGGCAGAGACCCCACCGACGTCCTCGGCCCACGCGTGGCAAACCCTGACAGTGAGCGGCTGGCTCATGGGACAGGCACAGGGACTTGCTGTGTAGGTACAGGGTCACCCCTGGAACAACAGGGGTCCCAGGGCTTTCTAAGCCAAGGACAACTACAAGAAAGTAATTTATTTCACACTAGCCAATATAGCAAATATTTGACCTTAGATTTGTTTCAGAGTAAAAGTCTGAAACCTTAAAAATGCCTTATTTTTTTTTTACAACCAGGCTAGCTACAGAGTTATCCATGAAGAGGAACACATACAACATTAGTGATCAGAATCATAATTTGGACTGCGTCCTCTGAGGCTCACTGTTATTTCTGAAATACTTATTTTTGGTTTACAACTTAATCTGAGTAGAAATCTAATCCATCTCAAGCAGAGGATGCTTCCAAATGACGTGCTTAGAAGTCACAGGCAGAACAGTGAGCTTATGCCAACACAGCAAGTCCTCAGAACGAATACAAGATCAATAGCAGCCAGTTCACAAATCAGCATTTGTCTCTGAATACCAAAGGAGTTCTGGTTACATTACTTTATACGATGACAGCCCAAACAGCACCCTCTCACATCAGCATCCCCAAACCCACCTGTGTACATGTAGGGAAATGCAGAGACGGTGCCAGCAGGGAAGCACCGCCCTGAGAACCACAGCAGCCCTAAGATGCTGTTTAACCCAGCCACCAAGCAACCACGCATGAGAAGAGGAGCTCTCACCATTTGAAGAGGTAGAAGTCATACAGCTTTATTGGACATCTCAGGGGGTTCTCCGGATTCTCAGTCTGCTCTGCATACATGTCATCTGTAACTACAAACGAACCCCCCACAGGGGGGTGTGTGAACCACACAGGTCAGTCAGGTGCTCTGCACAAGAAGTACCACAAACTGGGCAGTGTCACGGAGCCTCAGCACTCACAAGCATCTTTTGACTATGCAGTAGCTGGCAAGAGGCGCAGTGTCGTTCCTGAGCACAGATGTTTGGTCTTCAAAACGATTTTTTGGAGAACTTGCTTTATCCCAGGCCCACTGAATACCACAGCCCATACCCATTTTCACATTTCTCTTCTATCTGCTCCCAAATTCAAAGAAGTTTCACTACTGAACATGTAGATTTTGAGCCAGCAAAGTGTGTGTCTGTGCCTCTGGGAAAGCAGACTACTTATGTAGGGGCTCCATATGTGTGTTTACACAGAACTTGAGTACTTCCAGAAAGAAGTCCTCCCAGGGAGTTTCTCCCCCTGTTCTAAAACATCACATCCAATTGCACCTTTGTCCACAAAAGCAGAACTAAAAGAGAAAAAAGTTATCCTCAGATCTCAATGAGTCCTGCATGCCTCAGACAAAGCATAACACAAACTTAGTGTTAGAAGATATAATGCACTCTCAGAGCAAGCATAAAGAAAACTGCCAACTACCTTCGGCATCGCAGGTTCTCATGCCCCACCTGGAGAGATTTTTATGTCTCTCCAAGCCCAGTAAAAAAAAAAAAGTTACAAAATAAAACTTCCACATACTACCTTTCTGGCCTGTCTGGTGTATGCCAGGAGCCTTCAGATAGCGGATACTCGTGCTTTTATCCTTGGGATTAGAAGGGTTCTTCTTGGTCTGCCTCAACACCTTGGAGAAGGCCAACTTCATATGCTGGTCTACTGTTTTCAATAGGAAGTATCTGAGCAGCAAGATGAGAACACAGGACACTCAGAGGCAAGCAAAAGGTGACAGTCACAACAATGGGGTAGATATCTCTATTCATCATGGGCCAGATGAGCACTCAAACCAGCACCGAGTGAGACACTCCTCCACCAGCAAAGCGTGCAATGGCCAACAGTTCCATTTCCCTTCTTGCTAGCTCATTTCCTTGTTGTACTGTAACTGCTTTGCCTGATGGGGCTGCAAGAGAACTCTGTGTATAACCATTCCAAAATTCATAATCTCACCCTGATCTATGGCAGCAGCTTCCTGCCAACCCTGACAAGGTACTCCGAGTTCCTTTATTAAAAATACGAAATAAACAAATAACGCCCCCACCACCCCCCCACCCACACACCTTCTCTCCTCCTTCTGCACACAGAAACCCAAATACTTACTTTGTATTGAAAAACATCAGTGTAGTGAGCAAGGTGGAAGGAGAGTGAGCTCCTAGCTGCTTACACTCCCACAGCATTTCTTCTGTTACGTGACTGGAGAGGACGTAACCTGCAATAGCCACAAGTCAGCATCATGCCAGGACAGTTACTGCAGGAACTTAAAGGAAGCATGAATCTTAAAGGAAGGAGGACGAGATTTTTTCAGTGTCAGCATTCATTACTATGCAAGCATCTCCTTAATACAGGCACAATTACAAAGGATATATACACATCAGCCTCACGTTATAGAGAATGTCCTCCTGCAGTATGTCTGTACATCCCAAACCAGACTGAAGTAAATAATGCACTTAAAACAGCTTTTAATTAATGGTCTGACTCCAATGGAGATGCTCCTAATCCAATAATATGTGAGAGCACGCAGGCCAGTACAACAAATCAGCTCTTGGCCCTGCACACAGCTTTAGTCAGCACATGGTGCCAAGTGATGTATTTGGACACATGAGTAATCCTTTGATTCTCAGATTTTTTTTTTTCTTTGTGTGGAAGAGAAACACTATACTCCAAACACACGGATAAATAGAAAAACAGCCATCAGTATGAACTCCACAGCTTGTGGAATGACAAAGTACAGATCAAACAGCCAGAGGGGAAACAAAAGGATTCCAAAACTCAGGGTGCTACTTAGGCACCAAGTCTCTAACACTGGCAACATGGGCTACTTTGCTGAACACGAGCAATAGCTTCTTTACTGACATCTAACCAGATCAAAGGGAATGAAGTTGCAGGAAGCCAGGTCTCTGCTCTCCAAAAGCATGATTCCTACTCCAGTTCTCATATACAACTCTGAAAATCTGTGTTTTCAGGGACTGACCGTTCCACCCCTGTCACTATCATCTTCTGGACACAGGGTTGAGGGGAGCTGCATCTGACTGCAGCATGTGAGACTCTAGTCACTCAGTTTCTCTCTTTGAAGCTTAGCTGGTCCTGGAGACTGCACCCATCTGGCTACATGACAGCACTCCCAAAGTGACAATATATGCTAGAGGCAAGATATATTAGTACTTGAGGTGAGGAAGCTTGATTCAGATCTCAAGGATCAGCTGACTTCTGAGTAAGTCAACCTCACAAAACTGCAAATTCCCATGAACCAACCCTCTAGTGGGTGATAAGTGATAAATAATCCCAAACAAGGATGAGGGCTAGAGCATGGCACGTGAAATAACCCCAATATTCAGTGCAGATATTGAGCATCTCAGTGAGAATTGTTATGGGGGACATTAAGCACTCTTGAAGGGTTTCTGTTCGGAACTACGCTCATGCTGTAGTTCAGTTTCAATGCCCCAAACCCCACAAAATTTTGAAGTTCGTAAACAGAAGTTCTTACCAAGAGGAGAAACACGAGGCTGTACGTCCTTAAGAACTTCATGCAACCACTCAGTGAACCGAATATAGTAAAGATCTGAGAAGATGTCATCTACTCGACCGTTTTCAAAGAGATACTGTAAGAGATTCACAACACAGGCCAGTACAGCGGCAGTGAGCACAATCCTTTCAGGCAAGATTTTATCCTAAGAGCCCGTTCACCCCGTCATTCAAACACTTTACAGGATAGCGCTGAGGATCCTTACATCCTACCTAGGAGAGTAGGAGGATGCTTGTCCTGAAGCCAGTACAAAATAAGTAACCTCTATTACTGTGATGGAAATGGTTAGAAAAGAAGGAAATACATCTTACAAACTAGAGCTAGCTGGATTTCACATTATAAATGCATTCACTGGAAGTTATTTTATACAGCTGTCTGGCGGGCACTAAACTCTTCAGACTTGGATGAGGAGAGACTCGCCTGGCTTTCATATCAGACTTTAGCTCTGTTCCTGTAGCTCTTCCAGAAAGGACACTAGTTTTGGCAGTCCAGATTTCCTGGACCATATAAAGCTAAATTTTTGCCTTAAACTTCACTTTCACCATGCTACTGAATTCCATTACTAATAATTCTTCCCATTCTTAACCCATGAAAAAGTGTTATATCTACTAAGTAGATTTCAGACTATTTGCACTTAAAAGCTTTTTAGTAAGCAGTTTTTTTCCCTATTAAACTCAATAAAAGCCCTTTTTTTTAAATTTCTTTAAAAAAAATGCTCTTCACACGTTCTGAGAACAGGCACTGCTCTGCTGCACATCCAGCTGTCCTCCCACCTACCTTCTGAATACACAGGAAGATATAGTAGAGGACGTCTGGATCATAAGGTTCACCATCACCATTTCGAGCTTCCCGTGTCATTAAGCATAGACCATAATTCAGCTCAGCTACAGCTGAAGAGATGAGATCTTCCTGGAACCTCAGCAGCTGACGCCCTGGAAAACAGAATAAAGCCACCTAAAGAGTTCTGATTTTCCAGGCACGATAACCCGGTTCTCCAGCTTCACCACTCTATCCAGCAGGCTCGGTACCATCTCACTCTCCCAGTATAATAATGAAAGCTTAAATAAAGCCTAGATTGTCAGAGCTACTAGAAGGCAAGGGCAAGAACACAAGAGGAAAACTCTCTGCTCCAACCACCACATGACAACTGCCTCTCTTCTCCACACCCACAACAAAACAGTGCCCTGCAGCAACAGAAAAACAGCACCTCCCTGACTGCTCTGCCAAGCTGGTGGGCATCCATAACCATCTTGCTCTTTTGTGCACCACAGTCACACAACATCCCTTTCTATTCAGCCTAAGTGCTCAGCTTAGCATAGACCTCTTTAAGCATGTAGTTATGGTAGCTAGATCATGCAATAATATTAAGTAATTCAAAGTTTAAATCAAAACAATCACTTCTAAAACAGAAGGGTATGTTTCGCAACAGAAGGTTTAACAGTTAAAATTTTGGTCACTGTCTAATCCCTACTTGAAAAGAAATAAAGGCAACATTGTCATGACACTTACTTCCAATAGGTGCTAGCCTGTTTTGGGCTTCCTTTTCCAGCTCTGCATTCTTGGTCTGGGCCCAGCTCTTCCAAACTTCAAGCCCTTCTTCTGGCTTCAGAGAGTTTGGAAGTAGAAGTTCAGGTGAAGTCTGTGGCTGTGGCTGGGGTTCAACTTCAGCAACCTGAACTGTTTGAGCCTATGAAAGACATTATTTCTGTTATATACATATATACACCTTGGTATGCAACAACTAGACAAAACTAAAGTCACGCAGCACTACTACATCTAGCCCCAGGACATCAGCCTTTTACAACACTCTCCTCTAAAGAGAAATTAATCCAAGGAATGCAACTTTTGCTGTCTAACCTGAATTGTTCCTTAAGAAATAGTATTTGTCTCTCCAAGAACTTCTTTGGTTTGAGTGGGCCTCTTTGTCACTGTTTAGTGAATCCATTCACACTGCAGTTTGCTGCATTTAGGTATCTTGCAAAACATCACAGGAGACATGATAGGCAAGACCTCTTCTTGCAGCCACGCTGAGGAGAAGCTAGGCCATACCTTCAAAGGCAAGGATCTTCATGGGGTTAAAATCCTCTTGGGAAGAGACTTCTGTCTCCTCTCAAACATGGATACTCCAAGATTTTGGAGCCGTTTGCTCCGACACCTTCCTGTTGGTTTCACTGAACCATCACAAAAGGCCAACTGCAATCTCTTGATAGGATGCAGGCAGGATGATGATTATACTGCATAACGGGCAGACAGAACACATAGTCTGTACAGCTTATGGTTGCCCTTCACTACAATGGTATTATTATCAACAGTCTTCACTGCTGCATTTCCAGTATTGTCTGCAACTTTTTAAAGAAGCATAAAGCAGTAACAGTCTAGATCATCAGCATGAAAACATATTCAACTGAAATGAAATACTCTCACAAACCACAGAGTCACTGCTAAGGCAGATTAGTAGCTGTTCTGCAAATAGCTAATAGGTCTTCAGACTCTTCGGAAGTTTGCTTTGCAGCAAGACCTTATGCCATCAAGGATTACCACGTCAAACTGAAACTTATTTTACAAGCATTAATGGCATCTATCCAAAAAGAGCAGCAAGACCTATAGTTGCACTCACTTTCTGATCTCTGCAATAGCTGCTCAATCCTGTGCCAAAGAAAAAGTCCCATGGTTATCTTGACTAAGATTAACCTGAAATTTTATACATCCCTTACTCAGACAGCTAATCATTCTCTTCAGCTCCCCTGAATGTTACAGGGGCAGCAATGCTTTCATCAATACACAGGTTTCATTTCTCTTTCTTAAGATCCACCCCAAAAAATGCAAGACTTTGTTATAATAAGCTGTATTTTTTGCTTTGCTACTGCCAAGTCAATTATTAGTGAATGTTGTCCTGACAGTATTACAGACTATAATGAAATTGGTGTAGAGACTTTGGTAATGTTTGTACCTTATTTAGTATTAAAAGACCCAGTTGAAGTAGCAGCCTCAGACAGGAGCTTTCAAACAGACCGACTGCCTCTTATCTTTTGCATCAGTTCTTAACAGTTTTTTTTTTGTTGTTGTTGTTGTTTTCCCATATCAGCCCCTGTGTCACCAGAAGAGTGTACCAGAGCTTCACAGGGAGACTATCTGGAAGGGTTCAACTTTTAATCAAGGCAGTTGGTGACAATGCTCAATTTGTCAAGAAAGCTCCCATTTTAAAGAGGACAGGAACCTAAGGGTGAATTGACACCTCATCTTTTAGAAGCTAGGGTTGTTCCTTGATTCTCCTCCTGAATGCTGTCTCATTGCTCCTCGTGGAACAGAAAGCTTTTCAAAGTCAACTTTCACCGTCAGCCCAACATGGCATTCTTCTCCCCACAGTCCCACAGCTAGCTCATCTAGTTTAAAGGGAAGCAAACGGGCGGGAGTGAATTCATTGAATTAGAAGTTGCTTAACTGACTTACATTTCCCACAAATAGAGCAAAATACTTGCCCAAGTTGGCAGCAGTTAAGCTGACATTGTGGCAGGAACCACAACGCAGCAAGAATGAGGTATGAAAGAGTTACTGGAAGAACTATGCTCATTCCATGGCAACATGTCAAGATTCTCATGATATTCCCACTGCAGCACAATGCCAGAGGACAGTGTGGGGCAAGGAAGGAACTTCCCTCTCAGTCTTGCAGCTGACAGGGACACCCCCAAAGAGTTGGATGTTCACCTATGATAGCTTTCTTTTCCTCCTCTTAAGAGGAAGGATGGATGCCTCCTGGACTTGCATGTCTATTTTGGGGGTTATGCAACACCCTCTACTCAAGGGAATAGTAACAGGAAAACATCTGATATCTAAGAACTGTGACCCACTGCACACAGGGATACAGAGCATTGGAGAAGCTTTGTAAGTGGCATTATAGAAATACTATATGCCATTGTGGCATTCACACTCCAGAAAGTATGCTTTGAGATAACTTAGAATAAGCCTAGAAATCCTGGTTATTAGAAAGGCAAAAAGTCCCATCAATTTAGTTTGGTCAAGTAGCTGACAGTGACAAAGTAATGTCTAAAGGGCAATACAGGATAAAAAGATGTGATACAAAAGGCTCTTTAAACCACACACGCAAAAACAAAAAAGACCTACACACAGCAAGGCCCAAAAAGCTGCAGCTTAAGATACAGCTTTAGAAAAGAGGCATCCAGCAACTGAAAACTGCTCTACAGATGTAAGGAACTCTTTCCACTGAAGAGAGACACTCTAGCCCAACAAGATAACTAAGTTCTGAAACTACCAAATACGACTAACTAAAGCAATCTCCCTTGTCTCAATGCTTACTGCTGAAGTGGTGGGCATATACACCATTTTAAATTATTACAAAGCCAACAGTGTTGCTTATAAATGCAAAGGGATTTATAATAATTCTTATCATCTATGCTTGCAGAATTGGTTATTTTCACCGCCATCCCATTCAAGGAAAAAGCCTGCAACAGATAATCACTTCTGACTTTTTGTTAATAACAAAAAATACTTTTCTTTGCACATATAAGACACGTCATTAATAGCCCTAATTACTCAAGTCTTAAAAGGCATCTTAAAATAACCTTTGGTTTACAGATAGTAATAAAGTCTTCAAAAGACAGCAAAATTTGGCTGCTGTGTTTGCCAAGCACTCTACAAAGACGCTTACTTGCCACTGCTCATTTCTGTTCTTGTCCCACAAGCATTTACTGGAAACAGGACACAGCCTTACAGATAGATACATCATATAGATACATCATATGTATAAACTTAGCTCTGACAGGCAGATTTCCACACTCTAAGCACAGGTTTGCTAAGGTCCCAAGTGCTGCTCATTAATGAAGTAACCAGTGAGATGACTGGTATCTGCACAAAAGACTTTTTGCTGCAATTGTCCCCACTTTCCCACTGCAATCCCTAGACTGGCTCAGGAGAGCACTGCAGAACTCAGAGTACCTACCACAAAGAAGCTAGCAATGAGTTTATATTTATTAACTTACACTAGAAAGATCACCACATAACTTTCTTATTTCATTTTTTTGCATCCCACGATTATATTCCAACATTAACATGGCTCAGTTCTACATCTGTCAGGAGTCAAATGCCATATGTCATACCCAGACTACTGGGATGAGACACATCTCTGCTCCTTCCATACCAGCTGACCACAGATATCTTGTCTCCATAACATTTGCAAATCATTAATCAAGGCCTGGGACCAAGAAGCAGTCCGACTTACCGAGCAAGTGACTTGTAACTGCTGCTGCTGCTGCCCCTGCTCCTGGGGCGTGGGCTGCTGCTGCTGCTGCTGCGGGTCCCATATGTGCACTGTCTGTGCTGTATTCTGGTATGTCCCTGCCACCGCCTGCACTGCCACTGGAATGTGGATGTTGCCATTCATAAACTGCGCTGGAAAGAGCGAGTTAGCAAGAGTCTGCACCACTTCCTCGTGCGAGTTCTTCACGACTGAAGTACTTCCCACCATCTTATCCTTGTCGTCTTCCAGCTTCACGGTAGCCAGCGTCGTCGGCGAGCCGCTGACGTGGACGGCGTTGTAGGCCTCCTGAGGGATGGCGATGTGGGTTATGTTTTGCTGCTGAAGGTCACCGCGTGGTTGAGCGGAGTAAACGGGGATGGTCCAAGTCTCTCCAGTGGGGCTAGTAATGGTCCCAGTGGCACTGTACAGGTGGGCACTGTCCACTGTTAACAAGTCTGGCCTTAAAGAGACATAACTTTGCTGCTGGCCCTGAGGAATGGCCAGCACTGTGGCAACCGGCTGCCCTGAAATAGCATAGGAAACAGTAATAGGCATATCCACTTTGCGTTTCTTCACTGGCTGAAGGACACTAGCAGTGCTGATCCGCCGCTCTCCCTCTCGTGGAGAGCCTTGCTGAGAAGGTGGAGGCGAGAGGGCCCCAACTGTCTGGATCTGTATCTGCTGGCCACCAGTAATGGCCTGTCCTGCCACGAGCTGGGCCTGGATCTGCTGGTGCTGTATGTGTTCCTCCGGGATCTCAGCAGCCTGGATCTGCTGGGCAGTCTGCACATGCTGCACTTGGATTTGAGCTGCCTGCAGCTGAGACGGGCTGGGGCTCTGCAGAGATTGACTCTGTATTGTCTGGGACGCCTGCTGCTGCGCCTGGCCCTGGATCTGCACTTGCACCTGTATCGGTTGCTCTGAAGCTTGATGAACAGCGAGCTGGGGAGAGAGCTGCTGGGCGGAGACCTGCTGCGGTGACTGCTGGACCTGGACCTGAACCTGCAATGACACGAAGGGGCCGTCAGAGATAAGCGAGTGTCGAGGATTCAGCAGCGCGACCGCCCACCAACGTGGCCCATCCCTGGCACGCTCTGCTCCTTGCCACGGGGTTATGATTCCAAACACTAACCCTCCACCAGCCAGCATGAAATCGAGTCACTAAGGGGTGACAACACAGGCAGAGTAAATGTTGCCTTTGACAGTCCTGCACATTTTTCTGTTCTTCTCAGCAGAAACAGAGCAGTGCCTGTACGTTTCTCCTCTGTCCTCAGAAAGATCTATGGGCTCATGCCAACAGACTATCCCTGGAAGACAAAAGAGGTCTCCGGAACTATTTGCATTGCTGCAACGTTATGTCAGCGCAGGCCTTGCTACAGCAAGTCTTTGAGGTCATCTCTGATGTTAGCATCTTGCTACGAGATGCGGAAGCTTTCCTCATTCTTGTTATGCCCTAAAGCCTGATTTTACTGCTTCCAACCCCAGTCCCCAAAATGGCTCCAGGATCACCTGATAGTGACAGGCACTAAGAAATAATAACTTAAAACTAATGCCTGGCCCTTTCCACACAAAGCAGAGAATCACTATTTCAAAATCAAGCATTAAGCAGTATAGTAGCACTGTACAAGCAGATGTCAACACAGGAAAAGCTTTAAATGTAAACTGAATCTCTGTCCTGCTCTAAAGGGCAACATTGCAGCATTTGTTCTTTAAACTTCAGAAATATTTCACTGGCAGTTATAACTAAAGTCCAATTAGTGCTTCACTATTTACTTATTCCACTTAATTCCATTTAATGTTCAAATTATCCAACTGTATTTTTCTCACCTGTGCACTTACACAGCTCTGAATAGGAGAGCTAAAATGTTTTTAGACTATGATCTGAACAGACTTCATTTTAGTTTGAGACGGGGGGAGATGGGGGCAAACAACACCAGCAAGAACTACCACTCACGTCTGCACATTGCAAATGCAAAAAAAACCCTCATCCTTAACTCCCAAAGTCACCTCTAATAAGTTTTAAAAACTTCTAAAATATTTGCAGCCACTTAAGAGTTATCAAAGAAAACAAAGGAAAAAAAAAAAGGGAAAAAAAAAGGCAGGCTTGCAGAATGCATCCTTGCACACCTATATATACATATATAAAAATAAATATTTATATTTAAATCATCCCCTGTTAAGAACTAATTCCATCCCCAGGAAGAATAGCAAGTTTTAAGGCTTCCTGCTGAGAGCAATATGCAGTATTCTGTAACTCACATGATGTGCATTTTACGCAATTTCCAGCAAGGTAACAAGAAACAGATGACCTTGTGCCAGCATGACAGTTTAAAAAGCTGCATCAATGAATGAGTTGATCAGGCAGTTACCTGAAAATGATGAAGTCACCTACAGAACACACTATTTAGGTTCTGTTTTGATGCTTATATCATACTGCCCTACAGATGGGCAAAAAAGAAGTCCATCTTCCCTGCAGTGTGTTTGCAGAATCTGCACAGGCTGACTAACACCTTAGAAATCACCTTTATGCACAGACAATTTTAGATGATAGTCCTGCTACTGCTTTAATATACACAATGCTGCCTCTCACTACCTCAGACTGGGCAAGACTTTCAATTCTTACTGCTGGCAACAAAAACAGTCTGCTCCTGCACTCAATTTTACCATTCAAGTACAACTAGAAAGATAGCAGTTTAAGCAAAAGGCATCTGCAGAAATAAGAACAACCAAGTTGAGATTGCATTTATTTATTTATTTTTATTTTCCTCCAGCTTTTAGATCCTAAGCTTACTATCCATAAAACCCATGAGCAAATTCCACTGTTTTAAGGAGGTGAGAAATCATGACCTTAGGCCATACAATACTCCCCTAGACATAAATCACAACCACTAGAACTAGGATTTCTTGCTACTGCTTTTAAGTTCATGCAGCATTATTGTTAATACCCAAGGAGTAAGCCCAGACCCAAGCAAGATGATAAAGTCAGATTCAAAAGGGGAAAAAAAGAAAACATACACACACACAGACACACACACAGAGACAGAGGAAGCTCTCCATACTGCAAGCAACTATCATTTTTTTGACTACAGGTCTAGAAGATTAAAGTTTGATAGAAGTACTATCCAGAAGTTTGATGAACTATTAGCTGCCTGGAGAATCAAAATCAGTAGAAGTCAGGGCAGGAAAAAAATAACGCTCTAGCAAGTAAAAATGGCTCTTTTATAGGCTTGAAAGTGAATCTTTTGTTACATTAAGCTCAAAACCACATTCTTTATAGGACTGAGCACATGTAAAAAGAAAATAAGTAACTCCATGAGCAGGGAACAAACAAAGCCTGCTTTCCAAGAATTTCTTTTACGCCTCATGATTGATAGACTAACTCCAAATAAAACTTGCAAGAAGAATATTCATGTCTGCCTTGTCTAATTTCCTGTTTGACAGAAAATCCACACTGCAGAACTGCAGCTCTGAAATAATTAATTTTAAAGAATTTGCAAGCAAAGGAAATCTCATCTGTGGATTGATTGGATTATTTAGCATTTCCCAAAACCTAACTTTAATTGAAATTTCTCTGCTGGTTAGGATATTCATACCAACTCTTGCCTGCATTAATTTTCCAATATGTAGCCTGTCCTAGAGAACCAACATGCTCTCTTAGATGCTTATTTTCCTGAACAAGACTTTGTTTCCTGAATCCATGTTGATATTAGCAAGTAGTGTGATACAAAAAGCAGATTTTCAGAGCAAAACTAAATGACCTATCACCCCTGTACTAAGCATTCCGTGAGATTTCACTTCACACTGACATGCTCATTTTCCAGGCCAGACTAGACCTCTCTGCAGCAGAACTACCTCTTATGGTTTAGTTTCATCTGAAGGGAATCCTCACTGATAGGCTCCAGTTCAGGAGTGGTACGCAGGGGAAGGCAGTGGATTTGGTGCAGGAAACACACTTTAAAAACCTCAAACCACCCTAGCTTCACCTCAAACTTCTGCACCTGAGCAAGCTGACTGAAGGACAAAAAGGTAACGACAGTAAGAACAGCAATCTCAAAATTTTCAGCCCAGCTTAAAAGAAACTAGGCTTAAAATACACTTTCCTCAAGAACTGTCCTAAGCCAAAGTGATTCCAGAATTTAAAATATTAACACTGTAATAAAGGGCTCCTTTCTACATCTTGCCAAAGTTACCTAACACATGCATGCACATATGAAATAGATCTGTAATACAGTAGGTAAAAGCACCGATCACTCAAGTAGCAGGAAATGTTGAACTTGTTATACAACTGCTTTACAGGAAGTGCTTTGCTATCTACCAAAGTAAACAAGGTCTATGGGGAGTGTACAAGTCAACTGTTCAGAACAACTGCCAGACAGGCGCTCACTCTATGTTTTCCCTCTGCTCGTTCATCAACTTCTGTGAGATAACTCCACTAGCCAAAAAAACATGCCTTTTATGTGTCTGAACAGTTCAACATCAAGACTATGTCCTCAAGATATGTACCGCGGCAGGATTTAGATCCAAGACACTTAAAACACATGAACTAGGGAAAGTAAAACAGTTCCCCCTCTTAAATCTCAATGTCTAAGAAGGGCCATCTTTGAAAACTCTACTCTTGACTACAACCATACTTTGAAGAGACACGCTCAGACCTAGCAGCTAGTAATAAACAGTATTTGCTACACTAAAGTATTATTTGGGGGCTTTGGAAGATAAATTAAAGAGAGCCCTACTTTTTGTTAGAAGAGAGGCTAAACTTCAGAACTAAGGTAGGAGGCAGAGGAGGGAGAAGGCCACATCCAAAGGGAACGAAAGATACTCTTGGCAGAGCTAGAGAAGTTTTCTTCTGGATTACTCTAGTGCATCCTCCCCTGCCTTACTTCACTAATACCAGCCAGCTTTCTATAATGGTCTGAAGTCACAGAACAGAGATTGGGAAAAGACTAAAAACAACTAAATGGCAAACAGTGAACATAAGAAATTATCAGTTAACAAGACATAAGCACTTAACAGTTTATGTGGTTTTTTAACCATTCTCTATACAGGTCCGCAGCCTTGCTCAGCTGTAGCATCTTCTCTTAATCTCAGTCCAAAGAGCTCTTGTTCTCTAGCCAAAATCTTGCTAAAGGGCTGGAACTGAAAAACTTCCCTGTATGCTGTGTCTAGACCTTACTCTCCGATGATATTCTTTCTGCTAAGTCTGGGGAAGAAGAGCAAAGAGGCTCATTAGCCTCTGCACAAATGCCCTATTCAATAAGCCAGTAAACATTAACACGCTTTCACCCCAGTATCATTAATTCCATATGAGCTCAATGCACAAGGCCATCTAGCCACGACCTTGCAAAAGGCAGAACCAGGAAAATCCTTACTTGACTGAAGTAAAACACAGCTCTTCCCAACTAGGACAGCACAAAGTAAAAGTACGTCCATTTGGGAAACAGAATTGTTTCTTAAGATTGATAACGGCACCGCTGTGATACCGGACATAGAAGGAGCTTCAAGGCACTTAGACTTATGTAAAGCTTAACCAGACAGTTCCATCTACTCAATTTTAGGGTTAACAGTGTCTGACAATAGTCTGTTGAACCTTATCAACAACAAAACCCTAAGATATTCAAGAAGGAATCTGAAAAGTATTCTAGACGCAGTCCTTCAAACAGAAAATTTATTTTCCCAGTATAAATAAAACCAGCAAGAAAGCACTGCTATCATTTGTCCACAGTGAGATCCAGGATGAAACCTGAGCACTGTCTATGTCTGTCTATGATCATAAGGTTGTCATCAGCACTTGGAACTGTGAGGCTGCATCCAACTAGTTATATTATTAGTCACCTTCAGCACCACTATCACACAGCTAGACTTCAGCACTTTGGTTTTCCATTGACTTGCAATTGGGTTAACAGGAACTAAGTGGATTATCGAGTCGAGTACTGAGATGACAAGTCTGATCAAAATCTAAGAGGTTTCAGAGGATGAACCAAGTTTCTCATGAGATAACACAGGCAGCGGTTTAGCAACCAAGGTGCAACTCTAAAAGTAGCTCAATAGCCAAGCTAATACAAAAGAAACAAAAACAGGATGAAAGACTGTTTTCAGCTCATATTAGTCTGCAGCTGACTTCCTCATGGTCCACATCCAAATTCTTTGGGTTTTACTGGCTAAGGTTCTGTGGCTGTGTAAACGAGCTGGATCAGATGCACTGCTCTGGTCATCCCAAATCTGTAACAAAATCAACTTTGCTCAGGCACCATGCTGTGTCACAGCAACAGTCTGGAGAGAGGTGAATGCTAAACCCTGGTTTTAAAGTTTATCGCATCTTGATGAGAAATCTCGAAAGAGATAAGAACATTGAATCTCTTGCAGAGGTGAAAAGACACTTTCCCATCTCAGACCTTGCCAAACAGCAAGGCTCATTCATTTGCTTCAAGATAATTCCAGACAGTTGCTGAAATATAAGTAAGCCCAACCGCTCTGATGATACCACAAAGCTGCAGTCATATCTAGTACCAGGTTATGACACACACGGGTTTGGGAACAGACCAAAGGAAGCTGCTGCAATGCAATAAAAAAATACTAATGATGGCTTGTACTCACAGGCACGAAAGCAGGGATTTTAAAGCAGAGTCACATCAAAAACAACAGGGAAGAGCACAGACAACATTCCTTAGGCAAGTTGTGCAAGGGCTGATTTTTGCTAAGTACTTTTCGTAGTCCCTAAAGTGCAGACCCTTTAGTTTAAAAAATAGGAACAGAGCTCTGGCAGCAACACTATGGTTATTTTAAAGAAGGTCAAGTCCTTTTTTTCTAGAGCGTATGATATATGACCTCTCTCCCCATGTGCCTTATGAGAAGGTTTCAAAGGGCCAAGTCTGAACTTTGCATAGTTCTGAAAGGAGGCAGCAGTAGGAAAAGAACATGTACCCTGTACTTTTTCTTCCCCCCCACCCAAGTGGTTTGATGTCTTTAACATCTTCAAAACTAAGGTATCAATCTCAAAAAATAAAATTGCAAACTCTTACTTCTAATGAAATTGAATTTTTTGACTGCAAATCTCTAGTCGGCAGAACCAGAAGCATTCTTGTCAGTTTTAAGGGTCACGAAGAGGTCCAGTTCATCCATGCATGCTTTTCATTCTCCCAAAGCCAAACGACACAAGTTATTGTAGGGCAGCAGGTTAGGGCAGGGACAGTTAACATTCATTTACTTTTCAGAGAGAGGAATTGCAGGTGAATTACTCTGTGAAATAGGTAACTCCATCTTTACTGCAGCATGTCAGCATGCATGTGAGCTGTTAACAAGCCTATTGTTTTGATGGCAAGTTCACACTACCTCCTTATTGGTTTAAAAGGGAAAAGTTCACAAATTTAGATTTAAGCTACAGAAAAGAAAAAGATTCATACCTGAAATGTATGAGGATTATACCTGCTGCAAGGTACAGCCATTTTGAGACACATAAATGCCTTAGCAAATGCTCTGTAGGCTTATAAGAAATAAGACTGGAGGACCAAAGCGATTCTATGTTTTTTTTTGGTGGTGGTGGTGGTGTTTTTGTTTGTTTTCCTCTTGATGCTACATTTGTTTATTTAATGCCTTAAAAAAATACTGTAATATGTATTAAAAATTGTAGATGACTCATTCCATTTTGCAAATAAGCTTCCTTGACACGCATGTATCTTTTAGAAAGTCTTTGTTGAAAGATACCTTCTCTAATTGATAACATAATCAACTTCCCCTACATTTTCCCCTAACTTAAAGGCCAGTTCAAGAACAATGACATTCCCAATATTTAAGTGAAATAACTCTAAAGAGTATTGATTTTACCAAAAAAAAAAAGTGAAGGAGTTAAGGGGTTAGATCCCATGCACACAACTAGGCAGAGAAATGAAGACCAGCGGTGGGGTATTTATAGCTGCTTCACAGAGTGCAAGGGCTTCAGGGAGTTGTGTACATGCCAGAACTGTCAACCATTTCTCAAATAGGTTACACCACTACATTGCTATGTATGCTGCTCCTCCTGCAGTGGGGCTCAATGGAGGCAGAATCAAAGGAGAAACTTGCTAACAAACTCGTTAAGTGAAAGTGAAATATATATAAAAGTATTCGGTCCCGTCTCTTCAATACTTGCCTGTGGTTTCAATTTAGATGTGAGTTGGGTCTAAACACTATTCTGTGGGTTAGCAGCAACATTCAGAGGTGATTTAAGATGCTTACCTGGACTTGCTGTGGTTGCTGGACCTGTATCTGCTGCTCTTGCTGAGTTTGCTGCTGGACACTGGTTGTCACAGGACAAGCAAGTTCAAGCAAAGACCCGGCCACCTCTGTGCTGTCCGTGTAAATGCAGTTGCCACCTTGCTGATACACCATGGTGGTCGTGGCTGTCTGCTGAAACTCCTGCAGAGCTTCAGGCCCCTTGGAAGCAAGGGAGTCCAGGAACTCCTTCATCCTGTGCTGGGGGATTGTTCGCGCTTTCACACGGATGTATTCTTCAAAGGAAATGGTGTTCTCCAGAGAATTATTCATATTGCAAGGTCCTTAGGGTTCCTTAAAAAAGAGAGAGAAAGAAGAAAGGTAAACTCTTAACTATAGCACTCCTACTGTGCAAGGATATTCCCAACTCCAGTAATTCATTTCTCACACTAAGTACCATATGAAAACTAGCAAACATGCACAGCCAGATGCCCCGAGACAGATGCTTTAGTTTTACAAGACATTTTGTGCTAATACACTTTTCTTTAATCAACCCTAGGGAAGTCTGAAGGATAACCACATGTTACCATGATACCTATTTAAAGAGCTCACAGCCACGAGAAGCCTTCCTGTAGCAGTGTATTAACACCCATCAGGGCAGCACTGGAGCAGGCTAAATCAAGTCACACTGTTTCATTCGTTAGCAGCATGCAGCCTTAGTGACAGCAGCCTAGAAATCAATTCCTGTGCCCTGCTCTGCAGCCACCGAGGTGGGAGAAGGAAGCAATGAGTTCTGGCAGGCCATGCAGCTCTGTTCTAAGCAGCTAATGGGAAGCACAACGGAAGAGAATCAGATGCAGCGCGGAGCAACGCTGCCATCAGGACTAGGACAGCCCTATTGATTTGAGCCTAACAGGCAAAAGGGAATGTGCTCTGAAATTAAGAGATTCCTCACACTGCAAACCGGACACATGGAAAGGAAGACTCTGGAAGCGACAGAGGCAACAGCAGCAGCAACTCCTGATATCCCTTTGTTATAGGAAGGGGTTACTATGATACATGCCATGCAGGAAAACAAAAGAGACGGAAAGAAAACGAGAGCAGGGAGAGAGTGAGAGCAAAGAAAAAAAAATCACCAGAGAACATGAGAAAGCTCTAGCGTTGCTCTCTGACAGCATTCTCCTCTCTGTTATTGACTTATCTTGTTTAAGCCCACAAATTACTTCTGCAGTGAGTATACAGTTAAGGCACTAATTAGTTCTGAAGTAGGGTAAATATATTTGAGTTATAACACTGCCAGCTGCTGAGATGGTCATGAAAGGTATGAAACAACACAGGATTAGAAGAAATTCAGTACAGTACTGCACTACCAATATAGTATTACTGTAAAAGCTGTGGAAGGGTAGAAAAAAAATGACAATCACCACTATACGTACATTAAGAGTGTAATTCTAAATAAAACAGGTGTGAAAAGCAAAACCACTTATGTAGTTTTTCACAGTGACTTAAGTGGAAACAAGACAAAATATTTGATTAAAAACTAGACTTCGGCAGCCTGGTGCAAATGGAACTTAGTTCCAGGCTCTCAGCAGTGCTACGTTTAAATGTAATGGTGCTCTAAAAATTCAATTCCAATTCCCTAAAAAATCAAGATGAGATGCACTGGTTAACCACTCTTTCCTGCTATGTGACAGCAGTGAAACCCCCAGAAATTTATTTCACTGCTAACACACCAGACCAGGGTCAGAGAAGACAAGAGTACCAAACCTGAGGGGAACACCTGAGCTAGTTCTTGATGATTATACAATTTACGGGGTCTTCTGAGCAACGAACATCGCTGTATTAGATTACTAAAGATAATATTCTTAAAACATGCATCACTGCTTAGTGATGAAAAGCACGTGCTAATGGAGATCAAAAAAAAAAAAAAAAAAAAAAAAACAGCACACAGGGTTCCACCAGAGCTAGACAAAGAAAGAAAAACAGAAGAAAACACACTTCTTCCAGCAGTTTTGACAAACCTTGAAGCCAGCTCTGTGTGACAGAGCTTAGTTACTGACTCTAGAGAAGTTTCTCCATGAGGCACCCAGGAACAAGCTAAGTATCCCCCTCAGCTCAGCACCCACCAGGGGTAGCAACACTAATGGCTCCGTCAATGCACTGTATATTTCTATAGGACACATTCTTAGCCCTTTCCCAGGGGACTGCTGCCTATATGCCTACACTGGAACTAAAGGAAGAATGACCTTGTTAATCCATCTCCAGTGACTCAGGGCCTTTACCAAATGAATTTTACACCTAACTGCAAGAAGCTCCTTTGGTTCTTTGAAGGTGGGAAGTGCAGAATGAGCGATTAGCTTGCCCAGTTTTCCTGCTTACAGCTTGCAAACACTTGACTCTGGCACCACAGCTGGGCTTTCAGAAGCGAGTAATCATTTTGCACGCCCACTTAGGGATGCATTAGTGGACCCAGCTTTCAGGGGAAAAACTCTTCCAAAGACTAAGTCTCAAGGATGCCAAGCTGGGAGCCCAGAAGAGAACACTACAGGTGCTATGGGATGCTGCAGTGATGCGTGTGACAGCTGGCTGCTGCTGAACAGCATGGACCCACCTCTCAGCAAAACTCCTGCCTACTTCCTTGCTCCTGCATTAGGGCTTATTACAGTGCAAATGCTCAGGGAATCAAGTCACAGGAAGCTATTTGCTTTCTGCTAATTGTGTCAAGGGAGAGATCAGGGAGACGAGCCGGGCCACTGTTTTCCATTAGCCCTAGCAGCTACACAATGTCATCAGCCTGCCTCCTGGAAAGACTTGTACGCAGGAGCTCGATGCTTCAGCTGAGAGCTGCTCCTACGCACGCTCTGCCACCGAGGCCAGGAGCCCCAGTCCATAAGCAACAGCCCCAAAGCCCAGGAAGAGTCCACTGTCAGGCATTTCTTCACCCACCTCTTCCAACCACCAAGGAAGGTGAACATATATAACTGTCTCCTTGGCTTATTTACTTCATCTTAACTGCTTCTCTTTAGCAAGCATCAAAAATCAAGAGCCTGACAAGGCTCCTGTGGGCCTTCCCCCGTTACAAGTTGTTGGAAGGAAGCTCCTGTCAGTTTGAAGGCTCCTTGGGAAATGTCAAGGAAAACAGCACTTCAGAGAACCCCGTGCAGAAGCAGAGATACCAGATCTAGAAATTCAGGAAAGTAACACCATATTTAGAGATTTTAATAATACTGAGAAGATCTGGAGGGCAGGTAATAACTGTATTTCTAGCCAAAGTCTCCTTTAAGGCCCAACAGTGCATTCAGTAGGTTTTTGTACTCCAACACATGTAGCTTACCACTGCAGTTACTCCTTTTACTGTCAATTATTAAATGAGTTTATGCATTCTATAGAACTAGTAAGCACCTGTTAAAAGTAGCAAATATCCATCCATACTTAGCAGCATGTTTTTTTAGTACTCTATTTTAAAAACGGAAAAAAAACACCAAGTTAAACTTTCTTCAGTATAGGGACATAATTCCTCCCTGCTTAGGGTAATGACATTTCCCAGGAAAAAAAAAAAAAGAAAAAAGAAAAAAAGTTCAAGAAACTCTTTGGAGACCATGAGCACATATGGTTAGTTCATAAAACTTTGACCGAGGTTACTGCAAACACACACACAACTTGCAGCATGTGGACAATCTGGACTCACCAGTCACCATGTTGCATGTATTTCTGCTGCTCTTGTCCTGAGCTCTTAGACTTGTAACGTTCTGGAGAAGACAGAACAAAGAAGCCCTTTCCATCCCCAGTTCCTCTTTATTAAAGACTTTATTTATTTTTTTAATAATTCCAGTAGTGAAAAAAAAAAAGAAGGAAACGAAAGAAACATAGGAGAGAAGGCCAGGATCGCCTAGCAGCCCTCATTTAGGAATTGCGAGGTGCCCAATCGCTAACCGCCCGCTGGCTCGGCCTGCCGGCGGCGCAGGGCACCGGGGCCGGCCGGGCGCGGCGGCCGCTGGCCCGGCCTCCCTGACGGCAGAACTTAGAACAAGGCAGCAGCAGTGACAGGAGCCAGAGTCCCCCCGCTGCGGCCCGGGAGCGGCGCGGCTCCCCCTGCGCGGGAAGGGGGCGGCGGCGCCGGCTCGCTGCCCGCCCCGGCCCGGAGCCGCCGCCGCCGCCGCCCGCGCGGCCCCGCGGGAGGCGCCCGCCGCGGGAGCCATGTTGGGGGCTTCGCCGGCGACGGCGGCCGCCGAGGGCCGCGCCGAGGCCGCTCCGGAAGGCGCGCGCGCCCCCGCCGCCGCGCGTGCCCGTGCGTGGGGCGCAGGGAAGCGGGGCCCCGCGGGGAGGCGGGGGGGGGGGCAGGCGCGCTCCCGCGGGGCAAGGGGCAGGCGCGCGCCCGGCAGGCGGGGCCGCGCCGCGGGGCCGCGCCGCGCCGCGCCCTCCCCCCCCGCTCCCTCCCCGCCGGGCCCGCGCCGCCCCCGGAACCGCGGCCGCCTCCCCCCCGCGCGGTCCCGCGCGGTCCCCGAGCCCCGGCGCGGCCGCGCGCCCCCGCGGCCCGGCGGCCCCGCTGCGCGCCCCGGCGCCGCCTCACCCCGGCCCCGCCGCCGCCTCGCGCCGCTGCCGCCGCCTCGGCCCCGACTCCGCTCCCCTCACAGCTCCCTGGGCGCCATCTTACATTCAACCCCCCGCAGCCAATCAGCGCGCCGCGCCGGCCTCGCGAGAGCGCGGCCCCCAAGCCCCGCGAGAAGGCCGCCGCCGGCACCGCCCCGCGCCTTAAAGGGGCCGCGCCGAGAGCGCCGCCCGCAGGGGGGCGCCCTGGGCGCTCCCCGCCATCCGGGGGGCAACGGGGCCCTGCGGGGCTGGTGACACCCGTGGGGCTGGGTGGGGGGCACGAACAGCCCCATGGCGCCAAGGGCCAGCAACGCCCCATATGTCCCCATCCCACGGGGCTGGGCAGGGGACGCACACGGGGACACCCACGGGTCGCGCGTGGGGCTGGAGTCCCCGAGGGACAGGGGCACAAGCAGCCGCACGGGGCCGAGCTCGGGCGGGCTGCGCCCCACGGAGCGGCCCCCGCGGCGCAGGGGCCGCGCGGCCGCCCCACGCGCCAGCTCCCCGCAGGGGCCCCGCGGGCCCCGGCTCTCCCGGTCCCGGAGCGGGGCGGGCAGGGGGCAGGGCCCGGGCCCCTCCGTGCGGCTGGAGGGTCCCCCTGCCCCGGGCCGGGCCCGGCTGCTTTAACGCGCCCATGTGCTCGGCGCAGCCTCCCGGCCCCTCCGCCGCTTAAGGTGGCCCGCGGGGCCGGGCAGAGGCTCCTCCGGCGCCGCCGCAGGGCCGGGGCCCCCCGCGCCCGGCACCGCAGGGCGGCGCGGGCCGAGCCGGGGGCCGGGACGCAGCCTCCGCGGCCCCCGGCCCGGCGCTGGGCAGGGGCCGCCCGGCTCGAGTCCACCTTAACCGGGCCGGAGCGGTGCTGTTTGTACACAGCCGCGGCCTCCCGCTCCTGCCCTCCCCGCCGCCGCCGCCAGCGGGACCCTGCTCTGGCCTTCACCGGGGACCCTGTCCCAGCCCGTGCTGGCCTGGGATGCGGGAGCAGATCGGCCCCCTTGGAGCGCTGGAGGCCACGCAGCAGGGCCAGGCCCTGGAGCACGGATGGAGGGCAGGGCGACCCTCCCTGGGGTGCGTCAGCCCCACATGATGGGGGCCAACCCTGAGCCCTTGCGTGCTAAGGCAGAGCTTGTGCCCCCTTCCCATGCCCCCCCGGGGACAGGACGCAGTGAGAGGACAGAGGCGGTTGGCTCTGATGCTCCAGTTTATTGAGGTGATGCTGTCGCGGGCGCTGCGCGGCCCCGTGGGGTCGTGCTAAGGCAGCTGTGGCTCTCGCGGTGTGCGGGGACAGGGCCCTGCCCGGCGGCGCGGGGCAGCACCGTGCCGGGGAGCGTCCCCAGAGCCAGGCAGGGCGGCTGCAAGCGGCAGCGGCGGCTTCCTCAGTCCTTCCCAGGATCCTCCTTCAGCGTCACCGTCCGGTTGAACACGAGCTGCGGGGAGGGAGGGAGAGCTCTGAGCAACGCGACGCCCGTGGGAACAGAGTCGCCTGCCTCTCCCAGCCGCACCTTCCTCTCGCTGCTGTCGGGATCCACGGAGAAGTAGCCCAGCCGCTCAAACTGGAACTTGCTGAAGGGCTGCGCGGACAACACGGATCTGTCGACCAGGGCGGTGTCCACCACGCGCAGGGAGTCCTGCAAGGGGGACAGGAACACTCAGCAGTCTAATGGGTGCAGCCGATGCCCCTCTGCCCCCAGCCCTCTGCGCTGAACCCATCCCGCCCCTCTCCCTGGAGCTGCTGGGGACAAACCAGGGCCACACAAAGGCAGCAGCAGGGTTGGCCCTGCAGCAGGTGCCTCTGGTTTGGGGGCAGCAGGGTCCCAGCTTCCCCCAGCCTTTTGGACCCTTCTGCTACTACTCACAGGATTGAGGTCACTCAGAAATCCCCCGGGGACCTCTGCTGGGTCCTCAGGATTTTTGTGCAAGAACCTGCAATGAAAGAGGGGCTGTCAGCCCAAGTCCCCAAGCGAGGGGCAGCTCTGCCCCTCGGCAGCCCGGGGGCAGCCACGCTCAGAGCCCCACAGCAGGATCGTCCCCACCAAGCACCGGGGACATCTCTGCTGCCAGGTGGACGTGGCCTTTCCCAGGCACCCCTGAGACCTGCAGTGCTGCCCAGGAGCAGCGTGTCCCTTCCCCATGGGGGACACGGAGCCCTGGCACGATGCACGAGGCAGGGGGATGCAGCCAGGGTGCCAGCATGGCTGCAGGGAGCGCAGAGCCGGCAGCGGCAGAAAGCTGCTGAACACGCGGCTCCAGTTTCAGCTGCCAAGAGGCAGGCACTGCCTCAGCAGGGCTTGCTGGCACCCGGCCACGCTGCCAGGCCGGGCTGCAGCAAAACCCAGCGCTCTGCTCCGCTGACCCTGCGCCCGGGCGTCTGCGGGCAGCCTGGGTACTCACAGGCGCTCGTAGAGCCGCACTTCACACGCCAGCGGCTCTGACACCCAGTGGATGAAGGCTTTGGGCTTGTCCGCCACGTCTGCCTTGGTGCAGGTCACCTCCAGCTCCATCACGCGCCCGCTGGCATCCTGGGCAGGGCGAGACGAGTGAGGCAGGTGCCCCGTCGCTGCAGAGCAGCCCTGGGGCAGCACTGCCAGCCCCACAGCCTGGGGGCGAGCAGGCAGGGGGCTGCCCCACTCTGCACAGCCCTGCTCCTGGCCACGCTGAGGACAGGGCCGTGTCCCCACCACACCTCCTCTCCACAGACCCCAGGCACCATCGCTGCCTTTCCCAGCGGGGCTCAGCTCTGCCTGACACCCCACGGCCCCTGTGGGCAGCCTCACAGCAGCAGGGCCCGGTCACCCACCTTGATGACGTTCTGGACAGCGATGACATAGCCAGTGTGTCGCAGCCCCACCGGCTGCCCCGGGGCCAGGCGCTTGTAGCCCTTGTCCATGTCCTGTGGGACAGGTCAGCAGTGCAAGCGGGTGCCCAGCGCAGGCCCTGCTCCCGCTGCGTCCCTCCATCCCCAAAGTGGTGTCCCAGGAGTGAGGGCAGAACAGCCTGATGTGTGCAGAGGTCCGTGCTCATCTCACCTCCCTGAAGTCTGTCTCCTCGATGTAGATGGTGGGCTGGAAGGGCACTTTATGGAAGCCTCTGGTCTCATCAGCTGGGAAGTTGGGCACAAGCACCTCGAAAGGCTGGGGAGGAGCAGGGTGAGTGTTTGCCCAGGGCCTCCCACCCCGCACCCCAGCCTGAGGCTGCCTCACCTCCGGGGCAGGGAAGTTGGTGATGGTGACCTTGAGCGGCTCCAGGACGGCCATGGCGCGGGGGGCCTTCTCGTTGAGCACCTCCCGCACACAGGCCTCCAGCAGATGTGGCTCCATTGTCGTCTGCGCCACCGTCACACCGACCTGCGGGACGGAGCGGCGTCACCGCGCCAGCTGAGGGACACCGAGGAACACGGCCTGTCCCGCACGGCCGCACGGTGCCTACCCGCGCACAGAAGTTGTTGATGGCCTCGGGGGGGAAGCCTCGGCGGCGCAGAGCCGTCAGCGTGAAGAGCCGCGGGTCGTCCCAGTCCCTGCGGAAACGACGACGTGACAGCGGAGCGCGCGCGGAGCGAGAGCGCCCTGGCTGCGGCCTCAGGCCTACCTGACAGCGCCCGTCTCCACCAGCCGGATGATCTTCCTCTTGGAGACAACGGTGTAGAGGAGGTTCAGGCGCCCGTACTCCCACTGCACGGGGCAGTAGACGTCCAGCGCGTTGCAAAGCCAGAAGTAGGAGGACCGTCTGCAAGGCAGGCACAGATCCAACCCAGCTCAGCTTCGTGCTGCTCTACAGCCCATGGACACATGGTCTTTCTGCTCGGCCTGGCCAGCTCCCCGCTGCTCCTCAGCGTTCCAGCCCCCACCAAGCTGCACCCAGATGTTCCCCGTATCAAGCTGCAAGGCTGCCTTGCCCAGCGGGCTCCAGGCTGCGCTGCATGCGGCGCTCACCTGGCCTGGAACTCCTTGGTGCAGAGGGAGTGCGTGATGTGCTCGATGGAGTCGCACAGGCAGTGCGTGTAGTCGTACGTGGGGTAGATGCACCTGGCAGGCAGGCGCAGTCAGCCCCGCTCCCGGACCCGGCACCGGCACCGCTCCCTGCCGGTCACCGGGATGCCAGCCCGTCCTTGCCGCGCGCACCGGGATGCTCCCCTACCACTTGTCCCCGGTGCGGTGGTGCGGAGTGAATTTGACACGGTAGGCAACGGGGTCCATCTTCCCATCCTCCATGAGCAGCTTCATCCGCAGCGTGGCCTCCCCCTCCCCAAACTTGCCCTTCCGCATGTCCTGAGGAGATGGAAGAGGCCGTCAGCCGGGTACAGCCCCGACGGAGATGCAGAGGCTGCAGCCGGCCGGGCAGCACCTCGAAGAGCAGAAGCGACTCCTCTGCGGGCCGGTCCCGCCACGGCGACGGTGGTGGGTTGTGGCCCTTGATCTCCTCCACCTTCTGATGGCAGACATAGGCCTGGCCCCTGCGGGGGGAGATGTGGGCACCAGCTGTGAGCAGCACGGCCCCTCGGCAAGGAGGAGCCAGGCGGCTGCCCTGGGCATCCCCCCTGCCCCGGGCACTCACCTGCGGATGAGCTCCAGGGCCCAGGTGTAGAGCTGGTCAAAGTAATCTGATGCGTGGGTCACTGCGTAGGGCTGGTAGCCTGTGGGCATGGGGAGCCATGAGGCATCAGGTTGGCCCCGTCCTGCCCTGCACCCCCTGCTCCATGAGGGAAGCAGCTGGGGCAGACATAGAGTAGGCAGGGGCTGCCCCCGCTCCCAGCTGCAGGCAGAAATGCCCGCGGCAGCAGCCTGGCCCTCCCCGGTCCTGGCCGTACCCAGCCACTCCACCATGTCCCGGATGGCCGTGAAGTACTTCTCCTCCTCCTTCTCGGGGTTGGTGTCGTCGTAGCGCAGGAAGCACACGCCGCCATTGGCCTGGGGACGCGGGGACAGTCAGCGTGTGCTCCCGAAGGGCTGCACGGCCAGGCCAGTGACTCTGCTCCGCAGGCTCCTGTGGCTCTGGTCCCCAGAACAGGGACCGTGTGCCTGGCCACAGTGAGGGCCCTGGGGCTGGGGTGCTGCCAGCAGGGCTGGGTGCCTCTCACCTTGGCATAGCCGAAGTTGAAGTTGATGGCCTTGGCGTGGCCGATGTGCAGGATCCCGTTGGGCTCAGGTGGGAACCGCGTCCGCACCTGCACGGGGAAAAGAGGACACGTCCGACCTTCAGCAGGCAGCTCTGTCCCTCCCCACAAGAGGGGCACTAACATGAGCCCCCTAAGGTCTGACATAGCTCCATGTGCCAGCTGGGTGCCACCTGTCGCACCACAGGGGCTGTGTCCCCGCAGCCACACAGCTCCAGGCCTGGGATGTTGGACTCTGGGGCTGACCTCACCTGCCCGCCTGTGACTGCCAGGTGCTGCTTCAGAAGAGCCATGGTGTTGGGTGTCACCACGTAGCCCTCTGTCTTGTAGTTCTCTCCTGGAGGGGTGCAGGATGGTCAGCGTGGGCGCAGGGATGTGGCAGGGCTCCAGCACCTCTCCGGGCTGGGCCAGCCCATAGGGAAGGATGTGGAGCTGAGACAGGCTCACAGAGAGCACAAGGCTGGGGCCAAGCCACGCGGTCCCACACGTGGCTCCTACCAGGTCATGGCAGCACCTCCACCACTCACCCGGCTTGTGGAACTTGAGGGCTTCTCCCCGGAGCTGCTCCAGCAGCGACAGTGTCTCTGTGCCCACCTCACCTGCAGAGAGTACACGAGGGTCGAGCAGCAGTTGGTGCCACCACAACCCTCCCTGCCAGCCCTAGGGAGCAGCCAGCACGACACCCTGGCACTGCCGCCCCTGCAGCTCGCAGGGGCCCAGCCCTGCTGGCATCCCGCCCTCCCTTCCAGGGCAGGATGGGTGCTGGATGCCAGCTGAGTCCCACCAGCAGTGACCCCGGGGCAGGGAGCCTGAGCGCCGGGTCCTTGCAGGGCGGGTGGCAGCGGGCATGCACAGACAGGGCTGCTCAGAGCCATGGGAGCTGCCCGGCCTGGCCAGCACAGTGGGCCCCAAGTGCTCCTCACTGCCTCCTCACTGCACCCTGTGGACCCCGCGCCAGCCGTGCAGGCACCACGGGCAGAGGCTGCCCCAGTGCCACACGCTCACGCGGAGCCTCAAGCGTTCAGCGGTCGCCAGCAGGAGCACAGAGCCTCTTACCGTTCTCCACCACGGCCGCCTTCGGCTTCTCCGCCTGGCCCGGCCGGCCCTTCACTGTCTGCAGGGACCAGCACAGCATGACTGAGCGCCCCAGTCTGCCTCCCGGCCCTGCCCCAGCCTGCGCTGTCCCCAAGCACCCCCTGTGCCCAGGACGGTGACAGGGCCCAGGACAACGCAGTGCTGTGGCACCGCAGCAGGCTGCTTCTGCTGCCCATGCCCCTGTAGTGAGAAGGGGCATCTGAGGTGCAGAAACGACTCCAGCAGGGTCTGGAGCCAGCCCAGCGCTGCCAGGTTCCTGCTCGCAGCTTCAGGGCTCTGTGCCCGGCCCGGAGCCCAGGCAGATGGCCTGGAGGGTGCTCGGGGGAGCAGGAGGGTGGCTGGGGGTGCAGAGCGGGAAAAGCCACACATCAGGAAAAGGCCACCCCAATCCCAGCCCTCCCCTCTGCCTCACCTTTGGTTTCTTTTCCAAGTCAGCTTCTGTCTTGGGGCCCAGCAAATGCAGTACCTGGGGGAGCGAGAAAGGGGCCTGATGCGGGCACAGCGGTTGGAAGAGGCCCCCAGCTCCCGAGCTGGCCACGGCACCGACAGGACCATGGGCCCCACAACGTGCCCGACCCGCCGCTCTCATGCCCACCTGCAGATCCACCTCGTTCTTGATGGTCTTGCCGTCCGCCCAGCGCAGCCGGCTCCGTGCCTCCCCTGCAGGCACAGGGACATCGTGGGAGAGAAGCCTGGCCCGGCCCTGGAGGCTTCAGCCTCCTCACCCCATGGAGTGAGGATGAGGTGCTCATGTCCTAGCCCAGGACACCATGGCCAGGGGCTGGGAGCAGCCCCTTGATCAGGGATGTCTCCAGTGTCCCTAGCAGTGCCATTCCCAGGCCACATGGGGACCACGGTGGGATGTCTGCACTGTGCCAGCACGGCCCACGCAGCGGTGCAGGGCTGCGTCCCGGGGCAGGAGCCACCTCGGAGCCAGGACCCTGCGGGTGCCACCGCGGTGCCCAGCGCTCACCCATCAGCAGCCCCATGTTGAAGTGGTAGCGCTCGGCCAGCAGCTCCGCTCTGTGCCTGCTGATCACGGCCTCCACCTGGGCAGCAGGACGGAGACGCGGGGATGAGCGGGGCAGGGGACAGCAGGGACCAGCCCCGCGGCCCCGCCAGCCTCCCCGCGCGCTGCCCTCACTCACGGCCTCCTCGATCTGCTCGGGGGTGACGCTCACGCCCACGCCGCAGGCCTGCTCGAAGGCCGCCGCGTCCAGCGGCTCCAGGGGGTGGCTCTTCAGGTAGTCCAGGGCGGCTGGGGACACAGTGCCGTGAGGGGTGGCAGGGGGCCACGCGCGGCACGGCGGGGGCGCTCCGTACCACCGAGCTGCAGGTCGGAGCGGATCTCCTGGCGCGCGATGTAGCCCACGAGGAAGCCGAGGTGCTGCGGGGCCTTGAGGCGCGAGGCCGCGTTGTAGAGCAGCGTGCCCGTGGCCTTGTCGAGGGCCGGGCCCAGCGCGCGCTGCGCCTGCGGGGCGGGCAGAGAGCGTCGGGATGGGGTGAGGTAGGATGGGACAGGACAGCGGGACGGGATGGGACAGCGGGACGGGGCGAGGGGACAGGACGGGACGAGGGGACAGGACGGGACGGGATGAGGGGACAGGACGGGACGAGGGGACAGGAGGGGACGGGACGAGGGGACAGGACGGGACGGGATGAGGGGACAGGACGGGACGAGGGGACAGGAGGGGACGGGGCGAGGGGACAGGACGGGACGGGATGAGCCCCGCGGCCGCACGGGACGGCGGGACCCGGCCTGCCGCGGGTGTCACCGTGCGGGGGGCCCCGGCTTGCAGGGCCGGGGGTGATGGGTCCCGGCGCAGCGGGGGCCGCACCTGCAGCACTGCCTCGCGGAGCAGCGCGCTGAGCGCCGCGTTGCGCAGCGTCTCGCGCGCCTTGGCCTCGCTCAGGCCGATGGCGGTGAAGAGCCCCAGCGCCTCCTCCGCCGCCGCCGCCGCGTCCTCCGCCGCCATGCTGCCGCCGTCTGCCGGCCGGGGGGCGGGACGCGCCCGGCCAATCGGGGCCCGGAGGGCGGGACGTCGGAAAAAGCTTCGCCAATCGACGCCGCGCGGTTCGCAACTCACCCAATAGGAAGGGGAGGTAGCTAACGGCTTCCGCGAATAGACGCGCGGGGGGCGGGGCCAAGCTTACTGGCCGTTGCATCATTTAAAGGGCCCGGCTCAGACGCGGGGCACGTGGTGGGGCCGGGGCGGGGCCTGGTGGCGAGGGCGGGGCCAGACCCTGGGGGGCGGGGCCATTCGGCGCGCCCCGCCCCCTGCCTGCCCCGCCCCCGAACGGGCCCCCCCCATGTCGGTTCCCGTGTCGGTTCCCATGTCGGTTCCCGTGTCCTCTCCGTGACCCTCCTCAGTTCCCCCGCCCTCCCACATCCCGTATCCCGCCCCATGTCTCCCCTCCATATCCCATGTCCCCCCTTCCTCCTCCGTGTCCCGCTTTCCCTGCCATGTCCCATATCCCACACCATGTCCCCACCATATCTGCACTGGGCTCTGTGTCCTGCCCCCTGTCCCATGTGCCCCCCATTCATGTCCTTCACCTTGTCCCATATGTCCCCACCGGACACCCATGCCCCTATCTCTTTCTTTGTGTCCCTACCAGACACCACGTCAACCCCCATGTCCTCCCCAGCCCTGTCCCCCCATTCATGTCTCCCCAGCCCTGCTGTTTCCACCTCGGCCTCCCCAGCAACAGCCCGGGCAGGGGACCCGGGCGAGGGGACCCTCCTGCGGGGACACCCCCTGCGCCCCATCCCACCCCAGGCGCAGCAGGCAGGCGGCTACCGGAGACGTTTATTGGAGCCACTGGCAGCAGCGGCAGCGGCCAGACAGGGGGCCCAGCAAGTCCAGAGGGGCTCAGCCCCATTGGGCACTCATGTTACTGCACCGTCCTCGCAGCCTTTTCTGTCCCCGTGGTCTCCTTGTCCCCCCCAGCAGGCGCTGCCTGGGTGTCCTGAGCCTCCTTGTCCCCTGTGTTGGGTGACTGCTGGCTCCCCTTGGCCTCCTTGTCCCCCGCAGTAGGAGCTGCCTGAGTGTCTCGAGTCTCCTGGTGCCCCACGGCAGGTGCCTGCTGGGTGCCCTTGGCCTCCTTGTCCCCTGTGTCAGGCGCCTGATGGCTCCCCTTGTCCTCCTTGCCCCCTTCAGTGGATTCCTGATGTGTCCCCTCGGCCTCCTTGCCCTCCGAAGCGGGTGCCTTCTGTGTCCCCTTGGCCTCCTTGACCCCGACATCAGGGACCTGATGCGTCTCCTTGGCCTCCTTGTCCCCCGTAGCGGATTCCTGATGTGTCCCCTCAGCCTCCTTGTCCCCCTCAGCAGATTCCTGATGTGTCCCCTTGGCCTCCTTGTCCCCCGTAGCAGATTCCTGATGCGTCCCCTCGGCCTCCTTGTCCCCCATAGCGGGCGCCTGCTGCGTCCCCGGCTCCGGCAGGGGCTTCACGCTGTAGCGTGCGCAGACGTGTGTGCCCGAGACGCTGCGGTACTCGCCCATCTCGGTGCGGACGGTCTCGTTCTGCGTGATGGTGAGCAGCACGGGGACGGAGAACGTCACCTCGCGGCGCAGCACGTGCACGCTGAGCACGGTGCGGGGCGGCACGGCGGCGGGCAGCTGCACGGCCACGCGCTCGCGCCGCGTGCTGCTCTCGCTGCGCCCCTTCTGCACCGTGAACACGTTGGCGGCCTCCACGGCCAGCGTGAAGGAGAGCCCGGCCTTGAGGCTCGTGGCGTTGCTGAAGCGGAAGCTCTGCCAGAGCGCCGTGCTGTACTCGCGCGCGCTGCTGGCCGCCAGCGCCTGCTCGCGGCCCGTCTCGTTCACCGCCACCACCTCGTCCACCAGCACCTCGCGCTCGTCCTCCACGCGCCGCTGCTCCCAGAGCAGCCGCGCCGACACGAGCGGCCGCCCCGGCCGCAGCGGCCGCAGGTGCGAGAGCCGCCCCTGCAGCTCGGGCTCGTAGCGCGCCAGGCGCTCGCCGGGCCACGCCAGGCAGCGCCGCCCGCCGCCGCCGGGGTGCTGGTAGAGCTGCCAGACCCCGCGCTGCACCTCGTGCGAGGCCACGCGGTCGTTGAAGTAGCCGTAGGCCAGGTTGGTCTCCTCGGTGACCACCTTGCGGGCGCCCTGGAAGCCGGGCCGCTCGTAGAGGGTGATCTGCGGCTCGGCCAGGTCGTGCAGCACGAGGCGCAGCGAGGAGAAGCTGCGGGGCCGCTCCACGGCCGCGTGCTCGCCCTCCTCGAAGACGTGCGCCTCCCCCTCGTACTTGGCGCCCGTGTAGGCGACCCAGGGCTGCCCCAGCACCTTGAGCGAGGCGATGCAGTCGCCGAAGTCCAGCTCGTGCAGGTCGGGCACGTCGCAGCTGAACTCGCGGCTCAGCCCCTCGAAGTCGGCGCGCTCGTACACCGTGATGCGGTTCATGGCGGCGATGCCCCACCGCGGCCCCCGCCGCGCCGCTCCGGGCCGCCTCGCCGGCGCTCTTATCCGGCCCCGCCGTGGGCCGGGACGCGGGCGGCCCCGGGGACCAGCCCTGCCGGAAAGTCCTGCCTTGCCCGGGCATGGCACTCCAGCACGACGAGTCACCGCCAATTAGCGCTTCCGCCCTGCCTGCGCTAATTACGACACCGCGCCGGCGGGGCAGGACCGGCGGGCTCGCCCCGCGGGGTGACGGGGTACAGCAGGAGGACGATGGGGAAGGTCCTGGGGGTGCTGTGGGTGCACGGCGCGGCCCCCCAGCACGGCACAGCCCCATGGCAAGGTGCAGCCCCCCGCGCAATGCAGCGCCACAACGTGGCACGGCCCAGCCGAGCCCCCCGACGTGGCATCACACGCATGACACACAGCCCCCCGTCACAGCGTGTTGCAACGCTGCCCCGTGACACAGCATGACGAGCGTGCCGTGATCCGGCGTGGCACAACGCGGCCCCCCCGCCTGGGCCAGCCCATGTCTGGATCCGACACCTCATCCCCAGCCTGTAGCTGCTGGATGGCAGCAAGGGGACAAGGAGCCCCGGCCTGGGTCAAGTAACTCCTGGCTGGACCTGAGTGGTAGCCAAGATCCTGAGCGCTGTTGGGTAGAAGTGCCGCCCCGGCCGGCGCCGAGCCCGGCAGCGTGGGGTCCCCCAAACACCAGCCATGGGCACAGTGTGACCAGGAGAGGGGAATGGGGGCCCCGCTATCCCACCACTCCCTTCCAGACCGGATCACCCTCGGTGCATTGCTGTGGTCCATCCACCCCTGGGGTGGGCAATGGGGCCCCCCAGATCCGCTGCCCCACGCTGAAGAGGCAGCCCCAGCCCCAGCCCTGCGCCCGGGCCGCTCCGTATCCGTCACGCCGGACACCCCGTTCCGACCTGCAGAGCCCGGGGTGTGCCAGGGTCTCCCAATTTATTGCCAGATGTCGGGGCGGTCGGGGTTACACCAGACAAACGCTACGGGAAGCGGTTAGTGAGCGAGGCGCGGCCCGGCCGCCGCGGGGCGCCGGCGGATGGACGGACGGACACACGGACGGACGGAGCCGGGGCCGGGACGGAGCCCGGTGCCCCGTGCCGGGGCGCTGGCCCGGGCGGCCGCCGCGAGCGGTGGCGGCGGCAGTGGGAGGCGGTGCTGGCATTATTGCTATGGCGGGCGGCAGCGGCGCGACCCCCCCGGCGGCGCTCAGATCACAGTCTCGAAGAGCGTCGCCTTCTCCTTGGGCGGCTCCGGGGCCAGCAGCTTGGCCTCGGCCTCGGGCGTCAGGTACTCCAGGTGGTGGTGGCCCCAGATCGGCGTGGTCAGCAGCTGCCAGCGCTGCGGGGACACGGCGCGCGGGGCGTCAGCGCGGGGCGGCCCCGAGGCCGGGCGCGCGCCGCCGCGGCGCGGGGCTCACCTCGCGCAAGGAGCCTTTGCAGCGCAGGAGCTTGTAGAGGACGGTGCAGGGGATGCAGAGCATGGAGGAGAGCGCCAGCACCCAGCCGATGGCGTCGCCCCACCACGGGTACACGTACGTCTTGTTGTACGTCAGCGGCTTGTAGTTCACCACGTGGAACACGAAGATGCCCTGCGCGGCAGAGGCGGTGAGCGCGCGCCGCGTGTAGCTCCCCAGCGTCCCGAACACGGGTGGTTCCCCACGACCCCAACACGCACGGGGCTTCTGTAGGATCCCAACACACGTGTGGCTCTATAGACCCCAAAAATGCAGCTCCCCAGGCCCCAAGCTCATGGGTGTCACCCCGCTAAACCCAAGGCCCCCAAGGTCCATCGTGTAGCTCCCCTGGGCCTGGCATGTGCATGGACCCTGCAGAGCCCCAGGACACATTTGTCACCCTGGGGTCCCAACACACACGTGGCTCACATGGACCCCAACGTATGTGGCTCTCCAGGGTCCCATCGTGTGTGGGGCTTCCCACAGCCCCAACACCACGTGGCTCCCCACGGCCCCGACACGCAGGTGGCTCCCTGGTGTCCCGACACACACGTGAGTCCTTGGGGTACCAACATGAACGTGGCCCACTACACCCCGACACGTGTCAGGCGTCCGCCCCGGTGTCCTGACACACATGGGGCTCCCCAGGGTCCCCCACACACGTGGCCCCAGAACACGTCTCCCCGCAGCCCGGACACGTGTGTCTCCCCGTGGCGCCCGGTGCCGCGTCCTGCCATGTCCCATGCGGCCACGGGGGGGAGCCCGCTGCCCACGGAGCCCACACGGGCGCACACGCGTGTGGGCCCCGCTCACCATGCACACCAGCGGCGTCACCACGGCCCAGCACCACTTCATGTAGGGCAGCGGCCGGTAGCCGATCATGCGGGCCACGTCGTCCATGAAGCGGTCGGCACCTGTGGGCGCAGGGGCGTCAGCAGGGCCCCGCGGGGCGCCCGTGTCCCCCTCCCTGCGCCGGTGACAGCGGCCTCACCGTAGACCCAGGCGATGACGACGCACTCCCAGAACGCCTGCCACAGCAGCGTGATGCCGCTGGCCGAGTAGTTATCGAAGAGCTGGAACACGTACATGCCGCCCTGCGGGACGGCGCTGCGCGTCGGTGCGGCCCCGTGGGGCACGGGCGACCCATGGGACGTGCATGGCACCCCATGCAGTGACCCGCTTGGCGGGGGCACTCCATGCGGCATGGGCCAACCCACACAGCACCGGTGTAGATGGCATTGGTGACCCTTGTGGCACGAATGAGCCACCAAGTTTCCATAGGTGACTCACACGGCACGAGTGACCCACACAGCACCCATGGCCGTGCTGTGTCCATCCTTGGGGAGCTCCCCCCCACGCAGGGGACACTCGAGGGGACAGCACAGGGCCAGGCAGGCTGCGCCGCTGCCGCGTCCTCACCTGTGTCACCATGGAGAGGTCGATGAGGAAGCACACGAGGCAGCAGAGCGCGGCGGTGAGCTCCCGGCGCAGCGAGCCGGCCCCCGGCTGGGGGAAGAGGTCCAGGATGCCCGTGATGAAGCCCTCCACACCGACAAACTGCGGCACAGAGCGGGGCTCAGCGGGAGCTCGCGCCACCCCCGGTCCCCTCCCCGCCGCCCTACCTGGCTGTCAAGTCCCAGCACGAGGAGCATGAAGAAGAAGAGCGTGGCCCACAGCGGGGACAGGGGCATCAGCGTCACGGCCTTGGGGTAGGCGATGAAGGCCAACCCCGGGCCTGCGGGGAGAGCGGGCTCAGCGGTGCCGGCGCGGCCACCTGCGGAGCCCGTCGCCTCACCGGCCGGCACTCACCGGACTCGGCCACCTTGGAGATATCCACGCCTTGCTCCGAAGCCATGAAGCCCAGCACGGAGAAGACGACGAAGCCGGCGAAGAAGCTGGTGGAGCTGTTGATCACGGCCAGGATGTAGGCGTCCCTGCGGGCGGCAGCGAGTCAGCGGGGCGCCGGGGCCGCGGGCACGGAGAGCGGCGCGGGGCCGCGGTGCTCTACCTGTAGCAGTTGTTGTGGAAGCGGTTGTAGCTGCCCAGCGCGGTCAGGGCGCCCAGCCCGATGGCGTAGGAGAAGAAGATCTGGGTGCCGGCATCGATCCAGACCTGGGGCGCAGGGAGAGCGTCGGGGAGGGCGCCGGGGGCAGCGTCCCGGGGCGGCGTCCTCGTCCCCTCCGCCCTCACCTGCGCCTCGGCCAGCTTGGACCAGTCGGGTTTCAGGTAGTAGACGATGCCGCCCAGCGCCCCGGGCAGCGTCACGCCGTGCACCAGCAGCAGGATGAGGACCACGTAGGGGAAGAGCGCCGTGAAGTAGACGATCTGCGGAGGGGCGGGCGCCGCTCAGACCCCTGTGTCCGAGGCGCTGACGTCCCAGCGGGGCCACGGCTCGTGGACGGCCAGGGCTGCTGGTGACGCCTCCTCGGCAGACGTGGGGCTGGAGGTCCCGCACGCACCACGGTGGCTGGGAGCATCGTTGAGTGCTCCCGCGTTGGCAGCCGCAACGTGACCGCCCGGGCACGCCACCAACGCCGGGCACGCCGCGGGCGAGGAGAGACGCGGCCGCCCCGCGTTACCTTCCCGGTAGACTTGACGCCCTTCCAGATGCAGAAGTAGACGACGACCCAGGTGGTGACCAAGCAGAGGATCATCTGCCAGTTCATCTCTCCCGGCTCACTGAGGTCTCCCGAGAGCCGCAGCACTTTGTTCCTGCCGGGGGGCAGAGCGGGGCGGCGCTGAGCATGGGGCAGCCCCACGGGCCCCGCTGCTGCGCCCGCGCCGCCCCGCACTCACTCCCAAAACTCAATGACGGGCGAGCGCTTGTTGGCCATGTCGGCACAGCTGACGTTGAAGGCGCTGGCGTTGGCGCTGGCGTTGTAGCACAGCTCCAGGTGGAAGAACTCGGCGCACTGCTCCGTGTTCCATGCGTGGCCGCACGTGGCCCAGGGCAGCGTGTCCGTCAGCGAGTGCACCAGGTAGAAGAGCCCCCACACCAGGATCATGATGTAGTAGGAGTTGCAGAAGAAGACGATCACCATCGAGGCCAAGCCCAGACCTGGCACGCGGGGAGAGCGGAGCTTGGAGCAGCGCCCAGCCCAACCCGCGACGCGGAGCCGCCGGCGACGGGCAGGACGGGGGCAGCCTGTGGCAGGATGTGGGCAGGAGATGTGATATGCGGAGCTGCCGGGAATGGGGTGGGACACAGGGAGCTGGTGGGGACGGGGGGGATGTGGGAGCTGGCAGGGACGGGGCAGGACACAGGGGATAGCGGGAAGGACGCTGGGGGTCCCCACAGGTGCCGGGATGGGCACGGGCAGGACGCAGGGAGCCGGCGGGTGACGGGAGCGGGGCAGGGTGCGGGGCAGGGGCGGAGGCGCCGGGCGCGCGCAGGGAGCTGGCAGGGCGCGGGCAGGACGTGTCAGCCCCGGGCAGAGGGCACTGAGATGCGCACGGCGCAGGGAGCCCGGGCAGAGCGTTGGGCGCTGCCGGCACCGTGCAGGGAGCCCGGGCAGGGCGCTGCCAGCTCCAGGCAGGAGCAGGAATCCCCAGGCATGGGGCTGGCAGCTCCAGGAAGGGAGCAGGAAGCCCCAGACAAGGCACAGGGCACTGCCAGCCCCAGTAAAGGAGCAGGAAGCCCCAGGCATGGGGCTGGCAGCTCCAGACAGAAGCAGGAACCACCAGGCAGGGCGCAGGGCACTGGCAGCTCCAGGAAGGGAGCAGGAAGCCCCAGACAAGGCACAGGGCACTGCCAGCCCCGGTAAAGGAGCAGGAACCCCCAGGCACGGGGCTGGCGGCTCCACGAAGGAGCAGGGACCCCCAGGCAGGGCACATGGCGCTGCCAGCCCCAGACAGGGAGCAGGAACCCCCAGGCAGGGTGCGTGGCACCGGCAGCTCCAGGAAGGGAGCAGGAAGCTCCAGGCACGGGGCTGGCAGCTCCTCGAAGGAGCAGGAAGCCCCAGGCAGGGCGCAGGGCACCGGCAGCTCCAAGCAGAGAGCAGGAAGCTCCAGGCCGGGCGCACGGCGCTGCCAGCCGCGGGCAGGGAGCCCCAGCCAGGGCCAGGGCGCTGCCAGCTGCGGGCAGGGAGCCAGCGGCCGTGGTCAGGGCGCAGGGAGCCCCGGGGAGCCCCGCGCAGGGCACGGGCGGCAGTCGCGGCGCGGGAGCCGGCGCGGCGCCGGGCCCGCGTTACCCTTGAAGAGAGGGGCGATGTTCCAGGCGCCGATGCCGCCCTGCTTCATGAACTGCCCCAGGGCCACCTCCAGGAAGAAGACGGGGATGCCGCCCACGAAGACGATGAGCAGGTAGGGGATGAGGAAGACGCCTGCGGGGAGCGGGACGGGTTGAGTGGCCGGCGGCGGCCCCGGGCCCCCCCGCGCCGCCCCGGCGCGCGGCAGCGAATGGCGAGCGCGGCTCCGCGCACTCCCCCTCCGCGCGCGCAGATGTAGGTCACCGCGGGCAGGTGGTGGGGGGCGCGCAGCTGCATCGCGCCCCACGGCGACTGCGGAGCCCCGGCCGGGGAGGGCGGCATCGGCCCCGCACCTGGATGGGCGCCGTGGGGCAGGATGGAGGGTGGCCCCATGGGGGGGGGGGGGGGGGCGGGTGTGCTATGGGGCAGCCTCCCGTGCCATGGGGCACACTGTAGGGTGCTCGTGCGTGCTGTGGGGCAGCCCCCCATGCTGTAATGGGCACTGTGGGTCCCTCCACGTGCCCCCGCTCTGCACCGTGGGGCGGCCCCCCATGCCACGGGGAGCACTGCGGGACGCCACGGGGCACCCTGCGGGCTGCTCCTCCGCGCCGTGGGGCAGCCCCCCACCCGGCGCCGCGGGGCTCACCTCCGCCGTTCTTGTAGCACAGGTAGGGGAAGCGCCAGACGTTGCCCAGCCCCACGGCGAAGCCCACGCACGACATGATGAAGTCCATCTGCCGGGTCCAGGTCTCCCGCTCGGGGGCGGGCGCCTTGGGGGCGCCGGGCGGCCCCACGAGCGGCGCGGTCACGGCCCGCTCCTCGCCCGCCGCGGGCGGCTCGGCGCCCTCCGCCTCCCCGCGGCCGCCTGCCGGGACACGCGCTGTCACCCGCCGCGCGGAGGGAGGGCAACGGGGCGACACGCGTGGGGAGGGGGTTGCTGTGACGTCAGAAGGCAGCTTGGCGGCGTGACGTCACAATGCAGAGCGGTGACTCACCCCGCGCCGCGGCGCCCACGGTGGGGGGGGGGGTCACGCGTGGCCGTGGGCGCCCCCGCCGCGTCGTTACGCGCCCCCCCCTCAACCCCCCCGCCCCGGTGCTGCACCCCCCCCCCCCTCCCGCCGCGCTTACCGGAGCCCGGCGGGGCGGGGGCGTCGCGGCGCGGGGCGGCGGGCGGCTGCTCGGCGGCCGGGGCGGCGGGGACGGGGGCCATGGCGCGGGGCGGCGGGCCGGACCGGGCCGGGCCGGGCCGGAGTGGGGCGGCCGGGGCGGGGGCGGCGCCGGGCCCGCGCTCAGAAGCAATCCACGAAGCACTTGAAGGTGAGTCGGAAGAACCTCATTGAGGGCGGCGGGCCGGGCCGGGCCGGGCCGGGCCGGGGGGCGGCTCAGAGCCGGGCTGCGGGGCCGGCGCCGCGCGGCCGCTCCGGGGCTCTCTGCGCCGCGGCACCGGGCGGCGGCGGAGGCAGCGCCGGCCCGCGCCGCCCCCCGCGCTCCATTGGCCGCGCCGCCCGCCCGCGGCTTGACGGGACTTGCAGTCCCGGCACCGGGCGCGGGGGCGGGGCCGGCGGCGGAGCGCGCGGGGGGGGCACCGGGGAACCCTCCAACGGGGGGGGGGGGGGGGGCACAACCCTCCGGCCGGGCGCAGCCGAACGCCCCGGGGGGCCGGGCGGGGGGTGCACAACGAAACCCCGGGGACAGCGGGGACCGCGGGAGGGAGGGGACAGCCGGGGGGCACCGGGGACACCCGGCAGCGAGGGCGGCACCGGGGTCACCGCGCACGGGGCGGCCAGCAAGGGAGCCGGGTGGCACCAGGGGACACGGCGGGGGGACAGCAGGTCACGGTGCAGCGAGGCTGCGCCCTAGGGACACCCCGCGGCAGGGGACACCGGGACTGCGCGGCCCCCCACGCAGCAGCGAGACGAGCGGAGTTCAGCAAAGTTTAATGAGAGCAGGACCAAACCCGACCCCTGCCCGCGCCCGCCCTCCTCCCCGGTGCCCGCCCGGCCGCGCCGGCGCCCGCGACGCCCTAGTCCACTTCTTCCATGCTGCTGTAGGAGGGCGCTGGGCGCTCGGCGGGGCTGGCGAAGCGCTCGGGGAGCCCCTCCGGGGCCAGCGCCGGGGCTGCGTCGGGCACCAGGCCGGATCCGAACGGCACCGGGGCGAGTCCCTGCAAGCAGAAGGTGCCGAGCGTGAGCGGGGGGCCCCGGAGCAGAGCGGCTCCGCGCGCAGCCCCCGGCTCACGCAGGAGGCCCTGGGGGGGGATTTCCAGCAGGGGAGGGCGCGCGGCGGCGGCGCCGGCACCGCCGGACACCGGGCAGGCCAGCACACGCCGCGGCGCTAAGCCCGGGTCCCGGCGCCAGCCGGAGCGGAGGTCAGCGCGGAGGCGCCGCGAGCTGACTCAGCGGCACGAGGCCCGCGCCGTGGGCGAGCCCAGGAGGCCACCGAGCCCCGGGCGGGCGCACAATGGGGCGACTGTTCCAGGGCGGCCGCCTCGGCAGCGCGGCGCTGCCGGCGAGGACGGTGCCGCGGCGCTGCCGTCCCGCTGCTGCCGCGGCCCCCGCCGGGGGTCCCGAGCCCCTCCGGAAAGCCGGGAGCTCCCCTGCTTTGTCCCTTCCCATCCCGCATCCTTCCTGAGGCGGCCAAGGGCAGGACAGCATCAGAGCGCGAGAGGAAGTCACAGGGCTCTGAAGTCACCTCGCCAACCCAAACAGGCGGGAGCAGCGTCGCCGCCGCGCGCCAAGGGCAGCACGTCTCAATGTCAGCGCGGGCGGCGCCGCCGCTGCCACCGCCGCGGCCCCGCGCGCAGGGACGGGGACGCCGCCCCTGCCGGGGAGCTGCCACCCTGGCCCCACGGGGCCCCGCGGTGCCGGTGCCAGCGAGGTGGCGCCTGCGGTGGCGCAGGGTGCGCCCGGCCCCGCCGTGGGGCAGGGGGGCCCACGGCGGCGTGGGGAAAGGCGGCAGCAGCCTCGGGCGCCGGCCCCGCGCACTTTGCACCCCACGCGACAGGGACGCCGTGGCAGAGCTGGCTTTAGTCACAGCCACGCCAGGGTGCCGAGAGCGGCACCGCGCCAGGCCCCGCTCGGGGGAGCACCCCGGAGCTCTTCCCTGCGGCCTCCCGCTGCTCCCCCGGGAGAGGGGGAATCCGCACGGGGCACAGCGGGGCAGGGCCGCACCAAGAGGCCGGGGGTCCTAGGGGAGGCAGGAGGGCACGGAGGGGGGTCCGGGCCCCGGGTGCCCCCGCAGAGCTGGGGGAGGCTCCCCCGTGGCCAGTTGCAGGGAGCCCCGGTTTGCCCTGGGCGCAGCGGCGGCTCCCCGGGACGCGCAGCCGCAGACCGGGGCGCACTGGGAGCACACGGGACGCACACCGGTACCCGCGCCAGCCCCGCACGGCACAAGGCTCCCCTGCCGACACCGCAGCGCGCGCAGGGACGGGAGGCGGCGGCAGCAGGAGCGGTGCCAGCCCCCCGCGGCGTCCCGGCCGCTCTGCCCCCGTTTCCCGGGAGCCGCGTGGAAACAGGCGCCGGGCGCAGTTGGGCACCCCGGCGCCAGCGCCGCTGCCGTGGCACCGTCCCGGCAAGCCGCGAGCCAGCAGGGGCGGGCCGGGCCCCGCGGCGCTGCCAGCTGACACCGGAGCTGCCGGAGCAGGAGGGGGGAGCCGGCGGCCCCGAGCTTCCCGTGGCGGAGCCTGCTCATCCCGGCGGCCCGCGAGTCCTTCCCGGAGCGTTCCGTGGTGCCGGCTGCCGTCTCCGTCGTGCGGCTCCCGCCGTGCCGGCTGCGTGTCCGCGCTATCTCCAGCGCGTTTGGTAAAGGAGCGGGTAGAACACGTTCAGGAAGAGAGCCACAATGGCGGCCGTGGTGGCCAGGACAAAGTATCGGACGCAGCCTTCGTCCGGGGGCCGCGGGGCGCCTGGACTCCTCTTCGGGCCACGGGGCCTCCCGGAGGTCCTTGCAGGCCTGTGAGGCGCCTCGAGCTGCAGGTCCTGCTCTTCGGCCTCCTGCTCCCGCTCTTCGGCCTCCAGTTCCTGCCAGATCAGAGAAGCCTGCGATGTGGAAACCTGCGTCAGCACCGGGGGAACGCAACGGGCGCCAGCCCTCGCCTTCCCCGTGCCCAGCCAGCCCTCCGCCCCATGCAGCGCGCTCGGCCGCGGACCCGCCCCCGCCGCTCTCGGGGACGTCGGGGTCCGGCGGCGCCGCTCCGGGGGCTGCGTGCGGCTCCGTTGGCGCGGCAAGGTTCCGGCAATGGCACAGGGCTCCATTGGCGCGAGGCTCCGGTTGGCGCGGGAGGGAGGCAGGGTCTTCGCGAGGCCACGGACGGCGGCGCCGGCGCCTCTCCAGGACGGATCCCTGTGGAGCCGATGCTCTGGGATTGGTGGGGCCAGGTGAGGGAGCGGGCAGGCAGCAGCCAATCAGGGTGCGGCTTTCCCGTGTGCTGGAGGATCTCTCGGACGACGGCCAATCGCGATGCACTTGGGCTGGTGGGCGCAGTTGGGGCGCAACCAGTCACAGCTCTGCTTCGGTGGGCGGGATCCCTCCAAGAGCCAATGACAGCCCAGCTTCCTGGAGGATCTTCCGCAGGCAACGGATCCCTCCTGTGCTGGATCCCTCCTGTGCCAGTGATCAGGGGGTGGCCAAGCAGGGCCCTGTTCCCGGAGGGGCACCCAGTGCCTGGGGGTGCAGACGCAGGGCCACAGCGCTCGCGGGTCCTGGTACCAGGGAGGAGCTGGTGCTGCCGGGGACGCGTTGGACCCCAGTGCCGGGGGCGCTGGTTCTGACCGGGACCTGGTGGACCCCAGTGCTGGCGGCGCTGGTTCTGACGGGGACCTGCGCAGGCCGGTGCTGCTGGGATGGTGCCGCCAGGGAGCAGAGCCCGGCGCTGGGGGCTCCAGTGTGGCGGGGAAGCGACGAACCCCGGCCCCTCGGCGCGGTGCTCGGGGTAGCGCGGTGCGGCAGACGGGCCCGTGCCCTGCAGCCCAGCTCTGTGCCAGGACACGGCGTTCCTGGCGCCAGGACGGTGCTGGCAGCTGGCACCGACGTGCCGGGCGCTCCTGGCCGCTGCCGGGCGGCTCCTGCCCTCTCTGCAAGCAGCAGAAGGGCCCCGACGCGACGCCAACGCGCGCAGGCCCCGGCAGGGCCGCCGGTGCAGGAACCGGGGGACGAGCCCAGACAGCGCCATGGGGCAGGCCCGCGCCGCGTCCCCGGCACCGCGTGCAGGAGCGGGGCCGCAGCACGAGGGAGCCCAGCCCGCGGGAGCCGCCTTTCCTTCCTCCTGCGGCTCCTGCAAAGCGCCCACACCAGCCCGAGCCGTGCGCGGGAGCGGCGCCGGCAGCCCCCGCGGCCGCTTGCTCCAGCACGTTTCTCTCCGGCTCCTCGCAGAGGCTCTGGGGCCTCTGGTTCAGCTCTAATCTTGGCCTCGTTTGCACCCAGCCTGACCTTGAACCGGGCCGCAGCGGAACGGGCCCCCCACCCCTCGCCAGTCCACGGAGGAAGGTCAGCGCAGCTCCCCGGCGCGGCCGGATCCGGTGTCACCGCTCCCAGCCTTCCCCAGGACACAGCACAGCGGGGCAGGCCCCCAGCTGCCTCCGCCAGCGCCTCACACAGCTCTGCACCTCCCGCTGCCGCCAGCGCCCCACGCTGAGGGCTGCACCCAGCTCTCCTGCGGGCCCTGGGGACAGAGACTGTCCCTGGCTCACAGCAAGGGCAGGACAAGGCCCGTGCGCACACGCTCCTGGGCCCAGGGGACCCACAGACACTGCACCCCGCAGCCGCAGCGGGACGGCCCGTGCGGCACACGCGGTCCCGGCTCCGGCGGCGCCGGCGGGGACGCGAGCTCTCACCTGGCTGGCAGCAGCTTCGGCGGAGGGCGCGCGCTCGGCTCGGCGGTCCGGGGGGTGCCCTGGCAGGGGTCTCTCCACAGGAGAGTTCCTCCGGCGGTAGAAGAGGACGTAGGCGTATCTGGTCACCACCTGGCTCTCGTCCACGGTGTTCACTGTGCTGTCATCGAAGAGCCGCCAGCCTGGGGAGGGGACAGGAGGGTCAGGCCGGGTGGCCGCCGCGGCAGCGGGAGAGGGGGCGGCCCCGCGTGCTCACCCACGTCGCTGCGCTGGCTGTTCTTGTCGCTGGGCAGGCGGGCGTACGCCGTGTAGTGCCCGCCGATCATGCCCCCGTAGTGATTGATCACGGCGTACAGGTCGTACACGGGCAGCTGCTGCTCGCCCTTCCGGCCGATGCAGAACTTGCTCAGGTCCAGGCTCCTAGGGAGATGCACAGGGACAAGTCAGGGGCCACCAACGCCGGGGAGGGGAGAAGCCCGGCTGAAGGGCAGCACAGGCCGTCCCCGGGCCCTCACCGGACAGGGAAGTCCACCATGTCGTTGATCTTGTCCCTCCAGATGAAGCTGCGGAAGGAGAAGCGCTTGAGCTGGATGATGAGGACGTTGGGCAGGCGCCACAGCATCAGCTGCTTGGAGGCCTCGCGATGCTGCTTGCACTTGGGGCAGTACCTGGGGGAGAACACGCTTGTTACTCGAGCAAGGAGAGGGCTCCAGGCCTCGCGGCCGCCACCACCCAAGCACAAACAGCCCGTGGGGGACCTAGGGCAGGCGAGTGCAGCCCTCCTCAGCACTGAATTTACCCCCCGTGCCCGACACGTTTGGGTGGTGCGCAGGCCCGGGCAGCTCCCGGGGAACCCCCCGCGCTGCCGGTGCCCGCGGGCTGCACGCGCCGCCGCTCTCCTCACCACGCTTCCTCCGGTGCCAGCACTTCGGGCTTGGTGAAGAGGTTGAGGCACTGCTCCAGGGTGAAGTGGCCCGCACGCGCCGCCTCGCTGGCCGAGCCCGGGTCCTCCACGCACTCCAGCTCCTTGGACTCCACCAGCACGAACTCCTTGAGGCGCTCGTTGTTCTTCCACACCAGGGCGAGGGAGCAGTCGTCCGCCAGCTCCAGTGGGGTGTCCCCTGCAGAGGGGTGCCCAGCTCAGCCACCAACCCCAGGCTACGGCCAGGCCCACGGCTGGCAGCATTTAGGCCTGGCCCCGCTTGGCACAGCAACGAGGCTGGGTTTCCAGGATAGGAGCACCCCGACAGGCACCCCGCAGCACCCATCACCACGGTCCCCACGCCAGGACAGCAGGGTCCTGCAGGCAGGGTGGCAAAGCCCCTCTCTGCGGTGTCTCCCCAGCCAGCACCCCCATGGGCACCCTGCTCGGATGAGGGGCATGGTGAGCGCAGGGAGGTGAACAGGGATGGAGCAGTCTGCTGGGGACAGCACCTGAGTGTCACTGGCCCACAGAGCTCACAGGCAGCAGATGCACCAGCCTGCCAAAGGCTGAGCTGCCCCCAGGCTCCGGGCTCACCTTTATCTTCCAGCTTGTGCTCTTTATTGGCAGCGTCGATCTTGTTGATGTAGAACTGCATGGCACGGGCGCTCAGCGAGTCCGGAGTGTGCTGGTACCCAGGGATGGCAGCTGCAGATGAGCAGGGACAGATACTTGGTGGCACTGCCGGCCTGCCCTGCGTAGGGGCCAAGAATTTGCAGTGCCCCCACCCCCACCCCGCATGCTATGGCCTTGCAGGGACACAACCACGTGCCCAGTGTCCTTGACTATTTTTAGCAGGCGCCTGCCCCTGGCAAGCTGTGCTCCTCTTCCCTGCCTTGCCCCTTCACTGCACATTGCTGCCATCCTGAGACGAGTGTCTGGAAACGTGACAGCCAGGCAGCCGCGCGCGGCTGCTCCCGTGCCGTTGAGTCAGAGCTCCGGGAACGCCGCGCGCGCAGCCCGCGGGGCCCTGCCCTGCCGCAGGGATCCGGCGCCTCCTGCCAGCCCCTGCCTCCCCAGCCCTCCCACGGCAGCTCCAGCCCGGCCTCCCTGCAAGCCAGGTCTCTGCTCGGCCCTGGGGCCTGCCAGGGCAAGGCAGAGCGTGGGCTGTCAGGCATTTTAGGTGCAGCAACAGTGCCAAAACAGGGCTGCTATGGGCCTGCTGTAGGTCCCCAGGGGTCTCCGGGGCCAGGCACGGAGGGAGAAGCCCTTCCTTGCCTTGCCTGAAGGCTGCCTGAGCTCCTGGCACAGACGGAGAGGGGAAATACAGGCGGCAGCACGGCGGTAGTGGCTGTGCAACCGCTGCCCTCCTACCTTCTGGCTTGAGGGCTCTCTCATAGGAGGGCTCCTTCTCGCAGCAGCTGTCGCTCTGCGACTCCATGTGCTCGGAGAAGCCCGAATCCAAGCTGAGCAGGGAACTCCTGGCTGCCAGCACCTTGCTCCTGACGGTGCCGGTGTCGCCCAGCTCCGGGTGCAGCTCGGGTACAGGCGGCGAGAGCGGGGGCTCCTGCGGGAGGCTGGGAGCCCTGTCCCCGTCCCCGAGCTCAGGGACAGAGGGGGCTGCCCCACAGCTGCTCTTGGCCGGGGGCTCCAGCTTGTCCGGGAGCAGAGGCTGCAGCCCCTGTTCTGGCGACATGCGGCCCAGCTGGAAGGGAGGCTGGAACACGCTGACCGAGTACCTGGGCAGGGAGGTGACAGTCAGAAGAGCCATGCCCAGGCCATGCCCTTTGCAGAGGCACCCCCTGCCCGTGGCACTTACCTGGCATAGCCCTCCAGGAGCTGGGCCAGGCGGGCGTAGGTGAGGCGGGACTCCGGCACGCTGATGAGGAAGGGGAAGCCGATGTTCTCGGGGCGGCACAGAGCCTTGTGGTCCGGCCAGTGCGTTTTCTGACATGCCCTGTAACACAGGCAGCCCCGCTGAACCCGGTGTCTGTGCCCGTCGTCTCCTGGGCACAAGCTCAGCAGGGCCAGAGGGGCACACTGGGGACAGGCAGAACCCCGTGGCCCAGACTAGCTCTCCTGAAGGCCAGGCCTCTCCTGCCTCCCCTGGCAGGCTGAGCAATCCCATCCAATCCCTCAATCCAGGAAACCCTCCCTCCTTCCTGCCAGGCACTGCGGCAACTCACACGTTGCAGTAACCGACTCGATAGCACCTCGTGCAGCGCCGGAGCTTCTCGTCCTCCGACAGCTGCTTCTTCTGGCAGGCCGCGCATTTGGCCACGGGGCCGCTGGGCACCTGCGGGCGCTGTGGGACAAGGAAGACGTTGGCTGGGGAAGGGCACCTGGGCAGGGTGAGGCTGCCTGGGAAAGCCCCTGGAGGGGAGGATGCCAGGGCCATGTGCTGGGCACTCATGGGTCCTGGTGCTGCTCTCCCTCTGAGCGGTCCCCATCTCTGCCCTCTGCCTACCTGCTGGACCTGCAGCTCCACCACCCGCTCCTTGGCCAGCTCTGGGGACAGCACCTCGAAGCAGAGCAAAAGGTCCGTGGGGGAGACTGTGTCCAGCGAGTGGGACGGCAGGAACATGCGGTGGAAGCGGTTCTTGATCACCTGCCAGGAAAGCAGCAGAGTGAGGCTTTGTGAGGGCTGCCCCGGGCCCAGAGAGCTTTGCCCACCCTTCGAGACAAGCTGCCTCACAACAAGCAGTGGGGAGAGCAGCAACTCGGGGACACTGTGCTCAGCTCATTGCCCAGTTGCAGGGGATGAACCTCTTCCACCCCACCACCACAGCTCAACCCTCCTGAGCCCAGATCTGCCAGGCAGCACTCGGGGTGTGAGACAGGATAACAGGGCAGGTTTTTCCACGCCGGATCAGGGCAAGTGACCGCCTGAGGGGCAAACTCCCTGCAGAGCTGCAGGACCCAGGGGCACCCACAGGAACTGTCCCTGTCCTGCTTCCCAGCTGAAGTGCTCTCACCTCTGCCAGGCGCAGGTTCTCTGGTTTCACACGCACGCTGTGGGCCACTGAGTCCAGAACCTCCATGGCACTGGAGTTTTCCTTGCTGATACTCACGAGGAACTGCCATGGGGGAAGCGCCATGTCAGTCACAACACACCAAGGCATGCGAGTCTTTGTTCATCACAAGGCTAAGTTCATTAGCAAAGGACTGATGACTTGTGATCTTTCCTAGCAGCCTTGCAGGCTACATCCCCCCAGAGCAGGTGGTGTCCTTTACCTTGATAGGTTTCTTGTGTGGCTCTTTTGCAAAGTAGTAGACAGTCAGCACCTTCTGTTTCTGTGGGAGGGGTACTGGTAGGTACAGGAAGGGGTCGAAGGTGATGGACACCTGCAGAATCAAGAGCAACTCAGTTGTGGGAAGTGCCAGGAAGCAGATCCAAGGTCCAGCCCAGTGACCTGTGCTCAGGGCACACAGGCCCAAGACTGCTGGAGAGAGTGCAGAGCTTCCAGGGCTGCCGTACCTTAGAGCACACTGGGCACACAAGCTTGGATTTGTACTGGCCCTGAAACAGGTCCACGATGAAGGAGTCGTTCCTCATCTTGTGTCGTTGCCAGGCCTCCTCAGCTACCACCTGCGGGGAGACAGAGGGCTCAGCTCTTTGCTAAACCCAGCAGCCTCACGGTATGTGCTCGCCCAGCAGCTAGGATTGCCATGCAGCACCAACAGTGCTGGGGAGAGGCACCCTCACCTCGTCTGGCCTCCCATCCGAGTCAACTGTCTCGGTGTAGGGCTTGTTCTGGATGCGGTTGAGGTCCTCGTGCAGGCCATCGAGCAGGAAGGCCATGAACTCCTGAGCGTCGTGCTGGGCGTAGCCCGTGAACTGGCTGGCCTTACTGGCCACGATCGCCTGGGGGAGCAGAGCAGTGAGGGCCGGCGAGCAGCACCCAGCGGCGCTGCCCAGCCCGCGTGCCAAGCCCGGCTGCGCCCACCCTCAGCCAGCTGGCTCTCAGCAGCACTGGAAGGGCAACCACATGCCCAGGGAGCAGGGTCAGAGGCCCCTGGGCGAGCACAGCCTGGCTGCTGCCGCGTATGGCCCTACCTTCAGCTTGGAGGGCTGGAAGGCATGGTGCGTGCCCTTCCACAGCGCCCGCAGCAGCATGGCGAAGCCGATGGCCAGGCGGCCCCCCGTCCCCAGCGGGTTGTTGTAGTTGATTTCTGACTCGAAGGACCGATCTGCGGAGGGACACGGGAGAGCTCAGGCTGTGCCGTCTGAGCGCAGGGCCCCGCTGGGCTCCAGGGGTGCGCGCTCACCGTGGAAGTAGTCGCGCAGCTCCCGCGTGTTGGACAGCGACTGGATGACGCTGTTCATGAAGCAGGTGTTGCCCAGGTTCACCAGCCCCGTGAAGCCGGGCAGGCACACCTTCTTCTTCTCATCCTCGTCCTCCTCATCCTCCACGCTCTCGCTGCTCACCGGGCTGTGCGTCATCGGCGGCACCATGCACGTCGGCTTGGGCTGCCAAAGCAGAGCTGGCAGTGAGGACGCTGCTTTCCAGAAACATCAGAGGAACCCACATACCTGAGGCAGCCCCCTGGCTAGGAGCAATCGCATCCCCTTCCCACCTCCCATTGGCAGGTTGTGTTTTTGCTCTGACTGGCAGCCAGGCCAACTTGCCACCCTGAATGTGCTGGTGAGGGCTGGGAAGTTTGCTTGTCCCCGGAGCAGCACCAAGGGGACATTTCCACACCACATGGAGGGGTCAAGCACCCAGCCCGCTCCCACTTGAGGCCTCGATCCCAGTGTGCTCCCACTCACAGAGGGGATGTGCGGCTCTTGTTTCACTGCCACGTGCTCCGGGGTCGTACGGGCCGCCACGCCGTCCAGGCCCCCGTCCTCCACACGCGGCTTCTCCTTGTCGCTGGCTCGGGCCTCCTCCTTGCTGGACAGGGGGTGCTGGTTACTGCCTGGCGGGCTCTTATCCAGCGGGGTAGGGCCTGTGGGCATGGCAACCTTTGCACCACCCACTGCACCTTAAAAAGGGGGAAGGGGGGCCTGTGGTTAGCAGCACCGTGTGCAGGGGCAGCTGCCCACAGCAGGGCTCGCCGCAGAGGGCTCAGCCCACGCTCGCACACAGGCTCCTTCCCACTGCTCTCCCCCACGAGCAAGAGGAACGGCAGCGCCCTGCCTCCAGCTCGCCCTGTCCCGAAATCCCTCCTGTCTGTGCCCGCTGAGCCCCTCTGCCTCCCCACAGCCCCCCGGCACCGTCCTCCTGGCGGCAGGAGGACCCCGGCCATGCCCCAGCGGGGCACAGCGGGCAGGACAAGGAGAAGCCAGGCTGCAGACCTCGTGTGGCCGGAGCTTCCAGGCCCCCCCAGCGCTGGCTGTGGCGTTTCTTCAGGCAGACGTTGATGCGCGACACTGTGAAGCTGTACGTGCACTTGTCCGGCTCAATGAGGTTCCTGCAAGGCAAGTGGTGCAGGTCAGGCACGCACTGGGTCCCCCCAGAGCCTGACACCCCGAAACCTCTGCAGAACAGCACTGTGTTCTCCACGCAAGTACCGATTCCAAGGTTGGTCCCTGTGAAGCAGCACAGAAACCCTCAACCCCGACCGCACAGAGGGCCCCTGTTCTGGCATGTCTGTTCTGCTCGTCTCCACATGCTCAACCTTGTCGAGCATCAGCCACAAAGTCTGGCTCAACCTTCGGGAAGCTCAGGCTGCAGGGGGAAGACACTGGGATTCCCATCCCCACAAGCCACCACATCAATCCAAAGCACCTCAGGCTTGAGGTGTTAGTGCAGCACAGTACAAGGAAGACCCCCAGGCACAAACACGGGCATGGCCTGCACAGGCCATTCAGCTGGGACTGGCTCCTGCTCCAGCTCTGCACCCTCTCCTCCCTCACCTTGGCACAGCTTGAAAGGCAGGAGCAGGAGCAGTACCTGAGCTTCACCTGCCACCAGAACACGGTGTGGGGCCCGCAGCCAGGATGGAGGCGAAGGAAGTTTGCATCGCTGCAACAAAGAACAACAGAAGTAGGTGAGAAGTGAACAAACAAGTAGCTGTGCTGCAGCCAGCTCTGTGGCAGCCTGGCGCCACCGCGGGGCTCGCCTCTACCTTGTCTGGAACACCAGCGTGAAGTCCTGCTCCCGGAACAACACCTTGGATGTCTCCTTGTGGATCTCCTTCACATAGACGTGCACCACCACCAGGTCATTGCCCTTCTCGTATGAGTCATTCTTCACAAAGGCCAGGCTCACTCTGGGCTCTGGCTCTGGGCAGGGAAAGCCACAGAGAGACGTTACTTTCCCTGTGCACAGAGGCAGCACTGCAGGCTGGCCCAGGACAGCGTCCGACCAGGTGGGCCTTCCTGCAGACCTTCCTGCGGATGCTGGCCCTGGGCTGGGGCCACTCACCATCAGCCGCTGCTTCCAGGGCCACGTCGTCCTTGGACCAGTCTCTCTTCTCACCATCTCTGCCCAGGGCAGGGGTGGCTGCTGGAATGGCCTTAGAGCTCTCTCCGAGGCCAGACGCACAGTCCCGGCTCCGGGAAGCCTCGCCGGGGCTGCCTGGCTGCAGGACTCTCTTCTCCACGCAGGTGGCAACACAGTGGGGGAACATCTCTGTGGTAGCTGTGAGAGGTGGCATCTCCATGGGACCGGTCTCCTTTGTCAAAACCGTGGCCTGTCACGGTCGAGGGACATAGTGAGGAACAAACGACCCCACCTGGGAGCTGTCCCAGCCCATCCCACCACAGCTCCTCTGCAACCTGCTCCTGTCACGAGGCAGTTGTGTCCCTGTACCTCTGCTATCCCTACACAACCCATCTGCTGGGCTCAGTGTCGTGTTGGCACCATCTCAATCCAGACGATGTGCTAAACCCAGCGAGTGCTGTGTCCCCATGTCCGCAGCGATGCCGGTTGCCAGCTCTTGTGCTGCATTTCACCCCACCTTCCTGCTGGGATCAGGCCCGCAGCAGCCCTCTCCACCACCCAGGGATCCAGGAGCAGCACCCCCTGCGCAGGGGCCGAGGGAAAGGGGTGCCCCGTTCAGGTGGGTCCTCTGGTACCTTCTCCAGCGGCGGCGTGACGTCTGCGAGGGCTGTGGGCACGTCGCCCTGGGCGGCTCTGCCGTTGCGACGGCCGCCCGGCCTCCCGCTGTGCCCCTTGCTGGGCTCCACGCTCCCGGCCACCCTGGCGTTGGGCTCCTCCTCGCTCGGAGCCACTTTGAGGTACACTGCCCGCTTGGCGCTGGGGCCGCTCTGCGTCCCTGGGCTGGCTGGGCTCTTCCCTCCCAGGGCCTCGCTCCTTCCCTGAGCGCGCTTGGGGTTGGAGGGCTCCCGCCTGGGCCGTGGTGGTTCTGTGCTCTCGGCCCTCGGCTCTTCAGGGGCCGCCTCTACAGCGGCCGCCTTCTCCTTCCCGTTCTCCCAGCACATGGCCCCTTTGGCGAGCTCTTTGGATCCATCCTTCCGTTTCTTCTGCAAACGGCAAGGCAGTGTGGTGGGAACCCAGGCAGGTCACTCTTTGCCAGCCCCTCGCCCTTTCAGGGGTTCCACACACCAGCACATCAGCGACAGAAATCTCACGTGGGCCAGAGCAGAGCCCTGGCTCCCCCTTCCCAGGGCACCCTGGGTGCCTGCTCCCAGCCCTGGAGCCTGTTTGGGCTGCAGGAACAAGGGCGTGATGAAACATCCCCATCCCAGCTGGGTCATTGCCCTGACGTAGCTTGTGGATGCAGGACGGGCTGCACAGAGCTCCCTGGGCAAGGGCAGCTCCCAGGCAGGCACCAAAAGCATCACCCCAGCTCCCAGCCCTGCCAGTAAAGTCCCCCAAAGGGACAGCCCCTCCTCGCCTCACCAGAAGCGAAGCCCAGTGGTGGAGCGGGACCTTCTTCTGAAGCACAAGCTGCAGGACGTTGCCCTTCTTGCACTGGACCTTGCTGCAGGAGCCCTCGATCTCCGCGTAGAACTGACAGCTCCACTGGCGCCCATCTGCAAGCGAAGGGCACCCGCAGCTCAGGCGGCGCTCGCAGCACAGCCTCCCACCCCACGGCCCTGCTTCACCAGTGCCAAGGGAGCACCAAGGGCCAAAGGGGCTGCAGGCAGATTGCCACCACCCTCGGGGCAACGTCAGCTGCCTGGGGCTTGCTGCCACACATCTGGCTGGCTTCCTTCCCAGAGGGAAGGCCCTGGGTCTCCCTGCCCTCAGGAGCAGGGCCATTATTCCGAGTTAATACCCAGGGCTGGCTCAGCCCCTTGGCAAGACCCTGCTGGAACCAAACCAGCACCCCGGCGAGCGGGAGGCAGGGACAGGTCCTGCAGAACGGGGGCACTTGTCCCTTTGGCACAGAGGCCAGCTCCTGTCCTCCCACTCCCTGCAGCCTCCCGCTCGGACGCTCGTATCGGCCCTGCCTGGCTGAAGCCGTGCCAGAGCAGTGCCCCGGGGCAGGCCAGGTCCCCAAAGCGGCGGGTAAGTCTCCTCCCGAGGCAGAGGTTTCACACTTGCTTGGATCAGCCCCGTGCCTGGCCCAGGGCCAGGCCAAGCCCTGCCGGAGAAGCGCTGGCAGCAGCCGCTCTGCTCCCTGTACCTGGCAGTTTGACCACGCAATCGGTGTCGGTGAAAGCAGCGTCCACGTCCTCCACCCTCAGGGCTCCGCTGCCCAAGTTGAGCTTGACGATGATCTCCTCAGCGTTCTGCTTCCAGTCCAGCAGCAGCTCTGCGGAGAGGGAGGGCAGCGTCACCCACGCGCGTGGCACGAGGCTGCGATGTCCCCTGCTCTGCCAGGGGGCACGAGCTCGCCTCAACGGGACAAGCAGCATGAGGACTGCGGATCACGACCACGAACAGGACACTCGCGAGCCGCTCCGAGAGGCCAGAGCAACAAGGCAGGTGAATCCCGGTGGAAACCAGAAAGATCAGAAAGGTGGGGATTTTCTCAGCCCAGGTGGAAGAAGGGGTGGCTTCTCTTGGTTATAAAGCACTTGCTGCTTTTCCAGGCAATGAGGAAGCCACAGGATCACTCTGGGGGATTCGGGTGGATTCTGATCACAATCAGAAATTGTAGCTTCCCCTTTGCATGTGCAAACCAAGCAGTACAGCTGCAACTGCTAAGAGCACTGTACTGCTGCCAGATGGAAACTGTTAGCAGGGCTGACACACAGCCAGCCTGGCAAGAACGTGGCACCAGGGAGCAAACGATGTTCTGCCGCACACTGGATCCCCATCAGGCGCCTGCCAAGCTCCCGGTCGGGCAGCATGGTATCCTGGAGTCATCGGGGCAAAAAGCTGATGTTTCCTTAGCTTGAAATCAGGACAGGTCTGCCCTCTGTGGCAGGAGGGCCTTGTGCTGTCCTCTGAGCAAGGCCCTGGTGCCAAAGCAGACACCCGCAGCGCTGCCTGCTGGGTGACACTGTGGGGGAGCTCCCCAGCCCAGCAGGACTTCAGCAAGAAGTCACAAACGAGCAGCAGGGAGGACTGCAGCCAGGGTCCCCGGTCTGCGCTCGGGAGCGCAGCAGAACCCACGTCAGAAGCAGCCTGCCCCGCGCAGCCACATGCACCCTCCGCTGCTGCTTCCGGGGGGCTGCATCCCGTTAGGACAAGCGCTGGAGCGAGGGAGCACTCCGGTTAGTGCTGCCGCACGCCGGGCTGCAGGATTACAAGATGAGAGCCGCAGGTGCCTCTGCAGGGCTCTCCTTGGCCATGCTCTGAGAGCCAGCGCACACCCCCACTTACCCTCCTCTGCGCCTCTCTCCTGGGCAGTCTCAGCCTGCTCGAGCTCAGGGCGAGACACTAGTGGGCAGAGAAGCAGAGCACGGGTCTGTCATCGTGTCACCTCGGGGTGCGGGCGAGCACTCCGATGCACAAAGTTTCACACACCGCCTTCTCCCACGAACCTCTGGAGAAGCTTTTGGATCTGCTCGTGCTGCTTGGCAGAACCATTTCCCTTCCCTGCTTCCTCACGCCTCCCCTTTCCCCGCCGAGCCTGGCCTGTAGCAGGTGACAGCCCAGGATGACCCTCTGGGCCACACCAGGGAACCCAGGCTCACCAGCACCAACAGAAGCAGCATCATCACTGCCCTAGATGGGCAGTGCCGTTTTGAGACCAGTCTCACGGGGGGAGCGCGTGGTAACTGCTCCTTGTGCCCCCTCAGGGACCTGGGCTGTCCTGCCTCGGGCTCTCCCGCACAGGAGCTCTGCCCTCTGCTCGATCCTACATGGCAAGCCTGACATTTGGTTGTGTTCAAACCAGTTTTGCTGTAACCAGAGAACCAGGCAGCCCCCCGTTACCCCACAACCTGCTGGACGCCACAGCTAAAGTTTTCTGCCACATTAGACCACAGCACCAAACTGACCTGACGCCCGATCCCAGCTCCCTGCAGTGTTCCTGAGACCCAGGAGCATCTCCAGGTCTGCTCCATGCCCACAGAGTGCAAGCTGCAGCAAGCAAGGGGGATGATGCTTGTCCTGGAGCACAGGAGCAGCAGCAGTGCCCAGTGGGAGAAGCAGACACACAGGAGCCAGGGTTTCCACTTTGGAGCATGCAGAGGGCCCTCACTGCCGGCTTGACCGGCTGCAAACCAGCCAGGACCACAGCAGATCGGTGCAACTGCGCCGACTGCATCCTACCACCACAGCTCAGAGCTCAGCAAGCACTCCTTTACCTTGGCCTACAAAACACTGCGTTATTTTGAGGTTACAACAGTCATCACGGAGTAAGGCACGGGAATCGAGCAATTTGCCAGGGCCACAAGGTTGCTGGAGGAACCCTTGCTGCGTCCTGCCCTGCCCGTGGCACCTGAGGCCACGGCTGGCACTGGTTTGCAATAGCTGCGCAGGGAATGGCTCCAAAGCCACCGTTTGCCTGCAGCCACCGCTTGCCCCGAAGCACCAGGTCCTGCACCTCATGTGCAGGGGCACCCGGCCCCCCGTGAGCAGCGATAACGTGGCCGGGTGCGAGAGCAGCGCAGGCTTCGCCCCGCGCCGCTGGCTGCGGCAGCCGGCCCCACCCCGGAGCACCGACTAGAGTCCAGCCTGGAAACAGCCACCAAGGTCACCGGGAAGCTCAAGCGAACACGGAAGCGGGGCCGGCCTGCCCTCGCGGACCTAGAGCTAAGCAGCGCCTCGACACAGGGAGGTTACAGGTCCGGGGAGGACGCCGTGCCAAAGAGGATCCCACGTTACACGGGTTACAGGCGGCCGCAGGAAGCGATTAGTGCAATCTGCTTAACCCGCGGCGGATACTGTGAGATCCTGCCCGGCAGCGTGGCCAAGGGCCTCTCACCTTCCTTGCTCTCCTGGTTGGCTCGATCCTTCTGCTTCTTCTTGTTCGGTGGCATCGTCCAAGCCCCGGGACACCCTCCTCTGGCCAGGGGCATTGGCGCTGCTGGACATTTTCAGCCGTTTGGATGACACAAACGGCCCGCCGGGGTCGGTAATGGAGTCTGGGTCAGGGGTGCGACGTTTTCTTCCTGGCCCAGCTATCTTGGCAGACTCTCTGTGGTCAAATTCTCTGGCAAGGAACTAGTGGCCTAAAGAGAAGAGAGAGCAAGTTGGGCTAGAGCTGATGGAGAAGGCCCTGCAGCACCAGGATCCGCTCTGCCCCAGTGCGGGCCCTTCCCAGGGTCGGTGCTTCACATCCTTCACCGCAGCATTGATGGAAAGCTCCAAGGAAAACTCTCAGCAGGGAAGCCCACCTCACCCAGCTGCTGTAAGTGCCAAGGGTTTGCCAAAAGTGAGCTACAACCAGGGCTCTGCTGTTTGTGACACACATGAAAAGCCTGGAAAGCAACTGCCAAGCACCCAGCACAGCAATCCTGGCCCTCAGAAACTCCCGGCTCCAACAACACCCTGAGGCAAAGGGGAAGCGCCCTGAGCTGCGCAAGGAAGCGTTGGGATCAGCAGGTCAGGCTGCCCCAGGCCTTGGGGCACCTGCACGGGTCCCTTGAGTAAAGGGTGCCCCATGGACGAGGGCCGGAGCGGGAGAGAGCAACGCCCTAAGAAGGAAGAAAGTGGAGAAGCGCCCGGCTGGGCCGGGGCAGCCTCCCGGGAGCTCCTCCCCGCAGCCGAGCGCGGCGCCCTGCAGCTCCCGGCCCATTTACAGACGGCGCCGGCAGGGGCCAGGCCTGGAAACCAAACACCGCGGCCGGGCCGCGCGCGCCGGGAGAGGGCAGGGCCCGGCGGCCGCTCCGACGCTCCCGCGCGGAGCCCCACATCCCAACGGGCCGTGGGAGCCGCCGCCTGGCTTCCCTCTCCGGTTTCACTCCGGCATCCCGGGCGGTGATGCCAGGGCAGGAGCAACGCGCTGAGCACAGCTGCCCCGAGATCCCGCTGGCGCCGCCGAGGCTCTCCCGGCTGCACGGGCACCGCAAAGCCTCGCGCCGGGACCTGCTCCTGCGGGAGCAGCTGCATCCCTGTCCCAGCAGCAGCCCCGGGGCTGCCGCGCGGCGCCACATCTCCTCCATTGCACCCGAGGACACGGAGCGGAGCCCGCCGGCCGAGCCGGCCTCTGCTCCGAGGAGCTCCCCATCCAACACGGAGCTGCACCCGCACACGGCACAGCCGCACGGCCCCAACCCGGCCGGCGCAGGACTCGCTTCCCGGGAAGCGTTTGGAGGGACGGAGCTGCGCGCAGGCCGCTCGGCGCGTCCGAGCTCTGGAAACGTTCGCGGCAACAAGTAGCCGCAAAGCCCAGGTCAGAGCCGCGCACTGCGCAGGACCCCAAGAGCAAGGCAGTCCTGCAGGCTCAGCGACCCAAACAGCCCTGTCCTGGGGGCCACCGAAGCCACCTGGCAGCGCAGAGCCCCCGCCGGGCACCTCCGACCGTCCCGGAGACGGGAACGCTGAGCAGTGCCCGGGAACGCTCAATGAGTCGGCTACAAAACGATGCAAAAGCTTCCCCGGCCCCAGCAACCGCAGGGCGGCTTTCCCAGCTGGACTTCTGCATCCAGAGGGCGAGAGCCCCAGGAAGAGCAGGACGAGCAGCAGCGGCTGCTCGGCACGGGGCTCCAGGGCCTCCCAAGGGCGGCACGAGGCGACCAACGAGCCCCGAGGAGGCTCTGCTGGCTCTCCCAGGCCGCGGGAAGGGGCAGCCAGAGGGGCAACACGAAGGGAACGTTTGGATTCCCAGCCACTCCTCCCAGAGGAATCACTGCTCCTATCCCGGGCGGGAGGCTTGGCCCCCTCAGGCACTTTGCTGACCGTTATTTCTAAGGGAAGAGGGAAACCAAGCGGGGCTGGAACTTTTCTCGATTTTTGCCACGCCACCCGTGCCAAAGCCAGGCCCTGCTGGGCACCCCGGGGTTTCAGGCAAGCGCAGACAAAGCCCAGGTTATTCTGACCGATTCGCTCTGATCCTCAAGACTTTCTCCTGCTCTGCAACCAGGGAACGCGCAGCGCGGGGGGTTATTCCGCAGCCAAGTGTCCAGGGGCACCGGATTTTTGGCACTGCTGTTACAAGAATATTAGCTCTGTGGGAGATGCTTGCAGGAGAGAGAAGGTGAAAGTCCCCTGGCTAAATGCCATATATATTTGTAAGAAACACCTGAGGGGCTGCACATTAATAAATAATAAAAAAAAAATCAGAAGATACACCTTACACAACGCTGCCACAAGCACTTTCAGCTAGGACAGCCTGGCATAGCTGCTGAAAGAGGAGGCCCCTCTTTCCTCTCCCTTCATGCTCTGTGGCAGCGCAAGCATCCGCGGGGCTGCAGGGCACACCGGAGCAGGAGCACGTCCAGACTGAAACCCTTTCTTGCCAGATTTATTATCCCGGATCCATTCCCCGGCCCCGGTCACTACGTGGCTGTGTGGGCCCAAGGACAGGGCGGCCGTGGGGACAGCAGCGAGTGGCTGGGGAGCCCTGCACCGGCTCTCCGCACAGCAGAGCTGCTCCGGGCTGCTCCTTGGGCAGCAGCAGGCCCGGAGCAGGGAGATGCTGTTTGCCAAACGCACCCGGAGCGCGTTTAGCCCAAAGCAGGGGAAAGGCTCCCCATTCCCTGGTTCTCTTCCGCATCCCCCTCACGCTCCAAGGCTGGACAGCTATGGAGGAGGCTCTGCAGCCCTCCCATCTCCCGTTTTCCAATGCCTTCCGAATGCTCCACGCCTTTAACACGGCTGACAGCGACGACCCCCTCGTGCAAACAAACACTTCCAGTGTCCTCGGCCTCCTGCGCGATCAGCAGTCCTGAAACTTCAGCCCGTTTCTCACTCCGCTTTCCCGGGGTGCCTGACGTGCGGGCTGGATCGGGAGCCTCCCCGCGCCGCCACCCTCGCGGGAGCCCGCGCGGCACCGGGACAGCAGCGAGGCCTGTGCGGGGAGCCCGGCCCCCGCGTGCCCTGCTCGGCCTCGCGCACCGGGACGAGGAACGGGCCTGGGAAGGGCGCTCGGCTGCGCCGCCCGGCCCCGCACGGGCAGCGCCGCCCGCCGGCCCTCGGGAGGCCCCCGAGCCGCGGCCTCCGCGCCGGGCCGCCCCCCGCACGCCGCTGCTCGGCCCTCGCCGCGGGGCCGCCAGCGCCGCCCGCCCGGGGCCTCGCGCCCGCCGCACTCACGGCCGCCCCGCCCGCCGCTCCGCTCCGCGCCGCTCCGGCTGGTTTCGAGCCCAAGTTCCGAGCGGGCCGACGCCGGAGACAGGCCCGAGGCGTGACGCACTTCCGGGAACCGGTTCACGGGAGCACGTGACGCGGGAGCGTGCCGGGGCGGGGGGAGCGGTCATGTGACCCGCGCCGGGGGCCGCCCGCGAGCCCGAGCCCCCCGCCCCGGGAGCGGCGGCGCCATGGCAACGACGCGGCCGTGACGTCACCGCGCCGCCGCCGCGGGCGGCCCGCGCGCCAAGGGCGCGACCTCCGCTCCCGGGCGCCGCCGGGGCGTCACCATGGTAACGGGCCGGGCGACAGCCGCGGCGGCCACGGCCACGGGCAACGGGAAATGGCCAACGGCAACGGCCACGGGCAATGGGAAATGGGAAATGGCCAACGGCAACAGGAAATGGCAATGGCCAGTGGGAAATGGCCAACGGCAACGGCCACGGGCAACGGGAAATGGGAAATGGCCAGCGGCCACGGCCACAGCCAGCGGCAACAGGCAACGGGCAATGGCCAATGGGAAATGGCCAATGGCCACGGCCATGGCTAGTGGCAATGGGCAATGGGCAATGGGAAATGGCCAGCGGCCATGGCCACGGCCAGTGGCAACGGCAGTGGGCAATGGGCAATGGGAAATGGCTAACAGCCACGGCCAGCGGCAATGGGAAATGGCAATGGCCAATGGGCAATGGGAAATGGCCAACAGCCATGGTCATGGCCAGCGGCAACAGGCAACGGGCAATGAGAAACAGCCAACGGCCATGGCCAGTGGCAACGGGCAATGGGAAATGGGGAATGGCCAATAGCTATGGCCATGGCCAGCGGCAGCAGGCAATGGCAACAGCCAATGGGCAATGGCCAACGGCCATGGCCAACAGCAACAGCCAACAGGCGATGGCCAACGGCAGCGGGCAACAGGCACAGCCATGGCTGCCCCGTTCTGCCACCCACTGCCCCACACTGTGCCACCCACCCCAGTGCCACCCGCCCTGCCCCACGTGGCCACCTTGCCCCGCAGTGCCTCAACACGACCCACACTGTCACCAGCCCCACACCTATGGCTCGTCGCCCACCCTGCTGCAGTGCCACCTACCCTCCAGCCACCCTCCAGCTCCGCACTGTCACCCTGCTGCGGTGTCACCTGCCCCACAGCCACCCCACCGCCCCATACTGCCACCCTGCTGCAGTGTCACCGTCCCCACAGCCACCCCACAGTGGCTGCGGTGCCAACCCCCAGCCCCACACTGTCACCCTGCCCCACAGCAGGGCCATGTGTCCCCCAGCCCCACCACACACGTCCTCCCGCCCTCCGCGCTGCCTGCCCCACAGCAGGACCCCACGGCCACGGCCACCCCATGGCCCAGCCGCCCCGCAGCGTGTCACCCTGCGCCCCGCACGGCGCGCGGGCAGCGGCAGGACGCGGGCAGCCTCGTGCTGTAGCTTTATTGCGTGGCGCGGCGCCGTGCCGCGGGGCGCGCGGGGCTCCGTCCGCCGCGCCGCTCACTGGCAGGTGTTGTAGATCTGCACCTGCTGGTTGATGGCGTCCAGGATGCCCCTCATCCTGGCCTCCAGCCCGTCCAGCTGGGCCGCCTTGGTGTCCAGCACGCGCTCGTTCTGCTCGTAGGCCTCCTCCAGCACTGGGGGACGCGGCGGGCTCAGCGCGGCCGCCCGCTCCCGCGCCCGCCGCCCGCTCACCCCGCTCACCTCGCAGGCGCTGCAGCTTGTCCTGCGCCTCGCGCAGCAGCCCCGCGGCCTCGGCGCGCAGCTGGTCGGCCCGGCCGCCCGCCTGCAGCGCGCCCTGCGCCCGGTGCTGCACCAGCTCCTGCGCCGTGCGGTACCGGTCCCGCAGGTGCCCCTCGAGCAGCTGCCGCGACAGAGGGGAGAGTCGGCGCCGCCGCCGTCCCCTGGCCCCGCCGCGCGTCCCCTCCCCGGCTCGCTTGCCTGCTTGGCCTCGTCGGCGCGGGCCTGCGCGCCGCCCGCCGCGTCCTCGGCGCGCGCGGCGGCCAGGCTGGTGTTGGCACGCTTCACCTTGAGGGCGTCCGCCTGGCGCTCCAGCAGCCCGAGCCGCTCCATGGCGCCGGCCAGCTGCTGCTCCGCGTGCGCCGTCTGCGCCTGGATCTGGGCACCGGCACCGTGAGGGTGCCCGCACGGTGGGGACGGACACCACCAGGGTGACCACGCAGTGGCAATGGCACCATCAGGGCGTCTGTGCCCCCCTTGGGTACCCACAGACCCAGGATGGAGACCATCAGGGAACCCGCACGGGGAAGGACACCAGGATGTCCCCCACATGGTGGAGACCGATGCCACGAGGGTGCCCCATGGCAGGACACTGAAAGGGTGCCCATAGACCAAGCACGGCCACCGTGGTCTGTCAGGAGGTTCATGCAGTGGACGGGGACACCATAATGGTGGGGACCGATGGCACGAGTGTGCCCCAGGGCCGTGACGGACACTGCCAAGGTGTCCACGCGCCAGAGACTGACACCACCAGGTGCCTGGGCAGTGCGGACAGGGCTCCAATCATTCCGGGGGGAGCCGGGAGGAGGCCCTTACCGCGCCGAGCGCTCTCTCGCTGTGCTGGATGTCCCCGGTGGCCCCGCGGATGGCGTCCTCGGCCGTGCCCTGCGCGCGCTGCGCCTCCTGCAGCGCCTGCCGCACCGCCTGGGCCGTGCTCCGCACGCCCTCCGCCCGCGACCTGCGCCCGGGGCGGCCGCGGCCTCAGCGCCGGCCGGGGCCGCCGTCCCCGCGGGGCCGCCGTCCCGGCGCCGCGCTCACCTGGCCCGCTGCGCGTCCTGCAGCAGCCGCGCGGCCTGGCGCACGTCGCCGGCCGTCTGCTCCAGGATGGCGTCCACGCTGGCCAGGCCGCGCACCCGCGCCTTGATCTCCTCGGCCAGCCGCTGGATCTGCGCCGGCGAGGCCGGCAGCGACAGCTCCAGCACCCGGCCGGCCACCACCTCGATGCTCTCGGGGTCGGCCCCTTCCTCTGCGGGCAGGAGCCGTCAGTGCCACGCGGTGCCCCCGCGGCAGAGGGGACAGCACGGAGGGTTGGGGACGCACGGGTGGACAGGGCAGGTGGCAATGGGGAGGGCAGCGTGGGGCAGGACGGGGGGGAGCAGGGGCGCAGGGCAGTGCCAGGGCTGCGCGGTGCTGCGCGGGGTTGGACGCTCCACATGCAGCGCAGGGGCCATGCGGTGCCACGCGGAGCCGCGCACGGCGGTGCGGAGCCGCGCGGCGCCGGCACTCACGGCTCAGGAAGGCCTTGACGTGGCCGATGAGCTCCCGCAGCTCCTTGTTGGAGCGCTCCACGCGCGCCCGGGTCTCGTTGGCCTTGTCCAGGGCCGCCTGCGCCCGGAGCCGGGCCTCATCCGCCTTCCCCTTGGCCTGGGCCACCTGGCCGGGGGGCAGAGACTCTGAGCCGGTGGCGGGCGCAGCGCCGGCGCCGCCGGCCCCGCGGCACGCACCTTGTGGGAGAGCTGCGCCACGTCGCTGGTGGCCCGTTGCAGCTCCTCGCGGGCATGGCGCGCGCGGGCCAGCGCGCTGTCCGCCGTGGCCACGGCCCCGCCGCAGCTCAGGCCCCCGCAGCGCCGTCCCCCGTCCTCGTCCCGGCACCCGGCTCCTCCGCACGGGCTCTCGGAGCAGGGCACGTCGGCCGCGGCCCCGCACACCTGCAAGGCGGCGCGGGCTCGCGGCGGCTCCGGGAGCCGTCCCCGCTCCGTGCCCGGTGCCCCTCACCTTCTCGTTGAGCGGGTGCAGGCTCAGCCCGCGCGCCCGCGCCGCCAGCTCCGTCAGCGCGCGCCGGCTGGCCGCGTTGCGCCGGTTGAAGTCGTCCCGGCGGGCGGCCAGCAGCTGCTCCGCGCGGTGCCGCGCGGCCGCCGAGGCGCTCACGGGGCCACGCGGGGCGCGGGAGGCATCGTCCGCCCGGCGCTCGGCCTCCCGCGACTCCGCGTGGGACTGGCGGATGCTGTCGTAGGCGCCTGGGGGGCGGCACGGGCACCGTGGGACCCCTGGCCGCGGCCCCGGCACGGCCCCGGCGCGGCCCTGGCGCGGGGTGCCCGACTCACCGAGGAAGTTGGACGTCTTGAGGGTGTGCAGGCGCTGGGCCAGCTCCGCCACGCTGTGGTTGAGGGCACGCGCGCCCCGCTCCACGGTGCCCAGCACGTGGCTGGCGTTGAAGTTGGCGTCCTGGGTGGCCGTCAGCCGGCCCTCCAGCCGCGTCAGCCTCTCCGTGGCCTCCTCGATCTGCTGCCTGCGAGGAAAAGCGGGTGAAGAGCCGCCACCCAGGCCGCCCCGGGGCCCCGCGCGCCGCCGGCGCTCACCGCAGCCCATCCACGGTGCGCACGAGATAGGTGGCGGTGGCCGCGGTGGCGTTGCGGGCGGCGACGACAGCCTGCGCGGTGGCCAAGCCCTCCTGCAGCCGGCGGAAGGTGCCCTCGAAGGCGCCGGCGGCGCCGGTGTGCTGCAGGAGGCTGGCGCGCTGCGCCAGCGCCCGGGCACGCGCTGCCAGGTCCTGCACCACGCGGTCCCAGTCCCCGAAGCAGGGGTGGCAGGGGTGGCACGCGGGGAACATGCCGGCAAAGCCACGGGCACACTGGTCGCAGCGGACGCCCGAGACGCCGGGCCGGCAGTCGCAGTGCCCGCTGCCGCGGTGGCACTGGGCGCTGGCGACGCCGCGGGGGTCGCAGTCGCAGGCTGTGGGGACAGCGGGCGTCAGGGCGCCGTGGGGCTCAGCGCGGCGCCCGGTGCCCCGCGCCGGCCCCGGCTCCCACCTCGGCACAGCTGCCGCGGGTCGCCCCAGTGGTTCTCCCGGCAGTCGCCGCAGGTCCGGCCGCCGAAGCCCGGCTGGCACGAGCACTGCCCTGTGAACTGAGGGACACGGCGAGGCCCGGGCTGGCACCGCCACTGCCCGTGCCCGGCCCCCCGTGCCCGTCCCCGCGGCGTCTGACCTGGTTGCAGGCGGGCGCCAGGGCGTGCTGGGGGTGGCAGGCGCAGGGCTCGCAGCCCTGCCCGCTGCCCAGGTTCCAGTAGTTGGGGCTGCAGCGGTCGCAGCTCTGGCCCTCCACGTGCGGCAGGCAGTGGCACTGCCCGCTGCGCCCGTCGCACCGGCACTCCTGCGGCCCACAGGTGCTGGGGTCGGTGCCCAGAGCGTTGCAGGAGCAACCTGGAAGCAGATGGGTGCTGAGTAACGAGCGGGGACGGGACAGGAATGGGAGCGGAGAGGGGATGAGGACAGGATGGGGACAGCAACAGGATGGAGATAGTGATGGGATGGACATGGGGAAAGGGACAGCTTGGGGATGGTGATAGATGGGGATGAAATGGGGATATGAGGGAAGAGGAATGGGGTGAGGAGATGGGCACAGGATGGGCAAAGGATGAGAGCACGGGGCTGGGCAGAGGACCCGCAGCCGCGCGCATGGGCAAGAGGCAGCCGCAGGCGTGCAGGGCCCCGGGGACAAGCCGGGCCCCGGGGCGATGCTCACGCCGGCAGCTGTGCCGCGTGGCGTCCCCGTAGTAGCCGGGCTGGCACTCGGCGCAGCGGGGTCCTGCCGTGTTGTAGAGGCAGCGCAGGCAGCGCCCCGTGCGCCGGTCGCAGGCCTCCGGGTCGCTCGTGTCGATGTTGTTGTGGCACTGGCAGGGCAGGCAGCGCCCGCCGAGCTGCAGCGGGTCCCCGTAGTAGCCGGGCGCGCACTCGTCGCAGCGGGGACCTGCGGGCGCACGGAGCTGGGCAGTGCCGGCAGCTGGGGCAGGGGACCCCCAGGTGCCACCACGGGGTGCCCGGCACCCACCTGTGTACCCGGGGCTGCAGTGACAGACGACCTGCTGGGACTGCCCGTCCTGGTGGCACGAGGCGGCGAAGTGGCGGCTGCTGCCGGGCCCCTCCGGGCAGGGGCAGGGCCGGCAGTGCTGCCCGGAGCCCAGCGCCGGGTTCCCAAAGTGCCCGGCCACGCACCTGGGGACAGGCGATGAGCGGGCGCCGGGCCGGCGGGTGGCACCGTGGCCCTGGAGCGCGCCCCGCGGCGCCCCGCTCACCGCTGGCACCTCTCGCCGTCCGTGTGGTCGCGGCAGCGCAGGCAGCTGCCCGTGCGGGGCTCGCACTCCTCGGCGTGCCCGTTGCACTGGCAGGGCCGGCAGTGCGGGAAGCCCCAGTGGCCGGGCTGGCAGCGGTCGCAGCGCAGCCCGTGGGCGCCCTCGCGGCACGGGCACTGCCCCGTGGCGCTGTCGCAGACGCTGCTCACCGACCCCTCGCTGCTGCACTGGCAGGCTGCAAGGCAGGGCATGGAGCACGTCTGCCCTGGGCACGCCACGGAGCAGCCCTCCAGGTACATCCCGCACGGCCACCCCGCTCCCCCGCGGGACACTCACCTCGGCACCCAGCGGGCCCGAAGCCGAAGGTGCCCGGGAAGCAGCGGTGGCAGCGGCGTCCTGCCACGTTGGCCTTGCAGCGGCACTGCCCGCCCTGGGGCTGGCACTCGGCGCTGAGCGAGCCCTGCGGGTCGCAGCGGCAGGCTGCGGGCAGAGCGCAGCGTCAGCGCGGCGCCCCGCGGCACGCGCCCGCCCGCCCGTGCGGCGCGGCAGCACTCACGCAGCGCCCCGTCGTGCAGGACGGCCGACAGGCTGCTCAGGAGCCCGGAGCACGGCTCGGCCACGGGCGGCAGCCCCGCGGCGTGGAAGTGCTGCCCGCAGCGGTACCGCTCGAACGTCTCCCGCCGCCCCATGGCGCTGGGGTCACCCGCGATGAACATCTCCAGCGAGGAGTAACGGGGCAGCAGCACCAGCTGGGGGACGGGGCATCAGGGCACCGTGCTCCTCTCTCCCCCAGCCCCACAGATGCCCCCTGGGCACGACGCGGCCACCCCCTGCCCGGGGGCTGCCCCTCACCGAGTCGATGAGCACGCTGGCGGCGGGCGGCTCTTGGCGGCCCCCGGCGCAGCCCAGCTCCAGGCGCAGGGTGTAGGGGACGCCCTGCTCCAGGCACACGGGCTGGGGCAGCACCACGTACCTGCGGGGCGGCAGAAGGGAGGCAGGGGCAGTTGGGCGCCTCCAGTCCCCTGGCGACCCGCGCAGCCGGGACACTCACCTGGCGCCGGCCGGGAGGCTGGCGGAGAGCTGGTCGTCGGCCGGGATGGTGTTTCCGCAGGGGCTGCTGGCGGAGACGGCGCTGGGCCGCAGCACCCGCAGCCTCACCTCCTTCCAGGGCTCCGGGTGCTGCCGGCAGAGAGCAGGGCGATCGCGGCGCCCGAAAACACACCGGGAGGACCGCGACGGGGCCTCCTGCCCGGGCCTCACCTGCGGCTCGTAGCGGATGACCACGTCGTACTCCATGGAGAAGGGCACGTTGCTCACGTGAAACTCCACCGAGCTGCCCTCCACCACGCGGGCAAAGCCCGTGCCCGTCCACGAGGCCGGGCGCCCCGCGGGGGGCTCGCGCTCCACGACGGAGCCCTGGTGCAAGTGGCAGTCGTGTGACATGAGTCCGCAGGGCGCCTCAGCCGCGGGCACCCCCTGCCCCACCGCGCAGCTGCACAAGAGGGTGCCCAGGCACCCACCTCGCCCTGGGTGCTCAGCCCTCACCTGCAGCAGCCGGGCATCCTCGGCCTCGTAGGTGTAGTGGTCCAGGTTGATGTAGTAGTAGCCGGGCTCCACCTGGCTGCACTGCCGTCCCACCATGTGGCTGCGGCACCGGCACTGCCCCGTCTCCGCGGCGCACCTGGCGCCGGACGGCACCGTCAGCACGGAGCGCCCGCGCTCCCCGGGGCCGCCCCGCTGCCGCCCCCGGCCCGGACTCACCGGTTGTCACGGGCACCTCCCACGTCGCAGTCGCAGGGCCGGCACCCCTGCAGGTCGTGGCTCAGCGCCCAGTGCTCCGGCTGCGGGAGAGGGGGCATCAGCGGGCGCCCGGCTCCGGCTCCGTGTCTCCGAGCGCCGTGCACGGTCCCGGTGCAGCCGTGCAAGGAGCCGCGCGTGGTGCCCTGCGCGGCCCTGCTCACCAAGCACTGGTTGCAGTTGCGCCCGGTCACCAGCCGCTTGCAGAGACATTCGCCGCTGACGGGGTCGCACCGGCTGCCCTCAGCCACGGTGCCGCGGGGGTCACACTGGCACCCTGCGCAGAGAGCGCCCGTGGTGTCCGGCAAGGCCGAGCCGCCCGCCCCGGCGCCGCCGGCGCTACCTACGCTGGCAGCCCTGCGGGTTGGCGGCGCTGAGCCCGAAGAAGCCGGCCTTGCAGCGGTCGCAGCGCGGGCCCCGCACGTGCTCCTTGCAGCGGCACTGGCCCGCGATGAGCCCCCGCGCCGGGTCGTCGGCAGCGTCGCAGAGCCCGCCGTCCAGCGAGCCCTCGGGGTCGCAGTCGCAGGCTGCGGGCACGGGCAGGGTCAGGATGCAGCCGGCCCTGCGCCCCGGGGGCCTCCCCGGCGCCCGCTCGCACCTCGGCACACCGCGGGGTCCCGCAGGTCCTTGCTGGGGTCCTTGTAGTAGAAGGGCTTGCAGAGGTGGCAGCGGCGGCCCATGGTGTTGTGCTGGCAGCCATCGCACACGGCGCCGCTCGCATTGCCCGTGGACAGGTACACGGCCATGTCGAAGTGGCACCGCTGCGAGTGCTCGTTGCAGTCGCACCCTGCGGGGACGGCACCGCGCGCCGCATGCAGCGCCCTCACCCCAAACCCTGGTGCTGCTCCCTGCAGCCCCAAACTCTGGTGTGCAGCACCCTTGATCCCCAAGGCTCCTCGAACATGCAGTACCCTGAACCCGAGCACAGTCTGCAAGAGCCAGTACCCCCGAACACGGCCAACCAGGTCCCCGCACAACCCCAGACCACAGCCCAGCACGCAGGACCCCCAAACTCCCGGCTACAGTGCAACCTGTCCCAGGCTCCCGGCTCCCCGCGCCGGCAGCACTCACTGCGGCACGCGTTGGTGCTGCTGCCCTCGGCCGGGCGCCAGGGCAGGTCGTGGTAGAAATCCTCGCAGCGCTCGCAGTTGAGGCCCTGCGTGTGGTGCTTGCAGACGCAGCGGCCGTGCACCTGCCGGGACGCAGCGGTGAGGGGCACGGGACGGGGACCGCGGGCCACCCGGCGAGGCAGCGGGGTCGAGCTCGCCGTACCATGCCCTCGGCGGCGGCGGCGGGGCTCCCGCTGAGCGGGGCGCACTCCGACGCGTGCCCGTAGCAGAAGCAGTTGCCGCGCAGCACCAGCTCGTAGAGCGCGTAGTAGTACTTCTCGCGGATCTCCCGCCGCGAGTCCAGCAGGTTGTCGCCCAGCGTGTGCAGCTTGGTGAGGTTCACCCGCAGGTTGGTGACGCGCAGCAGGTCTGGGACGGGGAGACGCCGCCGCTGTTGCACACCCGGCTCTGGGGCTGCGCGTGGGTGCGCGCTGCAGGGCTGCGCACTGCCTTGTCCGTCTGGCACGGGTTTTGCATCCCGGGCAAGGGCAGGTTTGGGGGCTCTGGGGCTGTGTACAACGTCCGCGACCTCGCGCTGCTCCGGTGCCCCGGCACGACAGGACGGCTCCCCCGGGATGCAGCTTCCCAGCACGCCAGTCCTGCAGATTCCTCCCCTCCTCCTGCTCCCAGCCTAAATTTAGCCCGGCTGGTTAACCCCCTCCATCTCATCCCCGGTTCCGCTGCAGCCTTTCCCACCGCCCATCCCTTCCTGCTCGGCGCTGGGGCCGGGCCCAGCTCTGGCACGGCCCAGCTCTGGCGCCGCCATCCCGACGCTCCCGCAGGCCCTTCCCTCTCCGTGTCCTGCGCTCGCCGTGACGCAGCCCGACCCCCAGCTGTTCCCAAGGGCTGCAGCCCCCTGCGCGGCCCCTCTGGCTCCCGGGGGCTGGGGCACAGCAAGACATGGGGCCCCTGCAGGCTGGATCCATCTCCAATCCCCTCGGAGGAGCTCGGAGCTGGGGAAGAGCACCCAGAATAGCTGCACCCAAAATAGGGCTGCCAGACTGGAGCCCCTGCGCCGGCGCCACTCACTCTGGATGTCAGGGCTGTAGGGGTCCGGGATGGGGATGGCCGGGTCCAGCACTCGGTAGATCACCTGCGCACACGGAGAAGGCAGAGCGGCAAGCGGGGACACGGGGCAATCCCAACCTGTCCCCGGTGCCGAGCCACATGCATGGCCTGCTCCACATCCATCCCATCCCGCCGAGCTACGTGCCTGCCCTGATCTCATCCTGCCCCTGCAAGCTGCAGCCATGCCGTGCTCTGTGTCCATCCCATCCTGTCCCTGTGAGCTGGGTGCATGTCCTGCTCTGCATCCATCCCATCCCGCCGAGCTACGTGCCTGCCCTGATCTCATCCTGCCCCTGCACGCTGCAGCCATGCCGTGCTCTGCGTCCATCCCATCCTGGCAAGCTGCAGCCATGCCGTGCTCTGCGTCCATCCCATCTTATCCCATCCCGTCCCTGTGAGCTGGGTGCATGTCCTGCTCCCATCCCAACCCTGGGGGCTGTGTGTAGGCCCTGCTCTGCGTCCATCCCATCCTATCCCGTCCCATCCCTGCAAGCTGTATGCATTCCCTGCTCTGCATCTATCCCATTCCATCCCATCCCATCCCTGCAAACTGGGTGCATTCCCTGCTCTGCATCTATCCCATCCCATCCCATCCCATCCCTGCAAGCTGGGTGCATTCCCTGCTCTGCATCTATCCCATCCCATTCCATCCCATCCCATCCCATCCCTGCAAACTGGGTGCATTCCCTGCTCTGCATCTATCCCATCCCATCCCATCCCATCCCATCCCATCCCATCCCATCCCATCCCATCCCATCCCTGCAAGCTGGGTGCATGCCCTGCTTCACTCCCGGCCGATCTGCTCCCCGGTGCCGGCAGCGCCGGGGTCTCACCTCTCCCTCGGTGGAGGGCTCGATGTCGGAGTAGCGCGACTCGCAGACGACGTCGTCGATGCGGCGCAGGGGGCCGCGGGGCACGCGGGGGAAGGCGGCCGCGCAGTCGTAGGCGAAGTAGCGGTAGACCCGCCACGTGCGCCCGAAGTCGGCCGAGCGCTCCACCAGCATGGCCGCGGGGCGGAAGGTCTGCGGGACGCGAGGCTGTGACGGTGCCGCCGGCGCCGCGGCCGCAGCGGAGAGCGGCGGAAGGGCACCCACCCCGGGGGCGCCCCGCGGCGCCGGGGTCCCACCTTGAAGGTCATGATGAGGTGGGTGAAGTGGAACTCGGCCTCCAGGTCCAGCTGGATGCTGACGTGCTCCACGCCTGGGGGACGGCCCGGCCCGGCCCGGCTGAGTCACGCTTCCTCCGCGGGGGCGGCGGCGGGAAGGGAGCCCCCCGGGAGCGCCGCCCGCCCCCGCTCACCGTTCTCCGACTGCCACCAGGCCTTCTTGGGCCGGGGGGCGAAGGTGGTGACGACGTTCTCGATGCGGTGGCTGCCGGCGTTGCTGCGCGCGTCGTAGGGGTGCCGCGAGTCGCACACGAAGCACTTCTTCTCGTCCTGCCCGCGGTGCGGCCGGGGGGCTCAGCGGGGCCGCCGCGGCCGTACCCCCCCTCCGCCGCCACCGCCGCCGCCGGCCCCCCATCCCGCTCACCTGCAGGTGGCTGACGATGCAGTAGGGCTGGGGCCGCCGCAGGCCGCACGTGGACGTGGCGCTCAGGCGCTGCGCTCGCCCCACCAGCAGGTCGCCCGTGGCCGGGTAGCAGCTGCCCTGGGCGCAGCCCTGGGGGGCATCGGGCGCCTGGCCCGGGGTCCCCCCCAGCGCTGCGGGGGCGCAGGGGGCAGCTCAGGCACCGAGCGGGGGCTCGGGGGCCACCGCGAGGGCCCGCAGGGTGGCACTGGGGGGGATGCGTGTCCGGCACTCGGGAGGGGCACGGTGGCCTTGGCGCTGCCGGCTCATCCGGTGCGGCCGGGCCGGATGTCCTCCCCCACCTGCTGCGGCCGCGGGAACGGGAATGGGGACGGGAACGGGGACGGGGACGGGAATGGGGACGGGAATGCCGCAGCCGTGCCGGGCCCCTTCCGTGCCCACCCGGAAACACCCGCGGGGCCTAGCCCCCCAGGGCCGCGGCCACCGGGCGCTGTCGGGTGGCACCGGGCTGCGAGCGGGCACGACGCGCCCGCCGCCTCGACGCCCCGTCCCGCCGCAGCGCCCGCCCTGGCCCCGCACCCCCGGGGCGCCGGGACCCCGTGGCGGGGCCGCGCTCACCGGCCAGGAGGAGGAAGAGGAGGAGGAGGAGGGCGCGGGGGCCGCGCATGGCCGCGCTGTCGGGGCGCTCGGACGCGCTCTCGGGGGCGCTGCCCGCGGGGGCGCGCGGCGAGAGGGGGCGCTCGGCAGGTGCCCGGGAGCCGCTTCCCGTCCCGTGTCCGCGTCCCGTGTCCGTGTCCCGCGCCCGCCCCCCCGAGCCGCCCCTCTCCAAACTTGGCTGCGGGCGCTGCGCCCGGGGCTGCGCGGAAAGTGCGGGACGGATCCCGGCGGAGCGGGGGGCAGAGCCCGGCCCCGCAGCCCCCTCCCCGTGTCGCCAGCCGCGACCCCCCCGGCGCGCAGCGAGACACCGGACACAGCGCGGCCGCTGCTCGGGGCTTTATTTGGAGGCGCCGCGATGCTACCGGGAGCCCGCGGGAGAGGGGGCGCAGGGCAGCGCTCCCCCGGGACGGGGGGCTGCGGGCGCACGGGCAGGGGGCCCAGCACCCGGGCTCGGGGGCCGGTATCCTGCACCCCGGCCTGGCAGGGTGCCCGCTGCACCCGCCGCAGCTGGTGGAGCATGGGACAACATGGGAGACACATCCCGTGCGCCCTCCATGTGTGGGGCTGCGCCGTGGGGCCGGGCTGGGGGGTCCCGGCGATGCCCCCCTGCAGCCCGCGGCAGCCCCCCGGCTCCCTAGCACGTGGCGTAAGCGTTGGCCCTCTCCCGGATCTCCTCCAGCAGCCCCGAGACGCGCCGCTCCAGCGCCTGCAGCCGCGTCGCCTTGGCCGCCATGGCCTGCTCGTTGGCACCGAAGTGCTGCTCCAGCTCTGTGGGGACGGGCGGGCGGCGTGGGGGTCCAGCCTGGGCGCAGACCCCTCGCCGCGCGTCCCCTCGGCCCCGGGCGTCCCCCCTACCTTCCAGCTTCCTCTTGCTGCTGTTGGCCTTGTCCAGGAGGTGCTGGGCCTGCTGCGTGATCTGCAGCACGCGCTGCCGGGCGCCCGGCGCCGCGCCGTCCAGCTCGCTCACCCGCCCCTTCAGCAGCAGGTACCGCTGCGCCACCTGCGCCAGGTCCTGCGGCGGAGCGGAGCGGCGCGGTGAGGCCGAGCCGCCGGCGCCGCCGCGGCTCTGCCCCGCGGCCTCACCTGGCTGAGTGTCCCCGCGGCGGCGGTGGCGAGCTGCGCCTGCCCCTCGGCTTGCTGGGCCACGCGGCGGCTCTCCCGGCTCCGCTGCTGCAGGGCGGCGACGCGCTGCGCCAGCTCCCGCAGCCGCTTCTGCACCCGCTGCTCCTTCCCCTCCAGCGCCTGCAGCCTGCGCTCCGCCTGCGCGAGCGGGGACTGGCTGCGGGCACGCGCCGCGACCTGCCACCCTGCCCTGGCATCTGCCACCCTGCCCCGGTGTCCCCCGCGGGCCTGGGGTATTGGCCTTGCCCCCGGCACACTCACAGCATGGCCCGTGTGCCCATGGCGTGGGCCCCATTCCCCAATGCACCCATGGCATCGACGTGTTACCCCAACATACCCATGGTATTTGCCACGTTACTCCCCCAGTATACCCATGGCATTGGCAGTGTTACCCTCCCAATACACCAGCCCCATTACCCCAGCCTGCCCAAGACTTTGGCCCTATTTATCCCACTATACCCACAGTACCTTTATCCCCCATACGCCCATAGTGCTGGCCCTACTCTCTTCATGCCCAGAACAACAGTCCCGCTCCACTGCGTGCCCACGGTCCCCACCCCTGGAATGCCCCGGCCCCACTGTCCCCAGTGCAGGTGAAGCCCCGTCCCTGTCACCCGCTGGCTGCCCCGCACCTCCTTGGCCCGGCTCTCGGCCGCGCGGATGGCATCCTTGGCGCTCTGCAACGCGCTCCCCGCCGCCGCCGCCTGGGCCTGCGCCGCCTGCAGCGCCCGCTGCGTCCCCGCCAGCTCGTCCCGCACGCCCTCCGCGCGCTCCCTGCGGAGACGCGGCGGCTCCAGCCCCTGCGCCGGCGCCGGCTGCCCGTGCGGGGCCGGGACGCCGCACTCGCCTGGCCTCCTGCCCCTGCGCCAGCAGGCTGCGCGCCGCGGCCAGCCCCTGCGCCGTGCTGTTCAGCACCGCGTCCACGCCGTCCAGCTGCCCGATGCTCTCCTGGATCTGCTGCAGCAGCTCCTGGATCCTGCCGGGGCTGCTGGGCAGCGAGATGTTCAGCACCTGCCGGGCCACCAGCTCGATGCTGGCCGGGTCGGCTCCCTCCTCTGCGGGGACACGGAGCGGGGCCGCGCTCAGCGCCGCTGCCACGCGGCCCCGCGCGCGGCACCCGTCCTGCGCCCGGCCCGACCTGCCAGGAAGGCCTTGATGCGGCGGATGAAGTCGCGCAGCTGCGCCGTGGCCTTCTCGGCGCGCGTGCGGGCGGCCTGCGACCGCCCCAGCGCCTCCTCGGCCCGGCTCCGCGCGCCCCGCGCCAGCTCCTGCACCTCCTGCATCTGCGGGGTAGGGGGGAAAGGGCACATGGGACAGGGCACGGAAAGGGCACGACAGGGACACAGAGCAGATGCAGCAGGGACATGAGCAAGGGGGCACGAGGAGGCAGTACAGCGGGTATCCTCAAGCAGACATCAAGTGCACAGTGAGGACATTGTAAGGACAGCGAGGACACAGCTGTGCCATGGGGCACACGCAGGGCCAGGACATGCCCTGGGGCTGTTCCCCAGCGCTACCTTGTGCGCCGCGGCGCCCAGCTGCCCCAGCGCCGTGTCCAGCTGCCGCGAGGCGTTGCGGGCGCTGCCGAGGGCGCGCGTGGCCACGGGCAGGGCGCCCGCGCAGCCCGCGCCGCCGCAGCGCCGCCCGCCCGCGCCGTCCCGGCACAGGGCCCCTCCGCACGGCGCCTGCGCGCAGCTCCGCTCCCCGGGCGCCCCGCAGATCTGCAGGGCGGCAAGACGCGGGGCTGAGCCGGGGGGCGCGAGGGGGACGCGGGTGTCCCCTCTGGCACCCGTGACCCGCTCTCACCTTGGCGTTGACGCTGGCCACGTGCAGCCCGGCCACCCGCTTCTGCGCCTCCCGCAGCGACTTGCGCTGGGCGGCCGTGCCGCGGCGCAGGGCGGCCCCGCGGTGCCGCAGCGCCCGCTCGGCCGCCCGCCGCGTGTCCTGCGCCCGGCTCAGCGCGTCCGCCGCCCGCTCCGCCGCCTGCCGCGACTCCGCCGCCGCCGCCGCCACCGCGCGCCGGAGCGGCTCTGCGGGCAGCGGCGTCAGCGCCCGGCCGTGCCCGGCCGCCCCCGGCCCCGCGCCCGCCGCTCTCACCGCCGAACACGGCGCCGGGCCCGGCGGTGAGGCCGCCCTCGAGGCGCCATGCGGTGCGGTTGAGCTCGCCCAGCTCGCGGCTCAGCCCGCCCAGCTGCTGCCGCCGCTGCGCCTCCCTCCTCGCCAGCTGCTCCACGCGCTGCTCCAGCTCCTGCAGCCGCTTCCAGAACTCGTCCAGCTCCGTCCTGCAGGAACCGGGTCTCAGGGCCCCGCCGCGGGCGCGAACGCGGCTCCCCCAGCCCAACACCACCCGCGGTCCCCGCTCACCTGGTGTCGTCCAGGCGGTCACCCAGCTGGCGCAGCAGCAGCGAGCCGGGGCTGTCCCCGTGGCCCAGCAGCTGCCCCAGGCGCCCCAGCGCGTCCTGCAGCGCCCGCAGGCGCTGGGGGCTCGGCGCGGGGCCGCCCTCGCGCAGCGCTCGTGCCTCCGCGCGCAGCCGCCGCAGCGCGTCGCGCAGGGCGCCCAGCGCCGGGTCCCAGCGCCCGAAGCAGGGGTGGCAGGGCGAGCAGCGCGGGAAGGCGTCCTGGTAGCCCCGCTGGCAGCGGTCGCAGCGCGGCCCCCCGAAGCCCTCCCGGCACTGGCACTGCCCGCTCTCCCGCTCGCACTGCGGGCTCGCGGCGCCCAGCGGCTCGCACTCGCACGCTGCGGGGACAAGCGCCGTGGGGACCCCCGCCACGCCGAGCCCAGCGTGGCCCCAGCGCCCAGCAGTGTCCCTCAGTGTCCCCCGTGTCCCTGGGATCCCACTGTGATCCCTTTGAGTCCCATAAGGTCCCCAGGGTCCTGCCATGTCCCTGGGAACCCACTGTTTCCCATGGTCCCGATGTTCTCCATTTCCCGTCGTGTCCCAAGGAAAATCCCAAGACCCCAGCATCCCACCATGTCTGCAGGTCCCACTATCACCCCAAGGACCCTCGTGTCTCCAGGGTCCCACCATGACCCTGGGGATTGCTGCTATCTCAGCATCCCAGCATATCCCCAGGCCCCTGTGTCCCCAGGGTCCCACTATGTTCCCAGGGAACCCAATGACCCCAAGGACACTCAAGATCTCACCTTCCCACCATGTCCCAAAGCCTCTGGGTCCTCAAATTCCCACCATATCCCCAGGGTCCCACCTCGTCCTCTTGGTCCAGATGCCCACACCCCCAGAACCTCCCACACCCCAGGGCCTGCCGCATCCCCAGACACCCTGTGTCCCCAAGGCCCCTCATGTCCCCATGAGCCCCCTCCTCCAGGCGTCCCCTGTCCCCGGAGCTCCCACCTCGACACTCCAGCTCGGGGTCTCCCCAGTGATGCTCCTGGCACTGGGAGCAGACGCGGCCGCCGAAGCCGGGCCGGCAGCGGCACTGCCCCGTGACCTGCAGCGGGAGCCGCGCGCTCAGCGCCGCGCCGGCAGCGCCGCGGTGCCGGCGGCCGTGGGGGACTCACCGCGTCGCACGCGGGGTGCAGGGCGCGCGTGGGGTGGCAGCCGCAGGGCTCGCAGCCGTCCGGCCCCCCCAGGCTCCAGAAGTGGGGCGCGCAGCGGTCGCAGCTCTTGCCCTCCACGTTGGGGCGGCAGGCGCAGGCGCCCGACGCGCGCTCGCAGGAGCAGGCGCCCGCGGCGCAGTGCGCGGCCAGCGTCCCCCGCGGGTCGCAGTCGCAGCCTGCGGGGCGGGTGGCCGCGGGGGCCGGGGCGATGCTGGGAGGGCCTTGCAAGGGGGTCCCTTGTCCCCGCGACGGCCTCCTCGCGTGCTGACCCCAGCCCCAATGTCCCCACCGGCTGGCGCTGCCCCCCTGCACGGCCTCGAACCGCGGGCATGGGGCTGAGCCCCCCACAGCCCCTGTGCCCTGCACCACCCCAAACCCACAACAGCCCCAACCCCCTGCATGGTCCTGAGCCCCCCTCAACAGCCCCAACCCCCTGCATGGTCCTGAGCCCCCTCCCCACCATGACCCCAACCCCCTGCATGGTCCTGAGCCCCCCCTCCATAGCCCCAACCCCCTGCATGGTCCTGAGCCCCCTCCCCACTATGACCCCAATCTCCTGGATGGTCCTGAGCCCCCCTCAACAGCCCCAGCCCCCTGCATGGTCCTGAACCCACAGGTAGCCCCAAGTCCTGCACAGCCCCAACCGCCTGCACAACCCAGACCCCCACTCAGCCCCCACCCCCTGCACCGTCCCCAACCCCCTGCGCCACCCCAAATCCCCGCACGGCCCCGACGTCCCCCCCGCCACGCTCGGCGCGGTGCCGCTCACGCCGGCAGCTGCGCTGCAGGGCATTGCCGTAGTATCCGGGCTGGCACTCGGCGCAGCGGGGCCCGGCCGTGTGGTACAGGCAGCGCAGGCACTGCCCCGTGCGGGGGTCACAGGCGCCCGGGTCGCTGCTGTCGATGTTGTTGTTGCACTGGCAGGGCCGGCACGCGCCGCCTTCCGTCTCCGGCGCCCCGAAGTACCCGGGCGAGCAGCGGTCGCAGCGCGGCCCTGCGGGCAGCAGCGCCCGTGGGTGCTGCGGGCAGGCGGCACCCCCGGAGCACAGCCGGCGCCCCCGGCGCGGCGCCCCTCACCGGCGTATCCGGGCGCGCAGACGCACACGATGTGGCCGGTGTCGCGGTCGGCGTGGCAGGCGCTGCCGTGGTAGTGCCGCGTGCCGGGGACGCCGGGGCAGGGGCAGGGCCGGCACTGCTGCCCCGAGCCCAGCACCGGGTCCCCGTAGTAGCCGTCCTGGCACCTGCGGGGAGCTGGGGTGAGCGCCCAAAGGGGGGTCCCCGCGGGGCAGGGGACACGTCCCGTCGCGCCGTCCCGCTCACCGCTCGCAGTGCCGCCCGGCCGTGTGGTCGCGGCAGCGTTGGCAGGCGCCCGTGCGGGGCTCGCACTCCTCGGCGTGCCCGTTGCACTGGCAGGGCCGGCAGTGCGGGAAGCCCCAGTGGCCGGGCTGGCAGCGGTCGCAGCGGCGGCCCACGGCGCCGGGCTGGCAGCGGCACTGCCCGCTGGCCGCGTCGCACGTCCGCGCCGCGGAGCCCTCCGGGGAGCAGGCGCAGGCTGCGGGCGGCACCGCCACGGTCAGCGCCGCGCGCGGGGCAGGAGGACGCGGGTGCGTGGAGGGGACGCGGGCGGCTGAGCGGGCGCATGGACGGGGGGACGAGAGGCGGCCAGTCCGAGCGCGGCGCCAGCAGGTAGGACAGACGGATGGACGGATGGGGGAGCTGGGCACAGAGCATGTCTGCCCACAGGCTGCAGGATGGCAGGATGGAGGGATGGACGGATGGATGGATAGATGGACGGATGGATGGGGGAGCTGGGCGCAAAGCATATCTGCCCACAAGCTGCAGGATGGCGGGATGGAGGGACGGATGGATGGATGGATAGATGGATGGACGGACGGACGATGGACGGACGGACGGGGAGCTGGACACAGAGTGTGTCTGCCAACAGGCTGCAGGATGGTGAGATGGATGGATGGACGGATGGATGGACGGACGGATGTGTGGACAGATGGATGGGTGGACAGATGGATGAGTGGACGGACAGACGGGTGGATGGATGGACGGGCGGATGGATGGATGAGTGGACGGATGGATGGATGGACGGATGGACGGATGGATGGGTGGGTGGTGACTGGAGGCCGGAGCAGCACCCAGAGCCGCGCAGCGCAGCAGGGCCCCACCGGATGGATGGACAAGCGGACAGGAGGACACACACGCAACCGGAGCCACAGGCACCACCGCCCGCGTGGGATTCCCGCTCCCCGCGTCCCGAGCCGCTACTCACGGCTGCAGCCCTGGGGCCCGAAGCCGTAGCTGCCGGGGGCGCAGCGGTCGCAGCGGCGCCCGGCCACGTGGGGCTTGCACTGGCACTGCCCGCCCAGCGCCTGGCACTCGCCACTGCGGGAGCCCTGCGGGTCGCACTGGCAGGCTGCGGAGAGCGGAGTGCGTGGAGCGGGGCTGCCCTGCGCCCTGCGCGGGCTCAGCCCCGTCCTGACCCACTGCAATGGGCTCAGCCCCATCCTGACCCACTGCAATGTGAACCCCTGTCCCCTGCAATGGGCTCAGCCCTGTCCTGACCCACTGCCATGGGCACAGCCCCGTCCTGACCCACTGCAATGGGCTCAGCCCCATCCTGACCCACTGCACCAGGGTCCCCTGTCCCCTGCAATGGGCACAGCCCCATCCTGACCCACTGCAATGTGAACCCCTGTCCCCTGCAATGGGCTCAGCCCTGTCCTGACCCACTGCAATGGGCTCAGCCCCATCCTGACCCACTGCACCAGGGTCCCCTGTCCCCTGCAATGAGCTCAGCCCCGTCCTGACCCACTGCCATGGGCACAGCCCCATCCTGACCCACTGCACCAGGGTCCCCTGTCCCCTGCAATGGGCTCAGCCCCGTTCTGACCCACTGCCATGGGCACAGCCCCATCCTGACCCACTGCACCGGGGACCCCTGTCCCCTGCAATGGGCACAGCCCTGTCCTGACCCATTGCAATGGGCACAGCCCCATCCTGACCAACTCCAATGGGTACCCCAACCCTCCCTCAAGGGACATGGTCCCATCCTGCCCCACTGCAAAGAGCGGATCCCCATCCTGACCCACTGCACCATGTACTCCAGCCCTCTGCAAGGGGCACAGCCCCATCCTGACCCACTGCAATGGGCACAGCGCCATCCTGGCCTGTTTCAATGGGCACAGCCCCATCCTGACCCATTACAACGGGTACCCCAACCCTCGCCCAAGGGCCATGGCCCCATCCCGCCCCACCGCGCTGCCCGCAGCCCCCTCGCGCCCCACGGCAGCGAACGCCGCCCCACGGCCCCGCGCAGCGCCGGGCGCAGCCGCACTCACGCAGGGCGCCGTCGTGCAGCAGGGCCGCGACGCTGCAGACGATGCGGGCGCAGGCCTCGGCCAGGGCGGGCGGCGGCACCATGCGGAAGGCCTCGAGGCAGCGGTAGTGCTCGAGCTCGTCGCGGCGCTGCGCCGCGGCCGCCCCGGCGCCCGCCAGCCCCGGCAGCTCCGGCACCCGCGGCAGCAGCACCAGCTGCGCGGCAGAGCGGGCGCTGGCGGGCGGCACGGACCCTGCCCCAGCGGCATCCGCCCCCCAGTCCCGAGGACATTCCCGTTGGCATCCCCAGCCCCATGAGATCCCCATTGACAACTCTGTCCCCATCGATAACCCCAGTTAATATTCTCAGCCCCATCGATACCCCCATCAATGTCCCCAGCCCAGCAAGGTCCCCCCCATCAGTGTCCCCATCCCCATGGACATCTCCCTGCCTGTCCCCAGCCCCACACGCGGCTCCACGCTGGAGCAGCCGGGGGTCCCTGCCCACCCCACGGTCCCCTAGTCCTTGCTCTTCGCCCCATCCACACTGAGCGCCTGGCGTGGGGCGCAGGGGGCCCCCGTCCCCGTACCGAGTCGATGAGGATGAAGGCCCCGGGGTGGCGCTGGGTGACGCCAGCTCGCTGGAACCGCACGGCCACCTCGTACGGGGTGCTGGGCTCAAAGCAGAAGGGCCGGGAGAGCAGCACGTACCTGCGCGAGGCCGGGGTCAGGGCACGGCAGGAGCCGCCGGACTGGGCCACCTCCCTCTGCCCTCATCCCCATCTTGTCCCCGTCCCTCACCTTGGTGTGCACAGGACTGTCCCCCTCCCCATGCTGTCCCCAATGCCACCACCATCCCTGTACAGCGCTGCTGGCTGTGTGGCTGGGCTGCCCCTGTCCCCATCCCCATCCTGCACCTTGGGGATGTGTGGTAGGCCTGTCCTTGTCCCCGTCCCCATCCAATCCCCATCCCCACCATCCCTATTGCATCACCATCCCCAACACATCCCTATCCCATCCCATCCCCATCCTCACCATCCCTATTGCATCCCCATCCCTATTGCATCATCAACCCCAACACATCCCTATCCCATCCCATCCCCACCATCCCTATTGCATCTCCATTTCTATTGCATCACCATGCCCATCCCCAACACATCCGTATCTCATCCCATCCCCACCCCCATCCCCACCATCCCTATTGCATCCCCATCCCTATTGCATCACCATCCCCAACACATCCGTATCCCATCCCATCCCATTCCCAACACATCCCTATCCCATCCCATACCCATCCCCAACAACATCCCCATCCCGTCCCCATCCCCATCATCCCTGTTCCATCCCCATCCCTATTGCATCGCCATCCCCAACACGTCCATATTCCGTCCCATCCCATCTCGTCCCCAACACATCGCCATCCCATCCCATCCCCATCCCCAACACATCCCCATCCCCAACACATCCCCATCCCATCCCCAACACATCCCCAACACATCCCCAACACATCCCCATCCAATCCCCATCCCATCCCCATCCCATCCTCATCCCATCCTCATCCCATCCCCATCCAATCCCCATCCAATCCCCATCCCCATCCCCATCCCCATCCTCATCCCATCCCATCCCATCCCCATCTCCAACACATCCCTATCCCATCCCTATCCCCATCCCTATCCCCACCCCACCCCACCCCATCCCAGCCCCACGGCTCACCTCTGCGTGTGGGGCAGGCCCTCGCGGTACATCTGCTCGGAGGGCAGCAGGTTCCCGCAGCGGGGGCTGCTGGGCAGCGCCCGGGAGCTGACGCTCACCACGGCCTCCCAGTCCTCGGCCGACTGCGGCGAGAGGCGACGGGGCCGTTGGGGGCCGCGCGGCACCGGGGCCGCTGCCCCGCGGCGCCGCCGGCCGGGCTCACCTCAGGCTCGTAGCGCAGCAGGATCTCGTACTCCATGGGGAAGGGCACGTTGTCCACGCGGAAGGTGAGGCCGGCGCCGTCCCGCACGCGGGCGAAGCCCGGCCCGGTCCACGTCACCATGCGCCCGGCTCCGTCCCGCGCCACCTCCTCCACGTCGGGCTGCGCGCGGGCACCGGCTGAGCCGAACCCGCCGCGACCCGGTCCCTCTCCCCATGCCCGGCCTGCGCCCCGCGGCGGCTGGCCCCACACGTACCCTGGGGGGCTGCTGGCGGCTGCGGCGGGACGGGGCGCGCGGGGGGCTGCGCCGGTGCCGCGCGCGCCCTTTGCGCCCGCTGGGCACCCCGTTGTGGAGCTCCAGGCAGTCCAGGGGCGCCTCGGCCCGCACGGCGCCCTGCGGGGATGGAGCGCGGCGGTGCCAGGAGCCGTCGCGCACGGGGCCGAGCCCCGGACAGGGCGGCCCGAGGGCCCCCGCGTGCCGTGGTGCTCACCGGGAGCTGGGGGTGGCCAGGCCCGTGGCCGGTGGCCTGTTCGGCCTCGTACGTGTAGTGGTCGAGGGGGGCGCAGAAGAAGCCGGGCTCCACCTGGTCGCACTGCCGCCCCATGAGGTGCGGGCGGCACGGGCAGGCGCCGTCCTCCATGGAGCACCTGGGGCAGGAGCCCTCTGGCACCCATCCATCCCTCCAGACCTCCATCCATCCATCCATCCATCCATCCATCCCTCCAGACCTCCATCCATCCATCCATCCATCCCTCCATCCATCCATCCAGACCTCCATCCATCCCTCCAGACCTCCATCTATCCATCCATCCATCCACCCATCCATCTAGACCTCCATCCATTCCCCCAGACCTCCATCCATCCATCCCTCCATCCATCCATCCCTCCATCCATCCATCCATGCATCCATCCATCCATGCATCCAGTCCTCCACCCATCCATCCCTCCATCCCTCCATCCATCCCTCCATCCATCCATCTAACCAGCCAGCCCACCCAAGGCCATCCAGCAGCCCCCTGGGCTCATCCCATCCCTCTTTCCCCATGTCCATCGCTCCCCCCCGCCACAACCCTCCATCCCTGCCCCATCCCACCCTGTCCCCATCCATCCCACTCCTTTCTCCCTCCCCATCCATGTCCCCCCACCGCAGCCCGCCAAGCCTGTGCCCATCCTTCCCCATTCCCACCCGCAGCCCTGTCCCCATCCCGCCCCGGACAGGCCGTGCCACCAGCACCGCGGGCCCCACCGGTTGCTGTAGGCTCCCCCGAAGTCGCAGGCGCAGGGTCGGCAGCCCCCCACGTCGTAGCTCAGGCCCCAGAACTCGGGCTGCAGCGAGACGGGGCCCGCGGGGATGTGGGGCAGCGCCGTGGGGCAGCGCTGTGGGCCCTGGGCCCGGCCGTGGCGTCGGGGCACTCACCACGCACTGGCTGCAGGAGCGCCCGGCCACGAAGCGCTTGCAGTAGCAGTCGCCGCTGATGGGGTCGCAGGGGGAGCTGCCCGCCGCGGTGCCGCGCGGGTCGCAGCGACACGCTGCCCGCGCACACGCCGGGATGGCACCGCGGGACGCCCCGGGACGCCCGGCAGCCCCACGGCCCCAGCCCTCCACCCCATCCCTCCAGCCCATCCTTTCATCCCAATCCTCATCCTATTCCTCCATCCCACATCCCTCCATCCACATCCTTCCAGTCTCATCCATCCATCTCATCCTTCCATCCCTCATTCCTCCATCCCTGACCCTTCGACTCTCCATCCCTTCATGCCAATCCTCATGCTATTCCTCCATCTCCATCCCTCCGTCCCACACCCCTCCATCCCATCCTTTCATCCCAATCCTCATGCTATTCCTCCATCCCTATCCTTCCAGCCTCTTCCATCCATGGTCCTCTTTTCCACCCCTCCAACCCTCCATCCCCATCCCTCCAGCCCAATCCTCATCCTATTCCTCCATCCCCAGCCCTTCAACCTTCCAGCCCCATCCCTCCAGCCCAATCCTTATCCTATTCCTCCACCAGACATCCCTCCATCCCCAACCTCCATCCCTCCATCCCTCCACCGCTCCGCTCCCCGTCCCTTGGGCTCTCCCCGCTCACGCTGGCAGCCCTGCGGGTCGCCGTGGCTCAGGCCGTAGGCTCCGTGACGGCAGCGGTCGCAGCGGGGCCCGGCCACGTTCTCCTTGCAGCGGCACTGCCCCGCGATCATGCCCAGCGCCGCGTCCGTGTGCCCGTCGCACGCGCCCCCGTCCAGCGAGCCCGCCGGGTCGCAGTCGCAGGCTGCGGACACGGGGCCCATGTGGGGCTGGGGTCGCCGTGGGGCAGCCGTGGGGCCGGGCCCCGCGCGGCGGCACTCACGGGCGCAGGCGGCGGGGGAGCGGATGTCGGCGCGCGGGTGCCGGTAGTAGAAGGGCTTGCAGAGGTGGCAGCGGCGGCCCATGGTGTTGTGCTGGCAGCCGTCGCACACGGCGCCGCTCGCGTTGCCCGTGGCCAGGTACACGGCCATGTCGAAGTGGCACCGCTGCGAGTGCTCGTTGCAGTCGCACCCTGCGGGGACGGCACCGCGCGCCGCATGCAGCGCCCTCACCCCAAACACGCAGCACCTTGATCGCGAACCCCGCGCTTGGCACGCAGCCCCAGTCCCCCCAAACCCCTCCATGCATCCCTGACCCCGAATCTTGCAACCCCAGCAGCATCTCAACCCATAAACCACAACCTCTGGGCAGGACCTGCAGCCCCAAAGTGCAGCGTGAGGCACCCGAACCACCTGGCACAGCGGGAGCCCGGAGGGCAGCAGCGCCCCGGGCGGCACTCACTGCGGCACGCGTTGGTGCTGCTGCCCCGTGCCGGGCGCCAGGGCAGGTCGTGGTAGAAATCCTCGCAGCGCTCGCAGTTGAGGCCCTGCGTGTGGTGCTGGCAGACGCAGCGGCCGTGGATCTGGGCACAGGCACACGGATGAGCCCCGGACGCCGGCACTCGTGACGGTGCCCGGCGCGCGGGTCCGTACCATGCCGGGGCTGTGCGCCGGGGCGCCGGGCGCCGGGGCGCACTCGGCCGCGTGCCCGTGGCAGAAGCAGCTTCCGCGCAGCACCAGCTCGTCCACGGCGTAGTAGTACTTGTGCAGCACCTCCCGCCGCGAGTCCAGCAGGTTGTCGCCCAGCGTGTGCAGCTTGGTGAGGTTCACCCGCAGGTTGGTGACGCGCAGCAGGTCTGGGGACGGCAGCGTCAGCGCCCGCCGCGCCGCCCCGTCCCCTCCCTCCCTGCCCCGCCGCGCACCCTGGATGGCCGGGCTGTAGGGATCCTCCACGGGGATGGAGGGGTCCAGCACCTTGAAGATGACCTGGGGGCAGCACGGGACGGCTGAGCGAGGGGCCGGCTCACAGCCCCGCTCCGGCCGCCCCGGCGCGACGCACCTCGCCGTGGCTGGAGGGCTCGATCTCGGAGTAGCGCTGGTCACAGAGCACCTCGTCGACGCGCCCCGACGGCTGCGCCGCGACGCCCGGGAACAGCTTGGAGCAGTTGTAGGCGAAGTAGCGGTAGACCCGCCACGTGCGCCCGAAGTCGGCCGAGCGCTCCACCAGCATGGCCGCGGGGCGGAAGGTCTGCGGGACGCGAGGCTGCGACGGTGCCGCCGGCGCCGCGGGCACCCTGCGGCACCGGGCACCCTGCGGCACCAGGCACCGGGCAGTCCTGCACCTTGATGTGCACGTGGGGCTTGGGGCTGAATGGCACCGGGCCACATTGCATTGGGCCGTGCCATGCACCGTGCCGTGCCACGCACCGTGCCGTGCCACAATGTGTCACACTGCGCCATGCCCCAGCCGGGCCCTCCTGGGCACCGTTACCTTGAACTTCATGATGAGGTGGGTGAAGTGGAACTCGCCCTCCAAGTCCAGGCGGATGCTGACGTGCTCCACGCCTGGGGGGACGGACAGGTCCCGGCTGCAACCCCGCTCCGTGCCCCACACCATCACCCCACAGCCATCCGTGCCCACGGGCCGCTCTGCTGCCCAGCCGGCCTCACCGTTCTCCGACTGCCACCACGTGCGCTCGCCGCCGGGGCCGCTCAGGTAGATGACGTTCTCGATGCGGTGGCTCTCGCGCAGGGACGGCTCCCGCGAGTCGCAGGTGAAGCATTTCTCGGAGTCCTGCGCGGGACGGCGGCTCAGCGCGGGCCGGGGCGGCGCGTGCCGGGCACGGCGGTGCCCGCGGCGCTCCGCTCACCTGCAGGTGGCTGACGATGCAGAACTCCTGGGGCGCGCGCAGGCCGCACGTGGACGTGGCGCTCAGGCGCTGCGCGCGCCCCACCAGCAGGTTCCCCGTGGCCGGGTAGCAGCTGCCCCGGGCGCAGCCGTGGGACACGTCGGGCTCCTCCGCGCCGGCCGGCGGCGGCACCGCGGCTGCCGGGAGCGCCAGGATGGGATGGAGGGGGGCTGTGTCCCTCTGTGCCACCCCTGTGCCCCAGCCGCCGCCGTGCCGCCCCGCGCCGTCCCCGTGTCCCAGCGCGCTGATGCAGCACCAAGCTCCGTGACCCGGAAAGGTGCCGGGGGCCCAGCCACGGCCTCGCGCACGGGCAGGGCAGGCAGGGTCGGGGACAAGTTGGGAGCAAGGGCTGCGGCAGGAGGGTCTGGGAGAGGGGGAGTGTGTGTGGGTGTGCGAGGGATCTGGGGGCTCACGGAGAGGGGGCTGCGTGTGCAAAGGAGCCGTGGGGAGCAGGAGCTGGGTGCTTGACGAGCTGCGGCTGGGTGCACCCATGCACCGGCGTGCGTGGACGTGTGCTCTGCGTGTGTGTGCTCCATGTGTGCTCTGTGTGTTCTGTGTGTGTGCATTGCATGTGTGCTCTGCGTGTGTGCTCTGCATGTGCTCTGTGTGCTCCATGTGTGCTCCATGTGTGCTCTGTGTGCTCTGCGTGTGTGCACTGCATGTGTGCTCTGTGTGTGTGCTCCATGTGTGTGCTCTGCATGTGCTCTGTGTGCTCCATGTGTGCTCCGTGTGTGCTCTGTGTGCTCTGCGTGTGTGCACTGCATGTGTGCTCCGTGTGTGCTCCGTGTTCACTCCACATGTGTGCTCCATGTGTGTGTGCTCCATGTGTATGCTCCGCATGTGTGCCCTGCATGTGTGCTCTGCATGTGCGCTCCGCGTGTGCTCCGTGTGTGCGCTCCATGTGTGTGTTCCACATGTATTCCATGTGTTTGCTCCATGTGTGCGCTCCATGTGTGTGTTCCACATGTATTCCATGTGTGTGCTCCATGTGTGTGTTCCGCATGTATTCCATGTGTGTGCTCCACATGTGTGTTCTGCATGTGTGCTCCATGTGTGTGCTCCGTGTGTGCGCTCCACGTGTGCGCTCCACGTGTGCTCCATGTGTGCGCTCCACGTGTGCTCTGTGCGTGCGCTCCGCGTGCACAGGCACGTGAGGGGAAGCCGCGTGTGCTCGTGGGGGGCCGCAGAGCCCCGGCCAGCAGCGCCGTGCCGGGGGAGCCGGGAGCCAGGTCAGGCGCTCGCTAATCCCGCCGGGCTCAGCGCAGCCCTCGCTGGGATTTGCAGCCGAGCGCCAGGTCCCGGCTGCCGCCCGCCGCGGGGGCCACCCCTCCCGCAGCAATTCCTGCACCCGCAGCGTCCAGGCCTCTGTGGGCACCGGGCAGGGTACCCAGCGCCACCGCCGCGCTTACCCAGGAGCAGAGCGAGAGCCAGGAGGTCCATGGGCAGCCGTGGGCCTGGGGGACACGGAGACGGCGCTGCAACAGGGCCGGGTGCGGGGTCCTGCACAGCCCCAGGGACAGCAGAGGGGCCGGGGCGGTTCAGCCCTGTCCCGGGGGCTGTGACCAAATCCGAGCACCTCGTGGCCCTGCACCGGCCATGCCGGCCCCCTGCCCTGCTCAGGGCTGCCCTGGGTGGATCCATCCCCACCAGTGCTGCTGGCTCAGGTGCCGGTGTCCCCGGGGGTCCCAGCGCCAGGGACCGGAGCCAGCAGCAGCGGAGCAGCCCGGGCAAGGCCAACCCCACAGCTGGCCAAGGTCCCGCTGTTAAATTTAGGCTGGAGTCGCCTTTTGTGCTTTCTTCTCCGCTGCAGCTGCCTGTTTCCAACCGCGTAAGCGCTGGATCAAAGCCTGGCCCGGGCGCTGCCCAAACACATCTTTCCTGTCCCCGCGCAGCAGCCAGGCCGGGCCGGCGCGGTGGGGGCCCCGGGGACACGACGGCAGAGCCCAGCCGGACGCCTGGGCCCCCCGCCCCCGGCGCCATGCCCGTTGGAAGCCTCGACGAGGCGGGCACGGGGCCGCGTGCGGCGCGAGGGTCCCCGAGCCCCGCGAGCGCCCGGGACCGGGCGGTACCTGGCGTCCTGCTCCGGCACCCGCTCCGGTGTCCGGCTCGCTTGCGCGGGGGACACGGAGCCCCCCGGCCCGCGCCGTGCAGCAAAGAGGCGGCCGGCGAGGGCGGCGATGGGAAAGCGGGCAGCGCTGCGGCCCCCCTCCCCGCGCCCGATTCTTATTCAAATGCGCTGCCCGCTGAAAGGCACCGCGGTCTCCAGGCTACGGGAATGTCACTGCCGATTCCTTCTGCCTGGAGGCTCCCGCCGCCCGCCTGGGCCGCGCCGGCCAGGCCTGGACACGGCGGCCCCGGCGTCGGCATCCCGGGCACACCCGGCATCGGTGGCCTTGGAGACGCCTCGGTGGCCGAGGAAAGGCACCCGGCGGGCGGTGCGGGAGCTCCGTGTCCCCGGGCTGCGGCGGGAAGGCGCCCGACGCCGCGGCACGTGGAGTCGGCGATGCCGCTGAGCGGGGCAGCCGCCCCGCAGCCGAACCGGGTGCTGCCCCCCTGGCACGGCCACAACGTCCCGGCCTCCCCCGGCCGGGCCCGTGGGCGCCGTGCGGCCCCGGGCACCGTGTCCCGGCCGCAGCCCGGGCGCGTTACCTGTGGGCGCGGGAGCTGCCACGAGCCCCGCGGCCCCGTCCCCACGCGGGCCCCGGCTCCTACCTGCGCGGCGGCCTGGCGGGCCGGCCCCGGTGGGCCGCGCGGCGCGGGGCCCAGCTGCCGGTTCCTGCGGGAGGGCGGCCGGCGGCGCCTGCCTCCTCCTCCGGAGCGCGGTGCCAGGCGAGGGGAGGGCCCTGCCCGTGCCCGCCCAGGTGAGGCAAAGGGCAGGTGCAGGGATCGGCTGGGAGCAGCCGCGCGGGCCCCGCCGCGATCCCGGCCCTCATCCCGAGCAGGCGGCTCCGGCGCCGGCCACGCTCCCGGCACCCGCGCGGCTGCCTCCCCATCCAGCCCCGCTGAGCCCGAGCCGGCCGGGCTGCCCCCGCTCACCTGCCGGCTCTGCCCGGAGCCCTCGGAGCGCCGCCGGCAGCACGGCCGGCCCCGCGGCTCCTTCCCACGCCGGGATGGTGCCTTTTATCGGCAAGGCCGAAGGAAGGAAGCGGTCCCGCGTGCTCCGCGCGCCAAGGCCGAGGCCTGGCCGCCCGCCGGCGAGCAAGGTCGTGGGGAGATGAAGCTGCAGCTCGAAGCTGCCGGCGCGTGACAGCCGCGGCCCCGCGGCGCAGCAGGGCGGCCCGGCCCAGGCTCACGCACGGCGGGCTCGGTACCGGAGCGGGCTCGGTACCGAAACAGGCTCGGTGCTGGAGCGGGCTCGGTACAGGAGCAGCGCTCCTGTCCAGCGGGCAGCAGAAGCTGGGATCTTTCCCGAGGCTCCCGTGGTGGGAGATGAACTGATAACGAGGTATTAGCTCTGACCGGGGTGTCCGTATCAACAGGATCTGGCTGAGCAACCCTTACTTGCTTTGAGGAGATCTGGAGTAGCCTGATAAACGTGATGGTAACAGGATGGTTCAAGACATTTGGCCTCGCAAAGCAAATTAAAAGCAACAGAGAAGGATCCTCAGACAGAAATAAGTGGGAGATCTCACTGCAGGAGAGCAGACGCTTCCAGGAGAGCTGGGGAATGAAGGGCGCTCCTGCCTTTCCAGCAAGCAGGGGAGCTGCCGGGGCCAAAAGCCCTCATAAGAAATGGCTGGAATTGTCCGAGCAGGCATCAGGGCTGGAAACGAGGCACATGGGTGCCTGGAGGGGCCAGGGAAGGCAGGGACCTGCCTGCGGATCCCTGGAGAAGGGAGCAGTACGGAGCGGCAGGACGATCCGCAGGCCGGGAGGGCTCAGCGGGCGCCTTATCTGCAGCAGCGAGAGCAGCACCCGCAGGCAGCCCCGCGAGGACGGGCCCCGGGGCTCCGGCAGGACGTCCCCGCTGCCTCCCGGAGGCCTCCTCGGGCAAACGGCTCCCGCCCTCGGCTGTGGGCGGCCCGGGCTCCCCCAGCGCCTTTCGGGGGCGCTTGGGGCACGTTCACCCGGCGGCTCCCGCTCCGCGGGCGGGAAGGGCCGGCGCTGGCGGCTCCGCGGGCCCCAAAGCGCCGCGGAGGCTCCGCGCTGCTGCCCTGGGAGCCTCTCACGCCTGGGCAGTCCTGCTTGATCCCAGCAGGTGTCCAGCAGCCGGAACATCCTCATTAAGCGGGAAAACCACTTAACCGCTTCCCTCCCAGGGGAACTAGCCCAGGCAGCGCCAGAGGGTTCCCAGCTGTTCCCAGAGGCACACGGAGAGCCGAGGTTTGGCCAAGCCGCGGTGCCAGCACCATTGGCGTTGGGTCAGCGCGCCGGGCGCCCGGCGGCACCAGCGGATCCGGCTCCCACGCGGGCCAGTGGCATTCCTGCGGGATGAGCAGCCGCACAACGCGTGCTGCGGAGCGCGCGGATCCCGGGAAGCCGGAGGGTGGGCAGGAACCGGGACCTGGCAAAGAGCCGCCAGCACAGAGGCAACCCAATGTGTGTCTAGGAACTAACCTGCAATGCAGATTTCTGCCAGGTTCAGCACCCAGCAGCACGTCTGGAACATTCCCCATCCTGCGCCAGGTTTTGAACTGGATTTAGGTAACCCCAACCCCACTGGGAGGGAAATGGGGGAGCGGGAGGCAGGGGTGGCACTGGTGGCATCTCCTTGGGCACCCTGTGGAGCAGCCAGGCACACGGGAGACGTCGCAGCCACCAGGATCAGCGGCTGAATCGGGTCTGGCAGGGCCCAAAGACGAGCTGGACACGCTGGGTGGTTGTGAGCACCATTTTACTGAAGGGCTGGCCACCTGCTAGGACTTCATAACAAAAAGTTCACTTCATGTAAGAGAAAAGACAGTCTGTTTTTTTGTCCCGTTCCCTAAGAGCGGAATAACACTAGCACTGCCTTTTCGCTAAACGTTGCCATTCCAAAATATACAACACTGAGTGTGGAGCAGCCCAGCCTCATATTAAACATTAAATATTAATAGAGCTTCAGAAACATTCTACACAAACAAATGAAACGGTCTAAAGTTCACTCGAGAACAAGGCGATGGGATGTGGTAAATCTGCCGTACAAAAGTTTGTCGCTCGCCCGTCACCGGGGCTCCGGCTCGGGATTCCCGACCCTCGGGAGCATCCGTGGCCGTGGAGCCGGATCTCTCGGATCCCCCAGATGCCCGTGGCCCGAGCGCTGCGCCGCTGCCCTGGAAATAACGTTCCTCGGAAGTGCTGCGTCAGGAGCTATGAGGAGAGAATGACGTTACGGCCTCCCCGTGACCAATTCCGATGCTAATCACGTCCCTTCCCGCGCCCGGCTGCTCCGAGGGGCCGGGCACCTTTCCAAGCGCCCCGGGGGGGTGGCTGCTTTTGGAGCACCCGCTCTTTGAGGGCAGCCCCGGCGCCTCCAGGCAAGCCCCAACTCACAGGGGCTGCCTGGAGCCACGGGAAGGGAAAGGGCTAATTAAGACAACGAGGAGAGAGCCCCAGACGACAATAAGGCCTTTGAGGGCCTCCCCAGGGGCAAGGCCTAATGATGCCCGCGGGGGAAGTTATTTCAGCTGCTCATGCAGGGAAGAGCGTTGCCCTCCGCGCTCTGCTCCGAGGGGCTCCGGGCCAGCGCGCCGGGGACACAGGCGGCGAGTGGCTTCGGTGTGACCCCCCGAGCGGGTTGTGCAGCCGGGCGAGGACGGCGAGCGGAGGCGCCCGCTCCGGAGGGCATCTCCCTGCCCGCAGGGTCTCCCGCTCCGCGAGACGCCTGCGGAGAGGGAAAGGCTCCCCGGGCTGCACAGGGATGGGGCTTGGGAAGTGCTACCAGTGTGCTGCGTACTCAGCTCCCTCCATGCAGGGAAATCCTCCCGGAACAGAAGCAAACGAGGCTGCTCAGCCAGACACTACAGGCATCTTTGGTTTTGCCTAATCCCAGCTTCCTCCGTTTTCCACCAGACAACTCGGTCTTCCCAAGCCAGCTCCGCTCCCAAAATGGAGCCATCACTGCTCCTCTGACCACATCACCTGCAAGGCCAGCGCCACTTTGCACACTGAAAACCAGGAACGGGTCATTCCCACACAAACCAAACTGCTTGACACGCAGGTGCTCCACACAGCACGGCTGAAACCAGGATAAACCCACCCGAACGTCCCCTCCTGCCTGGGAGGCTTCCTGCTTCTGCAGCGTTGCCTATTAATGCAGCATTGCCTATTAATGCAGCGAAGAGACAAGTCTGCCCTGCATTGGCGCACGGGCCTCGCTCCAGGCCCAGCTCCCAGACAAGAGAGGAACCTTCCACCTAGGGAGAAGCATCCAGAGACTGGCACCTTCCTGCACGCTGGCAAGGCCCGGCCGTGGCACCAGCGAGACGCAAGGCACAGGGCCAACCTGCTGCTCAGGCCTGAAAGGCAGAACGGGCCCCCTCACGCCACGGATGGGACTGGGGAGCTCCCCCAGCGGGACGTGCTGGTGTCCCAGGGGCTCTGGCAGCAGCAGGGCACAGCACGCGATGCCACCAGGCAGGACGGCGGGTCCGGTGTCGGTCCCGCTCGGCAGCGGGGCTCTTCCCCCGTGCTCTGGGACTTGCTGACCTCTGCGCAGGGGAAATGGGGATAACGAGGGGTCCTGGGCAGCCAGGCAGTGTGCAGGGTCCAGAGCAGCTCTGCTTGTCCCGGGATCCCGGCAGCAACAGGATGCTCTGCTCTGATAAGAATCCAGCTACATCAGCACTTCCTACACTTTGCAGAACACAGCTCCTCCCCACGCTAATATCGGGACGTTTAGAGTTCTAGCAGTGGGCTACAAAACAGGAGCAAAAAAAGAATCCCTTCTTATTCTGCAGAAGAGGGTTTAAGAGGTTCTGCGCGTGGGTCACTGCTGCAGCCAGCTCCGGGGCAGACGCAGACGGTCTGGAAGCAGCAGCACCTCGCGACGCCGCTGGCAGGGAAGATCCCGGCTGGAAGCAGGGGCAGAAGGTAAAACCCCATCACTCTGCACATGGGCTTTAAATCAGTGTTTCTACTAATGAACATGATTCCAACCTGGTACATGATGTGAGCTCCCCCTTCGCCTGCCTGCTCTCCCTGCGGATCTCGCTCACGGACATCTGGAGCACACAGGAAACTGGCCTGGCGCAGGTGAAACGCCAACTCTTGCTTCTCAGCAGCTGAATAGAAGGAGAAATGATTTCCACAGGCTCAATCTGAAGAACAGTCCTTTCAACTCTGAATCATTTCTACAAGCGACAGTGGCATAAATCCACATGGGGAAAGCATTCCTGAGAGAGCGTCTCCAGAGCTCTTGGCTGCCTCCGCGCCCAGGAACGGCACAGGCCGGGTTAGGCACTTGGATGAATTCAAAATGACTAATAGAGAAGCAGGTCTGAGCAAGGCGCACACAGCGCGCCGGGCAGAGCCCGCAGCACCCCGGGCAACGCATTCCCTACCTGCTGTGCCAGCTCCTGCTGCTGCGGACGCCTGGAGGGCAAATGATCTAATCACAGCCAGAAAAAAACTAGGTTGGAAGGGACCACTTGAGATCTCTGTTGAGATGAAGTCTTAGACTTGTTTTGATTAAACCCTTGATCTTCCCTGAACCAGCCAGCACGGAGCCAACCCAACACAGCCCCTTCTGCGCCTCCTGCGCATCCGTGTCCAAGGATTCCAGGAGTGCCTGTGCACAGCCACGAGACTGAGCGCTGCAAAACCTACCCCTGCCTGGCTGCGGGCACCCGCGTGCCAACAGCAGACTCGCTGGGAAGGAACTGTCAGGCAGCACTTGCTGACATTGGCACAAGAAGCTACCAAGACCCTCTGCTATTAACAAGCTGCATTCCTCCAAGCCAAATTCCAAACTCATCCGCACAGGAGGACGCGTCAGGATGGCAGAGAATCGGCGTGACAGGCACGTGGCAAATTAGACTTGAGCACTGAGAGCTCCAGTGCTGCCCAGTCAGCTCAGGTGCCCTCTGGTCTCTGCTACAGATGAGCAGAAAGGCTGCCAGGGATTTGACACATCACAGACAAGTCCCTGAGCACAGTTATGCTGGTGGCCTGGGGGGATATCGGGCGAGCCGTCATCACCAAGTGTTTTCAGAGCTCAGCTCAGTGCCTAGAGAGGCAGAGCCCTGCTAAGGCAGCTACGTTCTGCCCCGTGAGGTTAGCAACAGCACAAGCCAACTCTGCGACTGGCAAAGGTTCAGGCTGGTGAAACACAAGAGGTGACAGGGAACAGCAGGGAGCAACGCAGCACAGAGGATGACAAGGGCAAAGGATGTGTCCTGATGTGCTGGCCTCAGGTGCTCAGCCTCCCGGAGGCTCTTCAGGCAGCAGGAAAAGCAAGCTCAGCCTAAGTTCAGCTGCTCTTCCCCCCAAAGCCCAGGCACTCGGCTAGGACATCTGCTCGCTGCACAGAAAGAGGCTCCGGAGACGCTTCTTGGTGCCCTTATATGGGGCTGGGAGCGAGGGGAAGCCACGAGAACAGCCTGTCGGGCCTCGACAGCACAGGCTGGAGAGCAGAGCCCTCCTCAGGAAAGAGCCAAAAGAGAAACCCCAGGGCAAGACTTCAAGACCTGGCATTTGAGAGCGTGGGAATGGGAAGGGTCTGAAGGGATGGAAACAAAAGAGACAAAGCAACCCTGGCTGGGCAGCAGCGATGCAGGATCTCTCTTCATCCAGCATCATGTCAGGAAAGGGGATCTCTCTGCCAGGGCATTTCGAAACACAGTAGCAGAAGAAAATATTTCCTCCTGCTCTCCAGCCAACCAGCAGCATTTGCAGGTCAGCCTCAAACACTGCAGCAAATTATGATCTTCCACAGGAATTCAGCTACGCAAAACCAACACAGAGCCCGAGCGCGTGACTGAGAGCCTGCACGCAGCTCCCAAGGGAAAACCTCCACCCGGCCACCAGCGCTGCCCTACCTGGCACGAGTGCCTCAGGACTCCGTTTCTCGCTCCCTTGGGGTTGTTTTTCTCCTCTACGTGCTCCAGCTTTCCTCTGTGCACCGGGATCAGGTACTGACCCTTCTCATAAAGCACTGATGTCCAGATAGGCGCTAGAGACGGTTGGAACCGCAGCGATCTGCGCTTTCCCAAAGGAGCTCTGCCTTTCAGCCCATACCCAGGGATTACCAGGCCAGGCAGCTGCTCTTTTGAGCTGGTGAGAGAACAAGCGGATTACTGGCCTGACCACAAAGCAGGAGGCAGCGCCAGCCCCTGCTCGGCCTCCTTGGGAAGTGCTCCTCTCCTACCGCACAAACCGAGAGCGTACGATTCGTTACGTTCATTTTAAGTGCTGGCATATATCCTCCCAACGCTTCTGCTTTTCTGCTTTGATTCAGGCTCACATACCCCACTGAACCCACGGAGAGGCAGGATGTATCTAATACATTCTAACACAGCAGGTCTCCTCTCCACTGGCACCTCAAATCTGCTCCTGAAACATTCAGCAACTGCAAAACGGTTCATTTGTGTGCAGGAAGGAGTAATTAACAGCTCCAGCTCCTAAGCTGGCAACAGTCACAAATTCATTTTCTAAGTTTGCACCCAGGGAACAAGGGAGCAAAACACCACTGGGATCTAAACCAGAATTGCTCTTTGGGGCCAAGCCCACAAGATGAGTTCAGAGCTTCTGCTCCCAACAAATGGAGGAGGCACCTGGAAGCGTTAGGCAGACCTGCAGGCAACAGCCTGCTAGCACTCCTCAGCTTTTGTGCGGAGGTAATACCAACAGTACAGTTAAAACAACACTCAACTATCAGCTGGTCATTCTCCAAAATTGCACGGTGTTGTTGGAGCCAAACAAGTGCCTATAATTCTGCCTGCTTCTGAGCTGCTGAAGAGAGCCCAGCACAGACTGTCACAACACTGAATCACAAAGAAATGCTGGCACCTTTCAACAAAAGACTGGCTGAAGGGGAGGGGGAGCAAAAGCTATTGAACCCAATCCCAGAGGGGTGGAGGAAGTGCATCTTCCCACAGTTCCTGGGCAATATGCACATATATAGATATATAGATATATAGATAATAAAGTTATAAAATTTGATCAAAATAAAACCAGTAAATGTACAGCTTGAAAAAGAGCAAATATCACAGTGCATCACAGTCACGAGAAAGTCGCGTGTTCTCCCTCTGCACGAGGGCACAGCCTGGCACATTTAAAAAAGACCCCACAGAAAGAGAACGCTTTGAGCTGCTCGGCTTGCTGGGGGCAAGGAGTCACCATCCTGTCCTTGTAAATGTGGCTTCGCCCTTATGCTCTGCACAGCAGTGGCAGAAACAGCCAGGAACAGCACCGGAGTGGGCTGCCCCATCTGCAGGTGTTAGTTGACGTATTGTCACCAGGCACTAGAGATCCAAAACTGCTCTGAAACTTCTCCACACTCTGGCGCTTGGCTCATACTTACGGAAAAAAAAAAAAGTGACAAAGTGAAGAAATTCAGGGGACGCTGTGAGAATGAGACAAGGGCTGAATTCGGATCACAGGGGACAGGTTGACCCTAAGGATTTTCTGTGCTCTCCTCCTCACTTCGTCATCGGAAGAGTTGTCCACCTTGATTGCCCGGAATTTCAGCAAATTCAAAGTGCTCTGAGCCCGCTGAGGTTTATTTCGGGCAGGAATGGTATTTGCTTTCTTCTTCCGCGGCGCTTCTCTCACCTCTGCAGCTCCTTTCCTCTTCCGCCCGACAGCCTCCTGGCGGCTGCCGCTCTCCTTCCACTCCGTCTTCCCCACAGGAGCCTCCTTAGCTTTGATTTTCAAAGCCTTGGACCGCGGCGCTCCGGTGCCGCCTTGGGCGTTGCTGCCGGTGACTCTGCCGTTGAGGACGCCCGAGGCTTTGCAGGCGTTGCTCTCCTGCAGCACGCCGCCCTTTGGTCCCTTCAGAAGATTCACCGGGAGGCCGGTGGGATCCTGTGCTTTCCTCCTCACCAAGCGCTTCTTCCCCTTCGCCTCTTTTATTTTAGTGCTCTTGCCCGAGGAAGACTGCCTTGGCGGACTCGAAGCCTCGAGGAGTTTAAGGTCCGAGGGCGAGATTCCGAGACGCCCCTGTTTGCGCTTGGATTCCAAGCAGGACGCGGTGCTTTTCAGTGGCACCAGAGCTTCCAGAACCACAGACAGTCTCATTGCTGGATACACCTCAGGATACATGCCGGCAGGAAAGCCCACTGCCGAGGCCTTGGACGTGCCAGATCTCGTCTGCTTCAGGGAGCTCAGCAGCAGGTTTGTGGAACTACCCTTAGGGGCAGGTTTAGCAGAGACCTTGGAGGAGGCCACCGAAACGCCCGTGGCTGAAGCAGGCACCTTTGTGACAGCTGCAGTGCTTCTAGCTGGAGTTTTAGCAGGCTCGGACGTGGCGGTGCCAACACGCTGTGCGCTCCCTTTCGTTTGGTTCGGGGTGTCCGCTGTACAGGAACTGTAACCGTACACATCTTTACTCCTTAGAATTGTGGGCTGGTAGCCTTCCTCCTTGAGGCTCTGAATAAAGGCCACCAGCTGGGTCTCCGTGTCTGAAAGGTCCTTAGACATTGGGTTGAAGACTCGGAGAGCTTCCTCCAGCACTTTCTGTCCCGCAGAGGAAATTCTCGACCAGGAATGGACAGCTTTTTCTTCCGCATTGTTCGCTGCAATATTCATGGCATTAGGCAAGGAAGTGCTTCAAAAGATCCAAGTTACTGGAAAAACAACCCGTGACACCTCAAAAGGAGAGAGAAGACAGTTAGCTTACGGCAACTGGAATCATCTCGCATTTTTAAGTAGGGACCTGAAACCATTAAGACTAGAGCTGGCTACTCACAAACATCAGGTCTCATTCTGTGCATAACTCAAAACTAGCAGCAGCATCGAGAAAATCCTGTCACTGTTATGTCTTTGCAGTAAAACTAAGGCATCTCTATTGCAGAAATAACTTAAATCCCAAAGGTTTCAGGCAATCCCATCCAACCCATCCCAAGATGAACTGTTCCACTGGTTAACTCAGTGAAATGTGCAGCTCATTTCCAGTTTGAGAGTGATAAGCCTCAGCTTCTCGCAATCAGATCACGTTTTGCCTCTGTAAAGCAGCCCTCCGTTAAATCTTTTCCCTGTGCACGTACTGAGAAGACGACGACCAAGCCATGGCAACACTCTTCAGTGAACTACACAGCCCGAGTTCCTCAAGTCTATCCCAGTGTCACGTTCAATTTTGCAGCTTTCTGTTTGATTCTGCTCAAAACTGATTTTGAATCCCTGCCAAATCTGCAGCATCCTTCTGAAGAGCAGACAGCAGAGCTGGAGGCTATTTCAGTCGTGCTTCGTCGATGCCAAGCACTGTAGAAAGACAGCTCTGTTCCTTGTTTCTCCCCATGTGAGCAACAGTCCACAACGTGCTGTCACAGCAAACTGCTGTCGACCCAGTGACACTCGCTGCCAAGCGAGAAGAAAGCAGGAAACTCAAGAAGGGCAGCGAGGAGGAAGCAGAGAGCACCAGGACCTGGCACAACGGCCTGAGGGATGGTGCTCCACTCACCCCTACAGGCACTAGGCAACTACCGGCCTCAGACAGAAGCAATAACTGCTGTTTTTTAAAAAGAAGAAGCTGAGGAATGAGGCAGGAGCCTGGGAGGACTCAAGACTATCGCATGCTGCAAGAACTTATGAAGTCTTCAATGTCTTAACCTCATCAGATGTGTTCAGCGAAGAATCTTTCTCACAGAAATATCGATGCTATCACGGAGGGCAGGAAGCAGATGAGAAAGTCACAACAGGAAACCAGCACCTGAGCAGGGCGAGCAGGACTGCTCACGTGTCAGGTCATCTCCGGAGCTCCGGTTACGTGGCAGCCACAGAGCCTGGCAGGGCCAGGGGCACCGGGGCCACCACAAACAGCATGGAGAGGCCGCACAGCCTGTGGCTTCACCCCACGTCAGCAATGGGGTGCGAGGGGCCTGCGGGCTCCACGCGACAGGCTGGTCCCCACCGCGCGCTCCGGGGACGCGGCGGCAGGACGGGGACTGGGAGAAGGATAACGTAGGTCCTGGCAACGCTCGGGGCATCTCCTGCTGGGAAGGGGAGGCAGGAAGGAAAGCGCTGGAGCGGCACCACTGGCTAAGGGGGAGATCTGTCACCTCAAAAATGAGCCGCAGATACAAGGCAGAGGGAGGACGTACAGAGCAGCGGCAAGAGAGGATGCAATGGATGAATTCGGATTCGGTGGGGAGGGAGGCAGCAAAACCACCAGTGTGCTTTTAGCAATGAAATATATACAGCAAAACATACAGCCTTCTGCTGTGAGCTTCACACCGCGCCGGGAACGGTCAGAACACCCGGGCAGGCGCTTCTGCGGCAGCGGGGCCGGGAGCGACGCGGCCCTGCACAGTGTCACACAGGGCGCAGGGCGGGCGGCCACCAACGGGCCCGTGCTCGGACGCCGGTGGGTTTCGCTCAAGCTGTTACCTGGGGACAAGCCCTAGGACAAGCGCCAAAGGGCGCCAAAGGTCCCCAACGGGGGCGGGAACGGGGCTCCCCGGCACCTCCCGGGGCGCCGTGCTGCCCGCGGGGGTGACAGCGGGACACGGGGCTGCGACGCCCGCGGAGGCCGCCAGGGAGGCCTCGCCCGGGGCTGCGGGGCCGGGAGCGCGCGGGGGTGTTCGGTGCGGGCGGCGGGCGCGCCCGTCGGGGCGGCGCGGCGCGGGGCTCGCAGCGCCCCCGCCGGCAGCGCGGGGCCCGGGCCCGCGGGCCCCAACCTACCGGCCGCCGCGACGCCCGCACCCGCCGCTGCGCCGCCGCTCCAACATGGCCGCCGCCGCGCGCCGGAAGCGCCCCCGCTTCCGCTTCCGCCCCCCGCGCCGGCGACGGCAGCGGCCACGCCCCCCGCCCGCCGCGTGCCCCGCCCCCGGCGGGGGGCGCCGCGCCGGAAGCGGCTCGCCGGAAGCGGCGCGGTCTCCAGGTAACGGCGGCGCGATGAGCGCGCGCGCGGGGCGGCGGCGGCGGCTCGTGCTGCACGTGGACCTCAACAACACGGTGCTGGCGGCGGACGCCGTGAGCGGGCAGGGCCCGCGCGCCGCGCTCAACAGCTTCCTCTGCACCGTGACGTGGGGCGCCGCCGGGCCCGCCGGTGAGAGCGCGACGCGCGGCCCTGCCCGCCCGCCCCGCCGCCGCCGCCGCTGAGCGCCCTCCTCTCCCTTGCAGGCGAGTGGCAGTGGGCGAGCGAGCAGCCCTCGCTGCGCCCGCCGTGCCCCGGCGCGCTCAGCTACTACAGCCGCTTCGGCCGCGACGTGGCCTTCACGGAGCTGGGCCCGGGCCGGCGCTTCCGCGGCCTCCACGCGCGCTCCCTGCGGCTCCTCGAGTGGCCGGGCGAGCCGCACGCGGCGCTGTCGGCGCGGGGCGAGGGCGGCCGGCACTACCACGTGCTGCTGCCCTCCTTCTTCCGCCTGCTGCACGCGCTGCACCGCGACGGCCGCGACTTCGCGCTGCTCTTCAGGAGCTTCGGCAGCGACGTGCCCCGCGCGCTGCGCGCCGTGCGCTGCGCCCTGGCCGGCCAGCACCCGCGCTTCCCCGGCCTGCGCGACCTGCCGGTGAGTCGCCGTGGGTCCTGCCTCGAACTCCGCACGTCTCGGCGCGCTCAGCCTCCCGCCTTTCCGCCGCGCCGGCCTCTGCGAGGAGAAATGGCCGGAAACTGAAACACCAAGAATTCCATAGGAACTTAAGGAAAAATTTATTGACAGTGAGGGTGACAGAGCGCTGGAACAGGCTGCCCAGAGAGGTTGTGGAGTCTCCTTCTCTGGAGATCTTCCAAACCCGCTTGGATGCAGTCCTGTGCCACGTGCTCTAGGTGACCCTGCGTGTGCAGGGGTTGGACTAGATGATCTCTAGAGGTCCCTTCCAACCCTAAGCATTCTATGATTCTATGAAATGCATCCAGCCTCTTGGGAAGAGCCCACGTGTGCTCGGGAGCCCCGTGCTGCTCTCGAGCGGCGTGGGGCATGTGGGGAGGATCCGCTCCTCTCCGGCGATCCCGGCTTCCAGCGTCTCTTCCTGCAGAGAGGGGTTTGTGCAGCACAACAGGGCTCCCCTGGTCGGAGTCTCCCGCACCTGCAGGATGCTGGAGAGGAGCGCCAGGGCTGAGAGGTCGCTCCGGTTCCTCCTCAGAGAGTTGACGGGAAGGGGAATCTTAAACAGCATGACCGAGTGGCTGGATGCTCATTTTTCATTTCCCGGAAGGGGGAAAGCATTTGTGTTATACGGATTCCCTATTTCTGTGTGTGTTTTCCCCAGTGCTGTCCTCCCACACTGTCATGAGGAGTCTCTAGCCTGCTGCTTGTTGTCTCTGACAACACGCTAAACAATCTGTCCGCTTTGGAAACCTTTCCTCTTCTCTTATTTCCATGATGCTGCAGCTCTCTGTGGACCTCACTCCTGGCCAAATTCGTTGCAGTGAGCAAGAGGTGGTGCTGAGCCGGGGATCGGAGCGACTTTCCACCCGGGGAGATGAAAGAAAGCTCTACAACTACTTCAGCTCTTTCGAGGGAATCGGAGGCTTCCAAGACCACTTTGACTGGTGAGAAATGGGCTGCTGAGGAAGCGAGTTGGGCATCTCCTCCCCTCTCATTCTCTGAGAGACAGTACCTGATTCTGAGGTCTTCACCTTGTCATTTCTTCTGTGCATCCACCCCTGTAACCTCTGCTCTCCCCATTTTGATCCAGGGAGACTGACTGGGCTCTTACATCCTCCCTCAGGTCTCCATCACCTCGTGCCCCTCTTGTTTTCCTCCAAGCACCCTCTGGTGCAGCACCTGGCTACAAAATGCTTCTCTGGTGGGAGGCAGAAGTAGGCAGAGGGACTAGACTGTGTCTCTCGTGCTGCTTTGCTTCACAGATTTGCCCAGCTCTACGAGCTGCTGTGATGTCCTTCCCCGACTGTTTGCTGTCCTGCTTGCTCTTTTAGGTGGGCCAGAAATCAGTATTCTGCACAGGGTGGGAAGCCCCTGTGGATTGACCCCCACGATCCCAGTGTTCACCACATTTTTATTGACGACAACATCCGGCTGGACGACACGGACACGATTGTTCACTCCCAGGTATGTGGCTGCACCCCTCAGGGCCTGGCTTCCCTGGCTGGAGGGTGTTTCTGGCTGTTTCAGGCACTTTTTTTTTTTCCCTTCATCCTCCTGTACTGATTCAAAGGGGAATCAAGGCTCAGCCCTGGTGTCACTCGAGCCCAAGAGGTTAGAATCTCTGAGGAGGATGCTCAGGGCTGTCAGTGGGGAGGACGTGGGGGTGTCAGCACAAAGCAGCAGGCGTTCCCTGCCCGTGCTCACTGCTCAGCGGGGCTGAGACACCCCTGCCCGAGCACGGCCGGAGCGCGTTCGGCGCCCGGTGTCCGAGGGGCAGCGTTTGTGCCCGGCTGCGCTCGCAGCACGGAGCGCTAATGCACACGGAAGTGTGCTCGGCAGCCGGGCAGCTACTGGTGTTTGAACACTCTGCCAGCAAGTCCAAACCACCGAGGGAGGGAAGGAAGGAAGGAAGGAAGGAAGGAAGGAGGGAAGGAAGGAAGGAGGGAAGGAAGGGAGGAAGGGAGGGAGGAAGGGAGGGAGGAAGGGAGGAAGGAAGGGCGCGGTAGCCTCGGAATGGTCCGCAGCGCCTGCCGGACACCCGGGGAATGGTGAGGGGAGGGACACTCTGGATGTTCACTTGCATTCAGGCTCCCTCCGTTGGCGGATGTGTGGCTGGTGATGCCAGTCACAGAGCAGGCCTGTTAGAAGGAGGTTTTGGGGCTGACCTGGGCTGTTTTGAGTGAGTTCATGCAGAAGGCTCTGCAAGGAGCCCGAGGCCCCTGCTTGCGGCCGTCTGCAGCAGCCAACAAGCGGGACTTGCTCCCCTCAGACTGCTTCCCCGATCAGGGAACTCCCCCCTTAGCCACTTGTGGGGCAGCTGGGGGCTCTGGGCTATCTGGGATGACCACCTCTGGCCCCTCGGGGTCTCCACACACGGATCAGACAGGTAGGATGGCATCGTCTCAGCAGCAGGCGTAGCTGGCAGCTGAGCATCTTCGCAGTTTCCGTGGAGACTGCCCTTCCTGGTGGATAGGGGAAATCTGGGGAAACTTCATCTTCTACAGCCCGAGTGAAAACAGGAGCTCGTGCCCTCTGCCACCGCAGCCCGCGGGATGTCCCCGGGCTGCGGTGACCACCCGGGTGCTGTGCTGTCCCTGCAGGTGTTCTCGGAGCGCGGCAGCAGCGGCGTGCGCTGCGCTCCCACCTCGGAGCTCTACGACGTCTGCCTGGTGCAGACCCATCTCCTGGAGGCCATCGCTGACGAGGACTATTTCATCCGCTGCGTGCAGAGGTGCGAGGAGAACTACGACCGCTACCTGGCACGCGCGGAGAGCGGCTCCCCGAGGCAGCTGTGGGACGGACAGTGATGCCGCTTCCAGGGCTCAGCGCCGACCTGGGCTGAGGGGCTCAAACCTGGGGTGCTCCTTGCTTGTTCCCCCACACAGCCGAAGTCCCGGGCTGGCCTTTGAGCTGTCCCCTTTCCTGTCCAGTGTTTGTTGCACCCGCTCGGTTGTACCAGGGACCTCCAGGACCTCTCCGCAAAGCACAAGTGACTCAGGAGCTGTGTGACGGGGTCCCTGGGAGGACCTGCTCCCTCTGCGGTCCCTTCCCCAGCGTGCTGGAAAGCGCTGCCACGATGGAGCCGTGCGCTTTCCCTCGGCTCCATGCTTAGCCCGAGGCTCCATGCCGGCCGGGCCGGATGGCTCTGTGTGCTTAGGGGACCCCCGGCTGCCACCGCAGCACAAGGAGCCGCACGGGTGCTCGGGCGTCCCCTGCTCCTCCTGCAGCTGGATTGGAGCCGGTGCCACCGGGAAGCCCTGCCTGCGGTGCACGGTGACTACCCTTTGCTCCACGCTGTCCTCCCTGGCAGAGCCAGGGGTTTGATGTCACCTCACCTAGTTTTAAAGCAAATCCTCCTGTGTAGTTTCTGGTGTGAGGCTCCTTCCTGTGCTCGATTCTGCCCGTGCTGGCGGGCAGGAAGCGCCCTGGGTCCCCGATTGCCCACAGGGCTCTGCATAGCGGGGAAGAAGGTGACAGTCCTGACGTTGGGACCAGCAGCATCTTCGGGGCTCTGCCGAGCGGCCCAGACACCAGTGTGGGGCTCACACCGGGTGCTGGGTGTCCCGCAGCAGGAGCCCCAGGCCACCGCGGTGCTCACCGGGGGCTTCTCAGCAAGGGGAGCGCGGGTGTCCCGTGCGAGCGTGACCGGGGGGTGTGCACCGATTCCCTGCGGAGACTTGGAGGAAGGTGGGCAACGTGTGCGGGTACCGGCCGCGCGGTACCGGGAGGGCGGCCGCGGGCAGCAGCCCGGGCAGGTGCGGGGTGGCGGGGGGCGGCGGCGGGAGCGGCGCCGCCCCCGGCGGCAGCGGGCGGGCCCGGCGCGGGGCGGCGGCGCGGAGAGCGGCGGAGCGGAGCGGGGCGGCGGCGAGGTGAGCGCGGGGCTGCGGGAGCGGGCTGCGCGATGGGGGTCCCGGGACACCGGGGAGCTCCGGCGGGGCGGGCTGCGCACGGGGAGCCCCCGTGGGTGCGGGTTGTGCACCGGGAGCCCCCGTGGGTGCGGGCTGAGCGCCGGGAGCCCCCGTGGGTGCGGGCTGCGCACCGGGAGCCCCGGCGGGTGCGGGCTGAGCGCCGCGGAGCGGGAGCCCCGGCGGGTGCACGTTGTGCACCGGGAGCCCGGGGGAGGTTACAGCTTGTGCACCGGGTGCCGCGGGGCCGCCACCGCTGATGCCGCCGCTCTGCCCGCAGGGGAAGGAGCGCGGGAGCCCGGCCAGCCCCGCACCGAGCCCCGCCGCTGCGGGCCGCATGGGCGGCGCGGCGGGCACCGGGGCCGGGGACCCCCGGGGCGGCTGAGCCGGTCCATGGCCGCGGGCGCCTTCGCGTGGGCCTCCTTCCCGGCCATGCCCACGCGGCGCGTGTACTGCAGCGCCGCGCACCGCGACGGGCAGCTCTTCGTGCTGGGCGGCTGCGGCGGCAGCGGGCGCCCCTTGGGCGCCGCCGAGGTGCTCGACGTCCCGACGCAGCGCTGGAGCGCGCTGCCGCCGCTGCCCACGCCGCGCGCCGGCGCCGCCGCCCTGGCCGTGGGCAAGCAGATCCTCGTGGTGGGCGGCGTGGACGCCTCGCAGAGCCCCCTCGCCTCCGTTGAGGTCTACAACGTGGACGAGGGCAAGTGGGAGAAGAAGGCGGCCCTGGCCCAGCCGTCCATGGGCATCTCCGCCGTCCAGAGAGGTGAGGGGCCGGCACGCGGCCTGCGATGCTCGAGGCGGGACGAGTCTCGCTGCCACGTGAGACGCAGCGCAAGGGCTTTGCTCAGTCGCCCCCAGGCTGCCCAGTTAATGGGTTTGTCGCTCTGCAGCCCAGCTGCCCCTTCTGGGCTCGCAGATGCCCCTTTGGGTGGCAATGGCACCACGGCGAGGGTGGCTTGGGCCCTGAAGGCTCTCAGCTCCCTGCCCTACAACCCTGTGCACTGAGGATGCTCCTGCCCAAACTTTGCCGAGCAGCCTGTGAGCCCCGGGGCAGCAGCAGCGCCCGCTGCACAGCTCAGCACCCGGCTGGCTCTGCCCGTGGCCTCTGCTCGCCACGCGGGTGCGTGAGGAGGGCCGAGGGGCTCGCGGCCGCGGCGGGAGCCGGCGCGGGGCGAATGGAAGCGGCATTTGGCAGCATGGCCGTGTTGCCATGGTGTCTCCAGGGAGATGGTGCTGCCGTGTATAATTAGAGCTGATGGCCGGGTGCTCCCTCCTGCCGCGGCACAGGAGGGCGATCCGGGCGCCCGTGGGTCCGTCCCGGCCGGGCTCGCCGCGGCCCCGCAAGCGCCGCCGCTCGCCGCAGCGCTGCCTGTGTTGCAGACGGCGCCGTCTACGCGCTGGGCGGGATGGGGGCGGACACGGCCCCGCAGGCGCTGGTGCGGGTCTACGAGCCGGCCAAGGACCACTGGCAGCCGCTGCCCTCCATGCCCACCCCCTGCTACGGGGCCTCCGCCTTCCTGCAGGGCACCAAGATCTTCGTCTTGGGTAGGTGCCGCGGGGCGGGCGATGCCACCCGCTCAGGGCCCGGCGCGGGGCTCCCATGGCACCCCGGGCACGGTGCACGTCCCGGCCGCCGCAGCGTCTCCTCCGGGCGCAGGGGGCCGCCAGGGCAAGCTGCCCGTCACCGCCTTGGAGGCCTTCGACCTGGAGACGCGGAGCTGGACGCGCTACCCCAGCGTGCCCAGCCGCCGGGCCTTCGCCGCCTGCGCCATGGCCGACGGCGTTGTCTTCAGCCTGGGGGGCCTGCAGCAGCCCGGCCCCCACAACTTCTACTCGCGGCCCCACTTCGTCAGCACCGTGGAGATGTTCGACCCCGCGCAGGGTGAGTGCCGGGGCTGGTGCCCGTGGCGGCAGCGCTGCTGGAGGCGAGTGCTGGTGCTGGGGGACGATGCTCGAGCGCTCTGCCCTTCCCAGGTGCCTGGAGCAAGCCGAGCCGCGCCGTGCGCATGAGGGAGAAGAGAGCCGACTTCGTGGCCGGCTGCCTCGGAGGGAGAGTGGTGGCCGTGGGCGGCCTCGGTAATGCCCGGCGCGGGGTGTGTGTCCAACTGTGCAGGCGGGAGCCTCATGTTCAGAGAGGGGAACGAGCTCTGCCCACGGAGGGGAAAACTGATGCAGTTTGGCTCCCGTTTTGACCACCTGTTGGTTCCCTGCCCGGTAGTGGGGACCATGCAGCACCCAACATCCCCCCCATCCCTGACCTCCCGGCTGCTCCGCAGCGCCGTGCCCGGGGCAGCAGCTCCAGGGCACCTCCTGCCTCGCACGGAGCTTCTTCCCTCTCCCCCGGCAGCGCTGCGGCCGTCCCCGCGGGCGGCTGGATAAGGGTTAGCGCTGTCCATCAGCAGCAGCAGGGATGTCAGGAAGGGGCCGGCGCCGTCCCGGGGGCCGCTGGCACCGACAGGGCTGCTGAGGCCGCGCCGTCTCTTTGCAGGCAACCAGTCGTGCCCGCTGGCCTCTGCCGAAGGCTTCAGCCTCTCTCGGAAGAAGTGGGAGCCGCTGCCGCCCATGCCCACGGGCCGCTGCTCCTGCTCGAGCTGCGCGGCGCCCGGCCTGCTCTTCGTCATCGGCGGCGTGGCGCAGGGCCCCAGCGGCGCCGTGGAGGCGCTGTGCCTGCGCGAGGCGCCCTGAGCGGCGCGCCGGCCCCAGCGCAGCACCAAGTGCCTCAAGTCGGGGACAGGGTGGGCATGCGCCCGAGCCCGCGGAGCCGGCCGTGCCGTGCCGTGCCGGAGGCGGCGGCGTGGCCGTGCCGTGTGTGTAGCAGTGCGTGCCGTGTCGTCGTAGACCCAGTCGATGTCTCATGTAGCGCAGAGGTGCCCTGTAGCTCAGTGCCTAGGAGGTGACGTAGTGCCTCGAATAAACGAAACGCCTGGAGTTTTACCCCGTTGTGGCAGGAGAGGCGGGCGCAGGGTGCGCTGCCCGGGCAGCCTGGCTCCCGACCGGCCCCTCCTGCAGGCGAGGAGGTGAGTACAGGGGTGAAGAGGGGATTTTTGTCTTGGCCAGGCTGTGAGGCGTAGAAGAAGCCCCTGCATCCGAGCTGGAGCGTTTGGGGATGGGGTGCCACAGCCTGGGATAGGGACACGGCACCGCCAGCATTCCCAGTGTGCTGCTTGGCCTGGGGCTCGTCCGGGTGGCTCGGGAGAGCCGTGTCCCTGCAGCCAGCACCGGGGCTGCCGGCCCTGGCCCTGCTGCGGTGTGTGAATGCAGCCGGGTGCCCAGGCCAAGGTGGCCGCGTCCAGCTGCCGCCTCGTGCCATTTCCTAATGTCAGCATCGGGAAGAGCGGGTGTGCAGCAGCAGCGGTGCAAGGAACCGGCACCAGCGACCCCCCGCGCGCTCGGCACGGCGGGCTCGCCCGGCTGCCTCCTGCTCCGCGCACGGCGCGAGGCTGCGGATGCACGGAAAGGCTCCGTCTCCTAGCGATACGGCAGCAGGAAGATCTCCCCGGTCTGGGTAAATACCACATGCGAATGCGTGACCTTTTGGAAAAGGCAGCCAGCGTGATCGCTGCATGGGGAGCGAGCGCTGTGCTGCGAAGCCGGCTGACTGCAGAGCGTGGCATCCGCCGGCGCGCGGCCGGAGCGGCTGCTTCCTCTGCTGCGGGAGCACGCGGGGAAAGTTGGAACCGCTCCAGGCACGGGAAAGTCTGAGGGCAGAGACTCCTCCTGCGTGATAACGGGGGGACGGCTCAAGAGGCTGCAGTTAGGGGCGATTTGGGGGGTGCAGGTCTCGGGATGGGTCCCTGGGGTCTGCACCCTACCCGGATCTCCTGCCTTTCCAGAGGAATATCCTTGGATACCTGAGCTCCTGCCTCTGGAGTTGCTATAGAAACTGCCGCGTGCCGGAGCGGAGCGCCCACGGGGACCCCGTCACCCGCAGCCCCGCGATGCCCCGGCCGCCCGGCCTGCGGGGGCAGCTCGTGGTCTGAGCCAGCCCCGAGGCCCGCAGAGGGGCACCCTGGGGAGCCGGGGGGCTCCTGGCCTTGGGGACCCATCTCCCTGCCCGGCTGAGAGGGCTGGAGCAGCGGGATGGCGCTGGTGTTGCTGTCCATGCCCCAGCAAAGCCTGCAGTGCCCCGTGGTGGTGCGACAGCCCCAGCGTTCCTGTTCCTGCGGCACCGCGGTGCTTCTGATCCTTCCCCCGTGCAGCTCCGCTTGCAGCCCGATGCTGCCCACGGCTTGGGTAAGCTGTGGCTGGAGCCAGCGGTTTCACACGAGGCTTCTTCAGCATCAGGACACAACAGAAACACCAGAGAGCGAGCCGCTCCATTGCCCGCAGTTATAACCCCATTCCAGGGGGAAATATCGCAGCAGCTTCCCGCTTGCACAATGCCCCTGCACCCCAGCACGGTCGCCTTTTCCTTCTTGGAAAACGGGGAGATGATCGCTTGGCCGCACTCTCATCCCCCTCCACCAGGCTCTGGGAGCATCCCGGATCCATGGCCCAGCATCCCGGGCACGGGAGAGCTCCGCTCTCATCACAACCCCCCTGATTTGGCACCCTGCATCAGCCAGGGCCGAGCCCCGTTGGGTCCAGCCCCAGCAGAGGCTTCGGGCACATCCCCAGCACCACTCGGTTGCTTCAGCCCCTCTTCTCCCTGCGAAAACACCGATGCGGCGTTGAGGCTGCAGCAGGGCATTACTCATTAGCCGTTGTTTAATGTCACAGGCTTCAAATCCAAGTGGCTCTAAGTGGCTCAGTTTTCAGCATCGCTTGCTTGTTTACTGGCAGAAATTAGGAATATGACTCGCAGCTCCTAGTGAGCGCTCCAGCCTTGACAGCAGCAAGTGGTAAGAACAGACAGTGAGAGGAAGATTCATCACTACCTCTGTGATAATGAATCTTTAAAGACACACGCTGTGGTTGCACTGAAGTAGTAGCTCATCGGGTGACCCTGTTTTTCTGGGGTTACGCTATGGCTGAGAACAGAAAGAATAACCTGTCTTGTCCTAAAAGTTTGGTTTTCTCATTCAATTCTGTCTCTGCTTTTAGGGACAGGAACAGAGCCCTGCCCAAATGAGGGGAAGGGAGAAGCCTGGGCAGTAGCTGAGGGACAGATGGAGAAAGGCAAAATAAATCCGGAAATAAAAATAAAGTCCGAAATATTCAAAGAAAAAATAAAGCCAAAAGGAAAATGAATCATGGTGGCCTTGAACACACTTGAAGACTGACATAGTGCAGCCAGAAGGGTCCCTGTGTTTCCAGTGAAACTACACACATTTTGAAGGAAAAAAAAAAACCCAAAACTTAAGGAATATGCTCAAAGTATATTGTTGTCTATCTGCTGGCATGTTCTTCCAATTTCTACCAAATGAAAAGCTTCAAGTACCTGGCCACGGTGCTTAATGCTAGAAGCACAGTCTGTTATTTCAGATATAAGTTGTTCTACAAGCCAGTGCCTGGCAACATTACTAATCTCAGAGGAGCTGCGTTAGGGATGAGGGAGGGAGGGCGACTGGAAAGGGAGTTAGCTGTCAAGCCCGTAATTAAAAAAATATGTTTCTTCATAGGAATATTTTTTCGGTTGTCGGGAGAGATGGAAATACAAAATCTCATTTATCATGCTCCTCAAACTTGGTAGACGCTCAAACCAGAGAGCTCCAGCCACGTCAGAAATACAAATAGCTCTGCATAATAACCCAAAATAATGTACTGAGTATGCACCGGGCTTATCTGTGGTGCACAAAGCACTGGAAAATCCATTCCTAATAGTGGTGAAAAGGCTGCAGATGAACATGGGGACCCACAAGCTCTCGAGAAGAGCCTTCCAGACAAACTTTGTAATTATGGATATTCAAGTGATGAAGGCAACTATATATGAGATTGTGCCACATGTTACCCACGATGGCCAGCACAGCTGGCACCTGGTAAAGGAGTTGCATGCAGGTCAGCAGAGCCAAGGATGTCAAGTTCAGGGATACAACGAGGCCTTCGTCTATTCAATAAGGGCCATAAATGTTAATGTTCCCTGCAGCAGAGCTCTCTGGAGAGAGATAGGCTTTAAGCGCACAGCTGTCTTGGCTGTTAGTGCGATCCTGGAGCACGAATGCAATTCTTGGCTTTATTCTTAGGGAAGCTGCCCATTTCAGGGCCATCTTGAAGGTCTTTTCCAACAATGATGATTCTACGATTCCATGATCATATGGTCCGAGCGCAAACAAGCCATGGGGATAAACTTCAGCTATTTATATCAGACATTGCACTGTTGTTTACAGGCAAAAAACAACACAGACTGGCACTCTGAGAAGTTTCTTAAGGCTAAAAGTCCAGTTCTATACTGCTTTGCTTTGTTTTTTTCATTTAGTTAAAGCTTCATTTCTGCAGTATTTGCTAAGGAAAGCAGATACACATATAAAGCAGGGCATTCATTTGACACCACTGAGTTTCAGGCTTTTCTCTCCAAAAGAAGCTTTTTTTGGCAGAAAGAGCACACCGGAAGTGTGCTTGGTTTTTCAAATACATCTGTGAAGTGATATCATCTGTATTAGTGTTTCCGTGCTTACAGAGTATCTTCTGAACCAGCAAACAAACATTTTAGCCAGCATTAAAATGGCTTTGAACTCAGGGAAATAAATAAATAAATAAAAATGAAAAGCTAGGCAAATAGCAGCATGCCTCTTTCCCATTCCCAAGGAATAGCAGGACACAAAGCAGGAGGAAAAAATTTCCAGCACAACCATATTTGAAAATCTTTCCCCAGGGAGTGTTTAGATCATGGGTTATTTTTGTCATGTTTCTAATGGGCAGAATTAAATCACTGCCTCTCCGAGCGCAGCGTTTGCACGAGGGACCGTGCGGCCTCCGGGCGCAGGGCAGCCGGGATCCCGGGTGGCAGTGCCGGGGGGGATAGTGCTGCATTCCCGGCCCTGCCGGCAGGTCCCAGCCTGGGAATGCCATGGGAATTGGCTCTGCAAGGGGGCAACAGGCACCATCGTGCTGCCCCGGAGAGACCGGAGAGCACGGAGTGATCCCAGGGGAGCAGAGCCCCGCGGTGTCAGCCTGGGAGCCCCAGCTCCATGTGTGTTCCCACGATCCCCAGCCCCACAGGTGATCCCAGGCCCCCAAGTCCACGTGTGATCCCCCCACTCGTGTCCCTCAGCCCCCAGGCCCCCGTGTCACCCCAGGCCCCGCACTCCGGGGCAACCACAGGCCCTGTGGGGCCGCAGGCCGCGGCCCACGCGGAGCAGCGACCACCCCAGGTGGCCGTGGGGCCTGGCGTGGCCGTGGGGCCTGGGCTGTCCCCGTGGCGGGTGGCAGCACCACAGGGCACCCGGGGGAGAAACACCACGAGAAAAGACCCCAGCGTGGGCTAAAGGGAGAGACGTCGGCGCCGGCAGCTGGGGCAAGCGGCTCCGGGGCCGTAGCTGCCCCCTTCCGTGTCTTTCCCTTTGCTTTTCCAGCACTTAGTCACCCAAGATGAATTTGAATGTCTGGAACATCAAGGAGATGCTCAGCACGCCGACTGCCCCGGGGTAAGAGCTTGGCGATTTTGCTGCCTTTTTTAGTTTTTTTTTTTTTTTAACATTTGCAGAGCGCGAATCCTCAGGACAGCAGCAGGCCCCTGGGGGAGCCACCGCCAACCGCGTGCAAGGAAACGTGCCAAAGTCCTTGCCGAAAGCGGTCAACTAAACCAGAAAATCCCGTCATCTGACGTGTCCTTGTGGTCATGGCAGGTCTGTTCCAGCGGTGACCAGCAAGCCGTGGGGCGAGCGAGCGGGCCGGGCGCTTTCCGCTTCTTGCGGGGTCTCCATCGCGTCTCGGCCCCGGCTGCCGCATCTCGGTGGGCTTTTAGGAAAGCCCTTAAAATACAGAGAGGGAGAAACTTGGCAAGGCTTGGCACATCCCTCCTAAACCAAGAGGTAATCCGGCAGCTGGAAAACCACGTTGTTCCCTTGTTGTGGATTCACGTTTCTGGAGGCTCTGCCACCCTCACCCGGTCACAGCGTGGTAAAGAAGCAGGAACCGCTGAGGGAACTAGTTCTAGAATTAATCTGTGGTTAATTATTGCCTATTAATTAGCCCACTCTGTCATTCTGAGTGTGTCTGCCTTGCTCTCAGCTCCAAAGCACTCTCACAGATTCACTAATCAGGGAATTTTAAAATCAACTGTGGCTGCTCTGCTAAAAGCGATTTGAACGGCTTTTCTGGGGTTCAAGGAGGAATTCACGCAGCAAAGTCTTATGGCCCGTCTTATGCAACACTTAGATAAGACACTTAAACGTTCCCTTCTCGCTTTATGGAGAGAATAGACAAAATGAATCATGATTTGCAGCATCATTGCACATTATGTAACTCTAAAATTATTCCATACATTGCATTTTCATGTGTGGCATTTTTTTTTCCAAAAAGAAGTCAAAGAGCAGATAGAACTGCCCACATCTACAAAATATAATGAAGCAAGAAATGTTATTTGGGTGTAAGAATCCAGAGAGTAAATACATAAGTGCTACATGATCTATAGCAGAGCACAATCCTTTGCATCACATAGCTAAAAAGTAGAGCTAGACTTAGCCCTGAGAAGCTAATTGATGAATTTGCTCTTCTGAGACGCTGTTAGTTTAAAAAGCCAGTTATGTAAGATCTGCATTCACAGTTTTAGTCACACAGTCTCTTTGGCCTGATATTACCATGATGATGGATGATAATGAAAACATAATAATAGCTTACTTGCCCATTTTAAAAGTACTTGTCACATGAACATGAATTAATTGAATTTTGCACAGATGCAGGGGTCAAGGGGGAAGCTAATTCAGAGGAAAGCGTGTTTATGTCTGTCACAATTTGTTCTTTATAAAGATGCATTGCGTGCTCGTATTGTCTTCTTGGTACCCACAGCTTGCTTGCTTGCTTGATTTATTTTAGAGAAGTTACATTTAAATACAGCCTGGAAACGCCTGACTTCCATTCAGGTCAGAGAATGAGCAGAGGAAACAGAGAAGAGTATGTACCTATAATATTCTGTAGAGTCATGCAGGCGGAAGACAAACGAATAGAAGAAGTTCAGGTGCTTGTAGATGATCACTTGAGTTCCTTCCTCCTCCAACATGACCTGTCAGCTAAAATGTCTTCCCTTCCTTTAGTTTTAATTATTTTATTCATACAGGGGGAAAAAAAGAAAAGAAAAAAAGACAGGATTTTAACACCTGCTCCTCATCATTCCAACCCATTTTTTGCAAGTGAGTTGCACCTGGGGTTTTTTGGAGAAGCTAAGAGGAAGGGGCAAGCTCTCAGCAGACAAATTAACTTTTTCTAAAGGGAAAGAAAAATTCACACATAGGAGTTTGAGCCTGTGGGTGAGTATTCGAAATAGTGGGAAAGGGTGTTAATTGCTTTTTCCCAGCTCTCTTACCCTGTTACTAGAATCTTTTCTCACTAGAGCAGGATATGATATATAATTCCCAGAACAGTGTCTTGGAGGGCCCTTTAAAATGAAACATAAAATTAGCATATAATGTTGGCAGGATGTGAACTGTGCTGCTAGTTCTTTGCAAGCTCGTGGCAGGGTGTTGCTTTTGAGAGCAGCTGTCACCGTGTCCATCAGAAACGCAGAGCTCCAGTGACACCATGGTGTCATGATAATTCCTGCTGAAACCCCAGAAAAGGGATGATTTACTGTGAACCTTCTGTGTCTCCTTTCTCTCTGTGCTGCTCGTTGTGTCTCAGAGCAGCCTGGAGATCTGAGGTTTTATTTGTAATTTATTCTGTTGGATGCACAGGTGCTTCTGTGTAAGTGCTGGAAGCCTAAGAAAATAAGTGGGGGCATCACTTTGTTTTAAACACATTTGTTGACATAACAGACATCTCGGAAACTCAGCAGAAGGAAGATCATCAGTTCAATACTGTAGTATCAGGGTGCCAATTATTTAAGGGAGTGGGAAGAAATCATGCCAGTGGAGAAAGCTTAGAGTCAATTTAACAGTATTGATAAACAACACATTTTTTGGACCGAAATGCCAGATCTAATTAGGGAAAATGTAGTATTAGATCTGAAGTGCTGACTGTCTCCCAGACAGGCAGGCTAGGAGAGATCAGCACGGACCAGGAATAGGAGTCACAGTAGGAGTGATGCTTCAATTAGCCTTTTATCGACTGGTTTAGCAACACCAGGGCATGAGGCTGAAACTGCATTTCCAGACACCATAAATCCCTAAACCAGGGAACTCCCAGGGAAAAAAAATACACTTGCTTTGGTCCTGAGCTGAGCCCAAAAGTTATCATTCAAAATATTACTGCTGGAGTGGTGATAATGAGCAGAAGTGAACATCTGTGCAGGAGCAACAGAGGCCAAAAATCCACTACAGAAATATTTAATTTAAAAAAAGGGGGAAAGGGATTGACATGGAAATTAGGAAGCTTTCTCGGAAGAAATGAAAAGGGGCGGCCAAAGGGTTAAATCCTTGACTGGGGCATAGAGATTACTTAGACCTCACATTGAAGCCCAGAACAAATGCATACCAGCCATCAAATGAGACTGTGAAGGACCAGTGCTGGACTGGCATGCTTAATTAGCATCGTAAAGAGGATACTGAAAATGAGGAGATATCATTCAAGAAGTTAAAGTTTTATCAAAGAGAAAAATAGTAAGATCTTTTACATTGAAGTTATCAGATTTATATTGTTCCACAAGGGAAAAAAATGAGTAACTTGCTAAAGGCATAAAAGCTAATAAACCCACTTTCAGACACATCAGAAGCAGAAAGCCTGCCTGAGAGTGTCAGGCGGTCAATATATGATGGAAATATTAAAGAGGCATTAAAAAAAATCTATAAATTAAGGCCTCCTTGAGCTATTATTCTATATAACAGCTTACTTCTGCTGCTGAGAAAAAATATTGTTTCATGAAATGCCATCTCATGTAGACACTTGAAGTCGCCTGAAAGTCCCAGAATTAGGAGAAGATGAAAGAAAGAGCCAGATCAATGTCTGAGAGAGCAGCCATAAAAATCTGGAGCCTTAGAGGAATTGGAAACGGGGGCTTTAAGTGCAGTGTGCAGGCTAGAAGATGCCTTCAGAATGGGGGCAAAAAAACTGTCTCCAGATGTCTAATTCCTAATTTGGTCAGGAATAAATTTGGTGTAAGTAAACAAGGCTGCTCCAAAGAAATCTCCATCTCCCTCTCCGTAATCTCCTCCCAACGGAAAGGACTGGAGAGGCCCTGATGATAGGCTCGGGGCTCAGGACAAAAGGCAGAATGTGGTTTCCAAGGTGAGCAATGTTTAGAGAGGATTGAATCACACTGGAGCAAATAATTGAATTGCTCATAGAAAGTAAAAATGACCTGGAGGAATTAAAACAAGACCAGAAGGAATTTGAGCCTAAAATCCGGAAGCGGAGGCGGTGTTTGAGCTGATAACCTATAGGGATTTCGTTGTGGTTAATACATTAGGGTCCGTGCCAAGAAGGTGTCTTACAAAATCTGTTTGCAGAAATTTCTTTTAAGATATGGCTCAAATGAACAAAAACGATTTCCAGGGAACAAGTCATTCCCTTTCAGAGGACAGAAAACAGACGGATCGTTTTACGCCATGGCAGTTCCCAGTTACGAGACAGTGAACGGCTGGAAGCTGCAATAGCCATGAAAATTCTTTAAACTGCCCTTTGGATGCTAAAGCTCCCCAAATTCTGCACCCAAAGCTGATCCTTGCTGAGCAGTTTGGCAGCCAGCAAGAAGTAACAGCGAGAAGAGCAGGACAGAACCGGAGGCGCTTCCTATAGACACAGAATAAAGCTAGGAGGACAGCAGGTGAAAAGGAGCTGCCAGGTTTTCCCATGGATTTGGTGCAACAGTCGTGCTCACTAAATGAGAAGCAGCAGAATGAGCTCAGAGAATTTCTGGACAAGAATTAGGAAAGAAAAAGGCACTTCTATTGCACCACCCTTTCAGGCAAGGAGCCTTGTGGCATGTTGAAGAAATGCCATCAGAAAGGCACAAGCGAGCCTCATCTACCAGGCTTCTGCAGAAGAAGGATGTTGGCACAGGTTCCGTGCGGATAATGGAAGGGAATAAAATCTCCTGCGGGAGTCTGCTGCAGCACTGCGAGCAAATGTTATTCTACTGCTCAGTTTGCTTTTCCAAGTGACTCTTAAAACTTAGTATTGGCAAGGAGGGATGGATCCAAACAACAGAGAAGAAATTGTTTCTATTGCCAGATGAGGCCCCTGACAATTTATAGATTTTTAGCTTGTCAGCACATCTATAAACATCTAAGAAACACAAGAAGGGAGTGTTGCATGGGGGATTTCTCTTGGTCCATTTTATCTGCCAGCTATTTTGGGGCAAGGTAAAACCTTTGAATGGAAGGCGATACATTTACGTACGGCCGCCGTAAAACGTTTCGTGGTGGAAATCGGAGCTCGAAGAAATGAAGAAGTTCCTCCCCAAAGGATGCGGCTTGCCTTTTGGAGGGGGGAATCCCGTGGAGAACGTGGAAAGGGAGACGCCGAAGAACAAGCTGACCCCCCAGCTATGCAGAGGGCTGCACATTTTTCAGCATGCTCGTGTTACAGAAAGTGTGAGAGCTGCAATATCTTGCGTAAAGCGGGAAATAGAAATGTTCCCCTGGTCGGCAGAGGCACTTTGGTAGCTCACAAGAGCTTACGGCTGCACTTGTCTTATCCACAAATCTCTTTTTGTACAGAACACGGATCCTAGCGCACACAGTGCGGGCACAAATGCACGGAGGGCTCAGGAGGTGGCTCGTGGCAGCAGAAAGCCGAGTTCTCCCGAGATGAACTATTGCCTCACCTCAATGGGACTTCCAACCGGGATTAGGTATCCAGAATGTTTCCCGGCTGTTTATTAGGAAGCGGTTATATTTAGGACGGATCACGCATGCAGGAAGCTCAGGAATCCCGAAGGCAGCAGTCAGGCGGTCAGCGAAGCTGCGGTTGTCCCACGGCACCGTGGTGGAGCGGGCTGGCACCGGTGCCTTAACCGCTAGCGGCGTCACGAGGGGAGCGAGAAATCTGCTGCCCGGGGATGAGCGTGCGCAGGAGAGACAGCTGCTTCCTCTCATAATGTGCAGAATCGTCAGCATTCCTGAGCTGGTGGATGTGGGATGGAAAAAGGAGACTCTGGAGCATCCAACAGCCTTTTTTGGTCATAGAAGCAGTGCCCAGTGAGGTGGGGAGTCACGTGAAGGGCTGCAGGACTCCTGAGTGTAATGAAAACTCTTCATGATTAGGAAATCTGTGGTTTGGGCATCAAATAACATAAAGGCTCTGAGAAAAACGGCCGGTTACGGGGTGTGAAATATACTGCTGTGACAGTAAAAACTATATGCAGATATTTTAAAATTAGATTTGGGGTCTTCACACAGGTCAAGGGAGAAGTTTTCAGTTGAAGATTTATGGGATTTTTTGAGGATCTAGAAGCTCGTACCTCATCTGCCTATTTTTGCCTGCAGCTCAGTGGGTTCAAAGCCAAAGGATTAATATGATACAGTCACTGGCTCCACTAAATAAAGAAGAGGCGCTCTGAACAGCTCAGTCCCTCCTCCTAAATCCTTTTCCCGTTGTGTGTCCATTCAGTGTTTGGGCTCTTTCCAAAACTGGAGACTAACTGCAGATTTCACTGCTAATAAACATTGGGGTGATCATCTTTTGTCAGACCCGTGAGTGAATCTCCCTCTCCTTTTTCCTTTGGGTATGTGGTTTTATACGGAAGGAAGACCTTGCTTGAGAATCTCTTTCATTAATTTTAGTCTGTAATCCTCAGTCCTGTTCATTCCCACTTTACCAGGCACAATTGGAAGGAAGACCTTGTGATTTATTAGTAAACCTTTCGATGTGAACTAATTTGGTTTGTCTTTTCCTTGTCCTTTTTTAAAGAAATGTTATAACGCATAAGAGTTTTGTTCCCCTGGGTGAGCTGGGCTAAGGCTTTGTGAAAGGCTCCCTCACATCCTTTTAATTCCATTACCTTAAAAATCAGGACTGGGAGGATAAACCCGGCCCCACGTTCCTTATGTTTGGAGCACTCCTTTGGACCTTGCAGAGATGGGGCAGTGGAGTAAATCATGTGAAAAATTAAAAAGCCAGCTCCTTTCTTAGTAAAAATACTGAAAGCAGCCTGTGGCAAAATGAGAGGTGGTCCAAACATATGGGGGAGCCTTTCTAAGAGGGAACCTGCTATCACTTTTCAATCCCATAATTTGGTAGAAGCAATGTACATGGAGACATGTAGAAGCAGAGAAACACACTGCAAAACCAAGGCTAGCCAGAAAGGGTTTATTGGGATGATTCTTAGGGAAAACCAGGAGAACTTTGGAGGATCATAATATGGATATGAAATATTTCTAATAATCAGATCAATTTGGCCAGTCTTCTGCTACCTATTTAGTTGTGATTTCAGCGCGTCCAATTCATTTGGAGGATAAACACCCAAGAAACATCGTGCATCTATAGAAAAGTTTCACCTTGTTGGAATGGTCTTCCAAATCATCCTGGAAAGGAAGAGACCTGGCGCTTGGTAGAAACAAGCCCCAAGGTGCCCCTTAAGCTAGGACTGGCCAGTCTTGGGGCAACGCTTGAGCAGATGTGGCCAGCACAGTTGGCGTTTCTGATATTTTGCTTTTTAGTTGCTTGAGATTCATTCACAACCTGCTCTGCTCTCTTCCAGGCCCAACAAGTTCTCCGTCCGGGGCAGCGCGCACAGCGACTACTCGAGTCTGAGCGATTCCCAGCTCCTCTTTGGCTCCCAGTTCTGCCCGGAGAACACGCAGTCGGCAACGGCACCGCTGGAGCTGGGCACCCAGCTGGGCCAGCAAAACTCCCAGGACGTGAGTCTCCCCCTCTCAACTAGCCCCATGCAGGGACACGGCCGCTGTCCAGAGGTCGTGACAAATACTGCAAACAGGGTGTAAAATCCCCTGCCTCCGTAAAACATTCATAACTTGTGAGATCAAATATCTTTGATACTGTAAAAAGAGTACACATTTGCTGTGACTAACCTAAATATCTGCATGGTCAACTAAAAAATAGTAATTGTAATAGAAAATGATTGGGATAGGTATTATTTTATATTTCTTTTATATTATTTTTAAAGTCACTAAAATGATACAAAAATTATTCTCAAATTAAAGCCTTCAGACCAGCTGTCTAAGGTACAGTATTCCATTTATTCCTTCCATGAGCAATGCTGCGTTTCTCTTTATTAACCTTCTGGAAGAGTGACAGAGAGCGCCAATGTTTTCTTATTTATTTCCATAGGCTGCAAATTAACTTGCTGTATTGCTGTTGTGGCAGATGCTTGAATGATATTTTGGATGAAGAGCTTCTGTGCTCAGAATCTTTCTCCTATAGCAAGTGGCTTCTGATGTTACCAGCTTCCCCAAAATAGGTCCTTCACCACCAACAGATACCTCTGGATCCAAATAAAGACACTTGACAGCAAAGATTAGGAAAGAGTAATTGTGCCAGCTCTGTGGCCCTAGGCAGTCATTCGCTTCCTGATCCTATCTGCTCTCCTCTGCATTTTGCTGAAGATCTCACCCATTAACTGCAGGAGCTTTTCATCAGACACCGGAACAGAAATTCACTCTTCCAGATGAAAAATGACAATCTAGTGGAATTTGCATTTGTTTATGTTTTAAGGAAAAGGCATTTCCATTTTGGTCAGAGTGTCTGCAAAGTTTGTAGGATGAGGAAGGTCTTTACAGCTTTCCTATTAATATTAAACGTCTCGTTCTGAGGGGTATATTGCAGCACGTGAAAAACTGATCTGCAGGCTGCTGATGTTGCTACTTGGCAGCAAAGTGATGTCCTCCCACAAGAAGTGCAATGGGGTTTTATTTAGATTAATGTACAGGGAGCTCCCGCTGGCATCTTTGACTTCTCCACAACTTGCTCTCCTCTGAACTTTTGTGCTGTAATGAGAAACCCCGTAATTAACTTATATGCGTGTTCAGCACATCATAAAAAGATGCGTGTACCTGATGATTGCAACTGACTGAAAATAAGCACAAATGAGGGAAAAACCTGAGTTTGAGGGAGTTCAGGCTGCGGATCTAACTAGGTGCACTGAGTGAGCCATAATCTTGTGAAATTCTTAATCTTCTTGTCCAATCTGATCTGTCATGTCCCATCACTATGATCCCTCTGCCTGCAAAGTACTTGCTACATGAATGCTTTTTGCTAAGTAATGTTCTCTTTATTTTTACAGTTTAACGTTTTCCTTCCTTTTGTGTGACAGAGCGAGCCCAGTATTTTAACCAAATACCAGACAAAACCACAGCTGTTTGACGAAGATGCAAGAGAGAGAGGTTTACTTAATTTTGGTGCAGGAAAAGTGAAGAGCGTCCTGGAAAATTTTGAAGTGAATAAGAACAAAATAAAGGACAAGTACGACCGGTAGGTAGACACCCAGAGCAAATTCTTTCCATGAAGGCAGATGCCTCTCCCCGTTCCTCTCAAAAGTCATACATGACCCAGCTACATATTTCTCCAAGAAAAGTATCTTCTCGGGTTTGAGATAATCCCTGATTGGAAAGAGTCACAGGATCAGAGAATAGGGGTTATTTGCAATGAGGTTTATGTAACACTTGCTGCCATAAGCCACAAGCACCAGAAAGAGCATAACCTGAATTTACCTCTGTCCTTCTTTATCTGATCAGCTGATTTTTTTGCCCATATTGATGGATTATTAAAGCATATTTCTTAATTTTTTGTGGACTGTATTGGCAGTGATCAACAGGACTGCTAGAGCAGCCTTTGCATCTAGGAGAGGAGAACGCTGCCAAGCATCCTGGTGGGCAGGGGAAGATGTAATGATTATAGAGATATGTGTCAATTTATACAGATACAATTTTGCTTGTATACAAGATTTTTATATCTGTGTTTTTGCTAACAGGCAAGTTTCATTTGCTAATGAGATCTTTGTCAGCTGTTAAGGATTTAATATACCCGTAGGCCCGATAGGGCTTTATTGAACAAGCTAACAGTTTCAATCTCCAAAGTGAAAGATGGCAAACTCCCCAGTGGGTCTATAAATAATTCTTAGCTCTGTACATTTTGTAATGTGACATCCAAAGTGAAATACATTTTTGTTAAAATCCTTTAACTGAGTCAGACTGTGTATCTCTCTCTCCCTTTTGCAATGGCACTGTGCTTCTGATAATGCCAAATTTAGATGCTTCAGTGCCTATTAGAGAGGATTTTTTGTAAGTGAATTATGAGGAATGAACAAATTATTTTAAATGTTTTGTCGAAATTCTTAATTACCCTTTATTTCTCCTTTGAATGGATTGTGCTTCTTTCTGGAAACAACTTTATATTATCTTTACAAAGATAAACGCATGACTTACCAATCTGTATCCCCTGCAATTTTGACTATTAAAATCAGTGTCTGCCTTTACATAATGCTGGAAACATCTCGGAGGCCCTGCCTGCTCTTTGTGACTAGACTCTACCTGGCCTGCCCCTTTTGGTTGTTGCAATCTAGATCACTAAATTATCAATTAAAAATGACCTGAATCTTCAGAGAGGAAATGGGTTATTGCTGTGCTTAGCAACAGTCCTTGCAATTTGGTTTGATAGGTTAATCGTGCAGATAGCCTGGGTCCTGATAGGCTCCCTCCATTCAAAAGGAGGGATAACAGAAACCACGGGCATAATCTCGGGAGAAAGGGATTTGCCCTATTTGTGCCTCCCGGCCTGAGCTTTGTTGATGCCGAAGCTTTTTTCCATGTTTTTTTTTCCCACATTTATTTTAGGCCAAATATAATGCTGATGTATCCCAGTACGTAGCAGGGCACCTGCACCCAGGCTGGCCCCTTCAGGGTAGCCAGTGCAGTGCAGGTCCCCACAGCTCATGCACAACTGCGTAAATGCAGTCAAAAACTTCCAAGAGATGCACAAATACTAGGCCAAAATTGGGAGAATAAAGCAAATACACAACACATATACATGCATATACGTGCGTATATATATATTTATTTATTTTCTTACTCTACATAGAGGTATTCGTGTTCTCCCAACACAAATAAGGTGGCTTCAGAGGGTCACATCCCTGAAAGTGAGTACATTGGTGCTTACATTAGGCACTGCACTGAGCCTGGCAGCCTTTCGTGGCTTGCCCTTACTGGGATCTTCACGCTCTCCAACTACTGCTGCAACTCCCATGGCTGTTTTGTACATGCTCTTTTTTGCTAATTTTATTTTTTTTTCCATTTTAGAGAAGTCTTAAGCGCATTTATTTCCAGCATCAAAGACAAACTTCAAGGGGTAAGTTCACTCTAATTCAGAGTGCAGAATAAGGGGGAGTTAGCAACGCTACAGAACACGCACTTTTTTCCCATTTATGGTGCGGTTTGAGTTATGACACTGTTTGTCTTGAGCACACAGACACTTTAAGCCAACAACTGCCATTTTTTCCTGCGTGTACCATCCTCTCTGTGGCCTGTCTTTAGGGGGACCCCTTTGCTTCAGAGTTAGTTGAATTTCTTTGGGGCTAGGGAACCAGAGCAGTCTTTAACAGCTGCTTGCAAATAGAAATTCTCACTTCCTGCTACCGAAGGAAAGTGCACTGCTCTCTATACTGAGAGAATATAATGTGATCTTATTGTTTGAAGGTATTTTCCTCCCCTTTCTATAGTTAATTTGATTATTATTAATATTGTCATTTTTTACAGATTAATACCTCTAATTCAAAACCTGCTAAGATTTCTGTAATATTTCATGAGCCTTTAGAGCCCTTCCACATCTCCTTTGGGGCTGCAAGAACAGCTGGACAGACCATTTTAAGCTCTCAACAAATATGCATTTTTGGGCTGTTCCATTCCAAGAGTTGCAGTTGTTCTTTTGGGACTGCATTTTTGCAAACAAATAGAGGGCAATGCATTAATTCTCTCACTTACCCTGTTGCTTTTGCAGTTGCAAGCCTGCTTGGACAAGTTTGAAGAAACATTCGCTTCCAGAAACAAATCCATTTTGGATCACATGGAGACCATTTCCAAGACATGTAAGCACTTTACATGTAGTTTCTGTTAACAGCAGAGGGCATTGTGAAACTGCAGAACAGAGCGTGTTGTCTTGGGGCTGGGGTGAGCCAGGCAAGTCCTGCCACTCACAGCTGCTCTTCGTAAGGGAGAAGAGCAAACAACATTTATCCACAGTGCAGACTCGTTTATTTTTCCATTCTTTCTCTGCTAGCTTTTCCCTTTCTTTGCCTGCAGACACTACCCCTTTTCTTTCTGTGTTATTGTTCTCTTGCCGTGCTGTGTTGGAGAGCTGGAATCCTGAGTGGTTAGATGCCATGCACGTACAGATAAATGTGCCTTATTGCTTTGTGTTCTGCCCGAGGATGACAATTTCTAGACTATCTGGCACACAAATTAACTGGCACTGATAACTGAGATCCTGAGTAGCCATCTTCAGTTTTTACAGCTTTCTCAAATTTTGCTGTGTAGATCAGAGTTTTCAGGTCTCCCCAATTGCCTGAGGTGATTATATTTAACATTTCAGCAAAATAATGGTCCTCTCTTCTTAGGTAAGAAGAAAGTAATGAAATGCATTTTTCCTTGTTAAACGAGTGACCTCTTTGTCAGTAGTATATAACAGTAGTATGTCCAGTAATATACAACACTTTTGAACAGCCCTGGCTCCGCAGTGGCTAGACATGGAAGTCTTTATTATGAGACAATGTTTCAGAGAAATTGTTTCTAATTTGGCTTAGATCTGAGCCTTTGAAAGTGCAGAAAATTTTAATGTTAGTGTTATTTTTTATCAGCACTCTGTCAGGGCTGTATAGAGAGTTGTGCTGCTCCATGCAAGCACGGGAGGCCAGCTCGATGCATACAGAAAAAGTGAAGTGAGTTGTACCTAGAGAGTTGAAGGTAGCAGACCTTCACAGAAGCACGACAACATTTACTGTGCACTGAAATGTGGCTTTCATGAATGTGGGGCTGACAGATAACCTGTTAGTCGATACAAGCCTCTCGGGCAAAACGAATGGAGCCTGATGCCTTCTTCATGAGGCCTCGGGAGCTTGGACGTGTGAAATACCCATCTTGTTATACTAAGAACACTCCCTTGCGGTGCTTGGCAAGTGCCCTTGGTGGGACCATAATGTAAGCAAAGGATCTGTCCATTTTGGCCAGCACCACAAGCTTCCTATTACACGTTTACCCAGCTCCTAATTGTTCCTAAGTGCTTGCCCACTCCGAGGCAGGGCTCTGCCTCCTTTCCTACACCTCTTTCACAGAAATTGTTGTCAGGGTATTCAAAATCCAGCCTATTGATTCCCTGTTTTCCTTCCATGCCATTTGCTCAGCTGTGCTGCTTCTTCTGCTACCCGTTTTAAATAAATGTGCTTTGAATGAAATGAGAAACCTCCCAGAGGTGCCTGCTGCTGATTTTTCAAAGCAATTGCAAAGAAAAATTGGCACTTTGCGTAATGTATCATGCTGCAGAATGTTGAATATATAATGAAAATCACTGCACGCTCCACAATGTTGTGCTTTTTATATTTCTGGGAGGTTCATCTGTCACTGGTTAATTGCTGATAAACACTGCCATTTAACTGGTATCCCAGTGATGGAAAATTAAGTTCCCACCACACAAATATCTGTGTTAGTGCCCTGAAAAGATCCCAGCTGAGGCAATTCCTTCAAAAAGAGTGGCATGGAATTCGTGAACTCAAGTGGTAAAAACCTAAGTACAGAACTGATAAATGTCAGTGGGTGTTTAAGAAGTACCTGGGGATGTGGGTGACATGGTAAAAGCATGTGAAATCATTGGCAGTGTAGGATTTCACGCTCAGGAGATGAATATAGGGCTTGAAGAGGCTCTCTTTGAGGAGAGAAGTGCACCAGGACATTCAAGGAGCCATAAAAAGTAAAGAAAGGCATAACTTTAAGTCAAGGCTCGGAGTCGAGCCTCATTTTTGGCAGAGGGTAGCAAGTAACATGGGGTAACATTCGCCTGAGCAGCTTCCACGGCGGCACAACTGCTCTCAGGGTGCTGTGGATGCCCACATGGGTGAAAACAGGCAAGCAGGCCCTGTGCTCTCCGTTCTTGCACCTTATATAGAGAAACACGTGCAATATTTCCCTTAAAGGGGCACGAGCTGGTGCAGCTCCCTGCCATAGCCTGTGTTGGGTGGGTAGTTTCCAAACGCAGCTCACCTGGAGGCTCCCCAGGCTCCGGGGGAATTCCTTGTGTTCCTGGCAGTGGGATGTGACCTTGCTCGCCGTGTCGGTGGGACCTGTCCCCTTGCACCCCGTGTCTCTGTGACTGGACAAGTCGAAAGGTTTGAAATTGGTAAGACCCCTGCAAACTGCACAGCGCCTGGGAGAACTGTCCAGGTCTAATCCGATTGCAGGAAAGACTTGCAGGGATGTGGGGAGGATGTGTGGTTACCTGTGTGAACAAGGACACCCTTGAGGCCGTGCCCAGGCTCCAGAGCAGGTCGACCTCCTATTTCCCCTCCTGAATCCAAGCACGGAGGAACCAACCTCCCTCCACAGCTTCTGTGCCGACAGGGCGAATCTCAGGCAGGCCTGCATAGGCGCTGCTGATGGACACGCAGCACAAGCAGCTGCTGCTGGATATTTCCATGGGACGCTCCCTCCCTCGGCTGCTCGGGTTGTAGTTTTCAGCTGCACGGGAGCCCGGGCTGATTTGCTGCCAGTTCTGTGCACAGCATCGTGGCAGAGCCAGCCCGGGCAGCGAGTCCCCCCCGGGCCTGCCCCGAGGCTTTGCAGGGTGGTAACTCGTGACAGATTTGACATTCCATATGTTATTAATGTAAACCAGCAGAGTTCAAAGGCAGCGCTATAGCGAGTCAAAACACAGTGATGATCCACTCGGTAAAAACAGTTTTGTTTAGAGTGAAATACCTTGAGAGAGAGAGAGGTCTATGCATAAACCATCCATTAACTAAGGGAGGCCTTTTCCTCCATGAACAGGTTATTCAAGAAGTATCTGCTGCAGGTTTTATTCAAAGAAAACTTCCTCTGAGGCAGCTCTTCCTGCTCACCTTCAAAGACAAGAGATTTGACTAAAAGGGTCCTGGATCTGCTCTAGTTTGTCTGTCTCAAAGCTATTTCTTTTTATTAAGTCTAGATGAAACATGTTGGGGTTTTTTTTCTGTTAAATAATGTTTGACAAGTCTGAACACTCCTCTGGCATGGAAGAGGAGCTTGCTGCTCCTCTGTTCTGGATTTTTTCTGCGGGATACTCCTACACGTCCAAACGAGACCCTTTCCAAAGACTCGCTCCTGATCGCTTGCCTGCAACACGCTGTGCTGAGTCAAATGTATATGCAGATCACAAGCCCAGTGCATGCAGTGCTATTTTTAGAGGCAGGATACCATGTTGTAGAAGAACAGACAGACTAGGGAAATCAGAAAGCTTTAAAAATAATTCGGAGCTAAAATTAAGCATATGGGGAAGCAGAGCAAGCGGAGGAAAGCTTTCTGATTTGGGCATTTCTAGATACTCACTGCACAGAGAAGGAATGTGGTAAAGTGACATGGAAGGAGTTTGCTCCTTCTGTCACTGCTGCTTCCCTGCTCCTTGGAGGATCGCAGGCCTGGAAGGGGCTGGCAGGCTCCCTAACACCCTTAGGTCTGAGCAGGGAGATGCTAAATCTGGAAGATCCACTTTGCTCCAGCGCTATGAACGCATTCCACAGCCATCCCTGGGCTGTTTATTAAAAAAAATCTAAATATGTCAGAGCAAAAGACAAAAATTAAAAACTGTGGTGGAAAATCAGACCAACCAAATTGCCTGCAACGACAGAGGTGAAATATGCCCAGATAGTCCTCAAAAATGAGCCTTGCTCCTGCAGAGAGGGAGGCAAAGCCCAGTGACGATGGGCATCCTGACACAAGGGACAGCTTCTCCCTAGCCTGAGTGCAGAGGTTCATCTGTCTCCAGGCGGGTGAGGAAGATGGGCCTGTTCAGCCTGGAGAAGAGAAGGCTGAGAGGGGATCTAATCAGTACCTCAAGGGAGAGTGTGCAGAGGATGGTGCTGGTCTCTTTTCAGTGGTGGCCACTGATAGGACTAGAGGTAATGGCCACAAACTGAAGCACCAAAAGTTCCACAGGAACTTAAGGAAAAATTTCTTAACAGTGAGGGTGCCAGAGCCCTGGAACAGGCTGCCCAGAGAGGTTGTGGAGTCTCCTTCTCTGGAGATCTTCAAACCCGCTTGGACGCAGTCCTGTGCCACGTGCTCTAGGTGACCCTGTGTGTGCAGGGGGTTGGACTGGGTGATCTCTAGAGGTCCCTTCCAACCCTAAGCATTCTATGATTCTATGACGCACACAGGAGGCAACGGCCGCGTCCTTCCTCCCCGATGGCAGCCGCGTGCGCTGTGGCCACCAGCAGGGCCTTGGAGGAAGGCAAGTCAAGGTAAAGGCAGCGCCTGGCGCGGAGGCTGCCCTGCCAGGAGGAGCTCCAACAAGCAGCCATCCCTCGTACATCATCCCTCGTGCCCCATTCCCCGGGGCAGGCGGCCTCGTGCCGCCGCGCACCCCTGCTTTGCTGGGCTGCATCAGCCCAACGCTTTCAATCTCCTTTCGTAAGAGGAGATTATCGTCTAATCACTTAATTATCTGTCAGCTTTTCCCTGCACGTGTCCTGGCTTGGTCTTGCTATGCACATCCGTGGCTAGAACGACCCATGGGCTCCCGAATGTGCTGGCCTTGCGCGGATAGTCCTGTGGCTCCCAGCTCGTGGGTCTCTGCTTGTGTCCCCCTGCATCTCGCCCGCTTGCTCTGGTGTCACAGTCCGGCCCCTGGAGCTGCTGGATGGTTTTGTCCCACCAGGTCACTACAGTGGGACTTAAACAGGTCTGGCCCATGAGCAGCCCTTGAGGAGCAACCTGCAGAACCATGTTGTCCCCTCAGGACATTCCCTGCGGGAGCTGATGTTGAGTCTTTATCCATTCAATATTTGTTTCCTCAGCTTTATTCCCGTTAGATAATGCTTGCCAATGAAAAGCTTTGTTTAAATCCAGGCAGAGGCCGCTGCATTGCCTTTGGCAACGAAGTCAGCTCTCTTATCATGGGATATTATATTATTCAGACACAATCTTCCTTCTATAGAGCCTTGTCTCATTTATTGCATTTTCCTCCATTCCCTTGATTACTCTTTCCTTCAAGGTCTATTCTAAAAGCTTGGGCAGTATGAGGGCAAACTAGTAAGTCCATAATTACCCAGCTCTCTTTCCTCTCTTCCTCCCCAAATGTACTCTTTAAATGTCCCTGATTTCTTATAGAAAGAAAACTTATATGATCGCATTCTGCCTGTCTGCCCTCAGTAATTTTTGATTCTTTGGCCAATTCCATTAGAGACTGACAGAAGGGCAGAGCTCACCGAGATAATTAAGTCCCTGCGAGTTTAATGGAAGTGGTTGGCAGGAGGAGAGGGCCTCCTGGCTGCTCCGTGGCTCTGCGCTTCCCCGGAGCTGCACGGAAAAGCGCCAAGATAAACCCTCCACATGCGGGCAGAGCCTCCCGCGCTCGCGGCTCACCAAAGTCCATCGCACGAGCTGAAGCTGCAGCAAAAGAGGATTAATTAACTGCAGAGCTCGTGTAGACACTTGTTGGGATACAGCCTTTGTGCTGCTGTTTCTCCACCTCGCAGCCGTACTCCAGAGGTTCAATTATCCAGGCTGAGTGGCTGGAAAAGGCTTGGTTTTAGCAAGGGGTGTTTTGCATCCTCTTGGGATGCGGCCGGGACGCCGGCCGTATCGTGGCACCCACCTTCCCACATTGTCCAAAAGAGCAACCAGGCAAGTTTGGGAAACAGATCCTCCTTCCCTGCATCACGAGCTGGATTTTACAGGAATACTGCTGTGCGACTGCTGAGGATTTTTCATCCCCACCCACGCTGTAAACTATTCCTGTGCTGTGGTGTGTTAGGCAGAGCAGTGGTTACTGCAGGAAAAACTACAGGAAGGTGTTGTTGTTGTTGTGGTTCAGTCACTTAACCAAATTCCTCTTTTCCAACAGTTTTTCAGCAAGACTGACTCTTGACTGTAGCCAAGAGCATCGCGGTCCCGCTGAGGGCTCCGGGGGGATGTCCCACTGCCAGATCCCGGTGGCCTTTTGCCGTCCCTGCTCGGTGGCCGGACAGGGCCGCGTGACTCAGAGGCTGTTTCCGATCCCTTCTCCTGGGAGCAGCCCCGTGCGGCTGTTCCCAGCCGCGGAGCTCTGGCTGACACAGCAGAGCAGACAGCCGGTTTGGATCCATGCAGGACAAGGAAATCTCCTGGAATTTCTCTCTCCGAGAGCGCTCACAGCAGCGCCCGGCTGTGCGCATCCCGTGTGCCGTGCCTGGGAATCCCAGTGCTTCCCACACTGCCTCATACTCTCCTACTGTCCCTTAAGGCAGCCTTCCTTCCATTACCAGCCTCCTATACATTTCTATCCTATATTCTTCCCATTATTAGCAACATTATGATTCCCATCACACTTTCAGGCTCGCATTTGCCCCAGCTAGCTGCAGAAGTGGGTCATTACGTTGGGGTTCCCTTCCCGTGAGCGTATCTACTTTGCTTTTAATAGAAAACTAAGCTTCAGCCTTCCTTGTGCTGAGCCAACCAAGTTTTCAGCTTGCACAGCCTTCCTGCTCCAGCTGCCCAACGAATAGAGCAGAGCAAACACGGATGGACCTTCCTGCAGCCTCTTGCAAATTCGGAGTGCTTTGCATTAAACATGGATCCTCTTGTTCCTTGCTTGCTGCTCTGGGAGATTTCAGCCAGCAAATCACTGTGGTCGTGCAACACTGTGGAGTATTTCATGCCAAGTCTTGAAGGAAGTAGCTGTAGTATTGTTAGTACTTTATTCACATTTACAAATGAAAGACCAAATGCGCTTTTTATTGATTCCCCCGTTTAGTGCAAGATGCTCTTCAAACTCACTGCAGCTCGATGCTGAAAGCTCTGACAGATAAAAGCCAAATGGAGCAGACGCTGCTGGAGATGGAAAGGAGACTTGCAGCTGTAAGTACACGGATTAATCTTTTATTCTGAATTGTGGTGCTCAGTTTATCCCATTTCTTCAAAATATTAACTGAATATTTTATTATCTTCAAATGGCAGATTAGAAAATAGACAGCTCCTATTCTAATGAAGGGGGAAAGATATTAAAATGCTAATTCTAGGCGAGATGCTAATGCTTACCAAGAGGCTGTTAACAGTGCTGTAAGCTCTGATAAAATCCCCATAGTAAGAGTGGAGCCTGACAGTGCCCTGCTGTGGTAGGTGCCCAGGGAAGCGCTGCTCTCTGCTGCTGAAATACCCCTTTGCTGGAGAAGGGTCTTGCAGAAATGCAGGACTTTGTCCCTTCAGCTGGGTGGTTTCCCCAGGGAGAGAAAAAAGGAGGTCGAAAAGGAATAACTGGCAGAGAAGGAGCGTGGATGGTCAGAGACTTTCTGGGTTCTGGATTCTGCAAAGACACTGCTCCAGGAGTTGCTTTTGACAGGGATGTGTCGCCCCAATACATGGGAATACACTACTGGGAGAGGGGAAGCACAGTGGTTAGGAGTGCATCTCCATCCCAAGTGACACTTGTCACTATTGTGGGACAGTTTGAGCATATGCTCTTGCACAGGACCATCCAATTTGTTATCTGGGTTCATACTCAAGGGATCCAGCTGATACATAACACATACTGGCTCCTTGTTTGCATCTTCTAACGTGTTGTTTACTGCTCCCCTAGAAGGACGAGGAGATCTCAGAGGTGAAATCCAGTGTCCAGCTGCTCAAGGAGGGCCTGGAGTCGCTGCCAGCTCGGCTGAGTGACCAGCACCTGAAGCTGTGTGAGCAGCTGGGCTTCCTGAAGCTCCCCAATGCCTTAGCCGAGCTGCAGACCTTCATTTCCACTGCCAACAACCCCGTTCACGTGGCAGACGGTGCTTCCCAGACCTCCCCTGGCACAGGCCAGGGCTGTGCTCTCGGTAAGGAGGCTGCCAGGGGGGCTGGCAGCTCCTCGTGTCACCCTCGGTCCCCCTGCCTGGCACACCAGAAGAGAGGCCACCAGCTGCTCGCAGGGGACGGCGCTTGCAGCTCCAATGCAGCTTCAGGAAGGAAGGTCAGCCCTGCTGCTACAGCGCCGTGCGGCAGAGAAAACCCTTCCTGGCAGGAGGTGAAATCTGCTTTGGGGACGCAGAGCTGTGCTGGCGGCCCTTGCACGTGCTGTGCTGGCAACCACGGTACTGGAAGCGGCTGGGAGAATCCCCGTCCCGTTCCCCAGGAGATGCAGCTTCCAACACCCCTGCGGAGGGCGGTGAGGAGGGACACGAGGGGGTTTAAACCCCTCGGGACACAGTCACAACAGAGACAGCCTCAGGTTTGCCACCTTTCTGTGCAAAAAGACACGTCTGGGCAGAAGGACAAGAACTCAGACCTGCAGCCCACGGCTGCAGGAAGCAACGCACGGCAGAAATCGGGACGGATCCCCCGGAATAAGGCAGCGGGGTGGAAGAAAACGTGCCCTGCTCGGAGGAGAGCAGAGCTTTCTAGGCGCTCTGACAGCGGGATGAAGCAAAGGATGGCAAGCAGGATTCTGGAGCTGGAAGGCTCCAGGAAAAGCTGCTTTCCCAGGTATGTGGTTACTCTTAATTCAGGAAGCTCCAACGCAGCTTGTGCAGCTCCCAGCGAACGGGCGCTCGGCGCGGTTCAGCAGAGACTCTCCAAGAGCTCCCTGCAAGGGCCCCGCTCCAAGGAGGACGTGCAGCAACTTGTCAACAAAAGAAAGAGACGGCTGGAAAATCAGAAAGGAGCAAACATTCCCAATGCTAGAAGGAATTTCTGGGATTCATCTCCCCAGGAAAACCCATTTTGCCTGTATAGCACAACAGGTGAAAAGCGGGTGAGCTGCCTCGGTGCCCCAAGCTCTGCCGGCTCCAACACCCCACGTGCTGCCGCTGCGCTGCCCCAGCAGAACGTGGCAGGTTGCTCTTTGGTCTTTGATAGCGATTATTCTGATTGAAGTTTCTCGGTTAGTTTTCGGGGTTTTCAACGTGAGCACGGGCACTTCAGCACAGTTTATCCCTCTGGATTTGTTTGCTCTTTAGGCTCCTCAATGATTTGATTCGCGGCCTCCCACGTAGCTGAGCCAGCTCTGGCAAGGAACAGGGACAAGTTTTTCCTGTAAGAGCCTCTTGAAACAGAGGTGCCTCGTGCCTGGGGTGCTTATAGGACCATTTGGATGTGTCCTAAGGGATGCCAAGGGTCTGAGGGACGTTTATGGATCCGGGCTGCTTTATCCCTGTGCTGCTGCCACTGGCTCCGGTCCCGCTCGTGTTTGCGGAGCTGGGGACACCGACGCTTTCACAGCAGAGGATGCAGGTCATGGGCACACGGCTGGCGCTCTTGCCACCAGGTTTAGCACTCAGATCTAGGAGCTTTTAATTTAAATATATATAACAATATCTGTGGCTGGAGGCTTTAACTCTGGTTTTTGTTCTTTGTGTCAGTGTTGGTTCATATGTTCCAAAGTTCTGATTTTTAGATCCTAGGAAGCAGTGAGGATTGTTTCGACTGATTTCAGTAAAGCTAAGATTTATCCAAGAGCTGGCTGTGAACTCTGGGCAGTTACAAGTTTAGCTGAGGAAAGCAGAGTGCCCCAGGTACATGAATTGTTGCATTTCTTCTCCTTTTAGGCTGAAACTTCTTAGCCACTTTATTTAGTTTCTATCAATTTTGGCTTGCGTGGCTCTTAACTAATCAAGAACTTCTTCAGGCAACGTATTGCAAAGATGGTGGTTCTCAAGAATAAACCAAAAGATGCAGCACGCGTATTCAACAGATAAAGAAATTATTGGATATTTCTCTTCCTTTACAAACCTATAATTTTCTGGTTAGGACTCATTCCAGACACACATATTTTCAAGTCAGCAAGGATTATTCCGATCATCTAAACTGACATATTTAGGGCAGTTTGATAATTTGACACCCCCAGCTCCTGCAGAGCAAATCTTCCCAGGATATCCAGCCTTGATTATAAGTCTCCAGTGCTCCGAGTATTTTTATCATGTTTGATTTTTGATCTGTTACTGGCAAAAGAAGCATTTCACTATTTACAAAACAGGTTTCTCATGTTAAATACAGAAGTCCAGGTTTGTCATTCTGCAGAAGACTGGGATTATTTTTTTTCCCTGGATTTAATAAACGTGTTGTTTCTTCACAAAAATCCAGTTTCTTTGTATTGCTTTTTAGGGGAGAGACCGGCAGGCTGCTCTTTCGGGAGGCCGACAGACCGCTGCTCCGTGGCTGTTTATGGAGCTGAGATCATTCATTTTTGGGGTTCATCTCTGGGGCGCGGGGGCTCTGCTGCATCCCGCCTGCACCGCAGGCCTTGCTCGATCCCTGGCTGGTGCTTGGCAAGAGCCGGGATGCAGGGATGTAGGGATGAGGGGGGATGGCGGGAGGCCTGGGCCTGCTGTGGAGCCGGGCTGCTCCATGGGACACCCCCGGGAAGAGGGAATGCCCCAAACGTGCCCCGTGCGAGCGGAGCCCGGAGCCGCCCGCGGTGCCTAGCTGGGCATTGGCTCCTTTCATGCTTTTCTCCCACAACGGAGTTCCCAGCATCGCGATTCCTTCCCTGGGCAAAACCTGCTCCTCAGAGCTGGCTCTTCCTGCTGCGTTTCGGGCCCCGGGGCCGGGGAAGCCCCCGGTTCCCGCCGGTCGGAAAACGCGTCCGCGTCGCTGCGAGCCGCGCGCGCCGGCTCCGGAGCCCATCGCTGAGCTTGGAGGGACCTCTGGAGGGCTCTGCCGCCAGCCCCTGCGCGCGGCTGCGAGGACACGAGCCCAGCGGTCTGGGTGTGAGCAGGGCTGGCGCCAGGCGCCTTTCGTCTCCCCTCCGTGCGCAGCCGGTGCCGGCGGCGTTCACTGCACCCCTGCGATAACAGCGAGCGGGGTCGGGGACAGCGCGGCTGGAAAAAGGTGTCCCGACACCGGCAGGAGCGGCGGGTCCTCCCCGGGCCTCAGCCTGCAGAAATGGAAGCGCTCGTGACCGCGCCGCGGCCGGGGCCGTGCGGCGCCCTGCACCGGAGCCCCTTCCCCGGTACTGGCAACACCGTAAAAGATGTTTGGTGAGATGTGGACGCCGGCTCCAGAGGGCAAGGATTAAGCAGGAAAGCCTTTCCCTAAATCATTAAAGCCTTTCCCTAAATCATCCCAGGCTCCATCCAGGCCGCACCCTGGGAGAAAACTCCGGAGAGGGGAATGGGAGGCTGGCCAAAAGCAGGGCAAGCCCGTGGCGCGCCGGCGGATGCGAGAGCGCCGCGCGAGTCCCTCGTGCGGCCGCGCCGGCGGACGGGCGGCTTTGCACGGAGCGAGCGGGCTCTAATCTCTTCATCCGCCACTGAGTCACTTGGCAAAGGGGGAAAACGCTGACGGCACCGAGGGGCGGCTCAGCGCTGCGCTCGGCCCCGCTCGGCCCAGGCCGCCGCGCACGGGCGCAGCCGCCCCGCGGCGCCGGCGCTGGGGATGGCGGTGGCCCCTGGATCTCCCCGCGCCGCCTTCCCAGCGCTAATCCCCGGGATTAGCTGCCCGCCCGGCGCGCTCCGTGCGGCCGGCGCGCTGGCACTGCCCGGATTTCCCAGGCTGGCCCCGGCTTCGCGCTCCCCTTGTCCGGAAATGCCTGTGCATGGAGCAGGATGGATCCCGCACGGAACAGAGCAGCAGGTGCCCTGGGGACACCGGGTCCCCCTGCTCTGACCCAACCGGCGGCTCCAGGGTGCTGCTCTGCAGGGAGAAGGGCTGGAGCTGGGACTGCTGCAATGTCCGGCCACCCTGGAGGAGGGATCAGGGATGCGACACAGGGCCGCCCTTCAGCTCAACCTGGCGCTCGCCGCCAGCGCGGGTGCCACCAGCAAGGGCTGTGGCAGCACCAGGCTGTTGGCTGCGCCCAGGCAGGACCTGCTGCCCCAGGGCAGCGTCCCGGCAGGATCTGGGTGGCAGACGCTGCCGCAGCGGTTGCACAAACGAGGTGGGAGCTGCCGTGCTGGCCACACATGCATGCAATGAGCTGGCCGGGCTCGGTTAGCATGTGGCACGATGCTCAGGGACCGAGTGCCGTGGGGACCAGGAGCCTGTCCCCGCCGCCTGCCACATCTGCCTGCAACCCAGGGGTCCAGCGGGCCGGTGTCCTGCTGGGGGCTTCTGTGCTGCTTGGGGACGTGTGACAGCCGAGCCACAAGCAGGTCTCCCTGCACCAGGCTGTCACCAAGGTCCCCAGTTGAGTCACAGCAGGGACTGAGGCTCCCCAGACAGGATCGATACCTAATTAGCCCTCTCTTGGCATTAGCCCCGTGTCTGCCGGAGCTCTGCAGTGTCCTGAGGCCTGGAGGGGGGGCAGGCAGGAGATGTGGGGCAGCACGGGGCAGTGAGGGACTTTGCAGGGCCTGCGCAGACGGCAGTGCCCACAGGGCTGCCCTCCTGGCCCTGGGGCTGGCATGGGCCCGGCTTTCACAACAGCCCCCATTTTTGGGATGTCATGAGGTGAGTGCGTCACCACACCGGCTTCTCCTGCCGGCAGCCCTGTGGGGACCTGCTGCCATCCCAAGGGGACCTGCCCCATGGGCACTTGCCCATGCCCTGCCAGTCCCATGGGGAAACTGTGTGTCCCCCAGCAACTTGTCCCATGGGGATTTGTCCCACGGCGACTGGGACCTGCCCCAGCCTTTCTCCATGGGGTTCTCGCCCTGCCTGCTCCAGGTCAGCCCCATAGGGACAATAGGGACCTGCCCCTGCCCTGTGCTGACTTGCCCCACAGGGCTCAGCCCCTGCCCTGGAACCTGCCTGCCCCACGGGGACCGGGACATCCCCTGCCCCATCCCACGGGACTTGCCCTGTGGGCACCGGGACCTGCGTCTGTCACCCCCCAGCACCTGCTCCGGGTTCAGCCGCCGCCTCCAGCGCAGCCCCGGCCCCGCTCCCAGCCCCGGCCCCGGTCCCGGCGCGGCCCGGGCCGCCCCCCCGACCGCGCGGGCTCCCGGCGCGGGTGCCCGCGGCTCGGGGCGGCGCGTGACCGGCTGCCGCCGCCGCCGCCCGCTGCGCCGCAGAGCCGGGAACCGGCAGCGGAGGCGGCGGCGGCAGCGGCAGCAGCGGCGGCAGGCGCAGGTCAGCGGGCGGGGGGCTGTGCGGGCCGCGGCCGGCACCGGTACCGGGCGGCGGGGGCGGCGGGGGGGGCGCTCACCTGACCGGGGCCGGCCCGGCGCGTTCGCTGCGGCGGTTCGGGGGCTGCGGCACCGGCACCGGCACCTGCGGCTGTTCCGGAGCCCCCCCGGCCGGCCCCGCAGCCCGCGGTGCCGCCGCAGCCCCGGTCCCGGTCCCGCAGGGCTGAGCGGTGCCGCGGAGGCCCCGCATCCCCCCGGATGCGCCGGGGACGCGCCAAGGTGAACGGCGTGTGCAGGGACCGCGGCACGCCGGCCGGCACCGGGGACACCGGGAATGCCGGGGATGGGGACGTGGGAACGGGCACGTCAAGGATGGGGACGTGGGAATGGGGACAGCAGGGATGGCGACGGCAGGGATGGGGACACAGGGGGTGGGGATGGATGGGACCGGGGACTGCCAGCAGCAGGGACAGCTGGGAAGGGGCTGGGAACAGCACGGAGAGGCATGAGCCAGAGCCAGGGACAGCTTGGACAGGGATGGCTGGAGAGATGACCAGGGGGAGCCGGGAAGCGGGACAGTGGGGCTGTGGGTGGCCGTGGGCCCAGCTCAGCCCGGGCGCATGGGCTCTTCAGGGGCCCATGGGGGTCCGGTTTGGAGTTCGGGTGCCCGCGGGCGCTGGCAGGTGACGCAGGGCCCCGCGTGCGTGGGAGCAGCGCGGCTGCGCGCGGGGTGTGCAGGAGCATCCCCAGCTCCCGCTGTGGCCCCGGCGGGGACCGCTCACCTCCCGCCCCGTTCCGCAGGGCCGCTCGCCATGGCCGCGGTGCAGCTCGTCACCTGCGCGCTGCTCCTGGCCGCCGGGGTCCCTGCCGCCGGCCGCCCCCCGCTCCAGGGGACGCCGCTGGCCGCGGGGGGTCCCGGCTCCTCCTGGGGACACCGGCAGCCGGGCTCGGCCCACCCGGGGGACACGTCGGGGGAGCTCAGCGGTGCTGGGGACGCGGACGGCGAGCGCTGGGGAGACACCAGCCCCACGGGGCGGTCCCCACCGCGGGGGGCTGTGACTAGGGCACCCACAACACCGGGGCCCCGGGGGGCTGACGGCTCCCTGCAGGCGCTGGGGACAGTGGCCACACCAGCAAGCGCTGGCTCAGGGGCTTGGAGGGACAGTGGCCCAACGCTGCGGGCGGTGGAGGAGCCCTTCGTCACCTGGCGAGGCCGGGAGGCCGAGGGCCAGGCCAGCCCCCGGATGGAGACGCGGGGGCCCCTCGCGGTGCCCACGGACACGGGACGCGGCTCTCCAGGCCTGGCCTTCGCGGGGACCCCCAGCCCCCAGCCCACCGTGTCCACCATCGCCCTGCGCCCCGCGCCGGTGACGACGGCAGGGCCGCCGGGCGCCCCCGCCAGCCCCCCGCGCTCCGTCCCCGTGTCCCCCGCGGTGGCGCCCGGCTCTGCCCCTGGCCCCCCGTCCTGGGTGCCAGGGACAGCCGGGCAGGCGGCCCTGGAGGGCAGGGCTGACACCTGGACCATGGAGCCCCCAGCCCGCCAGCGGAGCACGCGGAGGGCCCCGCTGGCCAACGCCACCACCGGGCACATGGCCTCGCACACCGCAGCCACCCCGCACACTGCGGCCACCCCACACACTGCGGCTGCCCCACACACTGCGGCTGCCCCACGCACAACCATCGGCCCACGCACAACCATTGCCCCACGCACGACCATCGCCCCACGAGCCACCGCGGCCACCCTGGCCGTCCCAGCGCCTGCCCAGGCCACCAGCCCCGCAGCAGTGACCGCCTCCGGCACAGCCGTCCCCAGGACCCCACGTGCAGGTAGGAAAGGGCCCCCCCGGCACCCATTTCTGGCCTCCGCTGGTGCCAGCACCCGGCTCTGCCCTTTCCCGCAGGGATGGTGCCTGAGGACGAGCTGGGGTCCCCGCAGCGCGTCCGGGGCGCCTTGGTCCCCCCGAATGCCACTGAGGTGGCCGTGTCCGCCCCGCGCACGCCCGGCCCCAGGCGCTCAGGTGACGGGGAGCAGCGGGAGACCCCGTTCCAGGGCAGCCCCGTGGTGGGGGGTGGTCTGAGGGGTGTTCCTGGGGTTGGCACAGGCGGGCTGGGGGGGGACAGGGCTATCTTGGGCTGCCGGGACGCGGTGCCACCTTCAATCAGGATTGTGCCCGCGACGGCCCTAATCTACTACTGCCTGCGGGGATTAGAGCTAAGTGCCCAGCGGGCGGGGGATCCCCAGGGGGGCAAGGGCAAAGCCGAGACCCCCATCACCCCCCCAGCCCGCGGTCCGGCCCGGCCCAAACGCCCCAGGAGCTGCCGGGTGCAGGGACGCGGCCAGCAGAGCCTCCCGCCGGGCACCCCGGTGCGGTCCCCTTGAGCAGAGCGTCCCGTGGGGCACCCCGCCGCGGTCCCCCCACGCGGCGCCGGGCAGCGCGCGGCTCTGCCGCCGGGACGGCGGGCGCCCGTGCAGCGAGCCCCGGGCCGGGGGCTGCGGGAGGCGCCGGCGCCGCGCGGTCGCTATAGCAGCGGGGATGCGGCAGGCGCAGGGCTCACGCGGCCGGCGGCGCGGCGCCGCGTGCGGGAGCCCGAGTCACGCGCCGCGCGGGAAGCGCCCCCGCTGTGACCCACCGATCCCCCCACCGTGACCCACCGATCCCCCCACTGTGACCCACCGGTCCCCCCACTGTGACCCACCGATCCCCCCTGCCATGACCTGCTGATCCCCCCACCATGACCCACCGATCCCCCCACCGTTGCAGACACCACCGGGACGCGGCCGCCCGGCCCCAGCACGACGTCCTCCTCCTCCTCCACGTGGCGCCGGGGGCTGGTGCCGCCGCAGCCGGCCCTGCCGCATCCCGCGGCGCCGGGGCGGGAGCCCAACGCGACGCCGGCGTCGCCGTGCCCGCCGGACGGGGAGCCGTGCGGGGCACCGCGGGGCAACGGCACGGGGCCGCGCTGGGCCGAGGCGCCGCGCGCGCTGCGCTTCGCCTGGGACGCGCAGCTCTACGGCGCGGCCGCCCTCTTCGTGCTGCTCGGCGCGGGCTGCGCGGGCGCCTTGCTGGGCGCCCCGGCGCTGCAGCCCCCGCAGCTGCCCCACGTGCTGCTGGCGCTGGGGCTGCTGCTGGCCGCGGGCGTCGCGCGTGCCACCTTCCTGCTGCTGGACCCCTACGGGGCGCGGGGCCGGCTGCCGCGCGGGGCCGTCCTGCTGCTGGCCACGGCGCCCTTCCCGCTGCTGCTGGCCGCCTTCGCCGTGCTGCTGCAGCGCCTGCAGCGCCGCGCGCAGCTGGGGCTGCTGCCGCTGCGGGGGCTGCCGGCGCTGGCGGCCGCCGCCGCGCTGGCCACGGCCGCGCTGGCCGCCGCCGACCTGCTGGCGCCGCGGCTGGGCCCGGTGCCGGGGACGGTGCTGCACGCGCTGGGCTGCGCCGCGGGCGCCCTGCTGCTGCTCGCGGGGCTGCGCGGCTGCTGGCGGGTGCTGTGGGGCCCCGGCGCCGGCGGGCGCTCGGAGGCGCCGGCGCTGCGGCGGGGAGCGCGGGCGCTGGCGGCCGCCGCGGCGCTGGGGCTGCCGTGCTGCGGGCTGCAGCTCCACAGCGCCCTGTGGCTCCACGGCGCCCTGGGGCCGCCCGGGCACCTCTCGTGGCCCTGTTGGGCCACCCAGCTGTGGCTGCGGGCCACCGAGCTGGCCGTGGCGCTGGCCCTGCTGGCGGCCGCCACGGAGCCGCTGTGCTGCCGCCGGCCCCGCGGGGACGCCGGCGCCGCCGAGCACTCGTGCTGGGCCAAGGCGCTGCGGTACTTCTGCGCCGCCCGCAAGGCCGCGGCGCCCGAGTACCCCAACAACTGCTACGACTGGGCCGGCGCCGGCACCGAGCGGGCGCCCGCCAGCGACATCAGCAAGAGCCTCATCCGCAACGCGGCCGAGCAGCTGCCGCTGCGGGCGCTCAAGGACAGCAACGAGGCCTGGGCGGCCGCCGGCGGCGTCGGCGCCGCTCCGCCGGCGCCGGGACTCAGCCCCAAGTGCCCCAACGCGGCGGCGGCGGCGCGCTCGTTCGGCAGCCTGTGCCTGGAGCGCGGCTCGACGCCGTCGCTGGGCGAGCTGGCGTTCCGCCCGCCGTCGCCCATCGACCTGCGGCGCAGCATCGACCAGGCGCTGTGCCGGCAGCACCTGCTGCGCGAGGGGCTGTTCGCGCGGCCGCGCCGCGGCTCCTCGGGCGCCTCGCCGGGCCCCGCCGCGCTGCCGCGCTGCAGCTCGCTCACCGAGCTGCCCCGCGCCGCCCCGGCCGCCGCCGCCGCCGCCTCGGCGAGCTCGCTGGAGAGCAGCTCCCTGCACATCAGCTGGAACCCGTGGCGCCATGGGCTGTCGTCGCCCGAGAGCCTCCCGCCCGACGAGGCGCCCAGCCGCGCGCCGCTGCTCGCCCGCGCCGCCGCCGCCGCCGCCGCTCCCCGCGCGCCCGACTCGGAGCGCGAGGCCCGGCGCAGCTTCCTGGCGCTCAGCAAGCAGGTGGACTCCCGCAGCCTCTCCAGCGACACCATCGAGCTGTGACGGGGCGGCGCTCACCCTGCTTTTACCTTTTGGGGTTGGTTTTTCTTGCCCCCCAACCCTCCAGTTCCCCAGCCCCGTTTTGGACAGTGCGGCCCTCGCCTCCGTGGGGCTGGGGGGTTGTGGAGCCACGTGCCGCGCCGGGGAGGCCCCCGTGGGGCCGCGCGGAGGGAAGGGGGGAGCTGCTCTCAGCCAGGTCTATTTGTGCCAAAAGAGAGAAATAAAGTTTATGTCACAAGGAGGCGGCCCCGCGGCCTTGGCTGACACCCGTGCGGCCCCGCGGCTCGCGCAGAGAGTGGCCGAGCAGCCGGGCTGGGTGTGCAGAGGTTTATTCCTGAGATATGGACAGCACGGACGGATGGGCACACCCGGGGACGCAGGCGAGGCCGCGGTCATGCAGCAGGCAGGGCGCGCGGGCCGGACCCGCACCCTGCACGGGGACAGGGGCTGCGGGGGGGACCGGCTCAGCCCGGGGGGATGCGGGTCGGGGTCGCATCCGCCTAAAGCGGGTCCCAGGGGCTGCCACGTGCGCTGTGTCCCAGCCCCACGGTGACCCACACAAGCGCTCCCTCCCCTCGCGCCGGCCCCCAGCACAGCAGGGCTCCACAGGGCAGGACGTGGCGTTCCGGGGTCCTGGTGTCACCTCCGTGCTCCCCGTCCGGGAGCGCGGACGACGCTCCCTGCTCTCCCTCCCGGGGCTCTCCCGTCTGCTCGGCCGGCCCTGCCAGCTGCCTCGGGATCCAGAGCGGAAAATCCGAGCGCACAGGGTGCCCGTACGGCAGAGCCCACCCAGCGCCGCAGGCTGCTCCGGGGCACCCAAACGATGGCCCAGAGCTCCCCAGGGACCGAGCGCCCCGGCTCCGGGGACACACAGGCAGGGGACACGTCTGAGCACCCCCTTCCTTGACACACGGCGGTGTCAAAGCGCCGGAGCAGGAGGGGGATCCCTGCGGGATCCCGGTGGGAGGGAGGGAAGGCCGGGGCCTTTCGTTCTGCAGGACGGGGGGAGAGGTGATTTCCTACTCTAATGAGGGGCTGGGGGGTCTCATGCAGCGTGGGTGCAGCCCCGAGCACAGGATGCAGCCTCGGGAGCCAGCCCTGCTCCGAGAGCCCCGTGCCAGGCCGTGCCCAGAACTATCTACCCTTCATGAAGCCGTCGAGGACGCGGTCGCCGCGGTCGGAGAGCCAGTAGCCGGCCATGGCGGCCACGGCGCCGATGAAGATGGCGGTGAAGACCATGTCGCCCTTGGCGGCCAGCGTGGCGAGGGCGCAGATCACCACGCCGAAGAACATCTGCTGCAGCACCACCACCTCGTCCTCCGTCACGTCGTCGAAGAAGCCCTTCTCGGGGGCATCTGCGAGGCGGGCGCTCGTGGGCAAGGGCACGCGTAGACCCCCCCGCGTCCCCTCCGCGGCGCCGGGCCGTACCGGGCGGCTTGTCCTCCACGCACTGCCCGTCCCTGCGCACGTGGCCCGGGGCGCACACGCAGCGGTAGCCGCCCTCCGTGTTCTCGCAGACCTCCTGCGCCCCGGCGCACACCGGCTCCTCGGCGCTCGCGCACTCGTCCACGTCTGCGGGGACAGGCGCGGGGCTCGGACGGGGGACGCGGGGACGGCGGCAGCGTCCGGCCCACGGGACGCCACTCACCGAGGCACTTGGCTCCGTCCCGCCGGTAGCCCTTGTTGCATTTCTTGCAGCGCGCCGGCCCCGCGCCCATGCAGCCGATGCAGGCCGTGGAGCAGTCTGCGGAGGGGAGCGCGCTGAGGACGGCTGCCAGGCCCGGCACGGACACACAGACCATCCCCAGGGCTCTATGGGGCCCTCTCTAGCCCGGTGGCTGCCACTGGCAAAGCCTTGCGGGCCCACGGGCGACCTCCCAAGCCGTGGGGCAGCAGGAGCAGCTCCCGGGACGCGTCCCGGCGCGGCCGGCGCACGCGGACACCCCGTCGCGAGCCTCTGACCTCGGCACTCGTAGGAGCCCTCCGTGTTGACGCAGAACTGATTGGCCCGGCAGTGCGCCATCTCCGTGCCGCACTCATCGACGTCTGCGGGACGGAGGCCAAGTGAGGGGGCAAGCGGGGCCTCACCGCGTCCATGGCCTTGAGCGCAACCCCTGCTCCAGCACCGGGGGCCTCGACCCCGGCCGGTGCCCCGGGACTCACCGACGCAGCGGTGCTCGTGCAGCACCCAGCCCCGCTTGCAGCGCAGGCAGCTGGAGTCCTCCGGCCCCGTGCAGCGCCCGCAGGCCCAATAACACTCTGCAACGGGGCGGCGCGCGGCGTGGCGGCGGGCGGGCGGGCGGGCTGCCCCGGCGCCGCCGCCGCTCCGCGCGCCGATACCTACCGGCACATACCAGGTGGCTCTTGTTGCGCGACGCCTCGTAGTAGCCGTCGCCGCACTCGGCGCAGAAGGGCCCGCCGTAGCCCGGGCTGCACACGCACAGCCCGGTGCCGCCGCGCGTCCCGTCCCCGTCGCACTTGCCGTTGCCGCTGCAGGGCTGCCGGGGGCCGCCAGCGCAGGCTGCACGGAGACGGCGGCTGTGGGGCGGCTCGGGGCCCCCCCGCCGCCCCCCAGTGCCCCACGGCGCCGTGGGGAGCCGGGACACCCCGCGGGCGACTCACGCAGGCACTCGGGGCCGTAGGTGCCGTCGGGGCAGCACACGGCCAGCCGGTCCATGCAGAGCCACTGGAAGAGGTCGGGGTGCTGCTGGCGCCTGGGGACGCGGGGACAGGGCGCTGAGGGACGGGGCCGCCGGGTGCCACCGCCCGCGCCGTCCCCGCGGCCGCGCTCACTCGTGGAACCACCAGCGCTCCACGTGCTCCTCGCTGCGCTCCAGCAGCTGGTGGCAGGCGAAGTCAGCGGGTGCGCAGACGCTCTCCAGCACCTCCAGCAGCCGCGTCTCGCTGGGGACGGCGGGGTCAGCGCGGGGACGGCCGCCCCGCGTGTCCCCCCCCGGCCGCCCTGCGTGTCCCCCCCGCGCGTCCCCCCGCTCACCTGTGCTTGTACTTGGCCAGCTTCTCCTCCTCCCAGGCCGTGTTGCCGCCGCCGAAGCCCTCGCGCTCCGTGCGCTCCAGCCCCTGCACGTGGGGCGGGCAGGGCGCTCGTGGGCCCCCCCGCGCTGTCCCCGGGTCCCCCCCGGGTCTGTGTCCCCACCAGTGCCACCAGGGCTGAGTCATCCCCGCTCCTGGGGGCTGCAGCTTCACGGCCCCTGACCCCCACTGCCCCCCCAGGTCATTTCACCTCTTCTCATGTCACCCCTCATGCCTCCCAAGACACAGATTATGCCACCCCCGGCTGTCCCCATGTCACCCCTGAGCCACATCATCCCTCTGCTGATACCACCTGTGCCACCTGCCTGTCCTCCCCCAAACCGTGTCACTCCTGAGTCCCGCTGCTCCACGTCCCCCCCGCCTGTGTCACCTGTGGGACCCCCCACACCACAGGTCATAACCGCCGTGTCCCCACACCTTGCAGCATGTTGACCCCAGCACGTGTCACCTCATGTCCCTTCCACCCCCCTGAACCATGTCACCCTTAAGGCACCTACCTCACAGTGCCACCTCCTACCTGCGTCCCCATGGGCTGTGCCACCCCTCCCAGTGCCACCCCATACCCGTGTCACCCTTGTGTCCCTCAGCCGTGTGTGTCACACACCACTGCCATGACCCCCATAAACCACGAACTGTGTCACCCCTGCACCCAAACACCCCAGTGTCACCCCCATGATCCCCAATCCCACCTTCCGTGTTATCCCCAGTGCCACCCCTGCCCATGTCACCCCACACCTCCGACCCCAATGGCACATGACAACCCCCCAGCACCACCCCTGCCCGTGTCACCCCATCCCATTGCACGTGACACCCCCCAGTGTCATCCCCAACCCCAATGTCACATGACGTCCCCCCAGTGTCACCCCTGCCCGTGTCACCCCATCCCATCGCACATGACATCCCCCCAGTGTCACCCCCAACCCCAGTGTCACATGACGTCCCCCCAGTGTCACCCCTGCCCCGTGTCACCCCATCCCATCGCACAGGACATCCCCCCGGTGTCACCCCATCCCAACGGCACGTGACGTCCCCCCGGTGCCACCCCTGCCCCGTGTCACCCCATCCCATCGCACATGACATCCCCCCGGTGTCACCCCATCCCAACGGCACGTGACGTCCCCCCGGTGTCACCCCTGCCCGCGCCACTCGCTCCCCGCCGCATCCCCCCCCCGCGCCACGCGCGCCCCCGCGGCGCCCCGCACCCTGCTGAAGCTGTCGGCGAGGCCGCGGCAGGCGCCGCACGGCTCCGTCCCGGCGGTCCCGGTGGTCCCGGTGGTCCCGGCGGTCCCGGCGGTCCCGGCGGCGCCCGCGAGCAGCAGCAGCAGCAGCCGCCGCAGCGCGGCCGCCAGGCGCCGCCGCCGCCCCATGCTCGCGCCGCCCCGCCCCGCGCCGCGCGCCCCACGTGGTGCCGCGCCCCGCCCCCGCGCCCGCCAGCCAATGGCGGCGCGAGCCGCGCCGCGCGTCACGCGGGACCCGCTGCTCGCGGCCAATCCGCGCCGCCCGCCGAGACACTCCCCCCGCCGCGCCCTAAAGCGGCAGCAGCGCCTTAAAGGAGCCGCAGTGTCTTAAAGGGGCCGCAGTGCCTTAAAGGGGCCGCAGTGTCTTAAAGGAGCCGCAGTGCCTTAAAGGAGCCGCAGTGTCTTAAAGGAGCCGCGGCGCCCTAAAGGACCTGCAGCTCCTAAAGGGCCCGCAGTGCCTTAAAGGTCCCGCAGTGCCTTTAGGGCCCGCAGTGCCTTAACAGACCTGCAGTGCCTTAAAGGACATGCAGCATCTTAAAGGGACTGCACTGCCTAAAACAACCCGCAGTGTCTTAAAGGGGCAGCTGCACTTTAAAGGAGCTGCAGTATCTTAAAGGTCCCGCAGTGCCTTAAGGGTCCGCAGTGTCTTAACAGGCCCGCAGTGCCTTAAAGGACCCGCTGTGCCCTAAAGGACCTGCAGTATCTTAAAGGGCCCGCAGAGCCTTAAGGGCCCATAGTGTCTTAAGAGGACTGTAGTGCCTTAAAGGAGCCACAGCACCTTAAATAGGCTGCAGTGCCTTAAAGGAGCTGCAGCTTCTTAAAGGGCCCACGTGACCTAAAGGACCACGAAGCGCCCACGGAGCCGGCAGCTGGTGACAACACGTTTATTGCGGCTCCGCCAGCGCCCGCCGCAGCCGCGCGGCCGCCCGCGCCACGTGCGGCTCCAAGCGCCGCGGCGGCCGCGCCAGCGCGCGCAGGAAGGCGGCGGCCTGCGAGGGCAGCGCGAAGGCCGGGACGCCGCGCAGCGCCCGCGGCACGGCCGGCACGGCCGCCTCCAGCCGCGCCACCACGTAGCGCCCGCCGCCCGCCGCCAGCGCCGGCACCGCGCACGCCAGCGCCGCCGCGAACGCCTCGCACGGCGCCGCGCCGCCGTCGTCGCCATCATCGCCGTCCCAGCACCGCGCGGCGGCGGCGGCGCCCGCCGACAGCAGCAGCACGATGGCGTCGCCGCCGCGCAGCGCCCGCCCGTGCTGCGCGTGCAGCCAGGGCAGCGGCCCGCGGGCGGCCGCCGCCACGCCGCCCCCCGGCGCCGCCGATGCCAACGTCCCCAGCGGGCGCAGCGCGGCCGCCAGCGCGCAGGCCGCCCGCTCCGCCGCGGGCTCCGCCGCGTGCAGCACCAAGACGCGCCGCGGTGCCGCCGTTGCGCCGCGCCGCAGGCCGCGCAGCCAGGCCTTGGCGTCCTCCTTGGTGAGCAGCAGCAGCAGCAGCGCCGCGGCGGCGCCCAGCAGCGCCGCGAGCCAGCCCAGCGCCCAGCGCGCGCGCAGGTCTGCGGGGACACGGGGTCAGCGCCGCCGTCACCGCCGCCACCGCCATGCGCCGGTCCCCCGGTACTCACACGGGTGCAGCGGGCAGGCCCAGAGCGCCGCGCCGGCGCCGTCGCGGTGCCACAGCCGCGCGCAGCGCCCCGCCGCCACGTCCTGCCGCAGCCGCGGCGCCAGCAGCCCTGGCCGGCCCGAGCGCTGCAAGGACAGAGCGAATGGGCCGCGGCGCCGCGGGCAGCCGCACGCGCAGAGCCCCGCGGCGCCGGCCGTACCGCGCTGGTGAAGGCGTCGAGCGGCGTGCAGGCGCCGCGCTGCAGCGCGCACAGGGACGCGTTGCCCGCTGCCACCAGCAGCAGGTCGTCGGCGCGGCCCGGCACGGCTCCTGCGCATGGGATGCGGCTCACGCCATGCAGCTGCGTGCCCACCGCGCCGTCCCGCCACGCCGGTGCCACTCACGGTCCCGCAGGCACTGGGTGAGCCGGGCCTCGCCGCCGCGCCGCGCCTGCCGCGGTGAGCAGTGAGCGGTGCCAACCCCGGCGGCGCCCGCGCGCGCACGGGGAGCGCCCGGCCCTACCTGCACGCAGAGGTTGGGATGCGGCCGCAGCGCCGGGAACTCCTGCGGGGCCTGTGGGGAGACGGCGGCTGCAGCCCCCGGACGCCTGGGCCCCTCGCCGCCCCCGCCGCGGTCTCACCTGCGCCGCGGGCAGCGGCGGCAGCAGCGGCAGCGCCTGGCAGGGCCCCGCGGGCGCCGGGCGCCAGCAGGGCACCAGCCGGGCCGGCAGGTCGCAGGGGGACGACACGGAGCAGGACAACGAGTCGCCGGCCACGTGCAGCAGCAGCCGGCTCTGCGCCCACAGCCGCTCCCAGGCCGCGGCGTCTGCACCGCGACGATGGCATCGGCGTCTGCACCGCGGCGACGGCATCGGGGCGTCCCCACGCACCGAGCCCCCCGCGCCGCCCCACGTACCGTGGGAGAAGGGGCACGAGGTGACGCGCGGCGGGTCCTGCGTGTCCGGCCAGACCTGCGGGCAGAGGGAGCTGCAGCGGGCGCCCTCGCGCCGTCGCGGTGCCGCGGCGCCGCGCGCCCACCTGCAGGCACAGGCAGGGCAGCACCTCGTCCGCCGGCAGGCTGTAGTTCACGGCGTCGCTCTGCAGCGGGACGGGGACGTGTGGGTCGCCCCACGGCGCCCCGCGGGGAGGGCTCGCGTCGGGGGGCACTCACCACCGTCGCGGTGCGTCCGGAGCTGCCGGCGCCGCGGCTGCGGTTGTGGTAGAGCCGCAGGGTGTAGTTGTGCCCCGGTGCCGCCTCCTGCAGCCGCAGCACCGCCGCGTGCGGCCCGCGCAGCACCTGCAGCCGCGGCGCTGCGCCGAGCGGGGCGGTCAGCAATGGGGCTGCCCCCCGTCGGCGTCGCCGGCTCTCGCGGGGACGCGGCACCCACCTCGGCACCGCGGGACGGCGGCCCGCGCCGGGGGCCAGGAGCAGCCTGCGGGGACGGCGGGGTGAGCGGGGCGCGCGGCCGCGGCGCGCGCGGGGCGGCGGGGGGCTCACCGGGCACGCGGAGGCTGCGGCTCAGGCGGCGGCGCGCGGCGCCCGACGCGGTGACACGCAGCTCGGAGCCCGGCGGCGCCTCGAAGCACTGGAACGTCAGCCAGCCCTGCGCGGAGAACCGGGAGAACGGAGGGGAACCGCGGCGCGGTGAGTGGGCACGGTGCCACCCGTGACCCACGGCGGAGCGGGGGGCATGTGGGGCCGGGAACAACCTGCCCCACGTCCCCACGCATGGGGCTGGTGCACCGTGGTGCAGAGCAGGACCCGCAGCACCCATGCATCACACCCGCCGCACCGCGCTGCATAGCGGGACCCCCCATGGCCAGTGCCCACGTGTGGGGCAGCCGGGATGGTGGGGCCGTGCAGCTGAAGGCAGAGCGACCCCCGGCACGTGCACACGCATCCCGGCTGCCCCACGCGCCCGCATCCCGCACAGACCCCGCGCGGCTACGCACCAGGACGGCGCCGGGGCGCACGGCGGGCAGCAGCGCCCGCACCTCCACGGCGACGCAGCGGGACGCGGCGAGCGCGTGGCCCCACAGCAGCAGGACGCCGGGGCCCGCGGGCGGCAGCGCCAGGCGCAGGCGGGCGCGCACGCAGGGCGAGCAGCCGGCCGGCCCCGCGCACCGCAGCGCCGGCTCCAGCCGCAGCCGCACGGGCACCGGCCCCGGGCCCGGCGCCGCGGGGACGCACAGCGCGTCGGCGTCTGCGGGAACCGGGCGCCGTGGGTCGCGCGGCTGCCCCGGCGCCGTGGGTCCCGCCGTGGGGCGCCCGGCACTTACCGAGCAGGCGGCAGGCGAGGCCCTGGGGAGCGGGCAGGGGTCAGGGCTGCCCCACATGCCCCCCGCGCTGCCCCATGGTGCCCCCCGCACTGCCCCACATGCCCCCCGAGGCTGGACCCACCTGGGAGCAGGCGAGGGCGTCGCGGGGGGCGCAGCGCCCGCCGGCCGCCAGCGCCAGCAGCGCCAGCAGGGCCAGGCCCGGCGCCCCCATGGCGGGGGCCCGGCGCCCCACGGCCCCCTGCCCCACGGCGCCCTCGGCCCCGCTGCCACGGCCCGCGGCTCCCGCTTCCTGCTCCGCTCCCGGACACCTGGGCCCGAGCGCGGCGGCGCCGCGACCGCCCCGGGGTGGGGCCTTCCCGGACGGGATGGGATGGGAAAGGGGAAGGGAAAGGGCGCCGGGAAGGATCTGCGCCCGCTGCCCCACGGCTCCACGCGGGGCCCAGGCGGGTGCCACAGGCAGCAGGGCGCAGCAGCGGCTCAGGTCAGCCCCACAGCAGCGCAGTGTGGGGCCGGCCCCCTATGTGGATGCAGCCAGCCCCATGGCCTGGCGCAGGGCCAGGGCTGCCCCACGGCACCGCAGCAGGGGCCAGGGCTGCCCCATAGCACGGCACGGCGGTGTGGGAACGCCAGGGCTGCCGGGAGAGTGGGGCCGTGGGGACACGAGAGGGGCAGAGGCCAAGGAGGCTCCTGCCCCATAGACTCCATGGGGCTGCTGCAGCCCATGGATGTGGGGAGCAGCCCCCAGGACCCGCCTCACCCCGTCCTGCGGAACCGCCCCGACCCACAGCACAGGGGGTGCAGCCGGTGCCTTTATTCTGCTCCAAGACACAAAGCTCCAGCCGCGAAACGCAGCGAGGACCCGGCCCCGCTCCCGGGGCCCCCGGGAGGCCCCGCTCTCCTCCGGCGCCCGCACGGGTTGCGCGGGGGCAGCTCCTCCCTCGCGCGTCCGTCCGCTCCGCAGCCTCCTCCGCCGCTGCCGCGCAGGGCCCGTCCCGGCCCGTCCGCTCCTCCAGCGCCGCCGCCTCCGCGCGGGCTCTGCCCGGTGCATCCCCCCCCGGCCCCTCACCGGGGCGCCGGGGCGGCTCTGCGGTGCCCAGCTCAGCCGCGGCGCCCGCGCTCAGGTGCCCGCAGCCCCCTCGGGGTCGGGGCCGCATCCCGGCGGGTTCCCAGGGGGGACCCCCAGTGCGGCCTCGGCCTCGAGCAGCCGGCGCAGGAGGCTCCCGGCGCGGCCGCGCAGGCGCCGCGGGGCGCGCGGGGAGCCGCGCAGGGCGCCCAGCAGCCGCGGCAGCTCGCGGGGCAGCCGGTAGGTGGGCAGCGGGCGCAGGGGCCCCGGCAGGTCCCGGGGGCCGCAGAGGCGGCTGAAGTAGGCGAGGGCCCATCCGCGCGCGCCGCCCGGCGCCGCCAGCTCCCCGAGCAGGCAGGCCACGGCGGCGCCGAACACGTCGTGGGCGTCGCGGGGCGCGCGGCGGCCCCGCCAGCGCCGGGCGCCGCCGCGGCTCCAGAGCAGCAGCACAGTGCCGCGCTGGCGCCCCACGCGCTCGCGCTGCGCGTAGAGCCAGGGCAGCCCGCCCAGGCGCCCCACGCCGCCGGCTTCCCACAGGTCGAGCCGCACGTCGCAGCCCAGCGCCGCGCGCAGCAGCTCCGCCAAGGCGCGCACCAGCCCCACGTGCTCCTCCGAGTCGGGCGAATACACCAGCAGCACCGGCCGGCCCGCGGCGCCTGCGGGGGGACACGTGCTGGTGCTAGCGCTCGGCCCGCGGGCACCGCCGCGGTGGTACCCACCACGCGCGCGTGGCGCTCACCGGCAGCCGGGCGCCACGTGCTGCAGCAGCTCAGCAGCAGGACGGCCAGCACCAGCGCCAGGGCCAGCGCCAGCCCCAGCAGCCCGAAGTGCCTGCGAGAGACTGGGAGGGAGGGCGGCGGTGACGGGGGGACACCCGGCCACCCGCCGCGGTCCCCGCGCGCGCGCGCTCACCGTCGGGGCAGAGCAGCTGCTTCCGAGCGAAGCGCACGTCCGAGCGCCACACCTGGGGACGGGACATCGCGGTCGGCGCTGCCGGAGCCCGGGGTGCCCCGGCCGGTGCCGCGGGGGCCCGCGGGGCACTCACCAACACGCAGCTACCCAGGACCTGCACCGGCAGCAGCAGCGCCAGCTCCCCGGGCGCGGAGCCCTCCGTCTGCAGGAGCACCGGGACGCGTCGGCCGCGTGCAGCCGCCACCACCCCGCGGCCCCCCGGCCGGTGCCGCGCTCACCCGCGTCACGGTGTACACGGGCGAGCGGGGCTCGCACTGCCCGCCGCGCGGCTGGCACAGGGCGGCGCTGAAGGCGGCCGCGACGCGGGCCGCGATGCGCAGGCGCAGCTGCGGCCCCCGCGCGCTCACCGACACGTTCCAGGCGGTCTCTGCGGCCGGGAGCGGGACACAGAGGGCCGGGTTGCTCCTGCGCCACCGGGATGAGGGGACACGGCCGGGGCTGGGGGAGAGGGGCTCACCTGGCTGGTGGGGACACTCCACGTGGCTGCTGTTCCCGTAGGAGAACTGGGGGGAGGTGACAGTCACCGGAGCTGGTCACTCCTAATGACCCCGATGTCACCGGGCGAGGGGACGGGGACCCCTTCCCCAGGGCAGGACTCACCCTGAAGCAGAGCTGGGGGTGCACGTCCACCTTGTCCAGCGTGTAGGCCTGCCGGGGACACAGGCTCAGCGCCCGCACCCCAACCTGTCCCCGCGCCACCAGAGAGAGGACACCCCATGGCGCCCCTCATCCCGCCGACGCCAGCCTGGCTCTCCCAGGCGCTCACCTGGTCCTCCTCGCTGGCCGTGGAGTTGGGGACGTCGTGGCAGGGCGCGGCGGCGCTGGCACCCGCGTCCCTCCAGCAGAGCGTGGCGCGGGGGCGCAGCGGGCAGCTGGCGCTCAGCACCATGGCCATCTGGTCCTTGCTGCTGGCGCTGTAGTCGTGGAAGCGCACGGAGGACCACAGCTCGGGGCCGGCTGCGGGGACGGGCTCAGCAAGGACGCGGGGACGCGGGTGTCCCCCACAACCCTGCGCCGCCGCTGCCACTCACAGGCCGCCGGGTGCTCGCGGAAGGGGCACCTCTTGCTGCGCAGGCTGTCACCGTGCGGGTAGGAGGCCTGGAGAGGGGCAGAGCGGTCACAGCCGCCTGTGGCCCCCGCCAGAAGCCCCAGCCCCCTTGTATGGGGTGCAGAGACCCCCCGGCCCGGCGCAGCACCTCGATGCACAGGCAGGGCACCAGGAACTCGTAGGGCAGCAAGACGCAGCGGCCTCCGGGCACCAGCACCTGCAGGGCACAGAGGCGGCGTGAGCTCCCCGGGAGCGCGGGGAGCCGCCGGATGAGCCCGGCCCGGCCCCGCGCACGTGGCAGGGAGGGGACAGCCGGAGCTGGCACCTGCTGGTGGAAGGGCCTGGGCAGCTCCTCGCACTCCAGGGCCAGCTGGTGGCACAGCCGCACCAGCAGCGCGGGGCCGGCGGGCACGGACACCTCGATGGCGCGCGCCTCGGGCACCCACGTGTGGCTGAACACGGGCCCTGCGGAGCGGGGCGGCTCAGGGATACGCCAGGAATACAGACGGGCACGGGGGACGGATGGGAGTCCCTGCTCACCCGGCGGATCCGCGGTGACCAGATGGCTCCGGTTGAGGACCAAGCCGCCGTCGGGCACGGTGTAGAGGGACACGTGGACGCGGTGGCCGCTCTCGGCGGGGAAGCAGTCGAACTGCACCCGCCACTGCGGGGAGCCGGCGCTGAGCGGCCCACGGGCACCCCGGGTCCCCGCTTGCCGCCCGCGGGCACCCCGGGTCCCGCTCGCAGCCCACGGGCCCCGCGCTCACCGTGGGGCCGCCCCGCGCCCCGCGCCGCCTCCACACGCGCAGCCAGCCGGCCCGGTTGGAGTCCAGCTCGAGGAAGGAGAGCTGCAGCCCGCGGAGCCCTGCGAGACACCGGCCCCGCGCTGACGGCTGCAGCCCCGGTGCAGCCCCGGTGCAGCCCCGCGCGGAGCCCGGGCCCGGCCGCTGGCCGTACCTGCGGCGGCGAGGGCCAGGCGCACCCGCAGGCACGGCTGGCACGGCGGCGAGGCCCGGCACAGGCGGGCCGTGCTCAGGACCAAGGCGGGCGGCTCCAGCAGCGGCCCGGCCAGGGCGGCCCGGCGGCACCGTGGCCGGCTCAGCGTGCTGTCGGCTGCCAGAGAGCAGAGGGGAGCCGTGCACCGGGAGCCCTGTGCGCGGCGGGGAGCGGGATTCCCCGCGCACCGGGAGCCCCACGGACCGGGGGAGCGGGATTCCCCGCACACCGGGAGCCCCGGGAAAGTCTAGGGGAGCCGGTTGCACCGGAGGACCTGGACTCCCGTACGCTGGGAAGGAGCCCCACGCCCCGAGGAGGAGCCTCGTGGTCCGCGGAGGAGCAGGACCCCCCCTCCGGCCCCCCCGCGGCTCCGGGGAGCTCCGGAAAAGCCCCAGAATCCACGGAGGAGCGGGACCCCCGTCACGGGATACAAGGAGGAGCAGGATCCCTGTCATGGGATCCCCGAAGGAGCGGGACCCCCTGCGTCCCGGGACCCTCGGAGGAGCGGGACCAGCAGAGGAGCGAGACCCCTGTCCTGGCATCCGTGAAGGAGCTGGACCCCCCAGCCCGGGAGCCCCGAAGGAGCAGGATCCCGTGTCGGGATCCCCGCGGCCGCAGGAGCGGGACCCCCCGGGATCCCTGGAGGAGCAGGGACCCGTGTCGGGATCCCTGCGACCGCAGGAGCGGGACCCCCCGGGCTCCCCGGAGGAGCAGGACACTCCGGGATCCCCAGAGTAGCAGGATCCCGTGCCGGGACCCCCCGGGCTCCCCGGAGGAGCGGGACCCCGTGCGGGCTCCCCGCGGCCGCCGCTCCGCTCCGCGCCGCCCCGCTCCCCGCGGGCCCGGCCCTCACCGCTGGCCCGGCACTCCTGCAAGCAAAGAGCCGGTGCTGAGCGCGGCGCCGCCCGCCCCGCCGCCCGCCCAGCCCCGCCGCCCGCCGCGGCGCTTACGAAGTTGGCGGAGACGCGGGGGCGGCCGGCGGCGGCCCCGAGCAGCGCGGCGGCCCCGAGCACCGCGGCGGCGGCCCCGAGCAGCGCCGCGCGCCCCATGGCCGAGCGCGGCGGGGCCGGATCCGCGCTCCGCGCTCCGCTCCGCCCCGCGCCGCGCCGGCCCCGCCGCATTCCTGCGCGCCACGTGCGGCCGCCCCGACGCCGCGGCGACGGGCGCCACCCCGGGGGGGGGCGGCGCGACCTGGTTGCGGCGGCGCTTCCTGCGGCGGCCGCCCCCGCGGGGAAAGCGCCCCGCGGTCACACGCGAACACACGCACAGGCGGCACCGGGCTCTTTATTTCCACAGCGCTACACACGTGAGGACGGGGCGCCCACGCATCCCCCCTGACACCCGCGGGGGCTTCCCGGGCCCTCCTGACCCCCCTCCCTGTCCCACGTGCATCAACCCCGGGCCAACTGGTCCCTGGGGGCAGCAGCCCCCACGCTCGGCCCTTCTGTCCCCACGTCCCCAGCAAGGCCAGCCAGGCCCCCGCGCGCCCGTCCGCACGTCCCCGCTGCGGCGGGCGAGGGGACGAGCCGGCCCCGGGGCGCCGTGCCGGCCCCGCTCACTTCTTCTTCTTCTCCTGCGTGCTGGTGAACCACGAGTCCAGCAGCTTCTTGCTGTAGTAGAGCTGCCAGCCGTGCACCTGCGCGGCCACCACCACCACGAGGTACATGACGGACACGGCGGAGAAGCCGAAGATGAAGCGGTAGGCCTTGCCGTGCCGGTAGAGCTGCTGCGCCATGGGGAACATCTCCATGGCGCCGTAGATGAGCGGCGCCACCGAGAAGAGGCCGCTGCTGATCATGGAGAGCACCAGGTAGCTGATGTTGTTGCGGGGGAAGGAGAGGAGGCCGAGCAGCGAGGGCAGGATGCTGAGCAGGTAGGGGTACTCCCACTGGTAGGGCATGGCCACCTGGTCGTGGGGCAGCAGCTTGAGGTGGCCCACGCACATCTGGGCCAGCAGCAGCAGCCAGATGGCCACGTGCATGTAGATGAGCTTCTTGATCTCCGCCTTGAGGGCCACGCTGCGGGGAGACGGCGGCCGTGAGCGCGGGCGGCGCGGGGGCCGCGGGGCCGGCCGCGGCGCCGACGCTACCTCATCTGGTAGTGCGAGGCCACGCGCTCCCGGTGCTGGTAGTCGCTGCCGTCGGTGCCGGCGGCGCGGGGGCCCCCGCGGGACGCCATGGTGCGGGGAGAGCTGCCTGCGGAGACACCGACGGAGCGGGAGTGCGTCCTGCTCGGGACACCCCCGGCCCCGCAACACCCCACCACGACGGTCCTGGCCCCGCAACACCCCTCTGCGATGGTCCCGGCCCTGCGACCACCCGCCCAGAGACAGTCCCGGCCCTGGGACCTCCTGGGAGCCGCCCCAGCCCCGGGACCCCCTCAGCACCCGGGACCGGGACACCCCCCTGATCCACCCCCCGTATTCCCTGCCCCGGGACCCCCTGGGGGCAGCCTCCGCCCCGGGACCCCCGTACTCCCCGCCTCGTGGCACTCCGGGCACTGAGACCGCCGCAATGACAGTCCCAGCGCTGGGACCCCGCGGCTGCCCCCGGTGTTCCCGGCACCGCGACACCCTCCCCGCCGTGACAATCCCAGCCCGGGACCCCCCGGTAGCAGCCCCGACCCAAGGTCCCCGTGTCCCCCTCCCCCGCTCCCCGGGAGTCCTCCCCGCTCCGGATGCCCCGTTACCTCCGCCGCAGAGCCCCCCCCCAACACACACCCCGCCGCACCCCACCTGCCGCCGGGCCGCTCTAGCCGCACTTCCGGCTCTCTATGGGCCCGGCGGCTCCTGTCAGGCCGCCCGGCGGTCACGCAGCGCGGGCCGCTCTGCGCGCCCGGAAGCGAAGCTCTATGACCGCTGCGGCGGAGCGCACCCCCCCTCCTCCCGCGCTCCCGCCCCCGCGCAGGCGCAGTGGCGCCATGGCGGGGGGCAGCGCCGCGCGCGGGCTGGCGCGCGCCGCACGGTCAGCGGGAGCGCGCGCGGGGGGGGGCGGGAGCGCGCGCGGGGCGGGAGCGCGCGAGGACACGTGGGGGGGGCCAGGGGGGACCGGGGCGGGAGCGCGCGCGGGGGGGGGCCGGGCTGCGGCGGGGGCGCGCGCGGGGCGGGCACGTGGGCGCGGAGGGACCCGCGTGTTCGTCGAGGGGGCTGCAGGGCGGGGACGCGCGTGGGGCGGGCACGGGGTGAGGGTCTGCGGGGGGGGGGTTCTCCCGTGGGGCGGGCGCTGCGGGTGCGGGGCAGGGAAACGCGTGGGTGGGGGACACGCGTGGGGACGTGGAGGGGGCGGCGGGGGGGTTGTGGGGCAGGGACACGCGTGGGGCAGCGCATGGGGGCTCTGCCGGGCATGCGGGCGCGTGGGTGGGGGCAGCGTGGGGGTCTCAGCGCTGCCCCCATCCCCGGCGCTGCAGCCGGGGCTGGCCGGGCACGGGGCGGCCGCCCGGCCCCGAGGAGACGCTGGCGCTGCTGGAGGCCTCCGTGGTGCACCGGGAAGGTAGCGTGGGGGCCCGGGGGGCGGCGGGGGCGCCGGGGCCGCGCTCACCCCGGCCTCCCTCGCAGGGGCTCTGCTGGCGCTCAACAAGCCGCCGGGGCTGCCCGTGTGCGGTGAGTGCGGGGGCATCGCGGTGTCGCCGAGTCCCGGTGTCGCCGAGTCCGGGTGTTGCTGAACCCCGGCGTCACCAAGTCCCGGTGTCGCAGGTGGCGGCGGGGGGGAGCTGAGCCTGGCGGCGCTGCTGCCGGCGCTGGGCCGGCGCCTGGGGCTGCCGGCCGAGCTGCACGTGGTCAAGGCGCCCGCCAGGTACGCGGGGACACGGCCGGGACATGGCGGGGACACGGTGGGGACACGCGCGCGGGCACCGACGCCGACGCTGCCCCGTTTCCCGCAGGGAGAGCTCCGGCCTCGTGCTGCTGTCCGGCTGCCGCGGCACCGCCGAGCGGCTCCAGCGCTTCTTCTCCGAGTCGCGCCGCGGCGGCCGCTACCCGGCCACGTACCGGTGAGCCGCGGGCGCGGGGCGCGCGGCGGGGCGCCCGTCCCCGCGCTGACCGCGCCGTCCCCGCAGCGCTGTGACCGTGGGGGTCCCGGCGGAGCCCGAGGGCGAGGTGTGCGTGGGGCTGCGGCAGGAGCAGCGCGGCGACGCCGTGACGGTGGTGCCGGTGCTGGCGCCGTCCCGCCGCAGCCTGGCCAGGAAGGAGGTGAAGAAGACGCTGACGCGCTACCGCGTGCTGGGCGCCGCGGGGGGCTGCGCCCTGCTCCAGCTGCAGCCCCGGACAGGTGGGTGACGCGCGGCGGGGACAGGGGGTGATGGAGGGACACGATGCCCCGCTGACGCCACCCGCCGTCCCCGCAGCCTTCCCGGGGCAGCTCCTGGCGCACCTGACGCTGCTGCTGTGCCCCGCGCTGGGCGACCACGAGCACCCGGCGCCCGTGGGCCGCGTGCTGGGCCAGCCCTTCCTGCTGCCCGCGGACGCCGCGCGGCCGCCGCACCAGGTAGGACGCGCGGGGCGAGCGCGGGGGCCGCGGGTGGTGCCGTCCCCCGCGGCGCTCACCGCGCCGCCCCGCGCAGGTGCTGGACGCGGAGCTGGAGCGGAGGCTGCGGCTGGAGCCGGGGCCGCGGCGCCGGCGCCTCCCGCTGCACCTGCACCTGCAGGAGCTGGCGCTGCCGGCGGCCGTGCTCACCGCGCCGCCGCCGCCGTTCTTCCTGCACACCCTGCGCCTGCTGGGGCTGCCCCCGGGCCCCGCCGCGACACCCGCCCATTAAACTGCTCCGTGCCCGCCGGTACAGCCGCCTCCTCCCTCCTTGCACAGCCCGTTTCCGCGGGCGGGCGCGTTCCTGCCCGGTTACCCCCGCAGGAGCTGCCGGCGGTATCTGGCAGCGCCGGTTCCTGCCAGCACCGCGCGTCACCGCGCTGGGGGGACGGAGCCGCACGCTGCGGGGGCGCAGGGGGGTTCCACAGACAGGCAGAGCCGTCCTGCTGCGCACAGCCGTGTTGTCCCGACCCCGCGCGCGCTCGGTGCGCACCGGAGCTCCGTGGTAGGACCGGAGCGGGGCAGCGCGGCGGCCGCTCTCATGCCACATCCTCAGGCGTCGCCGCTTGTCCCCGCGGGCAGCCCCGGGGGAGCCACCACGCGCCGCTGGCCCAAGGCCTCGCGGCAGGGCCGGGGGCAGCGCAGCCCGCGCAGGGCCATGGCCGGGGCCGCGGCGCCGCGCAGGCCGGCGGGGACGAGCGCGGTGCCGCGGGCGCGCAGGGGCTCCGCGGTGCCCCGCGGCACGGGCAGCGGCACCACGGAGCAGCCCAGCAAGGGCAGGCTGGCGCGGGGGGCGCGCGGGAGCCAGCGGGGCGAGCGGCCGGGAGCCGGGACGCGGGGCTGCCCGGCCGCACGCGGTGCCACCGCCGCCACCGCCGCCGCCGCGCGCTCCCTCCCCGCCGCCAGCGCCCGGGAGCACTCGAGGCAGAGCGGGGCGGCGCTGCCCGGTGGGCTCGGTGCCCGCGTCCCCTCTGCGGCGGCGGCCGAGCCGGGCCGTGCCGGCTGCCGGGCCGGCTTGCGGGGCATGGCCAGGCGGGCGGCGGGCGGCCACGTCACCGTGGCCAGCGGCACTGGCGGCCATGCAGAGCGGCGGCGGCGGGGCCCGGGCGGTGCGGGGAGCCGCCGGCCGCGGGTGCCGGCCGAGCCGCGGGGCGCGCTGGCCGCCGCGCCGGGGGGCCGCGGGGGGACTCGCGGCGGTGGCGGCTTTCCCGGCCGTGGCTTTCCCGGCGGCTTTCCCAGCGGGGAGCCCTCCACCAGCAGCTTCATGCCCACGTAGTGGGGCACGGCCACGGCCGCCTGCGGGGGAGGCAGGGGGACATGGGGCATCCCAGCTGCCCGGGTGCCGTCAGCCCAGCCACAAGCCCCATCCCTCAGAGAAAACAAAAGCTCAGGCAGGAAAGGAAAAAGGAAGGGGCCGGGAGCCCGTTGTCCCCCACAGGGTCCCCCCTGTGCTGTAGCCCTGTAGTTCATGGGGTAAAAAGCCAAAAGGAAGCGCCCCTCCTGCCATGCACCCTGCTGCTGCCATTGGGATTCCTGCATCCGTGCGGGTCGACCCAGGACTTGGAAGAGGTCACGCTGTCCTGCAGGTCCCAGCCCCAGGTGCCCGTGCACGGTCCCCGCTCACCTGCTTGTAGATGAGCTCGAAGGCGCCCGTGGGGCAGTTGCGGTCGGCCTTGCGGTCGATGACCACGCGGAGCGTGTCGCGCTGCACGCCGGCGCACAGCCACCGGGTGACGGCCGTGGAGGCCGCCATGGTGGGGCTGGCGTTGATCTCCAGCAGCCAGGGCTGGAAGTCCTCGCCGAACACAAAGTCGGCCCCGTAGAGCTCGAAGCTGCCCTTGCGGGACTGCACCAGGTCCTGGGAGGCCTGCACGGCGTGCACGATGGCCGCCTTCATGCCGGGCACCATGACGTCGGGCCAGGCGCGCGCCTGCCCCAGCTGCTCCAGGTAGGCCTGGAACTGCTGCGACGACCACATGTTGTCGGCGGGGAGCCGGGGGTGGCGGCCGCGCGCGTTGGCGCAGTGTTTCTGGATGGAGTTGTTGCACAGGTGGACGGCGCTGCGGGGAAAACGGGCTCAGCAGCGGCAGCGCCGCGGTGGCGGCGGGGACGGAGCGCCCCGGCACTCACGCGTCCAAGCTGCGCAGCGAGAAGGGCTGCGAGGAGAAGCGCAGGTAGCTGTCGCGGTAGAACCACACGGTGAGCGGGTTCCAGTCGGTCACCAGGAACCACTGGCGCACGTCGAACTTGGTGCCGAAGATGAGCAGCGGCCGCTCCACGTACTTCTGCACCACCCACTTGCCGTCCTTGGCCAGCGGCGCGTTGCCCTCGGCCAGCCGCAGCACCTCGGCCAGCCGCGCCAGGCACACGATGCCTGCGGGGGCGGCCGCGGTGCCGAGCGCGCCGCGAACCGCCCCCGGCGGCGGCCGGTCCCGCCGGCGCTGCCTCACCTCGGCCCCGCGACTTGGCGCCGGGCTTCACGATCCAGACGTTGCGCTCGCCCTCCATGTCGAGCTGCGGGAGCAGCGCGGCCAGGCGCCGCAGCACGGCCCGGCCGCGCTCCAGCAGCGCCCCGCACGGCTCCAGCTCGGCGCGCTCGCTGCGGGCGGACGCGGCGCTCGCACGCGGCTCCCCGCCGCCCGCGCCGCGGCCTCTCCCCGCACTTACTGCACCACGCGGTAGTAGCCCTGCAGGAACCGGTCCCAGCAGGGGCCCGCGGGCCGCGGGGGCTCGCCGTCGATGTCCTGGTGCCGCAGGCTGCGCAGGTGATCGCCGCACGCCCGCAGCGCCTCCTCCAGCAGCTGGGCCGGCAGGCGGCTCCTGGGCGCTGCGAGGGGCATGGCGTGAGCGCGGCGGGGAGCACGAGGGGTTGGCACAACGGCCCCGCGACCGCGCGCTCACCCAGCTCATCCGCGGGCACCGGGGCCTGCGCCCGCCGCAGCGCCACTTTGAGGAGGCTGCGGGCCGCGGTGAGGCGGAAATCCTCTGCGGGAGCGGGGCGGTGAGCGCGCGGCGCGGCGCCCGGCCGTGCCCGCGTGCCCGGGCTCACCGATGAACGCCTCCTTCTCGCCCGCGGCCCCCAGGCGGTAGCAGCGCGGGAAGAAGGTGTCGGCGTCGGCCCCGTCGAACCAGTGCAGGTTGCGCAGGTTGAGGCAGAGCCCGGCCTGGGGGCGGCAAGGCCGCGGGCAGCACCGCGGGCACCGGCGGGCGCCCGGCCCGGGGCCCCGCGCCGCCCGGCCCACCTTGGTGGTGAAGGAGCCCGCCTTGGCGAAGTGGTTGAGCACCTGGTCCTTGCGCAGCGCGCGGCAGTCCACGGCGTCGCGGCGGCTCGTCCAGATGAAGTAGGGCTGCTGGTTCCGCACCAGCTGCGACTGCGGGCGCCGCGCGCCCGCGTGAGCGCCCGGCGGGTGCCCCTCACCCCGGCTCGCCCGGACCTGAGCCACGTCCCACCTCGACAGGGACCCCAAAGCCACCCACAACCTCCCCGTCCCGAGGTGATTCCATCCTCCCTGCGTCTGCCCTGTTTTCCAGCGACACCCCCTCGTGTCGCAGCCACCCTGCTGACCATGAGGCTGTGGGTGCCGCTGGGGTCCTCGTCCTGCGGCTCCTCCTCCTCCTCGCCCTCCTCCTCTGGGGAAGGTCGGCAGTCAGCCGAGACCAGGAAGTCCCCACTGTGGCACCCTTGGGGACCCATGGGGCACACCGGGGCCATGGCCATCCTATCCGTGTGGCCACCAGGGCCCATGCGGAGGAGCATCCCCTTCCCGGGGCTCTTCCTGGGGTGCTCCGTGGGGAGCACGGAGAGCGCCAGCCCCGGCCTCACCGTCCTCGGCAGCGTCACCGCCGCCGCCCGCCTCGTGGCCGCCGGGCGGGCGCTCGGGCCGCCGCGCGCCCTTGCAGGCCCAGGGCAGCTTCCTCTCCACCCAGCCGCGGGCCCGCAGCAGCCGCCGGATCACGGGGTAGGGCCCTTGCAGCGCAAAGATCTTCTTTTGCTGCGGAGGAGCCGGCAGCGCTGGGCACGGGCCCCCCTCCGCCGCCGGGCCGGGGCGGCGGGCGCCGCCGGCGCTCACCTTGACGGCCCTGTCCACCTGCAGCCGCGCGCGCTTGAGCCGCTCGGGGTTGAGCGCGCGGCGGCGGCGGTGGCGCCCGCGGCCTGCGGTGCCCGGCGGGGACGAGCGCCCGCCCGGCGGCCCCCGGCTCGCGGCGTCGGGCAGAGCCGGCGCCTGTGCCGCGATGGCCGCGCGCTCGTCCCGCATGTCGGCGCGTGCAGGAAGCGCCGCGACGCTGCCCTCAGCCGCGGGGCTGCTGGCCCAGGGGCCGCCGGCGGCCGCCCGGCCCGCGGGACATGGCGCGTCCTGGGGACACGGAGAAGCCGCTGGCGGCCCCGCGGGCGGCCGCGCACGGGGACGCCCCGGCGGGCGCTGCGGCGGCAGGACGGCCCCGCGGCCGGGGAAGGAGCTGGCCCCACGTGTTGGCGGTGCCGCCCCTTGCAGCCCCCAGCCCCGTCGCTCCTCGGAGACCCCCTGTGCCCCCAGACCCTCCTACGTCCCCCAGGGCAGCCCCAGCCCCCTCCCAGCCCAGCACACTCACTCCAGCCCCCCCAAGCCCATCCACACCCCAGACACCCCCCAAAATCCTCCCATGCCCCTCCTGCACAGCCCAACCCCTACATGTCGCTGCAGGTCCCTATAGCCCCCTATAGCTCCTCCCCAACAACTCCTCTATGGCCCCAGATCTCCCCCACAGCCCCCTTATAGCCGCCTTTAGCCCCAGAATCGCCCCTGCAACCCCCCTATAGCTGCCTATAGCCCCAGAGCTCCCCCCACCGCTCCCCTATAGCCCTGGAGCTCCCCCCACCGCTCCCCTATAGCCCTGGAGCCCTCCTTACAGCTCCCTATAGCCCCGGAGCCACCTTTATAACCCCCTATAGCCCCAAAGCCAACTTTATAGTCTCCTATAGCCCCGGAGTCCCCCCTTACAGCCCCCTATTGCCCCAGAACCACCTTTATAGCCCCGCCCCCCACTTATAGCCCCCTATAGCCCTGCTCCCCCCTTGCAGCCCCCTATAGTCCCAGATCTCTCCTCGCAGCTCCCCTATAACCCCAGAGCCCCCCCATGCTGCTCCCCATAGCCCCAGATCTCTCCTCGCAGCTCCCCTATGGCTCCGGAGCGCCCCTTCTAGCCCCCTATAGCCCCGGAACCTCCCCTTACGGCCTCCTATAGGCTCGCGACGCCCCCGCGCCCCGGCCCGCACCGTCGGGGCCGCCCCCGCTGTTTGCCGTTGCCATGGCGCCCGCAGGCCCCGCCCCCCGCCCGCAGGCCCCGCCCCCCGCCCGCAGGCCCCGCCCCCCGCCCCCCAGGGAAGAGCTCAGGCGAGTTACAGCAAACGGGGTTTAAAAAAAAAGAAAAAAAAAAAAAGAAAAAAGGGGAAAACAAAAATCCCAGAACGGCAGAGCGGGGCTGACACAGTCTCGCACAAGCACAGGCGGCTTCGGGGCGCCGCGGCCTCGCGCCGGGCGCCCGCGCGTGGTCCCAGCGGCGCCTCCTCTCCTCTCCTCTCCCTTCCCGGGCGGCTCCGCGGCGCAGGACGGGCGGCTCCGCGGATCAAAACTGCGGGGAGCAGGGACAGGCGCTGGCAGCAGCTCTCCGCCGCCTCCGCGCAGGCCCCGGTGCCCCGAGGAAGGAGCAAAGCGGCTCCCCGGGATCCCCAGCGCTTCCCCAGCGGCTCCCAAGGGGCTGCCACCGCTGGGATGGGGACACGGGGGGCCGGGCTCATGCGTGAGGGCGCAGCGACGCGTTTGGGGTCCTCACGTTCTTGAGGAACTCCTCCGCCACGATGCGGGCCCTGGCGTTCACCGACAGCTTCATCTCGCTGATCTCCTTGTCGATCTCCTCCATGAAGTGGATCACGAAATCCACGAGCTTGTGCTTGTACATCTGCTCCGTGTGGAAGTTGGTGATCAAGAAGCTGATGTCGTAGCCCTGGGGAAGGGAGAAGGGGCAGGAGCGCTCAGCCGAGGCCTCGCGTCCTGCCCTGGGGACGCCCCTCTCTCTGGGGACGCCGGGACCAGCACAAGGCGGCTCCGCGGCTTCTGAGTCACCTCCACAGGCTTCCTGCGTAGGATGAAGAAGTTCTCAGCCCTCATCATCATGAAGCGCATGAACTTGTGGCACAGGATCTTCTCGATCTCGTCGGCCTGCGGAGGGAGAGCAGAAGCGGAGCCTCCCGCGAGCCGGGGCCGCCCACGGCGCCCGTCCCGTCCCGTCCCCCCGCTCACCTGCTTCACCGCGATGCTCACGCGCACCGAGTTGATGGAGCCCTCGATGAGGACCTTCTCCTTCTCGTTCCTGCTGATGATCACGGGCTGCAGCAGCAGCTCCTTGCTGCTCCTGGGGGCACGAAAGGACATGGAAAAGGGTTGAGAAGGGGGCCCTTCCCGGCTCCGAGCGGGGAGCAGCGGGGACACCGGGAGCAGCGGGCGCTCCCTGCGCCCCGGCCGTACCTGACCTCCACCTCGGGCTTGTTGTGGCGCTCCACGACCTGCGAGGAGAAGTTCTCGAGGCAGAGCGCGGCCTGCAGCGTGGCGCGCACCGCGTTCAGGTACGGGCGCAGCGTGGCGGTCTGCGGGGACACGGCGGGACGCGGCGGCGTCAGGGCGGCCGCGCAGCCCCGGGGCCGCCCCCCGCTCCCGGCCCCCCATCACGGCCGCTGCCCCCCCCCTTCCCGGTGCAGCCCCCCCCGCTCGGTGCCGCCCCCCCTCCCGGTGCAGCCCCCTCCCCACCATGGTGGCGGCTCCGCTCCGGTCCCGGGAAGCGGAAGTGGCGGCGCGCTGCGGCTCCTCTCTTCCGGGATGGCGGGGAGCTCCCACTGCGGCGGCTGAAGGGGGGGGGGGGGGCGCGGGCGCGCACCGGGGCCCGGGCGGCACCGGGCAGGTCCCGCTGCGCCGCCGGCGGCGGGGAGCGAAGGCGGCGGAGGGGCGGGGCGGGTGGGAGCGCGGCGGGGCGGCCCGCGGCGGGGGGTGTCCCGGGAGGGCGGCGGCCCGGTCACCCCCCCGCCCGGGCGCGGTGGTACAGCCCGGCCGCTGCATCCATATTAGGGCAGGCAGCCGGGGCGCGGGCTGCGCCAATGAGCAGCGGGCGCTGCCTGCGGCTCAGCCAATGGGAGCAGCGCGGGGGCGGGGCTGGCGCGGTCGGAAGGGGCGAGCGGCCCGGCCGCCCCCGCCCCGCGGCCACTTCCGGCACCGCCCCCGGCCCGGCGCCCCGGTGTCCCCCGGTTGCTGCCCCCAGCGCCCGCGTCCCGCCCGCTCCGTTCCCCCCGCGCCCGCGTTCCCCGCCACGTCGGTTCCTCCCCGTTCCCTTCCCCCGCGCTCCGTTGCAAATCGGTTCCCCCCGCTCCATTGACCCCGCTCGGTTCCCCCGCTCGGTTCCCTCCAGCGCTCAGGTTCCCCCCCGCGTCGGTTCCCCCCCCGGCTCCGCTCCTCGCCGTACCCGGGTCCCCCCACCCCGGGTCCATCCCCCCCCCTTCCCGGTGCCCCCCGGTTCCTCTCCATCGGTGCCCGCCCCGCCGGTGCCCTGCAGCGCCCCGGGCCCCCCCCCGGCGCCGCGGCGCCGGCGGCCGCCATGAGCGAGCTCAAGGACTGCCCGCTGCAGTTCCACGACTTCAAGGCGGTGGACCACAGCAAGGTGTGCCCGCGCTACACGGCCGTGCTCGCCCGCTCCGAGGACGACGGCATCGGCATCGAGGAGCTGGACACGCTGCAGCTGGAGCTGGAGACGCTGCTCTCCTCCGCCAGCCGCCGCCTCCGCGTCCTGGAGGCCGAGACGCAGGTGCCGCCGCCGCCGCTCGCGGCTCCGTCCCCGCGCGCGGGGCCGCCGGTGCGACGCGGGGCCGCTCTCTTGCAGATCCTCTCGGACTGGCAGGACAAGAAGGGCGACCGGCGCTTCCTGAAGCTCAAGGAGCACGATGCGGGCGCCTCCGTCAAGCACGGCAAGCCCAAGAAGCAGAAGCTGGAGGGCAAAGGGGGCCACAGCACGGGGCCCGGCCCGGGGCGGCCCAAATCCAAGAACCTGCAGCCCAAGATCCAGGAGTACGAGTTCCCGGACGATCCCATTGACGTGCCGCGGATTCCTAAAAACGACGCTCCAAACAGGTGCCCGGGGATTGGGAAACGGCGCTTTCCTTCCTCGCGGGCGGGCAGGATCCGAGGGGAGAGGATTCCCATGGGAATGGGGGGAGCAGCCCCCCATCTCCGCTCATGGCGCGTCCGCCCCGTCCGCGCAGGTTCTGGGCCTCGGTGGAGCCGTACTGCGCCGACCTCACCAACGAGGAGCTCCGCGTGCTGGAGGAGCTGCTCAAGCCGCCCGAGGACGAGGCCGAGCATTACAAGGTGACAAATCCGAAGCCCGCCCGCTCCCGCGGCCTCTCTTCCCATCAGCTTCCCAACCCCGGGCATCTCCTGCCCGTGCAGTCTCGTGCGCTGCAGCAGACGCTCCCCGTGCAGGGTGATGGGAGCGTTTTCCTGCAGCAGCAGGAATTTATCCGCACGTTCTTCCCTTCCATCTCCTGGGCCATGAGGTCCCCCCGGCTCGGGGCAGTGCTGGGGTCCTGGCCATGCCCTGTCCTGTCCAGCTGAAGTCTGTCCCTGCTGCAGCGCAGCCCAGACCTGCAGGACTCGCTGAGTCTGTGTCATCGTCCTGGAGCACCAGAGATCCCTTCCTTCCCTTAGAGAGACCCCAAGCCCTTTTCACCTGTGCCAAGCGCAGCTCCTGCTCGATCCAGGAGTGGAGTAGGAGAGTTTTACAGCACTGTGTGTGTGATGGCCTCGTGCTCCTCGCGCAGTGGGCACGGCGCCATCAGGAAAACGCTGTCCCTGCGGCAGGGGTTCAGTCTCGCCCTTCCCGTGGGCATCCTCAAGTCCTGCCAGCTCTGCGTCCGTGCCGGTGTCGGGCCAGCCAGAGGGGCCGGTGGCTGCCCAGGAGCCCAGCCCTGGGCTTACGGGTGTCCCTGTCACATCCAGGGTCACATCTGGCAGTGTCGAGTCCTGCGCTCTGCTCCGCATTGGGGCCACGGGAGAGGAGTGGGGAGCCAGGGAAAGCCGGAGAGCAGCCCCATGGACGGGGATGTGGAGCAGCGGGGCCGGCCGTGCTCTGCCGTGTCCCCGGTCGCGGCGGCGGTGGGACGAGGCGCGCGGGGCGCTCTGCCGCGCCGCGCTCACCGCAGCTCCCGCTCGGCTTGCAGATCCCGCCACTGGGCAAGCACTACTCGCAGCGCTGGGCGCAGGAGGACCTGCTGGAGGAGCAGAAGGACGGAGCCCGCGCCGCGGCCGCCGCCGACAAGAAGAAGGGCGCCCTGGGCCCCCTGACCGAGCTGGACACCAAAGGTGCCTCCGTCCCCGCCTGCGTCCCAGCAGGGTAGAGGGCTTGGGGGGACTGCGCCGAGCCCTGGCCCTGCTGCCCTGCGGATTCCTGCGTGTCGGTGGCTGCCCGGTGGTTCTGGTGGTGGTGGGAGCAGAGCTGCCTTTGCAGAGAAGGGCTCCATTCCCAGTGCGGTCCCGCGGAGGCCTCGGGCCTGCTGCCCTGCTGCCACTCACTGTTTCCTCTGCTCCCTCGCAGATGTTGATGCCCTGCTGAAGAAGTCGGAGGCCCAGCACGAGCAGCCAGAGGACGGGTGCCCCTTCGGGCCCTTGACGCAGCGTCTCCTGCAGGCCCTCGTGGAGGTGAGCGGGCGCGGGGGTGCGTTTTGGCTCTGCATTTTGGCAGCGTTGCTGCATCTCGGAAAACGGGCCGTTCTCTTGCTCTTTGGTTGCAGGAGAACATCATCTCCCCCGTGGAGGATTCCCCCATTCCCGAGATCGCTGGCAAGGACTCGGGAGCCGACGGCGCCGGCACTTCCCCGCGCAGCCAGAACAAGCCCTTCAGGTGAGCGGCTCGGGTGGCCCCAAAGCGCCGCTCTGCCCGTCGGATGCCTGAACGTGCCTGCGGTTTCCGCGTCCTCTGCCAGTGCCAGAGGGAGCCAGGAGAATCCTGTCCCTTGAGTCACTGTAGCAGAGTAGGTTGGGCCCAAGGAGCGCAGCCTCGAGCGCGGGCGCTTCCCCTGGTGCCCGGGGAGCACCCGCACCCTCCTGCGCCCCGGGGAGAGGCCGGGCCGGCGCGTGCGGCCGCGCACAGCGCCCGCTCTGTGCCCTGCACAGCGTCCCCCACACCAAGTCGCTGGAGGGGCGGATCAAGGAGGAGCTGGTGGCCCAGGGCTTGCTGGAGTCGGAGGACCGCCCGGCCGAGGACTCGGAGGACGAGGTGCTGGCCGAGCTGCGCAAGCGGCAGGCGGAGCTCAAGGCGCTCAGCGCGCACAACCGCGCCAAGAAGCTGGAGCTGCTGCGGTGAGCGCGGGGCGGCAGGGCGAGGGAGGGCGCGCGGCCGGCGCGGGGGCTCACGGCGGCGCCGTCCCCGCAGGCTGGCCAAGGAGGAGATGCACCGGCAGGAGCTGCGGCAGCGCGTGCGCGTGGCCGACAACGAGGTGATGGACGCCTTCCGCAAGATCATGGCCGCGCGGCAGAAGAAGCGCACGCCCACCAAGAAGGAGAAGGACCAGGCCTGGAAGACCCTCAAGGAGCGCGAGAGCATCCTCAAGCTGCTGGACGGGTAGCGGGGCGCTGAGCGGCTGCGCAAGCGCCTCGCGCCCGCCCCACGGCGCAGACTGTTTCCCGGCGAGGGCAGGGGAATGTGGGGAGGAGGACCCTGCCCGTGGGCCTGGCGTGGTGGCAGCGGCCCCGTCACGTGCAGGGTCTCGGCACGGGGGTTTGGTGTGACGCCCCACGGCTCCATCGCTGCCTGTGAGGGGAGGCAGGTCCCGCTGCTGCCCCCTCGTGTCCCACGGGCTCCCGGGGACAGCCCTGCCCTGGTGTCCCCGGGGAGCCCCGGCGGTGCAGGGCTGCACGCGGCCTCCCCGCGCGCCGCTGCCTCGGCCGCTTCCCCCCCGGCTCCTGCTGTTATTCTGGGATCCTGACATCAGCACGCGGCAAGGGGGGGCTGCGGCGGATGCGGCCGCTGCGGCTCCGATCCCACGGCCCCGCGGCCCCCGCCGGGCCCTGCGCTGCCGCTGCCGCCCGGGGAGGGATCCCGGCCGCGGTGGGTGGCCGCGGGCTGCGAGGCTGGTGGCCGTGGGAGGCCGCCGTGGGGGTCCTGCTGTTGCGGGTGCCCCGCGCAGGGGTGGGCGGTGGGGCTGGCGCGGCAGGGCCGGGAGGGGAGCCGCGGCCGTGGGGCGCCCGCGCGCGCGGTCTGTGTTGCCAATAAAGGGAGCGGCGGGAGCAGCCCGTGGTTTTCCTGGCGCCGGGATCGGGGCGCGGGAGCGGGCGGCCGCAGGGAGCAGCCCTGGGCGGGGGGACCGGGCTGGGGGGCAGGGTCACCGCGGGCTGGGGCGCTCCCCCTCCTGCACCTCAGCCCCGCGGACACGCGTGGGGTGCCCACGAGGGCAGCGCCTCGCGGTGGGGGGGAGGGAGAAGGAAGGTGCCCCCTTCCCCATCCCCTCATTCCGCCCCCCGGGGCGCGCGCGCCGCCCCACGCGAGCCCCGCGGTCACGCGTGGCCCCGCCCCGCCCGCGGCCGCCCATTGGCCGCCCCCGCGTGACGTCAGGGCTGCCCGGCGGCGCCGCCGCGCCGGGAGGAGCCGCCGCTGCCGGGCGCGGGGGGCCGGGGCCGGGGCCGCCGCAGCGCGTGGGTAAGAGCGGGGCCGGGCGGCGCCCACGCGCGCTCCGCCCCGCGGGGAGCGCCCGTCCCCGCGCGCGCTCACGCGCCGTTCCCCGCGGCAGGCGGCCCGGGCGCCCCGCGTGGGGCCACCATGCCGCTGGGGCAGCCCGCCTGGAAGAAGAGGACCGACGACATTCGCCACATCTACGACTTCCGCGAGGTCCTGGGCACGTGAGTGGCACGCGGGGCCCCTCGCCGCCACCGCGGCCACCTGCCCGGGCGGACACGGGGCACGGGGCGGCGAGGGATGCGCCCGCGTCCCCGCGGGGGGACACGGGCCGCGGCGCCCTAAGGCTCTTAGGCGGGATTAGCGGGTTAATTACAGCGCGGCTCAGGGGGACGGGCCGCCCTTCACCTGCGCCCGCGACGCCGCGCGCCCCGTCCGCGCCGCGCGCCTCCCGTTCCCGCTCTCCTATAAATAGCCGGACTTTCTGCCCGTCGTTGCCATGGCGATGGCGGCACGGGGCTCCCGGCTCACCCCGCTCGGCGCCGCAGCGGCGCCTTCTCCGAGGTGGTGCTGGCCGAGGAGAGGACGACGCGGAAGCTGGTGGCCATCAAGTGCATCGCCAAGAAGGCGCTGGAGGGCAAGGAGACCAGCATCGAGAATGAGATCGCCGTCCTGCACAAGTAGGGGCTGCCGCGGCGGCCTCGCCGTGGCCGCGGGCTGGCTCCCCTTATCAGCGCCGCCGAAAATAGCCGGAGCCGCACGCCGTGACGGCGCCGCCTCTGCCCGCAGGATCAAGCACCCCAACATCGTGGCCTTGGATGACATCTACGAGAGCGGCAGCCACCTCTACCTCATCATGCAGCTGTGAGCGGGGCCGGGGCGGCGCGCGGGGCGGCCGCGCCGGGCCCGGCGCTCACGGCGGCCCCGCAGGGTGTCGGGCGGCGAGCTCTTCGACCGCATCGTGGAGAAGGGCTTCTACACCGAGCGCGACGCCAGCGCCCTGATCCGGCAGATCCTCGACGCCGTCAAGTACCTGCACGACATGGGCATCGTGCACCGCGACCTCAAGGTGAGCGGCGGGGGCCGCCCCGAGCCGCCCCCCGCGGCCGCCCCGCGCTCACCGCAGCCCCCGCGCTCCCCGCAGCCCGAGAACCTGCTCTATTACAGCCTGGACGAGGACTCCAAGATCATGATCAGCGACTTCGGGCTCTCCAAGATCGAGGGCTGCGGCAGCGTCATGTCCACGGCGTGCGGGACGCCCGGCTACGTGGGTGAGCGCTCGGCGCGGGGCTGCGGGAAGGCGGCGCGTGCCGGGGAGGCTCCGCTGCCCCTGGCTTTGCCGGGGCACCGCGTTCAGCCCCGGCTCCTCGCGCCCTTTCCCCAGCGCCCGAGGTGCTGGCGCAGAAGCCCTACAGCAAGGCGGTGGATTGCTGGTCCATCGGGGTCATCGCCTACATCCTGTACGTACCGCGGGCGCCGGCGCCCGGCCGCGCTCGCCCCGCGCTCACGCTCGGCGCCGCCCGCGCAGGCTCTGCGGGTACCCCCCCTTCTACGACGAGAACGACGCCAAGCTCTTCGAGCAGATCCTGCGGGCCGACTACGAGTTCGACTCGCCCTACTGGGACGACATCTCCGACTCAGGTGCCGCGGGACGCGCCGCAGCGTAGGGGCCCGGGACGAGGCGGTGGGGCAGGACGGGGGGTCTCGCGGGGGCGGCCGTGCCCCGGCTCACGGCTGCTCCCCGCTTCATCCCAGCCAAAGACTTCATCCAGCACCTGATGGAGAAGGACCCCGGCAAGCGCTTCACATGCGAGCAGGCGCTGCAGCACCCCTGGTAAGCGCGCGGGGGGGGCCCTGCCCACAGCTCCCGTCACCCCCGGGGTCCCCCCACGCCACGGGGACCCACGACGCCCTGTGCCGCCCCCCAGGATCGCCGGGGACACGGCGCTGGACAAGAACATCCACCAGTCGGTGAGCGAGCAGATCAAGAAGAACTTCGCCAAGAGCAAGTGGAAGGTGAGCGCGGGGGGCCGGCGCGGCGGGGCCGGGGCCGCGGGGCGGCCCGCGCGGCTCACGCGGCGCCCGCTGCGCGCAGCAAGCCTTCAACGCCACCGCCGTGGTGCGGCACATGCGCAAGCTGCACCTGGGCACCAGCCAGGAGGGCCCGGCACAGGGGACACCCCCCAGCCCCTGCTGCAGCCACCGCCTCGGCGGCCTGGGCGCCAGCAACGGCGAGGCCGGGCCCGGCGCGCCGCCCCGGTGCTGAGCCCCGCTCCGGAGCACGCGCGTGCGGGCCAACCGGGCTCGCCGCCTCCCTCGGGACTGAGCGCGATTCTGGCGCCGGGGCGGCTCGGGGGGCCGAGCACGGAGCTGCCGGCAGGAGGAGGAGGAGGATGCCCTTCCTCTGCGTCCCCCCGCGCTGGCCCTGCCGCCCCTTCCCGCACACGGGGCCGCGCGGGGGGCTCGTGCTCAGCCCCGGCCCGGGGGGGCCTCTCCGCCGCTGCCGCCGTCCGTCCGTCCCGGCCCCGCGTGCCCGGCGCCGGCCCCGCGCTCCCTCCCCGCCCCGGCATGCCGAGAAGAATTTTCCAAGTGGATGTTTCTATTTTATTGCTTGTAATAAAGGAAAGAGGCGAACGCCGCCGGGCCTCGCTCGGCGCCACGTGGGAGCCGCCGCCGGCGCCCGGCCCCACGCGCAGACACGCGGCCGCGGCGCGGACAGCCCGGCCCGGGGCCACGGGGCTGCCACCTGGGTCCCTGTGACACCTTGGGGACGCTCCCCGTGCCAGAGGGGTCCCTAGGAGGGGACCCTGCCCCGGGCCCGGCCCCGCGCGGGGCGCCCGGTGCCGCTCGCCGGCTTGCGGCCCTTGCGGAGGTCGGCGCAGAACAGGACCTGCGAGGGGACAGGCAGGGGGTGGCACGGCCACCCAGGGGACACGGCGGCGCCGGGGAGGGGACTCACCGCCTGCGCCCAGCCCGCATAGGGGCCCCAGAGCCCACGGAAGAAGTCGCCTGCGGGGAGAGCGCGAGTGAGGAGAGGGAGCTCCCTCCGGGGATGGCGTCGGCGGCGCCACACGCACCGATGTCGTCGTGCGCCCGCGCCGTGAGGCTGGCGGCGGCCGTGGCGGCGCCGTAGTGCCGCCGCGCCAGCTGCCACACGTGCGTGTCCACGGGCACCGCCTCCGCCTTGTCCAGCGCCATGAGGCACACGCAGTCGGCCACCTGGCGCGGGGACAGGGCGCTCAGCGCGTCCCCAAGGCCCCCCGCGCGCGGCGCGGCGCCCCCGCGGTGCCGCTCACCTTGGCGCCCACGCCGGGCAGCGCGCGCAGCGCCCGGCGCGCCTCGGCGTAGGGCACGGCGCGCAGCGCGCGCAGCCCCTCGGCGCCCAGCCCCTCGAGCAGCGCCCGCGCGCTCCCGCTCACGAACTTGGCGCGGTAGCCGAAGCCCAGCGCGCGCAGGCGGGCCTCGGCGTCGGCTCCTGCGCGGGGAGGGACGGCGAGACGCGTGGGGCGCGCGCGGGGACGCGTGGGGCGCGTAAAGGGGGACGGCGCCCACCTGCGAGCGCCTGCGGCGCGGGGAACGCGTGGAAGGGCCGCGCGCCCACGCGGCACAGGCGGCGCCCGAAGGCCCGGCACAGGCGCTCGATCATGGCGGCGATGCGCGCCACGTGGTTGTTGGAGGTGCAGATGAAGGACAGCAGGCACTCCACCGGATCCTGCCGCAGCACCCGCACGCCTGCCGCGGGCACGCGCTGCCGAGGCGCCCACGGGCACCGGCACCGGCCCCCGCGGCGCCCGCTGCTCACCTGGGAACTCGGCGGCCACCGCCTGGAAGTGGGGGTCGGCCGCCCCCCAGGCGCGGTACAGCGCGCGCAGCCCCACGTCCAGCTGGAAGTAGTCGCGGAGGATGGCGTCCGTGTGCGCGCCCAGCGGCGCCGCGGCGGCCGCCTCGGCACCGGGGCGCTCCGGGCTGTGCCGTGGCGCCGCGGGGCCAGCGGCCTCGTCCTCGCCTTCATCCTCGTCGCCTTCGTCCCCCTCGTCCTCGCCTTCATCCTCGTCGCCTTCGTCCTCGTCGCCTTCGTCCTCCTCGCCGTACACCGTGTACCAGAGCCGCTCCCCGGCCTGCGTCAGCGTCCACACGCGGCCGGCCAGGACGCCGGTCCAGCAGCCGGGGCTGCTCTCCCACCAGCTGCGGTGGCCCCGTCAGCGGCCCCCGCGTGGGGCAGCCCCCCCGGCCGGACCCGCGGCCGCCCCCCGCCCCGAGCGCTCACCGAAAGCTCTGGCCGCTGCTGAGCACCAGGTCGAGGCGCAGCTCGTCCGGGGGGCAGCGCAGCGAGCGCCACAGCGCCGGGCAGCGCCGCGGGGCCGCGCGCAGCCGCATGGGCCCTGCGCCGCACACGGTGCCTCAGGGCTGGCGGGTGCCCCCCGGGCTGCCTGCGCGTGTGGGGAGCAGCCATCCCGCCCCACGGACACGGCTGCGTCTCCTGCCCTGCCCCACAGCCCCACGGACACGGCTGGACCCCCAGTCCTGCCCCACAGCCCCACTCCTACCCCAAGGACATGGCTGCATCCCCTGTCCTGCCCCACAGCCGCAGTCCTGCCCCACAGACATTGCTGCACCTGCAGTCCTGCCCCACAGCCCCGCTCCTGCCCCACGGACACGGCTGGACCCCCAGTCCTGCCCCACAGCCCCAGTCCTGCCCCAAGGACATGGCTGCATCCCCTGTCCTGCCCCACAGCCGCAGTCCTGCCCCACAGACATTGCTGCACCTGCAGTCCTGCCCCACAGCCCTGCTCCTGCCCCACGGACATGGCTGCATCCCCTGTCCTGCCCCACAGCCCCAGTCCTGCCCCACGGACACGGCTGGACCCCCAGCCTCCCCACAGCCCCATTCCCGCCTCATGGACACAGCAGGCTCAGCCCCACGCTCGGCCCTGCCCCACGGACACGGCTGCACCCGCAGCCCTGCCCCACAGCCCTCCTCCCGCCCCACGGACACGGCTGCAACCTCCGTCCCGCCCCACGGCCCCGCTCCCGCCCCACGGACACGGCGGTCCCGCCCCCGGCGGCCCCCGCCGCCTCCCACCATAGAGCTGCGGCTCCCCGCCCCAGCGCGAGCGGCCGCCGGAAGCGCGGCGGGCGCTTCCGGCCGCGCGAGCGGCGCGCGCAGCAGATGCGGCCGGCGATACGAACCCATAGATTTATCTTTTCCTGCTTCAAAATAAATACAAAGAGGCGCGGGCGGGCGGGCGCCGCCGCGGCCGTTCGGGGGGGGGTCACAGCGACCCCTAGGGCCTGAGGGCGACCCCGGGGCAACGAGGGCCATCCCGGGGAGGGGGACGAGGAGGATCCCTAGGGATTGAGGAGGATCCCTAGGGATTGGGGACGATCCCGGGAGCGCTGCCCGGCTCCGGGCGGGAATAACCGATCCCGCGGGCGCGGTGCCGGCGGCGGCTCCGGTCCCTGCAGACCCGCTGCAGCGGGAGCAGCCGCGCGGCGGCGGCGGCGGCGGCGCCGCTAGTCGCTCTCGCTCGAGTCACTGCTCTGCTCGCCCTGCACCTTGTTGCGGTGCTGCATGGCGCGGTGGTAGGCGATCTGCACCGACTTGCGGATGTTGGACTTGCGGCCCTCCAGCATCTTCTCCTTGTCCAGGTCCTGGTTGACGCCCAGGGGCACGAGCTTGGTGCGGGGCAGCCACTGCCTGCGGGGAAAGGGGAGCCCCATCACGTGAGGGCTGGCGGCGGCGGCGCACGGCGCGCGCGGCGGCCCCGCGGCGGCCCTTACCACGTGCGCTTGTTGTCGAAGAAGAGCACGAGGTAGAGGTGCTCCCGCGCTTCCTGAGTCATCTGCTCGCCCAGCTTGAGCACCTCCAGCGGCGGCACGGGGATGGGCACGCCGTGGTGGAACATGCCTTCCCGCGGCATCTTGGGGTCGATGATCTGGGAAAAGGAGCCGGGAGCTGAGCGCGGGGAGACGGACGGGAGCCGCGCGGACCCCATCCGGGCAGGGAGGCAGCGGCTGCCCCCGTGGGGACAGAGCTTGGCCCTTGAGCCCCCTGGGGACGTGTTTGCCACGGTGACACCAGGCCACCCTCGCGTTCCCTCCAAGGCGCCTGCGGTGCCGAGGGCAGGGAGGAATCATCCCTTAAGGAAGCAGAAGGAAGCTTAAGGAAGCATCCCTTAAGGAAGCATCCCTTAAGGGATAATTCCTTAAGGAAGCAGAAAGCTCACTCTGCCCCGCCGCGTTGCCAGCCAGGCAGCCGAGGCCGGCACGGTTCCCGTTTTACGGATCATGGATGAGCACCCGCCACCAAGGCGTCCCTGCTGCAGGGCGGGTTTGTTTCCGTCTTGTTTGTCACAAGTAGCAGCAAGTGCCTCAAGGATTAGAAACAAAGAAAAAAGGCGCCCTCCCTCCTGGCACAGAGCGGTTACTTTGTACAACTCCTGCCTGTTTCACCCCGTTCAAAAAAGAAAAAACAAACACCACAAACGGGCAGGGCTGTTGAGGAGGGCTGGATGCAGAGGGATGCGTGTCCCAATCCACCTCCCCGTTCCCTGGTGCTGGCAGCACGATGCCAGGGCGCCCGCCGGCCGTACTCACCAGCGCGGGGTACGACGGGTACCCCCGGCACTTGGCCCACACGAGATCCAAGGCGTCCAGAGAGGAATCCTCGTCCTCCGAGAGCCACCCCGCTCCGCGGCCAATGCCCTTCCGCACCACTGTGAGGGAAAAGACGTCAGCCTGGCCCCTTCCAGGGGACAACGGGAGCTGTGCTGGCCCGGGAAGGCTCCGAGATACTCACTGCCGTGCCCCACACCTCGCCCTGTGCCAACCGAGTAGGACTCGTTCTCTGTCCCCGACGTGTCCTCGCTGCTGTCCTCGGGGAAGTTCACGCGGGAGAAGGAGGGCTTCCCTCTGCCCTGTTTTGAGGGGGTTGTGCTGAAAGGAGAGCGGGAGCAGAGCTGTTGGAGCAGTCACACGAGGCTTCCAGAAGCCCTTTTCCCGAGGACAATCCCGGAGGCCCTCAGGCTCCTGGGCAGAGCCCCACGAGCTCCAGCTGCCACTGCCAGCACCACGAAGGGCAGCAGCCCACGGCGGAGCCTCACACAAAGGCACAGAAGCGCAGCCAGGCCTCGCAGCCTGCGCACGCTTTGTTATCCCCCTCGGCCTGCAGGAGGAGCCTGAAAGAATCCCAGGATGGCTGAGGTTGGAAGGGATCTCTAGAGATCACCCAGCCCAACCCCCTGCTCGAGCAGGGACATCCAGAGCACAAGGAGGTCCTGTCAAACACCATCCTCACTCAGGGCTGCGAGATGCCCACGGGCACCCTGAGCAGCAGCCCCTGAGCGCAGCCGGGCCGGACGCGGTACCTGGTGCGGTCGGAGGCAGCGCTGCTGCTGCTGCTGCTGCTGGACTCCGAGTCGGAGCTGCTCCGAGGGAGGTTACAGTCATTCCGGTACACCAGGAAGCTCTTCTTCACCGGCTGGTTCCCGCTGTTGAAACCGTTGGCCGGCAGGTCTGCAAAGCAAAGCAGCAGCGGGACGATGTAATTGCAGCCCTCGGGGGCCGGCTGTGCCGCCGGGAGCTGCCGCACTCACCCATGGGAGCATCCTCGGCGGATTTGTCGCTGTCGCTGTCCGAGCTGGAGCTGGGCCGCGGGCTGCGCCCTCGCTTCCGCTGCCGCTGCGAGGAGCCCATGATGGGCAGCTGCGGGGGGCCGATGGGGCTGCTCCCGTGGCCGGGCGGTATCTGGCTGTCCCGATTCTTCGGGGGGCGGCCTGGGCGTTTCGGGGGGCCTGCGGTTTTAGGGTTCTTCTTGGAGAAGAGCACGGAGGTTCTCCTGCCAACTTCATGTGCTGGGGTGGAGGAAGAATTGGGACCGAGACCTGAAAGAAAAGGAGAAGGCATCAGTTGGGCTCCATGGGACTTGCCCCATGGGACAGGCAGCAGCAGAACAAGCAGTTCAGTTTCTCAGGAGCTGCTTCTTGCAAGGTTCCAATCCTGAGCTTTGTCACGCTCCCCCTCGGGCTTGGACTGTCGAGTCTGCTGAGAGCAAAACCTCCAGTGGGAGCTTAGTACAGATGGGGACATCAAAGACTCCTCCACCAGCCAACAGATGCCCTCACACACCCTGAACTCATTGAAAAAGAAGTCAAGAAAGAAGGAGCATCCTTCCCCATGAGGTGCCCAAACAGGCAGCAGCCAACAAGGCCTGCTGCAGCCTTGAAAGGCAGCGATGCCAAACACTGCTTGCAGAAAAGCCTGCTTCCCCAGTGCTCAGGAGGACAGGCTCACAATGCAAAGGTGACAAAACCCCAGGAAGCCCTTGTTGTTCTGCCCAGGCTTGTGCTTTGGCTGTGCCCTCCGTGCAGCCCAGCTCCTCCCTGCAGGCACCCGGGGAGCTCCCAGCTGCTCAGCGTTCAGCTCCAGCCCCGAGCGGATGTTTGGAGCTTGGCAGTCAATAGTTCCAGCCCCGAAACCCCCTCCTGTGCCCCACGCTGTTCCCTGGCAGGAAGGGACAGTGATGGCAGCTCGGAGAGCCTGTTAATGTCTCCAGAGAAACCAGGCAGTGAGGCAGAGCTGCGCAGGGGCTGCCATCCGAAGCAATGCGTCTCACTCCCCACATGGACAGCCGGGATTTTTGTGGCAAAACGCTCGGTTTCTTGGATGATCTCCGGCTCCTCGGGCACAGGGAGGCGAGCTCGCCAGAAGAAGGGCAAACCCAGCGCCCCGGGGGCTGTCGTGGGACAAGCGCTGCCCGCGCAGCCAACGGCCTCCCCGGGCAGCCCGGCACGCAGGGCTCCCTGCCAGCTCTGCGGCACGCTGCCCTCCTCGGCTCAGCTCCCCACGAAGCAGCACAGGGGCACAAGGGCTTCCTGCTCTGCAGGAGCTTCGGGCCACCCGCTGCTACAGGATGTGCTTTGAGAGCCAAGGGATTTCCATGTGGGAGACAAGGGGCTTCCTCCTGAGAGGCTCCAGGGAGCTGCTAAGAGCAAGGTTTGTGCACGGAGCCCACACGGCCCTCGGGAGGGACCCCCGGGGCAGCCCCGCCAGCCTGTCCCGGGGCTGTGAGTTCCCCACAGACCCCCAGGAAGCAGCAGCATCGTGGAGCGCCCGGTACCTTTGCCGGTCTCCTGGCTGCTGCTCTCCTCAGCAGCACTGTCCGTCTGCAGGTCCTTCTCGCAGGGGTTGTGCGACTGCAGGACCCCCCTGGCCGAGGAGCCGTGTCTCTCCGGCCCGTCCCGGCCCAGGTCTCGCGGGTGAGCAAGTTTCCGCCGCAGGACCGTGATCTCCTTCTTGATCATCTTGGCGCGGCGGGACCGTCCTATGCTCTGCTTGCCAGCATTAACCTCGTCCAGCCGCTCCAGCAGGATCTTCAGCTGCTCCTCCAAGGGCAGGTGCTTCTGATTCTCCGAGAGCAGCAGCCGCACATCTTCTGGGGGCACAAAGAGGAGCAGATGGATGAAAGACATCGGGAACTCTTTGGAGATCCCTAACACCAAAGGGAACAGGGCAATACGGGTTCCCTTCAGGAGGGAAATAGCTTCCACGGCTCCAGGCACCTGAGATCAGGGCAAGTTACCCCAAAGAGGTGCAGAAGGAGCTCTGTGGGAAGCAAGCCAAGTAGGACTGCTGGGGAAGTCAGGCTCAGCAGCAGCATGGAGAACACCTGAGCCCATGCCAGCTTGAACAAGAAAGAGGTTTTTAACAGGAAATGTCAGCAAGAGTCAAAGCACTGCTGAAGCGAGACAGCAGGGAAAAGGGAGATCTGCTGTCTGAGCCCCTGGGTCCTTTGCTGGCCTTCTCCATGCTGGAGCAGAGAGAGGGCCCCTCTCCTACACATTATTCCTGGCTGGTGCTCCGCTCTACCCAGGAGAGTAACGGTCTAGAACCAAGATGATGGGGCCAGTGTATGCCCAGCTAGCAAAGCGCCCACCTCCTTGGGGAAAGGGCACACGTGGTCCAGGTATCACTTCCCCCAGGGAAGCAGCAGGAACAGAGCTCCCGGTGCCCTGACCCTGCAGAGGCCGTAGCTCTAAGTAGCCCTGGTAGCCCAGGACAGGGGACGAGTACCCACCGTCCTCCACATCTTGGACCTGAGCCTCTTCCACAGTTACACAGTGTGGGAAGTGCATGCCTGTCTCAAAGTCAATGCCCATCTTCTCGGCCTGCCGGCGAGCCTGCCGGAGCACGGCGCCTCCCTGCTCCCGCAGACGGATGGCGGCCCGGTAGAAGATTGTGTCTTTGGCATTGTATTTCAAACAGTTGTTGATAATCAGGTTAAAATCCTCCTCAAAGTCATCAAAATTCAGATAGCGATAGGCTTCCAGATTCTGTTTCATTGTCTGAAAATCCATCGGCTTCTTGATGTGATCCAGGTAGTCTGGGACCTGCACAAGGAAAGAGCCAGAGCTAAGAGCCCAGGAGCCGCCCGCTAGCACTACCTGCTCCAAGAAAACAGTTGTTAGAGGAATCAGGTACTGCTCCCTGGGGATCTGGAAATGCCATCTGCTTTTTAGAGCCAGAGGGATGGTAATGCCTGGGGATTAGAGTCCCTGTGCTGCACTCTACCCGTTGGCAGCACACACACACTCAGGACACCAGTGCACACACCAGCATCCCACCCTCTCTTCTGTCGGCAGCTGGAATACAGAATATTACCTAGGATCCCCGCAGGGCAGGAAGCTGCAAGCACAAATCCCTGGGGAGAGGGTGAGCATGGACAAGTAAAATAAAACTGTCAGGATGGCAGCAACGGCTACAGGTCGGGACCTTGCAGCCTTCCTGCCCAGCTCAGCAGAGACACCTCAGTGCCGACCTGCTGCCAGAGCTGTGCAGAGCCAGGATTCCCTCTCCCACCTTCCCAGGTGGGGAACTAATGGCATTCTCAGAAATTCCTTGCCCCAGGAGCTTTGAACCTGAGGTCAAGCCCATCTCTTGTGCTTGGTCTGCCACCTGGGAAAGGCACTCTCAGGGGGGACAAGTAAGAACGTGCCATTCACCAAGGCTCCAAGTGCTGGCATTCTTCCTTTCCCAAGCGGGAATCCCGACCTCTCACAGGCACTGAGGAATTGCCAACAACACGCACAGAAAAGGAGACCAAACCCTGCGCTCCCGGCCAGCAGCAGCTGCCACCGCCAGCTCAGCCGTCCCGTGCTCGGCTCCCTCGGGGACATCCACCCTCGTGCGAGTGCCCCGGGACGAGCCAGCAGCGCCGGGCTGCCCGCCGGCTTCCCAGGTGCCTTCCGGGAGCGGAGACCACCACGGAGAGCCCTTGGCATGAGCAAGGGACAGATTTGAGCGAAGTAGAAATCTGGGGGAGGGGGTTCTTACTTCGTAGATTTCTGTTACCTCAGACAGAGGGACCGGCTCGCTGAAGATGTTGCCCGTGTCTTTTTCCTGCAGCTGCTCGAGCGTCTTGCGGAGGAGGATGAGGAAGGGGGTCAGCTGCATTTCCAGTGCCACCTGCTGCACTTTGATCTGAAAGAGAGGAACAGAGCGTGGCTGAGCCCCCGGCCCGGGCGAACACACAGCAGGGACGATCCCCAGGGAGCAACCGGGGAGGACGGGGAAACGTTTCCCAGCTGCTGCGAGGGGCCACCCTCCTCGCACGAGGGCTGCATGCAGGGCACATGCCCAGGGTGCACATGGCCACCGCCGCCGGCCTGCAGAGCCGCAAGCCCGGGCCCAGCTCCCCCGTCAGCCCTGCGCAGCAGCCACCCGTGCTCAGAGCCACCGCGGCGGGGACGGCGCGACCGGCACGCCAAGGAGCCCCTGCTCAGGCCCGCCCCGGCAGCGCCCGGCGTGGGGAACCGTCGTTACCGTCTCTCTCTTGAGCTTCTCCCGCTTGCGTATCAGCTCCACCAGCAAGCGCGCACGCTCGAGGTCATGGCGGAGGCGCTGCCATGACTTCAGCTGCTCCTTCAGGGCCCAGTTCTTATCCTCAGTGTCTCTCTGCAGGAACATCAGAGACCGTGAGCTCACAGGAGAAGTGTTCCCACCTCCACCTTGCTGGCTACGTGCTGCGGCTCCTCCCTGGCACTGGGATGCTGCCTGCCTGACCCACTGTTTCGGGGAAGATCTACGTTCCTTTGCTGGGAGCTAAGTGGGTGACGGGCACACAGGGACCCACAGACACCATCCAACCTCTGACCAGAGCTGAATACTTGCTCTCAGATCACCAAGGCCTTAGAAAGCTCAAATGGAGACACCCTGAGGCCTGGAAATGCTCTTCCTAACATGACCCAGGGCGTGCAGCTGCCAAGGACTGCAGAGCAACAATGTCAACGTCTGGGCAGCTGCTCAGAGCTCTGGTGAAGAGCAGCAGTGCAAAGGGAAGACAACTCCGGGTACTTTCAGTTCTGGAAGTAACCAGAAAGTTCTGGAAGTTCTGGCAAAATCATTTTATTTTGCTGCTGTAGACAAAAGATGAGCAGAAACAGTTTCAACTCTTTTCCAGTAAATTAAAATGAGAAGGGGCAAGGCAGGGAAGCCTCTGCCACAGTCTTCAAAGGGCTCAGGAAAAAAAGACTTGGAGCTCTCCAATAGTGAGCCAAAATAAAAACCTTCCTCTCTGGCACTAGAGACTTCACATCTGTAAGGCACTGACTAACAACTGAGGCATGCAGAGGGCTGGAAGCAGCAGCCACAGGCAGCGCTCCTGTAGGGGCTTCAGAAACTGGAAGTGAGGCCTTCGTTTCTTCCAGACAGCGTTCCTAGAAATCACTGGCCATCCCTCTTAATACCCTGTCGCACGCTGGCCTCAAATTAGACCCGTTTCTGATAGCTTTGCCATAGCTGCCAGCTAGATGTGGGAAGGCGGAAGGCGCTGACTTCCTTGCTGCAGCGCGGCAGGGCAGGATTCCCTCTCCATGGCAGGCTGCCAAAGGCGTCACTATCTGGCAAATCCCTGAATGCTGGGAGCAGTGGAGAAAGTGAAGCAGCAAAAGCAGGCAGCTGGGGCTGCCCCTTCCTCACCAGGGAGGCTGAGCTCATCGCAGGCCCCTTTCTGAGCCCGCAGGCGCCACATGCAGCGAAGGCTCCGAGCCCAAGGCTCTGGAGATGCAGGAAGCACACAAAGACACCCGGGAGGCCCCTCGGCGTCCCCAAAAGCAGCCCTTACCTGGTCACAGTTCCTCTGTGACTGCAAGTGCGTCTGAAGGCGGCGTAGCAGGGGGACACCATTGCGGGACTGTCTTTTCAGAGTCCAGTAGCTGTGTAGCCTCTGCATGAACTGGCTCTTCCTCTGGATAGTTAAGCGGTTCGTAATCTTACTGAGCCTGAAGAAGGGAGAGGAACCACAAGCACAATTAACAAAACAAGCCAGCCCGCTGCAAGGAAAGCCCTCACGGGGGGGATGTAGCAGCTGAGCCACCAGGGAGGAGCTGAGCAGCTCCTCAGACTGAGGGCCCCCTTTTGTGTGGCAGCAAGTTACGCAGAGAGCCAAGTTACACGGGACAGCAGCACTACCGAGACAGCCACGGAGAAGGACATCAGGGAACGTTCAGTCCTGCCCCACTGAAACTGTCTTTTCCTTTCTATCTCCTGCCAGCTGTTCAAGCAAAACCTTGGAACAGGAGTGCAACACAGCGGGGATCACAGCTGGATCTTTCAGCAGGTCCCCAAAGCCCCCAAGACTGCACACACTGAGATATTGCTGCCCCCAAGCCCCTATTTACCCTGTTTCTATGACCAAAGGCCATCCAAGAGGGCAAAGGGCCTGTCTGGATGTTACCAGGCAAGCTTGGCACTCCAAGGAGCTCTTTAACAAAGCAGCACGCTGAGATGAGGGGACAGGAGGCACCAGCGGAACAGAACTCGCTGTTTCAGCTAACGAATTACCACCCTAAAGGACCCAAAACACAACAGAAGGAGTTTACCTATTCTATACAGTGGCAGAAAGCCTGAAGAAACTGTGATAACCTCCTCCATCAGCGTTGGAAGGAGATGCCCTGCTGCTGGTGGGGAGTCAGACGTACGAACCCCCTGTATCTCCACATTTTGCAGGGACAGATCTTCACGCACGTTAACCCGACCTGCCTCACTCCCAGCTGCCAAGGCCGGAGACAGCAGCCTCATTTGCCATCTCGGGCCAGGCACAGCTCCCACAGGGAGACATTTGGCATTCTGGTAATAGCCCCCTGAAGAAGAGTTAATCCCAACAGGAAGGCCTGGGGTGAGGTTAACAGCTTCTGTCTCAGTGTGGGTTTCACGGAGAGCACAATAATAGCAACAAGACGGTCGAAACAGCCTGCACAGAGCATACAAGCAGCCTGCCAGTGCATCAAAACACGAGAAAAAGAGACGCTTCAGCAACAGTAACTCTAAAGAGTAACATAAGGACAGTCCATGAACAAATGATGGCAAAAAGCCATCAACTCTGTAGCAGAGCTCTGCCCCCGCAAGTCACCAGGACGCTGCCCGCAGAGCAAAACGAGTCTCTGTGGGTCTGCCTCCCCTGCCACCCCACGGCAGCCCCAAGGGTGGCCGAGGAGCTGCAGGAAGGTGGTGGTCCCCCCATCTCCGGGCTGCCACAGGGGTGTCCGGGGGGCTGGCAGTGCCAGGTTTCACAAGGTCACACCTTTGGCACAGCTCTCCTGCTGCTCCCATCTCACCCCACGGGAAGGAGGAGAGCTCAGTGTAACCCAGGAGCGCTGATTCAGAACCCACAAACACCTTCCTGCACAACCCGCGCTTCGACTGCGAAACGCCTGCCCCAGCGTGACGAGGAGGTTTAAAGATGGACTGAAAAGACGTTTGCAAGCTGTAAATCACACCGATGCATTTTGGCAAGGCTCTGAAACGCCCCACTCCAGGATTTACAGAGCAGCTCAACGACCAGACCACAGCAACACAGCCCGTGGTGAGCAGGTTATTCTCCACCCCTAACCACAGGGTGTTCAGACCTTCCTGTGAAGCCCTTAGGGTTGGACTCGACAGAGACACGACCCCAAGCAAAGCTTCAACCCTCTTCCAGATGAGTGTCCACACTGCCCATATAGTGTCAAGCCAATTTCACCAAGTCATAGAGAGCAGGAGCCCCCGTCCTCTCTGTTCACCCCTTTGCACGCAGCAGGGCAGAGGCTGCTGCTGCTGAGACTCGTTCTGGGAGACGGCCCTGAGGGAGAGGCTGCTGAGCGGGGCCAGCTGCAGGCAGCACAAAACGCTGAGCGTTTGTCCCCGCGCTCACCAGGGCGTAGGGATCTCCCCAAAAGTCTCGTACAAGAGAGACCTCTTTGCTCCAGAGTTGGGACTCAGCCAAAAGCAACCGCCTGGTTAACCCAGTTCCTGGGCTTGGTCACTCCCATGTGGACAGACAGAGGACACTGGGCATGGAACTTCCCAGAGGTTCCACATAAAGAGCCAAAATGGGGCCCCAGACAGGAAAAAGAAAAAGCAGCATCAGAAAGAGCAGCAGCCCCGCCCTCTCCCCACCCCTGGTATTTACTCCAGTGTCCGAGGTCAGCACAACAGGAAAGGAGCTCTGGGAACCCCCAGCTGCTTCCTGACATGTCCAGCCAAGCTCATTCCCTACCGTTAAACTAAGAGCATCTACTTCCTGCGCCTCTGCGAGCCCGGACACCTCCACAGGGCTGTGCAGAACAGCAGAACTGCACATCACTGCTACCCCACGGGACTCCCAGGGGAAACACAAACAACCCTGGGCAAGAACAGAGCGAAAAGCACTTGGGCAAAAACGTAACATTAGTGACAACAAGATAATGTCTGTGTGCAAAGCGGGATACAGGAAAGAGTGACGTTTCTCCACAGCAAAGGGAGGGCAGCAGGTTGTACCTGTGTGGGGGGATGCAGGGAACAGAAACCACAGGTGCTGCAGCTCGTTTCTCTGCCAGGATCTTCCGTGCCTTCTTCATTTTGATTCTGGACTTGGCCTTTGCTTTTTTCACTTTCTCAGAGCTCCAGCCCTTACCATCCTCCTCTTCCTCCTCATCCTCCTCCTCCCCTTCGCTGTGGGAGAGCGCGGGCAGCCTGCGCACGGAGCCCGGCGGCGTGTGGATGTCGCAGTAGGCAGTTTTGCGCACGCTGAAGGAGGTCCCGTTGGCTCCCGTCTCGCGGACGGGCTCCATTTTCATGTACAGTCCAGCCTGCTGGGCGCAGGTCACGTGGAAAGCCGTGTAGCAGTTGGCCTTATGGCACTGGATGCAAGCCCCGGAGCCGCGCTGCTTGCAAATATAGCAGGTGAGCTTCCACCGCGCAGGCGGGATGTGCTCGATGCTGTCTATGGGCTCCAGAAAGACCGTGTTGGCAAAGCACACCTCCGGGATCCAGAGGGCACACACCACGTGTGCCCAGCGCCCATCGTCCGTCTGCTTGAAGGCTCCCCCCTTGTTTGGGCACAGGGCACAGTCCACCGCTCGGGAGGGCGACTGCAGACAGCGCCTGCAGAGCCACTGTCCCTCGGGGATGTAGGGCACCCCGTAGCACTCCTGGTGAACCGCCAGGTTGCACATGTCGCAGAAGAGGATCACGTTGCTGTTCTGACACTCCCCGTCGTTGCAGATGCAGCACACCGCGTCCTCGTCGACCAGAGCGTTGGGATCCCCCTTGTTGTGGCTCTCGAAGTAGGACTCCTTCTCCAGCCTGTCCATCAGGTACTCGAAGATCTCCTGGGGGATCGGGCTCACGCCCTCGGTCTTCCGCCGCTCGTTCATGATGTCCAGCCAGATGTAGTCTTCCTCATCCATGTCGTACTCCACCTCCTCGTCCAGCTCCTCGGCCGACTTCTCTATGTACCTGGAAGGACAGCAGAGGAAGGTGAGCAAGTGACTCGGACGGGCTCCGTGCTGCTGGACCCCAACCTCCGCAGGCCTTTGCTGAGGGGATATTTAAATGCTCCAGCCAATAAATCAACAAATACATACATAAATAAAAGATGGGAAGAGGCAGGAATCTGCAAGAACAGGGGGTGCTGCTGCATGTTGAGCAGAGCAGCAGCCCAACGGTGCCTTTGGCACAACCCAGCAAGGCGTTCAGCCCGAATAACATTCATCTAATGGGCAACTTACAGCCCTTGGAGACTCATCAGCGCAAGACGGGAGACGGGACGAGCCTCCAGGCAGGCAGCAGATGCTCTGGGGACAGTGGCCTCGTTTCCAAGGCACAGCAGTGCCAGTCCTGCTGGCAGGCACGGCGGCAAGGAACGCACGATGGTTCATTAACGCTGGCAGCGAGGGCTGCACCCTCCCCTGGCGCTCTCACTTGTGGGGGACGTGATGTTATTTAGAGAGGAAACCACTCGAACCCCTCGTTTCCTGTTCCAGCAGCTAATGGAAACGGCACCCACCGTCCCATCGAATGACACCACCCTAAGCAAAATAACATCGATATTTTGTCCTGGGATGTGATGCCCACTTCTTAGGCAACATGGTGACCAAGACAGCAGAGGTGGACATCACATCAGGGTTATTTCCCGTGTCCTGCATTAATCCTCCTCGAATTACTGATTATTTGGGACCACTTAACTTACCCAGCCACACCTGGAAAATATGTTAGACAACAAACATGCACTAAGCTTGCAAATACACAAATTCCACAGCCTTGTGCTCGGGGACTCCAGAGCAAGCTCAGAACATCTCTGAAGAACAGTGTGGCAGGCGGAGGGACACACACGTGTTTTCTTACAACTCCGCCTACTTTGTATCAGCAAGGAAAGACTGTAGCAATCAAATTGCTAGCAATGACACAGGAAGGAATCACAACTCTGCCGTTATAGGGCCCCTCAAAACTAGAGAGGACCACTACAGCTCCAAGAGTCTGGAGCCACAAGACGGCTAACTCACGGGCCCCAGGAGAGGCACATGGAGCACAGCGTGGACACAAGCCTCCTAAAGAGCCCCTGCAGAGAGAGGGAGCAATTCTGCCTCGAGGGACCTCGAGGGCTACCTAAAATCACCCTCTTGCCCTGGCCACCCGCAGTACCTGTAGTAAGAGGTGGGGCGAGGAGGGGCGTCGGGGGTGTCCTGGTCCAGCTCCCGGTACACGACCTCGGGCAGCTTCGGGGTGGTGCCAGCCGACGCGTTGTGGTGGTGGTGGTTGGAGTCCTTGCGCTTCTCCTTGTTCTTGTGCTTCCCAGACTTGGGGGTGACGCTCTGGGTCTCCGTGTTCTCCTTGTTGCTGCCGTTCTCGGGCGCCTCCTCCGGGGCCTCCTCGTCCTCGGACACCACGTCCAGGTTGTCGAAGATGCTGATGCGGTGCACGCGCCCGTGCAGGTCCACCTCCACCATGCGCTGGGCCTGCGCGTAGGTCATCACCTCGCGGCCCGGCGACTGCGACGTCTCCGAGGGGCTGGGCGACTGCTTGTTGGCGGCGCGGGCCTGGCGGCCCTTCTTCTTGTGCTTGCGCAGCGGCGTGTGCTGCGGCGGCGGCGGGTTGTCGTGGTCATAGTGGTACAGGTGGTACTCGATGCCGCTGTAGCTCTTGTAGATCTTGCGGCAGCTGCCCACGGGGCACTCGTAGGGCGGCTTGGTGGCGCGCAGGTTGTGGCAGAAGGTCTTCACGTCGAAGTCCACCCCCATGGCGCCGCCGCGGGGCCCGGCGCGACGGGGGCCGGAGGCGGCGCGGGATGAGGGGGCGCTCCGGCGACGGAGGCCCCGGGCCGGCCCCGCCGCCCCCGCGGGTAGTGCCCGGCCGCGGCGCGGGCCCTGCGCGGCGCTCAGCGGCGCCCGGCGGGCGGCAGCGGCAGCTCCATCGCGGTGGCGGCGGCGGCGGCGGCCGGGCCCGGCCGCAACAATGGAGGCTGCGGCGGCGCCTGGCGCGGGGCGGCCGCTGGGTAAAAGCGCCGCGCGGCCCTTAGCAACCGCACTTTCGCCGCCGCGGCGCCCGGCCGCCCGGCGCGGCCCTGTCGAGCGGGACGACGCGGCGAACGGCGGTGGTGGCGGCGCTGCAGGGAGAGCGTGGCGGCTCGCGGCCCCGGGACGGCCGCTGAGGCCCGCGCCGCGCGGCGCCGCGAGAGGCGAATCTGCTGCGCGGAATCGCAGGCGGCGCCGCCCGGCCAATGAGCGCCGCGCACCGGCGGCGCCGGGACCCGCGGGACCCCCCAGCCCGGGACCCCCCCCACCGCTACCGGGACCCCCCCGCGAGGCCCCAGCCCGATCCAGAGCACCGGAGCCCTCCAGTCCCGCTCCACCCCCCACCCCCCGGGGTCCCCCCGCGGTGCCCGCAGCCGGCGCGGCGGTCCCGGTTGGAGCAGTTTATTTACAGGGGCGATGCCGGTACAGCGCGGGGCCGGGGCTGCGAGCGAGAGGACGCGGGGCTCGCGCGGGGGGCTCTGCCCGGCGGGGGTCGCGCTGCGGCCGCGCGGGGACGGGACCCGCTCGCGTTAAAGCGTCTCCGGCGCCGCCTCGGCTCGGTCTGCGCCGGTAGAAAAGGCGGCGGCGGCTTCTCCCATCAACGCGGCGCCGGCTCCGAGCCGCTCCTGCATCCAGGGAGCCGGAGCATCCGCGAACGGAGGCCGAAGGGCTCCGTGTCCCCGCGCACGAGGAGCGGCGGCGCCGGCGGCCGCATTCCCGCCGTCCCGGGACGGATCCCGCGGGCAGGACGCGGCGCTACTGCGGCTCGGCCCGGCGGGGCTTGATGTCCCGCGTCTTCATGTAGGACAGGAGCTGCTCGGGGATCTCGGCCAGCACGTCCTTGGCCAGGCGGGCCATGCTCAGCACCTGGTTGCCCGAGTGGTCCACGTAGTCCCGGAACGGCACGAACTGCGGGAGCGAAGCAGGGGACGGGACGCTGGGGACGGGGCTGCTGTGGGCACGGTGAGCGCCCGTTCGGGCGCTCACCGTGCCCACAGCAACCCCGTCCCCCCTTGTCCCTCACCTGCACGATGTCCCTCTCGGCGTAGCGGCCCCGGGAGGAGACCCGCACCTCGTCGCCGTCCAGCTCCTCCATGGCTGGCGAGGGTGGCACCGTTGGGGACCTGTCCCCTCCCCGGCGCCCACGCGGGCGGCCAGCGGCGAGGCGGGCATCTGCGGGCGCCCACTCACCCTCAAACTCAGCCGGTCCCACTCCCACGATGATGATGGACATGGGCAGGGCAGAAGCCTGGCGAGCAGCGGGCAGAGTCACCCCCGCTGAGCGAAAGCCACTCGCCGCGTCCCCAGCACGGGACGGGGCCGCGGCGCGGCCCGTGCACTCACGCTGACGATGGCCTCCTTGGTCTGCAGCATGTCGGAGATGACGCCGTCGGTGATGATGAGGAGCACGTGGTACTGGGAGCCGTCGGTGACCTGGGCGGCCGCGCTGCGGGGACAGGGACGCGGTGCCGGGCGTCGCTGGGGACCCACGCGGCCCTCGTGCGGCACGGCCCCGCGCGGCGCTCACCCGGCCACCTGGTTGATGACGGGTGCGAAGTTGGTGGGCCCGTAGAGCTGCACGGTGCGCAGGCTCTGCAGGTAGCACTCGAGGACGCCGTCGATGCCGGCGCAGCTGGGGTTCTCCGCGTTGTTGTTCTGCGGGGGCGGCCGTGGGTCCCGGCCCCACCGCAGCCCCATGCCACCCCGCGCTGTGCTGCGCCCCGGGGTCCCGCTGCCAGCCCTGCCCGGGCTGCTGCGGTGCCACGGAGCAGCGCCTGCCCCATAGCAGGACATCTGGGCTCATCCCTGCCCTGTGACAGGGACGGCTGGGCTCATCCCTGCCCCGCCAAAATGGGGACATTTGGGCTCATCCCTGCCCTGTGACAGGGACAGCTGGGCTCATCCCTGCCCCGCTGTAATGGGGACATCTGGGCTCATCCCTGCCCTGTGACAGGGACAGCTGGGCTCATCCCTGCCCCGCTGTAATGGGGACATCTGGGCTCATCCCTGCCCTGTGACAGGGATGTCCTTGCCTTGCCATCATGGGGACATCTGGGCTCCTCCCTATCCTGTGGTGGGGACATCTGAGCTCATCCCTGCCTCTCCACTATGGGGACATCTGTGCTCATCCCTATGCCGTGGTGGGGATGTCTGGGCTCATCCCTGCCCCACCATAATGTGGACATTTGAGCTCATCCCTGCCCTATGACAGGGATGTCTCTGTCCTGCCATGACGGGGACATCTGGGCTCATCCCTGCCCCATGGTGTGGACACCTGAGCTCATCCCTGCCCCACCATAATGGGGACATTTGGGCTCATCCCTGCCCTATGACAGGGATGTCTCTGTCCTGCCATGACGGGGACATCTGGGCTCATCCCTGTCCCATGGTGTGGACACCTGAGCTCATCCCTGCCCGTCCACCATGGGGACATTTGGGCTCATCCCCACAAGCAACAGAGTCATCTGGGTCCCCCCCTGCTCCACGGAGGTCGCCGCTCTCCTCCCATCCCACCCCACAGCAGGGAGACCCGGATCCCCCTGCCCATAGCAGGAGCTCCGGGTCCCACACGTGGCACCCGGGGGGCCGTCCCCACGCCGTCCCCGCGCACCAGGGGGAACTGGTGGGAGATCTTGCCGTCGGGCGGGAGCTTGGCGCCGAAGCCGTAGGCGGGGAAGAGCTTGTCGCTGTCGTAGTCCTGGATGATCTCGCCGACGGCCTTCAGCGCCAGCGCGTAGGCGCTCAGCTGGTAGGGGCTCGCGTAGTGCAGCGAGGTGGGCTGCGACGGCAGCCCTGCGGCACGGCGCCCTCAGCACCCGCGCGCCCCGCGCCGCCCCACGCGCCCCGCGCCGCCGCGCTCACCGTTGGACGCCGTGAAGTCGATGGCCACCGTGAAGTTCAGCTGTGTCCTTGGGGGAGAGGAGCGGACGGAGCCATGGCATGGGGTGTCCTCCAGCCCCACGGCATAGGGATCCCATCTTCTAGCCCCAGAGCCATGGCATGGGGTCCCGTCCTTCACTCCAGCCCCATGGCATGGGGATCCCATCCTTCACTCCAGCCCCATGGCATGGGGATCCCATCTTCTAGCCCCAGAGCCACGGCGTGGGGTCCCGTCCTTCACTCCAGCCCCACATTCATGGCATGGGGATCCCATCCTTCACTCCAGCCCGACTCATGGCATGGGATCCCATCCTTCACTCCAGCCCCAGAGCATGGGGATCCCATGTTCTAGTCCCAGATCCATGGGATGAGATCCCATCCTTCACTCCAGCCCCATGGTGTGGTGATCCCATCTTCTAGCCCCAGAGCCATGGCATAGGATCCCATCTTTCACTCCAGCCCCACAGCATGGGGATCCCATGTTCTAGTCCCAGATCCATAGCATTGCGATCCCATCCTTCACTCCAACCACACGGCATGAAGATCCTGTCCTCCAGCCTCAGCCCCACAGCATGGGGCCATGCTTCACTCCAGCCCCACAGCTTCAGGATCCCATCCTGCACTCCAGCTTCATGGTACAGGACATCCTCCAGCCTCGGCACCATGGTAAGGGGTATCCCATCCTCCAGAATCACGGCATGGAGACCCCATCCTCCAGCCCCATGGCCCGAGGATCCCATCCTCAGCCCCAGCATGGTGCATCCCCCACGGTGTCCCCATCCCCTGCCACCTCCGCGCCGTCCCCACCGCCCCACGGAGCCCGGCGCCGCTCACCCGCCACGGATGTAGTCCACGAAGGTGAACTCGGACTCCACGGAGAAGGAGAGCAGCGTGACCTGCGGGCGAGCGGGTTGAGCGCCGGCCCCGCGCGGGCGGCCGCCCCGCCGCCCCGGCCGCACTCACGGTGCCCGAGTTGACGTATTTCTTCTTCTTGCACTTCTTGCGCGGGTTGAGCACCTGCGGGCGCCGCGGGGTCAGGGCCGCGGCGCCGCTCGCCCGCCCGCCCGCCCGCCCGCCGCCCCGGCGCTACCTCGTACACCGTGAACTGGCTCTGGGCTCGCGACAGCTCCCGGTAGCTGGTGGCGAACTCGCCGATGAAGTCGTGGCTGGGGGACGAGCGCGGCGTGGGACGGAGCGGCCCCGGTGTCCCCGCGCCGGCCGCCCGCGCGTGCCCGGCCTCACCTCCCGTCCCGGTCCCAGTCGTACACGTCGATCTTCACCGTCCTGAAAGGCAAAGGCGCCGCTGGGACGGGGCCGCGGCGGAGCCCCCCGGCTGCCCCCGCACTGCCCTGGCTGCGCTCTCGGGGAGGAGGGAACGGGGGAATTTGGGTCACGGCAGGGCCTGTGGTGCAGCCGGGGGGATGTTCTGTGTAATTCAGGCTGCAAGAGAGGGAAAAAGCAGCAGGCAGCCCCAGCCACCCGCTCGGCCACCCCATGCCCTGTCCCTACGGCTTTCCCCTTGCAGTATCCCCATCCCCATGGCCGTCCCCTTGTGCCAGCCCCATTCCCATTGCTGTCCCCTCGCGCCAGCCCCACAGCTGCTCCCTCGCACTGTCCCCGTCCCCACAACCACCCCCTGGTGCCGTCCCTGTCCCCCTTGTGTTGTCTCTGTCCCCACGGCCGCCCCCTCGCGCCGTCCCTGTCCCCCTCGCGCCGTCCCCGTCCCCCTCATGCCATCCCCGTCCCCCCGGCGCTGTCCCCGTCCCACCTGTCGTAGTCTCCATTGCACAGGGCTCGCACGGGGATGGTGAAGGGCTGCCACACGGGGTTGAGCGTGTTCTTCACCACCTCCGTCTTGTGGCAGATGGTGAAGCTGCGGGGATGGGACGGGGCGTCAGGGCCGGCCCGCGGCCCCGTGCCCGGCCCCGGCGGCCCCGCGCTCACGTGCCGTCCTCGTTGCTGCGGTAGAAGACGAGGAAGGGGTCCGATTTGCCGAAGAAGTCCTTCTTGTCCAGCTTGTTGGCGCACAGCTGCATCGTGACGATGTCCTGCGGACGGAGGCTGTCACCGCCGCCCGGATCCTCTCCCTGTCCCCTGCACCATCCCCACGGGCGCCTGGCCCAACTCGTCCCCGTGACACGGGTGACGCTGTCCCGCTGCTCACCCGGCAGTTGCTGAGCTCCTCGGCCAGCAGCAGGATGGTGCCGCACCGCTTCCCCGGGACGCCCCTGGCGCGGGAGGCAGCGGCTCGGCAGGGGCACGGCGGGCACGGGGCCGTCCCCAGGGCCGGGGGTCTCCCCAGGGCTGCGGGTGTCCCCAGGGGCCGCCCCGCGGGGACGTCACTCACGTGAGGGCTCTCTCCAGGCGGCCCCGCTGGGAGCCGATCACCTCTCCCAGCGCCACGAACGCCTGTCCCAGGAAGTCCTGCGCCGCGGGCACGCGCCCTGAGGGACGGGCACCCGGCCCCGCCAACCCACCCTGGTACCCCGCTGACCCCATGCCACCCACAGCCACCTCTGGGCCACCCCGTGTGCCCCGAGCCCACCCATGGCCCAGGAGCCACCCCATAGTCCAGGACCTGCCTGGGCACCCCCTCTGTCCTGGACCCACTGGCACCCCCGAGGAGCAGCCCGCATTCCTCAGCCCATCCCGCACCCCCGGGGCCCACACCACAGACCATGGATCATCCCGGAGCCGTCTCGCACCCCTAGAGCTGCTCCGTGTGTCCTGGACCTGATCTCCAGCGCCGGGGCCACCCTGCACCCCCAGGTCTGCCCCATATGCCCCAGGCTACCCCATAACAACCCCACGTGCCCCAGACTCATCCTATAGCCCCAGGGCCATCCAGCACCTCAGGAGCTACCCGGTGTCCCCTTGGCCATCCCACACCCTCCCCGCCAAAGCCACCCCGTGAGCCCTGAACCCACCTTATGTCCCCAGGGCCACCCCACATCCCCAAAGCCACCTCACGTGCCCTGACCACCCTGCACTCCCCGGAGAGGCTGGCACTTACCTTCTGCCGGCCCCGGAGCAGCACCGAGAGGCCAAGAGCAGGTCAGAGCCCCCCGGGGTGACGGCGCCCGCGCCGGGGCACCCGACCCACCCGTGGGCTCCCCCCGTGGGCACGGACGGGGCGGCAGCGCCGGGCTCGGGGCGCCCCGGGCCGCCCGCCGCGGCCGAGCGGGACGGCAGCAGCGCGGGCCGTGCTCACCTGCTTGTAGATGCTGCAGCTCTTGGAGTCCACGTTGTAGCTGGCAGTGGGGGGACAGCGTGAGAGCGCGGGGTGCAGCGGGAAACTCAGCGCTTGTCCCTGCAACATCCCTGCTCTCCCACCCTGTGGCCCGGCTGTCAGGCCCTGCTGCTCCAGCCCCGACCCACAAGAGATCCCGCAAAACTTCCCGGGAGCCACAGCAAGCACCAGAGCCTGGATCGCCCTTATCCCCTTATCCGGGGTTTTTCTCCATTGCTTCTTATTCACCCCGGCGCTTGCGTGCTCTGTGCGCTGTCCTGGTCTCTCCTGGCTGGCACCAGGATCTGCCGTGCTGTGGTTGTGCCCAAAACGTGCCCAGGACACTGCAGGGACCAGGCGCCGCTACTCACACATCGAAGCGGAGGTTCTGCTTCTCCTCGAAGTAGTAATCGAGCACGAACTTGCGCACGAAGTCGGGGTTCAAGGTGTTGTCGATCACTTCAGTGCGCCCAAACTGGGGGGAGCGGCGTGAGGGCGGCCCCGGCCCTCGAAACCCACCCGTGCGCAGGACCCTCCCTCCCCGGGACTAATCCCGGCACGAGGATTAGCGCCGGCCGCGGGGGGGGATCATTAGTGTAGAAGCGGGTGGCCATATGGACGCGTTTAAGCGAGCCGGGGATTAGCCAGAGCACCCAGGCCGCCAAGGGGGACGGGGCCTGGAGCCTGTCCCAGCCACCAGGACTGTCCTGGACACCCCCATGGGTCCGAGCTGCCCGGCTGGGGGGCCGCAGGGCCGGGGGCCACGCTCACCTCCTTCCACTCGCTGCTGCCGGCGCCCTGCACGAACAGGACCACCACTGCGGGGAGAGGAGCCGAGCGGTGCCGGGCCGCCCGCCGCGGCGCAACCGCAGCCTCCCGCGCCCCAGCCGCCCACCTGGGTCCGACTTGGAGAAGGTGTCCATGTCCAGCAGGTTCCTGGGGGGACAGAGTGACCGTGAGCCTCCCGCCAGCCCCTTCTCTTCAGACGTCCTCTGCTTTGCTCCATCTCCCTCCCGGGGCTCCTGCCCTGCGCTGTGCACCGAGGGGAGCGCCCGGGCATGCGGTGCTGTGCCGGGCAGCCCGGGGGGACGCGTTCCCTGGGGCCAGCGCGGCTCAGCGGGCTGGACCGGGCAGAGGCGGCCTCAGCCGGAGCAGCAGCTCCAGCTCTGACGGTGATTGAACACGACAGAGAACCCATTTAGAGGACGAAATCTTCCCCGGCGCAGTCGGTAATGGTCGGGCGCCCGTCGCGCCCCGCCGGCAGCAGCGGTTAATGGGGAGGCCGGGAGAGGCGCGGAGGCGAGAAGAGAGCGGACGCTTAGTGGGATGGGGGCAGCCCAGCTCCGCGGTCCCGAAACTGCGGCGGCAGCCGGAGCCCTTTGATGGCTGCAGCTCGCGGGCTTTGACACGGGAAAGCGCCGGCGGCTGCGGCCGGCTCCTGCGCCGGGACCTGCTTGTGCCACGGGGCCGCTGCAGAGCCCAGGCCGGGGGAGCAGAGAAGCTGCCGGGACTGGACTCTGCGCTGCCCAGTCCCCGTATCCGGGCATGGCAGGGGTGTCCCCACAGGCTCTGTTGGTGGCATCGCCGAGAGCCGGCCCTTGGCTCCCTCCCCGGACACCCCTGCCCGGAGCAACGGGACAGGAGCCCGCACGGCTCCCACGATGGGGAGAGCTGGCAGGGAGGGAGGGATGGGTAGAGCAGCCCCCAGCGCAGGGTGCCGAGCTGGGCAGGGCCCCTGGGCACAGCTGGATCCTCCCCAGGGAGACGCGGTGCAGCCACGGCCGCGGTGCTGGCAGGGGCCGGAGTTTGCAGGTAGGGGCACCTCGGAGCTGCTCAGCGCAGGGGCAGAGGCGCCCTGGGGATGCCGAGCGGAGCAAAGCGCGGGGTGCTGCGGGACGCTGGCAACAGGCCTCCCCCGTGTCCCCGGCACAGGGGGTGCTGCCTGCACCGGCCCTGGCACCTGCAGGCGGGACCCGTCCCGTCACCGGGCGGCGAGGACGGCGCTTCTCCGCAGGGCTATTTTTAACCGCCGGCGGAGCCGAGCCGCCAGCGCCGGCCCTGCGGACCCCGGCGGGAGCCGGAGCCGGGAGCGGCGCCCACGTCCCCGCACCCCCGGCCCGTGGGCACTGCCCGCCCTGCCGCCACCCAACGCACCGAGCGGGCAAAGCCCGCGGAGCCGCCGCTCCGCAGCGCGCGGAGCCGCCCCGAGCGAGGCCGTCCCGTGCCCGCCTGCCCCGGGAGCGGGTACCGGGGCAGCGGCTCCCGCCGCGCACCCGCTTGCGGCCGTGCCCTGCGGGGCTCCGGTGCCCCGCACAGCCCGCGGCGGAGCCCGCTGCGGGCAGCCCCGGAGGCTGAGCGGGGCGGGACGGCGGCCGGTCCCCACGGGGCAGCGCGGGCTCCACGTGCGCCCCCCGCCCCCGTCCCCCGCTCACCGGCAGGACACGGTGAGCTCCACCTTGGTGCCCGGCACGCTGCCGGCCGCCGGCTCCAGCGCTCCCGGAGACGCCATCCCCGCGCCGCCGCCTCCCGCGCCGCCGCCGAGGCGGGCGCGCCGGGGGCGGGCACGGGAGCGGGCGCGGCGGCCCCGGCCCCGCCGGCAGCGCCGCCCCGGGCCCCGCCCGCCTCGGGCGGCCCGGCCCGGCCCCGGCTCCAGCCCCGGCTCCAGCCCCGGTCCCCGGCCCGGCCCCCGTCCCGGCCCCGGTTCCCGTCCCGGTCGCGGTCCAGGGGGCTCGTCCCGCCGGGCGCCCCGCGCTCTCCCCGTCGCGCTGCTATTTCGGTGCCGCCGCCGCTCGCGGCGCGTGGGCCGCGTTATTTATAGCGATCCACAGCGCGCGGCTCCCCCCGGCGCCCCCTCCCCGCGCGCGGCGCAGACACGAGGCAGGCAGGGCACGGCACGGAGCTTTACTGCACCGAGGGCTCGGGGGCCGCCGCAGCGGGCACCGGGGCCGCGCGGACACCGGGACCCCGCGCGGGCCGTGGGGAGCCCGGCCGCGTGCCCGGCGGCCGCGCTCAGAGCGTGCTGCTGCCGCGCAGTCCCACGCCGCGCACGAGCTGCTCGAGGAGGCCGCCGATGGCGCCGCCGGCGCTGGGCGGCACGGCCTTGAGGCCGATGGTGCGGCTGTAGCTGGCCAGGAAGGCGGATCGCACCTCGTCCAGGCGGGCCTCGCGCTCGCTCGCCGACACCAGCCTAGGAGACACAAGGCGAGGGTCAGCGCACGGCTCCGCTCCCGCCGCCCTCGCTCCCTCCCCAGCGCTGCGGGACGCACACGGGCACAAGGGCCCCGTCTTCTGCTCCACGGAACCAGCTGCAGCTGCTGCCGTGGTGGCCCCGTGGTGCTCGGCCCTTTGCTCCCAGCCCTGGATCTCCTCCTTCACCACCACTTGTTCCTCCTCCTGCCCCGCTCCTTGGCAGAACGTGGTTCCCATGGACAGCTCCTGCCCAGCCTGCTCCGCCTGACGTCAGCCCCCCACGCCGGCTCTCCCCTTTTTCCACACGTGTTTCCAGGTGCAGTCCAGCCACACGTGTGGTGTCTGGGCAGTTGCTTTCAAGCTTTGCAACCCTCCCTTGCTTCCAGCACATGTTGCCCCCAGCCTGGCCCAACTTGGGCTATCCCAGAGCCCCGTGGGGACCTGGGGACCAGGCTGGCCAAGCGAGAGGAGAGGGACAAGGTGACAAAAGCCCCCAGGAGCTCCCGCCACGCAAGCAGGAGCGCCGGGTGACGTTTCCTCCTGCTCCACGGCGAGGCTGCTCTGTGCAAGCAGGAGAGCTGCACGCAGAGTAGGGCACGGCGTCCCCCGGGACCTGCTCTCCTCTCCATCTGATCTATGCACCCGCTTAGGGCTGGGGGAAGAGACGGGAGGGAACGCAGCGTTTCAGAGGAGCAGAAAGCAGCACCGTGGTTCAAAGGCATCTGCTCCGCGCACTCGGGCCCGACCCGGTCCTTCCGTAACACGCCGGTGGCTCCCGGCGAGCACGAGACGTTCCTCAAAGGTGACTCCAAGGGCACGGTGCAAACCTCCCCATCGAGTATTCCCTTTAATCTCTCCGGTGCCGGGGCTGGCTATAAACTGGCACGGCTAATTTGAATGGAAGCGTTAACCACCCACAGCCAACAGCTCCAGTCCGGAAACAGCAGCGAGGGGAGCTGGTGGGAAGCCTATAAACAGCACCGAGGCAGCCAGCCGGGCCCTGTTTACAGTGTCTGGTAACGAAGAGAAGCCAGAGGGCAAAGGAAAACGGCAACATATCAAAACACATAAGAAGATGCTTCTTGGCAACCTAATTAAAACGTGGAGCTCATAAATCTGCTACCGTTAAGAAACAGGCCATATGTTAAAGCAGGGCTTACTTGCACCTGGAATTCAAGAATCTTGAGCATCACAGGCAGAGGTAACTTAGGGTGCGTATCAGGCTTTGGTCCTGTATCTTTTGGCTTTCACACCCGTGCACAGCGTGGATCCTTTATCCACACTCTTACTTTCTCTACGTACGTTCTTTAAGTCACCTGAAGTATCATAAGAAACGCAAGGGTGCAGGTCCAAGCAGCAGAGCATGGCCAGGTGCCACAGAGAAGCCCTGCAGACAGACTGCACTGCCTCAGGGGACAGCTCAAGCAGCAAAGCAAGCCCTGGTTGTGCTTCTCTGCCAGCCCAGGGGCTCTCTGCCCTGCCACACGTCCCAGGGGCACCGGGTGAGTTGAGACTGTCAAAGCCTCAGCTCCAAGTAAATCCTCACAAGCCCCATAGGAGTGCGAGGAAGCAGGCTGTGAAAAGCACACCTTCATGGCAAACCACTAACTCACAAGATGTAGAGCGGGAACCTAAACAGAATTTAATTTCCAAGAGCTCATAGTGCTCTGGGCTGCAAAACGTTGGGATGAAACCATCGTGGGCTCCTAAGCAAGCAGCTGATGCACAGTAGAGAGACTCCAAGCCCTGGGACAGGCCCAAGGTGTGCTCCTCAGTAACTCTTCATCTTGGAGACGCTTCCGAAGCACCAGCCTGGCCCCAGCTCCTGCGATCGAGCAGTGCCCAGCCCAAGGGCACAATGACAGTGTCACAGCTTCGGTGGACACGTGTAGGGCAGAGCGCTCCCAGCACCTGCTGTGCCCCAGGGGAGTGCACAAGCTCCCGTTGAACCTGCCCGTCCAAGCAGCTAGACCCCAAATTGCAAGAGCCTGAACCAAGCAGAGCGATGCAGAGTCACCACTTGTGACTGCTAAGTCACAGTGACTCTTGCTCCGCTAAATCCCCGCTCCAGATTCCACGGTACCGGAGGATACCGGCTCAACTTCAAAGCGACGAGCGGCCGGGCCAGGCCGGCTTGCTTGTCCCAAGGGAGATGTTTTGTTTTCGCATCTCCTCCAAAGCGCATACCCGAACCTCGGCAGAGGGGTTTGCAAACACTCAGCAGCACCTCTCTAAAGCAGCGAGCTAGCGGCAGCACCCAACCTGCCATTTTGACTGAAAGTTTACAGCCTAGAGGCATGAGCCAAGGTTCTCCTCTAACTGCAATTAAAGCACATCCCCTGTCTTTCAAGTTTCCGCAGAGGTGACTTTCTATTTGCAAAGAAACATTCGCCTCCCAGCCGTTTTACAGAACGAGCCCTGCAACGCGCAGCGGGGCCGGACGCGGCGGCTGCAAACGACGCCGCTGTGGGACGAGCTCCGGCGTGAGCGAAGGAGGGAGCCCGGCTACGGCAGCCTGGATCCGAACCCAGCTGGGAGATGGAGACGAGCAAGATCCGTAAGCGAGAGAGCCTGCCTAACCGAGGCTTGTCCTGGCAGGTACGACCCCCAAATTCAGCGAGCTGTGCCCAGATTCAACGTCTTCAGGGAGGAAAGACCCCTTCCTACAGAAGGCAAAGCACCCCTGTCATTAAATAGATAAAATAAGTTTCTTTCAGAGCTCAGTGTAACCACAGAGCAGCCAGTGAGAGCACTTGTGGGTAGAAAGCATCAAGGAGGGAAGGCAGGACAGGTTGTTACGGGCTCCCTGGCGTCTCCGAAGTGCCAAAGCTCCAGGGCCCGTGGCCAGGTCACCCGAGGGAGGATCCTGCATTCGAGACACTTACAGGCAAGCGCCAGGGAGCTCGTCCGGGAAGCTGCAAGGGAGAGAGGCGTCCGCGCTCAGGATTGCCTGCTCCCGAATACTGCCACAACCTGTCACCATCTGCCAGCTGCCAAAGTCTGTGGAAACGGAAGATCCGGGCAGGGAATGGTCGGCCGATCTGGGGCAGAGAGAGAGGGAGACGGTGCAGTCAGTGAGGTCGCCCGGGCACTCGCTGGCTCCGCTGCCAGGACGCGCCGGGCTCAGGGCCAGCAGCATCTGTGCCAGCAGCTGGGACACGCGGGGACAGGGCGCAGCGTGCGGCTCTGGCTGGGCCCCAAGCCCAGCCCTTCCCTCGAAAGGCAGCGGGAAGCCAAGCTGGCTGGGGCTGAGGGAGCAGAGAGTCCCCCGCGAGCGGGACAGGACCAAGCCAGCAAGAAGCAGATGGCCATGCAGGACCGTGAAACCCGTTAGCAAGAGGCAACAGCACATCCGTCCCCAAATCCCTCTCACATGTGGATAAAGCTCCGTATGAGAAGCATCCACCAGGTGCCTGCTTCAGCCCTAAGCACACAGCAGTGCAAGGGCAAGGCCTGATGGAGAATCAAAGTAGTGGCTTGGGGAAGGTTTGGAGATCTGTGGTCCTGTTGTCCTTAGAAAGCAGATCACTCCTGAGGCACTAACAGCAGCTCCGAACGGAACAAGTCCCTGCTCCAGGTGGCCCCGCGGAACCCACCCACCACAGCACCCACAGACTTCTGTATTCCTGCATTGGAAGAACAGACCGTGGCAGAAGCCAGGGAGCAAAACATCTTTAATACAGGAAAAATAGCCTAGGGAAGGACAGCTGTTGGATGCAGGCAGCCTCCCAGCAGGAAAGGAAGCAGCAGGATGTCGGACGTGTGAGAACGTGAGAAGTCCCTCAAAAATCTCAGAGGAGAGGACACAGTCGCTAGAGACAAACCCAGAGCTCTTGGGTGCCCAGGGAACAAGTAATTATTGTGCCCTGCTGCACAGCAAAGTGTTCGTAGCTGGAAGCACAGCCGGTGGCTGAGCTCCTCAATTACACGCTATCCAGCCCTTCTGGATAATTCATCCGAGATGGGCAGAACGCGGCGCAGCAGCTCCGGCTCTGCCGGGCCAGGTGCTCGCGCGCCGTCTTCCCAGCTAAGAATAGCAGTGGCGCACTGCAGCTGCTCCCCGGAGAGCGGCAGCGCGCCTGGAAACACAGGATTCCCCGCTGCAAGGCTGCAACAGGGGCCAGGGGAAACCTACGGGCACTCTGGATCTAAACCCAACTCGTCTAACCTGTATATCCAAATTTGAGAAATCTCACGGGCCTGAAGAGAAGGGGAAGGCAGAGAGCTCGTTATAGATCAGGTCTCTATCGGGGTCCTGATGCTCCTGCAGCTGCAGCTTGCAGGTAACACCACCGTGCAGGATCCTGGCTCTGGAAGCACTTGGCATCAAGGCAGAAAAGGGAAGAGCAGAGCTTCACCTGCCCTGCACAGCTCCTGTTTTGTGCCTGCTAGATGAACTGAGCAGCACCATTCAGACAGGTACTGTGAGTACTCAGCATCTCTGAGGAGAACCCTTTCTTGCAAGGAGAACTGAACAGGCTTGTGAAGAGGAGTGTAATACAGCAGCCTGCACAGGCTGGCCACACGGCAAGCAGAGGAGCAAGACACAACCCAGGGCAAAAGGGACAACAAAACAGCACTTGGTTTGACTGCCATTTCTCCATGTCTAGCCCTGAAAGAACAACCATGTTCCCAGGCTCTCCATCTCTCCAGGCCACTCCGAGAACATCAGGGTGCCCCATCCTATAGCACAGGCCCAAGAGATGATTTGATCGAATCCACTAGTCCAGATCTGCTGCACAGCAAGCACTACTCTATCCTTTCCTCCAGCCTGATCCAGACAGCTTGGAATTAGTCAAATTACATCTAACCTAATAGCACAGGAGTCCAGGAGTTCAAGGCAGCCACTTCTGTCTCCCACCTCCAGGCTGCTTAATAAACACTTGCTGCCCGAGTGAATAAACTGACCGACTCTGCAACGAGTCCAGGCTTAGATATGTAAGTGCAGACAGCAGAGACGAGCAGCAGCCTTCCCCTCTAACTCTGATACCTCCTCAAGGGAGGCTCCTGAGGAATGTCACAATCAACAGGTACGTTAGCCTCCAGAGACAGCAAGAGCCAAGGCTGGGCCAGGCTGGCAGGGATGGGAAATCTCACACTATTGGCAGAGAGAGGCCACAGATTTGGGACTCCAGCAAGTGTCCTGCTCAGAAGAGCTTCAAAAACTGAGTTTGGGCTTGAGCCCACGATTCGATCTCCAAGCGGACTGCATCCCCGTGCAGTCCAGCCAATGCTAGAGGTGAACACTTTCCTGTTACTTCTATCTGTAACCCCTGAAGGCTCCTAGTAAACTCTTGCTGTAGAGGTCCAGGAAAAGGCTTCAGCGAGGCTCGAGAGGAAGCTGTGGATGCTGGCACACCGGGACCGCTCTCCAGGCCCATAGGAACAGCTTTGCAACACAGTACAGCCGTGCCAGAAACTGTCTAGTTGCGAGGGCAGTGCAGAGGGTCTTGGGAAACAGCTGGACTGCTACAACAAAACTGATAGCGTTCTTAGAAAAGATACAGCAAGTCTTCAAATCAATGCATCTGCCAAAGCCATTTAATGGCAAACGGAAAGAGAGAATGAAAGCAAGCTTCAAACACCCACCTCTTCAGATCCACGAGTGGGAAGAGACTCCCTCAAAAGTGCAAGATTAACAAAATTAGATTAGTAAAACAGAGATGAGCCGCAAGCTGTTCCTTCACACGAGGTAGGACCATTATGAGGCCATAAACTGGCAACTCCTAGCCTGGAATGGTTCCTTTTAATTAGGTCAGCGCTTCCCATGCAACATGCTGCACAGAATAGAGCATTTCTGAGCGCACAGACACCCGCTTACCAGAGGAGAGCCAGGACAGGAGGCAGAGCAGCAATCGGGGATTCATTTCTTAAAACGTGAGGGAGTCAGCGGCCAAGTGCCCACGCGCTGGGCTCACCTTGCCCTGCTCTGCCCTCCCTTTCCGGCTGTATTCTCACACACCTCGGGCTACTTGGGAAGCAGCTCGTTTGCCAGCACCTATTTGCTGCCTCAAATTCAAGTATTCACTATTAGCACAGCTCTTAAAACGAGCAGAACCAGGTGCTAGAGGAGAGGCTCTGGCTGGGAGGTGCTGCATGCACAGACAGACGGCGGCAGCTCAGCAAGGAGGTCAGTCCTTCGCTCCGTGCGTGGGAACACTTGGCAAGGAAGCCCTGGCACAGGGCTGTCCTGCCAGCCCTGGCTGCAGCCCCAGCAGCTCTGACACCCCTGCTCAGTGCTGTGACAGTCTGCACAGGCCGGGCCTCCGTGTGTACAACCGTTCTTGCTTGTGATACAGCCCCGAGCTGTCCTGCAAGTCGGTGTTGTGGCACAATCCCTGCACCCGTTCCAGGAATCGTTCTGCACCGCTCCAGAAAGCTCCTGTAAACGATTCCTTTCCTGCCGCGGTCACTGCTGCCACATGGCAGATACACCTTCCCAGGCAGGTGGATATACGGATATACAGGATATGGATATACAGGGGTAAGATGTGTACTGCGTGCACTGTCTTAGCACTGTAAAGCAACACCCCACAGCCAAGGGACAGCAGCTTCTCAGCCCCTCGTGGCATTTGCTGCGCTCCCTCCGGAGTCACATCTGAACCATGTGCAGCCCTTGCAGTGAGGCAGTTCTCTGCCACCAGCGGCCAAAGCGGATCCTTTGTGATTTAACTCCTGGGGATCCCGACTCTTCAGGCCACACTACTTTGGGTTTTATTTAATTGACTTAGCAAAAGCACATTCAAGCAGATTATCCCGCTGCTAATCCCCATCAGTGATGTGTGAACACACACTAAATCCCTGACACAGATACAGGGCTTTCCTGCAGTGCCAGGGGACACAGACCATTAGTGGCAAATGCAAACACAGGACATTATCTGCAGGCCACTACCCTTTCACATGCAGCAGGTTACAGCTAAAGCTTGCTATCTGCTGTACTTGGAGCTCCCAGTTTATAGAAAGAAAAGCACCCTGTCCTACTGTGCAAATAACGTATGCAGTATCTTCACACATTTGTGCTCAGACAAGATACTACCATTTCATTGGGATGAGCCAGAAAGACTGTCTCTTGAGAATGGGGGCACAAATTTGCCTTTGAAATGCCTTTACTGACAAGGATAATCCAGGCATAAGTACCCAGGACCCCCCAAATCAGAGCAGGACTTGGAAGACCCAGGTGATGAGACAAAGGCAGGAGCAGATCACTATCATGGTCCACTCAGGAGAGGGGCCTGGATCACACTGCACAACCTGGCATGTGCACCTCTTTCCTTTAGGACACCCCAGTTATTCCTCCCAGGAGTCTGCCCAGGCTCAGCTCACCTAACCCAGCTCGTCTTCCTGTTCATTCCTGAGCTCACCTGCCTGGCAGCCCACGGAGGGGACAGCCAAGAGAACTGCCCCAACGCTGCCTGCTGGCATTTTACAGGGAACCTTTTTTCCCTTTACTGCTGCTGCAGTGGTTAAGCGTTTTGTTGCTATGGCCACACAACCAGAGGATTAGAAAGTCAAGTACAGTAGTTTCTTCATCTTGAGAGCCCAGGGTGTTAACTTGCAACGGCACCGTCAAGATGAAGATATTTTTGGTATCATTAGTCTCTGTGCACCAGTCTCCATCCTAGTCCCACCATTTCTCAAGGGTGAAGGAAGAGAACTTAACTCCTTCCTTTCACCACAGATGCATTTCTTCTCTCTCTACACAACAGGAGCCCCTTCCTCGCTCCAGGATGGAGAATGGTGGCTGAAGATACTCTGACATCCATCACCTGCCCAGAGTTCATCAGACTGATTCACACTGTCCAACCACGGAGGCCAAAGCCAAGTGGCAGGACACAACCCGCTCCTCCCTGGCCATAAACCCCACGTTCAAGCCTCAAAAGGTGGCAATCATGTCACCATCGACAAGGCAATGCATTGCTCCAAGGGCTCAGCTAGTCTAACTGCTCCCAGCGTTATTCCAGGGAAACCAGGTAGGGCACAGACCAGTCTGGCTGATGCTGATCGAGTGGGGAACTACGAGGCAAAGGAGCATAAACATGCCAGGAGACTGGTTTGAAAAAGCAGCTCAGTTCAGCCGTTGCCTTGACAATTCCACCCACTCCCTGCAGGGTCTCCAGGCTTATTTCCTCTGGCTTGCACACAGAGAGGAGTAGAGGAAACCCAGGTGACACCAGAGAATAAGCAAGTATACAAGTGTGCACATAATCCCCACCCAGACCAGCCATCTTCGCACAGAACTAACTTGACCACTTTGGCCTCACAACTCATTTCCTTCTCCCATCCTCTTCATTTCAAGCCTTCCAAGGAGATCCCTTATATTCCCCATTCCCCCCTTATGCACCTTTTGCCAGCTCAGTCTTTCACAGTGCCTGGCTTGTAAATGTCAACAGGGATTGAAGATGGACCAGTGTGACTTTGCCACATGCTGAAGGGCACAGACACTAGTGTAAAGGTCAGGAAAAAAAAATATTCCTAGTGGAATACACAGAACATTTAATTCGTACAGTAACGGCAGAAGACCAAGTCCTTATCGGAGCTTGTTTTATTGGGTGCAAGGAAAGGTCAGCCTCAAGGACAAGCTTCCCCACCATGGTTACCTGTTGCCTCAAACACTGGGGAACCCAGGTAACAACTGCCTGTTCCATCCAGCCATCTAAACCTGAAAAGCTGCCACATCCAGAGGACAGGAAAGTGCTGCCTTTACCAGTACTGATTCCCTGGGACACGAGCCCCGGGACCGTGCCCTGCTGCTTTTCTGCCTGTTCTTTCTTCTCTTTGCTCTTGCAGACTGGAGTCTGGCTGGTGCATTACGATCAGCCTCTGCCCCAGCACTGCTGCAAAGTCGCTCCCGGGCAGTTTTTGCAGCTCGGCACTGAACACGCTGTTAGGTTCTGGGGCAGCGTGAGACCACACACAGGGCTTGCATTAGTGGCATAAATGCTCTGAACAAAAGCAGCCTCCCAGACAGGCTGCACTCACGGTGTTTTGTTCTCTTCTTGGGAGACTCATTTCATTGGAGAGAGAATATAGAGGTGAGCTCTAGCAATAGCTCAAAAACATCCTATTGCTCTCTTTCTTCAGGGAGAACAGCTAACACCATTTCTGAAAACTGTCAGACAGCGATTTTTCTCTGGAATCAAGAAACTTGATTTGGTAAGAAAACCCTACAGATCTTTAATGATTTACTTGCTCGTCACTTTATTTTGCATGTGATAAGAGAGTAGTAATGTTTGGCTAGTGGCTGTTTGGATGCGAATTGCTAGAAAAAGACTCAGTGGAGATCACAGAAGTGTTTGATGCTGTTAACAGCAACCTCTTATCTCAGAGTCTCTTAGCCCCTGTCATCCTGAACACACTGCGCTTGCGCCACAAGCTCTGTTCTTTCTTCCCCCAGCCCAGCTCGCTGCTCCCCTTTGCCCTACCACAGCACCAGATTTTGGAAGGGTGCCAGAGTGTCCTTTGTCATGGCATGAGATTCTGCTGAAGTCCAGGCTCCCCGTTTCCCGCTGCACAGCGGGAACACGCAGCCCCCCAGCCGAAATCCTTTGTGCTGTCACAACACTCAGCCTGCTCCCGGTGGATTCTACCTTTGTTTGCCACCAGCACCTGGAGTTTTCCACCCTGCGGTGTCAGGAAGGTTAGCAGATGGAAAAGGAGACAGGAATAGAGGCGGAGTGGGGTCTGCTTGGCTTGAGATGATTCGCCTCCCACACAGCCCTTAACCATTTGATATCCCTGCGGGTGCAGCTGACAGGCAGCGCTGCACGACCCAGGCATGCAGGACGCGGAGACGCCAGACCCCGCAGAGCTGAGGCATGCACTGAGGACAGGCAGAACCAACACCAGCATGTGTGCACAGCTCCTCTCTCCTCCAAATGAGCCGAGAAGGGAATTTCTGTGGTAAGTGGCCAGCACTACACATAAGGCCAACCAAGAAAGAAACTGGCCTCCTGGTCTCAAGTCTACAAGCCACGTGTCCCAAGCTCCTCAGAGCGACAAAAACGCAGCCAGCTCTCTTCTCCAGACACTAGCTTTGCAAGAAATGCTCTGCTCCATCCCATCTCACCTGGATTTCGGCACCTCCAGCGGGCTACTTCCAAGCCTCAGGAAGTTATCAGAGTGTGTTGATGAGGAGGAACTGGAGGACTTCACTTCCACCATCCCCGTGGAAAGCAGCCTGTCTTCAGGCTGCTGTGCCCGGCTCCAGAGCACAGCTTGCGGCGACGATGCACAGCTCTTCCTCCTGTGGGATGGATGACCTGTGTGAGAAAGCTCCTTCCCACATGTTCCAACCAGGAAGCCTTTCCACATCAGGCCACATTTTATCCTAGCAGCCACAAAGTTCTTCTGCTCACTGAACCTGCTTTCCTCCCTCCCAGGAAACCACGAGTCACACGTAACTGCTCGGTGATGCTGGTACACTGTGCTCAACCCAACTTAGCCCATTCTTTTCTAGATCACCATCCATCCACATGACCTGGAAATCAGAGATAGGAGAATGCATCGGCCCACACACACATACAGCAATTTCTTCGTTTAGTCTAGCTGCAAAATGCCTCAAGCAAAGGGCTTCTCAGCAGGAAAAGGCCATTTCAACCCACTCTAAACTCCATGGATTATACCAGCACGGAGCTTAGCCCGGGTGGGCATTCTTGTGCCTTGAGGGGGGTGACAGAGACACAGCCAAACCAGTGTTGCTTCCCCTTTTATTGATTCCCTTCAGGCACCACTCACCGTGTTTCTGACTATGTGCTCATGCCAATTACCCCAGATGCAGATGCATTTCAATCTTCTCCCTCTCTCCGAGTTGACAACCCAAAACTGTTCTGGCCTCTTTTCTAGCCAGACCCACATCCAATTCACTGCCCATTGCTACACCTAATCTTAGCTTATAGTACCTCCTGCTACATACTGAATAAGTATTTGGGACTAATTCATGTCATTGCTGTTTCATGTTCAGAGGGGCTCTCTTTCTTATATTAATTGTTTCTATTTTTGAAGAGTCTAGGAACTTTTCCCCCTTCAAAAGCACAGCAAGTTGAACCAAGATCTGCCTGCATACACGAATAAACAGGGACACCTAAGGCAAACACAAACCCAAGGGAAAAAAAGAAAAAAGATAATTTCTTCCTGACATCTGAAAGGGCACCTTGGCTTTGATCAAGATCTTGAGCGCTGTCAGCAAGTACAGCTAAAGACAGGCTCATTGTACAGTGGGAAGCGCCATATCCTCCCTCCCTTCTCAAAGTACGTCCACCCTCAAACATCACACCACAGCCTCTCTCACACATTATTCATCTCATGTTATCATAGCTGCCAACATTTCCAAGCACGGCTTGCAGAGAGGAGCTTATACAGCTAAAACACAAATGCCTTTCCATGCAAGGAGACCTTGACCCACCTGTTTTCAGGGCAACACAATAAAATGCATCTCCTCTCGTCTCCCCCGCTACAGCGCGCACAGCTTTGCTCACTGACAGTCATGGTTGTGGCTACCTGTTCTCCAGACTACACAGACACAAGAGCCTGAGGTAAAACACGCACTCCCAGTCCCTAAAGTTCTCATGGAAAGGCTCACAACTTTCCCCTCCTCGAGCTCATAGCGTGGGCCCAAACCATCACCCTGGTAGCTGCAGAAACCCCAAAATAACCTCGTCTCCAACAGGAATGAAAACAAACCAGAGTTACAAAACATCACCAAATCGAGGCCTGACACATACAAGTACAGCAGATCTCTCCCAGAATGCTCCAGCCACCTCACATCTTGCACAGATCATGCTGCAGGATCTGGTCTGTAGGGCCTGAGCACTCCAGAACACGGGTCAGATCAGTGTAAACGCTTCCCGTTTCCAAACCTGTAGGCAGGCAAGCAGAAAGCAGTTCTGTATCTGCTGTGGTCACTCTCCTGCTTCAATCAAGTAGCTTCTGTGCACAGGAGGACTCTGCATGGGCCACTTGACAAATGCAGTTTGGGGCTCCCCCCTTTTATTTTGTGATTTTGCAGCTCATCTGCCTGTTCTTCAGTATTTCATAAATTGAATCTTACTGTGCTTAGGAAAGCTGCTGCCACTAGCACAGCTGCAGGCTTCTCAGTCCCAGAGGATTTCCAGCTGCCTCCAGCACAACCCAGATTTAATTTAAAATAATTGCAGTGTAAAATAGCATCTTCACATGTGCTGAGGGAGAGGAGTGAAAAATTAAACTGAGAGGGGCAGCCCTCAAGAACAGCTCCGAAATCCCCAAACACAGAACCAGAAACTCCATAAGCAAGCGGAGCACCTGCCCCAGGCAGCAGAACCACCCGAGACATCTTCCCCACCTTGGCTGCATAGGCAAGTCCCACACAGCTCTTCAACAACAGGAACCACTGCAAATTTCACGTTCTCTCCCCAAACCATCTCTAGGCAACGTTGCAGACAGCAGCCTGGTTTCAGCTCACACGTCATGGCCTGTCAGAGGTGCGTAAGTCTAGAGGGGATCCCTAGTCACCCACTCCACGTCCCATTAGTGCAGACACCTCCTTGTATAACCTCTTCCATAAACCAATTAAGCCTCATTACAGAGCATCTAAGCTTTTTGTCTCCACTTTCCCCGGGTGAGGCTGCTGCCAAATGACATTTTCCTTAATCCAGCAACAATTTCACTGCGTGTAACTTTGAAACTGGTCAACAAAGGAACAAAAAAGAACACATACACAAAAACAAACAACAAAACTTGCTACCATCTCAGGGGACAAAGTTCAGCAACATCCCTGCAGAAGCCTGGCAGTCATTAACACAGGGGAGTCTCCAGCTCCTGGTGTAGTTCTCTAGCACAAGCTGCTGCAAGACCTCCAAGAGCCAAATCCCTCCCTGCACTGCAGGGAGCCCAGAGCAGACCCAGAGAGCTGGCTGCTCAGAGGTATCTTTTCTGCTGTGGTGAGAGCCTGCCCCGTTTGTTCTGCAGTCCGCTGCGTGACTGTCTCCTCACCATGCTGCCTGGGCTTGTGCTCCTGCTGGCATCAGCTCCACTGCTTCATAGGTGAAGCTCCCAGCTGCTCCAGGAGAGCTTTCCAGCCCCAGGGAGAAGTCGCTGCTCAGGCTCGTGGTGCTGCCTCGATCTCTCTGTTCTAGAAAATAATAATAATAAAAAAGAGGCAGAATTACATGAAGACAAGCTTGGATTAACTGATTCTTCCTCTCCCTTTGAACCTTACACTTTCCACTCGCCCTGGGACATCACTCTTGCCATGCCCCCCAAAGGCAGCACAGTTCACCTGGCTCCCCTTCGCAGTGGGAACCCCAGCCCCAAGGGCCCAACCGTCACCAGCACCCAGAGGGGCTGATCCCAGCTGCACTCACGGAGCATGCAGATCTCTTCCAGGGTGAAGCCCACTGGCAAACTCCTCCTTCTGGGGAAGGAAAGACAAGGTCATGTCAACCACGTTGCAGCACTGCATGCGGTCTGGCCGCAGCCAGATCTGTGTTGCTCACAGGGGATCAGATTAGGGGGAAATCAGCTGTGCAGGGGCCCAGGCATTGTATCTGACTCTCTCTAGCCATTTCAGCCCACACACTCTGTACTTTTTGCAACAGGTCGCTGCAGGCAGTTATGTGTTTAAGCAGAGTTAGAAGCCTCCTCCAGGATGGGGTTTGTTTCTTTTATGTCCCTCCTGAAATCATGTGTAATGTCTATCAGAAGGCAGCCACGCCGCTCCCCCGGCAGTGCCCGATGGGCCTTGCTGTGCAGCCCGCTCGAGCCAGAGCGCCCGCTCTGCGTTCACCTGTGCTGAGCAGCCACGGACGGTCGTAAAGCAGAGAGCACGTTTCAGCCTGGACAATTTTCAGAGCTCAACGTTGCACCTCAAAAAGCCTCGGCCCCATTTTGCAGCCTTCAGAGTGCAGAACAAATTAAAGAAAACTGGGCCAGGACACCAGGGCTTCTATCTCCCCAAAGGAACAGCACTAACGAGCTCCCTGGCTCTGTAGCCCATGCAGCAGCAGACACAGGCGCCTTACCTCTGCGACTTCACAGCAGAGAACTCCTCAGAGGTGATGTGCTTCAGAAAATTGAAGCAGAAAAAGAAAATCTGAGCAAAGGGAGAGAGAAGAGTGGTTCAGAGATGAACCCGAGGCTCCATGCAGCCTCTTATCTTGGCAGGGAGGTGCTGGCAAGAAGGAGATAGCAAGAAATCTGCAGCTCCCAGACTCTGATATGCCATGGGCTGCCCCCATCTCATTGCGGGCCTTGCCTTGCATGTAAAACAGACCCTGTTCCCCATCACGGGGAGGCTCAGAAAGGAGTGCATAACCAGGCTCCTTACCAATGCTCAGCACGCATGCCACGAGCACAGCAAGGGCACTTAGGCCATCGACGCTGACTGGAAAAGGAACAGGCCCCCAGCAGCTGCTCACGCATCCCAGCAAGCAGCAAACCCCGGCAGGCCTGGCTGGGAATAGCTAAAGGGCTTGCATGGGCTAGAGGAATCGCATGCTCCACCTTGGTGCTGCAGCACCATCACACCAAAGCACGCGGCGCCTGCAGCCTCTGCAGCCCCAGGCTCATGCCCTGCCATACACCAGCCGCTCTGCAGCACTCGGCCGGCTCTGCCTCTGCCAACCCAACGACCTGGCCAGGGCAGAGCCCCTGTGCTCCTGCCACGGGCACCGCGAGTGCTGGAGCCAGCTGCACACCCCCACGCCAGCTATTGGCACCCTCCTTGGCTCAGCAAGCATTGGGCCCAAGCAGAGTCGTGAGCCAGGAGGCAGCAGAGCTCTGGGAAGTGAGGGAATATGGGAGAGAGACACTAAGATGGGATCTGGAACCCTCCAAGGAGGGAAAAGAGGCGCGGGAGCCATCTCTGCTTTCTGCAAGGGGTGCAGTACTGCTCAAGGGCTGGGGCTCGCTAGAGAGTCCAAGGAATGGAGGATTAGCAATAGGGTTAGCCACACTGCCCACCTGGGACCCCTATCCAAAAGGGACGGGCAGTCTACTGCAGTCGTTGTCAGAGCATCACTTGCTGTTAAGCAGTGGAAGATCTGAACACAATTAGCCCCACTGATCACAACTGCCTCCCATCTACGCACAGCCCCACAGACACACACTAGAACCAGTGTAGGCTGCTCCATGGCCCTGTGGTGACAAGCCACTTGCAGCTGCAGCACCTAAGCTGGGGGCTGGCGCTCCAGACAAGCACCCAAGACTGCAGCTTTATTTCCGAGCTCCCAGGAATCAGACACCTTAAGCATCCCTTCTCATCGCTGAGCTGGATAGAGATCCCGGCTCCCTTTCACCATGGGTCTAAACACTAACGGAACAGGAGGGGAAGCAGCAGGACTGACACTCACCAGCCAGACTGCAGCCTGAGATAAACAGCATTCTCACACCTCACGGGAGTAACAGGGGCAAGGCTCCCACCTCGTATTTCCAGCACCTCAACACCCAGAGCCCAGCGAGACTGCTGGCATTATCAGGAAGCACACAGTGATGCTGCTACCTTAAACAAGCATCCAAGAAACAGAAAGTTGTGCTCAGCCACTGCCCCAGACCAGACACTCACCTCTTCTCCTTTACTGAGTCGATCGACTAACATGTGCCTGGAAAAGAGAGCAAGGGAAAGAGATCACATGCTAGAAGCCAGAACTAGGAGAAGAGCACAGGCTATCAGGAGTAGTCAGTGTACAAAAAGCACCAGCTCCTCTTTGTCACAGCTCAGCAACTTGGTGGGAGCCCAAATACACAGCCCTGGTTGTGAGCAAACACTGATGGTGACCCCCTGAGGATTTCACCCTTACTGTGCAGAGTTACAGTAAACTCTAGTGCACATACCCGAAAAGAAACCAGTCATAGGCCACTGTTAGGTAGAGAATCTCCGATGGCTCCAGGGACGCATGGATCAGCCCATCCTGCAAAGCAAATGAGGCAGCCTTCAGGCACCAGCTCTGGAGGCAAGGACTTGGAGTTCATCATCTACTGGAAAATGCCATGGGGAACCAGGACACCCTCCTTGTCTCCAGGTGGGGGTCAGGCACCTCCTGGCTATAGCACACAGCATTCCAGGTGCTGAGCAGAGCTGGAAGTATGCTTCCAGCCTGGGATACGCTGCCTGAAGGCAGGACAGTTTATCAGGCTCCACATCAAAGCCAATTCCACTCCCTCTCTGAAGCCAGCATGGTCAACGGAGCAGTAACAGCTCCACCACCACTTTCCAGCGACATGGTCACTCGTTCTCCCACCTACTGCCCCACATCAGCTGGATACTCACAGCCCATAAGGAGAGGCGTAACAGAGAGATGAAGAGAGGAGTTCGATCCCAGCCAGATATACAGTGCACCAGGAGCCCGCTGTCATCTGTTCCACGTGGGAGCAGGAAGGAGAAGCAAACAAAGGACTTGTAACAGGAGCAATGCCCATTCTTTATGGTAAATCTCTAGAATAAGCCATTCTCCATCGCCACAGCCTATCTGTGCTGAGAAGCAGAGCTCATCCTCCATGCCACAACATTTTGCCTTGGAGGTGACAGCCAACACCGTGTTCAGACTGCCCTAGGTTGTCAGCAGCCCTGGCTGATGAGCTCTCCTAGTTCTGACAGGTGCTCAGGACACAAAGCCACTAGTTATGAACATCATCTTGCTTCCCAAAACAGCCATTGCCCCGTTGCAACCCCCCACCACCTTCCATCCTCATATCAGAGATAAACCCACACCAAGTTAGCATTTATTTTCAGCCTAAGAGGACAGAAGAATCCAACCACCAGCTCCGAGAGAAACAAATCTTCCCTTCCCACTGATACACACTGGCACAGGGGCACACATGGGGCATCATTCCTGTGATCTCCAGGAAGTTTCTGGGGTTTTTCCATACAGTAACTACAGGAGAATCTGCTGCAGGGTTGTTGCCAGTGTCACCCACAGCTCCATCTATCCAACAGGCCTAGGTATAATTTGCAGCATCCAGCAGGGATGCAGGATGCCAGCGTAGGGCTACCTGCTTGCTTTGAACTGGGGTGGCTGTAGCAAAAGGAGATAATAACAAGGCACCTAATAAGACCCAGGGAGCAAGGAGCTTGCCTTACCATCACTATTGATGATAGAGATCAGCAGCTTCAGGTAGTTCTGTGTCTGTTGCACGAGGTCCCAGCTCTGTGTGGAAACAGAAATGACAAGGGTCACCTCACAACAAAAGGCTGCTCCGTACTTCAGTACCTGCCATGTTCTTGACCTCTCTATCCAGAATAGCAGCTAAGCACAAAAAAAAAACCCCACAGCCCTTGTTCAACAGGGCACACTTTCCCATCCTCTAAAACAGCCCCCCTAGGACAACAGGACAGAGGAGCGGAAAAAAAAAAATCCATTCCTACTGCCTATGTGAGCTGCTGTCAGGAGCCCTGCAGCCTGTGGATGAAGGCTGGGCCCAAAACCTGCTTGCCTGACACCCTACAGCTCCAAGCAGACCATGTTTTGAGACTGAACCAAGCTGGTGAACACCCGAGGAGCAGTGACCTGGTTCTGCAGCCCCCTGCATGCACACACTTTGCAGAAGGGCTCAGCAGCCACGTTACAGCTCTGTACATGATGCAAGCAGCACCATGGGCTGAGCACATTAGCAGCCCATCCCCACTGCAGCTCTCTGCCCAAAATTCTTTGACTGGCCCAGGTAAATAGCTGCATCAGGGCTGCTTGCAGAGGGCTGACCCCCTTCCAGCAGCTCCAGATGGGAGCTAGACTTGTACAGTAACGCTCAGGCGGCAGCAGCACGGAAGGGCTCTGAACTTCGGCACCCTCGGTGCTATGAGATGCAGATATTTCACACCTGTGCAGGTGAGAAGATCAGAACAAGGCCAAGTGTGGTGTTCTCAACCACTACGTCATGGGAAGATGCAGGGAATTTTGAGAATCTCCTCAGAGCCAGAACCAAGGCAATGGAAGCAGGATAGCACTGGTGAGGACAAAGTGAGGAGAGGGCCAAATATTTTGTCGTGACAATTATTGGCATGAATCATTTTTGCCTCCCAAAGGCAGAACAGCTTGTTGTGTATGTCTATGTGCACTTTAGACTGCTGTCACACAAAGAACATACCACCCTGCCCTGAAGCCTGCAGAGCAAGAGAGGAGTATGGAAATGGGAAACATGCTGAGCCTAAGGGCAGAAAAACACATAATTCCAAAGTCTTTTTATCTGCCCACTTCAACCCAATCTTATGCTCATGACAAAAAGAATAATATAATTATCCAGTTTGATCTCTCTATACTATAAACAAAAATGTTTGGTTCAGTTGCTTCACATACAGCCTAAAGCTTGAACTTGGCAATAACTCTGTCCAGAGAAGCATCTAATCTGTTTCCAAGTTTATTGTTCCTTTGACAGCCTGTTCTAAGAGATCACCCTCAAAAGTAACATACAGTACTGCTGTTCTCATTTGTCTGATTTCAGCTTGCAGATATTGTTCCCTGTGCAATTTCCTTCCCTGGATTGAAGAGTGCTTTACAACTAGTATTTTCTCCCTATGAAGGTACTTATATGCCAATTAAGTCAACTCTCCATCACCTCTGTGATTAGCAAAACAGACCGAGAACTTCAGCTTTGAGTCAAGGACGTTCTCCAGTTCTCAGATCATTTCTGCGTTTATTTCTTACATCCTCTTCAATTTTTAGCTTACCTTAAAAAAAGGTACGGCTTTTTAAAACACTGATATTCTGGTTTTAAAACATCAGTATTCTAGTGAACAAGTTTCAAGTCATAAGCAAATGTGGTCCTATCCATTCTGCTTCAGTATTGCAAGCTACTTTTCCATCATTCTGCTTAAACTATCATTTTAACATTATTTCCATCACTGACTGAGAAATGGTGGCCCCGGCACTGGGAGGCCCTTCTAGTTCTGCAGTGCTTCCAGCTACAGAGCATGGGATTCAATCACTGCAAAACCTGAAAAAAACAGGAAGGGGACAGTGGTGGCTCCGTGGATGTGTAAGCACCCTCATCAGCGTTGTGGGATAAGATGGTGCTCTCAGACAGGAACATGGGCGAGCCCCAAAGCTCAGGCAGAGAGTTCAGTCACTTTGTGATGCTGTCATGCTAATAAGCAATGGAAATGCGATACAGTAAATCATATTTGACTACTTTCCCATCGTAGAACAGGCATTTTGCACACCCATTACAGAAGGTGCCTAGTTACTAGCTTACTATTCACATAAGGGAAAGGTGATCTTTCTCAAGACTGTCCATAGCCAAGGAAATCTGTCCACTGGAGGCATGTGCCTAAGCTAAGATTGTTTCCTGTCCCATGTTTCCTAGGTCTGTTAGTGATGCATCTCCCTAACGGACTGTCAGGTGCAAGCAACTACAGACTGCTGTTCTGAACAGTTAACTCTGCAGCCTCTCTACCTGTGGTCTGGCATGAAGTGAGCCAGAATATAGCAATGGTGACATGTCAAACTTGAAATATTTAATGATCTTTCATGTCTGAACCTCTAACCTCTCACAGGCACATATGCTTTCCTCACCTGGTACTCACTCCAATCAATATTCAGAGATTGGGTCAGAGAGACTGGGATGCTTAATGGAGCATCTACATAATCCTGCAAAAAAACAGACGTAACAGGTCAGAGAAAAGCCATGACTAGAAAGAACAACTGCAAAATGGTACACTTAGAAGAAATTATCTCAAAGCATCTTTGAATGCAAAAACTCGTAACAAGAATTAACTCCCACTCTTAGAGAACGAATGATGAGTGGATAACGGAAGCATTTCATTACTAGGGACACAAAAAGCTAGGAATAAAACATTTTAGTTTGTTAATTCCTATAGGGCTGTTTCTGCTCACTAAACCACCTCCTCCAGCAAAAGAGAGGATAAGAAGAAGAAAACTGAGAACAGAGGCTACCAACGAAACATCATCAATACTCAAAACAGGAGCAACTCGTGCTTCCCATGAGAGGTTGAGCATCCTGGAGTTCAGGATATTGATTTATTTTACACATGACTTTTACAATGAATGAGTCATTTAGCACATTCACTATCTGTTTTCTCCTGCTGGTTTTCTCCTCATGATTAGGAATAAGCATACAACATACACACTCCAGGAACTCTTTGAGACAAGACTTATGCACACTAGAGCCCACAGCTTTCCATTTTGTAATATCTATGTACCTGTTTCCAGTTAAATATGAGACCTTCAGCCGTATAATCCCGATCTTTGTACTCCTTAAAAAATTCACAGCCTGCAAGAAAAGAAGTAATGAACAACGATTCGACTAACTGATACCTAACAACTCAGCTGCCCTAAGGGGTTGAAAATGCTGGCAGCCCAGAGCCCCGAAGCATCAAAATAATCAAAGCTGTTGCCTGTGGGAAGCGAGGAGCAGTAACCAGGGCAGTTGGCAGCATGGCCTCTGAGCAGCAACAACCCTCAGCAGTGAGCACACTCACACAGCAGCCCAAGGGCCAACTCCAAAGCGCAGTAAATCCGGGGTCTGAGACACGGGTCTCGCACCCTCCCAAGCAGCAGGTTTCACAGAACGACCTGCCCTTTCCAGGGCCACTGACTTCTGCACAGGTGTGGGGAATCAGCTTGATATCCTGGCTGAGAAGGAACCGGCAAGTGAAGGTGTTGGCAGAACCCTGGGGAAAGTCAAATGCCACAGAGCATCTGCTGCAGGTGACAGCAAAAGACCCTGTTAGAAGCAGCTGTGGCTTTTCTCATATTAAGTCTTCTCTTTCAAACATCAGAACTGCCCTGTCTGTAGGAAGCAAGTACAAAACAGCTTCCAAGGCAGGCTCTGAATGCAGGAAAAAAATGCAAAAAAATAAGGCAGTCTTCAAATGAAAAAAAAACTTCTCAATTTCCTGAGCTTTAATTGAGTTAGCTGAAATTTAGCTTTACCCTGCTGAAGTTTGTGTCTTTTGGCTCCTGTTCTTCTTGAATAAATATCTGGAATCTCTGCTGCAAACTGCAGCCACTTAGTCACAGCTGAGCAGCACCATTAGCACTGCAGCACCTGCAGGCTGCACGAGCCCCTCTCCCAAGAGCAGGGCAGGTCACAGAACCTCCCGAGTGTCCGTATTACCCAGACACATCCAACGCAATGATTCCTACCCCCTAAGTCACAGGCAACTCAAACGGTTGTGATGTGTAGTCTCAATTTGCTGAGAAAAACAGCAGCAGCTTATATCTGTGACAATTGCAACAGAAACCAGTAATATTCTTAATTTTATAGGCCTTTATCTGCACAGCAAACCCAATAGGAATCTTTAAAGTTTTTCCTTTTTTTTTTTTTTTTTAATTTCCTGAATTGTTCCTAATTTCTGTATAAATAAACAGGTACCTTTGAGACATTTGGGGGCCACAAGTAACTGATAAGTTTTGTTTTGGAGCATCCATAACAGCTTTATTTTTTTTCCCCAGCTCCCTGTCTTTTTGTGCAGAGGAAGGGGGTGGGGAGGTCCTGTTTTGCAGGCAGATCTGAGTCCCAGCAGTTTCACATCCAATCCCACTACCGGGCTGGACAGCAGTGGCCAGCCAACAATATTCACCCCATCGTTAAGAGTGCAGCAAATGACCCGGTGGTGGTTGCCAGAAGCAAGAACTAATATAACCAGGGAGATGGACTGGGGTGGCTCGTATCTTGGTTGCACTTTGCAGGCTCCTGTTGACAGCTTTTCTCAGCACTGACTACATAATACAGAGATTCTCTCTGTTGCAGAGATTCTCTCTGCAACACTTGGACTAGGAAATACTTTTAAGAACTGGGGCTGTATGTAGCTTGAATCGAATGATATATTTTGCATCAAGAAGTAGTTTGCAGCTGCAGGAATGGGAAAGGACGAAATACTTCAGAGGCTATGGAGGGATCAAACACAGTTCTCTCTCTGGGACTTTTTCTCTGTGCTTGAATTTGTTGTAACTGCTGAGAATTTCTCTTGCCATCTCAAAGATGCTTAGTGCTGACTCACACTGCCAGAGGCTCCAGCTCCACGGCACTATTCTCAGTTTAAAAGCACCTTCCCCTCCAGAGGGAGCACAGGAAACATTCAGCAAGCCACAATCATTTCACAACACACACAGGTAGTTCCCAGTCCCCAGAAATGGATTGTCACCTGTCCCTTGGAGTCCCTCTAGACATCAGTCCTATACCTGGATATGGGATGGAGAGAAGCGTGAAATCAGCATAACGTTGAGCTTTGTCCACCTTCTCAGAAGACGTCACACTGTGCAAGACAAGAGAACAGCAGACAGTTAGAGTGCTTTTCACATGGACACTGCCACCCAAAAAGACACCTGCAGCATCTCCTCGCACTATGACGCGACTCAGAAGTGGGCAGAATTGAGCATCCAAACCCAGATGTCCCATAGGACAAAAACACTTCAGCTTTTCCCCAAGAGGAATATCAGAAGAAGCATCTCTCTGTTTCCACATACAAATGGAGGGGTCCTTTACACTTCCCTTTCTGAATTTTTCACATCACCTAAAGTTGTAAAGAGAAAATCTATGCAGATCACAGAAGACAACACAGCAAAGCAGGTATCTTCCCCTTTGCTACCACTTTCTTTGGCCTAAAACCTTGGGGTTCTCTTTACAGCACTGATTAGCTCTTAATCCTGCTGCAGGGTATTTCCAGGACCAATAAACATCCACAAGTGAGGGCTACCAGCCGCAATGCGAAGCCTGCAGAAAAACAGATGAATCCAGACTCACTTCAAGCCAAACTTCACCTTCTTGTTCTCCACCATCAGGTCGCAGATGTATCGGACAGACAGGTACCGAAGCAGCTTGATGTCATGTCCTCTGACCTTGTCGAACAGCTGGGAGTCTGCGTTCCTGCAACACAGTACAAGGGAAAGCCAAATCAGCACCAAATGCTGACCCTGTCACTCCGACTGCCTGCGTGATACAGCCACAGCCTCTCAAACTACTTCCAGCCATGAGGCCTGAAGCCTGAGCTTCGTCCTCACAGCTCACAGGCACATTCTGCAACGAACTGATTTTGCAGACTTGGTCCTTAGGGTCCCTCCCCCCATATGTCACTCTTCTACAGCAACAAGCACATAAGCAAAACACAGAAAGTTTTCTCCAGCCTGGAGATCTGCTTTTTGATCAAGTGAACACTTCTGCATAATTCAGAGGCCTTTTTAACAGACTGGCATCTTCCAACCATTCTCCCTGGCAATAGATGAGTAATCTTCAGTCACACCGCGTCTGACCAGCCTTTAGCACCAGCATGTTCAAGCACACAAGGAAAGGCTCTTTTTCACAAGCAAGGATTCCCAGCTCAGTGATCATTTCAAGCTTGCACCAAAGCCCATCTTATAGAGGAAGGAGCAGCATTAAGCACCTCAGCCAGTCACGTTTGCTCCATGCCCTTTTCTCCATGTGACATGCACAAACCTAAATGCAGAGTCTTCCTCTGACACGTCCTCCGCGTCTGCCCAAGCATCGTCAGAACCCCCTGCAAGGAAGACATTAATAATTAAAACTTGTATAAACTATTTCAATCCCCACGCCCTACACACACACACACACTCTAGAAAGCCATAGTTTGGGGGGGTGGATCTCGATTTTCCTCTGTATTTCCTCTCCCTACAGAGCCTGTTTTCTAATACAGCCCGCCTTTCCCTTGGCCTTGCAAACCCAGGCAACCTTGGCAGGTCAGTCCCATAACTGACAGCTGGAAATGCACCCCTGATAGTGCTGTGCAATTCCTAGTTAAGTTTCAGTTCTCTTATACCAGACACCCAAAATGCCCCTGAAAAAACTTCCCAATTCTCACTATTAGCTCCTTTTGATTCAAGCTGATCAGCCAAGCAACAAGTTCTTCTCCCTTTACTTAACCTATTCTCACCCTCAGTTTCGGAGGGTCAATACCCCAAATCCATCAGGCTGCCCAACTTGCCCACCTGCTTCCCACTTTTCAGCCTCAAGTTCCTTCACTTCTCCTGGCAGAGGAGGCACAGCACTTTATCTCGTAGGACAGTGCTTGGAAACAGGCACCAGATTTCATGCTCTGTCCTATTTTTCAGGCCTGATATAGGTAGGTCCATAACAGAGCTCTGAACCTGCTTGCAGGAAAGCCTGATCTCACATCTCAGTCACCACCCCTGCCCTGACCAACCTAACCACACAGCTTGTTAGATGGTTCCTCACTCACCTGAGAAGATATAGTTGTAGCCAGTACGCCCATAGAGCTCTCCCCAGCCAGCTAACGTTGCTGATCTGCAAATATGCTGGAGGAAGATTTTGTTATTAGCCACACATCCCAAAAATCTTTTCTTTATCAGCCCAATGTCCTGGTTGCTGTCACATTACAAAGATAAGGCTGGTACCTACAGTGACTGCCTCTCAGCAGCCTTCCCTGCAACCCTGACCACGATTAAGTTCTCCAAACACATCAGCCTCTCAAAAGCCTCAATCTGTAGCTAGTTTTTAAATCACATTTTCATCTCTAGCTCTCCAATTCACTAATACATTAAATTCCTGATAAATTAGCAGCATTCGTGCTCTGTTAATACCCTGCTTGAGCCTTATCCTTCATATTCCCATTGATAAGATTATGGATGGTCACATCCAGCACCACCCTGGGCAGTTCACTCCTGTGGGTAAAGGGCAGCAGGTCCAGCCCGTGACAGCTCCGATCAAGCCGGATTAAAATCGTCACGTGTGTGATTTTGCTATTCATGCAATGCTTCTGACTTGAATTAAGAATACTGAATTAAGTTACATAAATTTTGAATGCGATTACTCCTGCTGGGCTTCAATGCAGCTTAAGCAATCTATATAAAAAATAATCTAATTTCCTTTTCTTGTAGATTCCCTTGCAGACAAGCCCACGTATTCATCAGACCATTTTTTGCCATCTTGCCTCCCTAGGGAGCATACAAGGGAAACTTCTCTTTAGAAATAGAAGTTGTTCAAAAGAGAGCTCGCTGCTGGAAAGCATAAGGGTCAGGAAGTGACAGCAGTTGTCTTTCCCCTCTCAAAGGCCACTTATCTGTGGTGCTCTCAGAAGGAATGCAGAGATGCAGAAAATGCTAGTTCCTTGGTGCAATGCTCATGACATGGTGGGGAAAAAAAGCAGCCTGAAGCCCCATAGATGATTTAGGTAGCCTAAACAGCAAATGTTATCTATTTCTGCAGACCGCCTGCCCACACCTAAGACTATCTTTTGCAGCACTAGGGAAGGTAACAACCCTCTGAAGAAAAGGCCGCACGGCTCAAATGGCAGAAAGTTCATTTTCTAAGTTAAGACAGGTAACCCATGAAGCTTTACCTTTCCCTTGTATAGAATGACTGGGCAAACAAATCGTCCTCTACACCTCGCCATCTTACTTCGGTTGATAAGGTCCTGTAGTTTGCCAACCTGCACAGTGCTCTCAAACCTATTGGACAGAGATTCAGTTCAGTACACAGTGCATCTTCCCACATCTCTTCCAACGAAGTGTCTGCAGACACCCTGGGCTGCAATCCCCATCCCTCAGCTCAGAAACCAGCTCTGGAGTGAGCAAGCAACTAGAAACGCTCCTGCTGCCATCCAACACGAGCGGACGCTTTTCTGTCTCCTTTTCTTTATTTTGAGAGGCCAACTGCACAGTCTGCAACAACAAGCACCTTCAGGAGCAACAGCGTGCTGGCAATATGAGCACTGTCAGTGCTGGCAGAACAGTCTGCTACAGACTGGCATGTGGAGTACGAGCGAGTGCCTGCTGCAATGAGCCAGTCTACAGAAACATACGTTTTGTTTTGCCTCTCCACAACCTTTTTCTTCAAAGAGAAGCTCAGCACTGCTGACTATCACAGTGAATTTTACAAGCAAAAAATAAATAAAAAAGAATCAAAGCTTAAGCTGTCAATGAGCCTTAGTTCTGGTCACTTGAATACACCCATTGCTGAGTAATTAGACAAATGTCCATAAATTGGCTAGGGTAGCTAGGTAGATTAATGTCAGCTGCATCTACACAGCTGAAGTTTGTTTGGTTCTATTGGTTAGAAAAGAACAGAAACGCCTTCCGGGCTTGAGACACATTCTGGAAGGAGCTTAAAATTCCTAGTATTTGTCTAAAGTACCAGTCTAAATCTGATAGGAATCCAAAGTTACTTCTGAACTACCCAGACCTTCCGGAGGTACAGTCAACACAGGGGACAACTGGAGTTTCCACAAGGACCTGGACTAATATTGAGACTGGAATGGTAGAAACCAGACGATGTTCACTGATATAAAAAAATGTGTGATTGCACACTCAGAGATGATTAACAAGAATTTCTAGTCGACCCTTTCCTGCAGTGAAGCTTTGGAGAACAGCCTGATTTCTGGATGCCCATAGGTGGTCAACACGGCAAGCCTGAAAAAAAGGGACAAACAGGAACGTGGGAAACCCTCCAGTAAAACAGAGAAGTACCAGCTGAGAAAGTGTGTAATTCTAGTAATGTACATACACACATGCTTGAAGAGGCATAGCAAGACCCTGAGGGTGGTCAGGGACAGGCATGTGAGTTGCCAAAGAGATCATTGCAGCTTCTTTGGCTGAGCAAATTAGGACTAAGTTGCATTAGGGTGAAGAAAAGAATTTAGCAACAGGCAAGGAAAAAAAGCTCAAAGCATAATGCTGATCAAAGAACAAACTGGTAAGAAAGTTAAAAAGAAAAAAATAAGAAAAAGGAAAAAAAAGGTTTCCAAGCCTCTGAGCAGTGGGTCTGGAGCAACCTACCTGCAGCTGGCATTCTAGGAAGGATTAAGAAATAAACTATTTTTAACATGGAAATTGATCTGTTTATGAAAGAGATTGCACGAGGTGGAGCTGGGGAAAGCAGAGCGTGCAACCAGGACCTTCTAATCCTATGGACTGTCCAGCTCCCAAAGGGACTTAGCATGTACTGGGATCTAAAGAATCAGAACCCCAAAAGCTCAGCTCTTTCGAACGTTTTGGACACTAGGATACTAAGCACGAAGACAAGGAAAATGTTATTGCACGGAATATATCCCAGAAGCGCAGGGAAGCCCCCGGACAAGCTGTGGAAGCAGCGGCCCCATGGACACAACCGGGCTCTGCCCGGCGTTGTCACCGCACCCCGGGCCAGCAGCTCTGCTCCGCAGCCTGTTTCTCCGCTCACACACGCTCCTTGGAGAGCATCTGACTCACACACACCTCAGGAACAGCTTGCGAGCACCTCCAGACGAGCCTGCTTCGTACGTTATACCTGATACCGCGCTATTTTAAACCTTTGGGAGATTCCTATGCAGAGATTGGGTTTCAGGGTTGTTTTTCAATGAACGTACAAGATTGAGAGACACATCTTGTGCTCTGCACCAGCCTTCTGGTGTTTCCTTTATGATGGAAAATATTTGCAGGACAGGGGGAAAGAGGATAAAACTTTAATACTGGCTTACCGCAATAGCTCCGTGGCAGTGCTGCTGCATCCAGAAAATGGGATATGGCAAAAGCCACCCCCCTGGAAGATCAGAAATGACAGGGAAAGCACCTGGGAGCAGAGCCTAGAGACCAGGTCTCACCTCGAGCAGCTCAACAGCAGTCCCAGAAGACTGGGACGGGCCCCTCTCGCGTGCGCCCCGAGCCCTGCTCCCCTTCGTGGCTGCTCTGCAAACGGGACTCCTGTCCTAAGGGCTGTCATCAGTCAATGACCATGGTCTGAATGTTCAGTGACACCTGAATGTAGCTGCAGGCAGACTCCTGTGGCAAGGGGAAAGTGCTCTCATGGGGACAAGGGTTTCAATGTGCTACAGGTACAAGTTATAGCATAAGTTCTGCTGAAAAAAGTTTCCAAAACAAGAGTACACTTCAAGAGCAGAGTGACAGAACCTCATTACAACTGCTTGAGGCAGCAGAGAAAATATATGCCATTCCTTCCTACTCTTTAAGTCTTACTTACAGACTTTTCAGGTGTTTTTTTGTTTTTCAGAAGATGCCACTGGCCAACCTTTCTCTGTGATAATCCCACTGCCCCCCCGCTTCAAACCCGACGTTCTCCTTCAAGTTGGAAGGAAACATTTCCTGCAGGAGCAAGTGATCATTTTGTCAACTGCAACTTCTACACAGGTTTGCAGCAGAGAGGCTTCTCTTTGGTTAGCCATAACAATACTGGGACTTAACTTGTGTTCCTCTTGCATCCTGTATACATTTCCAGATTATTACGTGCAGCTGTAATTATGTCTGGAGTGCAGATTCAACATGTAACAGATTCAGCAAGAGAAACCAAAGAAACGGCCTATACCTGGGATGCAGACATTAAGTGCTGTGACAGTGAGACAACAAATAAGGAATTAGCACATCCCTCCTTTTCCATTCCCTGCAGCATCTGCTCGCTCCTGCTATGGGGAAAAGGGTTTTTCTGAGCCATTTGCATGTGGAAGGGGCTCCTGGCTCATCACAAGCAGCACCTAATGACAGGCACATGCTGCAAAAAACACACCAACATTTCCACCGCCTCAGGGCCTGCCTGCCTTTCAGAGCACTGTTAAAGTTGGGCAAACCCTTAAGCAACATCTGCTCTTCCTCCAGCTGCACAGCCACAGGACGAATGGGACCAGGAAACTCATCTGGGTTAAAAATAACCTTTCTTTGCAAGTTCCCCACACAGCTTCAGAAGCAGCTGCACCAGCAGAGCTGACGGGACAGGGCACAGCAGAAGCCAGAACAGCTTCCAAGAAAGCGGGGGTTATCCTCGGAGGTGTGAAGAATCTTCTACACCTCAAGGAGATCTTACCAGTTGAATAAGAACATTACAGAGATGAAAGGCAGCCAAAGACATTAGGTCCTAGAGGGAAGTCCCATTCACTGGAAGAGGCTCTTGTGTTCTGCAACTCAAGTGCAATGTTCTCTGTGTTGTTAAGATTTGCTTGTATTTCACAGAGCACAAGCCTGCAACTAGAAACTGAACAAATGCAACAGTGATTTAGCAGCAGATTATTGTCCAGAAAACAGGGAAGAAGGGAGAATGAAGAAAAGCATGTTTCCATGACTCTCTAGGACAGCAGATCAAGACCTGAAAAGAATCAGCACTTGAAATGTTTATTTCTACAGCCAGCTTGCAAAGGTCTCTGAAGAAAACAGGACATCAAATTTAATTACAGCCATTTTGAATGCGCTGCCCATCAGAAAAATTAAGTGCCCTTTGCTCTTGAAAGCATAGGAAAAAGCAGAAGCATTTGCTTTTCCTTTCCTAAAGATACTCTTAGTTACAGCCACAATTTCAGGCTTCAGTTTCTCTTCTTTCTAAGAGTTTGACCTTTCTAATCTTTAAGCAGGATTTCTCCCACCTGCCCATCAGTTGCCATTGCTGCCCAAAGACCCTTCCTCCACCAGCACCTGGGTGACACGTGCGTGGCAGTGTGGGGCTGTCACTGGGCAAGGTGGCCACCCCGGTGACAGGGACACGGGGATTGCCATGCCCTGGCGTGTGCTCCTCTTGTTGGGAGCACGGTAAAGCCTGGGGAACCGCATCGCGCTCTGTTGGAAGAGAGGAACCGGGGCTGCTGCTACAGGCGTGGGGAGCAGCGCCCGGCGGGACGCGGGACCACTGCAGCTCTGAGCGCGCGGGTCGAAGTCCGGAAAGGCAGCGACGGCCGCTAGCGCGGGGCTGCCTGCGAGCACGTTGTGTCCAGTCACGGAGCCCGCGGGCGGGAGCAGCCTGGGCACGGCCGGGAGCACCGGGAGACGCATCCCGGAGCGGCCTCCCTCCTGTCACGGGCGCCTCGGGAAGGCCGCGAGGAGCCCGGTGCTCTCCGTGCGCCTGGGAGCGCCCGAGCGCGGCAGCCGGGGGCAGAGCCGGGGGGCCGCGCGGGGACTCCCCGCTCGAGCTGCGGGACGGGGTGCGCGGGGCGGCCGGTGCCGGTGCCTTACGGGTCGCGGGCGGCGTCGCGCTCCAGCAGGACGATGTGGCGCGGGTAGTGGGCGCACACCTCGCCGTGCGCGTTGGGGATCACGCTGTAGCGGTAGTCGCGGCCGAAGAGCTCCAGGCAGCGCCGCTCGATCCGCTCCACCTGCGCGAGGCCGCCGCGTCAGTGCCCGCCGCCGCCGCCCCGCCATCTCCCCAGCCCGGCCCGCGGCGCCCACCTTGGCGGCGCCGCCGCCGCCGTCCTTGGCGCGGTACTGCGCGCGGGAGAACTCGAGCAGCAGCTCGGCCAGCGCCCGGTCCCCGCAGCCCGCGGGGGGGCAGCCGCGGGCCGCCGCCATCGCCGCTCAGCGCCGCCGCCGCCCCATGGCGCCGCCCGCCCCTTCCGCCCGCTCCGCCGCGTCACCGCCACGCGACGGCCATGGCGGCGCTTCCGGCGGGCCCGCGGGGCGGCAGGGGCCCAGAACCTCTGCAAACGGCTCTGATTACCAGGGAATGCGGATTTATATATATATGTGTCTGTGTGTGTATATATATATATGTGTATATGTATACATATGCAAATGTCTGGTTTTCAAATCAGCTACAAACCTTGAAGAGACCTGGAGGCCAACGAAGCCTCTGGAGTGTTTCGCAAAAGCACAGCAATGGCTGCAGCTAAGTGCCGTGGGTTATAGTTGCATTTAAAATAAAAGTAGACCTTGCTAAGTGCCATGCGTTTTAATTGGGTTTAAAATAAAAGTAGTCCAAGAGCAGCTGGTCCAAAAATGGTATTTTGGTGCCCGTATGAAGCCACAGGCGTGGGGAGGGGGTTTCCCTTGTCAAACAAGGGACCTGCCCTCCAGAGCCCATGGCTTGGGCCAAGAGCTCCACACTCTGACCTCGCACACTCGTGTACCCAGGTCCTGTGATACACAAGACGCTGGATGTGGCTTCAGTTCTACCCAATCGGCCGGGCAGGCTTCCTGCCCATGCAGCAGACTCCTGTGGCAGCCTGCAGGTCTCCACGGGCCGTGTGGGGCTGGAGAAGGTTCATGTCTCCCTTGGCTAGAAGGACACTGCAAACCAGGCCCCAGGGCGGCCAGAGTGCTTCACCTGCGCAGCTGGTGGGACAGCAGTTACCACCCTGCACAGGGACACGGGGACAGCACTGCTGCACGGCAGGGAGAAACCCGCTCCCCTGTGCGGCTGGGCATCGTGGGCAGCCTCAGGGCGGGACTCTCCGGCTGCATCCTGCGTGCTGCACGCTTCGCTTTCGGGTCTCTCCTTGGGGGAAGATGCACGACAAGTGACAACCGCGGGACCTTGCCCCGGGGTTGGCGGCAGAGCCGGGGTGAGCCGCAGGGGCGGTGGCCGAGCTTTGCCGAGCGACTCCGAGTCCTACCGAGGCTTACCGAGACGCCGAAGCAGCGAGCCGAGCGCTTCCGAACTTGGCCGAGGCTACGGACAGCGAGCCAAGCGCTGCCGAGCCCGAGCCGAGCCGCCCCGGGCGAGCCGAGCGCTTCCGAACTCGAGCCGAACTTGGCCGAGGCTTCAGGCAGCGAGCCGAGCCCGAGCCGAGCCTATACGGAACGCGCCGAGCGCTGCCGAGCCTCCTCGGAGCGAGCCGAGCGCCGCCGAGCCCGAGCCGAGTCTCCCCGGAGGGAGCCGAGCGCCGCCGAGCCCGAACCGAGTTCCCCCGGAGGGAGCCGAGCGCGGCCGAGCCCGAGCCGAGCGCGGCCGAGCCGCCCCGGAGCGAGCCGAGCCCGCTCCCGAGCGCGCGGCGCTCCGCGTCGCTCCGCCGCGCTCCGCAGTGGCGGGGGGCGCGCGCGGCGGCGGCGGCGGCGGCGCGCGGGGCGCAGAGGCGGCAGCCAAGATGGCGGCGCGGGTGGCGCAGGGGCCGGCAGCCCGCGGGCGCGCCTAGGCCGCGGCCCCCTCGGCGGGCGCCCCGCCGGCGCGGCGCCCCCGCGGCCGGCAGGATGCTGCCCTCGCAGGAGGCCTCCAAGCTCTACCATGACAACTACATGCGGAACTCGCGCGCCATCGGCGTGCTCTGGGCCATCTTCACCATCTGCTTCGCCATCATCAACGTGGTGGTCTTCATCCAGCCCTACTGGGTGGGCGACAGCGTCAACACGCCCAAGCCCGGCTACTTCGGGCTCTTCCACTACTGCGTGGGCAGCGGGCTGGCGGGCCGCGAGCTCTCGTGCCGCGGCTCCTTCACCGACTTCAGCACCATCCCCTCGGGCGCCTTCCAGGCCGCCGCCTTCTTCGTGCTGCTCTCCATGGTGCTGATCCTGGGCTGCATCACCTGCTTCGCGCTCTTCTTCTTCTGCAACACGGCCACCGTCTACAAGATCTGCGCCTGGATGCAGCTGCTCGCAGGTACGGCCGCCCCCGCCACCGCCACCGCCGTCCCGGCCGGAGGGGGGATCCGCTGCCGGGCGCTCCAGGTATCCCCGGTATCCAGCACCGGGTGTCCCGGGTATCCCAGGTGTCCGGCACTGGGCGTCCCGGGTATCCAGTACTGGGCGGCCCACGTATCCCCAGTATCCAGCACCGGGTGTCCCGGGTATCCCAGGTATCCGGTGCCGGGCGTCCCGGGTATCTGCAGTATCTGGCACCGGGTGTCCTGGGTATCTGATGCCGGGCGGCCCAGGTATCCCCAGTATCCAGCACCGGGTGTCCCGGGTATCCCAGGTATCCGGTACCGGGCGTCTCGGGTATCTACAGTATCTGGCACCGAGTGTCCTGGGTATCCAGTGCCGGGCAGCCCACGTATCCCCCGTATCCAGCACCAGGTGTCCTGGGTATCCCAGGTATCCGGTACCGGGCGTACTGGGTATCTGCAGTATCCGGCGCCAGGTGTCCCAGGTATCCAGCACTGGACATCCCGGGTGTTTGGAACCAGGTGTCTCGAGTATCCCCAGTATCTGGCACCGGGCATCCCGAGTATTTAGAACCGAGCAGCCTGGGTATCCCCAGTATCCGGCACTGGGTGTCCCAGGTATCCCAGGTATCTGGTACCGGGCGTCCCGGGTATCTGCAGTATCTGGCACCAGGTGTCCCAGGTTTCCGGCACTGGACATCCCGGGTATTTGGAACCGGGTGTCTCGAGTATCCCCAGTATCCGGCACCGGGCGTCCCGAGTATTTAGAACCGAGCAGCCCGGGTTTCCCCAGTATCCGGCACCGGGTATCCAGGGTATCCCCAGTATCCAGCACTGAGCCTCCCAGGTATCTGATACCAGTCGTCCCGGCTATCCCGGGTATCTGGCGTTGGGTGTCCCATCTATTTGGCACCAGGTGTCCCACGCATCCTGGGTATCCAGCACCGAGCGTCCCGGGTATCCTGGGTATCTGGTACTGGGCATCCCAGGTATCCCCAGTATCCAGCACTGGGTGTCCTGGGTATTTGGCACCGGGTGTCCCGGGTATCTGGCACCAGGTGTCATGGGCATCCTGGGTATCCCAGGTATCTGGCACTGGGCATCCTGAGTATTTGGCACGAGGCGTCCCGGGTATCCCCAGTATCCGGCACTGGGTGTCCTGGGTATTTGGCACCAGGCATTCCGGGTATCTGGCACCAGGTGTCGTGGGCATCCTGGGTATCCCAAGTATCCAGCACGGGACATCCCAGGTAGCCCCAGTATCTGTCAATGGGTATGATGGGTATCCTCAGTATCCCAGATGTCTGATCCCAGGCATGTCAGGTATTCGTAACGGGCATCCTGGGTATCCCAGTTAACCAGTTCTGGGCATCCCAGATATCTGGCAATGGGCATCTCAGGCATCCCAGATATATGGTACCGGGTATACCGGGCATTCCGGGTATTTGCACTGGGCATCCCACGTATCCAGCACTGGGCATCCTGAATATTTGCACCGGGCATTCCAGGCACTGGGAATCCTGGGCACTGGGAATCCAGCACCAGGCATCCAGAGCATCCCAGGCACCAGAGTTCCTGGCTTCCCTGGTATCCAGCACTAGGAATCCCAAGTATCCCACAGCTCACAGGTACTGGCATGGGGCTTGCAGGCACCGAGTAGCCTGGGCTCCAGCACCAGCACCAGGGATCTCAGGAAGCAGCCCTGGGGCTCCTGGGCAGCAGGGATCCGGGTACTGGCACCAGCTCCAGAAACTGGCACCAGGGGCTCCTTTGGCATTGGCAGCAGCGCTGGGGCTCCAGGCAGTGACAGCACGGCCTCCCCAGTCGGCCCTGGCACCGAGGCCTCCCCTGACACCAGCTCTTGGGGCTTCTTGAGCCCTGACTCTGGGTACCAGCAACAGGAACTCCCTGGATCTGGCACTGGAGGATCCCCAGACACCTGCTGCCCTGGGCACTGACACCAGACACTGGCACCAGGGTCTCCCCCAGGAGCTGGGGGCTCCTCCCAGACACTCGGGCACTTCCCCAGGTACCAGGCACTGGAACCAGACATCAGGTATCTGGGCTCCCTGGGTACTGGGCACTTCCCAGTGCTTCCCAGGACACCAGGGCCAAGCATGGGCACAGGGCCTGTGTGACCAGGCACTGGGACAGGCACCAGCACCCGAGCGGACTGTCCTGAAGGCACCTCGGGATTCCCCAGGAAAGCTGAGCCAGGCACTGGGAGGTCCCTAGGACATCCCTGCCAGGACCTGTCCCCAGGTCACCCCAGGGCTCCCCAGGACACCTGGGCCAGGCACCAGCTCTGATGGGGCATCGGGAGCAGGCACCGGCACCGGGCATTGGCACCCAGCGCTTCCAAGGGAAGATCAGGCTGCAGAGAACCGCAGGATCCTCTGGGACTGCCCAGGAATCACAAACCCTCCCTGGAGCACCCAGCACAGGCACCTGGCTCAGCCGGGCACCACGGGACACCACAGGCCACCCGGGCCAGGCCCTGACCTTGGAGTGCCCTGGAACACCCTGGGCCAGGGAGCAGCATTGGGAACAAGGAGTGACCCACGGGGGCAGGAGCAGCCTCTGGATGCCCTGGCGCAGCCAGGACAGGGAACCAGCCCCTCCAGATCAGCACCCAGATCCCCCCCGTGCCCAGTGCCAGGGGTGCCCCTGCGGGACAGCCCCTCAGTGCCCTGTCCCATGCACAGACCCCCCATCCCTGTAAAAGGAGCCCGGGCTCCCACCCTCCAGCACCAAGGAGGGGTCCTGGCCGTGACGCCCTCCCCGCGTGCTCCATAGAGAGGCCCTCGGTACAGCTTTCCCCGCGGGAGATGCCAGGCTCTCCTCACGGAGCTTCCCGCATCCTTGTGGGACAAATCCCACCCCAAATGCTGCGGCTCGCCCCGGAGCTGCCTGTAGAAGGACCCTGTGCTTCCAGCTCGCTCCACTCTTATCCCAGGTGGCCAAAGAGCCCAGTGCTGCCCACTCGGGACATGGTGAGTGTGAACAGTTGTGCTGGAGACACCCTGAGCGACCCTGTGCAGATCCCCCTTGCATAGAAGGGCCCTGCATTCCCAGGGAAGGGATCCCCAGGCAGGAGAAGGAGCCAGTCCTGTCCAGATAAAGCCCTGCGGGGTCTTCCCCTGTGCAAGGGGCTCGCAGCTGCCTCCTGTCAGCTTGGCTGGGATGGGGAGCTTGACCTCTCCTCACCCAGACCGCAGCCCTGGAGCTGCTGTGGCTTATCGGGAAATTCCTTCATCTTTAATTTTCCCCGTCCCAAAGATTTAGTGGTTTAAGGCAAGCTCAGAGCCCAAATCCCGCGAATTGGCCGCAGCTTAATCAGCGGCTGGCGGGAGCGGGAGCTGCCGCTGCGCAGGGAGCAGCGGCCGCCGGGATTCCTCCCCGGAGTGCCCAGCCTGGGGGCAGCTGGATGGGCAGGATGCTGGAATGGTCATCAGGAGGCTCCCTGCATCCCAGAACTGCCTTCATCCCAGCTGGATGAGCAGGATGGTGGAATGGTCATCGGGAGGCTCCCTGCATCCCAGAACTGCCTTCATCCCAGCTGGATGGGCAGGATGCTGGAATGGTTGTCAGGAGGCTCCCTGCATCCCAGAACTGCCTTCATCCCAGCTGGATGGGCAGGATGCTGGAATGGTCATCGGGAGGCTCCCTGCATCCCAGAACTGCCTTCATCCCAGCTGGATGAGCAGGATGGTGGAGGATCCCTTCATCCCAGGCCCCCGGGGGCTGGCGGAGACGCACACAAGGGAAGAGCAGGAAGCCAAAGCAGGAGGAAGGCGGAGAACCGTGGGGAAGCAGCCACCCTTGTGCCGTGCGGAAGAGCGAAAGGCCTTGTTGGAGTGGGGAAAACCTGGACCAGGAAAGTGGAGGAGGAGAGGAGAAGGAGGAGCTAAAAGACAGCATCTATTTCAGAGGAAAAAAAGTAGGCTTAAATCTTCAATGTCTAATTAGTGGACCACAATCAGGGAAGGGCTTAATTAGTCCTTCACAGAAAACCCCATCTCAAAAGCCACTGCCCGCCCCCCCAGGAGGAAACTGGATCTAATTAAGAGAAGAGACTCTGCTTTATCACAAATAGCAAGGTAGCCATCTGCCCTGCTCGAAATCCCAGTTACACAAAACTGGAGATTGTGCTAAATCCTTCTGTTACAAAACCAGAACAACAGGGCCTTTAACGTGGCGCCGCCAGCGCCCGAGGCGCCCCGGTACCACCCTCCGCACCAACAACCGGCCGAGGAGCCCGGGGGTGACGCTGAGCCGGAGCGGAGCCGGCTGGAACACCGGGAGCCTTGGAGGGAGGAAGAGCTTGGAGCCTGCACCGGCCCTGGCTCACGAGGCCCCCGCGGTGCCGGTCCCGCTCCTCGTGCTCTGGGTGTCAGGGGATTTTGCCCACGGCAGCGCCACGTGCAGCGCCCGGGCACCTGATCCCGCGGAAATGCGGGAATATCGGTGCATCCCGGCGCTCCCTCGGCGCCGCTGCGGTCACGCTCGCCTCTCCGCACTGGGCCCTCGCCAGGGACCCGAGGGTGGGTGAGGAGCGGAGGCAAAGCCGCAGCAGCTTCCCCCCCTTGGCAAGGGGCAGCGTGGGGGCTCCTGTCCCCTCCGTCCTCACCTCCCTGCCCCGGCACACGCGGGAACCGGCTCCGTTCCCCGGATCCGGAGCGCGCGCCCGGGAGCCGGCAGCGGATTCACCGTCCGCGCGTCCCCGCTGCAAAGTCACCGCGTTGGCCTCCTCCTGTGCCACCTGCTTTGACGGTTACAGGCTCTGAGAGGTGGAGGATGAGCCCAGAAATTACTCTATATAGGGCACAGCTGGCTGTTCCTGCAGGGCCCTGCCTCCCTCAGCCTTCTCCAGGCCGAGCCTCCTCCTCCTCCTCCTCGTCCTCGTCCTCCGGCAGCCTCCAGTGCCGTCCGCGCTGCGCCCGCGTCGCCGCGACGGGGCCACGAGCAGCACGTCGGAGCCATGTGAGCGCTGCGGGCTGGACACAGCGGCAGCAGCGTCCCGAGGCGCCCAAAAACAGTTCCTGTGCAAATAAAAACGCCCCATGAAAATAAAAGAGACGGGGCCCCCATCCAGAGCAAAGGGACGGCGTAGTTGGGACGGCTTTGGGCATGAGGAAAGAACGGGTTTGAGCCCTTCCTCTGCCCGAGGAGGAGTCAGTACCAGCGCGCCGGCTCCCAGCACTGCGTCAGGAAGACACCCCTGCAAAACAACTGCATGTGCTGAATTACCACGTTTTTACCCCCAAAAAGAGAAGTTTCTGGGGGATTTCACCTTTGCCGCTGTGCCTTGGTTGCCAGCCCACCCTGCAGCAGGGCCACAAAGAGTCGGGGGTGCAGAGAGGGAGCTCGTGCTCCAGATCAGGAGCCTCTCCGGGGACGGCAGAGCCTCCACGGTGACGGCGGGACCGGAGCTGCCGTGTCCCGGAGCCGCTGCCCTGATGCAGGAACCGCCAGTTCCGACTCGCGCCGACCCGTCACCCCCTGCTGCAGCCGCTGAGTTTCGGGCTCCAGAGCGGCTTTCCGAGCGGAGCGCTGCCGGGCAGCTCCCTTCCACGGAGACCTCCTGCTCCTCATCCTCACGGCTGCCTTGTCCTGCTTTTATTTCGTGGGATTTCTGGTTTTAAGAGGCAGCCAGGGCTGCAGGGCTCAGCCGACCCCTTCCCTCCCCATTCCCTAGGGAATTGGGGCCCGTTCCCGCCCGGCGCAGGGAGCGCGGCTCCGGCCGTGCTTCCCCTTGACCTTTCCAAGGCTGCAGCCCCTGCTCGGAAGCGACTTCTCCTCTTGCAGGACCCGGTTGGGCTGGCAGCGACAGGGTGCGTAAAGCAAGCGGCGAAGTCGAGGCCGCTCGAGGACAGGCCGGGATGGCGGGAAGCGGAGCGATCCCAAATAAGTTGGAGTTCAACCCTGCAGCCCTGGGATAACCCTGGGATAACCCTGGGATAACCCTGCAAACCTGCAGCTTCCAGACCCTCCGTATCCGCATCCGCTGCCGGGCGGGAGCCTCTCGGGAAGAGCCGCCTCCTCTCCCTGCGCGGAAACCTCGCTCCGCTGTCGCAGCCTGAGTCATGAAATTGAATTCCCTTCAATTAATTTATTTTGCCAGGATATCAAAAGCCCTTGAGCTGCGCATTCCATTTCCAAGGAGCCCTGACGAGGGAGCGCCAAGGAGCACGAAGCCGTGAGGCGGCTGCAGAAACGGGCGTGAGGTGCAGGCGGCCCCAGGCCTGAGCCGCATCCCGAGCGGGAATCCCGCAAGCCGAGCGGCCTCGGCAGCCCAGCTGGGAAATCCAGGAAGCGGGAATAGCTGCTGGGCTGGAGGAGCCGCTGCCACCACGAGGAGCGGGAACGCGGGTGGCCCTGGGTGGTGCAAGGTCCCCGCCAAGCCTCAGAGCGTAGGAACTAAAAACAGGCAGGAGCCTGGTCACTTTTTCCCTCTTTTTTTATAGCTGATCTGGTAGGAGTCGCGCGTCTCCGTTTCCACAGTTGCAAGGTCCAGAAATAGGCAGCTTTAAATAAAAAGATCGATATAGAAAGCAGAGGTTTTCACCCAAACGCGGGTGCCTGAGCGACCTTGGAGGTTGGCGAGAAGCAGCAGGAGCCGGGGGGGAACAGAGCCCTGCGAGGGCAGCGCGGGGACATGGGGACGCGGTGTCACGTGCGGCTCCGCGCGGCGCGTCCAGGACAGGGCGGCTGGGGACGCGCGGGACGCGGCATCGCCGGTGACAGAGCGGAGCGGCGCGGGCAGGGGGCGGCTCTGCGCCCGCGAGGACATGGGGACACGCGGCCCCGTCCTGCTGGACGCGGCTCCCGAGGGGCCCCGGTGTCCCCTGCCGCGGGGCGCTCCGGCACTGCTGCGCCTGGAGCCGGCACCGGAGCACCCGCGGGCCCCGCGGCGCCGCTGCGGCGCTTCTGGGCTTCTAAACCGCGTCTCTGCCGTTAGCCACGTCCCTGCCGTTCTTAGCCGCATCCCTGCTGTTCCTAGCCGCGTTTCTGTCGTTCTTAGCCACGTTTCTGTCGTTCTTAGCCACGTCCCTGCCGTTCCTAGCCGCGTTTCTGTTGTTCTTAGCCACGTCTCTGCCGTTCTTAGCTGCATTTCGGTCGTTCTTAGCCACGTTTCTGCCGTTCTTAGCCACGTTCCTGCCATTCTCAACCACATCTCTGTCGTTCTTAGCCGCATTTCTTCTGTTCTTAGCCACGTATCTGTCATTTTTAACCTTTCCAGCTGCTGCAGGGCCGGGCCTCTTTGTGTTCCCTATATGTAGAAAACCCTCCTCTCGTTTGCCCTCACCCTACCGGCCACGGCTTTGTCTGGGGGTTTCCATTGCCGTTAATCCCTGCGTTTCCCGGGTTCCCACCGCTCGGCACGCGGGGAAGGGCTGTCCCTGCCGGCTGCAAATCCGGGCCGGGAGCCCACGGAGACACCGGCGCTCGCGCACGCGGCGCCGCCGTCCCTGCGCGGGGCCCGGATCCGGGTCGTTCCGGGGGGATCCCCGCGCTGACCCCGTCCCCCCGCGCAGCGCTCTGCCTGGTGCTGGGCTGCATGATCTTCCCCGACGGCTGGGACGCCGAGACCATCCGGGACATGTGCGGCGAGAAGACGGGCAAGTACTCCCTGGGCGACTGCTCCGTGCGCTGGGCGTACATCCTGGCCATCATCGGCATCCTCAACGCCCTCATCCTCTCCTTCCTGGCCTTCGTCCTCGGCAACCGGCAGAACGACCTGCTGCACGAGGAGCTCAAGACAGAGAGCAAAGGTGAGGGCCGCGCCGGGGGCTGCAGCGGGGGGCCGGGGCCGGCCCGGCGCGGGGGCCTCCCTAACGCCCTGCCCTTGTTTTGCAGATTTCGTGGGCACTGCGGTGAGTGCGGAGCGGCGCCGTCCTGCTCCCCGTGGCTGAGTGTGCAGTGGGGCCGCGGGGCTGGGGGCAACGGGACTGGGGCAATGGGACTGGGAGCAGTGGGGCCAGGGGCACTAGGGCTGGGGACAGCGGCACTGGGGGCAGCAGGGACAGCGGGGGCAGCGGGGCCAGGGCCATGGGGCTGGGGACGGCCGAGCCCGCGGTGGGGAGGGGGATCCCGGCGCCGCGGTGCCGCCGAGCCGGCGCCGACCCGCGGCGTCTCCCCGCAGCGGATATAGGGCCGAGCGGCTGCAGCAGGAGCCTCGTCCCGCGCCCGGCGGCCCGGGCGCCCCCTCCCCGTCCCGCCCGGCGTGGGGCGCCCCCCGCCACCGCGTCCACGTCCGCGCCGGCACCGCCACCCCGCGCACCCGCCAGCTCCGCACCCCCGAGGACGCCCCCGGCCCGCTTCGTCCGCCAGCAGCAGCAGCAACCTGCGGTTTCGGCTGGAGGAAGAAACGTTCTCAGCGTTTTTAACAGATTTCTACATCCCCCGGACTCCGGAGCCGCCGCCTCCCGCCCCGCCGCCGCCCCAGCACCCTCCCCGCTCCCATTTTGTACAGCTCCGTGATCCTGTCTCCACGGCCGGGCGCCCCGCGGCTGGCACGGGGCCAGCCTGTACTTTTACATGTAAATTCGTATTCTCTAAACAGGGTAAAGTGACTCGAGCCCCGCGCCCCCCAGCGCGGCCCTGGCACCTCGTGCCGCGCGGCCTCGGCCCGGGGAGCAGCCGAAAGCGCCGAGCCCAGCGGGGCGCCCCGGGCGGCCCCGTCCGCGCCGCGGCCTCCCCTCCCCGAACGGTGCTTCATCCCCGCTGGCGGCGGCGCCGCGGGGGCCGCGGCTCTGCCGGCCAGGCCGGGGCGGTGGGCGCTGCCGCCGCGGCTGCCCCCAATGCAATAACGCCCGAGCGCTCCGAGCGGGACGAGGAGCCGCTGCGCCCAAGCGGGACCCGCCGCTGGGAAAGGCAATGAAGGGCCGCGCAGGAGCCGTGATCCAGCCCGGGCAGCCGCCCCGGCCGCCGCGTGGGAAACGGAGCCGAGCGGAACCGCGGCCGGGGCGCTGAGCTGGGCCCAGGGGCTCCCGCTCCGCAAGGGCGGCCTGCGCCCACCCCGCGGAGCCGGCGGCGCCCGCGATCCCGGCATGTTCCGGGCTTTGGCGCCCGGTCCCGGCCCCGCTGTGCCCGGAGCAGCCGCGCAGGCCCGGCCCCACCGCCAGCGCCGTCACTGATCCGACGGGAAAACAAACCGCACCGCAACAAAACCAGTGGAGAAAGGAATACAGTAGCTGTAATATATCTGTATTTTAGTACAAAGTTTGATACAGTGTTTCACAAAACCTTATTGAAAAATATAATTCAAACCAGAGGAGCTCTGAGCTGTGGCGTGGCTGAGACGCGGGGCGGGACGGCTTCCATGGGGTGGCTGCGGCCGGGAAGGGCTGTGCAGGGATGGGGCAGGACGGTTCTGGCCTGCACCTGGGTGGGACGAGAGCACCAGCCCGGTTGGGAGAGGGGAAGTGCCTGGTGGGTGTCGGGGTAAGTCCCTCAGCAGGAGCCGTGTAAAACAGCGGAGCGGGAGCCCCGTGTCCCCCCCAGCGCGGGGACGGGCTCTGCTTCCCCGCTGGGACAGGCGCCAAGGGGCAGCAAGGGCTGCGCGAGGGCCCTGGCAGCTTCCTGGGGACGAGAAAAGCTCTGCCCAGTGACGGGCCGTTCCGGGACGCCCGCGGCTGCTGCGGCACCTCCCGGCCGAGGCGGCGGCCGTGCCCCGGGCGCTCTCCCAGGATCGCGGCGCATCCCTCGCTCCAGGGGGACAGACCCCGGGGCGCAGGGCCGTGCCGGGGGGTGGCCCCGCTGGTGCCAGGCGGGTGCAAACGCCTCAGTCCCGGCTGTGGGGGCCGGGCGGCTCTCGCGCCCTGCCCAGGGCAGCGGGGCCCAGGGTGACCCCGCTGGGGGCAGCCGCGAGGGCCTCCCGCGCCCGGCCGCACACCGGGAAACGCGGGCAGCATTCCCAAACCAAAAGCACCGGGCACAAGCGCCTGGAAAACCACACACGGGCTGGTCACAAGCACTGCCCCCACATCTAGGAAACAGGCTCCGAAACGGGTGAAACTGCAGCGCCTCTTCCCTCCCCCAGCCACAGCATTTGAAGCAGTGAGAAAAGAGACTCTCCAAAATTCTGGTTTTCAAGTTAAGTATTTTTATTATCAAAATTATTACATCTCTTGTGAAAGTTCAAATGTTACAGCACGGTGTAAAAACTCCACTAGAGTAAGAAGCTACAGCCCCCACGTTCCAAGAGCTCTGCAGGTCGCTGCGCCCGCCCCGCGCAGGGCCCCCCGGGGCGAAGCCGAGCGGAGTTTACACCTATTTTATACAGTATACAGACACCCAACGGCGGGTGACAAGTTCCATCCCAACACGCTCACAGCCAGACAGTGTGAGAAAGTTACTCTTTGTTTCAATATTTTAAAAGTCTCCCCTAGGTTGAACAAACACCTGATTTCAATTGTGAATTAGAGAAACCTCTAACAGTCCTAAAAAAGGAAGAAGACTGTGCATCTGAAAGACAGGGGAGACAGACTCACAGCATTATGTTATCCGAGAGAAAGGAGAAGTTCCACTGCAGCACCAGGGATGACACCTGTCGTATATTAGCTAACCTACTATGGTTATAACTGAATATAAAATTAGATAAATAAAAACACGCCCGATATTACAGTAAACAAGTGAGAAAGAAGCTGGCAATCTTATGGAATGGAGCGGGCAGCGCCCCGCAGCGCCGCTACCTCCCCGCGGCCTCCGCTCGCCCGCCCGGCCCCGGAGCCGGGATGGCGCCGGGACGCGCGCGCCGGCTCCCCGGGCCCGTTCCCACTGCGGAGACTCCGGTGTCCGGGAATAGATGCGAGTGCGGCAGCCGTGACCCCGGCCCCGAGGCAGCTGCGTGCGCTCGTCTGCTTGTGACTGGAATGATCGTAACGGATTAAAGCCCTCCCCAGAACGCACCGAGAACCTGACCTATAAAGAGAGCTTTGGGATTGGAGTTAAACTTCCCCAAGGTTTTCTTTAAACTGCTTTCGTATTAAAATATGTCCGTACTGCTTGAGTGACTGTGGCCATGGGCACGGACCAGAGACAGAGGCTGCACCACAGTCATTGCACTTGAACCACTTGCTTTTTCGGCAACGCACCCGCACGTCAGGGAACAGCTTTGCTACAGTCTCCGCCTCGGAGAGACCTGCATCCTCCTGCGAGGCCGGAGGCCAACACTGCTCACAAGCGTCACCCGCGCGTTCCAGCCCTCAGCCTCCGAGCCCCGGCACCCCGGCGCGAGCTCCCAGCGCCGGCCCAGGAGCCGCTTCCAGAGGTGACCAGAAGGAGCTATGGGCAGTTTTGTCCTCCACGAGTGCAGGCAGCCCTAGGAAAGTCCCGTCTGAGTCTTTACGCCCGAGCCTTGGAGCTGCTGCAGTCTGTACTGGTGGACGCTGCTCCCGCCGCGGTGCGGATAGTGTTGTGCATTGGAGATCACGGCCCCCCGGGAGCCCTGGTAGAGAACAGACTGCCCCGAGCTCGGCAGACTGATAGTCCGTGAGTCCGACTGTAGCGAGCGGGCGCTCGGGGGAGCCGAGGCCGGCGCTCCCGCGCAGGGCTGGGAAACGGGCTCGGAGGAGAGGGAGTCCCCGGGCGTTTGCTGGGCTGGGCTGGCAGCAGCAGGGCAGCTCTTCTTCAGGAGGCTGCTGCTGGCACTGCCCGAGTGCTGCTGGCTGCTGTAATAGCCCAGATTCCCTGCAAACAGGGCAGAGTCTGTGGAGACCGAGTGGGCAGGGCTGGAGTATGAGGTGGAGGAGAGGGAGGTTTCCGAGGAGCCGTGGGAGAGGCCGTGTCCTGTCCTCTGTGCTGCTGCTCGGTAGCTGTATCCAGGAGAAGGGGTGAGGTGTCCTCTGTAGGGGGAAGAGCTTTGCTGCAGAAGGGTCTGTGATTCTGCCTGGGGACTGTCAGACTGCAAGAGCTGGGCACGACAGCAGGAGAAAGAAAAGGCACGTTAAGCACAGGCCGACCTCCTCACCCTCTACCTCCTCACCATGCAGTTACTTCAGCGTAGCAAGACCAGAGTCAATTGTCCCAACAACCCAGTTTCCCCCTAAAGTTGTTTAAAGTTTTATTTCGGAATGTGCAAGGCAAAAAAAAAAAAAGAATACCTGGTAGCTGTATCTAGAAGGACTGTAGACCGCTGGTCCTTTGAGGGCATCAGGAGTGTCTCCTTCTGCTGTGTCTGCAATGGACAGCACAGAGGAGATGTTAAATTCCACCTTGTGGACTGAGGTCACAGCAGTTTCCCCTCGGTGACACCTGCGCACGCTGCAGTGGTCTTGGTCTGCATGCAGCGCAGGCAAGAGCTGCATCTCCAATCCTTGGCCTTCTGGAAGGCCCAGAACCCCACAGAAGGCACCTGGAAGAGCTCAGCATGCAGAAACCAGCTGTACGAGTCCGGATCAGTGACCTCCTTGCACCGCCTCCGCTCAGGCTTAGCGCAAAGCTCCCTGCAACAACATTTGCCTTAGACCAGACTGTCTTAACGGCTCTCCACGGTGCCACCACACAGCTTGCCCACGTTCCCGGGGCTTTCCGAGGGACAATTTCTACGGACTCGGGAATTCTGCACTCAGCCTTGGTCATGGGAACACGCAATGGCTACAGTTATGGCTGAGGAAAACAAAACTGCCTTTCCTGGACGCAGGGGTTCTAGGCAGGGGGGCCTTTTGGATGACTTGGACTCAACTGTAAATGTGAATCATCCAAAGTATCTGCTCCAGGCATAAAACAATACTTTAAAACAAAGCAAGGAAAGGAGCCTTCCTCTCTGAATCCAGGATGGCTTGGGGGGATGACTAGACAGGGCCATCAACTAAATTCAGCTGAAACTTTGCAGTCCAGTCTCACGGTGTCATTGTTACCAAGAAAGAACATGTCTGTGCAGAATATTCCAAACCACTTCATCTGCAACCTGAGATTATGAACAGGGCAAGACCCTCCAATGGGAAAGAGATATGCTGAGTCTGACAGTGATCTCCAAAGAGTAAACTGGAGGTCTCCTGAGCCGCAGGTTGGTTTGACAGACAGTCTGTACAGTCTTAATGACACTGACACAAAGCAAAGTCCAAGTTCCTGGGCACTACAGGCCAGTGGCAGACACAATGAATTAAATGGCAGCACCGGTGTGTTATGGCAACAAGGCCCTGACCAGGGGCCCTGACCAGGGCCTTATGCTGCATTGTCCAGACAGAACCATTTCCCGTGTGGAAGAACCAGTGTGTCCCTCAACCAGCCCTCTGCCTGTGCGAGCAACTCCTGAGCTCCTTCAGGAGATCCATTAATGCTGCCCAGGTACCTGCTGACATCCAGGTTCTCCTGTGGGACCATCACAGGTTGGCACGTGCCATCTGGAGAGTTCAGAGACACCAGGGCTACAAACAGGCCCATACAAGGAGCCTAACAGCCAAAAATACCTCAAGCGATAGGAAATTGTAAGAATTAGCACTTGACTTTGAACGTCTGTCTACAAACTAAAGAAGTTCTTTTAAAAGATGTATTTTGGTCTCCCAGCTGCAACCTCAGTTTAGGCTTATACCCCCTGGAAAAAAATCCAGAGTTTGGTGTTAATCTTTATGGAAAAACTCTTTTGGGAAGAAAGATGAGGTTCACAGAAAAGGATAAAACAGAACAGAGTACAAGAGGTAAGAACATTTACACCTAAAACATAAAAAAAATTGCAGAGATTTCATGTAACAGCCTCTAGTAATGGAGATTTCCCTCTACCCGTTCAGTCTCAATGCACATGTTCTTAACATAATTTCCATGTGGAGCTATTAGTTCTCCTGAACATTTTTTTTTCCTTAGCTTTTTTTTTCCACCCCACGTGGAGTTCTACCTACCAGTTCAAGATTATTAAAATCTGCCTTCTTAAATTCCACGATCTCTATTTGGTTAGCCTCCTTCTTTGCCTTTGCAAAAGCAACAACCCAACGCTGCCTTCTAAGCTTTATGTTCTCAGCCAGCTCCTCTTCCTTGGGTATCTACGAGGAAATAAGCAATGACTGAACACGACTGCCCACCATATGTTTTCACAGGAAACATATGCAGGGTCACTGCTGGTACCTCGTAGGTAGAGACACACACGAGCAGGTAGCATCACAGCCTAACAACTTGGTGGCAGACACTGGATGGCTCTGTGCCGTCTTCTCTGTCTGACAGAAGTTCCAGACTCGTCTCCTGAGGCCGGTGCCAAGCGGAGTGGCAGGAGCTGCAGGAATGCCAGCAGACCAGAGGGCCCTGCCATGCAGGACGTTCTTCTGACTGCCACAGGCATCCGCAGGGCTTCCAGAGGCGGCAGTGAAACCCCTCGTGCTCGTACAGCAAGCTCCCATCCGGAAGGCTATGGAAAAGGGACAGGAGGGCTGGAAGCAGCAAGAGCTGGAGAGCAGGAGACTGCACAGGGCAGTGATTTCCTCTACTCATCTCTCTGGTCTGTGGACAGATTGCTTTTGGTAAAGCAGAAAAGTGGTATCCACAGCAAGTTCTCTAAATAAGGTATGGTGGAGTACCTGGTAGCTGCAGCAAACCTGCTAGGGCCACCCAGGGTCAGGGACATCCCTGCACAGCCAACCCGTGACGCGCATTCCAGCAGGCTCCCGCAGGGATAGGATGGTGGCTGCTTAACTCTGATCCTAGGCAGCCTGACCTGCAAGTCTACGGAATGCAAAGCAGCACTGGAGGCCCAAAATGTTCTTAATTCAGCATGTCCTTTCACATAGGTACCCACGGGTGCCCTGTCAAGTGAACTAGCGGAACCAGCCTGAGATCAGATCTCGGGGGACAGGTGATCCTTTTGTACCACTAAATAACTGAACTTAAATAGGGGTAGGCAAGAAGCATTCACTTCTTGCCTACCAGTCACCTCATCCCAGTGTTTTTTCAGCTGTCACTACTGCAATCACAGGGCTTAAGTAAGGACCAAATTCCACATCAGAGCGACAGCGCTGCAGCCTAACGCGGCATCCAGGGGATTCTCAGCAGCAGCTTTTGGAGCGTCAGGGTGTTGGTATCAAATTATGTGGCTGATGTCTTTCAGCCACGAAATAGTACGTGCTGGCTTAGGCTGCTCTGTACTTTGGCCAGACAGGTCTCCTTGCCCTCTCTGGCTTCGCAGCAGAGGCGCTGGCACGAGCAATGCCAGCAGCACCCATGGCTTTGCAGGGGTTCTCCTCTCTACGCCGTATCACGGGTGCTGGCCTAACTCATTGGAAAGATGGATTAAGGTGGCCTGTCTGCTACTGAGGCTCAGAAACCTTCTTCTTCAGGACACAAGACCTTTGGGGACCAGAGTGTGAAGCATCCAGCATGTCCCCCGTGCCCCTGAAATGACACCCGATGCATCGGGTAGCTGTTTGCTGTGGGTGACTTTTCTAACAGTGCACTGCAGAAGTTTTCCTGCCTTGACTTCATTCAGCTGTCTGCAAATTCGTGATCTGTCCCTTCTCACCAAAGCCACTCTACTCCGACAGCCCCACCTTCACATGCACTCCAGAGTTTTAAGTGTTAAAGACCAAAATGTACCAAGTTTTTCATCATCAAGGACCGCACTTCAATAATGTCAGTGCAGAAGAGGATGGTAAATAATACAGCAAGATGAGATTTCTAGGATCTCTGTATTGCCATTTTTTTTGGCCAGGCACACCAACAATGTCATACATGTTACTGACAGTTTCTGCTCAAAGAAAAATTATTGACAACATGAAGACTAGCTAAAGACCCTAAGTTCCAAAAGGTGAACAGATTACAATCTTCTCCAATTTCTTTAAACAATTTTGAGAGACAGACACCTTTTCGTTCCCCTCTTTCCTAATATCTGCACAAGACAGGCCACAAGGAGGGAGCAGGAACTACTGCTTTTCTTGGCACAGGCCTGTGTCCAACTAATGCACGTATTAAGTGACAACTTTAACTCACAGCAGCTGCATTTCCCAGTAGTGCAGCCCGCACCCACGTTCCACTTCATTCATACATGCCCCGTAAACAACCTACACAGGTTTTCTTCCCCTCTACTAGGGTGGCAAGTACATGTGTGTGGTCACAGCTGCTGCAGGGGACACCAAGAATGGCAGGGATTCGACCTCTTGTGTTTCACTGATACTTGTTGGGCTGCGTGGGGCAGTCATGATGTCTCAAAAGAGATGGAAAAAATATATAACATGTAGAGCATTAAGTTTTGACTACCTGGAAAAGAACGGAGGGTTACGTAACAAGGAAGCAGAATTGACTTAGGTGAAGACCAACTCCAGCCTAGGTTTTGGGTGAAGCTGAAAAGCCAGATCCATATGGAATATAGTATGCAAAAGACCTGTTGCAATAATCTGAATTTGTCTGCCCTTTACAGCCACTAAGAAAGTTATTTCGACTGGCTCCCACTGGCTTATTTCCAAAGGCTCCCAGTGACATTTCTGATAAAACAGAGCATCCTCCTCCTCAAAAATACATGAAGACATTGACAAAGATACTCTTCAGTATACAAAAATAGCAAAATCCTGCATTAGAGGCCAATTTGCAGGGAGCATTCTAGATGCACCTTCCTTGGACTGGGGGAAAAGTCTGACTGGGTGGATAGCAGGGAAGCATCATTTCAGCTCAAGGCACAAGCACTCACTGATCCTGCACGATATTCAGTAATTCAGAGGAGGAGGAAAGAAACATCTAAGCAGAACTGAATTCCCCTGAACAATTTGATGGATTTTATGTAATTGGCACATATCTCAAGGAACTAGGAAACTTCAAACACAGGACTGAAGAAAGACTTGGAAATTAAAGTAGTTCTTTGCACTGTCTAAAACCTGCATCTGCATTTTGGTGTGATATGTCCAGATATTCTGATAACTTCATAATCGTTACATGGTAACATCTTCATCTCTAATACATAGGGGCAGCTGAAGCAATGATAGTGAATACACTTTTCCAAGGTCAAAAAGGTTGTTCCCCGTAGAGCCAAGATGCAGGTGATATTGAAACTGAAGAGGCTTTCTAGGTTTAAGAGAAGAGGAAAATAGGCTCAAGAGGTATATTTGAATCCAGACGAAGTATGATTTGCAGAAGGCTTTTATGAAGCACAGATGGCATTAAGGCTGAACTAGCAACTCACTTTGCAGACAAGCTTACAGAGAAAACTACCCGAGCCAGCGATTTCCCATCAAATGAGTGTTCAAGGGCTCATCTTACCTGCATCTCTCTCAAGAGCAGCGTCAGCTGTAGGGGAGGGTTCGTTTCTCTGCGCTACCTTTGCGCCGCTGCGCAGGACCTTTTCCAGCATTCCTCGGCTCTCCCGAAGCCTCTCCACCGACGTCGGAACCATCCTGCAGCAACAACAACACGGCAGTGACAGCTGAGCAGCGGTATCGCACGGCTGACAGCAAGGGGACCATGCACGAGGGGGCTGGGTGGCCCTGGGTACAACCACAAGACAGGCTTGTCTTTAAAACCCCAAAGGTTTCTCCTTGGGAACGCTGCTAGGAAGGCAAATGCAACCCCTGCCATAGAAGGGAAGGATCAGAGAATGGCTCTCTGGACGATAAGGAATACAATTTTGCAACTTCTTTTACAGTGTAAATATCTTCTTGGGGAATTTTAGACTGTTAGTCACTGGCTACCATGACAGCACTGCCCTCAGAAATATAACATTTTTACTCTCATCAGAAACACTTTATAAACATCCAGCTCAGCAGACTGACTGATTACAGGATACTTCCTCCCAGAAAATTGTTTAAAGCTTCAACAGCATTTTGAAAACCCTGGTGGTGTTTTAAAATTAGATGCAGTTATTTTGCAGAGATGCCTTTTGTCTGAACTAAAAAGGAACTAAACTTTTGTTGAATTAAAAACCAGCAAAATCAGTACTTTGTGATAACACACGTTCAAGATAGAACAGCTAGATAGTGCAAAGCTCCTGGCACAGAGCTAGTTTGGCCATTTTGCCTATTAATGCTACTTTACTCTCCATGTTTTGTGAAAGTTTCCACTCAAGTCTGGTGTTAGATGCTGTTCAATTATATATCACAAGAGTCTGACCTGAGAGTAAAAAACAAAGAGGAAGTGGCTTTCCTAAAGCCAACCTGCAGGGAAAAGCAGAGCCACAGACAATCTCCAGACCCTTGCATCAATATTCAGTTTACCATTCACTGGACCATCCGAGTATGTGTTTTAACCTGTAAAGCAGCAGCACCATGATCTGAGGTTCTCCAAGTCTTATCCTAGACCCTGACAAATCCATACCCTAGAAAGTTGGTAATTTAAATATTAATAATGTTAAATGAACTACCCACCATAGTGGTATAAAAGGTGCTTGTGTGCCTTAAAACTTAATGCATTTTTCTTTTTAAAAATATATTTGAAAACTGTGCTTTACATCAGAATTCTGTTTGGTTTTTGTTTTGTCTTACAGCCCAGACATTGAAGTTCACCCTTCTCTGATGCAGAAGGGAAAAGGGCCAGAGTTCACACCTCAAGGAGGTGAAGAGGATGAGGGGTGAATTCACACCTTCGTTGCTGCTATTGTTTTGCTGGAGACAGTTTTCTGCAAGGCTGGGTTTACTGGGCAGCAGCACATCTGTTTACATTGTGATAGCTGTATCTTGGCAACTGAAAGAGACAGAAACTTACTTTTTTAAATGAAAGCTATTGGCAAATATTGTAGAAATCAGCATAAATCCGGACAACTCTAAAAATTAAGGCATGTAATTTTAGTTCCCACCATTTTCTTCCCTAATATTATGCTATAGTGAATGTTTGGAAATTTATCAGAAACATAATCACACAGACTTAAAGATGAGATTGGTTCACAGTTTTAACTCATTAACATGCACTTCCTAAAATATTTTTAAAAGTGGAAGAGGGATTTATATTTGCCAGCCTCGCCTATTAGAAGACAAAACAGGAATTAAAATGGCAGCAAAACGATCCCATTTCCAAATGCATCAGTGTGATTTCAACTATTCTATTCAGTGTCCCATGATGATAGGGTCCTCAGTCCCACACAGCAATACTTATTCTTGAAATCAGACGTGAAACTGGAGCCACGTCCTCTGCCACGGAGCAGCAGATAAAGCTCAGAATATAGAAACCATCATTGTGGAGGAAGGTTACCTTACTGACCCCTCATTTCAAACTACGCTTTTTCATTCAACTACGTTTTTCGTTCTTCCTCTTACAGGCAAAAGGAAGAGGCACGGAAGGGAAGGAGATATCACCCTTGTACTAAAGAAATCACTAATTACTGGATGGCTGCATCAGCCCCAGCCAGTCCCAACAGCCAGCAAAAGGTCACCCAATAGAGAGTACCAACAGACACAAAATAAAGTGAAAACTTCTGGAAATAATTTAAGTGCTGATGACATTCAGGGGGAATAGGAAGACTGGAAAAGGGCAGGGAGTGGATCTTGCTACTTCCGTAAAATTACCCAAAACAGTGCTTCTCAAGCTTTCTCGACACACACTTCATACTTTTCCTTCCCTCCAGCATTCCTTAGCAGCTCTTCCCTTGCCATCCTCCACTCGTTCGGGCAGTGCCATGGGTTCATAGGCGGAGCATTAGGAAAGGTATTAGTGCTTTTTTTGTCTGTGGTGCCCACAAACAGAACTTAAAACCAGAGCAGTGAAGTCAGCATACTACGTAACTCCAAACAGCAGAACACGTAACCATCACTGCCTACAGACAATGATGTGATATACCTTACTTCATCGCCGAGGTTCTTAGCTTTTTGGACTAGAATTTAAGAATTTTAAAGTTTTAAGACAAGAATTTACCCTCATCTCACCAAGCTCTTCACAGTACCACAATAAACACGATTCTTCTGCTTGGGAAACCACTGACTGCTCTCTGGTAACTGCTCTTCAGAGCTACTTGTGTAGGACACTAGGGAAGTTAGAGTTGTTTTGGACACTGGCCCTCATTCTTACGTGCAAAGTTATGGAGGGCTTTGCTGGCTTTCTTTCTGAACAGAAACCAGGCTTAGTACCACATATGTCCAAACCGACAGTGAGTTCAGCAGCAAAAAGATCCGGATTAAATTCTCCTTGTTAAAACAAGATCACCCAATATGCATCCTTGATAAGAAACTGGTCAGACAGGCACAACTGTTTAACTTCACATCTTTCAAGAAAGATTTCACTGCATCTTAGCTAAAAACTAAAGGGCAGGCTGAAAAAGCTGCTGCTATCCTTTGTGGTTACTTAAGCAATTACCAAGCAGAACACTGCAGAGACCCAACGCAATCCATCAAACTGCAGACATTGTTAGGGAAATAGCCCCTGGAGAGCTTGTCTGTCTCTGTGGAGACATCTCAGCCTTGCTCGGAGGGGTAACACTCACCACCTACTGCTGATGTTCTCCTGGGCTTTGCAGAGCGATGCGGAGGAACTAGCCCCCCTCGAGTCTGGTGGGCTGACATCCTCTATGTGAGGCAGGGACGAATGAGAAGGGGAGAAGCCACTTTGTGGGGAGGACGGGGCTCGTGCTGCGGAGCCCGACAGGCTGCTGACATCTGCGTCGGTCACAGAGCTGCTGCTGCCCTGCCGGGTAGGAGTCCCTGCACATCGCACCGAGTCGCCTCCTTCCTTGGCTTCCTGTTTCCGCTTGCGATATTCCAGCAGAGACACCTGGGAGGAAAACACAGCCGTAAGTCATGGAAAGCGTGGCCAGGGGCCTGGGAAGAGAGAGTAACCTGCCCCCAGACATCGTTTTCCAACGATTTCCAACACATTTCTCTGTGTTTGCAGAGAAAACTAAGTACACTGAGATCAGGCATCTTCTGAATCTGCAGGCATTCTAGAAAGAGAATGAAAAGGTGCAAGCTTGGACCACTCATCAGCTGCACTGATTCCCGTGTTTTACTCACTACGACCACTATTTCAGCAGAAATACCCAGTTAGTTTACTTCTCCAACATCCCAGAATTTCCCATGACTTCATTATCAAACTCTCAGTGAGCCTGACGTAATCGCCAAGCCTCTACATCCTCACCACTCATTCCCTACGCGCCTTGCTAGATTTTACATAATGCGAATGAGCGTCCACCTATCTCAAAAATGCAGAAAAAGAATCTTCTTTACAAAACTGCTGCCTTCAGAGCACCCTATTTCCCTGTACTGGCAGGGTCAGGCTAGTGCTAAAGCCTTGGCAAAGCCTGTTTTTCAACCCATTTAGAGCAGGTTCTTGACCTGGTGGCTTAACAGCCAGTACCCCAGACTGCCAGGAATTTGTTTTGTACCCTCTCAAATTTGGCAAAGAGGGGGACCAAAGGGTCACAGATGATGCATACTTGTAACATGGGGACAGCAGAAACCAAAGGGTTCAAGCACTCCTTCCAGCTCAGCACTTACTACTTCAGCCTTCCCTTAGTGCTATTTCAATGCACAGTCAGCCCCTCATGAAAGGCCAACAGAAGGCAGCTCTGCTGAAGAATTTATCACTAGGTTTCAACAAGTTTTACAAAGTTAAAATAGTGAACGGAGCATTTCCACACACATCTAAAAACGTAAAAGTTTTAAGATAATTGTTAAAGCTGGGAAAAAAAATCTATCTGTGACGAAAATATGCAGAAATGGAAGTGAGATGAAGATGTCCTATCTAGCTGGACATTTACAGAAGTGATCATGCAAAAAACTCAAGCCCAAAAATGCACTGCTACACATCTCTGCAAGCATACGCTTATTTGTCCTTTCTGTGCCCTGTTCTACACACAGTAACCCCTGATTTGCCATTTTGACTTCATTTTAATGCCAGGAGGGTCACTGGCCTGTTATGAGAAACTAATACACATTTGTTTTCTACCAAACAATATTCTAGTGATTCCAGTTTTAAAGAGCTAAGCTTTAAGTAACTGAAGTCCATCTGCTTTTTCTGCAGTGTTACAGCATTTCCCTGCTAATGAACTTTTTCTAATGAGCAGCCTGCATTTTCTTTCGAAACACTGATTTCTAGTAAGGACCCTTTTCTTCCTGGTAAATAACTCTTCCGCCAATTAGAAAAATTCCACTTCATTAGTGCTCAGGGTCTCAGCTGAGTTAGCAACTACTTATTGAAGGCTGCAACACGTTCTCCTTTCTCTACTCTCAAAAGAAGTATCTTCACTGCAGTCACTGTCAGACACCTTTCACATCAAATTATCACTTAAAAGATTGCTCCCTTCAAAAGCTTTGGGCTATTTTCATTCCCACTGAACACTGGACGCCTGGATTACCTGCCCAGGTTATATTTTAGTGGTACTCTGCATATTGATTTCCTTCATTCTCCCCACCATGTCATGACATTGGCTGTTGCCCCTCGGGTTCTTGTGCAGGGATACTTGCCTTCTTCCTTTGTGGTGGATTCTGGGGAGCAGATCTGACTCCTTCGCAAGCCCTCTCGCCACAGGGAGACATGGATCCCTGCACTGTGTCTTTAAGCAGCCCTGACTCGTGCCTGCTGAAATATCCTTCGGCAGGAGAGCTGCAGCATCCTGCTTCTGAATTCATTGGCTTCCTGTCTCCCGAAGGAGCAGAGCCCCGCAACAACCCATCTGCACGTGGCATAGCGTTCAATGGGGAGAAGGCATACATTAAATTAAACTCTGTCCGAAAAGCCTGATCAGAGCTTCGTAGCAGCAGCTGTGCTTCCCCACTTTTCCCTGGGAAGTTCGTCTCTGAAGCAGAGTTCATGGAGGGTTGTGGAGCCAGATCAGAAGATCCAAAGCTGAGCAGTGACGGCCGTTCTGGGCAGGTGCTTGTACTGGAATCCAGGTACCCACCCTTTAAGTCCAGGTCTGTTCGGAGGCACAGCTAGAAAACGCAACAAGGATACAGGAAAGGGTGAGAAGTTAGGAAAAAGGTTAGGCAAGGGTGGGGAAAAACACTTTGGTCAGAAAGCACTTCATACAATGCTAACTTACAGCTCTCTAGTTCCATTCTCATCATCCCTGGGGCCCTTTCCTACACTGTTTTATTCCTTCTAGAGGGGATTGTTTGGGGATTAAGCAGTAACGCAGTTTAACATTTCACTATGAGATGCCCTTTCCCCTGTGGAAGTCTTACTGCAGGAGGAGGACAAGGCTCGGCACTATCCTCAGGCAGTCAATGAAGAATAGCTGGCATCTTCAACTGCCCCCATATACCCCCAAGTTAATGTTAACACCTAGTGCCAGTGAGGTTCACTATGAGGACAGAACAGACAAGATTTGCAATCCAATTGTTGTTTTATTAGCCAACTTCTCGACTGTCCCCAAAACCTACTAAAGACCACTACAAACTACAATACAATGCCCAGGGCTTTAAAGCCATTTATTTTCACTTATTGTCAACTTCAGCTATCTCTAACAATAGTACATTCATTTAATTTACACTACATTGCTACATTTCACATTCTCTAACAAAACCATAGCGGCAGCATCTTTGCTCTGGCAGTTTGCACTTTGCACTGACACAATGGTATATACACTTTTCTGCCCTGTGTGCCAAGAATCCTCCGGGACAAAGGCATAATCATCTCCTTCGCCACAGTAATAACCCGGGATCTTGGACAATAAGCAGAGTTGACATGATTTCATCCTCTCTGCAGCTCAGGGAGAAAGCACAGTCACACCAGGCACATCTGCCCTCCTGCAGCTACGGAGTGCATTTCCCTTGCTGAAACACAGCTCTGAGCAGTCTCCTGCAACAGAGATGAGTGCCTGTTTTCCACAGCGAAACGGTCTCCGACCAGAGTAGTTCATTTTTAAAACAGTCTGGCAACTAAACAAAGTACTTCTTTCTTGCATCTCCTCAACAGATTAAGACTGCAAGAGAACAGGCTATACATGCTCAAGGGAGCAGGTCAGCTGCCTGCTACCGAAGTTGTCGGCGAAGACTTTCCCATTTCTTCATCAGTTTCTGTTTTTTGGCATCAGTTTTGCTGCCATAAATAATCACACACCACTTATCTGCTAGGCTAGGGCCAACCTTGATCATGGTATTTCCAGGTTTCCCAGACCTCTTCCTTTCACCTCTGTAGCCCAGACATATTAGGTCTTCCCACGGCTTGTTTCCCAGCGGGGTTCATGAGTGTGTAATAAATCCCAGTCTTCGGTTAATCTCACTGTGACTTCTTTGCTCTCTTGTGAGAATCCTACAAGTTCTCCTCAGTTTTATTGCACCTCGTCCTCCACCTCATCCCCTCACCTTGCAGGAGCCTCCACGCTCTCATCCCTCCCGTCCCACCACGGCCTCAGACACACGCACAAGCACGGGGGACACGGGGTGATAACTACCTCGGGTGACATGGACTCAGGCCTATGCGCAGGGGAACTCTCAGGGGAGGACACGTTCTGGAGGAAGGAAAAGCATCTTATTATTCATCTACTTAAAAAGTCAAAGAACAAAATAAAACACAAGCATAGAGGTTAGCCACAGTTATTTCAAACAAAGACTATCGCAGAAACTTGTCCCAATTTAGATGGCAGCTCTATCATTAAGTGGCTTTAGAGCTTCCCAGGAGCACAAGGGAAGGACTGGGCTATTGTGTTTCATGCCATGACTTTGTATCCAAACTATGGTGCAGAGATAAAAAGGAGGTATCTTTGTCTTTATGTTTCCAATGCCACCAGATAATCAGGTACAGAATTTGCACAATAAAATGCATAGAAATCGATGCATGGCATTTAGTCAAAGGATATGGAAAAGCCTAGCTTTGCCCCAAAGATAGCTAAGATCCCTCAAACACAACAGTGAACTTTCACAGACATTACTCTAAGAGAACACAAAATAGAAAACAAAACAAAAGGCTCCCTCAATCTACCACAACACATAGTTCTAGCAAAAAACAGTGACTAAACTGTGGAGGTCAACTGCAACACTGCCCTGACCTGCCATCTCTACTGAAGCACAGCTAGGGATCATTTTTATATCAAGCTCTGTGCAAGAATCAGTGTTTCTTCTCTCCTGTGTGCTCCACAATCTTCTTCACTACCCTCCACAGATCTCCCTCTTGGACAACTTTCAGCAAAGGGTTCTCACAGAAATAACCAAAGCACATTAAGCTTAAAAAATAATAATAAAAGAAGCCATAAAGAGCCCTGTGCACTGCTGCAAATCAGATGAGGGATTGCTGTAGAACAGCCTCCAATATGTGGGAAGCCAGTCTCTGCACAAAATGATTTTTAATCGCTTTAAATGTCAGAGTCTGGCAGCAGCAGGCCTGAAGGCTTCTATTTTTTAAAATGAAAAGTGCAGTATCAGAAAAGAAATTAAAATTGCAAATGACATGGTCACTATTCACAAACAGAGCAGCAATACGAAGTGGAAGTGGAAGCTCCCAGCTGCATGGGCACTGATAACCCTCCCACAGAGATCAGAGCAAGGGAAACCCCCTGCAACAGTCTGCATAGCATTTTTGCAAATTTTGCTAGAGGAAGTTATCCTGAAACAAAGGGCACAAGGTTTTTTTCCTGCGATACTATCAAGAGAAAGGAAAACAAAAACCTGCATTGGAAGCTGATCCAAGATTTCTAAGATACTTGGGGTTACTGATGGCTCTTGAAGGAAAGAGGAGCAGTGTCTCCCTTCTGGCATTCCCAGTCTCCCGTCGGATTTACCTCAAACTGTAGTGGAGTATTGCAGCGACTAGCAGCCAGAGAAGGAATCGGTGAGAACATGGTGCCGTAGCCATTGCGACTCTCCTCCTCTCCTGGCACAGACGAGCACGGCGTAGCCAGCTGCGGGCTCGCCGAGTCGGGAACCGAAGGGATGGGAGGCGGAGGGGTGACCGGGGACAGCGGCCTCAGCAACTTCTTAACGTTCTGCTCCATCAAGTAGCGAGATTTCCACTTCTTCAGGGGACTCAGCAAGTCTGGAAAACAAACTGAACTGAGGATAAGGTTGCACCGTTATTAACTGCAAAATCACAGGCCATCTCCTTCCACTGCTCCCAACCCAAACGGAGGCCGCAAATCTCCAAGGTGATTATGAAAGATTCCTGGGAAAGAAACACTTCCCTGGTACTTCTATACCAGTCTTGAGACATATCTAGATACTAAAATAAAACCAGATATAATCAGTAACACTGTGACACAAGGAAGAGCAAATATCCAAATAGTATAAAGTAAGCATGGGACAGAAAAGGGGAAGCTAGGGAAAGGGAGCCAGAACAGGATAAAAATATAGAGGTGAGAGGTCAGAAGAAAATGTCACTCCACTACTACTATGAAGGAACCACAGATAGCTCAGTTTCCATTAACTCAGTAGCTTCCTATAGTCTATATCAATTCAGCCCAAACATGTTCATTCCCACAAAGGATGAATTCCTTTCTCTCAGGCCTACTCATTGTACATGTAGTACCTGAACTTGCTCCACAATTGTGAATTATTTGTGATTTAAAGCTTCTGTTGTTGTTTTTTTTTTTCCCTGAAAAACATCCAGCATAGATTTTGAGATATAGCAAGTTTGCTGGCTTAAACTCATAGCAGACTAAAAGTCACAAAAAACTTCTCCTTTCCCACTTCAGGGCTCGAGCAAAAGCCATTTGCCCATGATGCCAAATCCCGCTTCAACCAAATCTGTTGCAGTCCTCAAACTCCCCCATGTTTTCAGCAGCAAAGTTCTCCCAGAACTCCAACAGCTCCATAAATGGAATAAAGCTTACTTCTGCCAACTTTGCCTTCACAAAGCTGCCAATCAATGCAGGTTTCAGGTGCCAGCATGTCTTCAAGAGTTAGTCTGTCATCAGTATTAAGCAAATCTCAGAAAATTGGTGCTATTCAGTTTAGGTCTGAAGACACTGGTAAGTGGACAGGGTAGTGCTTGTGTCTTTCCAAACATATTTTTAAAAAATTATTTTAAAAAAATTTATGTTTGGTTTTATAAAAAGTCATCATTTTTTAAATTGTTGCTTACCTATGTCATCTTTGCAGATGCTAGAACTGCTGTTCTCGTTACTTTGGTATAAACACTGGGTTCTGTTCTCTTGCGGAGCTGGTGAGGTCTGAGTCATTCCCTCTTCCAGGGCTTGTTTAATCCAGCGCTGAAACAGAAGGAGACTACATAAACGTGCAACCCCTCCAGTACTTGGTATGTAACTGTGCAGGATGTACCCCTGCTCCTGCACTTTTGCACGGCAGCTGGTCTGGATGTGCACTCTTGAGGAGACGCATTCTAGGGATCGTAAAGCTTTAGCAATTGCATAAGGATAAATATTAAGGTATTTATTTTTATTAGATAAAGCTGAGAGATGTGGCAGCTGAGAACTGTTAACAGCAAGTTTCACTGGGGCAAGGGAGGAAAGTGATTAACTGTCTTAAAAACCTGACTTTTTTTTCCCCCAAAAGCCCTGTTTCTTGCTCATTACACCATGAAAACACTGTTTCCCTGCCCTGCCCCAGCACATTAGAGTGACATGTAGATTCTGCTCTAACAGCTCCAATAGGTGAGTTCAGCCACAACACAATACTTCTAACATGATCTTCTCTGCCAGACTGAGAAAAAGAGTGAAAAAAAACTGATAGAACATGAGCAGCAGTTTTTGAGGGGCTAAGCAAGAGGAGAAAAATAAGGGGAAACCATTTCTTCAGCTACCATGAAAATCACAGCTGCAGAGAGCAGGGACCAAGAAGAATGCTTCATGTCTCATTCAAATAACCAAGAAACGAAATGTCAGCAAACCATTTCCTACAATGGGTGCATAAGTCCTATACCTTGATATAAATTGACCTCTGAAGGCAGACAGGAAATCTCTGCTTCCTTTAATATATATACATATATATAAAAAAGTAATCTAATGAAAAGCATGCAGGTGATTCAGTAAACCAACAGCAAAACTGCAGGAAAATTAAATACAGTAATTTGCATTCAAGTAGTTTACCCGAGGGACTTACTTTGCCAGCCTTTTATCCTCCTGGAGAGGCTTAAAATCATTACTTCGCTTTTCAATAAGCCATAGTTCTTCTACATACCATCAACATATACCCTATTAGAGATACACATATATATCTTAAAATTCCTCAAAACTAACCTGAAAGCACATCAGAAGCTCAGTGCCCACAATCCTCAAAATAAAACTGTTACAGCTGAAAACTTTAGCACAGAGATGAAGGGCAGGTCAGAGTTCTGCTTTGCAAGACTTCACTACTTATAGAGCTGCCACTGACACCTTTTCTCTATTCAAATAGGTCTCAGTAGCATTTCACTGCAGCCAGCAGAAAAAAAAAAAAACAAAAAAAACAAGGAGCATCAACCAGTGTGAAGCACTGCCACCTCAAACACCTTTGACAGCCAAGGCACTGTACAATGTATGATTAACCTCAACAGGCTACACCGCTCGTTTTTCTCGCAAAGTTTCATATATTGGCATGCTTTGGATACAAGCTGAGAACATCGACAGTTTGTTTTTGGCACAGCCGTAGCACTTTTAACAAGAAGCATGCTGGCAGTCCAAGAAAATATGAAATGGGATCTATTACAATCTATTACAACAGTCTTTACAACTCAAACTTTCTGACTCAGTAGTCAGACGCAGACAAGAGAGAAAAGATCACAGTTTGAAAGAGTAGAGCTCAGCTTGAAAGAGCAGAGCTCTCAAGCTCTAGCTCTGGAATATTTCTAGACTTCAGCTAGTGGGGAAAAAAAAAGAGGTCTTCCCTTCTTCCCTGTGACAATTTTCTAGAACACCCTAAACACATCAAAGTCACGCTTTTCCTGCGGGACATCTCCAGTCAGCATCCAAACTCCCTGCAGTGGTGATAAGAACAGTGAAGGCAAGCAATCATTTTAATGAGAAAACTGGGCAACTCCCCCAACTCCCCTCTCGCTTATTAGAACCGTCACTGATGATTTACTTTCAGAAAGTAGGGATAAAACCAAATGACTTTTGTGTTCTGAGCACAGAACCTTTTAATATTTTATTATTTAGATGATACAACAGGCAGCATGCCTAAGTTCCAAAACTAATTAGATGTTTGGTTCATGACGTACAATGTTTGTAAGAGCAATAATCTAGATCAACTTGCTGGAAAAAAAATCAGTCTTCATATACAAAAAAAATAGTACAAGCTATAAAATAGAGCAACCTTCTGATTTATTCAGCACTTAAAATGTTCCTGTTACAGCACAATATCCAGTTTTGGACACTGAACTTCAGGAGAAATGAGGACCAGATGGAAGTTACCCTCAGAAGCTGCAATGAGAACTCTCAGGACTAGAAAAATATGCAAAGATAGGAAAAGGCTGGAAGTTGTGGGTGATGGGGAACACAGTTAATTTTTGAATAAGTAAAAGTGTTTCTAAAGAAAAGGAACAATCTCTGCGATCCATGAAGAATAACAACAGTAGACTTAATCTTTCTCAAGTCAGATTAAGACTGTTATAAACTCCACATACAGAGAATTTAAACAAGGAGCTGAACAAACAATTGTAGGAATTACATGAATCAGAAATAGATCAGATATTCTCAAGACTTCTTCTGTGATTGCATGAGACTTGGTCCACATGCAGTCCTCATCACTGGTCCATGATAACAATTCTCATCAAATTAGGAACTTCTTGGATAGTTATGTAGCAAATGCAGAAAGTAGGGAACACAGATTAAGTCTGCCAGTTCTGATCTGGATGCTTTTCTCTTTCCTAAGGCTTGAGTGCTCAGAAGAGCTATGAGACTTGCAATTCTCAGCTTACAGGTGTGTGAGGGAAATTGTCCATGCTCATGGAAACAGACAGGATTTTGGTCTCATGAGTACAAATGACCCACCAAAAGCTGTACCTATGAAGGAAACACCCAAGAGACCTTAGCTTCTCTGCATAGGCACATGTCAGTGCATGGCACTAAGATGGATGAAGATGGCAACTGAAAGGGCTACAACTTCTCTCTGAAAAAAGCCTCTCTGCCCTCAAAGGAGGGCAAAGACTCCAGGATGGGGTACCTGACTTGGAAAGACACTAGGACTCGAAGACCAGAAAAGATTTCCTTAAGATTGCTATTGGGTAATTACACAGGAATCAGGAAGCACCTTGGAGCAAAGCTGACAGGTGACAGGCAAGATGGATTCTGAAAGAAATTCAGTTTACCGAACTAACCTAAACTGCTGTTTCCTTGCTGATGAGTAAATACTAATATTTACCAGCCAAATATCTCTAGAGGAACTAATGCTCAGTTAGCCTCCCAGTTCAGGCTTGCTGAAGAGCCCAATAGCTGTAGTGGATACTGGAGTCCAACAGAGCTCTGTGCTTGCTCTTGCGAACAGGCAAACTCAGAGCTTTGCTAAATAATAAACGTTCTCCAGAGACCGTGATCGAGCCACTGTATTCTTGAGATGTTTTGCAACACTGTCCTGCCCCCATGTTACCACCATCCTCTGACTGTGAAAGTAGAAGAGAAGCTCGAAAACACACTACGCTGACTGCAGCAACGTATCAGACAGCACCATCTTGGTAGAAATACATAGAAATAGGCTTAAACATGATACAGCAGCTTTATAAGGATGCCAGCAATAACATAAGTTCAAAGCCCCTGACGGTGAGTGGGAACAAACATACCTTTTTACAGGAGCTGTAAATTCCATCCAGCAGAAACGGCCTTCGACGTCTCTCAGGGTTGAAAGGTGAACCAAAACGAATGTAGTGTTTAGGTGTGGTACAAATTAGTGGGGAGTGGATGAGACCTGGCAACATATTTAGGGTTGTTGCCAAAACTGTCGGGTCTGTAGTAATGCGCAGAGGGCATTCAATGGGACACTCCTGCTGCTTTTCTGCCTTGTCATTCAGCCATTCAGTAACAAGATACTGAAGAAGAGAACAAAAACATCAATGTAACAAGCACCTGTAAAGAAGAAAGGCAATAGAGTGCAACAGCTTACTGCGAAACAACGCTCAGTTCAGGCTGCAAGCTAAGACCTCTCTGCTCCTCAGCAAGAAGAAATGCAGCCAGAACTTCCTGCATCAATCCCAAATCTCATCTATTTGCATGCACGGTATCTAGGTTATACAAGTAACTCGTTTTATGCTTCCATTAATCTTATTAGAAGGTTCTCCCCGAACTTGATCACCTTGTTCTTAACCAGTTTTTAATCGTAAGCCTAAGGTATTAATGGCTAGTTTATCTATGCCCAGGATGTGCAAAGCATCCACTATCATCTGCTGGTTTTCTCCTGTCCCTTACAAGTTACTCCTAGTTTCTACATTGGGGCTAACAGTCTTTTTCTCCTTGCTCTGAAGATAGGGGAAGTTGAAAAATTCTTGAGAGGGTATTCAATCCTCTTGTGGAAAGCCTTTTCCTGTTCTTTATCTCCTAAAAGTGTTCAGCACCTCACAGATGAGTGAGTACTATCTCCAGCTCAGGGTGCCTACAAGAACCCACCTAATCTTTTCAACAACTGTGCCTGGCCTTCCTCCTTGCTGCAAACATCACCAGAAATCTTGACACTGCCACTCAGGCCAGTAATCTGAAAGTTACTTCCCTTCAGATCTCCAAGGCCCTTCAGCCTGTTCCAAAACATAGATTTTCTTTCAGACTCCAAAGCCAATGCTCTTGCCCAGATTATCAACATCCAGTCTTCAAATGGCCGCTACTCCAACTGATAGAGTTGTAACAACCACTTGCACACTGATACCAAGAGCTTTTCCTAGCTCATGGTGCATAGGTACATCAGCTCTCCTCATCCAACATGTACCTTGTTCTCCCATAGGAACAAAAGCAGCACTTGTCCTCCTCACCAACATTCCTGCCCATTTCCCAAGCCTCCAACTGCCCTCAACATCTGAGAATGAACTGATGAAAATCTGAGCTGAGAATGTTGCTCCTGCCTCGCTTACACAGGATCCAACTTCCATCATCCAATTCCTTATATTTACAAGCCTCTCCAGCCCTTCTCTTGCAGGACTCCTCACACTGGAAGCAGTTTTCTCCCCACTAGGCAAAGATGCACCATTTACCACTTTCCAGGCCACTTCTGCAGGGCCCAACAGCATGACCCTGCTTCCTGCACCTGTAGCATCCTGTTGGACCTATCTTTAAGCCTTATGTAGACTTGTAGTATTGATTAGCCTATTTTTTTTCAACCTCTGTACTGAACAGCTTGATTCTGTGTAGTTCTGTGGCTAAAAGGTCTCAGTCACAACGAGGAAAGTAATATAACAAATGTAAAATCCCATCATTGCAAATATAACAAAGATTTTTCCCTGAAGGTCACATAAATGGTCTTTTCCCCTCCCCAGCTTAAGCACTTGATAGTTACCTTTTTCGTTTTGGGATACTTTACTGTGGCCCGATTCGACTGGGATCCTGCAGCCAGGATAACAGCTGGGTCAGATCCACTCAACTGCTTGCCTTCTCCTGGACCTTCTGCATTACTGACATCTGCTGCAGTCACCGAGGTGGCAGTGCTTCCTTCCTCGGGGACAGCCTGTGCGAGTTCAGCTTGCTGGGCACTGGCTTGTTTCTGCCTTCTCAGTCTTTGTGCTGAACTGGTTCGATAGCGAGAGAAGCGACTTTTCGGTCGGGGCCTGGAGGGTTTTGCTGGAGCAGGCTTAGTAACTGTTTTTTCTGGGACAGCCTCCTACAACATAAAAGGTCATTAGTCTGAGCAGCTGTAAGTCTTCCTTTCCTCTATGTACAAGAACAAGGATGGATGTTTATTTACTGACATTATCTGTCCCTCATAAGCTGGTTGGACCTTATTTGTAATGGGTTTGGGACCCTTCTAAAGGGCTGGTACATTTTCTCCAGTCTGCTGGAGAACAGCACAGACACACGGACAACCAGAACATTCAGAGCAATCTCAGTCTCAAGAAAGCAGCAGTATGGAACTTGCCACTTGTCTGCAGGTAACTGCTCCCACTCCTGATCTTAGGTGACAGGCATCACTGCAAAATCTACTTTGGACGTATGTGTTCCCTGTATATGGTAGGGCCCAGATACCTGTTGGCAAAGGGAGAAAAAAAAAAAAAAAAAAAAAAAGGGATGGGGGCAAAATTTCCTCAGTTTCTGTAGGCATGCAGCCACCACAGTACACAAGAGAACATGAGTACACAAGAGATGATCCAGTCTCTCAGGCCACTACAGGGGTCCCACTAGCTGAAGGGGGCTGGGTACGAGCTAATAGCAGCTTTCCTTCCAGTATCCAAAAGATCATCTGGAGGAGGAGATGCAGCCCAGCTCTTCACAGAGGTCCATGGTGGAAGGACGAGAGTCAACGACAAACTGAAACAAGATATTCAGACTGGATGCAAAGGAAAACTTTTTCATCAAGAGAGCAGTCTTGCATTGGAAAAGGTTCCTCAGAGAGACTGTGTAGTCTCCATTCTTGGAAATACTTTGGACAGGACTAGATAAAGCTCTGGCTGGCCCAGTCTGACCTCACAGCTGACCCTGCCTGAAGCAGGACAGACTGGAGACCTCATGAGGTCCACCCCAACCTGAATGATCCCATGATGGGATGTGCTGCGTGTGTGCTTGGTGCAAGCTGCTGGACGGTCCCTCACTCATCTTACCGATACTTGCGAAGAACGTCGTGTGTTCACTCCAGTACTAGTATTACTGCTAGGAACATTTGGAACAGCAGCACTAAGTGTTGAACTTCCATCTTCAGTTTCAGGAGTCTCTGTTTTTACTTCCTCCAGCTCGGGAGCCTCAGCATTGACAGGGGGTTCAGCATCAGTGCTGTTCCGGTCTGAGGGTTGCTCTCGTCTCCTCTTTCTCTTTTCCAAGTTTTCAAACATGTGCATGATGGCTTCCACCTTCCTATCTTCTCGGGACTAGAAAACATAAGAGTAAATGTAAGTCAGTACTACAAATTATACAAATAGAGGAGGATACAAGAACAGATATGGGACACAACACAGGAGGGAGAAAATCGGACAACACAGTTCGGACACAACTTCCAAATAGCGATGACACAAGAGCCAGAAATGGGACAGAGAGAAGCAGGGTTTCCCTCTCCCTCCACCCCAATATTTGCATTTTTCAGGATGGCAAATTTCCCAGAATGGCAATAACATAATTACATGTTCACAGAATAACTAGAAGAACTAGGCTTTGTTCTTATTTAAGAGTATTTAGATACTTCTGAGTTATATTCATAAAACAGCCATAAGGAAATGCATATTTTTGAAGATTTCAAACACAAGACAAAGAATAGAGTGAAGAGACAATCTGAAAACGAATGGAGCCATTCACTAATGACCAAGCATCAGAGGTAAACATAAGCCAAAGGCAACAGAACTAAGTGAATCAGTAATTTGCATTAAGTATAACACACCACGCAAACTGACTAAAATGATCCAGATTCATTCCTTCCCTGATGTCAGGAGATCACACAGCCCAAAAATAAAAGCTCTTGTCCAAGCAGCTTACATAGTGAATAAGAAAAACAGAACAACATGAGAGAGTACGGAGGCAAAAAGAAGGTATTTATTATGCAAACAAAAAGGACAGGAAATCTTATCACCTGGTAGTATCAAGATAATTGGTCATTACGCATATAAAAGGTCCTGTACAACAGTGCAGCAGTGACTGACAAACAGGCTGAATCAAGTGAATTTTAAAAGGTAGAAGAAAATGCATGCTGAGAAATGCCATGGAGGAAAAAGTATCTCAAATGATAGAGCAGTATTCAATCACAGCAGCCTGACTTTCACAATTTTCTATTCAAAAGATATTCAATACATCCAAAAATAAATTTTTGAGACAAGTGGCAAACTATAAATACAGCTATTTATGTGGCGCCAAGTATAGAAAACAATCTCATTAAAGGAGATTAACTGGTGAAACATGTACAGGAACAGGGCTTACAGGTTCAAGGAAACTTAACACCTTATTGTGAGAAAAGATTTCTTGAATTACACTGTCTCAGAAAGAGAACAGCTTTCCTGCATTAAAAATGAAATCTTCCCTCCATTCTTAGGACCAGTCTGATGGATTGCTTTTACTGAAATTCCATCAGAAACCAACTGTTTTATCCTGTCCCTTCTAAAATAAGCCATGCAATACTCCAAAGATATTTCTGCTGAGATTACAAAAGGGCTACTGTAACTTCTCTATGGAAGGTCCTCAACTTTGCAGCTTGCCACACTATCTTAACATTATTGGAAGCCTGGCTCAGGAAACTTGCACATGCAAGACCAGTCTCTTTGATGAGAGGAAGATGGGTGGTTAAGGTATTTGGTGAACAAAGACAACAGGGAATTCTGAGCTCTGATACATCAGCTGCCTAGTAGAGAAAATAAGCACTTTTTATTCATTGCTCCTTTTCTCCCTCCTCTCTCCCCTCTTTTAAACCTCAATGCATTAAGCAGAGCCCAGAACACCTGCATTCACATGCATAAAATACCCTAATCCAGTGAGCAATCCTAGATGCTATAGGAGGCACAAGAGATTATAGCTCCTCTTGTTAAATGCAGAGAAGAAGTATTTAATCACAGTTTAAAGAACATCTAAAATACTGGTGGAATAAAAACCCATCTAATTCTGCTCAGTACAAAAGATGATAGAGAAAGGATTGTGTGATTTAAGATCCAAGAGCACCAAGAAACATTTTTATCAAGAATACTGATTAAAATGACAATGCTTTGGGAGCACAAAGGGATTTCCTAATAAAGAATATAGCTCCAAGGATACTTTCAACAGACTTGTACCAACCTTGCTGTTGGTGGTCCACCCATCTAATCAACTTTCGCCACCTTCATGCCAACATGCTTGCACAATCATTTAGTGAACCCACACAGGGAACAGAGAAAGGTTAACAAAACCTAACCTAGTCAGCAAAACAGGTCAGTTTTAATCAGGATCTATTTCAAGTTTTGATCCATCATGTGGCTCCAGGAATCCCTGAGCTGGCAAAAAAGAAAGGCATCACAGGAGCAGAAAAAGGGTACTTTTCACCAAATCTGATGCTGTACATCTTGTTAATAGAACACTTAAGGTTGTTGAATAGCCCTGAAAGTAAGAGTTAATCCTTTCAGATAGGCCACATGTGTCCTGCATCTTTTAATTTGCAGCACTCTACCAAATGTCCTGTGATAAGGGAACTGCCTGGTTTTAACCATTTAAGAGAGACCATTAAGAACAGAAACTTGTGCTGGAACGACTGCAATAACCAGCTGGACTTGTGGGTCATGACATCAAGCAAATCCTAAGAGAGATGATACCCAGACTGAGAGAGGTACTTGCCCGTCGGTTGTGGACCAAGGCTCCCTGTTCCTCTACAGACTCCTCTTTCTCCCCGTCTTGCTTCTCCTCCTTATCTGCTACCTGAAAGAGAAGTCCAGACATAGTAAGGCAAACAAAATCTGAAGCTGCTTTCACATCAATCTCCATGCCAAAATTTAGAGACGCCTGCTTGCAGTTTTTGCCCTGGAGAAACCACTGCCGTACAAATCAGCTTCCACACCACTGAATGATAAAAATACTTGACAAAGTGTCAGGGATGTTACCTCACTGTCGCTGACTGCTGCCGGCCCCTCCGGAACTTCCTCCGTTTGCTGACTGCCGTTCTCATCCAGTGCAATGCCCTGCTGTTCCATTTCCAGCTCCTTTCGACGGGCTTTTCGACGCCGTGTTTCTGCCCCAAGCAGTGTGCCTAAAACAGGTGGAGGTAGCTGTTCCGCAGCATTTGGGCTACGTTTCTGCACAGGGCAATTCCGGTTCCCCTTGTGACACGCACAGTCCACTTTATAGTTGCTGCTCCAAAACACAAACATAATTTGTGTCACTCTTCATTTCTCAACCCCTACACAGAGACATTCAATGCATCTCCTACTAAACATCTCACCACGTGCCAAAGCAAGGACAGCAGGCTACCTTATGGCCTCTATTGTAGAATATGCCAGCAGAACTGGACAGAATAGCCGGAAAATGCAATTCAGTAGAAAACGGAGCAAAATGTAGAATGCGAGGAAAGGGCTGGAGGAAGATGTCCAGTCCAGGAGGGCAGTGGAGAGCTCCTGGGCGAGGTGAAGGACTCACCAGATGTTGTACTCATAGTCAAAGGCGATGGTAACCTCTGTGTCCTTGGCAATGGTGGCAACAGCATAGATGCACAGGTGGATCATCCCATCAGCAATCACATGGCGAACCTTGTTAAACAAAGCAGAGAGAAACTAACATCTCCACCGGCTGCACTTCTTATTTTCAAGGGGGAAGCCTCCTTCTGCAAAATAGCTCTCATCTATTACATGAATAACCATCTCAAACTGTCCATAGAGAAAAGCCTGCTTCACTGGTCTCTCATCAGTCTTTCATCCTATGCTTTTCCACTTACACTGTGTACCACCTGCTTATCCTAACTCTGCAGCCAGAGGAAAGCTATAAAAGTCGATCTTCTCGAGAAAAAAAAAAATATTCCCCAACTTGTTCTGATCTCATCTTCCAAGTATAAGCCACTAAATGATTAAGAGAGGCAGGGAATACCTCATCTGCAGTATTTGAAGTTTAATATTTATAAAAAGTAAGACACTAAGCATATGTAAAACATCCATCCATAATTATGGTGACAACAAAGTGAGAATTTACCTCTGCATTTGGAGTGCAGGAACGCCTGATGAACCTGGCATCGTTACCAAAGGTGCGGGCATCAACACACATTTCAACACCATTGAACTTGGAGTAGAACAGCACAAATGGATATGGCCTGGAGAAGTAACAAAACATCTCAATTCCCAAATACCCAATCCCCACGGCATTTATAACAGGCACCCCTCATTTTACTGGAAACAGTGCTTCTATCAGTACTACTGCTCCGAAGCCTTACGCACTTTCATGATCACAGATTAACATATCTATTTAAGAAGGTTTTGGTCCATAAACAGAGCATCAAGCTGATGTTGTGCAATGGATTTCACATTTCTACAGATGGCACAGCCAACAAGAGCCCTGTCAGTGTGCTTTATCCCACAGAGACACTAGCCTCTCTGTGCCATGATGCTCTCACACTAGTCACTTCATAGTACTCTTACTTTTTGAAGAAATGCCCATTGACCTCGAATTGCTGTCGTAACATAACCTTCCCTCGATACTCAATTATGAGGGTATCTAGTGCCAAGTCTCTCGCTGCCCTCAGGATCTTCCGGTGCTTCTGAACCCGAGTCACCCTTCCCAGCTGCAGCTGTAACAAAAAACAGAGCACAATATGAGAACTTAGACCAACGGCCTAGGCCATTATTTTGTGAAGAGCATTTTCCTATATAAAAAGAAAAATTCATCTAGTAACACCTGGAAATTCTAGTCAGGTGAATATACTGCTTATTCTGTAACACTCCAGCAATTGCCAAAGACCTTGATAAAGTTTATTGAAAACCAAAGTAATATGCATTCCCTTCCTTTAACAGTAAGTTTCTAAAATCTAACAGACCAAGAATTTTAGTCTTGCAGCTTGGAGGCATAACCAGACCTGTCAGTTGCTGCTAGTAAGGAAATGCTTCCTCTACATCATTCACTGTCACACATTCAGAGGAAAAACACAAGCTTTTCCTTCTACAGAGGACAGTAAATTCTACTTAACAAGTGAAAGACTTCAGCTGTGGCTATCTAATGCCATCCACAATCTCCTATCTTCCTGATGAACTAATGCTGTGCATTTTCCTTTCTTTTAAATAAACATGAAGAAATATATTTTTCAGGTAACTATTGACAATTTCCTGGATCTTTGCCACGTTCAAATTCACAGACCCAACACAAGGGATTTTCACATCAACACGTGACAGTATGAAACCTCAACATGTTTTTAAGGACAGATATCCAAGGAAGAAGTGCTTTACAGAATAAGGGAGGGAAGGTTATAGGCACAAAGGCAGAGAAATCACTGCTCCCGTAAATAGGAAAAGTACTTTGTTTTTAACAAATCAAATGTCTCTGCAAGTGAAAATTAGGAAAATTTGGAAAATTATATGACGATGACCGACTGTCTTACCACAGAAGTGGTGTCTGCTCTTTCCTAAGCATGTTATTCTTATGGGGCAGATTCTGATATTTTTCCAGGGTGAAATTAGACAATAACAATCCAATAACAATCATCTTACCTACCTTAGAAGTCAAATATGCGGTTTTGTTAAAAGAAAGCTTCCAACTTTTCCTGATAAAACTCTTCTCTCCTTAGAAAAGACTACCGTGCAGTCTGCTCAGATAGATCAAAAACACACCTTAAGGAGGGGCTCAATCTGGACAACAGCACGATGATTTTCTAATCTCCCTCCTGAAAATAAAGCTAATGCCCTAAGACAGCACTCCATCCTGGAAGCCCAGTGAAAGCCTCCATACTGACTGTTCCAAGTTTTGAATTGCAGACTTTACTTTTCTCTTTTGTAACATTTTTACGTGTGCTCTGAACAAACCTCTTCTGGAGGAGGAATACTTTCATTGTTTTAAAATGATACACTGCAGTCCTTCGGATCAGCCAGTAAAGTAAGACCTATTTGTTGACTTTTCCCTCTCAGGTCCAGGATAAAAATAGCTTTATCAAAATATTCATTTGAAATCCATGCAGACGTGAGTAATAGTCGTGCTATTCCAGACCTCCTCTCAGAGCCGCATCCAATGCTACATCATGCCTACAGGGTACACTTGCAGCAACCATTTTCATACCGCTATGTCTTCAGACAATTGGAAAAAAACATGAATGTGCCTGTTAGAGACTGAAGAGCCTTGCAGAAAGTCGCTCATCTCCTGCCTCAGGAGCTCACAGGGCAGTGCCCAAGTCCACAGAAGCCCACTGAACTGGCACGAAAGGACTAAATTATTTCTGGGCTACGAAGCCACACTGCTAACCCTGATTTCTGGTCATTAACCCTATTGTGAGTGAACTCAAGGGTAACATGAGTTTACGTTGCCCAGGACTGAAGCAGTTTTCTCTGGACCAATTGTATTAAAAATCATTAAACATTAACCAATTGTAGTAGCAGGGGATAAACAGGTTGAACTAGATCTGGTAGCCTGTTGTGTTTGACAGGGAGAGATAAGAAGGAATAGCCGAAGTGACAATATAAATTAGAAATGTGGCACAGGTGTGAGAAATCAGAAACCTTATCCTAATTTCAGTAGGAGCATTTTATTTGTTTCTATACTATCATTTTTTTTCCTGTTATGATCAGTTTCTTATCTAAACTAAGCAGGGGGATTGGACCAGACGACCTCTAGTAGCCTCCTTCCAATCTAAATTATTTTGCCCTCGTGTCCTATTTCCTTAGTATCTTCCAGAGACGTGGGTTCACATCCAACAGTTCATCCTCACTTTTGGCTGAGGATTAACCTTTTATTGTATGTCAGTGTTTGTGATCATGCTCAAGAAACTGTCTCCAGCTCCATGAACAGGGGTCTAACCAGACAAGTCACCTAAGGGAAATGATTTCCACCCTGCCGTTTATTATAAGTTTTCCTCTAACTCTAGAAAGCAACTTTGGAAACACAAACAAGATAAGGTGGGGTGGTGGAAGGTGAAGAAAGCCCATAAAGGAATCTCTGCATTTGTAAAACTTCACAATTATCTGAGGTTGGTAGAACAGGAATGATCCGATAGCATTTCTGATAAGATCCTGGCTCAGCTTGTTTGCAGTTCTCTGAGTTTAGGAATATGAAGAGGATTAGCTGCCATGCTTTCATGTGCAAAATGAACAAATGATTTTATTCATGTCCTGGACCAGGGATTGCTGACTCCTCATCAAAGCTGTTCTGATATTTTTGCACAGCAATACCTGCATAATACTCACTGGCTTTATTTTGTAAAAGCACTTTTGCTTTTCACTTCAGAATGTGAAGTCAGTCAGGGTGTTGAGCTCAAGTCAGCAATTATCAGAGGCAACAGAGGGCAGCTACTAACCCTGCGTTTGGTTTGGTAATAACAGGCAGAAAAACACTCCACAGCTTTCAATTCGCCAAGCTGTTGCACGAGCAGGAACTAAGCTGATTTTATTGATGGCATTAAAGAACTTCAGGTTTTCACAAGTTTCCCCTTGTACCATTAGGACAGTTGAGAACTGGTTTATCCAAACATTCCAGTGATCAAAATCCCATACCCTGTATGAAGCTTCACAAACCCATCCTTCCCCTTCCCATGGTTTTGGGGAAGATTCTCTCCCTGCTTCTTAGGATTACAGGGCTGCACTTGTATCACTGCCTGCCCAAGCTGAATCAGTTGTGAAAATATGCAGGGCATATGACCTTTTTATTCCTTTCTCCTCCCCTCTAGAGTTTCCATAGCCAAATAGGGCAGATATGTTACCCATCCCCTGCATGTAATGGTTTTCTCTGCACTGACACCATTACTCTTCAAAAAAAACTTTTCTCTGATTTAGAGCAACCAGTTCCTTATCACCCAGAAAAAGAATTTTTATGTTCAGTAATGACACCTAGTTATATGGTGACTGGTGCAAAGTGGAAAATCTCCTCACTTCATGTAACAGAGATGAGATAGAAGGCAGAAAAATAGAAAGCACAGGATGAAAGACCACATACTGCCTGCAGGTCATTGCACATCTCCACTGGCTATCCTCTTCTCAACATTCCACAGCCATCTGCTGAGCAGAGGAAACAAGGATGTAGGGGCTGACAAGTGGCAGCCACCTGATACTTCCTCAATATCCAAGATGTGCTCCAAGGCCACCAAGCCTCTATTACACTTTCTCAACATGAGAAATGACAGACATCTCATGTATAGTGTCTTCTATAAGGATCTGCTGTTTTCTGTGAGGGTGAGGAAAGGAAACAGCATATATTTGTTTAGTTATTTCAGGGCTTTTCCTAAAACTCATGTTACAGAGGTAGAAGGTATAAAATCTAAATCTGGAAAAAAGAAAAAAAAACCTTCAGAGAGGCAGAAAATTTCTCCCTCCAGTATTTCCCCATGATTGTCCTATCTTAGAAGACTACTCATAACCAAGTAAAACTTTATCTCCAGAAGTGTTAGAGAGGGATATAAACAAAGATTTATTCCACAAACAGAGAGAATAGAGGAAGAGAACTGGGCCTGAAGTCTCCTTTCTGCATTCTCCTGATCAGCTCTGGGCTCTGCCTGGGGCTTCATCTCCGCGAGAGGCAAAAGTTAGCTGGGGCAACGAACTTCAGAGAGTGGCAAGAAAACTCCCATAAACAGGAACGATTCAAGCACAAACATTCACCTGATATTTAGGTTTCTGACTCTCTTCCCTTTCTACAAAAGAGGTGTCATACATGCTTTGGAGCCCATCATTTTGCAGTTTCACTTATCTCCACTGAAGGAATAACCCCTAGGCCGAAGTAAATGGGAAGGTTACTCTATTCAATAAGGCATGAACATGAAAGATCAACTGAGAAGAACAGTGCAAAGCACTGATGACACCATACAAACATATTCTTTTCCAGCTTGTCCTAGCCTACATGCCCAGCACAGAGCTGGCAAAATACCCATCACTGATCATCTCAGAAGAGAAAGAACTGAGACAGCTCCCATAAATATCAACTGTCATCCTGGAATAGCTGAAAATTCCCAGTTCAATTACTCGTACAAAACTCTGGAATAAGTTGAAAGGTTTCTTTAAAATGGCTTTGCATACAATAGGAGCTAGAAAGATAGAAAAAACTCAGTAGCAAATTTCCTATTTCCAGCAAGTGATAGATCTGGTTCTACCTCAAGCCATGTGGTAAAATAAAAAAATAAATTAAAATCCACATATGGTAAAACACCTGTGAATTGTATCACAGAAAGGCACAAAGATACAAAACACTCCCAGCTTAGCAACACAGATTTGGCTAAGTTCTCTCTGAACGTATACACATAGGTGGCCTCATGATATGGCACTGGTACCTCTTCTGTTTCTTTTCATATCAGACCTAACCTTACCAGTCTCTGGAACTTGAAATGATACCATGACCAGCCACGGCCTTTTTGCTCACCCAAACCTTATGCCTAGGAACCAGAGGCCTTGACAAACCCACTTCTGTCACATAGGTTCTTACCTGCATCTGGGACCCAATAACAGTATTATTGCAGGCCAGCTCCGTCTTGTTGATTGTGTCTAGCATGGCAGTTTTGCCCACGTATTCTTTATTAGAGTTTAGATGACGTTCCAACAGGTTCTGCACATCAGCACTGTACTGGTTAGTGAAGGCTTCTTCATACTGATCTGTCCAGAGTCGTATTCGATTCTCCCACCCTTCAGCTGTGTTTTCATCCAAGGCATGTGCTTCGGAAGGGGAATTCTGCACCAAATAGCAAAGGGTGAATGGCTAGCACACAACAGGGAAAATCTACCCACACCATTCTGAACGTGTGAATCTGCTAGAGAAAATGCTTCTTTCTTACAATCTAAGAAAGCGCTAATTACAAGGACACCATTTTCAGAACCTCCATTCTCTAGAATATTGCACAAAAGTGGTAATCATATTTATGGAGAACTCTGAGCAGGATGAAAACCTCTTACAAGCTAGTGCTTGGCACTGGTGAATACAAGAAAATTACAAGTTCTTATTTTTAAGTCTCTGTAGAAGCATGATTAAGTAGACTGAAAAAAAGCAAAGGAAAAGAACACAAAAAGGCAAGTAAACCTCATGCAGACTTGTCCAACGATTAACAGACTCATGTCCAGCAGAGTGATACCTGATACTGATTGTATCTGAATCTTGGCAGAGACTGATCCCAAAATACACAGCAGAATAGAAAGATTTTACAGTCTAGGGTCACAATAGGTGACAGATGAAAGCAGGAGACATTTCTCTGGGCTGTTCTGCATAGAGATACCCAAATGAAGGCACAGAAACAAGAGGAACCACGATGCAATTTCTTCCCCAGTCTTTAAAGACTGATCATTGTCCTCTCCTTACACCTCTTAACTACTGTTTGTTCCCATCTGCTATTCCTCACCATCTTATTTCCCTTCCAATCAAAAAAGACAGCAAAGGAAAATATTAACAAGAAGCACAAGAACATGGTTGACAAAAATGCAAAGCTAACTGCCTATGAAAGAACAAAAAAAGGCGGAAGAAAAACAAAAAAGACTTTAAACACACGATAAAGTATCTTTCCTTGGTTTGGAATATGGCAGCTGTGCCCACCACCAAGTACAGAATGGGACAGTCACAGCACTCCTGTCTTTTCTCTCTACCACTTATCGCATGCACTTACTCACTACATTATCTTTAATTGGAGTACTGCTTCTGTGTGTTTTGGTACCCGAACATACACAGGAGTTCTGATCCTGACAAAATTCTGGGAAAATGCACATTAGTTGTACATGGAAATGGAATGGGCAGATGAAAAGCAGCCTGAGCAAGGCACAAGCATAGGATAATACTGAGCAGGTTAAAATTGCAAGTCCTAAGTACTGTAAAGAAGTAAAAATCTGACAATCTCATTTTGTAAGGAAAGGAAAAAGGGTGCTAAAAACAGTTTTAAACACCATTGATAACTTGGTAAGTGATTCAAGACATATAACAGAAGATATTCCAGAGGTCAACAACTTAACAAGTTTCATAAAAGACAAAAATATGCGCAGCAGACATTTTAGTGACAATAACTGAAGAACAATCATTTTCATTATATATATTAGAAGCATAAGAGTTTTCAGGCATCTTTACCCTCTCAAAGCACTTAGTTACTACGGAGGCAAAAGCATGCAAACACACCACAGAATGGTCCCATTTCCACCAAACCACCTGGCTACAATCCTCAGGCCAGATGGAACAGACTGAACCTTAAGGCAACTTTTATGTTTCTAGGACATATTTAGCTCCAAAATTAAGCCCCCCTTTTTGTCAAGTCTTTCTGGCAGACACATCTGCCAATACTGTAAAAAGTCAGAAATAAATACATCCTTTAACTCATGCCTGGTAAGAGCATGTGGAGAGCGACAGAGCAATGTTAGGGACTCCAGCAACAAATTTGTGCTGTCTCAGATGTCCAAGCTCCAAGTATCTTTGATGGAAGTGATGACTGGCCCCACGAGAGAGCAGCCACAACTCGTTCTGCACTCTCAGACCAAACACCCCACTCTTAGCTATCAAGAATCAGTCTCATCTCTTGAAACAGGATGACTCTGCCTTGCAGAATTGATGAGCTATCCAAAGTTAAAGCAAGTTCAGGGGTAATTCTTGTGCTACCCTTTTGAACAACAGTACATGATAAGGGGTCAATTCTTGGTTGACCCCTGGGGGTAATTCTAAGGCAGGTACTACAACTGGATTCTCCATCAAGCCAAGAGAGAAAGAAAACAATAGAAAAAAAAACAAAATATACCACACAACACGGAGGTTTTTTCAGTTACACTCACCTTCATCCTCAGAGACTTTCGTGAACCCTCTCGAAAGGCCTGTCCCCAGAATATGGAAGAGAGAAAGGAGAGAAAAAAAAAAAAAGAGTTATATAACCTCTACTCAGAATTAAGAGCCCCACTGAATCTTACCCCAACAGATTAACTCTTAACAACTCTTAAAAACAGGGAGACCTGAACGAGAACCAATAGACTTGAACAAGAAGACTCCACAATGCAGATGCAGTGGAAGCTGCAAGAGTCTGACAGGCAGGATTTCCAAATCAAGAAAGCCTGCCTAAGAAAGCCATGCTGTTTATAAAGTCTCAAAATCAACATCATAACTCATACAACTAACCCCACTTGATAAAAGAAATGGCCAGAACTGAACTTAGCTGGTTCACAGAAAAAGAAAAAAAAAAAGGTGGTGGTGGTGGTGAAAAGAACAAAACCCCCAAAACACAAGTACATTGAAGAGCTCACATGCTTCCTGTCCCCAGTCTTTTATTTAACCGACACAAATCCCTGTGCCTACTAGAGGAACTTTGAGAGAAGCTTAACCCTCAGGAAAAATCACAGTAAAGCTAGCAGATGACAGAAAAGAACCAGCTGCTCCCACCTGCATTCCAACACAAGCAATCCAAAATCATTCCAGTCCCCAAGTCCTTAAAATCAAGATAGTAGAGTCATCCTCAGCTGTCCACCACTACCTGTATAATTCTCCATACAGCTATGAGCTCCTTCATTGAGTAACAGCACCAAGAAACACTGCTGCCAGATCCCTAGTTTAATCCACTAAGAACTGCCCTGTTCCATTCATATTTCACTCTTTACAAAGATTCTCCTTTGCCATAATCAGCTAGAATCCAAGAGCTATTGCCCCAAATCCTAATGCAGCAGAAGGGAGAAGATAAGTGAGAGTCAAAGTCCCCAAGCATAAATGAACAGTGCTGAAAAAGCGTGCAGTACTAGACAGGTATGCATAAAGTTACAGCTATAAGCTCTAACAGTCCACAAAAAGCACAAAGCCTTCTTGCCTATTACCAAAAAAGTCCTCTGGGGCCATCCCATTCTCAATACTCCGCATACCCTTTGACCGAACTGCGGCAACATCGTCTCATTTCACTTACCTTGATTTTTTTGGCCTTTGGAGCAGTGCGAGTTTTTTCTGTACTTCTCTTCCTCTTCTTAGGTTTGCTTCTACGGACACGGTTGACAGTCAGAGTGATGCTTGTAGGGGTGTGCTGTGTGGCTGTGTACAGCACCGTAGAGGGAGATAGTTCTTCATCCCAGCTCTCAGTTGCACTGCTGTCCCCACCTGCAGACAGGAGTGTTTCATTAGCAACTTCGTTCTCTATCCCATCGAGAACCGCTCACTCCTGCGTCCATTTTCATCAAGATAACTTGATGGGTCTGCATAGCTCTCCCCGGAGAAAATTCCACCACCTTAGTTTTCCCTCCCAAAGCGGGACCAGGTCTCCTAAAGTTCTGGTTTCTCACTGAATAGCACTGATACATATTTCACTTTTCTGTTCACAAGGTAACCTGCTCACCCTCAGAGACGATTGGGGTGAGGGGGAAGGAAGAGTGAAAATCCCAATGGTTGAAAGGAAAAGAGCATTAGAGGGCACCGATCACAACAGGATGATCAGAGCAGCCAAAAGACAGCAAGGCCTTACAAAAAGAAAATCACCATTGTCAGAATTGCAACTTCAGGCTCACCTGACACGTTGTCCTGCTTCCGGCGGCGGAGTCTGATCACCTTCCCCCTGCTCATTCCTCTGCCAAACGAGAATGCACAATTGAAGCTGGTTTGTAGGAGTAAAGTCACTTGAAATTCAACAGGATGTCACAAGATGCGTGCCCTCAGTGGGGCCCAGGATGATAAGAACATCGATTTAACATCCTCATCTCCACTCCTGGTGCCACCAACACTTGTCAGGCTGACAACGCAAAGGAGGAGGGTCAATACTAGGTAAAACACTGGAAAGAACGCTCCAGTTAGCAAAAGGAAGTCCATCCCACAGCCCAAATGTGACAGTTCTGCATTAGAAGTCAACACAAGGAGCAGTCTGGATCTGCACTGCACCAAAACTGACCTGCACTTTTCACACTTGAGGAGGAAACCATCTTGGGAGACACTGCAGTGGCACCAAGTGGGAATTGATTCTCCTTCTGAGGAGCTCTCGCTGTCCCCGGAGTTCTCCTCATCGGGTGAGTGCAGGCCATTCAGTTCTGCACGAGGTATAATGGTCTGGACAGGAGGAGAGGCAGGCGGTGTTGGAGGAGGAGGGGCTCCATAATTATGATCCTGAAATGAGTATTTGCAGCACTACTTTTAACATGGAGATAAGATGCCTAGAAACAGAAGCCCCAAATCCACAGCTCCCAGGTTATTCTTAAGCAACCAGTACTAAACAATGGTCTGAATTCCTGAATCTACCACAAAGGTAAAGCAAGTCTGAGACATGTAGATGGATCTCCTCTGCATCAGTGAATTAAATTCAAAACTTAGGAAAGCGACTGGACTAATGTCAATGTTAACTCTTAAAATCCCAATCATCTGAGATGATCTGCCATCCATCCCATAGTTTCAAACCATGCTCTGACTCTCCCTGACTTTTCCCTCATTTCTCATAGTTAAAAGTTACCAATACGAAAAATCTATGCAGCTGAAACTAGTATAAACAGTGAACAATAAATCAAACGGGGCATAAAAATACCATCAGAAAAATGTTACATATTCATTCCTCATTCATATACTTCATTGAGTTAAAAATCTATCACCTAGAACACTGATAAAGCTTGCTATAGAGCACACAAGGGGTCACAAATAATAAACACACAAGATACAACATGTATGGCACAACTCAACCACATGTATTCCCTAATAAGCAAGCCAATAAAAACTCCTGAGGTGTAATGAGGAAGGAACTATGGCACAAGGAAACGAGCAGAGCAAACAATAGAGCTGATCACTGCAGAGAGAGTACTCACTGCGTAAGGCAGCCCGCGATAGCTGTGTTTCTGGGTGGCCCCATAGCCGTGGCTGGAGTACACATTCTTCTCACTGACAGCTGGACTAGCTTCCACAGACTCTGGGCTGCAGAAAGGGCCAGAAGTAAAACCCATCAATATAGCATCTTCCATTGCCAATATTTCACTGCTCCTTCCTATCGACATATAAGCTCAAAATGAACAAACTTCATGAAATCGAGGTGTATTAGGCACTTCACCAGGATCATATGTGCAGAAGTTGGACAGACAGAACGAACCTACTTTCAACAGCGGACAAGCAACTGAGGAAGGGCCACCCTGGATAACTCCTCTTACATTCCACTGGGTCTCAATCTGAGAAGTTAGAAAAGGGTAAGAACCAAGAAACAAACCCAGGTTCACTATGGCTGTGGAAGTTGAGTATAATTTAGCATTCACATCTGAATTCAGCCAGCTTAATCTTGAGCCCGCTGGACAGAATACACTACTGCCATGTTATTTCCACAACAGCTCTTTTCAGAAAGCAGCTAAGCAGCTTTCCTGCATCTGTGCCTGTTTCCCTCTCTCAGAGACTAATTGTTAGCCAAGACCAATGTCCTGTGATAACGTCTGCAGCTTTGCTCACAACAACTAGCAGGAATTGGAGATTCCTGTTACAAAGAGCAAACGAAACTCATGACGTGGACGTAGCGGCCAGAGACAATTCAGGTTTGCTCTGATTTCTAAAGGCAACCTAGTGTGCAACGCACCGAATAGACAGATTTGTTGCCGATGAGGTACAATGCACTCTTCCACCACACGGTGGTGAATAAATCCAGCCCGAAATGAAAGGTATATCTATAAGCAGAAGGCTGCAGAAACCCTACTCAGAGAAGGGACAGCTGCAATTCAGTGCAGGGAATAGTAGTGAGACTATGGATAAAGCACTAGCAGAGAAACACATTCTACTAAGAGCTCCCCACAGGCAGCTGGAAGTCAGCTCACTTCTGCACATACAGAAATAGGGCCCGTCTCTGAATACGGGAAAGCGTTACCGAGCCAAGTCCACAGCTGAAGTCTTCATCAAAATTACAGCATGGAGCTGAACAAGAAGGAAAAACACAGGAAAGGAGAACTTTACCTTGGACTTCTCCTTCTCTGCTGAGATCTTGCAGGAGTCTTGGGGGGTCCTACATTGCCAGTGTGACGGGGCAGAGCTCCAGAGCACTAATGCCCAACCGTCATGTGTGGGGCAGCGTTTGGGCACCACCCAAGAAAACTAACCTCTGTGCCCTTTGGACTTCCTCTTCGGCGCTTGAAATCTCTGCTGCACTGGAGTTTGCCCCACCCTGCCACTGAACATGACCTACGCTAGCACACTAACTTTCCAAGGCGCTGGCTTACTTTGGGGCAAGGTGGTCATGAAGGACCAAGAACGTATCGCACAAAGAACTGCAGAAACTAGCAGGTCTTTAATCCACTGAAATCTCACATCCGAAGTTCAGAATTTAGGCGGATGGCATCATAAATCCAGCTGGTTTTCAATGCGAGTAAAGTCAACTAAGTCGTTAAGAGAAGAAGATACGGGTGGCGATCCCTCCCAAAGGATGCATTTCTTAACAAAGATATTGCACGGAGCTTGCCATATAATCCAGTCTTGCCGTATCTTCATAACAGTCCTTTTGGATTTCTAGATTGGTACAGAGTTATATCCATTTTGGTTTAATCTTATTTTCAGAAGCAACACTAGAAAGAAAAGAGCCCGAACGGCCTAAGCTGCAGGTCTGTCCTCTGCCCAGGATCCTAACAACAGTAAAGCCAGACTAGTAGCAATGTTGCCGTAAGTACCAACAATAAAACTTCAAGACTGTTGGTGCAACAGTGTCCAGGGGCAACAACGCTGGGGGCCCACGTTTCCTTACCAGCACAGAAAAGACTGCAACTCTGCAAAGAACTTCAGTATCTTCCAAAATGCAGAGCCAGATTAACATGGCAAAGCTATTCTGCAGCCCCCAGAGCACCCTTAGAGACCATAAAACACACATCCTACAGCATTTTTCAGCTCCTCTATGCATCAGAATGCAAGGGAGGATGTTAAAGCTCAGCCTGAAGAGAGGCCAAGTTAGTTTCCCATGTACCTTTCCACTACCTTACTGATAAATCTCTTTGAAATCAATGCCTTATGACAGCCAAGGAACTTAGATACCAGATCACGCATCGGACTTGCAGAATTTCAAGGGACAAGTGGAGGACAGCCTTAACTTTGAACGTGCTCATGAAGGATAGTCCAGCAGTGAAGGAACATTGCAACACTGGAAAGCCAGGAAATAAAGTCCTGGCTTTCCCAATTTTTAGAAAATGGATAGGCCAATTCAGAAATCCTCAAAAAGCCATTTTAGAAAGTACTCCAGCCTAGCCTCAAGTTAGACCTATGTATGTCTTAAAAATGATGCATTTCTTAAAACCAAGGAAAAGACAGCTTTTCAGAAGGTTTATAGACAGTCTTTTTGATATTTAAATGTAACAACTGATAATGTGTAGATACATCTGTCTCCTCTCTCTCATGCTCTACTGTGAAGACAAAGCACATTGAACATAAACAACCTTTTACCGCTCTTTTTCTTGTCAGAAATAGCTTACAGACTCAACTTCCAGGAGTTTAAGAGTGCTGGGGTGGGAAAGCATGATGAGAAGAAATATTGAATGTTAAACCTTGAAAAGTAAACAACCAGATAAGTCACTGATCAGCAGTGATTTATTAGACTGACTCCTCTCAAAAATGACACACACACAAAAAAAACAACAGACTTTAGGATAGAATGAAGCTTCACAAAGTGAAAAGGATGCCTAGAACGGGGTCAATGGGAAGACAAGCAGAAAGAAGCATTAGGAAGCCTTGCAGAGAGTCTGACTGTGTAGAATCAGGGCAAGATGAAAGGGAAAAGCAACGATTCACACCCTAATCCATTGCTCTTATAGGCTCAAAATTAGCATTCTTTCTTCTACACTGATCAAACTGATATGCAGGGCTCTGCATAGGAGGTACCTTAAAATTTTACACAGGAAACCCTCCTCCCCAAGTATGTTTTTTCAAAAACATGGGACAGTCCATACTCCAAAGACGGATGCAGGAAAGCAGGAGGCAGAAGCACAAAGAAATCACTTCAGCCCTTTTTGCCCCCAACAAAAACACACTCCTGGGCTGACACCATTTTACAAGGGTTTAAAGATCACAAAGTAGCATTTTTTGGATTTGAAACATCATCTGACTCCTACCAGGTAAAGTCTCTTAAAGGAAATGGTAAGTGTCCCCCCAGCAAGCTACAGCACCATGGTGACAATCGTGCGAAAAGGGCACCCGTGACAAGGACCCTGAAGGACTGTCCCACAAGGCACCCTTCTTGGAACCTGCTCAAGGGGCAGGAACAACAGAGGCTGACGTACGTGTCTAGCCACCTCCAAGTTGGTGCAGGAGTCAATCATGGCACTGAGTCTGAGCTAAGCGCTGCTGCATGGGAGGCTCAGCACACTGATCCTGCAGAGAAGTGCTCTGGAAAAGGAGCTGGCTTGTATCTAGCCAGCTTCAAACATGGGTCCAGAAAAAGCACAACTGTCTGCACTCAATGCAGACAGATTTGTCAAGCTCCTATAAATCAGAGCTAAGCGCTTCACATTTCTGGAATTCCCCTTTTGCCCGTCTCCTGTCTCAAACTTACCAATTTCCGTAACACTGCATTTATGAGGCATTCAGCGCCTGTCTCTGCAGCCATCCCTCACAGCCCGCGGGCCAGCACACCCTCTCTGCGGAGCGGACCAGCGCATGCCCCGACCCTGCAGCCGCACTCGGACGCCCTCCCCTCCTCCTCCTCCTCCTCGGGGCAGCACTCACTCCGATCCTGCAGCCATGTCGGAGTAGGACGTATCTGGTGTGGTGACTCCCAGAGGGATTGCAATGCTCATGACGCCCGTCGGGGATCACGGAGTCCAGAGGGCAGCGACTGGCCGCTCCGAGGGCGGAGAGGAGCCGCAGAGCCTCGGCCAACACGTCACGGACATGGGGAAACCTACCGGGGGAGAAACAAAGCATTGCATCTTTGTAAGAGCACGAGGCCTCCTCGGTACACCCCGAAGGCGGCGGCAAGCAGAAGATGAACAGAAACAGACTTCCAGACAGTGTCACACTGCACCGTTTTTACTTCATTTTCCTCTCTGGGGCCGAGGAAGGAGGGAGACAGCAGCTCCTTGAGGGTCTGCCACGGAACATGGCACAGCCATAAAGCCCATTGGGACATTCCTCCCACAACTGAACTTGGCGCTAACTGCCACACAGGCAGCGTCCTGGCTCCTTTGGCCTGGGTGTAACAGTTGTCACCCGTCACCAACACCCTAACTGCCCCAGCACGAGCGGCAGCTGCATCCTCCGGGGAGGATGAGGAGCATGGCGGGAAGGGGGTGGGCTGCCATGGCGCCTGGCTCCGCGCTCGCTGAGGCGAGGGCCAGCGCTGGCCGCGGGGACGTTACGGCGGGAGCGGGAAGGCTCCCCTGGATGTACCGGGGCAGCCGCCAGGCCCGCACCGATAGCTCGGGCGGCCCTGACGCGGAGGGCCCTGACTTTCCGACATCCCGGCTGAGCCCTCCCCGCGGCAGGGCCACGTCAGGCGTCTCGGCGCGCGCCCATAGGCGGCCGTGACGAGCGGCAGCGCGGCGCCATTGGCCCGGCGCGCAGACGGCGGTGAGTCACGGCGGCATGACGGGGCGCAGCCGCCGGGGCCGCCAGGAAAACCCGCGCCGAGGCTCCACCTTTCCTGCCGGCCGCAGCCTCTCGCCAAGGCGGCGAGGGGGAGCGCGGGGAAACGCAGGCTCTCCAGGGCCGGATACCGAAGGCAGACGGAGCAGCACGGGCCTCGTTACGTAAATAACCTCGGGAGAGGTGAATCCCGGAGCTGTTATTTATGCAAGCCTGAAACCAATTCCCGCAATATAGAGAAGTGCTGCGTTTTGCAGCACCTCGTGAAGCAGAGCTCCGAAATCAGAGAAAATGGCAACGATTTAGGAGAGAGGCCGCTACTACCACCCATCCTCTCTGCAAGCTAAACGTTAACTGCAACCCCAACAGCCTCGAGTGATTTTTTTGCAGCCTTCCCGGACTCGGGCAGTGCGAAGCACAAGCCAAAGGGCTGCCCCTCGGTTCTAACCTACCGTCATGTGCTCCCTGGCATCTCAAGGATTTTGCCAGGCAGCCAGCAAATATTCCGGGGCTAGAGAGGGGCCGCGAGCCAAACTCGGCTGCGGGCTGAGAATTTCTCATAGGGAGCTTACTTTGGACATGATAGTCCACTAATTACTTATTAAAAAATAGTAAGAAAATTAAAGATCCGAGTAGATTTGATTGTAAGGACGGGTGCAGGAGCACAGAGGAGTCACAAGGCTGAAATTCCCTATGCACTACTCCATTTCCCTTCTGTCCCAGAAGGCAGGCCTCCCTTATCACACAGAATATTTTCCTTTAGAGAAATCCCTTTCTGTTAATGTATCACAGGCACACGGAGAATCACAGAAGTATTGTGTAAATATTTCCAAGTCATCTCCAGCAATTCTCTATTCTGCCCCCAAGGAATGGTCTTGCTGGGAAGGTGGGGAGAAAGGAGAGAGACCTGGACCAAACTCACAAGCGACCCCACAAACCCAGCAGGACAGAGGCCTTTCAGAGCAGTTTTCTGAAGAAAAGCAACTCAGGCAATGTCCTGCTTACCCTCTCCTGTGCTTGTTACAGATTTGTGCTTTCTGCAAGTCTGCGTATAAAAGGAGCTAAATAAAGTACTGCTTTTATCCGAGCAGAAAAGAAGGTACAGAGTTCACCAGCCAACCTGGCTTAACCCCGGGGCCAGGGCAGCAATAAGATCCCTCTCTTCAACGCTGGTGTTTTTCAGTCCCTTACAGGGAAGATGCTCCAGCTGGATTAAGTCTCAGTCCTAGAGATAAGAGCGTTAGCGTAAGCAGAGACTCCCACCCAGCAAAGGCACCTGCTCAGGGGATCTGGGGCCTTACAGAGACCCCTTCCCTGCTCCCTTGAAGAGTGTGCATGTAAATCCAGAAAGGAAAGTGTGCATCATCCAGAGACCTTTTTTCCTCCTTTTAATCACCTTTTTAATTCTTCCCTGGATTTTTTTCCTGTTGATCTCTTCCCTCTCCACAACCATAACGAGCTGCCAGCAGCCAGAGACTCAACCAGGACAAACTCCAACCTTCTGCCTCTCTGGGATGGGCAGAAGGGACAATTGAAACATTGCAGGGTGGCTTCTGGTATTAGTATTCACAGGAATATTCTTGTCAGTCTCAGGATAACAGTGACACATTCAGAGTTATTTTTCATGAAAAAAAAAATCTTTCCATCAAAACTATACAAACACTAGCCCATTTTGGTGCAATAGTCCCACTTATGAAAAACCCAGCACTGAAGAAACATGAACTACAAAAGATTAGACAAGGCGCACACTAGCTCGGTCGCTTTTATGTTGACCCAGAAGTACTTGCTCAATCATCACCAGTGCTGCAGTTCTGACCTTTGCTGCTGCTGGTTGATTTGTACTTTCAACTCTGACAATGTAACATTCATGATAAATTGCTGTGACAAATCTCACAACTGCCATCAGAGGCCACATCACCTTCAGGCTAAATTAAAGTGTGATCTTCATGCAACTTTCTCTACAAACACCCAAAACGGTTGCAAGCACAGAAAATACCGGGGTGGATCAAAACACTCCCTCACTGAGCTGGCTGATTTGACTTCGTGTAGAGGGCAAAAGCAGAGTTTCTTATTGGATAGCATCTTTCCTCTTGATCTTTTCTAAGAAACTTCTCCCTCCAGTCCTTAAAACTTCTTACCTCTCCTCCCAAAATATACTGCCATGCAGGAGGAAGGAAAGAAACAAAACAAAACAGCACCAGAGCCACTGAAAGAAGCTTTCCTGGCATTCAAAAATGTAATGCAAACCTGATGAGCAATCACAGCACAAACCTATCTTGATCATGATAGGAAGTTTCATGACCTGAAGTGTAACTAATACTTCATTGCTATTGAAAATGTATTATTAAAAATGTATAAATTTTCCACCTGTTCGATGTCAGCACTCCTGTCTCCTAAGGCAGTCATACCAGTACAAAGACACCCAGCCTTCCCCTTGACTTCATCAAAATGGCTCAGATGAACAACCACCTGCACAACTACGATTCACTCTTATTCTTCAACTCTCATTCAGTTCAAGTCAAAAACTAAAAGACTCACATTCAAGCCAAAATCATAAACGGTGGTCTTAATTGAATACGTATCTTTATACGTTATCTACATCAGACAACATTCCATATCAACTGGAGAGACTAAGAAATCTGAACTAGCCACGTGACGTTTAGGTAATAGATGTTATAACAGTAAACTTAACTTTTAAAACTCTGCTTAAGATGCAACATCAGTAGCATTCCCTGATTTCCCTTCCAGGTTATGCATAAAACAGGCATAGAAACTTACTGATGGAAACTTACTTCATAAATATCAATTTTAAGACAGACACTCCAACAGGGTGAATAAAACAACTTGTTAGAGCTTCCTTCAAGATGAACAGCAGGATCACCTACTCTATGAAGCCCTCCCTTCCTGTGCCATAAGCACCTCTGGACGTCACTTGCGGTCTCCAACAGCTATTGACTGGCTCTACACAGTACCTGAGAATCGTGGAAAACTCGGAAAACTCCCCTCCCTCCTGACAAGAATGATGCTGGGCACAGACAGCAATCGCTGTCTAATTTCAGATGCCTGGATGGATTACAAAACCACTTGGTAAATGCACAGATGATGTTATAGTTTCTTGTGGGAAATAACACTCCCCTTGTACTGTTCCATGGTCACAGCCTGAAGGGTAAATAGCTGCCAAGTACGGGGAGGACACAGATTGACCTGCTTCTTTGCCCAGTAGATGTAAACTTAGACGTGCCCTCAAGTGCCATGCATTCGGCATCTCCTTCATTACTAAGGATAGTGAAACGGTAACTGCACATAACACACCAGCGTAAACTGAGAAATTCTGATGATATAAAAGTGCGTCTGCCAGGGCAAGGATGGGAGAGCCCTCTGCTTGCAGAGGGGAGACTATTTCTCATATACCTCCTATGTGCAGCTTGCAAACAAGTACTTCCCTTAATAACCTTCCAAACCTCCTTGCCTACAGCCCCAGGTGCTCAGGTCCCAAAAGAAGTCCCCAAAGAGACTCAAGACTTCGACAACCTGCGGTTCCTAGTGTCTAAATAGTAACTGCCATCTTCTGCAGGCTTGGCAACAGGCCTATGAGTCACACGTAGTATAAGATCCATATATAGCTCCACGAACTACACATCTTTCAACTCCCAAGCTGCTGCCAGTGAAGGGAAATTCAAAGCATGTTCCTCTCCCACAGCTTGTGCTGTCATGGGCCAGCCCTGGTGGCAATGGGAAACTGCCACCAAGCCAGGGTTGATATCCTCTCCATCACCCTTGTCTGGAGCAGAGCCAGCAATTTTTTTTTTCTGTTTCTTACTCAGGCTGTCATATGCATTAGTAGCAATTCACTTTGCACATGGAGCTGCAGAAAAATTGCAGCAGGCTTCCTCATCCAATTTGTTAATGTTTTTCCCCTTGAAATCTCTGAGCAGGGCAGATCTACAGGATATGCAACCTAAACGTGCAGCGCTTCAGTTCTCATACTGAAAACAGAACACTTTGACTCTCAAACGTCATGTCAGCCAGCATTACCCAAATATAAAGTGCAGCCCTTCCCAATGAGCAAGCACTGCCTGTTCCTCCCAGCACACCTGCAAACCTCCTGCAGTGCAGATGCTCGCAGGAGGGCAAGAATATTTAGTGCAAATGGAATCAGGTGAAGGATTTTTGCAAGTTTAAAACCACCAGCTCTAATGCATGCTAAATTTCCAGAATTTCAGGTACACTGCTCCATAAAGACACCAAGACAGAGGCATGCACAGAACCGACAAATCCCTAAGCCACAGAGCTCCAACTTGTTCTAAAATGTATAGATTCCTAGAGGTATTTAGGCTGTGTCTCTGTCTCCCAATGTAAATACCTAGTTTTGCTACAAAAACAAGCTGGAATCACTAAGCAGTAAGAATAACTGTCGGTTTCGAAAAATAAAGTCTTTACATGAGTATACACTATTATCATTTGTATCATGTACCACCTCGTCACTGACTGACGATGTACAGCCGCATCCATCTCAGAGGGGTGCAGAAAACTCTGTCCTAGTTTACAGGAGAAAGGATCAACATCATAGGCAACATTAGTATTAATAGCTAACGCACACCACAATAATTATGGACAGAGAGCAATGGCATAGTGCAATGGTTAAAAATTCACCAGATACTTTAAGAGTTCCTTAAGACTCCCTCCTCCTGTATAAACAAGTAACCATATGCAAAAAGAAATGCTTACATATATACATTTTGTTTGGAGTTATCTTGTTTTCTAGTATCTGGAAAGCCATGATAAAGCACCATCGAGTTCTTAGAGTAAGAATATCATTTAAAAATTGCTAAGTATGTCAAGATGCAACAACTCAGCAAGACCATAAACCATACGCTGTATTTCCAAAAGCATGAACATGTCCAACTGTTGGAAGCAACAGTCATACCCCCTCTCTCTGGATGCTGGACACGTCTTCTCACCCCTCCCAAACCACTTTTCAGGTGTCTCAACCTTCTCTGTAGTCAAATAAGACTGAGTCAAGCCTGAGAACTGATAAGAATTAAAGGTTGACTTGGCAAATAAGGTCAATTTTAGCGCAAATCACTTGCTGATCCTACTCACTGTGCTGTACAAGCCCTTGATCCAGGAGAAGGTGAGACACTGGTTTCAGGACACAGGGGATTTATAGCTAGTGATATCCAAGGGGCTACACATCTCAGGAATGTAGTTCCCTGTAAGATGTGAAACCAAATTAATTATTCCAGTTATCTTCAAAGTACTTTATGGAAGCACTGGAAACTATCCTCAATGTGTGTCTACAAATACACATACTTGGATAAAGTCAGGGTGATAAATTAGTTAAAGCTATGTAAGCCACATTTGAAAACAAGGTACAAGTAGATTAAAACAACTTAGATAAATTTAAAGTGTTCTTATTGCCCAGTTATGTACTAAATTTTATGTAAACAATGTTTAAGATACCATAAGCCAATTTTAATCATTCCAATCACTGGATTTAATAATTTTAACAGAATCAGAAAACATTAGTTTTACTTAAACTAAACCATCAAGCCAAAAAATGGGGAAATGCATCACCAGGTATTCTCAGCAACTGGCCAAACACTGGGAAGTTTACTCAGGAAAGCAGCAGGAACCTCAAAACTTTGCTGCTGCTTCAGCAGTCAAGTAGTAAAACCTTTTTGTTTTGGAGAAGGACAAAAAATGTGCTTTTTCTTTGGGGATTATTAAGGATTTCAGGTACTTGGTAAGAAACAGAAGGAAAAAAAATGTAATGACATGTAAAGAAAAGGCAGATAAGCCTGAGCTTCCAGAAATCAGTTCAGAGCACAACTCGACCACATTCTTTACAGTCCAGTATCCTCAGCAGATGGAGAAGTCATACTAGGGTTCACCTGAATTTTCCCAAAACTTTTAATTTACATCACAAAAATCATACTTGAGAGGTCAGCTCACACCGATTTGAAACTGACCGAAGAGCCAAAGGCACAAGGATAAATTCCCTGCGTGAACGTGTAGCGAATGAGAAAGAGGAAGCAAACGGCAGCGCTGCAGGCTCCGTGGTCCAGCAAAGCCTTCGAGGTAGGTGACCAGGCAGAGGTGACAGGCACAAGAGAACCTCGCTCCTGACCAGCAGAGCCCTTGTGCAGCCCGGCACACAACTCACTCTGCTGAGCAGCACAGCGATGAGGACGTTTTAAGGGAAGAATAACTTCAAAATGCAAAGGGCTCATCGCAACGGGGAAGTCTGCGTGGAAGTCCACCTAATGCTGTTGGAGCAGAAGGCCATAAACAAAAGCAGCTCTTTCCTGAAGCAAACTTCACAGGCATGCAAAATGTTTGTTGAAAGTATAACCACCTACATAGCATACTAACACCTTGTCATTGTTAGTCATCAAAGCAAACCCTAATAAACGATGACAGCAGTAGAGAAACTCAAATAATCTCAAAAAAATGAGGAGGCAGAAGATAATTCTTGGTCCACCTCTATGCTAAAACCAGTGTGTACTAAATCCCCTGTATCTCACAGTATAACAGGTCATTGTAAAAGGTGATAGATTCTCTAAGCACTGAAGTTTTAAAAGGTTATTTTCAAAATGAAGTATGGGTGGCCCCAGGAAATACTTTCATTTTTGCTAATACTGTTTTCTAGACTTTCCTGCAAGATCTACAACGATACAAGACAAAAATAACGATCACACATCAGAAAGTCTAGAAATAATTGTACAAAAAGTTACCAAAGTAAATGAAAAGAGGGGGAAGAAAAAGAAATCTGCTCTTTCACTTCTGCAAATATTTGATTTGGGACAGTAGGAGGAAAAGATATTCTGCAGCCAGAGGAACACATCACATGTGCTGCTGATCAGCGTGCCTGCTCTACTGGCTGGAATCGTGAAGGAGAACAGGGAAATGTCCGAGTTCCAGAAAATTTACATTAAGGGCTCGACAACAAACCTCCAGCGAAAGCAGCTGTGGCAGCTGAAGATGTTGGTGCCCCAGCTGGTCCCTGCAGCCCTCTGCCCTAACAGCTGGCAGGAAGGAAACGCTGCCGTGTCCCATCGCTGCAGTGGAGGACAAGGACGAGCAGGTACGAGACACATCTCTTCAGACACTGCTACAGGGAACAAGAAGCTTTTGCAAAGGGGCAGAGCAGACAACCAGGGACAGCAACATGGGAAAGTTCCACTGCCAAGTGGGCCACACATTGTCCATTGAGGTCCCACATTTACGGATTAAGAGGACTGCCTACCCCAGCAAAAAGCCATGGTTGTAAGAAGAGACAAAATTAATGCGAATACACTAGCTTAATTCTATCAGGCCGGTGGCTGTTTTTGTTCTGGATTTTGTTTCCTCTGAATACAGCAGCACTCACAGGAAGGGTTATATCAGTGTAACTGTTAAAACTTTCCTGAGCAGACAAGCTCAAATTAAGAAGGCTGTCAGACAACCTTCCACCCCACACACATCTTAAAAATCTGGAATTGTGTTTTGAAGGGATTTCAGAGAAAACCCTATACCACATGCAAGGTCAGAGGGAAACAGTGCAAGAAAGGGCAACAACTAGGACCCAAGCCAAGCCAAGAGAATTACGGTTCCCATGAGAATCCAAACAGTCCACGGAGTCACGGGAAGTCGCTGAATATAGAACTAGAATCAGCAGAATTTACTGGCACCGAGCGGCATCCAGAAGCTGCGACTAGCGGAAGGCTACCCGCAAACTAGTTGCCAGGAGTGGATTGCAGCCTCCCGTCCCAGAATTGGAAAAGATTTCTCAGTAATCCCACTAAATACTCTGCGAGTCTGGCTGGACGTCCTTTATACATCTATTTAAGGGCCCCACGTGACACAGGCTGCCTGCCTGGCCCCTCCCCGAGAGGGCAAACAAAACCGCTCCAGAGGAGATTCCAGCAGGGATTTCAAAGGCAGACGTTGCATCAGCCAGGTGTACAGGAAGCCGCCGAGATAAAGCGCCTATTTACTGAGGGGCTCTCAGAGCGCGGCGGCCTCAGGAATCCTGGGGATAGGAGGACAGGAAGGAGGGAGATGCGTCGCACACAGAACAAGCTTCATGGGCTTCAGAAAGCCTTTGTACGAGGGCTCCGGGCCTGGCCTTTCTCCCAGGGATGATGCAACACTAAGGAACAGGGGCTGAGCCAGAGAAAACTATTCACCGGCTCCGCAGATGGCAACGCGGCCAAGGATCTTGGATCAAAACACTCCCAGGCCAATCCAAACACAGCGAGGCCCCCTGGCCTCCCTCCCCTCTCCCCGCCCGGATTTCGGGAATCCTCCATTTCACACTGTCGCCTCTCACTCCTCCTGTAACCGGGGCTTGGGAAAGAAACAGGGACCCTGCGGCAGCAAGGAAGACGCAAAAGACCCGCGGGAAGGCCTGCAAAGCCCCCGCTCGCGCCTCGACCGGCTGCAGAGCGGAGCCAAGGCAGAGCCCGAGCTCCCGTCCAAAGCCTGCGAACTCCCAGCGCTGCCTCTCGCTGCGAGCGCTGCCTGCCAGCGCAAGCCCCAACTCCCCAAACACGTAGGGCAGCCCGCGCCGCGCGCAGGAACCGGCACGGCGCGCCGGGAGCCGGCGCGGGCAGCCATGGCAACACAGCACAGTGTGGCAATTATGGAGCCGCAGCGGAGGGCCCATCTCGCTTCCCATTATAAGGCTCGTTTTGACCCTCCCCCAGCAAACGGGGGCCTTTTCAGCCCCAGGCTGGGCTCCCTGGTTGGCAAGCGGCAATTTCGCGCTGCTGCACCTGGACTGGGGCTCATGCAAACGCACCCGGCCTCGGACGGGAAGAAAGTCCAGCTAAACCTGCTGCTTATGTAACGCTCTCGCGCCGCGTCCCAACAAACCACCATTTAACACATTTCAAGTGGGAAACTCAGCCTAAAATACCTATATTATATATATATGTATATCTGCAAGCTGCACTGTACATGGAATGAGGCATTCCAATCCATTTACTAGCTAAGCTATGTAATCACTGAGAAGCATTAAAATCCAGTGAATTTTACATGGTTAATAAGGAGCTCAGGAAAGATTTCAGAAATCTCCCAGCACTCTGATGGGCTTTAAAGCTCAGACTGTAACACTGCCCTAACACAGCCCTCTTTCAGTGCCATCTTAGTGCAAAACACCAGATTCCTGCTCTTTCCCAGCTCCCAGGAGCACTGCAGCATACCTAGGTCATGGGCAATGCTCCTGGGATCCTAGGAAATTTCCCTTTTCCTGCAGATCTACTTTCCATAGGACCAAAGGATACTAGAAAGCAAACAGAGCCAGTGGTGTGCTATGAAGGCCCAGTTTCTTCTTCCACCTCAAACTCTGAAGCTTCTTCTAGCCACTTGCTAATGATAAATTCTGTTCATAGGATTTTCATGTGTGTACTTGTTCCAGTTTTTGGCTTATTTGTATCTCATGTATTTGTAGTTTGGCACTGATCCCGAAATACAGGTATTAGCCACACAGGAGCATGACGTGCCCTTACTCTGACACGCACACTGGAGGCTCACCCACTTGCATCAGCAATATCTCAGCAGTCGGAGTTACAGAACAAGTCATTAACCAACAACATACTCGACAAATAAGCTTTAAAACTGACAAAATTCTGGTAAAACAAAATAATCAAAACCTTGTTCTCAAAACCACATATATGAAAGGTGACACTTACTAGCAAAGCTACCAATATGAACCCTGTATAAGCACAACTGCTGACACGAACAGCAAAGCTCAGGGTGCAGACAGTGCTACAAACCACACTCACTTTCTTTGTTTGCTCATTTTTATTAATAAAAAGCAGATAATCAAGTTGAACGTATTTTCAAAGTAAATGCAGATGATCAATATCAGCAGTCATAAAGCTGCAATCAGCAAGCATACACAGAAGAAACTTGAAATAAATTTACTCCTGCTTACATGCAGATAAATCATAATTTCTACTGTTGAAGGGAGCTTCTCTCCGAGGAAGGAAAGCTACTGACCACCTTAGCTACATGCAAGTGGTTAACTCAGGAGTACTGAATTCACAGGGCTGGCTAAGGGTGCTAGTTACAGAGCTCACACTACAGCAATGCTGCAAAAATACTTCTGTAACATCGATAGTGAAATCGATGAATTCGATATTCAAAAGTGTTCTCATATGAGAAGCATAATATATTGAGGATGTTTTAATTATTGGTCATCTCAAATACAAGTAAGTACATCTATGTACGATCACACAGGGAAATTTGTTATGGGATTTTACATCTTAGTTTGAAATTTAATGGTTAATGCTGAAGGAAATATTGAGAGCCCTTCTCTGTCTGAGGGAACACAGGTCACCATCTCCCTCAGTCCCTGATGGGGAAAGGGGGACAATGACACACACACCCCACCGGAGATGAAAGATAAGCAGGGGGGCTTTACTGCTAATTCTTTGCAACCTCTGCTGTGTGTAGTACTTTCTGAGAGCAGCTTTAAGATGGATGAGGCTGGGGGGACGCAGTAAGTGGCAGAGGTGGCATTAGATCGTGGAGCTGGAGACCTCTGCTTCACACTGTGCAGCGCCCCATGCATTTCTGACATCTACTAAGATGCTGGCCTTAAGGAAGCTTGTAGCTGCTAGACAACCTCTTTCCCACTTAAGAAATAGCTCAATCTGCGTGAGAAATCAATAGGGGCAAGGTGCAAAACCCGCCCTTGTCTTTCTCGGGGCACAGAAGCATTTCCTGCTCTTGGCTTCCTGGCTGGGAGATGACAGCGCCGACGCTCCTCCCTTGCAGGAGCAGGAGCGGGCCAGGAAGGTGGCCCGGCTGCAGGAGGTGACACAGGCTGTCCGGGTCGCGGGGTCCTGCCACGCCGAGCTGACCCGCGGCGCTGCACGAGCAGCGGCTTCCAAGCACTGCTGCAAGGGCGTTTCGGAGCTCCACGCGCCTCCAAAGGTGCCCGAACCCCCGTAATTCCCCGAAACGCAGATACCCAACAGCCACCAAGGGAGGGGTGCAGGGACCAACAAAGCTAGAAAATACGAGCATCGTGTGGGGCAATTACTGACCTGAGTCAGTCCATCTCACAGGTGAATTTACAAAGCAAGGGAGGAGCCGAGGCCCTGCAGTACTGCCATTTGAACAGCACAACAAACAGCAGCAAAAGTGCCAGAACACTGCTTTTCACAACTATTTAACATGGTTTCAGACATGAATAAGCTTTCAGATCAAGCTTAGTTAACTAGAGAGGCCGCTCATACCCTACGTTAATTTAAGAATGCAACCTAGCCGGAGAGCTTGTGCTTGTTTTGCCTTTCAGAGGAACTGTAATATGTAGCAATTGTGCAATTTTTTTTAAACACAGTTTCTAAAAAAAGGATGAAAAAGATGTACAGACTCCTGCTGTGGGCAAGCGGAATCCAGAAGCGCTCATCTGGATACAGTGCCTGTACAGTTACATCAGGGCCTTGCTGTAGAGGCTTTCAGAACGCCTTAACCGTATCTTACGCATCTCTCCCATACTGCGCTGCTTCGGAAGAGAGTTCCAAAGATGCAAGGCACAGAGCATTACATTTCAGAGTTCCCTTCGCATCTTATAAGTCTTCTGCAAGGCAGTAGGCTGTCACCAGGTTAACTCTTTCTCCTCACAATTAATCTTGACTTCATGACCTTGCATTTGACAGTAAGCGCATGTATGTGAACAGGCTCCAGCGGATTACTGCATGAAATGTTCAAAGGTTGATAAATTCCAGTAGCAGGAAAGGACCATAACTGTCAAAAAATTCAATGCATCTTCTCCAAAAGGAAATGTGGGCCTATTTTGAAGACTTAAGATGAATGTTCATTCCTTCCTTTTCCCTGTAAATCATTCCAACATTTAATTACCATCATTACTATGAAACTATTTCAAGACTGAATTTGCCCAACTTCAGTTGATATTGCTACCCTTTTGTCAGCAAACCACCTTGCAATGGGAGGAATTCACAAGTTTTATTGAGATGTGGCAAAACACCGCTCTCTAAATATACTTTATCATCTCACTACTGTTCATGTCTGATGAGATCTTTAACGAATACTTTATGCTATCCACTAAGTGGCTGTAAATTTAGAGTTGATTCCTCTCCACAACTCTCCCTAGGGCCAAGTGCGTGCGTTCAAAGTTACAACCCCAGACGTTTTAGTTCTGCACTATTAATTTTCTCCTGCACAATTCTTGCTAGATTCAGAACGGATTTTGTCTTCTTCCTTGCCTCTCCTCAAAACAAATACAGCCCCCATGCCCACCATACCCCATCCAATTTCCACACAAGCACAGAATAATTCAGGTCGGAGGACACCTGGTCCAAACACCCCTCTTCCCTAAAGCGCTAAAGCAGGGCCAGGCTGGATCTCCATGCTCAGAGTTTTGCCCATTTCTTCTCTAGCACCACTAAGAGTATTTGAATAACTATGCATTTAAAGGCCCAAAATCATCTACAGGTGATCTGACTTTCCACCTAACAGGATTGAAAAAATCTCACCTAAGTCATTTCTATCCCAGTGCAGCTTATAAATGAACTAGCCCATGTTTGCCCAGACCAGCACAGGGTTTCCCACGGTTCTCTTGGAAAATGTAAAATTATGTAACACACTGTGGTGTAGAGGTCCCAAAGCAGCAACCCAAGACATGACATTTTCACAACCAGAGTACATTTCACAGTTTTTAAATGAAAATAGCACAGGGCTTTTCCGAAACTTTACCCGACACTTTCTCGGAAACATTTGGAGGATGCTGCAGAGCACCCAAGTGAAGCTCCAGCTCTAACTGCACCTCCAAGGGAGACTCCTTCTCTACTGCACAAGTAGCATAAACTGCTGCACCAAAATTAGGGATGTTACCCCGGAGCCTGGGGTCCTCTCACCTTCTATTCACCCCTAAGCATCGACCTGTGGCCCTGCGAGATGAACAAAACCTTCAGCCTCATGTTTCACTCCTGACCGGGGTTCTCAGTGTCCTGTTCCCTGCCGACAGGGAGGAAGCTCTTTAAACCTGGAACAGAATCCCCCCCAAATCCCACTGCATGAGTAAACCAGCCTTGACAGCACGATGGAATAAATTTCAGGAAAATGAACGCGCTCTCGAGAAGACGGGTGGCCTGTTGCAGCTTCACGTAAGCACAACAGCCTCTGGATTGGGGCCATGGGGAGGAAGATGTTCAGCTGTTTAGACTGGATGCCTTGGGTGCGAGACGGGAGATGACTACATCACAGCTAGACGGGCTTCAGCTGTAACAAAACGTTATGTTCTAGAACAGAACTACAAACTCTGCCCTTCAGGCCAGCACTTCCTAGTCTGCACCATTCCTCCTTTCCCCTTCAAACACTAGCAAGGGCTCCGAATTCTCCCTAAAACAAAATACTAACCAGAGAATATTCAGATCATCACTCTCTACCCAAGAGAAATTTCACATCCCCCTGTCATTTTAGGATTAATTTGATTTTGTCAGTATGGAAAGGTTGAGAACTATCAAAATCTCAGCTGTGTAACAATCAGATAGGAGACTATTAAAAAAAAAAAAAAGAGTAAAATAGTGAAAAACAAAACCCGACCTTCCTGAATAATGTAATTCGACTTTGCATGCACTAAGCATCCACGGTTTGTCAGTTTTGACTCTGAAAGCTCCTTCCTATAGGTTATCAGTCTGATGATGGCAAATCAGCAGCAAAACTCTCCTTAAGCTGCACAATCTTGCAGCATTGCCATGGTCGCACAAACAGGGAAAATATCAGTTCTCACTACAAGTCTCCCCATAACAACTCCCAGTAGCAATGGCACCGTTTTACTACACCTATGTAAGAAGCTAAAGGTATACGCAGAAGCAACACAGCATTGGCTAATGGAATTCAAATCTGTAAGCGAGGTAAGAGTGAGGACTGATATGGGTGAGAACTATCTAAAAGTCTAAAAGAGGCTATTTGCACCACTAAATGTGGAGCAAAGAAATCCATCTTCTATCTTCGCACCATTGATAAGATGCCTTGTGCAAGCTGATTGCTTCCTTTGAGCCTTAATCTTCCTATCAGTAAAATCAGAGTGACACTTCTAAGATACCATATAGTCTATTGAGCCAGGCAAGTGAAAGCTAGAGCTAAATCAATAGATTTAGCCATTACAACAACGACACAAAGTGCCCTCAGAATACTGCAGCTGGGACTTCTGGGTTGGGGGAAATAATAATAAAAATAAATAAATGTAACAGAAGGCACTAGAAATCCAAATGCAGCTCATAAGAGGACATGAAAACCAACCTCGCCTTTCACGGTGGCAATTCCACTTTAACTTCACATTTGCAACAGGTTGGAAGCCCACACAGGCATCCCAGCAGACAGCAGCAATCTTCCAACACACGGGGATCATCAGCTCAACTTGAAAGGTTTTAAAACCTATCTAGTTAAGCCAATACAACTTCTCATCGAGAAAAATCTAAATAAAACCTTCTCAGTACTAACAGAACCCCACAACAATTCCCATAACTCAAGACACATTTTTATATTTTAAACCCACATACTACCTTGTAAAAAACCCTTTTCTTAGCAACTTGGGTAATTTTATTTTACAAAAAAAAAGAGTTTCTATCACTTTCAAATAAGTATCAAGGCCGTTTATTCCCTCTCTCACAATTTTGTCTTCATGTAAAACTGAAATATGAGAATTCCTTCAAAACACTGTCCCAACACTAACTCTCCTGGGAACAGTCTATTTTATTATCACTCTGGAAAGAGGGCGAAACCTTCAACTTTGACACGAGAGGAGCGACAGCAACTAGAAACTTTTGCTCACAAGAACAGTTTGCTCCTAAATCATCCCAATTCATCTCCAGTGTGTGATACAGCAAAGCCAGAATTTTCAGCTGAAGTATTTTACACTAAGGATCCTTGCTGCATCTTTATACAGGTCTTTGAAAATCAGGGCAGTTGCATCAACATCTGGATCAGCCATTTGATTTTTCCTGCTTAGTCAAGATACCCTTTCTTCGTGTGCAATTCCAGTGAATTTCTGCTGATTGCAGTTTCAAACAGTTCTAATCTGTATCCAAAAAGGCCTAACGACAGCATGTTCCAGCACATACTCACACTTTCAGAATGCGTTAGCACTTTATTTTTCATTAAAATATTACTGCTATCAGCTTATATAAGGACTAGAAATACAGGCGTATGAAATAGTAAAATTAGTATGCACTGCAATTCCTGTTGCATTTCCTGGTAGTATAAGAAAAACTATTTCGCAATGGAAGATTTTTTCATGTAGTGAGTTTTTATGAAGGACATTCTAAATTTGCAGTGGCTTGGGAGAATCCACCAAATGGGGGGCTTCTCCAGGCAGGTGCAAGAATATTTGTGTTCCAACTGAAGATGTCCTGCTGACCCTCAGAACGCTTCGGGAGCGTTGAGGAAGAGCAACAGGCACCACTTCTCCGCCTCACAACAGGTGAGATTTCTTGCTTGCAGGAGGTAACATTCACACCCAACATCATTTTTTTTTTGCACAGCAACAGGCGTTTGGAGATGTCATGACATGTTGCCATTTAAATAATTTTATTCAAACTGAACTTGCCAAAATTACCAGAGCAAACGGCTTAAGTGCGTGAGAAACTAAAAGCCTCAGCATACGCCGAGATGGAGCAACAGGATTGGAAGGATACGGACGACAGCTCTATTTCAAATGCGAGTTGCTATGACTAAGTTTTACATATTCAAGAAACGGGCTTCGAGTTTCCACTCCAACTAGCCTTGGCCCATTTAAGTTTCTGCAATGTTCCAGTCTTGTTCCCATATGTACAGTGAACTTCCCATTACCAGGTAAAAAGGATAATGAACATTTTGATGAACATTTTGTGATGCCTTTTTTAATATATAACACAAAATTGCAATAGTCACATACCAATTAATATTTTATCATTTTCCAAAATGTACACCACTAACTCACTGCTATACTCCTGCAAAAATACACTAAAAAATGTTAATTTAAAACAAAATTAAGCACCATGATTTAGTGATAACACTGCTCAAACACCACAAAAAAGGGCCAATATTAAAGCTTAATTCTGACCACCTTAGTGAGGAAACAAAAATTGGTGAAGGGCAAACTAGCAAGTTTCAGTGAGGGATCTCTAGACTTGTCTGAATAAAATCCTTCACATGCAGCAACCAAGGGCATCAACCCGCAGCACAGCATAGATGTCAGGGCAGCTCCTGGGTGGATGTGTGTGGAAGACAGTAGCTCTCTTTCCTTCAAAAGAAGAGTGTGAAGTTACATGGGACAGCTTGAGCTGGCCACAAAACATGCGGCCACCAAACAGCAGAGACCCTGAGCCCCTTCCCCGTTCCCCTTCGCATCTGCTGCGCTTCCACCCATACGTTCTCCCCTGTGTATTCTGGGAGGGCTATGGAAGCTTGGTAGGTACTTTGTGAGCCAGTTCAAATCACTTCCTTGGCAAAAAAAAAAAAAAAAAAAAAGAAAGGAAACCCTTTCTGCTAGGTTTGCAAGCAGAATCAGCACGGAAAAGGATCCCAAGGAGACCCAGCACTGACGTGATAGATCTCTCTGCAGGGTGGGAGAGGAAGGGGGGCCAGAGCTTCCCCACGGAGCAGCAGCGCCGTGCGATCTGCTCAGCTGTCTCATGCAGCTTCACCCGGAGTAACCCCGCGCGCGGGGCGCAGTTCTGCATAGTTTCAAGCTGACTTCAGCTGGCACGGCCTCCGCGCAGCCTCCCCAGCGCCGCTGCCTCCTCGGCCCGCGCCGAGGCGGCTCAGGGAGAAGCCAGCACAAAACTCAGACTTCCAAAAATGACACAGGCCCGTTCCAAGCCAGGGAGCCTTCCCGAGCAGTTCACTGCAGGGGCAGACATGTGCCACGGAGCTGTGCAAAGAACAGCGCGGCACAACTGCCCGCTCCAGTTCTCATACCCAGGCAAACCCCAAGGTGCACATGAGAACTGCACAACAAAGCGAGTCTGCAGCAAGCTCGGGACCCGACTTCCACGCCAAAGCAACCTCATTCCACAGCCGCCTCCAGGCCATCTTCATGCCCAGCGCCCTTGAAATTCATGAAACTGCAACAGGAACCTTGACTCAGAAATCACTTCTCCTCTCCAGTTAACCAGATCCTACTCAGCTTGATCCAGCAGTTCTCTCTTCTTCAGAAGTTCACCTTGGCTGTTCCTGCAGGAAAGTTCCAGATCTCGCTGCTGTGGCAAAAGTTAATCCACAGCCATATTACTGAAAGCATTCTTGCAGCACGACTATAAATTATCTGAACCTAATGCCACCAATAAACAGGAAATAATTTGTTTTGGTGTCTTTAAGTTACCGGCCACATGGATTTAAAAGGTTTGTACATTCTTGCACTAATTTAAACAGACTACAAGTATTTATAAATTGATACTGCAGTTCAGGTTGAGACATGCCCACTATTTTAAGTGTTTCATGCTGAATCCCCAGGGCACTTAGTTTCCTAAATCAGTAGCTCTCAGCCTTTTTCCAACCTTTCTCAACCTTCTTCTTGTTTACTTTCCTTCCTACAAGCAAGGATACCGCCCCATTTCTCCACTCTCTCCTGCACAAATCATTTTAGAACTGCTGATTCGGGAGCAGCTTCCCCACAGGCTTCCCGATGGGGTGCAACTGCTCGCGAGTGACTCAGAGCTTTGCCAGAAGACGCGGCTTGGACAGGAGCAGAGCCAGGAAGAAACACTCCTCTGCTCCTGTTGTTCTCAGCACTACCTGGCTGGAGGTGCAATGAGAAGACTCGCTCTTCCCAGGCCCAATCTCCTCCCAGCCATCTCCTCTGTATCCCTCTTCCATGCCAAACAGAGCGGTCTTAAGCGGTCTTCCTTAGCCGAGTGTTTTCATGTAATACAATTCTCAAGTAAAAGCAAAGAACAGCCACTGCCCAACTAGCCTCATGATACAAAGTCTGCACAAAACCTGCATTATTTGATCCTGTCAGACGGAAACTCGAAGCTCCATCTTAGCTTTGCATATTTTTTTAAACTGAATCATCATCAGGTATGTTCTGTTAAGAAGCTTCGTGATGTGGTCTCAGACTCATTCCCTCTCAACGACTTGCATTTCAAACTGGTTTGCTTCAAAGCCAAGAGGATTTTTCTTAGTATGGGAACTACAAACTCCTTCTGTTGCTTAACACTGGCTTAACAGCTGAACAGTTCTGTCTTGGGGATCAACAAGGCTGCAGAAGAAAACCCAGTTCAATATCAGGGAGTGGTAGGAGCTCTGCAAGGACAACAGGAATAGGCCTGAGTCAGTATATGAGCAGCTACCAGAAACATGCAATATCTTATTTCCAATGTTAATGCGATTGCAATTTTAATCACATTCTAAATATGAACACATCAAAAACACTGCCACTTTTCCACTTTAAAGCCACTTTGAATTACTTCAGGGCTGAAAGATTGTTTTTAAAACTAACATTTTGCCAAAAGGCTGCTAGTAAGTGGAAAGAAAAAAAAAAAAAAAAAAAAAGGCAGCTAATTTAGAATTGGTTGAATAAGCAAAAAAGTTTGCTAGTTTGCTGCCTTAAAAACTGCACAGACCTGCCTGCATAGGACACCTCCAATGATAAACATAGGCCTTCCACGACCCTCAGGGAAGAACACAATATCTGGCTATGTTATCAAGCTTATAAGCATTAAACTTCAGCAAAGCAAAGGATCAATTTTTAAACCCTCTTCCAAAAGGCAGATTCCTAATTTACTCAGTATCACTCTTCTACGTTCCTCCCCGTTCAGTCCCACTTTTCCTGGCATTTGGGGAATAACAGACTGTTAGATTCCTGACCATAAAAGACACTATTTCTCAAGCTCGCTAAAGGCTTGCCAATCATTCAAACTTCCAACAAGTTGTCCAAAGTTTTCCCACCTTGAAGCACGCTGCTATACTTTTCTGAATGGTTCCCACATTGCTCAAATAACTTATTTTCCTCCTGTCAAGCCACCAAAGAAACAAAGTAACCATGAAGACTTCTCTTCCTCATATTTATTATTTAAAATATAATTTGTGTGCATTCTACTGTTCGTGATCATTAAATCCGATTTGAATGTGTAAAGTTGCAGATTCACAATTTAAACAGCTACAGTGACACTTCCGTGGGGTCTCTGGCAACAAAAACTAGTGTTAAGATTATTATTCATTACAAAACTCTCCTTTTGGGCTGCAGCTTTTCAGGCTTGGACTCATCAGTTAGCTGAAGTGAGGGAAAAATCCCTTCTGCTATTTTTGTTACAGGAAAATAATACTCCACGACTGGCTTAAAGATGGGGGGGGAGGAGAGGATGAACAAGAATCTTCTGATCTGTCGTGTAGCTCATCTTCTGAGACAAAGGGCATCTTTGCTAATTATAGAAAAAAATTAAACCAGGAGCAGTTGAAAAACTGTTTCCCAGGCTGCTCAGTGGGCATTAGCCACGATTCCAGCAGCTTAGCAAGTCCCACCCCTTTGCGAGCGCGGCGGGGAGGCCAGGAGAACTGCACATTCTCCCTGCTCAGCAGGGACAGGGGCCGCCGCTTGGATGGTTTGCTGCAGAAAACTGGAAAACTGCCACCAAAAGAGCAGATCCTGTTAAATGAAAGTAATAATTTTTAAAAAAAATCCCAGGAACTTCAGTAAGGAATTGAAAAAAATGAAAAAGGGAGAAATTCTGCTCCTGTAATTTCAAGATGTTGAACTCCTGCTGCATTACAATCTGGGGCAATTTCCCCTCTCCTCGGCAAGCAAATTAAGCCAAAGACTTAGGTTAACATAGATTTCTACTATGAATTAACTCTTGCCACAGCTCATTCAGGTAGGCCAAAGACTGACTTTAAAATTGGTGAGAGTTACAACAACCGTAGCTGCCTTATTTTTTTGGAAAAGCAAATAAAACAACCTAAATTGACAAATATAATGCAATGATACTTATTTTACCATCAAATAGCAGCCTAACTTCCATACTTGCAACTAAAATTTCATATTTCCCATGCTATAGCTTGAGGCATATATTTTCATACTTTCAGTTGAAGTACTATTACTATATCATCCACAAAAAAAACTTTCTTATCACAAGTTCTCTTATACACCAAAAATAACACAAGATTTCATTGGCAAAGTTTCTAGGTTACATTCACAAGCAGTACCAGAGTAAGAATACAAATGTGCAGTAATATAGTAATACTGCCATGAAAACAATGACTTTTGAATTTTCAAATCTCTGAGCACTCATTATGTTTGTTCTACTACTGCCAGAAGAGATAGAAACATTTTTATTTCATCACATCATTCAAAACAAGTTTGTAAAAGTTTGCTCTGTCCAAAAGGGGGGAAAACACAGGGCAGTCAGACTATATAAGTTACATTACCAGGATATTACACATTGAGCTTAATCCTCCCTTCTGTGCTTTGCACCTGAGATTTTAAAACAAAAATGCTTTTCCATTTCATAGAACACTTGGGAAACTTAAACCAGCTCCCCCAACCAAAAAAGAAGCCCAAAAGCACAAACTTTTGAGAGAGATCCCATTCAACAGCAAGAGATCTCATTCAACAGCATCTCTTCTCTTTGACTTACCACTTCTCAAAATAAGAACCGTCTGTAACTGAGCACTCTTTCTAAAAAGGAAATTAAATGTACGTGAGATTTCACCACCCCATCTTGGGCTATAACCTCAGATAACACTAACTAAGGAATATTGCACGCAGGTCACTTGGGCTATGCAGTAAAATGAAAAGCCAGGGCCTTGTCAAAGCCATGTCAGCTCCAGGACGCAAGGCACCAAATCCATTCCCCATTACCACGTACAGAGATATTGGAAACGCTGCACAGGGACTGTAAACAAAGACTAAGGGGCAGGGGAAATCACTTGCTGTATTTTACTAGAGAGCAGATGCCAGGTTTATTCCCTCACAAACCCTGCGCTCTTGGCTGCTGTCATCTTGCTCTCTGCTCCTGAGCAGAGACCACGTTCTGCTGCAGAGGTGGCTGCATTTTTGGTGCGTTAAAAGTCACTCACTCACCCTGCCTGCTGAAATGACCTGGGCGCTGCAGCTTCTCACGTACAAGCTACTACTCAAGCTTTGCATCTAGAGCAGTACTGCTGCCTGCCAAGGGAATTTGGGAGCATAGTTTAATCTCCTTCATATTATTCTGATCCTGTAATTTTTGCTTCCCAGGAGTAGTAATTGAGTTTGATAGCCCAGGCCAGGAATCAACAGGGAGCAGGAAGAGGGGTCTCTTTTAGGCATTAGTTGACAAAGGCGGCAGCTATTTTCTATACCAATATATTTTCCTTTCACATGCTGCATACCTTAACCAGCAGTTTTTAGTTAAATGTTCTTAAACAAACGCACTGGCAGACGCCGATAGCTTCAATTCAACAAAACGGTATCATACAGACAGTGTCAAATGGTTAGTTAAGCAGATAAGAAAGGCCCTGGTTCTCCCTTAAAATAAATAAATAAATAAGGAAGCTACTGCACTGGAGCAGACGGAGCGTGGATAGGAGCTGGCAGATTCCACAATACATAGTCACGTCAAAATGGCCTCCTGCAAACTGTTCCTTCATTAGGCACTTGAGTCAACCGAGAGAGGAGCCTTCCACGCTATTCACAGGACGTTTCACCCCCGTGCTCCGCAGCAGAGCAGCATTTGCTGCACATTTTGAGCACGCAAACATCGGCAGAGGGTAGATTTTTGCTCCGTGCCCAGCACCAGAGGAAAAATTCCTCTAGCTGCGCTCGGTTTCCAGTCGCAAAGTTGAGCCGGGCCATTATTTTGACTGTTCCCTAGCCTGTGAATGGAAAATCCCTCCTCAGCACTAGCAGGCTGGTGTCTGCTGCACACACCCACCGCACACAGCAGAAATTCCAGTCAATAAGGCGAGAGGGGCCCAGCCGATGGAAGGGGAGGAAGGAGACATACAAACAATAAGGAAAGCATCTGGCTCGGTTACTGGCTGGAAAGGAGACTGGAGTTGAAACGAGACAGGGCTGCAGCGAAACAGAAAGATCCTATCAATTCTCACCGTCCTAGTTTTCACAGACCAAGATATCGAGGGAAAAAAAAAAAAAAAAAAAAAAAAGGACCTAGGGGTTTCTAGTCACCGAATCTCAGGTAACACCAATAAAGAATGGAAAAGAAACCCAGCTGGTCGGTTTTTAGGACTCGAACATACACTCCCGTACTTTAGCAGTGCGGAAAGGGACCCACACGCCCAGCCGCCTCCTCCCAGGGCGCTAATGGAGGCGGCTCCGCGTCCTTCCCTGGAGAGCGCGGCCAAGTCCGCCCGAGCTCCTCTCATGGCAACGGGAGCTGCGGCGCCAGCAGCAGCTGCTGTCACCGCCTGCGCCGCGACGCCCTCCCCGCGTCCCCCCGCGAGCGCGGAGCGGAGCTGCCGGCGAGAGGACTTCCTGGGTCAACCACAAGGGAAGGGGGGGAAAAAAGCAGGAGAAATCCCAATATTCCCTATATAGCAACGCGGGGAATCCCCTCTTGCTAGGGGAGAAGTGGGAAATTCTCGCTGTCCTCGCGGGCTGGGCCGCATGGCAGTCGCACCCGCTGCAGGAGTGGCTGGGGGAGGGGGAGATCGCCTGAAACGCGCCCGGTGCCAAGGAGCGGCCCCGGTACCGAGCGGCGGGAGGCGGGAGACGGAGGCAGCGCCGCGCTGGGGCCGCCGGAGCGGCGCGGGCAGCGATGCCCTTTAAAGGAGCGCCCGAGCCGCAAGAAAGCGGCGGAACGGGGGCCCCGGCGGCGGCGCGAGGCGCCGAGCCCGGCGGCCGGGCCAAGGACAGCGCGGGCTGCCGTGACCTTGCCGGGCCGGGGCAGCGACGCCGCGGGCCCCCCCGGCGGGGCCGCGCGCGGCACCATGAGAAAGCAGAAAATGCGGCCGAGCGCCCGCGCCGGCCGCCCTCTCCCGCCTCCAGCTCGTGGGACAAAAAGGCCGGCGCGGCGGACGCGGCCCCGCGGGGGCTCCCGCCGGTGCTCGCCGCCGCCCGCCACCCCGGACCCGGCCGCGGGCACCGCCATGATGGTCCGCGCCGCGCCGGGCCTCCCCGCGCAGCGCCGCCCCCCGCGCAGCGCCGCCAGCCCCGGCCGCCCCGCGGGTTTCCCGCCCTGCCGGCGCCCCCCGTGCCGCCCGTACCTGGCCGGCCCCGTTCGCCGGGCCCCCGCGCGGCACTAGGCCCGGCTGCGCGCCACGGCGTGTCCTGGGCGGCCGCGGGAGCGAGCCCCTCGGCGGCGGCCACGGCGCCAGCCCCCTCCCCCCCGGCGGCGGCGGCGGCGTCTCCCCAGGCCGGGCGGAAACGGCACTAGGCGCACGGGGATCCCCGGCGCCGGCGCCAGGGGCGCCCCGGGCACGCCCACCCGCGCTGCCCGTTGGCTGCCGCGCCGCCAAGCCCCGCCCCCCCGCGCGCGCCGCCGGCGCCACGCCCCGCCCGCCCGCACTTGCCATTGGCCGCCGCGGCGGCGGGCCGCGCCTGTGCCGCCTCCCCATTGGTCTCCGCGCGCCCGCCCCGCCGCTCGCCCCACGGTCGCGGCTCCCCATTGGCGCGCGGGGCTGCCGCTCGAACGCGGCGCCGCGGGGCGGGGCCTGCCGGCCGAGCCGCGCTACGTGCCGAGGGGCGTGGCCGCCGCTCGCCCCGCCCCCGCCGCGGCGCGCGGGTATCTCCCGCCTCGGGCCACGTGGCAGGGCGAAGGGGGCGGTGCGCGCGGCCGGGATTCCTGCGCGGCCGCCGCGCATGCGTGTTCTGGCCGCGGCGGGGCGGCGGGGCCGCGCGGCGCATGCGCGGGGCGGCGGGCGCGGGGCCTGCCGCTCGGCACGTCCGCGCCGCGGGGCGGGTGGGGGAGGCGGGGAGCGCGGCCCGGGCCGCGCCGCCTCCCTGCGGGGCTTCCCGGGGCGCGCGCGGCCTCCTCCCCGCTGGCAGCGGCTCTGCCCGTGGCGTAGCGCTGCCCGGAGCTCGCCGCGCGCTTCCCGCGGGGCCTCTCGTGCACACCGAGAGAATAAAGATCAAAGGGAAAACGCAGCTGCCGAGCGCGCGGCGGGGCTTGCAGCTTGTGGGGCTGCTGGTCCCTGAGGGCCACGCGAAGGCCACAGGCCCTTTCCGAGCAGCCCCAGCCCTGCAAGCGTGAGACAGCAGGGCGCTCATGGAAAGCCAGCCAGCCCCAAGCTCCTGGGGAAGGAGCCTGTGGCACCAGCTCAGGCCCTTCTGGGTACCGATAGCTGTTACAAAACCTGCCCGTTGTGGCTGTTCCCACGCAGCGCGTGCCCATGACTGATTGGCAAGGATGTCTCTCCAAAGCCCTCATTCGGGCACTGCATCCTCCCTATCCAGTGGTCACAACCGGGTTAAGCATCACAGACTGCAAGTTGGCGTCCTGCTGTCTGTGAGGAAAACGTGAATTTTGAGCGTTTTGCGATGAAGCCCAGTCACAGTTGGAAAGCAAAGTGCTTCCCTGCCCTTCGCTTAAAGTGCATACAAACCCTGGCAATTAGAGGATACTAGTGGCTAGTTTCAATTAATGCTACTAATAAACTGCAAGTTTACTGTGAAATGTAGTTCAACAGAAGCAAAGTTAGCGCATATGTACAGGGAGGGAAAACAACAACCCCCAGCAGGCTCTAACACTGATCAGTATTGCACAAAGGTAGAAGCTGCAGCAATCAGTCCAACTCCAAATTATTCCAAACAGATATTTCACATAATGGGAATTAGAGGCATGTAGGCAGCCCAGCCCCGGAGGAGCCACCTGCAGCGCGAGGCTGCCGTGAGGCCCCGATCACGCGTGGCTCGCCCGGCCCCAGCGCTCGGCGCCTTCCTCGCGCGCCGCCATGGCAGCGGCTGCGGGGGCTACACGAGCCCCGCACCGGCCTCCCGCGCCGCCGCGAGCCCCTCCTCGGCCGGGAGGCGGCGGCGGGAGGAGGCGGCGGGCGGGTCCCGGCCCCGGTCGCGTCCCGCCGCCGGGAGGAGCCGCGCGCCGCCATCTTGTGCGCGGCGCCCGCTCCTCCGCAGGGGCGGCTGAGAGCCCCGGGGGGCGCCGAGGGGATCCCGGGGGGCGCGGAGAGCCCCGGGGGGCGCGGGGAGACCCTGGGCGGCGCTGAGAGCCCCCGGGGGCCCCGAAGGGATCCCGGGCGGCGCTGGGGGGCCCCAGGGGCGCTGAGAGCCCCGGGCGGTGCCGAGGGACCCCGGGTGGCGCTGGGGGACCCCGGGCCACTGTTGAGAGCCCCGTGGAGCGCTGAGAGCCCCGGGCGGTGCCGAGAGGACCCCGGGGGGCACCGAGAGACCCCGGGGAGCGGTTGAGAGCCCTGCGGGGCACCAGGGAACCCCGGGCAGCGCTGAGGGGACCCCGGGGAGCGCCGAGAGCCCCGGGTGGCGCTGAGGGACCCCGGGTGGCGCTGAGGGGGCCGCAGGGTGCCCGCCCGCCGCAGCGGTGGCGCCGGTCAGCGGCTGGCGAGCCAGGCGTGCTGCAGGCACTGCGCCGCCGAGGCCCGTCTCTCGGGCGCGTACTCCAGCGTAGGCAGCAGGAAGCTGACAAACGGCGCGGCCTCCGCCGGCGTCCACTTGTGCCTCTCGGCCAGGATGGTGCCGAGGCTGCGCGGCAGGAGCCGGGAGATGCGCAGGAGAGCCCCTGGCCGGGAGGACACAAACACGGGCCCTGAGTGACCCTCGCAGGACAGCAGCCGCCCGCCTCAGGAGAGGCATCCAGAGCGCCCCGAAGGAGCCCGTGCTCCTCGCGCTGAGCTCCTGTGCACTGTGAGCTTCTCCTGTGCTTCCACATGCACCCCTGTTCCTCGCACATCATCTTTCCAAGCCAATCTCCCCGTTCACAAATACTTCATAGAGGATAACACGGTAAAAGTGAATAAAATGTTCCCAGAATACGCAGACATTCGTACTAGTCGTCTCTGGCTGTCTGCAGAGCACATCTGGCGATTTCAGGGCCACGTATCACTAAACACTAAGGTTTAATTTGGTTTGTGCTATGTAGCTCTGTGGGGCTCAGCAGAGTGGCACTACCGACCAAAAATCCATCCTTGTCCCTAAGCAGAACATACTGATGTATGTAAACGTAGTGATTCAGGTTAGTGAGTCACACAGAGACTGAATATAAAACAAGGGCTGTTTTTGACTCATTTCTTTTGAACGCCTTAGAAGGAATAAGCATGAACAAGGAGACTGAATGAGCGGGGAGCCGTTTGCTGAGCTGCGCTACAGTGCTACAACCCAACGGAGAGGGAAGTGCGGCTGTACTGAGACTGTAGCGCTTGCTGCTAAGTGTGGAAACGGGGAGGTAGGACGGACTAAATGGCAGGACAGGGCCATGCGATGCCTTAAAGCCAAAGACAAGGAGCTCAAGCTTCATGAGACACAGGGAGAGGACCCGGGGAGATTCAAACAGAAGAGACATTATGGTTAGGAGCAGAACACTAAATACAGGAGCCACATTTAGGGGGGGTGAAAGAAGGGTGGGAGGATACCCACCTTGTCCGTGCTCAGGTGAAATTCAGCCAGTTAACACATTCTTTTTGACTTTACTGCCATGTAGCCATTTCCTGCCCCCTATTTCCATTCTGTCTAGATCCAGAGGAGAAAGCATGGAAATCTTTTCCCTCTCTAGTATTTGCCATGAGGGTTTTTCAGGGTTTTACATTTGCATTCCTCACAGGAAAACTCCAGGATTGCGAAGGGAGAGCAAACTAGCTGTTGGGGCAGGGAATGCCACTGCACTTCATGAAGTCTCCGCTCCTCTTTTGTCCCTGCCAGTGGCCTATGTTGTTTGACATAGTTTTGGTTGTTTTCTAATGGGAGCTGAGTAGGAGTGTGTCAGAGGTCCGCAGTATTTTTAGAGGAAACTTCCCTACTCCAGTTTACCTGGTCTGCTGAAAAATTTTGTTGACTTCTTCCAGGAGAGAGCTATTTGGGGAGGAATTTTGCCCAGGAGCTCAATAATACGAGCAACATGATCTGGATGGAGGAGAGAAAACACATCTAGATGCAAAGATTATGACTCTTTTGTCAGTGAAATCAATAAAACTAATGGAGTCTTACCATCATCTCTGGAGAAATATTTCCCAGGTCGAGGATCAAATAGACACTCTCCAGTTGCCATTTCAAATGCCTAGAAGTGGAGCAGCATTGTTAATGCACTGGCTGATGTGGAGTTTTTCTTTACCATTAACTCTGACAGTACCGGTGGCAATTTCCCTTCCTATTACACAAAACCAATCCTAAGACATAGAAACACACACACTCCTTCTGTCCATACCCTGTCACTGTGAAATAACACTTTTTGCTCCTGTAGGATGAAAACCCGCATGTGCCTGATTTGTTCACGTCTATCAGTTTCCCTATACAGAGCAGGAATTGCCTTACAGCATAAGCTAATTGAAGTGAATTTTATCAGGAGCCTACATTTCTGAAATTAATGAATGCAGAAAGCCTGTTTGTCCTCCTGTGACTCAGTAACAGCAAAGAAATCTTGCTCTGCAGATAGCTGGGTAGCTGAGGCCATGCATTCCCTGGCCTGGAAATGTCAGTCATCTTCGCTGCATGCAGTGTGTGGTGTCCAATCCTACCAGGCAGCCTGTGCTCCAGATATCCGCGGGAGTGCCATAGTCTAACCCAAGAAGCACCTCCAGGGCACGGTACGGTTGCGTCTGGATCTCCTTGGAAAGAGGCTTGTACTGGAACAGAAACAAACTACGTTTGGTTAACATCCATAAAGTAAGAGCAGTATTTGTTGTCACGAGCTTTCAGCACAAGGACTGGTGACACGGAATTGAATGCACACATTACACTGTGCAGGGAACAGCACATACACGCTCAGCTCCCTTGACAGCAGGGTGAATTTATCCCCTAAAAATTCCACAGAAAACATGGTTTTGGATTTCTGGTTGTAGGGACAGTCTCCACCAATGGAGATAGTCCAGAGCCATCTGGACATGGCCCTGGGCAAGCTGCTCTAGGTGACCATCCATGAACAAAGGGGCTGGACTGAGCAATTTCCAAAGATCCCTTCCAACCTCAGCCATTCTGTGATTCTGTAGCTAACCGTGAGCCGAATAAAGGTCCAAAGTTGACAGTATCTCCAAGAGTACAGATCCCAGCTCTGAACTCGGACTGCTGAATATAACATATGCTGAAATCAGCATCTCTTTAGTGCTCTCTGAAATAGCTATTCAGCTGTGAATAGGTGGCAGCCAGCCAAGGTGTGATGGAAAGGAGCAGGTAGCGTCTCGCCTCATGTTGGAACTGAGGCTCTGAGCAGACTCACTGTCCAGCACGCACTGCCCAGGTCTGCAATCTTCACTTCTATGTTCATTAAATCACAATGTTCCAGCTGATGGCCAAGATCACCCCCTAGGTGGAAAGGACAGAGGGAATCAAGTGTTTCTCCAGACCGTCAGGTACATCACTTACTACATACATTCCTGACTTTAAAGATTTTCAGCCTTAAAGATCACGCAGCTTTGTGATGAAACCACATGTAAACCTTTCAGTGCCTGCAAACACCACAAACTACCCTGTATGTAAAGCTGTGAGGATCTGCTCTCAGGTTGTGGTGATATTATCGGCATCATGCTAAGGTTATTAACAAATACCTGATTTGTAGTTGTTCTCTGCACAAACCTACAAGCAACATCACATTTATGCAGGCAACTTGAGATGTTTGTGTTAAGCAGAGAGAGAAGAGAACTGCCACCATGAATTGCCACCATGAACCGCCGGCCACTGCAGGAGTGGTGAGCTTTTTTATTTCATAAATTATATCTCCCTAGCTGCCTCTGAGTTTCACTCCTAGTAATAAGCTTTTAAGTCTCTTTTTTGGTTCAGCAAATCTGTACTGCTTACCTGGTCCCTTTAGCCCCACATCTGTTCTCTGGCTACAGTCGACAACATCAGGTAGAAACTTTTGGAGAGTCCTGTCCCCTGCGTACAGCAGAATGTTCTCTGGCTTGATGTCTGTATGAATAATCCGACAGCGTTTGTGCAGGAAGTGCAGGCCTGCTAGCACCTGAGCAACACAGAGAATAATTCACATTAATGACATGAAGGTCTCCCCTTTCTCCCACCCCAAACAGCCTTTAGTGCTGTCAGAGCAGAGTCCACCACAACGGGTGTGTGATCTGTGGAGGTTCTGGTGTGGGGGAAAGATGACACTGGTGATGATAACTTCATACAATAAGTTATTTTTGCATAATGGATCCTCAATATTAACTTGGAGTTGCACCCAAAACGGTGTCGTGGGTCAGGGTTCCTGTGGGAGCCCACGCAGGTGGCCTCATCTCAAGGCTCAACAGGAGTAGCTGCCACTGGACCTATGGATTCAGCGTGGTAAGCGATACGGAGCCTGTAGATCCCAGCAGTGAAGGGGTGTATTTGGAGGATGCAGAAATGACACTCAGCCAGAAGGAGGTGAGAAAATCCACAGATGTCAGCATGGATGGACAAGGCTGGAGAATTAACAAGTATATGCAAAAGGCTGCAGTCTTACAGAAGACAGGAGCAGGGGAGGTATTATGGTCACAACTCCGACTTATCTCCTGAATATCCACTTCTTGCTGGTTGGCTCTGGCATCCTTGCATCCCTGTTACTAGTGCATTATTGCTGGGCTGGAAGTTGGGACTTAGAAAACATTGGACATGATGGGGACGGTGGTTCTGCCTCCTAAGTGATCCCATCGCACAAGCAAACAAAAGGAGATGAAGCACAGCCCAGACAGCAGGAGCGAGAGACGATGAGTGATTACGTGTAGGGAAGAATTCAGGGTCCATGTAGGGAAAGGAAAGCTCCCGATGGAGCAGGGAGAGCTGGGCTTGTCACGGGGGAGAGATAAACAGTGCAGATGAGAGAGAAACATTCACTCTTGGAAATCAATAATAGCAAAAAGACTACTGGGAGAAGATTTTTTTTTTTACGCTCTGGTCAGTCATAGAGTGCTGGCAAATTTTCTGTGCATTATCAAAATCTATTCTGGGATGAATACCAGCCCCAGGGAAATACCAACCTTAAATGGTAACTGTGAGACACAAGGAAAGATTTAAATAGCTAAAATGGAACGAATCAGAAGTAAATACTGCCCCAGTGCTGATCTGAAGGGAAAAAGCAAAAGGTTTTGAGATTTTACAGTTTAAGCAGATGAGTGAGCTCATTCTTAGTGCCTGTAGAAGAGCAGAGGAATCGAAGGAGCAAATCTTGGTCTTAACAAGCCAGCGGACTTCTAATAAATCTCAGCATTAGAGGCAAAATATAATTTTAACTACTCCGAGGCCTTACTGAGGTTTCCCATTCCTTAGCTGTCCATGGACAACGCACAAGAAACTCGGTTTCTGTGATCTGTTTGATCAGCGTGCCACATCCTTCCAGGGGCTGGAGGAAGGGTTGGCTCCGAGCAGGAAAACCTCAACATGGGTGGAGGACCAGCCAACTGAACCAGCTATTTACAAAGCTCTGGAACGAAGTCATCCATGAGACAGACCTCTAGCAGCCTTCACTAATGCTGTGTGGAAAGCTATAGGGGAGCTATAGGGCCCTGCCTATGTCAGTGCCGCTCACGACTGGATGCGGAGACAAATTCCAGCAGTCCGGCGTCGCTGCAGGAAGGGCAGAGGTGCCTATGCTTTGCCAACGAGAAACATAGCTATGGAAGGCTGTTTGTCCCCCTGCTTCTGCAGCGTGGCAGAACTGATCCCAAGAAAAATGCAGTGATTACTGAGACATGAACAGAACTGCTGTCTCTGAACGCCCAGTGCAGGGCTGCAGCTACTGGCCCTTCACGTTGGTGGTCCTGACTCCTTTCCAAACCCGAGCAGGCTACAGGCGTAGCTAGTGATGAACAGTGCGCCTGTGTTAATGGGAACATGTTGAGTTCCCACTCTGTGTTTTATTTCTTTTCTTAAACATTTTCTCTCCGTATACCCCAAAGAATTTTCCTTACAAGCTGCATGCCTTGGGAGCTGACTCAGCGTCGTGCCTTTTTCTGCAAACGGAATCACACGGGAGCTCATGGCAGGTGGCCCCGCGCTGAACACAGCAGTGTGACCCCTGCCCAACCAGTCCCTCGGTGCCGTCACCTGCTTACGAGCCAAGTTCTCACCTGTTGTAAAGATTTCTTCACAAAAGGCAAAGGAAGGCCCTGGGCTGCATAGTTACCCATCAGACTTCTCAGAGAAGGACCCAGTGCTTCGAATACCAAGCACATATGTGGGAAAGAGTCATGGATCCACTAACAGGGAGAAGATGCCACCTCTACCCTTTTGCCCTTCACCAGCGTGGCCAAATACCTCCTTATTCCACCTGCCCCCACCGCCCACTTCCACGTGCCCAGGTCCAGCTGCTGCTCGGCTCTTCCTCATGAGACCACAACTTTTGGCTTTACACCATCGTGGGAGCTCGCCAAGACCGTGCCCACCCCGAGCTGAGCAGAAGGATATGGAAGCCGTTCTCTCCCATCATTCTGAAGTCGTCTAATAAACAGATGATGTTTTCTCCTGCCCGGTCCTTCTTCTTCATACTGCCCACCTGGAGGGAGGATGCCAAGAAAGCTGCCGTTAGAGATGTACCAGGACATCGTGCATCAGCGCTGCACGTCTGTGCCGTGGGTTACACTGTGAGTTTGCTCCCACAGGACTCTGATGCTGCTACCGCAGGGAGTACTTTTGTACTGATGGAAATGGCCCTGGGAAGCAGCTGTGTTCTGTTGAGTAGGAGGAGTGTCTTTCAGAGAAAAAAATGATTAAATTTCAGAGAGAATCATAATGAATTAAGGGCAAGGCCTGGTCTCTGCCCCTTATTATGCTGATGTGCAGAAAAGCACCCCTTTGATTGCATTAAATTAGTGCCACTTGGTACATATTCTTGCATCACTGCCCCATGTCCCTTTGGACATGGCCTGCAGATTTGCAGGTGCAAACTGCACCTTTCCTATACCTGTCAGAAAAAGGCCTCTCAGTAATTTGTAATGCAAAATTTAATTACTTTTTCATATAAAGCTGATGTAACTTCTTATTTAGGCAAACTTTAAGAATTGTAACCATGAGCTTTCTAGAACTAGCAGGTCAAGCTACCTTCAAAGGCAAGTAGCTGAAACCCAGATACATGCCAGAGCCATTGGCAAAGGCAGAAGGAACTTTCCTGAGTTTAGATGTTTATTATATTTTGCTACATGCTACTTTTTTTTTTTCAGTTGTCTCCATTTACTTCACTACCTGTTGTGACAGGAATAACCATCTGATCTGGGAACGGCACAGAGACAGTGGAAACATTCCCAGCTCCCTGGACTTGACCTCCTGGTTTTTCCCTGTTGAGTAACCAGCCTGTATTCCTGCAGGTTCCTCCTGCTCACTGCATTTTCCTCCTGCTTACTGGATTCCTTTCTCAGCTGAAAGGAATGGGCCTATGGGCCAAGCAATGCACAACCAACCATGCCAGCACAACAGGAAGGAGAAGTTGGCCATTTCAGAGGCCGGTGCTGAATGAAGGCAATTTATATCAAAAAAATCATGTTTTTTTTGTTGTTGCTGTTCTCCACCTCAGTCTGACACCTGGAAGGAGAAGGATGGTGAAGCTGCTACCCAGATTTGAACTCAGGGGCCATTCCCATGGTGAAAGAACATACATACACATCGGAGGAGCGCGACCTCGTCCTGGGCAGCCTCAGCGAAGCTTTGCCCGCTCCTGGGGACCTTCACAGCTACGTGTTTCTTCCTCCTATGAGATGAATCAGAGCTGCATGCCAGTGCACGCCAGTGCAGCGCCAAGCAGCAACACCTCTCCTTCTCCCAGACACCCTGCCCCGGGCTCTACCCTGCTGTGAGCAGCCTTGCTTTCACCTGAGCCACGACGGACCATGTGCATCTCTCCTGGTGATGCTGCTGGCATCTTGCAGCGTAGCTGAGCCAGGGAGCAAAGAAAGACCAGATGGTAAAAGGCAGAGCATGGATACTGCAGGGTCTGACCTCTTCTGAGCAAGAGCAAAGGTGCAGCAGGAGCTGATCCCACCTAATTTATGTTCTCCAGTTTCTGGGGAGCAACTGTGCTATCTGCCACCCACTGATCGTGCTGCCTGTTCGCCCCCGCTCCGGTCACTGCAGTCCTCCTTGGGAGCTCCCACGCACCGAAGCGCTCGGAGCTGATGCAGCCCTGGGCAGGCTGCTGCGCTCGGCTGCCTGCCCACGAGGAGGGCAGCACCCCCTTCCTGCAGCCCCCAAAACGTGCTCAGCCCCTCACCTCATGTCGTGGCACAGCCAAACCGTGGCAAAGGCCCCGCAGCCCAGCTTGTGCAGAGCCTGGTATCTCATGTTGAACACCTCTCCTTCTTGTGCTGGGTGGTGCCCTCCTGTGGGGACATGGCCAGAAGGACACGTTACTAGCACGTCTTTAAATGCCATGAGACTCAAGGAGCAACTCATGAGAGTTGTCCCCGCAGCGGCTGGGTATCCCAGAGGAATGGCCAGACAGGTCACCAGTGGCCTCCTGTGGTCTGGGAAGAGCCTGGCACAATCTTGGCTCTGGAGTCGCACATTGGAGAACTGACCTGTGCGCTTCGCTGCGGGCACCTCCTCCTGCACCCGCTCCTGCTCTTCCATCATTGCAGCAGGTCCTGGTCCAGGGGACAGGTGGCAGAGGGGAACCAGGGCTTGGTGTGCAGGCGGTGCAGTCTTCAGCATTTCACTCCTTTAAACAGAGGTAGGTAGCTGCAGAGCAGCCCTTAATTCCTACTACAGGGCACGCGCGTTGGTATGCATCGCTCCTCCCCTCCGCCCCGTTCCTTTCCATCTGCTTTGCCAAAACCTGGAGCAGTGCTGCTGCAAACACTCCTGGCACTTTGGAGAGGTTAGAGATTATTTTAGGAGTTCAGAAGAGGAAAGCTGGCAGGCTGGGCTCAAGCAGGGCTCCTGGCTGCGTGCGGCTGGGCCAGCCCAGCAGGACTCTCAGGTTTCCTAGTGCCTCGTGTGGATTTTCAGGGCTTAGCAGGGCCTGGAGCGCTCTGCTCCCCGACTCCTGCCCAGCTGGGATGAGCGAGCTCCGCGTGCTCGCTGCCAGCAGGAACCTCCCACTGGCATTAAACAGAGTCCCTGCTTCAGAAGCGGCGGCGCTGCAAATCTCTGCAGCCTCCCCGGGGCCAGCGCGGGTGACCAACAGCCTGTGACCCCCTAGGAAGAGGCTGGGGCCAGGGGACGTTATCCCGTGTTTGTTACTATGGCAGCAAAAAGGTACAAACAGAGTCAGCTTAGACGGACTGATGCAACTGCTACCCCCTGCCAGCGCCTGTGTAGAAGTGGCTGAAGCAGGGGGGTCACCTGAAACAACACCCCCGGAGCCCGCGTTGCTGATGGAAATACTGATGCAAGCGGCCACTGCTTGGGGACTCCCAGCCCAGCATTTCATAATGTGGAAATGTCACTTGCTTCATGGCCTGCCCTTCAGATTAACGTGCCTTGCTAGGGCTTATGACACGTGATAATTGAGTAGACCATTAGCACGGGTGGAAATATTGACCTTTAAATCTTTCAGAATCAGCGCACTAAAGCGAGTGGCTTGTCTGCACAGGGCGCGTTGCTGCCGGCGGTGGGAGCAGCTCGAAGGGGAGTTGTTTTGGGGCAGCAGTGCCTGCCAGGGCGCGCTCCCTCTTCCGACACACGACTTCCTCCTAAGACTGGGAATTCTTTGCATATCCTGCTACGCCTTTCTCAGTACAGCGACTGAGATGTGGTCTGTCTTTGGGGCTACTTAAGGGCCAGGTTGTGCTTGAGACTCTGTTTCTGCCGGGGATGCCAGGAGTGCTGGAGCTGGCATTGCTCCATTTACCCCAGCTTGTACGGTGTGAAAGGAGCTCCAAGTGCCTCTCCCTGCTTGAATTCTCCTTGTCCTCTAGTCATGGCACTTACGAGTGTTCAGAACTTGCATCATTTAGGCATAAATTTCTGGGCTGCTGCCGCTCTTTATGGCCAGTCTCTTTGGCATTTGCCCTGTCTATGACACTTGGGTGAAATCAGCAGAATTCCCCTTGTTCGTGAGCAGTCTCCGCATATCAACACCCCTGCGAGCCACTGCACCACCACAATATGCCAAGACCTGTTCGCTCCCAGCTTCACAGATTTGGGCATGTTGTTAGGGAGAACCGTGAGGGCTGGTCTGAGATCTGAACAACAACGTTAGAGATCTCATTTCTAACATCACTCACCATTCATCTACCAAAGGGAAGTCTAAGAAAGTATCTGAATGGCAGTTGAACAACTTCTTTCTTAGACAGATTTTTTGGGAAAATTGGAATTTTTGGCAGGAAAACAGTACTATTATGATGCAGTGTTTAGGACAGAAAGTCAGGCTCATTTAGCATAAAACACTTTCTAGCTCAGGCTGATTGAGCTTTTGAACTCGCTGTGGTTCCCACATCCCCTCTCGCAGCTGAGAGCCAGTCAGGCCCTTCCTCAGACGTGTGGGACTCCACGGAGGTGAAGAGCCCACCGTAGTTACATGACACACCGGGATAAGCAAGGAGTGTTGCTATGCAACTTGCTGTAGAAGAGCCAAGCACATTTTTCCAAGCTTTGTAATGAAAGACAATTAATAATGTTTTTAAAGACTTCATCACTTTATGTCTTTTTTTTTTTTTTTTTAATAAAAGCTACATCATGCAGGACCTGCTGGTTTGCTGCAGGTGCAGACCAGGTCAGAAAGCCTCATCCAGCCTGGGAACACGTTGGTGCTGCCTCATGCACAAGAGCTACAGGTAGGGAGCAGTGCGTCACTCTGTGGGGTGGCATGAAGGACCTGGTCTGCCCCGTGCCCAGAGGGCCCGAGGGGCTCCCCCGCTACCAGCCCTGCTTGCACTGCCTGCACCTTCCCTTTCAGCCCACCCGCCCGGGCATGGGGAGCTGCAGGGCTCACCAGAGCTCCACGTGCCGTGAGCCCGTGCGTCAGCAGAGCCCTGCAAGCCACGGCCTGGGGAGCGCTCGCTGAACGCAGCATCCCTGCAAGCTGCAACGTGCCCCTCCAAACCAACCCCGGCCGCCCTTTGCAGACCTACCGTGCAGCAGCTCGCAGCAGCCGAGCACGCGGCGCCGCCTGCGACCCGGCTCATGCTGGAGCTCCAGGAAGCAAAGTCCAGCTGGTCCCGCTCTGCTTTCGGTCTGCGCTGCCTGGGAGGGGTGTCCTTGAGTAGACCGGAGTCTCCTGCATCGCTGGATAGACGCCGTGGGGAACGGGACGGGGTATCGGATCACAGCACTGGAACAACCTTGGCTTCGGGAGAGCTGGGAGACCCAGGACAGCTGCAGTGGATTCGTTTTCCTGCCAGGCTCTCTCTGCACCTGTCTGAGCAGCTCCCTGCCTCCCCTCCACTCCCCTCGCAGGTCTGTCAGGCTGCTGCGACCTCCGCAGTCTCCACAGCAACTATTTATAGAGGGAAATTCAGAGCTCTGCTAGGATGGAAGCAGAAAGATCCTTCCCTGCCGCTGCAGCGTCCCTGGAACCAGGAACCGTGGGGCGGCCTGGCAGCTCCCGCAGCCCTTGGCAGGGCTCCGGGCAGGATCGCTCCCGGGACACCCTCTCCTGCCCCTGCCCGGCCCAGCGGTCCCCATGAGCGCCTGGCAGCACGGACGGGCTCCCCCAGGCCACGCTCACCGTGCCGAGGCGCTTGGGCCTCCCCAGCAGCTCCCGGCACGCTGCCCAACACCGCATGGTGCTGCGGCCGCGAACCCCCCTTCCCACTGCCCCCTTCTCCTGGGGCCGGTCCAATGCGCCGGGCGGCTGCTCGAGGACGCGGCCTTGAAGCTGCTGCCGCTGCTCGCTGAGGTAAAGGAGGTTCCAGGGCCTGCAGGACAGCGACATCTCGCTGCATCTGCTTCCCGCTCAGCCCCTCCTGGGCTAGCAAGGCAGGGCCCAGTTTTCCACACACACAGTGGGGCTTTGGCCAGGCCACGCAAGGGCTTCAACGTGGAGGCCGCTGCCGGCAGCGTCGGCCCCGCGGCCGGAGGAGCGGGAAGCGGCGGGAGCAGCGTCCTCCCCACAGCCGCGCGGGACCAGGCGCCACGGCCCAGGCCCTGCTGTGATGCGAACGGCCGCGCGCACCAAAATCACTTCACGCTTTTGCCCTGCTGCTGCTGCCGCCTCGCACAGCCCCGGTGCGTCCTGCACCGTCCCCCTCGCTGGGGCCCTCGTGCTGCGCGGCTCAGGTTTCTGCCGCAGAGACTGATGGCTGCCCCTGAAGGGAAGGGTTAACCTGCTGCCAAAAGGGAATCCGTGCCATGTGGGGCGCCTCTCTCCTTCCTCGTGCCCCGTCCGCTCACCTGCCTGCCCCGGCACTAAAAATACCAGCGGCTGCGGTGGGATGAGCGGGCAGGGCCGGCTGGCGCCCGCGTCGATGCCCCTGGCAGGTCGTGCAAGCGGAGGAGCAGACGGTCTCCAGGACCTGCTAGCAAAGGACGGAGGGAAAGAGTTTTTGGCTGTCTCCAAGAGCCTGGAGGCAGCTGAGACCCCTGACCCTGCTGCTAGGGAAAGCCAAGGGTGGCAGGGAGAAGACCTAGTGCTACAGCCCCAAAGTCTCAAATTAGGAACAGGCAGGAGGTTGGGGTGGCGAGGGGAGAGAAGAAAAGAAACCCGGAGGTAGCCGAGCAGAGGTCTTTGGTTTAGGAATTAAGTTGTCAAGCTTCATTAGGAAGAGCAGCTCGTTACTGCGGCAGACGGCAGCGGCTAACACAAACCACAGCACGAGCAGCCCCAGCTCCTGCCCCTGCACGCGCAGCCAGCGCTGCAACGCGCCCCAGCAGCCCCAGAAGCTCCCGGGGGCTCCCGCAGGCTCCTCAGAGAGGGCCCTCGGGGCTGGAGACTCAGCCAGCGCCAAAAAAAGCAGCTGGGGCTGTCACTGAGCTGTGGAAAGAGCAGAAGTGTCACGGACCTGCACACGGGAAGACCCCGGCACGCGGAGGAGCCATCGCACACGGTTGCCGCAAGGCAAAGGCAGTGGCCATCGTGGAGCCGCCGGAGGGGCCGGGAGAGGGAAAACCCCGCGCTCCGGGCACACGTCCGCGGCCCTGGTGCCTCCAAGGAGCCGACACTGGAGAGCAGAAGATGTGAACAGACCATCAACAGCTGCAGCATGGGGCAACACAAGCATGACACTGGGGCTGTATATTAAAATTTATTGAATTATTGTGTAAGAATTCTCTTTATTAAAATCATTTGGACTCTAAACTGATTATTTACAGACAAAACCTCTTATATCACCAATAGATTCCTACATCTCAGAACAGTATCTACAAACAGTTATTACACTATGTAACAAAATTCATTTTTTTTTCAAGCTTTTTATATTAATTATTAATTCCAAATTGAGAAAGACAGTACCTCAGGTGCATGGAGCAGAACTCAAGATGTGGCAGGGCATAAACGCAGGTCAGGCCAGACCACGACGGAGGGAGAGACACCAAGTTACAGGAGCAGGGGAGGATACAGCCATGGGGACAGAGCACTACAGAAAGGAAGGACAGAGCAAACACAGTGGCTGCTCTGGAAACCAGAAGAATCGTCCCAACGAGAAAGGCACCAAAAAAAAAAAAAAAAAAAAAAAAAAAAAAAAAAAAAGCATTTCACTGCAACTGGGACAAACCTTGAAAAAGAAACAGCGTTCCATTGAGGCTGCAGGATCCAAGAACCCCCCTCATTTTCAATAAAGAAAAAAATAGCTGTCATGTTTATCAAAAAAGCTAAAAAGCTTCCAGCAGCAGCCTGTGTTGGCCCCCAGGCAGATGAAAGCAAGTGCTCTCGCATCCCCATCTCGTGGGTGCCAACTCCTCTCGGTCACGCCAACAGGAGACAGACACTGAAGTACACTAACAAATACATCTCTTAATACTGATAACTTCATTTCTCTGTGTTTCACCCATATCACGGTGCACACAGGATTCTTTCCCTGACTACAGTATAAAATCGTGATCGTGCCTGTCATCAGGAACATCTTTTTTTACTAGAACAGCGACATCCCATCGCAGCACTCGCATCCTGCAGGACGAGGACGGAGGCTGCGGGAGGCACCACGGGCCCCAGAACCTGCTACCTGCAAGAAAAGCTCCAGAGAGGGAGTTCTGTGATCAGCAGCAGCGGCCACCTCCAGAGTGACAAACCAGTCAGGGGACCAGGCAGAGACTGGAAGGATCATGAGAAATAAATAGTCTTCCCTATGAGAGGGAACTTTATTATAAACACTGCTTTGTGCAAATTTAAATGCAACCTAACCCTGTGATAGGAATGGATTTTGCCACACAAGAGGGGCATGGACGGAGAGAAATTGGGCTGTGACTGAACATCCAAGCTGATCCCATCAAGAGGATATAAGTGTGTGTCCACAGCGGATGAGGATGCTGCTTTCTACAACACCAAGGACAGACTGGCCAAAAGGACTGAGCACAAGCTTGAGATGTTAAATAATAGAGCTAAATTTAAGTGATTTAAGTTTTGATTATTGCTGTAGTAGAAGTGGACGTTCACAGGTAGACTCGGAACAGAAATTGTTTCCAACATCCACGAGCGCTGCTGAGAAGCAAAGGGGACGTGGAGCCCACCTGCTCTAAGGCCCAAGTCAGCAGGATCTTCTGCTCTCAGCAGTTGCATGGGACTGGAGCTGGCAATGCCAAAGAGGGCCCTGCAGGACCCTGCGACCAGGAGAGACACCTTGATTCTTGTTACCACGATCCTAGGAATGTCCCCGAGTCTTCCTGCCTTTGCTGAGGTGGATCCAGAATTAATCCCCACACACTGTGCCAGGAAAGCACAGGGATAACATTGCAGGAATGGGGCACACGGGAAGGGTCTGCAGAGCCCTGCGCCGCAGGGGCCAGGGGCTCCTGGCAGATACTCGGCCGCTTGGAGAGGTCGCACGCCAAGTCCTGCCGTGCAGGCGGCCTGCCTGTCACCACGGGGCTGGGACAGCCCTGTGCTGCCACCAGCTGTTTCTCCATTCCTTCATTTACCTTCGCCGGCCTCAAACCAAGGAATTTCCTATGGAAGCAGGCTTTATGGAACTGCCTTCTGCGGTGCTTTCTCCCCGCTGCCAGTGCTTTCCTGCACCTCTTTTGGGCTCGCTGGTAGCTCCTCGGACATGGCTGAGAGCAAGCTCTGTGTCAGAGCCGCTAGGCTCCCACGGGCGCTCAGGAAGGAGAGGCCCCGACTCGGTGCCCACGTCGGGGGAAAGAGGCAGACGGGCCCTGGCACCGCTTTGTGTGTGGCAGCGGCTGCTCCACGCGCCGGGGGACACGGGTTGTCCTCTGGGCACTCAGGGTTTGGGGGAGCACCTGGGAATAGTGGCGAGGGAGACTCATAGGAGAGAGCAGGTTTCGTGGCACAGGGGGTACAGAAGCAGAGGCAACACTAGCTCAGAGCTGTATTGCCCAGAGTAGTTTCCCCATGCACAACACTCGCCCCAGGGCTGAGCGGGCAGGTCTGGGGGTGCTGCTCTGTGCGATGCAGATGCAGGGACACGATCCGAGCTGTGGTCCCGCCTGGCCTGTACCTGCCAGGGCAGCAAGGGATGGGATGTGCACAGCCTGACCCAGGCAAGCAGGGCAGCAGCCCACGTGCTGAGGGCAGGACCTGCTTTAAAATAGGAGGTCACTCCTGAAGGGCAGAGGGACCAGCCCGAGTGCCTGAGGGCTCTCCAGGAGGGAATAGAGAAGAGCTGCCCAGCAACAGCCAGCGACAACCTCTGTTTATGCCCAGCTCCAGCCTCTCCTTCCTCATTGAATCATGTCCCTTTGCAGGATACCTGGTGCTCTTGGGGAGCAATGTGGTTGTGCTTCATGGCTTGAGTTCACAGCTCGCCAAACCACCCTTCTATGTGCCGCAGCAGGAGAGTTTGGGAAGTGAACCTGTGGACAAGGTAAAGCAAGCCTAAGAGCAAGCCTAAGGACAGAGCTAAGCCTGGAACTGAGCTGTGGGGAAAGCGAGCTGCTGTTATGACAGCGGAGACATCTGAGTTATCCCTGCAGACAAAGCAGTGGAGAAAACTTTGCTCCAGTGCTGACAGACGTTTGTCAGTAGAAGTGCACAGAGATGCTTCTCCAAGAAAAGCCTTGTCTCAAAGCCACAAAGTTAAACATTCTCCTTTAGCATTTAAATACATTATCTTTCTGAGGGTATTTACAAGTCCAGTTTAGAGCAGCAGAACAGCTAGACACCAAAGGGAGGGGAAGTGGCACAAGGCATTTGTTGTGCTTTCCAAGGAGCAGGGCAACTTCTGGCCACAGGGAACCAGGGAGACGGAACCAGAGCGGGGTCAGTGGAGGCTGAGGTGGGCCAGGCAGCCTACTCCTCACATGCCAAAACTGTCCTGAGCGGGACGGCGAGTGTGCGGTGTCCAGGTCTCTGGGCAAGCACGTATGCTGGTGAACGCGTTACATCCGAGCGGGCTTTGCACACAAGCTGTTAGAGACCAGAACGTGGGGAGCAAGATCCTTTGCTATCGCGCTCTCTCCTTTCTACAGCCAGTACCCAGAACCAGAGGGAGCGTTTCTCCGAGGACGCTTCTCAGATGGCCCTACAGTAGTCGTACTCACTAGTCCACACAGCTGGAGGTCTGTACGGGTGTACGGAGAGGTTAGCTCAGCCAGCAGCCTGGGAACAGTCTCCTGTGTCCCTCCTGGTCCGGAGAGAGGCCTCGGGGAACCAGCAGGGCTGCTGGGGCACCACAGCTGGTCACAGCTGCAGCGCTAAAACGAGCGGCTGCAGCAGGGGAGGCCCCAGCACTGGCTGTGGAGGCCGAGGCCTCCATGGACACGGTGCTTGGCAGTGTCACCTGGCTCTTCAGCGATGTGGTTTGGAAACTTGGCACATTCACGTAACATCTGCAGGAAGGAGCTGTCTGGTCCCCCTGACATTCTGGGTCAGAGGAAATCAGAAGTTCTTTTTTGTTTTGTTTTGCTTTTAAAAAGAGAAAACTGTAAAAAAAAATATTCTCTGAGATGCAAGGACGCTTGTACTTGGTACTGCCTTGGCTGTCCCTGTTCATGTCACCCGCCGGTTCCTCGGAGAGCCTGGTTCCAATGGCAGCAGGACACCTTGTGCATAGCTAGGACGAGCACTGTCCCTGTCGAGCCAGGTGAGAGCATCAGTCTGTCTGTGTGTCACAAATCGGTGACTTTATTCTCCACAGCTGCTGCAATCTGTTGCAGTCTATATCCGAGCTGCATCTTCTGCGCCGTTGGGTCTTCTTCCAAGGCAGTAATGATCTGCAATGAGACAGAGCTCACTGGCAGCCCTTCTCCAGCACAAAACACTCAAAACCTCAGCTCCACGCACGTCTACAGCACGCAGAGGAGCACAGTGCAGAGGGCACAAAGTGGGGTCCCGTAGGCGCAAGACGAGAGCAGGCATGCAATAGTTCAACTTAAATGTATGTTTAACCACAAGTATTCCAGATTAGTTCTAATAAAATATAAACTCAATATTGGAAAAGGAATGCTAGACTTATTTGAATTTTTTTCTAATTAATTTAATAAAGTCTTAATTTATTTTTAACTGCATTTCAATTTTAAGTAGAACATTTAGATATCGGAATCAAAAAAGGAATAGTCCAGCTGCTTTTAATTATGATTTTTTTTTTAAATTGGATGGGAAGCAGAACAAGCTCCCAATATTAACTTAGTGGTTTACCAACCCATGACAGGAAAGAAAAGAGCATGTTTGTATCTCCTGGAGACTCACCTGGTCATAGTACTTATTGATGTATTTGTACAATTCATGTAGAGCCACCAGGGAATTGAGGTCACCTGAGTAATTCTGAAGAGAGAGAGTCAGTTAGCCAAAACCTCAGATCTCTAATAAAACTGTTCCTCCAGATTCTGTGTTCTCAACTCAAAAGGGATTGTGCCAGTCACTAAACCCAGCACAAAGCATCAGGAAAGGGAACTCACTAGGCTTCCTAGTGAAAGAAAAGTCACAAAAACTCCTTGCCTTGAAGCCTTGACAGTTTTTTCTTAAGCACTAGCTGGGCAGAATCATCTGGAATATCTGATCTTTACACTGCTAACTTTCTAATATATGTGCAGGAAAGAGGCTAGGGTGATTTCTGAAATAAATATCCGTATTTACCCGTGACAGCTCAGCCAGGGCAGAGTTCATCTCCTGGTCACTGGCAGAGATGGTTTGACGAATGTCTGCATAATACCTGCACAGGAGTGAACAGTGAACAGTTACTGCACTGCTCCTCCTCGTCTCCTCGTTACTCAAGCCAACACTCGCTCACTACTCACCTTTCCACCATCTGCTTGTAGCGAGGAATGTCCCGGGCATAAAGCAGCTTATTGATTGGAGAGTCCTTGAATAGCCAAAGCAGAATTAGTCACAAAACGCCCCTCTTCACCGTGCTGTGGGCTAACCTTAGCCCACTAGTCTGTACCACTCACTGAGGGCAGGGAATTTTTGTCCTTTCTAGACAGTAACACAGTCTGATAAATCACAAGACAGGAATGTGAAGGGACCTCTGCGATCTCTAGTCTGGCCTCCAACTTGAGGTGGGGCTGAGTGAGATCATGTTTTCTGCATCTTTGTCTACCTGAGGCTTGAAACCTGCAGTGAAAGCAGAGACCATCCCTATCCCTGATGACTTGTGCAGGGCTGCTCCTCCCTCAGCAGGGAGGAAATGGAAGGAGAAAGGTTTTCCTCCTTGCTTTCCTCCAAAGGTCTCTAGATCCAATCTGTCTTATAACACCATCTACCACAACCAGCAAGACTCCAGTTCTGTTTTTCAGGCAGCTACAAGGCTACAGTTAAAACATCTCAACTTCTGCAGCAGGCTAAACAAAACCAGCGCCTTCCTCCTCTCTTTACAGCAATCCCCATGAATCATTTCAATGCTTGAGGGACACATGGGAGCAGGGGAGGGACATCAAGGTGACATCACTGCCTCCGTGGGCAGCACTGCTCGGACTGTGCTAACCATGCTTTTATCTCCCTACTTACCCTCCCCAGCTTATGGTCAGCAATTGTACAGGAGTCCATGAAGGTCTGTGCAATGACCAGGAGCACAGCATCGACATTATCCGACGTCTGCACGTCAAAGACAAACTGAGGGTTCTTAATGATGTTGATCCAGAAGCGCAGGGGTAGGCTGCAGAGAAGGCAAATGTGACAGGACATCAGAAAAGATGAAGGCCACGGTGCTGCACATGCTACTGTTTTTCATTTCCTATCTTTCTCCTCTCAACAAAACCCACTTTTCATATTGTGCTTTGCTGTCTTGTATCTCCTGTTCTGCTCCCCCTCAGTGCTGACCAAGGCGGCTGTCACCTCACGACTCCCGCCGGGCCCGTACGAGCCCCGTACCTGTTGGTCTTCCAGATATGGATGGTCTCGGGGTCTGCGATCCCGTAATGTATTGCCTGCTCATCCAGCAGGTCAAAGAAGTATTTGACAGCCAGAGGGACGGGGCGGTTGGTACTGAGGATCACCTGGAACAAGTCATCCACAAACTTCTGCAGGGTCCCCTGTGGAAAACCAAGCAGTTAATATAGGCTGAAGAAAGCAGGGAGTCCAGGCCTCGGGCAGGTCACCCTGTTCTGCTCAGCAAGCTCCACTCACTGGACCAGAGCTACCTGACATCCCCTGCGGGGAGCAGGGAAGAAGAAACAAGGCCCCAAGAGCTTCCTGGAGCAAGTGTAGGGAGCAGCATGGATTGAGGGCACATGGAGAGAGGCCAGATGCACCGAGAGCCACTGCAGGGTACAAGAGCAGGTGACAGGGTTTGCTGCAGAGGAGAGCGCTCTGCCACACGGGGGAAAGACACTGAGCTGAAAGACTGAGCAGCGAGGGGGGCTGTGGACCACCAACACCAACACCAACCAGACACAGGAATGAGAAGAGCTTTGCTGAGCACCAGGAGGATGCTCAATACCGCGGACAGAACACGGCGCTGCCTGGCCGGGTCACTGCGCTGCTCCTCAGGGCAACGTGCTGCTGCCAGCAGGACACTGCGGGGAACCTGCGTGCTGAAGCAGACGCTTTCTCAAGGACAGGGCACTGAAGCACAGGTTTTTGGTCATTTGTTTTAAACCCTTACACTGAAGCAAAACAAAAAGGGAATGAAAGGGGGCATATGCCCAGTTTATGACCGCGGCTGAATCTGTACATAGCAGCGTGTGCTGTTAGCACCACCTTGCTGCAGCAGGTGACAGGTCAGGCCTACCCTCTTGGTGCTGGAAGGGACAGAAGATGGGCAGACGTGGCAGCCCAGTGGACACTGCTGCCTGCGAGACTCTGCTGCTGACCACAGGGCACCTGCATTTTACAGCGGGACCCACAAAGACAAACGGTGTGGGGACAGGGATAAAAATCATTTCACACTCTCCTAGAAGCCCTGCAAAACCTACTCCATTGGTAGGAGCAAGAGGTGGGTACTGTGGTGCTGGATCTAAGGAGAACCAAGCAGCAGTGCATCCACCTACACACAGGGGCTCTATGCAAACCCCTGCAACCTGGCAGGGGGCTATGAGGGGCCAAGATCTCCAGCTGTGCTTCTCACCTTCATGGAGAGCAGACGTGTCAGGTAGATCTCCGGGATTGCCTTGGCTCGTTCCCTGTCTCGCAAGCTCCCTCGGCGGTGCTTGGGGAGCTCCGGCTCTTCTGTTGGTTTTACCAAGTGCCAAAGTTTTATTCCACCTTCATCGGCATCCTCCAACATTGGCGTTTCTGAAACAAAACAAGTGTTTGAGACCCACTCGGAGACCACCCTCTGCCACATGCTCTAGCTGCCTCTGCTTGAGCAAGGGGTTGGACTAGATGATCTCTACAGGCCTCTTCCAACCTCAACCATTCTGTGATTCTGTGTTTGCAGGTGAGAAGAAAGCAAGATTTCAGTGTGAAAGAAACACCAGCAGGAAGAAGCCCCTGCATTAGAAAATTCCACCAATTGTGCGTTTTCATGCCAGTCTCACTTTCTTCTGCTTTTACAATCTTTTGCTTTTCTCTCTTCTCACCCACCCAGTAAGATTCCATTGCCTGGTGACACTGTAAAGGTTCAAACTGCCCAGCAATTTTCTCTAGCAGTGTTAAGCTAGGGCTATAGCACGAGCTTTGCCCCACTAGCTGGCAGGTGTTGGGAAATCATTTTATGAGAAGGTGACATCCGACTCACTTTCTCCTGGGATGTAATCCTGATTTTCCCTATGGATATGCTTGGTCAGGCGTGGGACCAGTGCTACAGTTGCTCCATCGGGCACCTGCTCACAAGCAGAAATCATAATTCAAAACAGGAAACATCATTCAAAACATTTCCCACCAGTACAACTGGCAAGGGCTTGTAGAATATAAGAGATTATGAACACGCTCTGTGTTACACACTCTGTGAATTAGAATTATTAAATTCTGATAATTTCCAATCATTAGAAGTAGTGACAGAAACAGGGTCTTTGGGTACCACCACTGGTATTGCTGATGCTGGGAGAACTAGATTAGAAAAGCCTGGGGCATCCAGAGCCACGAAGATGGCAACACTGATCCCTGGCAGGGGCTGAGGTCATTCACATCCAGAACACACCGTGACAAGGTACAACTCATTGGTGCAAGGTAGTTAAAAATTACTTCCTGATGCCATCAGCTGTACCACGGCTGAGCACAGCACCCATCTGACAGCAGCCCAGGAGAAGCCAGAGCCACGAGCAGAGTGTAACACTGTACAGAGGGTGAGGTGGGAGCCAAGGCAGGGGAGGACTCCATGCTCTGACCTTGTAGTGCTGAAGAGTGTTCAGGCGCTTCCAGGTTCCTTGGACGACGGATGTCACGTCCTCATCAGACAGTATCAGGTGACCGGCCAGCCCTGATCTCCACTCTGCAATCAAAGCACAGTAAAAGGATGAGCTGTTTCCTATGGAAGCTGAGGTCTCTCTAAACTCTCCCATGCTCCAGTCTTGAGCAGCAGAACCTTCATCCAGAGAAAACTAACCCCACACTCAAATAAGACACGTTGTAGGAAAAGGCATTTTAGCCATTATCTGTATTGACCTCACAGCAGTATAAGGGGTTGGCCAGAGTGCCTGAAACTTCCCAGCAGCTTTTCTTGTCCCCCAGAACTAAGAAACTGAGGTTTCCTGAGCTTTCAGTGCCAGGAGCACTGGGGAAGGGGCCCCGCAGGTGTATGTTCCTCTCCCTGCCTGCAGTTCCAGGTTTTGTGCTGCCACAGTGCTCAGGAGTTAGAGAGAACACCAACTTAGCTCCAAAGCTGCAGAGTTTGACAAGGGCACATTATGTTTTCAGCCCCCATTTCCAGACAGAAGATGTGAACACCCTACATCCATCCAGGACGACCCGCGCGCCGGCGGCCTCCCTCTTGGCTGCAGTCATCCCTTCCTGCCCTGCCAGCATCTGAGCCGATACAAACAGGGCAGCAACTTCTTCCCCTAAGGAGAAGGTGAAATGCAGAGATGTTCAAAGGTGAAATAAGATTGGGGATGCCAGCACGTTCCTGAGATGAAGTGCACCAGGCTGCAACGCGGCAAGAGGGGAAGGGCACTGCATTGCCCATCAATTAAAAGCAGGAATAAATAGTCGGATTTGTCAATAAAGGGAGGCCACCAGAAGAACCCCATAGGAGTCCATGCTGCTCAACACTCACAGATGACCTGGAGCAGAGAGGAGAACAAGAACAGTCTGCTAATGGTATGAATTTATTCCTGATACTGAAGACATGGCTAAGTGCAGAAGGATCCCACAATACTGACTGACTAGTTGCTAAAGTACCAGATTACTATTAATCAGAGGAAACAATTGATGAAACAATTCATATGGGAGGCAAAATCAGAAAGAAGAGTTATATATATAACAGATTAAAGTTGCTTGAAAACTTTATCAGGAATGAGAATATGAGGTTATAATAAAAAGTTCAATGAGAACATCAATTCAGCACTGGTTAGAAAAGCAATCTGAATGTTAAAATGTTTCTGTTAAAAACAGAAAAAAAGGTCACATCATCACTATTCCACTCCAAAAGCCATTGGTCTGGCACATATAAATTCTTTGTAGTTATTGGTACTAATATTTTTAACTAGTTACTCAGTAACAAAATTTCCATCTGGAACTCTTCATGTATCACTTCAGATTTGACTGACCTGAATAGAAATCACTTGCCACTTTGGTCTATCTGCCACCTTGGAGAAGGACAATTAGCAAAAAAAAGTCTGTAGACTTCCAGGTCTTAAGATCAGAAAGCCTTTATATATATTTTTTTTCCATTTATAAAAACATCAAGTCACATCTCAACTTTCCTCTCAACAAGCTGAACATGCTAAGCTTTAAAATTCTACAAGGTTTGTTTTTCAGCCTCCGGATAATTCAAAATTCTTTGCACTTGCCACATTCTCCTGGAAAAGCAAATGCCAGGATCTGTGTCTAGCAACAGGCTTGCCTCAGCACCGCATCAGGGAGATCATCCTCTTGCTTTGACCTGCCAGCTCCCCTGTTTCGCACCCCCTGATCCTTGTTAATCTTCAGCTGTGCTGTTTCTCTGACAGCAGAAGTGAGCAGGAGCCTAGAGCAGTGCTGAGCGCTCCCAGCTGAAGCTTGGGGCAGCCCTCCTGGTCTCCCAGGTGTCTCATGCAGCACTGGCCAAGTTCATCAGCACTGTCAGACTGCGGCCCTTCAAGCATGGGTCAGACCACGAGTAGGCGCCCACATTCCTTATTATCAGCTGTTTCCCCAGGACATGCTCATCTGTAAACATCACCGCTGTTCAGAAACGGTTGAAGAACGAAGAAGAGGGAGAGCAGAGTGTTTTTGCCACCTCAGTGAGAGTCCTGACTCTCATTAACCTGCGGCCTGGATTCTCCCTGGCTGATGTTGCTGTGACTTCACGGCCAGCAGCCAGTTCATGACCATGGCCTTGGCCCTGTGCTCCAGCCTTCCCCTCCCTTGCATGCTCTGTGCTTATTTTCCTACATCCCCTTGTACCACCCGCTGCCACAGGCCAGGCCTGGCAAAAAAACCAACACCGTGTAATCAAAAAGGCCGGACTGCAGCTACCTCTGCCCCAGCCCAACCTCTTGCTTTGATCCGTCTCCAAGACCATGTCCCGTTGGGTCCAGCCAGAGCACGAGCCTGTTGAGCCTCTGCGCACAGCACAGAGCCACCAAGGTCACACACGCCAGGGCGCTGTGCACACACAGCAAGGGGCTTCACCCCTCCACTTCCTCACTGAGTTTTGGCACCAAGGAGTTCTGCTCACCGAGGTCCAGGGTGTCTGGGTCTGGCCGGTGACAGTACGGCGTCCCTTTGTAGATCTGATCTAGGATCTTCTCCTTCACCTGTGTTATGGTGTCACAGTCCAGCACCTTCGCAGAAACCCCTTGCGAGTCCTCTGCCCCTCCCGCAGCAACTCCTGCTTGTGTCAAAGCATTTAAGGTCTGAGGAAGAAAAGAAAAGGTCAGAGCCGCTCACCACCATACAGTTACATCTGACACATTTGCACCTTTGATGAGCAGCTCAGCATTAAGGCAAGTTAACAACTAGTCCTGTCATTGGAAGAGTCTCAGAGAAGCCAGCACCACAGACGCGGTCCTCAGTCTTGACTCAAGAGCTGGAAGCCAGTTTAACAGGGCTGGGGAGAGGCTTCCACATGTCATCAGCGATTTTGTCTCCTTATATTCCAGACACTGAGCATGGCACTTACACAAGATTACTGTGGTGATACTGTGGTGATAGCTTGTATCAGCCCAGGGCAGAACTGCCTGATTTATCAGAACTTTTGTTCATCTACAGTATGTGGCTCTCTGTGCCCTGCGATAAAGGTGGCTCCTGGGAGGCAGTGGCACGATGCTGCATTTCTGCCTCAACAACAGGAAGAGAAACATTCAGCCCCGTCCACCAGAGAGCCCAGAGGGAAGTGGTGCTTACCAGGGTCCGGTATTCCAGGTCCTCTCTCAGGAGGCGGTTGTCATTCAGGGTGTATTTGGCTTTTCCTGTCACCCAGTCAACAGGCCCCTTGTCCACTTGGTGCTTGATTCCTCGAAACAGCATGTAAAGGGGCTCCCCAACAGAGTCCTGGTACAGAAAGGAGGGAGTTTCATGCAAGAGAACGTCACCTTCCTCCCTGACCAAAGCCCAACAGCTTGGAAACACACAACAAATCCAAGCACAAGCAGATTTGAGGGCACCAGGTGATACAGCAGCTGCATCTCTGCAGGCAGAGTCCTCATCAGTAGCTCCTGCATGGACCAGCTAACAGGCTGGACCCACAAGACCAAGGGATTGCTCAGTCTCCACGTGACTCTAGCCATGACTCTCCAGAAGGGGACTCGGATCAGACCATCTTCCCCCCCCACACACACCAGCCCCACCAACAGGTCTCACGTCGGGAAGATAACGGAGCTACCCTGAGCCCTCCACAGCCTGAGTGGGGGGACTGGAATCAATGCTCTCTGATTTAAGCCCCTCTCCCTGGCAGCGAGCAGCCCCAGCTCTCATCTCCACACCCTGAAACAGAGTGACCCTGGCACTATCTCAGTTAGGAGGTGGCATAAAGCAGGGCCGTGGTTGTCTCCCCTCTTCTGGTCCCTTAGCCCCACAAAGGCACAACGGGCTCACCCTGACGAAAGCGTACAGGCAGATGGACATCCAGTTGGTTAACAGCTTCTCCACTACTGTTTCTGTCCTGAAACAGAGCACGAGCTTGGTCACAGGACAGCAGTGCTGAGGGAAGGTGCACGGCAGGGAGGGAAAAGGGGATAAAGATGACTATCTGTGAGAAAGGAATACACCGAGGGATCAAGCAAAGTGGCCTTAATGGACCAATAATGCTAATGCTCCTGACCTCGCTCCTTATTTGAGACATGTTTTAGCTTGAAGGAGGCAAGTTACACAAGTGAAACATGTCAAGCAAGCAGGGGACTAAGGCAAACGTCTGGTAGGTCTCAAATCAGTGGAACTTGCTCAGATCAGAAGGATGTGCTGGATGGGAAGCTAATGGGGATCCAAACACAGGAGCTATTTCAGTGTATTTGCTAAGCATGGAAGCACTACAAGCCCAAGGACTCTAAATAGTAAAATAAGACTAGCAGAATTGGTAGAGCCTCAGTATCTGAACACAAGGAGAGAGCTAATACACAACAACTTCAGAGAAATGGGCACTTGGGGTGGGTAACTCCAGCTTCCTACTCTTCTCAACCCTTCCCGCTCTCTTTTCTCTGCCAGTCGCTGGCTGGGATAATGAGGATCGCTGTCTCTCCTCCCTCCTGTTTCATGCACATCACTTAGACACACAACGGACCTTCTTCTACATCCCAGGCCACAGTGTTACCCTGTCTGCAGGGTTTGCTAGCCAGGCAGAAAGGCTCCATCCCCTTTGCCATCCCCCATGGGAGGGGAGCCAGGAGAAAGGCTCCATCTCCCATGTAACAAGGAGCGGGACCACAGCTGGCTGACTCACCTCCGCAGCATCAGCTTGGGGTTTTTGGCCACATACTGCTCAACAAGGTCATTCAGGAGCGTTTTGAGGATGTCAGTGAAGTACTCCAGCTTTCCATGGAGCGACACAGTGAGCAGCGAGGCTACATAGGCCCGGTCTCTTGGAGAGAAAGTGCGCTGGATTTCCAGAGTATGTATGAACTGATGGGGAGAAAGAGCTAAGTCATTGTGTGAATCCCCTGAAAACAGGGCAGTACAACTACTGGCTCAAGAAGTAAACCGTGCTATAGGGAGGGGATGAACTTTGATGAACAACCCCTGCTTCCTGCAGCCCCTCGGGCAGGAGCATTACCTTGGTGAGGAAGAGTTTGCTGTTGAGCAGATTGGAGAGCTGGACCAAGCCCTGCTCCACAGTTTGCCTTCGGCACTCGGGGATGTCCAGGTCTCTCTGCAGTGGTGATTCACGGTGGCCCGGGAAGAAAATGCGCTCTGCATAGGACTTGTAATCCAGGAAGGGGATTCCTGTGCCCACAAGGTCGCTTGTGAGGTCCATCATCTCAGTCATCAGGTCTGAGGGAAAGGAAATGCCAGTGATGCTGACCACAGGACAGAACAACTAGTGGTAACGAGCATGAGGTTAGTGTAACCAGGGCCATGTGGTGAGACTGAGGAAAAGGAAGGATGTCTCCTCACAGGAAGATATTGGAGTCCCACTTAAAACTGGACTAGGCACTGGGAAAAACTGAGAAGGATTGAGAAGATGAATTGAGCCATTATTCTCCCTTACAGTTGGGGTCTGACTTCCAGTTTTACAGCTCGGAGGCCACTGTTCAGCAGGGATTGGTTCTGGCCCTTATCTACAGTAAAACAGAGCTCCTGCTCCTCTCTGCTTCCCACATCATGGGAGATCACAATTCCAGTCACTGTGCCAGGAGCTGGGGCACTAGAACTGTACGGTGCTCGCTGCTGTCATCAGTGAAGCACAAGGGCTGTGCTCATGGTGCAGTTTCAATAGAGGCTGGACTAGGCATGTGTAGGGTCTCTCCAAACGCGCTATGACCTTCGGCTTTTCATCTCTGGGGGTGAACAAGGGGGCTGTATAGATAAGACCATGCTCTGAACTACACAAAGGTTCTCACTGGCATATGGGGCAGCAGAATTTGGTTGGTATGGGATGGAGTTATTGTCTGCTCTGAGCTACCTAAACCAGGACAAAGGAAGGGGAAGAGAAATAAGGCCAAAAGAGGTTTCTCAAACTTCCCTACAGCTTCGAGAGCACAGGAACAATGTGACTGACCTGTGAACTCCTTTTTGCATCTGTCTCGAACACTTGTTTCTAAATTTTCCAGCTGTATTTGAACTTTCTTGTAATCCCGTAGAGCCTGTTTACTCTTCCTCCTGAAAGAAGCAGTAGAATAGTTTCCAGCAGTCCTGGCCCAATGCTTGTCCTTGCCAGCTGCTATATTGCTGCCAAAGACTGCAGGGCAATGCTCTTGAGGTGGTTTCTATCTTTACAGCATAGCAGACTGTGTTCTATAAACTACATGTGCCTCTTGGAGCACTCATGAGGCTCGTGCTGCAAGTGAACCAAAGGCAGGCTGCAGCCAGCAGCTGCAGCAGGCTCGTGTCTCCCAGAATTTGGCACAAAATAGAGAAAACTGGGATCCTGTTAAGTCCCAGATGTATGGGCTTTTCCACATCCACTAAATACTGTTGTACAGCAACTTAAGGATCTCACAACATCACGGCCTCTCACCTGTAGATGAAGACAATGACCAGAACAATCAGCGCCACGAATGATGCACCAACACCCAAGCCAATCTGTGCCTCCAGCGGGAAGGTGAGCTGGCTCTCTGTGTCATACTGCACTCTGCCCAGGAGGAAGTTCAAGTTCCCCATCTGTACCTGCAGGAAAGCAAATGCTAGAACATTAGCTCAGTGCATCAGACGAAGCCCATGGTTTTGCTGTTCTCCAGAGAAGCACAGCTGCATTCAGCAGTAAAAGCCATAACCCACAGCACAGCTCCTGGATCCAGCAGTACCACCTGTTTTAGATACTGCTTTGCACTTTTACGGGTAAAATTGGGAACACCACCTGCTCCCTGCCATTCCTAGCATTTCCTCTCACCCAGCAGTGCTTCTGCCTTCCCTCCATTTCCCATTCTTGCCTCCAGGTTGACCTCTTGCCTATGCTCTTACCGACATCACGATTCCTAGCCCTGCTGCTGGGTCCCTACCGTGAATTCCGGGAGCAGGTCGGTGCCCTCCCGCTTCGTGCGGTGCCGCGGAGCCGGCTGCTCCGAGGGGGGTTCGCAGTACAGGTGATTCCTTGTCAGTGTCTTCACCACACAGATTCCTTCCCCAATCATGGCCATAACTTCATCCTTGGAAATGGCCAGATCTAGATTTTCCCCCTGGAATAGAGATGGAGAAACATATCAGATCTGGAAAAAAAAAAAAAAAAAAAAAGGAAAAAGCAAGCTCTGCACTGCCCATTGCCCTAGAATAGATGGAGATCAACAGCATAGGATCTTGTTCCAGAGATTTGTTAATCTCTGGAAAGTTTCTCTTTTTGTGCCTCCCATCAACATCATGTCTATTCTCTCTGCCACCCACTCTCAGCCCCACTGGCCCATTTTTGCCCCCTGTACTACACCTAACTCCTAGTTCAAATTATCCAGCTTCTGTTTGCTTGCTTAAGCTTTCCTCTATGAGATTTGAGAGCTGGCGTCATGTTGGTTCCCTTCCAGTCTTCTCAATTCCCCCTCCTTCTCCAAGATGAATTCAATGCAAATAGCAGAAGTCTAGACATTTCTAAACTGGTATAACCTGGTAGTTTTCATTAGCACACAAAAAAAATCACTGGAGGAAGTGTGCCTCAGTGCAATCATTATCCTTCTCCCTTTCTATGGACCAGATAGCACTTTTCTACACAGACAACTACAGAGCCCTTTTCTATACACATAGAGGAAACAAGCACTAACAACATCTACCTTTTTGCATCGTTATTATGGAACAATTTTCCTACCTCCACCCAGTCTTCCTTACTGCTTTATGTTTTGTAGTACTTTAAAAGTCTGGATGCACGATCAAACTGACTAAAAACAGTCTCACGTTAGAAATAGATTTATAAGTCCGAATTCCAGCTAGTTTTTGTGTTACCTCCACAGAGATGACGCTTCCAGGCTTGTGGCGATACGGTTTGGCAGGGTCTTCAGAATTCAAGGGTTTTAGGATGGGGTTGACTTCATAAGAGAAGGGCATGGGATGGAGCGAGTTGAAATCAAAGCTCAGATTATCCAGAATAAATTCCAGTTTGATGTGAACACTCTGCAGGAGCAGGTTAATGGCTGGCGTTTTGCACAGGATAAGGTAGGAGGAGTTAATGAGACACGGTTCTTCAAACTAAAGGCCAAAGGAAAGAGAGCATTTAGTACTGAAACAGCCCAGCGCCGCTGCAGCCCTGCGGTGATCCCCAGCCCTTGGCTCGCTGGGGTCAGCTCACATCCATCTCACCTGCAGCAAAGCAAAAGCAGCTCTGCTAATTGTCCAGGGAAAACCTGAGATATGAGGAATTCTCTAGAAAAAGTCTTTATAGCCATAGGTTTTGCTGGGAATACTCAGTGAGAATACAACAGCGGGAGACATCAGCTTTGAACTCGCTGCTCAGACAGGACAGGGCTAGGGACCTTCAAGGTCCAATTCAAGGCCCATCTTGTAACCTTTTGTAACTGTAAACATTTTTTTAAACCAATTTTCAGCTATCAGGAACCCCTTTGCTCTACAAATTCTGCTGTATTCTCTATAGTCCTGATGCAGTCATTATCTCAGGTATCTGACAGGAGGAGATCAGAAAAAAACCTGGTAGAATTGGTCATTCCACTGAACTCTAACTGCTTTTCTCAGAGTGAAAGACAGCCCAGGGACAGGTCTGAACTATGCTAAAAAGAAGAGCCTGGAGCTCGGAGATACTGAACAACACAGGATCTGTTGTAGATTCCTTCATCTCCACCCTGCTGCTCTGCTGTTTCTGTCTCCCACCACAAGCCCTGCACAGCTCAAGCCAGAAGCAGACCTCACCCAGACAAATGTTTACGAAATTGCTTAACCTTTAAGCCTGGCAGAGAACATTTCCATTTAGCCAGGGCTGTTAGTCAGCAGGAACCCAGGCAGTAACTGCAGGGGGTCCAGAGGCCCTAGAGACACCAAGTTCATCTCTCCAGTGCAGCACACCAAATCTTACAACCCGTGGGGCTGAGGAGGCATTTGCTACACTACCTGCTGGATGCTGCACAGAGCACCCTCGGGGCACTCGGTGTCTGGGATAATTCGGCGCCACCGTCCCAGTCCCCGGCGCCGGCGTTCAGATGGAGAAACCGTAACGCGAATCTTCGGTTTCTGTACAACATCCAGGTTGTATCCATGAACTCTGAGCACTCTCCCTCCGCTGCAAAAGAAAAGCAAGCAGTTCCATCCATCCATTAGCCAACAGCGCTCTCCCCTGTGCTCCCACCCTTCCATCTATACCCACGCCACAACCTTGGCTTTGCTCCAAAGCTCAATAAAACGGACAGAAGCCACCAGCACTGTAGTACCTGCCTGCCGCAGTGCACAGAGGCACAAGTATTCAGGCTTTGTACCTGAGGAAGCTTTTAGGTGGCTCTGCAAAAGTGATGTTGGGATCCAGGGTATATCTGAAGAGGGATCCTTCCAGTCTCCGCTCCTGATCCCCGTATTTGATGGTGACCGGGAGTTCTGCAGACACATTGCTGGGACTCGTCTGACACGCCAACTGATCCTCTCTCATTTCTGAAAGGCTTAGAGAGACAGAGGAGAGGACAAGGGATTAACACAGCCACCACAGAGACAGCATCTTTAATGCTACCCATGCTCTTTGCTGACAGCCTGTTCTCTGGCATCTCCCTAAATTTGATGCTGAAAGACCTCGTGGGTTATTTGCTTCTTTTTCTAATCTGGAAATCCCTTATAAGCAAGCGACAATTGCTGGGGAGTTGTCAGTGAGCAGCACCCTGCACAAAAAGCAGGTGCAACCCCTGTCCAGATGGGAGGGCACAGAGGCTGCCAGGACATGCTGCATCCTCACCAGCACCAGAAGTGCTGCCGGGCACCCTCGTCCCAGGACACCAGAGAACAAGCAGCCCTTAGTGCCAGTCTGCAGGAGCCACCTGTGCATGGGTTCCCTCAGCATAAGCAGAGCTGTCAGGATGGGGTAAAAAGTCATGTCAAGAGGCATGAAGGTCACAACACATTGTGCTTGTGTGAGGGAAAGCAGGTAGGAAAGAGAGCTGAGGCTGTAGCTACAATTCCTGAGGGCAGGATCTCCAGGAACAGATCCCACAGCCCACGGAAAGGCTGCGAGCTGAGCCCCGAGATTCCCTGGGAAGGGCTGAGGGGTGGACGGTGCTCAGCCAGCGCGGGAGGCCGGGTCCTCAGCTTACATGTGGCAGGGCAGGTCTCCAAGAAGGATGCTGATCTCGCTGGGGTGCCCGGTGAGCAGCTTTGAGCCCAGGAGAGTAAGGCAGGTTCCTCCTGCTTTAGGGCCCTGAGTTGGAACTATGGATTTCAGCTCTGGGTTCTACAAGAGAAAAAACAAGAAGCGAGTGACAAGGACCTCATAAAAGAGGGTGAGGAAAGAGCACAGCAGAACACACCCAGTGACCTCCAGTGCTCTGAAAATAGAAGCTAACATTCCCGATCACACGCAGGCCACGGACAGGCTCCAGCAGCTACTTTATCACGGAGCCGAGGCAACAGGGAAGGGATCAACAACCCTATGAAACTACTGTGAAACTGCCCTATGAAATCCAACTATGAAACATGAGGTGAGGACCACAGTCTTTCCACATAAGGTAAGAGGCAGATGGATGCTGCAAACGGCAGAGCTGTGAGCCTCGCACCCAAAGCCTGGGATTAACAGTTCAAAGGGATTGTCCAGATCAGTAACTCAAGTGAGGAACAAAAGGTAGCAAATAAATTGTCTGCTTGTCCAATAAAGGAGGGGTTACCAGCAGGGAGCCCTAAGAATTTGTGCCAAGACCTGTGCTGTTAAATATACTTGTAGGTAATATGGAAAGGGAAAATGAAATTTGGTAAATTATTCAGACTAACAAAAATTTAATCCCACTAAAGGACTGCAGAAAAATTTAGAGGGATCAGTCAACAAGTGCAGCATAGGTAATTCATTGCTGATGAATGAAAAGATGTGTGAAGTGAGAAGGAGCAAGAAGATTGCAACAAAATGACACAAATATACTTGAATACAGCCTGGAGTTTGGAAGCCGAGCTACTGTCCATTCCAGAGTACTTTGGTACCTACAACAGCTAAAATTTCTGCTTCACATAGTAGATAAAACAAAACAAACAAACAAACAAATCCCCAAAACATAAAACCTCAAGTACTAGCACTTATTGTGGAATAAATTTTGGAAAAAAAAAAATTCATGCCACAGTACAAATCTGTGTTGCACTTGCATCTTGACTGTCCCATGTGGTTCTGATCACCTTGCCTCACAATGGGGTTAATAAAACCAGAACAGAGAAGAGCAACAAACATGACTTTATCTTAACCACAGACTATGAATTATCAATAAATTCTCAGAGAGGAGTTTAAAAATAATACAAAACTTTTTTTCTCTATACAATCCAGAGTAACTCTGGGCTTACTGCCATTTGCTGCTGTAGGTCAGAAGCAAAAACACATGTTTAAGTAGCAATTTAAAAATTAACATAACATCCTAAGTCCTAATAAAATGTTAAGTTATCAATAAAATCTTCAATTCAGAAAGTCCATTCTGCAGATTGCCATAAAGTTGCACTCCCTGTACTTAGCTTTTTCTTTAAGCATTCAACAGTTCTCACTAGCAAACAAAACTATAGGCTACTGGGCTTGGTATGATCCAGTACAGCTGTTCTTATGATCTTAGGAATGGAAACTATAACTCTAAAGCACCAAATTCAAATAAAAATCCCAGCTACAGTATCTGGCAGAGCCCCTTAAGTTCATACAATAAATGGTTCTGCAGCAAAAGCACTGGAAGAACATGGAGAGGTATTTAAGAAGCAATAGCATTACCTGGTAGGTGAAAATATGTCCAGAAACTCCACGTCCTCCTCCAGGGACTTCCACCACAACGTGCCCAAATCGCTCGGTCCAGCTCCCGCCAGCGACACACACGATGCTGCGGGGCAATCCCAGAAGAGCGTCACGGTGTGCAAGGGAAGAGGAGCTGAATCCACTGGCCCAGGCTCTAAAATTCATCTAGCAGCCCCAGCTCCCCTCTTGCAGCCCCACCACAGGCTCCGAATATGACTGAACATTGGGAAGGAGCTTTAACAGCTGGTTTAGGTACAACAGAGAGGAAGAAAAAACAACAACAAAAACCCACCCAAAAAGCAGGGGGCAATTCCACAACAGGCCCATCCTTTCCAGAATTGTCTCAGACAGACAGGATGAAGCCCTTTGTAACACAGCTGCATGAAGAGGCCAGAATGGTGCCATTATCACATCTGGAGTGGCTGCAGGCTATGGAGGTCCCTCCAGGTTAGTGGAAGCTCTGGAGGCTCCGCATCCAGGTGGCACTAGTCTCCAGCCAGTGGCCTCTGCGACCAGCCCGCTCCCCTGATCTGCGCTTCCCATTCTTCCCAGCCATAACCTGGTATGGAAGACACTGACGGGGCAAAGCCAGGCTGCATTTAGAACAGTGAATCCCGTCTTACAGCACTCATTCAGCTAACAGAAAATCTTTACTATGGCAGAAGGGTTTCCTCAGCTTTCCTATGCAGTAGAGGATTAATTTTGCTTGGCCTTGCTCAGGAGCACATTCCAGGTTCATAGCTACATCCCTCAACCACATTTTCACTTCAGGAGTGCAGGGAGCCCTGGTGCAGTTCAGGTCGTGGTGACATGGCACTACAGAACAAGACAGAGCCATCCCAGAAATACATGTTCTAATTCTAGGATGCAAACAGAAAGCAGATGGAACCAGACACACAAGGAGCACAGACAGGACAACACTGCTCACGGTGGGCCACTTCCCAACAGGATCTTACCTGGCTCCCAGAGGGAAGGGTGCTACAGCTAATGCTAACACAGAATGGAAAATGAGTTTACGATATCTCTGATGAGAGGTTACTCACAATTGCTCTGCTCTTCTCTCCACATCTCCTGCTGGTTGCTTGGCTCCTCTCCCTCCCTTGTCCAAGCCTGCCATCTACTTGCCTGGCCACAGACCAGCTCCACACATTTCTTTCCTTGCTTCTTGCTATACAAGCCCTTTCCTGACCACACATATTAGATACCTGCTGCCCTTTATTACAGACATTAGCTGTATCCTGCAGGACCTTTTCCCCCTTCTCCTAGCCCCTACTTCTACAGGTACTGTGTGACCTGCCAGCCACCAAAGAGTGACTTGGGGCTCAGCAGGACTCCCTTGTCAGTCCCTGGTCGGCTAGCAAAGAGTGACAGTCTGAGGGACATCCACTCAGAGGCGAGAAACTGCACTACCTCCAGCCATATGCTCCATCTTCACCCTGTGTTAACAAGCTCGGGATATTTTCTTAGCAACACCACTTACACAGGCTGCATCTTTGCTTTCTTGAAGTTCCTCCCTATCAGGGACATGCGCCCATGACTCCCCTGCCCCAGCTGCATTGGGCTCCCTGCGCTGGCAGCATGTTCAGCACGCAAGGCAGTACGTTTGGGTCACTGCCTCTCACACAGCCTACGTCCAAGGTCATCACCCAACTGCTCAGACAGTGCCCTTACTCAGTGGCACTCCCCAGGGAACGGGCAAGTCTCATCACCTGCTACAGCAGAGGTAATGACATTCCAGCCTAGTATCAGCAGCCCGGGGGAAAGCCAGGACCTGCCTCTGGGAAGGGGTTCACAGATACTCTACCTGCTAGAGATCTCATACTCTTGAGCATCTACGGCACAGGGGATTCCTGCAACAGTGACAGTTTCTGCAATGTCTTGATGTTTCTGCCCGAGGTTTGAGCCAGTGATGGTGATTCTAGTGCCACCTTCCACTGGTCCAGACAGGGGGTACACCTGCAAAGACATCCGAGCATGTGTAAATGTCACAGTATCTCAAATCCTTGCAGTCTGGCAACTGATCTGCAGCGCTGACTCTGCCTTGTCAGGGCATTGCAATGGATTCGTTTTACTGGCTGGGACTAGCATCAATTTGCATCATCACCACAGGAAAAGCCGGAGAGGAGAACAACACAACCAGAGCCACCTTTCCCATACCTCACTGTTGCAAGCTGTCCCCCTAGAAACTACAGAGTGCTAAGCAAGGGCTGCCCTGCTTTGGCTTCTCAAAAACATGCTGATCACTCCATAGGGCATTTCTGCTATGCAAGCAGGAATGCAAAGCTAATACATGATACCAATATTGAAGCAGCAGGCACCATCCTCCTCCTCAGCATCAGTACAACATGAATTGCATGCTGCACAAACCTCAAAGCTCTGGCCCTGAACAGCAGCCAAGACAAGCTACGAGAAGATGCAGCACATGGAAGTCGTGTGCCACTGGAGGAAGGACAAACTGACAGCAAAAGGGACACACGGCTACAGACATTTGTCATGTGGCAGTTAGCAAGAAACATGCAAAATAAACAGACAGAAGTCATTATTCCCAATAACCCATTGTGCCTTTTCCATCCCAGCTGGACCATTACCATTAGGTTTGGTCTTCCTTTTCCCCAGGCTCAGCTGGGCCAATCTGCTTCAAAAACTGTCAGAGAATCCCAGCTGTGGACCCCATTCCTAGCTGCTGGATGATTCTGTTTCTTCCAGGGTGACAGTTTCAGCTTGCAGGAGGTACAAATGCATCTTTCCCAATTGATCTCCATTAGTCCCTTGACAGCCCAGCAGAAAAGTCTAGTGTCTTCCCGCCACAACACCGAGGAACCAGAGGAGAATAAGACTAACATGTTCTTTAGGTGGCCAGTGCACAGCTGAGCTGCCCTGTTTGCAATCTGAGTTCAGATTTTCTGGCCTCAGCTGGAGGATGGAGCCCTCCTTGTCCCAAGTGTCGTACACTAATGAGCAAGTTACTCACAGAGTGAATGAGAGGTGCTGGACACAGGTCCTCTACCTCTTCCTTGCAGGAACCCCTGAAGATACAGCTGGGGTTTTCTCCTCCACACCACACACAGTTGTACTTCGAGTCAGCCGTCTGGCAGCGGCTGCAATCCGTGTGGCCCACAGAGCAGTTGTAGAAAGTCACTACAAGGGAGAAATATTCAGATGCATCTGCAAGTACCATCCAGAGCACAGAGAGACACCATCCCCTGCCCTCTCTTGGGAACAAGGCTGTAGAGCTTTTCCCATTTCCCTGGGATAGGACCACTACCGCTGCAAAAAGGTGAGGATTTCTCAGCTTCCCTCCACCCCCCTTGCTGTCTTCTTGCTCGGGAGGTGTTGCACTCCTACCGTGAAGATCTGCAGCACTGTCCACTCGAAGGTGCCGCCGCCTCTGCACAAACACCACAGCGTTGAACTCGAGTTGAGGTGCCGTGTAACTGTACTGCAGAGAGAGACCAAAGTCAAGGACGTAGGGGAGGCAAAAATGAGCCAGCTCAACAAACAAATTCAGGGTCTCTCCTACACAGCGCCTTGGGCCATATATAGCCCAGATGGAGCTTCCTGTGAATGCAGCCAGACCACTTCTGGCAGCAAAACTAGTCAAGGCAGCACTAACTGAGGCAATAGCAACATAAACCTGCCCTCACTAGTTCCCACAGCCACAATACCTGTACTAGAAAGAGCAGCAGACATTGGTTCACCAGGGAAGCATGGAGAACACACTCGCCTACTCATGCAATTACTTGTCTAAATTCTTAATTGTATTCTTAAATACATAGCTTTCTACCTACAAGCCACCTGCTCAGAGAATTGCTCAAGAGAGCAATTCAGCACAATTCATTGCAGTATTATAATTGCTCTGCAGGGCTTGTCCAAAAAAGCTTATGTTGTTCCTCTCCCTCAACTAGATTAGTTTGCAAACTAAAATTATCACCTCCGCTTGCAAATCTTGCCTCAGGTGAAATCCACACATCCTGAAAAATGCATTGCTATTTTGTTGTGCCTGATATAATCCATAGGCTAGCTTCCATCACTAAAACCAGAATTTGTATCTATCTGTATATTTTTTTGTTTTTACACAAAAGGACCACCATTGCAGAGAAAAATCACAGTCCAGAAAACCACAAACAGTGACTCAAGCTAAAGCAGAAACAGCACCATCCTTGCAGGCAGCACTAAGTGATGCTTCAAAACTAGCATCGTTCTACGCTGCAGCGAGGGCAGCAGCAGACCCTGCGGCTCAGACAGCACCACCTTTCCACAGGCTGAAGGTGCCATTACTACCAGGCAGCAGCATCACAGATGAGGGCCTCATAATACCAAATATCTTATGAATGTTGTAGCAAAACATGCTCTGCACCCCTGAAGAGCTCCCTTCCCAGCCTGCCAAACCAGCCAAGCCAAGCCAGATCAGTGTGAGCTCTGCAATGGCATCACACACCCCAAGCACTCACCTGGTGCAGCTGACAGGTGATATAACACAGGGACTGGTTTGTTTCTTCCCCTTCCACATAAGCCTCCATCACCACTGTCCTCCCCTCCAAGTTCAGGACACACTCATAGTCCCACTGCTGGTCCTGCAGATGGGAAGACACATTGAGCACCATTTCTCAACCACATGGAGCTTCCTGGCACAGGACTGCGGGCTCCTGTCTCCTTGTCCCATGATGCTTACTGCGTAGGCACTGTGCTCCCCTCATTCCCCTCACTAAACCATTTTTATGCTGCATTGAAGGGTTCTCTACGCTCTCAAAGCCTCTGATGAAAGGAATCACAACCAACACAAAACAACATTCCTAGAAGGAAGCATATGAATGTTGGTGTGGGCAGAACTCGACATAGGAAGAAGATTTAAAGGAAAAAATGGTGGGACTATGAGGTTATACCTGTACAGATCTGAGACTAGCTTGGAAATGAAGAGCAGAGTGTGCAGATTAATGCAGTGCACCTCAGAAATAGTAAGGATATTTTTCTTTTCTCTCCTACAAATTTTCTACTTAATTGTGTAGACAACCTCTGTAACAAGACAGATACAAATCTGTAAGCAGCTCTGCTCCTCTGTGCAATGTAATATATCAGGTTTAACGTATAAAGTAGCAATTAGTCTGTGGGCTGTATGCTCCAAGGTGGTCATTTGTAAGAGGTTAGTAAATCAGTCTTCTGTTTCGAGAAGCAAGCAGAACTTTTATCAGAGGCACACCCAAGGAATGCAGCTTTCAAGGGCTGGTTTTCCCCATTGCAGAAGTTTCAGGTATGACAGGAATAGCCACATCAATATTAGTAGGCCAGAAACAAAAAGGAACAGCTTATCTTCAGCTTATGGAGACACCATCAGCAGAGATTCAGCAGGAAGTTACTCAAAATCTGTCACCTGCAGTGTGACATAGGTGCCATTTAATGCTAACACACGCAGATTCTTTCTCATGGGTTTGTCCATACCTGTAACTCTCCTCCCTGGCTGCCCTCCTACCCACCATTTGATCTAACTATGTAATTTCTTATCTATGGATCTGCTATTTCTCCAGCAGCAAAAACCTAGGCAGAGCCCAATCACCTCCTTCAAGTAATTTTAGCAGCCCAGTGAACAGGTTGCCCAAAGCCCGCTCGGTTCTACAAAAGTTCCAGTTTCTCAAAGCTAATGGAAATAGCAGCTGACAACCTGATAGAGGTGGAAGTTCTTTCCCAGAAGAGTTATCTTCCTTGCCACATTGACTGGAAACAGTGAAGATCCCTGGATCCCTTGCACACAGGGGCACGCGTCAGGACCCCAGCTAAGCTCTTCATTCTGAAAACAAACACACACCTTTAGAGAAAGAGACTTCCACGGCTCTGACAGAGGCAATCAGACCCTAACAGTCCGTGAGAGAAACGGGAGCGGGAAGCTGGACTTCTTTGCAGAAAGCAAAGCAGGAGCCTGAAGTGGTGAACGGCAGAGAGCTGTGAACATGCCAGACATCACAGCAACTGTGACCTCCAGGCCAGCAGCATTTCTACAAAGTGTTGGAACCTCTTCTCACACATTTTCCTTTCTCAGGGTGCCAATTCTCACCCTGCACATTAAACTGTCAGCTTCTTTTCTCTAGAGGATCACCACCTCTCCTGTGTGCTGAAATGAGATCACCAATCTCTACTGAAATTTTGAAGCGTTACAGCCTTGGATTGCAGACTGCAAAGCCCAGTGACTTACCTCTTCCCAGAACCCAGGGGCATCATACTGATAGTCAAGGTCAGGATGGACGATCCTGGGAAAGTCAGGGGTGTCCCTTTCTGAAGAATCCCCATCGCCCGAGAGCAGTGTAGAAGCAGAGAAGGGAGATGTTTCATTCTCAGCCTGCAGCAAATCCATCCAGTCCTCTGTGTCCTGGAGCTCCGTGCCCTCCCCTAGCAGCCAGTCTGGGGGAGTTGATGGTGGGAGGTCTGAAGTGAGTAGTTTAGTTCCCAGCTCTCTGGAAGAGTCATCAGAGGCAACAGGCACCTCCGGTTTATGGCTGTGGGTTTGGGGAGACGGCATGGCAGATGTCAAAGCCTCAGTAGAGGGAACAGAACTGGGAGGCCAAGTGAAACTGTTGACATGAGGAGACGATGCTTCTCCTGCCACAGATGTGTATAGAGGACTAGGCACCATGGTGGTGGGTGGGTTTGTGGGCCATGGCTCCCGGGCAGTGGCTCCGGCCTCGGAGGTGGGCAGCTCCGTGTCACCCACAGGCTGCGCTGGGCTGGGGAACACGGATGCAGCAGAGGAGGTTGTGTCCGGCTCCGTGACAGCAGGGATGTCCGCTGGTGGCGGCAGAGGGGATTCTGTGGAGGCCTGCAGAGAGGCAGCTTCAGATGAGAGAGTCGGGTACGTGTAGCTGAGGGAACCCGCGGGCTCAGGCGTCGTATCCGAGACCGCGGAGGCTGTGACAGGGACAGGCTCCGTGGGGGGCACGGAGCTCTGCGCCGCAGGCACGGTGGGAGTGACAGGTTTGGTGGCTGCTGTCGGTGCTACGGTAAAGGACTTGCTGGGGGGAGCTGCTGAAGACAGAAACAGGCTTGAGGTTGGAAGCTGTGCCTAGAAAGAAAAAAACACGGTGGAGTGAGAAGGGAAGAACAAAACACAATAAAAGATAAACAGAAAATAGATTATTGCTTCCTGTAGCAATGTTTACAAGAGGCTGCTTACCCCACTGCATTTCAGAGAGGAGAACTAGACCTCATAGCACCTGTCTTGGGATGGGGCCAGGCAGTGCTCACAGATTCAGCTGCAATCTCTGTCCTAGACATGTTTGTGCTCACCCCTACTCAGAGGGAACCCAATGGCCTTCATCCCTCACAACAGGGCAAGGTGCCTTGTGGCTGCCACAAAAGCAGGTGCTCTGCCACCTCACTGCCAGCTCCCTGCAGGCTTCCTCTTGCCCCTCGCCCTCTTGAAGCAGGTCACACTCCTCTCCCTGGGTCACCCAGTCTGGGATCTCATCTGATAGCACCTTCCCTGAAACCAAGCGAGGCCGTGTAACAGTGCGGGCAGCTCAGCTCTGTGCATGAAACAACTGTGAGGTGCTATTTGACCTGAGAAGAGACCTGACTCTCCTGAACACAAGGAGGTTGTTAGTAATGACTAGGAGACTCACCCCTTCGTTGTAAATAATCGTTCCTTCTTCACAGGCTGCTTTGTGCGTGCAGAGGTGCTGCTGGATGCACCAGTTACATCTCCAGGGACTGCTCACACACTTCTGGCACCTGGGACAGTGAGAGAAGAACAGCTGCTAAGATGACCCAGGAGGGGACAGTCACCCTCCCCATAACTATAAAAAAAACCCCAGGTGCTCACGGTGCTGATTTCCATAGCAGGGCAACAGCAGCACAGTCATAGAAAGAGAAGTCCACAGAGGCAATGAAGATGTCATGGAAACGCACTACAAGCTTTATGGTGACATGATCTGAAAGCAAAAATAAAAATTTCTTAGAAATGGAGCCATTCTAACTCTGCAACACTGTTAGGAGAGGCAGCGTGTTTGGGGGAAGACGCTATCAAACATGGAGATAGATTCCCTTGCATACTTGTAGCATCTTCATTCCAGGATTATCTTATAGACACTAAAAGCAGGTTGGACAAGTCTATCAGGAACAGTTTATGACGACTCTTGCCAGCTTGTGGGAAGGAAGATGGCTCTGAAGATCCCCCCCATCTTTATTTGCTGTAATTCCGCTGTCATCTCTATATTACAGGAAGAAATAACATTCCAGGCTCAAAGCTGATTGCTTTCCCTTGTCAGACAAATGAAAGCCAAACCCTTAGAACTGACAAGCACTTCACATGCTGCCATCACCTTGAGTGTCTTGTGATATGTCCAGACTAAGTGAATAAGTAAAGGAGCTTACAAAACTTTTAATCTCCACTTCAATGACTGAACACTTTTATCTGCTTCAAATTGAGGTCTCATATTAGCTCCGGCCTCAGCATAGCCTCTTTCTCTTTGGGGGAAGACTATCACTGTTTTCTAACAGACTGGAGAACTGCTGAGATAGTCATAGGTAGACAGAGCTGTTAGCCTGAGCCTGAAGGAGTTTTGCACATGATAATACTAAAAAAAAAAACAAAACAACAAAACAAAACAAAACAAAAAACCATTTAATCTTGAGGCATACAAGTGCCCGCTGGCCCTAGAGTCAGATGTTAGCTTGCTCAGTAATGAGAATATATTGCATGTTCTGCTGGGTTCCAGGAACAGCCATTTTTCCAAGACAGTTTTGCTACTGAAGTAAGAAGCTTGCCCATCTTTCCTCTCAGAGCTCAGGCCTTCTCTTTCAGGTAGGGTCCACTCATTTGCAAACATCGGGACCACAGCAGTGGTCTTGCCTCGTAGAAAGTCAGTCTGGCCTAAGCTGGGCTCCTGGTAGAACGGCAAGTGAAGCAGTATACTGGTGAAATAGCTGATAAGGTGCTGCTCATGAAAAACCATGACTAGGAGAAAGAGAGGGTGTCATCTATGGCTGGAGGCAAAAGACACTATGGTATTGCCAGCTTCCATTGCTGTTTCAGAGGTGATGGTATTTAGCAGTCAGGGAGAGGCCAATACCTCCCAGGATTAGGGCTTTGACACCACATTTATAAATATTCCTTTCCCCAAGAAGGCTGTTATTTCCCATGACTACCAATAATGCTGTTCAATGGTGCAGAAGACAAGGATGAATGCTTGCAAACTAAAAACAAGGCTTTATGCTACTGACTTGGAGCTCATCAGCTTGAAGCGACAGATGACTCAGTAAAAATAAGCCTTATAGCAAAGCCTGGCGGGGGCAGAAATATATAGATAGATAGATATAGATATATGAAATACATATAAATATACACACATATATGTACATATAAAAATTCATTCCAATGGGAAATGTATTTCTGGGAAAGTTTTTCATATAAGAATGGGAAAGTTTCAGTGCCTTTGTCTGAGGCCCTGATGAGACCTCTTTTAGAAAGCAGTGTATGATTCCAGTTACCAGCTTCAATTCATCTTAGTAGAGCACTGAAGTAGTGCCAAGAAGAGTTACAAATACAGCGAAGGAAAGAGGAAACCTACATAACAAAAGAACACGAAGAAAAAGTTGGCACGGTTAAAATAACAGAAGTCTAATGCTAAGAATGCATGGCCTTAAGTCCTTAGATGGCAAAAGAGCTGTTGAAGCAAAACAATAATACAGATGAGATTAAATGGACACTAACCATCCATGGATAAGTTTAGGCAGAAAGCAGAACCAGCTTGTTAAGCCTCAGAGAAGTGACATTAAAGCAGCATAGGTTAAGCATCTATGAAGACTCAGTAGAGCAAGACTGGCTTAAAAAAGGCACCAGTAAGAATATCTGAAAGCTGGAGTAGCAGGAACCAGCCTGTAGCTCAATCTACCCTAATTTTCACAGCTGTGCTCAAAATCAGACTCACTTTTGCACAACCGAATGGTTGAAGCCAAGTGTATCCACTCTGCTACAGTGGCAGTGCATGGAGCATCTTCCCTCCGTGCCTGTCCACCCTGAATGGAGACTTGCTTCTTCCCAGACTAGGGCAGAGCAAAAAGCCAACAGGCAAGTATCATCAAAAATCAAGGAATCCGAGACTGAATGACTGAGTAAATTAACTTTGGCTGTCATGTTACATCCATGGAAGACCTTTTAGACCTATTAGCCAGCTACAGAGTGGCATGAAAGATCCACAAGATTAGATGAATCTTGTGGAATGTTCCCCAACCTGTACCTGCCTTTTGCTTCAGATGAACAAGTGCTCTGAAGAGATCAGCTCATCAGTACTCACACGGACAGGTTAAATACTAAAAAATCCACTGTAAAGACAATAAACCGAGTGAGAACTTTCCAGGCATTTAGTCTTAGAGCAGCCAACTATGGATAACCAGCCAGTTACTTGTCACACTACCAGAAGGCTGACAGTGCATTTTCTGAGGTTATGCTGCATTGCAGATTCATTTCTAATCTCTTCTAGGACAGTGGATCTCTTCGGCTTTCCCTACAAGCACTTCCTTGTTCCACTAACACGGGGGGGTTCATGGGGTTTGAAAACATTTGTGTTTTGTTAGGTTTTAAACACTACCTCATTTTTAAAATTAAAAAAAAAAAAAGAGAGAGAGAGAGAGAGAACACGCGTGCGTGAGCACGTGCACAAGAGTCCTATATCCAGATTTTTGACAAGGCTGCCAAACCAACCACCACTCTGAACTGCATTTCAGATCATATTCAGATTTGTGTATAACCCTTCAAGCAGAACCTCCTTTCCAGCTACCAGAATTTGGCACTGGAATCTGGCAGCAGCCCAGAATAGCACAGGATGTGTGTGACACAAGTAGAAAGCAAACACATGACAGAATGAAATGAGCACCTGCTGATAGACCATGTACATTCATGACTATTAAGCCTGGCAATCTGATAGATCTGAAATGTTCTTTCCCTCGACAATGTTATCAGAACTATCACACTCCATTTAAAGCATTTCACTGACCTGCTCCGGTTGGCAAAGCTGGTGCTTGGCTGGGATCTGGTGAGGGGCACATGATTCCCGACTCTGTCAGAACTGCTGGGCTTTCATAATCTTCAAAATAGCACGAATAAAATTCTTCCTCGTGCAGAGACGGTAAATCCGAGATAGCCAGGAAGATCTACCAATTCAACAGTGTCCAATAAGTTATTCGCACCCTAACATTCTTATTTCATATAATTTATGTTCTACTTTCTGGTAGTATAGTTTTCTGTCGTGCCTCTTAGGTTGGGCTACTCCATTCATGTCTTGCCATTCACAAACTATATTCGCTCATTTATCAGCAAGAACTCCCCCTTTGCTCAAGTATCCAAATGAAGGCAGGTTCTGATCACCCCTGACACTGACAGGAATACTGCAGCATCATATTAGCTTTTCTACCAGCTCTCCATTACCAGACTGAAGCTGTAACCTGAGGTAGCTTCTTTCAGGTATTTCTGAGTGTCAGAAATACTCTGACTCCTCAGAGAAGGGCACTTTATGCACACCTAGCCAAGGAGAGATCCCATCCAAGCAGCCAAATAGTGCAAAATGCTTAATAACTGCCTACTAGCAGACAGAGACTCGTAGGTTTAGACGAACAATGATGAAATTTTCTCCTGAGCTAGATCATGTGAAGTCCTAATGCGAGACAGGCAAATGTGCTCAAAAGTTTAGTGATTCAGTACACCACTGAAAGCAACAGGAGGACTTGTGACCCCTCAGAGCTCTCAGGGGACCTTCTATTTGCTTGAGCACGACCATAAAGGATCATCATTGCTCACATTTCTCTTTTCCTCTCTGCTGATATTGGCTGGAGTTAGCGATTGGATGGACAGGCACTGCTGTGTAGAGTTAAAACTCCAGAGCCACTGCTCGCTCCATCTGGATCGCAGGCATTCGGAGCGACGGCTGCACCTGCACAGAAACAGCAAGAAGCTTTACGGGAGGGCTCCTAAACAGGGGACCCATTCTTCAGCTCTTAAGTAGATCCTGGCTTTCAGAAACCTTCCTGGAGGGTCAGGGAGCCCCACACACAAGCCACAGAAGTTCCAGTCTCCCATCACCATCCATAACAGGATGAACTGATGCCAGTATATACAGATGAGTAGGCACTCACTGGGCTTCCAGGGCCATAAACTATTCCTAGAGCATCCCACTGGGAAAAGGAGTCAGCAAGCAGACAGATACACTCAAATAAAACATGTCTTATTAAGTAGCAACTGTGAGCAAGAAAGTGACATCAGTTAAAGAGCAAAGATAGTTCCTCTGTATTTGAAATGAGGCAGCTCTCAAGCTGCAGCCAGACAAAATAGGCAGAAATCCACTGCAGGGGAACATGGTGAGTGGTAAATAAAGTCCCAAAAAGCAAGAGAAAGATACTCTGTGTGCTGGAAAGAGAAGTGCAACCATGGCTGGTGGTAGTGATGCTTAGGGAGGTAGATAGGAGAGAGTGTGAATCTGTAGGCCAAACACATGTAAAGAAGCTAAACATAGATTAAATCCAGGCAATCAGACACACAGAGAAACACAGATATAGAAATGAAAGAGAGTAAGTAGACATATTTCCTAGGCACCATCCCTTCAAAAACCTTGACCAGGCATATCTCTTACCGTCCCTGAAGGACACACCAGCCACAGTAAGGATCTTTTAGTTTCAGACAGGATTCACAGTCCGAGTACAGGGAACACTCCAATATGGGAACCTTCACCACCTGTCAGAAAGCAGCGAGAAGAGCATGAAAAGCATGTTCCAGTTTTATGACTTCTGCCCAGCTAACAAGTTCTATTGCCCTGACTTTGTGTTAATTCTCAATACTACTTAAAACTAAAGAAAAAAGGAATAAGCACTAAAACATCAGTTTCCAAAGAGGCACTGAAGCAAGCCTAAAGCAAAGGCATTGCTACAACCATCCCCCTCACTTGCAGTTCTTCCTTATTTCTTTGTCTAAACCTCCCTACTTGCCACCTGAACCCATGACTCCATATCATACTCACTAGCATGATGGAGAAGGGGTTCCTTCCTTCCTTTCCTCAGTTATTGCTTGCCTCCCTCTTTTCCCTGCCTTCTCCCTTAGATTTAGCAATACTACTACTTTCAGTTTTCCCTGTTTTTCATTCTTCCACCATTCACTCTTGCTAGTCTGGACTCCGACACGGCTCATCGTCTCTCTTGACATGCAGGCAACCGATGCTGGACACAGTAGTTCCAGCTGAAGCCTCTGAATCCATCTGCTCTGTTGCCCAACTCTAACAGGCAGAACTACCATTTGACTGAAATTAGAGCAACGGGCTTTGATCACTGTGGAAAAATAAACTCCTGCCATCCATCCGGGGTAAGTCTGACCTGCAGAGCACCTCTGCTTTGCTTTATTATCCCCCCCACCTTACTGATTTCAGCTTCTTGTCCCCTCTTTAATCACCTACTACACTGCCAGTTACTTTAAATCATCGTCTTCTAATCCCTAACCCAATACTTTTGCTAAATACATCTTGTTATTTGCATTCTTTACTGACAGAACAATTACTCTTAAGGATATATTTCAGATTTCCCTAATCTTCTTCTACTCAGAGATTTTAACTCCTCCTTTGAAGTGTTACAGAATTTCTGAATCCCACAAAACGCACATAGGGGGATGAAAGGAAGCAGCCCTTTTCTGGTACGCTCTCATTTGAAGTTTGCCCTTTCCTTCAGACATGGAGTAACTCGGGGCCTGCTTTTCTTTCTGCCTCAAGAAGCTGATTTGAGTGTTATATAAATCCTCTTAAATAAGGTATCTATAGTTGGATTTTCCACTCTAAAGATGTCAGTATCCCCAAAGTTTCAGCAAGCCTCATGCCTCTTCTTCCTGCTGCCACTAGAGAGAGAACAGCGTAAGGCAGGAGAAGACAGAACAGTGTCTAACACGGTTCCTTATACATCTTGATGTCATCTTCAAGACTGTTATTTACCTGGTGTTACCTCTTAACAGAGGATACTTCCCACACATTTCTTCTTTACATAGGTTATGTGCCTACAGAAGAAAAGCTTAATCTTCTATCTGATTAAGAATAGTATTTGTGCTCTGCCTCTTCTATCCCCTTCAGCAGGTAAACGGGGCCACAAATGCTTTCACTTTGCTGTAAAAGATTTTATGGCTCTTACCATTGACTGGGTCATGACGAAGAGGTGCTTCTGCAACTGGTCGAACAGCAGGTCTCCACTCACCATGCTGTTTACCTGGATAGCTAAGGAAGAGTATATCCTGGTGTCCCCCATCGCTCCCAAGTACGCCTGCGAGAGACGGAGACACACGGCTATGCAGGAGCAGGAGGGATCTGTCCTGCATAGGGAGCAGCTTGGAACTGCTGCTGTGTGCAAGGGTTTCCACCTCCCCTCCAAATCCCCCTGCAACGGCTTCAGGGATGTGCAGCAGGTGCTCAGCAGTACATGCAGAAGCACTGGAGGACACAGCAGTCCTGACTCGGGTTCAGTGGCAAGGCAGCATGACAAGTGCTTGGAGCATTCATGCTCTCAATGGACAGCACAGACAGCATGAGAAGAGGCCATCTGATAGCAATTATGTTTAGTAGGAACCTAATTGCTTAAGGGATTGAGGGGCAAGAGAACTTGCTTTTTTTTTTTTCCTATGTCACCTGAGCATCCCTGGTTTGCTTTGCCCTCTGTTTCTTGTTGCATCCTGCTCATACCTTGTGCAATCTCCCTTTGCTGTCTCCCAGAAAAGCAATAGTGTGGCCATCTTCCACATTCACTGCCACAGCGGTCAGACGGGCTTCTGTCTTCTCCAGGAGGGGAGCTGCTTCCAAAGGTATCCGGCTGGCCATGGGGCTGGGAGTGTGGTCAGAGCCGCAGGGGTAGGCATACAGGGTGTCCTTGGGGAGGGAAAAGCACAGAGAGCAGTAGAACAAAAGCAGATACAAGTAACATTAGCATCTTCAACCTTCATGACCAGCTTCTTCCAACCAAATTCCTCAGAGGTGCCTAAACAGTAAATCCAGCTTTGAACCCCTCTGGGGTTTTTGACTGAGAATAGAAACCAGCTTTTAATAATTAGCTATGTTCACTGCTTGCAGCTTTTTAAGGGACCCTGCGGACATTTCAGCCAATTCCTTTTAGCATAACAGATGCATCAGTAATGAAATGCATCTAAACTCTGTTAAACTATCAGTCCCCCAAGTGATGGGTTGAGGGAAAATTCCCTCTGTTTTTCAGAACGAATGAACAAACAAAGCAAAAAAAGGAGACCAGAATTCCTGATTTCACAGCAAAATGAAACCAGCTACCTGGTCACAAGCACCACCAACAATTAGCCATGTTTACGTTGCACTGTATCAGATTGACTACACATATGAATTCTAAAGTAGAAAGCCTAAGCATTGGCACATGTATAAGCACCTAATGGAAAAAAAAAATCAGAGTGCATAGATCCATAGCGAGGCCACAAAAAAGCCAAAACAAGAGTCTTTTCTGCACATCACCTCAATTCTTCAGAGCTTTGTTACATATCTGAAAATTAATTCCATAGTGTACAAAGCACTGCGTGAAAACACTTATCTTTCTGTTCCAGTTAGATACCTTCCAATCCCACCGAATATTCACTTACTGAATTGTAAAGGAAAGAGAATAAAAGCTGCCAAGTGATTTACTATTTGCATGTGTGAAGAGAAGATATTTCATTATGTTCCTATTCCCTATTTCCCCTCACCCCAAATAACAAACCCAATCCTGTCTAGAATAATTTCTCCATTGCTTTAGAGTCTTTCTTGATACTTTGTTCTGCATCCAATCTAATTTTCCAGTACCCTTTTGGAGACTGAATGTGGTATTGTTCATTCAACAATTACCAACAACATTTTTATCAATTAATGGCTTGTCTTCAGGCAGTGCTGTTTGTACAAACTAATGATTTTCCAGCACTGAATTCCTTACGGGCAGCATTTTCACCCTCCTCTCCGGGTGTTTCCTGATTACTCGATGCAGCTGTGCGGGGAGCAGGGCATCAACGGGGCAGTTTGCATGGGCTGCAGCTCCCCTTCCGCCCCGGGGCGAGGGGGTTAAATCAAGACTCCCCGAGCAGGGACTCGTTCCGTGTGACATCCCGACGTCCCGTTCGCCAGCACGGAGCCGCGCGGTACCCGTGAGTACCAGGCAGCCCGTCCTGCCTCGGCATCGACACCCCCAACACGGGATTCCTGAGGCATCTCCCTGCTCCCCTCGCCACCCCGGTGCAACTCCCCAGCCTTTTCCCTGCTCTCCTGCCATTTTTCTGTTCTCCCACACAGCGGCCTGTTGGAGAAACTAATCACTTTTGACAAAGTCTATGAAAATCCCATCGTAAAATATATTTAACCTGCTCACCTCCCTCCTCAAATTCACTGCTATTGTGGCAGGCAAGGAGGGGGTGGCACGATATTTCCACTAGAGAAACCATGCTAGAATATAATGTATTTCATTCTGATGTTTTGCTTTCCTTGCAAACACTAATTCAGCTGATTTGCTATGTACTAGTGTAAGGCTCCAAATTAATGTCTCAAAGCAGGATATACTTTTAGCAGCTGCTAGGGCTCTGCCCTCCTCCGACCTGGAAAGTCTGTCACTGAGAACGAGTGCTGTTTTCCTTATCAGCTCTTTTCACTTCATTCTCATGCTTCCCACAACATCCTCTGGGCTTGGTCAGCTAAAGATTTCTATTTCTCCACTTGTCCAGCTCCTACGAATTTTAATGGCAAATGAGTTACTGGCAAAATCTCATATTCAAAACCCCCCAAACCTTTACTTTGAGCAGGGCTGTAACCATCTTTTGCAACCTTTTATTGATCACACAAACACCGGTGCCTAGGAACTTCAGTTCTGAGGCCAATTTTTCAAAATTTGCTTAAAAATGAATACAGAGTGGGAATACTTGTGTCCCAAATGTGCTCAGAACTGTTGTTGTCTATGTACAACGCCAAGGGCAAGTCACTTCACACCCAAATCTAGGGACCCTATGACAGAGTGACTGGTGCAAGGTTTCCCAGCAGCCGTACAGCTCACAGGGACTGTTTGCAGAGCAGTTAACCACAATCAAGGATGAAATTTGTTCTGTTTCACAGGATTAAGCCACAATAATTGTATAATGTGTTTATGTAAATCCATATATAAACCATCTGAACAGTTGTCAGGGAAAAATATCTTGGCAGTGAGGTGGAGGGGATCGTCCTGTGTCCTCCTGCAATGCAGCCAGCTTGGGGGCTGCAGCTCCTGGCACAGATCCTGTTGTGCTCTTCCTACAGCTCACAGAGGCAATGACAGGGACAGCATCCAGAAAGATAAATCTATGTCCATACAAGAGGACTGGGAGCTTGGTGCAAAAGTGCAAGTCATGTGTTTGGAAAACTATATCCTGAGAAGATAAAAACAATTCTAAAGCCCTGCGAAAAACCCTTTTCATATTGTTAATTATCGAGACACTAACAGCATCTACACAGTCTCCTGCAACCCAAGACCTACGGAAAAATCTGTATGCTTCCAACGCTCTAGAACAAGTGAACCAGCCCTGAGACCCACATAAAACCGCGTGCTCCTCCTAGTTGAAACTGTACTGAAGGGTAAAACCCAATGTCAGTCCTTCCCGACAAGCTAAAAATAGCAGCGAGTGCTAACCAGGGAAAAGGCTGTACCTTGTGCACAGGCTGCTTTGGAGGCAGAAAAGCGGGAAATTCATCAGCGCTGCACTAGAGAAAAGCACAAGCTGCCACCATTGAACCGGGCGTGAAAACTGCTCCTGCATAAAACGTTCATTGAGAGCTGCTTCCACGCGGGCTGAAAGGAGCCGGCCAGGGCTGGCACAGGCCTCTCCGTGCTGTTGGGGACAATCTTAGCGACAACCGCTACCATGTACTGAACGGCCAAGGATGAAGTTTGCAGGGCCATTTGCGTCTCACTGGACACACTTGTTAATAAGGTGCCACAGTTTAATGAGCCCACGGAGCGCCAGATCGCGCAGCTGGCACCCTGGAACAGGGCACCACGGCTCACACGGCAAAGAGTGGCCTTTTTCTCCCACCTGCTGCACCCCAGATCAAACCACAGCGGGACTCTCCACTTTGAAGGATGGATCTTGTAGGCTAGGACAACCTGAGGGACATCAGTGTCAAACCAAAGCCACCTCTGCCAATTCCTTCCATGCTGTCCCAACAGAGGACACGAGGGACAGGAAGACACTCCAGGTAGGACATAAACCTGCCTCTTGCTTTCCAATACTTTTATGTTCCTCCTGACCTGACATTCTTCCTGCTCCAAGTCTGCTCCTTTACCCTGGGGTTTTCCCACAAGTGGTCTACGCTGAGCTCTAGCTACTGCAAAGAAAAAAAAAAAGGCAATTTTAAAACTGCTTTTTGACCACACATCCAATTCCAGAGATTTCCGAAGCTCTGTGGTACCACTTCATTATTTGTGGCACTAGGCTGGGAAGGATCTGCACAGCCTGGTCTGTAAAAAGCAGGCACATGATAACACACTGTTCTGCCAAGGACCAGTGAGACCCAAGGTGCAAACAAGCTACTCACAGCAACAGTCTCCTGCTGGGACACAGCCCCCAGCACCGCCTCGGCTGCTCCGTGTTAGTGTCACTGTCCCTGATATCGCAGCACCAGCCAGCTGCTCGGGGTGGCAGCCACCTCAGCTCACCTTTCTAGCCTGCACCATCCCACCATGCCTCTGCCGTAGAAATCAAGTTTCGGCCTATAAAGGGGATTATCACTGCTTATAGCTCCGGAGACAAAGAAGAGCCAGGTCAGGAACAAATTGTCTTTGGGCACAAGTACAGTCTGGGGGAATGGGATTTGGCTGACACACTTGCTTCTGCTTACGCTCTGCTTTCAGTTCTGGGTGTCCTGCTGTGAGGTGAGACTCCCCTGTGAGGGAGGGAGACCAGGCACACCTTGAATTCAGGCACATTGATCAGGAACAACTTAAACGGCAGCAGCAGGGCTCTTGCCTCCACAAGACAAGCCGCAGGGTCAGGCCACACCAGGTGCCCTTCCCCAGGGCCACATGCAGCGCACTGCCCTCGGGCAGTCAATGTGCCCAGGCAGGACAGAGAGCTGCAGGAGCAACGGGACACACTATACTTAAGCGGGAGGCATCAGTTCTTGCATGGCTTTGTTGCAGTGGCTGAGAATCACCCTGAACCCAGAGGCTCTCCAGCACCAGCAGATTTCATCACACATCTGTGGGAAACAAGCTCATCCCGGGAACACAAAGCAGCACAAGAACACGCTACAGATTCCCCTTTGCCAGGGCAAAGGGGTTACAGACTCACCGCGGGCAGCTGGACACAGTTGGAACTGACATCGTATTCAATATAAGCCACCTCCGTCCCTTCTTCCGACCTCCCATCCCTCATGTAGCAAACATCCCTAGTCCAGTTGGTCAGGCGATCCACCTCCTCCATGGCGTAGACGCAGAGCGCAGACTCCTCGCTCAGCTTGCCAGAAGAAGCCTGCCAGGCAGAGAAGGCAGCGAACAGCACCTCTCCCTCGGTGCCAAACCGCCCTCGGGCCAGGTCTTTCCCCGGCCGGGTGACATAGGCAGCCTGCAGGAGGCTGTACGTGTTGGCTTTGCTCTGGCAGAGCAGAGGCAGCTCCACGTAGGAGTAATAATGCGAGTCGTCGAGGCAGATGCGCGAGATGTAAGTCTTGTACTCGCGCGACTGGGACTTGAGGTCCCGCCGGTAGAACAGGAAATAGACGCTCGAGCGGTAAGTGAAGGATTTAATGAAGTGGTGGTTGTACTCCGAGAGCCGGCCCACGGCCAGCTTTGCTGTTTCTTCGTAGGAGAAGATGGAGTGCGAGTCGGTCGCTTGAATATCCCCTCCCAGGGCCCGCAGATTTCGCGTGGTGATGGGAGGGATCCCTCCTCCAACTCCTCGGCTGGTGTACCCTCGTCCCACAAACAGCAAAGGGACCTCGTCCTTGGAGTAGGCTACGAGGCCCACGGTGGTGATATTGGGGTCGTTGGCAGCCACATACTGAGTGTCACCAGGGCTTTCTGGCCGGAAGAGAACGTGGTCAATGGAGGCGAGGCTCCTCTTCTCGCAGATGCCCTGGTGCACGCTGCCGCACACGATGAGCTCCTCCTGCGCCGCGTTCACCAGCAGCAGCTTGTTGTGATTGTCGGTGTAGTGTGCTTGAGGACACTCCAGCTTGGAGACCGGAGGGAGGCAATCTTTACTGTCCAGAACTGGCCCCGTCTGAACCACATTCTTCATCAGCAAGTCGGAGGTCAACTGGAAAAGAAAGTTGGTGGCCCCCAAATAAATAGTCCCAGAGTCCGAGTCCATAGACAAGTGGAGGAATTTTGTAGTGTTGCGTGAGAACGTGACATATTGCAGTCCCCTTGGAATTGCTGCTCCCAAGAAACAAAGAACAGGAAGGAAGGATGTTCCTAGAGGCATGGTAAACACTCTGCAAGAGGAAAAACAACAAAAAAGAGCTGTTATAACTCCTCTGAAAGTGGGAGTGAAGATTAACGTATATCAAACTCCTTCAATACTATTCTTATTATGAGAGATAGGCAAAGACGACACAGATAAGTATAAAGAAAGCTAGAGAGCATAGATAAACTATAAAGAAAGCTACTTCTCCAGCAGAGAATAGACTCTAAGAGCCAAAACAGGACATCCCTAGCAACACCCGCAGAAAGAAGCCTACAGGGGTATCAGAGGCTTCACTCAGTCACCTTGGCACCAAGGTGACAGGCACAGTATCTCCAGGAGGAGTTGGAGAGGTATCCGGAACCCCCAGACTCTGCTGGGAGGTACTAGTGGAAGCTGCTCTTCATCTCCTCAGTGTAAGACCTGGACTAAATTTGCTGAAGAAACAATACCAAAATAGATTCATCTGTCCAGGGATGCAACTTGAGGAGGAAGGTCCCATCTACACTGCAATAAAGGGTTGCTTCAAACACTGCAGCTTAAATTCACTGCCATTCTTGTGCCTTCAGAAGTGAGCCACGTTTAACCAGACTCCTCTCCAACTCTTTCATGTGATGCTATAGTGTAAGTACTCCAAGACAGGCCCACATCCCACAGCTCGTTGTATGCATTGTTAATGGGGAACACCACAGTAAAACAAACACACTGCTGTCCAAGACAAACACACCCTGCAGGACTATTGTTTAAATAAGTCGTAGGCAGGCTCCCGCTTACAGAAAACAAACATCCCCTCTGGTCTGCATTTGATATAGCATAAAATTAATATTTCAAGAATTCACTGTGCTTAATTAATACTCTTCTTTGTTCTTTCTTGTCCTGCTTTGGCTGTTGATGTCTTCCTTTGGGTCTAAGGGCTTGGCATACCGTTTCAGGTGAGACCTTGCCATGCCATCGCTGCCACTGAACAAGGGCCACCTGAAGCAGGAGTGCTCTGCCCTGATGCTACGAGGCCCCAGTCATTGAGCAGAGTTGCCTCCAGCCATTGCACTGGAGCCACCCCCCATCATCCGCGTGCTCCGACAAGCTGCTCCCTGCGAGTCCAGCTCCTTTTGGGCACAGCAGCAGGCCTGGACAAGATGCTGTGCTCACTGGGGGATAAGGATCCTTGCTGCCACCCATCTCCCCCCATGCTGTAAAAGGCTCCGCTCCTTTCCCATCCCGTGCCTCAAAAGCACAGGCAGAGTCTAATGGGGTGGATGTTTCCTGCTTTGCTCCTCTCCAGACCAGCTTTGGACCAGCTGCTCTCAGAAGTGGCTGGGGATCCACCTAAGCTGGGAACAGCTGTCCTGAACAGCACGGAGTGTCCCACTGCAAGCTGGAAATGTGGTGAGAAGTATCTGTGACATTTCAATTACTAAATCCCTCCAGCCCAGCTGCAAGTGCCCCTAACCTGCTAGTGAAAGCCCCTTACCTGAGCAGAGAAGTGCATGTGCTGCTTCAAGGGCAAGGGGAATCGAGTCCTGCCCTCTGTCCCCACCATGAAGCAGTTGGGGTAGCAGAGCTACACACAGACACTAACGTGGGCCAGGGGTCTGACAGAGCTCCTGTGCACACAGCATCCTCCAGAACAGTCCTGGGACCCACTGCGCTCCTTTCAACAACCCAGCTCCTCAAGGGTACTGCCTATTTGGCAGCTAAAGCTACTGTCAGCTCTGTCCTACAGCCTCATTCCTCTTGGGTCTTCTTAGTGAGCTCCAAGTGCAATTAGCTCAGAAGTGCCTCAGGGCACAGAGATGGAAAGCAGGTCTGCAGCATTTCAAGAGAAGGCTTTCACTGCAGGACTTTCCACTGGGAACTCCTCACCACACAACTGTGTCTTCCACTTACCCTGCGCAACACCCAGCACACAGTGTGCAGAAGACATGGACTTGTAGTCCATGGAGAGGACATGGACAAGTAGCCATGGAGTAGCAGAGTTAAGTGCTAGACTCCAGATCCTTCTCTTACACCACTACTAATGTAGAAAAGTGCAATAGCCTCCCTTCCAGTTCCTTTGTCAGTAAAACACAGGCATCTTTGCCCTACCAAAAGGGCAGTTGAGAGGATTAGCTTACTTGTGAAATCCAGCGGATGGAAGGTATTACAAATACAATCGGTTATTAAATACAGGCTTTGTGAAGCTCTGGAAAAGCTCCATTTCACACATTTGTTGTAGGTAAGTAGGTAGCACGGTCAGGATACACCCACACGCAGGAATTTCGGCACTCTGTTGGCAGCTTGCCCTCCTCCGAGCATACAGGCGCTGATTCACATCACGGCAGCCCCAGCTATGTTTAGGTTACGTGCACACACTAGGGCTTTTGTTTGCACTGATAATAGACGTTTAGTGTTCTCTGCTCTCCGTGCTCCTAGTGCACTCTGCTTCACCCAGACGCACAAACAGCCCTCGATTGGTGTTGCATGGTCTGCTAAGCTGGAGAAGGAGCACGTGGTGGGCTTGGACAGAGGTCCTCATCACACTGGGGATGTTATCTCCGAAGCATCATGAGGGATATATTTAAAGTCAGCAAGTAGCTGCTTGCAGACTGCCAGGATGGAGCTCAGGATCGTAACCGAATCGCCTCCGGTTTACATCAGTAAGTAGAGCAGATCTTGCTCCAGATGCAACAGACCTGTTTTCTGGACAGAAAACACTGTGCATCCTGCAAGCTTTGATGCATTTTAATAGCTTTTATTGGAGAACACTGTATTCAAGAAAGCCCTTAACAAAAACAATGGCTTTGGTACCTCTGCCTAACCGTCATGCAGATGACACGATAGCTTGTTGTGCAGCTCTGGCTGGAGCTTCCTCGGTTTCAAAGCTTAAAACACCCAGAAATAAAACAGGCAGATGATGATCATCTGAGAGAAGGAGCTTGACTATGTTGTGACAGGGCCAAACAGACATGGAGATGGCAGTCTTTGATCTGGGAATTGCTAGGGATCACGAGTCATCATTATACTGTTCCACTTACAAAACCCTCTAATCTTCCTTCTAGCTAATGCAGCCTTCCCAGCTAGCACTTACAGTAAAATTGGCACGTGCCTTGGGAATTTACCTCCGAAATACTGGCTTTCTGACTAGTGCTCCTGCCTTTAAGATGGAAGACTCCTCTCTGACCAATATAGATCAAGACAGACAAGTGCCAGCGGCAGAACTAACACCCATATGCACAACCCTTGCTTGAACTCAAGACCCGCCGCATCACACTGCTCCAGCAGCACAGATTGTAGAAGTCCTTGATCCTTAGTTGAACTCAACACTGCTGTCTTACAGAAAGCACTTCACTTTTTGGAGCATCTGTACTGGAAAAGAAATAAAAGAGCAAGTAGCCCCTCATTCCAGCAGACAGTAACTATAACTAGATCCTGCTCTGGTCAGAGCTTTGACCTAAAACTATTTTTCCTCTTTCACCCAGAAACATTTCCTTAAAAGTAACTTAGTAGATTCTTACCTGGAAGATCTTCATGAGGAATAGCTCTAAACTATCTAGTCACCAAGATGCTCTGGAAGAACAGAGATCAGCTCACAAAGCTGGAAATAGTTGCTAAAGCACAAGTTCTGCAAGCTGGTTCCAGTCACTCTGAGTGACGGATAAACACTGAATAGGCTCTTTGTTCTTTTTTTGCTGAAGAGCCATTAGCAGATGAACTTGTAGTTACTGCTATATAAACAAACATATACATTAGAAATGAACATAAGCCTGTGTGACCACCAGTGCTAAATCAGAAGCATTATTGCACTTTTATTGAAAAATGAGAGGAAAAAAGCCAGCTTTTGATTCAATTTCCCAAATTATTTCTCAAGCGTGGGCATCAGTGCCTCCTTCTTACTCTTCAGCTAAGCCCATCATAACCTCTCTGGGAGGACATGAAGAAGGATAACCTACATTTAAATCTGATAGTTTCACGACAAGCTATGAGATTGAGCCCTTTGTGGATTTACTGAACTGTTCTGCTTCCTGTGCTCATTGCTAGGGTATAACACAGCTGTTACAGACAGATTGCACTTTAAGTGTGTGGCCTTTAATTAATTCCAAAGGCAACTGCCAAAGCTTAAAGACTTGTTTTAAATATTCAATTTTTGATGAATTCCCTTTAAATAGAAAATGTTCCAGACAATTCTGAACATTGTCTAACATACTGTAAAATATTAATATGAAAATGATCCTTCTGAGTTTCATTTATTTAATCTGGATCACAACAGAAGGGCTGGAGGATTAGTCAGTTCTGCCACAGAATATTTATATCACATCAACCAAATAACAACCAATAATGCACAAGCAGCCGCACTATTCTGTTACTTGGGAATTGAAACAAGACAGTGTTTTCTGTACCACTATTTTTACCTCTCTGACCTCAAGCATCCTCCCTGAACGACTTCATTCATTTATTAAAAAAACAAACCCTGAGCTCACTCAGACAAATTTTAACAGCATATCAACACATAAAGATTATTCCAATCCTCCTAGATTATTTCCTTAATGCCACATCCTATCGTCCAAACATGGAGAGAGGTCACATAATGTTACAGCTTCTAGGCTACGTTTTGGACTTGCTACCACTCCAGCAGAACCGGCCAGGGAAAGAGCAGGTCCCCGGCCCCTGCCACCTTATCATGCACAGAGCCCCGATGCACCGAGCTGGCCTTCAGCGAGAGCTCTGGGCATGATTAAAACCAAAACCCTCATTCCTTGAGCCATGCGATGGCCCTCGGACTCCAGCACATTCGAATCATCCAGCGCGAGGAAGAACACGACTATTGTAATTTCTGCACTGAATTGCTGCTCCTCTTCTAAACACTCTAATGCTCGACAACAAGACTTGCTGCTTTCTACTACAGAAGAGCACAGTCCTGTTACAATTAAGACCTCAAAGCAACTAACTTATTTTTATTACTATCTTAATAGATACTCTGTAATTGTAGACTGAGAGATTTCACCTTATCATCCTTTCAAGAACTGACAACAAAAAGGACATCATGAGCTATATTGTATCTACAGTTTAAAATGGGGAAAGCAAGTCAACTGACATCTTAATACGGCAAAAAGGATAACTTTCTGTCCATGTTATATACATCTAAAGTTTGAGTCCTTTATGACCTGCCCCAACCCTCTATATTTCAATAAAAGCATCTTTTTTTTCCCTTCGGTCTCATTAATTGGAGAGGCCACCATCTTACCCTAGCGAGCTGTTCCCTGTGGCTATTTACCTGGAGAAAAGCACCTTGTCATTTTGTCCATCTTCGCTTGTCCTAAGATTTTCTGAGTTGAAGATTCTTCTAGTCACTTTTTGCAAGAGTTTGAAAACAAATCCTCCCTCTTCATCTTCCTCGGGGAAGGAGCTCGGGGAACAGCTATGCCAAATCGGAAAGGGGTCCACCTACACAGAAACCCGCTCTCCAGTAACAGCCATAGATACCTAGGGACAAGTATAGGAGTAGATGGGCACCAGGCAATCGTTGGTGCCCATCCTGAGCCCTCCTGAGACACGGACTGGACCCAAGTGTGACCCTCTTGGTGGCTGCAGCAAGTGCAGTTTGTTGGCATCTCTTTCCGAGCACCTGGCCTGCACGTGCTGTCCCTTGGCTCTCCAACGCTGCACCCAGAGCAAACAGTATTTTTACTGCTCCTTTTACTGGCATTGCCCCAGTCACGCACCCAAGAGCTCCTCACGCTCCCAGCTGTCCCATCTCATGCCAAGTTCGGGTGCTGCCGCTTATCAGTCACAACTCACAAATATTCTTTCAGATGGCTAAATTAAAAAAAGAAACTAGTGCTGTATCCCATAGTATGTAGTATGTCCAGAGATCCCAGATAAGTTCAATTTAGCTACACTAGAATCCCTCTGGGAAAGCTGAGCTCGCCTGAAATTACTCATCCCATCCACCCTGCTGAACAAATCTCTCCTTTCCACACAAGCGGAACTCAACTGGGGATCGAGACAGAGACTAATATTGAGGTGGAGAGAAAACTTTGTAGTATCCAAGGAATTCCAAGAGCAGATTTTCCATTTCCATTTGGAATTCAAAAACCAGCTTTTAATCTGTTTAATAGGAACTAAACTGATTAAAAACGGTCAGCGAAGGCTCTTGAAAAGAAAAAAGAAAGAAAGAAAGAAGTTAAGCTTCCATGGAATTAGAGTTACAGTCCTGTCATGACTTCGTAAGTAGTTCAAAGACAGGAAAGCAGAGATAGAAACAAGCAGTTTCCTATCCAGACAAAGGTAATGGCCAAGATTCTGTGACCTGTGCCACTGAGCACATCCATAACATGATCGATGAGGATGATGTCCAGAAGTGACAGAAGTTGACCAAGAATAAAATTATTCGGCACAATCAAATTGAGAACAGATCGCAAAAAAGCAGGTTTTTCACGGGGGTCTATGCAACAAAACAATGACTAAAATGTTAATAAAAAACAAAAATCACACAATATAATAACTATGCAAACACATTAGTATCTAAATTAGTTGACATAAATCAGGAGAAGTTTCCAAATGTCACTATTTAGTATCAGACAAAAGGCAAATACACAACCTTAGGAGCAATTGGGAAAGGAAAATCAAATCACCATCATGTGGGAATCAGAACTGTCTGCAGCATTTGACAACATCTGAAAAAGGATAGAGTGTGACAAAAATGACAACAAGGATGATCAAAAGCATGAAGCAGCTGCTGTATAAGGAGAGCCTGGGCTCCCTGGGCCTTCAGATGGACAAAGAAACAACCAGGAAGGGAGATAAGGAAAATGCAACAGATCTGTAATGTGACAAATAGCATCAAGATGAAAAACAGGGAATAATTAACCACCATCTCCCAGTGCAGAAACAAGAAGCACATCCACAAAGTTACAGACAGCATTTCTAAGCCAGTGCAAGGACATTTGTGTTAAATGTAAAATATTTTACATTACATCTAAAACACATAATTAAATTGTAGGGATCATTGCTGTAGTATGTAATGGAGGCTAGAAGCATAAATAGGTTAAAAGAGGGATTATATAAATCAATGGAGAATAGATGAAGTAGAGACCAGATACAACTCCTGGCCAAGGAGGGCCTTAAGCTGGGAGTATCAAAGGAAGAAGAGGGGGGAACATCACTACACATGCCCTGCTTCTTACACCACTCATTAAGCATCTCCTTCTGGCTATCGTCAAAGAAACTGAGCTAGACAATGCTTTGCAGTTTGCCCTGGGATGACATTTATAATTAAACTTCTCATTTTATGGTACATTTATAAGTTGTATTTACTTTTACATATTAGGGGTGTAAACTGAGGCCTTCCTAATCTCCTATTTGGGAACTTAGCTTCACGGACCGTTTCTAGAGGTGCTATCTGCTATACTAACAGTCAGATAGCATCGCACTGAATCCTGACAGCGCAGCACAAGCGGGGAAGCACAACACGCCAGGGCACAAGCCCCGAAACTGAAGCAAAGGCCTAAGGCACTGGGCACAGAAGGGGTAGAACTGGGTTTAAAACACGAACAGCCTCTCTTCCAGGAACTGCTCTTCCCTCCTTGCCAAATATTTGATGGAAGCTTCTCACTCAGGAGCTGAGAGAACAAAACAGAGAGATAAAATGTGTCTGCTGTGAACGCAGCTAAGTGCCGGGCAGTGTTTAACAGAGCTGCTATTGCTAAAAGTAGGTCAGAACCGTACGTTCTGACCGGAGAGAAAGGAAAGTTAAAGCACACCAGACTATTTGGCCAGGTATTAGAGAAATCCTTCACCGGGGATTTCATCACTACTTCAAACAGACATGATTCATATTTTAGCGGCCTCCACCTCAGGCACGGCACGCCTTCCCAACCACACTGCCCTCCCTGGCATCACAGGCAGCTCTCCCCAGACTCAGCCAGGTCCCTCCTGCTCTCGGCTTCGTCTCCACTCAACTGCTAGGGAAGTCGGAGCAGCGTTCGACAGCTGAGGCAGCGGTCGTGGAGAATAAATGCTCAACGGCTTCCTCTAGAAGCTGCCTGAGCTTCTGGGTATAACTGCTTCTGTCCCGGAGCCTCCTCCGCTGGGCTCCGTGCTGTCCCCAGGGCAGGGAAGGGCCTCCCGCAGCCACACGCGTGGCGAGGACGGCACCGCGACCCCGAACCGCACGGAGGCAAAGGCCACCTCTCCAGGGAAGCCCCTGCCTGCACGGCCTGGCCTTGCCGCAACCTTGCAGGAGAGGAAAGGAACCGCAAGCACCTTTAAAATGTGCTCCTGCTACATCTGCAACAGCCCCAGGTGAGTTAGCTGGTCACCAGCCCCAGCTGCATCCACTGTTAATGCAGAGGTTGCCTGACATGTCCCCTGTGCTTCCCTATGCATTCCAGCACCAGAGCTCTGGAGCAACCCTGAGCAGATGGTCAAGATGATTTCCTCCTTCCTCTATTGCACACAGGGAGCAGGACCAAGCTCTGGATCTCCCTGTCCAGGATAGGTGGGCTAGACCTGCTAAGTTGCTGGGAGGAGACACACACCTACCCCAGCACTTCATGCCAGTGGTGCTACAGACCACAACCCGAGCTCCAATATCTAGTTATCAAGATGCAAATCAGAACCCTTATAAACACTGGAGCTGGCCTTGAATAAATTCTCTCTGCAAATACCGAGCAGTGCAGATTGTTCTGGCCTGGTAAAAGACAGACATTTCCTTGACATCCTACGTGTCTTTGTTTTGGTTAGCAGCACGACAACTCTGTAAAGCCATAGTATGTCCTGGCTGGACAGGAAGGACCTCTCCTCCTCAGAGATTTCCTTCAGGTCAGATTTAGTTTTCTGCCATTACTCTGGAGAACGACAAAACCTAGCAGCAGTTTGACAGTCTTCCCCGTCACTCTAACACCGTCAGCAGTTCTGCTTGAAGCCAAGAACACAGCCAGGAATACGCAAATAACCTTAATGCAATGCACCACACACGGAGCCCTAACCGCCTCCCACCCGGCACAGGCAGCGAGATCAACAGACTCCACATTGCTACCGCAATCAGCTTGTGGTTTGCCTTCAAATCAGCTTGGGGGATACTCTGTCTTGTGTTACTCAGCTCATTTTAAAGCAGTATCAGAAACAAAGCTGGGATCAATTAACCTTCCATTAATTAGGACCTTACCCTGGAAGACTTACAGTAGTCAGCTACAAACTATCAGGCTAAATACCCCTGTAATTAGGTTACACAGGTCTGCTAGATAATGATCCAATTTGGGCAGGCCAGTCATTTCTTCCCACCTCCACAAGCTGATACCAAAGCTCTCATGAGGCCAAGAGCAGATAGCAACACTCCTTGTCATCCAGAAAGTCTGGGGGCTCCCCAAGCTGTGCCTAACGTGTAGGCAACACGTCAGCATCCAGGCTCCCATGACACTACTGCAGAAAAAGGAATGAGCTGAGTCTACCTGAGAGGCAGGACCAGCTTCAGAGCACCCCAAACAGCCCAGGGCTCTGACCTCACCAACCAGCCCAGGACCTGCCCAGCCACCCAACTCCCTCAAACGCAGCCCTGCATGGAGCTCAGCAGGAGACATCCCTGGAGCACTCGAGGTGTCCATAGTTGGGCACCTGGAAAGTTACCTGGAGCTGGAGATCTCCACTGACCTTGTTAACAGACAAGCATCTTCTCCCACATCATTCAGAACAAGGAGTTTTAATACAATACAAAACTGGAAGAGATGTATTTTAGCACTGCAAGGTGGTTTTGCAGCAGCAGCTTGTAGTGTTGTCTGTGCCTTCAAACCGGGGCAACGCTAACCATTTCTGATAAAATATTTGAGCCTCTGGTCTTGTCGAGGGCTGATGATTTTTAGGTGCTGTGCTAAAAGCTCTGGTGTTCACAACCAGTTACCTTGTCCTGGCAGCAGTGGATCTGAAAGGGCTTTTGGCTGAGGCTGCTCCCCTCCCAGCTCTGCAGCCACCGGTGGGACGGGACCGACCGGCTCTTCCCTTTGCCCCATGGGGCTGCCCAAACCTTCACCCTCGGGCCACAGAGATGCTCCAACAGGTCTGCTGCATAAACTGCGATGCCAGTTTGGAAAAGCAAACTGCTATGAGCAGGAATTACAGCTGGAATAACTGGCTGACCGGCGGCGCTTGGAGAGCACTATCTTGTCAGGTGTCTCCTGAGCAAAAGCTTCCAGAAGACAGGAAAACTGGGGCTGCAGCACTTTGTTTGGAAGAGCAGGAGGATGACGACCAGGAAGAGAAGAGTCTGCTCAGACAAAACAGAGACGGATCCATATCCTGCCACTGAACAGTTCCCAGCTAGGATAGCTGATGTACCCCAAGATATTATATGTAGGGATAATGGGGCAGAAAAGTAAGGAAGTTGCAAAAGTACAAGACAGATTTATTCTAACATCGATTCACTACATTTAAAGCAATCCAAAATAAATACAAACCGCAGAGAAGTCCTTATTTTGCAATTATTCCCCCTGATTTCATATCATGGTTTTTAATCAAACTCCTGTAATCTCCTTCCCTACTTGCTGATCACATTATGCTCCTGTTTTTCCAGTAGTTATTTTGCTACAGATACCTGAGAGGGACCGACTGGCTTTAGTGCAGCGCAGAGCGGCTCCTCTTTGAGGTTCTTCACCGATGCAGACAAGACAGCTCTGCCCATCACAACTGTCAGCAACAAAACTCAGCTCAGTTGCACACAACTAATGAGAACTAAGAGTGGTTAAATAAAAGCCATGCTGAAGCTAGAGCAACAAACCACCAACTTATTCCTATAGGAAAAAAAGCACTTCGTGTCAACATGAACAACCCAAGGGCCTGTGCAAAGTCTGGCAGGTGGGACCCTCTGTTCATCTAACAGGGAGGCCTTGTAGCAAAAATCTCCAAAAGCTCTATCTATTACTCCTTGCTTTCCCCGATGGCCTGAACTCCTTGCAAAGACCATTGACGTGCCTTCAAAGCAGTCATGACTCATCTTCCCAACACTTCAGGAAGTGCCTAAATCCACAAACTCAAAAATGGGAAGAAAGAAACTAAGAGCCAAGAGCCAGATGCACAGAGATCAGGCCTGAGAAAACAAGCAAGTTTTGCTGATGAGCAACAGCAAGCCGAACTCTTTGCGACCTGCAGATGCTGCTAGGGCAGGTGAGCGATGTTAGCACTACCTGCTGCACAGTTGCTCTTCTCCAGACATGTCCCCCTCTTCTGAGCACCTCTCTCGCCCTCCAGCTCTCCCAGCCTCTGCCCTGTTGTTTTGCTTCCGAGTGGCTGCTCTTTTAGGGGAGGGAGCAGCTGGCCAGGGCAGGGAGGCTGCGGAGGGGAGCGGAGCAGCAGTCGCTCATCCAGACTGAAGATGTCAACCACAGCCTGTGGTGACCACGGTTTGCAGACTGAGCCAGCTCCGCACGCTCTCCCTCTGCCATTCTAAGCACTATGCTCCTCATGGCAGGGACTGTGTCTTCCTCTGGGAATGGAAAATGTCGAATTTTGCCATGACATTGGTAACTAATCAAGAGCTACAAAAATATGTCTCAGATGGCACTCGAGAGGGACATAAAATGACCAAACTGAGCAGCAATCAGCTACTTAATGTGAATCTAAGAGACCGTTCAGAGTGGGGCTGGCTCAAGTCCAGCAATGTGAAATATTTTAAATTAAACCTTCTCAGGGCTTAGCAGGAAGCACTAGTTGAAATCACAGAATAGCTAGCAATGGAAAAGATCACACAAGTTAAAGACTGAGTTTAACTAAATCTGATCTTGACAGACTACCTGGAAAATGGAACACATGTCCAACACCCCTTGACAAGAACAGACTGAGGGGGAGTCATTGCTGGAACACATAACTACTGACAAAAGCGATAACTGAAAAAAGAAAAGAGAGTGCAACAAGAAAGCCACTCTCTAAATGGTGTGGCAATTGAATCCTCCACAGGACCCACTGGGGAAGGAATCTTCCCACCGAGGAAACTTCTGTTTTGGTAGACACATGACTTCTTGCACCAAAAATGCTGACTAAATGGATGCAACATGTTGAGATCATAATGTAACAATCAACGGGAGGGGAACAAAAGTTAGCGTAGTCGTTTAGTTGAGTTAAGGACAAAGCAAACAAGTTGGTTTGTGCCTTCACAAAGGAGCTGTAATTTCTCCAGCATGTTAATTCAGCTGTTTTCAGTCATAGGGACATACCTCTAGTCACACCACTGCTAGCAGGCAGCTTTGCACAGCCATTCCCCAAAGCAGCAAAGCTAGTCAACAACTGGAAAAAGAGGAACAGCATCCAACACCAACATAGGCCACGCTCCCTACAGATGGAAAGACAGCTAATTCAGCAGCTATTCAATTAATATAGTCTTCACATTGCTCTTCCTACCTTGCTTCAGTTTCCTGACCTACACTGTCCACCTCTCTGTAAACTCAAGCCAGTTGGAAGCTTTTGGGAGCCCACAAGCAATGTCTGCCCACATGCAGCACATCACAAGCAGCACAGAAGCAACTGAACCAGCTGTGACACTTCTGTTTTCAGAAGCCTTTCTCTCCTCCTTCCACTGACAAACCACAGATTGCAGTTGTTCTGGCTCCGATAACAGGCCAAAATCCTAAGTACATAGTAGCAATTCTCTGAACACTCACCCAAACTTCAATAACGTGCAGCATAGGGGTTTTTTGAGACCCAAATGGTTTCTCTGCATTTAGTAACCTTGAATAGTTCCTCCTTCTACAGGACTGTCCTGTGTCCTCAGTTACACATAGATGCTTGGCATTCACAACATCCTGTGGCAAGAAGCTCACCAGGATACTCGCGCACATCAAGGACTAAGTCTTTATTTGGTTTTAAGCTACTACATGCTCGTTGTACTCAATACCTATTCAGACTTGTAACGGAAGAGTTGTTCTCCCTCTCACCTTTCCATGTCATTCAAGATTTTGAAGGTATCTGTTACTTATCTCTTCTCAGACGAAGAGCCCCAGTTTAATCAGTTGCTCTTTGCATGGGAGATACTCCTCACCTTTGATCCTTGTTGCTGCTATTCCATTTTGAGTGATTGAACAGAACCTCTTAGAAATACAAAAATTTCCTCAACTGCAAAAAACTCAACTTGTAAATGAGTTGGAGAAACTAGTTTGATTATTTTCAAATCCAGACTTCCCATCTGCTATAATGAATTGCTACAGTTAGCTGGTTCTCTGTTAAAACACACACGCTAACTTTTCAGATTTACAGATTTACTTTTAAATTTACTTTCAAGTCACAGCATTTTTCAAAAACTTTCTCCACATTAACACTTTAAATACAAATAATGACCTTATCCTTCATCAGGGCAAGCTAAATTATGTATATGCCAGAGCTTTATTCTGTCACACAGACTCTCTGCGAACAATAGGAGATATCAATGTTTCCCCCCTCAAATATAGGCACAGTATTCACCAGTTTCCAAATACCACATAAAACAGCAACATCCCTACCGTTACTAAACATTGTTTTCTGCATTGTCTTCTACATTTGGGTTTAGACATATTGTTTTACCTCAATGCCCTCGAAGTTTCCAAGTAATTTTTTCTTTCCCAAATGCAAAGTTCCTTCCTAATTATTATTGACATTCTTGATTATGTGATGCAGGACTTTACTTAAACCCCCTATTTATACATGCCCAGCTCGCTAAGTAATCTAATCTTTCCTGTCAGGCTGAAACATCTGGCTTTTCTATATCCATTGCCAGTTTCCATATTAAGAGTTGAACAGATTTTTTTAAATGCAGAACTGTAGCTAGAATAAAGAAATGAGGCCACTGAAACCAAAAACAGAATTCAAAAGAGGGCAGACATATTACCTGCAATTACACTACTGAATGTTAACTAGCTTTTTCTTTCACCTCTCTTTTTTTTTCTTTTTTAAATAAATAAATGTTTGTCTCATCATTTGAGGCTTTGAACCGCTGTCTATCAAGGGATAGAAGAAAGAACTCAACCCACAAATGGCTCCTTACTGCTTCTGAGCAAAGGGGAACCCTCTCCTCACAGTGACTGAGGAGCACACAGGACTCAAGGTTCCTTTGGTCCAGCACAACGCAGCAATTCCCATCTCTGCCACTGCATCAGATGGGCAAGACATCAGCTTTTCCTAAAAAGCTACCAGAACCAGCTCAATGGAGCTTCCCACATCTTTGGTGAAGTCAGGCTGTGCCAACCCTGGAAGTTACACCAAGGCTGTATCTAGAACCTAACAAAGGAGCTTATTTTCACATAAGCATCCACCCGGTCAGCACTATTACTACTGTTTGCCTGTGAAATCACTGCAGGTGTAGCAGATTTGGAAATTTATTCCTCGTCCCATTGTGGATATATGCACAGCTGCATTATTTTTCCTCTAATAGAAGCTCATATGGCACTAAAACAAGAATCTAGCTGTTATGAGGTTAAATAATTAAACAAATGGAGCTTACACAGCTAACAGAAAAGCTGAGCAGGCAGTGGAAGACATCTGGAAAACAGGATTGAAAAACAGCAAGATGCAGGACCAGAGAGTGCTTTGGACTTGTCTTTCACTGGAATATCCTATTTTGAATGGGAGCAGCAGTTCAGGGTAGTTATGCAGAGCATCATGTCACAGACAAAGGGAGCTGTGGGCCCAAATCTAGACATACCAAAACCCCCACTATTCTGACCACTTTGCAGAGAACACAACATAGAGAACAGCTTGCAAGGCATAGGAAGCCACGAGAAAGGTCTACAGCCAAAACACAACATCACATTTGCTGTAATTGGAAAAAGGCCGTGTTTCCCCCACCCCACTGCAGGTGAGGGCTTTCTCCAAAAGGATTCCCAACTCACACTCAGAGCAGCACAGCAGTTACATGTTTATTCTCATTCAAAAGGAGAAAAGAGGAGCTCCACAGCGAATAAGCAGTGTACAAAACCTCTTCGATCCTCTTTAAACAGCATAGGGAGCAAGGGGGAGGAAAAAGTAATATACACTCTCCCAGGTGAATTGCTGCTGCACAAGGACGAGACAGATAGAGACTTGGGTAACAATAACCCCCATTTCAGAAGTTGGTTTGTTCAGCCATGATCTTCTGCACTTAAAGGTACTAAAAAGCATTTCCCCTCATGCACTTCTGCTGGAACACTGTTTCAGTAGGATCTGGACAGAATCAGCTGGATCTCTCAAATACAGCATATAGGCAGTACACAGATCTGTGTCCCTTCTGCAGTCCTTTTATTTCTATGTATCCCAAAAGCATGGATTCAAAAGAAACTGGCCTGAATTTCAAATAATCTCAAGTACTTACTCATTCCCTATTTCAAACAGCTTTGATTTAGTGGTTTTACTTGCACCACCCAGAACCGATGCAAAGCTGAGGAAACCAGACTCCCCAGCCTTTGTACATGTGTTATGTATACTGAAGATTTATTCTTGGAGGCTCCAGTTCAAAATAGATTTTTCCCAAAGCTTGCTCTTTAACATCCAAGATTTTAATCCAGCTTTACTGCCAAACTGAAACCAAACAGGCAGCCTATATGCAGGCTGGAGCAGTTTCTCCCTAGCTTTCTTCATGGTTTTTACTTCTGCCGAACCCTCCTACTGCTATAATTGCATGTCCAACAAGCAGATTTTCCTCCATCCTCCTGATGAAGAGCTCCCAGGGCTCTTCATCCAGGGCTCCTGAGCTCCAGGGCTCTGTGATGATACACATCTCTCTCATGCAAGGCTTGGTGACTCATCTGAATCAGCACCCAGAGCCCAAGCGCCAAGGTTTCATTCCCCATCAGATCTGCAGATCTCTGCCTCTCATTCTGTCTGAGATTTCTGCCGTACCACCCTGCATTTGAAATTCAAATTCCAGTATTCAAATTCCACACATTCACTCAGTGTGTTTTGCCAGGCTAGCTGAAACAGGAGTTGCAGCTATCCTGTTTAACAGGAAGCAGCTTCAAATGAGAACTGGGTTTCAGGCAGACACTTCTTCAAGGGTCTCTAGCTGTCAACACGAAGCTCTGGCAGTGCAAAGCAGCTCATCACAGCGCATACCTATTGGCAGCCAGATACGAACATCACCCCCGGCTCCAGGAAGCTGTCTGCAGGTTTGGCTATACTCGCTGGCCCATTTTGGCAATATATTGTGGTCAAAGAACACATTTCTTTCAGTTCTGATACTTTGCTAGCCTTGGGGTCTCTGCAAATCCTCTACTGCCTGTAAGTTAAACCTCTTCTCTAGCAAATTCAAATTTTACACGTCCCCTGTTATGTTGCACGAGATCCTGAGGTGCAGAGAGGACTCTCTGCAATGTGATGGTACCTCCGAGCCCATAGATCCCAGCTGGTCCTTCAAGAAGGGGAGAAGCCACAGGGGAGGAGGACCAAGACAAACATGGAGCGGAAAAGGCAGAGACAACCGCTGGATGCATCTATGTCCTGCAGAGCTCTGCAGATAATGTCCCGCTGAAGGGACGGCCTCCCATCCTTTGCAGGAGCCCGCATAGAGGCAATGACTTCACGTTCTCACATAGTGCCACCCACTCATTCCCATGGATCATGCGCATGTGGGAACCCCCTTGTTCAACTAACCACACTTGGTACAGTTATTGTGGCACATTTATTGTGTAGCAGCACCAAGAGGCTGCCCAACATTACGCTGTCTGCACAGAATGAGATGATCAGGAACAGTGAGGCCCCCCGCGGGCTGCACAACCCACGGGTGCCCTCGTGCTAACTCCCGGCGCATTTTGCTTACCATTTGGACTCTTGGGAACGCAGAGACACCTTCATTTCTCTTATTGAAGAGTGTGCCTCAAGCTGGAAAAAACAACATAACATGAAATGCAAAGACTATTTTTCCAATAAATTAAATCCCTGCTGCACTTGACTCCTGCTGTGGTTCCCCTCCCCTTGAGAAGACGAGGTCTGGCCAGCTGCACAAAGTCCAGGCAGCCTGGGAAAACAATGGGATCTTTTTCTTTCCAGAACGAGCCTTCCTGTTCACCCTTCGAACCATGGCATGGAAGACACCCCCAGTGTGTCTGCAGGGAGAGGAGTCTGTTGGCATAGCAACAGTACACCCTAACTCTCTGCTAATGAACAGGGATAAAATGTTTTGTTCTCATTAGGAAAAATACAGACACATTCCTGATTGGTGAGTAATGTCTCTGCCTCTGGGAGATTAGCTCGGGGCTGTGCAGCCTGAAACAGGCTCAATTCAGCCCACTGCAGCGCTTCCCTTGAACGGCCGCTCTCCAAGGACCGCGCGTCTCTCAAGGGCGAGTCCACGGAGCCTTCGGAGCGCTTCGCCGCGGGGCCTGAGACAGCTCAAGGCAAGAGTAGGAAGAGAAGAGGCTTGACAGGAGCAGCACACGGGAACACAGCCCTGGGCCCGCAGCACCCGCTTGCGCCTCCGAACCCAGAGCGGCTCCTCTGCGCCCCAGGGCTCGCATTGGCCGGGGCCACGGGCTCCCCACCAGCCACAGCTCCCGGTGCTGGACAGGCAAAGGGACAGAGCAAGGAGCAGCGGGATACTTGGAAGCAGAGCATAGTGAGCATTCAGCGGGCAGCTCAACACGCGCTGCTGCTCACTAGTCATTTGTTAGGATTTTGCCAGCAAAATCCATTTGCCAGGAAGAACCTCTGCACATTCTGTTGTAAAACATTTGTGAAGACACCGTTTCCCGCCCTGTGCTGGTATCTGGCTGCTGAGCCCTGCTGTTCCCTTGGACTCACAAGCCAGGGCTTTGCCCCGTGCAGACCACGCTGCTTCCCACGACCTCTCCCCTGCGGGCCCTGCTGTCCCTGGGGAAGTGCGGGCTCCGCAGCGCTTCCCACAGGGCAGCAAGGCGGCCGCTCCGCGAGCGGGCAAAGCTCCAGCCTCCAACCACATACTTGCCATAGTTCATGGCATAACGGGGCCTGCCTGCTGCACGCGCGGCCCCGTGGAACTGCAGCAGGGAACTGCACTCCAGGCCCGTGATCCAGCCTCCGTTTGTGCTATCGTTAGTGCCACCCGCTCAGACCACAGCAGTGCTTTACATCCAGAAGTTGTAGAGAACATTGACTGTACACCTTGGCTTTCAGTGAGGACTTGGGAGGGTATTTCTGGGGTCTGGACTGATATTTCCTTCTCTTTCTGCTTGCAAATTGCTCTGGTCAGGACTAGCACCACATGCAGAAAGGAGATGTGCCCAGCCCCGGGGCTGGCCCCTCTGGCAGCTCTCCTGGCACTGCCGACTGAGCCACAAGGGGTTTGGGCTCTGCGGGAGCCGCAGGCTGTGCTCCAAGGGAGCATTAACTCTCCATCCCCTCAAACTTTCTCCTAGTCTTCCCCCTTTTCCCTGATTCCCATGGTTCAAACAGCTCAGCAGAGCGCAACAGGAAAAAGTGAACCCAGTACCGGGAAAAACAGGCTCTGCTATTTTATGCCTTTGGGAAACTTGTATGTCCTTTAGGGAACAGCCCTCCTCCAAGCACTGCTTGCACTCAGTCAGAAAGCCCATATATTACCCTGGGCTACAAGCTGCTCGCGGAAGTGCTGGACCTTGATTCCTACCTTGCAGACTTGCAGCTGAGGAACAATTTATTTCAGTCCCCTCGGCAGGAACTTGACTGCCTGCAGGCCATCTCGGTCTGCCTAAAGCAGGGCAATAAATCCGTGCTTTTACCCAGGGACAGCAGCTGAGCGAGCAGCGGCAGAGCCCGGCCGTGGCCGGCAGTCCCTGTCCGGGTCGCCGGAGTGCAGATCTCTCCCAGACCAACACACAAGGCCAGAGGGGCTGGGATGCTGCTTTCCGGCCTCGGGGCATTTTACTTTGTTCCAGGAATTATCCCTCCCCCAGGCGCAGGCAGAAAGGAGAAGCCGTGGGAATGGAGCTCGACACCCCTGAGGTGGGCAGCCCCCAGCGGCCGCCTGCGCTTAACCCCCTCGGCGCCGGCGGGCAGCGCTCGCGGCCAAGGGGGACGGTGCCAGGACGGGCCCGTCCCGCTGCTGGTTCCCCCTCATCGAGGGCCGCTGCACGCGGGGTCGGCTGCGCCGTGGGGCTGCTCCGGGCAGGATATTGCCCACTCCGGGCAGGATATTGCCCGCCGCGGGGCCCCGCGCTCTCCCGCTGCACGCACGCAGCGAGCCGGGAGCGGAGAGCAGCCCTTCCGTCCTTCCCCCCAGCCCGGCAGAGAGGCACCTCCATCGCTGCACCAACACGCGCTTCCTTCCCTTTGCTCAGCACGCTGCTGCACAAAGAACGCAGGAAAACGGCCCTTGCTCCTCGCGGAGCGTGTGGTCAAGTCAGTGTCTCAAAAAAATCAGCTGGCGTGTCAGGAGTTAAATTACCATTTCCATTCTCCTGACCTGCACCAACGCTGACTGAATATCAAGCTATTCTTTGCGGCCTGATAAAGCATGAGAAAGCTGAAGGCCTCACACACTCCTCTTTTCACAGCTTGGCCCGCTGCCCACAAGCTGTCACTCCCTGGCACCCAGGGCAGAGAGAGAAGAGGCCAAACTACAGGCAGCTGCAATGAATCACTTGCTCCCCCGTCCCCTCCTCCCCAGGGAGCCTGGATCCCTCCTTCCGGCAGGGGATAATGTCTGCTTGGCTCTGCTGCTTTCTTTCACACAAGAAGCCATCCTTTTTTTGGGGAAGGGAGGAGGAGGGGGGCTCAAATTGCAAAAGCTCCTGCCACAGAAAGGCTCAAAGCAGCTCCCAGCCAGACCGAAGTACAAGGATTTCTGCTTAGCAGCTGGATGGGAAGTCGCCCTTGCAAGTGTTCAGCACAAACACCACTTAGAGAAGTCTGACGTTGGCCATTTGTCTAAATCGCTGGGAACTCTGGAGAAAGGCTCAGGAGCAGCGTCAGATCTGGGGGAGACAACCTGCCCCTTCCTGCCCAACTCGGGCAATATTTATTTCAGACACCGGTTCCCACTGCAATCCAGTCTCTTCTCCCCTTCACGGCAGCCTCCAGGCCGCTTATCACTGCCCGGCACAACCTTTCCAACAGCAACACCCTTCAGGTTTATTTTAGCAGGTTCCACCATGCAGACTACTTCCCCGCCTTAGAATTCATTCCTTATTTTTTTAAACCGTGAAGCAACACAGGGAAACACATCCAAACTTCAGGGTCAGTGGAGTGCAAGGCAGAAAGCAAGCAGGAAGGGACAGAAACATCAAGGTCACCACATGCCCTTCAAAGCCCAGAGTCTGGAGCAAAGCCCTTGCAAGGTAAAGCTGTTGCCTTTCTGAGAAAGGGGATATTCATTAAAAAAAAAAAAAAATCCTTGCTGCTATTTCCAGCACTCCTGTTCTCCCACCCCCACCAGCGCTATCAGTAACCCTCCCTATCCCAGCACATCCACAGCAGGAGCAACAACACTCCTCGCACTCCTTTCCCTCTGCCAGCAGCCATTTGGGCGCCGAGCTCGCGGGGCCTATTTCACATTCGCTCTGGGGCACAACGGAATCACACGGGTTTTTCTTACCCCTTCTTGTACTTCTCGGGTGATGGATGAGGAATTAGTTGCACAGCTCCCACCCAGAGCTCAGTGCATATTCAAACAGTGTAAAACTCAGAAATTTTGTTTTTCCCACTAACCTACCTTTTTTTAAAAAAAAAAAAAAATCAAAAATACAATTAAAAGGTGAATCATGAAAAGAAACCCTTTTATAGGGAACTAGAACTGTAAAGACCCTTCTACATCTCTAAAGTCACTTTCATGACCAAAGCCAAGCCTTAGCCAAGTTTTTCCACAAGTTATCAAGAATTAGAGGTAATCACAGCCCCTGCTCCTACTCCATGCTTTGCCAGATAACACACTACATGGTTTTACCCCTTACGATACAGTCAAAGCACCTTGCAAGGTTTCTGATGCGCTTCTCTACAGCTACGTTAAGCAGCGCCGTGTCACAGCCCTGGGGCTGTATCAACAAGAGCCACAGAAGTTAGCAAGTTCTGCAATGCAGGTTACCCCACGTGCAAATTAAGGCAGAGTAGTCCCGAGCCGCACATGCTTTATTTTGGTGAAGGAACGCTCCCTCCGCCAGCGTAACCCTGCTCTGCCACCAAGACCCGGGAATGCAGAGCTCAATAGGAACATTTAACATCCCAAGTGCAGCTTTGGGCTGTTTGACCTCTATCTGCATCTATATGTAATATAATCCAATTAATAATGCTCTGAACGGCACTCAGGAGCCCCAATACAAACTAAGACCTCACTGTATTAAGTGCTGTGTAGATAGTTGTGATGATGCTATTTTTCTCTTCCATAAAATTACTGAGCATCACACACAGGAACCAACCAGAACCCATATTTTATAGGAGTTAGGACACAGGAGAGCAATGTATACTTTTCAAACGTCTTTTTTTGGCAGCTGAATCGAGTCAGCATTTTCACAGACACACTGTGCGGAGGGAAGGAGGCAGGGGAACACTGAGGTTACTCTCTCCGGCACAGACGGGCAAAGGCCCAGTTCAGCCAAGCTCACTGAGGCTCTTTATGTCTCTGCTCCAGTGACAGAGGTCACTTGTGGAGGACGGCGGGCGATCCGGTACGGGACTGCCCGCAGAGCACCCTGGCAGAAGAGGCCGAGCTGTTACAGCCTTTTCTGCAGTTTGCATTTCTGCGGGAATACCGAAGGCCTGGGCTGCCTTTGCCAGCAATACGATTTTCAGCTCCAAGCTGAATTTGCATTAAATTTCTCACGCTTTGAGGAGAAGAAACCCATACGCAGGTTTTGTGAAGGCGGCAATTACTCACTTGTGTCTGCCTAAACATTTAATTTCTTAAACAAATCCCAATTCTTTCAGATCAGCATTTAGGACATTTTCATATAAAAAGTACAGATTAGATCCGTCTTGAGCTCTGCGGCTCGCTCCCGATGCGCATCCCAGGCTCCTCACACCTCCCAAGCACCCAGAAGTCACAGCTCTTCAAGCTGCTGTTTTTTAAGAGGCACAAGCCCAGCCCTCAGATGGCAGCTCATGAGCTCTCTGCACATTTCTGCCTGCGGAACTGCATGTGTTTGAAGGAAAGAGCCTAGATGCCTTCTGGCGAGAAGCCTGAGGCAGCGGCCTCAGGAGAGAAACCCTCCAACTCCCAGGCTGATGCAAACAGACATCCCCTCCCTTCACCATTTTCCCCCTCTCTTGCTGAGGGGGGCTACAGAGGCGGGTGGAGGAGCTCTAGGGTCCCTCAGAGCTGCAGCAAGGGTACCCACAGGAGAGGGAACGGATCTAAGCAGCTTTGGAAGGGGAGCCAGCTGCAGAACCGGGGCAAACACGGCTGCGGAGCCACCTCTTCACCCAGGTCGCTCCTCCAGCTTCGCGCGAACACTGAGGCGCTGTGAGAAAGCACTTACCCGTGAGCAGGAAGAGCCTGTGTATGGGCACTCTCCCCTTGGTGAGGGAAGGAAAAAAAACAGGGGAAAAAAAAGAAAAAAAAGCACATTTTTCAGCTCTGTTTGGCCTTCGCTGTGCTGCTCGGTCTCCCAGGTGACAGGAATCGTGCCAGGCTGCTGCGCAGCGCCTGGTCGGGGCCGTCCTGCCCGCGGCTCCGGAGCACTGAGCTGAGGCGGGCACTGCCACTACCGCAGCCAGCTCGGAGCTGCAGCCTCCCCTTTCTGCACCCGCACAAGTGCAGGACCAGCATCGCCCCCAAAGTCCCCACTCTTCTTGGACAAAGTCACGGGTAAAGCCAACAGGCTCTCCTCCTCCTCGGGTGCCCTGACTGGGCAGGGATGAGGATCAGAAAGGCTGAGCTCTGGTCCCGACTTCAGCTCCCAAAGCGCGTGCTGTGGAAACGCCGTGAGGGAGCTTTGCCGTAACCCTGGGGAAGAGCCTTCCACTGTCCAAGAAGGCAGCGTGTGCCGAGATAACCCCGTGCAGAGCAAAAGCAGCCAAAGCAGCAGCCCTTTTGCTCGCACGGACATTCCCAGTGCTGTCAGTGGGGACAGAGGGGGAAGCCGGCAGCTGCTTTATCACTCAGGGGTCAAATCGCTGAGAAATATGAAAATCCCACTGGTCTCATGAAGAGCTACTGTGAGCCAGAGGAAAGATTTCATTTTCCCAAGGATATTCGGATATTCTATTTGCTGGCTGACTTCTTTGTTCTAAAGCAGAGCTGAAAAGAGAAGAAAAAAAGAAGGAAAAAAAAAAAGGATCCTCCCTGCCACAGCTTTGCAAGGCAAGACATTGTCATTGTCACCTTTCAGATGTGTAAGCATACGAGACAGCAGCAGCTGGGCTGCGGTAATTAGGAGGAAGAGATGTGCAGGCTTTGGCTCACATCTTTCTATTAAGATGCAGTTTGCACTACGGCAGGTTTCACAGGCCCCGATGAAAATGAGGATGATCTCCTGGAGAGATGCAGATGGCTCATTTCTGAACCTTTCAGTGATTCTGGGAAAACGGCATTCCCTCCCTTACTCTGCTTTCTATCAGGCCCAAACGCATTCACAAAATCATCAATTCTCTTACGTGCAGCAACACAGGAACTCTGGCTCTGGACCTGTTTGCAAAACATCTACTTCCCCCGAGTCCAAAGTTACATTGTCCTCTCCATAATGACGCAGGGAAGCTAAAAAAGGATGGGACTGATCTCATTTAACTCTACTCACAAGCAGGCTCTTCAGGCTAGCCAATAACTCGGGGGTCTCTGCAGACATTCTCTGCCACTCTGCATGCTGAAGAACGGCTGCTCCGTAATCCCCTTTTCAGTCGGTGAACACAAACCCAAAGGTTTTCACCTCCGTCAGCTCAGAAATTTCCACTTCCCTTTGAGAAAGGCATTTTCCTGGCAGTTCTCAAAAGATACATTTGTAAAATGGGAAACAACCTATAAGGCAGAGAAGAAAGCCATACGTGGCCACTCTTTCCACCTCAGCCAGGAGGGGAAATGCCCTCTCCGCACTGATGCCTCACAAACACCACCTCCTCTGCAAGCACCAGACACGAGGGGAACACGAAGCAACGGGCTGCCCACCCTGCCCCATGGGGACACCCGGCAGTTTCCTAGTTGCTGGTTTCAGATCAACTCGAGCAATTGCCTTCAAAACCTCAGGAGAAACAAAAAATTCATTGCACACCCAGCTCATGTATACACCAAACAAGAAAGGAAAGGGTGTTCTTCGGATGACTGCGACAAATTAAGGAGAGGTAAAGGTATTCTAGTGAATTCACTAAGAAGAACATAGAGTCGCATGAGCAATTTTTTAACTTGCAGCCCATAGATGTTAGCTGCCTGCAAAGATAATTAAAAAAAAAAAGAAAAAAAAAATCTAACTTTTAGCTCTACTGGAAAATGTTTAAAAATCTGCAAATCTCCGAAGTTTGAAACTTGCTTCTTTAACTGCAAAACATTCAGATGGCACAAAGCCAAGTCCCAGAAAGAAAGCCCCAGTCAGTAGCACAGGAATGCCAGCTCTTAACACAAACCAAAAGCACACAAATCCGCTCCTTGGGCAAGTCAGCGACACCGTCCCCACCAACTCTCAAATTCACGCTCTTAAAACTCCAGCTATTGTCCAGCTCCTCAATTCCACATCAGGGAAAACTGACTGAACTCTCACTTTGTCACACTGTAGTCAGCCGAGTGAACCGTTTGCCTTACCTCAGTTTGGGGAATTCCTGCTCAGCGCCCGTGTAAAGGGAAACAAAACCGCTCCACGCCGTGCATCAGGCCGGATCCATTCCATCACTCGCTGCCCCTTTGGAGAGGCATTCCTGAGGCACACTGTGCCCTAATAAATCAACAGGGCTGCTCCAGGTTTCCCCGGCAGCTGGGAGCAGGAATTCTGCAGTAAAGGCAAACATCTCCCTGGCTAAAGCAAACAGGGCTGCGAGTCCCTGCTGAGCACCCACAGCTACTGTAGAAAGAGTAACCGAGAGAGGAGGTGGGGATCGAAAGGAACAAGGCTGACAAAAGCCATTCCGGCTTATTAGAGGTGGCCGTGGCTCTCGTCCTGGCCTGGGGATTCATCTGCAGAGAAACGTGCTGCGGGTCAGCACAACAAAAACACAGCGCTTCACTTTTAGAGCAACGATCACTTTGTGCTGGATGTGGATGGTCGTTTTGTCTTTAAGGAGAGCATTTATTTGGCCAGTTAGGAGACTCCTATAAAAGATCTTGCAAAAACAGAGAGCAGAAATAGCCCAGTCTTAACCAGCTTATAGCTTAACTCTAACATAAGTGAAGACAAAGGAAATGGTGCTGAGCAGCGCGGCCGCAGGCAGCTCCGCAGAACAAGGGGACTGCTGTTTCCAAGGGCACGGGAAGTGGCTTTGGAAAAAAAAAGAAAGAAAGAGAAAAGCCTATATGGCAGGAAAAAAACTGATGAAGGATTTTCGAAGGGAATAACGAGGTGGGGTGGCACGCATTTATGGACAGACCACCTCCCATGTGGAGAAAAGCAAGACACAATGCAAAAAGCAGCCAAGGAAGCAACGGAGGCTGATGGTACCAGACGAGCAGCAAGACTAACTGTGCAAGATTGCACGAGAAGAACTTGGGGGTTGCTTAGGGCCTTTAAATACTGTATTTTCAGGTGCATTTGGGGAGTAAGATGAGGTAGGAGCCAAGGCATGGATGAAACAGCAAAAGGAACAGGAGAACAAGAATCAAAAGTCGATTGGATCCCAAAGCTCTTATACCACGCACAGGCCCACCAAGTCCTTAAAAATAAATAATCTAACTTATTAAAACAAAGACATCTTACCTACATACACACCGAGAGCTGCAGCAAATATCCCAATTTCAACATCTATAATTCTCTACCAATAGCTGTGCTCTCCCAAAAGCAGCTTCTAGGCAGACCCTCTGCTGCACTGATGAGTGGTAGCAGATCCCATACACATCAGACCTGACTTGTACAACACAGCCAAGCATTCAGCCTCCAGAGCATCACCTAGAACTGGCACTTTGAGGCCATTTTAATGTATGTTTTTCCCACCACTCCCTTGAAGAGGCACAAGATCCCAGTCCACAAGCAACTGCCTTCTTTAGAGGAAATCAATCCATCCTGGTCTACCCAGACAGGTTTAACAGGGACTTGCTAGGGTGTTCACAGTACACAGAGAGGGTAGAAATCCAGCAGCCCAATCAATAGGCCAGAGCCGGGAGCAACCAGACAAATAAACAAACTTTCAGATTGCTGCATGGCATTATATATTGGTTATATTTAATCAATCACAGCTGGTTACAGATTCAAGCTGCAAAGAGCTGGGTGCTGCTTGGGAAGACCCTCACCAGCAGCAGGTCATATGTGTGTTCATAGACACACACATGATAGAAACAGACTGTGTCCTTGCCAAGAACCTTCCTTGCGCTTCTTTTAACCTTCAGTTAAACATTCTCAGAAGCGGCACTGTTCAACCCCAGGTCTGGTTAGACCTTTCAGGACAAGCAGAGCACAAAGCATCACACACGAATGACCAGAGCCATCACTTCATCTCGGTATTTCTACCCATCCACATGGCCCGAAAAAGCAAAGTTCTTTAGTGCAGGGTTTGGCTGTGTTATTTAGCAGACTTTGCAACCCAGTCTGAGCCCCAAATCCCTGATAATGACTATTATATAGTCAATCAAAAATCAAAGAGAATGAGTACCATGCTAGTTAACAAACTCAGAACAAAGTTAATGATTTGCAAATTGTGAATCATTTGGTATTTCGAGTGAGCAGACCAAGACTAGTTTCCCAAAGATTCTCAATATGACTTAAAATGCATTAAGCATGGCAAGCTCTCCATCACCCACAACTCTATTAACATTCAGTCTTGGATGTTTAGCTTAAATTCATGGAAGTCCACTGTACATTACACAGGTCAGACTACGTGCTCCTGACTATTTATCCATCTTTACAAAACTGTACTTAGTTTTCAGCCTGTAAACAACCAATCAGAAGTTACTCTGAAAGAATTATGGACTAAACTGTCTAATTCACTAGGCTTGCTTCTTTTACAGTGTTTTCACATTGCATCCAAGAGAGGATCAATGAAAGAAAGTAACTGCAATTGAAATTTAACACTGCTCCTTGATATCGAGTGGTTAAATAAACAAATTGCTTAATAAAATTCTACTTTCCCGGAAAGTTTAGAATCAATGAGTACCACAAGATAGGTCAAATTAAAGGAACATCATCACAGTCAAAAAATACTGTGAGACTCAGTTCGGGCTTCCGTTCGCAGAAAACACTGCAGCTCAGTGCTCCTGTCATGAGCAGACTGTCATCAGGGATGCCCCACTCACATTGCACGCAGCATTGAGACTTGAACAAAGCTTGGGAGGACAAAAAGCAGAGGTGAGGAAGACAACCGCATTAGTCTTGGGTTATTTCTAAAGGAGAGGACAGCAGAAATCAATTGTAACAGGATGAATCGGATTCACATCATTTAAGATAAGACCACTGTGCCTTCCTGCATACACAAGCCCCGTTTCATTTTATCCACCACATAGCCCATTAAGTAGCTCCCTGAAATCTAGTGGTTTATCATATCCAAACTAAAGGCCAAAACAGAGGCTCATTACTAATTTCTTCCAATGGCTCTATGGTTCTTTTTTCTCTGGCAACGAGGTCAGTCTAATTTCTTACTTCCGTTTGCCTTCTGCCTCAAGCCATTAATTCCTTCTCTGCTGAATTAACGAGCAGCTTCTCCGTCAGTTATGCGTGTGCTTTAACCAAGTCACTGCTCAATGGTGTTTTGACAACCAACAGATTGCACCTGTGCGGGCTCTCATTACAAAGCACTTTCCTTCAGCTCTTGAATAACTTAAGGCTCTTTTGGCAGATCCGACCATGGTTCCCCACCCCCTCTACGCTCAGAGTTACTGCACTGATGACAAATACAACTGGAAAACCAGGAGCATCTCCAGCACATGGAAGTCTATATTTGCCTGCCTCAGGTGGATTTCTTCCGCTGGACTCCCTGCTTTACCATGTAACGGAGGAGCTACAGAAATCCCAGAGCGCAGAGATTACAGCAGTTTGGTAACCATCTACTCTCTGACTCTGCCAAGCATTCACAGCTCAAAGATAACCCCACACCTTTTTTTAAACACTATTTAACCGTTTCTCAAAAAGCTCCAAGAAAAACGTTGCTATCTGATCCCCATTCTCCCACTCTGTGTTATGTTCTGTGCAGGATCTTCAAGCAAGGAAATCTAAGCAGACCCATCATTTCCAGGCATGCACAGCTTTGCATTTGCCCTCTGCATTGTCTGCCTCTCTGCTGAATCAGCATTAGCATGGACTTTAATTTCCAGAACATGAACAAACTACTGAACAGCACAGGGGCTAGCGCTGATGCCCACTGAAGACAGGTACTAGTGAGATCCCTTTCTGACATCTTCCCAGTAACTAGTAATTTCAGGTGCATCAGCCAATTTTTAATGATTATGAGCTACGCTGTTGGTTTTGGCATGGGTCAAATATTTATACCACTTCAGAAATCCAAGACAAACACCGTAAGAACAATATTACATATGTATATTACCTGTTGTCATGCACTTACCTGGTTCTTTCCAGCTGCCCTTTCTGAATGAGAGCACCAGACAAACGTAGCCTTCAAAACAGGTCTCAGTATACATCAAAAAGCAATAACTACCTGTCAGAAGTCTCTTTAGAAATCAATTATTCAGGCCCACTGCTTAAAAAGCATCGGTCCCTTCTAGATGTCAAATAAACCCCCCCAACTCGGCAGCCAAGCACCCCGCATCATGAGGACGAGTACCTCCTACTGCTTCTATTCTAGTAGGAAACAGAAGCATACATCAGACAATTTTATTTTCTCATCTCCAGATATTAAATGAACAGAAGCTCATTGAACTTCCACCTCCAGGCAGCACTTTAGTTCAGTGACTGTCTTCATTTTGTCTTATACTGCAAATGCACATCTGAGCTTGCAAAGAGCTCGTGCTCTGGGTGCAGGTAGGACAAAAGGTAGAGACTTGAGTGTGGGTCAGTATGAGAGCAGAAGAGAAGGCAGAAAGGGCTCTGCCCACTCTATCCCTCAGAATAAAAAGCAGTTATGAGGCAATAGGGTAGGATGAGGCACTTGTGGCTTTATTAAACCTTCATTTTGTATTTTCAAAGCAAGTCATTTAGTTGTCACTGTGAAATCCCCATCCCAGCCACCTGAGCACACAAATACCTGGCTGCCTGCTAGGGACGCAACCCACTTGGATGAGATTCCCAACATAGCTCCAAGGAGTGGGGGCATGCGGCCTAGGAAAAACTGGTGGCCGGGAGGGCTGCCCATCTGCTTTAACAGCAGAAAGTCTGCCCATATTTATGCATGACTGCCCGAGCGAACTGCATGACTGCTTTTGTTGATCTCCTCACAGCAACCTATTCTTCCAGCAGCAACACCAGGAGGAAGCCATGCCGGGATCGGGAGGGAGAAAATCCCATGGACACGGTGACCAGGACAGAAAATTCCCCTACAAATGCTAGGAAGTTATTTGCAGCGGTGCTGTGCAGCGATGCCTCGCACTCCCTGCAGCTTTGGGGGACACCTTCACGCGGCAGGGGCCAAACCACACCACAGTAGCCCTTTTAACTGAATCTACTTTAGAAACTGATTAGATTATTGATTTCTTCATAGTTTAGACAGGGACAAAGTGACCTTTACATCCCACAAACCAAAGGAATTAGCACATACAAAGAGAGCTTTATTTTAAAGTGCTTTGCTCACTTGGAAGGTAAAGTTCTGCAACACTCCTGCAACTTGCAAGAGATTAATTCTCCACCGTCTCCCAAATTCTCATCTTGCTGTTCAAAAGAGGCAAAAAGGACAACATTTCTCAGAGCATATACAGAAAAGCAGCTTGGACACAAACACAACAAGGGACAGATACGCCTATAGACCACCGAGTGGTAAAGAAAGTTGTCCCAATTTATACATTAACACTTTCTAACAATTAGCAGCAAGTGAAGCAGTATCACTGATGTTGATTCCCTGGGCAGAGGTAACAGTTGCATATACACAGAAAATCTGAGGCCTTCTTTACACAGAAAAAAAAAGGCACTTTTTTGGGATGCATTCTTCACTGTATTATTGGAATAACAAAGATGCTCTGTGTGTTTGTAGTGGCTGAAACCGTTACCATCGTGAATCACCGCACACCCGACCTGCGCCCACTCCAAACCAGCACCCTGCGTTTGGGCCGGGCTCCACCAGGCCCCGTGCCTCCCGGTACCCCACACACACTGCGTGTGTGGGCGCCTGTCCAACGCGCCGCCCGGTGCCGTTTGCGCGGCCGGTCCCGCGCGCTCGGGCGGCCCCGAGCAGCTGGTGGGTCCTGCTGCTCACGCGGCAGCGGGAGGAAGGCAGGCGGATGCGCAGCCCGCGCAGGCCCAGGCGAGGAGCGACACCTCCGCACCGCGGCCTCCGACAGCAGCTCCGCTCGCTGGCACCTCCTTGGCACTTGAACACTGCCACTTATCACCCAGTGTCACCCACATGGTGACACAGACCTGCGCTTGACCCTCACGTGCTGACCCAACTGCTTGGCCAGAAACGCTCGAGTCCTGCGTTTCTTGGGGCTTCGCGAGCAGAATGGCAGCTACAAACGCCTCCCAGCAGGAAACCCATCGCTGTCATGGTCGGAAGGTAAACACTGCTTAGCTGTTATTTGTCTGTAGCTAATGAGTTTGACATTCACAAATGCACCGGTAGAGCCGTTGCCACAGGAGGGCTGTGGTAACGGGACGCTGTGGATGGTTTGAATAGTTGACTTCAAAATAATGTGGGCCGCAGTCTGGCCACCAGCTCTCCTGTCCTTTGCGATTTTTATTCACACACTTCAACAAAGATGCTCTCCAGGGAGGTGCAAAGCCTAGTTGTGTATTGTGGAAAAGCAGCCAGGACCAACGCGGGTCCTCAAGGTCCTTCGTGATGCCACCATCCTTAACGTACAGCCCTCACTACTGCAGCGAGATAGAACAGTTCTCTGCAAGGCTCTTGATGGCAAAGAGGCCTCCTGCATTTTGTGCATAGAGAATATTCAGAATACAGTGCTTCCATTATGACACACAGGAACATTTTTAAAATAAAATAAGCAAGAAAATGCAATTGTCAGAGCTACTTTAGAAGCCTTCACATTAGTGGCTCTCTGCTGAGCTTGTTACTGAGGCCACCAGTGCTCTCCCACCTTGCTCACGGATCAGTTGAGCACAGAGATGGAAGGGGCCACAGTGACTTGGACACTACAGGGACAGGACGTGACTGTCCCAAGCCAAGGGAAAGCCCAACAGGCTAAAGGACCCTTTGACACATTGCGGCACAGCTCCTCATGTGGCCACAGTGCTGGCACGTGCAGCCCCTCTGCCCAACGCTGCGGGGAGCGGCCTCCCCAGCACCCGCAGTGGGCACATCCATGTAAAAACCACAGTGCCAAAGTTTAAGTGTTCGACAGGTGCTCCAGGCCCCCAGACTCAGGCTGCCCAAATCCCAACAGCACCTTCGGTGGTAACCTCATTCCCAAGGATCTGATCCGGCAGGAACAGGAGCATCGCTGGTTCCCGCGCTTCACATCCTTGGTGCCTAAAGCACCTGCAGCCGAACGCAAAGCGCTCGCGCAGCAGCGGCTGGAGCACGTTCTGGAGCGCTTTCCTGGCCAGCTCTTCACACACATTGGCGCTTCTTTATGGAGACCGGAGCGTCCCAAACGCCTCCTGCTATTATACACAGGATGGGGCAAAGCACTTGTCAATAAGTGCTGATTTCAGAGGGGTGCTTTCTCCAGCAGTCACAACCAAGGGAACCAGTCCAGCATTTAAGTTAACTCCACAGCGCGGGTCAACACAAAGAATAGGCAGGTCATCTATCTGAAATGAGCAGCCCTGTAGTAGGAGCGCGCTGTGGGAACCAGTGTGAAACAAAAAAAATCATTGTGAAACGGGCAGACATGTGCAGAAACCTTAAGCTGAAGACTCTACGGTAGTAATTTTCACAATGATTACAGGGGAATAAGATGCTGAAATACCCAGTCTATTTATAGAACTACATGCAATTTAGACGGAAAACTAGTTTCATCAGCATAAACAGATGCTTGAATACAGGCAACTCCCCCACTGCACAGCCCTGGAGACAGCTCCTCTCCCACCACAAAGGCATGGCAAGGCTGCAGGGAAGGGCAGGACCAGGGAGAACAGCATTTTCCTTGGGCAGCTTCTGCAGAAGTTTGGATGGATCTTGCCACTGCAACTCCACGGACAGGCAACACTGCGTTACACTGAGAGGAGCCTACGTGCATGTTTCCTCCCCCAAACCCAGAAGCTCCGAAGGCAGCATTGTCTTCAAATTCAGAATTCAGACAAAATGCCAAGGAGAAGGAAAGCAGTGAAGTCTCTGCACCTGCAGACACAATGCTTGCTAACAACAGCAATCCACTAAATTGCTCACACCTGTGTGTCCTGCTGGCTCACCACTGGTTCCAGATGGGTATTTGGAGCAAATGGTCAAACACTCTCCGAGTTCCAGCCCCCAGTGCAGAAGCCAGGCAGCCAAACCACCACCAGGATCAGAAATCGATACACTCACAGCCTGTCCTAAAAACACCCCAGAGGCAAGAAGGCAGAAAGAGACTTCTGGCATAAAGACAAAACAGAAACTAATATAAGTAGGAAGATCAAATAATAACGTTCAGATTCTTTAAGGGGGGAAAGGAACTATCATTTCCTAAAGGAGATTAGCTGTGAAGATGCAAGAGGTTTGGAAACGGAAACACTGTCATAAAGAGAGGTTGGGGAAACCCAGCGCGGCACCTGAGCACTGCTCAAAAGCCAGGCTTCAAAGACCAGGGCAACGCGAAAGCTCCTGTTTGCCAGCTATAGAGCTGTTCTTCACAGCACCTACAGTGTTTATACTGTAAGCAAGTAACAAGGAACTGAAGTTTGGATCTCACTGAAATCTGGCATTTGGGAATTTCCTTAGGATCGGTAGCAGCTGAAGATGTTGCACACGTTTGATTGGCTTCTAAAGTCTTCCATGATCGTGTTACCACAAAGCACGTTTTCTGCACCCACTCTTATTTTTTTTATTTTCTTTTTTTCTTTTTCAGCAGGATGAAAGATGAAATCCTATCCTTAAGTTCAGGCCATTATAAACTGTTTTATAAAATTGATTCTGAAGCACAATGAATTTAATTACTGCCAAATCAAAACCAAACCCACCTAGACTGAAATTACAGTTCTCCTCAGATGCCTTTTTGCAAGCATTGGGAGGTGATGCTAACTCCTCCTGGTTCACAAAAAGGAGATGTAAATTGCTTCCTGCAGCCTCCAAATAGATGAAATGTCTTAGTTACTATTCAGCTGAATTATTAGCAGTGAAAACAAGTCCTCCACATCTATTATTTAAGTGGCTGGGGAGAAAAAGCAGCGTCTTAAAGAGAGGACACCCAAGCAGTGCGGTTGTTCCATTACTCAAAGGTGCGTGTCAGTACAGGTCCAAACATCCTGCTTCACATTTTTGCACCTTTGCAGCACAGCGATCCTGCCGCTCCAGCAGCGGGAACCCAGCCCACTTTATGAACCAGGGCACATCTCGGGTATCACCGCCGCACACCGGAACACTCAACACCCACCAAGGCTGATGCCACGCGGCTCTAGAAATAGCTACACAGGTTGCAAAAATCCCTCCAAGTGGTTTTTGGAGGGCTCCCTGAACTCCCCACGCTGAGCAGGAAGGCTCTTCGGTTCTCTCCTCTCACCAGTGCTCGACTGAAGCCTCTGCAAAACTTGAGATTAAAGTTTTTCTGTTGAACCAAGCACCTAATTTGCCTCCTGGAGCAATTGCATCGTGTCACAGGATGACAGTGTGCCCCTAACATCTCTAATTCTTGTCCCTGAAAAGTACCTGTAAGAATCTCTGAATAGTCCCTCCAGCACTGAGACCAAACTAGACAACACTGTAATAAATTATCAGTGTGAAACGTTGTTTCTCTAAAGACACCACCACCACCATCAGGTCAAAGATGACTTAGATAACAGGACAAAGAAAATGATACTGCCACAATGAAAGACCAGCTGGCACATTCACATAAAGACAAGAGCAGAACCCTAAAGTTCTGACGTACAGCAAAAGATGAATCCTTTCAAAAACAGTAATCCTGCAACCAGGTACTCAAGAGAATTGCAAATAAATAAAAATTAAATCCAAGGCTTTAACAGATGATGGGGAATGCCAGGAGGAGTAGACAGAACACGCCAGCGTTCCAGTGCTCAAAGCACAAAGGCTTTTTGCTGAAGATCCAGGTGAGCACAAGGGCACCCATCCAACCCCGGCTTCCTGAAACCAGCTCATATCTGGAGGGCTAATTCTTACCAGAAAGCAGGCAGGCTCATGCCTCCTGTGACTGCTGCCACCCTGCAGAGCTTTCAAGTTGGGATGAAATCAAAGCCTTATCTTCCTCCAGGATGCTCTGATACAAGATAGGGAGAGTTCAGTTCAGAACTTGGTTACGGCAGCAAATTAAAGTTTGGAGAAGAGAGAGAGAGAGAGGAAAAAAAAAAAAAAGGGACAGAGGGGCTGTTGGGAGGAGAAAGCAAAGCCCTTATGAGCTTCCTTTGAAAGACAAAAAGGACTACGATGCTGATGATATCATGCCTCCTTATACTCAGTCTCATTGCTAGATGAAAAACTCCACGAAGTAAACAGCAATAATGGCAGAGTGCAAATGCAAATGCTCCTGTTTTGCAGCTGCCCAGTGCTGGGTAGCACCGCCAAGGAGGCCACCTGGGCGGGTGGCTCTGCTTGGGGCGCACCCGGCACGGGAGAGGCGCCGACGTAGCCGGCGGGCTCCCTGTGGGCACACGGGGCCACCTTGGGCAGCAACAGACACTTTCCAGAGCCAGGCGGTCCCTGCGGCCGCTGCGGAGGCTGCCAGGGAGCCCAGCGCGCCAGCGCCTGCAGGAGCAGCCCCGCTCTGCACAAAGACTGGCGAGGGAGCAAAGGGAATCGCAACCGCTGTCAGCAATTCCCTCTGCCCTTATAAGGGAACATCCCAGCCCCACCGGGAACGCGATGCTCTTGCTGGACATGAAAGGTGAGGCTGTACCTGAGCGCTCAGCACATGAGGACGGGCCATTCCTCTTCTGCAAAGCAAGCACAGCCCACGAGTCCCGCTCCGGGCAGCCGCTCGCGTGGGAGAGAGCGGAGATTAGAGGGTCAGCTGCTGACAGTCTCTATCCACCTTTCTGGGGAGAGTTATGTCGGTAATTTTAATCTTATTAAATATTGCTAATCGTATTACTAACTTAACTCTTTTCACATGTGGGAAGAAATTTACAGAGACTATTCCATACATGACCACCCTAGGTTATAGGCCCTCTAGGCAAATCTCAATTCAAGGCAAGTCCTTTGCTCACAAATTCCAGCTCTGCTGCACCCCAGTGCGATGAGGGCAGGAGCAACCTGTCCGATATCTGACTGCCTGATATTGGGTTCCCTTCGAGATCTTTGATTTGGTCCAAAACCTGCTTTCCTTCTCCTCCTGCGATCCTGCGAGACTCTCAAAGGAGCCCTATAAAAGTCATTTAACTCCACACTCACTTTGCAACCAGCCCCTCAGTGAAGTGGAAAGCGTGATCTCCCCGGCGGGATGCGCAGCACAACAACCCAGCACAAGAGCTCAGCGTATCAGCTCCCTCCTGGTACCGGACGAGCACCTCCGTCACCAGCTTAGCTGCCAGCGTCACATGCACAGGGACATCATTAATGTAACGGCCATTGATTTCTGCATTTAACACGCAAGACAACACAGCGCTTGTGTGACCTCCAGGCACAGAGCCAGAGCAGAACACAACCCCACCTTGCACAGAACAGGGCATTTGCCTACAAAACCCCTGTCCCTGCCGTTGTGTGACGCCGTGGATGGCAGCCCCGGTCTCCACGCTGCAGCCCGGGACACTCACAGGGCTACACTCACCCCAGACGCTGCACAGAGCTCACACGGCAGCGATGCAAAGTTTGGAGTTTGAGATTTGGGGAATGCCTGGGATTGCAGCCATGTAACCAGGAACACCCCTGTTCTGGGGGCGCGTGCGCTCGTCCTGCTCGCAAAGAGCAGGTTCAGGGCAAAAACCACGAACAACAGGGCACGATGGCCCGTTCCAGCACGGGCAGCGAGGCGAGAGCCGGGGAAACGGGAGCCTCCCAGGAGCCCAGAGCGCCGCGCTCCCCAGAGAGCCGCTCTCTAACCCACCTTTTACTGCTGCTGGATAAAGAAAACACCCCGAACAGGAGGAGGGAGCCGCCGGGCGCAGCCACCGCCGGCCTCACGGCTCAAGTGCCTGCGGGCTCGGCCGCGCTCGCGGCGGCGGCGGCCCCCGCGCGGCCCCGCAGGGCGCCGGGGCTGCCCTCCCCGCTCCCTCCGCGCGGCGCCCGCCCCCGCCGCCCGCTCCGCGACTTGCGGCCCCGCACGAGGCGGCGGCTCCCGCTGCGGGCGGCCCCGGGACGCCCCGCGCGCAGGTGCCGCCGCGGCCGAGGGGCCGCCCGGCCGCGCCCCTCCCCCGAGCGCAGACAAAGCGCGGCCCCGCCGGCACCTGCCGCCCCGCCGCGTTCCCCCCCGACAGCGCCGCCGGGCCGGGGCAGCCCAGGATGGGCCAGACCGCGTCGGGACGAGCCGAGTTAGCCCGGACCAGCCCGGGCCGGGCCCGGGGGCGCCGCCGCCCCTCACCTGCTGCCGCCGCCGCCGAGGAGCGCAGCCCGCACCGAGCCGCGCAGCGCCGTCCCGCCCCGCCCCGCCGGGGCACGCGCCCCCGACCGCCCTGCCCCGCCCCGCCCGCCGCCCTCACCAATAGCAGCCGCCGCCCGCCGCGGCCACGCCCCCGCGCCGCCATCCCATTGGCTGCGGCGCCGCCCGCGGGAGGTGGGGGCGGCCCCGGCAGCACCGCCCCCCCCCGCGCCCGGCCCGAGGCGGCGCGAGCGCCTCAGGCGCGCGGGGAAGCGGCGGCGCCCGGGAGGGACCCCCGGGGCAGCCCCGGATTCGCCTCTTGCAGCCCCCGTCCCGCGTTGGGGAGCACCGGCCCAACGGTGCGCGCGGCCCCGGTTCTGCGGGGAGAAGGGGCTGCCCAGGGACAGGCTGCAGCGGCGCCGGCTCGAGCGCGCTCCGGGCAGCGGGTCAGGCCCCTGCGGCGAGGGGGCAGCCCCATCCTCTTCCCTTCTGGGACGGAGGCAGCTCCAGGGCTCAGCCCCGGGCACGGAGCGCTGCGGGGCCGGGCGGCCTCCCGCCCCACGGGCGTTTCTGACACTTCGGGGGATGGCGGCTGCAGCCGGGCCCGGCTCCTGCAGCCTCTGCCCATCCTTTGTTGCGCTCCTGCCACCGGCCTTTAAAGGAAAAAGCAGCTCTGAAAATTTAGTCCCCAGCTGCCCATAGCGGGGTTATCATCCCCTCCAGCTGGCTCCCTCCTTCCCTCCCCAGCAGACAGAATACCCTGTTCCCCGGAAAGTGCTCTTCAGGCTGCATTCACGGTGCTGCTTTTCATCATCCCACTTACAGACCCCAATAACTTTCACCACGGTTCGAATTCAGTAACTGGGCACAAGGAACCTTTCCTTTCGCTCTGCCCCATTCCTGACTCAGACCAGCAACCCGCTCCGTTCCTCTTCTCCAGAGCTGCTCCCAACCTGCAGCCCCTTCTCTCCATCGTAAAACGTCTCCAAGCTGCACTTAGAAAGCACAAAGCTGGAGACCACTTTCCTCCAGTGATAACACATCTGAAAACAGCGTGATACAAAGAATAAGAATTATACGAGGGCCAAATCTGACTCCAACAGCTTTTGGTTTCCATTTGTTCAGGCGCTTTCTTCTATATTTAAATCCAGAAAGGATCCTCCTCCTTTGTGTCTGCTTCTAAGCAGGTTAGCTAAGTTCCTTACGTAACTATTCTGGTAATCACAAGGCCAGCAGCTGCTTACACTCCTTGTGATTCCGCTCCTACTCTTCCCTCCGAGCAGGGGATAAGACAGGCTAGGAGAGTCACAAGGGGTATCTGAATGCTGGCTATAGCTCCTGGGAATAGGCTGCATGCAGGAGCTGTAATTCAGGGAGCAGCAGAAGGTTGACTACATCCGCCCTACCTGAAATCTGTCTCCTTTCCAGTTTTCAATTCACTAGGACATGAGCGGCTTTACTCTGCAGGGGCAAAGAGCCTCTCTTACCACACACCTACTTGCTCAGGTGTGTCCCAGCCGAGCACCGCACAAGATTAGGGATTGCCACGAGCATCCCTCACCCGGGAGCTGTGCAGCTAAGGCTCTGACACCCATCGTGCCCAATGTCACCACGAACGAGTTCTCCAACCTCTCAGATGAGGGCTTCGGCCATGCAGGTTGTCACAGTCACCTCCCTGACAAGCGAGTATTAAGATCGGTTTCCTAAAGCAGATTACAGGCACCCAGCTCTTAGGGATGCCTGGGTGATGGGCACCCTGAATCAACACAGATTTCACTTCTTAGTAAGTCCTGAAGCTCAGGGAAGTTGCTGAGAACTCATGATGTGCCAGTATTTAAGCAGGATGATCTTTGCTTCAGGCAAATTTGCAGAAAGGCCAGTGTAGGCCACAGACATATAAAATCAAAGGCTTATGGCAAGAGTGCAAATCTGCATGGCTTTATGAACAAAGGGGTCCTTCGAACAAAAAGTTTGAAAACTCTTGAGTGAATCCATCTTGTTTCAGGGCAGAAGCCACTCATATCTGCATCACTCCCTCTGATGTTTATCTAAACTATTCTTAAAGACTTCCCATGATGGAAACATCAAAGCCTTGCCACAACAATAATTACACAAATGCTTAATTCTCCTTCGAAATAGAAATTGTGTCCTATCTAACACTTAGCCTTTATATTTTTTGCTGTAATTTAGACCCACATCTCCTTATACTAATTAGGAATTGTTGAACACCAGAAATTGCACTTCTCTGCCTTTTGGGGTGGCAGGATGCAGATCTAACTTGCTAGCTAAAGACTGGCAATGAAATACTGTTCTAAAGAAACTGTGGACAAACCAGCTTGGTGTCTCTTTTTCTAGCTCACAAATCTGACTGACTGCTGATCTCAATGCTGCTCCTAAGCAGGGTATTTCTATCAGTCTTCAAATCCACCACGAGGAAAGTAAATTTCTATTAGAGGGAATTCTCTAAAAGAAAGTTCTCCTTGTCTTTGCCAAACAGATGGTTACAATTACGTCAATGGGAGCACCTGCAATTTGCCACCAGAATCTCAGACTGCTGGAACATTCAAACCTCAAGAATTAATAAATATAATTATATATACACACACACACTGTGACACTGAGTATAACGACTTTTGTTCTGTGTTCATAAGCAATATTCAATACTGCCTTCGTGAGAGGAAGGAATGGCAAGTTTTCTCTTCAAAATGCATCTATTGTTAGAAGTCTGTACTGACCTTATTATACTTTTTTTTTCCCCACACCACTACACTGTTTACTTTTGAGTTAACAGTGGTTTCTTAAGGAACATTAGGACCTCAGAACAGTTTGGCAGGGACCAAACCCAGACCCCTGCCAGTGTTTTTCTTCCTCCTTTTTCTTTTTTCTTTATCAAGGCCTAATAGGCGAGTCCCTGGCCTCCCCGGGGAGGCACCATCTCTCCTCGCTGCCGAGCACGGACTGGCTGAGCCCTCCTGCCCAGGGAGGACTTTGCTCGCGCAGAGCCGAGAGGCCTCATTCCGGAGGCAAAAGTCAACTACTCATGGCAAATTCTGCCAGTAAGCCATAGATATGCACTACAGAACTATTCTTTTACTAAAATAGCTTGCGGAGAACTGTTGCAATCAGTCATAATAGGGATTTCTGTCAGTTGTACAACACTGCACATAGAGAACCTGTTCCTGAATCTTCCAAATACCCTGTGAAGAATAAGATCCAGATATTCTCACAATGATACCTATCACACTATCCAGCTTTCCTCAGATTGAAGGCTCTCATTCACATCAGATTTAGTTCAGTGTCTTCTCAACTGTTAAATATATTTGCTGCTGAACTCAAAGATCAACTTCTTCCTGCAACACTAGATAATGTAAAAGCTACCTACTGTTCTTTAAATAGGAAAAAAGCAGATCAATAAACCTCCCTAGCTCTTGCACTCCTGTATTTATTGTATTCTAGTTCAACCCTATACTTGTGTTCATGGCTGATGCCACAATCCAAACAAGCACAATTCAGTGAGCAAAGTGTTGCCTAGATGAATATTCAAGTTTAGCTGCCTAGCATTTAGAGCATTTTAAAACCATAGTCATATGGCTTTAAACAAGTCATACAAACAAGCTCTTCAGTGATGCTGAATCTCCAAAATTCAGCCACTGCCTAATAAGGGGAAGCTAACTTCACACAGTCAAATTGGATTTGTTTTTGCAGAATTCTTAGTGACTACTGTTGGTAAATTATAAATAGGATCCTTTATACTCTCCCCTCCCCTTCCATTATGTACTTGTCTCTGATTTTCACCAAGCTTCTACTAGAAGGATAATCTGTAGAAACATTTGTGTAGTGAGAAAATGAAACATTAGAGGCTTGAAAATTTGTAAACTATGTATGTACTTCTTGATGAAGTATTTTTATCTCAGATATCAGTGCCTACCATTGGTTCATATAGTTTCCTTGACAAGTGCTTACTATGCACTTTACACTCGAAATAATCAATACATAAATCAGCAACAGTCTTCTCCCAAAACACTTACCAAACTTTATCTCACTTATCAAGTAGTGAATCATCACAATCATTCCTAATACTGTTTATTCAGTCATGTTATGATAGTACCTAATGATTCCCAAAAGGTTGATGCCTCACAGAGAAAACATCCCTGCCCCAAAGATCTTACAGCGTTAACAGTTTACATTCAAAACCTCAACCTCTTTTAATCTGTTTAGTGGGCAAAAGAAAGCAGAAGAAAGCAGAGAAGGCTGACAGAAAAAATAAATAGCAGGCTGTATACTAAACAACTGAGTCACTGTGAATGCGGACACCAGGGCACTACAGCACAAAGCGAGGTTGTCTGTCCTTCCTCTGCAAAGGTTTCACATAAGGTACTCGACAGAGAAGGGGCTCAAATGGGGATTAATCGTCTGCTACAATTATAAGAGGAAACTGTATCTTATCAGCACAACACAGACAACCTTGCTCCGGGCTGTGCGTGAGTATTGATGCTCAGCTGATTACACAGAGTTATCCTTCAATCAGCCATTCTTCATCCCCTCCAGAAAACGCAGGCAGATGGACCTTTATTTTTTTTCCCCAAATATTATTTTGGAATAGTTTTTATAATACTATTGTCACTAACATTCCAGTTTAAGAGTGGTAATTTTCAGCTGCTGTGAAGAAGCATTTCAATTTCCAGGCAAGACAGTAACTGAAAAAGAACTAGAAAATGTTCCAAGAAAAGATACTGGAAGGGATCACAAAGTGACTGCTCCCTAGAGAATTACGGAAAGCACAAACTAGCTAGGGAGTGATAAAGGACAAAATCAGCCTGCATCAGCAGAGGGGACATCATCTTACCCATCTCTTCCCTCTCCTTCCATGTCTGTAAGCCTTAAGGACACAGAGATATCATTAACAAGGGGCTAAAGCTCTAAAAAGGCTTTTGGATACATTATGATAAGCAGTCTTAAGAGAAAGCTACTACATGTATTTTAAACGCATCATCTGGCTGTATAGACACAGGTCTCCTGGTGATTTCAATCCTCCCATGATCATATGATCCCTGGCATTTGTCATATCCTACCATTGCTACACATCTTCGAGAAAAAAAAAAAGGGATATCTTCAGGGCAAATATTTCAATCCCTTCGTAAGGCAACTCCTAGAACTCTGCGCATGGACAAACTGAACAGTTAGGAAGAAATATGGAACAAAAATATAAAGGATTATACATAAAGCACTTAGCTTAATGACAGATTAAAAGAATCATTTAAACAGAAAATCATGAACACAGCTCTGGAGTGGAAGCTACTGGCTTGCAAGATACACAAAACTAGACAGCAAAACAAGTACAGCAGTTGAAACAGGAGGATCTCCCTTGTTCAAGGAGCCGAAACTGCCCAGTGATGATTATTAACACACTGTCTGCACCTGGAGACAGACAGTACAAGTTTCCCAACTACACAGAAGAAAAGCATAATGAGAAAATGCTAACACACATTTCCTTCACCTTGTACTCTAACTACTTAGAGTGCAAGCTTACTTTTATTAATCTAGTCAATTATGTTAATTAATTAGAGCTCAGTTTCCTTTAAATATAATATAAAGTACTGGCAGAGTAAATGCAAACATGGCGCACGTCAGTGCAGTGCTGTAAACAGTGTTTCTCTTCATTTGTGTTTCCAGCCTCCGCTCGGTGTCGTACAACTCTAAAATCACGTCTTTCACCGCGGAAGCCTGGCCCTTGCCCTCCACTGGAGACCGGGGCACCGCTCTTTCCGTGGGTCTGGCATGAACTGCAAGTTTTACGCTCTGCATTTCAGACACCATTTGTGCTATACTTTCTTGCAGACTGCTAAACTGCTGCTGTAAATTCCCCAGACATGAACTGACTTGTTTAGTGTAGCTTAGCTGTTCTTTTAAGGGAATTAAAATAGAATCTATTTTAAAGGAGTCATTCCTGTCTTCTTTAGCTAACAAAACACCTTCTTTTATTTCCTGTGATGTCCTTGCTTGCAGCATGTTTTTCAGGTCTGCTATGATATCACTGAGATCCTTTTGCTGTAAGTAATGGCTGGAGGCCTGTTCTTTGATGGCTTCTTGCAGACTTATTGGCCCTTTCTGTGCTTCAAGCACCAAAACTTTCAATTCTTGCAGCCTTACTCGATTAACATAGGTGGAACCAAGAACACCTATAATAGCTCCCAGGACAGAACCAATAATGGACCAGTTCTTTGTTTTTTCGGCTCTTGTTCGTTCTTTCTCATGACTTTCCCTTACAGCTGCAGAGAAAAGAGAGAATTTTTCTCGCTCAGATTCTTCTGCATTTAAATAGGCAGCTCGGTATCTCTTCTCTTCCTGCAAGAAACACAGTGAGTTGAAGGAAAAGGTGTGCTGTGAAGCGAAAAATTCTGTATTTAAAAAAGAAACAGTGCAGATCAATGTGCTTCACTTGCTTTCGTTTGTCTTGTAGAAAAAAATCCTTTGTGGGATTTTATTATACTATTACTTCTTTATTATACTAGTAAAATCAGTGAGGCACTATTTAGTCAAAACTAAGGAATGCAGAAGAAAAGCATCAAGAATTACAGCTGGAGACTCTCTACACAGGAACCTGCCAATACTGATGACATAAAAGCGGTGCGAGGGGACAACAAGCTCTTGCTCTCTCAGTCTCTCTCTGTCCTGACGCTTTCTCTCCCCAAAACTCCTTGTCACACTTCGGTTTGGTTCAGTTTGACCTTTGCTGATAGTCATGCTTAGCTCTGTTCCTCTTGGAGTCTCATTCATCTGATCCACTGTCTAGACAGCTACCGTTGGTGCTTTTGTGACGCTCTGCACACAGATCCAGGTGCTGCTTTAGCTCCAGCCCGGGCACTGACTCCTTTCTGGAGCTTTCTCAAGGCTGCACCTTCTTCCAGGCCTGTTCCTGCTGCTTGTGAGCCGTCGTTCGGATCTCCTGCCCTGAGCTTGGCCTCGACTCGCTCGCTTTTCCCTGGTGGCTGCTGGGCTGTCACTGGAACCTGCTCCTGCTGCCAACCCTGCTGTGCTCGTGCAGCGCCCGGCTGTGGGATTGTGCCCTGTGGCAGAGGGCACTGCTCCTGCCTGCACAGCAGCCACCTCAGCTCCCTGCTTGGCCTCCCTCATGGAGCAGCCTCCACTCCAGTGCTCCCTGACAGGGGCTTCCATAAATTTATTGGGCATTGGAGCCAGAGAGAAGGCAGCTGAGAGAGTTTTTTATGGCTTAACAGCCAGGAATGAACCTTTCTCATCACCTGAAAGGAAATTCATCACATCCTAGTTTTTTAATTGACTATCCATGTACTTCTCTTCCCTTAAAGAATTAATTTTCTAGGCTCACTATCTTCAGCTTTCTCCTCCAAATTTACCACATATTTCAGCATTAGCATATGATTTGCATACTAAGCTCAATCATCTATAATAGATGATTCAACCAAAACAAGATCATTAAAACCATTGCATTTCAAAATTGAATTTCAACTGCAAAAACAGTCACTAGCAAGGAAGCACAACACATGAAATTTCATATTTCCCAGCACTCGAGTACCAAAATTACCTGCAGCAACCTGTGTTCCAGAGTAGCCAGCTCTAAATACTGGGTGTCATCCCGAGAGACCCTGTCTAAGCGGTCCCGAATTTCCTTCAGTTTAATTTGTTGGGCTTCTACATTTTCACGAGCCTCTCGTACTATCCCTCGAGCTACCATAAAGACATTTTCAGCCTGAGAAGAGAAATTTTTTATTTTAGAGTCTTGCTACAAAACAAATCTAAAAACGTTGATTAGGTGAATTTGGAAAAAAAAAAGAAAAAACAAAACAAACAAAAATAAACAGAAAACACTACGTTAAAATCTACAGGATAAAATACATTTACTAATGTGCATAGGCTGGAACACATTTATCGTGTCTGGATAGCCCATTAGAGTAGAAAAAACATAACTCTTTGAAGCTCTTTTTTTTTTTTTTTTTTTGCCTCAGAGCTAGTGATTAAATTTCACATAGTTCAGTTTATCTTTTAAAATTTCCAGATTTTCTATGCATTTACCTGTGTCACCTTTCCCTGAGCCTCTCGAACTTCATTAAGACCAACAAACTCTTCATATCTGTCCCACCAACTCTTGCACGTTGTGGATATTTTTTGAAGGGAGTTTCTTCCCACAGCGGTCCCAGTTTCTGTCAGGCGATTAAGGAGGCGCATGGCTGTTTCTGCTGACGACTTGGCCTCGGGCCTCTTGGGTGCTGACGAGCAGTAAGTCCTTATTATGCACAAATTCATTTTGTGACTCCGTTTCACCAAAGAACGGTGATACTGCAGGCCACTTGATACTGAGGACATACTTGCTTTATATTTCATTGGCCCCATATCTTGAGTTTAGTTACTAAATAAAAGTGCTACAAGGATGAAAGAGAAAAAAAAAAAACTTGTAAGTGGCACTTAAAAGTAAAGCATGCTAAAAACAAAGTAAACTTCAAGAATGGTTAAGTCATCATTAGTTTGACACCACTACTTACTTACGAGACTTTCCATGATTTTCACCAAAAGGCACTTCTGCCACAGATTCCCACTTTTTCCTCATTAATAAGTTCCTCCACCATGGCTCTGGATTACTAGCTCACTCACTGCATCCTCAATAGTGCTCATGGGCAGAACCGGTGTCAGCTTCAGAGTAGCACAATGCTCAAATCCAAAAAGTACTTCCCAAATGAATTTCTGCTATATGGTTTCATACTGCTATTTAATAGACAATGCTTCTCTTCTGAAAAAGAACACAGGGGGTAAAAAAAAAAAGAAAAAAAAAGAAAGAAAAAAAGGATGAAAAGGATGAAAAAAGCCTGAGGAGAAAGAAAATGGAGTTGACCATTCCCTGCATCAATATCCGTATAGATATTCCAAGTGTTGAAAGACAGAGAGTCAAATGCAGAAGAACCTGAGGGAAAACACAAAAGCACCAAATGAACTCGATGGGTTTTCTCGTGAAGTCACCCGGAAATATCAAACACAGGGAAGAGCCACAAGGTCATTAAGTATGAGGCAACTAATGCACTCAGAGCTGTGTTTTAAGATAAGCTTAAATTGTTGCATTTCTCAAAGAAAAAAAAAAAGACTAACTACAGGTTAAATTCAGCGTTAGTTTGCAAATAAGATTTTAATTTCCTACTTAGTGCGTTCCTCTGTGCATTTTTAAAGGGGAGAAATTCGAAACGAGGCTTCAGCTGAAGTCTGCCTGCCCGCGTGAGGCTCTGACCAACGCAAGGACAGGGGCGATCTCGGAAAGGCCCCGAGGCCGCTGCCTCACGCCGAGCGACGGAGCCGGCGCAAACCGCGCCCGACACGTCTCTTCCCGCCGGCCCCGGGGAGGGCAGGGCGGCCGAGCCGCTGCTCTGCGGGGCCCTCGGGCGCCTTCCCCGCGGCGGGAAAGGGCCGAGCCAGGCCAGGCCAGGCGCTGAGGGGAAGTGGGAGCCGCCACCGCCTACCTGCCCGCGCGACGCCCGCGGCGGAAGCGGCGGCGGCGGCCGGGCGGAAGCGGCGGCGGCCGGGCGGAAGCGGCGGCGGCGGAAGCGGCGGCGGCGGCCGGGCGGAAGCGGCGGGACGCGCGCGCGCGGGGCGCCGGCAGCGCGGCGGAGCGGGCGCCATGTCGGGCCGAGAGGGTAAGGGTGGGCGGGCGGCCCGGGAGAGGGTGCGGTGGCTCCCCGCGGCCTCACGGGCTCCTCTCTCTTTGCAGGCGGCAAGAAGAAGCCGCTGAAGCAGCCCAAGAAGCAGTCGAAGGACCTGGATGAGGTGGGTCGGGTGGCGCCGCCCATTTCCTCCCTCCTTCCCCCGGCTCGGCCTCGTCGGTCTGGGGCCTCACGAGCTAATGCGGTCCCGGGAGGGCTGGTAGGGTGGGAAGACAACGGCTTATACCGAGCAGTTTAGCTTAAAATTGCTTAAATCTAGTGAATCTTCTGCTTTGGGATTGCTAACGGCTTGGAAGCTGAAGCGGTTATTGCTGAGGATCACAAAGGATGGATGAGGGTCTACAAAGGGAAAACGTGGAAATTTCTTAGGGAATGAGGCTGGGAAAGGGCAAATGTGATACCTCCCCACCTTGAAAAGGGAAGAGAAACCTGCAGCCTGGATAGTGAGTTTAAACTTATTCTTAGAGAAATATTGCGATCAATTGAACCTGGTTTGCAGGTGTCTGGGTTGCAGTACCATAAGGAGGAATAGCCAGGAAGGATTTAGTAAAACGGTGGCAAACCCGGGCAGATTGTGTTTCCGTAGCCAGGCGGCTATGGACGTGGGAGGAACGGTAGTGACAAGGGTCTGGTTGCCAACGCATACAGCATCCCCCAAAGTCACTTAGCAGCAGGTTCTAGACAGGCTGGAAGCGCATGCGAGGAGAATGTCACACTTGAAAGCAATTACTACCTACAGGCAGGTACTGAATTGGGTTTTGTAATATTTAGTTTTGGCTCGGAGTCTAGAAACATTTTCATTACTGATTTGGTTGGCTGAGTAACTTGTTGGCAATGCTGCTTATTCTCTTGGTAGGCAGCAGAAAATTTGGGGGGGCTACAGACCATAGGAGGACAAGATGAATGTTCAAATCAATCTTAGCAAGTATTCGGGGAAAAAACCTTGATGTATTTAATCAAACGTATGTGCTAATTCCCTTTCCTCGATAAGGATAATCATCTTGTAAAAGACAGAGAGAATGGCTGTCTGAATTGTGGGTCTGCAGGATCTAACTTATATTAGACTTTGAGACTTAGCCTGTACCTTAGCTGTAGCATTAGAACATGAACCAGCAAAATCAGATGTTGCAAAAGAAAAGCAAAAAATCATACAAGATGTCTGAACGTGTCTCAAACATAGAACGTAATATATTTTTTTCCTCTCAATATTGCAAGCACATGTGGGCTCACATTGTATTTTTTTTTTAAAGAGGATGAATAGGCAGGAATATTTCCTAGGAAAGGTTAGTCTACAGAAGAGGAACCCAAGGGTAAAACCTGAAGAGAAAAACAGAATATTCTGTTTTGTGTGATATAAATAGAAGAAGCAATAGGCTTATATGCAGCCAAGGAAGCTCTAGATTAAAGAAGGGGAAATCTTTCCAGTGGTAAAGACATTTGAGCTATGGACTAGGTCAGTGAGAAATCTGTCGTATCTCAGTTCTCTAAGATACTCAGTTTGTGTATCCTGAGTGCCGAACGAACGGCTTGAGTCCCTTCCACACATGCCTGTGAAGAGTACTTATGAAAAAGGATAACTCCAGAACAGCTTGGGAGGCTGTTCTAGCAGTGAGATTCAACAGCTGACTTGCACTTAGGATTTGTCAGCAGTTGCATTACTCTCCTTGGAATTAGTGTGGGATAAACTATACAAATTTATTTAAGAGTCTTTAAAGGAAAACTGTGAAAATTCTAACATTGTGGAACAATTTTCAAAAATTCTCCTAAGATATAAAGGTTCTTAGTATGAGTGGTAGCGTATTACTGCACGTATTTTGTATTTTAGTGCACATATCTGTCACTCGGAAGGCAGAGTGGGATTATAGTGTGGGCAATGATGTTTTTTTTAATTTTAGAAAGATGCACCAGAGTTAAAGCTCCATGTTCTGGTTCACAGTTCTGAAAGGTTTTCCATATTTAATCGTATGCAGCTATTTTGCTTCTGTTTAGCATGTTAGGCTTTTATTGTTTATTTTCTTGAGAGAAGATGTTAACAAACCCTGTTGTTCTTTTCTTTAGGCAGATCTGGCATTTAAGCAAAAACAGAAGGAGGAGCAAAAGAAACTTGAGGAGATGAAAGCAAAAGCTGCTGGAAAAGGGCCCCTCGGTAAGTGAGGTACCAGAATGATAGGGAAAAAATGATGGACTGACTTCAAAAATGTTGTTTTTTCTTGATAAACCTGCACGTTTAAATTATTTAACATGCATCATTAAGATTATGGTAGCTGTAGATGATAAGTAACAAGTGGTGGCTAGTTTATTTATTTGCGATTCTGTAGTTTCACCCCCAAATCACTGATACAAGTTCTGGTTTAACAGGTACAACAGTATGCCTGGCAAGCTAACTTCTTTTGGGGGTGGCGCAGAGGCATTTTTGCCCTTCCCTTTAGTACACTCAGTCTTTTCTTTCCAGATATATTAAGAACCATGTAGGCTTTGCCACAGTCCTAAACATTTAACAAGTCCAGTCTTTGTTCTCTTAGAGGATGATGATTTTTTTTTTCATGAGCAGAAGCTTCCTGGCAGAAAAAAAAAGTGCTGTGACTAGTGACTTAGTCTGGCTTCAACTGTTTTGCCCTAGTGACTGTAAAATCCACCCTGGCATGGAATGTATTGCCAAACTTAAAGGGAACATCTGCCTGTTTGTTCTAGGTGTGTTTTTGACCTGTGGTCCATCAATTTTACTAATCTTTTCCATACCCAGTTATATGTTCTGCTTCCACAGACTTCCAGGACAAGAAGTTACAGGAGTTTATTACCCATTACCTGTTTGGTTGTCTGAAAGTAAATGTGTGTTTTGTGAGTGACCCTTACTGTGCTATTGTGGGATCTCGTGAATTGTGGTTTCCTGTCCTCCTTCCCTTCTGCCCTTAGCATTTTGTTAATCTTGATCAAATTTCCTCCTAGTCTTCTTCTTTCCCCACTAAAGAATTTGAACCTTTTTGGCTTCTGCTAGGAGGTCAGCTGCTGCCCTCCCTCAGTCATTTTAGCTGCCTTTCCCTGCGTCTTTACTGATCACACCACATCCTTCTTGAGATGAGTGCTAAGTGCAGTTTGTTCTCCACAAGATGTGTACACCAGTGCTTACACAGTGGTGAAATAGTGACCTCTCTATCCTTCCTGATGCCATCTGATTTTTTCAGGCTTTTTTTTTTTTCCTACTGCACATTGAGATGATTTCTTAGCTCTGCAATCAGTGAGTTCCAGTGGTTCATTCCTGGGTTGTAACTGCTGTTTCCGAGTTTATTGTCACATCAGCATGGTTTAAGCATTTTTGTGCCCTGCGTTGTAAAGTCCTTCTGAAATTCCATATCGTTGGTGAGGCATTTGAGCAGCCACAGGAGCTCAGCATGACTTGCAAAACTGGAGATTTCACTCTGCTGTGTTGTCCAGGTCACTGACAAAGATGTTCAATAAAACTAGTCCCAGCACTGCTTTTTGCAGGACCCAGCTGTTGAATATTTCCCATTCTACAGAGACTAATAGATGTTATTCTTTGCTTTTTATTCTTTAGCAAGCTTTCAGTTACTGAAACGTCCTAGAGGGGCCTTTCCAGCAATCCCACAGCATCTGAGTTTCCATTGTTGTGGAATCTCACCAAATGTTGATTGAAAGTATTATGTTTCCTGTATTTGCTTTATCTGCAAGGTTAATGATATCCTCCTGGAGTTGTAGCAGCTTAGAGAGGAAGAACAGAAGTCCTGTTAGTTAGCAAAAGACTGTTTATCTCTTTGCTTTATTACAGACTCCTGTAGTTTGCCGGAGATGGAAGTTAGCCTCACTGGTCTGTAGGATACCAGTTGGACAGCGCATGGACAGTCCATGAGTTCTCTGACATGGTCGTTATAAGAAGTTATACTGTAGTAGAGACCAAAAAAATAATTGAGCCTTCTTTTCTGTGGCCTTGCCTCTGTAAACTTGTTCTGCATAGGGCATTCCAGCTGTGAGTACTTGAATAGTTCTTGATAGTACTTCACTGCCATTATTACTCTGTGTTTTTCTAGACTGAATTTCAGTCATCTGGTCCTCATCCAGTGCTTGCCCCAGCAGGTAGTGGTTGTTCTGTTATTGTGTTGGCTAGACTGTTACTCCCAGGAGGCTGAGCAAGGCGACACTGTTAGAGTGACTATACAAGGGCACACAGTCTGCTGTTTCCTGTCAGCTCCTGCAGCTTATCTTGCTGTAGCCTTGATATTTTTCTCTCTCTTCAGTTGGTCATATACTACGTGTGCTCTAAAAAGCACTTACAAACTATACTGCACTTTCAGTGTGGTAATTCATGGTGTGTTTTTACCTCACTTTAGTCCCTTCAGTGACAGGACTACACAGATGCCCTCGTAATTCTGGTACCAGCTTCAGTAGAGCTTTGGTCCCAACTGGGACTCCAGCTGCTGTAGGAATACTGATGCCTTCATTTCTGTAGTCGTAAATGCGACTGGACAAGCGGGGATGATCAGGAAATCACCAGACACTATTCACTTGATGGCCTGTCTGTCAGATTGGCTGCTGTTTAACTCAAACAGAAAAGTACAGAAATAAGTGCTGAGTTAAATTGGTGGATTGATCAGCTATTGCCCTTGAGCATGTGACTGTATTGCTTTTTTCCTTGTATACAATGAATGAGGAAGAAAAAAATGTAAGACTTAACAGCATTAACCAAGTTTTCTAGTATATATTGTTTCTTATGCACCTGCTGACTGAAATCTGTTATTGCTGTGCAGCCCAACTGCAGTCAGTGGAACAGAAAAAAAATGATTATGTATGCTAATTAAAGCTTTTTTTTTTCATTGTAATTATCCTGCTGTTAAGAAGTAAACAATGGGATTATTTTTGGATGTGCAAAGTAATTACTGAAATATTTAGCTCTTTTGCAAATTTGATGGGTGCATTTGGTTCCTTGAGAAATTTGGTCTCTGAAGTTATTTATTCAGAGTAAAGTGTGTGTGATCACAAACATAACAGTAACATGAAAACACAATTTACTTGGATAGTAAGTTGGGAATATACACTGGTGTTGAGTAGTGTGGAAGTGTGTTTTGCGAGTAGGCTAGTGGGGGTTGACTCCGAGGAACTGAATCTGCAGCTAAGGTGTAGAAACTGCCTAACATTTGTGGTGTTTCCTTTGGCAGCAAGTGGTGGAATCAAGAAGTCTGGCAAGAAGTAGTGTGATCAAGCTGCTGGAAAAAGCAATCAAGTTATTCAGTGGACCTGCTGGCTTCAGAAAGCCAAGAAAACTCACCCTTATTTGAAAACCTTGTACATTTTGTTTAGTCAGAATAAACCTTTTTTGTTAAGATGGCATATTTTCTCCAAGGAAAATTTTGTGTGGAAAAAGTGCAAGCCCAGATTATCCTGGAATTGAAATGCTTAATGAAAGCCACTTTTGGCCGTATGCAGCCTGCGTGCAGCTGCAGGTTTGGGGGTAATTGGGGGGGTAAAAAATTAATTATTATTTATTATTTTTTTTTCTTCCCAAGGAGAGGTGGGGTTGGGGGACATGGGCACTGCGGCTCAGGAGCGGGAGCTGCGCATGCGCGCCGCGCCTTGCGCGCGGCCGCCGCCCCTTCGCGCCGTACTGCGGCGGCGGGCGCTCGCGCATGCGCGCTGCGGCACGCTTCGCCGCGCAGCCCGCAGTGCCGCCGCCGGGCGCGCATGCGCGTTGCCGCCGGGCGCGACGCCGCGGCAGCATCCCGCGGCGCCCCTTGGCGGCGCCTCCGCGCCCCTGCGTGCGCATGCGCGAGCTCTTCCCGCCGGCCGTTACCACAGGGCGAAGGGCGACGCGCCCCGGGGGTCTTTGTGGCGCTGAGCCCCGCCACGGGCCCGAAACGCTCACACGACCGTGATAAAGCGCTTTGCTGCCCTCTACTACTGCTTCCGTGTCTCTGCCGCAGCTCGCAGAAGCTGTCGCTCCTTGTTGAGGGTGTCCTGGGGTTGGAAACACCTGCCAAGAGCCTGAGAGAAATGGGAGTTTTCAGCTGGGAACAGAGAAGAGCTGGGTCCCCGTCAGGTTTTGTGAGCGGATGAAGCTTCCCCTTTCAATCCCTATGACATATCACCCTCCTCAGCCCACAGCTGTGGGACGAACAAACCCCTGCATTGCCACCTGTTATCCTTTTCCTTCTGTATGTGACTGTGACATCAAAAGTGACTTCCATCTTTCTAACATATGTCACAAATTCATTATGTCACCATGAATCTGGGCAGAATGGTGACAGAAGGACCCCTAAGACTTCCGCTCCCTCATGAAGTGATGGAGGGATGAAGAACCAGAGTGATCACCAGCGGGTATGGGGATCATCAGGAACCAGTGGGGAAGGGCCATGCAGATGCCTTACTCCGTCACTGAGAGTTTCCCTTGCTATAAATATAAACCATATAAATATATATAAGGAGACTGTCTGGGAGGGATACAAGTGGTATCTTGCACTAGGTGGGTAACTAGTGCAGAATTCCCTCAGACATTCATACAGACACGTTGACCTCGGGAATCCCTAAGTTATTCCGCTAACACATGAACAAGGCTGCTGCCTAGGGCATGAAGTACAGCCTAGGCCATGAAGTACAGCCTACGTCATCGAGTACCGCCTACGCTACTGAGTACAGCCTACGCAGCCTGAGGCTGGGGAGCACAGATGAGCAACACCACAAATTCAGTGCTGGGGGAAACTGAGCAAGCAAACGAGAACAAAGTAAGACTTACCAAGGACAGGAAAATCATTGAAAATGTTGTTTGAAGGAGGAAGTTTGTGACCTTCAAGATTTCCTATGACATTTAAATACATGATTACAAAATCACTGCTGCAGATGACTTCCTACAACGGCGCTAGCATATTTAATTGAGTAGGTTTATCAGGTTTTAAATTGGACAGCCCCTCAGCTGAAGTAAACACAAGGTTTATAAATGTCATAACGGCTGTACAGTATAGCACAGCATGAGAAGAAAATAAATACTACCTAAATATCCTGTAGTACTACATTTGCAAAGGTAGTTTGGAAATACCCTAAAAGTGCACTGCTTACAAATTCTTATACCTCTCCAGGCCCATGCAGCACTGAGAAGAAACGATAACGCACTAACGTGGCTCTGTGTCCTACGGTGAACTTTTGAAAAGCCTTGGAGCGAATAAACATTAAGTTTTAAAATAAGCACCAAATTTTAAAATTTCCACTAAACCAACAGGTTTCATGTTCAGTTCAGCCTGTTTAACTCTCCTACATAAATACAGCCCAGTTGGACCAGGCAAAACGGCGTGGAGCTCTAGTCTGCACTACGTGGCTGCTTCCTGGACTTCTATCCACGGCCTTACCCTTTTGTCAACTTGGGCAGGTAAGAACATTCACCTGTGTAAAAGACAGGTTAATCTAGTAAAGTAGAAGTCAGTCATGTACTTTTTGCCAAATATTTTTGGTTTTAGCTGGTTTATCTGAGGAGAGAAAAAGGGTTAATCACATCTTTGTTTTCTTGTTCTGTTGTCTTGCTATGTGATAGCCAGAGATTTGTACCTGTTTCTTCATTTGACAGCTAGCAAGGCATTTGAAATACTTGTAACAAATTCTGTTAGCGTTTGAGACGAGCTGGAACAAGCAAGAGTCAGTTTGTCAAACACTGTCAGTTCTATGCCAAAAATGTGCACAAAATCCTATTTTCACATGGTTTTAATGAATAAGTCTGTATCATGTTGAATTTGCAACTCTGCCTAAGGAGATGAAGTCTGCTGGAGCAGGCATTAAGACCTGGTTTCTCTCACAAATGGAGACCTCATTTATTCTGTTCCTATTGAGATTCCAGATAGTCTCACACTGCGTGCAAATGGCATGAAATGGACTGAATGGAAATAAATTAAAGGCTCAGAACAATTCACTGTTCAAAGAAAGTTTGGTGACACCTGTAGCATCATCAGAGTGAAAGCAAAGCCAATGAGGCTTTTGGTTTGTGACAATGTGGGGTGTGTTAATCAAGTCAGGCAGGACAACTTTATTAAGTCAACTCTTAATTTGGAAGGAGACTCTAGACACAGGTCTGAGATTCAAATGATAGACCTCCTTAGAAAGTTACACCTTATCTCTTAGGATCCTTTGAAAATCTCAGCTCTTTGGAAGTATAAAGGTCTTCCCATCTACATTTCTATCTATTAAAACCGTAATTCCAGCTTTAGCAATAAGACACAGCTGGAAAGTTAATTCACAACTTTTTGTCTTTGAAATGTTTTACTACTACAGCCTTCATAGCCTGTAAATTAGTTTCCCTAATGAGGCAGAAATAGAAGAAAGGAAATAATCAAATCAATTTCACAACATTGTTTTTCTCTTTTCCCCATCTTTCTCTAAGGCTAAGATATTTAATTCAGTCTGAAAGTAATTGTGTAATTAATTTTACACAGGAAAAAAAATCAATTATCTTCGTCTCGTATTAACAGTTATATGTAGTATTCCTGCTCGTCTCTTGGGTATTGCTATTATAGAGGAGTTTTGCAAAACAGCAAATGCCAGATCACAGTTGTAAGCACTTCCAAAAATCTCCTCCAACTTTATAGTGTTTAACTTTTTATGAGCTTTTAAAATAGTAATGGGTTATGTAAATTGTTTTCAGAAATCAGAACCTTCATCTCCTACATATTTTATATATATACACATATATAAAAACATTGCAATTTTGGGGGAAAAATAATTAAAGGAAAAAATGAGTTATACAACAAAAATGCATTTTTGAGAATTAAGAGAACATTTTCTGAACCAATAAGATGGTAATTTCAGGTATCAAGACTTCTAGATCAGTGGTGTATTTATGCTTAGTCTAAAATCATTATTTATTGATTTCTGCTGCACCTCTCCAACTTGAAGCTGTTCACAGATTTACAAGTTATACACAGATCTTAGGATGCAGAGGGCACTGTGACCACGGGACTAAATGCCACTGTTTTTTGCTAGAGTGTTCTGCATTTCCTGACCATAAAGTCAGTAGATTAAGCAATAAATTTCTTAAAAACATCTTTCTATTTAGCAGCAGCAGGACTAACATTTCAACGCTACCTCTACAGGTACCACTGAATTTGTAGTGGTACCAACCAGAAGCTAGCTGGGGCTCGTTAACAGAGAGAGCTGGGTAGGGGAAAAGAGACAAAGTAAAATAAGAGTTCACATTTAAGAGAAAACTGCTACAAAACCCTCAAGTTCAGACATAAATGATGGAGAGGAAAAGTGAAATGTGTGCTAAATTAAATGTGTTGACATAAAACCCACAGAATTTTAGTAAAGAGGAAAAGGATTGAGCGGGCAAATGTAGAGCTGTGATGTAAAATATCTTAGATCTGCAGAAAATTTATTTCAAATCTACTTCCAGAAACTTATTTTTCCCATATGTGGGAAAATAACAGGCGTGCTTAGAACACAATTCTATTTCAGTTCTTTAAATTATGACTTGTGCTTGTACATTTGCTCTGTTCAGGTCACTTGTCGGTAGTATGACAGCATATCATCTAAACTTTGGTAAAGCGGCTCCTGATCGTCAGCACTGCTGCTGCAGGCCTGCGCCGCAGGTGCTGCCTCGGGAGCGTCGCAGCCGCATGGCTGCATTGGTGGCAGCTCCTCGGGAGCGTCACAGCCGCATGGCTGCATTGGTGGCAGCTCCTCGGGAGCACCGTAGCCATAGGCCTGCACTGGTGGCATCGCGCCCTGCGCGCCGTAGCAGTAGGCTGGCATTGGTGGCAGCATGTCGTGAGCGCCGTAGCCGTAGGCCTGCATGGGCACCTCATGAGCGCCATAGCCATAGGCCTGCATTGGTGGTAGCACGCCGTGAGCGCCGTAGCCGTAAGCATGCATTGCTGGTGGCAGCTCGTGAGCGTGGCAGCAGTAACCCTGCGCCGGCAGCAGCCCATCCTGAGCGTCACAGCTGTCACTCTCCTCTGACGAAGTTTCATCTTGAGCATCACTGACATGGGCCTCTGATGCTGACACACCTTGAGCATCACTGCTGCCAGCCTGTGCCGATGGTGGCACATCTTCAGCACTGCTGTCACCGGCCTGCTGTGATGGCAGCTGGTGGTTTTGTGCTGTCTCTTGCTCCGGTTTTTCTGAGGAGGCTTCAGGACTGTTCAAATTCTGGCTGTAATTATCATTTTTCTTTTGTCCCATAAAGTAATCAGAAGGTGGTGCAAATTCTGGATCTCGCTCATCTCGGAGATCTTCTTTTATCTTTGACCATTGGCCAAAAATCAGTTCTGTTAGAAACAAGCAAATGATACACAGACGTCAGCAGCTGAAGATCAGTCAGAAAGGAATTAGCAAGCAGGGAAGATACAGCCACTTAAAGCCATTTGAAGTTACTTTCCCATCTAGTAATAATGCTTAGTTAAGGCCATCACCCATTTTCTCTACACAGCAGAAACCAAATCACTGAGTATTGAGTATCACCCTCTAAATAACTCATCTTAGTCACTTTAAGCTCCTTTAACAACCTGATCAATTTTTTTTTTTAAACTTCCTTCCTCCCACTCAGATGATATTCATTAACTGAGCACAAAGTCAAGGCTGTGAAAAGCAAAAAGCATCTGGGAATGTATCCATATTCTACAGAAGAGGAATGCTGCTTTTATAGCATTCCACAGAGGGTGGGTGTTTATGTGCTTTGCCCTGTTCTTGCTTGCTTTTACCCAGAAGCCAGGCAGCAGACTACAGGAACAATATGCATGAGCTTAGATTAACGATGAAACCGAATTAATGACTTTGGAAAGGATCTGGAAGAGACCAATCACTCAATACTGTGACAAGGAAGATTCTTCCAAGTGGGAAATCCCCCGAAGTGGGATATTTGTGCAGGCAGGTGGAGCCTGAGAAAACCAGAGGCTCAACTCCATTAATGACCAAAAGCATTTTCTCCAAAAGCATTTCTGGAGAAACACTTTCTTCAGAATTAATAGTCAAAATATGTAATTCTTATTCACTATATTAGTGCTGAGTGAAAGTAGTACTAAACCTTTTGATTAAAGAGTAATTTTCTTTGGTATAAATTAATTCCACTATTATGTTTTCCATGTATCTGGTAATATGATTAAAATAGGTTTAACCATGTTTTTCACTGCTAGCCCATTTAGATATACATTTCAGCTGTGAGGTAAACACAACAATAATATGGCTCCTCACCTTACCGAGTTTTTCGATTAAAAAAATTATCTGCAACAAGTCCCAGCAATACTTTGTCTTCTGTTCTCTTGCATACATCTAATTTCACAATATATTTGATCCTTCATAATCATGAAGCAATCTTCCTTCCCTATAAACCAACTATCTCTGTTTCTCCCCCAAGTCCTTCCCTGTAATTCATTTATTCTATGAGATCTCCTAGTTACAGTGACCATACGTTACATCAGCAATGAAGTGGTTGCTGCTTGCCTCGGTTTTTATTATCATCTTGTACCTGTTTCACTGTGATTCATTCTGACATCAAGTGGCCCAAACTACACTACTATATCAAGAACAGATCAGATTGAAAGAGAGTAAAGTTCAAAAACTATGAAATTTGTCATCCTGTCAAGCTCTCTGGATCATCCACAAATGTAATAACTCATAGGAGATAAAATTAGGGGACATTATGGCAGCTACTGACACTATGGCATGCACTGTCAATCACTGCACCAGCACTAGATAATCATCAGTTTAAAACCAGAAAATGTTTCATTACTTTTCACTCTTATCATTCCTTGACATCAAAGAGGATGAGGACAGCTCTGTACACACTACTGCCAGCAACGTCGCTGGCTCCACATTTCCTCACCTTTGCCTTTATCCCACTCTCGGACGTAAGGCACGCCAGGCTTTGTATCTCTCCTCTCCTGGATGATGACCTCTACCTTCCTGCTTGCCGATGTGACTCTTGGAGCTTCTGGTTCATTTTGTACTGGGCCAGTAGCATCTTTAACCTCTATTTTAAGGGAGAAAATAGTTTTAGTTACTAACATAGTGTCCTAATTGAGCTTCGTAGGACGGATAGGCAAGTAATAGGTATTTCCAGGTAATAGTTATTTGTATTTATACAGTTTACAGTAGTTATCTAATTTAATTCTAATAATAAAAAATGCAGTTTATTTTTTAATTACTGCATATTATTTCAGAAGAGATCACTGATAAGCCAGATGATCAAGAAACAAACTTACCAAGAGACAGTTCATTAGTTTTCTAATGGTATTAGAGAGAAGAATTATAATCTATGTAACATACCACATATTTCCTCCTGTATTATTATGCTATTTCTGGCATGATTTTATATCTACATGCAGTTATAAACTCTTACTATTTTAATGGTTGCTCAAATTGCATATATAGAATATATAAATTCAATATATCAAGAGTCCAAATCTAAAGCAAGTAAAATGTGACCACCTGCTCAGGCATAAGCTATGACAGCAAATATTTTACTTGAAGATGACAACAAGCCATACCTCCACTCTCTAGCTGGTTTGCCTCTTCCTCCAGTCCATCTTCCCTTAACTTCTTAACCTTCCGTGCTCGAAGTTTAGATAGTCTGGCTTCTAGAGCGGCCTTTCTTTTTTCTTTTAACTGTTCACGTTTAGTTCTCTGATCTAGTGTCTTAACAGTAAAGAAAAACATGAATTAGCCTTCTTGTGTTGTTAGAATTAATTGCCTATCTTCCTTCAACAAACAGCTAAAAGCAGTCATTATCAGGCATCCTGGTTCAAAAAGGGAAAAGAGGTCCCACTTGCTGGGGTCTGCTGAAGGAATTACTGAGTGTCAAAAAGCTAAAGACTGCAACAATTGCAACTTGATGCCTTAGTATATCAATTTGCTTTTTAAAGTCATACCTGCTCTCTTAGCATATCTAGGGTCGCCCTTTGTTTATGTCTAAGTTCTTTGTCACGAGAAAAGGCGAAGTAACCAACACCAAGTTGCCTGGCCTCTGAAAAGAAAGTCAATAAACATGTTACTCTCAGTTTACAAACCACAGAAACTAAAAGCATCACAGACCCTGCTTTCATGCACTGCATTACTGTCAAAGACACACACCAGTTTGCCTGGTTTAGACAAGGCTAGTTTTAGGCAATGCATGAAGTGAAGCATCAAGCAAGATGAAAAAATACAAATTTTAAAATAAAGGAAAAATAAAATTTGAGGAAAAGAATCCTAGACACTGGTAATTCAAAAGATTACAAATGTGGCTCAACATGTATCTAAAGTTTGTCCTGCGGGCACAAGAAGCAACTTTCCCTTCCTTCCTCTAAAACCTCTTTGTGAAGATAGCGATATAAAATAGGAAAATATACCATTGTCTCTTATGTCTTCATAGTGTATTGGTCCCATCGGTTTCCTGAGGGCTTCTTCTTCCTCCCTTTCCCATTGCTGCCTCTGAAGTTCTCTCCTCATATCTTCAGATAACAGGGTATTCCCATCAGGAATTATTCTAATAAATAAGTAAATAAAATTAAGGATTACAGAGCAGAATTTACAAGTTCATATCAAAACACAGAATGGGAAATAAGTATTCACTGTTATTAGCATCTATTGGGGAGCTAGCAACTTCATAGAGAAATATTTTAAACTTAGCATATGAAAATGAAAGGTATTGGAAATAACAAAAACCTAGTCACTAGTTTACCTTAAAAGCCTAGTTCAAATATTAATACCTAATAAGGAAAACAGTGTAAAGGTGTAAGGTAAAGTCTAAGGTAAAACTAGGGAAAGCAAAAGCTTCAGTCATTCTAGGTGGAGAGTGGGATAACACAGCATAGTCTCTCTTCCCTCCCACTAGGGATATGCATGCAAAATAAAGCAGAGATCATATACACTCCTATTAAAGCAACCTCACATTTTCCCATGAAGTTCCTGATCCATTTTAAGTAGACTTGGCAAATCCTTCTTCATACAACGTCTAGATCTGCCTAATGAATCCACATAATCAACCCTGTAACGAAAGCAAAGGAAGTTTCACAGAGAACTTACACTTGCAGATTTATAAAACATTTAACCAGACAGTGACGCTTTCTGAAAAGAATTCATTGCACCTCTGTCTTTTCATGTGATACAGCTGCTTTTACCTTTCAATTACAGGCTTGGGTTAAAATGACGCATATGATAGATATGCATAGGGCATGTGATAAATTTATCATAGACATTTATTTTATTCAATCTCATTTTCAGCCAACGGTTTGCCTTGGTATTAAGACAGCATTAAAAAAATGTTTAAAAGTTATAGTCACATAGTTTCCACACCAAAATAAAACTGTGCCTAATACTTGCTTCCTGTGGTGAAAATAATGATGCAGCATTGACTTCTTGCAAATATTAAATTGCTGCAATATATTTCAATTACCAGTCTAAAGCTCATTTAGAATAGGCTGATAGCGTTCATTCAACTGGTGTAACAAAGGCTGATGAAAATTCCAGCAAAATGTTCATTTGAAGCACACACTGTGCTTCTTATGCAACTCTTTATAGTACTGAGCACTTAATCTATAGCTGTCAAAGGAGCAGATAAAGAGCTGTAGTTATTGTCCAGTAATTCTAGGGAGTTCTTTAGCATTGAGTTGCCTCAATTATCCCATTTTAAAGAATTCACGTAATGGGATATGACTGGCAATCTGGTTCTCAAGATACTAACTTTTAATGATCGGTGCTCTTAGCAAGACAGATCTACATAGCTTTTCAGGATACTCGGAACTTGCTGTCAGTATTCATACTGACTGAATACCCATTTGTTATAATTTGAAGGAAAAAAGAAGAAGAAAAAAATTGCCTGCAATCTCTATGCAAAAGATGCAAATATGGCTGCGGAATAATTAGCAACAATTATACTAGCACCTATATATTTTTATTAGGTTAAAGCCCTGAGCTTGGCAATATATTAATACTTAAAAAATATTTAATCCCTCGGAGCTTTTAATACAGTAGTTAGTTTTACCATTTTACATGTCATTGAAGTGAGATACAGACAATGATTCAAAAACTTTTTTTTTTTCCCCCCCTCCTCCTCCTGTAATAGTCAAGAAACAAATTAGTCAGGACAGTTCAGCACGCTCAGCAGTACCAACCATTCTTCATCCGGATCCTCAGGTGGTGGTATTTCCATTTCAGGTTGCATTTCTTCCTCATCCATCTCTTTTTCTAAAGTCTTTCCAGCATCTTCACTCTGACACAGGTCCTGTACTTCTCGCTGTCTGTCTATGATCTTCTGAGTGAAATCCACAAGGTACAAATCCTCAGTTTCTTCATCTACAGCAGAAAATCAATTCTTAGAGAACAGGTATGAAAAGAACAGAACTGAACATAAAATCAATACTAGATAGCCACAATCAGCTCTTCAACCTTTACCACACTATTGGAGACTACTTTAATCTCATTTTGTGCCAAACAAATTTGGAACTATAAGCAGATTCCACAGTGATAACCTCTATTTTTCAATAGAAATTTGGGTTCTTTCTTTTCTTCTTAAAGAAAGTACAATACAGAAAAAGTTGCAGTCTTTGTGCTACAATATTTTCTATTTGTTAACTATTTCAGCAGTATATGGCTTGTTACTTAACAGTTTAAGCCTCAAATGAGTTTTTTATATTTGCTATATTGGCAGCAACTAAGCAGTCACTAGACATCTAAAAGAACTCTAAAACTCTAGTTCTAAAACTAGAGTTTCTAAAAGAAAATGAGGGAGACATGGTAGGGTCATATATGGCAAAGATGAAGGCTAGTAAACACTAGAAATTAATTGCAAAAAGACGTTTGACTTCTTATACAATAATACTTTTCATCCACTTAATGACTGAACGAAACAAGCCTATGATGCTTTACTAAGACTCGTTTTCAGAAATACTTTTTGTTTTTTTGGTACTTATAGTTTTGCTCCCTTCCATAGCAAAATAACCAATGTCAATCACTTCGTGTAATACCTCTCCCCTCCAAAAAAAAGAAAAAAAATCCCGAAGTTCCTTTCTGTAAGACGACAAGCAGTAACTTCACAGTGTAGCAGCGGTCAGCTACTAGATGGTCAGGAAGACTGATTTTTAGAGTAAAGTTTAGAAACAAATATTTTAAAATAAGTAAATATTTTTACTTTAAAAAATACACGTTTTTTAGACTAGTTTTGTTTACCTGGAAAATCGCCTTTTGTCATTTTCTCGTATAACTTTGCTTTTTCTTCTAGTTTCTTTCTGAGAGAGAGAGAGAAAGGGGGGAAAAAAAGCACAGTAATCTCTGTAACTTTAAACAGAGTTCTAAATAACAAATTTATTCTTGTATACATGGAATAGAAAAATAGCAATAGTGTTTGACATGTTTAATAGAAGCTGAGCTATGATTTTGAACATTAACTTGTATTTCTGAAGACACACAGAAATCCAGTTCCAGAAGTGATACTGAAAATAGTTTTAATGAAGTTAGACTTCATCTTCAGTGCAATCGCCAGGTAGGCAGGAACATGAAATCACAAATAACCTACCTCTATATCACTGAAAAAATATGAAAGCTATAACATGGAGTTATGCTTGCTCTTAGACACTGAAGAAGAAAACTTCAGCTAGCTTCTAGAACAGCAGAAGTAGGAACTGTTTATAGACCATCAGCAAATAGGTTATAATTTACATTTTCACTGTAGAAAATGTTTCACTGTTTAGAGTTTGTTGTATAACTAACTCAGCTAGAGGTCAAGTCAAATCCTAGTTACTTTGAAAAGAGTGAGCCATTTTCTTTCAAATCCAGGATACTCTTTACATTCTGAGGCGGCTACCTCTCCTCCAGCTTCTACTTCCAAAGATGACTTGGAAAGATCACTTACCTGCCATATTTAGATAGTTAGGATAAGGTTGGGGTGGGTATCTTGCAAGAGAGTGAAAAGCATGAGACCACTGGGATGCAATCTACACATTCCTGCTAAAAACCACAGAATTTTTGCTGATCTTACCTGCTGATCTAGTGAAAACTGCTGGCCCTGATTCACTGCTTATATGTAACTGATTCATAACTCATTTTCATGTTTTCTAAATGCTACAAAACATATTCTGCAAAGCCTTCATTTCTTATGCTGCCCAAGAATTACCTTGATTTATCTAATGTTTGGTCCTCTTCTGTCTTCTGCTCAATATCTTTCTCAGATCGATTTGTAACTCCTGCATTCTGTTTGCTCCATATGCTTGGCTTCTGTGAGATGCAATTTTATGCCAAAAACAAACAGAAATAAATTAAAATAATAACAACAGCTTGAGCGAATGAGTAACTGCATACTGCAAACTTTGTGAATAAATCCTGAAAGAATGGTAAATAACATCTCAAGCATGTTTGATCTAAAATTGCTTCTGCTGTGCTGTAGAATACAATAGGTATGTGCTAAGATTACATATACATATTTTACATTATGATGTGATAGTTAAGGACAGACTGAGAAGCAAGAAAGTATTGGGAGATGAGGAACATCCATGCTGGAAAAAATGGTTAAAGTAAAATAAATAAATAAGTTGCTAACATTTATCTTTTCCATTACTAAGTAATAACCAAGCTGTGAAGAGTTTCTATTCTTGATTATTCTTAGATTCAGGTCTAACATATAATCAATCTGGTTAATTACATTATAACAACATAAATAGCTACATGCAGAGCTTCAAATATGGCAGCGATACTACATTCTTGTACTGGAGAGCTACAGAATATATAGAAGACAAAATGCAATAATGATTAAAATGTGAGAAATAAATATGTAGTCATCATCATTCCTGATGATACGAAGGAACAGAGAGCAGAATATTTATAAAATCTTGACAATATTTATAAAATCTTGACAAAGGAACATCTGGTTACAAAAGCTGAGGCTCCCTGGGGACTAGAGATTAAGAGATGTTTTAGATGGGCATGAGATGAGTTTTCAGCTATGCTCTAGATCATCTGGAAATGAATTGACAGAAATTAAAAAAAAAATCTTCTCATCGTGAAGATTTTACTTTTGAAAAAAAAAAAACACAGTACTGAAAACTTTTTTTTTTCTTTGTCCTCAAACTAAGAAAGATTCAAATCATTAAAACTATATAAATAAAAAGGAAAAATATTCCTACCTTATTAGAGGTTCTAGGCTTTGCAGAAAAGCCAGCATCTTTCAATAACTTCTCTTTCTTAAATTCTTCTTGTTTTCGGAAGAGTTCTGCTTTGAGGTCTACCAACTGCATAAGCAGCAAAATAAATGAGTACATAGCCAAGACACGTTACATGCAGGCACACACACACGCCAGATACTATAGCAAAACGGTAAGCGCATTTCTGGTGAAATAATCTGGCATTTACAGTTATAACAGACGTTCTTTGCGTTTCTCACGAGGAATTTAGAAGCACTGATCTGTACAGGAGTGTCATTCTTAGGTCAAGAACATCATTTCTTAGAAATACAAAATTACTACATAGCTTAATTTGTATGGAAAATTCCTAATACCTAGATAACAAATAAAATCCCATCTCAAAAAAAGAGCCAAGTGCTACAAGTTTCCGTCCATAAAATATATAACCCGCAGCACTTAAGTTCTTTTGTATTTTTATTTTTTCTCCTACGGACGCAGCATCCTGGTCCACGACAACCCCCGGCTCGCCCCGCACTGAGGGGGCCGTGCCCTGTCAGCCGGCCCGCTCCTGCCGCGAGCCCGTAGGAGGCCCCGAGCCCGGCCGGGCTCGCGAGCGGGACGCTCGGGTGCCAAGGCCCCGGTACTCGGTATGTGCCTCCAAGGCCCGCGGCCCGCCTCTCCTCCGACGGCTGCGCCGCGTCCCCCGGGCCCGCCCGCCGCGCCCCGCCGCCTGGGGACGGAGCGGGGCTCAGCGGCCTCCCGCTGCCGCTCCCTCCGCGCCGGCTCCCCCACGCACCGAGGAAGCGGCAACATCCAGCGGCTTCTTCCTGCGGTCCATGGCGGCCGGGCCCGGCGGCGCCCGCCCCGGCGCTCTGCGGCGCTCCCGTAAAGCACGGCCAGGCTGCGCGGCGCTTTGTGCGACAGTGGCGGCCCGCGGCGCCATGTTGGGGAGGTCACAGCGGGTTTGAACGTGGCGCCACGTTGGGGAGGTCACAACGGGTTTGGACGCGGCGCCGTTCGGGGGGTCCCGATTACCCAGGGCTCCCGCAGGAAGCGTCTGTCACTTGTCCCTGTTAAAGGGGGGAAATACAAGGCGCTTGGATGCTGTTGCTCGGCCATGTGACAGCTGATATAAGGGTTCGGATCCACTTTTTGATTTTTGCGATGTTTTGCTTTGGTGCTTGCGAAGCTGCATCAGGCCCGTAATTAGCTGTTTTACGGCAGTAAAATTGCAATTTTTTTCCACATGGATATTCCATAGCTAAATATGCCGTGCCGCTGTTCCAGGGAGTGCAAGGGGGCAGGTCAGGAAGAGCCACGTCTAACCTTAGTGTAGCCAAGTTCCTTCTGGTCCATTGAAGGGAGAAAGGAAAATGACAGGAGTCAACAGAAAAGAAAATGCGGGTCATATTCAGGCCATGAGGTTTACTGCGTTAATTTGCGTGGAAGGAGAGAAATAGCATTGCCTAGAAGTAGGACAAAGGAATGAAGACAGCTGTGCTGTGCTAATTAAATCTCACTACAGCAAGTCATGTGCTAAGTCATCTGTTCAAACCTCACCTGGCCACAACAGTGAGGAGAGAAACCAGCCCAAACCCAACCTGGGACTGGCACTCACTTACTAAAAGTCCCATTTTTATTGTGGGCCAGCGTGTGAGAGGGCACAGAAAGTAGAAATTCTCCAGCAGCTTGCAACAAGAAACTTAGAGAACTGTCACTGATAGCCATTTTATATGCATTTTAGCAAGCCATGATGAAGTGTGAAGGGAGTGACTCTCCCTTCTTTGAGGACTGTTCTTTTTCCTGACTCTGACTGGCATAAGAAAAAATTGAGCACTTTTGTCCATGTTTCTCTGTAGCAGCAGATATAAACACCTTTTCTGAACTGGAGATGTAAGAAGCAAGGAAGTTGTGAAGGACTCGTTGGTTTATCAGTTAAATGGCAGTGGTGAGGGGAGGGAATATTTACATCCCCCGCACAGGAACCACAAGCTAATAGAACCGTGCGCCGTGTTGGGAATATTTTGTTGCCTCTCACTATTGTGAGCTGGCATAAAAGGCAAGTCTGCCCTTTAAGGGACTGCTCAGCTCCTTGAGATCTACCCATTCGTCTGTCCACCCTTCTTCTCTCGCCATCTGTTTCTTTTTCTGTGGCCACGTGAATTTGCTCTGTCCCTGCAGCAAAATGCAGCCCGGGTCGTTCGCGGAGAGGCTCTCACATGAAGTGCAGGGTTCCTGGCTCTGCAGGCACAAACGGAGTTGCCTCCGCGCTGAGGTTTAGCCCTCCAAAGAAGCTGGATTTTCCCTTCAAGGCCCCCTTGAGACCCCGCAAACTTGCGTGTCCTGCTCTTGGGCTGGGATGCCGGGCTGGAGGAAGAGCCTCGCGCTTTGCCTGCCGCGCGCGCGGGACAGAGGTAAGGCCAGCAGGGAAGAGCAGGGCACCGGGGAGGTTACAGCCTAGAGGCACCTGTGGGAAGAGCGGGGCCTCTACTTCCATTGCTGGAGCCCCAATATATGTCCAAAAACATGTGGCTATTGGTTATTAAAAAGAAAAGAAAGGAAACAGAAGAACAGCCGCAGCACAGCTTCCCTTAGGAAGCATATTTGCTCCCTGAAATTGGTTACTTTTCCAGAGCGCTGGTCCAGATCTCCTCAGCGTGGATGCTGTTAGTGCATTCCTGCCTATTCTACTCAAAGCACTGTCTTTAATCTGACCCTGGCCTGGCAGGTACAGCTTTTGCAGTGGTAAAGCTGGGTAAAAAGCAGCTATAATCGTTGGGAGCTTTAAAGCTCGTGCACCTGCTTCATGCTGCAGGTTCTTCCTCTTGAAGAAATCACTGGGCTATCGATTGTGTCAAGAAGACAGACACATGCTCATTGCAAATGTAACTTTCCCAAGAAGCTGCTTTCTAACTCCGAGTTTAAACCTGTTATTTATGTTCATTTAGCGTCAGGGTGATGTTGTGAGCTGTGTTTATATCACCTTCACTGCCTGTGAAATGATTCTGTTTATGTCCCACTGTTTGATTTGAATTATTTTAAACCAGCAGGCTCATGGCAGCATATTCAGGTTTCCTGACACGGGGGCAGGAATCTGGGTCCTCTAGCATATTGATTAACTACTTTGGGGGAGCAGGGATAGTTTTCATTTACTAGTCCTAGTGCAATATTGTTGAATTGCTGTTGGTGTTTTTTAATCTTGAATTCATGCTGGTGTCATTAAAATACGATCTGAGTGGGATTTCAGTTCAGTGCAGAGCAGCCTGTCTTTCTTCCTGGGAACTATGGAAAACTAGGCTGAGTTTTCTGACTTGTCTTCTCAGGCTAGAAATACCAAGGTATGTGCCAACATTAACAATATATATATATATGTATGTATATAAAAAGAACCCTTATCCTGTTAGCCATCAGCAGGACTTGAATTGCACTTGGGAGACACGCAAGTGGCGACATGACCTGTCCTGTTTACGGAGGGGCTTGTCCTTGTCCCCAGGCAGAAGCCAGGCTGGCACCGTGACGCGGGCTGGGGCTCCATGGGTGATGTGATCCCTCGTGCAGAGGAGGGACGAAAGCTGCGTCCTTGGGCAGGACGTTTCTCTGGCCTTTGATCATTGATGCACTGGAGAGATTTAAATCAGTATAATTCGGTTTGGAGGTTCTATAGCATGTGGACACTGGTTACCTAGCAGTCATCCACCCTATGTCTGCATAGAAGCTACGTGGCAGCTATGGTTGATTAATTAAAAATCAACCCTTGTGCTATTAGCTTGTAGGTATTCCTGCTCCGTTACTCTGGGATCAGAGAACTCAGAGCTGCCATCAGATGATTTCAGAACTGTAGGACGTTTTTCCGCCGTGACTCAAAACAGTGACCTAGTTTGGGCTTCCATCCTCGCTACAGGTAAATCTCTAATTAGTGAAAATAAAGGGCTCTTTCATCACCTGTCCTACCTGAGTTGCCCAGGCCCAAACCACGAAGAGGAGGTTGCGGAGAGGCTTGTCCTGCTGGACAGCGCGGCGGAGCAGCCCCGCGTTGGAGCAGGCAGTTGCTCAAGGGCCGCAGAGCAAAACCTGCCCCAGGCAGAGAGAGAGAGGGCAGAAGCAACACTTTTCCGTGGGCATTGCTTCCTTCCTAGCATCCCCCTGCAGCGAAGTCACGGAGGTTGGTGGCTTGTGTGGTGCTCGGGTCTCTCTCAACGCGGTAGATGGCAGCAAAGACTGTTGCTACAGCCGCCGCGTCCAAGCTCAGCGCGACAGGAGCAAGTGAGCGGCTCTCCCTGCAGCTCCAGCATCTGACATCCCCACTCCCTCCACGGTGTCGTGGTCAAACCGCTTGGAGAAGGACAAGCAGAAACCCTGGAACAGCAGGAGGATCTGACCTCCCTGTTCAGGCTTCCTGTTCCAATTCTGCCCACGTTAGCAGGGAGGGCAGGTTACAGCTTCTACACCAGCAGGCTTTGTGAAATAGAAGTTAGTCAAGTGCTTGTCCCTCACTAGCCCGCTCACACCCAAGGCTGATGTTTGCCTTGCTCAGGATAAGACTGAAGAATGAATTGAGGTTATCACCTCTGTGATACATGTCCGAAGGAAAGCTGCACTTTCGCTCAAGTGATTCCTTAGCCTGTTGTCAAACACAGCTCCAGCATCCAAGGAAGGCCTCCTGATACAAAATTTACTTAAAATAGAAGCCCCCAAAGCCCCAAAGTGTTGCTATATATATCACAAAAGAAAGCTTAGAGTGTGATTATAGATACTGTTCTGGAAATGACGGAGGGAAGAAATGGATTTAATCTGTACGCACAGAGAGCTCAGAAGTGTGTGTGGCATTGCTGCCATTAGTCAAATATAGACAAGTGCAATGAGAGTGCTAGAATAATATTTCAGAATGAATAACTACATCAGGCAAAAGTCCAATGATTGCTTTATTAAAGCCTCAGTGAGTGCCAAACAACTCCTCCGCGATACCGCGGAGCCACACAGAATGTCAATTCCAATATTTCATAAAACACTGGAGGAGAGAGCCTAAAACACACGGAGGTGAAGGGGGCTTTTCATTTTCTGACTTTTGCCCACAGTACTTGTTTCCTTGCCAGCTAGCTTGGGAGAGATCAGAACATGGAAACAGTCACTACTGTTTGGTTTCTTTACCCATTCTCTTTGCAAACATATGTTGTGTTTTCATTAACAGTCCCTCTCCTGACATGATTTGCAACTGTCTTGCTTCCTTCTCTGCTTTGAAATGGACGGTGCTCATTCCAGTGTTATGGATAGCTGCAATCTGGTCAGAACTGAAAAGGATGAGAAAGCGAAATATTCACTGTAATAAAATCTGGCAGGTGCACTGGCAAAGCTGTAGAGCTGCTTTCTGAGTCCTGTTCACTTTTCTAACTGCTTCTGGTGAGTTACCAGAAAGGAAGAAAACACTGAACCTTACCTGGTGGCAGTCCTGCCAGTTGTCCTCATGAGAAGCACATGCTCATGTTCCTTACTCTGGGATGGATGGTGGTTATCAAGTGCAGTAGTTTGGAGTGGATTTTTGGTGGAGCAGTTGAGTGTTTAATGCCAGCCGTGATCTAATGAAAGCTTAGGAGGGAGCTTGAAACTCTGTGGCATGAAAGAAGGGACAAGTCCCAGCCTGTTTTTATCTCCCGAACCCTCTGCCCGTGACGCACAACCTAAGGTCACCTCCGAAGCTCCTTTAGCTCCCGCAGTCTGGACAGACCAAACAAGTCACAGTCCCATCTGCACCTGGCATGGGCGCTCTGCGGCGCTCCCTGCCCTTCCTGTGGAGCTCGAAGCATGGGAGATCCTCTTGTCACCGTAATAAACGGCAATACATTATCTCTTCCATGGATGTTAAGACATTAAGCAATTCCTAGGAGACATGGCAAATCCCAAGTAAGCAACTTTTTTTTTTCTTTTTCTTTTTTTTTCTTTTTCTCTTTCTCCTTCTTTTCCTTTTCTTTTTCAAACTTGCATATCTGAGAGCTCATAACCAAGAGAGATGCAATTTGTCTTTGTAGGGACATCTTGCAGATACTTACCTGTGCAGAAACATTTTTTGGCCAGCAAGGCCAAGTGCAGCGTATAGCAAACACTGGCTGAACACTCTGCCAGGCCGAGATCCCGGCTCCCTGGGGTTCTTGGCGGCAGAGCTGCCAGTCTCATGCTTGATAACTCTTTTTCACTTAAGTGATTTGTAAAACTTGCCTGAAGTTTTACACCTCTGCAGCGAAGAGCAGAGATGAAGCCCTGTGTAGCCAGAGGCAAGTTATGATCCTGCTGTTAAGTGAATTTCTGGAGTGAAAACCCTTATGCAGCGATGGGAAGGGATGGAGATCTCTGCGATGGGTGATGAGCAGCAGCCCTCCTCGTAAAAGGATTACGTGGCTCTACAAGGGTGACCCCTCGGGCTTGGGACAAGTGGGGGCTCTTTATGTGTGGTGCCGTGTAGGCAGCACCAAAGGGCTGCGGGGATGTTTGCAGGGAAGGAATTAACAGCAGCAAAAAAGAGAGGAAGGGAGAGGGTCCTGGGGGCTGATAGGGAAGATATGTTTCCAGCAACTGCATTGTCAACCACAGGTTTGAAAAGCAGCTCTTACACTGCTGGGGTTGCATTCAGGTTTGTTTCTAATAACTATCCAGATCACACAGCATCCTCACTACGACCCAGACAGAGCTCTAACCTGGCCGTCCCGAGGCGTTCCTCAAAGAGGATGGGGACCAAACGGCTCTTTTCTCTTACGCTGCACAACTGTGAGGAAACATTGATAATGCCAAGCGGCTGTATCAGCTGCAGGCGCCTCAGGCTCGGTGCTGCCTGGGGCTGGAGGCTGCACGGGGGAACGCGCAGTCACCCTGCGCTCGGCTGCTGGAGCCGTCCGCGCGCAGCGGCTGCAGGGGGGCTCTGCGGGCTGTGCCGCCGTAACCACCGCTGGGAGCCGCGGAAACGGCGCCGATCTCCGCGGTTCACCCAAGCGCTGGTATCTCTGAGCAAGCAAGAGGAGGGTTAAACGCTCCTCTGGCTTCATCTTGCTGCCCCGTGCAGTCCTTCCGGCACCAAGCTGGCTGTCACTGGGTCGTCTGGAAGTAAATACGGAGAGTGTCCGTCCTGCAGGCACCGTCAGTCAGTGCTGAGAGGCCTTGGGTTGGGAGCAGCCTGCTGGGACGCGTCCGCAGGCTCCTGCTCCTGCAGTGTGGTGCGAGCGGGTGACGAAGCAGCTTTGGAGCTGATCTCCAAGCGTGCCCTTGGGACAGGGCACACGCGGGAAGACATTCAGCCTTTGAGAGGGGTAAATATCCCCCAGAAAAGGCAGCATGGCATATTCTTCCAGACTCCAGAACCCAGCTGGACATAAGTGTTTCTGCAGGAGCCTGGGGGAACGTGTGTCTCCAAGTTCCTAGCAAGAAACAGGCAGCCCTGAGCAAACTGCGTTGCATGTGTCGAAGTCAAAGCAGAACTAGGTGGGATTAACAGGTAAACTTGCTATTGATCAACCTCTGTTGCTGGTAGTAAAATGAAGCTAATCCACTCTAAATCTGTCTTTAACCTTCCAGCATGACAGGATTATTTTAAAATTCCATGATCTCATTGCAGATCACTGCTGTCTGCAGGCTACAGGACATAGCTGCACAGAGGTGAGAGCCGTAGCAGATATCAGTGAAAGAAACCTGTGCTGACGCTGTGTGGCGATAGCTGTCGATCCCCTTGTATCTCCGGGCCTGTTTCACCCGCCTTCATTCCCGCAGCCCTGCCCTGGTGAGGCCCATCCGGAGAGCGGCATCCGGAGCTGGGCTCTCCAGGACGAGAAGGACGTGGACTTGCTGGAGCAAGCCCAGCAAAGGGCCACGGAGGTGATTAAGGGACTGGAGAATGTGACATACGAGGAGAGGCTGGGAGAGCTTGGGGAAGAGAAGGCCTGGGGGGAATCTCCTCACTGCGCATTAACACGTGAGGGCAAGAAGACCCCGAGGGCGGCCCAGCTGAGGTGCTCTGGCCTGCAGGCAGCAGCAGCTCCTGCGGCTGCAGCCGTGTCCCCGAGAGCCTGTCGGGAACCTCAGTCATGCCGGCGGGCTGCAGGCATGGTTCAAGGACATGGATATTCACTCCTGAGGTTTCCTATGGATTTTTGCTGCTTGAAATATCTCTGTGACTCTCGCTGACTCCTGTAGAGAAAGGATCTCCCCTCCAAACACATCCCAGAGCAGCTGTTTGATACAGACACTGCTTATGAATTCAGCACCGGTATTTTTAGCTGTGCTTTGTTTTCACCAGCACAATCTCCCATTTGAGGCCTGACGTTAAGTTAAGCTGAGTAAAGAGCTTTTGAGAATCCCACCCTGCGAGCGTGGGTGCTTCCTGCACTAACGCATGCAGCACTTGTTAAAAGCCCTGGGCTACATTTTCCACTAATAATGTGCTCGGTATTACCCGTGTTTAATCATTGCCTTGGCACTAATGGGCTTTAAAAGTTGCATTGTTGTAGCCATGATAGTCTAAAGAGATAACATAAAGGAGACTTTTATGGGATCAGCCAGTGTAGGTGACAGAAACAGATGAGCACAACAGTGTGTTTTTGACCCTTTTTAAAAAGCTCTTCCATAATTCACATTTCCCTCAGACTCTCCTTGCTTTACCCGAGAGCCCTGGGTCAATAATAGTCACTTTTCTGGGAACTGTTTCCTAATAGCACAGAATTGGGATGGCATCAAGTGACTGTCAGTGACAGTCGAGGAAACAAGGGCATAAAAAAGGCAGATGGAGTTCACCTGCCTGTGGAGGTGATCGCGATGGGGATGTAAGTGGGTGCTCTGCTTCAGCTATTGAACACCAGCATGTGCTGCCTTCTGATTACTCCTCCATAAACTTTGCAGTTGTGTTGTCAGCTGGAGTATTTGGTGCATGTCACACACTTCCTATAAGTTAGCGTGATGTGGCCTCATCACATCTGGCTGTGGGGTCCTGTGCTGTTGCTTGTCCCAAAGGTACGATGCACATTTATAATCCAGCTGCAGAGGGCTGTGCGCCTTTCCTTGAGGAGTAAGCTGCACAAAGCTGTCATATTTAATTTGAAGATAGGAGTTGCAGCTCGGTGGGGAGTCAATCCCTGCTTATTTCTATCCTAATAGCAAATATGGACAGAAACCTCTTTGTTTCCGTGGTTCTTCCAGTGCCGCTGAGTTCTTGGTTCTGTGCTGCTGGCAGGGGAGAGGCAGGGCCTGAGCCGCTCGCCCCTTCCAGCTGCTGCTCGTCTCCAGGAAAGGTCTCGGAGCCGTTGCTCTGGTTGACCCGAACAATCCTGCAGGTGCCATCACTCCAGCCGCTTTCCTCCAAATCGATGGGCAAGGTGCCGGCTGGCAGTCCCGAAGGGACCCGGCCCTTGCGGTGCATCCCCGCTGCGGGGGTGCTTCCAAGGCCGCCCTGTGGTTTCCGCCTGCCCTCGCAGGGCTGCAGCCCGAGGGGGTAGCGAGGAGCCGCCCCGCAGGCGCCGCAGCAGCCCCATCCCCAGCGCGGGGTCCCGGCTTGGGGGACACGCACCGGGCGGCGGCTCCGCTCGCGGGGTCCCGGCGGCGCCGCGGGCTGCGCGCGCGCGGGCGGGGCCGCCGCCTCCCGCCTCTCCCCCCGCCGCCGCCGCCGCCTCCCGCCGCAGGCGCCGCCCGGCCATAAAGCGCGGGGAGCCGCGGCCGCCGCCGCCGCCCCATGGAGCCCGGCGGCCCGTAGCGCCCCGCCGCCATGCCGGGCTGGAGGAAGAGCCTCGCCCTCTGCCTGCAGCGCATCCAGGAGGACGGTGAGCGCCGGGGCGCAGCGGGGGGTGCGGGCCGGGCCGGGCGGCTGCTGCTCCTCCGCTGGTTTCTTTGCCCGCTTAGGGGCTTGGCAGCCCCTGGGTGCAACTTTCGCGCCGCCGCTGCTCCCCGCGCCGGGCTCGGCTCGCGGGCGCTGCCTGCGGGTCCCTCCGGCCGCGTGTTCCCGAGCGGCTGCTCCGCGGAACCCGGAGCGGAGCCCCTGGCGCAGGAGGGCCCGGGGGAGCCGCGGGGTCGCGGCGCGGCCCCCCTGCCCTGGGCGCTGCCCCGTTACCCGCGGCCTCTGCTGCAGGCGAGGCGAGGGCTTCTCCCTCTGCTCCCATCTCCGAAGCTCGCGATGGGAAGCAGGTGCTTCGGTGTGAGAGCTGCAAAAGCCACAGGCTCTTCCTGAGCTGCTGGTTAGGAGTGCGGAGGGAAACGGCTCTGGTACGGGTCTGGGGGTGCACCAGGACTGAGGCTGGACTGAGGAGTTTGCTTTCTGATGCCAGTCCCCTCCTCTCGCACTGTTTATTTCTGCTGCGTGGCCCTGTTGGGACCGTTGGCTGCACTTAGGTGCTAGCCTGAGCACTGCTATAAATCATACGTCTGGTCCTGTGGCAGGATAAACCGGCCCCCGACCTGCGTGGGCGCTCAGCCCCGCACGGTGCCATGCTCCGCAACGCTGCCCTGCGGGGCTGTGCTTGCACCACTGAGCTGGGTGAGGCTTGGGAACTCCTAAGGAACGTTTGTAGCGCTGATCTCTTGATGCATTAGTTGTACCGAGTTAACGTGATTTGTCTTGTTAGTTTGTGTTCTGTGTTGGTCCTGGTCCTTGAGTCCAGGCTCTGTGCAGTAACGAGCTTCCTCCTCTGTCACTGCAGTGAGTGCTGGGCTGGTCACTGCCTCCTCTCCAAGCTGCTGGGTCTCTCCGTAATGATGTGGTGCTTGTTTCTGTGGCTGTCTGCAGAGCGGTTTGTCTCTCGATGTTACCGTTTGGTTAATGAGCAAGTGGCTTATTTGGGGGATAAACCCCGCGGGCTGGTGCACGTGCTGGCAAACACATAAAGTTCAGAGGCAACTTTCATCCCCTTTCCGCAAGGTAAAGCAGCTGGATAGTGACATTGCAGTGTGAAACCTGGCACTTCTGCAGGAATGAGAGAGATGCTAGTGGTTAATATTTCTCTACTGCTCTGATAGTGACAGGTGTGCAACAGCACAAGGCTCTAGAGGAAGTTTCGTGCCTCCTCATGTAACCACTGCCAGGAAATGGCTGCAGGAGCCTCTTCAGATTTACTTTTTGCAAAGCAAATGCTCCCCTGCCTGCAAAGAGATGCCAATTCCCAGTTTTCCATATTCAGAACAAGATGCACCTGCCTCGGTGGTGTCTTTGTGACCATGTGGTAGCTTCACTTCTGACCCCCAGAGCAGGTAGCCCCTCTGTAGCCTGTGCTCCCTGCCTTGGTGCATTAACTTCCCGGGAGGACCGTGGTGTTCCGGCCTGCGGAGCGGGCGCTCTGGCGTTGGCGGGATCACGCTGGCAATGCCATGGAGCGGTGTTGTTTTGGTTGCTGCATGTTAATGTGATGAGCGTCTCCTGCAATTTGCAGCCATTCAGTGCTGGGTTGGCAGCTCCATTAATCACAGTTGGTGTTCAAAAGGTCATCCACAGCGAGGCGCAGAGGTAGGAAAATGTGAGATGTGTGTGAGCTCTACGGAAGCGTGATAGCCATTTCCAAGTCCAGGGGGATTTTCCTTAGATGTGTTTTATCTTTAAAAACTCTATTCCTTGAGGGCAAGGGGTGACCCCAAGCAGCGTGTGGAAACGCTTCCATCTCTAACAGATCTTTGCTTCCCATTGGAAGAGGGTTTTACGTGGGATTGATACAATTTGTGCTTTTATGCAGAAAAAGGCATTGACAGCAGTGGCCCAGAAAGGGTGCTTGGGAAGCGGGTGCGTGGAAGGGGTGAATCACATCTGCAGGCTGAGCAGTGGAGATGCTTTTATCCAGCTCATGGAAATGAGCGTTATCTAGATGAATGTGGGTGACATCGGTCACGGCAGGATGCAGCGGCTCTTTGGTAAAGCAGAGACGTTTTCCAGTGCTGCTAGGAGCAAGTACAGTGCCTGCTTGCAAACCCAGGCTGGTAATGCAACCCCCTTCCTCTCTCGGGTGCTTTTCCTTCAGTAACAACCAGAAACATTTGGATTGTGCCTTAGAGCCCCAATATGATGCCTTATTCTTTAAAACAAAAAAGGCAGAGAGGGGAAAACCTTAAAGATGTGGAGAACCGTAGAGATGTAGAGCCATTCTGAGGTGTGAAGCCAGCTGTGCCCCCACACATGGGTCGCAGGGCAGCGGGCGCCGGGAAGGGACGGTGCGACTGGCCCGCGCTCCGCAAGTCGGAGCGTCGCAGGCTGCGCTGCGGCTGCAGCTTCCCCGGCAGGGCCGGCGTGTACAGCTCCGTGCCGGTTACCTAGGAAACAGCGGCGGGCACCTATAGCCGTGGGAGCCTATGGGGGCATCGCGGTGCTGCGTGGCCGGGTGCCGGGTGCAGGGAGAGTCTGCAACGCACGCGGGTTTGCGGGCACGTGGCTGCGTCTGTGCGCTGCCTTGTCCTGCTGCAGGCACGGCGCGGGCTGCAGCAGCCGCGTGGCTTTGCGTGGGTACGGGCAGAGCTGTAGAGACCTTTGTAATGGAAAGGTAGAAATATAAGCGTAGTCTGTCCTGGGGGTTATAAGAGCTGGACTAGGAGCGTCGGCATTAGCCTTCTTCCCTTGGAGCAGCGAAGCGGGAGAGCTCCATCGCCGTGACACTGCACGGGGGTGATTGGGGATGGGATTGCTTTTAGGAGATCGCGCACATCAGGGAGAAATGTACCAAGAAGGTGAAGACGGAAAGTTGAAATTTTTGTCCCAATTAATGGAAAAATAGATTTTTCAGCAAGCTCTGTAAGATCTGCCAGTTGTTTTTGTGATACTCGCATATAATATGTAGAACAATCACGGTAACTGTGAAAATCAAATCCTGTTTGTTCACTTAGCCCTAAACATTTTGATCTTGCACAGTTAGATGTGGGTGCATGACCTGAAATCAGCTGGGCTATTCCATGGCTTAAAAATCAAGGATTTGTTTCTCTTGTCCAGTTGCTTCTAGTTCAGCCTTTCAGAAAGGAGTTTTTGGATTTATCAAGTCGTATCTAGACCTGTATTTCCATCCCAGATTGGGTCTGCTCGTCTTGCTTTGCTCAGTCCTTTTGTCCAGAACTACCTCAACACGCTCTCTTCAACTGGCACTTGATTTTTAGTACAGGAATTTAGCTGGATCGTTCTCACCTAAATAGGGAGCAGTGCGAGTGCTGGGGGGCTCAGGAGCAGTTCTGTCTGCCAAACAGCACAAAAATTGTGCAACACAGCAGAAAAATACAAACAACCCAACAATGTGTAGCTGGTGGTACATTCCTGCGCGTGGTATTCCCAACTTCACCGTGTGTCCAAGACTTGCTGGAGACGGGGAGCTACGTGCATGTGGTACTTGGGAATTGCTGGGCTGCTGTTTGTCGGCAATCCTGATTATCCAGGCTGCTGCCTTTAAGCACAGTGTTCAAATAGAGGTGCTGACCCCCGGTGAAGCGTGGCGGGGAATTAGAGTCGCTTGAAGGTTGTGGTGGGGATGCTTAAAGGATGATGCCCATTCATCAAACTGATGGGGCAGCTAGAGCAAATCTGGCTAGACTTTGAGGGTTTTTTTGTCATTAATACGTTGATGTGGACTTGGCAGCAGGCAAGTGCGGGAGGGACAGCGGCACTGGGCACCGTTCCCTTCGTCCTGGGCTGCGGCGCTGGATTCCGGCTGCTGCTCCGGAGCCCGCGCTTCAGCGCTTGTAAAATTCAGCTCTGATTGAGATGCCCTGCCCGACATAGGGATGAAGCCACTAGAGTTTTTCCAAGTGACTCTAGAGCCTTTTGGGAATCTGATGAATGGGAGAGATTGACTGCTGTGCTCTTGTGGTGTGTGTTTTTTCTTTTTTCTTTTGTTTTTTGAATTGATCTGCCAGACTTTACAAGCTGAGTGTGGTTGGCAGTATTTACAGCCATGTGAAACTGCAGTTCTGCTCTCTGATTCTTAAGCTACTGCAACCCGTAGGACTTATTCCAGCGGCACCTTTTATTAGCAGTGTTCAGTGATGAAGCTCAGTGTTGGGCACGTCCAGCTGCAGTGACGGGGCACGGCCTCACTTCAGAGGTGCCCGTGGGGGAACCCTTCTGGAGACGAAGGCCTTGGTGGAGAGCAGGAGTTGTGGGAGCCAGGAGAACTTCCTAGCAGAGTGAGAACTGCCAGATCTGTCTGGACTCGGTCTGTGCCCGCGGAGGCTCCTTGTTCTCCAAGCCTGTCGGTTTTGCTGTGGGCCGAGGCCGAGTTTATTGGAGAAGCGTATGCAGCGCTGGAGCAATTCTTGAGAAGTGCCCTTGGTACTTGAAGCTGCTGCATCTCAGACTGTGTTTGCAGCTGCTCACGAGGAGGTCTTGGGCTGCCCTGACACCAAGGAGAAGCTTGCTCAGGCTGAGCCCAGATACGCAGCTGCTCAAGGACAGTTTTTCTCTATCTGTGGATTTACTCACTGTTCACTCTGTCTCCTCCAGCAGGAGCAAGCACAGGCTGTTCTGTCCTGCCCGGGCTGCTCTGGCCTGGTGCTTGTTCAGGAGGGCGCAGGGCGCAAAGTCTCTTTTGCTGTGAAGCCGCAGTGAGTGCGCGGCTGTACCGCCGCAGAGAGGAGCACGGCGCTGCGGGAAGGCTTCCCCTTGTAGCTGAGCCCTGCGACAGGCAGTTCCAGAGCTCAGCGTCGTGTAACCAGAGCCACCCCTTTGGAAAGGTGGCTCCTAGCCCTGGCAGCTCGGAGCAGCGGTGTGAGCCCGAGCGGGCTGTGTGGTGTCCAGGGCCGCAGACTCGCTGAGCGCATCCCGCCGTGGCCTCCTTTTCCGGAGGAGCGGAGCCTCCTGCATCGCCAGGTCTCGCCTGCTCTCGGAAGGGCTGCGTTTTGCCCAGTTAGGTTTGATGCTTCTATGGACTTGTTCCATGCAAAGGAAAAATAATGAGGCTTTTTGCTTAAAATTCAAGTAGGATGATCTTCCCCAGCCCTCTCCTTTGTCAGGGGAGTGAACGGCCTTTTCTGCTTTCTCCTGCATTTCCCTGTCCCTCTTGTCCACTTCGAAGATGAAGGAATTCAAATGAGAACTGAATCCGAACAGGAAAGTCATCAGAATTTTACAATTTATCTGACTGCCCCCCTCATTAATATTAACTGAACTTGGCTCCAGCTTTCATTTTGAACCAGAGCTGGGTTTTGGCTGCAGCAGAATTTGCTGATTCTCCTGACAGTTGTGAGTGCTGCTTTCCGCTGGGAATTGGTTCAGTCAGACACGTCTTCCTCTGACAGCTCCAGGTGTTCTGCAATGAGACTCTTCAGGATTAAGGAGAAGGGGCTAGTGAGTATTGGTGGAGATCAGGGAAACGCTCTGCATCAGGATGTGGTTGGATTTTTGTCTTCCCCGTGTATTTAAGTAGAAGTGTCAGTGACCCTGCCAGCTAACTCACTGCCTTGTGACAAGCAGAAGTCTCTTGCTGAGACTGCAAAATAAATTTTAATAATTCTACGTTCCTCCAGTTGAGTTGTGGTCCATGAAGCAGCGCATGATTTTTAACAACTTTATTTCCACTGCAAGCAAAGCATTGCAGAGCTCTTTATTGAGCACTTAGGTTAACCTTGGCTGTTTCTTTGTAGCCAGAGTTAGAGGATATTTTGAGTAGCTGTTTTGATTACAGGTGCTGTCACCTTTTCTGCATGCACGGTGCTGCTTGGTGTCTTGGTGGCCCTCCTGTTTGTGTGGGGACTTAAAGGTCCTGACTGTCATGTAACTGTTGTCTGTTACAGCTTAATGTGGGAGTTCCTGCTAGATGTAGGAATCACTTCAAGCCTGGGGGGAGATGTTGCAAGCGGGGCAGGTCTGTGGTTGCTTTCTGGACCTTGTGCCCTGTCCTAATAAAGATTTGCTCCCCCTGTTTGTTAGGGTGCAGGCTGGGTGGCCCCCAGTACCTCCCCGAGGGCCCCGGTTGGGTGGCAGGAGCTGTCACCACCTGAGCAGTGCGGCCGGGCTGGCCGGGGCACCGGGGACATGGTGCAGGGGGACACGGAGCGGAGGCTCCTCCTCTTCCCCATCCCCTTGCTCCAGCCCAAACCTCCAGCCAAAGAGCAGATGGAAAGAAACAAGCAAAACTCCCCCAGATTCATTCAATAATGCAAACTGTGGGGGAGTGTGACAGTCCTACTGAAATTGGTGGCACAAAGCTGCTCTTATGTGAGTTGGTACCAGTGTGCTTTACAGATTGGGTCTGTTCTGTATTTTCTGGAAAATGCTGATATTTACCAGGTGTGAGGGCTCCACCGTGGAGAGAGGTTGCCTTTGCCTACCAGCAATTCAGGGAATTCCTGGCTCTGCCACAGTGGCCTGAACTTTGTAGGGGGCTGAGATGATTAGGAAATCCTCAGAGCAGCCTGTTTTGGGGCTGTGTTAATCCTGAGCCAAGGTTACTATATGGAATGGGTATTTTATGCCTAAATTAAGTATTCCTTTGCTTGCTTTCATCTCTGAATTGGAAGCAGTCAATCTCCTTATTGCACATGCAGTTTTCTCCATAAATCCTCCTGAATCCTCCTTCCTCGCACGAGGAGGGCAGGTAAATCTGTGCAGGGCTTTATATCCCTGCTGCAGAGCAAGGCTGGGAGCAGCTCCATGACGCTGCCTTGTGGCAAACAGGCTGTGGGGTCTCGTTCCAGCAGGACGCTCCCCTCCTGCTCCTAGCAAGGGCTCCAGTGTCCCGACTCATGAAAGTACACGATGTCTTGGAGCTGCTCCGGGATTGCCCTCGCTCTGTGCGTGGGGTTCAGACAAATTCAGTGTCTCCTTGTCTCTTCTGTACCTCAGTATCCAGAGATGCTGTGGTCTGGGAGGTCCTGCTGGTGATTAAGGTTCCTTCAAATGCCTCACTTTTTTCCTTAAATAAAGAAGTATTTCTAGATCGGTAAGAGGGAACTGGGGAGTAGAAGAGAACAAGTGCCAAAGTAAATGCTCGTTGCCAGGAAAAGTGAGGGAGTCCCCATGGCAGAGCTGGAGCGGCTCTGGAGGAGACGAAAGGCAAGAGGTGCCTCAACTGGGTAATGCAGAAATCCGTGCAAGTTGCCAAAGAGTGAATGAGGTCGAAAGAGAAGTTATTTGGTGTTGCAGCCCTTTTTATAGATATTATGTACTTATTATATTTTTCTATAATATACATATTATAAAATAACATAATGCTATCTTGTCAATAGTTTTTGGCTAAATGAATGGTTTAAACTGGTCTTCAACAGAGAAGCCAGGACTGTTGGAAGTTTCTTGTCTGTGGGTTGCAAGGTGCAGGCAAATAACACAGCCAGGTGTTGTCCCCATGGAGAGCTGAGGCTTGTGTGCCACCTCGAGGGCTTTCAAATAAGTGCAGACACTGCAAATGCCAGGCCATGCGTTTGGATGAGGTGGTGCTGGGGCAGATTGCACCATGCCTGCTGTGTTTTGCCACTCCTGCGTGTTTCCTGGGCTGTTTGTCCCTGACATCCCACCCGAGCTCCTTGCACGGTGCCACCTTATTGCATGGATAGCTGCAGGGCCCCTCAGTGCATCAGGCTGGGCCCAGGGGAAGCTGCAGTGACTGCAGGCGACCGGCATTTCTTAATTAGTAGCTTAGTGCAGGGATTGCACTACAGCCTCTTGCTCTGAGCCTCGCTTTGTTCCCGGCTCAGCACAGGGCTTAAAGTCATCGCTTGCCTTTTTTCAGAGCAGTTTCTCTGTCAGGTGAAATTATTGGGGCTGGGCAATTTCGAGCCTCTCCGCAGAGCAGCCGCCAACCTCTGTGCGCCGCAGCCTTCGCCCCTGTGAAACACGGGCGCTTCAGAAGGCTTTGATGCTCGGATCAGGGCGGGTATGAAAGTGCAGTCACGGAGGGTGATTTTTCTGGCTGTCTTTCTAATATCTTTGCATTCAGCAGCATGGCAGCTGCACCAAATCTAAGAAAAAAGGCCAGGATGCCCCTGAAAGTGTGGTGCAGGGCTGCAAATCTGTTATAGTGCATAGAGGAGTAGAACAAAAAGTCCTGTTTAAGTAGGTTGCTTTTTAAAAAAAAAAAAAAAATCTCCTGTGAAATACCAGTCTGTGGTGCAAGTTTCCCCAGGTATCTAATCTAGCTTCCATCCCTGCAGCCAGGGATAATCCTGTAGCAAACGAGGTGCTGTCAGCAGCACTTCTGCCAGGGCCCTGCGCTGGCTGCTCCTGCCTTGGAGGAAATTCAGGATTCACCCCAGGCAGTTGAGCCGCTGCCTCTGGAGACTGTGCTGCAAACATGCCAGGAAGCTGCTTGGTCCGTCTGCCTTTTAATTGTGTTTATTCTTTTCCCTGCAGTCACTTGCTGGGGGTATTTGGCCACTTCTGGGGATGGTTTCTGCTGTTTTTGCCTTTTTTTTTTTTTTTTTTTTTTTAATAGCTGTTGTTTTGAGCATATCCTGTCCTGCTTTGACTATGTTACCCTGTTTCTGGCTGTGACCATGCTTGCAACGGGCTGTGTCCCCTGCCCCGTGCAGCCCAGGCTTGTGCCAGGAGTAAATCAGTGACAGGCAATGTGGCGACAAATGCTGCCCAATTTCTGCCTCTAAATAATGAAACAGGGGCACATGGCTCTGAGCCAGGGAGAGCTGTTCTTTGCCACCCATCTGCTTCCCCGAGTGCAGGCAGCTGGGGCCACTGCTGCCCGCGGCAGCTGGGGCCGTCCTGCGTGCGGGTTTTCTGTGCATCCGTCTGGGAGTTGCAGCGAGATCCCTCGCCGATGGGGCCGCTGTCAAATGCCTGAGGTAGACGCGGGGGATCTTTCCAGCAGAGTCAGGAAAACCCTGGATGGAGTCAGGGTTAAAGGCTGGGAAACCCCTGTGTGGATGCAGTGTCACTCTGAGCTGTGCAAGGCGAAGAGGCTGCACGGCTCAGGGAGGCAGCCCAGCCTTGAGCTGCTGCAGCCTCAACACAGAGGACGTCAAAGCCAGAAAGTCACCCCAGAGTATAAGTGGTGGCCCCCAGTATTGTCCTTTTCCGATATGATTCCCCCATTTCACCACCGGAGGAGGTGAGACAGATCTGCCCACAGTCCCAGAAAAGCCTTTTGTAGGAAAGGAGCCGTCCAGGTGTCTCCTTTCCTAGAAGGTGGCTGTTTCCCACCAAGGGGTTAAGTGCATCTCCATGGCTGATTCTGGTGGCCCTGAATTGCAAGGGACCTCCTGGGTCTACTTTCCATGTAAGAAAGACATTAAAGCACTAATCTGCTAGGATAATACTATTTCAGGAGCTACTTTTAAGAAGGAAGTGAGTTTAAAATGAGTCACCATCCCATTGGAAAAGGAACAATCCTCTCTGGGCTGTTAGGAGCTGTTCTGGAGAAGAGCAGGTGAAGGCAGCTAGAGGGTCTGTCCCTTCATGCCTGTTACTGACTTGGACTGTGTATGACTGTTGTTGTGCTCCAAATGCCCTCTTAGCTTCCGCCTTTTTCCTGGCGTTATGTTCATCCTTCCGCTGCTGCTCTTTTTTCCCAGGGTCAGCAGTTTCGTTCTGGTGGAGGTGCTGAGGCACTGGTGAGTTGTCAGCAGTCGAGTTCCTCGCCAGGAGGAATGCGGTGTTCATGTTGACAGTTTCTTCTTCATCACCCCAGGACTTGCCTCGAGCCACTGTTATGTGTTTGCTGACACACTTTCACACCTTGACTCTTTCCTCCCTGCCCCAGGTTACATCCCTATTGATCGCTGTTGGGTTCAGTGTTCTTGTCACCCCTAAAGCCAGCTTTGTTCAGTTTGAAGTCTGCATTTTTTAAATGACCACTGGTGTGTTGTTTCTCACCTGTTCAGGGTGTTCAGGGCCAGACCTGTGCCCTATTTCTTACCATGACACTCCTGGAGTCCTTGGGGCTTCATACTGCGGCTTCACTTCTCAAGGGTTCAGCTATCGTAGCAGGTCTGTATTTCTCCACACTTCATCATTGTATTAGTTGTAGGTACCTCAGTCTACATAGAGGAGCTGCTTGTTGCTGTGGTTGTACCACACAAAACAACAGTCAAATTAACTGTAGGTTGTACCATGCAAAACAGCAGTTGAATTAACTATAGACACCTGGTTGATGAGAGCAGTGACTCTGGGTGTTGTGGGCAGATATGATCAATAAGGCTCCTAGTTATGTACTTCACTACTAAGTCTTCGTTCATTGATTTTTCAAGGAGATAACCAGCAACCAGGGAAATAACATGGTTAGTTAACTTAATTAGCTTGTAAGGTCTGTAGGGACCATGCCTTTTGTCTGCTCCCTGAGGCACCTGAAACACCTCTGATCACTGTAAAATGATGACTTCTTTCCACGCGCTGGCAGTTTGAACTGTTCAGCTACTTTAAAACTATTTGTGTTTCAAGGTGAGCTATTTGTGTTTCTACAGGAGCCGTAGAGTTCTGGCTCTGTAGCCCTGAGCTTAAAGGTCCAGGTAGGGATGAGAAGGGCACTAATAACCAACAGAGTTCAGCTTGGGGACCTTAGGCGCTTGGAGCCTGGTATTTGTTTGCCGCGAGATCTTGATATGTGTTTTTGTAGCAAAAAAAAAAAAAGCCTTTGACAACTTCTAGTGTGCTTGTGTTGCTGTTTTAGATGTTTGGCCTTGATGTTAATTTTAATTATGTTTCCCTTGCCTTCCAACAAGAAGGTGCAGAAATAATATATCAAGCTCTAGATAGATCTGTTCCATGGCATCCATTTTTCAGGGAAATAAGTAAACAGATCTTCCCCCTGTCGAAAATGGAAATTTATTCTTGGTACATAAAGTGAAATCTAGCACAGAGGTACCCTTCTGGAGCTTGTATTTCTTTTAATTTATAGCTCCTCTTCTTTTCCAAGTGAATTGGAGACTTAAAACTCCCATTATGGGTTTGTAATTTATGTTTTCAGAATTTTACGATTGTTATCTTTCAGTGTTTTTACGAAGCTCTGTTGTGGAGGTGCTTGGATAAGGCTGTATATTAAATACCGCTCAACTTACCAGCAGGAAAACTGAGATTATAAATTACCTGAAAGAGTTGCCCTCAGTGCATTGCCTGTTGCCACATTAATGTCCCTTTAAAGAAATTAAGGAGGACAAGCGATGGAAACCTGGGCTGGATGAACACGTTGTGATGCAGTGGCTATTTCTTTCCTACTGCTGGTTTGAAAAATAAGTTGTCATTGGAAATGTTAATACTTTGGTAGTACTATTTGTGAGAGTATAAATGACCCGTTCCCCATCTCACGATTATCTTGTTAGGAGAATTTTTGGCCTAAGGTCTGCTAGGCCTACTTTTGGATAGTGTTCTGCGTATTGATACAAAGTTTTGCTTTTAAAATTAATTTTATGGGGAAATTTGGCTTTTTAATTACCAGAAAGATTGTAGAAAACTAAACTAAGATGGTAAAAAAAACAATATTTGTTTTTTTTTTTTCTTATTTGAGCAAGGAATATTCCTTGACAAAAGTGCTTTCCTCAGGGGAAAAAATGTCAACTCATTTGTTCTCCGGAGGATGCAGCTGCTGCTACGTGTGATTGGTACAAAACGAGAAGTATTCAGAAAACGCCTGCCAGTTTAGCACTTGTGATTATTTGTGAGGGGGCAGAAATGATGGTGAAACAATTTTAAGCATTAAAAAAAAAAAAAGTCTCAAGGCAGCTTTTCGTTTGCCCCCTATGCGAGCTGAGGTTTACAGTGAACTGCTTGTATGTGGTGGCAGCTTTTGGGTGTAGAAACAGACAGGGTTGAGAGAGAGGGGGGCAAAAAAAAGCCCTTAAAGCTATGTGTGAGGCAAGGAGAGGAGAATTTACCACAGGCCATGAGGCCGTTTTGGGGGCGGCCATTTTGTGATGGCGGGGAAGGGAGCTGGGCGATGGCCATAGTGAATAGTGCCCAAAGCCTCCATTAAGGCCAGGGTGTTTTAATGAGGCAGCTGACTGTATAGGGATGAGTGGGTGTCCCCAGCCAGGACACCCCTTTGCTGATTTCCAAGCAGGGGAAAGTAGGAAAAGAGGTTCAGCAGAAGTGAAGTCCAAACTGTGTGTCATAGAAAGCGGAGACTGGTGGTATGAATGTGCCAGGGAATCCGTTAAATCCCCACCTTATTGCCGTGTCCTCTGAGCCCTAATTTTAAAAGCAGATTCCTGTGAAGGTGACTAGGGGAGGAATGAAGTGAATGAGAGAGAGACTTGGTAACCTAGGCTGGAGTGCCAGCATGGCCATGGGCTGGACTGCAGCTTCAGTCTGTGCTGGCTTGCCCAAAAGCCCAACCACACCGTGGAAATCCTCACTCTGCCGCCTCCTTCCAAAGGACCTTCACATAGGGTAGTCCCTCCTGCCCATGCTTCCCCCGTACTGTTGGCATCAGTTTAATTAGAAATAAAAATTGATTAGTGTGGTCCCTGGTCGATCTTTGCGAGGTTTGGCAGTACTTGCAAATAATGTGCGTGCAGCTGGTTGGCAAGCAGGGAGAGAGTTGTTATACCCATTAAAAATTGATCACCGCTATTCCTGGGTATTGATCGCTGCGTCCGGAGCAGATGGCTCAGGAGCAGGGCCTGTAGGAGCAGAGCCCCTTGCCATGGGAGGTGGGAGAGTGCAGCCCTCGCTGCGGGGAGGGCGGCTTTGCTCTTCATCCCTTCCTTGCTTAGTCTGGTGCTTTGTCTTCCTCTCCTGCACCTCCTCTGTGCAGTGATGCGGGAGGGTTGCAGGATGCAGCACCTGCTGGAAGCTGTAAATGGCATTGCTGCTATAAAGGTGGGTCCTGTGGTAATGCTGTGCTCGTGAATATACCCGTGGTGGTAGCTCCCAGGCGTATTCACCACGACGCAAGCAGGCGGGGTGCTCCGGCGCTGGGAGCTCTGCCCCGGTCCATTCCAGTATGGTATCTGGTTCGTTGGTTGTGATGATGACTGAATTGCTCTGAATCCATATTGTGGCAGTGGGAAACAGTCTTATCTGTTGGCTACTCTGATGCTGTCAACCTCTTCTGCTGCTTTTTGTTCAATGTCCTGTGTCTTGCTGGCTGCTTCTGGAGCTGTATGTATGTATGCCCTTTGGTGTGAGGAGAGGGATATCCGAGGTGAGATGAGCGAGGGGGATGGTGCCTGTGTCCAGGGAATTCCCTCGGCCCGGCTCCGTGGGAGCAAACCCTGTGCATGTCCCTTCAGGAGGGCGGGAGAGGAGCTGAGCAGCAAATGCGGCCGGCTCTGCCTGTCCCCCTGTCCTTCCCTCCAGCCCTTCTGCGAAGCTGAGCTCCTCTTCCCTTTGCAGTGAAAACTCATTTGGGGAACGAACCGCCAGGGAGAGGAACAAGCCACTGGTGTCCTGTGGCGCGTCGTGTGCGCCGTCTCCCTTCGTGCCGGGGGATCTGTCTCTCCCACTCGAGCTACGTGCGTTGGGAGGAGCAGCGGGTGCGATGCCCAGGCTGTGCCGAGGACACCGTGCGCCCGAGTGCCACCACATCCCTGCTCTCCCATCGGAAGCAGTGCCCAGTGCCAGAAACCAGCACGAGAAGGTAGACTCGACCTCTGTGCATGTTTTAGTGAGGAAACTGTAGCTCGAATCCACTTTGAAACACAGTGAGTGCATTTCTGCCCTGGTGCCCTGGGGAATTCTGCATGTGTGAGCACTGAGAAGCTCAGAGATGGTGCAGGAACTCATTGCTCGGGATAAGCAGCGAGGCTGGGAGATACCAGGCCATGTGTGTGTGCCTGTGTCCCCCCCCCAGCAGTCCGCAGAGTCCCTGTGGGTGCAGCAGGTCTGTCCCGTTTTTACTTTTGTGGCGGAGCCCGCTGGGCTGAGCAGGCAGCAGCGGCGCTGGCAGCGGGTCCTGGCGCGGCCTCGTCCCACTCTGCGGGCACTTAGGGCAGAAGCCCCGATGTTGGGGTGAGCTCCAGCCCCCGGGACCTGTCGCTGCTCGTTGGCATTGCGGTGCCGTGCTCCAAAGCCTCCTGAAGGCAGCAATGGGTGGCAGAGGGGGAAGGAGGAAGATACCTTGGAGCTCGGCAGGGAGATTTACTGCTGCTCGGAGCTGACAGCAGAAAAACCAAACAAAGCAAAAAAGACCCTCCTTGAACTCGGAGGAAGCGGGTCGGAAGAGGCCCTGTCTCCCAGGAACATCCACTTTACAGCCAAGATCCCCCCTGAGGGGAGGAAACTTCAAGCCAAGCATCCCAGGACAGCTCTTGCCGTGACAGAGCCGGCTGGCGGCAGGGCCCTCGTGCCAGCCCCAAGCGCCGCTGCCGGAGGGGAGCGTCTGTTAATTGCGACTGCTGGTTCTTCTGATTCTGCCTTGCCACGATTTCCTGGGAGATTTGCTTTATCGGATCAGACTTAAGGGTTTGAAGCGCAACATCACAGAGCATAGCTGGAGTAGCTAATTTTATTGTGCTGCTGTGCAGTCAGGTGCACGGCGCATGTGGGGTGCGAGGGCCACTCTGCACTGGAAAGTATAATGCAGAATTGGGCAGTACTTGGAAGATGAAAGAAGAATAAATAATGATGTAGAAAAAACTCTCTTAAAACAGAAGATAAAGCCTGGAAGCATCTCTGAGAAAGGAGCTGCCAAAGGCATCACCAAAGTTCATACCGTAGCAGCCAGCCTAGAGAAGCCAAATGCAAGTGTTCAGCCTTTGGCTTGGCAGTAGGGGAACAACGAAAGGGATATAAAATGTAATAGAAAGGTGACGTTTGTGGATTAAGGACGATTTCATGTCATTACCCACACAGCGGGGCTATGGAATTCACTGTTCTCTGAAATGCTGTCAAGGACAAGATTTTTTTAATTTTTTTAAGATTCCAGCAAGGATTGACTGTTACAGGCTCTGTTGTAAGTCATTCTAGTCTGTAATCTAATTGGGGAGGTTTAGAGAAGAGTTTAAAAGAAACAACGAAGACAACACCCTGCAAAACTTAATGCAGGAAAAGTTTGACGGGAGCCATCCTTACGGGTTGGGCCGAGACCTTCCCAAGGGCAGGTTATCCCAGACCAGCAGCATCTTTCCCCTGCCTCTGGAGTTCCTGGATCCGTGTGGCTGTGGGGGGTGTGTTGCAGTTGTCCGGGATGCCTGGACAACAACCTCTCTGGGCAGCCTGTTCCAGTGCTCTGTCACCCTCACAGTAAAGTTCTTCCTCATATGGAGAGGTAGCACTCGTATAATTCTCATATATGAGAATTTAGGCACTTGTGCCTAAGCTCAGTGGGATATCACCAACGCACTGAGTCTAAAGCTGCAGCAGGACGGGCTCCCTGATACCCATCTTGCTGATGGCGGCAGAGATCCTGGTACCCTTGGCTACACCGGAGACCTCCTTTGGCAGCTCTGCAGCCTGGAGTTTTGAATTCAAGGATTCTGTGATCTGGGAACAGCTTTTGCAGGAGCCCCAGGTAGGGCAGAAACCGCCTCTCTCTCCATCTGCTGCTGTTGCCCTGAGGATTTTCTCCTCTACCTCCCGCTCTGCAGAGCTTGGCCTTGCAAACAGCTTCTCGCAGAAATAAGAGGCAATCTCAAAACTTTATGGCATAGGTATCTTTACTTGAAGTACTGCTATAAATGGTCATCATAGTGCTGAGAAAACCGTGGCAGCTTCACTCTTGCTAGGCACAGAATTGTAAACCCAGTTTATAGCGGAATAAAAAGCAGCGTTAAACTGGGTGTAAATCATTGCGGCTTCCCCAGGCCGGCTGCGGAAGCCAGCCGCGGAGTTCAGACTGTTCCTGGCCTGGGGAGGAAGGGCTTGTTTGCAAGGGCAAGCGTGGCTGCTTTTGCATTTACGTGCAGTGAAATTACTCTGTGAAACAAAGTGGCTGCGTGGGCAGAAGAGAGCCGGCTGCTGTGGGGCAGCTCCAGGCCAGCAGAGCTCAGAGAAGGGAATCCCAAGCCGAAGGGTGAGGTTGGTGGAGGAGGAGTTTCCAAGTCTGCACTCAGCGTTGCTTTTGGAATGAATTGGGCTGGAGTTTGGGGGGGTTGTGCCGCAGGAGGCTGGGCCTGCGGGGTGCTGCCCAGATCCTTGGTTTTCCTGCAGGGAGGTGATTTCCTTCTCTCATACAAAACCCGAGTCCTTGCTGCGTGCTGCTGGGCAAACATTTTGCAAGATTATGACTAAAACAAATTATGTGGGGATGAAGATGGGAAAATAAAATGCCAAGTGCAGGAGATGAAGGAAAACAAGGAGGGGGCTCTTCTCAGAGCTTTTTTTAGACGGGGCTGCTGAAATGCAAGAAACTGCCATCTTTCCAAAGTCCATTTTCCCCCTGCGCGGGTTACCCCATGTAATTCGGGTCTTCAAATCAGCTTTGCTAAATTCCTGCAAAAACCCATGTGGATGCTCCTCGCTTGACTTAATCTTTGTTTATGTTGCTATAGTTTCTTGCCAACTTTTACTAAACCCATTTGAGACAGAGTTAAATCAACTTAGGAATGTCCTTGCAATTTAATTAAGTCGGCTGATGTAGCTAATGTAACTGACGGTAATTAAATGCATGCAGCTTTTATATGAAAGACAAGGCCTGAGGGTGCTCAGGAACCCCCAGCTCGTGTTCCCATTTGCCCCGCAAGCAGCGGGATCGCCTTGTGCCGGAGCCTGCCGGCAGCACGGAGCGGGTTTCCATCTTTCCCTCTTCTCCTTTGCTCTGCTCTCATGAGGAGCATCAGCAGGAAGGTGTTTGTGGGCAGGAAGGGGGCAAGGAGTATTGTCAAAAATAAGTGGTTTCTTTGCACTGGTGTTTATGGAGAATGAGGGGCAGAGGCCAGAAAAGGCTTTTCTGTGATGGAATTAATGGCAGAATTAGAGTCATTTTGGAACAGCTGATGGCAAAATGCCACTGTCTGCAGGGTGGTAAGTCCTAGATTGCAGAGCAAAGTGTCAGAAGAGATAGCGGAGCCTGCAGCAAACATATTTCAGAAAGCTTTTGGAAATAGGCCAGGCTACGTGGCTGCAGTGAAGTTGCCTATTGCAGAACTGTCAAAGAAAGCTGGATAAGGGAGAGGTGACGCTCTGAACCTGCGCAGGGCCCTGGAGCAGCAAGGTCAAAGTTGCCAAAAGCTGTAGCCAGGTAGGGAGAGCAAAGGCGCTCCGCAAGGCTCTGAACTAAGGAAGATAAACGTGAACTCCTCTTTTCCAGCTGGTGGAAGTTGATGGAAAATCTTCTTGAAGGGCACCGCAGCTGTGCTCATCCAGGCATTAGGCAGAGCTGGCCCAAGATGCTGCGGTGGGAGAAAACTAAACATTTTATGCTAGAAATTGTAATTTTGCAAAGAAGTCAATGGTTTGGATTTGTGATCTTAAAAGCTCTGCTGCTCTGAGTGTATTTTTGATTAGCTGAAACACATGGCCTCATCCTGTGGAGGAGATCAGGGGAATTAGTGTGTGTTAAGGAATAGACATTGTCTGTTCTGGCTGTGGGGATGCAGAGCCGGAGTGAGAGAAGAAAGGAAGGACTAGGTAGGAGTAAAAGAAGAAAATAAAAAGGAAAGAAGAGAAAAGATGAGGCATGAAATGCCTGGTCTTGGTAGGCTAGTGGATTGTATTTTGTGTATTTATTCGATTTATTCTATTGTATTTCTCAGCAGGAGCTCTTTGTTGCTAGAATGGTTTGGGGAGAGGTTCAGGATGTGAGCTTTGAATGCTGATATTAATACTGTGAATAACTCTGGACTTTCTAAGGAAATCACTGAATGAAGGAAATGGATAAAATCACTACCGTTGACATGGTTTGTGAACCCCTCATCTGCTACCAGGTAACAGCTATTCAGGCAGAACCTGAGCTTATTTTAAAGTTGTCCTTTGGTGTGTGTATATGTGTGTGTATATGTGTGTATATTTTTCAAACGCTCCGTGCAGTGTTTGGGCCCATTTCTCCTCTGGCGGATGCACCTCACGATGCTGGTGGGTCTCCGCTCCTCCCTTTTTGGCTGTGTCTGAGCCGGGTCTGGGGAGCTCGGGGGTGTCCAGTGGTCTGGAGCGCGGGTCTAGCAGCTCTTACCCGTGACGTGGCTGAGCCCGTGCTGCTTCATCCGTGTGCAGGTTGCCCGTGGTGGGAGCAAGGGGAAATACCTAGTGCTAATAATGAGCTTGTTGGGCCAAGGGCTCTACAAAGCAGTGGGGAGGAGTCTCCAAATGGGCAGGAGGGGGAACACAAACACAGATCACAATCCCAGAGGGGTTGAGGTACGGAGGGACCCCTAGAGATCATCTAGTCCAGCCCCCTGCGCGATGCACGCACAGAGATGTGAGCGCTCCCTGTACCAGGATGGAGCACTCAATCAGCAGCACTCCAGTGGGTTTTTCAGTGCAGTTTTATTCCATTAAACTTAGGAGTTTTCTAGGAGACCTTCCTCAGCCACAGAGAGTCCATGTGGCAAGAAGCATCTTCATATTTTGCTGCTTGGTAGACTGTGAAATGCACTTAGTCACAGGGCTCTGTCCTTGAGCACAGAATCGTTCTAATCTCCCACTAATAATATTTTTTTAGTTTGACATCTTTTTTCCCCTTGGAATGCAAGCAAATTAGTATTCCTAGCACAAATCTCTGACATTTCTGGGCAGCAATTTCTTTCTTCTCGCTAAGATTCATAACACTGAAATATTATTAAAACCATAAGGTTTTAAGCAGGTTGTGCTGAGTAACTTTATGGGGCAGGTCCTGGCCTCTCCCTGTAGCACTGACTGGAGGAGGCTGCTGTGTCTGGCGGGGACTCAACACTTCAGAAAAAGGCACAGATGCCAGGGAAACTGCTGCCGTTTTTGTTTTCCACTCATTAAATAGTGGAACTTCTTCCTAGTATGAAGCTGTAATTAAAAAAAAAAATAAAATAAAAAAAATCAAAGCTTTGTAACCCTGTCTGGGTCCTCCTAAAGCTGTAGAAGTCCAGTCTGCTCCTGCTCCTGACCTTTAAGGCTGACTCTTTTTGCCTCCAAGATGCACTGTGTTTTTGTGATACTCAGGTAGTTTCTCTCCTTCTCTCCTAACAATCCAGCCAGGAAGACCTTTTTTCCACCTAGGGACCTCATGCAGAATTTACCCCAGCGTGGTACATGTGAAAATGCTCTGTAGAGCAGCTCTGAGCAATGCTGCTGGTGGAGAAAGTCTTATTAATGACAAGGCTTATTTTATTAAGGTATCCAGAACCAGATTGCTCCATCCAAGAGGGAAACATGCCTGGTTCAACCATTGCAGCGCCTGTCTGTAGCATTTTCCTGCAGAGATCTATGTCTGGCCTCGTGCCTGGGGCGTGTTATTTGGCCAAACCTGGAACATCCTGGGTGTCCTGCTCGCCAGACACCCAAAACGGGCGCCGCGAAGGTGGTGACAACTCATCAAAGACCTACTAGAAGAAAGGGGCTCCTGCAGCCTGCTTGGGGGCGTTGGGCTGCACGAAGCCGAGGGGATTGGGATGAGCATGGAAGCAGTTTTCTCCGTGTGGAGCTGGGTGCTGTGAGACGTGTCCGTGCTGGAATCGCATCCTGCCTGTGCACCCGTGGGTCCCACAGCCTCTCGGCCTGAAGCCACCAAGTAACTCACATCAGGGGACATGAGTTTATTGGGATTTTCCAGTCATTAGGTGCTTTGTCATAAAACCCAGTATCCCAAAATTCAGTTAAATAAACTTTGTGAATTTTTCCCAGGGATTTTCATTATAATTTTCATACTCCCAGTCCATTCCTAAATGCATAGTTATTTTACTTCTTTTCCTGTGAATCGATAGCCCACGATTGACTAACGAATTGTTTTTAAGCCCCTTGGAGGAATGTCTCAAGCAAAGACAACCGCTCCTGAGAGGTGCTGGGAAGTGGAGGAAGCTTCTTGGGACTTCATTCTCCAGAGAAAGCGAATGCAGATGAGCCTTGCTAGTTTATTGGATGTTATTTTTCTCCTGAGATGCTTTTGCAGCGCTCTCTGCCACACAGGTAATGTTTCAAATTTAATTTTATTACTTTTTGTGCCCCCAGAGACAAGTAAACAGAGAACACTTTCCAGCCAAACCCCCCAATGACCTGTGGGAGTTCTCTCTGTGGCATGGAGAAGTTGTGGCAAAGGACCACCTGTTCTTAATTAATCTTTGAACCAATTTGGTTCTAGCAAACTGATTCCATTAGCAGGATACACAGAATAATGATAGGCACAGCTGCTCTAACTCCTTGTTACGCTTCTTGTTAAAACAAAATCCTCTTTGCATCAGGAAACACTAATCTAATGTCACGACTGTGCGTGTTATAAAATCTTCAGTAGTTGAGCACATCCAAATGCTTCACATCTGTTTTCATAGTTTTTCCCCTCCCTACTATTTGACCAAAATACCTAAATTTTGAGATGGTTTCTCCCCAGAGAGACGGAACTAATCGCTGCGTTAGTGTTTGTGAGATAAATCGCATTGAAGTCCCCTGCTATGTGCTGCTATGGGGCAGACTTGCCTGCCAGCTTTCTTGTTCTTTGGGATGATTTGGGTTTGTTTGGGTTCAGTCTTGTAGCTTGGGTAGGCAGGTGTTGGTCCAACTGCTCAGCTGCTGTCTTGGCTTCAGAGAACTGAAGTGTTCCGGGTTAAACTGTTAAAACTCTGCTGAAAGTGACAAATAATCTCTGCTCATGAGAGGAAAGGACTTGCCAGGCTGGCTCAGACCATTTATCCCACACCAGCAGGGCCCCGAGCAGAGCACAAGGTCGGTGTGTTTCCTGGGTGCCCTTTCCCGGTGTGTTGAGCCTTCCCGCTGCTCCTGCCTCCTGGTCCAGGCCGGGCTTCCTACCCTGAGAACCAGCCGTGTGTTGGGGATGTCCTGTGAACCCCACTTATCTTTTTGGCCTCTTTCTCATTCTTTAGCCGTGGGTTTCGTGGCACAGCTGGAAGTGGTGGGAGGTGAAGAGCAGCTCCCTTCTCTTTGCTATAAATGGCACGTCCCTGCCTGTACCCTGATTACCGGGGTACCCGCGTCTCTGGTGAGGTCGGAGCTGCCCTGGGAGGACACGCTGCGATACCTGGGCACGACTGGCCGGGAATAGGGAAGGTGCCATATCCAAGGAGGCAAGAGGAAAGGCACAGCGACCTGTCCCGGGATCCGACCCGCGACCGCAGCCCGTGCGGCTGGCAGTGCCTGCGCGGCGGGCACGGCTGCCCTTGAGGGCCGACAGGGCTCGTTTCTATAGCGAGCGCTTTTCCTCCAAGTCGGTTTTCTCCAAGAAGCAGCCGAGGTTTCGGGGATGAGAGGCCAGCCGAGCCCTCCGAGAGGCAGCATGGAGCGGGAGTCCTGACACAGGGCACGTTTCCGCCCTTGGGAGCAAGCGTGGGGTTGGAGCAGGGAAGGAAGGAGCCCTGGCTGTTCCTTCCCATGCCTGAGCTGGCACCACTGAGGGTTTCTCAATGGAGCAGTGCAAGGGAAAGGAAAGGGGGAATCAAAGTTGTTGGGATAATTTTGAAACTCTCTGGCTAAACCACTGTGAGGTTCTGCTGAGTGATCTGAAGCAGCAGCGCTCGACGTAGCTTATCGGCTGAGTTGGAGTGAGGGACTGGAGGAGGGATGGAAGCTGCCCGCCTTCAGAGACCGGCTTTGCCAGAGCAAGCAGCTGCCAAGCAGCTTTACGCGCTGGAGCGAGACCGCAGGAATGCTCCGGGCTCCAGCTGCGAGGCGCTGGCTGCAGATAAACCCCCTTCAGCTCCTCGCACGTGTGCGCGCTCGGAAACGCCGCCGTGTCCTGGCTTTCCTGCCCAGGTAGCTCCAGACCAGTAAATAGGAAGGGGGATGAATCGCTGCTGTGGTGTCCCTGTCCAAACCGCGTCCCGCTGTGTTAACGAGGCGGCGGAGGCGCTGGGCAGCGCTGACGGCAGCGCAGGCAGAGGAGCGTGAGCAGCCGGGGGCTGCTGGACTCGGTCCTGCTCCGGTCACCTGCAGTGCTGGCTCCGCCTTGGGAAATAGGTGGGTGTTCAGTGGGGATTGCTGATGATAATGAATCTGCCCTTGGTGTAAAAATAGAGAATTCATCTCTAGAAAAATGTTAGGGCAGGCAGTGGAGTTAGAGCAGCTCTACCCCCTCTCTGTAAAGCCCAGCTGTACATTGGGCCCAGCAGGTACCGTCCGCAAAGCGTTTGCTTCTCTGTGAACAAACCCTCGGCACGTGTTTGATGGAAACCTGGGGGATGCTGCGTAACTGCTATCAACTACTAGCTGACCGACACAGGCTGCTAAAACCAGCAAGGCTTGTGAAGCCCCTTCAGCCAGAGCAACAAAGCAGGATGGTTTATCCGGGGGATAGTGTGTGTTTGCGGTCAAAACTTGCTGTATTTGGCTGGCTGAGAACAGGGTTACGCTCTTGCCTCCACACTGAACAGGAGGCATTTGAACTACGGCTCCCAGAGCCCCCAGCATAAGCTTTGCTTCCAAAGTTACCCCCCAGATAAGAAGCCCAGAGTAGTGCAGTAATAATCACAGTTAACATTTCAAGGCTTAATGCTCTTGCCATGCTGCTTAATCGATAATTGAAATCACCGGAGAAGTGTAATGCTTGAAACTCATGCAGTTAATTTTATTGCTAGCACTTGTAATTTGAAGGTAGTTCTGAAATCAATATCAATGTGACTTTGCCATGGCAGGGGAAGGCCTAGAGTAGTCTCAGGCACAGATCCCACAGCATGGAAGTGGGAGCTACTGGTCTAGGAGATACCCAGGTTAACTCTCCTTGGGGTAGAGAGGGCGCAGGGCTCCTGTGAGGAGCCCAGGACAGGGCCCTGCAGGGGTGGCTGCTCCTGGGCTGAGGTCCCTGCTTGGCAGCAGCTCGTGGAGCTGGTGGTTCCCTCGAAGTGCCTCGCGTGCACGTTGTAGAAATAGGTGTTGGGGAGCAAGCAGCCTGGTTCCCTGCTCCAGAGCTTCTCCTTAGTAGGGTCTGGCTCATCTCGTGAAATCTCTGCCTCTCCCCAAACCGGGGGAAATGCCTTGGGGAAATACAAAGATTATGGGGTCCCCAGGTGAGTGTCGGTGCTGTCACAGTGAACCTCTGCTGCCGCCTGTCCCCTGCGTGTCCTTCACTGGAACCCCCCGCTCCCTTCCTGACGCAGGGCAGACGCTCTGTGGCCTCCGAGCTGGAAGTCCTCGTGTCTGAGAGCTGGTGGCTGCGTCCCCTTGGCGGCTGGGCCTTGCTTTGCCTGGTTTGAATGTGATTAATTGTGTATATGGGCACAGTCACGGATGTCGTGGGTGGCTGTGTGACACTGAAGATCAAACCAGCTTTTGTCATGAAATCCAAAATAACACAGGCCCTCATCAAGAGGCTCAGCCTGACCTGTGCATCGCTCCTGCGAGCAAAAAGCAGCACGGGCCCTTCAGCTTCCCAGGGACGGGGTTGGGACTAGGTGCTGCCATCCAGGCTGCCTCGCTTTGGTTGGGACGAGCGTCCTCTTGATCTCCATGGCAGCGCTGAAAAAATTAAGAGTGAGGATTTCTCCGTGTGCGAGGTACCAGGCAGGCTGACTGGAAGTAACGATGCTCTGGGTGCCTTCCGAAATAGCTGCAGTGATAACTCTCAATGGTTGGCAGACTTTACAGGGGTGTTCTTTAAACAAGAGAACTCCTTTTACCTTCATCTCCTCCTTTAATTTATCAAGCTAATTAGCTGGTTCCCCAGGGCCATGTTGTTCTCAAGTGATCCTCTCCCCTGTTTGGGCCTAGAGAAGACATCTGCCTGACTGGGCTCTGTTCTTCCCATCCACTAACTTGTATGCAAGTGCACTGATGTTTTCCCATTCATCTGGCTCTGTTTTAATCTTTCTCTCGTCACCCCCAGCTCAGCTGAAACACATCACAGGTTCTGCAGCTAATTAGCACAATTAAAGCTCTCTGCATCAGGTTGGCAGATTGGGTTAGAAAGAGTCAGGGTCCCAATGTACAGGAGGCTCGTTACAGAGTCTCTGGTGCAGCCTCATGTAATGAAATTCAAACAGATCAGGTTCAATTAGATTAGCTAATGGAATCCTCATCTCGGTTTAATGTAATTCTGAACAGTGAATCTTTAGTTTGCCTAGAAAATAAATGTTTCTTGGAGTCGGACTTGAGCCTCTAGGCCGGAGCTCCTGGGGCCTTGGAGGAGTCCGTGGGCAGGATCCCGGCTCCCCGGAGCCGTCTTGCTGCCGGCTCCTGCGGATCCCGCATTGGCTTGGGCTGGAAGCAGAGCACGGCAGGGTGCATGGCACAGAAGGAATCAGCCTGGGGGTTTTTCCTCCTGGACGTTTCCTTATCCCAGCGTTGCTCTTGGGTAGCAGCTGCTGGGAAATGAAGATGCCAGAGCAATGCCAGGCATCCTCGTGCTGGCTTTCCACGGTTCTCCTTGCAGAAACATCCCGTCTCTGAGGAGGGTGGCTGGAGGCCGTTACTGATGTGGGGCCTCCATGCTCCTTTCCTAATGTGTGTTTCTTCCCGGCTGCAGGTGCCACTGCCACGTGCTAATTGTGTTCATTGCTCTGTTGGGAATGGCAAGGTCAATGTCTTGAGCAGCGGCTAAAGCAGACAAGAGCAAGTATCTCAATAGCCTAATCCCCTGGAAATTGCCCTTTTCAGTGTCAGTTCAGTGTGGAGTTATGTTTCTTTTTTATTCCCTCCTCACTTTCTTCCAATGGGCAGAATTGCATTTTACTTGCAGCCACAGCCAGGGTCTGTACTCTGATGCTGCCGAATCACTGCGTATTCCCTGGATGCCCCCCTCTCCAGGTGCGTTTCCCAGCTGGAAAGCTGGTGCCCATGGGTGCAGGAGCAGCAGTTTGAACTGCCTGGCCCTTCACCTTCCCTGGAGCTTTGCAGCCCCACTCATTTCCCGCGTTGCAAACAAGTTCTTGCCACAGAGCAGCATCCCGCCTGCTTCCGAGCTGGGAGAGAGCATGATTCCTCATTGAAGAGAAGAGCAGCTTCCAACGTACGTAAATACCCAAGCCTTCCCTGTTGACTCTATCGCTTTCCGTCTAAACAGACACACAGTCATTTTCAGAGGGAGCCATCTGGGTTTGGCAGATGTCTCCAGATTTTTCTAGGCCTGTTGTTAAAGGGGAAAGAGGGAGGGAATACTGTGAACTGAAGGAAATGGTTTCTGCTGGCAGGCTGCAATTTCACGGGCCGGGAGACGGGCTGCCCTTTCAGGCCGTTGCCATCAGCCCTTGGCTGTGCCGTGTGTTTGCCGGCCGGGAAGCGCCGCTCCTCGCGCCCGAGTCCTCGTTCCTGGCGAGGAGGAATGCGGGTGTCTGCCCTCCCTTTGCGCAGAGCTCGCGGGCTCTGCTCGCTGTTCACACCCCAGCTCTAAAACACGGGTGACGCGGGGTGCTGAAATCGCGTGGATGAGGCCTTCTCTGAGGATGAAATTACCGCAGCTTTCATGTGTTTTATCCTGTTTCATCTCAAGTCAAACACCTGTACAAGGTGAGGTCCCTCTCCTCTCCATTGGAGAGCATGTGATTTATTCCTACCCTCTTAAGGTCTCTTCGAGACTCATGTTGGTTATTTTTTCTTAATGCAGAAAGAGCCCTGTGTCTGATCATTGCAGACAAATTGTGAAGTTAGCGAACTTGACATTACAGCTAAATACCAGCCTCAAATGTCAACATGGTGCTATCTGTGCTTTTTCTTTTTTTTTCGTTTTGGATTTATTGTTGGTAGCATTTTTTTATTATGACAGCACTTGAAATACATTGGTCACCTAAAAGAGATGATATTGAAAACAGACAGGACTTTGTGCACTGAAGGTCACGCGTCATATGTGGATATTTAAGAATATAAGCGGATGAGAGGTTATGAAGAGCCTCTTCATTTCTCCCTTTTAATAAGTGCATGTCTCTAGCTGCTCTTCCATGGACACGTGTACAGATTTTGCTTGCCTGGAAGTGCTGCCGTTCATGTTTCTGAGGCACCCAGCACAGAAGTCTCAATTTGCAGACGTCCAGGCCACAGACGTGCTGTCACATACTGTCACAGACTTAATTTGAACACGAATTATCATAATGGTTCAATGAGAGCAAAGTCCAAAGGATCCTTTTGCTGCAAGCCTGGATTTTATGCTTGCTTTTACTTTCTGCAGTTAGCTGAGCAGGGGGAAGCACTGTAGTTATTCAGTATTGCCCCTGTGGCAACATGCCAGGTGGACAACGTGTCAAAACTAGAAATTCAGTCAAGAAATCTGTCTATATTGGAAGCCTCTTTTCCACCTTTGAATTATCTTCCCCGAGGGAGGCCGTACAAGGTGATATTTCATAACCTTTGTATTTATTTGCTTTAACAGCTTCCCGTAGATCTGTGATTACCAAATTACAGCCTACAGACCACCAGTGGTCCAAAAGGTCATGGCAAAGAATCCAAGAGACAACAACACTAATGCTAAACTTTCGTTTGAGAGAAGGATACCGAGAGACCTGATCCCTGAAAATCACCTGGTCGCACATGAGAAATGTCTGATGTTGCCAGTACTTTAATGGTCTGGAAAGTTTGGGAACGGCCCGGTGTCCTGGAAGGGGAGTGTTTGCTGGGAGCCAGCCCTCCTGCAGCCCCTTGGCTCTACTGGAGTGTCGGGTAACACCAAAAACAGGAGAAAGTTGAAACATGGAGTTTCCTGAGTCCGGCCCACTGAACCGGGGCAATTTATGTCAGTAGAGATCAGGTCTGATCCTGCCTTGGGCCAGGGGAGCACCTGGGATCATCTTCCAGAGTTAGATCCTTTCTTCTCAGTACAGTGGCCTTCAGAGGCCTTTCAAAGGATAAAAGCAGGTCTGCAGCCTGCACTCATGGAGAGCTACCAGTGTTAACTGAGGAGAGGGGATGCAATTTTCATGGAGCGAGCCAGGTCATACGTCCTTTGCTGTGTTTGCAAAGCAGAGTCAGCCTTTAGTGTATGTAAGAGAGTGTCTAAAATCACTGTGTTGGACGTCAAATCTGTGTAAAACTTTGCAGGACTGCTGAGCTCCTCATATACGGAGGCCTCTTTGAAATCCTTGTTCTCTAAGAGCAAAAGAAACGGCATCGCTCCCGGGGCTCAGCGGGGTGCGTGCTGCAGGGTGCTCTGCGGATGCCCTTAGCTCGCAGACATCTCTAAGGACCTGACACCAGTCTCAGAAACGTGCGGTTTGCTAACTGAAAACTGTTTGGTGTTCTACAGAAATGTGTGTTGTCCCTTGTCAGCTGTAAATATGGTTTCAACCTCAAGCTGCCCGCCCTGCCTTGTAAATGTTGCTGGAAAGGTTTTTGCCGCGCAGTTCGGTGTTGTGCACATCGCTCTGGAATAGAGCACAGGTCTGCGCTTTCATGCGACGCCAGGGAAATGGTGATTTCTTACAGTAGTTGTAAGGGAGATATGGACGAAAGGGAAATCAAATTATGCGGTCGGCGTTTTGTATCCACAGAAACTGTCTCATATTGAAATCTGCTGAAACTGGTTTGCGTTTAAGGGAGGAATTCGGGGCATGCACAGAGTGTCCCCAGGTGTGTGCTTCCCTCTTGCCTCTCCCTGTCCATCCTGACATCCGCAGGATCCGTGGAGCGCGTGCGGCCATCCCCGGCGGCTCCGGCGGAACGGCTGAGCTCCGGTAACCTGCCTGCTTCTCCCCGCTCCGCTGGATGTAGCAGCAGCTTCCTGGGGTTTCCCTGCTCCTTTCCTCCTTGCACTTCTCTATCCAGCTGTACTGCTGTTCTCCTGCAAGCGCTGTGTGCTGGGGAAACGATCTGGAACCTGGTAGGTGAGTTCCTTATGAGCCGGGGACGTTGCAGAGCTGGCAGTCCAGCTCCGAGAGCTGAGCAGGAAGGGTGTTCAGGGGCTCCCACATGCGGCCTCAGATCAGACGGGAATCAGGCGAAACTGCTGTGAAATACGGATGTTTTGGGGTCAGAAGGCACTGATAGCTTTCCATACCCTTCCGTATCCAAAATGGAAGGCGTGCAGTCCGACACGGCCAGGATATAAGCAGCGTGGGTGCTAATCTCCTGCTCGATGTGTTATCTTGCACGTTTGTGGCCTGCTCCGCTTGCTGGTGGTGTCTGGGAGCGGGACCTTTGCTGGCTAAAGAAGTAGATGCTCACACGAAGGCAGGGATTTCAAAGAGGCTCCGTGGCAGTTACACACCCAATTTGATGAAAATCTGTATTGTACTGCGGCATCCAGCTCCTTTGGGGTACTTTGGAAGCCCACAAAGACATTCAGCACTGCTCAGATATAAGACATGCAGTAAGGTGCCAGTAAATCCTCGGTGCGGAACAGGAGGTAGTTGGGGGGCTCCTGCAGTGGCAGATGTGGGTGTCTGGGAGCTGAAATGTTGTCTGAATCAGCAGCTGCATGAGTAAGATTTGTTCAGGGGTCGATGCCAACATAAATATTTGCAATAAGACGTCTACCACCCTTTAATAAACCCAGCCTGAGACGAGCCTGTGTTCCCAGCGGGAGCAGGAGAAAGGCAGGAGATGAGAAGTTTGCAGGAGTATTGCTAGTTACTTGCGGGCAGGGGGTCTGAAGGGAAGATTGGGCCAGGAGGTGTTGTAAGATTATGTAAGAAGCATTTGGGCATGTAATTTTTCTTTTGATGTGAATTTTTAAAGCTAGATGAGCTTCGTCCTCAGTAGTGTCCCGAGAGTTGGCAGCTGCATGGGGGTTAACGAGCCTGTGGAGCGGAGAGCTTGGCTGATAAAGTCTGGTTGGATTTGCAAACTCATTTATCTGGGTTCCTCTGAGAAGGGTATTAAGGCAACTAAGCTGCTGTGGAAGAGGAGGAGAGGGTCGTTATTTGAATAAATAATAAGTTGAAAATACAAGGTACAGAGAGTGGAAATGAATGATTATGTTTCCTGGTGGAAGAAATACTGCAAGGTCTTGTGTTGCGCACAGGGCTGCTGCAAGCATGCATTGGTGGTCTGAAAAGGGAGTGAACAGAGAACGGGTGAGTTTGGGTGGTAAGGACAGGCAAAGCATGAAGAGTCGCAGCAGGATGCTCTGAAGCTGAGTGGCAGGAGGATAAAATGACAGATGGATTTCATGGGACAGTTCATGTGCTGAGATTATTTAAGCAAAACAGTATTTTTTTTTAGATTGAGAGAGAGAGAGAGATGATGGAAGGGGAGTGTTGGAGAGGTCCGTGTAGCCATGGGGGGGATGGCAGCACTCCCTGGGAGCAATGCACGTGGTGGGGATGCAGAGCAGGACTTGGGCTTGCATTGATGTGTGTGAAACCAAGTGCTCGTTGGGGAAGCTGACACTTCTTGCAAGTGTCTAGGAAGTATTTAATGAAGGGTTAATTAGATGGTGGATGAGCGGGATCAGTGGAACGGTGTCCGTGCAGGGAGAAAGGCTGGTGCTGAGAGAACAGACACGCTGATTTTGATTTTCCCACGCTGCTGTAGAACAATTTGCACTGCTTCCTTATTGATCCCGAGGGAAGGCGCGAGGCAGAGCTGTGCCAGCCCTGCCTCACTGCAGAGCGTGTGCAGTTAGAATCATAGAATCACAGAATGCTTCAGGTTGGCAGGGACCTCTCGAGGTCATCTAGTCCAACCCCCTGCACACGCAGGGTCACCTAGAGCACGTGGCACAGGACTGCAAAGATGAGGAGATCCTCTGCCTGGAAGCTGTCTGGTTCCATCTCTGGTGATGAGGAGGAGGAGGTTAGAGCTGAGGAAAGGGAACAGGCTCCAAATCAGTTTCACCTTGTAGCTGGACTCTTGTCTTGAAGATCTTAGTGGCAGAATCTAGTGTGGATCTTGCCCCTTGCTCAGTGTTACCATGTCAGAACGAAGCGTTTTTAGTGTCTGACAGCAATGGAGCTGCAGACTACTCGGGTGTGTTTTTGAAGTCCCTCGTTTCTAATATACCTGGCTGCATTTCCCAGGTTATGCTGAGGCTGCTCCTGTAGCTCGGCTGCTGCGAGGCTGCTCCCAGCGCGTAGCTCTTCCCACCAAACTCCTCACAACTACTATCGCAATCGCCTTCCTTCCACCTGCCTGTGGAGTTAGTAATGTGTCCATATGCCTGGCTGTCCCTTGGACATCTGTGGTGCTCGCTGGAGGGTTGGCTTTGGTGTGACAGTGCCGCGGTGACACCGTGGCACGCGATGCTCTTGGGGTGCTGGGTGAGCAGGAACGGCTCCGTTGGCTCCCCCGCTAACAGCGATCAGATCACATTGGGATGGCTCCAAGCTGGCTAGGTGAAGTCCACAGCTCGTTTGGAGAATCCCGGCCAGCGTTTTGGTGGTGTTTGGGTACAGCAGAGGTGTCTGCACTGATGGCCGTGTTGAGGACGGGGAGGAGCGAGCGTTTCGGCGAGCTGAGCTCGCTGCCTGCTCGCCCCGGCGCTGGGCAGCTCTGTGCGGCACCAGCCCGCGAGCACTCGCCCGGCAGGTCTATTTTTCTAGAAAATCCATTTTCTTGGATTTACCCCTATTTTCATTGCTATTATTTTTTTTGTCTTATTCTCAGAATTACTTTTGGCAGCGTGAAAAAGTAAAAGAGAAGGAAAAGAGGATTTCAATGGTTCTTCTGCAAGTGTTTATTTTTTTCGACTTCAGCCATTCATTGAGTTGTGTTAAAATCCTAAATTGCCGTTAAATGTGTGACCCATGTAACTTGACTTGAATCTATTGCTTTCCTTTGCTTGTTTGAGGCAGGGAAGGGGGAAATTCTGCCTCTCTTCTTGGAATAATCTCATGTAAAGGTGTTCATTAGAAATGCACACCTAGAACCCCTATTCTTTCCCATCCATCAGCTTCTGTAAGTCGCTACAGCTAAATGCCCCTTTAGTGTTGGGCTGATGCAAGAGCTTTCCCAAAGAGCTGGGGTAGCAGATGGAGGCACCGTCCTTGCAAGAGCCCCTAAGGAAAGCTGAGCTCTCTGGAAAAAGCAGTATTAATTTCTTCATGAGGCTAAACTTGTGAATTATTGGATTTTCCTTTTAGTTTTCCAAGCTTTATCTCCTACGGTCTTTGAATTGTTTTAATAAAAAAGATTGCGGTGAAAGAACGTGATAGAGAATTTGATCTACCAGTAATTAAATTTGCAAGTGAATAAATTCAGGATGAAAGAGCTCCGAAATGTAAAACTGGATGGTATTAGCATCCAGTACCTTGCCGGTCTAGTGATGCCTGGAGGGTGCTGTAAAAGGAGGCATTTAGCGGGGTGCCTTTTCATGCTTGATAGCCCACTGCACAAACAAACCCGTGTTCTCTGCTCTTTTTGGACTAGCACTGTTTTCTAAACCCAGATCTCTGCGCCTTAGAAAATGTCACAGAAATGTCCTGGATTTGCTTAATTTGCCTGCTTTGGAAAATAAGATTCTCCAGGGCTTTTTTATTACTATTAAGCTCTGCTTTTCTTCAGCCCTGCACCCAGTGCCGAGGCGTCCTGTGCCGAGCGGCAGCGCCCGCGGTGCTCCTGGTGCTTCGGCCCAGCAGCCTCATCCTGGTGCCCGAATGGGTGAATCCCCGCTCCAGCCACGTTCCTGGTAGTCCCATGGGTGGGCCAAAAAGTGGAAAGCTTCCTAGAAGGGCTGCTGCAGACCCCTGAGCTGTTTGGGGGCATTTGCAGGCTTTTTGCCAGCCCCTGTTTTGTCCTTCTGTGATACGGCAGAGGCAGGGCGAGTGCTCTGAGTCCCGGGTTGGCCTACGAGGATTCTTCTTGTGCTGGTCGTGCTGCTCATCTGGGCTCAGGATGTGCCATCGTCTGCTTGGATGTTGTCCTACCCTCAGCCCCATGTTTAGGAAGCTTCACCTGCCAGCTCCATAGCGCTGCTCAGAGGTCAGACCCTTCTGTGGTGGAGCCAGCGGTGCCGAGTCCCGGCCTGGAGGGCATTAGTCAATGAGCTGCTCAGTCCTTTGCCTCTCCAGTGCTTTTCCTCCGCCGGTGCGGGCATGGTTGTGCGATCTGGCACTATTAGCATGTGTGTGTTTTCTCCTCATACTGTGCAAGAATAATTACCCTCTATCTCTGCAGTGCGAGTGTTTCTGTTCCCTCTGATTTATGGAGGCAAAGAACTCGTTTAGGAGGATGAGTCAGAAGTAATTGAGCTCCGGGGGGGCTGTATTTCATTGCTTTCCTTGCTTTTTGTCCCATCCTGTACCTCAGTTACCAGCGCCCTGGCCTTCCAGGGAGTATACATTAGAGTTAAAAAGTGAGCTTGTGCTGTGTACGCTCTAATTTGCATTTAAAAACAGACCTGATTCTGTAACTCAACATTTTGACGTGGAGATAATCTCTTAAGCTTTGTAATAATACCATAAATACAATATGCTTCATTGTAGGATATTCCCAAACACTTGGCGTGTCGGACGAAGCGGGGGCGGAGGCAGAGCATGAAGCCCAGGTGCCTGCGGGGCAGGAAGCTGCCTGGGGACACGGGACGCCCGGCAGCGCTCCGGCTGCGCTGCTCCAGTCGCTCCTCTCCGCGTGCTGAGGCTGCTCAGGGCGTAGCGGCCTCGCTCCTCGTCGGGAGAGCTGGAGGAAGCTCCCAGGAGGGGCTGGCAGCGGCGGGGAAGGCTGGGCCGTCCCCACGAGCCCCCCAGCCGCTTGCTGGCAGCTCTGCGGCTGGCTTGGGTCGTGCGGGCAGACCCCGAGCGAGCAGCAGGTTGGTTGTGTGGCCTGGGGTAACGCTAGGATGGGGATCCGGCCGTCGCTGGAGCAGGGGGAAGGCAGCGGGGCTGCTTTGCACTGTGCTGGTTGCAGGCTGTGGGCCAACCTCCTGTGGCAGTGTGTGAGCCCCAAGGCAGCCCCTGCGAGAAGGCTCCAAGCGGTGACACTCGCATCGGGACCCTGTGTGCGTTAAGCCCCTGCTGGCCCTGGTGGCAGTAAGAGCAGAGCTTTTCTGCGGTGCTGAAATAATTCCCGTGACGGCGAGGTGCTGGTGGCCAGGCCCTGGCACTTGGGCCACAGGTTTGTCATTAGGCCTCCTGGCTGCCCTTCCACAGGGATTTGGGCCTCTGACCAAGCCTTGGGCTGAGAGGTAGGACTTTTGCTGAGGAGCTGCATGATCTTCTCCACCTCCCTAGAAGGGCACAGCCAGGAGCCCTGGGAGGTGCAAGCCAGCCTGGCGTCTCCCTTCCACCAGCGAGTGTGGGTTTTTCCTTTTTTCTTCTTTTTCTTTCCTTTTATTCCCTCCCTGTGCAAGTATTCCTTGTTTTAGTCTGAAGCTTCTCCTGTGAAAGCTCTCCAGTGATCAGAAACTGTGAGGCAGCTCATCCGGTACGCCGTATGCCCTGCAGTCCCCAAAGGGCTGGCGAGAGCCTGGTGAGTGGCGCTGGGTGCCCCTGGCTTGCTGCAGAACCCCCATAACCTGTGGTGAGCTGCAATGATCTCCTCGTTCAGCCGCTGGCTTCTCTGGGCTGCCTGAAAACCCTCTGCGAGAGCCTCGGTGAGTGATGACTCTGCTGCATTTCCATTTCTGTTTGCGGTTTAATTTGTCCACCCTGCTCTCAAGTGCTCCTTGACACTTCAGTACCTTTTCCCTTCAAGTGGAACAGAACTAAACAGAGGGTCTGATGTTTTTACTGGACTGAATAACTTACTGTTAGGATTAATAATGGTGAGACTGGTTTATAATCTGTCTGAACAGTGATGCACATCATCAAAAAACCCAGCAGACAAACTGCAAGGCCCGTACAAATCCAATTGCCTTCAACAGCAGATGATCTCCTGGGGAAACTCGGAGTGGAAACTCGAGCTCTGAGGATGCTTTAAGGCAAGGACAAGCCGAATGTACTGCAAGAAGTAATTGTGAAAACTGCAGTGATGGATCAACAGTTCATCGATTTATACATGCCCTTGATGGGTAGAAGCATCTCTTGTAGATGTTTTTTTTCCAGTTTTTAGCCTGTGATCACTGCTTTTCTTTTTATTTTTTGCTTTTCTTTCTTCCCTCTCTGCTATTTCTGTTAAAGTGACTGCAACCGTCTCAGTATTCATCTCACTACTAGTTACAGTCTCATTTACTCTGTGGAACCAAGCTCTGCTGGGGATGCGAAGGGTGCAGTGTTTTTCCCGAGGCTGCGACCAGCTCCGGCTTGCTGTGCGGATGCTCATGGGAACCCAGGTGGGAACAAGTGTTGCAGACCTTTAAGGTCTGTTTTCCTCGAGTGCTCCTATGTAGTTCATCTGCCGGAAGGGTTTTAAGGAACAAACATGGCTCAAACCCAATTATTGCAAAGAACGACGAACCAGGCAAAAAGCACTCGTGACAAATTTCCTGCTGAAGCTGCCAGGCTTCCTCAGACACATTTTGAAAACCAGGTTTTTCTGAAAAGATGCCTGAATTATGCCACATACACAGATGTGTAGTTGTGACCTGCCATCCAGGCTGTGTAATGCACTGAGATACTTGTTACGTAAGGCATTTTCCTGAGCAAAGGTCATGTCAGTGCTCTTCCCCCACACCAGTCTGCGATTGATCTATCAGTCTGTCTATCCATCATGTGGTGGCCTCCATCACTGTAAGGTCTGCCCTTTAAAAGAGTGTAATATTCAGACCTATACATCCTCAACAGATGGAAGTATCTGTTGTTGTCTCTGTTTTACAGAAGCCCCTTGTGCTGATTTACCACTAGTCGCATTGAGTGTCTGCAGTGGAGTAGAGATACAAACCCCAATTCTCAGACTGTTGCATTATCCTTTGCCTCTAATGGGGTGACCTCTTCCTTGGAGAATTTTGCAAAAAGCCGGGGTTGCTCACATGGGAGTGCTACCTCTGCCACCCCCAGAAATACCTCCCAGTTCTCTGTCATTTTGGAGCTGCTGGCAGGCTTGGGAGACAGGGATCACTGAGCAACTGCAGCATCAGTCTGAGCTTATTTTGTACTTTGCTACTCTGAATGCAAATGCCCCAAAATGGCCTGAGGTTATATGCTTGAGTAACCGTGTGAAACAGTGTGAGTCTTCTAACAAATCCAAAATACAGATGGTCGCTAAAAATGATGTTGTGTGGAAAAGTCTTGAGACTTCTTGATTTACCAAGGGTGATTACTGCTGTTGGACCTCTCTGTGGTTTATGTCAAGGGACTTTGAAGGTCACTAGTGCATTGCAAGTAAAAAATTAGTTTCTTATTATAGGGCAGCAAAGTTGGTCCCAGGGTGGTACTAAATCCTTTTGGTTGCCAGAGGAACAGATGAGCTGCACTACAAGGAGGGGAAGAGCTGTGGAAGGCAGTGTTATCATTCAGGTGGTGGCTTGCGAGCTACCAGATGGCTTTAAATGTGTTGTGTCCCTGTGTGTCCAAAGCCTGATGTGTCCCCAGGGGCTCGGAGGAAAGCAGCCCCGTCCTGATGCTCGAGTTCCGCGATGCGGATCCCGCTCTCCGCCGATCCCCGGGGAGATGCCGAGGCCTTCGCGAGGCCGTAGGGCGGGCAGTGCGCCGGGAGCACCGTGTGCGCTCCTCCACGTCGCGTGGAGCTGCTCCTGCTCCCCGCAATGGATCTGGGGATGGTTTACACATCCTTCTGGTTTGGTGGGAGGAGGGCAGTGTTACGCCATGAGGAACAAGGAGGCAAACGAAGATGGGAATCGCAGGGGAAGCAGCGACAGGCGCGTGGCACGGGTCTGAGACAGGCTGCACAGCTGCTCGTGGGGCGGGCAGGGGGTAGGCTGAGGGCTGAGCAGAGGCAGAGATGTTGGGACAGGCACATGTGGTGTGACACGGGCTGGGGACTCACCCTGGAAAGGGATCCGGGGGGCACACGCAGCCTCCCTGCCTCCGAGGTCGCTCGCTCTGTGGGGAGGTGCTGCTCGGCCATGGAGATGCAGGGCGAGAATCCTGCATTGGGAGGTGGAAGGATGAACTTCTGGTGAGGGACTTGGAGGGAAGAGTCAGGGCATGTGAGTCTGATTCCTAGTTCTGCCCTTCATCCGCCTTGTTATGCCCGTCCCTCTGGTTTTCCCACAAAATGGGACTAATATTCCCTGTTAAAGCTGATGAGCAGCTGGGCACTGCCAAGGCTCATACAGAGCAGTGCCCTCTCCCAAATGAAAGAGGTCCTAAGGGAAGTAAACTTACCATAGAGTCATTTTCTTTCTGGAAAAGCTTCTTTTTGACATGAAAAGTGCTTTGTTGCTATTGAGTGTATCAGAGAAGATCAGGTGGCCTGCAAACAGTGCAGGGATGTTTTTAATTCCTTGCACTCTCTGATAGGGCAAGAGGGTCTTTTAAAAATTGGTTTTAAGTTGTGTTTGCTGTTAAGGCTACAAAATAAGGATGCAAATACTCCTTCAGCTGATGACATTTGGAGATGAGTGTTTTTTTTCCCAGATACTACCCTGAGGGTGTGCTGCTGTGTGTTTCGATTTGTTATGCTAAGTAGTTGCAAAATATCCCTGTGCTGGGCAAAGGTCTGGTTGAATTTCCCTGCACAGTGGTGAGCTTTCCTCTCCTTCCTTCCCTGCCATCCTCCCTCTCCCCTTCTCCCTTTTTACTGTTGTCCAAGCAAAGCACATTAAAGCAGGCAAGTCAGCAGCTGTGAAACCCAGGGGCTCTGCCTGCCTTCCTGGGAAGGGCTGGAGAGCAACAGTTGGGATTCTTGTTCGTCCCAGCCGTGTCAGGTTGAAAAAGGAGGTTGGAAGATGGAGTTGGCGTGGCCTTGGCATGACATCCTGCCTCTTCTGTATTCAGAATGTGTCTCTGTGATTCATATCGGGAGTGCTGGAAATGTTTTATGTGTCTTGGGTTGGAAAAGCAGAGTAGAAGAAGGAAAAAAGCGGAGTTTAGGATTGCTTCAGTGCCATGCGAGCGAAGCAGAGCTGTCGCAGTGTGTTGTGGCTGCAGCCACAGATGCCCTCCAGGATGAGGGCCCTTCAGGGGACAGGGGCTCAGGGTCCCTGCTGCTCCTTCTCCCCTGTCACCTCCCGGGCAGCTGGAGAAGGGACTGGATCTGCTTGTGCCCCATCTCCTGTGAGCATCCGACGTGGAGTCTGTTATGCTGATGGAAAACTGCCTTTTGACCTGTGAAAATGTTCTGAAAATGTGGCAACCCCCTTGGTTTGCAGGTAGCAGCATCCCCGCTGGAGCCCTGGGTGGTTCTGGTGGCCGTGCTCTCCTCTGAGAGCTGTGATGGTGACTTTGACGAGCCTGGCCCTGAGCTAGGGGAGAACTGAGCTCCTCAGTTTATGTGAAATAACCAGCTGTGCAGAAGAGGGGCTCCCTCGTCTTGAATGAGGGGAAGCTGCAACGGCCGGATGTGTCACGGTGATGGCAGTGGGGAAGCCACATCTCACTCTGGTCCTTCGTTTCCACCACTATGTATTATTTACTGGTCGCATCACGGCAGCAACCTGAGGCCACGGTGATGGGTTTCCTGCTGTGTTGGGCAGGACCCTTTGGGGGCCCGGATCAGGGCTGTGAGGAGGAAGAGGGTGACTGTGACACCAGGTGATCCGGGTTCCCCAGGACATGCCGGGACCGCCCGGGCTTGGGTTTCTGCAGCTCTGCCCCGGGGCGTGAGCCAGGGTGGCCGCGATCCTTCCTGCCCGGTGCTAGGATCTACAGAGCGTCATTTTATTTTATTATTTTTGCTGCCAATTGCGTGTTGTTTCTGTTCTATTGCCATGCCTCCCTCTGGCGGCTAATTTGCCAGATTAACCATCTGTTTTAGCTGTTTTTCTCGCCGCATGCAGCACTGCTCTGCTCTGGAGGCTGACGTGGGGGCCCGGGGTGACAAGCGTGGGCATTGGGGACAGCGTGGTGGCTGCTGCGTGTTCGTGCTGCCAGGCTGTGGGAACAGCCTCACCGAGCAGCTGGGAAAACCCATTCCCGGGATTAACCGCGGAAGAACTGGGAGGCAGCTTTGAACTTCTGCCTTGCTGCTGCCGAGATGTCACCAAGTGCCCTCGCACGGGGGACGTCACCAGCCTTCATAGGTGTCAACTCAGCCAGGTGCCTCCGTCAGCTGCCACCTTGCAATATGGGTCTGGGTCTGTGTTTTTAGCTCTTTGCCTCTCCCCAAAGCTCCTCGCACCCTCTGCCACCCGGCACTTTGTGGCACTGACACTTCGTGCCTTTTTGCCCAGGAAAATACATGCAGGTCCCCTGAACCCGCAGCATCCTGACCCTGCAGAGGAACAGCTCAACTCCCAGCCCTGCTATGGAGTCATACCTCGTTCCTACGGAGGCCTCCGTCATTCCCTATATCTGCATTTGAGTACCTTACAATAATGAATAACAAGTTCTCCCTTTCTCAGTGTAACAGAAAGAAAAGACAGTGTCTTTCTGCTCCCTGGATATTATCTTTTGCAACTTGGTGCTGAGTTTATTTAATCAAATTCTAGCATTTAAGCTGTAAACAAAGTTGACAGGTTACATTTAAAACCAGCTGCTGTTCAGAAGTGCTGCGGGGATCGTGCTGGGGAGCTGCAGGGCAGGAGAGCCGTCCCGCCAGCTCCGGCACCCAGAGACAAGAGCAGTGGGTCCCGCTGAGGGTCGAGGAGGGGCAGGTGACATAAGGGGACACGACGAAAGAGGACTGACCCCAGAGAGCTGTGGAGACATTGAGGGGGCAAAGCGAGTGTGGGGAGAGCCGAGAAAGGAGTGGGGTGGGATAGAGCAGTTGGAGGCTGCGGCAGAGAGATGGGGTGACCTTGCTGTGGCTGGGGACACGCATGTCTCCCCCCGGGGACGCAGCGCCCAGCAAGGTGGTTTCACTGTGGCACCTTCCGAAGCGAGCGGAGCCCCCACGGCAGGGAGGGCAGGAGGTGTTGGGGTAGGCGCTCGAGGTGATGCCCTGCTAGGAGACCTCCTGAAAGGGCTTTGACGCCGTCAAAATACGGTGGCAAAGAAACGCGGCCGCCTGCATGGCACTTGCTGTGATTTGTTGTGGCTGGGGAAAAAAATAAATCAAACCCGCAGAACAGGGAAACGTATTACAGTAATTAACTGTGGAGCGAAGAAAGAGAGGGACGCCCTGGACACTGAGGAAATTAAATGGAAAGTGGTATTGAGCTTATGTGGGATGGAGTTGCAAAGAGCTCAGGCTGCAGGGTGGAAATTAATTATTGGATTTTGGCTAACGCTGATCTTGCATAACAGGCCTGTTTTAGGCTCCCAAAACATCTCCAGCCCAACTCCTTGTTTCCCTGTTAAAAAGGGGCAGGAAATGACCCACCCAGCAACACCTACACCAGCCCTGCGAGCCTGGCTTGCTGAATCTGCTGATGTTTTCATTTGGGGATATTTTTATTTCACAATAATATTGCAGCTGAATGAGGCCGAACCCAACCCGTCCGCCTCTATCCTGCTCCTCCGCAGACCCCCGGCATGCGCCGGTGCGTCCAGGAGGTGTCCTGGGCCTTCCAGGCGGGGAGAGTTGCCAGTGCCCTTCTCCGGCAGCCAGGAACAGCGGTCGTTTTGGCCAGCGCCGCCCCCTTCTTGGCTTCTGTGATCCCGCTGGGCCTGTGTGTCCTCAGGCCAGGACGTGGCTGTGGGAAGCGTGGGACGTGGTTGGCAGGGGTTGACGCTGCGGCTGTTCACATGCGAGGGGTGTTCATAATCCAGCTGCTCACACTGCCCTGTGAGGGTGTTATCCCTTGTCAGGTGTTTTGTTGGTATCCCAGGCTGTAGAGCGGGAGCGCAAGGCGCCTGTCAGGCACAAAGCAGCCCTTGATTCATTGATGGTTCTGCCAGCAGCTTGACAGTTGTTCCTTCCTTCTCCCCTCTTCCCCTCCCTTGCACAGAGCATCGCCAAGATTTTTCTATATATGTTGACCTTTATTTGAAATGAAAGCAAAAGAAAATTATAGAAAGCCCCAGTGAGAGAGCCAGGAGTCAGTCTCTGCAAGGCTCGTAAAAGGGCATTGGTCTGGTCAAAATGTTTTCATCAAAATTTGTTCTCTAAGAGAAATGGCTTGTCAGGGGAAGTAAAACGTTGCAGAGTTTCTGCTGTTTCATAGCTTTTTAAAATATGTTTTAAGAAAAAGGTACAAGTTTGTGGCTCATTCTATTATTTGGTGTTGATAATCTGTAAAAATATCAAACATTCAAGACTTTGTTTTTGTCACAGAATATCTCCTTCCCAGTTTTTTAATAATTTCTTATCAGTACACAGAGGAGAATACATCTCTGAGGATGACCTAGCAGAAGCAGCAGGAAAACAAAAAAGCAGATGTTCCTTCATAGGAAACGCTGATGAAAAGCTTAACAAAATGAGAGGAAGTGATGCTCTGTCTGTGCAGTGTGCGGGCGCTCCAGTCCTACCTATGGTACCTTATCCTCAAAAGATGATGAGGTTGGGAGTAAAACTACAGCCGCCCTGAAGCTCTGCAAGAACTTAAAGTGGAAATAATAATCATTTCTTGATGCAATTATTTTTTTTCATAAAAACAGCGTTTAGCTGAAAATCTATTCCTTCCAGAAAGAAAACAATCATGACTAAAAATCTTTGAATAACCCTATTACAAAATTACCTTGGGCATAATGCAGTTAGTGGTGGAAGATTCCATCCGTGGTGCTGTTCTTCTAGAAGCTTGTTGTGTTTTTTAATCAGGAGAAGGTTCAAAATAAACTGGTAGCAGGAAACATTCCCTTAAAATTGTCCCCTCATTGGAGGGCAGGTTTGCGGCTAGATTGGAGAGCGGGGCTTAGCTGTGACACGGGGCACGCTGCGGAGTCAGGAGCTCCTTTTACCTGGTGCTTTGGCTTTTTAAAATAGATGCAGTATTTGCAGAGTATGTATTTTTTATCTATATATAGTGGAAGGGATGTTTTGGGACCATTCAGTTCATGGCTTTCCAGATTTCAGCCCCTTTTGCAGTGTGCCCCCCTTGTTGGAGTGGTCTGAGAAACCCTGTTGTAGTCGTCGTATTCTGCTGGTCAAAGCAGTGGAAAAGAACAAACTTAGGGCAGTTTGCTGGACATGATGGTCAGAGGCCCTTGGGTTTGTGTCCATGTGTAATTGTCAGGAGCTGAACTATCACCTTCTGCACTGCACTTGCTCCGTGTCGCAGATCCCGTGTGTTGCTTGGCCCCTGCAACCTCTCATGGCCCTTTCCCAGGAAGAAATTCAACTGCTAGGACAGGATGTCTGCTTAGGAAGGGGATGTCTTCTGTAGGATGCCCAAATGGTCAGCAGCTGGGGCAGTTCCCTCATGTAACCTTGCTCTGGGTACAGCAAACGCTTAACGGACCTCGAATAAACTGGTGGAAGCAGCGGCCAGATTGTGAACATAGAGCAAAACCTGTCATCGACGCACAGGGGTGCTCAGAATACGCTCTGGTTTTGCCGATGCAGGTGACGGGCGTTAAGAGGATCTGCCTTGGCAGCCCCGTGGCAGTTTGCAGCTTAGATCACTGCTTTCTGCTCAAAGGGCTCCGTGGGCGAGCGCAGCGGGTGCCGGTGCGCGCGGAGCTCGCGGTGCCGCTCACGAGGGAGAGCCGGGGGACCTTCCCGAGCGCCCCGCTGCCCTCATCTGCGCTGGGCCGTTGCCACCGGGCTGTGGAGCAGGGTGGGAGGTTCGCCAGGCTCCGATATTCCCAGTGGGCAGTTGGTGTCGGGCGTCTCCGGTGCAGGCTCCCAGCTGCGGCGCTTGAGCGTTCGGGATAGAGCCGCAGGGCTTCCCTGCGCTGCTTCCTTTCCTCATGCTGTTTTGGCCGTTTGCAGTGAAAGATGGATGAGCTTCCCACAGGCATACGGAAGTGGCTGAAAGATGCGACAGTCGCCTCCGTTTCTCACTTTATATTTTTGACATTGGAAAGGAAGATGAAGAATGTCGGGCGCCTTCGTTTAAATTAGCAGGACTTCTGCCTGGTGCGGTTGGTAATTAGCATGTCTGATGGAAAGGGCATGGTGACCTGGAATATGAACTGTAAAGCAAATGAGTTCTCTCTTGCAGGGGTTACGCCCCGAGCTGGGGACACGAGCGCTTGGGCCACCTCCCGCGCTGGAGCTTTCCTCCCGAGCTTTCCTGACGAGCTGTGACACAGGGCCGTGGCGCGTGGCCGCGCTTCTCCGTCTGCCCGGTGGTTATTTGTGCTGAACGCCCAGGCCGGCTTTGGTGTGTGGAGCTCGATGCTTGATTGAAATTCGGGGCGGGGGAAAGAGCAGCAGCAGCTCAAAGAAAATAAAGTTCCAAGGCAGGCTGTGATTCCTCTTCCTTTCTTTCATCATCTTCTGCAGTCCATAGGGAGTCTTTACTTCAGATTGCATGAACTTGCCTTTTCTGTTTGGTGTTTGTATTTCTTGGTTTGTGTTTGTTTTTGTGCTAGTTCTTTTTCTGACTGTTGCAGTTCTCGTAGTGTAATCTCTGTTCATGGTTGGTCTCTTTTATGGCTGCTCCTGTCTGTTAGTGCAGCTCCTGAAGTCAAGGTGCCAAGACTCAGTAATGAGCTTAATTAATCCCACGTGCCTCCTGTGGGCACCGTGCTGTGTGGTCTCTCATAAATGCCAATATTTCGTGTTTGGAGGGAGAAGTGGGCACCAACGAACACAGACATGGTTACAAGAGCATGAGGCTGGAGGAGATCTTGGGGCCTCACGTAGCCGTCAACGCTGTGAGGGGCGAGTGCCTTCTCCTCCCCCGTGTCCCTGGATGAGGTTTACCTGACTCAGAGCAGGAAGGGGTTGAATTTCTCTTGTCCTTGCCTACATCTCTGCATTTAATCCAGCACGAGCAGCGGTGCCGGTCTGTCCGTGCCTGCCGCATGGTCAAACCCTCATGTTGCCTTCCTGCCCGTGAAGCCTGCAGGTGCCTGCTGCACCAGGGGTGTTTGGGAGTCCTAATTTCCAGTCTGATCACGTCAAAAGCCATCACCTGCTTTTTCTGATTCTTTATGCGGGTTGTCTTATCTCCCTTCAATATCCGTGTCTGAAGCCGGCTCCGGTCCGCGTGTGTGCGAGCGCATGCACAGGAGCTGAGGGGCTCCTGGTGGCTGCAGAGAGAAGCGAGGTGGGAACAAATGCTCATTTCTTAGCACTGCTATTTGACTGAATGAAGATAACGCCACTGGGCGTGTTGGCACGTGTCATGGAGGGAGCGTAAAAATGCAAAAGAAAATTACAGTGAAAAAGACTTTAAATCCTCTTTAAACTTTACGGAGTCGATTGACTTTGTGTTGGCAGTGCCTGGATTCTCCCTTTCCTCCCATGTCCTTCTGCAGAAGATGCGGCCTTGAAGGTGAGCGTGTCATTAGCCGAACACCTCCACCTTTCCAGGCATAATCGCACATCAAATTGGGCCCTTTCTCGTGCAAATGTGAATACGATCAGGCTCCCAGCGGGGATCCTCCCGTGACGTGGTGACACAGCTAGGGCAGTAATTGCTTTCTCCTTCCCAGCCCAGGTTGTTAGATGAGTGTGCACCTTGGGTCAGTGATTGAGTCTGCGGAAGACAGAGTTGCTTTGATTCCCTCAATTATAAAGATGATTTTTTTTTGAAGCAATTATATATAATCGTTTTTAAAGGTTTCCTTGCTATTGAGAGATTTCACATTTTTTATTATATCTGCTTCTCCCCCCTTCTGTCCCCAGTGTTCTGTTTCTGTTAAATGGCAGCAATTTCCTGTCATTGAGCAGCAGGGAGTAGCGCGCCCCGAGCAGTGGAGAGGAGCTCGTGGTGCTGTCGATGGAGACGTGGGGCAGGTTGTGCTGGGAGGAAGCAGAGTTTGACTTGGCTGTTTGTGCTTTCGTATAAGAGGGAGAGAACATGGGTTATTCCATCTCCTTTGAAAACTCTTTGCATGTCCTGGAACCCAGGGAAGAACAAGCAACGTGATGGGCAAAGGGTTTATGCTTCTGAGCTGTCTTCTTTCCTCTGGAGGACTTCCATTCTTTTGTCTATAAGAGGTGGTAAATGTAATAAGTTCCATAATATTGCCCCCTTTTGAGCTTGGTCATGAAGAACAGCATCCTTCCATCCACGAGTTTTCTCTGCTTTCAGCTACTGAAGGAAGGTGATCCCTGAATCAGACCCCAGTATTATGGCCCATTGGCTGTTTTTTGGGGTGGGGAGAAGGCTCTGCACAGATGGTATCCAAAACGCTGCGTGTAGCAAGTTCCAATCAAAAAGTGAAGCTACCCAAAGCAAGTGAAGGCAAAATGGGAGCTGAAGCAGTGCTAGAAGAAGTGATCCGGGCTGGAAGGACACAAGGCAGGATGTGGTCAGCTCAGCCCTCCTGTCACTAGCCTCAGGAACAGCTGAACCATCTCATGTGGAACCTTACCCTTCCCCCTAAGCATATGTGTATATCTATTTATACACACACATACACATAGGTATGCGTGTGTGCTCAGCCTGAGGCAAACATGTGACACGACAAATGTCATGCTTAATGTCAGACATAAGTGACAAAAGTGACACAGACTTACTATGGAAAAGAGAGTGCTCCCGACACGGCTTAGGGAGTCCAGTGAGTGGAGAAAAACGTCCCTAGAGCTGCACAGAGGTGTTGAACAGGCTGCGTGTTGAACCCTGCTGAGCATCGTCTCCAGGTGAGGGGCTTGAGCTGCTGCTGGTGTTAGTGCCTGTGGCTGGATCTCACCTGGTGTAAAGCAGCTTAGCTTGGTGGGTTCGGTGTGGTCCCAGTGATTCCCTTAGCTCAGGTTAAAGCCCCTGTTAACGCGGTCAATGGGTGGCACCCAGTTTGCTTTCTGCAAGGTGGCCGTGGCGCCTTGGCGCACGTTCTGCTCCCTTGCGCCTCCTGCGCATCTCTGCTGTGATCCTGATCCTCAGGGCTGCCAGCTCGAAACGTGTTTCTGGAGCATTAAGAACTCAAGAGACAGATTAAAAATGAAGGATTTAAGCAAAAAATACATCTTGCTTTTAGTTACCACTAAGTTTGACGTTTGAAACTTCTGCATGCAGTCGGGTCATATTTTCAAGATTTTCTGTCACTCACTTTGCAAAGCTAGTATCTTGTATTCACATTAATTTGGGACCAAGGAGAAAAATATTAATATAGTGAGACTTCAGATAAGATTAGATTGACAATACCGAGCTGCTAACTCTGTCCTGGGCTAAGTCACTGTGATTTGGATTTGCTGAAACCTAGAAAATGGTCATATCATCTTCTAAGCAAAGGCAGTAGCCACTTCCTGCTTTATTCATTGCTATTTGATATGAACCATGATAATGTCCATTATGAAGTCCTTTTTAATTAACTGAACAAAACCTCTCTGCTCTTCCCCAGTCAGCTTTTGATGGCTCCTTCTGCATTGTGGCAGTTGGGTTTCTACGTGCTCTTCAAGCATAAAGTGATACATAGAAGCTCCAGTAAGGGCAGAAGTGTGCACGCCGTCAGGTAGGAGGGTTGTGTGATTAAAAAATGGCCAGTCATGCTTGCCACTGGCTACTCAGTAGATTTTTAGCTATTAATAGGCAGTAAGTCCAGTGTTGGTTAGGGTCCTTCAGGTAGCAGGTAGTCCAAACGCAGTAATTTTGGGGAACAGGAATGAGGGTGCTTGAATTAGCAGGCAGATGCTGTCTGCTCATCCCTGCCTGCTGCCGAGTCCTCCTTGGAGGCAGATGCAGTAGAGGAGCTGCTAAAATACGGCAGTGAGAGCCAGGTCTAGCTCTGACGTTCGAGGCTTTTGGTGCAGGGTCTGTGCAGCAGTCGCCGCGCGCAGACCGGGGCTCCTTGCGGAGGACTTGGCATAGGAAGGTGCCGAGAGGCTCTGACTTGGCCGGGAGGCAGCTCGGAATGGGCTCGTGGTGCTGCTCGCGCCCTGGGCACCCGGCTCCCCTGTACTAACCCCAGGAGATGATGGGCAAAAGCAGGGGCTGAACCCAGGTCCTGCTGCTCAGGGCATGCAGGGCGCGCGGGCTGGCCACGTCACTGCTGGGCTACTGAACCAGGGAGGGAAAATCAGTCCCTGCCAAAGGGCAAGGGGCTGATCCGGCCTAGGCAGAGAGATGTAGGCAGCAAGGAACTTGTTTCTCCCCCGTCCCTATTAAATATTCACAGTACATAAATAATACATAGCATGTAAGCTGATAACTAAATAAATAATGGCTGGAGTTGAGCTCGAGTGGGCGCGTGGCTTGTTCCGCTCCGCGTGTCCCTGTGGGATCGCGGGAGCGGAATGCGCGGGATGTGGAATGTGCAGGAGGCAGCCACGTGAGGAGGGCCAGCGCCAGCGCCACCGCTCCCCACCCTGGCACCTGCATCGGGGATTCCTTGGTCATTTTAAGACTGTGGGACTTATTTCCCCATGGCTCCTTATGGAAAATTGGAGCTAAAGATGAAGTTTTAGAAATAACCCCAACTTAACCAGGCAGGATAATTTACAGCTAATTATAATTCTGCACTGTTTGAGCCCTCCTTTGAGTTTCTGATGATGTTTAGCCCCACTTATTCTCTTTCTGAAACACTTTGGACAATCCTTAAAGCATTAAGTGGGTCCCACTCTTGAGAAATGTGCTAGAAATGAGATTTTAAAAACCCGATGCACCGAGCAAGGAAAGGCAATCCCTGGGCCTCAGGTGGACGAGTTGAGTTCTCTTTAGACGAGTGTGCGATTTCAGAGCTGCGTGTACAGCAGGGTGTTACCAAAATAATGTTTCCGAGAGCCTGACAATACTTGTCTGAAACAACAAGTTTCTCATTAGCAGGTACCAGAAAAAGAATAAATGGGATCTTTAGCCTCACTGAAGAAGATGCTTGCTTAAAATTTTCCCTTCCCTGAGCAGGAGAGGAAAAGCAGTGGGTAAGGGCATGAGCAGAGCAGCCTGTGACAGGCAGAGGTTCAAACGAGCCCAAGGGACACTAAAGTGCTTGTTAATCTTATTTTCTTTATTAATGGGAGCAAATTGCAGGCAAGGAGTGTGTTTGGACTCTATGGACCCTCCAAGATTTGCCTGAGCAATATGTTGGAGTAGAGACCTGGGCACAAAAAGGAGGCTGCACTTTGCAGTCGCAGTTGGGTCCCTGGGAGGGTTTCTGTGCAAGGGAGAAGGGGGAGTCAGGGACATGGGAGGGGACACGAGGGCCTCGATCACTGTGTCCAAAGTCATGAAGAGAAGGAGCAAGGTGCACTGCTACTCCCAAGCCTTGCAGCAAAGGATGTTGGAAGCAAGTTGTTTTATTTTACTTTATTTTTTTGCTAAGTTTAATGCAGCTATTAGTGCGACGAGTGGGGACAGGCAGAAGGAGGAGAGAGAGGAGGACAATGAAGATGGAAATCTGGGTGCCAGAGCGGATCCTTCTCTCCTGACGTGCGTGGGGGCCCGGTGGCATGAGCTGCCTTTGCCAGTGCTTCCAGTCAGGGTAAGAAAAACCCAGCGACTACGTCCTTGTTGGCCAGGGTTGTGGCTCTGATTTGCAGAGGGGGCTCGGGGTGAAGGTTCAGGGTAATAAGGAAATTCCCTGCACTCCCCCTGCTCCGTTTGCAGAGAGAACTCCTGCCCTTGCAGCAGGGGCCTCTTGAAAACTTCTGGCCTCTGCCCGTGGTTGCCCAGGGGAAAAATAAGTGGCAACCGGAGGTCTTGAACGTGCCTGGCAGTCTGAGGCGTGCTGTGCACCAGCATAGGGAGGGTTTCCGGGGTGGCCGCAGGGTTAGTAGTGTTAGGAAAGCATCATCTGCTATGATAAGGGACGTGTTCTCCCTTGCCCTATGGCAGCTGACTGGAGAAAACATATACATATGTATATATATTTTCCTCTCACCTATACAGAATTAGTCCAGGGGCAGCAATCTGGGTTTAAGCCAGCCTGACTAGGATCAGGATCAACACCTTTTTTTTCCGGGCTGTTAGTATATTTGCAAGCTCTTGGGCAAACCCCTGTCGGGATGACTCCGTTGAGTTCGTCAGGGCTTGGATCAAGGTGTCCGTTGGGGTATTTTTCATCCAGTTCATTAAGCAGCAAGCAGTTGGATCAGGTAGGAAACAGAAAGCGTGTAACCCTTGCTGAGAATGCAATATCCTTCCCCAGTTGGCTGCGCTTGCAAGCGAGCGGGGACTCGCATCCTGAGCGTCCCTTTGCCCTCTCTGCGGAGCCCCGGGAGCCGCGGCTGGATTGATCCGCGCTCGCGGCTCCTGCAGCTTGTTGGGCTGGCACCGGGCAGGGGGAATTCTGATGGAGCAACAGGCAAGGGATGAGCGGGGAGAGAGGGAGAGAGAGAAAACACATCCATCCCTGCGGAAATCCTTTTGGTGCCCCGTTGCTTGGGGATTTGTGGGTGGAAAGGAGAGCAGCTGGAATGGCTTCTGTGGAGCAGCAGCTCTGCTGTCCCTCGGGGACCATAAAGGAGCAGTTCTGGAGCTTGTGTTCCTCGGGGACTATAAAGGAGCAGTTCTGGAGCTTGTGTCCCTTGGGGACCATAACGGAACAGTTATGGAGCTAGAAACACAGACGAGGTCCTCTGTTCGAGTCAGCGCTGCTCATGAGGAGCCTCGGTTTTACTCGGGAGATGTTGGCAGTGGATTTGGCAGGGGCTAAATGTGTCTGTGCTTGCAGGGAACTGTAGCAAGTGTGCTGAAAAAGTGGGCGCTGCACGTGCCAGAGGGGTGGCAAATCTCTGAGCCCTTCAGCATTAAAATGTATGGCTGGGTGTGTGACGGGGGGGAAGGAGAAGGGCAGGGGTGCAGGAGGGAGACTAATTCCTTAGAAATGTGGAAAGAAGGATCACAGCCCCAGTGTGTGATGCGGTGGGACAGGGATTAGCGCTGTGTGGCAGAGATTAGAGTCGTCCTAGGCAGGCTGCCATTAGGAGGGAAGCAGGGAGGTGGGAAGGCCAGGGTGGGAGAGCTGTGATATGGAAGGTTCCTGTGGGTGGAACGCAGGAACTGTTGGACAACAGCAAACTGGGTTTGGATGGTGTGGCCAACGGGTGCGTTGGTGGCAGAGGTACAAGGACTGAAGAGGTCCAGGGAGGCACGAGGACTTCTAGGAAAGCAGCTCTGATACAGCAGAAATGGCAAGGCACCAAGTCAGGACAGCAGAGGAGGGAGGTCGCAGAAGGGGCCTTTCTCAGGAGCCATGGGTAAGGTCAGCCTTTGGCACTGCACCAGCTGGAGAAGGGCTGCCAAGGGGGAGTAACCAGGATAGCAGAGAGTACTGGAATATCAGCATGGCAGAGGCAGGATTTCATAGATTTCATAGCTTGGTTTGCAGTGATTTTGGCCTGTTGTGGTCACTGCCCATGAAAGCCAGGCAGGTAGCAACTGGGATGCCAGCTGTGTTGGAGAGCAGTAGAGTCTCCTCCTTTCTCCTTGCTCCACTCCAGCCTTGCTACGTGGCCACCCTAAGGCTCAGGGGACTGAGAGGTGAGAGTTGTAAAGCAGGTCCCTGCACCGTGGAGCGTGCTGTGCATCCTGGCAGCCTGCTGGGATTTCAGACTGTGCAGGTACGTTGGAGCTGTGCTCTGGTGGAGGGTGGCCCGCCACGAATCCTGGGGCCACGAGGACCGAGTTTGGTGCTGCTCTACGCCCTGGAGGCCAGAGATGAGCCAGGAGAGCTGCTGGGGCCCGTGGGGCTGGGTTGCTCTGGCATTTTCGTTATTAACCAGGAATTAACCAGGCTGCAGGAACAGCAGCAGGACCTGAGGCTGGGTGTCGCTCCAGGCTTTGGGCTCTTCCTAGAGTCTTTTTGGCTCTCTGAAGATGTGCGAGTCTTACTAGGTCAAGACTTTGCTATACAGCTCTTAATATCTGGGTGACTTACCAGCCTGCTCCAGAGTTAGGGGAGCTGTAGAAAATCAACATCTTATTCTGCAGGAACCAGCCCAATAGCTGAGATGTTGGAGCCTCTCTGCTTTTGGGACAGGTTTCCCTGTTTGTCACTTCTTCTTGTCAGATCCAAGGGGAGTGTGAGCCCTGCTGTGATGAGACTGCAAGTCCTTTCTCATTTGTTCCTGCTCCTTTACATAGTGACGATGCCCAGAAATTTCAAACAAACGAAGTCACCCTTGCGCCCTGTGCTACATAAAGATAAGGAATCTTCTTTGCTGCAAGGATTTTGTTCTGTTGTGTCTGGAAAAGAAAAACCAGATACGAAACAGTCCCCAAAACAGAGAGGTGGCTGTGCTTGTCAGCGCATGCTCTTGTGACTGTTCACATCGGCGTGTTGCATAGGGAAGACACCAGAGCTTGACCTGGTGGCGTTGGGACCTGGCTGAAGGGTTTTGCAGGGGGTGTTCAGTATGGGCTGTAGCACAGAGGAGACCATCCATTTAATGTCTAAAGCTGATGCCCCAGTTGTGTTGCGTGGAGAGTGTCTGCGTTGTGCACTCGTATTTAAAATCCAACCGTAAAACTCTATGTGAAGTGGCTGTTGCGCGTTTCCTGCTCCAGAAGCAGACTCTGAAAGCCCACGAGAAACATTCACTTACAATTACGCCTGATTTAAAGGGAAAAGATCTGTGGCTTTGTAGCCTTAATAATTTGCTCAAACAGCTGTAGATTAATGAAAGTGTTGCTCAAGGCATGTTTCCCGAAATAGCGCGGAGCTCGGCGCTCCGAAGTCGCCTTGGCTTAGGAAGTGGTTGCGTTTCCCGTGCTGGCAGCGCGCGGGGAGCGGATGCAGCAGAGCACCGTGCGCTCACACCACATCCCGCCCGGTCACGGAGCCGGGAGGGCTCCAGGGCTGCGTGTTCCTGACGCTAGAATTCCTGAGGAAGCTCCCAGTTTTGACGGGCTGCAGGGGGAACGTGTCCCTGCGAGCCGCAGCCCTGGCGGGGGACCAATGGGATCGTCCTGTTCTCGCCACTGGGACAGCGGCTGTAATTCTGGTCCTTGAAACCCTGACATGAAAAAGAAATCTTAGTAAGCTTTTGGCTTTGGAGTATCGTGCGCTGTTGAGTTCCACAGAGAGGTTCTGTGTTGTGTTCACTGGGAAAGTGCCTTTTTCCGTGTTTTTTTCATCCCCTACCTTTTCATTTAATGGAGGAGTGAATGACTGTGGGCGAGAGGGGATTTGGTGCTTTGTGGCTGCAGTCAGCAGCCCTGGTCCCGGCGGATCCCAGCGCCTGGCCGGTAGCTCCTCTCTGCCCCGTGTCCCAGGGCATCCCGGGAGCTTCGGGAGCAGCGCGGGGCCCTCCCACGCGATGCAGGAGCGTCTGCTCCCCCGGAACGCCGCGATTCCCAAGGAGCGCCCGCGGTGAGGCCGCCCGAGCTCACAGGAGCCCTGCCACTGTCGGAGCCCTCGGCGGAGAGCTAAGGGCTCCTGCTTCCCTCCAGACACATCCGCGGTGCCGTTCAGAGCAAGAAACCTGCTCGTCTCCCCCAGAGCTGCCGCCCGGCCAGCACGTGCACTTTTCTTCCTCGGCTCTCGCTTGATTAGGATTTTTCCATTGATGTCTGGCTTGATTTATCTGTTTCAAACATGACTGCGAAGAAAGCACCGCTCATTGAGCTGATCCAATTTGACCTGACAGGGACAAAATGACTAGAACTGGATGGAAATTCTCTTTTCCGACAGAAAATGGCAGTGGAAAATGGGGCAAAATATGGCTTGGTTGGTATTTTTCACAGAAATTTTCCAACTTTTTTTCTCTTTCATGGGCCTGAGGCCAAGTTAATTTTTTGCAGAGAAATGCAACCTTTTATTCATGGATAATAGATATTAAAATAATATAAATATGATAATATGTGTAAAATATATGTATTATATAAATGACTCTGCATAAAATCTGCTTTGTTTAGAGAAAAAACAAATCTCAGAAATTGATGTTGCTGCAGAATTTTTGACCAGCTGCGGAAAGGCCAAACTTTGTGAGATACTCGTGTGCATAAGCACGGCCGGGCCGCCGCGGAGCAGCCGCCTTCGTTCACCCGCTCGAGTCACCACGGATGAACATAACAATCGGCTCCGCTGCGGAAAACCTCTGGTCCCAAAGTCAAGTCTTCAGCATGGCCAAGAGGTTTTGGCCTCTCTCAGACCGCGCTGATCCCTTCCTGCTCTTGGAAAATGCCCTTGTTGTCCCTAGGAAGCCCAAGGGGACGGCATGCGGCTCGGCAGCGAGTCTGCGCAGGGCCAGCTGCTTTGCATCCGTTTCATTGAAATCACCTTCTGCCTTGGAATAAGGAGACGGTGAGACTTTCGTGGGCCTGGGAGTGTAGCTGGTAATTTAAAATGAAAATCTTGAGGAGAACTAATGGGGGAATATTGCCAGGAACAAAGCAGGATGCAGGGAAGGGGGCTCAGGAGAGGATGAGTGCGGGGTGGGAGCGAAGGGTCCGTCAGAGCCTCTGGCGAGTGAAAAACGGGTCTGTGAACCTGCTCTCACATCTCCATCTCTTTCAGAAGACAAAGCTGCTGTGAAAGGTTTTTGCCTGATCTACATTTTTCTAATTCTTGGTTCTTGCCTTTGTATCTTTTTAATACGTATGATGTTCGGAATCTCGGATTCAAGCTCTCTTGTGAAAAAATTGGCATTAGGGTTACCCAAAATGAACACCTTTTTCAAAAATATTTTAAAAAGGTAGTTGGATCCTCATCCGATCAAAACAGTGGCTTCAGTTTTTCTTTTGAGAAATTGTCAAGAAAATTAATGTGAGGATATTTTCAGAAAAATAAGTGGGTTTTTTGTGTGTTTTTTTTTTTTTTTTTCCCCCACCTTCAAATGCCGGGTATTTCTGTGCTCCTCCCTGCGAGCAGACCCGCCTGCCCGGGAGAGCCGAGGCCGCCGGTCCCCGCGGTCGCGTCGCCTTGGAGGGCGTCGTGCCCGTTGCTGCCTGCCCTGATTCGGCGCCAGGCTGCGGCGCTGCCCTTTGCGCGTGTTTCTGCCCATGAATTCGTCTCTGCCTCTCTGTTCCTTTTGCCCTCCCCCTTTTTAATGGTTCTGCGATTAAGGCAGGCTCAGAGGCGAGGTCCTTCCCTGGCTCTCCTACTGACATCCCCCAGGTGCAGTTTGGGTCTGGGATGAGCTTGGTAGAAGTCTCCTGTGTCCCCGCTGGCTCCGTGCTCATGGCAGGAGGGAAGGGTAGGAACGAGCAAGGGAGACTTTGGTGTCGCATTTGTTCGCATGGCAGCATCTCACCTCTCTCTCAAACCTCTGATTTGTGAGAATCATGCAGGACCTGATTCTCACAAATGCTGAGCTGCCCCCGTGTCAGGGCTGCTCTGGTGCTTGGTGGCTCTCCAGGCAGCTCCACATCTTTGGGTTAGTTCTTGCTTTACCCCAGCGTGCTGCACAGGTGGCTCTGAAGAGGTCCCTGCACCCCTGTGTCCTCCTCGTGTGTGCAGCAGAGACAAGTTGCCCCTGCTGAGGGCTGCAGCTAGTGACACAAACCTAATAATATGGCATCTTCTTAAAGCAAAGAGGAAAGTCCTCCAAAGTGACAAGGCTGGCAACCGCCGAAGCAGCTGGTGCGAGTTGAGGAGCTGACCGTGTCCTCGCCGGCACGCCGGTGTCGGTAGGTGAGGGATCGTTACCGAGCTAAGCCGCAGAACAGGCGCTGCCTTAATGACCAGCCCTGCCTGTGGGGTGTCGGGGAGGAACGCTGCCGGTTTGCTCCATCATTTAGGCTGCTTGGCAATAACGAAGGCCGGATGCTCATGGCTGGGCACAGCAGTCGCCTCTCAGCAGAGGACACCTCCAGCCCAGAGGACAAATTAAAGCCACAGGTAGCAATGGATCTCCTCCGAGGGGAGAAGGGAAGGGTAACGTCCCTCTGGATCCCCTGCCAAAGGAGAGATGCCTCTGGGTTTCAAGGGCAGAGCCAGTCCAGGAGACAAGGTTACATTTTTCAAGGCTGCATTTTCTTTCTTTTCCTTTTCTTTCTTTGTGCAGCTGTCGCGGGGAGGAGAGGGTGGATGACAGAGAGCTCGCGGGGCTGCAGGAGGCTGCACACGTTTGGTTTGGGGGTCTTGTTCTTAATGCAGAGAGAAATAATTGTAGGCTTCCCATTTGCCACTAGGTGACAGCCTCATTCTGTGCACCAGGGTCTTGGCTATTGGAATTAGGGAAATGACTCTTAAAGGATTCCTCTGTCTTGTCTCTCTTCCCTTTTTTTTTTTTTTTTTTTTTTTTTATTTTTTATTTTCTCCCCCACCTCTCCACATTGCTCCTGTTGATCGAGGAGCTGGTGGCACCGATGCATCCACTGAATAGAGGAGAGATGCTTGAATTTCAGCCGTATTTAGGATATGGGTAAGAAGTGAAAATGAGAAACTGCCTCCTTTTCAAGAGCATCAAAAGGATCGGTTTGTTCCGAGGAGCAGGGCAGCGCTCTTGCCCTTGGCAAGCTCCGAGTGCGGCACCGGGCTCCAGGGCTGCTCCCATCACGGTTCACAACAGGTTTCTCCCTGATGTTCCCGGGAGCGGAGGGCAGTGCTGGGGGAGCACAGGGCACCTTTGGGTGCTGCTGCGGTCCCGCTTCTGTGCTGGGGCTCCCACTCCTTTGAGCCGCCTCTGCTACTTGGCCTGTCCCCGGCCTTGGCTGTTGGGGCGCAGCCTCCTCGTTCCTCCTGGCTTTGCTTTCCCCAGCAGGGATCTGGTGAAGGGCCACGGTCCCGTTTGTGAATCCAGCTGGAGCGCTGGCGGTGCCCCGCGGCCCTTGCGCTCCCGTGCCGGTGCACGGCCCGGCGTGCTGCGCGTGTGCCATCCTTCGTTAGGGAGTCCGGAGTACATAAAACAACAGGGAGCAGCAGGGCAGGTTTCATGGTGTAAAAGCTTCCACGCTGCCGCTGCAATAGCCACAAATCTGAATGGAGGTGGTTTATGTCTGGGCTGGCTTTGGGACTCTGGAGCTGCGTCCAGCAAAGCGGAGCAGGGAGATGTCGCAGCAGATGGTAACGTCGGAGATGTCGATGCCCATCTCTGCCCTTCCCAGAGGGGCTTCTGGAGAGATGTGAGATCATCTGCGTCCCTCGGGATGCGCGATCTGGCAGTGCCTGCGGGCGACGCACAAACCTGCAGCCCTGGGTGCTCCAGCTGCCAAAGGGGTTATGGAGCCGCTCAGCTTTCCCATTCCTGCCTATTCCAGTCTCATGCTGAAAGCAGAAAATCCCAAGGTGAAGGTGCAGGGCTTGTGGCAGCAGGATATGGCTTTGCATGGATATGACCGGATTCCGGAAGGATTGCTGAATATTCACACAGCCTGAATTCAGAGAAGCAAATGCAAGGTGAAAGCAAAAAGCTCCAGGACACCTTTATCAAACGCTTCTGCTTTTGCAAGGTTGAAGGCAGCCTGTTGAGCTGCTCCTTCTGGCTCTGTCCTGGGTTGGGCAGGGTTATGCTGTTCCTTGTATATATTCTTCTCGTGTTTGGCTTACCTTTTCTGTGTCTTTGGCAAGCCGGGAAGCAAAAGGGAGCTCAATAGCAGCCGAGAGGGACGTCTCGGTGCCCAGCCACATGCTGCTATCAGGGTGATGTTAGAGAAGCTGAGATGTGAGCTCATTGTTCAGCAGGGTCTTTTTAAAGCTTGAACCACTGAACTTATCCCCTATTGAATTCTCTTTCTCCTTCTCCCTTCATTTAATCTTTTTCCATTATGAAATTTGCATATGAATTTATGGCTTGTGAAAGGTACCAGATTATAGATATCTTAATAGTGACTGTGATGAAAAATTTCTTTCAGCAGCAGACAGTGCTCTGATCTCTGGGCAGGTCACCATGTCTGTCTGTGCCCGCTGGGTCTACGTGTGAGCGGATAAGTGTAGCCAAAATTTGAATCGTTTCTGTTCCTTTCCTAATAGCTGGGATCCTGCCATTCGTTTCCATTAGCAGGGAGTGGATGTTCATGCATCTGAGACCTTGTTAAACCACACTGTAAATATGTCAAGGGGCTCTTCTAATTTCCACACCTTATACCAAGGTTTGTATTTGCATGTTGTAAATATTCAGTCTGGCTGTGAGCGGCGCTACCAGCTCTGCTTTGTTCACGTCCTAGTACGTATTTAGGTTTTATCTCTTTCCACCTATGATCTGAAGAGAGGATGCGCTTTACAAATGCTTGGGTAGCTGCTTTTAATGGGCATAATGTATAAATAATAATAATGGGAGGGGAAGGAGGAAGGATATGGAGTGGAACTCATTAATTGCTATTTATTAGTCGTTAACAAATGAGTAAAGTGCTAATTTAAGTGTATAAGCTTGACTAGCCAAGCGTTGTTTTCATATAGCTGTAAGAAAATCATCATGTTTCAAAACATGGTTAAAGCATTTTGAATTTTGCTTTATTTTATTTTCCTCTCCTTGATCTTCGCCAGAGGTTTCCAAGCCATTATGGTGCATGACGATGTACTGTAGTGATTTGCAGCTTGCATTTTCTAGGAATAAGTGGGAGATTCCTTCCCATGGTTCAAGTACTGCATTTGGTTTTCTGTGGTGGAAACTGCCTGTTCCCCAAAAAAACGCGTTTTCTTTTTGCTCGCCTGAGTGTTGGCTGCTCTCCGTGCTCGATTCCAGCTTTACACCCCCCTGTTCCCTTGTGCAGAATTCCTTCAGATTTGCTCCGAGCTGACGTTGCTCTGTGCCCAGCTCTTTCTGCAGGTCGCCCCCCTTTGCTCCACGTGCGTGTGTGGGAATGTGTGTCTCCATTTTTGGTATAAAATATCACTGTTAGAGGGCACAGTTTGTTGTTTCCTGCCTACAGAAAAGCTCGTCCTCCTGCAAGAGCTGCAAACCTCTCTGAAGAGCAGAGGTTCGTGCTACTGCAGCGCAGTCACTGCCTGGGTGCACCGCAGGTCTCCTAGAACTAGGCAAGTCCTGGATAGGGAAGGGAGCAGCAAAGCTTGTCTGCTTTGCTTTACTCAGCAGCAGCCAGTTGTCTGTTTTTGTGTTTTATTCTTATTTTTAAGCTTTTTGGCCTGTGGAATTTGTTGCTGGAGTGATGCCGCAGCCCTGACCCGCGCGTGGTGCAGATCCCCTGCCAGCGCGGCCTGGCCGGGTCTCTGAGCAGGGGCAAAGCCGCACGTAGAGGAGCATCTCGGTCTGCACTGAAGTTTGCAGCTGGACTTCACTTGTTTGTTTGTTTGTTTTAATAGTAGCTTGTTAATTATCCTAAAAAAGAAATCTGTGTTTGCTCTTCTAAAAATGGCAAATCTCTAAGTGCTTTGTGTCTGGCTAATCTCCGTTTGGCGACCCGCAAACGATAGGCAGATGCATAAATGAAATCATTTTCCCTTTTTCTTGGGAACCAGATGGCTCAGCTCAGTCTTGGTGACGCTCTCTGAGTGGAGCTTTGTGGCAGAGGTTCTAGAAAAAACTCAGGAGTTCGGGACAACTTCAAAAGGATGGAGGGACTGAAACCCCAAGGAACGCGATCCAATAGGTACGGGAGAGAAGAGATGGGAGGGAGAAAAGGGAAAATAATTCTGACGCATAATTTATTCCATGCATTTTTGTTCCTTTTCTCTCTGCAAATAGCAAACTTTTGTCAGTCAGAGCAAGTGCAGAAGTTATTAACTGAACAACTCCTTTAATTATTTGCAATTCATGTGGTGGCTGCTTGCTACATGCATCAGTTGGTGATGCCGCACTTTCCCCATTGGATGCCATAGAGGGCCAAGCAAGCGTGGATTTGGAATAGTGTGTTTGAACACAATGTTTGCAGATGGAGAGATATACGGCTGGAAACCTGTAGCTTGCAAGTATTTGAGTAGCTGAGTGTAAAACTTGCTTTTCTCTCAGTATTCACACCTGTAAAGCTCAAGCATTAGAGGAGGCGTGGAAGGAAATGCCCGTATAATGTGTCCTGGACAGCCTGGTTGCATTTGCTTCATTGGTGCTTTGAGAAAGACTTAAGTTTGGAGAAAAATGGGGAGGAAGAACAGAATAGTTCAGATGAGGGTCATGGGGAATCTGCAATGTGGAGAGTATCTCTCTGCTTGAAGGCAGGAGGGGAAGCAGAGATGAGTGAAACCTTGCAGAGGGCGAGAAGGAAGAGGAGAGCAGAGAGAAAGGGCAGAGTTTGGGAGGGCTTCGAGCTCTGTCCAGGGCCCATTCAGCCTGATGAGCAGGTGTTGCTGTCGGTCTCTTGGGCGTCCTTGGGCACATCTGTTGACTATCCCGTGCCTCATTTTCCCCAAAGGGATAACAGTGTTTATTCACCTTTGGTGATCGGCATCGCCTGCTATGAGTCTGCAAGGCACTTAGGAGAATAGTGGATACTGCAGAGCTGCTGTGGGGTGGCTGGGAGAAGGAGGGCGTATGGGACGGGCAATAGTCTGCAGGAGCTTGCTTGATCAGAGAATTATAAGTAAACAGTAGAACAGAAGGATAAAGGACTAGAAGAGGGAAATGAAAGTGTATCCTTGTTTATTCTCTAAACAAATCACTATTTTTTTCCCCAAGGGCAAAATAAGGTGCAATTAATGAAATGAAGTCTGACACATTAACAGAGAGGTGCAGAGGTTGGTGAAGCTGCAGAAACAATTGCTTTGACTGTTGCACTGGAGGGTTAGGGTAGCAGCAGAGCTGAATGATATTTTTTTCTGCCTCCTTTTCTTCTGCATCACCTACCACAAAACATTCCCCCTGCAGGCTTCGAAAACCGTGGCAAATTGTCATCTTGCCATTACTGACTTTAACAACCAGTTGGTGTTTCCATAGCCTGCGGCCATAATTGCTGACTTCCCAGGAGAAAGGAAGGAGCGTTTTGTTCGTTTGCTCCTCAATTTGTAGATAATTTTATCTCCTTGTCTCTTGGGGGCCCCACATTTGCTTCCACGTTGGGAAAAAGAGCTTGCTAAGAGCCTTGTCCTTGTCCTCTGGGCTGGAGGAAGCGGTGCTGCACTTCACAAATCGCCCCCCTTCCTTTCTCCATTAAGGGCAATCCTTGCTGCCCGTGTAAAGACGTAGCCTCTGGAGTTGTCCTTGGCCCGTGGCAGCGGGAGCGCTGGGCTCTTCAACCTCTGGGCCCGTGTCCTCCTCCCAGCTCCCTCGGCTGGCCTGGGGGCCGCCTCGGTGCACGTCCTGGCGGGGAGGACGTGTCCGTGTCCCGCTCGGTGGGTGCTGTGAGGCGCCCCCCACCATGGGCTGGGGGCTCCGTGGGATGAGCTGTGGCCGGGGCTGCCGTGTGCCTGCCCGCTGCTCCCGGGCAGCGTTGAGGCCCTGGCTTCATCCTTGCTCCTGCCTGGTGAACAGAGGAGCCTTCGAGGTGTCCTTTGCTTGGGTGGCTGCTTAGACTCATGGTTGTTAGGCTCATGTTCCAGACAGGAGCTGCGAGGAGGAGAGGTCCCCTCGGGAAGCCTTGTTCCTGGTGCCTGCCCCATCCCGTTGCATTCCTGCTGCCAGGAGCCTCGGAGCGCCGGGAGGGCCGCAGGGCTTGCTCTGCGCTGCGCTGGAGCTGCAGTTGTCAACACTCATGTGCAAGCTTGGCTGCTGCTTGGAGAGCTGCCCTGCAATGAAAACGGGGAGAGATTTGTACCTGGCTCTGGGCTGTTCAGTTTTCCCTGGATGCGGAGCGTGGGGAGATAACTAGCGCTTGATAATCCAGTCTGCCTTCCCGAGTCCGTGTTCCTCACAGCCTTCCTCCTGCCTCTCTCTCTATATCCAGGTCTTCAGCAAGAGGGTGAGGTGTTTCCTGTGTTTTCCATGGCAGCTCTGGAGCAGCTTTGTGCCTGGAGGCTCCCAGGTAGCTTTAGTGGCTCCAAGGCTCCCAGCCTAACCATATGACAGCAAATTGTATTATCCTTGTTTTGCAGGGGAGGGTGTTGAGGTGAGGAGAGGTTCAGAGGATGGCAGAGGTCGCAGCACAGAATGTGCTTCAGAAGGTACGTGGGGAATCCTGGCATAGAATTTCCTTCCTGCTTGGACATCTCTTCTGTAATGGAAGGTGGTAAAAGTTGTCTTTCTTCAGTTAAAATTACTGTCTTGTGAATTTTTGGGCGGTAAAATGATCGCAGCCTTAGAATCTGCTGACTTTGAACTTGGGAAGACTCTGAGAAAAGTGGCTCATAATGAGGGATGAGCAGGCAGCTCTGTGGCTAGGTCTGTTCAGTCGTCCTGGCTGAAATGGGCCAAAAAGAGCAGGGCTGGGGACGGTGGCGTGAGCTTGGGCAGCTCCTGCTGGGTGTTGTGCTCAGCGGCCCCGGGTCGAGCAGCCCCTTCGCAAGGTCCTGCCCAAGGCAGGTTCCTGGCTGCAGCGGCTGCGCGGTGCGTGGAGAAGTGCCATGAAGTACATGTGGGCTGAAAGAGGAAGGGCTGTTTGGGCTGCTGAGCAGGCTTGGAAGCAGGGTTTGAGATCTGACCTCAGCGTTTAAGTTCAGCCCCATCTGTGCAACCTTGATCACATCCAAAGCTCTCTTGATTTTATGTGGCCATTGGGGCTGTATGTGCCAGCAGCTCTCGGGGCACAGATACATCTGTTGAGAACTGATATAACCTGCCCTGGGGGCTGTGATATATCATGTCACGACTCAGGAGGAGGCACGATTTGCTCCTGGGCTTTGAGTTTTAACAGTGGAGTAACCTGCTCTAGACGTGAGGAGCTTTGCAACAGCTTTTCCCTTCTCTGAATGATCTGTGCTCCTTGGAGAGGGGCGGGAATGGGCTTTGCACCACTAGTCACTGTATTCCTTGCAGGAGGTGCCATATGGGAACTCTATTCCGGTATTTTATTGAGATCAGCCAGGAGGATTTGGTCGTTTGGGTTCAATGTTACCGATTCTTCGTGTGTGCTATTGAGCCCGCAGCTGTGGAAGGTGCCTCGTCGCTGGCCTCTCCTCGCAGCCCCGCGGTGCCGCGTGGCAGAGCCCTCGTCACATGGGTCCTGGGGCTGGATGAGCCCTGGCAGCCACGGAGAACAGGGCAGGGGAAAAGCGGTGGTGACGAGCACAGAAGGGTTAGGCAGGAAGGTTCTACACGCACTGCATCGTCAATTTGCATTTGTTTTCTTAGATACTCTCAGGAAGTGGAGAGAAAGGAAAAAGAGATCAACGAGAAAAACACGTTGTCTAAATTTGTCTTGAACTTCAAAGGAAGATCTAACTGGTGTTTGAGGCAAAATTACAGGCCTTGTTATCCAAGCCCATCAGTGTCGTGGAGCTAGTGTATTGGAGCTGTGAAGAGTAGGTTCTCTTCTGTTACATATATCATTAATGCCAAAGCCTGTGTGGTTCTGATTTCTTAAACATAATGTTTGGCAATGATGCATGAAGCAGAAAAAGCTCTTTGATTTCCTCCCTGCCCCCTGCCTTCATACCAGCCTTTGCTTTCTGCATGCTGTCAGCCTAGGAGAAATCATGCCCAAAATTAAAACGGAGCAAATAGGATGTGAGAACCATTAGGAGGGGAAAGAAATAAGAAACACGGAAGCTGTTTGATTTTGTTTTTACAGTCATACAGTGGTGATGACGTTCCAAATTAAGAAACACTAGGTCTGGTGTCTGGTCAGTGAGAGCTGGTGGGGGCATCTGCAATGATACTGGTACGGTTACTAAACTGGGACTAAACTGTTGGCTGCAGGAACAAGAAGGTCTTCTACCAGTTCATTAACTTGGTTTAATTTGCTATTATTTTACTTGATGAAGAACATCTTGGCAGCCCAAAGGAGCAACCTATTGGAATAGCACTTCCCGCTCCGTCCATCAATTGCCCTTTCGACACTGTCACCGGGCATGGGGAATGCGGTGGTAATGCCACACGAAATGTCAAGCACACAAATGCTCTATTAGTTTGTACAAGCAAAGGGCAGATTGCACAGAGCACCTCTGCTTAAAGGCTACGCCGGATGCAAGATCCACAGTGAAATAACAGCAGGGTTTTTATGTAGACCTTTACACCAAGAAAAGAATTCAGAGCTGCTGCTGCTGCATATGTCCCCTTGCAGAGCATGTTTGGTTCTGTGGCTGGATATTTGAGCTCTTGCTGTTTCAGCAGTGCGTGAAGGTTTAGGGTTGTGCTCGCCTGTTCCTAGGTTTTCCGGTGCCCACGTTGTTCCTTTTCAGCCAGGGCTCAGCTCCTTACACCAGCCTGTTTCTGGGAAGGTTCCTCAGTCCCAGGCAGCGGGCAGGCTGCGTTTGGGATGATAAAGGTCCAGTCTGGATTATTGCCTGTTGTGCTCGTGTCTTTATGGCCCAGGATGCCCAGGAGAGGTGATGCGGACATGGGCTGCCAACGCTGCACACTCCATCCGGGACATACACCTGTTTCCAAGGGGCCTTGGAAATTGAGGACAACGAGGAATGGACCGTGGCTGAATGTGGGAAAGGAAACGTTATCCCTCACTTTACAGGGATGTGTGACCCGGTGAAACCCTGTATTTTCTGATCCTCCTGTGATATAAATGGCCATCACTCTTCAGAGCTCTTTTAAAACAAATTTGGTCCCTGCAAGGGCGAAAGCACAAGACTTGGTCAACTTCAAAATGTGCTTAATGCTGATTTAAAATAAACTGAAAAGGCTCATTATTTTCTTGAGGAACAGCGGGCCTGGTTAGCTCAAGGCGCCAGTAATGAGATCCCGACTCTTTCCTCCCTGGGTTGCCAGGCTGGATTTAGTCAGCCCACATGAAAAGCGCTTCCAAATAGCAGTTCCTCTTCTCTCATTCTCACCTGAAGCTGTAATAAATCCGCGGCTGATGTACCAGTTCTGGCAATAATCACGGTGCTCCCAGCAGCCAGGGAGGCTATCAGGAAGGGGTAGGGCCCTTGCCTGCCTCTGCGCTGCAGACCGGGCTTACCTGGGAGCACCTTCGGGAATAACCGCTCGGCAAAACTCCGGAGCTGCCGGCACGATGCCACCCTCTGCGTTGCGTAGGGACCCCAGCTGCCTTTCAACTCAGAAACGACCCCCTGGGGCAGGAATAGGGTTTCTCTGCCTGCAGGCTGCTCCAGGAGTGCTAGAGAAACACTGTGACTGACAGATCCGTATTCCCTAGGTCTCCACTTGGGATTGACGTGTTTATTTGCTGTGGCGGAGCCCCGAGGAGCCCGTGTTGAACAGGAGCACGAGTGCAGTTTCTATAGGCTCTGCCGACGGTCTAATCCATCAGCCAGGCTGTGGTGCTGCTTTCCGCAGGGGTTTCTGAGGTTGTGCTTGAAACTGGTAAGGAATGCTTGGAAAAGTTGTTGTAAGGTGAATTCCCATTCAATCTCTCCCCTGTTCTAAGATGCTGGAGATCTGGAACTTGAGTATAAGGACTAAGCACACCTAAATGCTAGGACCACACAGGTCTTTCCATGTTTGGTGCGTCTAGTCACTCCGTAATTCCTTTTTACAGCAAAGGGGAGGTTAGATCCCTCTTTTCCTGGAAAATGGGCATCTATGTCATCTAAAATGGGACAGGATACATGACAAAAACTGAGCAGTGCTGAATCCCTCCGCTGGAGGGAGGTGTTTCCTGTGTAGTGTTGAGAGCATCATAGGGCTGGTTTTGGTTTCCTTAAATCTCTTTTTTTTTTTTTTTTCCTCTCTCCAAAGGCATATGCTGGGAAGCTGTGCAGCAGGAAAGCAAGCTGTAGTCTTGTCTGTCAACTGCCTTGGCAAATCCTATTTACCAGCTTTCAGCTCATGACAGATCTTGTAGTCTTCCAAGACCACCTTTATTCAGGATATTTAAGCTTCTAGGGAAAAAACTATCTGGGTTCTGGGGTTTTCTGGTGTTCCAGGGTTGGTTGTCTTACCAGATGATTTTATTTTAACCTAGAACTTTGACACTGAAGTCCATATATAATATTTTATTTCAAGGGGTGATGAAGACATTGGTGGTTGCACTAATTAAGATACCATCAAGTTCTTCCTGTTGTGAGAAGTTCTGGATCTGGACAAATTCTGCCATAATCCTTACAATAGACAAGTGCTGTTTTGTTCTGTTTTGTCTTTTTAAGTATGAGCAGTAGTTTACCTAAATCTGGACTCTTTGCAGAGGACAAGGTCTAGCTGGGGTTGTGTCCAGCCGGCTGGAAGGAGGTGCGAGAGGAGGAGGTTGCTCTTTCTAGCCCACTCGAGCATCACTTAGTTCTGACTTTCGTGCCACGTGCGGCAAAGGCTGTGAAGACGAAGGTATTACATTAAAGCAGGTAATATTCAGCATGGGATGGCCCGTGCCTGCTTTTCTTTTCCCTGTGCCTTTCTCTTGAGTGTTCCCTCTCCCTCCTCTTTGGCTTTTGGTGTCATTCAGGTGCAGAGGAGACAAGTTGCACGGCCTGTAAGGCCTGTCACAGGAGAGAGGCTGCTGCAGCCTGGTTTCATTGGCTTTTCAGGGGTGTTATCTTCATCTTCGGTTGCATTGCTGACATCTCTGGCTATGAAACTGTCTCTATCCCTCTCCTCTTTGCTTCTCTTGATTCCATCAGGTTTGATATTATTCCTTTTTTAGTACCTTGATTTTAAATTAAAATGTAGTAGATTTTTCACCAGAACTTGTTTAGTTCTCTGTATTTCTCCTGCTTCCCTTCCTCCTGTGGAGGGTCAGTGGACTGCCCATGATCTCCATGGTCAGGCCGTGGTCTCCAGGCTTCAGGGACTTAGCCAATATCGTAGTAATAATTCTTTGCTCTGTGACCTTGAACCGTTTACCGTACCTCTCTGGGTCTGCTTCCCTGGGGGGAAAACATGGATTATTCTGCCCAGGGCTTTAATACGCAAACAATACTTCATCCCTAGCTCAGCAATCATATCTGGGGGGGTCCTGTCTTCCCCCAGAGTGTTGCCATGTAGGAAACCTGCTTGTACAGCCCGCAGGGAGAGGCAATGTGGCTCTTCCATCTCTGAACGCGGAGCTTTCAAGGTCAAGCCCATCCCCTCCCAAAAATCAAGAGAAAATCCGGCTTTGGCTTTTGCTCTCTAGGTATAGCAAGGGCAAAACTCTGCTTTATGCTGAGTTCTCATGGGCTTGTGTGAACCTCCAGAATGATGTTTGACACCGCAATGATTCGAGATCTTCAGGATGCTGGCAGTAAACTCGGCAGTGATGTGAATGTGCCGGAGCAGCTCCTCGAGCTCCCAGGCATTTCATGGATGTCCCCTGTGCCGTGGGAAGCAACAGAAGCCTCAGTGTGCCCTGCCCTTCACAAGGGGATGATTTTCTCATTCTGTCTGGTGAAGTGGGAAGGCTTTAATCTTTCCATCAGTGACTCGAGCGAAACTTGAGTCAGCGGGAAGGAAGTCTTTACCATCTGATAGCTCTGCTGTAATCTGTGAAGCATAATTGGGTGAGTGTTGGTTTAGTCCCTCCTGGGTCAGATGTTTGCATCACAAAAAAAAAATGATTTGCTGTTTGAACAGAGAGGTTAAATGGACTGTGAAGACTGCTCCCTTATCAGTTCTAGAGCGATGATGTCTTTTGATTTCGTGATGTCGAATGCAAGGCACCTTGGTAGGACAGAATGAGGAAAAATGCATCGCCAGGGCACAGTCTGTAGTGACTTCGTGGTCAAAATATTGTTTTACTGGCTTGCAGCTGTGGAATATGCAAAAAAATATGTGGGTACACTTGTGTAAGTAGATGTGTGTGCAAGCTGCCTGTACACATATATATACCTAACGCATAGGAAAAGGAGAGTGATTCAGAGCCAAATGTTGACAAATGACAAGAAAATTCCCATTTAGCTGAAGTGTTTGAGGAGCCTCCAGTAAAGAGACAGCTTGACTCGCAGCCTTGAAATGTTCATTGGCGACCTGCATAAAATCATAACACACCCTTGTCTCCTCTTTATCACCCTTTAACAGGCTTTTATTAGCATGCCACAATTTCATGCCCACATCACCGCTCACAACGCTGGAGGAAGGCGGCCGCGTTTAAGCTGGCTCCCCATGCCGTGCTATCGCCTTGATTGCAGACCCTCTTAAGATGCCATTACGCCTGCCTCTTTGCATGCCCTCCTGTCAGCAGCTTTTGCCTTCCCTAAGCTCCTTGGGCATCTTTGCTCACCAGCTCATAAGCCTTTCAGCAAATATAGGGTGATTACTGAATCGCTGCAAACTTTGCTCCGGGATTGCTAGTCACTCTGTGTTTGCAAAGCAACGGTGCTCGCGGGCACCTGCAGGTCTCTACTTCTGTGCAACTCATGTTGGGAGTTGAGGGCAAAGAGGGTTGGGTCTTGGTGTGTGCTTCTGCGCTTTGGGTGGATTGGGAATAGCAGGAATGTGGCGCCACTCCTTGGGATGCGGCCTTCCCTAGGAAGTGGGGTGCTGACTGCGGATGAGGAGGGATTGATCTGTCCCGATGTGATGGCTCCGGTGTGTCTTGCTGGCTGGCGGGAGCCCTAATATTGCAGAGCTCTGGCCTCAGCAGGAGTAGGCATCAGGATGTGGGGGGAAGGAAAAAGGAAAGAGGAATCTAGAGGGAAATAATCCTCTGGAGAAGGCACTGAGGCAAGCAGGATGACTGGTATCTTTCAGCAGCAATGATTGAAATGCAGATGGATCTGCGTGGACGTTTATCCTGATGCTGATTCCCTCTCCAGCCTGGGCTGAACAAGCCCCTGAGCTTCTCGCTGTCTCCGCTTCCTTTTTGTGGAGTGGCTTGGAAGGACAGGTTCCCCCAGCGCCATCAGGCCTGCACGCTAAGGCAATGGGTTTTTTGGAAAGACTATACCTGTGATTCAAGATAAATGCCTTGCAAGGGCATGGAGGAGCCCAGAGAAGTGCCATGGTTCTTCAGTTCCCAGGCCTGCTTGCCTGAGCAAAGAGAGATTAGTCCGTGCAGGACTGCGTCGTGGCAGGATTAAATGAAAGGCTCTTCACTGCTTTTTTTCTGCACTGTGTTTAGGAGCAAGGTCTTAGGTGTCAGAGCTAATAGGAAGGTGCAGTTTGAGGATCACTTCCCTGGGGGTTCTCCTGTTAGCTAGGAGCTGAGGAGCTTGGCTCTCTCCGGCCAGCAAGGAGAGCTCCTCGCAGCTGGAAGGGAGCGGGCAGGCTGGGCTTGCTTTGCCCACAGTGCCCTTGGATGTTTCTACCTCGTCATGGATATGATGTCTGTATTGAAGTCTGCCTTTGTGGGCGTTTTTAGGCAGGAATAGTGCTGTTCTAAGGACAAACGATACCTTCCAGGTAGCTTTTGAAGCTGTTGGCACTTCTAGCTGCTCCACTTTGTGGCTGTGTGACTTTTCGTGTGCGTTGGCTCTGACTTTTGGAGAGTGAACAAGGGAGCCTGGGCATCCTGCATGTCCAAGGGGGCCCCTGGCAGCGCTGGGAGCGGGAGGCCCTCGGGAGGTCCCTCACGGCACCAGCTGGCACAGGGGAGAGCTTCAAGGGGCTGCAGCAGAGGGAACATCCCTGCAAGAAGAAATCCTTGCTTGGAAAGGGTGACACAGGCAGGTGAGGAACCACATGCCAGCTTCCAGCATCAGTAATGCCACCCAGGGCCGAGCAACTGTCCTCACCCCCTTCGAGGGGTCCCTTTTCAGCCAGAGATGGCTAAGGGCTGATTAAAGCTGCACCCTGGAAGACATGGATTTAATGAGCTGTTTAGTGTCAGGGAGACGTAAATGAAAAAGGTAATAATTAGCTTCAGTAGGAGGACAGCTACAACAATTTTCCAACAGTTTCAGGGACACGCACAGTGAAAGTAGTAGGAGGTTGGATCGCATCCTCCTAGATGGAGCACGGAGCTGTCTCTGAGGGGATGGAGGCCCTCGGGGCTGCAGTTCCCGTGGGCCTTGCCCTGCGGTTGCACCCGCAGCAGAAGCTGTGCCACGGAAGACACATTCACAAGGCAGCCCGCAGGTTTGGTGCCCCATGTGTTCCCAGTTCCCTACCTTTCTCCATGGTTAACGCCTGCACGGATGAGATGTTCCCATCCCGCATCCTTTCCTCATTTCTGAAGGGTTTGCTTGGCCGTCCCTGGGTTTCCACACTGAGAGCGGAAGAAAAGCGTGTGCAGCCCAGAAACCCCTGTATTTTAGGCCTGATCCCTTCAGTGACAAAAACGAGGATGTCCTCACACTTCAGGTGCCTCCAGGGTCAGCAGGAAGCTGAGTGGCTCTCATGGGGACTGGGATTTTTAATTCAGATGTTTAAACTTCACTGGGCAGGTAAATCCTCCCGTGATTTTCTCTTGCCACGTCTTTATGTTCTTTCCTGTCTCCTAGCTGCATTAACCCAGGTGAGGATTTCCCTGAGCCCCCATCCTGCCGTGTTAACGTCCCGTTAAGCCGGGGGTGGACTTGCTCTGCCTCTGTTGTGGAGCAGAGCAGCCCGGGGCTGTGTCCTACTGCTGCCGCAGGGAGCAGCAGGGTGTGTTGGGGTTCGGCCCTGCTCCCCCTTTGCTCCTCATACCCTCGCTGCAACATGGGAGCCCTTTCTCCTGGGAAGGGTTTTACCAGGAAGGACTGAGCTGTGTCCGGAGTGGAGGGCCGTGTGCTGGGCTGATACCCGGCCTCCAGCCAGCTCAGAACCGTGATTATCCGTGCCCAGGCTCTGGCCTCGACGCCTGTGGAAAGCGAGAGGTGCTGGAGCAGCTCTGCTTGCCCCAGTGCCGCCCACCTTGGATGAAATCCAGGTGGTTTTCCCCCAGTGAACTCCCTTTGCACTGTGCATTGCATGATGCTTGCGTGTTACGATCTCTCCGAGGGATGCGAGTGAAGCCTTAATGAGTTTCTGTCCGAGCATCCCTGTGAGGACGCGCTTTGTTCCGCCTCCTTTCCCTCCTCCCTGTGCTCCTGCCCGTCTGCCCACCTTGCGTCTGAGCAGTCGCAAAATCACATGTTGCTTGGTAAACACAACAGCCTAATGTTTGCAGCGTGGTGCGAATGAAACAGAAATGGCAAATGACATGGATTTTCATTTCTTGGATAAGAAAAGCTCTGCGCAGGGAGGTGGATTCGTGCCCGGGGTACACAGTGGTGTCGCTGTCACCATCCTTGCTCGGCCGGCAGCGGTGCAGCCGGGGAGGTACCGCAGCGGTGGGATCGGATGGGGTCTCGGCTAGCGGTGCAGCTCTCGCAACAAACTGGATTTTGTGTTAGCGTTGCTGCCCGGCTTGTTCAGGACTGTGTTTGTCATGGGCTCCTTCCTGGACGTGCAAAGTCTCCATCAGCTGCCTTTAATTTCCAGGATGCTGCTTTAATGGTCGCTGCCAGCAGAGGAGCCTGGAAAACAGCAGCTGTGTCCTGCGAGAGCTGCGTTAGATCGGAGAGGAGGTATTTAGGTCATCTTCCCATGTTCTCTTTGCAATTTTTCATGATTTCGTGGTCCTGGGTCAGGTAGCAGGAGAATTGGAAATGCACCTTCAGGAAACGTAACCCCAGGCTCCTGGTGCCATCTCTGCGGGCCGCCTTGGCCCTGCAGTTTGCTGTCCATCAAGGGCTCGTTGTGAGCAGAGGTGACCCGCAGGCTGTGTCGACAGTGGCACTAGCAGCAGCAATGCCAGTGCCACCACAGGCAGATAGGGACTGGGGGTACTTGATCACTGGTGGTGCTGGCTCAAGTGTGGTGGCCTCCCATCCGAAGAGACTGGATGCCAGGATTTTCTCTTAACTTCTCCCTGCCGTCGGGAAGGAGCTTCCCTGTGGGGGCTGCGCAGTGATCCTCGATCCGTGCGGAGCGTCCCGAGCTCGATGCAGGGCAGCGAAGCGAGGGCTAAACGGTGTCCTGCAGAGGCGAGCAAAGGGCTGCTGCTAAAGGAAGGGAGGTGGCTAAACGCTCATGCGTTGAACAAGCAATAGCAAAATAGGGAATTTGCCTAAATAAAGATACAAACCCCTTAGAATTCCCTGTAAAATGCCTGGGAGTTGCACGGGTCCCTCCACACGCTGGATGGCTGCAGGGAGCCCATGTATTACACTGTCAGAATGAGTGATACCCTGTTTGGGTAGGAACAACAGGAGTCATTCATTACTTTGAGAGCTCCTTCCAGTCTGACGGGGTGGCAGCCTGTGCTTGCAATAGGGCTTTTTAAATTTATTTTTTCTTTCTAAAAATATCCTTCCTGCCTTATTAAGGGAAGCTGGACAATTAAAGAGCTTCTCTTCACTGATTTCACATTGAAGCCTCCAGGTTCCCTGCGTCCATGGGGCTGCCAACTTGCTCACCCTCATGCGAATCACTGGGACCACGTTTGGGTGGAGCAGGAGATGGAGAAGAAATGGGTAGTTTTAAGGGTCACTCCTGTGTTTGCAGCAGTATTTGGAGAATTGCCCAAGTGATTTATGAACCTAGGTTGTGAGGAATGGCAAGGGGCTGGAGGAGTCTCGGTTCATCTGGTGCTTTTGATGTGTTTTATCCTTGGCTGTAAGTGAAAATGTACTTGAGGTTTTCAGCCAGGACACCCTGACCGATAATTACAAAAGGCACAAGGGTCTGGGGCTGCTTGGCCTGGTGGCAGCGTTTTGAGGTGGACTTTCAAAAGAGCAAGCCGGGGCCTTGGGCTCTCGTCCTGGGGCGCAGCCGGCAGCGCCTGCTGAGCTCCCTGGTGGCTTTGGGGACCTCTGCCTTCCTGCAGCCTCTCCTGCGCCCCGGACCCGTGCGCCGCGGTGCTCGCAGACGTGAAGCAGCGTCTCGCAGGCGCCTCTGAGAAAGCACCGCGTCCTCCGTCGGTGCCGACCGGCCCCGGCTCTCCAGAACGAGGAATAAATAAGGTATGAGCTGCCCTCCATGTGCAGCTGCTGGCTGGGCCCCGCGGAGGAGCCGCCTCGGGCTGCGGCAGCTCCGGCGTTCGGTGCCCAAGGGCTTGACGCGCATCTTGGTCGCAGGCAAAGGGGAATATCCAACAAACCTGCAGGAGCCGCGCGCTGGAACAGGGGCCGCGTGGCCTCGCGCCTCCATGGGTGCTCTGTGCTGCCTTGCGTTTCCCTCATGTTTTCAAGTGTTTGTTATTACTCTTAGAGCTGGGGAAATGCTTCAAATTCTCTTCAAATTCTGAGGCTGTTGACTTGCATGCAAAACTGAGTTGTCTTTGACTTTTTTTGCCACCTTTCATTTTCTTGTCTCAAAATAGGCTCCTGAATTAATTCTTTTCCAACTAGACTTGCTGTCTCTGACATTCCCAATATCTGATTGTAGTGCCTGAATTATTTTGCTATATAAATAATACATTTGGAGTCCTTTATGTGGATTATGATCCTTAGCCTTTAAGGCATGGTTGGTTTATATTTTCAAAGCTTTTTTCCATTGGTAATTGGGAGGTTTACAAGAACGGCTTGTTCAAAAATGAACAGATTCTCACATAATTACTTGCCTTGAGGAACTGTAGATTTAAAAGAAACACCAAACATTGTGGGACTCAGTAAAATGGTGAGGGTTGACTGCTCTGGGAATACCCACAGATTTCCAGTGTGACAGGTTAAGCACTGACACTTTTCAGTGCAGTGTTTCATCTAAGAGGCATAAACTTCAAGAGACTTGCAGGGAATGTTCTACAAAAATGAACGTTGAGGCTTACAAATACATTAACTTCCATGTGGGAAATGCACAATTAAAGTTGTCCCGTTACCAGTGGAGAGAACAACCAAGCCAGGCCAAGAAACAACCTGCGAATTCACTGTGAGCCAGCCAGCACCATTTGAATATTCAGAAGATACCGCTCGCCATCGTTTCAGGTCCTGGGGAAATCTTCGTTCCATCTTGGTCGGTGTCAAAATCCCTTTGGGATCAGCAGCGCAGGTGTCGGCCGTGCAGGAGCGCCCAGCTCTGCGCTCACCACTGATTCTTCCCAGCCTTGTATAAAATCGGGATGAAGACCCCTCAGATGGAGAATTTGCAAAACTCTGTTTTTTCCTCCCAAATAATGCCATTTTCTTGGATCTAATTCTGACAGGTCAAAGTTTGCAAATAGGCAGAATGTAAATGCTGCCACTATATCAGTCGCCTCCCCATGCTTGTTTGTTTTCCACTGCCTGGTTTGCAGTTATTTGTGAGGGTCTTCTCCCGCTGTCTCTCGTGACGTCGTGTTTCTTGCCCTGTCACAGACAATCAGAGGTGGCGGTGGCTGTGGAGGAGCAGAACAGCCTGATGGCTTCGATCTGAACACTTAGTGTGTGACCAAACCGCTGTGGTCTCAGTGAGGAGCCCTTAGACACCACAGGGAGATCCGTGTGTTGGGCCTTGATCAAAATTTCTTTTATGATGTCCAGAATGAAGATCCTCATGTTGCAGAGCTTGACCCATCCTGGGTTTTCATCTTTCATCTGGGCCCTTGGAAGACTGTAATGGAAGTTGCATCTTGAGAGCCATGTGTTTTCTCTACTAGGTTTAAGAAACTTCTGTGAAACTCCCTTTCTTAATCTTTACAGCGTTCCTCTCTGTTCTGTGAAGGCTGCTTTATAGGGAATAAATTGCATCATGTTGTGCTCCTGAGCACGAGCCTGGCAGGCTGAAGCACTGAACCTTGCTGTGCACAAACCAGTTGGTCATCTCTAAAGACACAGAAACAGAAAACTTCCCTGAAGGTAGGAGCGGGGAAGCTTGTCACAGCTGTGGAGAGCTGGAGGGCTTTGTGTGATTTTGGATGCAATGAAAACAGCTCATTTACTGCAGGGAGAATCTGTAAGAGTAAATAACACCCAAGCAACGTGTCATTGTGAACTGTGCTGCAAATATTATACTGTATGCATATTATACTATGTGCATATGTCTGTGTATCTCTCTGTAGCTACATCAGTGCAGGGCAGCTCAGAGCTGTTGCTGTGCTGCTCAGATGTTCCCTTAGCCTGGTCTGCAACTGCTTGTGCTGCTGCTGCCTGTGCTGCAGAGCGGCCACCATTAGCTGCAAGAGCCCACGTACTTCTTATTCATGTGACCTGCATCTATTTTGGGAAGGTTTCCTTGTGTTTTTGTATGGCTGAGTCTAGCCAACAGAGTTCCGAGACCTAAAATCTAATTTCAAAAGGGGCTTCACTTTTGCAGACCCAAAATGCCAAAATCAGTTCTCTAAGTAAAGTTTGATTTTTTTTTTTTCCGAAATCTAATGTAGCTGTATAAGCATTGCCCTTGTTCCCAAAACAAGTTTAGCTGCCTGGATGACATAGCTGTGCAAGTTGTTCTTGTGGGTTGCTCTCAAGAGGTTTTTGCCATCTTAGGTCAAATATCAGTGGAAATAATAATTCCTGCATCTTTTTAAATGATCTTCCAATATGAACTGACCAGGAACCTAAGCTAATTGATAGAGTTTAGATCTGGAAATTTGCAAGTGAAATCTCTTTGACATTCCTAGAAAACCCTGAAACAATTTTTGGCTGTTTTTAGTATTTACGAGGGAGATAAGCAACTAATATTTCTTGATAGTATCTGAGAATAAGGCAGATTGCACAAGAGAACAAAATAGCCTATAGCACATGGACAATGGAACAAAATTACTGTAAGAATTGCCATTTTTGAGACTTGACAGTTTTTTGCTGCGTAACGTCCATGGTGTGGCCCCATCTTGGTACCTGGCTGTAGAGAAGACTTAAATTTAGCTGACCTGGAGGGGCAATATTAAAGGACAGAGAAATCAAAAGTGGCTGTGGAAATGGGAAGAACGTGATGAGACACAGAGAATTACACTGTCAAGCATAATGCCTTGCATATGTGTTATGTCTACTGTCTCTTATGTGTGCAGTGCTAACAGTGGATCGGGGCTGAAGTTGAGAGGATACATCCAAATCTCAAACCTGAGCCACACTTAACCCTAGAGAGCAAAAGTAACCTGTAGTAAGACATTTATTTTTTTTTCTATTTTTATCTGGGTGTCTTTAGCAACATTTTAAATCTCCACTCCTGCAAACACAGAAACACATGCATAACAATAAGATTTTGTGTCAATATACAGATATTTTGTGCGTCAGGACCTAGTATTTGAAGTGTGGCTTGAAGCCAAGGATGTCAGCTAGGAAAGAAACTTGTAGCACACCTAATTTTACATAGGCTATTAGGCTGAAAATCCCAGCAATACATTGTATGCACCAAAAAACTAGCAAGAAATGGCAGAGTTTTGGGCAGCCGTTTTATTCGTCGTGACTCCAATGTGCCGTAAACATTTCTCAGTCCGAAGGTCATGGTGCAGTGATTGATCAGAGCATCTAAGGGGCTGCCCCTGTGAACTGCGTTGTGTTGTGAAGGGTAGATGCCTGGGAGGGTAGTTACTCCTCATGGCTCTCAACCTTATGCCTAAAAGATATGATTATTATTTTCTGAAAACCTGCATTTTTTTCTTATTAAAGTCTTTGATTTTTAAGCTATTCAGAGACTGATCTAGCTCTTTACATAAGCATCACAAGATCTATAGGCATAAAAAATATTTATCTGATCTGCAAGGTGGATATGACCTAACTCGTTAGGCAGCACCCGCTTTGCATCCCAGGGTGTCGGTGGGACCGGGGCGCGTGGCGGCGGGACGTCGTACGTGTCCTTGCCAAAGCAGCGAAGGTCACTTAGCCTGAAGGATTCAGGACTTTCCAGCTTCTTTCTCAGGGCGATAAATCCCTCATCTGGCCATTTGTCATGAACATGAGAAAGAGATTTAAAGAGGAAGAGATTTTCTGGTTTAGATTTTAGATGGTTTATATTAGCTGGGAGCTTAGCCTGCAGCAGATGCACAAGAAAAGTCCTTTCTCTTTCTGTGGTTGAGCTTCAAACTTTGTCTAACCAAGGGCAGAAAACCGTCCTGATGTTTGGACACTTATCAGAGTCCCTTTGGCCTGCTTATCAAAAAGATTTTACAGCCATTCAGTTATGGTATATAAATAAGTACTATTTCTGTGGGAAAGTACTGGATATTAAAAAGCTGAATCTGGCAGAAAAAATGCGTAACAGGAACTAATGGCTGGAAGATGAAGCGAGATGATTTTAAAGTAAAAGGGAGGTAAATGTTTTAAAGAGTAATTTTAAATAATAATTGAGATGAAATGGGTAAAGAATAGAGTTGAAGGTATCTCTTGATACCTTCAAATCATGATTGAATGACTTCCTGAAGGATACCTTTTCAGCAAATTAAGGAGTGCTGAGCTCAGTAGAAAGATAAGTGGTCAAAAGATAATGGTCTGTGTTAGTGGAGTTGTCAGTAGTTATCAAATGGTGCCTTCTGGCCTTAGCAGTTATGAATTGAAGTGTTTGAGAACTTGATATGTGGTAGCTGCAGTGTGGTTGACTGTGAAAGGTATTTTCTTGTAATATTTCCAGGATTACTTTATAGGCCAAAAGCATAGGCCATAGCAGAAGCATAGCAGAAACTAGCTCTGAAGAGGGGGAGAAGTTACATTTAAAAATTACTGAAAATTGATGGAGTTTTCATTCAGCCTTTTGTTTCTTTTAGCTTTAAGTCCTTGGTCAAATTGTGAGGGTACAGTGTGACACAGGAGGAATTAAACTGTTGCCTAAAAGTTAATGTGTCTTCTCTGCTGATAATACAAATCTTCTCCAGTGCTTAAAATGAAGCACTTAGGCTTGAGATCACCTGGGCTCTGCTCCTGCCCTAAGCACTTCTGCTGCTCTCCCGTTTTGAAGGGACACTTCATGTGGGGGTGTCTCAGGAGGCGTGCACCTCACTTTCCCCGTCCCGTTTGAGGAAGGTCCCTTGTGTGTGATGTGACATCTCTCTCCTGAGCCCCATTGCACCGAACTCCTGCACTTTTCCCTTGGGATGTTCTCTTCAGGACCTTCTCTGCTGGACTAGCAATCTCCACAGAGATGCTGGCTTTGCTTGCTCTAATAATCTCTTCTGCCAACTGCTGATATCCTGGAGGATAGAAGCACTTCCAGAAAGGACAGTGACACGTGTTGGTGGAAAGCGCTTCTGACAGAGCAGCAGGTGTAGCATCTCCTGTAATCCATCCCGTGGAGGCGAAGAGCTGGTGCCTACAGAGCGTGGCCATGTCGTGGTAGCTGGCACTGCCCCTCACAGCCTGGCACAGTGGATGTAGATCCAGGGGAATATTTGGATGCCTGCTGGGAAGGACTGACTGGGCCTGGACGCAGAGAAGATGAAGTACCAAGAGAGGCGCCAAGGTCGGGGCAGGCCGACAGGCCTGAGGGGAGGTATGGAAGATCTTGTGTGGTAACGGGGGACCCAGACACGGTGAGTAAGGGCTGGTCTTGGTAAAGACCTAGGGTCATCGAATGAAGCTAGCAGGTGGCAATTTGGGAGAAACGGGGAACGTGGGCTTTGGTATGGCCCTTTGCCAGCTGGCAGCAAACTCTCTGAGCTTGCAGGTTTGCTCAGCAACTGGGTGATCTGATAGGGGAGGCCGCAGAAGGCTTAAAGGCAAAACACCCCCTCCTGTTCAAGACATCCCTTTCCTGCCGATGGGTGGGATCCAAGAGAATAGTCTGGGACTTTCTGTTCACGTTTGCTCAGTTTCCTGCTCTTTCCCATGCAGAGCCCCACGGCTGCTGTGCGGGAAGGGCTGCTGAGCAAGGTGAGCCGCTGGGCTGCTCTTACACCCCCATGTCGATCTGCTGCATCAGTGTGGTCACTGCTGCTGCATCAAACCACCCGTCCTTCAGGAGCAAATAGTGCTGCTGTTTTCCGGGATGTCAAGCACTCCTGTTCAGGCCTGCGTTTTAGTGGATTTTGCCTTGCAAGGCCTGGCATCCAGCTGTTTCACTGAGGGGATCAGTCCTTTGGGAAGACACAGCAGTTCAGCTGAAAAAACTCCCCTTCTGAAACAAGGCAAGGCAGTTTGTCAAGGGCCAAAGCATCCCCCCTGGGCCCAGTTCTCTGCCTTTTCCCATCCCTGTGCTGTACATTACTGTGGTTCAGGAATTGTATAACGGGCAAGCAGCTTCCCACTGCTTATTTACACCCAAAGCAACGTAGCTCTAGGCCTCAGAGGGAAGTTTTTATACCAGAGGGATTCCAGTGTCACGTTAAGTCATAGCATCACTGCAAATGCCTGCCAACCATAGAGCATAACCGTGCTATTTGTGTGTGCCAACAGGGTAACTGGAACCATAAAAGATGATTTAAATATGACCTGTGATTTAAGTGTACCCGTAGGAAGATATAACTAACTGCACAGGTAATAGTATCAGGTAACTGTACCCCCAGGAAAGCATAAAAATAAAAATAATAGCCACAATGTAAGTATAACATGGAAGTCAGAGAGTCTCAATATTGGTATAATAGACATATAGTAGCGTAGCTTTACTCAGAGGAGTTGTTTATAACCATCTGAGTAACAGCAGCGGGGTAATTAGAGCTGTGGGAGGGAGTGCACGTTGTGAATTATAGCACTGGGGTATAATCCTGCTGGGAACAGGAGGGCACCTGCGTGGGAGCCAGGGCAGCGTCTGGGTCAGAGCCCAATTTCAGGAACGGGCAATGGGCCAAGGAGCAGGTCGGCACCGCGCGCAGCGGGGACCCGAGCGAGCCGGGGAGCTGCAGCTTGTCGGGACGCTTGCCCGGGATGCATTTGGGAACGTGGCTTCCACGTGGAACATGGAGCGCGCTGAGAGAAGAGGCTTTTGTGACTCAGTGACTTCCATTCGGAAAGGGGAAGGGCAGAGCGGGGCACTCCTCACCCCAGCCGGTGCCAGCTGGGACTCAGCTCACGTAAAGAGAAACCAATAAAAACAGCCCCCATTTTTTTCATCTCATTTTCCCAACTTGGTCTAACTGACCCTTTAAGGATAAAAGGCTTTATCTTATTAAGCTGGAGCCTCTTAAGAATGAAAAGTGGTAAAAATCACTGCCAATTAGATTTTATTTGCATCCAGCTCTGCAGCAGCTAACCTGGCTGCGGAGACGGTGGCTGCCCGCCCCAGCGCCTGCCCTTCCACATGGAGTCGGAGCTGCGCGCGGATCGGGATGGCAGCGAGTGAGGTAACATGACTGCTGTCTCCTTTAGACCTTCGCCGGGGCTAGATGTGTCCCATAAGCCACGTGTGTGACAGCGGAGGGGGAGCGACTTAGCGTTAAAATAGAAGCAGTTCAAAGCTTCTATACAGAGCTGCTCAGTTTGCTGTTTGAGGCAAGGACCTGGCGTTGTTGTTTTTTTGACTAAATTAATTTATTAATTGCTTATCTGGAAGGTGCTGATGATCCAAACCCAGAACTGAATCCCTCCCTGCTGACCCTTCCTTCTCAATTTCTGAATTTCTGAACAGCTCCTTGGAAATAACTTCCACTGCAGCGGTGAGCTGTGTGTCTGGCTGCTTTCCCTTCAAGTGCCAAGAATCTCCTTTGCTCAACAAGCAGGATCCTCAGGAAAGCCTCGAGGCTCCGTGTTGAACTCCTGAACTCCTGCAGGGCGCATGGATGTGGGCAGCGAATGTAAAGACCCGTGAGATAAGGGGCAGGTTTTGTGCGTGAAGCTCCCCGCTGCAGGGAGGGGGGACGTGCGTTCCCCACGGAAGGAGGCTGCTGTGGGAGGCTGTCTCATTAATGCGGTGCGTTCCCCTTCCCAAAGTGCCTTTCCTGATCCAAAGTGACTGGGAAGCGACGTGGCAGCGTGCTGGGGAGCAAGAGGCCCTTCAGGTAGAACGAAAGGCTGCAAAGAAGGGGAGGGAGAGGGCCGTGGCGCTGCACGCGGGGAGATGTCAGCTCCATTATTCACCCGCTTCCTCCGGGGCAGCGCAGGAGTCCCGTTCCGCTCTGCTGCGTGCGGAAATGAGCGCCGGGAATATTCTGCACGATCCCCCAGCTGATTGAACAACGCCAATGGATAGATTTACCAGATGGTATCGGGCCTGAGTGGCAAAGTCTGACAGGCTCCTGTAATCGCAGTTTATGCTGATTGAAACCAAGGTTTTTGGAATGACACAGAGCGCTTCTGTCCTGCTTGTGTGATCTTGTTTGGTCCAGTCCTAAGCAATTAGGACTAAGTGATTGGTCCTAAACAGGCCAGTAGCTGCAGAAATGAAGCAGACTTGAGGACACATCTGTTATAAGGGGAAACTTAAGGACTCTTAGGGGTTGTGTTCCTAGGTCAACAACACAGACATCTTCATCTTTTATTCATCTTTGCCCTATCTCCTGAAGGTACCTCTGCCTAGTTCATGCAGTGCTAAAAGAAATAACAGTCAAGGAGATGTTTTGAAAAAAGAGTAGTTGCTCCAAATTTCTGCTGGAATAGCAAAAACGAACCAGACATTTAAGAAGAAAAAATATATAGTTCTCCTGATAAATACAGCCGTAATTCTTATCTTGTAGGAGGGTCTCTGGGTGGAGAGTGTTTACACCATCCAACCTCTGTTGCTCCTTTGGGCAATTCCAGTGCCTGGAATGGCTCTCGGGCTAATGGAGCGGAGCGTAGTCTGTTGGAGAGTGATTTGGGGATGTCAGTGAAGAGCTGTGGTGTTTGGGACCTGCTGCCCCTGCCTGCAGTGCTCTGTCCTTCTTCACTGCGGAAACACGAGGGAGTTGGTCCATAATGAACACAGAGGAGCTGAAGCTAAAGATAGGGGGGACACAAAAGGAGAACAAGTGGGCAAATGTTTCTTTTAGCAAGTTAGCTTTTAAAATCAAGTGCTGCTAGGTCTAAGAGCCTCTTTGTTGTTACAGACCAAATATGTTTTGTTTGCTTATGAACCCCATAGTGTCACTGGGTCACTGACAACATAAAGCCTCCTTGCTGGCATTGCCGTTTCCTGGCTTTGGAACAGCCACGTGCAACGCGTTGCATCGACGGGGGATTCCTCGCGTCTTTGCCTGCAGTGCCCTGGGTAAATGGTGGCTTCTTGGCAGCCGGTGTGAAACTCGGTTCTAAGCAGATTTGGATACGGCTAGTGCTTTCATTAACGCTCCTAGCAGAACAAAAAGGGCCTCTGCAAGGAGCATCAACTCCCTTCGCGTACCTGAACAAGGCTGCTCCAGGGCAGGCAGAGATGCAAAGACAAGCAGGGTGTTTGCTGGCGAATTTATCCTGGCGCCGCCTGTGATCTTCCAGGCAGTAGGCAGATTTGTCAGCTCTTGGTGAGCACAGATAGCAAACAGATGAACAGGGCTGCACTGGTTTCTGCAGCACGCGACGGGCGCGCGCGTCCTGCTGCGCCCCGGCCTTGGTGCGTCTGCAGGCACCGATGGGCACAGCTGCCCAGCAGGCTGTTGCCACCAGGGACATCCTTATTAACCTCATTCCCTGTGGTGGGGCTCCGCGTACCTTTTCTACTCTGCTTTAGTGGCTGATATATACCTAAAAAAGGGAATGATATTTTGCTTTGCGTTGGTTTGAGTAATTATTCTAAGAAATTGAGATACTAGGCGTGATCCAGGCCTCTGTGTAGTAGCGAAGGGTGTTACTCTTTTTCTCATCTTGATAGCGTGCTGGTTTTCATTTGAAACCCGTGGAAATCTGGGGAAAGCAAAAATGTGGCTTAAACGTTCTTTGCTGCAAGCGGTAGAGCCAGATGATCTAGTACATCTGCAGAGGTGCTCCCTTTGGAGTACGTGGTGGCAAAAAGGTGGCTATGCTTTTATTTGGCTTGTAACAGTGCATTAAAAGGTTTGCTCCCCAAGTTCCATCATCCGATTGTTTTTTCCATCAGCAGACTTGGTTGCTTTGTGCCTGCCTAACTGTAAAAGAGATGTAATAGTGGATTAATGGTAATGATAAAATGGTTGTACTTCATTAAAAGCAGTCTCCTTTTTCCTTAGAATTTCAGCATTGCAAATTTTGCTTAATTCTGATTACAGTTTCATAAACAGTCTTGCTTAAGGTCTTTTCAGAATAACCCACCTCGACTCATACATGTTTTATGATGCTAGTGGGCCAACTTCCGCAAGCAAAAAGAGCTGGTTTGTAGTAAACCTGTGGAATTTCCTTTCCAAAGGAAGTTGTAAATGCAGAAGACTTGCATGGACTCACGGGAGACCGAGAAGTGCTTTGAAGAGAGATGTGTTGATCTAGGTCAGGCCCAGAAGAACACGGGGCAGGAAGCGTTTTGGATATTCCTTAGGGAATGCCGTATGCTCTTGCTCTGCCCTGGATGCCCACTTGTGGTCATGGATGGGCCCTTGGCCTGGGTCAATGCGTCCTGTCTTATATGAGTTCTGCTGGCTGCTGTGCAGGATGAGGTGGTTTTGGAACAGCTGGCTGAGGATTCCCGATTCCGGTGATGTTGCCACTGAAGAGCAGTGCTCTCCTCCATCCCAGCCCGTTGTGCATGACACAGCGGTGTGGCTGCATGTCCCTCTCCTGGCAGGTGGTGGGGCTCTGCATCACTCACTAGAGGATTAAAGTCAGTGCAAAGCTACCATTTAGTTGTGGGGTTGGTCCTAGTTAGAAGCACGATGGCTGTTCCTAGGAGGAGCTCAGAAGAAGGGAGAATTGCGGAGTCAAGAGCAGTTCTCATCAGCACCTTAGAGAGGGGAATCTTTGCTAGGCTGGCCTGAAAAAAAGCAGATATATTTTTTCCCTGTATCAAATCAGTTCCTCTGGTATTGTATTTCCTCGCTGTTATGAACCTCCCTTTCCATTATGTTTTCCAGCTGGCCCAAATAGAGCAGTGCTCAGTAGAGAGGCCTCTTTTTATCTGAGGCCTTTTTAACATTGATTCCTCTGTAGTCTTTTGAATGGAAATGCTGCTGTTGCTAAACAGAATTGCTCTGAGAGATACGGAGTGGCTCCGTGGTTGCCCTCTGTGAAGGCAAACTGAAATGCTAAGGATCTATCTATGCAGGGAAGGGGATCTGCATCATAACAGGCCCTGTTCTAACATGTGCAAATAATTGAATACTGTAATTACTGTCTCAAGGGATTCATCCCTGAATCGCTGCCTTTTGCTCTCGGTTACTATCACATTTCCAGGAAGAAAGGCATTACCATAACGTGGCTGCTGGCGCTTTGTGGGGAATGATTTGGTGGTTTCCATTTGCTCTGTTATGGCCAAATCCATAAATCATGAGTTGACCCCGTATTGGCGGAGGGGGAAGGATGGAGGGGAGCAGCGTTCCGGCGCCGGAGGTGGTACCATGGCAAGTGGCACCGAGGCCTGGGCCCGCAGGGTGACGTTTGTGTCTCTGGGTGCCAGCCCCAGGGAGAGGCTTCACCGGTAACTTCCTCGTGTGCTGAAAGAGGGTTCCATGGCAAAAGGAAGACCAAGGTGCAGCTGGGTGAGCTGAACGTGCCCCGGCTGAAGGGAGGAACCAGCTGGGCACGTGGCTTTGAGAAGAGCAGGGCTGTGCTTGGCGCTGCGTGGGGACAGCAGTGTCCTTTGGAGAGTGAAAACAGCCCTTCCAATCCCTTGACCTGGTGCTTCCTGCCACCTTGGGCTGTTTGAAGGCCAGGAATAGCGGGGTTCCTGCCAGCTGCCTGGGAGAAGCAGCTCCCTGGGGATGAGGCAGCTGTTCCCGCTCGCAGCCTCGGCGCATCCGCACGGAAGCGGAGCCCGGGGCTCTGCTTCGGTGCTCTGTCCCCGCCTGCAGCCAAGGTATGTTTTGCTGCATGTAATTTATTTGTGTTTTTTTTTTTTCTCCCCCCTCCCACTTTTTTGAGCCATTAGGAGACAGCTCTCCAACCCAGTTTTCCCTCTAATGATCATTTCTGCATGAAGATAAAAAAGTCTTCTGGAGGATTCCCTTGAGGACCAATTTGGAGTGTAGTTTTGATTGAATTAGCTGGATGTATGTAAATAGAAGCACACATTTAGCAGAAACTCAGATGAAAGGAGGGCTCCGGGCAGGCGCTGGGAGTTAGCCTGCAGCAAGCACCTTGTGCAAAACCCGCACTTGTGCCTTTTATCGCAGTTCATTCCTCTTTCTCTCATCTTTCAGTCACTGGTGAAGGCCGTTGTTGTGAGGTGCTGCTTTGTTTTGGGTGTTTGCCCCCTGGATCCATCTCAGCTCTGTGGCTGGGCCCTTTCATGTAGTAGTTGGCCATGAACAAGATGCTTTTGTGCTGGTCTCCAAGCCTTCATGTTCGTGGATAACAGGAGTCATAAATATGGATGGTGCAATTTGTCGCTGTGAGCTGGGAAGAGGATTGAGGACAGTGCTCTAACGAGCTGCTCTGCCCATCCTGGGGGCTGCAGTGACCACAGAGAGGAGTTTTTTGGCTGTGTCCACAGTGACTTTTATTCCCCTTCAGCCAGGGATTGTCCTGCTAGAGGTTTGCCCGAAAAGGAGCTTTGCAGCAAGGGACAGAGCAGGGGCAGCCGCTACAGCCGAGGCCTGGAGGGTCCCGTGCCCAGCCCCACGTCCCCACCACCCCGATGAGGAGCAGGGGCTGCAGCTCGAGGAGGGACAGCCAATTTGCACCTCTGCTCCGTGCGCTCCTGTCGGCTCTGGGCTCGCCTTCGTGAACTTGCAGAGCAAGGTGACCTCCAGGGGCTCTTTCTCCCTTTTCATACCTCGAGTCTTAATTGCAATCTTTCCCTTACCTGGTAGTTAGTCTTATCTGAGTACCTCATGGGTCATAACACTGTCCTACTGCTGGTTTTCCACTAAAACCACCTATTCGTCTCCCTGTGAAAAGCCATGACCTCCTCCAGAAGTAGCTGTGACCACGGTACAGCTCTAGTCCTGGAGCTGCCTCTGTGCCATGGGGCTGGAGGGGTCCCTAATTTGTGTTGCTTCTGCAAACTAGAAGCTATGAAAGGTTGGTCTTTTCACAGCAAACAACAACTGTGCTTCTCCTTATAGTTACTTATAATTGGCTGTGCCTCTAATGCTTCAAAGTCTCCTAGGAGTGCTGATGTCTCCAGGAGCATAAGAGCCCCTTGGAGTCCTGTGCACAGAATTATCACATTTACTGCAGCCCTGCCAGGACAGTCCCCTTGTAGCTGGGCTGTTCAGCCAGGGCCTGATTCGGTTCAGATCCATGTCCTTGCTCGGCTTGGCACGTGCTGCTGTGTGCTCGGATACCTGCATCGCTTGGAAAAGCCCAAGGAGGACGAGATGCTGCCCTCCTTCACCCTGCAGAGCCACAGCCTGGCTCTGTGCCTTTTCCTGGGCTCTGGGAGTTACTCAGGTAGAGGCCAAGTCCTGTCTTGTTGTACACATTAACTGGAAACAAAGCAAGTCCCAGCAGATGCCTGAGCAGATGCCAAATGTCTAATTTGATGGGAAATGCTTAATTACTTCTCTCCAGCCTGCTCTTTTTTTCATTTTTTTGAAAATACCTCCCTCACTGTGTGAAAAGTCCTCTCTTTTCCAAGCAACAGTTTCATGCTCTGCTGTAGAGCTCCTTGATCCCTGCAGGAAGCTAGGGAATGCTGCCGGGGGTTTGCGGGAAGGCTGGGATCATTTTGGACAAAGTCTTTATATCTTGTTATTACTCCCAGTTTCACGAGCAGTTTCCCCCCATGAAATCCTTTGGGGCTTTTGAGCTTTTCTTTCTGCTTTCTGTCCCTTTGCTCCAAAGGGTTTGTGCTCCTGCTGTTCTGCGCCGCTTGTCCAGTGACAAATTCTGATGGATTTGTCCCTAAGTGTGACAAGTATTTATGAAATCCTGGCCGCTCTTGCAGGATAGAACATCTCCCCTGCCCCAGCAGGGAACAGCAGTTGGCTAAATAAACCTTCAGAAGGACAGGAGTGAGGATTTGGATATCCATCCCTTAGACGGAGGCTGGGGCTGTTTTCCAGGCCGCTCACCAGCTGGGAGCGCACGGCCGGCAGCAGCTTCCCGGGATGGGGAAGGCGCTTTTCCACCTTTTCTGGTTCCTCATCCCATCTGAGCACTGTGCTGGGCAGGGGTGTTCAGCGTAGACAAGGAGCGTGTTGATGCTGTACGAGGATGATGGATGAGTTGCTTTTCTTCATCTTCTGAAATCCTCCCTGTGATAAGCGACTCTCCAGTGCTCCGGTGTCACAGTTTCCCAGATCTGCCCGTGTACCTTTGCCAATGTTCCCGTTTGCCGGGTCTCTCCCCATGTCCCAGGCCAGCCGGGCAGTGCTGGAGCCCTGTCCCGGGCCAGGAGCACCACCAGGGAGGAGGCGGCCGCGATGGCTGTGCGCGCTCACGCAGCGTCCCCACAGACGGGGGGACGGAACGGCACCGCGGACGCTTACGGGACCTGACACATCCTCCTCTCCTGCACACAAGCAGCCTGTAGCGCTTCGTTTCCTGACGTCATCACAAAAAAGTGAAACGCGAAAGGGACAAGAGGAGGAAGCAGCGTTTGCTTTTTTATTTGAGCAGTTCCCTCACGTTGCCCTCGCTCGGGAGCCTCCTCGCGCTGACCTGCACCCGGGCCAGGCGCAGCCCTGCGCCGGGGCGCGCGCGGCCTCTCCCACCGGGCCCGGCGTTTGGAGCAGCCTCAGCCTCATCCAGAAACAAACCCAGAGCAATTCACTTTGATGTGTAAAGTCTGAATTAATGAAATGACTGAATTAATGCTTTGTGCCTTTTGGGGAAGAGAGCAAGGGGAACACGTTGGCCTATATTTCATGAGAGGAAAAGGAATGATTTCGTTGCAAGCACCAAGCCAAGACTTCTTTAGATCACGGTTCCTGCTGTCACTAAACACAGGGTCTCCGAACCTGCCCCGTTCCTTGGGCATCAGCTTTATGCTGGATGGATACTTGTGGGCTGCTGACCAGAACAGGAAAGCTTTTCCTCCTGGGGTGGCAGAACCCCAGGAGACTTCCCACTTTTAGATATCAAAATCCAGGATATTGGGTACAAGAGCAGCATGTAGGTGACTGCAGTGCTGCCGTTGCCAGGGCAGGATGAGCAGAGGGATCCTGGCTACCCTGGGGCAAGAACCCCCTGCACAAGGAGAGAAGCAGCACGGGTGCAGCGAGAAACAGGGCGCTTGAAACCAGGGGCTCCTCTGGCTCTTCATGGCCTTGTGCAATGGGACCCTGTTGGAGGAGAGCAGAAATCCCCTTCTGAGGAGCATTGTGAAGATAAACGTCTTAATATTTGCGAGGCACTTGGATGCTATGGTAATTAATCCTATAGAAAAGGCACGCCCATGCGAAACAAGAATTTCTATATTTAGAGCAGGCTTTGAACAGGGCGAAGGAGCTGGCCTGAAGAGGCCTGTGGTTTTTTCCATGGTGCTTTCTCGTTTTGTGCTGCAGTTCCTGTTGGTTGTTTTGGAAAGGGTATTTTTGGATTTATTCCTTTCTGCACAAAGTGCTGTTGGGATTGATGCTGGGCTGATGGTGAAGGAGCAGAGCAGACTGAGGGGGACAAAGCAGTAAGTTGTATTTAGTAAATTGTTCAATGCAAAATGTCCTTTCTGCTCTCTTCCATGGACTTTATTTGGGTGGAAACCTACTGGGGTTATGGTGACATCTTCTAGGATGGCTTGTCCCAGCCTCTCCATCTGAAAAGCAATAGTCTCATCTCAAAATCATTTCAGGTGACCCTGCGCCTCCTCTGTTGCTCCTTGCCTGCTCTTGCGCTGCTGGAGGAAGCTCCGAGTGGTTGGTTTGCATTTTCCTGCACGGCTCCTGTAAATCTCTCCTCCTCTGCTCAGGTGTGACTTATGGCTCCTCAGAGGGTTGGGGAAAATCACCTGGAAGGGCTGGAAAACACCAGTTTGCTGGCCAAACAGCCAGGGAGTCATTTGTTTATAGCGGCAGTGAGAAATGCTGCTGGAAATCAGGGCTCTGCTGCTCTGGGTGGCAGCACTGTTGGCCGTGTTGTCCCCTATAGCGTGGGATGGCCCATGGGGCACGTGGCCACAGAGCACCTTGCGGCCTGTACGGACCCTTTGCCCCTGAACTTGAGCAAATGGCCCTTCTACCACCTTTCCCCTTGGGATCTGTCCTGAAACCGGGCTCCATAAAGCCGTGGGAGCGGCACTGCTGCTGGTGGCCCTGGCATAAATGGAGCTCCATGGGTGGTTGGGCTGGATGAGGATCCTCAGGACCAAAACGCGGTTCCTGCCCAGCAGCTCAGTCAAGCAGGACCCGACATGGGCCCAGGTCACCGCAGAGAGCGGGGACGTCCCTTCCCTGCCACATGGGAGGGTGCGGACAGGGTGACCAGGGAGCCTGGGGAAGGTGTTGGCGCTGCCACCACGCGCCACTTGGGTTCTGCAGTGACGGAGCCCGCAGAGGAGCAAGCGGCGCCGTCCGGGGGGCGGAAGGCTGGGCCGGGTCGGGCTGGTGTCAGGCGGGATCCCGCTCTGTGGAGGGCAGCGCGGTTAGTCTAGATTGACACGGGTGTAGCAGGAGGGCTGGATTCGGCTTTGGGCATCTAAGAAATGTCGTAGGTCCTGATTCGTCAACGTACTGAAGTGTGGCTGAATTCTTCCCAAAGCCCCTGTGTTAGTGTTTCGCTGACATGGGACATCTATTCAGAAATAACAGGAAACACTTCTGAAATGGCTTCTTTCTGACAAGCAGTATAATTGGCTGCAAACACAAGAAAACACTTTTTAGGCCAGGAATTTTTTGTATATTAAACAATATATTTAATTGCAGAAAGCAGCATCTAATGAAAGTGTCCTGTCAATCATGACAACAACATTGCTCATACAGTGTAATTGTTATTTTGATAATGAAAGAATGTAGCATTATCTCATTCTGAACCAAAAAAGAGTGGTCATCATGTAGAGAATTTACTTTTTTATCGACAATAACCTATTTCTGTACAATGTTATAATCATGACATAATCGCACTCTTGAGATGATACGAGCACTTGTCTGCTCCTCGTGCATCAAAATACCCCAGGGATGTAATTAGATCATGGCTACTACACTTGCTGACGAGTCTTATTGCTTAAATATTGCAAGGCCTGAACATTGATATGTACGGAAAGCATTAAATATTCATTTGCTGATACACTTACTTATAAAAATCTCATTTCTCTATTGAGTAAGCGGTAGTTTTCAGGTCACCCAATTCAATAGCTGTGAAGATATTTGAGGACTCAGGGATTTTTGCTCATTTGAAGTTCTGTAGTTTTCTTCTTCCTGGGCAAAATAGATGTAGTAGCAACTTAACTAGCAAAGGGCCTGGCTGCTCACTGTTGGGAGAGGGAAATGCATTTCTGTCACGGCTTGTGTGCTGATGGTCCCCGATGCTGCCGGGGCAGCTGCCCCAGTCCAGTTCACATATATCTGTATGTGAATGTGGTGCTGCACGTAAAACACCCGCTCCTTCACCCTGTGTAACGCACGGACTGACCCTCGCTCACCCTCGTGTCTCCTAAACCATGGAGGGGAGGCAGGAGTGTTCATTGCGCTGCAGGAGAAGAGCCGAGGCTTCTGTTTCATTTTTTCCAGCTCCCTGAGCATTGTGAACAAAAATTCATACTTTGGATTGCTGCAAAGTGTTTGCGTTTTCCAAAAGATTAACAAATTCCCCAGTCCTTCACAAAAACCTGCCTTTATTTGTGATGAAGCAACCTGCTCTACCTCCCTGGTAATTTTTTGCCCTGGCAGTCACTTGCGGTGAACCTGGAGTGAGCAGCTGGGGTTGGGGTGACCTCCGTTTCAGAAAGGAAAAATGACCCGTGTTAGCAGCAATGTTGGAAGATGCCTCAGCTTTAAAGAGGCAAAACCAGTTTGTTCCAGGTCTCTAAACAGCACAGAATTGTCTGGCTCATGTTTCTACCAGTGGGTGTTGGTTAGAGCTGTGGATGGAACACGAATGTATGAACTCACGTTGTCAGTACTGTATGTTCATGAACATTACACCTGCTTTGTGGATTTTGTCTCTGTGCTGTCTGTGTTTGCTCCTCTCCTCTGTGTTGCTCTGGTTGCTGGGAGTGCTGGATTTGCTCCTTTCAAGCTGTTTGGGCTGAGGAAGGAACTTGGTTTCACGGGCAGCGCGTCAGCGTCGTCTCGGGCAGGAGACCCGGCCGGGAGCTGTCGGGGACGCCGGCAGCGCGGGAGCAGCCAGCGAAGCTGCGCGAGGTGCCCGTGTCCCTGGGTGCTCCCCGCTGCGGCGCTCCGCGTACGCGATGCGCAGACCCGGGGCTGTGTTCCTTGGGGACACCTTAAACCTGCCCGCAGTGATCCCTGGAGCACAGTTTTGGGTGCTTTGGACCACAAGGCGAGCGGTGTGCGCTGCTCCAGTGGCCCACGGCGCCGAGAGCTGGTATCACTTCCTGCACCAAATACAGTGAGGCAAAGGAGCCAGGTCCAGTAGGATTTTGCTTTATTTTTTTAAGAGGGAAAAGCACTGTGAATTCCCAGGTGGCCAACCCAAAGGTTCCGATGTCTTGTCTGTTGGAGTGACTCGTAAACCCAGCTGTCAGTAGAATCCATTGCCTCACTGATGATGCCTCCTCGGGTACAAACGTCTGCCCAAGGAGGAGGACATCCCTGCATCCCAGGCAGCCAAAGCTTCTAGCTGGGGTGTGGGCTCCTGTGCAAGTGTAAGAGGATCCTTCAAACTAAGAACTGCCTCTGGGGCAGAAAAGGGAAGAAAAAAGGAGACTCTGGTCTTGCCCGAAGTACCGTGGTGGCAGCCTGGTGCCGTTTGCCTGCTGTGACGGGGAGCTGCGTGTGGATTGGCAGTACCAAGTTGTGCTTGTTATTGTGCTCATATTTTGTTACTTTAAAAAGGAGAAAAAAAATGGTCAAGAGACCTCTTGTTTTCTTGCTTGTTTTTCTCTGTTCGGCACCAAAGAAATTCTATTATCAGGCTCAGGTATGTAGCTATTTACCAGTTGTTTGGAGGAGAATACCACTATACAATCGGCCCTTTTGGATTTCCACTTCATGTCCTTGAAAGGAAATTAAACAAACTCCTCTTAATCTGTCTCCAACCCTTCAACCCCTAAGAAAATGTGAAGCAAAGTGGAATCGGGGAAGGGATATATGCCAAGCAGTTTGTCCATGAGATGCATTTGTTTTTAATTGCCTCATTAAGTCAAGTTATGATGCGTTGTGTGACCTTGGCCAATGCAATGTGACATAATGCGATGCTGTCAGACGTTCTGCAATAAGGGTGATATTCACTCGACTGGAGTTTTCTTGCTGCAGAGACCCGGGTAGAGCAGTCGCGTGTGCCCTGCCACGAGACCAGGCGACGCTGCTAATGCTTCTTGTCACGGGGAGCTGCTGTTTTTCCCTTAGAAATTAATGGCTTGGTAGCTGTATGGGAAAGAAGTCCTTATAACTGTGCAGAAACCAGAAGAATTCCCTGATCCAAGATCCTGGAAGTCTGCGTGGCAGCTGGGAAGGGGTTTGCTTTGCTGGCCGCCAGGTCGCTGGAGCCTGCTCTTATTTCTTCACTTCTTTTGGTGGGATGGATAATGGAGAGGGTCAAAACCTTCCTTCTCTTGCTGTGATAGATGGGTTTTGTAGGTCTAAAACTGTTTAAATATGTTTTTTGGCCACTCGGAAATGAAAATGTCTTGGATATATTTCTCCAGCAAAGAAAGCAAGCACCTCTGGTAAATCAATGTGCTTCACTTGTTCTGAACCCTATAAGAAAGAAAATGACCTTTTTAAATACCATTCTTTTTTCATTTTCTCCCTGAGAATTCCCTAGTTGCTATTTTTTCCTAGACTGTGATGAATTTTTGGACTCAGTCCAAACTTATGGATATTTCTTTGTCCCTCTTCACGCACCCTCTCCTTTTCCAGAAAAAAAATAAAATGAAGTTTTTGGATGAGGTTTTTGGAACCAGTATTTTCATGTGCAGATCTGACTCACTTGGCCCATCTCTCCTTGAAATAAGACGATGCCAATGTGTTTTTACATCACAAGTGGATCCATTTAATTATCAAGATCTGGACAGCTGACCTAGATGAAGCTCCGCTGTGTGTGAAGGCTCCTGTAAGTCTTGACAGCAGGTTCTAACAGCTGAGTCAGCCCGAGCCCTGGAAATACGACATTTGGAGCTCTTGGTTGGTGGTAACGAGTCTGAGCTGCCACAGGCTTTCTTCTTTTTTAAAAACATTTAAAGCTTTCTCCTTCCTCAGGACGAGGATGTACTTGAGATCCTCTGGAAATGGATGCGGCACTATCTGTTCTCCGACGGCGGTCATTGCTCTGGATGTTCCTGAAGGAAACCAGAGTTTTAGAAAGTTTTGGAGAGAAAACGATTTGCATGAAAGCTTACTGAAAAGTGGATTTCCATAATCATTTATGAGGTTTGGGGAAGAAAATAAATCTGAATCAGAACAGATCTACACTGAGAAATTTCCCTCAGAAGTGAAATTTCACAGTGTTGTTGATGGAAACGCCCAAATGTGTTTTCAGAAGTATTTTGCTGTCTCGCATTTCTGGGGGACTCTTGGCTGAACTTGGCATTACTCCTGTCAGCTTCGCTTGCTTGGGAAGCTGAGAAAAGTCCCGTCAAGTCCAATTTGCTGCTGTTGGGGCCTGCGCAGCTCGGAGGATCTCTGCGCTTCCAGGGCAGGAGGGAGTTTCCAGGCTTCAGGTAGGATCCAGAGGCTGTTTAGTAGTTTTCCTTAAAACACACTAGCCCTTTGGAACAGAATATATTCTATCAGAAAACCCTTTACTGTTCATTCTTCCTCCTCTTTTTGCCTTCTGCTGGAGCAACATGGAAACGTCGGCACTTCTTTTGGGGCCAAAAGCCACTGAGCTAGAACTTAGTCCTGTTAATATCAGTAGAGCTTTTACCATAATAAAATTCTTCAGCAAGGACTGTCATTCATTTGGGGCTGCACTGCAGTGATTACTTTTTTCAATAAGAGCTTCACGTTTACCTGGGTTTACCTCTAGTGATTATGGGAGTAAACCTAAATGTCTGGAGAGAACATGCTAAGCTTCACCGCCCTTGGTGACAGGACTCAGTAGTAGCTACCCCTGCAAGCCCAAGGGTTTAGGCATCTGCTTTATTTGGACTATCTTCGAATTACATCCCCCAGGAGCTTAAGGGAGTGAAATAATCTGTACTGACAGTGCACGGTATGGAAATGTCCTGCTTTTCCAATTCTTCTGACACATGGCTTCGATATACGGAAGCAAAGGCAGATTGATGGCTGAGAGCAAGTGGAAATTGTGCTGAGGTTTGACATAAGGAATGACAGAAAGCAGCGGTGGGAGAAAGTAGGCTGGAGAAGGAAGGAGGAGGAGAAGGGAGATTTGGTTCAGAAACATCATTCCTTCCATTCCTTCATGTCCAACATCCTGATGCAGAAACTCGACTTCTTCAACCAGAAACATTACTCTGCATCGCTTTGCTTTGCAGAAGTATCTTTTTCAGATAGTTTTGTTTCAAGCCTGTTTGTACCAGGTCAGGAGAGCAGAGCCTTTGAGCACCTGTAATAAGCCCATGACTTTGTTTCCAAGTAATATTTCTTGAGAACATTAAGAGCAAGGTGGTGGTTAACAGCAGTGAGCTCGCTGCATCTTGCTGGGGAAGGAGGCTCCAGGGGCCAGGACACACCGTAATTAGTAGGGAGTGATGAGCCAGCTCGGATACTTGGGCACTCAAGCTGAGATCCTACATGGAAGCTAGTAGGAAAGAGGGATGGCAGCAAGAAACGTGAGCTTTTTTTCTTGTGACCTTCCTCAGAGTGAAGTCCTGGCTTGCTGGAATCAATTTGTAAGAGCAAATGCATTTATTTCCTCCTAAACAAGCTTAGATCCTAGTATCAAAGCCGTAATCCCTTTGCTGTTCGAGGGCTTTGCAGTTGTGAATGGATCTGCTCCCTTGGGGAGGCCACGTGCTCTTGGGCCTCTTCTGAGCTGGGTGGTGGAGGCCGCAGCCCCGCGGGCTGCAAGCGCTCTGCGTCCTGCAGTAAACTCGTGGGGCAGGAGGCAGCAGGACTCCCTCCTTCCAGGATTTTTTCCTTGGCCAGTTCTCGGCAGGATCGGAGCTGTTTCTGGTAGCTCTGTGTGACTCAGTGGTGTCTGATTTGGTTTCTGTCTCAGTAGTTCCAGAAGTGTTTTAGCCAAGTGATGGAGATAGGCAGGTACCAGCATAACCTTCATGCGTGGTCCTCCTGCACACTTCGTTCTTTCGTTGTGTGTAGTACTGCACAGCACTAACGAGTAACAACAAACTACCAAAAGTACTGATAGCACTAGCACTAATCATGCTAGTACTTACAGTACTCTATGGTATAGTACTTTATAGCATTATTATTACTTTATTAATAGTAATTATTATTGCTACTAATGCTGCTTATATTATATTGTATTACTTTCTATTACTCAATAGTACTATACAGCGCAATTTCTCTTTTCCAGATCTTCACTTTTGAGCCTTAAAGGTTCAAATCAGAATTTGAGCTGTGTGTTTATGAACTTTTTGCTACTGTAGGAGCTGGAGATGAGCGTCTACCAGGATAACTAAAAGAAATCATCACAACAGAATTGTTCAAACTTGATACTTCTGTGCTACTTTGTTTAATAGCGCTATGCTGAGCAAATCTGTGTTCCTCTTTAGATAAGCATTGAAAAAAGCAGTGCTTCTCTGAACTTGTTTTCTCCTGTGACTATCCCCCATCCAGCATTTGGGGCTGTATTTGAGTTCTTATCATTCCAAATTTACCCGTTGAATCCCAACAAACTTTCAGAAGGTTGTAGCATGGAAATGTTGACCCGGAAGCATGAAGTTGTGGCTTTGGGAAATGGAAGCGAAGTGAGCAGTGGCTTGGCTTTTGGCATGGGTGTGTAAACGCTCACAGAACAAGGCGCAGAGTTCTGCTTCGGCAGTTTTGTGTTCTCTCTTCAGTTTCCTTTCAGGAGAGAGGCGGCCGATACCTCTGCGTGCCCCAGGCCCGGCCTCCGCAGCGCCCAGGACGTGCCCGGGCGATGCCGTGGGCACCAAGTGCCGTTTGTCCCTGCGTCCCCAGGGCAGCAGCTCTCGCCCAAGCTGCTGAGCTTTGACTGAGCCCAGCTATGAAGCGCCGCTCTGAAAGCACAGCAATCTGCAGAGGCCAACAGGGCTCTCCTGGTGCCGAGAGAGCTTGTAGCTAATGCCAGCCAAGTGAAGGAAATGAAGGTAATTGCGGGAAAGGACCTGGAAAGAGAACGGGCAAGTTGGTCAAGTTTGTATTTTACTGAGATGTGTTTAATGGCCAATCATGATAAATGGTCTCTCTCTGTTCCCTGGTCTCAGCATTGCTCTTATTGTTTTAGTGAAGGCACCGTGGAAGGCACTGAAATTTATGGATATAGCTGAGGTAGCACTTGTTGACTCCACAGCAGTTACAGCCTCTTATGTATCCACAGACAGACAAGTATGTGCTTTCCTCCCCCAAATCTGCACCTGGTGCTTTAAAAATGAGATTTTTAATACCTGCTTGATTTTTTTGGCAGTTATAAATTCAGAGACAACATCCTCTGGAAATGAACATGAACTTAGCGTGAGCAGTTGGGACTAGCTGCCTAAAATCCTTACTGATCTGCCAGGCCTGTGCTCTTCCATTGCTTGTAGCTTTTGAAACTCCCAACCCCTGCTGCACACAGGTGGCAAATCTCAAATGTTGTCCGTTTTCTTCACTGGCTTCAATTTATTGTGTTATTTATTATTTTGTAATAATGTTAAAAGCTCAAACTAATTCTCTTTTCAAATTTCAACAAGAGCCTCAGCAATTGTCTTCTCAGGTTCTCATGGTCTTTGAAACAGCTAGAAAATATCCAATAGGTGGTTAAAGGACAGGGAGTCAGCAGAAACTCGCAGAAGGGTCAGTGCTGCAAATTGCCATTAAAATAGATGAGAACTTCATGACGTGAACCCTACTGCATTCCCGCGTGGTGTGATTAATAACTGCAGCAAGCAGGAAGGCATTTTATGGTGTCTCTACCCTTGCTATGCTTAGCAGAAACCTGGACTTAAGCAACAAGCTGGCCAGGTGTCTTCTGGCAGAGCAGATTGAGGCACAGGCCTGCCGTTGGGCATGCGGTGGTGCTTGGGCCATGGGGCACGTCCTTGCTTTGGAGAATTCCCTCCTCGGAGAGGGCAGTGTGTCCGCAGCGCGGTCGGTGTTGGGTGCGTGTGTGCGCGGGGAGCAGCGCTGCAGCCGCAGGGATGTGGGGGTGACCTCCTCGCTGCCAGGCGCTGCCTCTGCAGGAAGGTGCTGCAGTTGTGCCCGAGATCGGCCTGCAAAACCCGCACGGGGCCGTGGTGTGTGCTTGTATCTGATGGTTGTGACAGGGGGAACCACGCAGAGACAGAAATGAGTTTTTGTGGTCCTCTCCCACTGGGGTCTTCCTGCTGAAAACCAACCATTCTTGGGCACGCGGTAGACCTGCTGCGCCCGTAATCGCTACGAATTACGGCTAACAGCACTGTCTGCTTTCCCGTTTGGATCCCAGAGGATGCTGCAGTGCCCAGAGTGTGCAATAATCCCGCTGGCTGGAGAGCAGCCCCTTCCGTGGCGCGGCGCTGGCTCGGCCGGCGGGCTGTGATTAGGCAGGAGCTGCAGGAGCCAAGAGCTGCCCGGGTCCGCGCCGAGCGGAGCGGCGCCCGCCGCGCGCTGCTGACTCACGTAATGACCCTGGCGCTAACGCCGTTCCCTGCCATTTAACACAAAAATAAGACTGCTAAATAGAGGGCAATTTGGAACATGTGTGGTTTGCTTTGGAGAAAACTTAATAGCGGCTGTACTTTAACTCTAGAACTATGGTTGGAAGAGGAGGGAGGAATAGTTCAGGTGAATTTACCAATATTAAATTGTTGTTATTGATGTTTTCCTAAATTCTACCCAAATTTTGGCTCAAATTGAACAACTTCAGCTAATTGCAGGAAGGAGAATGTAAAGCTAAGTGTGAAGAGGACATGAAAGAAAGTCAGATTGCCTGAGTACAAACCAAAGTGCTTCCAGTTCCCACAGCATTTAGTGAGTTTCTTTGGAAGATTTTCACCCCTTAAATGCTTAACTCTTTGAGGCACTGATTCTTGGCAGTGATTTCAGGCCTTTAGTTGAAAAGAGCAACTTGCTGCCTTGGCTCTAGAATAAAACGTGAAACTAGTGTGAGTTGCAGGGTCTACAGAGCCAGCAACCAGGCCAGCCCTAAAGCAGAGAGCTTTCCAGAACAGGTTATTATTGACTATTATTCTTATGGAATATATAATAATATAGAATATGTAATAATATTCTTCTAATATTCTATATTATTATTCTCTCTGGCCGTTCCTGGCTCTGAATCCAACCCACGACAGGGTCGGAGTGCTGCCCGTGCCACATCCATCCTCCTGCCATGTGCCAGGATTATTCTTCCAGTGCTGGGGTGAACTGCGACAAGCAGCGGCACGAGGAAGGGGCAGCCGGCTCGGAGGAGCCAGAGGAGCCTCCGGAGAGCAGCGGGAAGGCGGATCTCTGCTCTTGCAGAGCAGCCCCGTTGGAAGCCAGTTCCAGGTGGGTATTGGGAGAGGAGCTGCCCAGTGCTGCACCCTGAGTGCTGGGACACGTCTCAAAGCCCTCGCTGTGGGGGATGCTAAATAAATGCTAAATGCTGCTCGTTGGGCACGGAAGTTTTCAGAGCAGGATTAGATGAAGAATGGGAGGAGCAGAGCGAAAGCCTGAGCGGATGGCCCTGGCCATGAGGTCCAGGTGGTTCACGGTGAGTTGTTGCCTTTCTAAATCCATCACTGAGGCACTGGGCACCGGCGCAGCCCAGCAGAGCCAGTGGCAGCAGAGTCTGCCCCCCTTCCCCGCTGCTCTGCACGCTCGGGCCCAGCTCAGTCCGTGCACTGGACAGCGCACGATGTCTGCACCACACACAGCGCAGCTACGAGATAACCTGCTGCTCCCCCTGCTTCCCCTCTTCGTGTGCGCTGTTCTTCCTCGGCTGGAAACGCACGCTGGGCTCGGAAGCCCTGGGGCCGTGTAGCCTCCCCTGGGTTGCATGGATGGACAACACAATCCTGCAGGTCTCCCTTTTCCGCTTTCTAGACTACGATGGCTCTGTTGGAGAGCCCTGGATCTGGATACTTTTTCGTATCCATAGCCTGTTTACTGCGTGATTGCAGGGCCCAGTTGGAGCCTGTTTCAAGCCTGTGGCCTGACGTTTGTTGCAGACAGCACCGGCACACTGAAGAGGACAGTGATACTGCAGCAGAGAGCATTTTCCTAGCCCATATTTATGGTGGGCGTCATGATGCTGTGGCAGGCAGAAAAGTGCAGAGCGACTCGTGTACAAGTGACACTTGCAGCCACGTGGCAGGTGAAAGTTGTAGCTCGGAGGTCTCGTTGCTCCTTTAAAGCTCCTCTTGGTGAAGTGCTGCACAGTGTCCCCACTGTGTGGCTATTCTGCTGCTGCTCACTGTTTTGCTGCAGTTTAAAATCCTAACGGCATCATGAGAAGAGGCCTGTCCCTCGAGTAACCTCTGCAGTTGTTGCCTACTGGTTTGAGGGTCTGGGCTGCCGCAACGTCCCAAATCCACAGCTTGTTCTAGAGAAAAAGTGTTAACAGTGGCTTGGTGCGGAGTGGCAACTCTGATTGATTATACCAGCTCTAACTAATGACACTGAAGACCAATAAAGTGACTCTTAGATTGGTTTGGCATTATTAGTCGCATTGTTAATTATGTAGACATGACAGCAGCATTAATGCTAGTATTAACCATCAAAATGGAGTGGAATTGTAGTCATAAATCTCACTGATGAGGAATTTGTGAAAGATTATGGCCATCAGCGAAAGGAAAGGAGAGGAAATGAAGTGAGTTTGGAGTGGGAGCGAGATAGAAGTGGGGGAGAGGCTTGGGGAACGATCGTGCTCGGCTGTCAGGCCGGGGCCCCGGAGGCTGCAGTGCTGCCGCTTGGACCAGTTCGCCGGAGTTTCATGGCAATGAACATTCCTCTGCCTGGCGTTTCTGTTCCCGGCAGGATTGAGAGGAAACTTCCCGCTTGCTGCGGCGGCGGGCAGGGGCAGCAGGAGGCCGGGCAGCCGCGGGCTCCGCTCGCTGCCGCGCTGGGGTCGCGCCGTCGCCTCCGGCCCCGCGGAGCGTCGGGAGCGGCGCCCGCGGGGCGCCGGCAATGGCTGCGCTTCCTGGGGCGGCGCAATTAGCTGCTGCTTGCGGGCCAGGTCTCATTAAAATCTAGGCCCTAATGAGCGGGCAGCGGGGAGGATGGTGGCTCTGCTCCGCGGCGCTGCAGACTGGGCCGGGCTGAGAGCTGGGGGTGACAGGGTGACCCCAGGCTGCTGGTGGCCTTGGCATCGTGGAGGAGGGGACAGGTCAGGGCTTGCTCAGCGGTGAGAACAGCTCTATTTATAATGCCCTAAACAAAGGGCGGAATAATTTAATTTGTACCTTCATTAATGCTGTCTGCAGCAGGGTTTCTTTGCAATTATAGTGCTATAAATGGAGTTTTGGGCACGTTAATGGGCTGCCAGACCTGCTTCCTGGCACAGCCGGGTCCATCCCACATGTGCTTATCTTGGAGAAGGGCTTCAGTATTCCCTTAGCCCCCTGCAGAGCTGGCAGATCATTGCTGGAAGAACCACAGCTTTTGTTTTGGGAAACCTCCTTCTTGTAGAGATCACTGGGTGCCGACGGGAATGCCCTTGGCACGAGTTCGGGCAGTCTGGACCCTGCAGTCCCAGAGCTGGGAGCCCTGCAACTCCCAAGGGAGACCCGTCCTGCAAAGAGGAACTGGGTGCCCAAATACCCCTGTGGTTTGGCCCAGTTTTGACATGGTCGTCGGTGATGCTGAGTTGCCTCTGTTGTTGGTTCCCATGGGTTGGATGGGTTAATTAGGCTCCCCTAAAGCCACGTGTAATGGCTTGATTTCCAGCCTCAATAAAGGTCCCTGGATTTTGCGTGCGGCTTCCCAGTTCTGCTCGTTCCCCTGTCGCCTTTCCCAAGGGCACACGGTTATTTCTCCCGTAATCTCCTAGCAGAAAGGAAATGCATCCTTCTCTTAGGTGTTTGGCTAGTGTCCGAGGCCAGCGAAGGGCCTAGATGGACCACTGTGGTCTGCCCCTTCTTTTCCATTGCAGTCGCTTTAAAACATCAGAGGCTCGTGGTGATGCTGCCTGCTTTGGACAGAGGCTGTCTGCAGGAGTGTGTTAATGACGTCCTGGGCAGCCCCTTCACCTCCCAGGGTCTCAGTTGCTGCTGCAAAATGCCAAGGCAGTAACTTGCCTTTTTCCCAAAAATGTGGGTGAGAAAGTGATTACTGCAAGGTGCTGGGAGAGTGGGAGTAATTATTCGCATCTGGGGACTTCAAGGCTTTTTCCTACAGAGTGGACAGATCTTTAGCATTTTCCATAAACACAGTTATGCCTTGCTATCCGCAGTAGCTATTTCTAATCTTTGAAACGAAGCCAGAATTCTTCTTCTCTCTCTCTTTTTTTTTTTCCTTGAAGAGTCACTGCTTCTTCTGAGCTGATGCTGCCTCTTTTGCCTGAGGAGCATTTGAAATCTGCCAGAATGCATGAATTGTCGAGAACAGCAATTGCAAACCTCGTCCGGGCTGTGCTGCCCTTGCGAGTTGTTCTTTCCCAAGCCGTCAGGGAGCAGAAGCGGCTGCCCCGGCTGCCTGCGAGAGCCGCGGGTGGACTGAGGCATCGAAATCCTTCTCCCTCCTCCCCCTGCCACCCAAAACTCTCTCTCGGGGCGGAAAGCGGCTCCCGCCACGCGTGCACGCGCCGGCACACGCGAGTGCTCCCGTGCCTCCGAGTGACCTGCCTGCTGCGCAGCTCTCCCGCTCCCCGGGAAGCCGGAGCTGCCGCGACACGGCAGCGGGGAAGATCCCGTGCCCTCCGCGCGGCCGCCAGGCTAAATGAACAAAGTGAACAAGGTCTTGAAGATCCTCAAAAAGTCGTCGAGGAGGCGGCGATGGAGAGAGGAGCTGAGGGTGGAGGAGGAGGTGGAAAGCCGGGAGCTCTGTGACCCAGGCGGTCTGTGCAGCCTGCAGCTCTGCGCCGGGGGTAAGGAAACGGGGACGCTCCCGCGCCGCTGCCTTCGCTCCCCGCTGCCGGGCGGCAGGAGAGCTGCCGAGCGCCGGCCAGCACCGGCCTGGCCTCGAGGGCTGACAAATCTTGGTGGGAGAAGGGGTAAGGGCAGGGAGCCGGGCCTTGCGGGTCCCCTTCCTGATCCCTGGCTTGTCTGTGACGGTGGCGTTTTGGAGGTAGGGGTGCAGCGGGGTGGTGTTCTAGGAGTGCTGAGAGGGTGCGCGGCTCAACTGGGTCACGGTTGAAGGGTGTTGTGACATCCTAAAGCTTTGAAGCTGGGACGTTTACCATGTGTATTTACACAACGGAGAAACCATGAGAAACGGGCACATTTAGGTTGCTCTTTTTTTCTGCGGGTTATTTTTGTCTGTAGGAGCGTACTGCTGTCAAAGCCAGGATCCAAATCGTGCTGTACCCACCCTTAAATTTCAAGCAAACTACAGGCTGCTGAAATGGTTCTTATTTTAGCTCCTCTGTAGAAAAGCCGAACGGGACAAGCGCAGACCTGGGAAAAGGGGAACCTACAGCATTCGCTGGTGTGTCCCATCATGCTGGCACTTCCTGCGCGTGGCACTGACCTGGCAAAGGAACATCCGAGGGGCTGTGTGCTTAGCTGTGCGGCTCAGCTTCCTTTATTCTGTGTCAGAGGGATACTGAGGTCTTCTGAAAATACACTGCGAGTGGAACTAGACTCATGCGTAATGTAGGTCACTGCTCTTTTCGCTGTCGCACTTGATAGGTTGTTTGCAGTAGCATTGCTGCAGCTTTTGAACATTTTGGAGATTTGCTCTTTCTCCCTCCCTCTTGTTCACCTAACTCTGCTCAGCTGCTTCTACGATGCTGCCTGGAGGGCCCTGTTCTTGCTGCATCCCCATCTGCAGATGGAGATGTGGGATGCGGAAGGGTTGTGTGGCCAGGCTGGGCCAGGGCTTGATCCAAACCCGGGCTGTGGGAAGCACCCTTGGTGGCTCTGCTGCTCCAGTCTCTTCATGCTCAGGTCTGCATTGTGAAGGTGGTTCAGATCAAAAGGATGAGAGGTGGAAAGGCAGCAAATACGAAGGGCAAGGTGTCACGCGCAGCCCAGACAGTCCCTTTGGGCTTTTGAATGCAGTGCATGCATTAATTCCAACGCAGCAGTTTGCAAGGCGTTCTCTAGCGCATCTCATCTTCCCCTGGGACCCACAGCCAGCCCAGAGCACCTTCCCAGACCTTCCCTCATGGGTCTGAGCCTTCGGAGGACTCCTCAACTTCCCTCCCTGGTCCTTCTGAGATGTCCCTGCTTCTGTCACTCGTTAGGTGCTCCGGTGACACCAACACATCCTTCCTTACCAGTGTCCTTCAACACTGGGCTCGATTTGACTGGATTTGATGTCAATCATTCATCCCTTCATTTCCTTTCTTGTGGCCCAGTCTTCTTCCTCATCTGACCTTTTCAGGCTGCTCAAGAGCCTGAGATTCGTTTTTGCCACCTTTTCTTCAGTGACGTATAGCTCAAACGTATTTTGCTGAAACTTTTCATAGTATTTCTTAAGTTATCTGTAGTTAGAAATTGATCAACAGATGAGCTAAGACAGTAGGTTAAGAAATGAAAATCTATTGATAATGGCAAGAAGACGGTGAAAATGTTTGCTAGCCCTAAATTGACAGTAATTATTATTGTTAAACTTGTGCATATTTTACTTCACTTTTTAATAGGCAGTCTTCAGCTGTTCATATCTAGCCCAAAATTTTCTGTCGCCTGCAAATGTGGCCCCATCAGGGTTGAGGTTTACATCCAGTTCATATCCTCGTAAACATCGTGTTCCCTTTTGGGTGCTTACCTTCATGGGCCTTTGGTTATTTTTAGTTTATCAGAAACTTGAAGCTGATCCTTTGAATCTGCAATTAATGGTTAAGTTATCTGGGAAAGAGCAGACAGGTGACGTGGATCTGTCTCAGACCTCCAATGTGGACATCTCCCTCGGAGCTGCTGTTCCTCTCCATTGGTTGTGCGGGACGTGGAGGTGACCGGTGACGATGCTCAGCGGGGCTGGTTTCTGTTCCACGTGTGGCTTGAAGGACTGGGGCAAATGAACGTGTGAACATCAAAGGAAGACTTGGCTTTAGCACGTGGATATACATTAGATTCATAGGGAGAACCTCCACGGTCTCCTCTCTAATGTCTGGCTTAGCATGAGGTTTTGCCAGAGGCTGGACTGGGGGCTTTTTCTCCTAAATGTGCAATAGGTGATGGGTTAATGCTCCTTTCACCATCTAGACAACTGTGATAGAGATGGATTGCCAGGAAAAAAAAAAATCTGTTGAGGCAAATGAGGAGAAAAATAGTGCATTCCTGCAGTCGGGTTCTCAGCTGGCGGTTATTCCAGCCAGTTATATCTCCTCAATAAAATGTAAATGAAGGCAATCATTTATTTGCAGCCTGGAGGCCTGGTGGTGTGAAAAGATAAGAGAGCATTTTCCTTTGTGTGGTCGAGGTGGCTCTTCTGCGTCTGCCACTGTCACTCTGATACCTTGGCAGCATCTAAATGTTGCCTTTGTTATTAAAAACACATATATGGGAGTCTAATGTCTTAAACAGATTAGCGTGGTGTTTACATAACCGTCAGGCAGCCCCGCTCGCCCCGGGCTCTCAGCCCTCGCTCGTTCCTTAGCAGGAATGCACAGAAAGCAGAAATGTCATCCGCTGGCTTAAGACTGGTAAGAAAACAGTTTGTGCAAAGATAAAAGCAAGCAGAGATGAGCCTGTAATTTGTGGGGTTGTCTCTGGTCCGAGGGACGCGCAGGAGGGATTTGGGAATGCTGGCGAGCGGCTCCTCCGGAGGCTGCGGAGGAGAAACAAAGGGAGGGTGGGGAACGATAAGACCTGGCAGTGGCTTCGGGATAATCTCTGATTCATTCGGGCTTCTTTAATTGGCCTGTCAGTTTTGCACATCTCATGCATTTTCATAAGGATTCCTTTCTTTGCCTCCCATTTTATCTCCTTGTAGCTCCCTGGATTTCCCCGCTGACATTCGCAGCAGATTTGTTCTGTTTCTTCCCCAGCCCGTTTCCAAGGGACGCTAAGTTGCCTGGCACCATTTCAGGATTCAGCAAAGGGGCTGCTTGGAAAATCCCACAGTATCTTCAGCCAAGGGGGAGACTTGGAATGGGAGGGGGAACTGCCAGGGACCCAGACCAATGTGCCTAGCTCTATCATAGCTCTCTTTGAGTTAGACTCGGTGCGGAATGTGAACCCACATCCAAGGAAAGTGGCTGGGCTGCTTTACAGCCCTTTGGGCCTGATGCCCTGTCAGAAGTGTCCCATCATTAGGAGCTTGGGGCTGGAGCTCTGGATGCCACGAGTCAAAACTAGTCCCTCAAAGCTAACTGGAAGCCAGTGCTGTGTTCCAGACTGTCAGCAAGGAAGTGGCCACCTCCCTGCCTGACAGAAACTTCCAAAGAGTCTTAAGGTACCACTGGTCTTGTATGTGCAGTGATGTTCCCTGTGGGGCCAGGGCAAGATGGGACTTGAGATCCTCCAAGAGGAAAAACGTACTTGCTGCTGATGCTGGAGAGCTGCCCAGGGACAGGGCTCTCCAGGCAGGGCCCAGGAAACAGGGAGAGCTGCAGATGGTGGCGGGGGAGGCCGGGAGACCCCAGTCTCCCCCGTAGCTGGGTTTGGAAGAGGCATCAGCACCTCATGGTAGAGGAGCAGCTGCCGAGAGGCCCCTCCGCATCCCATCAGCAGGTCGTGTTCACGTGGCTTTTGTGCGTTGCACGATGGCACTTTGGTTTGTGGCAATTTGCAGTCCTGAAGGGTTGTCTGCTCTGCTCATATCTCATGGGTCTCGTTGTACAGCAGTAGCCCATTACGAAGCTGATAGTTTCATATCCAGCAATAAATTCAGATGCTAGATAGAGATTTGTGCATTCTTGCACCAATCTTTTTCAAACGTGGCTGGATGTAGAGCTGGCTCCCTCTGCCCTCAATGTAAAAGCAGTGGTAACTGCAGTGGTGTCTTTTCACTGTGCAACATCTAGATAAATGTCATTTTCAAACAGGAATTGAGGAAGTTAAGCAATTTGGTAAAGACTGTTCATTAAGTAAAGGGCAGAGGCAGGAAAAGGAAGAAGATCCTTTTGGCTGTGCGTCGGACAGGGCTGGCCCTGCCTGGGCACTGTCCTGTCAGGTCTCCTGATCCCCCGGGTGAGGGGACACCCTGGAGCACCAGCATCTCCCCCTGCTCGTCTGCAGGGGTTTCCTCCCAAAGCAGCTGAGGCTGAACCAGCAGGACTTCTCCAAGAGCAGAGCTGCCTGTGCCCTGGGAAGCAGGACCACTTCAACAGCCGTGCCCAAGCCACAAGACAGAAACCACTCTGCTGAGCTAGGAGGAGCTGCCCATTTTTAGCCTTTCTAAGTGATTTCCTTAGTGGTGACCACCACGAGGAAGAAACCGTGTTCCTAAGCGCAGTCCTGAGCCTCAGCGTCCCCCTCTTTGCTAAGGAGCTGCATTATTTGTAGCTCCTCCTGGGAACCCCCTTGCCTGTCTTGCAGTAGCTGCAGAGCAGAGGTCGCTGGAGATTCGAAGGCCACTCAAGGCTCTTGGCTGATCGGGGATCTCCAACTTCCAGCAAAGACCATTGTACGGAGAAAGCTTTAGATCAAACAGCATCAGTCCATTGTAACCAAACATAAATTCCACTATGAAAATACTGTTTCAACATTTCCAGCAATTAAGCCCTTCTTCATCTGGACTCTATTTGGTGGTAGAAAATAATTAGCTGGTATTATCCTCCTTAGAATAAAGATAAGTGTTTTTATGTCTTTGCTGAAGGCTAATATTTGCAAAAAGAAAAGCAGATGAATTCCTTTAATCTCAGTGGCTTTGTCTGGATAAATATAGTTCTTTACTCTTAAAATTTCTGCATATTTTTTCACCTTTTATATCATGCTAAAAACTAGGGATAGGCTAAGTGAGCCTATGATGGGTATGGGCTATCAGAGGACTGGAGTCACTAGATTCCATCCAGTCCTTCCATCTCAGAACCACTTGGTGCCATGGAAGTAGAAAATAATGAAAGTCTGTAGTGGGTCAGTCAGCCTTTTTCTTCAACAGCGTGCACGGGATTGCATAGAAGGTTAGAAGTGATGCCCAAACCTCACTTGCTTATAGACAGTAGTGCTAAAAACTAGTTCCTTCAATCCTCTTTGCGTCTCTGGGTCCAGAGTTAGGCTCTGTGGAGGAGGTAAGGACAGGTAAACGAGGAGACCAAAAACATGATTTCCCAGGAAAGCAGAGATTGGTACCAAAGCGACCACTGACGATACCTCTCCCATCCCAGCTGCACTGAGGCCATTTCCAAGCACCGTGAGCCCATTGCATCCCATAGCTCAGGGCAAACTGTTCGGTGACGTAGTCACTTGGTGTGCAACAGGGAACGGGTCTCTCCTCTATTTTCTGCTTTGGTGGCTTTTTGCAGTTGAGGAATAAAAATAAGTAAATAAAGCCAGGTGCAGTAACAATTTTATAAAACTCCAAGCATGTCCTTCCCGTGCTCCATATGCAGCCCCACCTGTAGTGTGCATTGATGCTGATTTTGGAGCACAGTTCTCCTAATGATGGGACCTATCTGTAGTAAGGAAGCGCAAACAGAGTGAGGGTTTCAGGCTTCCTGGCTGTAAAATGCAGCTCTGATATTGTTTTAGAAGTCCATGTAAAATAAAAGACAGACTGCAGCCCTGGCTTTGGCAAAGGGCTGGGTTAAGTCTGACACTGCTAGTGACAGGAACAAGTGTAGCAATTCCCAGATGAGGGACCATAGGGTAAGTGGAGTAGGAAGGTACTTCTGAAACAGCAGTAATAAAGGTCATCTCCAAAGAGCAGGTGTGGGAGTTGCCATCTCAAAGTCTCCCGTGATGGCAAAAGGAACGCAACTCCCTCAGCGGAAAGTATCAAATTGATGGTAAGTGCTTTTCAAAGTACCACCTGTCAGTGAGATTCCATCCATTTTTAATTACACCATCACAATGATAATTATTATGATTCAGGCATTTTCGAAATGAGTCTCTGGTTAATTATGGGTAGAGCCAATTCCTGGAAGCACAAGTCTGGGTCACCTCTGGAGCGATGCAGCTCCGGGTCTGAGAACCGTAAGGGTTGGTGAATTGAGCCTCAGATCTGCACCTGCTGCCCAAGGGGTAAGAGAATGGGGTTTCCCACTCAGGCCTGAGTGGGAAAATACGTAAAGCAGGAAAAAATAATTCTTAGATTTCAGATGGGAAGGAGGATGCTGTTGCGTAGGGGTTTAATTAGGACTGGGCTCAGCTCCTTACCCTGCTGCTGGGCCAGCCCCATGATGGGCAAGCTCCTTGCCAGAGCAAACTGGGGTGGCTGCTTTGCAGATGGCAAAGCAGTGCCCGTTACACGTGGCAGAGGATCTGTCCTCCAGATTAGGTGGACAAGGGTAACTTAGCTTAATGTACTGTGAAAACACAGGCCAAAAGCTTTGCCTGTGTATCCTTAATAACTTGGACATGACTAACGCAAATCTTCCAGTCAGTTTTCTGCAGGAGAGGCATCTGGTTTTGTTTTAAAATGACCAGAACATGGGTAATGTGTTCTTCCCCAAGTAATTTGTTTTAGTGAGTGAAACACCTTCAGTGTTAACATTTTGGAAAAGGGATCTGTATATAACAGCTTCAAATTCAGAGAACTGTACTTATTTGGTCCCATTCTTTCTCTGCATTCTCAACTCAAGCCATACATGCTCTGATACAGAAGCATCAGGCAAAATGAGCAGTCACTTGGCACTTTGAATCTTTTGCTTAAGAACAGAGTAATTATCTACTAGGTACTAAATGTCAATAAGAGCAAGTTTGCCAGCACAAACCTACTAATTAAATAACCGTATGCATTTCCTAACAAAAGCAGTGCTGGTTCTGTGTGCTTAGTTTGAATTTCCCCATATAGTATGTCTGAAGTGTTTAATTCAGAAGGGAGGCTGCATGCTACAGTGAGCACAACTTTCCTAAAATCCTCTGTGGAGCTGAGCAGATGACGGTGCAGAGGAAGGAGCACTCAGATGATTAAGTATTATTAAAAATATTATCTTTTAACTGCACTCAGGGTGTAAGGCTGCAGCTGGCACTTACTCTGGGTAACCAGAACCTGCTTCAAGGGAAAAGACTTTTGGCCTTTGGCATCTGAACTTGTCTTAGGCTGTTACTAATTGCTTCATTAGCCCAGCAGCAATGTAAAATACAGGGAGAAGGCTGTTGGGAACACAAACGTGAGGGCGCAGCATGGCCCCAGTTTAGACTAGTAATCGCAGTCAGTGTTTGCAGGAGAGGCTTTCGTTCTTCCAAGTGAATTGGCAGTCAGCAAGTGGCAATGCAGCTCATGGAGATAAGACTATTTTAATTTCTTGCTTCAGGAGACTCAGCTGCCTCCTTGGAAAGACTGATGCCTTGTCCGTGGATTCGCAGATTGAGCAAACATACTGTACCATTTACTTATTAAAGAGGAACAGCTTCAGCATTTCCTCGCAAAATAAAATATGGTCTTGGGCTGAATCCAGGCAACAGCATCCCACCTGCAAGGCCACATCTCACCCTGGGAAATAGGCAGAACCGCCTCCATCCCTGCTCACTGGTGTAAGACAGCTCTCAAAACCCAACTCCAAAAGAATACAGTGTTTTCCTACAATTAAAATAACTTGTATTTATTACTATTACAGTAATGTTTCTGGGAAGGGGCTAAGCAAAGATTGTAGGAGTTAGTGTATGGACAAATTGTCTGGATGTTCTCACCTCCCTGGCTCAGCTGATAGAGTGATAGTAGGAAGAGAGGTCTAAGTAATACTGATGAGGCTCAAGTTAGGTCCTCAAAAAAGACTCACCGATGTGAATGCCTAAATGAGCCCAGTTTTGTAGCTTTGGGGCACAGTCCAAATGCCATTTTCCACTTGAATTGCAAAAGAATGCCCATAAGATGCTGCAGATGCAGCCTTCCTGCCATCCGGGGTGTGAGTGATGGAGAGCACGGAGAGGCATCATCAGCACGGAACCCTCACCCCTACCCCTCCTTCATCTTTAAAATCTTCTTCCCTGAATTCTCGTCTCAGTCTAACCTAGATGCCAACCACTGGCAACTCAGCGGTTTGGGATGGAGATGTAGCCCCACGAGTGCCACTTCTGAAACTAAAAGTTTGGACCTTGCACTGGGCTGCCTTCATGGTCAGAGCAAGCATAATGGTCAGAGCTGGGCATCCCCCAAAGAGCCTCCTGCTTCCTTCTCGCTTTTCTCACTGCAAAACCTTAGAGCATGAAATAAATCACCTGTGGACGTGCAGAGTAAGAAGGGCTTTCAAAGTAGCAGGGGGGAAGGTTAATGAATAAAACCTGTTTGGCTACATCACTTAACACAGCTGTGTGACAGACTGTCCCCTTTGCAAGTTCTTGTTGGGGTGCTCAAACCTAACAGTGCTGCAGCCAAGTTGCCCCGGTTCTGCTCCCTCGAGGTGTGGTGTAGCATGGGGGAAGGATGTATCCATGCTGATTAGGAGCTTTTACTTGTAAAGCCTCATTTAGACTATTTCCTCGTGGGAATTGTCTAGTGATCAAGCATGGCTTCAGTGAAACCGTTCATCATTCCTGCTGTCACTGGGATCATTTATTAAAGGCAATCAGTTGCAACCAGATCGGCATCACCATGTGCAAAGTGTCTTCCCCTGGGCCTTCGTTACTGATAACAGTGTCACACAAGGAGGATGGAGCCCGCCTGGCTTTGCTGAGCTGCCCAGGTGACCCCCCAGCCTAACGCACGTTGTCCCAGCGCACTTGATTCCATGGGCACGGGGTAAGTTTGGAGCCCAGCTCTGCTCAGACCCCTGGCAGGGGGGTTCCTAAGGGCCGCCCCAATGCTGCCGTGTTTTAAACACCCAGCATAGATATTTCTGGGGAAATTTATGCATCAGGAAGGATCACTTCAGGGCTGCCGTATGGTGTAATCATCTCCACGGCTATGTGGTATCTGATTTTTATGGATCCGCTCATCCCGAGCACGGTTCAAGGCATTGCAGCATTGGACGTGTTGTTTCAGCATTGATCCGACTTGCTTAGCTAAGGCAGACTGCTTGTCTCCCCGTGCTTTAATGCCCCTTCTGGCCAATGTTATTTGCTTCTGTAGCTCTCCAAGAGCTACCAAACTCTTAGGGGCAGGGAAACAGTTATCTGCTAATTGTAAGAGCTTATCTTAGCATGCGCTATCGAGTGAATATTCTTGAGAGAGATCTTCGTCATCTGCCGGCCCATTTGACATGTTTTTAATGAATGGAGTTATACAATACAATCTGTTTCACAAGGACAATATTTTAACACAGTTCTGCGTTCGAAGAGAGCAGGCTGCTTCATCCCTTTTATTACTGACATCCCAAACTACTCTAGTTAGGAGTTACTCATGCACTAGTTATTGAACACGGTTCAATTCGTAGGTAATTTGGTTTATTTTGTTGCCTTTTTAAATAAAGATAACTAAAAGATAAACACTCTGTAACCAGCTTTGCTTAGACTGACCTAGAGTGATTATAAAATGCCGGTTGGTCCAGTATCTAGTAATTTCTCTCCTACTTTTCACAGACACCCCTGTACAAATGTGTAACACAAAGAAAAGAGCCTGACTTTCCTGAGAAATATGCTTTTTATTCCCTCCAAAGGACTGTTTTATAGGTCTACTGAGTAATTGTATCCACAGTCATACAGAATTGAAGACTCCATGAAGTAAAGTTGGAGCATCTTTTAAGCTGGTGAAGAAATGAAAATAATCTGAACAAATTCACAAAGGAGATATTTTCAGCATTTGTAACATTAATGCATTCATCTATTCCTTTTGGTAGGAGAAATAGTACCTTTTAAATTACTTTAAATTGCAGTGGGTAATTTCCAAGGTATATATGAAGCATATGGGATTTTGCATTATTATTCCTGAGGAAGAAAACAACTGTATAGCAACTTCAAGGGAGGAATGAACTAATTTAATGTAAGCACTTTACTTACATTCTTGTGTGTATTTTTAAATGGCTTACATGAATAGGAAGCTGTTTTCTTTCTTTCCATTTTTTATTATTATGGAAAAGGTATCATCATTGCCAGGTAGATAAAGGCAGTAGTGCAGTTGTCTGTTCTGAATATTGTTTATTTATTTATCATTTTTGTGATATTCAGAGTATATATCTGCTATATATCTGCTTTCAGTATCCTCTTGTATCATGGAGAATGGATTTGATGGCTTGGCAGAGCCACTTCAAATACCAGACACCATAAAGGGTAATAGATTTCCCATTATCCAAATGCTCTTTTATCCGCTTAGTTTAATTGCTGCATTTCTCACTCCTCCTATTGTGCGCTCGTGATGACCAGTGTCCCCACAGTCATTCCCTTAGCTGAAATGAGGATTAGGTTTATATGTGGGAAAGCTGCTAACATGCTTGTTTTGGTATCAAAGAGAAACAGCTGTGTTTTTTTGCAGCTGGGATTTCCTCTGAGGTAAAAAAAACAATTGTCTGGGGACAGCCAGGCAATTCCTCAGGCTAAAGAAGTTTTCCAAGCCTCTAAGGGAAGAGTAACAGGATATTAATATCCAGGGTCTGTGTCTGATTGTGCTTAAATCTCAAAGATGAAACTAGGGAGAATAAGGAATGGTGTTGTTCTCCCAGTCCTGTTTGTAGGGAATGGTACTTCAGCATCACCAAAGCAGGCATAATTTGGTGCAAAAGGGTGTTTTGTTTGGGAAAACCCTATAAATTACTCTACTTTCAGCTCCAGAGATATAAATTGGTGACACATCTGCTCAGTCCAAGTGAGAGAAGAAAAAAGCAACCTGTAAATTGCAAGACTTAAAAGCGATTGGGGGTAGGGAGGTGGGGATGAGCTCTCTGTCTGGCACAGAAATCGAGCACTGGGGGCTCTGTGTGGACTCATGTTTTCCAGTAACACCCAAAATGCAGGCCAGGTGCCTGCAACAATCATCCTAGCACGGCTTGAAGTCCTGTTTGCTCCCCAGATGTTCAACAGCTTGGCTGAAACGTCCCTGCAGTGTCCTCTCTCCAGTTCTTTTTCAATCAGCTGAAGCAATTCAGCCACTCCAAGGAGAGGATCGAGAGGGAAATTGGTGGTTTCTTGCGGCAGGCTGACCCGGGAGCAGAGGTGAGGTCTGGCACGTGTCCCCCACGGCTGTGGGGCTGAGCTACGGGTCCCACCTGCAGCGATGGGCATTGGCCGTGTTATGGGTCTCACCTGGCGCCTGCTCTGCAGGGAAGGGAGGAAGGCTTGCAGGGTCAGTGTGACATCCTCTGGTCCCTTAAGCTTGGCAGAAACTTCAGGCCGCCCTTCTAGTAGGACACCCTCATCTCTCCAAGGGCTGGATGCACAAGGAGGTGCTCCCGCCTCGCCTGGAGCCCTCGTCCCGTGGGCAGCGCTTCCAGAGGGAGGGTGGGCAGTGGTGGGTCGCTCCTCTGCCTCTCTCTGGCCTTTGCCCCGTTGCCCACCAAGCGAGAGCATCTTTTGGGGCAAGCAGGGACCCTGCCAGCCGTGCGCTGAGCTGCACCAGGCCTCAGTGGTGCCTTTTGCTAGCGCAAAAGGGTTTCTTTTGGCAGCAAAGTGTCTTTAGCAAGCGAAGCGTGTGCCAGGACATGGCCCAGGGTACGGCCTGGTTTTTCGGGGACGGGTCCCGTCAGGTGGAGGGCTCTGTGCCACTTCAGTTCTGGCAAGCCTGGTGGGATTAGTTTTCCGGTGAAGTGCAGGCATGCACACATATGTGCTATGGAATATCATCACTTTGCAAATTAATATGTTAATGTATGAGCAGTTCCCCAGCCCTTAACAGCAGGAGGCTGGAGATCCGTTCCATAAATACGAATGGATGATTTTTATTCATCCGGACAAGGAAACAAAGCAGCCCGGCGCTGAACGTGCCGCTGGAAGGGGTCCATGCCCCTACCCGCGTCGCCTCCATCCTGCGCAGAGCCTTCCCTCTGCCCGCGGGCGCCGCTCGCCCCCGTCCATGTTCGCCCTGTCCCTGCGGTGCCGCCTCGGGGTGCTGCGACGCAGGAGCAAAGGTAGGAGCGGAGCCAGGGACCGGGGCGGCGCTCGCCGTGCCGGAGCCGGGCAGGAGGAGAACTGCATGTTAGCTGTGAGGGTTTTGCACCCTTGGTGCGGGGGGGAGCGGGATTATTATTCTACTTTCATGCATGTGCTATGTTTTTCAGGGGTATTTTCCTTTGACTTCCCGCGTTTTTATTTTATCCAGCTGCAGCGGTTGTTATTGCAATAAAGTAGATTTAGAAATGCCTCCGAGTGCTGCAGGGTTCCCCCCTTCCGTGTGCGAGCTGCTGCTTTGCAGGGAGAGGTGGGTTGGAGTTTGCCGGCACCGGGATGGTGCCTGGCAGCCCCGGGGCAGTGGGCGGCAGGGATGAGCTCGGGGAGGAAACCTGGACAAAAGCAGGGCAGGAATGTGCGGGCAGCACCCACGGAGAGAGCGCCTTCAAGGAGCAGCTCCCATATAATATTTAAGGAGCTTTCGGAATAACTTAATCCGCAGCAAGGCAGACTTTCTTGTCTCGCAACGCTGCAGTGTTGCACATGGTGGAAACTTAGGAAGTTTCTTGTGCCAGGCTGCGGGCACCTGTGCCCCCTGCCCATGGTTTAGTCTGCAGCGTTTAAGTGCTTTCCTGAACTTCTGCAACAGAGGCTGCTCACGCTGCCGTGCTCCCTGCTCGTGCACTTCCCTCCTGCCTTTGGTTTGGGGAAGTTTCTGTCTTAACGGGGCCTGGAGCCTTTTGGAGCCGGGGGAGCTGTCCTGGAGCCTGGCAGCTCCTGGGCATTGTGCGTAGAAGAGGAGGAAATTCCCCTTTCCAAGCACCTCTAAAGAGTGGTGGTTTTTAATGGCTCGCTGTAACTGGGATGTTACTGATCTCAGGCTTCGCTCAAGAGACAAACCCAATCAGGGCTGGGTTGCCCCAAGGCAAAGGGCTTGAAACACAACCCCAGGGTGTGTGTTAGCGGTGGGGTGCAAGGAGAAGATTTGGTGCCACGTCAGGTTTTTCTGCTTCTTTTCCTTTTGCAGGCTCTTTTGGTCAAGCAGCCTAAAGTAACTGGCGATGGGGGTGTAAACTGAGGGATTTTTTCTTATGTACCTTTGAAAAAAAGTTAGGAAAGACTGTTCTGTGTGGCTTGGGACACAGGTACCCTAAGTTCAGAACACTGGAATTGTAGCCTGATTTTGGAAGGAGCTATCCCGTGCTATCTGATAAAGTTTCAGTGTCTTTGGTTGAAATACTTAGAATTGGTCACCTGCATTTCTTAGTGATGGATTTAAATATGAGAATCACTAATCCAGTGCTAAACTGTACTGCTTTGATCAAGGATTAAGCTGAGCTGAAACTGGCTTTTGGGACTAGAGCTTTGAAACAAACAGCTGAAGAGATGCAGTTACTTATCCTCTATATTTTGAGACAGCTGATGTTTAAAGTATGTCCCCAAAAGACTGAACAAAAGTAAATGACACCTCGGTGCTGTTCCTACCAGGATGAACCTGTCATGACTGTGGAGCAGCCAAGGAGAGGAACTGGTGTGGATTATGCCAGCCTGCAGTGAACCCAGCTGCGTTTCCCCTCTGCACATTCCCCCAAGTGAACTTCCTGGCTGTCTGCTGCACCCCAGGGCATGGCCCAGCCTGGGAAATGCATTTGCTGTTTGGCCCTGAACAGCCCAGCCACCTTAAATGAATGATTGGGTTAGTGCGTGTCCTGGAGAAAGGAAGACCCAGGAAACGGGTCCGGGGAGGGATGTGTAAACGAAAATGGTGGATGGGCGAACTCTGCCCCCGCTCCCTGCAGCGCTCCCCCTGCTCCGGCTCTGCCCGCTCCTCCCCACCTCATCTTCCTGCTTCAGGGAGAAAACCTCGCTCTCCGTCTTCCCGCCTTCCCGCTTCCCTTCTCTCGCTGTGCCCTTGAGCTCTTCCTTGGCACGGGGAGCGCTGGTGTTAACCCGGCAGGACGTGGCCTTCCCGGCGCCGCGGGCGCTTCGGCCGGCCCGGCGGCTCCGTCGGGGCTGCGAGTCCTCGGCAGCGCCCGATCCCCTGCACGCGTCGCTGTCGCAGAGAGCGAGCCCAAAGGAGCAAGCGGGCACGTGCCAGAGACACCTCCTCGGTGCTCGTGGGGTTTCTCATTGCCATGAAAATGCTGAATGACTCTAGGAAGCGCCCTGCTGCCGGCATGTGAGAGGTTGTTCCCCTTGCGCCCCTGCTCCGGCAGGATGTCTCCTCGCCGTGGTATCCGTATGGCCTTGCTAGAGGGCACCTGGGCCCCAGCTCCGGCCTAAATCAGGCTCTTTGGTGGCAGGGGTCGTGGCTGGCTTTCCTTAGGGCTTCCCATCGCTGCAGCAAATCAGCCATATGTTATAAATACGTGAATGGAAGTGATTGAGACCCTATGTCTTTAACCAGATGCACGTGTAGGCCTGAAAAATGAAAAAAAGAGCAATTTAAAGGTGTCCTCACGGCTCTGCTTCCCTCAGCCCCAGGTCAGGCCACCCCACGGCCGCTGGTGAGTTCAAGGGGCCACTGCAGCCCAAACCTGGACTCGGGTCCCAGGGCAAGAAGCCTGGCAGGAGATTCCTGAGCTTGACACGTGCTTATTTTGGTCAACTCTTAATTCCTCCCGGCAAGTGGCGTGAATGATACTAGAGTGAAAAAAAGTAATTTTGCTGTTATTTTGTCAAAAATATGTCATTTTGGGAAGGTGCCAGGCATCAAAAGTCGTGAAAGAAAATATATGTTCCTCTTTCCTTTTATTTACCTTTGGGCTTTTTTAGCCTTTTAGGCTTCAGTGATTCGTGCTTACTACTAGATGCTTCCTTTTACCTTTTGTTCTTCCTCTTGTGTTAGAACAGGAACTGAAAAAATGTCTAAGCAAAAACAGATGAAACCCAAAAATATGCGTTTTGAAAAACTGCCAAATAACATGAGACTTGCAATGAAACCATGAATTTTGGCAAGGCAGCTTTTATACCAAAGTCCAGATTTTCAAAAATATGGTGTCAGCGCTTCTAAGCGAGCTGGCCTGTCCTTCAGACAGAAGTTACTGTGTCTCCGCCAGTGTAGAGAGATGTTAGGCTTTTCTTGGGTGTCTTTGCTGTGAGCAGAGCCATGGAAATCAGTGCCAGGAATCTGGAACGGCTCTCGTGACGTGTTGCCTTTTTGGCCGTGAAGTGTCACCCTGCCATGAAGAGTTGGGTTTTGCAGCAGGGAGTGTTTCTGTGACTGGTATTTGGTCACTGCAGGACTTGCCCTGTGCAGGAGAGGAAGAAATACTTTGGCTCTGCCTTTGCTGAGGGACAGAAACCCGCCCTGGCCGAACGCGGGTTCCGCTGTGCGGCGCGGGCAGCGTCTCCTCCAGGAGCAGGCAGCAGCAGTTACCGCGTTTATCCTCCCGATGGGAGCTCCCAGTGCAGGAAGCAGCTGCTTTCCCAGCAGTGGGATAACAGCTCGCAGAAGCCAGCCTTGTCCCCAGAAGGCAGCCGGGGCAGAGAGGTTGAACCTGCGATTCGGAAGCCTCAATGTGGGTCCGCGGCCGCTCTGCTCCTCTCTTGGCCTCCTTTCTTCCAGCTGGCCCTTGCCCTGCAGGACTTGGTCTTAGCTGAGTATTTATAGCACAAGGCAAGTCGGAGGGGAAGCGGTGAACGTTTATGGAGTTGTTCCTTCTACCGCAACAAAAGCAGGACATGGGTGACACGGGAGAGCCCCGGAGGCGCCGAGCTGCAGCGCGTGCCGCGCGCCAGCCCCTCGGATAACTCCTAATAACCAGTGGTCAGGCACCCCGTGTCCTGCCTCCTAACGGAGCCCCCCGTGTCCTGCCTCCTAACAGATCCCCGTCCTCAGGCGCACGAGGGGGCTCCGGGTGCCTGCCCGGTCCGGTAGTAGAAGGAGGATCCCCAAGCAGGAGGAGGATCCCCAAAGGAAGTTAGGCCTGAGCCGCTCCATTCCTGTAGCAGCTAGAAGCCCAAACAGGCTTGAAAAAAGTGTTTGCTGATGCCCAAAACGCTCTTAAAAAGAAAAGACTACACCCTTATATCTGTTTCTTTAAACATCTCACTAACTAAATACTGATTCTTCTACTTCTTTACCCCCTTTTATCTCAACCCGTAACCTTTTGGTTGAAATACTTGTCTTGAAAACTTGTTTTTTTTTCCCTCCAGTCAAGATGAGTTTTTTTTTTTTTCTAGAAGCAGCTTTCAAAATCAGAAGAAAAGCTCTTTTTGCTTTATGTACAGGAATACATAGATAATTTTTTTTTTTTTTTGTGAGCTGCGTGGGCGATCTGAGCCCCAGCTGTGGCTGGCATGCGGCAAGCGGTGGCTGCGGTGAGAGCCCCGGAGAAGGTAACGGGGTCATTCCCGGGTGTGTGATAAGATGGACAAAGCAGTTACGGGCTGTAATCAGGAAGGGCAGAGCCTGCCCGGCGGTTGTGCTCTAATGAGGCCAGGGTAAATGAAGGGTAATGAGCCCTGGGCAGGCAGGAGCTGTAAGAGGGCTCTGTTACGGGAGGATTGATGGCAGAAATCACACACCTCTGAGCGAGCTGGGTGCCAATGAGGGTGACCTTCTGTGGCTCCCGCTGATGGACGCTGCTCCAAATGCCCTCACGCTACCAGCTTTTGCTGTTTAATTAAGACTCCTGTGATAGTTTTGCAGCTTTACCTGCTAGAGCTGTTGAATTAAGTGGGATGACATTTGTGGCTCCCACCGCAGCTTGGAAAAGGGATATCTAAAGCCTCACGAGCTGAAAGGGGAGCAAGGCCTGCCCGTCTCCTGCAGCTCAGCACCGTGTGTGAGACGGGAGCAAATGCTGGAAAAACTGCCTCCTGCCTTGGATTATACCTGTCTTCACCTCAATTCCTTCTGCCTTTCAGCTCTCTTCCTGACTCAACTTCAGACAGATCCTCCTTGAGTCCTCCTGCAATGCATTTATTGATCCTGCACCTACGCTATTGGCAGCCTTTCAAATTAAAGGCAGAAGTCACGGATATGTTTTTAGGAGGGCACAGAGGCCAGGCTGACACTGTTGGGCATGTTCCCTAAGGGAAAGGGCAGCTGATCTTACCAGTGGAAATGCCTGGCTTGTCCAGGCAGTAGAACCCTTGCAGGGGGGATGCACCATCGTGGGCAAGTGCTGAGAGCTTAAAAAAGAGCCTTGAAGAGTCATTTTAATATTACTGATAGCTCGGACTGTAAATTTGTTCTTATGGTTCTTGTTTGTTAATTTAGCAATACAAACACATGGGGGGAATGGCACAAGGCCGGGAGCAGCACCGACTGGCTTCAGGGTTGGCCAGGCATTTTTGGAGAACAGAGGGGAAAAACCTTCCTTGCTGCAGGTGACTTTCCTCGTGCTTTATTGTCTACAGGAAAAGTGGGCTTCGAATTTGCAAAGCAGCAGAAAGCCAGCAAAGTCACTGCTGGCCAATGGGCAGAGTGAATGAGAGGAAGCAATGCACATTCAGGCAATAGTCCATAATATTAATTATTATCTAAGTAAGGCATAGTTCTCCATATTTTAGCGTACAATGAGTCAATGCAAGCAGTACTTTTTGGATATTATTTCAATATTGGTTTCTTTCAGTTTGCAAGCTGTGTCTGAGGTTTCTCTGTCCCCGTATACAGGTTCCTCAAAAAGGGTTGGATGTAAAACCATGGCTCTGAGGAAGTTTTGCTGGTTAATAAATGAGATACAGTGATATTTTGTTACTAACAAAGGAGTAGTTACAGTGATATTTTCTTACATGCAATCATGCGAGATTCTTGCCTGTTTCTTCTGGGTCTCTGGATAATACGGAGCAGGCTGGGAGCCATCACTTAAAATAGATGAGGAAATACCTTGCTTGACCTGGCAGCTTGGTTTCCCTGACTTGGCATCCTCGGGCGAGGATGCCAAATTGCCTCTCTTTTATTCTGGATTTCACAGAGGGTCACAGTAGGCCAGTCTGGAGACCAGTCTCCTCCAGCGCCTGAGGGCCAAGTCGACGAAATTAGTGAGGTTTTTAACTCTATTAGCATCATGGCAGGAAGTGCATTTCTTTTTCTCATGAAATCCACCCAAACTGAATGGTTGGGAAGCCTGAAATCACCACCTGAGCGTCTCCAGTGAGATCCCTATGGTGCCTTATGTCTCCTGGCAAAAGTTGCCGAGGTCGGGACTGCTCCCAGGCCGCCTGCACCTCGGGGCCTCCAGGAGGACAGCTCAAGCACCAAGGCAAAACTAGAACCCCACGTCAGTGAAAATGCAGTTTCTTCCTTCACCTCTTTCTGTAACATTCCCCTATATAAAAAGTTTCGTTTTTTCTTTTACTTTCCTTTTTTTTTCCCTTCAAATCCAAGATTAGGAGCTAAGAAGGCAGGAGTTCTAGCTAACTTTCTGCAGACTGATACTCCAAATAGAGGATGTTTCATTTCCTTGCTGGTGTATTTAGGCTTGTTACCTTCAGTGTAAACACCTGGGCCAAAACTAGGTACCTGTTTCACGTTTTGATAGCGCTGCTGCTGGATGAAATGTAATACTGCCATTAACTAGCAAAGCATCTTAACAACGTGTTGCGTAAGAGAGAAGATGAAGAAATAGTATGGGGTGAGGATTGAGCCTGGTGAAGTCCTGAGGTTATAGTAAGGCTACAAAATAGCAAGACACAAGGACCTGGTCCTTCTTTTTAATATATATTTTTGTAATCTGGCCAAAAATACATTGCAGGCACAAACAAAAAGCTGAGATTGGCTTCTGCTGTCAGCTAAAATTAGGTTTTCAATTAGCTCCAAGGAATTCAGAGCTAATTCCCCTCTGGGGGCGGGAGGCAGCTTGGTTACCTGTAGTGCCTGTTGCATGAGCTGGTCCCATTCTGCTGTATTTTGGGGAAATAAAATGGCAGATGTGGGCTGCAACTTCTGCCGATCCGGCTTTGGGATCGTCTCTGCATCCGGCCTGGCAGCCGAGTGCTGAACTTCTCTCTCCCTGTTGCTCCCTTTGCTTTACAGACTGTAGCCTGGTTACTCACACAAAGTCATGGAAATCAGCAGCAGTGTTTAATCCAGGGCTCGAGAACTGATAATAAAGAGAAGGTAAAAGGCTGCATTGCCACATGATTTATCAATCCCCAGGACATCTGTCTGTATCTTTTTGCAAGCTATTTCAGGAAATGCAGAACTAAAAGGAAACTAACTGCCTTATCAAATAAATGATGCGCGCTCATGACCAATGTGCCTGCTCAGCCAAGGGGACTGGGCTGTGCGGGGGCACTCATCAGATAATGCTTTTTCCTCATGAATATTCTCCTGTTCTTTCCCACTGGGAAACATGCCTGAGGAGCAGCCGAGTGCTTTGGATATTTCTCCAGTGGTTTTCTCCATGCTCTGGCTGCTGCTCTCACGGTGCTACTCTTGGTTGATCTGTATCTGTTGCACAACAGAAAAGTGCATTGCAAGAGCGTAAAAACAACTAGAAGTCAACGTTTGCCAAGATATTTTTGTGTGAACGTGTTTTCACAATGGTTCCTCAGCCAACTGAACAGCTAATTCCTCCTGAGTTGGTTCCTCAATTTTTTTTGCTGACTTGTAATGAGAAGATACTTTTTTCTGTGACTGGCACATAACCAAGGGGAAATGCCATCCTTTTCCAGATGATTCTGCTTTTATCTCTGCTTTTTCATTATTATTATTTTCTATTTATATATATATACATAAAAAGCATGTTTGCATTCCCTTAACTGTTTTGGAAAATGAGGAACAAAAATGGTACGTGTGGAATGGAAGAGGGTGGTGTCTTTCTCCCTGTCTTTCTAATCCCTCCCCAGGTCCACTGCAGCTGCTGAGAGCAGTCCAACACATGGTGGCACTTGAGAATTTACTGGTTAAAGGAGTCTGACCCCAAGATCCACGGGATCTACAGGTTTCTGATGTAACTGTCATTGGAAACTCCTTCTTGAGCCAGGATGAGCTGTGTGTTGTTTTTCTTTTAATTATTATTATTTTTTATTATCAGCTGTGTTATGCACATTGTCTGTATCATCGCAGTCACACACACAAAGTGCAATTTTTGCAGGGCAAAAAAACTATTTCCTCACTCAGATCTGCAGTCAGTGCAATCAAAAATGCACACAGAGATATGGATCCACTAACGGGCCTTTCTTCCTGAAGTTGTTCTTCCTCTGCCAGTAAGTAAGGACTCCAAGGCTGAGTTTGTCTAATATTTGTTCAGTGATCCCAGCTGGAAAATAAAATGTTGTCCAGTTAGCTAACTTATTAGCTACTGTCCTTACATATTGGCAACACTTGGTTTCCTGTGTGCTAGAGATGCCGGCCAGGTCTTTTCTTTGACACACTCACCCCACATTAGTGAAGTAGGAAGAAATAACTCCTCTTCTATAGGTGAGCGTGCATAAAACTTAGGTGTTTTCAGAAAGCTAGGAATTAGGAGAGTTAGATATTCCTGTAAAGCAAGCATTTCTTCTCAGAACAGTTCATCTTTTATGCATTTTCTTTCTTTGATTTTTTTTTCATGTTTTCTGAAGAATTCCCTTTATGCCCTGGAAACAGCTACTGCTTACAGTTTTGTCCTCAAGCAATGATCTTAATAGTAGATACTAAAATGTCCCCAGAAATCCATGTACTAGAGCACCCACACCTAAGCATTTCTTTCTAGAAAGAACAAAAATGAAGAAGTCTGGAAAGGGGGCAGAACAGACTGATTTGAGCCACGAAATTAGTATCTGTTGTCCCCCATAGAATGAATGAAGTTGAGGCTTCTGCCCAGCTTTCTCTGTGTCTGTTTAGATAACCTAGTACCATTTGGCTCAATGGAGCATTGCTAGTTTCAGGTCAGCTTCATGTTGAGGGGCTCACCTGAACCTCACATAGTCCTTGTCCTGCTTCTGGTAAAAGCCTATGGCTTGGGTGCAGGCTTGGTTGGTGAGCCCTGTGCATGTACCCCATGGGATCTCAGTCCCTTTCCTATTTCTAGGCCATCAGGTGGAGGTTCCACCTGAGGACTGGCTGTTGGAACTCTTTGAAAGCCGTTCAGGGTATATACATGGAGAGAGCTGGTTTTGCCAGCAGTGGAAAACGAAGCCAATTGCCACATTGGTTCTCCCATCCTATCATGTAATGTGGCATCTCACAGGATGGATGTGTTGAGGTGTTGTCCTGTTGGCAGAGGGCACATGGCTCTCACGGCCCTGTGACGAGGGTTGCTCAGAGCCATGGAGCACAGCCGGTCTGAGCAGTGGGTGGTTGTGGTGTGGGGCTCTCTATGCCCGGAGCGCTTACCACCAACCACTTCATCCAGCGCTTTTACGTTGGCTTGGGTAATGTTGTATTTTTGTTTTCCGGTGCTTTCACAGTTTCTTTCCCTTGTACATAAGTATCAAATATTGTTTGCTGAATATTTCACTTGTGCTTATTTGGACTGAGCATTTTTGTTACCCCTGGCCCATAAGGGACCAATTTAGCTGCACTGAACTAGTTTTGGTGTTCGGTTCCTCCTTTTCAAAGAGTTGCATTTCCACATCAGTTAAATCCTATGTATGCTGGCATCTTCCCTACTTCCAGCTCAATGAATGTTTAAAAGAGATACTTCTCCCTCCTGCCTATCCTTACACATACTTGTGCCTCCGTTATCTAAACTGTGGGGGGGCATGAAAGTAATGCAGAGAAGCAGGGGAATTTTTAATGTAAATGATGCGTCACAAGGGAGGTAACCTCATTCTGGCTGAATGGGGTTTTATAGACAGAAATGCAAAATATTCATCCTATATATCATTAAAGTGTTGCAGCAAAGCCCCTCCAAGCAAGTGCCTGAGTAAATCCCGCGTTGGTGACCGTATGTCAGCTCTCTGCCCCAGCCTGCTCTATGGTGCTGTCTTACACGATGGCAAGCACGTGCCGCAGCATTCCCTTGTTAGCTGCAGTTTGCATCCCAAGAAAAGCTGCATCCCGTTGGTGGTTTCACACCTTAGTAAGAGATACAGGCAGAGGAGGTGATTTTGTAGTTTTTGAGGTTTTGTTTCTGTTGTTTTTTTTTTTGCTATATGTTGTCTTGAAGATTAATGGATTGTAGGATATGACTGTGTAGGTGCCCTTAGTATCATGAACTAGTCTGATGCTCCGAGACTGGAAATACAGTAAGTATGAAGGTTGTTTTAGGTTATGGCTTTTCCTTTAAATGAGTTTCGTGATGTTAATGCCTTGGTATAACAGGGCTTTGCGTTTTATACCAGAGTTTTCAGAGGCATCCTGCTGACTTCAGCACTCAGGTCATGAAACTGGTGCCCCACAGTCGCTCAACTCATTTTTGAAAAGCCCATCTCATGGCCATATTTGACCTCAGCTTCCCACACTCATTTACACATGGAAATTGGTCCTAGGGAGTTGGATCTGTATGGGCAGTATATGTGCACCTATCCTGCAGCGAGTGTGCAGATATCCCTGAATCTTAGGTATTCCTGCTGCATCCGAGTGATGGGTTGAAGATATCTCGCCTGTCTATCAGTTTAACTTTGCAAAGCCCTTTTGGAAGTCATGGTGCTGCATAAGCAGAAGATAAAATTATTTAGAGGCTTTTTTGCTGTTTCTACTGGCATAATGGAGCCCAAATGGTCTTCCTCGCAGTAGCTGACACAACCCTTTCTCGCTGTAGGATGGAAAAAGCCTGATTAAAAATAGGTCAAGGGAGTGTGATGTAAACACTGATGTTTAAGACCTCCTAATGAGCTGGCGTAAGACGGCATGGGAGCCAGGTTGTGTGTTGAGCCCTGAGGTGTGTGTAAGGGTGGCACGGTGTAGATCCTCGATGGGGATACGCTGTGTGCAAGGTGCTACAAACCCTGCAGGTTGGAAACCTGTCCTCAGTGTGGCTGATTTGGCAGGAGGGATGTGAGGTGTGCTCCTGTATCTACCTTTCCAGCTCCTACACGGGCTGTTGCCACAGCTGGTTACCCTTTGCTGGACTTTGGCACTAAATTCTGCAGGATTAGGCTCCTCTGTGCACACAGGGCGCCAAACCAGTGCTGGGCCAGGCTCTTGCCGCTCTGGGGGCATTTTCCCCTTCCTTTAAAACTGCAAGGTGAGCAGGCGGCGCCTCCAGAAGAGACAGCACTGACCTGGGGCTAAGGCCGCCCCCCACGCCTGGTCCTCCCCTCTCCACATCCCTGCTCCGAACTGATTCCCGTTGTGCCTGGTGGACAGGGAGGCGGTGAGCCCGTTGCTGCTGTAAGCACAGGTCGGCCAGGCCAGGGATCTGCTTCTTTAGTTGTGGTTCATCCTCCCGGCTCCGCTGGCCGAGCTGCTGCGACGAGGCTCCTCAGCACCCCGCGGAGGGCTGGGGGAGGCTCCCGCATCTTCCATGCGGTTTGATCCAGCCGCCTTGTTAACACTCGCTTGCTTTTGTGATTAATTATTTAATCTTCTCCCTCAGTGCTGGGGGTATAATAGCACAACCCCCGTTTCTGCTGAGATTCACAGTTCTTTGCTTTTTCCCTGCCGGCGCTTCATGCCGCGCTGGAGCGCCCTGGTCCGTGCGCCGGCTCTCACAGACCCTGGCACGTCTGAGGCAGTGGCTCAGTGGCCTCCAGCCCATCCTGCCTCCTCGCTGCCCGTCCCTCAGCCCCACACGATGCTCCTGGGTGGACTGGTGTGATAGGCGGACAGGAGATGGGCTTTGCCATGCCTCCATGTGCAGGCAGACATGGGGAGGAGACTCCTTTGCAAGCGTCAGCCTTGGGCGCCCCCTTTCCCTTCTCCTCTGGATGCGTTTTGGCTTTTGGTTCGTTTTTTTGCAGTCTCCTCCGCGTGTGGTCTGGGGTGGGTTGGGGCCAGGCCCGCGCGTTGCCCCGCTCTGCTCTCTGAGGCGGCCATGCATGCACAAGATGGCGGCCATGCACACACAAGATGGCGGCCATGCAGCGCGCAGGGGCCACCGGCTCCTCTTTGGCCATGGGGCCCGTGGGCTTGTCCTCTGCACGCCCCCTCCTTGCTCCCCTCCCTACTCGCGTATTGCCGGCACTGCTGGCGGAGGCAAGGCCTCCAGGAGATGTTCTCCGCCATTGCTCTGCTCTTCTCTCCCTTTCCCATTTTGTGGCGCTGTCCCTGGGCTCACCCAGGCAGGGGGAGAGGCAGAGGAGGCCCTGGCGAGGGATGGAGGGCAGCTGGGAGGCCTTGGCGTGCAGCAGGCTCCAAGCAAGGGAGCTTTCTTGTGCGGGTCAGCTGTACAAGCACAAGAATGAGGACCTGGCTCCGAGCTGCCCTGCTGCAAGGTCCCTCTCCCACCCCCGGCCACGGTGCCACTTCTCTGTGTCCATCGAGTAGCAGAACACTGACTTCCCTCCCCGCCAACAGTGACAGAAAATCTCTTTAGGCATTTGATGCCAATCACGTCCAAGTCTGGGTTTCCTCTACATAATTTACTGGGGTCCATATATTACACAGAAACAGTGATGAAGAAAGGAGCCCAGGAGAGCAATTGCTTGTCATAAAGACAGTACAACTAACGGTTTTGCTACATTTTAATTGAAAGTGATGGAAGTCTTAGCAAGGTGACACTCAGTGGCACTAGGTACTTTATATGGAGAGCAGGATGCTGAAGGCTCAGCACTCACAAACTCACTGCTTAGAAAGTTCAGTGGCTACCAAAAGGTGTTTATCAAATAGCTGCTTGGCCTCAAGGCCCGCGCTTTGGTGTAGGGTCCTGCAAAACCTTCTTGTCTGGGGCATCTGCGTGGGCATGGAGCCCAGAGGTGCCCAGGACCATCTTCTGCAAGCTGGGTGACCTTACGGGTGATTTGTTGCTGCTTGGGCATGAGTGCATCCATCTCCAGGGTCCGTTAATAAAACTTAAATAACTCCCTTGGACAGAGATGCGGGGGTTAATACATAAAGTGGAAAGAATCCAGAGTGGAGGCTGAATCTGGCAATTAGATCACAGTAAAAATGAAAGTCAAGCCAAAAATACTCTTTTTGATTTCAATCTGAACGTGCTCTTGAGTCTTCATTAAACTAGGGCATTAAACATAGGTGTCCTGCATTTATTTTTCACAACCAAACAGTTCTTTTAATACCCCCGTATCACAGCCACTATACCCTATCAATTGAATCACTTATTGATATTGAACATTGGAAAGGGAGCGTGCCTCTACATAGTCTTGCCCTTATGTAGTTTGCTAGTCTACAGCATGCCTGGGGACTTGCTTATGGTAAAGGGAAATTAAAATACATAATCAGGTGTAGGATTTAGACTACCAGCTCATTTTTCAAAGAATTTTCCAAAAAAATGATTCTCTAATAGAACAGTACATGAACAAGTAAACTTAAAATGTACATTATGTACAACATCTTGGTAAAATCCCACTTATGAAGTTGTTAAACCTCTAAAATTATTATCTAAATAAATATTTTATTGCATTTTAATTTGCTTTATTATATTGCATGGTGCCTTGAGCACCTTGGCTTCATAAATAAAATAATTATTATGTAGAGTCTGCAACATGAAAATTAATGCTTAAATGCTTGGAGACTTATAAAAATTTCAGCAGTTTTTCTATAGCTTGTGATAAGGGTTCGAAGCACGCTAATTTTTCTGCTCTTGTATGTTACAGGTCAACAGAATACAAGAGATATTAGCAAAATCTGTGTTCTTTTATTAAGAGACTCCAGCGTTTGAAGGGCAGTGTACCCAGCTGCCATATTGCAGTACTCTGGTATCTTCTCCAGATGCTACACTAGCAGTAAAACATGATGGGATTGTATTAAAACTCTATTGATTACTTTTTCTGATAACACAAAGAGTGTGTTATAGTAGCTATGTAAATTCCCCCATGCTTCTGAAAATTTGGGACAATTATTGCAGAGGATTGTCATCTGGTGTTGTAGGTTCCGAAGTTTAACTCTTTTTGTGGTGCATGTGTCCTTTTTGCACGCGAAGGGAGCAGGATATGGACTTGTGCCTGTCCCACATGTCTTCCAGGAGGGATTTTAGGAAGGGGCACAACTCCTGGCGCAAAGGCAGAGCATGTTCAGCCTGCTCTCTCCAAGGCACCACGTTCGACGACGAGTCTTCCCTTGCGTTATTTCTGTGTTTCTCGCCTAGTTTGGCAGCCTCTGGATGGGGTAGGAAGGAAGTTGTTGGGTTGGGAGCGTCCTTGCACTGTTTCCTTGAGCCCTGTGGTGTGGGGGGTGTCACTGCCTTCTCCAAGATGGCACTGGGTCTCCTGAGCCCTGGCCAAGGCTCGTGACACCCCTCCTGCTGTTGTAGACGGGATGAGCCATGTATCACCCCGGCACCTCCCTGTGCGGAGGAGCTGCTGCCAAGTCCTGGTTTGTCACGGTTTAACAGAGTTCATCTCTGAGTGCAGGACCCGTCACTGACTAAACACACAGAGAGGAAGCCAAGGGGGCTCCTTCCCATCGTGTAAATTTGGACATTTAATGGCTGCTTGGGTAGAGGATGCCTAAAAATGAACCTGCTGGCGTGGTTGCCAAACGGATGCTACTTGCTCTTTCCCACCCACCCTTCTCCAAGGCTCCTTGGTAGCCAGGAGGTGTCCCAGAAGGAGCTAATTAGGCCTGAGCTGTTTCAACCTCCTCTGATCCCTAAGAAAGAGTTAATTACAGTCTTCTCCCTCTTGCTCAAAGGTGGCTGGGTATTATCATCACAGCTGTAATTATTCATGCTAATTGCTTATTTGGAGAGGGAAGGAGAACGAGAAGAGCCCCAGCCTCCACATCAGTGGTTAGCGGGGAGGACCAGGTGCACCTCGTCGAGGCTGGACGCGGCAGCGCCGGCGCGGGAGGGAGCCCGGGGATGCTGGGCGCAGCGTAGCAGGCGGTGGAGCAGAGCAGGTCCCGCCAATGCTGCCACCGCCGCTGGGGCTGAGGAGAAGGAGCATGCACTTCTTGCAGACCTTCCTCCGGTGGAGGGCACTCCGAGGTAATTGCACTCTGATGGGAGTCTCTGTTTGTTTTGTGGCTTAATTAACCTTGTCGTTTGTTTATTTATTTATTCTTTAATCTCCCTACAAGAGACCGGCAGGGGTTTAGAGATGCTTGTCTGAGACTTGAGCTTAGGTTGTTCTGCAGATTGGGAGGCTTGTGTTTCGTTAACCTAACGGTAACTTCTCTGATCTCCTGGCTGCCGAGGTGTTGATGTGCTGCTGGAGTGAGGTGGGAAGGAGAATATAACGTGCTCTGGCTCTTTCCACCTTCCAGGCTCTTAAGAACTAGGCTGGTCTCCTGCGGGGGCTTAATCCCCGCGAGCAGACGCGGCTCTGCCCGCTGTGAGCAGCGCGTTCAAGCTTCACGCGTTAGCGGCCGAGGGCGCTTGCTGGGTCGCGCTCTCTGTGCCAGGGCTGGGGGAAGCAGTTCCCGGTGTCCGTGGGGCAGTCTCGGGATGGAGGTTGGGATAGAGGCGCGCGGGCAGCGCCCCGGCACTCGCAAGCTGCTTCCAAAGTGACTGCGTTCCTGCTGCGGGGAGCTTGAACCTGCCCTAAAAAGGATTTTTTTTCTCCCTTCATTCTCTCTCTCTCTCTCTTTTTTTTTTTTTTTTCTTTTTCTCTCTGATCAGTGATCTGCTGCAGCGTGGGTTTATTTTATATATTTATTTATTTTCCAATCCAAGTTTTTGTGGCTTATCCCCTAAGTCTTTAACAGCCACCTGTCTGGCCATAGTTAGACTAGAAAAACCAGCACTGAGGATTGCACTTAAAAACGGTATGAAATATCCAGGGTTAACAAAGCAACTGGAAAGAGCTGTCCTGCACCAAACACTTTCCAGTGCTCCCCTATCTTTTTTTATAAGGTCTACCTGCCATCTGCCTTACAGGTGGCATCCACGTGCTGCACTGACAGCCAAGCTGGACTGCTTTCTTTTCTAGAGAACTTAAATTATTACCCTTGTGCTGTAACTTCCTCACTCTGCAATGATTTGCCATAATGATGTTTTAATACACCGAATAATCTTTTCATCTGGATGTTTTACTACTGACTTAAATTATACAGGCTTTCCACATTCATATTCTCTTCCTGACAGAGAAACTGGCTTGGGTACAGCAAGCTGGGGACTGCTAGCTGAGGATGGCAGTTGTCCCCAAACCTCTGGGGTCGGAGGCAGGGAAGGGGATGAGGGCGGTGTTCCCTTATGGATGCTGGTGAAGTTTGGGTTTGTAAAGAGGTGGGATGCTTGGATTATTCCTCTAAAAGGCATTGCGTTGCTGCTGGCTGGTTTGCCTGTCCGTGTGCCTGAGTGGGCTGGATTGAGGAGGTGCAGTAGAAATAACCTCCAGTAACGCCCCCAGCAGGTCACGGCTCTTTGCAGGGCATCAAATCTGGATCTTCTAAAGACAGCCAGTTTTCTTTTTTTTTTTTTTTTTTTTTAATTTCCCATGAAATCTGTGGGAGTTAAAAGCAGGCTGTTTGCTAGGGGTTCTGGACAAAGCCCTGTTATTGTTTGTCAGCAGATTGAGAAGGAAGAAAACAGTTACCACCTCAACTCCTGCTGTTTTGCCCTCACGCTATGTGAAAGTGAGTGTTATCCATCCAAATCCTACTTAGCACTTTCCTCTGGACCTTAAATGTCCCAGACACAAATCCCCCGAGTGCTCGTGCAGCGAATGTCCCATGTGCCGATGCTCTTGGCACCTTGATCTCTTGGCACCCGCCTCCTGAGGTGGGAGTGAAAGGCTTGGGGCAAAGCTGCAGGTACAGGGCCATGTAGGATGCTCAGAAGTGAAGTCTGGTGGCCGTTTGGTCTATTTGCTAAATACCCGGGCTGAGCAAGGAGGTAATGGGGAGACACACGGACAAGCCTTGTAGGAATGTCTAAATGGCCTTGGTGTGTTTTGGTCTGCAAGGCTCTCCTGTCAGCTCAGCCAGCCTTTCCATAGATTGCTGTTGGAGAGAGGTTCTGATGGGGTGGGATCGTGCAGCTGCTTTCACTGTGTTTTTAGTCAAGTATTTGCAAAAATAGCAGAAAAGCTCTGTATGAGGCTGGCTGGGGGTGGAACAAGGAAGCTTCATCTCCGGGCTGTGTCAAACACTGCGGTGGTTTGGGCAGTGTTATCATCTTCCTCCTTTTTCCTGGCAAAATCTATTAATTAGAAGGCTGCATCAATCACTGCTCATTGAGTTTGACAGACCTGAGGCTCCGTGCTAATTCATGGAGCTGCTCGGTACCGTGGGTATGTGCGTGTGCACACTCGTGCCTTAAGGGCCAGGGCATTTACCAAGTAATAATCTGTCAGTTTGAGTTCTTGCTCCCTCTTCCCTCCATAAATCAGGATGGGAGGTGGGGGGAAGCTTACAAAGCTCAGGAAGATCCGTCAACATCCCAGAAAGTGCCTGTGCATTGGCTTTCAGAAGAACAAAGCTGAGGAAAGGTGTTTGGCTGATAATCGAGGGACTTTTACAGCAGAGCAAATATAAATGGGAAGCGGGGAGGCAGGGCTCGCATGAAGCCGCTCTCTGGGTCGCAGCACGGGACTGCGCGGCCATCAGAGCTGCCCTTCCCATAACAGCCCCTGGAAAATCCCTGCCAGGAGTCATGGGGAACAACCCATGCTGTGGGTGACAGCACGCTGCTTTCTTGTGGCTAGTTCCCTGCACTCGCAACATCGAGGAGGGCATCCTGCATCGTCCTCACCCCGCAGAACTTGGAAAACCTTGCTAAAACTTTTCCTTGTCATCTTTGTCCGAATAGTGACGTGCCCTGGTGGTGAAGGCAACAGAGATGGTACAGATCAAGCTTCTGTAGATATACACATCTGTGTTGTGTGCACACGTAAAGGTGTGCCTATATATAAATATGTATTTCACTAGCATTTAAAGATGTTACTGGTTTTTTATGCATTCATATGCCCGTCCTGTAGCCTGTGGTGGGGATTTCATGCGTCATCCCAAACTCACAACGCGACGCACATTGCAACGTGCTTCTACGTTCTCCTCTCCGTGCTCAGCTGGAGTTACAGGTCCTTTACACGCAGTTTTCCATCACGTAGCAGCTCAACAACCCTGTTCGCGTTACCTCGCCGTCGTCGCCCCTGCTCTCCTTGTGTACAGGCTTGTTCTTGAAGCCCTCGCTGCGTTACCTGTACTCACAAACCCACTACAAATTTTTCCTTTGAGATTCCCATTAGCTAAAAGGCTTCACAGCTGCCACTGCATTGAGGGAGTTCTGTATTCCCAGCACGGGAGAGCTCGTGTGTCGTGCTCCAGCCGGGATTTGGGCTACCGGCCTGGCTGCAAGGCTTGGGGGCAGTAGTGCTGTGCTACCTTCATCCCAACGCAATCTGTAACGTGATTCAGGAAGCTCTCGTGTGAACTGCCCTAAACGTCCCCAGCCCTGTCCTTTTCTAGCTGGCTGCTCTGTGCTTTCAAAAAAGCCTGATTTTTGAGGCTGGTGGGTATACATTTAGTGGTTTTTTTTCCCTCTCTCTCTTATTCTCCTTTAAAACTAAAATTAACCTGTGAGTTGTGACTTGCAGAATGAGTAGGGCGGCAGAAACACATGTCAAAGGATAATCTTAGTTCTTGTCAAAAGGCTTGGGGATAAAAGCGGGGGAAAAAAAAAGTGGGGTATCCAGTGCTCAGCCAGTTTGAGTCCAGTGTATCAGCGTGATGAGCAAATGAGAAGCCCATGGGTTCCCTACTGCCTTGTGGCTCCTGAGGAGCCTGTGCAGCTCAGAGGACTGGTTCTACCTGGCTTTTTCTGTGTCTCTTTTTTTGTCTAACTGTCCTGCAGCTTCCTGAGCTACCGGGGAGCCCATGTGGGCAGCAGAGCAAAGCACCCGGCAAAGTAGCGCCCTGCTTGTTGCCGGGGGATGATGAACCTGCTTGTGCATGAGAATAACTGCATTAACCCGCCTCCCTTTCTGTCCCTGCTCCCCTCCTCCTCTCCCAGCCCTGCGTTAGCCATCTTAAAAGGAGTTGTGTCTAGAGCTCTCAACTGGAAGGACGTGCTGCTCCCTCGTGGAGCATCGCGCACTGCAAGCGGCGCCGGCGCGGGGATGCTCCGCGTGCGCAGGGAAGCGGCTGTGTGCGCAGGGCCCGCAGGAGCAGCCGCTGGAATAAATGTTGCTCCCTTCAGTGAGGGCAGATGGTATTTTACAGGTGATGAAAGAGGAAAAATCCTCGTTTCTGTCTTTTTTTTCCACCAGCCCCTGCCTTGCCTTGGGTGTAACACATTGCAGTAGCTCGTGGAGCCAGGGTAGCTTTTGGGGAAGGATGAGTAAGGAATGATGGGGACGTGGCAAGGGGAGAGGTTTCTCCATCCTTGACCTGGCCTGGAGAAGCCGATGCTGCCGTGATCCCCGTGGGTGGCCCGTACCTGCGGCACCGCAGCCTCGGGCAGAGGGAGAGTACCCGGCCCTCCTTAAGGCAGGGTTCAATGTCTGCTGCAAGACAAACCTGAAGAGGACCAGGAATTCTCTAGTGCCTCCTGCACTGGATTCCCAACTGCAGAGCCTCCTAAATCCTGCCTTGTTGTCCATCAGCGTGGCCCATCACTCCCCTTCTTATCAGCTGGATATCTTGGGTCATTGCAATGTGCAAGGGGTGGCTTTTGCCTCCTGTGATTAGTTGGTTTATTCCTCCTCAGCTGCTCTCTGGTGGTCACAAAGCTTTGAGGGAGGAGATCTTTAGCCCGAGGTCCTGCCTGAGGACCCCTATCAGGTGAAGGGCTGAGAAGTTCTCTGCGGTTCCTCTGCCCAGCATTGTCCCCTGGCATTGGGGACACTGCCCAGCTCGTGGGGAGCAGCCGGTCTGGTGGAGATGCTTTGAAGCCTCACTGCAATCACAAGAGGGCAGAGTTGGCTCGTGCTCCGCAGCTTCTACATCCCACGGAGCTGCTGAGCTGGAGCAGACTCTACCCTGGGCCCAGGCAGTAGCCACTGGGCTCCGGGCAGAAATGTCACTCCCTCTAACTGACCTTTAGCCCCAGATTTAACTGGTGGGGGGACAACGTTTTCATATACTTGTGTGTGTGTGAGGGTATAGCAAATCTGTGCATGTGTGTGTGTGTATATATATATATATGTATATACACCTATATATGAAAGACAATTCCCTTCTCCAGTCACTCTGAAAGGTCAGCTCTGCACCCCTGCTATTCTTGTGGGCCTCTGGCTACAGAGATGTTGCTGGCATTAATAAAAGTTTCATATTAATATTGATGTGGGGCTTGCAAACATCAATTGCTTCTTAATTAGCAGCTGAGCAATGACTTGAGTGCTGTTAATGAAACATGGGGGTAGGTTTCCCAAGCGGTGTCTGCCCTAACCCTTGCGAGTGGCATAAATGCAGATCACAGGTCCTGTTTGTGTTTAAATTAGCAGAGGTGCTGCTGCTAATGGACGTGTCTTGCTAGCAGATGCTCAGCAGGCTGTTAACGCCGGCACGTCGGAGCGTGTCTTTCATGATGCTGCCTGGAAGGAGCTGGAATCCTCACGGTGGGATATTGCCTCCTGCTAACGTGTTGATAGTTGGTTTTGGCAGTTCCAGGCTTTGCAGAAGGAAGAAATTCGAAGCTCTTAAATGAATTTTGGATTTAGCTGATGGGAGGAGACAGACTTGCATCATCCCTTCCAATTTCAAGGGAAAGTAGTCACCTGGATTAGTTCAGCCACTGCCTCTGGGAGCCTGCCTGGAGCATGACGTTGTGTGGGTGTCTGAGGTCCCCCTTGCTAAGGGATCGAGCTCCTGTGGTGCTCTGAGTGCAGAAATGACTTTCAGATTATGCTGGGATGTGGGAGACTCGTACTGCACCGTGCAATTCCAGCTGAAAACCCACAACCTCTCTGGGCAGCCTGTTCCAGGACTCTGTGACCCTCACAGCAAAGAAGTTGTTCTCATGTGGAGATGGAACCTCCTGTGTTTTAATTTCATAGACAATACCCAGGAAAAACGAAACAGTGCTGCTCCAAATTTAAATCCCCTGCTGGCAGAGCCATGTATTCCACTGTCTTGCTGGGATTGGTCTGGTACTGGTGTAAGTCGAGCCCTGCTCTAACCCTCATCCAGCCCTACCCAAGCGCAACGTTCTCGCAGACAAGAAGCTTCTGCTGCTTAGTGGTGTTTGCTCTCTGCTTTCCTGGCCGGGAGGGTGGGTAACTCCTTTGATTGTGTGATCCACAAATAGGTGGTACCTGACAGTGTGCAAAAGCTTGAGGCGGGAGCTCTCCTGAGCCACCGGGCACCGGTGGCCGTGTGGGAAGGGGGCACCGGTGCTGCTGGGGATGAGGACTCCAGGCAGGAGTAGCACGAGAGAGGGAGATGGCCTGAGCACGGAGGTGGCCCTTTGGGACGTGGTGTGGAAGCAACAGAAGGGGTGCTAGTGTGTCCTGTAGATCGGACTTTTGTTCTGAAGCCTCAAGAGAGATTTTCCAAGAAACCACAAAGAGGGTGACAAGGAGGTCCTTTTCCATTTGGGTCTTTCTGAGTGAAGTAGGCACAGTGGGAGGTATTCAGTTAACCAGGGGGATGAGGGCAGTGCGACCCTCATCTTGATGGGAATGTATAGGGAACATATATGTTGTCACACTTAGCTTGGTTTAACGTGACAAGAAAGCCTCATCTTAGATGCAGAGAAGCACATCCAAAGTTGCCTTGATCTGAGCGTGTCTGTGGGCAATAACATTTGCCTCAATAAAGAGCCATCTTGTATGTTCATTATAGCTAAATTCTGTTTAAGGATGTTCATGGTAGAGCATCCTCTAAAATAAAATCAATTATGCTTCAGCCATCTTACATTTACTGAGTAGAAAATGAGAATTTAGTATGCCTTTGAGGAGAAAATGCCATGTAACACATCTCATCTATGTCTAAATGTGCTCCTGCTAGATCCAAACCACTTAGGAACAGCTGTAGCAAGGCAAAGATACCGAGGCTGGTTGCTGTGTTGTCCTATCCTTGAAGATGATGTGGACTCTGTATTGTCTTTATACAACATCCTTTTTGCAGATGCACTTGGTCACCACACTTGGGAACAGCTCCCAAATGTAATACATGATCAAATCATGCTCTTGGTCGGTGGGATTAGCTGCAGACTGGATTCTAAAGCAGTTTTGTTTAATAGACTTTCATCTTTCGTACCAGCAGATATGAAAGGATGAAAAAGAGCTTGAGTTCTGGGCCACAGCACGTGGGAGGAAGGCAGCCTCTGAGTCACTGGTGATTATTAAATGACACTAAAATTGAAATGCCTAGAAAATCCCCACTGTGCCCTCCCGTAGGCTGCTAATTGTTGATGATCTGCAAAGGTAAAGCCCCGACCAAACTTCCAAGAGGGCTGTTTCCCTAAAGACAAGGGGATTAAAATGGCCTTTTTGCTGTGGTGACACACCACCATCTGAGCAGAGCTAGAGAGCACTTAGGACGCAGGGTGACAGCAGTGTGGCCCTGGCTCCTCCAATGGCACATTTGTTGCACTCCTCTTAGCTGCTTCCTCCACCATGGCCATGAGTGCAAAAGGAGGCCAAGGACAGTTGCCCCTCTTATGCTGAAGGGAAATGAGCCCAGGGACTGCTGTGTCCAAGGGGAAAAGGGCTCCTGGCTCTGTGCTCACCTGAGGACGCAGCTGGCTTTGCTTGTGCTGATGGCCTCTTCCCAAAAGGATGGAGGCCAATGTGTTCTTCAAAGATAGAAAGCTCCAGGCTCAAGCCTTTCCCAATTCAGGGCAGTCTTCTCCATCTTGTAGGTCTCTTATCTGTCAAGTTTTTTGCTTGCAGCTGCTCTGCCTTTCATCGACCCCAGCCTACTTTGCGGTCAAGGCTCAGGAGCGGCAGCCTCAACTTGAACGAGGCGTTGCAGGCAGGTGACAGCTCTCCCTGGGAGATCCAATTGGAAAGGTTGCTCAGCCTGCCTAGTTCTCCTACAGCTTATCCTGGCTTCGCGGAGGGCCCTGAGCGCTTGTAGCTCCATGAAATGTTCCAGGGCTGACATCGGTGTCAGCGGAGGGAAGTTGAGTCATGCATGTGACATGCAAGGCAGTTCTTCCCTAATTCATGTCTTCAGCAAGCTCCCACAGCAAAAATAGCTGCATATGCCTCAGGTTGAGGCACTGCATAATATAAGATGTGCTTGGTGAGAAAATATGAGTTAGAAGCTTAGAGCTCACTTTAAAGTCAGTTAGAAGGACAAACTTGATTCTTCCCAGTGACAACACAGTGATGGTAACTTGTCTGCATCTTTTTTTAATCAAACTTTACCCCTAAAACTGATGCTGACTACAATTCTACAAAAAGACACATTGAAGCTATAGATCAGTGCTTGAGAGGAGATGCTGGAGATAGTAGGTCACTGGTTAAAGCTACGTAAAACTTGCCAGGGCTCAAGGTCAGAGCCTCATCCCCACACTGAAGAGCCCCTTTTTGCACGTGGGGGCCCTGTGGCTCCAGTCTGAGTAGCAGCTTCCTTTGGGCTCGCAGTACGGCTTAGTCCTTCCTTGTTTTCCTCATGCACTTGTTTGTCTGTAACCAAACACAATGATTTCCTAAATTTAGCTGCCTAAGGACTGTGGGTGTTGTCTTTTCTCCCCCTCTTTCCCCTGTTTTGAAAGCTGCCTCAAAAACTGTGCAGCGATTTAAATGGCAGCTTGATGGGAATCTGTACCAAATGACTCTGCAATTAGTAAATCTCTCCTATTGTGACAGCTCTATTATTAAACTGCCATAAATGCAAGGCTATTAATCTGCTGTCTCAGTCCCATTGCTTTTTCTTCCTTGTCCGTGCTTTTCACGATTTTATTTTTATTTTTTTAATATAAATTGTCTTTCAGCTAGTGTTTCCAGGAGGGCATGCAGGTTAGTACATGGAGGAGGCAAGAAGGCTTTGCAGGGCCAATGCTTACGAGCTGTGACCTGTATCAGGTGAGGGGAAACCCCAAACTGTTGCTCTTCTCTCACTTTGAATCTTTTGCTGCTTTAAAATCACCAGATGGGGACCTCCCTGTTCCTCAGGAAGGCGAGGGGTGGAGAGTGAAGATGTGGCAGCAAGTGAACGGCAGCACTGCATTAAGAGAAGGGAGGACTTGGAAGAGTCACGGAGCTGAGAGCAGGCTGAGCCCGGCTGCTGCCTCTCCCTCCGTGGGGCTGTGTGTGTGTAAGTCCTTTTCTTAGCCCGTTAATCTGATATTTGCTGTCAAGCTCAGGCTGCAGGTGCGGTGATGCTGCAGGGAATGGGGTGAGGCAGGAGGATGCAGAGCTGTGAAGAGCAGTGAAAACACAGCCTCAAATTCTACCCTTGAGGGAGCCTCCTTAGCCCAGGTGCGTTGGCAGCACACGCTGACCCGGCCTCAGGCTCCTCTCAAGCGGAGGCTGCGTAGCCGGAGGGCTGCGTGGAGGCTTGAACGCTGCAGCACGGTGCTGGAGGTGGACAGAAGGTTTCCCCTTAGTCCGAGCATCCGCGCGTAGACATGCCAGGCCGTGCCAGCTCCTCTCTGCAGCTTTCTGCTAGCTGAGGCAGTCGTGTCCCCACGGCGGCGCGAGGGCCGGGCTGGTCGCAGGGACGTGTCTGCTGGCCAGCAAATGATCAAAAGGGTCCTGCCAACCTTCAATCTGTGGCCTCGAGAGTCTTCCCGCTGTGGTTTAATAATGATGCCCGTACTTTAAAGTTTCATAAGTGCAGTTTTTGAGAAATAGCTCCAAAGAGGTCATCGGACATTAAGTTATTTGCAAGAAACAGTGCCCTCTGTGCATGGTCTGCTGCTGCCCTCTTGTCTAGGAGACCCAGAGTTATCTCTTCTTTGGAATGCTCCTTGATTCACGCTTTAAGGTTTGGATGGAGAGGGAAGGGAGATGTTTGCAGGAGCCCTTGCAGTGTTAGGGAGGGAATTAATTGGGTCTCCTGAGTGTTTTCTGCACACACACGTTTCACAAGTGTGCCCTTTGGTAGTCTGCTTTGGTTTGCTTCCCAAAAGGGCTGTATGTCCCCACATAGGCTTAGGCCATTCCCAGGTCATTCCCCGACATAGGCTTAGGCCATTCCCAGGCTCTGCCAGCTAGTGGAGACAACCCAAGTGCTCTGACCAGACTAAATGTGGTGGTGTTGAGCCAGGACGGATCCTGCCAACCTGCCAGGCCCTTGGGAGAAGGGATACTGCCCTGTAACCGCTGTGGTTTCACCTGCTGCTTGGAGTGTATCTTGCAGTGTAGGTGCTGTCAGGACTAGATCTTCCTCAAAACGTGGAAACCTGGGATTTCACAAACTTTTAATAACTTGAGCGTGAAGAAAGCCACCACCCTCCTTCATAGCAGAGCTAACAGGAAAATGAGCTGTCAGTCCAAAATCTGGGACTTAGAAACCATTGTGGAAATGAGGTGGAGAAGGAGGAAAGCTCCTCAGCCTGAAAGCACAAGGTGTGATTCCCTTTTTCCCTCGGGTACGGTGACTTACCGTGGCCAGGCTGGCGTAGATCAGCTGTGCCACGTAAACGCTTAAATGGCATTTGCATCCCGTTGCCATAGAGACTTCCCGGGAAGCCTGTGCACGTACAGGCTGTTTCGCTGCTCCGGGAACATCTGATGTCTCCGGGCTGGAGAGGATCTGCCCTGGGGCAGGGCGCTTGTCCAGCGCTGCTTTTGGGATGCCCTGCTGTGATATTGAAAGAGAAGGGAGCTCTGCGCCCGCTCAGTGTCGTCGTCCTGTGTGGTGAGAGACAGGCTTGTGCTGCACACGCTGCCTGCCTTCAACTGCGGGTATTTAGGAGGCTCTTAAATCCAGTATTATGCTCCTAATTATGCAGAAATCCTCCAATCTGGCCTCTTTCATCCGGAATTATGTGCTCTCGCTCAACTGTCAAATCCTGCCAAACACCCTCCTCTTAGCGAGGCAGAGGGAAGCTGCTGAACTCGTCCTGCCCTCGGGAGAGCAGCGGGTGCTGCCAGAAGGCCGAGCCGTGGCCGCGCTTCCAGAGCAGAGCGCGGGAGCGGGAGCAGGCGGAGCGGGGCTGCCGCAGAGGACTGACGTGGCTGCTACAGGAATGACTGGTGGAGCGCGCTCCAGGAATGAGCTGCTGGAGGACGTTTTGGGCTGCGTGACGTGTTGTATGTCTCACAACACACTTCATGTGATCGCAATTCAGAGCACAAACACCCTTTGCAAAGATGCAACTGCTGCTCCATAAGAGCCACCCCTCCAGGCTTGAGGAATGTGCTGTTTCTCAAGGAATCCAGTTCTTAATTGCCCATGAAAATCACCAAAAATGTACAGTAATTGTGCTCCAATTATGCCCAGGTCCCCATCCGTCTAGCCCATGACACTCTCTAGGAGTGTGTGCCTGAAATCCCATAAGGAAGCATCAATATCCCACTTTCCAATCCAGTGCTTGGTGGGTGCTTCCTAAATCAGAATATCTGCGAGCTTTAATGCTCCCTTGAAGCATTTTGATCAAGGCCTCCCGTCTGTTCCCGTTGTCTCTCCTCCTGCCTGGCGTGCACACATCAATTCCCAGCAACATGGAGAGCAACCCCATAATTTTCCCTCTAATCTTAAAGTCCTATTAGTCTTGCGCTGCTTCTTAGCAACGAATTAAGAGCTGAGTGAAAGGGTTTTATAGTACAGTGTATTTTAGAGAATAAATATTCTTAAATTGCTGTTCTCTAAGTAATTGGAGAGACTATTTCTGTTGCGTAAAACTTTTCCTAGGGAGCTCTTTTAAGCCTGTCGTGCTTGTTCCTGTTTTGCGGTAGCTCTGATTACTGGTGTGTGTCAGAGATGTCAGTTACTATGAAGGTGGGGAATGGCAAATCTAGGTCTTCATAGCACTTCCTGTAGCTTTCTGAAAATCATTTCCTCTCTTTTTTCTTTTTTTTCTCTCTCTCCTTTTAAAAAATATCGAGGGAAGGGGGAGAGCAGGGCAGTCAAACTTTCTTCATGCCAAATTTATAGCTTCGAAGCTTTGTTTGCTTAGCAATAATTCATGCAGTCTGTCTGTGTTCTCAAAGCTCGTATCTTTTTGGAGTATTAAAACTTGTGGTAGCAAAGTTTCCCAGTGACTCCTGCATAGAGATCCGCTGGTAGAGCAGGAGCTACAGCTTTGGAGAAGGAACTTCTGCAGCAGTTCCTGTGCCTTGAGCAGTTGGTGCAATGAAGAGCACAGGGAAAGAAGATATTGCAGAAACAGCTCTGCTATAAACATTACTGTGATCTTTAGGGCAAAAAGAAATGCATCTCCGCTTTTGAATGCTGTTTTGGCACGTGTAAATAGGATGGCATGCAGATGGCATGAGAGCAGAGAGTGTCCCTTGCTACCTCTTCTTGTGTGTAATCAAGAGGTTTGGGTGAGAAGGCATCTTTCTCTTAAAGAGGGTTAATAAACTTTGAAAACATCCCCACCTAGCCCATGCTTTTAATGTGTCACCATCTATCTATATTTTAATCCTGTCATATACCCATGATATGCCTGTCTGTCATCTGCTTACTCGAAAGGCTTCGTCCTGTGGAGAAGGAGGTGCTTCGCATGATAGAGATCCCTTCTGGATGCAATAGGATGCTTTGACTGGCAACAATTTGTCTTCATCTGAAGGCTCTAAATATTCCGCTTGTCTAGCTAGGAAAAGGTTCGACGTAGGATAGTGGCTTAGTGACTATTCCAGGCAAGGATTTAAAACAGGAAATACTCAGTTTAACTCCACACTCTTGTTTTTTAAAAACAGTTTGGGCTAGATGAGGAGCTGGATCTTGCATCTAGGCCAGGCAGTTAAGACTACCCAGCCGTGGTGGGTGCTGACCGGAGTGATAGGTGGTAGCTCCAACCCCGTCCCCTGAAGTTTGTGGAAGCAGGTGTGATCTTCAGTGAGGTGATGACTTTTTTGCCCACTTCCAAATTACACCAGCTATTGGTTACAAAAGGAGGATGACAAATTCATATTAGCTGCCTTCTCCCGCAAGATTTACTTTCATCGGGTGTTTTATAGGCTAATGCTGTGTCTTGCATGATGGGGATGTGTGGTGGAGGAAATTTATTGTTCCCTTCCTAATAGATAGCTGTGATTTCATTTCGGAACAACCACTTTATGTGTGAGGAAGCGGTTCCGTTATGGCACCGCACGGCATTGGCAGCATCTGTGGCAGTGGGGACATTAGGATTAAAGAGAGTAAAGGCTGCACATCTGCTGCCCTCCACCCCGATTCGCAGCGCATGGGATTAATCCCAACAAAAAGAGAGCAATTAGCTTGTAAACCCTTCATGAACCCACTGGAAGATTAGTCATTTTCAATTAAAGCTTTTCAGCTGGAAAGATAATGGGCTAAAATTTCCAGCTTTTAAAAAAATACTATTATTGACCATGAGGTTTTATTTCCGTCAATTTACAGCCTTTATAATTAGCTATCCTGGGATAACGAGGGCTGCCTCGTTCCCCACTCTTTTCCCTTACAGCACAAACTGTGAACAGGCCTGGGGGCCCCTGCGGTGGCCTGGTGCAAATACCATGAGGCCACAGCTCCTGGTATCCCTATAGGTTCCCATACGTTGCAAAGCCAAGAAGGATGTTACTGGTGTGCTGCAGCTGCTCCTTCCAAGGTGGGTAGGAGGAGAGAGGCTGGTCCCGTTGTAAAGCCTATAATAACAGTTCACGGCGTTTTGGGGACCCCTGCATGCTCTAAGGCCAAGATGCTCCTTTTTAGAGCGCAGGGTCCCAGCATTTGGGGGTTGCCTGAAGCTGCTGGTGACTCCCCTAGTCCCTGTGGAGCCGTTTGGGTCCTCTCCGTTTATTCGGAGCGGGATCCGTGGCCCAATTCCCCTGCGGCCCCTCCGGGTGAAGCACAGGGGAGGTGCTGGCCTTGCTCAGCGCTCCGGGGGCTGCAGCAGATGCTGGAGCAGAGCCAGAGGCCTTGGCTGGGCCCCTCGGGTGGCTCCTGTCCCCGTCCTGTCGTCGCCGCAGCCCTTTGCACAGCGCGTGCGTGTTTGCAGCAGATGCTATGCAGTAAGTGTGAGCGGGCGTCACTCGGGGGGCTTGTGCCTTTGTTTCCCAAAGTGCTGCAAATAATAAAACTTTACACTCTCTGCGATGCAGGCTGCAGCTGTGCAGGGGTCTCTGCGTGGCTGTATCCAAGCAAGAAAGTAAAGACAGGCCCAACTTCCCAGGGAACTGTTCAGCTCTGTAGACCGAAGTGTCTAAGATGGAAATTAGCCCTCCTGCTGCGGCCAAGGACTCCTAAATGAGCCAAGCCCTGTGAGCTGTCTGAATGCAGAAACACTCAGGGCTCTGGCGTGGGCTGTGCTCCTTCTGAGTCATTCAAGGTACTGGTGTTGCTCCTGCTCCTTGGCTGTTTCCCGGTCAATCCTTGGCTGCATCCTACCTAGCTTTGCCTGGCCTCCTCTGGAGCAGCTGCCCTGCCTAGGCACTGTACAGCAGCACATAACAGTGGGTAAAAAGACTATTAAAGCATTTTTTGGTGTGTATGTTAAGGAATATGACATGGTGCTAATCGGATCTTGCTGGGCTTATCATGCTCCTGGTATTGACATTGTCTTTCTGAAAGCAGCACTTCTCCTGTGATTTCTTTGTCTGTTGAAATGCCTGCTGAAATACACCGTGCAAAATATTTTACACATGAACTAGTTAATACAGCACCTTGGAGAGAAGGTATCTGATGCAACACAGTGCAAATGAAGCCTCATTAGGCAGGAATTCAGTGATTCTGCTGAATACCCCAGCAATTAAATTGCATCTCGATTCATATGCAGGTCAGGAGAGTTCTGAAGGAGAACGGGGGAGTCCAAGCATCGAGCCTTCGTGCTATGCAAAGTAGCGTTAACGGGGCGTTTCCTTTACTGTTAATGCCGTGTTGCACTGTTACCCGTTGAACAGAAACTGTGTGACAACTGTGAAGACTGATGACCTACTTGCTTATTTTTCCATCTGTGTTGGCAATGTGTGTCTGGAAATAGTGGCGCCCAGATAAATCTTTCAAGGGGGAGATGCAGAGGTTTTTCATCCTACAGAGAGGAGCGGAGTTGGAAGCTGGCTAAATATGAACATGGGTCCTTCAAGCTGTTGTAAGCTGTAGTTTTGCCTCTTCTGCTTTGGATGTGAGAGGTGCTGTGGCCCATATTCCCTCTAATTTTATGGACGGGGCAAAGGGCACCCTTGGGAACGTGGGGTCACCTTTTCCCTCTATTTGCCCCCAAGGCAAAGAGGCCCTGCATAATTAAGTACTTAGGGCCCTATCGATCCCTGAAACCGGAGGCAAATTGCCCTCTCTGTTTGAGGTGAAACGGGATGGATTGGGGCGGATGGGGCTGCGCTGCTCCGCGCGCTGGGAGCTGCTCCGCTCTCCACACTGTTCCTCTGTGCACACAGGTTTTTGCTGAGCTGGTTCAGGGCAGACTCGAGCGGTTTCTTCGTGTGTCCGAGGCTGTTCTCTGCTTGCTGCATCGCTGTGAGAGATTTGCAAAATAAGAGTAAAGCCCGTCGGGAGCATCCCCAAGTGGGGATGCGGATCTCGCTCAGCAAAAAATGCTTATGTAAAAAAATGCTTATTGGGACAATATGGTAAGAGGAGCTAGGGATAAATGGGAGCAACGTGCTCCGAAGGCAGTGCCGCTTTGCGGTCTGCCGGATGCAGCATCCGGCCCAAGGTCAGCGCTGCTCCCGCGGGAGCACCCAGGAGCCCTGCCGAGGGCTGGGAGCAGGGCAGCGGGGAGAGGTTTAACATCCTGCCTTGCCCAGGGGTGCCTGCTGCTTATTTGTAGATCATTAACCTCCTGCTGCACTGCTTATTGCTGCCTGTTGTCCACATGATCCGCGTTTGGCTCAAAGAGAAAACATCCAAAAGCTGAGATTCACTTCGGGAATGAAAGGCTGTCTCTGCTAACAAGGTCCCAGAACAAGCTCCTCTGCGTCATTAGAGCTGGCCACAAAGTGAGGTATCCTGTCCTTTGCTGCACTCGATTTATCTTCCACTGCTTCTCTTACCAGCACGGGAGTCCCCACGGAGCCAGGCACTGCCGCGTGCGTCAGGTAACCTCTAATCCACCCTGAAGTGCTCCTGCTCTGATTGCTCAGATTTAGAAATCTGGAGCACTGGGTCAGCTGTGGGATTTCCCCTGAACTTCAGTGACTGCAAAAAGCTTGTGTAGGACATACAGAGCACCAAGGGAGACAGACGTGCTCCGTGCTGTCCTAGGACCTGCTCTCCTGGCCTCAGCCCGGGCTGCGTGGCTGGGCCTGCTCTCAGCATCACCTCAAAAAGGGCTTTATCTGAAGGATCTGTAAATGCACTTGCTCCCCAAAGAGTGTGAGTGCGGCCTTTATGCCGCGCAGACTGAGGATGAGAAGTCCTTTCTCTCTCTACTTGTGTTTTGAACCCATTTTTACAACTTCAGGTAACTGGCTGAAGCATAAAGGGGGGCGGTAAGGAGGAACTGCCTGGAAGAAGCTGTTCTTTTTAGTCGAAGGCAAGCTGCAGTTAAACAGAAAAGCTGGGAAATGCTTTGGAAGAGCCTGAGGCCCGGTCCTGAGCGGGGTTTGGTTCTTAGGCACCGTCTCCAGCATCGTTCCTGCTATTCCCAGCCCTCAGGTGCTGTTTGGAGCGACTGGTGCCATGGGGTCCTCGGGCACATGGCTGCGGAAGGCGCAGACCCGCTCCCCTGGGTATTGACAAATCTCTCATGGTTCAGTCTTTGTGTTCTTGATGCTAATGGTGCTCACACCTCCTTTCTCCTTAGCCAAGCAGCCTGACCCTTGAGTTTTGCTCTTGGTCATTTTCTCACATATTTGTTCCCCTCGCTCCCCGAAGGAATTCTTTTTCCAGGAAAAAGCACGGAAAACACAAACATGTTGTCAGTGAGCGGGCATTTGCATGGTGGACGTGCAGACCCTCAGTGTTCAGGGAGCTGCTGTGCTCTTTCATCCGTTTGAGACCAGCCAGGGAAGTTTTAAAGGGAATGAAATGTAATTTTTTTTTTTTTGGTTGAGTGAATTCTTTCCATTAAGCTGAGACAAGAGATTTTCTCTCCTTTTAGCTAAAAATCTTTTAAGTGTGTGGCTTGTTTCTCGGATGCTTGGAAAAAGAAAGGCCTGAGCTATTACAGATTATAATTTACCTCCAGTTCAGGGTCCATTCAAGCAGACCAGACTGATTTGGAGAAAAAGGACCATTGTCATCCTGCACGTAATCCCACTGAGGGACAGGGATTTTTTTCCCCTTGGAAAACACGTTTCTTGCAACATTAGCAAGAGAGAATCCAAGGGCCTGGGCTTTGGACTGACGTGGTTTAGGGAAAGAGATGTCTCCTCCTTCATTACCAAAGAGGGACAGGCGCTGAGGTTGACACCGAGGAGTGTTGAAACTCGACTTGTTTGAAACTTCACCCTGTTCCTGACTTTTTATTTTTTTCCCTTAATCGGATCTATAATTTTTAGCTGTATTTCTCTTCTGAACTAAAAGTCTATTATCTTAATGCGCACTTGAGCCTGATTAGGGACGGCTGCCATGCAAGTGAGATGCGTAATCCGGGAACTTCAAAGCGCCGGCGTGGCGGTCGCTGCAGCCCGTCCTTCTTCCCCATTAATCACGGCTCTTGGAGGCATCCTGTATTCACTAACATCTTCTCCCCCACCACTTCCCTGCAGCGCCATCGGGCAGTGACAGATGTGGATGGCTCTTTCTGAAATGGTTAAGCATAAAAATGCTCAGTGACCATTTTATTGGGCTCCAGTGATGGGGGTGCAATCGATGGGGGTCCTGGAAATACCTTTAGAAACACACTCCATCTTGGGGCTCTGAGTGCAGCAATGGCTCTAATTGCCTATTGGATGGGTCAATTTATCTTACAGTGTTTATTACTGACAATAAATTAATGTTTTAGACTGGCTGGTGGAATTTGCTCTGAAAGGACAGAGTAATTAAAGAGTAATTTCTCTGGCTCCACCTTTAAACTGTCTAAACACCAGATTTCCTGAAGATTTCTTTTTTAAAGCCCCTTTTCTAAAAATATAAATAAATATATATAAATGTGTTGCATTTTAGCCCTGTGTACTAAAAATGGGGCATCTGCTTAGACCAAGATGAGCCCTGTTGCAGGCCTGAGGCTGGCAGGCAGTTGTCAAGGGTTTCTAAATAAGCAAAACCAAGTGAAATGGAGCAAGGGAATAGTTGAGTGATCAACTGTGAGCCCTCTTCCATCAAGAGAGGGATGAACCTTCCTCCCATTCCTCCTCTTTCTCTTCTGTTCAGACCCAAAATCAATCAGGGAGGGATGGAGGCTCTCCAAACCTCCTGATTTTTATTCCGGGAAGGGAGGAAATTCCCGGTGTGAATTAGTCCTCCCAGGAGGACGCATGGGAGCAGGAGTCGGCCGTGCTGGCCCCAGCCTGGACAAGGAGCGCGAGCTGGGAAGGCGTCTGCAGTCCCAAGCAGACCCCCAGTGTGCAGAGGTGTGTGAGGAAATGGGGAAGGGAGGCTGGGGAGAAGGAACAATTTCAGCTTAAAATCTGAATTTAACAGAAAGCATTTGTGTCAGTCGCTCTCGAACCTCCCCTAACTCAAAGCACTTTCAGCTGCTATTAATGTGGTTTTTTGATATGTGGTTAGAGCTTAGGTGTTTTTTTCTGTGCTGTTAAGTGCATGTTACTGGGTGTTTTTCCTACTCATTTTTCTGTGGCTGACTGTTACAGCCATTCACTTGTCCTTAGGGAGTCCGTGGAGACTTACTGAGGTGCAGTGGTGTAAGGTCCTCTCCAAGTTCTTCCAGGCTTGGGGTGTATTGGGTGCTAAATGTCCTCAGGATCTTTCTCTAGCATTCCACAGTCCTGTGAGTTCAGATAAGAGCTTCTGGATGTGCCTTAATAAGCAGTGGCTTAAGTCACAGGCAAAGTATCAATCAAGCAATGGACTAAGTCATTGATATTCCAAATCGGTTGTGATTTCCGCTCTTCTATCCTCTCCGTCTTGTTTGCATAAGAGTGTATTCTGTAAATGTCATCCCAAGCCTACACAGGCTGTGTCAGATTTGCAGCTTCGCTCTGGCTGTGGTTCTCCAAGGATTTGCACGTTAGCTCTGGGCAGTGATGAAGAGGAGCAGGGCAGTGATGAAGAGGAGCAGGCCAGTGTGTGTCAGGGGGATGACAACGCAGGCGTTGGCGTGCGCAACGGTAGCGACGTGCGACTCCTCCGTTACAATCAATGAATTTTGCTGTGTTTTCTAAACGGGGGGAAGTACCTTCTCAAAGGGCAGCCTGTCCACGAAGAACAAATACCCTGTTGTGAGGCTGGTGGCCTCCTGACGGCTTTGCCGAGTCCCATCGGGAGCCCGTGCGGGTGGATGTCTCCAAGAAGGCCATGGGGAAGCTGTGCTGGCAGTGACACGTCCGCAACCTGTGCTCATCCCTCCAGCTCAGCCTTTCAAATGGAAAGAGAGCCTGAAAAAAAAAAACAAAAAAACATTTTTTACACCCTCATTATTCCCAGTTCAGGTCACAGGAGATAAGTATTTGCCGTGAAAGCAGGAAGCTTTCTTAAATCCTTTTTATTTTTTCCAGTGGACATAGCATGAAATAACAGCTATTAAGTGAGACCTGTTTAGTATGTCCTTGATACTGCACAAGCAGTTTTGGATAGCTGCAAATTCAGGGTGCTAATCCTAAAGTTAATGTCAAGAGGCAGAATGTCCAGAATGTTCCTGAAAAGTCAAAGCTCTGTTTGCTGCTGCTGCAGTTTGTCAAGCCAATGTTTAGGCTGATGCCTCGTACTCTTTTATAACACCCACATATTCTGATATCATAATGTATCTTTCTTGGCTCCCCAATTTTTCAGCTTCGCCTTGAGACACTTGAGCCGTTTGCTTCAGCTGGTTTTGATACCTTGCTACCAGCTGTCAACAAGGAAGTGTTGAGTTTCTGGTTCTTGGTGGGAAATCACCATGTAAACATCTCTGTCCTCCCCTCTCCTGGGCTCCTGTGGTCTTACCAGCCAGGTCAGTGAACGCCACGGGTAGACACAGTTCGGAAGGGCCAAACTGCGTCTTCATCCTCCACGGGCAGCAGGGGATGGGGCAGCTCCATCCAATTCTCCTTCCTCAAAGCAAGCAGCTTCCATTGCACAGCAGACCCATGGTTGCCCTCATTGCAGCCAAGAGATGTTGTCTGCCAAAATGTGTCTCCTCAAACGGAAAAGTGGGTCTTCCCCCTCTCTCCTGCACTAAGTCCTGATACTTGCCCAGATTTGGTCTGGGAGAAAGGTTTTAGAGGACCCTGTGTCCCCTCATATAATTCCCCAACATTGCGGATATTCTGGAAGGATTTTTAAGGTGGCATAAGCATAAATGATTTTTTAGTCTATCTTCAAAATATCCTATCAGAGATATCCAGGTTATAGCATCCAAAGCAATGTCCTGTTCTCAGATTAGCAGCTTCTTGTTGTATGTGTGGTGCAACTGGAGATATTTTTTTCTCCTTTAAGATGAGATTTTTCTGCAGCAAAAGCATTAATAGCCATGTGAAAAGATTCCTAATTACAAACTTCAGCTCAATTGCTAATTAAGTCTATTGTCAGACTGAACAACTTTTTAAAAAACAAATTATGGACCAAAATATCTCTTTTGTGAGTAGGTTTTTCTTACTTAGTAATTGTATTGCTTTTGTATAAGTTTTCTGTGCACGAAGCAGCTGAGTTTGAACCAAAATAGACACGTTGCTGCGTTTCAATCCAAGCTCAGACTCTTGTGTGAGGCTGAAACCCAGTTGTCCTTCCCCCGTGGCCTGTGCAGCGTTATGGGCCCAGGGCTGCGGTGGTTCCTGTGGGCCCATAGGAGCAGGTCCTTGCTGTGCACCCTGCTTGAGTGCCCAGGAAAGAAGACTTTGGAGGTCCCCTCTGGATCGGAGGGTGCACCAGGACGTGGGTCATCTCCGGGGCTCGTGCTTGTTTTGCCCTCCATGGAGAGGCCAGTCCCTTTGCTTTGGTGGTGGGGATGGTGCTGCTGTCACAGGCGGTGCCGCTTCCCGGTGGATAACGCCCCTGTGCTGGGACAAGCCGTGGGCTGGTGGGTACCCGCTCGCAGCACCCGCTTGCTCGGTGCCACCGTCACTTGAGTTGCCATTTTAACAACAGAGGGAGCAGACACGGGTTTATTGTGGCATTCTTTCCAGCCCGGTAGCAGACCTACCCCAAGCTGCAGCCGCCTGTCCGGGAGGACAAAACTCCCCGTGACGCAGCCGGTGACGGCGCGCGGGTTGTCCCCGCGCTCTGAGCTCGGGGGCTCCTTCCCTCTTTCCCGCTCGCTGGGCCCTCCCTCGGAAGGGGTTAAAGGGAGTTTTCGGCGAGCGCTGCGGGCAGGACCCCGGCCTGCAGCTCCGGGCGCTCCGGCGCGCGCGCCGCTCTGACGGCAGCCTGGCATTGCCGGGAAAGGTGCTGGAGGCTCCGCGAGCGCGTGCCAAGAGGGGGAGGGCGCGGGCAGCTCCGCGCTCGGCCCCGCTGCCGCAGCTCGGGCTCGCGGCGCCGCTCAGCGCGGGCTGGGGCCAAGGCGGCCTCCACCGCAGCACCAGCTGCCTGCAGCTTTCCCCCTTTCTTTCCCTTTTTCTCCCTGCCTGAAATCCCCGTGAAGCTTCCCGTGCCGAAGGGGCGAGCGCGTCTCAATGGGATGATGTCCGCTCCCGGCTGGCGCGCTCCGAGGGGGAATCCCGTGGGGAATGAAGCGCGCGCTCTCCCTTTGCTGCATCTGCCGCCCAGCCGGGCTCCGCTTGCCGCCCACCCTGCAGCCAGCTGCTCCTTTTAGTCACAGCGCTCCCAACTTTTGCTTTGCAATGCCGGATGGCCAACCGAGCCGGGAGAACTAGCGCTGGATTTTTAGGAGCCATCTGCACCCGTCGCTCTTCAGTTACCACTGGAGAGTGGCGCTTTCCCAAGAGCCGCGTGAAGGCGGTTGGTTTTTAGGCACCGCAACGCTCGGGAGTCCTTGCGGAGCGCCCAGGACGGTGCCTTTTTGGCCGCTGGAAGTGGCGGCGCCGGGAGCGCCGCAAGCGAGCGGCTGTGAAGTGACTCCGGCGCAGGGGGAGCGCGAGCGGGGCTGCTGCTGCTGCTGCAATTAGGCGAATGCTTCGGTAGATAAGAGCAGACATGCTGTGTGGGCTCAAAAAGGATTTGCAATCGGACTTCGGTGAGTAATTCCTCTTCCCCCTCCCTTTCGCCCCAGTACTTTACTTTTATTTACTCGCATTTTCTTTAACTGCCTTCAGTATCGCTAACAATTCCGTGTGCTGCTTTCCAGCAAGCAAGTCTGAGCCTTAGCGTGCAAACTGTGACTTAATTGCTTTGATTTGTGAAATGTCTCTGTGCTTTGCTGGGAAAAAATTCTCCCTGTAACCCTTGGAGAATACCCTTCAGGCTGCTTCCCCTCTTCTGCCTCCTTGGATTGCAAGACCGGGAGACATAGGGACTGTCTTGAAGACACACAAAATATTACAGAGCCCTTGCAGCTTTTTTTTTTTTTTGAAAGAAAAGAATGTAACTCTTCAAAAATTATTTCTCAAGATCAGTGTGAATGGGCTGGGCATTAGGTGATAGTGAAACTGGGGCTGCTTTTGTGACTCTGGAAAAAAAGAGAGGGGTGAGGGTCTCTGCTGACCATATTGGGATCAGTGGAATCACTCCCCACCTCTCGTGGTGTCTGCTGCGACATTGTCCAACTTAAATATTTCAGCTCATGCTAAAAAATGCCATTTTACTGAGACGCTGTTTGGAAACGCAGAGTGCTGCTCACGTGAAGTGTAAGGAATGTGTTTCGGCTCTGCACAAGAGTAGGTAGATGGGTGTAGAAGGGCACCTTGCCAAAGGGCACAGCCACAAATCCTGGCATCAGCCTCTCCAGGATGGGAGGCTCTGGGCTTTCCAAGCAAGGCGCAATATTTGGGTACTTTGCTGCATGCTGTAGCTCTGCTTGTTGCAGCTTAATCTGCTGCATGGAGCTTGCTTTTCTCCTCTCTGGTACAAGCTTTTTCCTCTGAAAGCAAAGACATTGGAGTTGGAAATAGAGAGGTAATCTGTGGTTTCTGAATAATTCCGCGCTGCTGGAAGGGGTTTAGTGAGACACGCTCTGTCCTGGCCCCGTGTTGCGCTACAGCGTAAACCTTGTGTCAGTTAACTCCAGAAAACTCTTCCTGCCCCAAAGCCGGGGTAGAACAACCCGGGTGTGAAGCAGCTTGGCTTGGCCGCGTTGCTGAGTCACATGAGCGGTGACTAAACGCAGTGTCCACTTGCCGTGGGGGCACAGGGAGGCCCATGGGGGGCTAGGGCTTGTTTCGAAGCTGCCTGAGCCCTGCAGAGAAGAGCCGGTTGGCAGAGGGAGCCCGGGCTCATGATCTAACGGGGCAGGAATGCGGCCGTTCCACGAAAAGATCAAACGGCCCCTTGGCAGGAGCTCCCCGTGCTCTCGGCATGAGCTGCAAACTGGGCCCCCGATTCAGGGCTTGGCTGGTGCTGACATGGTAGAGGAATTGCCTGGATGCCACCAGCTGTTGGGGTGGATCAAATGTCTAGTTCCACAAGTGTGTCCCCCAGAGGCTGCTGCTGCTTCTCCTGGGCAAGTCCTGGTGGTAGCTGTGGTGGTGGTGGTGCTCCTGGAGACCACCCCCATACTTCCATCACCCGGTAGGTGATGGAAACTGCTGCAACGTGCAGCAGGTGAGGTCCTCTTGGCCCCAACCGTAGTGCAAAGGCAGAGCGAGCAGGTGGTCGTCTCCTCCGGTCTGCGACATCCCTCCTTCTCCCAGCTCGCTTCCGCAGGTGGAGCACAGGGCAGAGCTTTCAGGGGGATTGATTACAACGCGATGAGTTGGATTTTGCCGTGGCTTAATGCAGCTCTTGATCGCTCAGATGTCTTCTCCGTGTGGTTTTTCTCCTGATAACCTGACTTTTTAATGAGTCTCAATGAAATTCCCTCATCTGGGAATCATCTGAGATGGAAGCAAGAGTGACTTGCGTTCGTGTTGTTCATTTTAGCATTTTGTCATGGGTGAAACTGGAACCCAAATGAGATTTTTAAGAAACAGTCAAATCCAGCAGGGGTGGGCAGAATGCCAGAGGTAACTGAAGCTGCTTCTTGTTGGTCAAACTGGCCGGCTGAGGTTTGGTCACGGACTGCTCCAGGTTAGATGGCGAGCTGATCACGGCATAGGCAATGTCAGAAACCCCTTCCTGGGGTAGAGGGATGGACTTGACCTCTGCAGATCATCTGGTCCAGCACCCTTGGCTCAAGCAAGGTCACCTAGATCCCGGATCCTGCCCAGGTGGCTTTTGCAAATCTCCATGGAAGGAAACCGAAGAGCTTCTCTGAGCAACCTGTACCTGTTGCCCAGAGTCTCTGCACACAGGAGACAACAGTAGGAATTTCCTGACCGTTAATCCTCACCAGCCCACTCCATCCTTCAGATGTAGGGTGAGGAGAGCCAAAGTGACTTGTTAATAGATCTCTGCTTCTCCTGATTCTGGAGGGGTTTGGTTCACCTGTGACCCTGGTCTGTGCCTGTGTAGGGCCTGATCTTCCCATCTTCCCAGATAGGTAGGAGGACACGTAGAGAAAGATGCCTGAACGGAAAAGAGAGCTGGTATGAGGAGCTAGAAGACAACAGAAGAAAAAAAAAAAAGCCTTTATAGATCAATCTTCTTGGAAGAAAGATTTTATCTTTTGTATTAAAGAATTTCTCACAATAGTATTATTTAATGTAACTTCTACTCATGCAGCTGCTTACGTCACTTGTCAGTTTTGCCTCAGAGGCAGCAAAGAGAAAGATTAAGAGAATGAAAAACTGAGACGAGTTTAGCAAGTGAGATGTCTTTGGGTCTGGGGCACGATCACAGTCGTTTTGTTTTGTCTTTTGTTTTGTTTTATTTTCCAAAACTGGGCAGAGAGAACAAAAAAGATCCCTGCGTTTGGGCCATTCCTTTGCCCTGAACTAGTACCAGCCATATCAGCGCTATTGACAGTCCAACTTGCGTTTGCAGACAGCCATGCTGGAGACTCCTCATTGACTCTTTAGGATAGACAACTCATCTTGCTTCAGCCTAGTCTGATAGAAGACTCTAAAAGTTGCCTTCTGGATATCCGACCAAACTGCACTGACCTAATCAGAATTAGATCCATCTGGACCACGTCTTCCTTAGACTGTGGTATCCAGGTCTAATCATTGTGATGAGTAAAACGGTGAGTAAAATGAAGGGAAAAAGACCAAAAAATCACAGCTCTTGCAGCCATAACCATCATCAGAAGTACCACTAGGGTATTTGCTCTTCTTGCATATGCCACGTCACTGTTGACTTGTGTGTTTGGTTTGTGATTCACAGCATCTGGAGAGTGTCTTCTACAAAACTGTTATTTAGGTAGCTCTTCCCATCCTTTATTTGTTCATTTGATTGCTCCTGCCCAGGCAGAGTAACTTGCATGCATTTCTATTGAATTGCTTGTTTGTTTTCTCAGATCAATGTCAACTAGGTATGAATCACTCTGGATTCAAAGTTTGTTTTCCAGCCTTCTTCCAGTCCCTCATAGCTGGTGGTTGTCAAAAAAGCTGAATATGTGCAATGTCTCTGCAATCATCGTGGTCACTATTGAAAACCTGGACTGTTACCAGACCCGGGATGGAGCCCTGTAGTAATCCATTTAATGCATCCTTCCCTCTGGTTGTCAACAACTGATGACTTTCTCAGTGTGTGGTTTTCTAATCAGTACTTCATAATCATCTATATCCTGCTTCCAAAACATGCTTATAATAAAGCATGTGAAATCATATCAGAAACGTTACTAAAACTGAGATACAACAACTTGCTCTGCTCTAGAAATTGGGTGGGCATGACTTATTCATGGTAGATCCACGCTTGAGATTAGCCCTCCTAATTTTCTTTTATCAGCTCACAAATAGATGATCAGTTGTTCCAGAAACTGAAGATAAGATGCCAGATTTGTGATTCTTTTTCACCCACTCTCCACTATTGCCTTTTTTTTCTTTAACTAAACACTGCGTTTTGTGCCTCTGCAGTCTTGCGATACTCATCACAAGGTCTTGCCAATACTTGCTGATGGCTTTAGTATTTCAGTGGCCATGTCACTGAAGTTTTGTTGCTTGTCAGTAACATTTTTATGCTAAGTTTGCCTGAGCTGAGCTACACAGTGGAAATGAACTCCTGCTCTTTCCTAGAGGTGACCCATTCCATTAAAATTGCTTTTTGCAGTAGAAAATGGACAAAGTAATTCTGTTCCCCAAAGGGTGAGAACTGGCTGCCTAGATGTTTGGAAAAGAGCAAACTTTTACTCATTTTACTGGCCTGTAAAAGGGCCTTTTTAGGCGGTTTTTCCTGCTCTATGCAGAGAAGTTTCTTGTAGAAGACTCTTGCTTGTGCACATCTCAAGAGCACCCACGTTTGTGGGTGGGAGGGTATTTTTCAATGCAAAGGGCAGATGTGGCAATACCGGAATGACGGCAGTCGAGGTCGCCTGGGCAGCACTTCCCATGACAGCCCGTGTCCTTCTCCAGCTGTTTCCATCCCTGCCAGCCGGCTGACGTGCAGGTTGTAGTTACAGCTGGAAGAGCTGCACTCCGGTTGTGAATGACCTACGAAGGAGACCAAATTCCATGTGGTGCAGGGGGTTAAGTCTTGCTTTTGGCTTCATGTCCAGGTTCAGTGTCTTTGTCACATGCTCCGTTTTGCCAAGCCACGCAGGCTAAGGGCAAACGCACTGCCAAAGTGTGTGAGTACGTTAAGGCATGTAGGGTTTGCTTTCCTTGGAAAACGGAATATTAAAATTGCTATTTGCGTTGGATGCCAATGTTTGTTGTTTGTTGATACTATCTAGTTAATTCAAAGATAGAATTCATGAAATTCTAGCAGAAAGTCAGAAAAAGGTACAGGGGAGCTTGGAGGAGGGGAGGGTGCCTGTGGCTTTGTGTTTGGCACGAGTAGGTGGTACAAATAAAAGGAACAATTAAAGCTAACAAGTAATAATAATCAGGAAGGAGGTGGTGTTGCAGATCTGGAGGAGAGGCAGTAGAGCAAAAATAAATATTTATCAGGGTTCACCAATTGACAACTGAATGCTACCAGGCATAATAACATTTAAGGCTCTTTTCAGCTGTCAGTTCAGCTACAGCATAATTTTTTGCATGCGAGTAATCCCATCAGGGCATGTGCATGGTCTTAAGCCTTGCTGGGATAGCACCCCGGGTCATTGTGTGGCTGTCTGCTCAAGGTGGCAGGATCCTTCTGCAAGACAAGCGCGTGTCCATGGGAGTTATGGGAATTTGGGTGCTGTGACAGTCTGACTGCAAAGGCTGCTTCTGATTAGTCTTTTTATTATTATTCCCATCATAACAAGAAAAATTACTAGCCAAGCTGAATGTTCTCAGATGTCTAATTTACTAATCTGTGGATTTTGAAATCAGTCTGGTGACGTTAGAGATGTGCAAAATCACCTAGGAGGTTATGTGGATTTCTCTCCTTCCCCAAAATTGCCATCTCCAATTTTTTTATTTTAATAAGATTTTTTTTTTCTTTTGACCGTATGTTTTTGTTCAAGGATCTGATAATTACATGCTTGGAGACGGTGGTTTTTCAAAAGATCTTTCCCAGCAATTTTCAACTGGAGATGTGGTTAAAAATATCTTCCCCAGTTTTTTTATCAGAAATGTTTTCAGTAATGTGCAATTATGAGCTCTGCCTTCATTCAATTCATCCTGGAAGAATTTGCTTCACAGGGAAATTTGTTTCCTAGCTGCTGTAGATGCCAGCATAGTTGGCAGCTGCAGGATTTTGTGGGTAGGAGTGGGAAAAAAAAAAAGGACCAGAAATGAAAATTGCTATGAAGCAAATTGGTCCCAACACCTGGAAACTGTGAAAGGATGGAATATCTTTTTTGTTGCTGTTGTTAAATCATTGTTGATTTGCTTTTCCTATGAGTCCCAAAATGGCCTCACAAAAGCTATTTAGCAAAGCCGAGATGTGAAGAGATGATTCCACTCAATCGTGCCTCACGACTGATCCATTTCTGATTGTGCAGTTTGTGAAATGGTGCTAGTGAGGTGCAAGGAGCTGTGGTTTCTTGTTGGCAGTACTCTAGTTTCTAGTCTGAGTGTGTAAGTACCCCCCCTGTATGTCCTAATGAAGCTATAAGGTAGGAGCTGCCTTGGGTCTGGGGAGAGCAATATTGGCCTGTAAACGAGAAGGGTCACAGGGCAGCCATAAAAAGAGTAAAACACATCCTTGTCCTGGGCCCTTGAACCGTTATGAGTAAGATCTGACTCCCGGCTCCTCTGGAATATGGTGAAAATGTCCTTCATTGCATCCCCCTCTCCAGGTGACCGGAGGGGGGTTCCCGATCCTGTGTCTCCAAAGCACGGGATGGAGCTGAGCGTGTGTGTGTGTGTGTGTGTGTGTGTGTGTGTGTGTGCAGGGTAGGAGCAGCCCCGCTGCAGGTTGACACAGCACCTATGAGGAGCTTGACCCCGCGGAGATCGGGGGGAGGACGTGCCAGTACCTCCTGCGGGTCTGGAGCACGTGTCCCAGGTGACTTCTCTCTCCTGTCGGCCTGTGGAGCCAAAATCCAAAACCCAGGAGGTGCTGGAGCTGGAGAGTGCTCCCCGCCTGCTCCCTGGTTTGCACCAGGACCGTTTCTCCCCGCAGTCCCTTGCTTCCTTGCCCGCCCTGCCGCTGGCACTGCGGGTCCCCATCCCTCGTGACGGTCGAGTAGCTGCGGTGATGTGAGGCTGGGGAGGTGCGAGAAAGAGAGCCTTGGTTATCATTGTTAATTATTATGATTAATGAGAAACAAACAAAACCAGAAGACCTGCTCCTTTGGTTCAGTTGATCCTCTTTGAATCCAGGTGAGCTCAGCAGATGGATCCCACCTATCAGCCGGAGCGGTGATGAGTGTCACCTTGCAGAAATGGGAAAGCAAAAACCCTTTTGGAGTCAGGGGCTCGGGCTAACAAGCGAAACTCCACTGGATTTCTCTTAATTCCAAAGCCCCTTTGTCATTCAGCGGCCGACGCGAGCGGCACCATGAGCTATAACAGGCAATTAGCTCCTGGCAGATTGATGTGACACCACATTTTATAAGCAAACAATCATATGCGTTTAATCATTAAGTGGATCTGCTGTAGGTAATGCTCGCCAGGCCCATCTTTCTCCCTCCTCCCTGTGCGTGTGCTCCCTTGCTCTCAGTTTACACGGCCGCAGACCCGGAGACATTTGCACTGGCGTAGAACAGATGCAGATGTGGTGCCTGGCAGCCGGGTACGCGGTGCAAAAGGTGACCTGGCAATATGTGGAGAAATCCAGGCTCCATCTAGAGGTTGGCAAGGTGGGAACAGGAGGAGCCCGATGCCAAGGGTTTTCCTTTTCCTGGCCCTGCAGACACAGCAAGGGCCATGGGGTGTCACGGCAGCGCGCAGAGCACGCGCATCGCGGGACAGGAGTGGTTTGTGTAGCGTGCCCTGGGCTTTGCTGGAGTTGGAAAAGTAGTCAGGCACTTTCAGTGTTTGTAGCTAATTTTAGAAGAACCTGCGTGTGCATCTATTACGCACTTGACAGAACCTGCTGGTTTTAATTTTTATTAACATAAGTGCCTTGTTGAATCAAAATTAAGTGCATATTTGGGAACCGTAATGTGGAGCATTACGCTTAATGGTGTGTGTTCTCGACGGGTGAGAGGCCATCACATTAGTCTTCTCAATATTCTTTTGTTACACCTGATTTTTCCCTGATTTCATTGCCACTTCCTACCCTACGTAAGCTGTAAAACTGCCTGCTGTGTTTTCAGATCTGTGTTCCCCTCCAACCATGCCATGGCAGTGGGTGGGAGAAGGTAGGGTCCGAGCTGTGCAAGGAGCAGGATTTCAGCCTGAAAAGGCCAAGGCTGTCCCTGCGTGCACAGAAAGGTGCTCACAGGAGCAAATGTCCCCTGAGCCTTTCAGCGGGTAGCAGAGCCCAGTTTGCAGCGGTGTGTTCTGAATTCCCCCAGGATTTTCCTTGCCTCCTGGGGATTACTGTGCTGGCTGGAGCTGTGAGTGGGTTCTCCACCTGCTTTGCGTTGCCTGTGCAATGTAAAGCACCAGCACAAGTGTTTGCACAAGGGGAGCTATGTGAAGCAGCTGGAGTGCCCTAATAACTCAGCTGGAGCCTTATTCATCCCTCATACTGAGCAGGTTGGTGTTCGTTATGGGCCTGTCCTGATCTCTGAGCATCAGCCTCTTGGCGGGATGGGGAGTCAGCAAAGCCGCCCTGCACCCGGCTGCAGTGGAAGAGCCAGGATTTGATGGGCTCTAGCTGCTTTTTAAGAGCTGGTTTGATGAGGGGCAGGCCAAATCACTTCCAGCGTCAAAGAACTTCAAGCTTTGAAACTTCCTTATTTCATCTTGTCGTCCTTATAAAGCTGCGATTCCCCAGCTCTTTGATTTCTCTTCTCCCTCCTCCTTTCATTTTAAGCAAGCCTCTTGCTTAAACTTTCCTTAATCGTTTAACATATAAGCTTATTCCAGCTCTCACCGAGCTCCTGTGAATCCTCCTGACACAGTGTAGGATAAAAGCAGCCCAGACGCATTCGCAGGCCATTGCATAATGGATGGTTTGTGTGTCAGCGTCTAAAATCTACATATGTTTAGATCAGTCGTGAAGTGGGAACATCTGTATATATTCATATCTAATGGCTTTTACCACATGAATGAATAATCCAACTCCCACGATTTGCTATTTACTTTTTTGAAACATTGCTACTTAGCTAAACAGTGCGGGGAGAAGCACATTTATGGGAATTAAGTCTTAGTAAGATTTAGCGGAGCTTCGTGGATAAACTGGAAACAAGTCTAAATGGGTGCCGGAAATCTTTCTTTATTTTTAAGTTAATGCTGTCTGGAACTTCTTCCCTATTTCTTGACTCCCACTGGTATTTAAGCACTTTGCATCAGAATGCAGTGCAAATCCAGGATCAAGCTCCTGATTTGCAGCCTGCTGCGCTGAATGTCATCCCGTGTGATGCCGCCTCGCAATAGTACTAGCTGGTTTGCAGCCCTCCTAAAAGGGTTCCCAAGCCTTGGGGACCTCAGCAGGAGCCGGGGGTGCAGCTGGGGTTGCCCCTTCGTGGAGTCGCTGGAAGTTTTATCCATGAGAAGTTCCAGGAGCTGCAAGGAGCTGCTGAAGATCTCCCTTTTTAAAAGGAAACTGGTGACTTGCTACCTCTTGTGGTCCTTGGGTCAAGCTAATTTGTTCTTTTCCCGTGGTCAGGGACCCTCTCAGAGCTGCTGTGATGGGCACGTCGCTCCTGCCTCCAGGCTTCTCTTAACCATGATGGTGCTGCCTCACCAACGTGCAGTGATTTTCCATTACCCCTCCCGAAGCTGTAGTCTAGCCAGGATGATAAGATCAGCAGAGTGACAAATGGTGTCACGGACAGCTTGATATCCGCTTCTCATTGTTCATTAACTCTTGTTTTTCGTGCCAGTATTGATGGCATCATTCACATTTTATATATATCTGTTTTCTCACCCCCCACCTTGGTCCCTGGCTCCTGCCTTTATTAAATGTTCTTACACTGAAGCCCATCTCTTCCGTTGCCTCATTTGCGTGGGGTTTTTGGTTTTCTTGCCTTTTGCGGGGCCTTGCTTGTTGCTTTTGGCACCGTGATTGATCCTGCATCAATCTCAGCCGCCTCTTGACCCAGCACAGCAAATCTCGATTAGATTCCTCATTTCTTTGCCTGGTCTTGCTTCCCGAGCGGCGCAGCCCTGTAATGAGGAGCAGAGAGACGGTGCTAGGGAAGGCAGGGACAGGGTGAGCTCCCAGGGCCGAGGGCTTGTCAGGCCTTGTGGGAGCAGGAGCTGCCCACGTCAAGCTGAGGCCACTCCAGCAGATCAGCAGAGAAACAGGGTGTTTCTCCCTGTAAGACAGCTTTTCCCCATCTCATTATTATCGAAGGACTTGGTTTTCCTAGCAGGTTTCCTTGATACCCATACGTCGCTTGTAGTTGAGCCCCACAGAGCAACTTAACGGTCCCCCCCATCAAAAAAATGTGATCAAGCAAAATCCACATGTATCCTCCTGCTTCTGAGGATGGGATCTCAAGCCCTGAGCTGGTCAGAATCACCAAAACGACTCGTCATGGAGGAAAAGGGCCTTTTCACTGGATGCCAACTTTTCTTTTCAGTCAACATTAGCCCAAAGGGCATGTTTGCCCACACTTCAATTCATTTTCATCTGTTTCATAGTGGTATTCATTAAAGCAAAATTTGCTTTCACTTTTTTTGACCAAGGTTTTCAAACAAGCAGGTATTAGTGGCCACCGGATTTGGATGACACCCGTTTTCCTCTGATGAAAAGCTGCAATAGAGCTGCCTTTTACTTGATTTTGCTCCATGTGTACTTAGCGTGGCCTTTGTTGCTTATAAAAAAGAGAAGGCCATGGGCTTTGAATTTAGGAGGCTGCATTTCTTATCCATCTGCCTGTTGAAGCTTCTTTAGGGTTAATAGGGTGAATTGTATTCCCTTGCTGGCCAGGATTTCCTGCTGCCTGTTGCACAGATGAATAGACCCAGTAGTAGCTAGAGAGGCAGAGTCTTTCTCGCAAATGGCTTTAGACTTTACTGGTCATTTCTCACCATATTACAGTTACTCATTTGGATAACTTTCATGAAAGATCAGTCTGAAAAAGTATCTTATTTCTCTTTATTTTTTACTTTTGAAAGGTAGTTTCTCCAGATAACACAATCAGTGTATCAGCAATCTTTCATCTTCCTAGCTTATTGCAGGATTCTCCCCCATGCATCCTGTGCTACTCAATAAGAGAAATTGCCAGATTGACTGGAAAATGTAACTTTAATAACATCATTTCAAGCACCAGAACCAGTGAGAAATAATCATCTCAATGAATTGGTTTTTGCACTGTTCTCATCCCTCATGCACAAAATTACTGTATATGTGTGTGCGCGTGCGTGCAAATGTGACCCGCATGGAGTGAGAGTCTGTGTAGTTTCCTCTGCCATGGGGTTGCTCATAAATATAAATCAATATCTGAAAATGTTGGCCCCAAGTGGTGGGAAGGGAGCTTCTCTCCCCTTTTCTCTCTTATTTTTCCTTTTGAGCCCTGGAAATTCAGATCTTGTTGAGGAACACTTGAAAAGGAGTGAACTGGGAAGGACTCCCTGGTGCAAAAGGGACCTTTTGGTCTTTGGACTTTTTCAGGAGGTGCTCTGGGAGGGATGGATAAAAGGAAAGAGGTCTACTTTTCATCTGGGAAATGCTGTCTATACCAGCCTATTCCCTACACCAGGGAGCTCTTAATAGACCTGATCTAACACACAAAGCACATCCTCACCAGAACGAGGAAAGAGTTGTCCCCGATTCTTTTAAATTAGAGGAGGAAAGAAACCTTAGGCTTCTTAGAAGAGCAACATAAGCTCCTCTGTGAGCAGGAGAGCAAATGAAGCCGTGTTTCCTACACAAATATGCTTCGTGTAGGAAATACTTTCTTGTATTTCCTGCGCACAAAGTATGGTACACGGGCAGCATACAAGCAGCATGTGAAGTTACTTTTCCTGGAAAACCAAGCTAAACAGAGCTTGATTTAATAACAACCTCTAGCCAGGTCCTGTGTTGCACATCCCATGACAGACAGTGCGTTGTGGCAGTGTCTGCGATATAAAAGACACAACTGTAATGGCAGGTTGATTACAGATCCTTAAATCATGTCCTTTTCATTTCTTCCCCTTTTGTGTTTCTTGGCTTTTTTTTTTTTTTTTTTTTTAATAGAAAGCTGTGTATTTAAAGAAAGTATGAGGAATATCAGATCTTGACATTTCAAGTCTGGCCCAACATTCATTCTTATCAAATCGGCTTTGGATCAGTCCTTGGGAGGCGTTTAATATCCTGTTAAAGTTAATGCAAAGCCTTTGCAACGCGTAAGTTCTCAGCAGAGCCATCTGAAGTGGCTTTGCACAGCACTGCAGATCTTGTGCGGCTTCACTAAATGCTGATGCTCTCTCCCTGCTTTGCAATGGGAAGCAGGAACCTTCCTCCTCGATCGTTTCATATCGACGTGCTGAGAGCTGGCAGAGGGGAAGAGCTGGGCTCTGATATCCCTTGGAAGCTGCTTGGTAACACTGGGGTGATTGGACACATATCTGGGTCTCAAAAGGGCTACTGAAAAGCAAATAATTAGCTGCATCGTTTCTGCTTGAAAATGGTTGCTTGAAACAAATCGTTCCTTTAAAAGTAATTTTGGTTTCTTATTAAAAAGAAAAAAAAACTTGAGGAACAAAGCATGGAGTTTTCTGTTGAATAATGAGCTATTGTATCTTTTACGGATCTGCTTCCTGTGAAGAAAGCAGCAGGTGGTTATGAAATTATACATGCCTTGGAAGGGTTGGTAGATAACTGAATAAAGGCTTCAGAAGGGAAGAAGGGGAGGAGTGGAGGCTCAGGGGAGATGGAATGTGCCCTGTGTGTAGGGGGAGTTGAGACGTACCTTGAGACGTGCCCTTCTGGAACCACCTCAAAATCTGGGTGACTCTCAGGCTTGGATGCCAAAATACTGTGCAAATAGATGGAGGAGATGTCGTGGAAATCTCTGCTTGAGGCCTGAAGGAACTGAGGCTGGTGGGATGTGCTCCCATCCCTGGGGAAGGGAGCGCAGTGCCATCCAGCGTGGCTGCTGCAGGTACTGTTAGTGCTTCCTGGGACCCTTCTCCTTCCAGGTGTAGCTCGGACTTGGTCTTTTTAAAGGTAGTTCAGTGCCTAAAGAGTCGGGTGCATGACTAGGGTCCATTTTTCCAATGCATGTCTATTTTTCAGCACTCACATGTCTTTAAAATCCTGAGCTTAGGAGACCCTCCCAGGAGGCTGCAATTTGAGTTATCTCTAGCTGCATGGCCTGTGCTTGTGCACCCCACTGCTCTTATCTGACTCCAGATAAATGCTTCCTCCGACTTAAAGAAATGACTCTCTTTGAAATGGATCAAATCACGCTTAATTTTAGTCCTTTGAGTTCTGCTGCCAACCTGGTGCTTTTGTTCTAGCAAAAAACACCAGCTTGTGTTAGCGTGAGCAGTTTTTGGTTCTTAACAGTGTTTTAGTATGCATTTCTCTAAACAAGGAAAGCAATTACCCTATGGCAAAATAACTGTCTCCAACTGTCTTTTTTCCATTAAACAAATGGAAGGTTTTACCTCTTGGTCTTCCTGCAGGATTAATGCACTTTCTCTGCAGGAACCATCTTAAACCGATCCGGGAATTTGAACAACTTGCAGACAGCAGGCCTAATTGTCACAGAATCTTATTTAGCCAGTGCCAATTTTCATTAAGAGGTGATCTCTGTTAATAACGTAGACTTATAACTCTTCTGAATGAAAAGAAAAAACCTTTCCTTTCCCCCGCGCAGGCAGGGATAATGAACTCCTAAATCAGTGCTCTTTCCGAGGAAGCTTTTTCTTCTTTTAACAGAGGTTGGCTTGAGAGCTCAGTGATATCAGAAGATCCCAATGCCTGCATACACGTCCCCTTGGAAATTTAACGGGATGAAATCCTGGTGCTACTGAAATCAGCTTTACTGCAGGTTGCTACAGAGCTAGAATTTGACCCAGGACTTCCCCATTTGCTCCCTATGGGAAAGCGAGGGGCTGGCAGGGATTCTTGGACAGGCTGCAGGGCTGACTGGCTTGGGCAAGAAATGGGTAAAACCCTTCTGTAAGGTTGGGAATCCTTGATTTGGGGAAGCTGTGGTCTTCCCTGATTTAATGTGTGCAGTTGGCCCCTGTGAATCAGTCAGTTTGCAACAGTTCATTAGGATTATTGTGGCATATTTTTGGAAGAACTTTACTTAAACTTTTGCAGTGATGGGGAGGGGAACGGTTTCTGGATAAAAATAGTATTTGATTTAAAAGACAATGATTTCGTTTGGATTTTTTCTCATATTAAAAGCTATTTTCTTTAACCTTCTCCCTTCTTCCTGGCCTTCCTCCAGAGTAGGTGTTAATATAAAGCCGAAGCATCTGGTTTTGTTTTCCTCTTAAAATAAGCTTTTCACTTCCTTCTTTAATTCTTTCCACTGCAACAGTCATAGTTTAATTTGGACTAGGGTGTGTTACTGGAGGAAATTTTGGAAGTGCTGTTCTTTAGGATGCGATTGAAATCTAGGCTACCTGAAGCAGTGCAAAGTGTACCTCCTGCAACAACTCTGCTAGCAAAGTGATCAGATTTGAGGCCTGAGGCACCTTGAATGTGTGCAAGATTATGTATGAGGATGCTTAGGGATAATTAGAGCCATTGTCCTTTTCTTTAGTTCATCATCTTCCATTTCTGCTGCTCCTCGTTTTCCTGCTTTGCTGTTTGGAAAAGGGAGAAACGCTCTCCAGGGAGAGGCTGCCAACAATTCTGTTCCTGGCACAACCTCACACCAGGGTTTGCACTGGTTTTAGTGTCCTAATCTTTCCAAGCCTAAATGTGACATGTCCATGATATTTTTTTTTTCTTTTCCTCGATAGGGAGGTAAGTTTGACCTTATATTAAACCTAAGAGAATTCGCTTAAGAGACAGCTGGGGCAAGGCCTGCTGCATATGGAGCATCTTGATTTTTCTGTAAATATCCCAATTCTCAATCCTAAAGAAAAAAAAAGACACAGGTTGGGTCAGCTTCTATCACAAAGCAGGCTGTGGTAGGAAATACCACCCCCCACCTCCAAAATCAAGAAACTGTGAAAAAGAGTTTGGTAAATTTTTATTGCCACGTGGCTGTTCCTTGTTGGAGGTGGTGGACGGTGTTTGCGCAAGCAGTGGTAACTCGGTGCCAATTAATAGCAGCGTGAGGAGTCCCTGGGCTTGGCAGCCTTGGCATTTCCTGGCAGGAGTAGGGAATATTGGGTATTTCCCTGACCTTCTGCCTCTGGAACTTCAGCTGACGCAAGGAGATGTTGTTCCTGCATGGGGAGATACTGTTCCTACTCCTTTTTCTTCCTCTACCAAGTTTGTTTTGGAGGGGATGAGGCAGGATTATGCCCTCATTTTTAGTATCGCATAAGATACATAAATCTACTATAAAAAACACTGTTGCCATAGAAAAAAAGAGAGCCTATGCCTACCTATGTCAAGGCAGAAACTTGGGAGCTCCTATCCCCCTGTGCTATAAAGACACTGAAATAGCAAAAAAAAAAAAAAAAAGTTATTAAAGAATTTACAGGAACTTTGTTGTCACAAATTGCCACAGGGTTAATATATGGAAAGTGTTGGGCCCTCAATTTTATTGAGAGCTTTCTGTACTCAGGAAGCTTTTTTAAAAAAGATCTCAAGCCTGCATTAACACAACTGCCTGAAAATCACCACTTTCATGGTTTTTCCCTTGAAGATTTTTGGCCCACTTGGTGTGAGGCAAAAAGCTTGAAAAATATACCCTTAATGGCTCCAGCAATGCAAAAGGAACCTGCCCGGGTTTAAAAAAAGAAGTTATTTTCCCAATTTTAGGGAGTGAAGAGGTTCATGAATTTTCAGTGCTTGGGCTGGTGCTGCCATTTGGGCCCGCTGAGCAGCCAGGACAGCAGCCAGCTGTTGCGGGAGGCAGGAGAAATTGCTAATTGAGAGCTCAGAGAGCTAAGTTTCCCTTCATTTATATTTTTTTAAAAGAAAAAGAATCCCTCACTGAAGAAAAGTGACAAAATGGGGTGTCTGTGGTGACAGCAGCTGGAGGGCAGAGCGGGAGCGCGGCCGCACAACATGGCGCCGCGTGGTGCTCTGTGAGGCAGTGCTGGCTCGCGCTGAGGCGGGCGGCTTCCCTTCCTGCTCGAGCATCTTAGCGAGGAAAACCTGGGCGTTTTTAACATCATCAGCTGCGTTCGGGAGGAAGAAACTGAGACGAAGAGCTAATTACTTCACTGAGGGGCTTGCCGTAGCTTGGGCGGGTGTTCCCGGCTGTTGGCGGGAGCGGTTGTTATCACAAGGGTGACCCGCTCGCTTGCTCCTGTGCTCGCTGAGGTGTTTCCCAAGAGCTACTGAAGTGTCTGGATGGGGAGCAAAACTTAAGGAGATGAGGGCTTGCACCATGCTGGCCTTGAGAGGATTTGCCCCAAGTGCGGCACGTCATATTGGAGCAGGCAGAAACACCCGCACGCGGGAGAAGCGTCACCCTCTTTGCGCTTCTCTTGGCCACCCACAGGTGTTTTATTTTTCAGCTTTTTTTTTTTTTTTTTTTTTTTTTTTACACTTAGAAGCACAAACTTGGGTCCACTAAGCATTTTGTTGACTTTCATCCACTTGTGAAAATCACTTCAGCTGGGGAAACAAGAATTAAAACTAAATTTAAAAAGTGCAAAGTGTGTTTTGAAGATTGCATTACATGGAAACTTATTTTCTCTTGACTCAACCCCTCAAGTGCAATGCCATTCCTGGTGGTTAAATGCACCACATGATCCAGCTAATACCATCGTTATCCTATTGCTGGGGAAAGAGGGCTGCCAGCAAACTGGAAATCGATTTTGATCGCTCTGAACATAATGTCCTGAATGAGGCTGAACAAAGCAGTTATTCCCTTTGCACATAACAAGATGAAAACTTCTCTGTAACTTATGTTTGAGTTACTAAAGGGATGGAGACAGGGATAAGCGTTGACGAGTTTTCCTGTAGCAAGTATTTAAATTAACATGTCCAACCTCTGCACTTCCACAGCTCCGGAATTGCTGGTAAGGGCAATCTGGGAACGCAGTTATTGAGAGCAGAGTTATTCAATGCTGCGTGTTTACTGGAAATTATTGATCAGTGATGCTCGGCTTTTTATGAAGTGCCACAGTGAACAGGCAGTTTAGATGTGTGGCTGCAAATCTGTATCAGCTTGCTCATCTTTGCAAATGAACTCAGCAATGTAGGAATCTTCTAATAGGAAGATGCAAAAATATTTAAATTATTTAAATATATTTAAATTATGTTGGACAGTGTTGATACTTTTTTTTTCTGATTTTTTTTATTATTATTTTTTAAATCCCTAAAGAGAAGGTGCTCTCAGTACTGTACAGAGGCTGGAACAGCAGCAGGAAAATGCGACTTGGAAATAATAGGATCTGTAAGAATAGGCAATTTAATTCAAGTATAGTGATTTAGTGCCCTGTTAGTGTCCTGATGTATTACTCCATTTCCAAAGACCGTAAGTTTCTTCACAAGCATAATGACAGGCTTAAAACTTGTGAGACTAATGCCACAGCTTTCTCTGTCCTCAGCTGTTCCCCATAATTATAGGAGTAAGGGAATTTTGTGCTTTCCTGACAGATTAGCTCCAAGAGAAATAAATCAGATAATACTATTGCGCCACTGGTTTCTGATTTCTTTCCTCCCTCTCTAAAAAGCAGGCCCAAGCAGGGCACTGAAAAGGGCTGCAAGGGTTTGTTCTCACCTGCAGTCCTTGGCAGGGTTGTGATCCCAGCTGCGGCGACATTGTGAACACTGGTTTTGAAATGCTCCATTTTTGTTGTTGTTTTCTTGCTTTGGGCACTAATGTCAGCTTCTGTGTCTGCTCTGTTCTCAGATGATGGCCCTTACTCGAAGGGGAGCAAGGACTCGGGAGGGATGGATGCAGCCCTCGTCTCCAGAAGGCAAAGCATCCCAGGTAAGGGCAAGGGTCGTGCTGTGCTTCCAGTCTTCCCACCTGGAAGCCTCTTGGGCTTTATCCAGCTATTCCTGTTTCGGTGTATCCGTGAGTGGGTCTTTTCCTGGAAGGAAACAAGCAGTGTCAGTCAGTGTGAGGGGTGTGTTACGGATGCAACCTCAGTTTAGCTTGGAGCAGTTAAAATGAACCAGGAAAGACGTGTATAACCCTTAAATTATACCTGCAAAGAAGGAAATGCACAGCAAAGAGAGAAGAAAGAGCCTGTTTGTGCTGAGCAGAACAGACTGTCCCCGTGGCCATCATCAGTGCGAGATGGCAGCCCTGAGCTTAGTGTGGCTGTGGCCTGGATGCTTCTGCTATCTGTACCTAAAGACCCTGTCTTGAAGGACCAGCCTCTGCTTAGCTAACACTCTTACCTGTTTGCATGTGTCTGTGATGCCAACAGCAGATTTTTAGTGGCATTTGTCAGCATCCCCTGTTGTTTACCTTGATGGACTGATCACAGGGACTTGCCTTTTTTGGGAATTTTTTTTTTGATTTGGTGATTTCTTCTTGTACCAGTAAGATGGATAATTGCACTGTAGGATTTCTCATTTTAAGCATTTATCACGGATCAAAATTAAACTCCATTGAAGAGCTAATAATCTCCCCTTGCGGTACCATCTGTGTTGATCAGTCACGTCTGTAGTTGAGAGGAAATTTGCAGGCTAGTGCCGGATGGCAGGGAGCCCCCACGAACTTTCTGGCAGCCCCTGAGATCCTGGGTTAGAGAATTGAGAACGAAGTTACTGTAGTTGGCTAAGGCTCAAAACTGTTGGAGGTTAAAGAGCAGGAGCTTTACAGACCCGGGGTTTTACAGAGAGCTGCTGTTGCCCGTTTAACGGGGCACAGCGGGGCCTGAACGCCTTCCAAAGCAGCGCGGGATTGCACAGAGCTTCCCCACTCGAAGTGTAGGGATTGCAAAGCTTTATCAAACAGATAGTGAACAGGGGGATTTCAAAGGGGGTGCAGTTTTCGGTGGCACGATGGCATTGCACAAGGAGCAAAGTGCTGGCTGGGCCTCGCGGGCGGCCCATCGCCACCGTCCCACGTGTGGCCCCAGCGAGAGGTGCCCCGTGTGAGGGAGGCTGGGGCTGCGAGGGGATTTCAGGGCGCAGGGACGGTGCGTGTGAACAAGCCACGTTGCAGGCAAATGCTGCGAAAGCTTCTTGGAGGAGGCTCTGGCAAGGCATGAAAGTCACCCGATTTGTCCCAGGGCCGGTCCTCTGGGCAAAGAGCGGGAATGCCGTCATGTGGACTAACGCGGAGCTGCCCTTGCCAAGTTAGCGGCGCTCTTGGTCATTCCTTGGGCCAGTGCTGGCCCTTCTGCCTATTTATGCCCTTCCTCCATGTCAAATCCAGAAGTTGAAATAATTTAGGGACGCTGCTTTTGTAAAGCCCAGAGATGAGCTGTGGTGGGATCAAAAGTGATACCAGATCTGGTTGGATTCATGGATGGTGAATAAACACAAATGTCTTCTTCAACCAAAGGGAGGATAAATATGCACCCACAGCAAATGGAGGAAGGGAAATGGTGCAGCAAACACAAGGCCCGTGCCTCCTAGAACAGGCCTTGCCACTACGTATGCAGTGTATGTGTGACCAGTTCTGTTTTTTAAGTGACTGATGTCTTCAATGCCAGCAGTAGATGATGTGGGCAATACGGAATAAGTTTGTCTTAGACCAGGAGGAGAGGCTGCAGTGAGTGAACAAAACCCAAGCTTCCCCCTCTTCTGCTCTAGTTCTGAACCTGCCAGTGCAGGATCCCAGCCTCCCCACGTTGTGTTCCTTACGTCCCGACTGCATTGAAGGCTCAGGATGTTTTTTTAATCACGATATTTTAAGATCCACCCTGTTCTGTCTGTCTAGGCAGCTTCTCCAGGTCCTCCTGCCTGTTATCCAGCCTTCCTAACACCCATCCTGGTCCATATAAAACATAGTTATTGAGGTAATCTCCCTGGAACACTGCCCTTCTCACATCACTCTGGTTTTGAATCCTGACACTGAATCTCTAGCACCTTGGAAACACCAAACTTTTATCCTCTCACAAGTCCTCACTCCTTTGCCTTGCCCCGCTTGGTCTTGCCTGGCAGACCTGCATGAAATGCTTTCCCTCCACTTCTGTGGGTCCCTCAGGATCCTCTCCACTCCCACAGCCCGGTAAAACTATTTCTTGCCTGTTGTCTGAGCGTGCCGGTGTCTTGGAGCGGGGGCTTGCAGAAACGGCCGTGTTTTGGGCCCGTGGCACAGGGCAGGCAGTGGGACCGTGTTGGGCATCTGTGCTGATGCTCAGGTGTCTCCCGGACACCAGCATGGGAAGAGCTGCTGCTTAGCTGTGGTGATGCTGGTGGCAGCAGCGAGTGGAGAAAAATCAGCTTGTTGGGCAGAGGGCTCCCAAGAACTCAGACTGACTCAAGAACGAAAAAACAAACATCCAGAGAAGAGAATTTCCTCCTTCGTCTCACTTTCGTAAACTTTAAAAAATTCTCTTTCTTTCCTCTTTCCCCTATAAGCCTCACTTTCATAATAAGTTCTCCACATTTGTCTCATCAACATAAAGACACTGAGGAATTTTCTTCCTGCTGATTGTACAAGTAGTCCCAGATCAGCTCTCCCGTCAGCAGTCGGGGTGCCCCTGGGATCGAAAGGACTTGCTTGCTGCTGAGATGTTGACCTTTATCCGTGATATTCCAGAGGAGTTCCGAGGGGTCACCATCGTGGAGCTGATCAAGAAGGAAGGAAGCACCCTCGGATTAACAATTTCGGGTGGCACAGACAAAGATGGAAAGCCCAGAGTCTCCAACCTGAGGCCGGGAGGACTGGCAGCAAGGTGAGAAATGGAAATGGGACCCAGAGGGTGCTGGAAAGGAACAGCTGCATGTCCCAGTACTGAATATGATCATACTTAAAACAGTTGCCACCAGACTTTGTTTTTTCCTCAGAATGTGAAGTTTTTGTTTCAGTAAGCAGACTCTCTTCTACTTGGGGCTATTTCCCATGGCCTGTGCAATCACATCCTGAAACTTTGTTTTGGGATATTTGGGATTCTTTGAGACTGGACTGCTTTGCCAGGAGAGTGCCTGGTGTACAGGAATACATCTTGATCGAGCTAAGGGGCTGATGTTGTATTTTTTTGAATACTGAGCGTGTAAGTAACATTACTGGATCAGTAAAGGAATGGGAGAAGAAAGGCTTCAGGAAGCAAAGATAGGAAAGGAATAATTGACTCCTTTCAGAGTCACTCGGAGTCACTTTGCAGAAAACAGACAAAATGAAAGATTTTTGCTTTTCCTGTTGGGTCTTTTTTTTTTTTTTTTTTTTTTCCAAACAGCTCTAGGTGTGTTTCTCACTGACTGATTGCTCTGCATGAATGAGAACTGAGCATGAGAACAAAATGAGGGGTTGTGGACGCGTGTGTTGTGATTGTGCATGTACAGATCTGAAAAACTGCCACTGGGGAAGATGGATGGCTTTGATTTTTGTATTTCTTTCTGAGATAGGGGCACATGTAACTAGACACCTGGGGTCAGGGCATCTTTGGTGGCTTGCGCAGAAAACCTCGCAGTCACAAAAGTCTCTGTGCATGTCCAGGCTGAAGGCAGCGGGGACTTTCTGCTACCACTGTTTTCCTTTTTTTCCCTTTACAGAAGTGACCAGTTGAATGTTGGGGATTACATCAAGTCGGTGAATGGCATTAACCTAACCAAGCTGCGGCACGACGAGATCATAAGCCTGCTGAAAAACGTGGGCGAAAGGGTAGTACTAGAAGTGGAGTACGAACTTCCACCAGCCGGTGGGTGCCTCCAAGATAAAGCTATTCCCTTTTCTTGCCTGCTTTTTGTCCTGGGATGCAGATGGGCCCGTTCATGCTCTAGTCGTCGTGCCCAGGGCTGTTTCCCGGGGCGTTTTTGCGCTCTGTCTTCATCTGCAGGGCCGCGGTGGAGGCTGCGGAGCCGCATGCCAGCGGAGCAGAGCGCTGGCGTTTCCAGCACAGTGGGTGCCTGCTCATGCACACCGGCGGGAGACGGCTGATTAGATTTGTCTTGCCTCGCAGTGGCTTGTAGCACAGGCCAATCTGCCTCCTGATGCTATAATGTAGGCTTGCTTGCCTTTTTTTTTTTTCTTCTCCCTTTTTGGAGGAGGCTTTATTCAGTCTTTAGCAGCATACAGCGCCAGATCCTTTTTTCTGAACTGCGTCAAGTGCTGTTATTCCTCAAGACGTTTGAAAATGTTATGTGTTTTCAGAAGGAAAGTTGGAGCAATCTGCTTTACAGTTACAAGGTCCCTGGCTGAGGCTGCTCACCCCGGATCTGATGAAGTGGGGCTGTGACCTGATGTGGGAGGCTGTGCCTTTGCTTGGATTTGTTTGTTCTGATTAAAACAAATGCATTCTATGGAACAGTTTCTCATCACAGTCTTTGCATTGTAGAAATGATCTGCACTGTTACTACTTTTCAGTGTCTCGGAAATTCAGCGAATTATTGAGCAGAAGAAATAGAATAGAGGAAAAGCAAAACTAATGAAAACAAAACCTTTTATCCCACATAAGATCTTATCCTATGCTTCCTAGGCTTTGCTGTTGCTCCTGCCTTTCCTTGGAAAGTCCTGAAATGCAATAAATGGCCATATAAAACCCTAAGAAGAAAAAATATATGAATTAGCTGAACTTTTGTTGCTTATCCCTTTCTGTTCTGTGTAAATGTTAGCTAGCTTTAGCACCGAGCTCTGGTAAAACAGCCCCTCCGCCCCAGCTCAAGTTTTCCATGTTCTCATGCTCGCTGAAGATGCCAACTCTTAACCTTTTTCCTTAGCTCTGAGCCTTGCTATTAGAAATCGGATAAGCTGCACTTAGGAGCTGAGGAACCGAGCCAATGCCGCATGACTCGATCAATAGCAGCGGAGCAAAATGCCTCCACTTCTGAATGAGCAGTAAGAGCCCTACCGAAACACTGGCTTTGCTCAAATGAGATTATTGATGCTCTTTATGACTAATCCAAGCAAAGAGGCCCCGCGAAAAGCGTACAGAGAGAATTGTCAATTACTACCTTGCCGCAGTGGAGTGCTGGTTCCTCGTGCGCTCTTGCTGGCGGGGAGGGTTTGCTGCTGGTTGTGCACCCCTCTTTCCTTCCCTGGGCAAAAAGCAGAAACACGGCGCAATTCAGGAGCTTGTACTCGTGGCTTTGGGTTTTTCTCCTCACTTGATAGTTTCCTGCTTGGGAAGGGAGCTTGCAAGTCCAAGCGTGGTTTTCAGGCCACGGTGCCCTATCATCCCTTGCATTGATAAGAGGAGCCCAGTGCTAAGGGCTGGAGGCTTCCCTGCTTCCTGTACCCCTTGGGAAAGGCTGTTGCCAAATATCATGCTTGGCTGCTTGGGATGGAAACTGGATGGTTTCCTAACCTGTCTGCAGCTGCTTTATACTCTTTCCTTGGTAGGTGGGTGCCCCCTTCTCTTGAGGCATCTCTAGGCCATGTCCACGTTGCCCAGCCCAGCCTGGCACCAGGAGCAGGTGGCTGCTCCAAGGACACCGGCTCAGGGGCTGCTGAAACCATGGGCAGGTCTGGGAAGAGGAGCCTGGGACTTCATCCTAGTCACAGTAGCACTTTGATAAATTATTAGGTAGCAGGGGGTGGCAAAAGACACAAATGGGGTGTTTTTTTTTCCCCCTTTCTCTGTCTTTACTTTTGTACATTAAGTAGTTTCGTATATTTTACATAAAATTACTGCATTGCCCCCGGGGTCAGTTTAAAGGATTCACTTAATCTTTTCTAAAGTCAAAATGTGGCGAAGGGCGAAAAAAAAACCTCAACCTTTTGCACTGAGGATTTGGGATTTTCATTTGCTTTAAGGTCAACCGGTGACTTGATTCCTCACGTGGCTGCTGGTGTGGGCTTTTTGTGTTTTATAAGTTGCCACCTGTGGCAAAAGCTACTGGCTTTTGAGTAATGCTGAACCCTTTAAAGCCGGTTGATAAACAAGAGGGTTTTACTTGAATGTCAGTGTGTCAAGCAAGACAAGTTTGAGGGGAGCTGCATGAAGCTCGGTGGGTGGAATTGTGCCAGGGGATGCTTGTTTGCTCCAGCGATGGTTCACATTCCTTGGTCGGGGCCTGTGTGCCCTCTCAGTGGGGTGGAGAGCCCCGCTGTGGGCTGCCCTTTCCTTTCAGTGCTGGTCAGCTGAGTTTTGGTCTGGTTTTGCAGTGGAAGCAGAATGGGGGTAACTGCATCTCTCTCTCTCCCCCTCAGTGCCAGAGAGCAGCGCGGGCATCATTCCCAAGACCATCGAGGTGTCCCTGTACAAGGAAGGCAACAGCTTTGGCTTTGTGCTGCGAGGTTAGTGGCTTTTTGGGTGAGAACCCTGTTGGCGGGGCAATCTGGGGAGAGAAAAGAAAGCGGAAAAATGCCATAAAGCTCCGAGGAAGAACAGGGACATGCCCAACAAGGGCCATGGGCTGCCTGCTCCATGGGGGTCTTTTGGCTTGCGAGCTGTGTCAGTTCTGTGATAAACTCTCTAGTTTCTCAGCGCTCTCCCTCCGACTTGCAGATCCGTGATATTTATGGCATTCCTGCTCTCATTGCAGGGGGAGCCCACGAAGATTGGCACAAGTCCCGACCGCTGGTTCTCACCTACGTGAGGCCGGGGGGCCCAGCAGACAGGTAACACACACGTTTTGCCTCCTGGACCCGGGGCACTTGAACGAAAGGCCCCATCACACTCTTGTCCTTCTTGCTGTGTCTCATCTACGTCACCCCCAGGGCTTTGCGTGTGGGTGCTGTGTGGAGTGACACTGCCAGGATGTTTGGGGCCTTCGGTGTGTGGGGAGGACATGGGCCATGCTTTTGTGCTGGAGCATGTTGCTGGAGCACCCAGCAACACCTCTTGCAAAGACAGCGGCCTAATTAACTCGGTGAACATGAAGAGCTTGCGCTGTATTAAAAAACAGGAGGTGGTCTGACTATTTGCATGCTACTAATTTAAAGTGATGGGCCTGACACTCTAAATACCCCAAATTATTGTCCCAAGGAGTGATTAGTTCCTGCTGAATGAAGGTAATTTGCTTATATATATACATTTTTTTTCTTTTTAAGTGAATTTTGCCTATGGCTTCCTACAGGGAAGGGTCCTTGAAGATTGGGGACAGACTGCTGAGCGTTGATGGGATTCCTCTGCACAGCGCAACTCACGCTGATGCCCTCAACATCCTGCGTCAGTGCAGCCAGGAGGCCCTTTTCCAGATTGAGTACGATGTGACCATCATGGGTAAGGCCAAAGGGGTTGGGGGGGCTGCCTGGAAGGCAGGTGTGAGTAGAGGCAGCAACTGGGAGCCTTGGCTTTGGGGGAAGAATTGCTGAGCACTGCATTGCCAACATGGATGAGAGTTCAAAGCTGGCTTAGTTAAAAGCGTTTGAAATGTGTGCGTTTGATGATGGGTCTCGAGGCGAATGACCAGTGATTTTAGGAAGGCTGGAAGGGAGTTTTGACCGTAGGCAAAGAGAGGATACAGGAGAAATCAGAGTTAAAGGCAGCCGGAATATAGGCGTGCTGCCAACACTGCAAATACTGTTATTAGATCTGTGCAAGGGAGGGACTTGGAAGCAGGCATCAGTGTGGTATGGCCATAGTTTGTATTCTGAGTTTTGACCCTGCTTAATTCTAGAGTTATTCCCTTTGTTTGAAATTTTACTTCCATTCTGCTTCCAAGATAAGTGAGGGGTGTTCATCTGATCGACCTCGAAGAAGACCGAACTTACTGAAGGGCAAGGAATGGGTAATTTAAATAAATGTTCTATCCAGTAAAGGGTAAATTAGAGGACTTGGAGGGGTTGGTTGGTTTGGGGGGGTTGGGGTTTTTTTTCTTACTTTTTTGGGTTGATTTTTTTTGAGTTCAAGCTCTGGGAAAGGTTTATTATTAGCTATTATAAAGTCATTCTGAGCTGGCTTTGTGACACACAGCTGTTACTGCAGGGAGCAGAGTTAATGAGTTTAAGGTTACCACAGAGTCCAGAGCTGCGTTGGCTCTGGAAGCTCATTGAGCTGTGCATTACATTTGGATGTTTGTCTATACGTTTCCAGAGGGGCTTCTGCCCCTGCTGGAGCCACAAGCTGGATTATTTTGGCGTCTCTTCTGCAAATCCCATAAACCAGTCCAGCATGTCTGAGCCTAGGATCTGGTGAGGAATGGGAATCAGTGAGATTAGGTTGTTTTCTGGCTTGCCAGTAAGAAGGAAAATCAAAATAATCTGCAGTTGAGAGGATCTAATGGCTCTGCCTCCTCCTTGCCCCCAGAAAAGAGCTGAGAACTCTTAAAACTCACTCCATGTGAGATGTGAGAGGATGGCACCAAGCAGGGGGTGCTGCTTGCACAGGCTCTGAGGGCTCTGCTTCTTCCCAGGCTCTTTGGGCCTGTTTCTCTTCCTTCCAGCACAAACAGCACAAGCGTCGGCAGAGCCCAACGTGTCCCTGCGGGAGGAGGCTGCCGGTAACGGTGTCATTAGAAACAGGGTGGTACACAAGAAAAAGAGGAAACCTGCGATGATAAAGATTGCAGGAAAAGAGCAACTCCTCAAAGCCTCTTTTCTCCCCTCTCATGCGCTGCTGGTTGCAGTGCCTCTGCAAAGGGCCCTGAGGGGTGGCCGTGCCCCTTCGGAGCAGCTCTCTGTGCTGGCAGCTCCCCGTCCTCGAGCGGGGCCGGCAGGGCTGGCGAGCAGCTTTGTGTGCAGCGCTCCCGCCGGCACACGCACAGCCCGCTGGCTTGGGCAGGTCCCTGGTGCCTTTTCTGCAGCAAGTTGGTTGTTTCAAAAAACAGACTTGGAGGAAAAATAGCCATGAGGGTGTCTTGGTATTTCTTCTTGAGTGACTCTCCCACCTGCTAGTGGGGTGAGTGAGCACAGAGCAGTATGGGGTTTTATCTGAGGATTCTCCATCCTGTGTCACTGTGCAGTGACCACACAGCCAGATGCCTGCAAAGAAGACAAAAAAGCAGCCTCTTCCTCAGATAATTCCTGCACAGAGGGTGCTTCTCCTTAACCTCATATAGGGATTCTCTCACCTTGCTTTCCCTTTTTTTAGATGCCTATGAATGCTTCTTTTTAAAGGCAAGAAGATGCAGAACATGGAGCTTAAAGCAAGCCCTGCAGGCAGTTTTGCCAGGCAACAGCTAATAGCTGCAGCAGGAGACAAACATATCACCCCCAAATCACAGCTGAGGAGGATGTGGGTTTTAGTGAGGGAGTTGCAGAGCAGGGGCTTATGTGGCACGGGCTGACCCTCGGGGAAGGAACGTGGCTTCTCCACAGCTGGCCATGGCGAGAGGGCCACCCGAATGGTGGCACCTCCAGCTGCCATTCCTCAGCGTTGCTTTTTAAATTAACTTGGATGTAATTGCCCTGTGCTAATCATGCCTTGCAAATATTGCTGAACTGCAGACTCCTGACCTTTGATTGGAGCCAGATCTTTCCCTGGAATAATTAATAGAGGCTTGGCTGGTATTTCCCCACCAAATACCTTTATAAAATGGATTTACGGTCCTCATCTGTGCAACAGGAGGGTGGAATTAAAGGTACTGCAGGGTGGCCCTTACTTTGAGTAGCAGGAGGAAAGCCCATGTGGGAAGGACTGTCATTTCCTACAGGTCTTATTGATACCTAGTTCCTGGCAGGGAAGCAGGTGTCCAGAACCTTTTCCCTGTCTGCACTATCGTGCAGAGAACAAACCCTGAAAAAGGTCTGGCAAAGGACAGGAGTTTGCACTGCTGCAGCAAACCACGTGTGAATGAGCATGAGTGCATGAACTAGCCAGACCCCCGGCCTCTGAGCCACAAAACTAAGAGGAACAGGTATTTTTTCTTGCAAAGAAACACTCTGGTCTACCACTGCAGCAAGCACTGCTTTCACAAGGGTTTTTTGGTACCTGCTTCACTTTGTCTGGAAGACTGTATGTCTTAGGATTTTGCATACAGGCTGCAAAATCAGGGCTTTGTTGCTGCTCTTTGCAGTTGGAAGAGATGCCTCAGTCTCTTGGTGCTTCCTCTGCTAATGAAGGCTTGAGTACAACTTGTGCAGGCTTCACCTGGGTGCTTCGTGTGTCTCTTGGTTGAACTAGGGCTGTGCTTTTTGCCAGGACCCTTTTAGGATAGATCCTGTTTTACTCGGAGCCAGTGTTTCAGAAGCTCTAACATGACCCATTCCTCCTCCTCTCTCCCCTCAAGAAAAGGGCACAGTGAGCAGAGCCAGAGCACAAACGCCCCTTGGCTGATCTCCACGCCAAGGATATTTCTGTCTCTGGAGAATCAGCATCTTAAAAGGAATCTCGGGAGAGACCACACTGCAGCTTAACCTCTGCGATCTGCACCAACACTCCCATTTATCAGAGACCAAGAATGAGCCGTGTGTCAAGTTGCAGAGCCAAACAGCATCAGTGTTTTTAGTGGAGCATAGCTGTGGGGGAGAACAGCTCTCTGTGAATAACTAAGGGTTGAGGAGGCATCGTGCCCTTGGAGCTGGGGGCTGGGTTTCTGCAAGGCCCTGTGGGGAGACAGGGCTCAAACTGCACCCAGGGGTGCTGTGTGTGCCTTGATGGGGTTGGCAATGCCCACGAATCCAGCCTCTTTATAACGGCTTTGGATAACCTAGAAGCAAATGTGTGCACTGGGGGTGGAGGGAATTTCTATCTAATCAGTCCAAGCCCCAGATTTTGTTGCCTCTCTCTTTCTCGGTGCAGATGAACAGGGACAATGTGCAAGCTGCTGCTAACAGGTGCAATTTCGTGGGAGTTTCATGGTCTCACTTACAGCAGCTATTAAGCTTATTGCAGAAATACATCTTTTAAACATGAGCTACCTCTGTATTGTCTGGTGGGAAAGAGGAGGCTTTTGTAAGCATGCAGGTAGGGAGAAGTGTCTCTGCTCCCACTGGAGGAAACAAACAGCTGAGGGGAGATGTCAGAGCTGGTGATGGAGCACCCAAGAGTTGTTGGCTCCCACGTTGGTCATCTGCACGCAGGACTTTAGAGTATCTCAGAAAAAGATTTTTTGTTCCTTTTTGGATTGTTTTTGGATAAACCTAGAACAGTGATATTCTTCTGATCTTCCTTTTTATGCTTTTCTTATGATATCTTTGTTGTGACTGCTGCATTGCCTTAGAGCTTCCTTGATCTTGCTATTTAACCCCAAAAAGGATGTGTGTGTGGGAGAGAGTTATTATCATATCTGCTTTATGCAAAGCAATGTTACTTCTTGCATTTATTTCCTTCTTACTGTGTGAGGCAGAGTGGGGAGCATGTAGGAGGTCCAAACTACAGGTTTGCTGATGTGTGCAGCAAGTCAGCACTACTGGGCCTCCCACTGCCTGCTTCCGTATTTAGAACTGGGAAACACTGCGTGAGAAGCGTCTTCAGATGCTCTCTTGCTTTGCAGATACTGTAGCAAATGCTTCAGGTCCTCTGCTAGTGGAGATAGCCAAGACCCCGGGCTCGACGCTGGGAATCTCGCTGACGACAACCACGCACCGCAACAAGCAGGTCATTGTCATTGACAAGATCAAACCGGCCAGCGTGGTGGACAGGTACAGAGCTCAACAGGCTGGACCTGTTCTGCTTTTCCCTTCTGTGCTGCTTTTTTTCTACCCTCGCTTGTTATACGCCATTCCTCCCTCCCACCCTTTGAGATGGCCCCGTCCATGTTTGGGGTAAACCAAAGGTGCTAAAAATATCTGCTGTAGTGCCAGAGGACACTCCTCACCAGGAGTAAATGTAATTCAGTGCATGTGAAAGCTGAGCTCCATTAAAAAAAAAAAAATCCTGACCTGTCTGCCCTGCAGCATTGGGATGGCAAAGGTCTGTTCTAGAAATTTGTCCCTGGAACCTTTTCCTGCTGTGCAAGGCAGCTAGTCACCCTTTACATTGGGATGCAGGAAGATTGACCTCTTTGCAATCCTAGCTGTGATTAGTCTTGTTGCTCCACTGAACTGCTGGCTCTTAGGACTTCTTTTTAAAATTTGGCTATTCTTCATTGGAGCTCTGTGGGAAAACAGAGAGAGGAGCAGGCAACAACCAAGAGGTCCCACAACCTCTTCTCCATCCAGGGTTTCTGTCCCTCCTCCTAGCAGCCTTCTCACATGATCCTTATATCCTCACCTCTCTACCTTTACCACCACCTTCCCAGGTGCTGTTTATATCTCACCAAGTATTCCTTGTTAACCTCTAATGGTTGGCCTCAGAAAATCCTTTTATCCATCAAGCAATCAGCATTATTGCTTTCATCCCTGGCCAACCTTTCCTCCTATTCCTTATTCCTACAGAGCTCAGAGAGCCAGTCTGGGCATGCGCCCGCCCGTCCTGCCTGGCTGAGCACTTAAGCATCAACAGAAACTTAAACGTCTTTCCCCAGCCGCCAGCAGCACTAACTCAAAGACTGACCATTCTGGTTCATGATTTCTGCAACACTTAAACCTAAGGTTCAAATTGGAAGTCAAAGACTGGAATGTGAAGATGCATAAAAATAAATTTGCATGAAACAAAACAGCTGTATTTTGTACATTTCTGCTCCCAACCATAAGGACATGGACTTCAGCCATGTGCATAATTATCTCTCTTGTTTCCTTTGCAGATGTGGCGCGTTGCATGTTGGTGACCATATTCTCTCCATTGATGGCACGAGCACAGAGCACTGCTCCTTATTAGAGGCAACGCAGCTTTTAGCTGCCACTTCAGAAAATGTCAAGCTGGAGATATTACCTGTTCACCAAAGCAGGCTGCCTTTGAAGCCTCCAGAAACAGGTGTGTCCCCAATGCCAACACTGCTGGTTGCCCTCAAAACTCGCTGCTTTTAAATGCTGGCAAGAGACTCCCAAAGAGAGACATCTGTGGAGGGGGAAAAAAAGATATTTTGATGAAATATGTGTGATTAGATGGCATTCTTCAAGGACATGAATAGGGAAAAAGGTAACATCTGTGCTTGAATGGGAAAATTGTCATTGGGAATCCCAGGGTTTTGCAGTGCTGAGTGCTGTGCAAGCCGTTTTCTTAATACCCAAGAAAAGAGGGAGAAAAACAACTTTGGTGCTGGGAAATGTATTTCCAAGTTCAGCTTTCATTCTCTGGTGTTTGGTAAAGCTCCACAAAGGGTATGTCAGTGGCTAGGCAGGGTCACACTGGGCTCCCATAGGAAGCAGTGCTGTAGGATGAGTGTCTGTCACCTGGGCAAACCCGTTTGAACGGTAGCTGTGTCTGCCCAGTCAGTGGTAGACCACAAAAGTGGCTACTACAAAACCAAGCCCAAAAAATCCCTGTAAGTTTTAGACTTTGTTAGGAATTTACCCTGGTGAACATCTTTATGGCTGCCTTTAGTGTCTCCTGCCATGTGAGAGACAGAGTTAGCCACTCATCTAAACTTGGTAGGATGTAATCTCAGTGGTGCTTGGTTTATTGTGGGTCTTACCTGCACTGTTGATACAGTGTGTGTTGGTGGTCTTGCAGCTCATGTGTTTCAGACACTGGCCATTCAGTCCAGCCTCTTTTACTACCATTTCCAATCACGTGGATGATGAATGTCCCTCAGGAACGTACATTTTAGTAATGTTTATTACTAGCCCCAGGCACAACTGTTACTGTTCTTTTCTAAGGCAGTTTGGGAACATGAAGAAAATATTTGTGTTGTCTTCTTTAGCATGATGCAGTAAAACATAAAATCTAACAACATCTTCATGTCTAGAAATAAATGTCATACATGTCTAGTCCAATTTGTGCAGAATTAAAGCAGTTTAACAAAGGGGAAGAATGACTTGACCTTTGTGCCCAGCATAAAATGGAAAGCTATAATCCTTTTTCAATGGCTGTTAAAATGAACTATTCTCCTTCTTCCATTAATGCCCTGGTTCTAATCTCCTTTCAGAATATAAACATTCAGCAGCAGTTTCAGAGAAGGAAGTTCTGTAGAGGGACAGCTCTGCGTTCAGAGCTTCTTATTCCCATCTATCGGACCAATCCACTATGACAGAAATTTAGAGCACAAACTTGTAAGAGTAATGGCAAAACATTAAAATATAAAAGATACAGCAACTGTTCCCACTTTTAGTTAAACCCTTCAACAAGTGAAGGATCACAAGGAAGGATGCTGCAGTGAGGACAACTAAAGGATCACAACAAGTGAAGGATCACAAGGAAGGATGGTGAGGACAGGAAGAAAGGGGCAGGCTCTTAGCAGCACTGTTTAAACAAGAGGAACAGATAATATCAAAGTTAAACCCACTTGGGATCTGGGAGACACAATTCCACCGACTGCTTTCACAGGGTGGTGGAAGCAAACATGAGTAGTAAGGGAAAATGGACCTTGCAAAGCAGATGCTCATGGCTGGCAGGAGGCTGAAGCCTGTGACACCAACTCCTGGAGAGCAGCCGAGCAGAGGAGACTACGTGGGCAAATTCCTGTTTGCCACTTGTGTTAATAAGTCCACCTGAGGTGTGCCAGCATGTGGCTTGTTGTCATGTTGTTATTTTTATTTAGTATGGTTTCTAGTGTAATCAACATCCAGTTATTGAGGACGTGGAGAGAGATCTGAAGCTGCAGCTGCTCAGCACTATTGGCTGTCAGGAAAAAATTGGGTCCTTTTGATCTGATGTCAAAGCACAGGATTTGTCAAACTGAGTTTGTTTCTCTTTGGTTCCTGGGGCATTTGGAGAGCTTGTGGGGAATCTTGTGTTCTGCTCGCAAGATCAGAGAGGTGGATGGTACCCAGGAGGGATGGGTCTCTTTAGGCAGGGATGATGGGCAGGAAGTTTGCTGTAGGTTTTATCAGAGAAATGTCCAAAATCCATTTTCTTTCCTTCGTGCAACAGCATCTGAGTTTCATAGGCCTTTTATCTGTTGTGTAAGATGTGAGCTAATAATCTGTAGGCAAATGAGATAGCTTTAATTATTACAAATGAGTTAAATGATCTTGTTTATATGCCCATAAGTTTTGTCCCTAGTGTTCAAAGTGTTTAGTTTTTCCAAGTAGAGTTAACGTTCTCCTTTTTGTTTAGACATAGCTGCATAGATTTAATTTTTGTTTTTAAAAGCCCTCTGAATGTGAATTTCCTTTTGAATTCACAAGATAGAAGCCTCAGAGCTGGAAATGAACTTTTGAAGAGCTTGATAGATTAAGTGCTAAATTCACTAAATGTTTAACAAGGACAGAGATAATTGCTGGTATTGGTCAGAAAAGCTGACCTCAATGACTTGATGTCTGTGATGCACGTTCACAAATTGGATTTTTACTGTTAAAGTCACTAGCAGGTGACCTGTAGATCAGATGGCCCCACAGGTTAAAGTGTTGGAGTCCAAGATCTGCACCTTCAGAAGGAGCTGGTGCTGCTGTCACCATCTGCAATTGCACCCACGTGGGGAACACAGACCTGAAGAGATCCTATCTGGGGAGCGTGGTTGTCAGTCGGGGCAAGATTAAGAGCTGTCAGGTTAGAACGTGTCTATAGTGACGTTCTGCCATGGGATGCCATTTATGCCTAGCTGAAAAAGATTATTGCCATCTTGCTCGTTAGCTAGTAATTTCTCTTGGAAGAAAACAGATGCAGCCAGCATGGTGCAGGGATTTGGGAGCGAGAACCCAGAGGCCACTGGGCACAGAAAACAGAATCAATCCTGTGCTGCTGAGGAGCAAAAGGAGTTTTGAGGAGAACAGGAAAAGGTGTCTGCGTCTGGTGATGGGTTTGCTAATGTGTTTCAGAGATTTGTGGCATCAAGGGCTCATATTGGAAGACCATGATCCCTGGGACAAGGGATTTCTGGGTGAAGGATGTCATGCTGCAGACAGATCTCTGCCAGCACATGCTGGACTGTGGATTAAAGCAGTTATGTGGCCTTGAATAGGGAATCTGCTATATCGGTGCCCTGTTTCCATTTACTTTTGGCTGTAGCACTGGCTTCCCTTCCAGGATAGGTGAACCTGTGTAATTGCCTTTAAACAGCAGTGGGTAAAATCCCTTCTATTCTGGTGAGCTGGAGTCTGCCCTGCACCACTCCTTCCTTTCCATATATGCCCCCTGCAGTGGATTCCTGGCCACAGGAACCACAAAACAGCCAAATACTGGAGCCAAGAAGAGTGCTCCAAACTGGCCTTGGCCTGTCTGGGAGGCTCTCAGCCTTGCGCAAAGAAGCAGCAAGGTGGGAAGCAGTACAAGGAGGATTCCCCGCTAGCGGTGCGGGAAACCTGTGCTTAGAGGGAACTTCTGTGCCCTGCATAACAGACTGCAAACGCCGGTGACATCCGCGTGCTGCCAGCATGCCTTGGTGACGCTGTCAGCTCAGGAGGCAGTTTGTCACGGGGGAGCGGAGGATTTGTGCCCCCTTGCATCAAGTGTCGTGAGGCTGCGTGGGGCTGTGTTCTCGTTGCTGGTACTTGACGTATCATGGTTGTATCCTGACCTGTCCTGAGCCAGTACGAGGCTGTCTTTTCTGCAGGAGGAAGATATGAGCAGTAGACCCCAGCCCCTGGCTTGTGCTTTTTACTGTTTCTTTCTCTCCTTTCTCCTGCCTGCTGCGGCGATTTCTGTTCCCTTGGGTGCCCTCAGTCAAAGTGCAGAAGAGCGACCATCACCATTGCTGGGACCCCTGCGTCAACTACTGTCACACCCACCACCCCGGCCACTGCAAGACGCCCGCTTGGAACCAGGCGGCCAGCCAGGATTACTGCAAATGTAACCGCCGCGCACGGCATCGCCCGTCCCTGCGTGCTCACTTCTGTCGTGCCCCTCCATTCCCTTAGCAACCCAACCTGTAGCACCATCTCGGTACTGAAAGTGGCCCTCGTTTCTTATCCTATAACCCGAGTTGGTTTCCAAAGGTCCAATGCTGAGCTGAGTTGTACAAAATCAGCCGATGCAGCTCAGCACACACACAGCTAGTAACGGCAGCTAGAGCCATGTGCTGAGCCAACCCATGTCCATCCCCAACCATATTTAAACCTCATTAGTGCTGTGGTGTCAGTTCATGTGTTTTAGGTGTTTTCTGTTCCCCCCAGGAAGCCACATTCCAATTCTAGTTGTCTAAGACTCCTGCTGACAAATTGATTTATCCAGTAATAATAATATTCAATACGCAATAATAACATTATTATTCAATACTAATAATTCAGTAATGCTGTGGGGTCTGTTTCCCTGTGGCTCAGGCATGCTTTTCTAGGTGTGTCCTGCAACATGTTCTCTGTTTCTCCAGCTCTGGTCGCTGCCAACTTCTCGTCCCCCACCATGAACGCGCAAGGCTTCCCCTGCCAAAACTCCAACACGCTACCTCGCAGCTCCCACCCCATGAGCCCCCGCACCACCATGATGAGGAGGAGGCAGAAGAAGAAGGAGCACAAGAGTTCGTGTAAGAGGGGCGATGGGCTGGGGCCGGGTTGGAAGGGGTGCAAGTGCTGGCCTCGCTGTCCTGCTTGTCCTTGCCTGGGTGCCCAGGGTGTGGGGAGGACTGTTCATCCCAACCCTACCGGTGCCTCGCTCTTCTTTTTTCACTGTTGCACCGCAGCTCCCCCAGGGTCTGTGACCAGACCTGTGTGTTGACTCAGTGCTTTGATGCCCGTGCAGTCTCTTTCCTACACATGCACTTCCAACATGAAGGAAGATGCAACAGGTTTAGCTTCTCTCCCTTTATTTTTTTTTCTTTTTTTTTTCCTGCCTTTCTGCCTTGGCCTTTGCTCTGTAGCAGTGTCAGTCTTCTCCATCCCTCCTCTCTGCATGTGTGGGCCTCGTTCTTCCTGAGCCCTGTGAGTCCATCCCTACTGCCCTCTCCTCCTGCACAGCAAGTGCTGGCGCTGCCACCTTGTCTCCTGCTGGTGACCCCTCCAAGGAGCTTTGGCCATCTCCAGGGGTGCCTGCAGCCACCCCATGAGGTCCATGGTGACCCTGACCTTCTGCCTCTCTCCTCCTTTCAGTGTCGCTGGCCTCTAGCACGGTGGGTCCTGGCGGGCAGATTGTCCACACGGAAACGACAGAGGTGGTTCTCAGGGGAGACCCTTTGAATGGCTTTGGACTTCAGCTCCAGGGAGGCATCTTTGCTACCGAAACCCTGTCTTCCCCACCCCTCGTCCGTTTTATTGAGCCCGACAGCCCGGCAGAGAGGTTAGAGACCTTGCCCTTGGATGCTGATGGTGCTGCTGATGAACATTTCATGGTTTGGTTTGTTTTCTCTCCTCAGAGGCTCATTTAGATATTTACTATCATCCTTGTAATATCTCCCATTCTTCACTGGGCATGGTTTACTGTCACTGCCATTTCTGCACTCGTCGGCTGACCACGGCCTCCCTCGTACCCCAGGTGAACGTCTTGGCACCAGGCTATGGCTGTTCTGGGAGGAGGAGGAAGGGAGCGTGTGTCTGTGTGCGTGAGAGAGACATTCCCTTTTTTTTTTTCTTTTCTTTGAAAGATAAAGCTTTTGTCTGGATGTAGAATGGGGAAAAACCTAAACATGAGGGCCCAGGAAAGTGTTTCCTGCCCAGTTTCACTGCAGCAGAGCCCAGCTGCATGTGCAGGCCTGAAAGCCAGTCTCAAACCCGTGAAGAAGACACTGGTGGTTCAAAGCGGGGCGATGTTGCATTTAAGCAGCTCCTGCTTTCAGCTCCACAAGCCCTGTGCAAAGAGCAAGCAGGGGAGCAGTGCTGATGTCTGTAGCTGTCTGCCCTGACCCTCCCTGCAGCCCGTCCGCGATGCCTCTGGGCTTGCAAGCCGAGAACATTCCTCTCAGCTCTCTGTGCCTCTCGCCTTCTTCTCTGTTTAAAAGGCCCTTTAACTGTTGGCCAAGTTTCTCGTGTCTGGGAGCTCCTGGCTGTCGTGGGGTCAGGACGATGTAGCACGGCGTTATCTCAGCCAGCTGCAAAGCTGCTTTGGGGCCTGGGAGCAAGAGCCTCCCTGCCCTCTGCAGCTCCCGCTGTGGCTGAACCGCTTCCTGCACCTTTGCTGGCTGCATTTGGCATCTGCCTGGGTACCTCTGTGCCACCACGGTGCAAATGCCTCTGCCAGGGGGTTAGTACTGAACAGAGCAGATCCCAATGTGGCTTTAGCTCTCGTTGGGTAGAAAGAAGCTGATTTCTTTAGGCAGATGAAATAGTGAGGAGTAAGGACTCCTGCTGGAAGAGCCGCAGTAGCTCCAAAGCCAGCTGCATTGGCAGGTTTCCCTTCCTGTCTGTGATGTGTCCTACGTCGGGGTGTCTGAGGTGCTAGACTCCTGTTCCCACCTTCCTTGGAAGGAGACATCTGCGCAGGCCTTGTCAGCCTGCTCATGCTTTGGATCCTCGATCCAGATCGGGAAAATAAAGCATGGACCAAACCCGCTGGGGAATCAGGAATGGCGTTTTCATATGAAAACTTGCATAGGAAAATGCCAGTCCTTGCTGTAGGGTCTGTGTGCATGGTAGCACCTAAGGGCAGGAGAGGTCCTGGCGGGAAGGACAAGTGAGAGGCACGGGGGTCTGCGAGGGCAGGCGGGAGGACAGGCCCAGGACAGAGGGAGTGCACAGTACCTGTGTGTTGCAGGTCGAGAGGGATTTTGAAGAGCTTTTATGCCATTTTTTGTTTGTTTCCAAACAAGATTGAAAAGTGAAAATGGTGGGTTTTGCTTTCATTTTATTTTTTTAATCCCCTATTACCAGGGTGAATTTGGCTCACATTGCAAAGCACCAAAGCCCTTTTAGAGATCAGGCAGTGACAAAGCCTGCCGTGCCAGGGGAGAGGGGAGGCGTGCGGAAATCCGCCTGGCTTTTCTTTATCCTCTTGCCAAGCCTGGAGCAGAAGCAAAGCCCTTCGGTGCGGTCTTGCTTGGCGCTAACATGTCTCTCACACTGTGCATCCCCTCAGCTGCCCACCCAGCAGGATTCACACTCTCCTGTCTGCTTTATTCTGCTTTCTGGTGGTGGGGAACATTTGCAGCATGGATTTGATTTGGGGATTAAAATCTCTGCAGTGTATTTCTCCCTCTCTTAGACTGGGCTCCTCTGCCTGGCAGGAAAGCTGGTGCTAAAACACGCTTTCCTCCCAGGCTTGAAGTGACAAATGTGGTAGGTTTGCAGTGAGGTGGAAAAGACAGTTTTAAGTTTTCACTTCACTTTTGTTTCTCGCTGTCATGCAGAGCTCATTTGCTCTGTCCTTGCTAGGTACCTTATTCCCTATTCTTGGCAGGTTTTGCTGTGACTTCAACTCAAGACATCAGAGTCATTTTTCTCCCATTTGCAAGGCGAGGCGCTCAGCTGGGACTGGGCTGCAGTATCTCTTGAGCCAGAGTTGTTGCGTTTTACAAAAATGGATGAGTTGTGGGGACAGAGAGGCTGAGCTCACCAGCCTGTGCCCGTCCTGCGTGCTCACACACTTATGCAAGAGAACCTAAATTTGCAGTTGCACAGGTTATGGTGCACAATTGCTTTGTCCCTCTGTCTTGCCCTGCAGAAGCTGTCTCTTGGGTGACTAATAATCCAAGTCTTTGTTTGTGCTTTGTTTGCGCTTTGTTTGCTCAGTGCAAGATGAGGCCTTTGGGCTCAAAATGAGCTGGTGATTCAGCCCCTGTTATCAGCAGTGAGGATGGGGCAAGATGCCTGAAGTCCTCTCTTAGGTGACTTGCAACACATACAGCTTTTCCATAATTTTGTGTCTGTCCTGCCACGCTGTCAATGACAGAAGTGGTGGTGCATCTTGCTTTCCTGTCCAGGTATCCAAAATCAATGCTGTCTACTGCATTACATGTTTTTTTCCTCTGCTCAGAGTTGCTTGATCATTGTGTTTCTGGCTTTTTGGTATGAAGAATTTGCAAGTGGAATGTTAGGCAGCTGGGTAAAGCTGCCAGCAAAAGCTCTGAGCTTTTCAGGATGTGACCTCCGCACAGAGGCACAGATGCAGATGTGCACGCACACAGATGTGCACACACATGGCCTGCACTCACTAACTCAGGGGCCTGCTCGTGCATCAGTTTCTGAAGCCAGTGATGTGGCTGCTGCCCCACAGCTGGAGTGACCAGGCCGATGTTTAATGACACCTAAGCAAGATCTTCAGTACCTTCAAGTCTTCCAGAGCTTGATCTTGCACCTCTGCATGTCTGGCAAGACACTTTGGCTGCTTCACTGCCGTCTTTGAGACCAAGGAATATGTCACGACAAAATGCCAATCTCTGAAGCACAGGATAGACCTTCCAGTCCTGATCTCCAACACATCCCTGGGGCTGACTTTCAGCCCAGGAGGTGCTTGTGTTCTTGTTCTTTCCGATTTTAAAGAGCTTCTTCTCCAGTAATCTCAGGGGTCCTCCAGCAATCTGAGTGCTTTATGAGCTCAGGAGTTAGACTGCATGTCTAAAAGACATGTCTCTTTGGTGAAGTCATCTGAAAGGTTTGTGTAGGTTCCCACAGCAAAGCTGAAGAAAGGACTCCAAGAACCCTGGCTGTCAGCGTACTGCTCCCAACACAAGGGCACATGATGTTACGAAAATTATTTCCATGATATTATTCTGAAGAGTTAACAAGACACATCACTGAGGGAGCCAGGTGGTTGTGGCTTCACTCTGCAAACTTAAAAATGTGCAAGACCAGAGTGTAAGCAGCCATGATCAAATGAGGCTAATATATAAAGAAATAAAATACTTTCAACCTAACAGAGCTATTAACTGTAAAATATCCTGGAAAATCTACCCTCATGAAGGAATACAAGCAATTGTTCTGCAAGAAAGCAGCCCTGGTGGGGAAAGTGGCGGTGGTTTGTTCTGATGCTTTATAAAAGTAACCTGTGTTCTCCCAGCCCCTGAGGCCACAACAGTGGTGTCAAAACAAGTCGAGTCCTTGTGTGACCTTGAAATGATAAAGTGATGCCTGTGGCCTGCAGACGTTAGTCCCTCCTCTCTGAAAGGGGTGTCGTGGCTGGAGCAAAGGAGATCTAGTGCTGCAGGAGATGTCTCTGCCATACGTCTCATGGTCTTCATGCCTATAAGCTGAAATTTCCTAACGTATATATGTGACTGTATATCTGCAAGTCCAGAAAAGGCCTGTAATTAAACTCCATGTCATTGGCAGCATTTATTCACAAGAGCAAATTCAGTTATACTCTATGGAGTATAAATGTGTCTGTCCTAACCCAAGTCTCCTTGAACAAACAGTTCTGAATTCACAACTCATGAAATAGGCAGCACTTTTCCATGGCTAAACATGAACTCGGTCATGAGCTCAGCAATGTAAATATGTCACAAGTATATTCCTCCCCACAAGTAAAATAGGTAGGCAATCTCCAAACTGGCTCATATCTCAGCTTTAGATGGCCTACAGCTGTTGTGCTTGTTCATTTTTCTTGAATTTTGTTGTGTGTTTCCTCTTGATAACCTGGCCTTTCATTTATATCCCATTGTTCGGAGGTGAATAATATACCCACTAGCCATTGCCTTTGATGTTATCTTTATGTGACCAGAAGCCATGGTACCATCTTTTCTCTACAGTTGAATCCTGTGTGAATGATGAAGAGTGATTGGAATGATTACTGAAAAAAAAATTAAAAATAAAACTTCCATGAAATGTCAGTGGAAGCTGGCATCTGAAAGAGGGCAGGCAAAGGAAGTGCTCGATCATTAAGCAGAAGCAAAATAAAGATTCTTTGGAGAAGGCTCAGTGCCTTCTCGGGGAGGCCTTGTAGTAAAACAACCTCAAAAGGAGAGGTGGATCTTAAGCTTCTTCCCTTATCCCTGAGCCTATTTTGGAGAGCAGTCTTTAGCTTGCATTAATGGTGGATGAGCAACCATCTGTAAGCTGTGTTTGAATGAATGGCCTTTTAGACAGATAGTGAGTGGAAAATCTAAAAAGATTTTCCATCGCCAACAACTGATGAGTGAAGGTTGAGTAACCACGGCCCCATGACCAGTCAAGGGCAATACTGCACTCTTGTTTTGGAGTGTTGTGAGACAGCTCAGATTAGTGTGGAAAGTAACGTGGAGGATCGTCTTGCTAGTTTTATAGTAGGTTGTTTGCTTTAAAGAGAGAAGCGGTCAGTGAAAAGCTCTTATAAGTACAGAGGAATCTCAAGACACAAACTATACTGCACATCTGCAACATTGCCTTGCACTCTGTTTTTCTTCCAAAGTGAAAAAAATGCTGATTTGTGCTCTTGGAGAGCAAGGGTCTAAACCAAAAAGCCCAAAGTGCTGGTTGCAGTTATACTGGCAGACTATCACATCAGAATAATATTGGCCTTTCAAGGCAGTTAAGCAGTATCAATGTACATTTGGCTTCCAGAAATGCAATTACAAGGGATAAATGATTATCCAATTTGCTGAGACATTTCAGTGAGTTCATTGGATTGCAGCTTCAGTATTAGCCATGTATTAAGCAGAGGACTCTGTGCAATTTTCAGTGCCATTATTTGGCTTCCAGCAGGCTCAGACGTGCAAAAAGAGCTGTGTACCATTAGATACAGTCGCAAGGCATGTGCCCTTGCATTTATCACTTTCATTTCATGGCCGTGGTGTTAACTTTTAGGAGAAGGAGCGTTTGTTTTATTTTCTTGGAAGTTGCATGAAGTATGACAAAAAATGATTATTACGTGCCCAGTGTGTCAGAACTTGAAGCCAACCGTATGGCTTTGCAGTCTGTGGTCTTCCACAGGTGCTTTGTGCTGGGACCAGGCGTTGCAGAATGCGTTGTCATCTCTTTGGGGCCACTTTCGTCAGGATTTGTCACCACTCTGTGTGTCTTGTAACAATTTGCCTGGCAAAAGTAACTCATGGTTGGTTGTGGGGTTGTTTCTCTCCTCCTTTCCTCTTTCCTCCTCATCCCCTTTCCCTCTTTTTCCAATGTGAATTGCAGATGTGGGCTACTGCAAGTAGGAGACAGAGTCCTTGCTATCAATGGCATCGCAACTGAAGAAGGCACCATGGAGGAAGCCAACCAGCTCCTGCGTGATGCTGCACTCACTAACAAAGTGGTGCTTGAAATTGAATTTGATGTTGCAGGTAAGTTATCAAAAGATTTGCCACTCCTCTTCACCAGCTGGACAATCTGAGCGTTTTTATTCACCCACAAGAAGCTGTATGTGCACATGAGTACATGAGGTCTTTGATAGATCTTGGGGGAAAGATGAGAAGACCCTGTGAGAAGACTCTTTCCATTTCTTCTTGTTTTCTGATGTGCTCTGAGATAGAGATTGCTTCATTTAGTGCTTTCATGAATCCCTTATTATCTGTCACCATATGTGTGAAGTAAGCCTTTTGCATAGGTGAAGAAGCCACCTGCTCTTCAAATACATTTCATTAATGTAAATAATATTTGTATTAATTTATGGCCTTGAAAAAAGGATGGAGCTAAAACTACTGGCTGATGCTAAAGCACAGCTTTGTAAAAAATTAGGTTTATGGGTGTTTTTTCTTGGTTCCATAGAAGCTATCTATGTAACTGAAAACTTTCTTTTTGTCTATTTTTGGTTTTGCAGAGTCTGTCATACCCAGCAGTGGTACTTTCCATGTTAAATTGCCCAAGAAAAGAGGTGTGGAGCTTGGAATCACAATCAGCTGTAAGTATTGCTCAAACTTTAGCTATTGGTTACAGCAGCTACTGGTATCTATCCTAGCTCATCAGAGGGCCTAGCAGAGAGAAAAGATGATGTGATGTGTGGCTTCCCAGTAGCACTCACAATGCTGGTGATTTATTCCAACTAAAATTAGGTGGTTGGTTCCTTCCTTCATGACTGAAGAGAAAATCAGGCACTGGGAGAATAGGAGAGGAGCACGCATCTCCAAAGGGCAAATTAACAGCTGGCAGGTGCCACAGATAGTATTATTAATATTGTTTTTATTCCTTGCTCACAGTTATGTTCTGTTAGAAAGGAATTGCCTGGCTCTGGTGGGACCATGCAGGTGAAGGAGGCAAAGGGAGGAGAGCAAGTGAGACGTGGTACCCAGATGGGAATCTTCCCCTCAGGAGAGGGTAAACTGCCAAAAGGAGAAAAAGGCAGATGGGCCTGTGAGGGATGGGGGAAATTTAGGGAGAAAGGGTTGTCTGGCAGGGTTTGCCACATGATAAAGTCATTGTGTTGACTAAATGCAGCCATGGAGGGGGATGACCTTCCTCCCAGGAGTTGTTGGGCACATAGAAAATCAGACATGAACATTTTCCTTTCTGTGCTGTCTTTTTTTCACACCACACCCTTTTAATTACCTTGGTTTCTGTTCTGCTGCATATTTTCCAATTGAAAGACCTTTTGGCCTTTCTGGAGAGGACACTCTGTGGAGACCATCTAGGCATGGTTCTGTCCAGCGTTGGGTCTTGCTACACCTTACATCTGTGAAGTTTTTCTTTTCATCCCTCTTTCCTTCCTGGATAAGCCAAGTTGCATTATCTGCAATGCCCAAAGGCAGCTCCTGCATCTCAGCTGAAACAAAGCGACCTGTGAAACTGCAGTGATGGGATCTTATGTCTGAGCCTTTAAGAGCATGACCTCAGCTTTGTCTGGGGAATAGAGTCACCAAGGACACTTTAAACCTGGGTTTAATTAGAATAGATAAGCTATTTGCAGTTACCTCTTGTTTTTTACAGGATTAATCAATGAGCTAAGTGCAGGGCATTTTGTCCAAGTAGGGTGATTCTCAAGAATGATACTGATGTTGATGGGGGGTGACTTTGCACCTGGTGTTTTTTCTTCTCCCTCTCTTCCCAGCTTCTCGTGTTTGTTCTATAAGAGTACTCCTAAGAAATAACAGCACAATATTTACCATTTGGCTTAGTAGCAGTTCCAGTTTGTGAAAGTATCAAAGCACTTTCTGAACACAGTGGAGTATCAGTAAAAACATTTGAGTAGCAGGCAAGCAGGGGCATAGGGCAACAGCTGAGGCAGAGCTCACCATGGGCTCCCCAGCCTGGTCTCCTGCTTCTAGCATTAGCATTAAAACCATAAGGACCAAAGGGTGACAGATTTGATAGCAAACTCCTGCTGGCTTGAGCATGGCCAAGATTTCACCCCATTTCAGCTTCAGAGCTTAGTCTCTGTTTGGGGCTGGGCCTGAAGGTTACCAGCAAGAGTGCCAGGTCTCATTTTTGGAATCTCACTTAAATGGGGTCTGTTTCAGCAGTGCCTTTAAACTTAGGATGTATTTTTGTCTTGAATATATTTTCATGTGAATTTTGTTTAAAAAATTGTTGACACACATATTTTGTAATCACTGATGAATAAAAAGTGAATGAAAAGTGACCACCAGTTTTAAAATAGTTAGATAGCCATTATCAACTGCAAAGCCATATTTTAACAATATGAAAGATTAGATCTTTTTGGTTGCTGAACATGTTTGCAGCACATCATTTAAGTAATACATATACATAAACTTAAAATATACTTCAGTCCTGTGCTGGATCAAGGCCAAAACTGCAGCAAAAGACTAGAGAGTTGGCTGCTTATTGACCAACCATCCAGAAAATGTGGTAGCAAGTATGAAATGCTAATTGAATCCTGATTCTGTCTTCATATATTAGTCCATACAAGCTATTTCCTTGTGACCCCTAGTGAATTATATCATCATGCTGTCACTCTGCCTCTGACCAAGCAGATAACTACACCAGTCTCAAACATTAACATCAAAACAAGCAGCCTTACAGTAAGTTGCCCCTGCTTAAAGCACTTGTTTGGGCTCTGTATGAATAGTTTATATAGCATATTTGTAGAATTACCCTTATATATCAAAAAAAATCAATCCCTGTGCCCTCAGTGTGGAGTGTTACAGATAAGGAGTAGCTATTATAACTGCCTGTAGGTGATAAAATGAGAATTTGGGTACGTAGATAACTTTGATTAAATCATTTAAGCAGTGGGATCACTGTCCCAGCAGGGAGGTGGATCTGGGAGCGGGGCAGATGGAGCCTGTGGGTGCTGGGCTCCCTTGGGAGCTGCCTCCGTCTGGGCAGAGCGAAGCCCAGGCTGCAGCGGGCCCTGTTTTACCCCTGCCCTCCCCAGCAGCTGCAAGTGAGATTGACCCCCCTTTACTGAGGTGCTTTTATAGAAGTAAGAGATTCTATCCAGGTTTTACTAGCCGGAGTTTTTGAAAGGAAATATGGCCACAGTGGTGTGAAATGTCCTGCTTGCTGCAAGCACTGATAATTTATGCACCTGCTGCTAAAACTAATAAATGACACAGGCAAAAGTTGAGTAGAAGGGATTTGATTTTCATTGCTGCTTTATTTTAATTGATTCATATTTTCTTTTATTCTTTTTCCCATTGCTTAGCTATCCTGAAATTATTGAGTTTCTGATTTTGTTTGTTTTTTCCCACTTATATAAATGTTTGCTTTCGTTAATGTGTTCTTATGACATTATCACAATTTTTTAAATTATACTTTGGCAGAATGCTGCTTCAGCTTGATCAATAACAGAGGGCATTTATATCTGGTAGAAGCATTGAGGCATTGAGTTATGGGCTGGTGCTCCTTGGAGGGGAATAACTTACCAATAGGAGTCATTATGCATTCTATTAAAAACACAAAATGGACATGTGTTTCAGCCCTCCTCATCCATCATAGAGTAAATGCCAAGTGAGCCAGAATCCCAGCAGAGGTGGTGAGAGACAGAAAGCAATTTATAAAAAGTAAATAACAGTATTGATGAATTTGCCTTTTTATCGCTGCCCTGTCAGCACTGTGAAACGGTGTTTTCATTTGGAGTTTCTCCCCACCCCGTGCTTCCCAGCTTCACTTTGGTTTCTGAAGCTTTCTCCTAGTCACTGGAGCAAATTTAAACTATCTTCTGGGCTCCTAAGCCTGACAAAAATCTGAGTCCATGTGAGAAAGGACCTACTTCCACAAAAAGTGATTTGCCTTGTTGACGTAGGCCAAACCCAAGCACTGGGAGGAGACCTGCATGGGTTTCTGCAGGCCAACTTTGCTCTGTGCATCTTGAAGAGCCCAGAGAGTGGTCCCGATGCTGTGATTTATGTGGTTGCAAGAGCCGGTGGCCTGAGGAACTGAACCGAGAAGAAAAAGCCATTGTGGATTTTGTCTTGGGTTATTTTTCACCTGGAAAATTTTCGAACCTTTACTGCAAGCCCATGGAGAGGCTTTTGTTGGCCCAGCACTGAGAGCAGATATTCCCTAGGCAGCAATACTGTGGGATGGCTGATTAATTGCCATAGACTCGCTCTCTGCCTCTAGTTAGAGATATTAGGGGAAGGCTGTTTAGCAGTGTTGGAATGAGGAAATATTGTCTCTTCTTATTGGTCTCAGTGTGGCTTCCCCTTGCTCAGGAGGAGACCAAAGAAAATGGTAACCCACAGAATTCTGCTGGGATTTGTTTTTTCCCTCCCTGGTGTGGCTTCCAGGGAAGCCACGTTTCAACTGTGAAGCATTGTTTTGCCAAAGGAACATAAATTCCTACCCCATTTTTTTTCCTTAGCTCCTTTTTCCCCATTAACTGTCTCCTTCCTAGGTTACATGCTCAATCCTGAGTTTCTTATCTGTCTGTATCTTTTGCAGCAGCAAGCAGAAAGCCGGGGGAGCCTTTGATTATCTCTGACATCAAGAAGGGCAGCGTTGCACATAGGTGAGTGCAGGATTTACTGTCTGCCAAACCCAATGCAAAATACCCAGCCCAGTAACAAGAATAGAAAGGAGCCTAAGCCGCAGTGACAGGGTCTGGGTTTTGTCAGTAGCTAAGGAAATGCTGACCCTAGAGATTTGTCTTAAACTGCAGTAGGGTTTGGGATAAGAGACGCCTGTATTGAGGTAAGCGAAGCTGAGCTAATGGAGAAGGGGCTGGGTCACCATTTCAGAGGTGCTGCTCCTATAGCAGAGGGGTCTATATTTCATTTAGGAGCGTGACGAATGGCTTCCCCTATATATTCCCTGAGGTGCTGTGGCCCATCAGGCAGTTTGCTGCATCTCGGCTTCTGCCTGGGTGCACGGAGCGAGAGCACTGGTGGGCAGCAGTGCAGATAACTCAGCTGCTACTAACTGCACCTCTGACCCCAGTGCCTCCTGAGCAAGGCTTTCAGGACAGGCCAGTGCTGGTGGAGGGCTGCTCGTGCAGGAGCTTGCAGAAAAGGAAGAATACGTGTCAGGGGCCCTTCTTGAGAGCTATACACCTTACCCAGGCTGTGTATCCACATAGATAAGGATGGTAAACTAGTTTTCCTGCCTCATTCTGAGTCGATGCATGCTCTATGCAAACATCCTTCCTTTAAGTTATAATTGCCCCCGACTTAGTGCTGGTTTCCCAGAAAAGATTAGGAGTTTACTCCAGGAGAGTAAAAAGCTAATGTCATCATCTCCCCTGCAGAGCTGAATGCATCACAAGATCTGAAAGGCTAATACAAATGTACTTTTAGTTTTCTTCTCCTTTCCACACAGAACTGGCACATTGGAGCCGGGAGACAAGCTGTTAGCCATTGATAACGTCCGACTCGACAATTGCTCCATGGAGGATGCTGTGCAGATTTTAAGGCAGTGTGAAGACCTGGTCAAATTGAAGATTAGGAAGGATGAAGATAACTCTGGTATAGCAATCCTGATGCAAACTGGTGCCTGTCCACTTTAATGACATTTCCCAATAGGTAGTGCAAACCAACAAAGATAAGGGCTGCAGCCTGTCTGGTCACCACTTTCCAATTGATTGTAGTCTATTTTTGTTATGCTGCCCTTAAATGGAGCCTGGAAGGTTAAAATCCTGTTCTGTCAGAGCACAACCAAAGACTGCAGGCTTTTACTTCTAAATGCTGTCTTTCCTGTGACCTATTTCATATATCAATTTAAAAGGTTCAGTATTCCTCTTTTCCCTTGCAGATGAGCAGGAGACAACCGGTGCGATTATCTACACGGTGGAGCTGAAGCGCTATGGTGGCCCCTTAGGAATAACCATCTCTGGGACAGAGGAACCTTTCGATCCTATCGTCATTTCGGGGTTGACCAAGCGTGGGCTGGCAGAAAGGTAAGGCTGAGGGGGCAGAAGAATTTGTTGACGCATGTGTTGACTGTGTGATCGTGTGTCTGAATGGATACACGTGTATGGGCTTTAAAGGACATTACTCACAGTATAAGATGGAATGTAGTCATATGCTGCATCTTAATTTATCCATACCATAGCTGTGACTTGTAAATAGATGTTTTCATCAGCCCTGAGTCACTCTTCTCTTAGAGTTCAATTACTGTCTGATGCTTGATGGGCAGAATGGCAGCAAAAAACCTCTGAGCAAGTAGGTATAAAATGCCAAGCCTTGGGTAGGATTGATTTTAGGTTCTGATCCTTTGATTCTTCCTGATTCTAGGCCAGCTTCCTGCTGAGCTGTACAACAAATCAGTGCAGAGTTCTGCATTCGGCTCCTTGGCTGGGAGCACCTTCACTGCAACACATTTCCATTACTTTTTTTTGTTGTATCCTGAGAAGTAAGAAAGAGGGATGGACTCAGTCAGTAGTGGTTCTTCTCTTTGGGGATTTTGTATCAATGCCCACCCCTGTAGATTCATTTTTTTCCTGTAAAATAACAGCTAGGTCCATAAAATATCTGAGACTTTTCTGTGGCAGTTCTGCACTGCATCTGCAGGCCAGCATGGGAGAGGTTAAAGACAGGAAGCCCGAATGCTGTCAGGCATCAGAAGACAGTCTCGTTCCCTCGTTGCTCTCTGAGCCCTTTGCAATGCTGTTTTCTGTTCTTCCTTTGAACTCAGCTGCATGTCAATGCCTGTTCCTTACAGAAGCATAGTGCAGGCAAGTGCTGCAGCACTGCTGAATTTTGATCAGTAACTGGTTCTAAGCAAGAAATAAAAAGCCTTTTGAGAAGAGCAATGGGATTGTTTAGCACGTTCACCCTAGCAGTCTAACTAATAAACGGTGCCTGCCAGCGGAGCAGCTGGGGACGGAGCGTTGTGGGGAGGTCTCCAGGTAACCCTGGCTCCCCGTGGGGAAGGAGAGCTGCGGTGAAGTCTGCTTGCAGGAAAGGTTGCCTAGTTTTTCCACTGAAATGGTATTTTATATGTTTTTCTCCTGGGAGCAGCAGTAAGCAGTGGCTTCCCTTGATCTTGTGAAGAGATGTCCCTTTCCTGCCATCACATACCCTTCCCCATGCCAGAGGCTCCGGGGGTGTCCAGGCTTCCTGAGGCTGCAGTTTTAATCCGTGCTTGTCCCTGGGTTTTGCTGTAGCACAGCACATGTCTGGGCAGTGGCAAAGTGGGGCAGCCCGGGTGCTGGTGCCTGCTGATGGGGCTGCTCTGCCTGCGCTGCAGCTCCTGCTGCTCTCCCGGCAATGGGGAAGGCAGAGTGTCCTCCAGGACCTGTCACACGTCTGTCACAGCGGGTGACAGATTGTTGGAGTTGAAAAGGCTCCAGATTCAGATCACTTGGGTTTTATCTTGACCTTGAGCATTTCTCTTCCTGTACGTGTCTGATCCTATAGAAAGCTCCAGAGGCAGCTCAGGATGCTGGGGTTACTGTCAAGCCGCAGAGCTAGTCACCCTGTCACTCCTCCTGAGGTGCCTAGGGGGTGGCTTTAGCATGGGCCATGGCACTTGTTTTCTTTCTTCCCTAAACATATATGCTCAGGATAGGGATGAAGTGATAGGTTTGATCACGGTTTAATTGCTCTTGAAGAGTGATTTGGGGCTATCACTGATGTGTGAAATATCTGGGAGGTCAAGGGGGAGACCTCCGTTGGTGGGCCTGGATTTTGATTTTCCTTTTCCCCCTTGAAGAAGGATCTTGCTTAGATGTGACCTTTCTCGTGAATCACTTTTGTATTTCCCCCTGCTGAGGGACTTTCACAGGTTCTGCACAGCAGTTGTGTCACAGGGACACGTCAGGCTGCTGTTGAGGGTGGAGGAGATGGGTTCCCGTGAAAGATCAGTGACTGCCTTCATTGCCATGAGAGAGCTCTTTAAATGTTAAACCAGTGCAGCGAGCAAAGCATCACCCTTAGTGTGCTGGCAGTTAAGAATATGTTTCGGCTGTGTAGATGAAACTTTTAAGACAAATCCTCTAGTTCTGGTTTAATCTGTAGTTTGTTTGAACTGGGCAAGTTTTCCTCAGGGCTTTTTCCGTGGGCTTTGGGTGGTACAAGACAGACATCTAGCGGCTGCTTGGGACCATCGTGACCTGCTGTCCTGACATCTCAACGGGAAGAGGCTGAACAGCTCTGCCTGCTCTTTGGCCACATTTCCTGGTTTGATTTGCTTGTGCTAGATTCACAGTGGCACACTTGTAGTCTTTCTTTGGTCCTCCCTGAAACAGTCCCATGTCTGGGGGAAAGATAACTAGCTGTTCTGCCTGCAACAGGATATGAAATCCCATTCCTGCAGGAGCAGCAATCCACTATTCTCTCCTAAGGGCCTAAATATAACCTTGGAGAGATGCATGCTGCCATGAACATGAAACAAGAGGCCATGAACAAAAAGACAAGACAGTCCAGATTTGTGGCTCTTCCTGACTCAATCAGCAGAGGTTCCTGTTAGCTAAACATCATAGCACTGCTGCAGAAAGGGAGAATCACTGCTCTCGCTTGGTGTCATTAGGGAGCTGCAGCATCACTGCAGTGAGCACAGCCCAGCAAGCACAGTGCTCCGTCCCTGAGGAGCTGCTGGGGCTGGATATATGCTGCAGACATTAGCGTTGGGAAAGAGCTGTGCAACAAAATGCTGTGGCCTCTTCTAGTGCTGTGGTCCTGCTTGAGAAAATCGCCGTGATTTCGCTGCACAGGGGTGAACTTTAAACATATTATGAGCTGATTTGCATCTGCGTCAGCTCACAGCTTGCACGTGCAATCTATTGGACTGGATTTGTTTGTGGGTTTCTAGGTTTATCTCTCATTTCTTTCCATCAGTATGAAACATGCCCTTCAGCTTCCTCATGTGAAGAAGATCTCTGGACATCACACACTGGGAAAGCTTGTTGTATAAGCCCCTTTGGTGCTGAAGGGGTATGAATTTAAACTAAATGAAGGTTGGTCTAAAGTCCCAGTCTGCAAAGGTCCTAGGAGCCAAGGTGTGCCTGTGTTCACACATATATGTATATGCCTGTACACTATTGAAAGACTGGGGGAAAAACAGATTCCTGCTAGTGATGGTGAATAAGGGAATCACTGGAAGACAGTGCCAAGACGAAAGCGAGTCATGAGTCTCAATTCTATTTTAAAGTACTGAGAGTTAATTTGCTATTGCTTGAAGCAAGAACTTAATGGCCTGTCTCGCTAGGGCAGATTGCCTTGCTACGTTTCTAACAACATCTTTCCTCTCTAGAACTGGAGCCATCCATGTCGGTGACCGGATATTAGCTATTAATAACGTGAGCCTCAAGGGCAAGCCGCTGAGTGAAGCAATTCACCTACTCCAAATGGCAGGAGAGACGGTAACGCTGAAGATCAAGAAACAGACTGAAAGTGAGTTCAGGAGCCTGGCTGGGGTGGGAGGACACAAGTCTACCCCACCCAGGACCCAGGCGATGAAGTAGGTAGTGCTGTAGGGTTCCCCGTGTGCATCGGTGTGTGGGAACCTGGCTGTCGGTGGCAGGTGAGACAAGGCAGCATGGTTGGGGCAGGGAGGAGAGGCTGGGGACAGTGCGAAAAGAAGGGCATTTTTTGGATTTCTGAGACAAAGCTGAAAAAAGTAAAGAAATCTGCTTTTAAAAGTAGAAGAGCTGTGGATGTTGTAATTACAAAACCCCCAAATGGGCAAGAAAATTTTGAATGAGAAGGGAAATCCACTGAAAAATGAAAAGTGACCTTATCTAAACTTTTGAAAGCAATTGGCAATGAATATTTTATGCTCCTGAGATCATCTTTCAAAGCAACCTACGATGGCTCTGGAATCCTCCTTCCCCTTTCCCTGCCACGCTCCCTGCAGCTTCGAAGCTGTCCCACCTGATGTGGTACCAAAGGAGCAGGAGCTGATCCAGAACCGCAGACCGCTTCCCTGGGGAAAGGGAGGGAGAATGGGAGAAACCAGGGGAAATATAAACATTTATCCCCAAACCGCCTCTGCAAAGTCACAGCCAAATGTGCTTTTTCTTCTATTTCAGAAGGTGAATAGTGAGCTTGGCCTTCATTTCTGTGTCTCCTCATAGCCAGTGTTCTCTATCTTTTTCTGTGCCATGCTTGAGGCTTGAGCAGCCTCTGGATCTGGCTTGACCTACCCAAGCAGTGGCTACGATGCGGGAGGAACTGGATGGCATCAGATGATAAAGCTCTTCCTAGCCCACTTGGCCTATGGTGGGACTTCTGTCCTGCATCTGGAGAAGGGGCATTGCTCTCTTGTGTTGCAATTCTGATCTGTAAAGCTCAAAGCACTTTACAAATCTGTGGCATTGCAGATATTTTAGAAATAAAGTTAGCCAGGGCACAGTGACTTAGCAAAGTAGAAGCAGAACTGAGGAATTGATCCCTCTTCAAGAAATCCCAGTCCTGTTCCCTGAAGCAAAGCTTTTTTTGTTCTCAATATGAAATAATCATTTTTCCCTGCTGACACTTAGCAGCATCTCAGTCATTCAGTGAAATAATTGACATGCAAGTGGCAGTTGGAGTCTCGTTAATCCTTTTAAGAATGAATCATGTGTACTTGAAATTTCAAGGTAATATTGTGTTAATTATTCTCAATTCAATTTCAAGGTGTACAGTTCTTTCAACTGTAAACACGATCTTTCAGGACATTGACCTTTGATTAGTAAAATAATCCTTGTTGACAAATGCAGTCTTCAGAGGACTCTTTATTTCAGCTAATACTCAGACAGTCAAAGGTCCAGGATGGGAGATCCAACGTGTGGGTAGCTAAAAGCATATTTAAGCTTTGAGAGCTTTAAAATATCCAGTACAAAGATATGCTTGTGTTGAGAAACCTTCCTTGTGTAGCTTTTGCTTGAAAAGGACTTTGATACAATGGTAATCATGGCCTATTGTTAGTAAAATAATGTAAGAGAAGGACTGAGCTTCATCATCCAAGTTCAGCCTTCATTTTCCAATCACTAATCAGAGGAAATCCAGTCTCAGAGTATCAGGCCTAGGAACACTACTGTTTTCTTGAGGCTGCATAGGAGACTCTTGGAGAGGTGATAGTTTGCCCTGAATTAATGTGTTAATTAGTTTGGGACTAGTTTGCATTGTCATGGGGATGTCACTGAAACTTTTGCTAGTATGAAGTCCATAGCCAGCACTCAGACTCGGTGCTGCTGACGTGGTTCGGGTGCTGTCCCCAAAGGCCGATCGTGCCAGAAGCTCCTTGGCTGAACGCACTTCTCATCTGAGTCACCCAAGAGGTGAGGAGGGCCTGCGCTGCCTCGCTACTCAGCGAGAGATTCTCTAGGGCAGTTTTCCAGTCTGGTGTGAGGTAAGAGTACTGTAGGAAATGCATTTTACCATAATGCCCAGAGCTTCCTCAGTTACATTTGCAGAGCTAAAGAGGTTCTTTGGAAGACTTGTGTTGGCTCTCATGTGAAGCCTTCCCTTGCTTGCTCTTCATGCCTGGTAAAGCAGTGTGTTGTGGTTTCAGAGCCCTACCCCAAGAAATCCGGGAGCATAAATGAAGTGAGTGACCCAGAAGATGAACTGACAGACTCCCAGAAAACTAGCAAGCTGTCTGAGATTTACTCTACCACAATTCCTAGTGTGGACAGTGCTATGGAGTCCTGGGATGGCTCAGGTCTCGATGCCAGCTACGGAAGCCAAGGTAAGCCAGTGTCCTCCTTCATTAGACATCTCTGAGCCTGTGTGAAGACAGGCAGAGACTTCTGACCTCCTTGGAGGATCTGTTTGATTGTGATCTGCCTGCACTTGCATGGCTCCTTGGCTCCAACAAGGAGATGGCCTTCTAAAATGCATTCGTGTGGTGCTCTGTGTTGATGTGTCTGATTTATATTTTTATCAGTGTGTTCCTCCATATGTGGCATCATGCTGTTCACAGCATTTTTAAAACCATTGACAGCACTTTATAATTCATGTAATCAGAAGAAATACTTGCCCTCCGTTTGTCTTACAAAATATTTGGTCCATAGCTCACTTTTCATTTCCAAAGAAATTGTGTGGGATGTATTAATCTTCTTCTGGATGTTTTAAAATGTTCAACAAGAATTTCTTTTGACTAGAAGTACTCATTTAACAAAATAATTGAGATAATACTACAAGAAACAACTAATACTACACAACACCCTCACTTTGCTGAGCAGAGCTCGTGCCTTGGTGCATTCTGACTTAGAAACAAGGCACCGTGCTGGCGTGTCGCTTCACAGCGCTTCCATCTTACTTAATTTTCTGGTGAAGTCTTAATTCATTAATGCAAATGAAAGTAGAGGCTTCGTTAAGGAGAGACCGTGGCCTTCAAAATGCTGCCGTCTTTCTTCATCTAATTGAATGGTAGCACAAGTTAGACACTGGGTTTAGCAAAGTGATTGCTTTCACTGGTAAATGGAGAGCAAGTAATTGAACGCAGAGCTCTGCGGAGAGGAACTGATGCCAAGTTGTCCAATATCCATAGAGGGCAGCTTTGCTTTGGGGCCTTTCTCGTCTTTCCTGGTAATTGCACTTTGCTGCACTGTGTGTTGCTGCTGCTGGCTGGAAAGAGGAATTTTGGGGGGACATGGGTGAGGAAGGGCGAGCTCTGCCGGGCAGGACAGGCAGGATGCAGGAAGAGCTTGTGGGAAACGCAGAGGTTGGCGTTGACTCTCCAGATAGGGAGCAATGGATCAGGCACATCACCCTTGTGCTTCCTAGCTTCATTCCCAGCTTTATGCTGCGGGAAGCAACGCCGGGAAGGGCTTGGGAGAGGGTGCTGAGAGGCTCTGGTGGGAACATGCCACCAGGTGGCTCTGAATCCCGAGGATTCAGCAGCAGCTCTCCCAGAGAGATGCTTGTGGAGGCAGGACTGGAAGGAGGAGGTTAAATCCATGGCGCCCCGCTACGTACCCGTGGGTTCCCCAAGGGGCACTCATGGCAAATCTGCTTCCTACCCACTGCAGGGCCCTTCCTACACGCAGGAGCCTTGTTCTCCTGACGCAGCGAGCAGCTAATGCTCCTGCCGGTTGTAAAGTGTTGGCAGGAGTTTTTCTGGGGCTCTCCAGAGCAGTCTAACCTTTAAAAACACGGAGAGGAAACACTCAGCTAAGAGAAATAACAGGCCTTGGCATTTTCAAAGAAAATACTGGCACTGTCTTGGGTATTTCCAGTGCTCTTAGCTGTCTGGGAGGTCAAGTCTCCTTTAATTACGTGTTTCTTCATTGCCTCTTCCTGTTTGCTTGGCACAGGGTGTAATGGAAGTGCAGGATGTTTCTTGGAAAGGCTATGAGGGTTTCTCTGAAATTTTGAACAGGCAGAAGAACAAGAGCAGGGCACTCAGAAGATTTATTGCCACTGTACATGATACTTGCATTACTGATGAGTATTTGTTTAGGGAGGTGTCTGTCCAGGCAGCTCCTCAGGAGACCTGGAGATTTTGTGACTTGCAGTAGCATTAGATTTGTGTCCTGGGACTAATACCTGCTGCAGCTTGCAGGACCTGAGGACAGACTGAAACTTGTCTGATTTCACCCTAACGATTCATATTAGTCTTCTATCGAATCCAATACAGATGAGACTCCCATTTTTTTTCAAGCAAGCAGAGTTTTTCCCTCTACTCCCTGCCTTGCACGTGCATGACACTGAAGCTATTTTCCATACCTGCACCAGCGGATCCGGAAGGCAGTGGGCTGTGGGGAGGTCTGTGCCAACCACAGGGACTTGGCTGGCAGTTCTCAGGATCAGGGCTGGCTCTTGACCATGACAGTCCCTGTTGCTGCCACCAGTCCCAGAGAAGCCAATGGCTACCTCTAGATACCCTCAGATGTGACTTCTATGCTGTTGTCCTCCTATATACTACAGTTTTTCCACAGTGCCTGTTAAGTCCAAAGGACTATTGGGAATCAAGATATTTCCTAGAAAGTTTTTCAAGTGGGTTTGGCTTGAGGAAGGTTTGGCTGCATCTTTCTTTTACCCTAGAAAAGATTCACTGTATCCGAAGGTGGCTGCTGCAATAGTACAATTTCTGTTTCTGCTTTAGGGTGGAAACAGGAGCAGCTAAGGTCAGAGGTGGAAGATAAGATGTAAGACCTGTATTTATGGATGCAAATAATTCCAGGATCACACAGATCCCTATCACAAAACTACCGAAAAGGGGAGCAAGGGGACGCTGTAAGACAAGCTCCTGAAACGCTGAGGTGGTCAAAACAAGCAGAGGTGGAAGGAATAGCTTTTTGGTTTCCTTTTGAAAGACTGGCAATGTGTGATCCAAATGGCCTCAGACTTGGGATTTGGGGAAGGAGACCCTTCTGGGTCAGTGTGGTTTGTTCTGTCTGCCTTTTCTAACCGGTGGTTTTCCTTTTTCTTCCCCCCGGCTTGCCTTCCCTAGGTGCATACGTGCCCCAGGCTGCTGGTATAGCCCTTCACCCCCACGAGTGGAGACACAGCAGGCAGAAGAACAGCACCCCTCCAGGGGATCCCAGGAAAAGCTACCCCTACGTGGATGGCAGTTTCAGTGAAGATGACTGGGACAAGCCCACCAGGTATGGAGGGGCTGGAGGAGCAGAGAGCAGGGCGGGCACAGCAGTGTGAACGTTGCTGGTGACGTTATGGGGATGAAGGGGACCCGAACGGTGATGGAGCAGATCAGTCTGCAGTGAGTAGGGCAGTGGTTTCCCGGGCTTGGCATCCTGCAGGGGTGAGGAGGGAACCTGGGATGGGACCAGCTCCCCTAGCCAGGCTGCCCAGGTGTTGCTGTGGCCTGTGCCCCGGCCACCCCATGGCTGGAGCTGGTTCGGGCTCAGCCGTGGGGACCACAGGCTCTCGTGCTGCTGCCATGTAAAAGCCTAAGTGTATTGATAGTTCAGGTGTAACACACAAGTACAGACAGGACTGTCCCTCCTTGTGTGAGCCAGACACTTTTAGATGCAGCTTCACAGCAACTCTACAACCAAAAAACCAAAAAGGCCAAGCAAAGCTCTTGGTGGACCAGTATGGTGGTTGTTGTGTGTCTGATCTAAAATTGTGGCCGCGTCAACCCACTGCTCCACCAGCGTGTGCATGCGAAGGGGCTGCAGCTGCCCTTGGCTTGGGGTGAAAATTCTGCCAGTTCATTCTTCCTCTCCAGGCCAGGCAGGTCCCTCACTGAGCATGAGGGAAAGGCATCCTTGCTTTGTAACGAACCCTATCCTCGACTTTCTCCAGAGTCCCCATAGTTTTGTGTGTCGTGTTGTTACTGTCAGTTTTTTTTTAATTTTTGTTTGTCCAAACAAACCCCTTAGAACATCTCATGGCCATTTCCACCTATTTAAAGATGATCAAACTGGCAGGAAGGCTGGCAGCAGCTGATAGTTTGTTCTTGTTTTGCCTCTCAGCACGGACTGGCCTCGCAAAGGACATTGATCTTGAGCAGCCCTCCCAGGGAGGCTGCTGAGCGCTGAAGTTAGCAGATTTGAGCTCTTGAAGCCCCGGTGTGTCCCTAAGGAGGGCTCTGAACCCTTAAGTCAAAGTGCAAGTGAAATGGTTCGTGCCACTGAACCCTTTTATTAGAGAGAAAAACAAAATCCATCCAGTGCCAGCTGCTTTTTAGCCTGGAAAAACCTGCTGACTTAGTGGTGTGACAGCCTGTACTGATTCATCCGAATCCTGGACATGTTTGTTATATTACTGATCTGAGAGGCAAGAAGCCCTTAACTGGAAGGAAGGTTTGCCTTTTTGGAAACCTGAGAGCTGAGGAAGGAAATGAGTAAGGGGAGAGACTCAAAAGTCCCTTTTGGGGCGGGGGGGATTGGTTTGTTTTTGTAAAGTCTTGCTGGGTATTTTTTGGGCTTTCTGCCTGGGGTAAAGGCTGCTCTTCCTTTGAAAGTTGATTCTGATGAGAGGATTTAAAATACAATAAGCCATGCCAAATACCTGTCTTTGCAGACCAGGCTGTGAGGCCATGATCCAAAGAAGAGGTGAAGTGTGTGCGTTTGAATTTATGCCCACCAAGAACTCCCATTTAAACCAGCATATGAAAAACAAAGCACATGCTGAAGGCTGCACCAAATCAGGGCCAACTTTAAGAGAGATCTGGAGAAAAAGAGCTATACAGATAGCCCAAGGTGTTATTATGTATTTAACTGAATTCAAACTTTTTTAGACTCAAGTAAAATGTTTCAGCTCAGTTAAGTGGCTCGGGTGAATGCATCCCCCCATCTGCAATGTTAACGACCTGCCATAAGCCACGTGAGGTGCTCCAGATGTTGCAGAGCTGGAGCTTTGTACATGCAGCTACTACTAAGACGTGTAGGAGATGCATGAGGGCTACTCTAATGTGACTGTGCCCCAGGCACTCCCCGTGACACATTGGATGGGTTTTTCATGACTTGGTTTAATGCTGCAGAGAACTTCCTTGGAGAGCCCCTGCTAGACCAAGTGCTCAGAGGTTTGCACAGAGCCGGCTGTGCAATAAGCACATCTGAGCAATGCTGGCATGTACTCCTCTGGTCCCTTCAGAGGACTGCAGTGTTTAGTTGCTATTTCCTTTAGAAAACTGAGAAATGAGCCTGGCTTTGTGTTCAGAGACAGAGAAACTAAAGCTACCAGGGTGGGAAATGGCTGACTCCCCGGCGAGACGCTCCCGGTGTTCACATTAATGTGTTTGTACAAGTTCAAGAGAGGTTATCTCTGTCCTTATTCTCTGTTGTAGACAGGCCTGGTGACAATCTTTACACGGCTGTAAGTGCAATGACTGTTTTGTAGCAAAAAAGAGACCTACTGAATGTAACATCTCACTTCACTGGCCATCACAGCCCAAAGAAAATGCAACTCGGTTTGTATGGGTTATACGCTGACACTGTCGGTATTGCTGGCTTAGTGTGCATTGACTTGTCCAGCCCAGGGCAATCATTTTTATATACATCTTTGCATTATTTACTCTCATAGAGACCTAATGTATTTATCATTTTCTCACCATGTCTGTTACCCTCTGTGTTTTTCTCTCTCTTCTCAGGTGTTCTGTGTCTCAGATCTGAGCTCTATCCCATCCGCCTTTGTACTAACAGTCTCTGAGGCTCCTGGTTTACCCATAACGCATCCTTTTTTCTTTCACTTCTCTATTTCACCAAAACGTCTTCCTAAACCTACAATCTTCCTACAGGCACTTTTTAATTTACCCTTTGAACTTTGACATTACTACACCAACTAAATTCTTCCTTTGAAGGACTCTTGCCCCGTTAGTAAATGCATGGAGGTCTCGTATTCGGACTCTTGTCTGAAAGTTCATATTGTTTGCTTTTGTATATGAAGACTCTTCAAGTCTCTGCTTTTACTGGTGAGACACTTGCTGTAGCCTCGCGGCTTTCACCCTGCTGCAGAAGAGTGCTGACAATGTTTGGTTCCTACGTTACAACAGATACCCCAACCGCCAAAACGGCCTTGAGACCACTCACGAGGATAGTTTTTGGCGTGTTTTTGGAGAAGCTTTGGAGGATTTGGAAACATGCGGCCAGTCTGAGCTTTTGAGGGAGATTGAGGTAAATCATTTTCCACGTTTGCTGCTGTTCTGTTTTGTTCTTGCCATAAATGCTCAACTGTTTCCCCATATCTGTTAATTAACCGTGGCATCCCTGTGCTGCCAGTGGTGTGTAGAGGAGGTTGAGTTACCCTGGAGTTTAATCTATTTAAGTGTTTGTGCTAATGGATAACCATGTCTCATTAGACAGTTGCCTACATGCGCTTTTTCCATCAGGCAGTGAATTACGTGCATTACTCACCGGTAACTCCACACTCCTTTTCACAATCTCTGCTTCTGGCCAGCAATCTTCATGTGGCTGTTGGCAAAGCTCCCCTCGCCACTGGTAAACCCTCTGCCTGCAAAGAGATACTGATTGTCAGAAGCACTTAGAGGCCAAGCAAAATGGGCCCCAAAAATCCATTGGGATTGAAGCTTTGGCTTACTTCAAATATAGACAGGCTCGACATGTGTCTTGCATTCAGCTGTCACACCACCGGATAGCGTTTTAGTGACATGGGTAATTGGAAGCTTTACAGCCAGCCTTCCCCATGGAAAAATCTGAGAAAGTAATTGCTTCCTGCAGAAATAAAGGTGTTTCCTCTCTTCGCAATCCACTTTCTCTTTTCTTTATCCAAAATGCTCTGGAGGTCATGTTATTGTGTCCGGTTATAGGATGGGGAGCCTGGAATTCTAAGCCATGGGATGCAAATAAAGGTGTCCCTCGGGACTGCTGAGCAGCAGGAACAAACCTGCGCCGACCGAGCAGGATCTCTGCACCGGGATCCCCGCTGCGACTTGGCGAGGCAACGTGGCTGGCAGCGGGACACGGCTGCACGAGTCCTCGGGGATGGACTCAGCCCATGGCTTGCGATGCAGGCGGAGGAACAGGGCCTGGGGAGCTCCTCTCTTCCCCCTTCCTCCTGGGAAGATCGGGGAAGGCTGGGGCATGTGTCCAGCACCCCAAAAACGTGGCCAGTGGCCAACGTAGCTCCCTTGACTGGTGCCTCATATGCAAGGTTGGTGTTGGAGATGGTGTTGCTGGGCACTTCAGGCTCATGTGCTCTTCAACCCCAAGCCATGCACAAGGTGATCTCCATCATCTCCCCCTGTTCTGCCCTCACTTCTCCCAGGCTTTCATAAGCAATTGCCTACTTTGAAATCCTCAGAGAGAAAGAGGTGGAAAAGGGTAGCACTGCTTTGGTCTGTCTGTGAAAATCTTGATGATCAGGAACTTAATAATTGTTCTTTCTTCCTTGAACTTTAGCAATTTTAAGTAGGGGAGGAAGTCAAAATGAAATTTATTGTGTTGAAGCACGAAACGCAGTGTCCTTATTATCTTAACTATTTAAGAAGGCTGACTTGAAAAAGAAGCAGCACAACTTCTTCCTTTGATCAATTCTTGATATCCTGAACCTTCATGTATTTTTAGAAAGGCAACTGCATAAACTTCTGAACTTAATTTTGCTAAGAAGGCATACACATACACATGCATATACATGCACACACACGCACTTTCTGAACTCAAAAAAAAAAAAACCCAAAAACTTCAAAATCATGCATAGTAGGTTCTCTTGTATGTAATGGGTGTCATCTTGGTGTAAAAGAGAGGGCTTGTTTGGCTACTGAGAAATGCCAAGATAAAGAAAAATATCTTTCTGCTAATTCTTTTTTTTTTCCTTTTTTCTTTAGCAAGAATTTGTGATGCAGGAATACATGGGCTTTTGAGTCATGCTCTTTTAAGGCTTTGGAGCTTTGGCAGCTGTAAGGTTTTAACAAATGGAAAGAAATTTTAGAAAAAAGCAGAGCTCCTTCTGGGATTTGATGCTTTTGGCACATTTCTAGAACGTTTTAGAATGTTCTGGGGACAGAAGGGAAATTGCTATGTTTGTAACAGAATTTTAATGAATTTCAACTCCCCTTTTATCAAACCCAAGTACCACTAGTTTCTTTCTCCCTGTCCATGTAGTCATCCTCTACAAGATGGTGTGTGAGGAGTGACGCTCATTAGGACTCTCTCTATACCGAAGGTTCCTGAGCTCCAGGTCCTGCATTCCCATGATTTCAGAGCAGTCTCAGATTGTTTGAAAACTGGCCCCTTCAAGCTCTGAAACGACAGAATTTAGCTGAATATCAGGAGTCCTGTGCTCGTGAGATGCCTGACCTGTGCCCTTTGAACATCGGGGTCTGACAATGTGGATGCCCAAGCAGCTCAGGGCAAGTCTCACCTCTGCCAAGACAGGTTTTGAAGCCCTTCTCTGTACTGTGTATTTCATACTCCTGCAGTCACCCCCAGTCCACAAGGCTTGGGTTAGAGACAGACTCTAGCTTCTTAGTTTTAGTAAAAGTAAGATATGGGCCAAAAGAACATGGGGTGACCAGAGGCTGGAAGACCCTGGAGCAGCCCTTTCTGGAGTGCTGATTACACTGAGCTCAAAGCACCTAGCAAATTGTTAGTAATCCTGTGAGATTAAACACATTAAAGACAGTGAAGGAGCTGAATGCTGTAGCATTAGCAAGATGTTAGATCTGCCCTTTGTGAGGTGGGACCGTGGCATGGCCAACATAGACCTTGGCGTTCTCCAGGGCACTTGTTTTTGTGCAGCACAGTGTCCTGGGGGATTTCAAGGCTGCCTGAGGTCATGAACAAATATGCCTTGTACCCCTCTGTTTGTTAATCTGCTCTTGAAGTATTTGGTAACTCGACATCCTTCCAGCGTGTGGCCCATATTTGAGCTCTGCCCAGGCTCAAGCTGATTAAATGATTTTTGTATGAAGCCCTGAAAAGCTAGGAAACTTGTAAAACTAAGAGGTTTTTATCTGTCCCCAGGATAACATGGCTAGTGCTGGCATTTTCATATTGCCGCACGAATTGGCTTTATGTTCCTTTGTTTCAGCCGGAAGCAAAGAGCTGAAGGGCCTTGATTAGAGATTTAATCAGTTAATATTTCCTCTGTGCACAGTAACAATTGCGCTTTGACTTGCCACATTGAGCAGAGCTAATCTAATGCTATCTGCTCCCTACTTTTCTTTCTCCTACCTTTTGACTTTGAATGGGCCTGCAGACTTTCAGAGCCTGAACTTTGAAACGATGGTTTTCCTTATGCAGTTTAAATGGACTTGATGACCTGAAGGTGGTCGGGGTTCCACGGGTTGGATTCCTGACTCCTTCATTAGCTTTGATCAATGTAATCTCATTAACGGAAAGTGTTGTCATATAGAGTGGAATCTACTTATGGACATCTTACAATGGATGCTGTCAAGGATGACCAGGCTCAAAAAGCTACTTAATTTCATATTTTTAGCTTGGTTTTGCTCAGTGAAGACTTCCACTTACTGACAGATAAAATCCTAATTTTCCTGCTGAATTGCCCTCAGCAGAGACTTGTCTGGGTCATTGCCAGCAGAGTGCAACACTGATGGCGAGCGGCAGTCCAGACAGGTAGGCTGGGAAGACCCCAGTTCCTCTGGGGAGCACTGCGGCATCAGGATGTTCATCGCTCTCCATGTCCTCTTGAAGGAGTCGAGAGGCTCCTGCCCCAGACAAGTCCTGCCCATTGCCACCTATGCTTTCTTTGTTGCCATGAGATCCATCTCTTCTTGCTGCCCGAGCCCTTGCCTAGCTCCGCAGAGTGACTCTGTGCCCTTGTCCCACAGGCATCCATCATGACGGGGAGCGTGCACAACCTGGGCCTGGAGGGCAGCAAGCTGCTCATGGACTCTGTCAGCCAGTCGGGCCTGAGCCCGCTGAGGAAAGCAAACTCCAGCTGTGATGAGGGACAGAACGAGAGCAGCAGCTCCCCCGCCAAAAAGAACGAGAGGAATCTGGACATGAAGAAGATTGAGAAGGAGATACAGGAAATCATGGCCCCTACCCCTCTTGAGTTTCACAAGGTTTGTATTGCAGAGGGTTGATCTGGCAGTGGCCCAGTGTACCTTGATGGGAAAAGGTGTTGGGTATTTTGCAATCCTGTGAAAAACCTTCTTCATTCTTTGCCAAAGTATTGCTTGGCCCCAACCAAGATCTACAGGAAAGGTTTCCCAGAGAGTCAGATTAACGGCAAAGGACCTGTCTTCAGAACATAGTCGTGGCATTCCTCGCTGTCGTGCTCATGGTAGTTCAAACCTACAACATGAACCTAGTTCAAACCTATGTTTGAGTTGCCTTTGTTAGATGAGATTTCCAGATCTCTGTATAGTGTAGTTCTTTAATTGGTTTTACAGATAGATGTGAGAAAGGGCAACGTATATCCCCATGGAGACCTTTGGGCCCTTTACTAGTAGTGTGCACCATTTACTGGGCCCCTTATCTTGAGGTTTTCTTGCTTCAAAGAATTGGATTGATTTTTTTCTTTCCTGCTGTGACTTTAGAAAATAAACTTGCAGTTATGGTAGCTGGGAAAACAACTCCTTCATGTTTTATTCAATCTTGTGCTTCAGAGAATGGTATATAGGTCCTTAAAAATAGCTTCATACCTGAAGGAGAAGTGCGTAATTAAGCATGTTATAGGGTGCAAGCTCTTCCCACTGGCCAGCACCAATGGAAATGGGATTTAGGGCAGGCAGGCTGCTGTGTTGCTGCTGTATGTCACTCTGGGCACTGTCCTCCTGAAAGACTGTCTAGGTGTGAGGCTTTCCAGCCAAAAGCACCGGAGCCTCAGCAGTAGAGATGCACCCCCAGCCCTGGGAAGGTCAGGGATGGGAATACAGTGCTGATTGGGAAGCAGTTCCATCTGCCTCCCCATGGCAAGATATGCTTCTGGCAGTGCATCTTACCCTTAGATGAGGCCAAAATGTAACTGTATCTGTGTCTGCTGGCTTTCAGGGGAAGAGGGATGAAGTTATCCAGTTTTTGTTAGTCAATGCTTGGTTAGTCAACACTTACTGATAGGAAGTTTCAGAAGAGAACTGTTGAATAAAATGGAGCAGTTTAGATATTCTGGTTGTGTGACATGTCTGCCTGTTCAACAGACTACACTGAAAATACCCTATGAGCACACTATCTTTTCATGTGCCAGTCTGGCATGTGCACGGGATGCGCAGCCAAAGTTGTACCACACACAGCACCTGTGGCCATCAACCCTCTATGTGTCCTCTTGCCTCTCCTGTATTAAAAATTGTCTTCTCTGGTTCTGTCCCTCTAGATGACGCTCCACAAAGACCCAGAGAGTGAAGACTTTGGATTCAGTGTGTCAGATGGCCTGTTAGAAAAAGGTGTCTATGTAAATATGGTCCGTCCGGATGGACCGGCAGATCAGTGTGGCCTCAAGCCATATGACAGAGTCCTTCAGGTAATAAATGCAAAATGCAGTTCTGGAGGCTGGGACGGAGTGAATGAGTGGCTGAGAGGAAGAGAGAAGTGAGAACCATCCCTGGCAACTAACTTTAATGACAGGTAATAGTTAGCCAACTAGGTGAGCATCTAGCCACCATGCTCTGAATGAGACCTGTTTGATAATAAGAAATCACTACATAGCGAAAGTGGTTTGAACTCTAGACTACAGCTATTCCAAGGAACATTTCCATACAGAGCCTGTCCCAGTCCTGCTCCTTTTGAGCTGTAGCAGCTTAAAAATAGGCAAACAAAAAGCTTTGTTGCTTTCCGCCTTGCTCCAAGTCCATTTTCCTGTTATTTAGGAGAGTGATTTTTTGGTTGAACCAGACCGTGTTGACCAATATTTGTTCTTATCTAGCCCGCTGTGGAGTTAAGTGGTGTTCATGAAGTTCTTTGCATGCCTTTTGACAACTCAAAGAGTTTTCTAGGAAACATCCTTCAAGCAAAGTGTTTTTCATGGATATTGTTCTTCGAAAGATAGTTGATCTGAAATGACTGAGGCAGAAACTGAATACAAACTCTGGTCAAAAGCAGTCCGTAGTAAATAAAACTTGGGCATATCTGAACACCAGAAGGGGCATAGGAGCAGGATAAGTTTTGGAGATTGGAGAGGAACCTTATGGGGATGAAAAACAAGTATTTTATCTTTGGGGCAGCTCAAGTAGCAACTGAGAAAGTGCAATCCAATGGAAAAACAGCCCCCATTTGGAAATGCAGATATTGTGACCATATTTGGAAACACTCAGAAAGATGTTTAGTGTCACTAATTTCTAGGCGGGGGTTGTTGGCACTAGGATGAGGGCCAATATATGATGTACATCAGGTAACTGGAGAACTGGCAGCGCTGTGGGAAACCTTGTTTAAGCTTGTTATGGTCTCTAGCCAGTTGGCTGCTATACAATTATTCCTTCTCGGCTTCAAATAAAAGATGGTGCAAGAATGAACAAGAAGCTAATTAGGCTCTGGGCTGCCTTTCTGTTGAATGTTGGATGTGTCGCTCTTGGCGAGTGCCAAGTGCTTTGGGAGGTGTGCCTGAAATCCTAAACGGAGCGGAGCCTTCGGAGAGCCCCCGCGTCCCCGCGACCGGCACCGACGGGAGGACACGGCGGCTGCCACCGCGTTGGCGAGGGCTTTGCAGACCCAGGGATGCTCTGCTGAGGACGCTGCTAATTCCGGGCACGACGCTCTGTCCGCAAGGAAGCTCCAGACCTGAAGGCTAACGAAGCCCCACGTCTCTGCCCACAGACCTTGTGCCCCTCGGCCAGATGGATTAGCCAAACGGGACATTGCGCCAATGGGACCTCTGCGCTGGAGCTGCCTGCCCGGCGTGGAGCAAGCTCGTGTCTTGGCTCTCCTTGTGGAGCTGGAAGTTGTCATTAGTCACCTCTGTTAGGAGCTGGTAGTGGGACCAGCTCAACTGCGTCAGAGCCCAGCTCCGTGGCCGGGCGCTGAGCCTGGGGAAGGGTTTTGGGTGCAAATATTGCATGGACTCATCCATCCCTTACCCGGCAAAGGAAGCAAAGTCTGGCCCCAGGGCTTATGTGTGAAGGTGGGTGGGAAATTCCTTTCTCCCTTCCCTGCTTCCCCTCCCCTTGCTGCTTGCCAGCCCCCTCTGTCCCGGGGCTCCATGGCACCAAGCCCAGGCAATGTGGGAGCTGGGGAGGCTGGTGCAGTGACCTGGCCTTGAAACGTGCTGGAACCTCTGCAAGAGACAGCAGGGAAAAGCTCTTGCACCGCAGGCTGCTGCAGAGAGGATTTGTAGCCTCTGCAGTGTTCATGTGAACACACACCCAGACTCCTCCAAAAAGAAGGCTGTAAATGGGGAGAAGAGAGAAGGAATCTGGTCAAAGTAATTCCCATTTACAGCCTGTAGCCCACACGGCTGCCCCTTAAAGGCTGCTGCTGGCCCAATGGATGGTGTGAGCTGCGTGCGCTGGGTGTCGAGCACTCCGCATCACAAATTTAAGGCCAACAAAAGCCGTAAGGGCAAAAAAAAAAAAATCATAGAAAATTGCAACCTTTCTCATGCAGGTTTGACCTGGAGCCCAGCATTTGAGCCCTGCAGGGTTTAATAGTTTGAGTGCTGCCCTACACACCCAGGGTCAAGGTTTATGCCCGATCCAGACCTTTTTCCATGTTGTTTCTTTGCTAAGCAGAGGAGGTGCCCAGGTTGGGGACCCCTTGCAAAGCCGGAGCTGGGGGCGCCCCGGCCGCGTCGCGCATTTCGCAGGTGCGGGTTTAGCGCCCGCCGTGACGTTTTCCGACTAACAAACCTGGTGTTTTTGTTGTTCCTCCCCCTGGCACCTCCTGAATCCCTCCCGGCAGGTAAATCGCGTCCGCACCAGAGACCTTGACTGCTGCCTGGCCGTGCCGCTGATTTCGGAGGCTGGAGATAAGCTGGACCTGGTGATCAGCCGCAACCCCTTGGCGCAGGCGGCCGGCGCGCGCCGCGCTGAGGCCCAGGCGAGCGTGCAGACCCTGTGAGCGCGCGGAGCGCCCCGCCAAGGGGCTCCCGACGAGCCGCTGCGCTTTGGGGGGATCTTGTCCTGTTTTGCACTGGTATTTGTAAACGCTGTGTGTACCCAAACCTGCCGGGGAGCGAGCGCCTCGAGGAGCACCCTGCACCGCTCCGAGGGGCCGCGCGGAGCCCATGGCGGAGCACGGGGCATCCTCCGGGCCAGCCCGGGCTCGGCAGGGCCGCAGAGACGCCCAGCCCTGGCGGTCCGTCCTGCAAACACACATGGTGCTATTACTGCTGTCTTCATCGGCTCGGTTCCTCCCGCGTAGCCAGGCCGCACGGACGGCCCTTGGCGCTCCCGGCAGGAGGGATTCCGCAGGCCCGGCCGCCGGGGCCGGGGCACAGGCCGCGCTCAAAAGGGGCGACCGCAGGGGCCGCCCGGCAGCCCTGGCCCCGGCAGGAAGGGGCCATCGGCTCCGGGAGCAGCGCGGCGGGTCCGGGCTCCGCGCGGAGCAGATCTGTTTGGGCCCGTGGCCGCGCTCGCCTCTTCCTCGTGTCCCTCCTCGGGCTGCGTCCCCGCGAGGCCTCCCCGAGGCCGGCACGGCCGCCCGCTCCGCCTTCCCCGTTAGCACTTTACTGCGATTCCGAGGCCCTTGTGTGTCGCAGCAAGGCCTGCGCATGGCCGCGTGTCCCTGCCGCCCTCGCGGGTCCCGCACGGGCTCCTGGTCCCTCCGGCCCCTCGAGCCGCTCCGCGGCCCTGTCCGTCCTCCCTAGCTTCCCTGTCGGGGTGTCCCTGGTGTCCAGCCCCGCTCCAGCTCCTTGTCGTTGTAGCCATGTCCTCTCCAAGTATGCAATACTCCATACCATTGCTGCCACTACTAGATAACGTGCCATAATCGATACTGTGGAGCATTGACAGTGCGGCCAAAAGTGTTTTTATATGCAATATTCTGAGCAGCGGAAGCTCCTAGGGGCTTCTTGTAGGTTTTTAATGAAGACTTTTATTAAAGACTTTAAAAACAAAAAAAAAAGAAAAAAGAGAAAAGAAAGAAAAATGTGGTCCTTGTATCCCTTCCTATGCATTTTGAATGATATGAAGATGAAATGCATTACTTAAATGTGTATTTTTATCCATATACTAGAGTGTATTCCTTGTAAAGTATTTTTCTATGCTAATTTTCTTATGTATCTATGAAAGCACAATATTTAAAAGTACAGCATTTCAAAGCATATTTTAGTCCTGTTTTGGACCTATTTGTAAATCTCTGTATTTAAATGGGATTGCAACGACTTTGCCTTTTTTTTTTTTAATTAAATAAAAGCAGATGAAAAGCCTTTCTTCCCCTTCGTGCGTCCCTTGCTGCTAAGGAGGCCGGGGAGGCCGTGCTCTGCTCCCGGCCCTGTTGGAACCTGCTTTGAGGTCGGCTTTGCCCTGGGCTGATGCCGGGGAGGAGGGCGGGCGGCTTTGCTGGGGGCAGCGCTGGTTTTTGCATCCGCCGGCCTGGCGGGAACCGCAGCCGCTTGCGGGGGCATCGCTCCTGCTGCGGCCCGGCCGGTCGCTGCCGTTAGCAGCCCTTATCTGCCATCGCCCGCCCGGGGCGCCGCTGCCCACCGGGGCTGCCGGTGCGGTGGCACCGGCGCTGCTGGAGCCGGCCGAGACGCTGGGGCGGCACGAGGGCTGGCGCGGGGCGCCGGGACGGGGCAGCGCGTCCGGGCCAAAGGTTCGAGAGGCCGCGTGCGGGCTCCCCGCCACCGCCGCCCTGCTGCGGCCCCGAGCCGTTTTGCAGCATCTCCTGCTGCTTGCACTTATTTAGTTAGTTATTATTTATTTACTCATCCGGTCCCCACTGGAATTGGCAGCTATGCTGGTTGTGACCTGGCCAGCCCAGGCTTGGCAGCGCTGGCTCCTCCGGCAGGATGGCAAAGCCGCAGCAAAGCCCCACTCAGCCAGCAGAAACTGCGAGCTCCCCCCGACCCCACAAAGTCCTTCGGTTCTGGGCAGAAACCAGGGACATAAATGGGAAATAAATAACATTTCCTCCCCTCTTGGAGCTCTGGGCTGCATTTGCACCACTGAGCACCCGGGGCTGCTGACAGCGGCCTAAGGTAACGCAGGAACCTGCTCCAACGTGTGTAGGTATCAGGGATGTGTGTGCGTGTATGCACATACTTATATAGCACACACATGTGTGTGTGTGTGTACGATATGTTTACTTATATATGTGTGTATATACTTATATATACATACTTACATACATGTATACACATATACCTATAAATAATCCCCTTCTTTTTTATATACACACACGCAGGTGTGTGTTTGTACAGAAAATTTTGCATCAAACACAGTACATAAGTCTAAAATTAGAGTCTAGTGACTCAATGGGCTAACAGAATCACTTGGCAGCACATCTGGTTTAAAAAGGAAAGTTTTATTTTCTGTTACAAGGTGATTACAAACTCATCTAAAAAAAGCAATGATGACTTAAAAATATCCATATACATTTTATTTATCTAAAAAGCAAAACAGGAACTGCAAAATACAAACATTTACCATATACACAAAGGCTAGGGTTTTAGGATTAAATTACACTCCAGGATTGGTTTCAAATACAAATATTCCTTTTTGGAACACACACGCACACAAAAAGTTTTAAAAATAGTTTTAATTTTTTTTTCTTTTTTTTAATTTCTTAAAAAGTTTAGATGATGGTTTTAAGAAGGACGTCGCTGAAGGAGCCTCCTTGTCTCATGTGCTACTCATCACGTTACTGTAGTCACAGTTACTAAGAATTTAAGTTTAAAAAAAAAAAAAAAAAATTTTTTTTTTTAGGCAAAAAACATCAAACAGGATGGACCACCTCGTCTAACACGAAGTCCCTGGAAATGGATCAGGTTAACAACCACAACATTAAACTGGAGAGAAACAACATCCTATTGAACACCGAGCACTTCAGAACAGTATTGGGATGCTGCAATGCTGAGAGATGTCGCACTCAACTTGCCCCCTCGGGTGGGTTTTTTTTTTTTTTTCTTTTTTTTGGCTTTTTTTTTTTTTAAAGCCTCTCAACACAGTTTTGCCACTGTTCTCATTTTTTTTTCCCCCGTATATATTGAATAGTAATAACAATAATTAAAAATAAACTTTTCAACAGCTCCAATGCAGAAGCAGATAAAAGAGATTTAGGAACACTATGAATCATGCGGACATGTACCACGCTACAGGAGTGAAGCCTGCCCCCACACACACACGCTGCTCTTTGGCTTTACTGAGTTTCTTCATTTTTCTTTTGTTTTTCCTCCCTCCCTCCCCACTTTTCCGATTTTCTCAAGTCGGGCACCAGCTTTGCCCAGGCTGTGCTGAGGAAGCACCTCTGGGCGCTCTCCCTTCCTTGCTGCTAACACTGGGGCCTTTTTGGTGATTTTTGTTATTTTACTTCTCACAAGTTTTCTGATTATTTCCAATGACAGCCAAGCAGCAGCGGCAAGAACACACAGCTGCGCTGCAGGGCAAGGTGGTCAGGCCAGAAACAAACAACTCCAAATTTTTTTTTGTTGTTGCTCTTTTTTTAATCAGGGCACTGTTGTCCATGAACTGATTTATTCTGGAACGAGCAATGACCCATGGCGGGACGGGTGGACATGGCAATGTCCAGCGATGCCTCGCGGGGGTTACATGGGGAGTCTTCCTTGGGCAAATTTTCCTGTCAGCTTCTATTGCCCATTGATGTCGGTGGGGTGTGGGTGGGTGGGTGTGTGACCACAGCACGGGCGCTGAGAGGCCCCGTTTGCTCATATTAAAGCTTGTTTTGTAGCCAGCTACACGAAGGCCTCGATCGAACCCTTCTATTTCGTTCTTCAGGTCATCCTTGATTACAAATCTACCCCCAGGGCTTTGGCCCTGGCTCCCTCAGTGCAGCAGTGGAAGCAGCCAGTGGTTTTTGCATCCCTCTCCCTGCACAGCTGACTTAGACCAGGTAGTTGGGGCTCCCCAGCACGTAGGCTCTTTGCAGGTCAGAAATGCCCAAACTTTCTCAATCCACATCCTGGCTAGACCAGCAAAACTTCAAGTCATAGCCAGGACCAGAAGCAACATCCCTACTTGCGTGTGTGTGGATGGGGAGAAGACTTCACATACTATTCTACTTAAGCACAGATTTACTTTTTACTGAAAATTAAGTGAGCAACTTGCATTGAATCTCCTGGGTATGTTGTGGGGGGCATCTTTCTTCCAAGCATACGTGAACTGCTGAGCTAACTTGTCCACTCCATTCAATACACAGCTTATTTAACACCTTATATACACTACGCCTCCGTCTGCGATCCCGCAGCGACCACAGGCCGTGGAAGCGAAGAATCAGTTATTCCAATGTCCAAATCCTTCTCCCGCGGGTGGAACTCGGCCGTGGGTAGGAGCAGGCGGGAGCCTGGAGCGTGACACGACCTCCCCAACCCTGCCAGGCTCCTTCGCAAGGAAAAGGCGCCCGGGAGGAGCCCAGGGAACGGCCCGGCCAGGGGAAACGTCTACGTGGCTGCAGCTCGACCGCGGAGCCGGCAGCATCTGCAGTGAGAGGAGGCTGCCCCGGCCGCCGCGCTGTCCTCACGGGGACAGAAAAAGGCTTTGCTAAAGGCTGTTCCTGTCCCACTAAGCAGGGGGCAACCAGGTTCCTGCTCCTCTCCCCAAGAGCAGCAGGAAAAATCCATTTTGCTGCTGCCCCCGCGGCCGCTCCGCGGTCCCTCTGCCGCAGGCCCCGCTCCGGAGCAGCCGCGCGGCCTTCGGGGCGTCTCCTCGAACGCAAGGACAGCGCGGCCCTGGGGTCCCACATTTTAAAGAGGACTTTTCTAAGTGCGGATCTGTTTTGGACCAGATGAAAAGGAAAACTACAGCTAAAAAGGAGAATGAGAACAATAACAACGACAATAAAAAACAGTTCTATTTATGAAATCATACTGCTTAAATACCGAAATACAGACTACTGGTAAAGTCTCTTACAATAGATGCCCATTCAGTGAGATCATAACTAGTGACAGGTGAACTGAAAAAACGTTTGGAAAGCTGAGAAAGATAAGGAACAGGACTGAGAATTATGTGGGATCAATTTGCCATGTCTAATAACTCCTGATTTCAGCTGAATTGGAAATAAATACTGCTGAAAACCTGCCGTTTCCAAGCTCAGAAGTGTCTGTGAATACGAAGGTGCATGAAAGATGAGAAAGTGTGGCACGGTTTTGTTTTATTCTGGTTTGAAACTCAGTGATTCGGTTCTGAAGAGTTCATGTCAAAAGCTAAACTCATTTTTCCCTGGATCCAAAGCAGTTCATCTATGACTAGTCATGATATTTTAATATCGAGTTCCTCATTTACATAAAACAGGTAAAATAGGTCACAATACTTTAAACAAGTAAATTAGGAAAAATCAGTTGTATTTGCAATCATAAATAGGTAGAAAATACAGACATGTTTTAAAAATTACTTTTTAATGAATTTGGCAGCGGATCATGTTGAAATGCAAATTTATCACCAAGAAAAAAATATCAGAAATCTGAGAAGAAGTGTTAGAAAAAAACCAGAACTGTAAAAAGGTGAATGTGCTCATTGGAACTCAAAACCCAGAGATAACAAAAAGAATCTTTCGTTTTTTGGAGGGGAAGGGAGAGGGGCCCTATTTGCCCGAAACAGTGAGTTTTTGCTGTCCGTGGGCCGGGCCGGCCGCACAGCGCCCGCCGCGGCGGGGTTGTTGCATAAGTGCAAGGCGATTCCCTCGGTACATGGAAGCGGCTGATTTCAATGGCACAGTTCACCCCGCGCTGGGGCTGGGGTCGGGTTGGCTCTCGGGTCTCTTTCCAAGGTGTAGTATTAGCCCTCTGGTTCGCAGCGCAACGCTCCAGCTCCCTGGCTCACCAGGGACCTTCTTCACGTAGCCAAACCGTTTATTCCCCCCCTAAAAGCTAAAGTTTGTCTCAGCTATACAGCATGAAACTAATGTGCAAACAAATCTCAAATGCAGTCGTATCAACACAAACAAACAAAATATCGAGCATCAGTGTTTCACCTGCACTCCTCAAACCATTTATTTCGATGCCTAACCTGCTACTCGACCTTAACCAGGGAAGGGGGCCTGTTTGCTGCGGGCACTGTTTGTAACTCCACAACGAGAGCCCGAGTCCAAGCCCACCACGAGTTACCTTCCATTCCACTTCTGGGCCTTTGACAGTTACAGGGTTTTTTTCCTTGTTTTTAACTAAAAAAACCCCGATTTTCTCCAGTGAGCTCCTCCAGGCCTTGGGACGGCTATTGCCACTGGCCCAGCAGGTAAAATATAGTATTAGCCATCTCCAGCCGTGGAAAAGTTTAATTTGTAACTCTTACAACACAAAAACCAGAAAACAACAGCAAAACAGCAGCAGCTGATTTGTTTCTACAACTCAGCCATTTGATTAAAAGCCATGTACAAGTTCAAATTAGGAAAAAAAAAAAAAGGAACAAAGAAGTGTAGATGCAGCTACCGTGGGGTTTTCTTTGCTTTGCTTTGGTCCATCTCTTTTTGTTTTAAATCATCCCTTCTCTTTTACAGTAATACCAACAAGTTAATCGACAAGTAGTTGTGCTGCTGTGGCCAGTTAGTCCACGAGGCATTAAAGAAAAATAAAACTACTGCATAGGAATGTTAAGAACTGGATATGTTCCTGTTTAAATGACAAAGCCTGTCCCGACAGCCTAAGCTGACAGTAAAATAAGCAGATACAAACCCTGCTTTGATGAAGCATTCCCTCTATATACCTTTGGCTGGCCTAACTGTGGTATCATAAGAAGGAAAAAAAGCTCCCTCAAATACAATGCCCACGAGGAAAGGCAGTTTCTCCAGAGAACCTGCTCCCAGCACAGCTTGCTTAGGTTTATTAACAAAAAAAAAAAAAAAAAAAAAAAAGAAAAAAGAAGAGGGGAGGCTTGTCCATCCTTCGGACAGTCTTCAGGGAGGAGATCCCCATGGCATTAGCTACTCACTTCAGCTTTCTGCACTTCCTTTTCCACAGTCCTTGTAGTGGTTATTCCTTAGGCTAACCTCAACAGTATGCTGCTCTTTGTGAGCGAATAAAAAAGGTCTTTGAATGTTCTGTGTTTCCTTTGCTTCAAAAGCCCTTAAGCTCTATTTCTTCTTGTAAGGCCTAGGCATAGGCCTCAGAAATATATTGACCCTTTCTGCCAACCCAAAATGATCAGTCTGGCCCAAGACAAGTGAGGAGACTGGGCAACCTGTGTCCAGATCCACTCTTACTTCTTAGTAACACGGGACAGGGTACTTAGTCCTTATGTTCCCCAACCAAAACACCCAAACAAATAAATAAAGCAAATTCGGGTTACTGTCCTAGGTAGAGTATTTTTGAGACACACAGATGAAAAGCATCTGTTTGCTGACTTATTATTTTCATGACTGTTATTATTAATGATGTGTTGTTACAAATACGAGTTACGGTGAGCCTGGGTGAGTGGCTTTGCTCCTACTGTCAGGAATGATCTGGTTCGTGTTCACCTTTGAACAGTCAGAGTCCGTAAGAGATTTTCTTTTTTTTTCCCCGAAAACTGAAGTCCAATAATTAACAAGCAAACCAAAGACAAAGCAAATGTTTGCAGCACCAGGAACACAGTGCTGCTTTTCACCCGCGCTGCCGCAGGAGCAGCCTGCCCGTCTCTTTTTGCAGAATTCAAGTTTACACCAGCGATACCTCAGCTAAGGACGCCATGTTGCAAACTAAGGAGCAGCTCCTCAACCTCCTTACTCATGCACAAACAGCAGGCATGTCACCTAAGTAAAAAAAATGAAAAAAAAAAAGTGAACCATTCCAAATCCAGCAAACGCCTTCCTAAACTCCTTCTCTTGGATGGGTGCAAGCCTTTTGACACCCAACTTCTCCGCCTCCTTCTCAGTCTTTCTGCTCCAGCTGCTCCAGCTCTATGTTTTTTTTAAGGGACTATGTAAAACATATGTAAAACTATGGAAATACAACTGTACCCTTTTCCCAATGGGACCCCGAAGCCTGTCCTTTACCACAACTGAACCAGAGGGTGGAAATACTACACCTTTGAAAATTCTCTAGAAACAGGATCTTTTTTTTCCTCAATCTCTCAACAGAGCTTCTTCTGTGTGTTCTGTAGGTTACCCTGCTCCCAACCATACCAGCACCTGAAATTGCTTTCTGAAACTTGAATATATTGCTGGCAAGACAATCAATTCAAGTGGTAAGGTGTATAATATTTAGAGATAAAGATATATATATTTAAAAAAACCAATAATAGTAAATTCCTGTAATATGTCTAGTCTGATATGAAAGCTCTCCCTCTACAGAGAGACATCTGCTGTGATTACCTTACAAAATATTAAAAAAAAAAAACACACACAAAAAATAACTTTCTCTGTGAGAAATAAAAATAAATCCTAGTGCAAATATAAAGCTCTGTAAACCTGGTCCTATGAGAATCTATGGTTAGTAAACGGCAGTTAAAGCAGGTTTATCCTCTCACAGAGAGAGCTCACATCATGGTTTCCACAATGATATGAGTTGGCTTGATCAATCCGCCATTCGACGTCCCATTGGGGCAGAAGGGAGTGCCGCTCTCCGTGTCTTTGGACCACCGATTCACTTCCTTGGGGGCAGCCACCGCTTTTATCCTCTGGAAGGAGAGAGAAAGCCCAGGTGAGGAGGCAAAACCCAGTTGTCACCTCTGCACTGATCCTGCCTCGAGGCTGGAGGCCGGGGAGAGCCGAGGACACGCGCGGGGCGCTGGATTTGCTGGGCTGCAGCTGCTCCTCGAGCTGCTCTGCCTCATTCAGAAACAACCCTGCCTTTCAGCCCAGCGGTTCTTGGCCAAGTGGCAACTTCTCTCCTACATCTCTGTTCACAAAGGACGAACGAAATGGCATCTGACCAGTGTTTACTCTCTTCCCTTTCCGAACATGTTTTTTGTGGAGTGTTTTGGCTACTTTTAGACTTGTCTCTCAATAGATGAGGAAAATAAACACTCAAGAAAATGTTCTGCCTGTGGCTGAAAAAGACTATTAACACTTAGAGGAAAACAAATTCAAGTATTTGTGCTCCAGGAAATGTTCCTTTTTCATTTTCTTCTTTTTTTTTTTTTTTTTTTTTCCTAACCCAAACTATCCCACTTTCTCCTCCAACAATATCCTCTCTGCATTTCAGACCAACTCACTAGAGGAAAACAAAACTAAACTGAAACCTCAGATGAGAAGTGCTAAGTTTAATACTTGCACAACCTCTAAAACTTTCTGCTTTAAGAAAAACAGATCAGGAGAACCAGTGCTGAAATGTGAAAGGCAAGAGATTGCATAAAAATCTGAACCTGAACAAATCTGCACTGTCAAGTCTGAATCTGAACCAAATTTTCCAAAGCTAAGGGGAACCTGGATCCAGTCTTTTGATTTGATCCATTAGAAAAGCTAAGCAGTGAGGCACATTGGCACTGGGACTTGACTTCTGTTCAGACCCTAGAATGAAGGCCAGGCTTGTGAACCACACAGTCTTTGAGTGCTTGTCTGCACATGAAGGCAACAATTTGCCAAGCTGAAAACTGCAGATGCGGAAGGCAAGTAGAATCATCTGGTGTTTGTTTGGGGACAGAAGGCTTTGCATTTGTTCTGCTTCTACTGTTTGCCAAAAGGACAGGTGATCTTTAACAGTCTTATTTGCATTCGTTCTAGTAGAGATCTATCCAACTTTGCCCTACCTGGACCAAGTGCCAGTTCTCCAACTGCTGCATTTATTTTGTATAAAACGGAGCAAGTTAAAGCTCCCTTTCTCCATACGGACAGCTGTACAGAAAAGCGAGATGCCTGGTCAAGTCATGGTCTAACTTATTGAGCTGATGAGGAAAGGTAGCATGGTGTGGCCCCATATACCCTATAAGCACCCCATTCTCTTTAAAATAAGGAGAGGTGAGGGCTACTTTGCCTAAACATGGGACCTCTCTTTTCCAAGTGTCTGTTAAAGCAAATCACCCAGAGAAGAAGCCTAATGCAAAGAGAATCCCCCATCACCCTGACTCAGACCTGAATTTGCTGTCCCACATCCAAACCAGTCTCTGCCCCATAAGTAGGCTCCTTCGGGTGGTTCTTACCTCAATGAGTGACCCATCTGACTGTATGATGCGGATGACCATCACCATAGGGATGCAGATCATGGAGGAAAGGGCAAGAACCCAGCCCAGGCCGATTGCCCAGTCTGGGTATGTGTAGACCTTGTTGTAGGTCAGCGGTTTGTACTTGGCCAAAGAAAAGATAAAGCACCCCTGTGTGAAAAAGAAGGGAAAACAAAGGGAGGCTCAAAATATGCTGAAATAATGCTGAGCTCTAGTGTTATCGCTGGCCCTAAGGAAGCCAGACATTGAAAGGCAGAGCTGACAGACACAAAACATATCTTAAACCAGTGGAGCAAGCACACTTCCTCGGGCTTTTCAGGACTAAACAACCTGCTGGACATTGCAAAGAGCTTACTGGGATGTTCTCCCCAGCAAACAATATACACCAAGCTGAGCATCTGCTTCAGACTACGTCGATCTTTTCATTAAAAGGGCTTCATAGTCCCGTTCACTTAGCGCAGTGAGTGCTTTTTGGAGAGTGACTTATATGTGTCACGAAGGTAACATTTGCCCAGAAAAATACTCCCAGATTTAGTCTGCTATGTGTTGCACAGGCACAGCAGAGAGACGTCATATTAACAGCTAACATCAACCAAGGTCATGTCTTTGAAGGCTGTGTTCAAGCTTCTGAATGCAGCAGCCTTGCATTAAAGAGGAGTGGTGAGATGAAGGCTCAAAGCTGCCACACAGAAGACTTAAAACAGCAGGGTCAGTACTCACCACGCAGAGAACTGGTGTGATCACGATCCAGCTCCATTTCATCCAAGGACCAGGTCTGTATCCAATCATATCCTCAATGGCATCATAAATATTATCAGCGCCTGTAACGGACAGTAAAATATTTATCAGAATCCTGCATATAAAAATGGGGTAAGACAGTGGATTGTGCTAAGGATTAAGCAGAATCACATCCTGCCCAAGAAGGATGCTCATCTGAAGCCCTCTGAGACCAGATTAGAAACTGCCATCCACCGTCCACCACACACACTCCACTTGCCAAACTGTCTCTGTATGTGCCGGAGGGACCATCATGGGAAGGACACAACAGCAAAAGGAACGTCCAGTTTCTATGGAAATTTGATCCAAAATGAAGAATATTTTTGTTTTGTTTGGCTCTTTTTTTAAGGAGATGGAGTGAGGAATTAGGGAAATGACCAGTCACAAGTTGCAAACTTTCCTGATCCCTCCTAAGCTACTGCCACAAGCAGCAAATGGGGCTACTGTCAGACTTTGGCAATCTCTTGCAAATCTCAGACATCTCCTGGAAATAACAGACAGAGTGCACTTTCCACTGGCTTTCTTTTCATATTTTCTATTTGGTTGGCTTGACCCCCACAGACAGCTTTGAAAATAATTTGTTTTGAGAGACAAACACAAGTTTTCATGACTGGCCAATCTTTCAACTCTCATCTCTGAAAACACATGTAAATGCTTAATTGTGCCTTTCTTAATTACCAATGGAAAAAAAAAATCTTTTTTTGTGTGTGTGACAAACATTGAGGGCTGGCTTGATCCCAGATGCAAATTTGCCTCCAAAAGGGGACTGCAAATTTATATTTATGGTAAGAATCTGTTGCTGGGAAGAAGCTAGTGGAATGACTAACTACTAAGTGTTTGGCTAGCAAAATTGTCACTGACTCATCAAAAGGTACTGGATGAAAGGATTCACACTTACCATAAACCCAGGCTACAGCAATACATTCAAAGAATGCAACCCACAAAAGGCATACACCACTAGCTGCATAGTAGTCAAAGAGTTGAAAAACATACATGCCACCCTGTAAAAGAGATACATCACGGATTAGGATCCAGCAGGAAAAAACTCTGAGCACTCCAGCCCCAGCTCCAAATAAAATATGTTTGTGAACAGCGTATGCTGCTTGCCAGGTACTTGTTTATGCCAGGTAATATCAACTAACAGATCTTTATGACTGCTCTCTAACAAGCAGAAATGTCAAGCAACTAGGTAAGGCAAACACCTGGCATTACCTTCCCCAGAGAATATGGTTGTTTACTATAGAAAGCACTCTAAACGAGAAGACGATTAACCAAAATTAAGCCACTTAGTATAATCGACTGAAACAGTTAAGTCTTTCCTTCTTAAAAGTATTTTTAGGATGGGCATTTATAGAAATGAATGGTGTAAAGAAATAATAGGTCTTTAACATCAATGGCTCCAAAAAACTAAAAATGCAAGTCAGCTCATCAGGAGGGTTCTCATTTATGAACCTAATGGACTGTTTTTCATCAGAAAAGTCTGTCGTTTTACTGAATTGCTAGACCTATTGCTCTCACCACATAGAACTGTATATACCTGCACAAAATATGAGTTTGTTTAGGCATGGCTCTTACAGGTACTATTTTAACTCCCACACTTGTCCTCTTCCAGTTGTTTTTAAAATTGTCTTGAATTTTATTTTGGAGATAAATATCACAGCAGTGCAGCCACTAAAACATATAGTCTTGTTTACACTAGAATAAATCCAAGGCTATATAACTGATTCAGATCTGTGTAACTAAGATTAAAATCTCTTTCCCTGCATGCACTGGATAGGATTTTAATCTGCTTTACTGAAGGTTGCCATTGCGTTTCATCATTTGGAGCCAGATGTTAATATTCATACTGAAGTTGATTAGTACCTTAGATCGGATTGAAATTAATGAGATTTCAGTTCTCTACTCCTCACACTGAAAAGGGGGGAGCATTTAGCTCCCTTTCAAAGCACTTTCAGAACTAGGGATAAAAGAGGTAGTGGAGATCTAAACAGGTCTGATTTTTGGAGTGGCTGTTACTGTGCTGTCTGATTTGTAGTGTAAATTGATCTACACAATGACTAAAAATGAAGACCATTTCAGACAATCCATATAACTTACCTCAGTCACCATAGTTAGTCCCAGAAGATAGCTAAGGAAACATACTATAGCGATGAAGATTTCCCGTCGGTAACCCTTCCTTAGGAAGGATGGGTGCAGATCAACTAATGACGTGATCTGTCCTTCAACTTCAACAAACTAGAGAAACAAATGCAAACAAAGTGACTCAAAACATACCCACTACGCATAAATACCCAGAGGAAGGGAGAGCTCACTTGGCCAGGCCCTGCCTTTCCCCCAGCCAGGTTCTAAGCTTGCAGGCGTCACTCCCGTTCGCTTTTGGACCCTACCCAAGGCAAAAGCACCAAGTTCACTGAAAACATGAGGGTGTCAAGGAGAGCCAAGGCAGCCTCTGTGGAGCTGACCTTCACTTTCAGCAACTAAATTATCTTACGATCAGCTCTTTATCACAGGGTGTTTATGACGCAGCATTAGTCAAGACAAGATATCTTTTTCTATCCGGTATCTAGATTGCTCTTGAAGCGCCCAGAAGTCCCCTGTAATAACTATGTCCATTTGACTTGGAGCTGAAGTCCTGTTTAGGAATGACAATCCATTCTGCAAATAGGTCACCAGATTTTGTTGTCCTCTATCTTGTTACTGTGACTTCTGAAACTGGCATTTTTTTTTTTTTTTAATGCAATCATTTCCTTTGGTCTGATTTGATCTTAAACCGCTCTGGCATTCCAGAAACCTGCTTGACTGCACTCCGAAAACAACAAAAAAAAGAGGATTGGAAGAGAGAAATTAAGCTCTCCAATTAGTTTTAATCATTCTACGCAGTCGGAAGCTTTTTAAATTTACTAGACAGCTTCTAATTTGCCAAAGTACAGCGTTGCTGAACAACAGTTCTGGGCACTTTTATATTCATTTTGGAGAGATTTAAAGGAGCTCACTGCAGTTCAAAAATTAAGTCACAAAGAGCAATTTAGGACAAATGGAATATCAAAAATGTAAGACAAGTGCACAACAAATGGGTAAAAACCCATTTGCAGAGCTCTCTTCATATGGGAGAGGATTTAGACTAAACAAACATTTTGCCCCTGTCAGTGGAGTTTTAGTAATGCTAGTTACTTTCCATTTGAGTGCAGAAAGCTGCCTGTTGCCCCCCCCAAATCAAGCAATTGCAAACACGTGGTCACTGCATAAACCTTGGTCACATCTGCTTCCTTGCAAATGGACTATCTAGAAATGATTTACAGGGTCCTTTTGTGCTATTTATTCCAACATTCCTACAAGCAACCACTGGGAAAAATAGCCTAAATCCCTGAACTTTTCATTTTTTCCTTGCTCTCCAGTTAACTGCAGTGTGTGATTAGGATGGCCGGAGCCGTATTGGAGAGCCAGCAGGATGCCGAGTTGCTCAGGGTCTCTGAGAATTGATGACAGAGGCTACTTTTTTTTTTTCCCTCTACCAGGTAGTGAAGTTACCCTGGATGTACCCCTCAAATCTGTGCTTTTTGCACCTTCTAAATGACTTTGCTTTTATTTGGCACTTGGCAGCCATCAGTGCTTGCATTCCTACTTATTATTATTTACAGTGAGTGTTAATGAAGGTGGTCACCCAGTTGATTGCAGAAAGCACCCTATGGATTTCTGCAATCTGTCCCATGTTTCAAGCAATAACCCCCATCTCTCGTACCCAATGCACTCACCTGGCTATCCAGTCCAAGCAACAGAAGCATAATAAAGAAAAGGATTGCCCAAAAGGTGGGCAGCGGCATCATGGACACGGCTTTCGGGTAGGCGATGAAGGCCAGGCCTGGACCTAAAGGAGAAAGAGAAAATAGGGAAGGGGGAAGGGAAGGGGAGAGAACTAGTAAGTACCAGCTCTTTGGCAGAGGGAGGCACACTCAAATGCAGGAATGCCTGGTTCCGTTCAGATAAATCCAAACGCGGCTGGAAATACCAGAAGTGAAACAGTTTGGCTCTTTTATCTGAAAACGAAGCACGCATGACTACAGCAGAAACCACAGGCAACCCCCCGAGGCCACAGCTAACAGACGGCCAGTTTTAACATCTGTCTCAAACATGCCCGTAATGGGTCTGCTCCTAGGCCTGCCCCGCGCGGATGCAGCGCCAGAGCGGGGCGGGGGGGACGAGGACGGGGGGATCGCAGGGGAATGGCAGAATCCCATCGCTAGCCCCCATGAGCACGATGAAGATGATGATGATGAAGCTCTCTTGCATGCAGGGAAGGGGCTCTGCTCCAAAGGCAACCTGGGATGGGCACCTCCGTGGACGTGGCCACCTCCAAGCTCTGCGTGTGTTTTGTAGAGGGGTAGGGGGGAGACAGGCAGCCCCTCTGCAAACCCTGTGGTGAAGCAACGGGCTAGTCCTAGCACCTGGGCCTGGTCCCTGGCAAAGCGCCTCCACGCTCCGCACCTCCTGGGGCCGATACTCAAGGGAAAAACCAAATCTCTGCCCCCCGCGGACGCGGCTGCTGCGCCGCCGTGACCTGAGGTGGCACCAGTGCCACGGCCCGTGACAGGGGTCCACCCACGTGTGGTGACACCAGGGTGCCCCGGCCTGATGCACAAAACCCTCGGGCCCAACTGCCGGCACGAGGCCAGTTTCGGAGCAGGTAGCAGCTCCCAGCGGCTGCGCACGGAGCCCCCGGGGCTGCGGGACCAGGGACCCGGCCACCGCTCCCGGCAGCATCTTGCATAAAGAGCCCTCTCCAAACGGGCCACCATGTAAGCCTGGGAACATCTCTTTTCCTTTCTTTTCCTCTTTTTTTTTTGGTTAAAAAACCTTGAAAACTAGCACTTTCCATGCCTTTTAAGCAGATTTAGATAAAACTTTGTTTTCAATGAGGGAAGGAATTTTGCTTTCTTAATGTCTGCAGTGCGGGGCCTGAACTCTCCTCCTCTAACCTGTACGGAAAAAATCTCTAAAGCTGCTCTTCCTACCTCCCACTTTTCCTTTTCAACAAGAAAGATTAAAAAAGAGAAGTAAGAGGGAGAAATAAAAAAAGAAAAAACCTTTTTTTTCAAGCTAAAGAAAACTTTAAGTCACTGAAAATGCTTGAACAGAAATAAATACAAATTAGCCAAACAATTGAGCAACTACTTTTATTTAAAATGAGACTACGATTTTTATACGACAAACGATACCAAAATAAATTGGTGGGTGCCTAAAATTTGTGGGGATTTGGCCTCCCCACCCCGTCCCAATCTTTGCTGAGACAGATGTAAAACTGCTGCCCTCCATAAACCCCCGGAACTGCTGCATGCTTCACCCGGGGACGTGTCCTTCTGCTAAGGGCCCTGAGCTCTTGCTAGCTTTAATTTTCCTTTGAAACTAACAGTTGGAATATAATGGGAAAACAGAAACGTTTCTGGCAACGCCATGAGCGAACATAAGGAATTTAAAATGATACTTAATCTGGACTTGGTTGCTCAGAAAGATTTTTTTCTTCAAATCTGAAGCCCCATTAAAAGCTCTTAAAAGGATTCCTGAAAATGCTAAAAGTGCTTTTTTTTAAAAAAAAAAAAAAGACAGTGCTGATTAAAACCATCAGGAGGGACTGAACACGCTGCGAGGCGGTGGAAGGAGGTCGGTCCTCCCTGATGTTGCAGTCATCTCCTCACCCTTCCCTGACGTTTTGGTTGGGGACGTCTGTGACTCTGCATGACCCAAACCCACGTGCGCTCAGCACCGGGGGAGGCAGCGAGTGAAAATGCCCCGGGACCTGCTGGGAGGACTTGGACAACATTCCCTGTCATGGCAAAACATCCCTGGGGCTGCAGCCAGAGCAGCTGCGGGTTCAGGTATGAGTACCCTCTGGCCATCTGAGATGGTTGCAATTTCTGGCCATTGCCAACTAGGGCTGAATTTAAATCCTCAAATTGCAAATCCTGAAGGGATCAACAAGGAAATGTGCAAGGAGGCAAAAAACAAGTTCTGAAACTACACAGCGCCCTTGCTGCCCCAGGTATAAAATTGGGATTGTGTCAGTCCCCTTCGAAAAATGCTTTTTGAGCTGTTAATGAAAAAATGCTCTGTAAGCACCAAATTCATTTGTTAATTTGTATTTAAACATTACTTAACAGTGCAGGGTTACTAATAAATTATTTACTTTAAAAAATAATGCAGTATTACTGTGAAATTATTTAATTTACCAAATGCCAAGCAACAGGAATGCAGCTGCCTGCTTATCAGTGGATTTAATTAATCAGAATTAGAATAAATATTGACCAGAAAAAAACATCAGTGTGTAAATACTTAAAAACACTACCCTTGGAATCAATCCATCTACATATTAAAAAAGTGGGGCTATTTACAATTCATTCAGTAGGATTATTCCCTTGCTTCCTGTGCTCAAACAAAGCAATCAACCTCTGATCAAAATAATCATTATGGCCAAGAGACTAATTGCAATTGCAAGAGGTATGCCAATTTTAGCCACCCAAGAATCCAGCAGTGCCACCAGCGTCATTAGTTTTTCATTAGCCCTTGTAATGTGAGATATTTTTCATAAAGACTTCACTCCTGGAGTCATATGATTAGAAGACATATCATATTCATTCTGTTCTTTTTTAATTCTATTTTATTTTTTTTTTCAGAGAAAAGCTTACAAGTACTACGCAGGTGAATTATAACTGCTCAAAAAAATCAGAAAGAAATGCTGAAAGTGCTCTGCAGTGACATTCTATGAATTTGATTAGCTCTAAGCCTGTCTTGTGGCTGTTGAAGCCTGACCGGTTAGTTTTGAATTCCTGGGGTTGGAAATGCCCATCTACGCTGTCTGCTCACCCTTGAAAACACATTGCTACACCTGCCCTTATGGATAAGACAAGCACAGAAGAAAAATGTCATCTATAGTTTCTGAGATATATTTACACACATGCTGTGAGGATTTAACCTCCTTCAGCTGCATGTGCTGGATATCAAGGGCAAAAACACATTCTGCATCAGGAAAGACTATAATATATAGCCCACTTCAGAATGGACCTCTCACCACAATATCAACCTTACCCCAAAGCTACATAAAGGCAGGATTGCAACAGCCTTATTGCAAATGAAATGGTTCAGAACCCAAGAGAACTGGTTCTCCAGCTTCTCCTGCCTTTCAGTGAGACTTGGAAGCATGTGTCCCTTCAGGAGGCCAAGAATATTCCCTCTGTGAGCAAGTGAAACTGAAGCTACAAAAAAATCATAAATACTGGCTATTTGCATCTGAGTGAAAATAAAGGTAGTCTGACAAGAAGGATGGAATAAATTTCCTAATCAATGATGTTTCTGGGCCCTAGATAATGGTGCAGCTAACGCTAAACTCAACTGACAAGGATTAACCCCCTCTAGGAAGCATGCTAACTGCCCTGTTAATCAAGAAACAATAAACTAGATAGCCCCAGCTAACCATCATTGCTCTAGATGCAAGCCCAAATCAACAGGTGTGAATGTGCTTATTTTTCTGGAGATTATGGGAAATCTTGTTCTGTTTTTATTGCTTAGATGTTAGCTGATTGAGTCTGCAGAACTTTGCTCACACGCTAGGCGGCAGTGCCCACCACCACTGCCACCAATACCATCGTACCTGACTCTGCCACATCAGCAATGTTCACCCCTTGCTCTTGTGCCATGAAGCCCAGGACGGAAAAAATTGCGAAGCCAGACACAAAACTGGTACCACTGTTCAGGCATCCCAGCAGCAAACAGTCCCTAAGTCACACATATGTCATGGAGCAAGTTAATTAAAAAAAAATTAACCCATTGTCCCTACTTTATTTACATCATTTAGCTAAAACACTAAACCCCCTTGGATGGAAACTTGCCTATAGCAGTTGTATTTGTACTTGTTGTAGCTCCCCAGGGAAGTCATTGCTCCTAAGCAGATTGCATATGAGAAGAAGATTTGTGTCCCTGCATCTATCCAGACCTAAAGGGAAGATAAAGGATTGTTACTACAGGCATCACTGCAGTGCAACACCCACCACAAACACACAATTCAAACTATGCAATACCAACAAAATACTTGCTTCCACTGAGAATGATAGCTATAGGATCAGGAAGGAAGGGAAAGAAAACATCACATTTACAGATTTATCTTTTGTTGGACAGGATCAGGAAGGAAGGGAAAGAAAACATCACATTTACAGATTTGACTTTTATTGGAAAAGAAAATTATTAGCCTAAGAGCCCACAAGAACAGCATCTCTTCATTAGTCCCAGTATCCCCTCCCCAAAAATGTTCAGTATTTCTAGTGTCTTAATAATTCAACTGATCCTTCTTGTTGACACAACAATAAATGTATTCCAGTGCTCTAGGAGATGCAGTAAAATAGAATCAGCCTACACAGTCACTGAACTGACAATATGGAAAGCTTGAGAAACAGGGGTTTTGCTTTTTTTATTTTATTTTTTTTTACTTTCTTGTCATTTTTCTAACTATTGAAATGCAAGAAAAAAAAAGACATACAAACTGGGGAAAAAGCAACCAAAACACAGTGCTGATTATCTCATCTCAATCTCATGATTCTTTCAAATATACATATATATAAAAAAAACAGAAAGATATAGTATTAAACCATGAACCTCTACGTTCAGAAATACATAATAAGCCATCAAATTCATCCTTTCAGTCTATCTATTCACAACTTTTTTTCTGCGAATGTAAGTCTGCTAAAGCCAGTGGAAACCAGAAAGAACATCTGAGTAAGTGAGAACTGAGATTGTAGACCCGCATATACTCCCTTTCACTATCATTTTTCAGGACCCTGATGAATAGTATCTCCTTGGAGATGAAGCTTTTATTGGATTGTCCAAGACAGACTAAAAAACGCACTATGGGAGAGTGTCCTGCCAGCTCATGTGAATCTCTTCTACATTTATCAGCTGTCACTCTGGGCTTAGGGCTAAGGGCAGATCATAAAAATGATAGAGTCCCATAAAATTCCCATAAAAAGATGCATTCATAAAATATGTCTCATATAAAGAGGGTGTCTTCTATAAACAGGGTATGACTAGAGAATCAACCAAATTGCCACAATGTTTCTTTCAGTTATGCCTGCCCTACTTCAGTTAATTAGGAATAACTTTTTGTTTTAACCTAATACCCATTAGAAAGAAGTATATAAAAAAAAGACATTACTCTCGGGCAGACTAACATCTAGTTATCTTAAAAGATCTGTTCTTTACCCTTTTTTGTGTTGTATTGTTTTTCATTTCTCATGTGATCATTCGTTTCTGAAGCGATGCTGATATGTTGAAGTGTTACTTTGGAGTTTTATCTATTATTTATTTGGATCTTCATCTAATCAAAGCCTATATGGAAAAGGAAGCCTAGGTCCCACTAGCCAGTATGAAGCAAATCTTCCCTGCTGTGCTTCAGAAAGCATTTGTCTTCATCTTTGCATGGGTTTTCATTCTATGATTTCATTCCTTTTTTCCCCCAATCTGTTCCTTCTGAGCAATGGGAACTAAGTGACACTGATACTCACAGTTGTTGCTTGATGTTCCATCTGTGAAGCTCGCATTTCTCTCCTTTGAAACTAAAGACTATCCTCCTTAAAAAAATGTATATCTCCCTTACCTTACCAACAAGAAAGCTGAGATTCTATAACGGGACAGAGTCTACAGCCTCAGAGTCCTTTGACACAAAAAAAATACACACACACGCATACACACACACACGTACACATGGAAAGATGCATTAACACATATAACAGTGATCTTTTAAAGCAGATACTCTGGAAAATATGACCAAGCATTAAATTTCATGCTATATTTGCACCCCTAAAGATCACGGAAAAAATCTAGTGCCGTGACGTCATCCCCATGCTATCCATCTTGTTTCAGAAATCAGCCCGTTCCCCTTTCCTGGTTCGGTACCTGTGGATCAGCTAACCGTGAGATATCAGGATAAAGATAAAACTTGATGCCTTCTGCAGCTCCAGGCAGGGTCACCCCACGGATTAGCAGAACAAGGAGCATGAGGAATGGGAACGTGGCAGTGATGTACACAACCTGGCAATACAAAGAAACACTATGTTTAGTCTGTGCTGGTTGACGCTACAACTCCACAATCAGAAGAGATCTAATGACTGGAATTCAAAGTCCCCTCATACCTAAAAAGGACCCGACCTGAGTTTCTGCTTGTTGGGGGCTATTTTTAGTGTAATGCTCTCTCCCACTTGCAATTGTTCTCCTGGTTCCAAGCTCAGCCAACACAGCATGTTGCTTAGGGCCTGGAGATCAAGCAGTTTCATTAATCTCCCCTGACCTGCCCCGAGGAAGACGTTATGTCATTCAGACACAAAACACAGAGGGTTTTATACAACTCACAACTTCAAGGAGAAGTTCTGCCTTGGCCCTACCTGCTCTCCTCACATTACAAGCACACTTTGCCAATGAAGCTGGAGAGATTCCCGCACCAAGGCTGCCAGAAGCACTACCTCACTCTTCACCTGAACCTAAAACCTGTAGGGTGTCTCGCAAGCCATCTGCAAGGCCCTGCAAGCCTTCCCCAGGGAGCACGAGGCCCCCAGAGGTTCGGCTGTGCGGGGGATTTCCTCACCGGAGGGACTCCGGTTGTTTTTCTCCAGCTGCTAACCCCGCACCTGCAGTGAAGCCTCACAAACACCCTATCTATCAGCACCTCCATGGGACACTTCTGTTAGAGATGAAGGGAACCCTGTCCCTTCCCCTTGCCTTGAAGGCATCAAGCTCTTCAGGTTGGCAGCGGCCTCGACAGTGGTAATCTCCAGTCCATAATTTTATTCTTGCCTTTTATTCAGCAACATCATTACTGAAAACTAAGGTTCTATTCATCTACTTTTGAGAATATGTCTTAATTATCTTTAACCTCTATTCCCTCTGTCTGTGAATAACAGCCTACTTCTTTATCCTGCTTTCTTTTCGTTCAGTTGATGAAAGAGTCCTTTGCTTTAATCTCGAGCGTGGGGGTTAATTTAGCTTGGCTTTGGACAGTTCTATCTTTAGACCCATACTTTTTGACCTCTAACATTTTGTTGTCCTTGTTCATCAGAGCTTTTTCTCATTTTTTATATAATCGCTGTGTTACAGTCACGAATAACTACCGTGCAAGAAAGGGTTTTTTTACGGAGTCAGATGATCCCCTCAGGTAATTATAGTTCGCTGCCTTGAGTTAAAATATATTTTTGTTTTTCAGAATTTGTTTAACTACAGTAAAGCTCCCAGGATGCATCATTTTTCTTTTTAAGTGTGTCCTCTGAGAATAACCAGGAGGACTCAAAGCCTGCATTGCCATAATAATTCATGGAGCCAAACTGATTTCATAAAATGAAAAGAAAGCTTTTCATAAAAATCCTTTTCAATTCCCTTCCTGTGCTTTTTGTGTATTTGCCACTGACAAATAACACATATTACACATTTGTCCAGTTTCATCAAAAACTGAAGGATAAAAGGGAAAATTCTGTGCTTTCTAATCTTTTTGGTTTTTTTTTACATATAATTCCGGCCTATGAAAAATAAAAGTTTTCTTACAAGAAAGATATGCTTGCATGTATTCATAGTACCTGGGTAAATTCCACCTACAAAATAGACTTTTCGCTGCAGGCAAAAATTCCCCTGTAGCTCTGGAAGAGATTTTTGGATCAAGCACATTATCCAAAAAATAAGCACAACTCTTTTTTTCTTCATTATTTTGGGTTTATTTCCCCAATATACTACTACGAGATGTAAAAACTATGTCTCCTGTTGTTTTGGTTTTTTTTTCCTGCTCTCCAAAGAGTTATTAGCACGCTGGAAAGCAGGGCAGTGATATAAACAATGATCTACTAAAGTAAACTAGACTTCTCAAATAATTCAAGTCCTCCATTAGAGTTTACAGTTTACTTTTGTATGACCCCAAAGTTAATGGAGTCAACCAGAGACTTTCCAATGGTTTCACTGGGTTTTGGCTCCATCCCCTAATGATCCCAGATACCGTGGAAAGGAGGCTGTGAATTTCTGACTATCTACCTTGTCTAAGTACAATTTTGTCAGGTTTCTAAAAGATAAAAATCGTTAGATAAGTGATTCTAATTCATTTTGTCGCGTTCACAGGAGCCTGCAATAACATACCCTATGGAACCTGGGAAATCTCTTGGAATTACCTTAACTTTCTTTGTCAGGCAGACCCCATGCTCACAAAGTGTACTGCTGAAACAGGCATTTCCATTCTGCTGTGTGGGAGATTTAGTGTGTTCTCCTTCGCTATAAAACTTGTACAATCTCCTCAACGGGTCACATCAATCAGTAGTCACAGAGAATGCAAACATTTTTGTCAGTGTGTATACTTAAAGGTGTGGAAACTGTTCTCCGGGGCAAAAACCAGCAGGAATGCACAATAAAGCACCAGCCTGATTTTAATGAGGCTCCATGAGAAAACCACAAAAAAAAAAAGGCAGAAATGATAGTGAAAGAATTAATTTAGTGAACAGGAGAACTAATGAGATACGGTTTCCTATGGAGTTCTGTCTCCTGGTTGATTCCCCAAGATGCAGCAATGTATGACTGCGAAATGATGCCTTTTTGCCTTTTTTTTTTTTTTTTTTTTTTTGCAGCTGAGGCATTCACAGTTTCCCTTGTGAGCTCTCTGGGATGTAGTAAGGGTTCACCCTGTGGCCTTTTTTTTCAGCTGGGACACTAATAGGGTTGCTCGCTTTTACCTAGTTGACAAGAAATTTGTGGGAACTTAATATCCTGAGGTCTGTCTAACTCTGTCAAATTTTTCTGAAACATTGACTCAACAGAACTGAAAGTTAAGTCACACAAAAATGCAATGACTTCAAAGGCTTTGTCTTCTCACAAAACTAGGCCTAAGAACATTAGTATATCCAAGGGGGAGTAATACCATGCTTCATATTGCTAAGTGACTGGCCAAGATTTTCTGCAATTTGCTACTTGTACCGGCATAGTAGTAGTGGCAAAACCACTCAAATTCCTCTTTTATTCAGTGCAAAAATAAGCATTTTTCCAATGGCATTACCTAGTATTCATGACATCTGCTAACTCTTTTACTGCAATGATTATGGAAAGGGTAAAAGAGCACTTACTTTCCCAGTGGACTTGACTCCTTTCCAAATGCAGAAGAAACATATCACCCAGACAAGGAGGAGACACAGTGCTAGATCCCACTTGATAATACCGATATCTTCAATTCCCGAGGACAAGCTCAGTACATTGCGCCTAAATATTTGAAATGAAAGAAAGCAAGAGAGAGATGCAAGAGCTCAGTTAGTTCAGATTCTCATTAGGATCTCTGCAAGTATAACACTGCATTTATGAGAGCAGATGCACTGGTAGATCCCAGCCCTTTGAATGCTTCCTGACTAAGTTAGTGCTGCTTATTTGAGTAACATGAAGCTTCTCAAGACTGAGCCCCAGCTCTTCCCTCTTCTTCCTGCTACTGTACTCCACAGCATTTAATTTTAAGCTCTTCCTAGAAGTGGAAGATCACCTGCGTATGAGCTAAGCAAGCATGCTCAAAGCACTGTGACTACCATTCTTGCTCCCTTTGGTGATGCAAAACCAACATGCCCTGACATCCTTCCAGACCTGGTTCTGAAGCCACGTGGCAGCACTGCACACACCATCTCCAGCACAGATGTTGGGCACTAGCTTGTGCCTGTGCATTTCTCCTCCTTTTCAGCTCACTGTCATGGCTTATCGCAATGAGGAACGAGAAAAAGCAGGGTACGAAATCACACGGGGTGGTTTTGCAGTGCAAATTCTGCATTTGAGATGAGCTCTGTTGTTCTTCCGCCTTCTCTGATTCTTTGTAATCTTTTTCATGTGAAGAAGTGACTTTGTAATGTCCCTTCATTAATACATAAGAAGAGATTCCTATTGTAAGATAGGTCTTAGGGGGGCAAGACCCCCTGAACCGAAATGTGCCACCCCAAACTACATTAGCTTGCTACCTAACAGTTAGGCAATTTGCTGGCAAATACAAAAAAGATCAACAACTCTCCTTCACCTACAGGAATGGAGTGCAAAGCACGTATCGATAAATACTAGCTAATGAAATTGCCAATGGAAAATTTGTGATTAGTTTGGGGGAAAGAAATCCTGAAAGTGAATGGTCAAACCTTCACCCATCTGTTTTTTTTTTTGTCACTGGTTGCCAAATTTACTCCCATTACTTGAATGTCTGAACATGTTCTCACCCCAAATGCTTTACTCTGCTTGTGTGTTTTGTTATGGGGAAGAACTAATGGCACCGGAGAGAGCAAGTCTGCCCTAATCTGCACTGCTAGTCAATAGTTAGCAGAAATCCCTCACTAATGCACATTTGGCGTAAGGTTGCAGTCCTGGCTCACCTGAACCTAAATAAATCAGAGAACAACCCACTGTGCATACACAAAAGAAGAAAATACCTCTATAAGACAAACCTCAGCTGTAAACTTCTGGGTGTTCTTTAAAAATAAATAACAACTTTTCAATCTAAGGGGTAGTTCCTATAAACATGTAAAAGGTAACCCATAGAGCTTGCTCTCAGGAAGCAATGAATAATTCACTGCAGAAGTGTTTTAAGTAGGGAGACCCATTAATGCATTTACCTGAGACCTCTTCGATTTTTATTGGAGAACTAAAAGCATATGGTCACCTCACCTAGGGATGCACCCTACCCAGCTTTCTGAGAGGCACCCCAGTGGGTTGCTAGAAATGCTACTTCTCAATGCCAGGGCAGCAAGGGCATTAGGTGGTGTGTGGGCTTTCTCTGTTCCATGTTATCCCATCTCCCAAAAGCAAAACACCTTAAGGGACCTACTCGGACTTTCCAGCAGAGCCTCAGTGTTAAGATTATATTGCAAGATCTAAACTAATGTATTTTTGCAGCAGAACTGCTCTAACCGGATACTCAGAAAATTCAAGCCTAGGGGGAGCAGGAGCTGGGCTATAATAACAGCTTTTTGTTTTTGTTGCAAAACTCACTACTATACAGGTTCAATGAAGCTCTCTTAGCTAACTCCACATCTTTTCTGCATGAAGTTGTTATTAATTATAATTTATAGTAAACACACTGTCACTAGCTGTCACTCGCAGGTAAAGAATGGGACAACAGGTTGAGGCTGAGTTCGTGGTAAACAAGAATTTTTGAGCCTTGTTAATACACTAATGTGCTCTCCTAATGTGGAATATGAAAACGTAATAGGAGCTGCAACTGGCGCTAGAACATAAACAAAAATAAAATGAGGAGAGTTACACAATCCTTGAAGGATATTCCAGCTCATTAATCAAGTGAATGCAGACAGGCTCCTTCGTACCAGGAGAGGCGAAGCACGCTTCAGTGTTGACAAAAACTAATAACTAACGCGGAAGCCGTACGTACCAGGGGCTACGACAAGGGCCTGTGAAGTGATTTTTCTATGACAAGGGGCTGTAAAGTGATTTTTCTAACCCTCGGGTTCGCCCTCAAAGGCAGGAACAGCTGCCCCAGTTTGTGTTTAGTTTCTGTGTGGTTCCCTTCAGGATTACATGCCAGTAGCATGTGATGGTCTTTCTTGGGATTTGGACGAATGAAGGCTGCTGATTACCAAATATTTATAAACACTTGGCCAGCATCAGACAATAAGAGGTTTTGTTTAATCGTAATTACCCCATAACACTTATCCCTTATGTATTAATATGTGTGTAAGCCTTTAAGGTTTTGAACTTTAAATAAAATCTTGAGAAATAAAACCTGAAGCATGTGATGCCAAGAGGTAAGTCTCCTGATACAAAGCCAGATTTGCTTAACCCCCTTTATTGCTGCTCAAGCAAGCATGTGATTTGCACAGAACATTAGTTCAAATGAACTCAAATATCAGGCAGGACTATATGTGCAGCCAGGCTGGGAAGGACAGGCGTTATCCAGCATGAAGAGGTTAATGCTTCAAATGTGGTGAATTATATCTGTGCAGGGCTAGCTTTACAAAACAACACGGGTGAGGAGACTACATAAATCACGCACAATGAGAATGGCGTTGGGTTTCAGAAACCAAATACTCCCAAACCCCTGAATTAAATTGGAATTAATTGTGCCGCAGGGCAGATGGATATCTTTGGTTTAAGACTGTTTATTGACATGTCCTTTCATTGTCTAAGAAGGCAAAGTAGCTGAAAGTGGGTATCTTCCTGAGACTTTTGGATACATTAAGAATAGTAGCATGGCTAGGGAAAACTGAGAATACCAAAAGCTTCTGCCTTGTGAAATCTTGCTTTAATTACAACAGTGGTGCATGATCCCTGTTCTTACTTTAAGACACCAGCAGTTGTTTATGTAGAGAGAACAGTTATTTTTAATACTTCTGTAAGTGCCATGTGTTCTCAGGGCAGTTTGTTTTGTTAAGGAGAATTTACTCATGATGAAATGGTGATCTAAGGACTGTGCCTGTGGTAGTAGTAGTATGGAGCCAAACTTCTCCCTGGCGTAATTCCAGAGAAGAGTTTAGTTCATAATGTTTAAAACTGCTCTTTGAGGACAAAAGTTAAGGAAGCTGCAAAGGGCAAGGAGAGCTGGGCCCATGAGCATTAATCACTGAGGAACCTTTGCTCCAACAGTACTAAAAAACAGTGAGTGGACATGGGAAGGTGGAGGGAAGGGAACGGCACTGCCAGGACCAGGATTTCTTCTCCAGTCTTAGGCACCTTACTCTGCATATTAGGCTGTGTCTGAAGAGGATTTGTTCAGTTTGCAGAGAAATGTTGCGGTCAGAAACTAATTTTAATTTCCTCTGAAAGAAATCAAAAGCTCAACATCTGTAGTGCTCCCCTGGGGGGACATCATGCCCCAACCCACGGAAGGGCCGTTCCGCTATGAGACCCTCCACCATGTACCCACCATGCCCCTACCCACAGGTAGCTCTGGCATCCCCACAATGTCCCCGAGCCCCCGTTCATGGGTCTCACAGGATACAGAGGGCCACGTACCACACATTTCCCTGCTGCCCCTGCTGCAGCCCTCTGCTCGTTCTTGCTCCCATGCTGCTCCCCCGTCTCTCAGTGAGTTTCTCCATCGTTCACTTCCATCTCCACCTGCCCTACCTTCTACTACCCTCCCGCCTTGCTAAATCCCTGTTCCTTTCATCTTTCATAAGTCTTTTGCTGCAACTGTAACTCTGTAACAGAGCAACTGTACAGCAGCACTGCAGACCTGTGCTGCTTCTGGATGGCTTGAGGAGACCTCTGAGCATCCTACCAAGCCAACCACTGATTTGTATTCAATGACCTTGGTCCCACGGTCACTGTGGGAGAATCCAAAGAAAGGAAGAGTGTTAAACTTCCCTTTAAGTTCCCACCAAGTGTCCAACAATACTATTCAACAAATCTTTTTCAACTCCCTCCATATTTACAAGGGAGGAAAACACCTGGGAAAGGATCTGTCATTCTAGTGCTTGGGGCTCAGGGAAAATAATTGCTTGAAGAGCCTGTACTTTGTCAGTCACAGCAGTCATCAGTGCACTTCAAAAATCTAAGACCATTTCTGCATTTTGTATTTTGGCTCTTGTGTTACAAATTTTAGCACAATTTATAAGATTATTTTTTCTAAACCTAACTCAGGCCAAATATCTTCAGCATGAACTTCCTGCTGCGGCTACTGGCTGACATTTATTTTTTAAAATAGAGAAGTAGGTACAAGTTGATCAGGGAACCAACCTGGATTTTAACCATGCTGAAAAAGCCAAGCTGGGTTAGAATCAAATTCTACTCTTAACTGGGCCAAGAAAAAAAAATATATTTACTTCCTAAGCTATCTATAGCTACTTTGGATACAGGTTTCCTTAAAGGTATCTTCCTCCACTGCTATGTTTTGACACCTACATCAACACCTGGAGATTTGAGGTCATGCTTGTTCAGAAATCAAGTTACACAATACAGTTTAAAGCTTGAGCTATAACAGAGAAATGGGAATAAGATGCTTGGGCCTGATGAAATCCAGACATCTGGCAAAACAGAGAAAAATGATGTAACAAAAACGACCTGAGAAACTTACAATATGGGACAATATTCAACACCTCTGTCAGCTTTCTCTGAGAGGCCATTGCCTTGCATTTTGGTCAGCCTGATGAGAGATGTGCTATAGCTTCACAAACTGTTCTTAAAATGCTAATAGCTGGGGAAGAAAAGAAGTAGTGGCAACCATGGAGCTGGCAGTTTGTTTCCACTCTAAATCCCTACTACCAGGGCTTTTGTAGCAGACTTGTTCCTATTCTAATGCTTGATTTAGAGAATAAGCTTTTCTTCAAAAATGAAAAAGAAATCACTGTGAGCTCTTATAGCTCCCTCTTTTCTCCTGGCTGAATGCAGTTATACATTTAACACTTTCCTTCACTACTTCCAGGCTTATCAGTCTGTTTTAGTAATGGTAATAAATGGTAGGAAAAAAAAAAAAAAAAAAAAAGGAAAAAGGTCAAACAATTGACATCCAGAGCATTGTTTTTCCTATTTAAAATTCCCCATGGCTCCTCAGGAAAATCTCAGCCATGTGACAGGAGCATCCCAAAAGCACAACAAAACCAGGTGCACTTACTCCCAAAACTCAGTGACAGGAGAAGTGAAGTTAGTGGCATTCAGTGATATCCAGAGAGTTTTGTTCTTCCTGAGAGTGTCTTCCACACAGGTCGGCGTGTTCCACTTCTGGTGACAGTGCGCCCAGGGCAGGACGCTCTGGAACGACTGGAACAGGTAGTAGAGTCCCCAGGCCAGGATGACGATGTAGTACACGTTCAGAAGGGACACAATCACTATGGAAGCATAACCAATTCCTGTCGAAAGTGGGGGGGGGAAAAAAAAAAAAAAAGAAATATGCACCTACGTAACAGCCACTTGATAGGATGTCTTGTGATCTCAAATAGTTGGTGCTCTTCCCACTATTTCATGGACTTTGGTCCTGCTCTACCACTCGGTTGCTTGAAAGTGAACCCAGTTCAATAGGCCATATACCCAAAGCACAAACCTGCCACCACCTCTGACTAGTACTGGCACTTTGGGCTGAATTTCCAAGCTGCGGTTTGCTGAGATTGGAGGGGAGGTTTGCCCTCCAAGAGACATACCCAATCTCACCCAATCCAGGTATTTACATTTTTATTGGAGGGAAGTCAAGATATCACGCTTTGCTCATGTGAGAGCTGCTCCATCTCGCATGGTGGGGGGTCTAAATGGGCAATGCCATCCTTGCAGCCCCTCGTAGCTTCCTTCGAGGCAGCATGACTGTGCAGACTTAGACTGGCTTGGCTCAGCATAGTGCAAAACAGGCCAGCTCTCGCACGAGTTCAAAAGGAAAATTCCAGAGCTATCAACACGAAAGCTAGTTTCTGCCCCAATTTCACTTGTGCAAAAGAAGCATAATATTTGTAGCTGATACGGTTAATTAGATCAATGTTTAACTCTGCTATCAATATTTGACGATAAAAAAATGTTCCCTGTTTGTTTTTAAAAGCAGGGTCATGGGCTGATAAGGCCAAGTCCTACACAATTTAGGGAGCTGCTGGAATGCTGCTCCAGAGAAGGCTTTCACTGAATGCCAAAACTCTTCTTCTGAGTCTGATATCTCTAACCCATGCAGTCTAGCTCCATTAGCAGATTCAAACTATGTGTTAAGTCACAGGTAGCTGTTATTTTTTTAAAATACAGTGTGGAAGTACTCCAAGAAGTCCAATTTTCTGAAAACCTTTAAGTATCTAGAATGTGAACCTCCAAAAAGCTTATGAAGTTTGCCATTTAAAAATAGTGGAGGAAAAAAAAATGAGAGAGATTTCCTTTAAAAAATGAGAACTGTCTGTCAGAAGAGGAAGATGAGCCTATTAGTTTCCCTTCGACATCACTCTGATGGCTGTGGCAGCAGCTGGAATACCTGCCTCATATTTCAGTTTCAAATAGCATTCTACCATGAGTCTTTACCACCAGGGATTATATTTACGTTGCTGGAGCAAGTTCTATTTATTCCACACAGCTACATTTCAGTCAGGTTATATTGCTAGCCACATTATGAGAACAACAGTTTCTCTTTTCACGGATGCCTGGAAGATTGTTATTTAAACAAAGGACATTCTTTTTTTCCTCTTCCTCCTCAAAAAATAGTTTCATGGAAATAAAAGGAGAAAAGAAATTGAGCCAAAGCAGCACAATTGCATCAGTCTCAGGAAAGTGCTGAGTATTAGATGGGAGTGTGAGCCACTGACAAACCCTCATGTCTGCTGGAACGACATGAGGAAGGACAGATGTCCCCAGTGGTAATGGTGGCAGAGCTGGAGAGAAGTCAGTGCAAAGTTCCCTTTCTTCCCAAATGGGATTTTGCAAAAAAGAGTGCTCTCTGCTCAGTGCAAATATTCAAAATATTTCTGCCTAGGCTGTCAGCCTGGAGAGGGTATTCTACATACAAGATAGGCATCTTCAGTAATTTTGGTAACCTAGCTTTGATTTTTTCATTCTAGCTGACTTCCACAGTAGAGTTAATTTAATTCCAATGAGTAACAAGTGATTCTTCATTTGCTGGCAAAGGCCCTTTGGTAACAGGAAACAATCACAACTGCTTGCCAGGGTTTATTTAGTTATGATGAATGTCCCGTTCCCAAACCCTACCACAAACTGCTGCCCAGGTTTTGGCTGCATCAGCAGGATTATGTCAGTGATAAGCGTTTACAGGGCAGGAGTTTCATTTCCAGACCAGAATAATATTTTGAAGATTTTTCCACAGAAGGCCATGTAAAAGGCTCTGCCAGCCTTCCAAAACAGCCGTGGCTTCCCTGGCACCCTTGAACACAATGCACAATTGCCTTTTTAAAGAGTAATATGCAATTACTTTCCTGCTTATTGGCCCTTCTGCCCGTTAACAAGATGATAGCATCAAAATCGATACCTTACTTTGTCCTTCAGACTCTCAGACTTCCACCTTTCCAGGAACCAATATCATACTCTCAATTACTGCAGCAAACAGCTGAATTAATGGACGTGAGGGGAATAGCATTGCTGCGTCTGGGTTACAGAGATGTCTTTAAGCAATAAGGCACAACAAGATGTACTAACCAGTGAAAATAGGGCAGATCTTTTCCCAGCATGTAATTCCACCTTCGGAGGTATACTGTCCTAGCACCACCTCCAGGAAAAACACGGGAAGACCTCCCCCAAACAGGAAAATGAAATAAGGTATAAGAAATGCACCTGTAGAGAAAAACACGGTGGTACAAAATTGACATGAAGCATGTGGATGTATTCAAGATATGCTAAAATATATTAACAGGCATAGATAGACAAAGGGACATATCTTTACATGTGTATGCAATTATTTCTTGGGGGGGCGGGATTTTTGCTCATACTCAAGCTCTGCAAGGGGAACAGGTAGATAAAACTAGAAAGGAATTTCAGAAACTGGAAAGGATTTTCATACCTTTTTGAAAGTAGAAACCTGCAATATCAATGGAGTTAGACACACAACAATCTCACCTAACGAGGAATGCTCTTATTCTGAAATCCAACAGAAACAGTATTTGATATTTTGTTGTTACCATACAGTCGTGCCCTTAACTCGAGTTATTCTGGATTTGCAGTGCATGACTCGGACTACAGAGCTATATTAATGTATCTCACAGTTAAAACTAAGATTCAGCTGTAGCAGAAGCAAAACAGAACAAAAGGTTCAGTAAGAAAAGGTTCGGTAATATTCAAATTTTAAATTCCTGTTGTTTCTCCAAAATTGAGTCTTAACATAAACTATTAAGTAATAAAACAGTGTCTCCTAAATACTGTCAAAAAAAAAAAAAAAAGAAAGAAAGAAGAGAGAGAGAGAAAAAACAGATGTCTGATTATCAAGTTTTCTTACTGGACAAAGGCAGTCAGAAATAACCAGCATGAGAGGCAGGCGGACTGACTGAGTCGTGCCAAGGAAATAAGGCAGCACTTACCTCCGCCGTTTTTGTAGCAGAGATACGGGAAACGCCAGACATTGCCTAAACCAATAAATCCACCAGCCACGGACAGCAGAAAGTCAATCTTACTCGCCCACTTCTCCCGCTGGGGCGGCTTCCCTTCTGCCTCGTCCTCAGGCCGAGTGCCCGGGCTCTTGCCGGGGGAAGGTTTCAGGATGTCCTTGTGGAAATCTTTCAAGCACTGCAGCTTCTCCTTCGTTGCCATATTTCTGCTTTCTATATAGGGGGAAAAAAAAATCCCTGGGTTTACTAAGCAGTCTTTAGCAGTACAACTCCCCAGCGCTGGACTGTTTAGCCATACTCAACATACGTTGCCATTTGGCAAGCCAAGATATGAACATATAAGCCACCTATCCTGATCAAGATAGACAAACCTTCCCTGGACTTCCCTCCGAGCGCACGGCCAGGGCAGCGTAGGGGAGAGCAAGGATCTGGCCGCTGGGTGCAGCAAGAGGTGCTTAAGATCGTGTCCCGCATCAGCGACTGGTGTCACGGGGCCTCGACTCTGTAACAGGCTCTCTGCTACCCCGGCCAATGTCTCAGGCTGTTTCCATGCCCATAGCAAGGTGCAAATCACTGCATCTTGACTCCTTTGCCAAAGTTTAAGTGAAACACGTCAGAGCAGTAAATCTCACCTTTTTCTGATAAAACCCACTCCTCTGCTTCCCTATGAACCATCCCTGATTCATTTATTGCCCGCAATTTCCTTTCCCTGAAGTATTATAAAGCCTTCAGAAAACTATACACTCATAACTGCAAAGTCATTTGTCCTAATCAGCTTGCACAAACTGAAGGAATCTTTTCAGCTGATTCCATTTCCATAACTACATTGCTTTCCCTTGACATCAATAAAGGGACAAAAATAAACCCTTATATTCAATTATTGTCTTATACACCTCTATGCAGCTGCAGTTTCCAAGAACGATTGTTCCTTAGTTAATTAAAAATCCAGTGCCATGAGTCACCTGATGCAAAACCAAAAGCAAATTAAACCACACTTGTCTAGATAAATTTATAATGCACAAAAGTCACAGATTGCATAAAATAATAAGAAATTGAGTTACTCTATTTAACAAGTGTCCTTGTATCCAGAATTTCCTAATGGAAACAAATGAGGAACAACTTGTGTTTTTCACTGTTGACCAAAACTCAGGCATATAGAGCAAATCCATTCCCCACATTGTTGAAGTGATTGTAGCTGGATCTGACCAGTTATTTTCACATAGTGTTTTGATGCTGAAAGCATGCAAAATTTTCACCAGAACCAAACAAACCAGCAAGACCACAACCATTCCCTACTTGTATATGTTACAGTGTGTGCGTAGTCATAAAATAAAATCATGCTTCAGATTATCCCCCTTGATAGCTGCAAGCCTCCTACCTGCTTGCTGTGTTTTGATCTCTAACCTGATTTAGCTGTGGTGGTGACCTGAAACCCGAGTTGACATTAGCTCTGCAGGAAGTTTTTAATCCAAACATGCTTCTGAGATAGATACACATCACTGTATCGTAAATCTTTCCATCCACTGCGGAAAGATTCAGAAGGCTGAAATTTCGGCAAACTCCACGCTCGACCCCGTGACACGTTGCTGGCCTTTGCAAAGCAGCTATTGCAACAGCAGTTGCCTACCAGGCTATGATCTGAAAAGGGACTTTACTGTGCACAGCGCTCATCAGGATGACTTTCTGTTGTTTTTCTTTAAAAATGTCACTGCATGGAGGTGATATGAACAGCTGCAATACCTGGGAGTCAACAGCAGAGAGAGCTCCTACAAGGAGAAAGCTGGAGATAGGGTGGTGGAGCATCACTACCCGTTAGAGAGGTATGGGAGAAGGACAGGTATCCTCCTCTAAAACGTCTCCTGCTGGCTGCTATTAGAGATGGGGCAGGAGATAAACCAGTTTAGTGACTGAATAACCATGGCAAAGACAGATCTAAAACAGACCTTTGTTGCTTCAGAGAATTAATTCACAATAAGGAAATCAAGTTCCTAATAAGGTGCCTGGATATAGAGGGAGGTGCTTTGGAGAGGGATCTGCAGAAGCTTTAATCTGTTTAGGGTATTAGCATCTCACAGCAGGTCCTTCAAACGGGTACCACCCCTCATCGTCCCCTGGAATCATTTCTTGAGGGGGGAAAGAAAGGAAAAAAAATATATAAAAGAAAAGAAAAGCAGAGGGAATTTTTTCTCCCCCCCAACCTACAAGGTGACCAATGTCCTCATTGTATCAGCAACGTGGGATGTAAAAAATTTAATTTCAATTTCCTTGGCTATTTGTGCTACTTGTGTCCTTTATCTTGCAGGAGAGTGTCACACACGTCAGGCAACAGGCTATTCTGGGACAGGCATGGAGAGCATTCACCCTGTCTCTTTTGGACACTGCTCGTCACAAAGGTTACTGAAATACTTGTCAGAAGACAGACAAAGGGTGGACAAAAGAGGGCAGAACTCATGTCTAGCAGGTAGGGCAGTCTTCCATTTTTTGGTGGACTCCAGGGGCTGCTGCAACCTGCTTAATAGGGCACAGAGATATATAAATGTATAGATCCCCATAGGATTAAGGTCTGAAATAGGAGCTTAACTACTCCCTGTGATGACTGATACTGGAAATACCCAGGAAAAAAAGAACATTGGGCACCTAGGGAACCTTTATGCCAAAGACTGAGGGGACCTGTGGACCTCAGCACCTCCAAGGTGAAGTGATTCAGGACTGCAATTTTGAGGCATTTATTTCTCTTACAACTGGTGTATATAGGGTGTGTATGTGTGTATATATATATACTCTTTCCAGCTCACATCTCACTCTAATCTTCTTGACTGTGGATTTACTTTGACCTAGGCGTTACTCAGCTCTACCCAGAACCTGCAAGCCCAGCCAGTTTACTGCACTCAGTAAATCCTGCCTCTGCTGGGGACGAGCTGATCACCCTGCAGTTTGTCCTAATTACATGCACACACAGTGCTAAATGGTGCCTTTTCAACTCCCATCTTTGCAGCTGCGTGGGGCTGCATTTAAAAAGAGAATTCCAATTCAGCCGAAGCCCCCCAAATCAATTAACTACCCGGGGTAATTTCTGTTTCAACCTCAGCTGGAGTGTGAAGCTGGATCTCGATCTCCTCCTTAGCCTGCAAATGGCTCTCAAGGCCACACTTGCTCCTGAGGTGCTAGGAGAGGGACAGTCATGATTTCATGGCAAGCCACCAGCTTTAGCAGAGCAAGGTATGGTACCTACCCGACGCCTGGGCAAAACGTGTGACTCCGTTTTCACCGTGCATCTCCTACCTGGTCTTGCTAAACCCTTGATCGTGTTTTGAGGGCCGGCAGCTGTGGCTGGCAGGCACGTACGGTTGGCCAACACCATAGGAATTGTCGCTAAGCGGCCCGCCTGGGACCGTGCTCCTAGCCCGTGTCACGTTCAAGGGATGTAGGACTTATCCCCCTTTGCTGCCAACCATTGGTGTCCACCCAGCCATTACCAATTACAGGAACTGCTACAAAGGCAGCAAGGGTGGGGGGGTACGGGCGAAAAGCCAAGAAAATCAAGTTTGTTTAGTGAAAGGCATTGTCTTTTTCCTTAATGGGGTTGGAGTTTCATTTCCTTCAGTTATGTCCCACTGGGTGAGGTTAAAATGGCTCTTAAGGGAAACAGTCTGACAGAGATGCTGAAACAATATGTTGTCACCGCCCAGGTCAGAACCGGAGAAGAATAGGTTATTTTTACTGTATCACTTAGTGGGGATGGTATCCGAGATCTAAGTCCATCTTATTCCCTCGAGGAAAAATATTGTAAGAAAATGCTGTGACATCCGCCTAGGCCACAGCGATCCAAGCTGCCTCCCCGGGACGCGCGTCTGCTTCCAGCAGACACGTCTGCCCGCGAGAGATCCCCCTCCAGGAAGCTCCGGGTGGCCCCGGGAAGCTCCGGCTTCATCTGACCGACTTCATACGGATATACGGAAGGCAGCGCTCCGGTCTGCCAGGGACAGCACACGAGCAGCCCGCGTGCGGCCTGCTGGCAACACCCCGACCCGAACGCAACGGGAGAACGGACCCAGCGGGAACCAGGGCCGCGGTCGGCTCTCACGTATGCTGCTACAATCCCTAATTAACGGAGGCCAAAACTATCGATTGGCAAATCAATGCCAGCAAAACGTGGAAAAAATGTAACACGGGAGCAAACACGGTCCCTCTACGCTGCCCCAGTGCGTGCTCCCCCTTCCCCCCTACAGTCAATAGCTCCTTTATTCCCGCAGAAGAATCCCGTGTCTGTCCCGCTGCCACCTGTCAGTCAGGTGTACCAAATCCCTCCGGAGAAATATCCCCCTGCAAGGATCCCAATGCTCTTGCTGCTCCCCCACGCCTGATTAGCTGAAAATGCCAAAAAAGATTAGCCGTAAGCGGCAGGTTCTGCGGCCAGCCCTGGGCAGCCCCCCGGGCTCTCCCATGCTACAACTGTTGGATCTCTGCACATCCCGCCTGCACCTCGGATAACCCATGCCCTTTGGAAAATACTGGCATTGAGGAGCAAGCCTTCAAAACATGCAAAAAATGAGGGGTAAGGGAAGGGAGAGGCATGGGGCAGAGGGATCAACGAGGAGAGAGGGAGATGGGGGAAGACCACGGGGGAACAGCTCATGTTCCAGCTGAACCATGGAGGTTTTTGACAGACATAGGGATTATGCATCTGAAAATACAGTTTGACTTCTCTTCTGGAATTACAGCAACAATAGCCACCATGACTCTTACTGCCTAGTGATAAGTGATCAACGTAGAGTAACACCTTCCACGTGGAGCCTCAAAGACATTCGTCATGTCCTCCTTTACTTCCCTTAAAATTTTTTTTAAAAATCAAGTGCTCAAAACAGAAGTGCACAAAACCCTGATGGATATACAGAAAGCAAAGGCTTCTTATGCACACATATATGCTTTTGTAGGTATTTGTGCATGCTAAAAAAGAAGTCCAAGCTTGCACCTGAAGATCAAGAACCACAGCAAAGAAGTAACTTCTTATTTGGTCAACACTGAATAGAGATTCAACATTCTGAATTTATGACTAGAATAACTGAAAAATTATTTTATAGCTTCTTTTTCCCCTAAAAATACAAAAGAGAGTTTCAGAGAGTCTATAACTTTAGAGGGAATGCCTGAGGAATGACTGCATGCCTGGGCTACTGATTTTATGGACAATTTCTGTAGCGTGATGTAGGCCCCCACTACATTTGCTCTCACGGCCTGTCTTCTCCTATCTGTGCTGACTGTATCCTGAACTTCTCAGGACATTCTCCTTCCTTTCAGCCTCAATGGCTTTTGAAAGACGTGCATTTATCCCACTAAAATTAACTTTTATGACCCTATTTAAGCTCATTGCCTCTTTAGGTATTGTCATCACTCCTATTTTGCTACCATTTTTATTGCATATCATGGAAATCAAAGTCATTCTCCTACATAAAATTGAGTTTCCATAGATCTGCTAACGTATCTGTGATTTATTTTGGGGCTTTTTTAGGTGTATGACAGTCATGAACATTTCAGAGTTAGAAGCACTGACTGTCATTGAGGGCAATGGAAAAACCGCTATTGATTTCAACAGTAGCAGGATCTGGTCCCACATAAAACTGCATTTATTATGTTTGGCTCATTTCCTAGGATGACTTGGAACTTTGAAACCTGTAACACTTGATGTTGACAGCTCTCCTTCCCTCATGGCGCAGTGTGGTTAGGCTAATCAATACATGATTAAAATAAACAGCCCAATCAAACTAATGGCTTTAGTGCAAGTCTTCCTGATCTGCAGAAGGAAAAAAAAAAAAAAAAAATCTCTTTTTGTTTGGCAGCCCTGGAGGCAACACTGAAGACCACATTCCTTCATTTACTGCCCTTAATTCATCTCCCAAGCTCTTTCTGTTTTATCATACAATATATCTACCATACTATCTGATAAATTACATCTCTTTTTATCACAAATATTACCTTTCTTAATCTTATTCTTAAAAATGACTCTAATAAATACCCAGCACTAATTCTTACCATTCTCTGTCTTTAATGGATGTCTCAGATGCTCTTTTTGCTTATTTCTTTCTCTTGAGTATATGCATTTACTAAAATATCTCTCTCTCTCTCCATCTTTTCTTCTTTTTCAGGCGTCTCCCATATAGCTTCATCATCTTTTCTTTCACTACTAGATTTTTTTTTTCCTCTCCTACGTTTCGTGGGGAAATTTGCTACTGAGAATATTTTGGAAGCAAAATGCCTTCCTTTATATAGCTCAAGTACATTATGAAAGGAAGCCCAAGGCCTTAATGCAATTTCTTCTTAATCTGTTGTGATCTGAACAAAAGGTGTGTTCCCATCCCTATACTTTTTCTTTTGTGGTACTTCAAGTAGGCACCAGGTCACAGCTCACAGCTGGCATGAAATGCTGAATCTTTGGAAAGTTTCAGCAGAAAAATCTGCAGTTGAGTAATACTCTGCTCATTTGGCTATATTGATTCATGTGAAAGAACAAACGAACTAGTTACAACTGGACCCAGCAGCCTAGCAGGCGACTGGCACCCTCCATGCACCAGTTGCAACTCTGTCCTGCAGAAATCCCGCAGCCGGCACCACCTTGTCTGCGGTCTGTCGGGTTGGACCCAAGCTGCTGACCTGACTTAATGCCCGGGGTTGCCAACTAACAGCCCCCGATGGGCAGTAGGCAGGAAAGAAGCACCCACTCGCTGCTGCTTTCCCTGTGTCACCACCAGGCTGCCATTGCAAATGGGAAAAAAAACATTAATTTCCAGCAGAATTTCATTTTGCTCTAAAAGTCTGTGGTTCAGTGGAGTTACAAATCTTAATGTCAATTAGGCCAGTTCTGCTGCCACTAAGAAAACGCATGAGAAATCATGGCCTATGAATGTTCCTGATCCTGACTTAAAAAAAAAAAAAAAAAAAAAAAAAAGACAGACAGAAAAGAGAAAACCTCTAAAGCTTAAAACCTCTAAAGCTTATGAACTTGAACAACCAGTGTTGTGTGCTATGCCTATTGAATGTTTTGCATGTGATTAATAACATATTGATTCTATCTGACACATCTACAAGGCACTTACAATGCATGTAACTATCTGGCTGCAATTTCAGTGTTATGATAACACAGTGGAGCCTGAGTACACAAAGAAAAACAATAAAGTAGCCATTTGATGAAGCTAACATTGTAGCTAAACCGTATAAATTCATTTTCTTTTTTCTTGGAAATAAAACATTCTGTTCTTACCTGGTTTTGTAACTAATTTAAAATTTAGCCCTAAATTCACTGACGTCCACTAAGGCTAGTGTTTAGGGATTTTTCTTAGCTGAAGACTGATGCATTTTTTTCAGTATGTTTTCGAAACAGGAAATAATTGCGTATATGCATAAGATCACATGTTTTGGAGAAAACAAGCTCAGTTTTCCATACACACTACTGACTTCAGTCAGCTTTGTACCCAGCCTGTTGCCATATCTAGCTAGGCCACCTCAATTACACAGATGGAGTTGTGTTTTTGTTTTCTCTCTCCATCCATCTCAATTTTGAACAATATCTGAGGACAGATTTCTACCTCACCTGTGGCAGGTGTTTCAACATGCCATGTAGTAATTAGGTTTTCAGGTTTGAATACAGCTAAGAGACAGTGTTGTGTCTGGTGGACCTCTCCACTGCCTCCAAGTAGCTGGATCCTTCTGCATTTGCAATGTGAAGATATCCTGACCTCAAGTCCCTTATAAATCTAAATTGCAACACCACCAGCCAGGGGAAATAATCCTCTTTCTTTTTCCTTGCTTCTCTGTCTGCACAGTACCTGAAAGACCAGGATTTTCCAGCATGCATCATTAATGGAACAAAGAGCTTTGCAGCACAGAAATTTGGGTGCAAAACCGCTAAAAGGTGCATACAGCCAACAGGGCAAGTCCCACTAGGAGGCCACAAAGTTAAGGATGCAAAACCTTGAGCTAATGCCAAGAGCTCCAACACTTCACAATGCGAATGAGCTCCTTTTTATTTCAGTCTTGACTTCTCCTCCATGCTGGCAGCAGTGAAAATATGAAAAACTGAAACCAGTGTCAGCCAAACACCCTCCTGCCCTGGCAGTGCGGTGCTCACAAGACTAAGGTGCTGTAGCAGACACCATTGCACCCAGGCCTTGAACTGTAAGAGATTCTATAAGCACTGTAATTTACTGTTGTTGTTTTCTTCCTTAAAAAAAAAAAAAAAAAAAGGAACCGAAACTTTAAACATTATCAAATTTCACACAGGAAATGAATCAGAAACTATCGTGAGGCAGAGCAAAACGGAATGTGGGGGATATCTACAGAGGACGTGCAAAAAGGAGAAGTGGCAGAGCCGATGAGTAAGCTCGCCGAGACAGCACAGCCTTGCAGAACCCATGCCTGACCTGCAAACTTTCCCCACAAAAAATGAAAAAAGGCAGCGAAGCTGTGAAGGTGCTGTGGTATCTACGTGTTGCTGTGCGGCTGGCGCCAGGCCCTGCCTGCGAGGCTGCACACTGGCATGTGCTGCTTAATCCAGGGCGCTCTCGGCTCCGTGCCCTGGCTGTGCCGTCCCTGGGACGCGGCCGCCCATCCCACACCGCAGCTCATGCGAGGCCCTGGGCCAGGGTGTCCCTTCTGAGGAAGGGCACTGTTTCCTACAAGCCAGTGACTGGGCATTACTTGATCCAGAGAACAAAACGAAACAAAACCACCACCACCAAAACCCACCCCCCACAACTTTTCGATCATTCCATGTCTGTCCAGGAGGCCGGAGCTGGAGCTGAGACCTTTTGCATCAAGCACTAAACCTATTAGCGCCTGAACCTCACGTGATTCAGCCTAATCTCCTCAGAGGGGTATTTTCAATTCTCCTTAGCCCCAGACCTTTGACACAGGCTAGCGTATGTGGAGATCAGCGCTCATTTTGATGTCAGCAGATAAGGCGAGCAGAAAGCGCTAGAACAGCAACTTCCCTTCTCCAAGGAAAGCTGCACGCAGGCAGCCTCTGCACAGCCTGTGCAGGGAGGCGCCTGCTCCGTGCCCGGAGCCCCATCCCACACACCAGTGACAAACACCCACCGGAATCTCCATGGGAATTGCTGACTCCAGAGGGATTTGGTAGAAGCCAGGAGCCCAGGCAGATCCCAGTACAAGATGGATTTCTGCCTTTACACCAGGCAGGCCCTTACACCAGGGTGGCTCCATGCCATGGGTTACAGCCCCTCACTTTGCTGCTGCTTTTTGCAGGCAGCATCCCTGGACAGGGCAGGACAAAATGGGGACAGCTTGAGGAGATTTCTCTATCTCCTATCTTTCCAAATAAGCATCAGCTGGTGGTTTTCATTTAAGCTTGTGTTTATAGTCCCACCTGACTACTATCAACTGAATTGACTCTAGTTCACAGGCCAAGTTCACAAAACTGAGCAGCTGAGGCCAAATTCTTTCTTACCCTAACTTCACCTAAGAGCACATGCTTATACTAGGTCCTAATACAGCACATTAACCTTTAATGCCTAAAAAGCTGTTTTCAACATGCCTACAGTTGTTGGTCCTTTTCCTTTTCTGTGCGTGTGTGTGTGTGTATGCGAAAAAGGTAATTAGAGACAGGTGGGGAGTTGTTTGCAGTCCCTTCATAAACACTGGGGATGTGACAAAGAGCTGAGCTAGCCATAAAAACACTCCATATGTAAACTAATGGCAGGAGAAAAAAAAAAAAAAAAAAAACACCCACCACCAACAACTTATTTTTGCTTTACATTTATAAAACCTTTTAAATATCTCACAAGACATACAAAGGCTCTGGAAACACCTGATAGAATTCTACAGCTGGAGAGCCAGGTGACTCAAGGTTAGGTATTTTTGCTTTATATTCCTTATTTGAATATTATCCTGTCCACTGAATTTGACTTGTAATCAATAGTTTGTGCCCTGCATAAGCAATTCTGAACTCCACTGAGTAAGTAACAGTATCTTCTGCTACTACTGCATATTTCTTCCCCATAGCACAAGGTTCCCCATAGCACAAGACCCTTCTCGGATTTGGAAGAGCAACCCGCTGCATCATCGAAGGGGAGAGAATTGACATGGTTACTTTTCCATAAAGTGCAACCCTACAAAATCATTTCCACATTTTTATTTTTGCTAGCAATTGGAGGTTTCTGTATGTTACTTGATAATAGCTAGATCACCACTGAAAATTCCCTAAACTGAATCTGGGAGTGGATTTCATTTTTTCAGGCACCACTTAAAATGAAATATGCCGGAAAAAAGAATTTTTGCAAGCACATTGACCAACCCATGAAAAACTGCTACCCTGCAGAGCTCCCATAAGCCCTTCTGCATGTCCAAGGCTCTTTGGCACATGTCTGCAGCAGTGGGAAGGAGTTCAGCTGTGAAGCAGATGCTCTGCGCAGGATTAAATCCCTCACGTGGTTACAGTCACAGGAAGAAACCAGCACAGAGCTGCAGTGCAAGGGCAGCTGGTGACAAGCTAAAACCCTCAATACTCTAAAGCTCTTGTCAAGACTACTTGAGGCAGTGCTGCTACAGAACAGGATTTGCAATTGAAAAGGTAACACGTGAATTCTCATTCTGAAATATTTATTGCCCTGGTATAATTATGCATAAAACTCTTCAACTGGTAATTTCACTTGGCACTTAAAGAAGGTTTTTTGAGATCTCAAGTGAAATCCTGGTATTCCTGAAGCTGGTGGTTGAAATTATAATGAATTTTTGAGACACACAAATGTCACCTACTAATTCCATCTGAGGTTACCACTTGCATTTTGATTTTGATTCTATTCAAGTAAAACATCTGTAACTTCACCAGCCCTAGGGAGATCACTCCTGTTTCATGCAGGTATGAATGAGTTGGACTCAATGGGGAATGATGAGCTAATCATGCACCTATCACCATGGCCATATTAGAACAGGAACAGGGTGTTAAGCAGAATCTTGAGTAATTTAGGTTCAAATGGTCCTTTAGAAGTCATATAGTCCATCCTTCTGCTCAAAGCAGGTTACTCAGGGCCTAGCCTGGTCAAAATCTAAAAATCTCCAAGAGTGGAGGGTACACAGCCTCTCTGAGCAACCCATTCCAATGCTCCAGCACAGGGACATTTATTTTTTCTTATCTGCAATCCAATTTTCCCTATCAGACTAAGAAAGAGTACAAGGAGGAAAGGGGAGAAGAGGATTAAAATCAAAGGCAATACTAAATGGAAAGCTCCAGCTTGATACTCTGATACTGCACAAATACAACATGAGCAGTTGCAAAGAAAAAGATACAGAGGGTGGGTATGGTGAGATACAAGTGAGTAAGCTCCAGGTTAAGTTCAAAATAAGCAACAGGCTATGGTGGTTCCATATCAGACAATGTTCATTTTATTGTCAGAGTAAAGAATATATTCCTTAAAAAAACAAAAGCCCAAATGAATGTTACAATGCATGCCAAGCAATTACTGCCTTTCACAATGTGTCCTATGATTCACTGTGCCACAACAAATTGGCATATGGTGCTCATTCAGGGTACACAACTCACACACTTGCAATAGCTCTAAGGAGCTAATAGTTATTTGGACTGCAGTTATTTTTTTTTTAATTTCCCTGTGGCAATGCAGTAAAAGTCATGCTTATTATTGTATTATTTTCAAAAAATAAAATAATGTGTTTAGTGGCAGGCAAGTATCATTAACGCCTCAATCCTCTTGTATTGTAGGGAAATCAATTCAGACAACCTCTGGCATGCAAAAGCACATAAATAATTGGTAAATACTACCTGTGGTCTTCTGGGTCCAGATTTGCCTGATGCCAAGAGCAATCAACTCCTTTTTGGCTGCAAAGGATAGGAGGGCACTCAATACCTTGCAGAAGGCACTCAGAACCTGGCAAAATCAAGCTTTCTGCGTGCCAACACCCCCATGAAAGAGCAACTCCTGAAATGTGGATGACAGAAATGGTTTTCTTTCCTCAAGAGAGAAGGCAACGTCCTTGAGAGACAGAGAGCTGGTTCTGCACAAGGTCTGAAATGCCCCTGCCTGTCTGGGGAAGGTCTGTTCCCTATGCCTACTGCTTACCAAACAGCTCTGCCACTTCAAGGGAGAAAAAAATAACAAAGCATCTGCTTTTCAGTAAGTCTGCCCAAGAGCAGGAATAGACTAGAGATCCAGGAAAGTTTTTTATAATTAATGAGACACTAGAGATGCTTCAAAGCAGGGATCAAGCAGAGGTAGAAGAAACTGTGCACGATTACAAGAGAATTCTTCGTCTATAATTGAGACTACTCAAATGAGCCTGGGCTACACCATGACCAGGTGGGACCACCAAGAGCTTCCGAGGGGCAGTGGAGCCTTCTGTCACATTGAGATAATGAGGGGTCCACACAGCACTGGTATACATCTGAAATAAGCCCACTGAAGCCACTGTTATTTATCAGCAAAAATGGACCAGTAAGATCAGAAATGGGCAAATGGGATATTGCCTACGCATTAGCTCCTGCAGAAGTGCCAAAGATTTGAAGGTCAGCAGGATGATTCCTGAATGAGGGCTTGCAAGACACGCTCTTGCACCTATAATGTAAATGGGAGTCTGGTTTTGATCCCACTTACACAAACTAAAGCAATTGTAATGTGCTCAAACCAACAAAGCTACCCAGGTATAAATCAGCTGAGAATCACCTCCTGGATTTGTACTTCTTTGCAGCTGATTTGACAGGCGATATTAAACAACATTAATATCTCAAAATATGACTTGGAAGGAATAACATAAACAAACACCTGAACCTACAGCTCTACTGTTCCTTGATCCCTAAGGAGGCAATTATTCCCTCTGTCATATTCTGCATGGTCCAAATAAAATGTTTGCCAGCACAGATATTTTGTTCCCGGGTTTTTGCTTTATAAAATGTGAATTTGGACTGTGTGGCCTCAGGTGTTTTTTTTTTCAGTGCTGAACACAACAGGTTCCAAATGGCGATTGGGGAATATGGCCAGAACTTTAGCATATATGACAACAGTGAATAATGGCCTGTTCTGCTTATTTTCTCACCTTGAATCTCCTGAAGTGTTTAATTGTGTGGAAGTTGCTTGAAATTGTGCCTGAACAAAGACTGCCACAGTATGACCTATGCTTTTTTATTGTTCTTCTGTAGATTATTTGCTACTGCTCACAAATTATTCCTTTCATCTTTCCTACTTTTCCCTCTTTTTTTCTTAAATGTTGTTGATTTATTAACATGTTTATTTGCATTTAGCTCACCTACCTTCCTCTAGGAATGTACTTCAGAAAATGCAAAATCACATAAAACCCAAGTAGAGTCCAGATCTTTCTCCAGTCTTACTCATCTATGCAGCAATGCTAATGTTGTCACTTCACCCAAGGACAGAAAAACAGTATTTAGGAAATAACCACCTTCCTCCTCAACTGAGAGCTCCTCCCTCCTTAGAAGGGAACATGCCCTTTGTCCAGATCATATATCCTTGTTTTTTTATTGGTTAATTCAAGACAGGGTTAGCTACATTTTCATTACAGTGTATTATTTGTAGCTTCTGTTTTCATGAAGCAGCTGTAATAAACAAGCTAGATTCATCTTCCTTTTTAAATTGCTTGAAATAATTAGGCTTGCTAAACTTAGATTGTGAAAGAACCTACTGATTTCCCCCTCTCTCTCTCTTTTTTTTTTCAATAAATAGAGAAGCTACAAAGCAATTTACCATCAGGCGGGCCTGGGATAAAACAGTATGAGCTCCATATACTATCCAAAACGTATTTTGGATACGGATGAGGAAATAATTAGATGAGGAATAATTAGATGAGGAAATAATTTAGGTTTTCTAGACAATCTTTTGTAAGTAAATGGTGATTGTGCTGAGTTATTTTAACAACTTCACTGTGTGTTAATCTTCTCCAATCTACACTCAGGAAAGGACTTCTTGTCACTCGGGTAAACTGCACGGAAAGGAGGAGCAAAACTGAGACTCAGGGACAGATCTGATTTTTGAATTCCTAGCTTGATGATTTATACTGCATTCAGCTATTATAAAACCCTTGACCCCTGCCTTCGGGCATTCACATACCAAACTTAAAACTTGCAGTTTGCTCTCATCTCTGCATCATTTACTTTTTGCACTCATTCGCCCTCCACTACAACTCGCTGTATTAACAGTCCAAATATTTATTTAAAATAAATAAACATTCTGCCTTCCCTGACCCAGTGTGGGCACTTCACAGCTCCTGCTGCATTTCCGTGCCTGATCCAAGAAACCTGCTTCATGACAGCACCACACAAACATCCTCTAACAAGCTTTCCACTCACAGTCCTTTTGTTTAGTAGGTTTTATGATGCATCAACCTATAGTTTTATTCTTAGTGCAGATAACACCATCCCCAGAAGTCCAGGTTTCCCCAAAGCAATGGAAAAGACAGGATGAAAAATACGAGGATCCACGAGAGGCCTTAGATTAAATGGCTCTGCAAGAGGGAACTGGCATCATTCTGTTGTTAGCTGACCAAAATGCGAAAGAGTGAGGAAAATATATCCATGCTTTGAGAAAGACAACATCGTGTCATACACACCAGGAATACAGCAACAATATACTAACTGTATAACAAGAAAAGGCATAAAATGAAGAAAAGGAAAAGGCTACAGTTGCCATATTTTGTATTATGAACTTTTATAACCAGAGTGAGGACAGTATGCAAACAAGAATGAGGGAGCTGGGCAAGGACTCCGGAGCAATATGCAGAAGACAGCCGCAATAGGATTAAAATATAAAATGGCAAGTGCTTCTTGGCATAACAGCGTCTATGTGAACATCAGGATAAGATCTTGGGGCATTAAAATAAATATGTAGGCATGCAGTTTTGAACCATTCTTAAGTGCAATGTGTACGCGGCATGCACTGGGATAGGAGTCAGTGTTAGGAAGGATAAAGTCCTGCATCTAGGGAGAGCACTGACACCTCTTGAGGAGCCGCCAGCTGCAAAGCTGTGAATCCAAGAAAGACCTAAAGGTGATTGCGAGCAGCAAAGTAATAGTTTTCCTGTGTGATACTAAGGAGAGATGTGGGAGAAGGGGGAAAAGCCCAGCTATTTTGGGGTGGGTATATATAAGGGATCATATGGAAAGTTGAGGCATAAGGCTATGTTAAAACTACAGTGGAAACAACATAAGGTGTTCAGGTCTCCCCAGGTTAGGTAGGGAACAAAAGAAAAATGAAGGAAATATAAATGAGGGCAATAAAAATGATCTAAGGAGAGAGTAAGGGAGCTAAATTAATATGGTCTAGAAACAAGAAGACTCCTGGGCTGAGATCCAGCTATAAATACCTTCAAGGAACTATGCGCAGAGGCAGATAATTAATCTAGCTCAAAAGATGATAGGAAAAGGAGCAATTCCTTGAATTTAAGAATGGAAAACCCAGGATGTAGAGTAAGAATAAGTTACTTGAAGAAACACACCTGCTGAAGAGCACAGACCCTAATCATGGTAGCCAAGGCACACTTACTGTCTGCATCCAAGAACGGGTTGAATAAGGGGCTCTGGGAAGTGGTCACAGCCTTGTAAAATCCAAAGAAATCACCGCAGACAAACTTACTGATCTTTCTTTATGGCCTGACAGACGGCTCCTCTCAGGAAAAAAAAGAAAAAGAAAAAATAGAGCGTGAAAAAATCCATGCAGCAGTAATACACCAGCACCAGGGCTCAGGAACGGGGGCGAACAGCGCTCCGACGCGCAAGCAGCTACCAGCCACCCCGCTGGGTCTGCTGGGTGCCAGGCAGGGCAGTGTCAGCAGGGCAGAAACTGCTGACCCAACCGGCAGATTATTCTGAGTCTCAATAGTGAGGTCAAAGGGTGAAGGGGAACTACCTTTATTTCATATTTTACTGATACAGTCTTCCCCAGCCCTGTGTTAAGAGATCCTGTGTGCATGCTTTCAAAGTTGCTGCTTAAATTACATATTTTGTCTAAGATTAGCTGAAAACCAACACTAGCAGTATATAACCATCTTCAGGAGCACTAAAAGACACTACCATTTAAAAATAAAATAAAAAAGCAAAACATTTGTAACACGTCTTAGATTTTTCAAAGAAAGACAAATGGGTATACCCAACCGTGAGGAATAGAAACCCGTTATGTACCATTATTACCCCCCCCTTCGAAATATCCCATCCCAACTGCACTCACCAATCGGGACTTCTGTCCCCTCCTCAATGTAGATGGGCAGTGGTGATTCCTCCATAGGATGAGGCACTGATGGAAAGTAATGAATTGTGGTAGTATTTGTCGCAAAGTGACAATAATAAGATGGTCCCTTTCTTAACATTACAACTACCTATGGCTGGTTATTGTCACAGAGTCCTTTTTCAAAGTGGTCACCTCCTGACATGGTGACCTGTCCAATTCACACTCCAAGGGGCTAATCCCCACTGAGGATTCAGGGCCACAGGAGTTAACCCCCCTCCTGAAAGTTCACAGGGCCCAGGAGAGATCCCTATCCTGGATGATGCATGATCCTGGCACTTGGCAACAGCCTCACTATTGATGTCCTTGGAGCTTAACTCCCTTTTGGAAACCCCTACAGGTGGAGAAGCCAAGGGAAGCCAATGCACAGACAGGCACAAATGGATTTATCAAGTCTAACTCGTAGTATCTCATGCACAGAACCAGAGAGAGGCTCTGATGCTTAAAGCTTGCCTTTAGCTGTTGAAAAGCCACAGCAGGTGCTGGAAGGATGTATCACAAATGACCTATGGACCACAGACTTTTCATTATTCACTTTAGAGGGTATATATTTGACTTATGAGGCTCTTCATAAATTGTTTATGAAATTGAGATCACTACAGAAAGCTCTTAAAAACTGTACTGTAATAGGCTTCATGCTTTAATTTACAATTTGGGACATCACACGGTCTCATCTTTAGGATTGGTCTGTTGCGTTCTTTTCTACTGGGAGCTTCTGCCTTTAAAGACAATTTTGTTACGCTATTTTTCATCTAACATATCTGGGAAGCATGTGAGGCACATGCTTTTGAAGAGGTTTGAATTTCCTATAACGGAATGGAATAATAATGAAATACTAATGTTGAAAACCATAATAATGAAAAGACTTCTGGAATGTTTCCTCCTCTGTTATAATTTAAAAATGATGACGTACCTTTTCAGAGATACAAATCTTAAGCTGGGATTCCCGCTACGAGAAAGGACTATTCTTATATACCCGTGGGGCTTTCTTTCACTTACTAGAGGCTTTCTTTGGAAAGATTGCCCCTGATATCCATAAAACAGCCAAAGAATGCTTATTTAAAGCTATAAAGTGTCTTAGAACGTTTGTGCTAGAAACACAATCCGAATCAAGAGTATTTTCCAACAGATGTTTGACTAGCAATGGGCCTCATGTAAACCCACACTCATATTTGCTGGATTCAAAGGGCCTGCAATTCTCTGCCTTCACCTAACCCCACCTCTGCCTGTAAATGGAAAATGAAGGGAAGCACAGGGGAAAGGGAACAGCAGAACACGGTTGTCTACAACACTACCATACAAGCCACAGAAATCATGGTCTACAAAGGCGCCTTGCGCAAGCCGCTTTTATCTAGAAGCTGAACTAACATTCCAGCCCAACAATAGCAAAAAAACATTTGTTACCACATGGCATTTTGCTACATATTAACCAGCAGTTGCTACGCAAGCATAATGGAGTGCTGAAATTCAGAGATACATGTTATTTTTCCAACAAAATGTTGATTTATGGCAAATCAGCCTAATGTGAGTGCTCGTGGGCTTGCCATGCCACTTGACACAGTACATGCTTCGGAGTTATGCAAAGCAGGCCCTGCATTGGGAACAATGCAGTCATTTTCCTTGCTAAGCTAATTTTGCATTAAGGCAATGACAGTCTTGGTCTATGCAGCCCCCTAAAGCATTTAATCAAATTTATTTACTAGGAAGAAATACCAGAGCCAAACTTACTCTACTACTCAGAGTTTTCAACTCAGACATCTGCAAGCAAACCAAGTCACTAGGTGATGTGGAAAAAACCTCCTGTACTTTTATGACATGCAGCTTTCCTTGTCCCATGAAGAATACTGTACCAGGCTCACCTAGACTGAGCATTTAGTCTGGAGCCAAATGCTTTCAAAGAAACATTTACAACAGTATTCACCAATGGATGGTTGCATTTACTCTTATTTCAATGGGTCTCATCAAGGATTGTGGAAAAGACCTGGAACACCTATATGCTATTTGAGGCCAAATATGCATATATCCACTCTCTCTCGCACACACATATACATGCACACACAAGCATACATGCACGCAAACAAATGGCTCTACAAGCAGAACTTGGATTTTGTAGAATCCAAGACAGAGAAGCTTATTCTTGTGATAGGATTTGGGAATTAGGGACTCTGGGGTTCTGAAATGAGCACTAACTCATACCTCGTATTTCCTCTTTGTCTCGGGGAAACCACTTCAATACTATGCCTCCACAGAGCTCACATACCTAATTTAAGGGCATGCTGCTGAAATGGCTACTGTAAAGCTCTTTACAAAGGTTCCTAAATTCTAGAGTGACATGCACAGAAGAACTGCACAGATAGATAGATTTAAGATAACAGTTGCTGAGTATTATTATTGTACAACTACAGCCTATTTTTACATGCTCTATACTTGGTTTCTATGAACAGATGGTAAGTGTTCAGTATTTGAAAGTTCTAAGCATCTTCATAGCCCTTTTGTAATTTCATAAACAAGTATAAATAACACTTACATGAAGAAGAGTCTCTTCTGAATGGTTTTTCTCTTCCTGTTCGGAGAAAAGAGAAAAAGAAAAAGCAAAAAAAAAATTAAGAAAAAAAAATGGGTGTAGCAAGACAAATTAGGCATGTTTTAACATTATCATGCATAGTGTTTTCTGAATTTCATCTGAGTGAGCTTAAGCTTTTGAAGAACATCCAGATGCTGAATATAGTAACAATGCAATAATAAGACACTACTAAAACATCACAGAAATGTTGGCTACATCTGTCTCATAAGCAAGAAAATTACACTGTAGCAGCAAAATAAAAAGCAAATGCTACATGATCCAAAACAAAAAGAAGGAACTTTTAATTACCTTCCAACTTACTGACAGCCCCGTGGCTCTGTGCATGGGCTGTCAACTGCTCCTCCATCCCTGGCTAACCTGCAACCACAACCCCAAAAGCAGGGCCCTCCTTTTGCATTTTGGCACAGTGTAATTTGGTTTTCTACTCCGGTACTCAAGCAGCAGTGACATTTAAACCCGTGTCCTGGAACCACGGCAAACGACAACGTTCTTCAAGGCTGTGACCATTCTGGGCAACGCAGAGCCCACAACAGGAAACCCTGTAACTGCTAACATGAACAAGCCTCCCTATAACAGCACACGCTCCCAAAGCCGCCCTGCTGCGGCCTCCTGCCAGCCGCCTCCCTCGCGGCGGCCGCTCAGGGCTCGTGTGCGGAACAGGGCCTTGAACTGTGAAGGCCCTTGGAGCAATTTCGGGTTAGTACCGACCTCCCTTTCGCTTGTGTAAATCTAGGCAAGCGGCAACACAGAGAGAAAGAAACAGTCGAAACGCAGCAGATGCTGTAGGGCAGCAGCCTCGGTTGCTTCGCTCTTCCCCGGATCACGGATCGGGAGCGCAGCAGCCCTTCCCATGGCAACCACCTTGGGAAAAGAAGGACGATTGCATTTGCATGTTTTAACTTCCCAACCAGATTATCTTCCATCAGTATTAGCTCCTCAATAAGCAATTTAAAGAGCACTGCTTAGTTTCTACGCCTTGGAATGATACTCGGCTAGCACAAATCAATTAAACCCATGGCACTGCAACAGCTGAGGATTCAAGTAAAAATGCGTTTATGGGGGAAGTTCAACAAATGTTAAATGGCTGAAGTTTCAGTTACGAGCTTATCTTCCAAACACCACAGACTCAATCTGCAAAGAAGCAGCATCAGAATAAACCAGACCAGAGCCAGGATCACTTTAAAAGGCATAACCCTGATCCACTCTGCTCACATATGCAAGGCTAACGATGACAAGTCAGAGGCACTAATCCTAATAGACTAATCCTACTAGATAGTCTATTCAAAGTTGCCCTTCTTAAACAGTCTACAAATTATTAGTATGATCGATCAAATAAGCATTACTTGTATAAGGCTTTAATTACCACAGCCTTCACATTTGTTTTTACGTGCTGTAATGTAGTTAAGCTTAAAAGAAACAAATCAGCGTAATCTTTTTTGAGTCATTTGCCAAAATGATTGAATGCCCAAACAGGACGTTGTTGCAGACACACTTGCATTACTGGTGCAACTGGGGTTTTGTAGCAAAACTGAGGGAGCTTACAGAGTTAGAAGGAACAAAATTAAAATAAATTGCTGCTGAGTCTTGGGGTGCGTTGACGAAAATCCTGGGAGCATCACTGCCCATGAAACACGGAAACCTACAGAGAGAGTCCTTGGAAACAGCCAACGGGACTTGGCTGGAAGCCACTCAGCTGAACCTCAGCCTTGGTTATGTAGAGTATTGATTTATGGGAAACCTCACTGAAATATCTGCAGCATTTGGCTGTGGGACCAGTTCCTCCCTGGGGCTCTCCAAACCTCACGGCCCTGGGGCACGGGAGGTTTCACAAGCCCCACGCAGAAGGACTAAGCCAACCTGAAGAGTCTTCACATTTCTTCCCACAGCCACGTTGCAGCTCTTCTCATACATATTTCGAAGGCACTGAGGACTCTTGCCACAGCCCAGACATTTCACCACGGCCATCTAAGAAACCTCAAGACGACCTTCCTCAGTAAGCTATAACCAGGCAACTACCAACAGAACAATATACCGGATTTTGCTCTTGCTTACATTTTACTGGAGTAAAATATAAGAAAAATCGGTAGCATTTGAAGCATTCCAGACTTGTCCTAGATTGTGGAGTTAATCCCAAGAAACCCGGTGTATTTGACCTAGCCCCTCCAAGACACAACAACCTCCTGCCTCCAAAGCCCCCAGAGCCACCTGCGACCTCCTGCTTTCTCCAGGGCATCCCTGAAAACCCCAACATTTGCGGGGGACAGAAGGGGCTTTCAAGGGCCCTACCAGCACACGTTGCAAGATGCAACTTAATAAATGACAGCGAGATGCAGCCTTTGGCGCCCAGGTGCTGGTTTTGTGCCCTTTCCCGGGGCGGATGGACCCACGGGGAGGGAAAGGTGTCTGTCGCCCTCCAGTGGGTGCAGCCTCCAAGCAGCCCGAGCCGTGAGCAAGGTGGGAAAGGGGGAAGGAAAAGAGCAGGTGAGACACAGGCAAATAAAGAGAGGAAGAAAAGGCAAAGCAGACAGAGCAGCGGGAGCTGAAGAGGAAACACAAAAGATGCTATCTCTGCTAGGGTCAAAAATACTGTCTCAAGTGCCAGCCTAAGCACGAAGACGGGCTCCGGCCAGGCGCAACCTCAGTTTACTCCCTCCAGTTATGGCAAGTGACACTGCTACCGGGTTAGCTGGCTGGTTTTCCTACATAAAATAAAATAAAATAACCCCCTGCCCTCTGCCTACTCACAACATGGTACTGGTGATGCCAGCCGTCAGGGGAGTCTTTCCCTAATACTCATGCAGGGATGGACAATGCCAATAAGCAGTCAGCTCGCTCGGATCCAAATCTCGGAGCAAACACCCGTCTGTGAAGGCCGGCGAGGTTCCGGGCTGACCTTCATCACCCGCCGTCCCGCAGCCCCGGCTCGTACCGGGCCGGTTTCCTTATGAACCCAAACCGGGCACCTAACCCGGCAGCAACGGCCGGCCGGGGACAGAGCCTCTTGCCCACACGGCGGCCACACTTTTCTTTGCTACTCCAAAACTTGAAACATTTTGACATGCAAGCAAAAAAATACTGCAGTTACCAAAATAGCACTATAAACACAACCAGTTCCTCTCAGAGCATTTTCTTAATGCCTTTCCCAATACGGTTAGAAAAATGGGAACTAACCAAAGCCTCCATCTTTACACCTTGGCACAAACTGTGCTGGAATACGTGTGCCGCTGTATTTCACAGGGTCTATCTGCATCCTCTCGCATGACTCCTTCTATTGGTGACTTCTTTAAAGGGTCGTCTCGTTAAAGAGAAAAAATCCCCTTTTACAACCGATATGCACAAAGCGTTGCTGCTCCTAGAGCTGCCGAGGGAAGAGGCGCTTTGCCTCCCGCTTCCTAACACACACGCTGCACATTGCTCTGCCTAGGCGAACTCAAATAAATTCTCCCATGTTCTTATATGGCAACCTCGCACATCCCTCCGCACGCACGCCGTCCCTTACGGCACCAGCTGGAGAGGGGCTTTATCTTAAAGCCCTCAGGGAAGATTTTTAATCCAAGTTACCCCAAGGTGACCAGTGAATTTCTGGTCTTTGGCCCCCAGCTGGGCCCGGTGACCTGCCCTGCGCAGCCCGGGTATTTTCCTCGAGTCCTGTCACAACTTTGGCTTCATCTTGCAAGGAGAAACAAAAAAAAAAGAAAAAAAAAAAAAAGGGAAGGGAGATGAAATAAGGGAAGGAGCAGAAGGGGCAGCACCCACCAGGTAGGCCCACGAGCATCGCACGCAGCGCTGCCGGTACCAGCCGCTTAACTTGAGGTTAGCGCAAGGCAGCCAGAAAAAATACAGCGGGGAGGCGGGGGATAGGGGAGGAGGTGAGAAAAAAGGGCAAAAATAGACGGGGGGAAGCGCGCGCCGCGATGCTCTGGAGGGCGGCCAGCAAGTGGTTCAGGGTGCGCTGCAAGCTGCTAGCTTGGGGGGGAAATAAAGAAAAAAAAAGTTAACGCAAGGTGGTGTGCTGCGGGGGGAAGCGCGGGGAATGAGAGCGGCAGGGGGGACAGGGATGAAGAAATGAATGGGGCAGCGGACAAAGCGAAGGCGCCGCCGCCCCCGGCCCGGTTCGGTGCGAGTCGGTTCCGCGGCCCGGTTCCGCTCGGCCCGGCCCGGCCAGGCCGCCCTTTGTTCGCCGCCCTCCCGCCGCCGCCGCTACCTGCGTCCGCTGCCCGCGGTGCGTGCGCGCCCTGCGCCCGTGCGGCGCGTCCGGCGGAGCGGTGCGGCGCGACTAGCAGCGCCGAGCGGGAGGAAACGGTAATTTATAAGCGCTTTCTTCCTGACCTCTCGTGTCTGTTGTCTAATGAGGGAGCTTTGAGCATCACCCATCCTGCTGAGTGGAAAAACACCGGCACGGCCTCTTCTTTGCTGGGGAGGGGGGAGCCTAAAGGAAGGCGTGTGGGGGGAGGAGGGGCCTCGCCGCAGACGCGGCGGCCGGGCCCGGGCTGGCGGGCGGCCGGGAGCGGCGGGGAGCGGCGGGCGGCGGCCCCGCGGGGCGGCCCCGGCTCCCCCCGGCTCCCCCCGCGCCGCGGGGGCCGCGCCCGGCAGCGGCCGCCGCCGCCTCGGGCTCCTCGCTGCCTTTTTCCTTAATTGTCGCCGCCACAAAGGGCGGCCTCCGTTTAAACAAAGCGGCGGGCGCTGGCGGAGCTGTCCCCGCTCGGCGACGGGGCGGCCGGGGGCCGCCTTTCGGCCCGAGGGGCTTTGGGGGCACCTGGCAGGTGCGGCCGCGCTGCCCTTCGCCCCTGCGGGCCCACGAGCAGCCCCCGGCCCCGGGCACCGCGGCCCGGGGCTGGGGAACAAAGTACGGCCCGGGCGGGCAGCGGGAGCGCGGCGGGCGTTGGGGGCGCGGGCAGCGGCGGCTGCTCCCTGTGCTCTGCGACTCGAACGTCTCCCCCTCTGGTCTGCGGTAGTTTTGTGAACAAAAGGCTAGGGCGGCCCGGCGGGTCGCTGGGCATTTTCATATAACGCCCGCGGGAGGTCTGGTCGGGTACCGTGCGCTGTACGGCGGCAGCGGGCTCGCGGCGGGCAGCGCGGCCGGGCCGAGGGGCGCCCGGGCCGCCTGTGTTCTGCAGGAGCCCCTCTGTGCCAGCCCCGAGCTGGGCCAGGGGACAGCAAAGAGCACGTGCAGCCCTGGTGGCCCGCGTGCCCCCGCACGTGGGGACAGCGGTGCGCAGGGGCCAGCCCTGTGCCGCCTGTCACCTGTGTGGAGGTGGCTGCCGGGATCAGATTCCAGCACAGCAGCCTCCAGGGAGGTCTCTCGCCAAGGCTTTCTCCTCGGCTCCTTCACGTGAGCGTGCACAAAGCTGCCCCCCTTCTGAAAACTCCTCCTCTGCGATACATACGCGGGGATAGCGCGAGGCTCTAACACGCTCTGCCATTTCCCACTATCCAGGCTGATTTGCGAAGCGGCTGGGTCTCTTAAGTGCAAGGTAGATACAGGCTGATGATAAAGGCAGCTAATTGAAGAGCTATCTCCTGCAAACAGACCGGTCTAAACTAATTACACGATGTAGCGCATGCTGCCACCTACGTGTTGTGCTTCATGCACCGCGGCTCCGCATCCCTCGCCATCCGCGGCAGCCGCAGCGCGTTGCGAGACGCAGCTGCCCGCTGCAAGCGGCGGTGGCTGCGCTACGGAACGAGGCAGAACATTTCACACTGCTGCAGCCGCTTGCTCAGCAGATGCCCCCGCGCAGATGAGAAACCAGCAGTCACATCGGTGAAACGTAAGTAGCCGCTGGAGCCTCCTCTGGGCGCAGGATCCTGCCAGCACAGCTGTACCATTGACAGCAGTGGAATATTTTGCTCAAGTTCTCTAGAGGAATCAAAGCCTGTATTTTCTGTCTCTGGCTCTCTCTTGTTCTGTTGTTTCTCACCATTAAAAAAAAAAAAGGTCAGCCACAGAAAGCACATGGTTGCTCTTTGTGTTTGCAAAAAGCCCAAAGCTGTTTTGAAGTCGGAGGCGTGTAAACAGTACCTGCAACTAAGCAGGATAACAATAATAATAATTAGTCCTTTTGTGCCCTAAATACGTGCATCCCTGTCTGTTGTTTCGTTATGAGACAGCACAACTTCGGAGCGCGTGCGACTGATTGAGGAGGATCTGGGGAGTTCAGGGGTTTCTGCCGTTGGCCGCAGCAGCGTCAGGCAGCTGTAATCCCTGTGGCTTCCCCAGCTCAGTTATGTAACCGCACTCAGAAGTTAGAGCCCAAATCACAAAGCATATGCATGCGTATAGCATTAAGTATACAAATGGTGCCTTAAATGACTATCTTTTCCTGTAGGTCTGGTTTTAATCTCCTATCAGTATTTTTAGTTCCGCAGCTCCATTGATTTCAGTGGATTCAGACCTTATGTGCACTGGTGAGACTAAGAGGAGAATCAAGCCCAGACTCCTAAAAAGTCAGTCAGGGTAACATTAACCAAAACTTAAATTAGATAGGCCAGAGTCATGCCGATTATAGGAAGGTAAAATTCCAACAACTTGTCTACCATGTCTAAAATTTATCTAGTATTAAGATGCAATATGAAACCAGAATATAATGTTCTGTGACTGCCTTGCATATCAGCTGCACCAGCAGGTTTTGGCACCCTGGTGCAAGGCAGTTTGGCATCCACCTTCCTCTGCATTTTGCCTCTTTCCTGGAGACTATTTTCCTCATTAACAGGCTGACCTGTTTTATGGAAAGGTGCTGGGTGCCGATACAGTGTGCACCTTTTGGATCTCTTTAATCCAATAACTCTTTTCTAATCTCCACGTCTAGGTCACAGGGTTTAAAATGGACACTGGGCCAAATCCCAGGCTTGGCTACAGCATGTGTAAATCTACTAGGAAGACACTGGAGGCAAATGAGATTCTCTGCATTTGCACCCTGCAAAAGAGGTCTCAAAGGGCAGTGATGTGAATGCCTAATTTTGCAGATGGGTGCAGATTAGCACAAATATATGGCACTTAGGTCAGACTTCTACTGGGAGAAGTAGCTGGTTGGGAGTATTATGAGCAAATTCTCATTTGCTTTATATTGAAATGAATTTAATATTTCTTTTTTTTTTTTCTTCAGGAGAAGAACTTGTTTCCTTTCAATATTTGGCTGCCAAAGAGAACATGTTTACCAGACTCAGGAGCAAGGCACAACAAGAACAGGGAGTAGATCATGTAGGGGCCGAGAAGATTTTACATACAAACATTAAAATAAAAAAGCAAAATGTACCCAAGCGCCAAGTCCAGCACTCTACATGTAAAGAAAAGTGTGTAAGCAAGGATGGCAAAAGGAACCTCATATGGGGGAACAGGCTCATCACATGAATGATTCCCTGAATGCAAACTTTGCACACAATCCTATATTGGGGCAGCCTTAGGGGTTCCCCCACGTGGCAAAGGGCCCTGAACTCAAAAAAGGGTGCCAGTTTTTGTGAGGGATTTGCACATCAGGCACCACAGCTTTTAAGCACTGCTAAACCAGGGAATAGAACTGCTGCTATTGCTATTACAGACCAGGATATTTCACTAATCCATGCAATCCACTAAGTTGCTGTAGTTTTAGTCTGCATTTATTTTCAATGAAATTATGGCCTGGACAGTTAATTTTTTCCTAGTTACCCAATCAAATCCTATACAAATAAAAATCAAACAAAATTCAAAGCGTGACCTGTGGTTTTCGAATGCTCCCCCCACCATGTGAACCTGCAGCCGCTGCACTAGTGCACCAGTTGAGCAAACAAATAAACAAAAACAACGGAAAGCTCCAGCTCTTCTTAAAAGTTAGTCCTGCTGGCTTTAAATTACATTAACAATGTAATTTTAGCACTAGTAGTGGCCTGTTTTACTTGCATGTGAAATGGCCTAGCCATTACGGGATTGCCCCCACTGGTGCTTTGTGTATGTCGAGTAAATGACATATTAACTTTCCAAAGACCAGGCCAGGTTAGAAATTTCTCTTCTTTTCCATGGGCTGATTCCTAAAGTGAGGGGCAAACCTGGAACCAAATAGCCTGGAACCAAAGTGGTCACACTGGCTTTTGGCAGGAGCCAAGGAGCTCGAGTTAAATGGCAGGCAGCTACCTGGAAATAAAAGACTCTCCTGTTTCCACATGTTTACATTGCGATTTTCAAGAGCTCCTGAGCAATTTAAAGTCCATGAAAGGAATGCACTATAGAATGAAAAATACAGGTATTATTAAAGAATGTCTCCAAACTGAAAGCTAGCCAGGTTCATAAAAACGAGTTAAAAAACAATAACAGGTACTCGTCTCCTGCTGCATGCTGTATGAACCATATGTTTTACATTTTTAAGTCATTTTTAAAATAAAGTTTTTGCTGTTGTTATTGTGAGAAAAGAACAGTAAAACAATGCATAAAATGAGGCTAAGGTAATCTAATTAAAAAAATAAACAATGTGTTTTCATCTTTAATTCATATCCCGTCACTTGGGGGTCTAACTAGTGAAAAAAGAGAGATAAAAAATCAGAAAAGATCTGAAGGATGCCTATTTCCCTTTAAGATTAATGATAAACATACTTGTGTAGTCGAGGGAGAATGGATTCACTGTTACGTAACTGGATAAAGAAACAAAATCCTTTTTCCTTAAATTAAAATGACCACGATGTATGTGGATTTTAGTCAAGCAATGAAAAATCAAGAATCCTGTTTTCTTTCACAGTGGCATTCTAGATGCTAAAAATCGAGCTCCTCTAAGTTCTAAATAGAATCACAATAATTAAAGATGAAAAAGATCTGTCTGTTCTTGACAAGCCTTTGGCCTACACAGGATTGTTCCCTGGAAAAAAGTCTAGAGCACTCGTTCTGTGCAAAGATCCAAATTTGTAATCGTGGTTTTATTTTTTGTGGCATTAGTAAATGCAATTTTTGGACCTCTCCAGGAAAATTCTTGCCTAGTACTAGAGGTACTGTAACTTACCTCCTCTAATAATTTTTCACCTGAACTATCTCCTAAATAACAGCACTTACTGAATCTTGCAGTGTCTCTCTACACAGTCTGTCTGCCTAAACTTAGAAAAAAATCAACAAAATCAACAGGTGTATATATATATATATATATATATAAAATATATATTGTAGTGGTGTCACTGTTCTTTGCTGGCTCAGTCCTATAAAATTTGAAAAAAAACACACACACACACACAAAAACAATTTTCTACCACATCACCTGCTTTTTCCACTTCTGTATTTTGCCACAGCACTCATATCATAAGTTCTGCATCAGAATTTGATATATAAAGTTCCTCTTTATCACATGAATTCAGTTTTCCAAGAGAAGCCAAAGAATGCTATTAATAACGAAGATGCCAGCCCTGAAAAGGCTAAGTCTCCGAATGTACATGCTGCAAAAAATGTCGTCTTGTTGGATCTAATTCTGGAGTCATCATTTTGCACAAAGAGGAGCAGCTAGGCAGGGATTTGCACAGCAAGGGACTGCTGGGTGAAGGCGCTGTTCACTCCTGCAAGAAGGAAGCCCGCGCGCGCGGGCAGCCCTGGCCGCTCGCAGCTTTGTCTGCAGGCCGCGTAGATCCTGCTCACGTTGGCATGGCCCATGGCCACGCTCCATGTTCTGAGTCCTGACAGCAGCACCTGGAGCCCGGGCAGCGGAGGTGAAACCGGCTGCCCCGGCGGAGCGAGGGCTCTGCGTGGAGACGGGGCTTTGCAACGGAAACGGGAGCGGGCAGCGGCCCCACAGCGACCGGGCCCGACGTGCCGCTTCCCCCGGCCTTGCCCAGCTGCGCTGCAGCCCTGGCCCAGCTGCCCTGGCCCCACAAAATGTCCCACAGCAAAATGCCTCTCCCTCTGCTCTGCCCATCCAGCTCCTGCTAAATATTCCTGCTTGGAAGTGTCCTCACAGGCACCCCAGTTCCTGCAGAGCTGGTGATGCAGAGGCAGCAGGAGAGCTGGGAAATGATCGGAAGAAGAGTTGCAAGGGATGGGGAAGGACTTGTGGCAGATGTGGATGCAGTGAAGGGCCAGCGCTGTGTGAGGCTGCCTTGCCCAACCACTTCCATTGCCACGTGGAGCGGGTGACCCAGCTGGGCGCTGTGAGCCTGGCCACGTCCCAGGTGACAGCGGCCACCTCAGGGGAAGACAGCCCAGAACTTTATGGTGCTGAGCTCGCTAATGCAGACAACACCGGAGCCTTCTCGCCTTACGTGGCTGCTCCGGACAAGTGGATGGATTAAACCCCCCAAGGAGGAAGAAGCGTGATCACTCAGGAGTATTCATACATGCTCATATTTCTTTTACTTTTTTATGATCTCTCTGTTCCTTCTCAAAGGGATGGTGAAACACTTATGAAGAGTGTATAAAAAAATGATTTTAAAGTGCCTAGTTTATTCTGACAAATTACACTGCCAGTTGTAGGCAAACACTAAGAGAGAGCAGTGTAAAAAACAAAACCATTCCCAAATGCATGCTTTACTAGCTCAGACAGATAGGATTTCTAGCTAGGTGAATTAATGCACTGTAAGCAGAGAAAGACAGCATCAGATGCTTGAGAAAGAAGCCAGAAAAAAAATCCAGGGAACATTTAAAATAAACCCTGCAAGCTATCCAGTAACTGCTCATTCAGTTACATGATTTTAATTAGCAAAACTGGAGAGCAAACATGTAATATAAACTTAAAAAACACAGCACTTTGGTTTTCCAGGCTATCAGTCCAAATGCAAAACAAATTGCTTGCATCTGGCGGAGGGCGCGGAGGAGAGCGGGCCGGCGCGGGAGCCTCTCCGTTAACCGCCCCGCGGGGCAGCATCCGCGCAGGGCATTCCCGAGCGCGCCCGCTGCCCCTTCCCGCTGCCCTCGGGCGCCCACGCGCTCCGAGGGGGAGGCCTCTGCTTTCCCCTCGGCCGGGGCAGCGACGTCGCTGCGCGGCGGCTTACGGGCTTGGGTGACCTTGAGCCCTCCTCGGCAGTTACCTTTTCTGGGCTTTTGGCATGCTCTCAAGTGATCATTCAGCCAAAATCTCCAGGGCCTAAAATAAATTCAGCAATATTCGCTGCGGTATCCCTGCACTTCTCTCGCAGGATACCTGACTCCATCTCCCAACCTGGGCACATAAAGGCTTTGAGAACTGTGTCCTTCTCAGGCAGAGAGCTCCTGAGTTGCCTCGCAGCCGGGGAGACTCATTTCATGTTGTCAGGAAGGGCCACGTTTTGGGGAGTTTTCTTGCGTGTTCCTATATGCTAATGGCTTGTGTGTCTGCCTTGTTTAGAAGCCTCCTTGACAACGGTATTTTTATGAGATGCTTCCTTCCCACCTACTGAAAGACTGGCCCATTTAGGAGCAGAGCTAGAGCGAGCATGACTTGTTCTCTGACCCTTTTCGAGCTTCCAGCGTGGGGCCTTCAGGAGAAGGGATGGGAGGTGAGGACAGACCAGGAGGCAGGCACCCCCAGCACACACATGAGCTAGAAAATGCAAATGCTAAGCAGAAATGTCCGAAGTCCCCTACACTACCAGCCTGTACCTGCCCTGGGCAGGACTCCCCTAGGCACCCTTGGGCTCAGGTTTTTGGACGGCATCTGGCCCTTCGAGCCCTGCAGCTCTCACACCAAGCGCAAAGTTGATTAAATTCACAGGGAGAAGTGTGAAAACTTGACCGCCAGCTCCCACATTTCCTTGGGAAGGCTTGAATGTGCCCAGTGCCATGCCGAGCAGCTGAGGTGGATCTGGGAACACCTTGGCCAAGCACAGGGATGCCCGAGAGCCGCAGGGAGGAACCTCCTCGCTGCCAGCCGAGCCCCGGGGCACCTCGGTGCCGCTCGGGGAGCCGGCGGAAGAGCCGCGTGTCCCGCGGGGTTGTGGCAGCAGCCCGGTCTCCTCCGGAGCCGCGAGGCGCCGGCACGGCCTGCTGACAGAGCAGCACAAATCACGGGCCAAACCGCAGCACAGGGTGTGCTGGAGCCCTGGGCAGCTTCCCACCCCAACCCCCTGCAAAGCCATGGGCACGGGGCATGGCTTTTATGGAGACCCATCCATTTTCCGGGGCACAAATCCCGCAGGGTGCAGCAGCCACTGCCGCCTTCCCGCTCCGCTTGCCCCAAGGTCAAGTCGTGCCGGCCCTGGAGCTCCTGGCAGTTTTGCTGCATGAATTTCTGCTCCCTTACAGGAGACAAAGCTCCCAGTTCTCCCAGTAAGGTGCATCCAGGTCATATTTCTGCTGCCCTCTGCCAGCATCACAGCTGTTTGCTCCAAACATGATGATATTTTTAAAAATGCAAAAGCATGAATTATTTCAAACTTGCCTCAGGATGGAATTGGAAAGGGGACTACGGAGACACTGTTTCCACAACAGAACAGGAGCTCATCTCCCACTGACTTGTTCTTTACACTTTCATGAACGCTCGAAAAGTGACTGGCATCCCGGCACGTACTTGGGAATGGGAATTTGTTTCCATTAAATCCTTGGAAGCTACTGTTGTTGTCGTTGAATCCAACTGAAAGCTCAGTTTGGCAATTTTTATCAGACGGTGGTTTTAGGTATAGGCAATTAGATCAACAGAAAACCAGATAGGATCTTTGCTGTGTTTGCAATGCCTGCTGCTCTGATCCTTACCTGGTGGGAAATGGCTTTGGAGGAGCCGCATCGCTGGAGCTGTTTACATCACATTTCTGATGGGGCTCCACCCTGCTTGCTCCATTTGCACTTCATTTTCTATGAATAAAGGTCATGGCACTGGCATCACAAAAAATATTGTTGCTGTAGAAGGAATTCAGCTGTCCCCTCTGGGTTATAAAATGAATTAGATGACAGGACAGAGTAATGCACTTAAACTTGGGCAGGGAAGAAATCAGTTCTGTAGGAGAAGCAAAAGCCCAACGTGGCTCTTCCCAGACCTCTAGCATCTCACCTGCCTCCCTCCCTGTGCTGGATTCCTGCACGCTGCTTATGCTCTGTCACTTTGCACAACCCAGTTTTCGAGGTGCTCCTGCAAGGGCCTGTCCTGGGTGCCTGGAGGAGGAAGGGATCCCACTGCGGGGATCTCTTCTGTGATAGTCCAAGGGCGTTTTCTCCTCACCGATGTCATCCAATTAGCCCAACGCCTTGCTGGGTCAGGGGACATGGCTGCAAGATAGCTGTTCCTACTGTAGTATCCTATATACAAAACATGCTATGGAGAAGGGAACCTTTGTGCCAGGAACCAGTTTGAGCCACTGGATTGTGCAGGATTATAGCCTGGTTGTATCCTGGCTTCTTAACGCAGGTTATTGACCATGTTTGCAGCAGTACTGTGATTACATCCCTCACCTCAGCTGTAGCTTTATGGTAAATGAGACCTTTCCCATGCTTCTGTATAAAAGTCTACACTGACCTTAGTGTTTGTGCTGGCGTCGAAAACAAATATTGAGCCAAAATGACTTTTGGCTCAAATTCATTTTTATGGCTTCTATTTTGTCATTATGGGGGAGTCTCTTGAGGTCTCTATTGTCTTCTACTCCTTTCAGTCTACCGATGCTTTCTCCCGAGGTGATATTTTAACTAGCTGCGATATTCCAGGAGTAACTTCATTACCATGACTCGCAGAGACCTGGCCACAAACTCATGCTTCATGTTTTTATGACTCGCTTGGCATACACCAAACTCTGAACTTCTGAGAATATGAAGGGAAATCAAAGGACTTTGTTGTACTGTTGTTACAGCCAAGGACACAGAACAGCCAGTGAAGTGAAAGCTGTATATCAAAAGCACTGGGAATACTTTTCTTGAGAAACACTGCTCAAGAAATCCCCTGTTTGCAGAATTCCAAAGGAAATATATTGGAAAAGGAATTCCCTATTAAGCAGATCTTGAACTTTCCTTCCCAATATTACATCAGCACAATTGAGTAGCAAATCAAATTCTACGGAAATGGCTGGGGATTTTATTAGTAAACAGACCAGAGGTGAATTCTTTGTTCTTTTTTTTCCCAACTAAAGTCTCATTAGTGGCAGGAGAAGATATGTTTGAAACTGATAATGCTCTAAATAATAATGGGTGGTAGTCTTGAGACAGTATTTTAGCTTAACCTCTAAGAATAGTACTTTAAGGAGCATAGATTTTCCTTGCTGCAAAGCCCTCAGCATTCATGTGACAACAACCAGTAGACAGATAAAATAGAAGCAACTAACAAAATATTTCATCATTATAAAATTTTCCATCACTGGAAGATTTTGCAAATCATCCAGTGTTTTTTGTAAGTCCTCTGGTATTTGAGCTGGTTAAGTACAGCCTAATGAAAGCTGAAAGAACTTTGGTTACAAATATAAGGTTTAACACAACGTCACACAGAAAGAGCACTGTTAAGAGCATTGTTCAAATTTAAATAAAATTGTTCCTTTTCCTTACAAAACAGCCTCCTTTTTTAGCAGTGCATATCAACAGAATAAGAGTTGTCTCAAAAATTAAGGAATTGATAAATATAAGATCATTGCACTCCTTTCCCTTAGCATCAACTGAGAAGTGGTTGAAGTTACATCCCCATTTAAGGTTTCCAGATCTCTTGGTACTTTGCATTGTATTTCCTCCCTGAAGTTTCATAACTTCAACTAACTTTGTTGGCCTGGAAGGCCTACAAAGCACATCTATGCTCTATAGGAAGTGGTTTTAATGTTGCTCTAGCAACTCTAAATCAGTACTGAGCAAGCAGAGTAGCTGCTCAGCAGACAAACAACAACAAACTGCCGTCTGTACATCCGCATATGCGAACGAAGACAACAGCTAGGACGATCCAGCCAAATATCTCCAGGCAAAGTTCTGCAGGTCTGTCTCTTTTACTCTGGCCCTAACTTTAAATTTTATAAAATTTCTAATGCAAGTGCTGCTTGTTGCAGTGTGCTCTCGGCGCGGGGGGAACCTTTCTTTCCTTTGCTGGTAGTGTTCCCAGAAGTGAACTGAAGGTGGATACCACATCCTCTGTGACCTGCAGCAATGCAGCGACAGGAGAATCTTGCTCAGTGGAGAATCCACGGACTCATTTGCTCTACTCCAGAGAGGGCTGCATTTTGGGAGGAAGAAATTAGTCTCATTAATGCTCCCTTAATGCACTTCTGTAGAGCGTTTGGGGATGATCTGATGGAAAGACGTAAGGAAACACAAAGTATCACTGCTGCTGGGGTCACAAAAATAAGGCTCAGGGAACAGATAATGTGGACACAAATACAATTCATAACAATGCGTGCTGACAAGCAATTCACCTGCCTGCCAGTGTTTTATTTTTTCAAACACACATAGACTATTACTGAGGACCTTGGGCACCACTGTTTCTCCCCGGGTCAGCTCTATTTAATCTCCCTTCACAACTAGTCCTTACTGATCCTCAGATATCTTGCTGTTGCTACTGTTGTCATTCATCTATGGATCTTTTTCAATCTGCAAGCATCTTTCTGGTACCAGAACTGAACACAGAATTTCAGGCAGACACGTAAGGACTAGTCTAAAATACATCTCTTCATCACTTTTATATAGTCTACCCAATATCCCTTTTGGGGTCTACACAAGAAGGGTCCTGCCATCTTTGCTTGGGTCTGAGGATTGTTTTTCCCCTTGTTTTTTTTTTTTTTTTTTTTTTCCATTTTTCTGGATGGGTTTTAGACAGTTTGCCACCAGTAAAAAAATAATAAAAAAAATTGGACAATATTGTGGACAATAAAAAAAGTATGGAACTCCTCCAAAGTATGTGTTTGCAAGTAGTGTTATGCCAGGAACATCATTACCAGAGTCCCAGTAACTAAACCAGAACTGATGCCATAACTTTTATATGTACCAGGGGCACTGAAACCAATGCTGAAATACTTGGCAAGGCTGCACTTAAATTAGGATATATTCTATTGATATTGGCTGCAATCGACCACAGCATTCCTTGGTTTTGAGGTAGTATTTTTGAAGGGGAAGGGTTTGAGATGCCAGTTCTTGTCATGTGTTTTCCTGTCTCACCCTATCTCCAAACCCAGCTAATCTGATGATATCCAACTGTCCTAATGAGCTGCATCTACTTCTAGGCTGAAGTGTCGACAGCTGCCTGTCCTGTTGCCAACAAAAACTTCTGAGACAACTATAGCTCATTCCTGCAGCTACGCAAATTGCTTAGTTTCCAGCCCAAATATGAGATACAATGATACTTTTCATTGATCCAGGTCTAAAAAAAGGTGTGTCAAGAATGTACTCACTCATTTCCTCACATGTAGCTTAATCCCTCAACTGGAAATGAGGTTTCTATCTACTGGGTAGAGAGCAGAAAACAAGTGCTCATGCAATCCCTTACAGCATAGGTACAACCACGTGGGCTAAGGTCAGGGAGAAGGATATGTTTCTCCAGTTAATGTTGGCATATGTTTACTTATATTTTTATGCACTGGCACTCCTTCCATTTGCTGTTCTTGGATTCAAAGTGTATGGTAAGAGCTTCATCTTATTTTTATGCGGGTAGTATTTACCGTCATTAAATCTGCACAACAGATGTTCTAGCCCATCTCCTGTGCTCAAACTGCACTTCGTTCCCTACAGATCAGGTGCATCGAGACGAATGTGAAGGCCGTGAGAAGCCATTCCTGCCCCTGGGCTGCCTGGCTGGGTGAGCAGATGAGCCTAACCCCAGCCAGCCCTCGAAAACTAGTCCCAGCCTTCTAGAGGGAACGCTATCAAAAATGGACACTGGATCTGCAGGACATATTTCAGCATGGGTGACTTTAGTGCCCACTTGAGCAGTACACAGCTACCCGGGCAAACACAGAGAAGAGAGAGACCTGAACTCCAATCCTGGTCCAAGAGTGGTCAGAGGAAATACAAGAAACACCTCCCTTGAGAACTGCTCCGGACAGCCCTTCTCCAGGCAGAAATGAGACTTCCAAAGAAAAGCAAGAAAGACTCATGCCCACCTCTGCCCCTCATAACTTTTATAGTTTCCCAAATTACAGGAATGATAGAACATACAGCCAAACAGGAGCCAAGGAGTAGGAAACATTGGAGGAAGCACATCTAACCCCTGCAGAGTCCTGCAGCCGCTCAAGTAACCAGTGTGCTCTCTCATGACAGTCTGTCCCACACTGTTTTCACAACTAAAGGTAGAACCCATTTCGTCAATTTAGCTTTTCCTCAACAAGTTCCTCACACACATACAAGCCTGAAAATGCAAACTCTATTAAAACCAAGCTGGGAAGGACGAGAGTTTGTTATTGCTCTAGGGTTTTTCTTTCTTTTTTTTTTCTCTATAATTCTTGGGATGTGCTCAAACACTACAATGGTGGAGACCATATAAGTAGCTAGATTAGAGCAGCAGACATAACAGTGGTATTGGATACAGAAATAGCAGCCATTGCCAGTTCCATGGAAAGAGAGGACAGACGAATAAACAGCAATCATAACAACTGAAACCACCAGCCTTGGAAAAGTCTCTTTACTTCAGGAATAATCTACTAAAAGATGGCAAGACCAGATCTCACCAACTTGGACGTTTTCTCAGGAGTATCACTGTCACTGAGGAAGAAAGGGATGTTTGAGGATGGATAAACCCAGGAAGCTGCTATGCCATCATCTTCTAGCTACTAAGCTCTAGGGACAAATACAGGGGTTTGTTTGTTCAGTAGGGCTTATTTTTGTTTTTATTTTAAATCTGTAGCTTTTCTTAAGCATTTTTACCAGATGTTTTTCAGGCTGAAAAATTGCATACAGTCGCAGGGCGACGTACAAAGTGAATGCAAAGGCAAGTAAGAAATCCAAATAGATCTGTCCCTTGAAATCTCTTAAGTACAAGGTGGTCTCACCTCTACAGGACCTTCTCCCCTGTTAGCAGATCTAAGACATCACCAAGAATAAAGCAAGGAGGGATCTGTAGAGGAAGGGTCTCTGTATGTCAGTGCATCTATACGACGAGTTCCATCCCAGCCTACAGGACTGGGAAAGTATTTTCTCTGTTTGGTGCTTAGGAAGGTGCTTCTAAGGACACACAGACTCCATGATTTGGCTTCTTTAAGATTACTGAAAACTTACTGAAAAAGAAGCTTTCTGTGTTTCCTTCCAGTTGGGTACGAGTCACTACAACACACTTAGAAAAGCTGGAAGTTAAAGGAAAAAAAATTCTCCAATCCGACAGGCAGTCCTTCACATCGTAGCTGGTCTATGGAAAATATTTCTGGGTTCTGTAAAGTGCAAGATATTGAACATCCAGCAATATTTTGTGTTTCACATTGAGCTGAGTTATCAAGTCCCGGAAGGTCGCATTGGAAGGCCAATCCCTGGGGACAACCTTGGTGTCAGTTTTCTTAAGGACACTTGAGTTGACTATGGAAAGGAGTCACGGAAAGTGTCACAAGAAGGTGACATTTACTTTCTACTGGGCAGCAAGAAGACCATATCTTATAATCCTGTTTTGGATCTCCGCAGCTAAAGAAAATTTCTGAAATATAAAACCCAGCAGTGCAGATTCAGAAGGGGATAGCTCAAAGACACATTGGGGGTCAAATGCTGGCATCATGAAAATCAGCAAGAAAATCTAGTGATTGCGTTGGGCCTGTCCATACAGTGTGTCCAGACAAAGACAGTATAAACACGAGAGGCTCAATTGTCCCTGAGCTGACTGTGCACAGTTGTTTAAGCGCAGGAAACGACCCACCCTTTTCCCACCTTTGTACACCCACACCGGGGTCACACAGTGTAGCTGCCACAAGGGCAAAGCTGACTCAAGCTCATGTCTCGCAGAGGGTAACGGAGGCAGCGACCACTGCCCAGGCCCCTCCGATGGCCTGTGGCCACGCATGCGGCCAATGTCCTGCCAACTGCACACCAGGTCTTGGAGAAACTGGCTTAAACCACCACTCAGCCTTAAGTTTTCCTTCTAAAATCTAAGAGGGTAAAATCCATACCCGAGTGAAAGAAAGGTTTCTGCAGCTGCCTTTGTAAAGGAAAGAGGTCTAAGGATGTAAAGTACCACTGCCATTGACATGACGCATCCAAAGTCCTTCCAGAGTCTTTTGTCACCATAACAGGATCCCAAAGTGGTTGTTTTTAATTCAGAATTGAGGTGACTTCATCCTTCATGTTCATTATCTGAGCAAGCAAGTACGTACTTCTCTCACTCTTTGTATTTGTCTTGATTATTCACCTTTCGTAATGGAATATATAACAGGAGAAGGAAGGTGTGAGTTCATTGCCAAGGAATGCCTCTCTGGGAAAAAACAAAATGCATGTACAAAAATCAAAAACCATGATGGAACAGAAAACTCACCTTTCATTTTTTTTTCTTTGTTTAAAAACCCAAGACAACATTGGTTCCCAGCTCTCAAAAGTGATGCCTCTTTTGCTAAGGAGCTTTCTACAGATCAAACTTCCTAAGTCTGATCTTGGGAGTAGCAGGAGGAGGCACGGAGAGCCAAATTTCCATGCCACATGGACCTGTGCAGATTTAAATTGGGTGGTGGATTTCACAATGTGCAAAGATCCTGAAATCAGCTCCCATTAAACTCATCAGTTTGAGCTAATTTTCAGGCTCAGGGCTCTAATGAGCAGACTTGAGAGCATCAGGGCAAATTTAGCTGCAACCAATTTGCCTCTAGAACATCCTCTGAATACATTTGCATGGCCTGTGTTCACAAAGCTACATTAAAACATGTCTTGCCAGCTGCTGGCTTTGCCTCTCAGCCTGACATGCTGATAGAGCTGCTCAATGTCTGCTGAAGACTTGACAAGGGTGCTTCAGTCATTCACCCTTCCTTTAGCTGTTACTAACTGTATATCCGTATCATGAGGGCGGGTGTGCAGCCAATGACTGGAATAAGGATAACGGAGCCACAGAACGGGTCCTGTGCAGGCAGAGGGCTCATTGCCTCACATCTCTGTGCCCCAACCTTCACATAATGACAGCACATGTGAGAGTAGAAGAGTAGAGCAATCGCTACCACCCGCACTTGGCTTTCTCACTGCGGCACAGCGCCAGTTTTGATAGTCTATTTGGTGATCTAGGCACATGCTTATTACGACAAGTTTAATTTGAAGAGGTCAGGTAGCAGCCGATGGGTAGTGGGAATCTTTTAGCATTCCCAAAACAGGCAGGCTTTGAATGAGCAAACGTCAGCAGATCTCTTCCAATAACCTCTGCTAGAGTCTTTGTGAACTTGGAGTGCTTGCTATTTGCTGCCTGATTATTAACTGTAACAGTTTATTATTCACACCATGGTAGGACCTGAGGCTCTGGGCCCGATTCAGAGCCCCTTGGTGTTAGGTGCTGTACAAACACTGACAGTATTTCTGCTAAATGCATATGAGCAAAGCCCCTATAAACTCTGACTCATTTGCTCAACTTTATGTACAGGAGAAACTTTGCTTGGTTCGGTCTGATCTGTGCAGATATGCACTTCTATTGTGTTCTAGTTCGTTATCTATATAACACCTATTGAACTCTCTGCAACTGCTTAAAAGCATAAAGAAAATCATGTGCATGAATGTTTGTGGAATGGGGGCTTAATAAAGACAGGAAGCAATATACTCGGAGGACAGCCTGAGAGAGAGGGAAGATAAAAGCAACCATAAAGGGAACTTGTGATTACATAGGGTAGCTACATGCACAATCTGTGGGCTTTGCGGTTTGGGAATTCTGTTTGTTTGCTTAATGTAAACGAGTGAGAGAATTTAAAGAATCTCTGCCACCTACTGAAGCTGAGCACTGAAACACTGCCTTGCCCAATGCATTCATAAGTCATTCCTTGTTCAGCAAAACACTTGGGCATATTTTGCCCTCTAAGAGGAGAGTACCAAAAAACGTGTTTTCTTTAAGAATCGGGGGGCTGAATATAATTTCTGCTAAGGTCTCTGTAAGTTTTGCCACTTGCCCACAGTCTCCCAAGTAAGCAAGTGTCCCCTAAAAACTCCTGCACAATGAACTTAAGCAGACAGGACTCCTGTGAGGGTGGAGGATGATTTTTCTTTTAATATTTGTGAATTCCTTTTTGTATTGCTTGACTAGCTCTAACCAAGAGCCACCTTGGGGAATGTTCTGTATTCAGAGTCTAATATAGATGTACCCAATTTAGATGCAAGTTCTCACCATGTATCACTTTTAGAATGAGTTTCTTTGTAAGCTGTTGACAGAAAATGTTTATAGTCCTATTATACTCCAGTAAAAATGTGAACTGAGTAATGGATGCAATATCTTTTCTTTTTGTTTACTTGAGTTTATTTCCCTATTGTGCAAAGTTTTGTCCAGATTTTTAAGCAAATTCACTCTGCCTTTAGTTTTTTGTGTTTTGGTTTTTGGTTTTTAATTCTCCATGAATAGTTTAACAAGTTAAAATTTGGAGAGTCTGCAGAACATGTCTGTTTTGGAGTGATGTGGACAGTATTTCTGGAGAAGCAGTATTGTATTCCTAAAGCTAATTATGGTGATCAGAAATTTTTGGTTATCTCCTCAGGTTTGGGAGCACAGATAACAGATTACCTTTAACTTACTGACACACTGAATGTTGTCTACCGAATACTTGCAACCATGTGCACATCGAGTATCAGCTATGTGTAGCACTCGGCAAACAGAATAAAAAAGGTGAAACTCTTTGAATGATTTTTTTATCAGTTCTTTGCAGGTCTAAAAGTCTTACTTAACAAAGGGTTTCTATACTTGCTTAAAGTTAAGCACACACTGAAGATAAGCGTAAGCCTAAATGCTTTGCTGGACTCACACGCTGCAGGTCCATTTTTACAGTCTTTGCTTACTGTGGGCCGCAGTTCTCAGCTGACTGCGATACTGCCCGTAGCAAGCAGCGCTCCGGAGAAGGCGCGGGTGCTATTTTTGACCCACTTGTAATTGACTGTTCTTCACATTTTAGGTCAGTTACAACATGCTACAATGATACGGAGACTCTGTAAAGAGGCCCAAGTTATCTCCATGATTTAACAACACCTCACCTTCATCCCGGTCTCCAGAGCCCTTGAGCTTATTACCTCGCCTGGTGGCTTTCTTGTCACCCCAGCACACTGAGGCTGCAGATCTCATTGAATGTCAATACGTGAACAAGCCTTCTCTTTCTGTAACGAGGCTCTTGTTTGCTCTTCCTGGCATTGGATCACTATTACGTCTGCAGGGAGGGTTAGCTTTTAATCTGCGTGTTATTGTAACGTGCCTCCATCAAGACACAGGCATGTCCCAGCAGGACAGGGTGCTGTGAAAGTTCAGGTTGCTGCTATTAGCTTCCAGCAATGGAAATTATTTTTCAGCCACCCATGTGGAATTGCCAGTGTCCAACACAGAAACCTTTGGTCAAACAAAAGCTTTTGGACCACGGATATTTACGACGACTGAGATGCAGCCCAATCAAACCAGGAAATCAAAGGCTGAGTCTTTACTTTCTTACCAAGACCTTGCTCTTGTTGCCTTTGGTTCATATGTCAAATCCTCCTTCACAGTCCTGCTGATGTGAACAAGAACCCAAAGCTTTCCCTACTGAAATTCCCATTGAATTGAGTTAGGAGAAGCCAGGACCTGTGAACTACACCGTGAAAGATCATGCTAAGAGTGGGACTTAATGGCTTTGGAAGGAATGGGAGATGGTACACAGTTACTAATCACAGGATCTTGGTCTTAAATCACATCCTGGCTCCTTACAAACTTCCATTAGAAGCAAGTGGAGGGAGGCTGTTAAATTTGATGCCACATGTCCCTGCCGTAAGCTCTGGTAGCAGCTATCCTGGTGTACCTGCCTGTGGACAAACCACCCTTTCCAACATACACATACAAGCCTTGCTCTTTCCAACACAAGCAAACGAAGCTCCCCGCTCATGGGGAAAGACATTTAGATTATGACAACCTGCTGACACACAGGATAAAAGTGTTTTTACAACTCAAAATAGTCAGAATATCCCTATGAAATATTATTTCTCACACAACATGCTGTTTTCTCATTATGTATGTTGACATTTTTCAGACTGACCTCAGCTAGATATTTTGTTCCGGAGTCCCCATTTAGTGGAACATTTAAACAATAACACTTTGAAGCATGCTCAGTTTCTCTTTTGAAGTCCATTCAGGCTCTGCCCTCGGGTCAGCAGGCGCATTCCAGCAATGATGCATGGACCATCTGCTGTGCAAGTTTAAATCCCACTGGTCCTATACCTAGAGGTACGAACATGTTGCATAACTCGCACTGAAAAACAGCCTGTCAGTTCAGACGGGGTTTGGATTTATTCCTATAGTTCTCCTCTCTTCCCGCTGGAGGGCCTGTGCACAGTAACCTCTGAGTGTTGTTCCTGCGGATGACAGATTAATGAGATATATAATAAGAAAAGGCATTAAGTTATTTTATTCAAAACTTTTATTTTGCTTTGTCCATCTACACTCTATGGCTCTGTGATTCCCAGAGCTCGGTGACTGGCATCTCATTCAGGGGTCTTCCTATTCCAGACTCGTCACTTAGACTCCTCACTCTGGCTATGCTACCCTCAATAGCTCTCCATAGCTGTTGAGCTACCAATGAGCAAGGATGCTGTGACATCAAGAGTGAGATTTTCAAGATAATATCTAGGATTCAGATGAAGAGCAATCATTGACTTGGGTAGAAATTTGGCATCAAAAAACTTCATAAAATCTCTGCCAGAATGTGGCTTTGTCTATATATTTTATCCATTGTCCTTTAATGTTAACTAGTCATTATTAAACCTAACAATGTATTGGCTAAGGTTAATGTATTTCAGACCCAAGCACTGTTGGTCTTATTGATGCTATGTAAACACAGAAGAAGGAGTGGTCCCTGCCCCTGGGAGTTTAAAATCTAAACTTGGACAATACAGTTCAAACATATGGTATATCCTGCAGGCTGAGTTACCAAACTTCAATTAGCATTGGCCTAAACAATTAATTTATGTTGCACATATGTTCTGCATTTGGGGGGGTTAGCCTGAAAGGTCCCTTAGAGGAAATGTGAGCGTTCATACACAGTGACCTTTGAGTGATGACAGAAGAACGCAGTAACAAGAAGGAGGAGGCCAGCCCAAACCTCTGGGATGGAAGATGGCATGAAGGCAAGCATGGAGGAAGGACACAAATATGGTGCAAAGGAGGGAGATTTGGAAGCTGTGTAAAGTAAGGAAGGAAGGGACATAATGAGGGAGAAGAGCAAGTTTTTCAAAGAGACTCTAGTACCAGTTAAGCACCAAAATAAGTGGGCACATTTCCACTTTTGAGTATCTGTCACTTATTTAGATGCCTCCTTGGAAATTGAGCTCTCTGAAAAATCTGGCCTCAATGGTGGGTGCCGAGCACTAGACAATCTGGCCCGTTCATTTTCTCACTATGTGGTTCATCTGTTGTAAGGAACAGGTCCTCCTGGAAATGTAAAAAAAAAAAAGGAAGAAGAAGTGTTGGATAAAGAAAAGCATGCAAGCTGCCTCATGGGCTAAGGATCAAGAAAAGCAGAACAACTAAAATTTCATAAATCTGAGGAAATCAAACATCTAGCCACTGGCACCCCTTACAAACATTGCACTAGTCCAGAAGAGAGGTTTGACAGTGGTAAAAGCACCTGGGGAGTCAGGAGACATGAATTAATTTGCTTCATCTTCCTGCTCATAACCTTATCCACACAAAAATGAAAAGTGGATTGGGAATATCTGCACCACTATGCTTCAGGAAAAAAATCAACAACGAAAACAACAACAAAACTATAAACATTAGTTAGGATCAAAATACGGCCTCAGAAGAAAGCAGCAGAAGAAAGCAGCAGCCCACGGGGAGAAGGAACTTCGTCTGAGGCCCTCTGCCTCCACACAGTTTTTGAGAATTACAAAATGGAGCATGAGGGGACACAAAGCTGAAGAGTATAAGGTGGGGACACTCCAGCCGTACACCAGTGTCCACAGGGCTGAAAAAACCCAACCCCTGGTTGAGGAGGGAACTGAATTCCCTGTTTGCCTGCCTTGCCTCACAGCGCAGCGTGAAGCGCCACCGTTGGCCAGTCAGCCCTTCCTGCAGCGCAGCCCACACCGAGGCCTTCACCTTTTGCGAAACGCGTCACCCTTTGCGTCACCTCCAAACTTGTCCTGGCATCTCCCTGGTGGGACCCTGTAAGAGGATTGGGTGGGCCAGGAGGGAGCAACTCCATTGTTTGAGCACAAATAGCCGTGTTCATTAGCAGGCAGGCGTATTATAGCGAGGCAAGTGAGTGGATTTGCCATTAAAGCGGATATTCTTGGAGGTTTTCCTCAGCACAATTCCCTCTTTTCAGCTAACAGATGCAATTTAATGACCTGTCCAGTAATTCCTGAGTTCCAGTCGCAGCTCTGACATTAACTCTGAAGCCAGGATAATCCTCTTGTTCCCTACAATAAGGCCTCAACCCTCCACTGCCAGAAATCAGCACAGCTCCTCTAACACAAATTAGTGTTACCTCATTTTAGGACCTGACTCTGAAATCAGAGCACCACAGGGTTGGGTCCTGCAGAAGTACCAATGAAAACCTGGTCCTGGCCCCACGCGAGTTTACACTTCAACACAATCAGTGCAATTGCACTGGTGGGCCATTCCCATGACATTTTAGGCCTACAGAGCAGCTACCTCCTTACAGGACATGTTCTTCTGAGATGGAGGCTCACAGGTGATGGATATTTCTTGGGACAATGAACAGGGTTCAGTTGCTCCAGATACAGAAGGGAGGAAGCTTTGGAGTGCTCACTGCATGCCCATAGATTAAGTCTATGAAGGAGCTGCCAGAGACTTATTTGTTTCTTGATCCATCTCAAAAGGGCCAGGTCAGGAGCTGATGATTATTCAAAATTTAAACAAGGTTCTTAGTTCACATCCATTTCTATTTTCCAGCTACATTTGCCCTCCTCCTGGTAAACAGCAAACATTTTCTTGGAAACAGTCTAATTTCTTAGGCCAGGGGCAAAATAAACCCCAGCTCATCATGGACATGTCCCTTCCAAAGAATTACCACAAAAATGTCTGAAACCCTATAAAGGCTCTTAATGACTCTAAATCTCCATAAGGCTTTTTCCCTCCTTCCTTTTCCCTCTTTTCTCTTCGCTCTGACAAGCTGGTGAGTTGGGAATGGTTTATAATACCACAATAGCCATGGCAGGACATCAAGAAAGAAAAAGGAACAGGGTTTTGAAATACTTTGTGTAAGGCTCCAAGCACTTGAGTTGGTGCTTAACTGAGTGGACTTTACCACACAGCAGTCAGATGATGTCTGTAGCTTTGGGAAATAGGAGAAACTCTGGAGAAGGGTGGGGGGGAAACGGTCTCTGCCACACTGGTCTTTATTGTCTTATGGATTTTATCACAGTATTGTTCTTTATTTCCTGCTATTTATAGGCTCCCATGTTTTGTGCCGCTTTCATGTTTGTGTTATCTGCCTTCCCACGACATGTTTCACCCCAGCCCTTGCCTACAGCTGGATCCATAAAGACCAGATCAATGGTTTTGAGTGGCACATCAGGGATCATCATCTCTCTCAGAGCAATGCGTATAAACAACCCTTTTCTGAATCACTAAGTGATCCAAGATGGTTGATTTATACCATGGTGGTTGCTCTCCCCACTCTTACGTAAAGGAGCCAAAGAGTTTGCCACTGGGCTTTTGGGTATCAAATCATTACATTCTTTATGATCTCTGACCAGTAATGCTGGTGTTGTTTCCCGTCAATTCCACGGTTTTAAAACGGATTTAAACATTCAGCCCTTCAGCGCATGACTTGATTATAATCATGCAGAGAAAGTTCATCGTAATTATTTTATAGCTCTTGACTGTGGGCAAGGTGCTGCCAAGAGAGTAAGCAATCAGGGCTGTTCTCTTCCTAATTTCCTTTGGATCATGCTGATATAACTACACTGACTTCATTTAGCAAAACAGGAGTTAGTTAGTTCTGGTTTAAATCGGCTGGTGAGGGCTGTAGAAGTCAAACCCTTGACCAAGTAAACTATGGCCTAGAAGACAGCTCCCATAGGCAACTGGAGACAGAGGTAAAAATAGAGGGGACACAAAATATTGCTGAAATCACTGAAATCAACCATTTACACCACAAGGTTCAGGTCACTGTCTGCTCTGGTAGGCTTTTGCTACTCCCATCAATGTCCTTGTGTTGGTGGTAGAGCATCAGTGTCACTGTCCTCACAGTGGCTTCTAAACAGCTAAAATAACTCAAGTGCAGGCTTGTGGCAGACACCAGGCTGTTGGTAACGTGGGCTGGAACTGAGGGATTTCCACCGACAACTGTCCCTTTTCTGCACACAGTGACTGACAAAAAAAAGGCGCCTCTCTCATCAATCTGTGGCTTGCTTCCCTTTCCCTGGTGTGCGGAGCAGCCTGCCTTGGAAGCAGCTCAATGCCAGTAACAACAGGGAAAAGCCCTTACCCTCACCAGAGAGAAACACGCAGCCCTGCTTTGGGACCCTGTCACACTAAGTCTCCAGCAGGAGCACCTGCTTTGGGCTGCTGGAAAATGAGACACTTGCTTAAAAATGGAGCCAGGGCTATTCAGCTTTTGCTTGCTAGACTTTTGTGCCAGTTGCACCCCACTTCTTTACAGGAATATTGTCTTTTGGTGCCACACAGCAGCATTAGGGCACCAGAGTGTAAAGGAGAATTGGTCCTTTTCACCTCAAGTTGTGCCTAAAATCCCTTGGAAAAAGAGGCAGATTTTTTGGGTTTTTTTTTTTGTTTTTTTTTTTGTTAGCAGTATCAAGGGAAGATTTGTTCACACAGTTTGCTACAGGTTTCTGCAGTTATCCTTGACGCTCCATAGCAGCCAGATTGAAAGAGGAGACAGCTGGAAATAGAAAGTATGCACGATGCCCTAGTCCAGACCGAGACCTTGCACAGATAATGCACGGTGCAACGCGAGCTTCAGAGCCGGCAAATGCCTGATCCCGTCAGTGCAGGCCTGGCATTCGTTCTGGGGTGATGCCAAAACCAGAGTTATTTCAAGCCATGAAACACAACACAACACCTTGTCTCCCAGGCCCCGGTAAGTCTTGAAATCTGCCACTTAGAAGTTTTACTGGCCATAAGAGTGAAATCATCCATTTTGTCTCATGTAAACCACGTGGGGAAAATGAGGTGGCAATTGTTTTCAAGCATGGGAGGAACAATCCGCTGCTGTGAACTCCACAATATTGGAAACCAAAGGCCGGACCAACTGTCACCCCATTGCAGCGACAATTTAAGTGCAAAACCAAAGGTCCGCAACAGAAAATGCTGGAGAGACTTAGCTGCAACATCGTGACTCTCGAGTGGCTGCTGTAGAAACCAAGCTGGCAGCCCTCGAGCTGGCAGCCCTCGAGCTGGCAGCCCTCGAGAGGTGCCAAGTGCCTCGGTATCTGCACGGATCAGTGCGGATGGGGTTGTCACCTCTCACAAGCCCAGTGTTTATTCTTTTTCTACCCTTTGTTTCTGTTGATGAAAATCTGACTATTTTTCCTTTCAGTGACTGGTACGAGCCAACTTCTGTTTATCTTCGAAGAAGTGCTTTTTAGTGTGTCATCAAATTCTCTCTCACCACCATCTACGGCGCATTGACAGGTTGTGGTAATTTTCCAGTCAGCCCCTGAAATGGTTATTCACACTTTTATCATGGCAAGATTAGATTATTGTAATACTTTACTGGCTGGGTTCCCAAACACAGCTCTGCACAAACTCCAGATGGTGTGAAATGTGGCCGGCAGGATTCGAGTTAAGAAGGGACAGTATCATCCATTCCGGTAAAACCCTACCTTGGCAACTAGTTAGACATCAAATTGATTTCAAAACTTCTTTTTTCTCTACCTGCAGGACTGGGGTCAGGCCTCTGTCAGCATTTTTTTGATTCGTTATGGTCCTGCGTATGCTCCCCAGGCTCACAATACCTGGTAAATAATTCTCTGAGGAGTGATTTCAAGGAGGTGAGGGTAGTTTAAACCTGATTTCCATCTGCTTGTTCTCCTCCGCAGCCTGTACAAAAGCTGGGCGGGATACGGCAATTACTCCCTTCGCAAACATTAGACGAGAGTGTCACAGAATTACGGGCCCTTCTGCTCTCCCTGCACCCAAAGCTGCTGCCTGAGGAAACCACCAGCAGGCGAGGAGTTGCCTCCTGGTTTAGGGCTGCAACATGCAACCCTACCGCGGGCACGGCTGATGAAAAACGGCGATGCCACCAGCAGGGTGGTCCCCATCTGCCTGTGCCCACCCAGACAGCCCTCTCGGTGCAGCCCATCCTCGAAGCTCTTCTAAACTGCGAGTGGCTGAGCTCACCCCTTCTGACAGCAGACTAGGCTGCCAAGGGGACCCTTAAACGGTGTCTGCCCTCCCCAGGCCTGCATGGTCTCACCAGAAATCACAGACTGCTGATACGTGTTCTGAGGAACCATCTTCCACTTGTGTAAACAGTAGCTACACAAACAATTGATACGATAATAACTGGCTTCATACAGAATGGTACGAATAAAACCTGGTGCTTTTGTCTCCCTAGAACTTGCCTTCTCTAGATCCTAAAGGTGTATCCCTCTGCATTTGATGTTTCCTTATCATGAGCCATATCGAGGCCCAGAGTCAAACTTCTCCCAGCTTTACTTCAGGGTGCGTAAATTCCTACAGTCCTTTTGTGCAAGGGAAGAGTTTTGGGCCAGCTGTAACAAAAGTCTAGAAAAGAATGATCCTTTGGTTTGTTTTTATTAACTGCCACCTCCAAAGCAGTGTGTAATTTGCTGCATAAGAGCGGGAAGGGCTGGAAACAGCTTTTGCCATGGAATGGCACGGTAAATACAGTGCGCTCCAAGTTGTTTACCTTCCCTGGGACTTCTGCAGGGAACCTGTGACCTGCCACTCATGGAAGTGGATATAAAAGCTCAGGCTTTTTTTTTTTTTTTTTTTGTTAGTGTGAGACAGCTGACATGGACTGTTTGCTTTGGAAAAACAACCAAACCCTTTTGTTTTGTGTGAAGGGGGTGAAAAAACCCCCCGTATATACAGAATTGCCCTGACTCTGCAAACAGCTGCTGCATAAGGAAGAGAGTGGTGGTCGGCTCTGGGGTTATGTTGACTGTTTGAATCTAACATGCCATCTTAATTTTAGAAGATCATGAGACTGTGCAGGTTGCTGAAGAGAAAAAGTGCTTCCCTTTGTGGATAAAAATACGTTATAAAGAGAAAACAATTGTGTAAGAGAATAGGCGAAGTCTGGATAGCCTACTTGAAACCACAAGAATTTATAGTTCAAATAAAATGAGAAGTAGGTTGGTGTTTGATCCTGGAGCTTAGCTGATGTGCACTTGTGAAGGAATCAAGAAGTGAACGGACACCTTTCATAGCGCCTTTCTACAGCCACCGCCTCACGGTGAACCGGAGCTCTGGCCACCTCAACACAAGAGGAGCAGCGGGCCCTGCGTCAGGATTGCTGGGCCTTGGGCTTGTACCCTGAGAACTGCACCCAGAGCTGGAGTTCCCAGACCAGGAAAACGGCACTTCAGTGCACACCTGCCTCAGTGCGGCCCGGAGCAACGGGCCTTGCAAGGGGGGCTGCTCTACACCCAGGAGTCACAAGGCTTCCCCCAGCCGGGAGATCACCGAGGGGCTGAGTGAAGGTGCCATCCACCTACTGACGGTGCTGAAGATACAGCCCTAGCGTTTAATCTGGAGTGAACGCACTACTAATTTTACCATAGGTCTCGTTTCACCAACATCTCATACCAACATCTCATTTCACACACAAATTTTGCCAGTATTTGTTTGGCTGAATGACTTCCCTAGTGGATAGGCTTGAGGTGCCTGAATCTAAGCATCTAGAGCTACTTTAAGTGCTCATGGTCACCCAAAACACCTGCATGAGGATGGCAGGCAAAATGCAGGTCATATGGGACACGGGGGAATATAGTCACATAACACAGTATCTCACATTGGGTCAGAGACACGTGTAGGCAGTTCCACCCATCGTCCTTCATGAACCAACAGGATAGTCCTAGGGAATCACACCCAATTCCATTTGCTGCTGAGAACTGGCCATGAATATATTTGATGCATTCCACAAAACTGTCCAACGGCACCACAGGGAAAGGTGATGTGTGGCTAACTTAGGAATATGGGCCTAAGGTTCAGAGCGCTCATGTACAAAAGAAACATGGCCTTGAACAGCTGAGTTACCTGCACCATGATCTCCCCAAGTCTCCACACACCCAAAACATCGATCCATCCAGCACACCCATGTGGTGATGATGAGCATCTGATGGGCCACGTAACAGGCTGCAGAATCAGTCAGCAAACGTCCCCCTCCTGGGTGTCACCTAGGCAGCCAGCCCCAACAAATGGCATCTCAACCCAAGTTCTCCACCAGATGGAAGGAGGGCTCTCTTGGCAAGACAAACAGCACAGTAAGTGCTGCAGCCCTCAGCTATGAACATTAATGCTGCATATGTCAGGTGGCTTAGCAGCAAGCATACAAGCTCCTGTTACCGCACAGCTTTCAAGCACCCTTCCTTGTTCGTAATTCTCCTGATAAATTTGGAACTTTTTTTTCCCAAAAGAACACATTTTTTTCAGCAGTTCATAACACAAAACACAATGCATTATGAACTCCAGCTACCCGACTGAAGCCAAGAGCTCAGATATCCCCACAGATACACTTTTTGAACAGCTGGTGAAAAGCACATACAAAAGATGTATGCTATATTCTCTCCATACCACCACTGTGGTACTGCAGGTGCAAATGGCTGTTTGAACCTCAGGTTATTTGCAAGCCTAGCTGAAGACTGAGTAGAAAAACAAACAGATCACAAACTTACAAACAGAACCTTTAATTAGAAAGAAGAATGTAGCTCTCTATGCATGAGGGCAATAACTTCACATGGTGCAAATCCATGCAGCTCCATGACAGAATTTTATCAGTTTCTGCCAACGAGGATTTGGTCCAGGTATGCACATGAGGATGTCTGCCTTTACCATGGAAACACAACAGAGGTGAGGGACCACACGAGCAGCCTAACAGCAACTCTATTAATACATGACGGGGCAGGAAAGAGAAATGAAAACAAATGCTCTAATTGAAACTATGGGGGGTGCGTAAGTAGGGCACAATGCACAGCAATTACCTGAGCTGGAGCTTAGCCAGGGCACCGACACGAACACTCCTGCTCTAGGGGACTGTGAAAGTGCCGAAGTAAACAGGATTTTGGTTTTCCCTCTTTGGCTAAAATGATTGTTTACATAGAAACAGAAAACTGTAAAAAGAAATGATGCACGCTCAATTCTGAGGAATGAACTGGGGTGCAAGTTGAGGAGCTGAATTTCCACTCACGCTTACACCAAATCGCTATCTGGGAGGAAGGCTTCCTGCTCAAGTGGTGCATCTGTGCACAGGCGCAGCACTGTGGCATTATGGAAAGGAAAAGCCATGTCACTAGAAATGAAATTAAGCTCTGTTTAGCTAGCTCCTAACATGAATCTTCTGCACAACCCTGGGCCAGAGGTGCTACCACATCCACAGTTAAGCTCTCAGCATGCTCTCCTGTCCCTCTCCTGTCCTGTTGGTTCATGAAGCTTCATTGAGCACCTTGTCCCAAGGCGTCTCCTCCTTGCTTACTAGAAGCTCCTCTAGTATCTATGAGAAATACTAGATGAAGCTCTAGAGGAGCAAAGTGCTTTTTGCAAGGACAAGATGCCCATTCTTCGTGCAACAAACGTACCTTAATCACGCAACAGAGGAAGAACATCAAGATTTTGCCCCATCATTATTCACTGCTTCTTGAGCGTGCTGATTCTGCCAGCAAGTAACGGCTGCAGTCAGCTCCCCAGCGCTGGTGACACCCACAGGTTCTGCAGACCATCACAAATGCCCTGAGTCATACAGTTGCCCATGGCCTTGCAGGTTGTTTTTAGTTAGACAAACTCAAATGGCTGCTACAAAAGCTTAATCTCTTTCCAGCCACACTCATGCTGAGTGTCAATAGGAAAAAGTCCCATGAATACGCTTGATAATTACAGAGCTGTGGCTGTAGCAAAGAACAAAGTATAATGCAGGCTTGAATACTCAGGAAATTGACTGCTGATATGTTTCCATTCATTGTTTTGTTCTCTGTTCTCAGTGTTATATTAAAATCTCCTACTAAGAATGAGCTTTCTTGTTTAATGGAACTTGTCAGTTAGAGGAAATCTGCTAGAGCTGTTTGATCTATTCTTTAAAATAATATTAATTGCAAATTTAGCACATAGGCTTTTTTTTTAGTTAGCAAATCATTTGTAAATGAAAGCTGATATTTCTCAAACATGTTTGTTACCCACAAACAATCATGGTCTATCACTTTCTAACACTAAGCATTCACCAGCCCTTTGCTCCAACTATTCAGTACTGGCTATTCATTAGATATGTTGATTGATCAGGCCTGTCACCTGATACTGTTTTCCTAACTTTATGAGTGAAAAGTGATAGTAGCAAATAGTAAACAGTAAACCCAGCGTGGTGTGAATCTCTGATCATGAGAAAATTCATGCAACTTTGCAGTTTGTGAGCATTTTTATAAAATCCTGACAACCATATCAACTTATTCAAGTGAAACCTCACATCTACAGAAAACCACCCTTACTGCTTCTGTCCGCCTGTCTATGAATGTAATTCCCTATCCATTTTCATTCTGCGTGACTCCTAATTAAATACAGAATTGGCAAGTTTATTCTTCACCCTGATCCCAACATGCACACTCACAGTAAGAAATCTTAACTTTAGGCTCCAAAGTCCTAATCCGCAGCTGAATCTGGATTTCCAAAGCCCTACAATTCAGTGACATTTAAATCTGGAGGTCTCATTTGGTTCCTTGTAGACATAAAAGAACTATTTAGAAAATCACATGCAGTGGCCAGTTTGGACTTTATGTAAACAAGCCAAAGTCTGTGGGATTATTTCAATCATTTCAATTCTGAACCTTCATCAAGAAACTGCAAAAATGGGCTGGACTGGATGGCTCTCAGAAACAGTATTGCTTTTGTGAGTGTCTTCCTTTCTCCAATTATATCAGAATGACAGAAGAAAGGGGAAAGGAGCGATTCCAGGGTTCATATAATTAGATATAATAAACTCATCAGTACTTGATGTTTTTCTTCAGGCCATCTCCAAGACTTTTGGAAATGGCCAGCGATCACGATCCATGCCAGCATGACGACAGGCACAACTTGCTCTTAGGAACTTGCTTTACAGACAGAGGAGCGGGGCCACGAGCCCCCTGCTGTGACGCGGTCGGCATCGGCGCTGCAGGCAGCTCCTGAAGCTCCGTCCTTGCCCAGCACCTTAGCAAATCCGGCAGGCACCAGGAGATGCCTCCCTTGGCCAGGGACAAGAGGTTGAGCTGCACTCGTGCTCATTTGTGTGACCCGCTTCGCCTTCCCGCGTGCTACAAGCACTGCCTTGGTGCCGCACGCCGCCGTCGATGCTGCTGCAGGAGAGATGGAGCTGAGGAGGAAGCTGTGCGACGGGAAGGAGCCGCAGCAGGCGCCAGAGGTGCCCCTATGGAGGCGCGTTCATGAGGCGATGTGCCTGGGCCATGCCCAGAGCACCCTGGCGCCTGCTGCGGCTCCTTCCCGGGCACACAGCTTCCTCCTCAGCTCCGTCTCTCCTGCCTCGACTCAATCAGGCAGCCAAAGTCGGGGCGGGGGGGCCGGGAATTCCTCAGAAATAAAACCAGACCCTCCCACTCTCTTGGTCCTTTGTTAAAATCAGGGCAGAATTGTTCAAAACAACCCAAGGGAAGAAACTCAAGCAGGAGGTGACCTCGCGCTGGGGGGCCGAGGTGTGGTCGCGCCAGCGCCCCGCCGGGAGGGTCATTCCAGCACCTTTGCCTCATCCCCTGCTCCCGGCCGCGCTCCGCGCGCTTCCTCCCACGCCGCCACGTGTTTTCTGCGGGCACATGAAGAACCCTCTGTTCCTCGGGGCCTGGCAGCCGCCTCGCACACATGAGTCACCCTGGCGGGCCCGACGCGGGTGACATCAGCCCTCGCGCCGCCCGCCGCAGGGTTGCAGCGCGCACGCGGCCCAGCAGCCTCTCTGAGGGGCTTTGTGTCCGCTCTAAGGGCCGCGACTGTTCACCGGGGACGGCAGGGCCCTGACAGAACGGCCCGGTCACGTGCTGGCGGCGCCTCGCCGCCTACCCGTGGTGGAAAGCGATCCGCTGCCGGGAATGCCGGCGCGGCCCGCGGCGGGACAGGCGCCCGGCCCCGGCTCTCACACCTGCTAGCGGGTGGCCCTCGGCCCTGGCGGGGGGACGCTGGCAGGGCCGCACACAGGAGCCTTCCCGGCCACGGTGACCTGCGCCAGGCAGGTGACGCGACACCGGGACATCCGCGAATGCCTCTTTGTTGGACGGTCTTGGCACCGCATCGGAGCCTGGGGCTGCATTTCAGGACCACCTTAAGGCTAAAACAAGAGCTTCTTATGGGTGGGAAAGCTGCGATCCTGGCAAACCGCTCTCTTGCAGGAAAGCTGCGCTTTTTAGCAGTGCAGTGAAACCATCCCCACGAGGGTTGCAAACCGATCCAGTAGCGGCGCAGCCCCGTGGCGCTAGCCAGAGGCTATGACAGGTATCTTGGGCAGGGAACTGAGTGACTTTGTGACCTTGACGGACGCGCAGAGTCAGCTCAAGAGCCCTCAGCTGCACAAACAAAACGTTGCCACGGCCGTGATAAGAGGAGAGGGCTGCCCGTGCCAAGGCAGAGGAGGGGAGGCGGATGCGGCAGATAATGGTGAGTTGGGGAGATGGTTCCAGCTCTGGTAGTGCCATTTTGGGGAGATACATGCCCCAGGGACCTCAAACCAGTCACCTCTCCTTGGTTTCTAATGGCTTTACTATAGGCAGAGTTTGTAATAAAGCATTTTTCAGGGTTCTTGTTCCTGCTAGCATTGCTTGAAATCAGAGCTGTCCCAGACCAATCTGTCCACACATGCATGTGGTTTAAGTGGCACCAGGAAAGCTCTCTCCATATCCAGCCAGGAAGGCTGCTGGGACACCTCAGCACAGCAGTGCTTTGAAAATGTAAGTATGGCAGTAAGGCAATTCGACGGAGATAAGCACAAAACAAAGTTCTCCATTTCAGCGCAAGGAGAGTTCTGCTTTTGCTCTGAATCATTAATTTGAGCTCACTATTTTGGTCACAACTGGGGGGTAGAGCACACCTCTGACTTGCAGTTCTGCTTTAGATTTGACTGCAGCCCCATTCAAAGGTCAAGCGCTTTCACGAGACTCCAGCACAAGAGGTAGGAAATACCTGGTGGCTGCTGCTGCTGCTGCCACCTGAGGCCCTTTCCATCTATGAGACTTCAGCACCACAAACCCCCAGAACTTTCCCCAACATGCCCTCGAGCCCTGGCCGAGCCGGGCTCTGCAGCCAGACATCCCCTTTTCTTTTCTTTCCTTTCTGGAGGCACAGCAGCTGTTCTGTTCCGCTGCTGAATGAGGCAACGTTTCTCAGACGATGGTTTACTGATTTGCAGACCTTGGTGGCAACGCTGTCACAGAGAGTTTCCGCCACCAGCCCCCTGTCTGCCCTTCCCTTCTGCTGCACAACACTGGGGCCTTTCAGCTGGCCAAGGCAGTTGTTCCTCAGGGCTATGCTGCAGACTCGGTGGGGGAAATGATCCAGCTGAAATAAATTACAGAAAAAAAAAAGCAAAAAAATCCCCATCCTTGATATTTTACAGGATGTTTTGTTGGCGGTCTTTAACACAGATCTGTTCCTGATATGGTTCACTACAGAACCACACAAAGAGTAATGTGGATGCAACCAGGAGGGGCTGTGCTGGAATAACATAGTGGGAAAAATATCTAGAATGGGAACACCTCAAGGTAGCTTTACTATCAAAGCTTCCTTGTCCTCAAACCACGGCATGGGCTTCTTATCTTGAACTGACATTATCCACGAGATCACCGTAACTTTCCAGTAAACAGCTCATTCATTTCACAATTTATACATCATTACACATCCCCCACATACCAGACAATTTGCTCTACAGAGACCTTTAGAGCCTTAAAAGGATCCTTAGGATTCAGTTTTCATTTTTAAATGAACACAGGCATTCAGCCGAGCTGTAAACTCTTAAAGTGAGACGCCACTTCAGCGATAAACAAAATACTTTCCTAATAATTCACTTAAATGTCCCATTCATGGACCTGTGCCTTTGGAAAAGGGCATGCTTTGGGACTCCAAATAATACAAATAACAACAACAAACAACAACAGCACATTCCATTTTACTGAACTAACCAGTGATATACCAAAAGGCTTGTGATACATTATCACCGTCTGTGCAGCAGTGTGGGTGGGAAGCAGGAGGCTGCAAGAAGACACAGATAGAACGTCTCCTACATGCAGCTTCTGCTCAGTGCCGTTATTTGTCTTTTACTCAAGAAGTGCAGCAATTATATTAATACATGCACGAAAAATGAGCTGAGGTAATTCCATCTATGAGCATGTGATCAGTCCTGCTGCCACAAATGTTTTCCCTCTAGGTCCGTATCTGAATCTCGCACGGCCTGACTCACGCTGCAGCCACGGACGTCACTACTACCTGGCAGTGTCAGACCGTCACTTGCTTTCTTTTGGAACGGGATGTTCTATAATAGCTCAAAATTCCCACTCGATGGTTTATGAAACTACAGTTCTTTCACATACTACCTTTGTTCCTGAGCAGCAAGGATTTTTTAGTAATTTGTTTATAGGGTATTAAAAAAGGAGCGAAGAGTGGCCTGAGCTCAGGGATTCCTCACCCAAAACTCGAACGGCCTGGGACTCTCGATAGGATGGAGGCAAGATGCTTCTCAGTACTGTGGAGAGTTTGTACCTCACTGAGACAAATGAGGGTGAGGACAAAACTTGCTTCCAGCGCTGCTGCTTCAAATACATCCCTACATCTCATTTACAAGGTGCCTTCCCTCACAGCCAGTGGGAGAAACCAAAGGGAAAGCTGAAGCTGCAGGAAATGCTGGTGGAGCCATCAAAGCAGAACAGAGCCATCAGCTCCTCACCATGGTGGTCAAATATATGACACCGTCTCTTCTCAGCGTTGTGTTGTTTGAGCCTCTGCTTCTGAAGTGCTAAGCTACATTCAAATTTTAGTTTGGATTAGGAGTGTGCTTCGGAAGTGAATCCCTGAGTTACCATGCTTTGGTTCATACTGTGGCTTGATTTCAAACCTTTAAGTCCTTAAAGAAGAAATTAAACCAAAAATGCTCCCGAGCTGCTGATATAGTCATGGGGCCCTCAGCACCATCTGCTTTGCTCTGCTGATTGGTGCTCCTGCTACACCACACTGCTTGCGAGGTGCATTTAGAGCCAGAAGTCCTGGAGCTGTTGGATCCCCACTTGCGAACATGGGAGGAGGAATGTGATACGATTCCAGGGCGCAGAAGAAAAGAGGAGGCTACAGTCCCTTAGGCCTCCTTGCCCATGTAAAGACTAACACCTGTGTAAGTAACGCTGCCAGGTTTTCTACTGGGAACATCCTGACATGCAGCTGATGTGCAAGAAGAGAAAGAAGGGAGTGGAAGGCCGAGGAATGAGAGGGAGGCAAAAGATGATGCCGCTTCTCCTGCTCAGCTCTGTGATGCTGCTGCGACACAACAGGGGCTAAAATGGATTTGTCTTCACACTGGGGGCCCGGTGAGATGGATGCATTGCTGTGCAGCAGCCAGCTTCCCCAGCTCCTATTGCTGCTCCCATGTTTATTGAATGTCTTCAGCAAAATGGAGATCTGAGATTACAGGGGCTTCCTGCTGGTGCAGCCATTCCTAAAGGGGATGTCGATGCCAACTGCAAGTGTGGTAAACAAAAGTATTTCTAGCATGCTTCAGAGAATAATTATCAGTTGTTATCTACCACTGAGAATAAAATGAAGCTTCAAGATGATTCAGAGAGAATTTGAAAAAGCGAGGCTTGTATCTGCACACTGTGCACAGTGCTTCTCTTAGAAACAGCAAAGATCCTGAGGCCAGTCTTTGCAAGAGATGCTCTAAGAGCCTCTGAAGATGTTTATTCCGAACTCTTGGACCTTTGTCCAATTTACATTCATTGCGGTTAAATAAATAAGCACTAACAAATCCGAAGTCGCAGACCTTCCACTGTCCTGCATTGAGCCAAGACCTTAAGTAAAGAGGCTTAAGTCACGTTTATATTTCCCTTGACCTAAAGACCAAGCGCAGCTCAGTCCGGTCCCAATTATTAAGTGAAAAGCTCCATGTGCATGCAGTCTTCTGAGCAATCTTGAGAGCCCGCTGCAGGAGCAGGTGAGCCCAGCCTCACGTTTGCTGCAGACACCTTTGCACACACACACAAGCTGGGGAGAGCAGGCAGCCCCGGTCCAGGCTCGTGTTCACAAGAAGCCTCAGGCACCCTCCTGGTACCGTTTGGACAGCTTGAGGCAATGCTGCACTGCAGGAACAACACTGAGCAGGGTCTCCAGCTTTGGCAGCCGTTAGGACAAAAGACAAACCAATAATGCAAGTCATTATACATCCATAGACATCACCTCTACCTTCACCTGGACTTACCGGGTTGATCTGGAGGGCAGCGTTCCTCTCGACATGCAGAACGAACGCGTGCACCGCAGAATACGAGGCTTCTCTGGCACCGGGTATTGTTCTGGATTTCGTATTTCTCCGGGGTTGTCTTGGCAACCAAGAGGGTTGCCGCTAGAGGTGTGTGAAACACTGGCCAACAAAAAGCAAAACGGCTCCCACTTGCTTCATTCCATCACCCAGGTAAAGCAGGCTCTTTTCCGACCTGCTGGGACATTATTAGTGCACTGTGTAGAAGGTGTAGGACTCATCAAAACTGATGCTTTCCCCCTGCAAACATAGCAGGTTTGAGCATAGCAAAAATGACATTTTTTGGGGGGAGGATATGAAGTCTATTCAAACACCCTGATTGGCTCTGCTCAGTCCTTGAAAATGAGTAGTGGTCTCCTGGAAAGCAGGGAAGAGGGCATGGAAGGTTTTAATTAAAATGACTATTTTTGTTTGTTTCTCTTATGTAAATTTAAAGTGACTTCAGTGAAGTCAATGGAGTTATTTTGAACTGATTCATATTTGAACAAGTTGTCCAGTTTGCCCCAATCCAGTGAATCTTTGCTGTGCGAAAGGAAGAGGTATTGGATAGTTAATGGTCACAACAAGTTAATAATTTAACTGGTCAGCAGTTGAATGGAAACATCCCCTTCCCCTAATGGTTTGGACCCTTTTACTAACAATAGAGCTTTATTCAGTGTGGACAAAGTCCAGGAATTATTCTGGAAAGTTTTTGCCTCCTTCTTTGGAGGCAATTTCACATTGCTTATTCATGTCACTTGCCTTTATTTTTACTTACTGAAGGCATTAAAAAAATTAACCCAAACAGCTGTTCGGATTCCTCTATTTTCTATGTAGCAAAGGCAAGAGAAGCCCAAACAGCTGTGTCAGTAAAACATGAGCCAGGTGGCTTCCCTAAGGCAAAGCTTGTATGAAATCTGAAAGATAATGTTTTTATTATCTGACTTATTGTATTTCTTTTTTTATTGCTTTGCTGTTGTGGCTCCTTAAGGAGGTATTTGCCACTTATTTGTTACTTTTATCCTCCGTCTTCAGTGTTTGAGCACTAGTGTGAGTCAAGAGAGACGTGCTGCCAGCACATGATGCCTTCTAGACCTGGCCTTCCGGGGAGAAAAATCAGCCTTTTAGCACAATATCCCTAAACTGATGTTGAGGAAGCACAACTTCTGCTTGAGCCAGCTGCAGACATAACTGCCCCACATGGGGCACCCCAGCCACTGCTTAACTTGCTGCCTGCCACGTTTTATGCCTGAGCCCAGCTGAGCTGGGGAGCTCCAGCACTTCATCTAGCTACATCTGATAATCTGAGCTGCTAATGAGCAGTATGGCCAAGGGAGGGCTTTGGGGCCGTGGTTTCCTTGGGGAAAGCCTCCAACGTGGCTGCAGCACAAGGTCACCATGTGGCTGTGGCCTGCAGGCAGCACGGGCACAGCGCTGGGGTTAGGAGCTGTTTTACAGACGTGGCCTTGCGACAGTGAGATAAACCCAGCCTGGGATCTCGCCACAGGCGCGCAGCCGGCTGCCCGCGAGCTGCTGACAGAGGGTATTTGTTTTTGGTGTTGTATAACAAATTCACCTGAGCAGCAGAGTTCAGTGTTGGTTCCTTGACAAGGTAGCTGGATCGTCCCCAAGCAGCGGGTAATGACTCACGGTTACACAATAATCTGAAAGAACAGTTGTTTTGTACTCAAATGTGTGAAACTTGGGGGATTTGTAAGCACCGTGCCAAATTCTCAGCCGAGCGGCGCTCAGATCCGTGCAGCCAAGTGGATTTACACGAGGAGGAAAGAGGCCAGTTTCGCTACTGCTGGCAGCTCCGAGCCTTTCTCCAAAGCCAAGGCTTCACCTGGGTGAAGAGAGCTTCACCTATGGGGAATATGAACCCTTCCCCAAGGGCCTGGAGAAAACGGGACTCCACGGCGCTGCCGCCGAGGCTCGGGAGCTGCCCCATGGCCTTGCTGTCACCGCCTCGCCCCAAGCCGTGACGAGGCAGCGGCGCCAAGCTCGGCCTTTCGCCGGCGCCTGCGGCCACCTCAACGGTGCGCCAGCCCCTCGGGCCGAGCACCAGGCCCTAGGGGTCCCTGAGGGCGCTACCTGCCACAGCCCTTCCCGCAGGCCTCCCCGGCCCTGCTCCTGTGGCTCCCAGGCTTCGCTGAATTCGCAGACATGTTTTCTAAAAACTGCTTGTTCACATTTTCATCCCTGACCTCTGTCCTTGGATTATCAGCTCAGCAGAGCAAAGGGAACCAGCACAGTGTCCAAAAAGCACCAGTCATACCAGAAACGATATACATAGTAATGACAGCAGGAATAATGGCAGTAAGAATTACCCCATTGGTTGGTATCGTTACTCCTTTTACTCTCCTCTTACTACACTGTTTGACAAACATGAATTCCAAACAGCTCCTCAGCCTAAAAAAGTTTTTTCAGGTCACAAATTGTATGAAGAAAAGGGAGAACAATTTTTATATTATTGTACACCTAGATAGCTAATATTTTTATCTACCATTGCTGATTTAATACTGCACTATTTTGCTGAACATGCTAATTTTTAAAGCCACTTTCCAGATTATAGAATAATGATAGCATATGGTTAAACACCTGAAACTTGCTTATATACCAGTTGGATTTTTTTTTTTACTTTTTTCTTTTCCTCAAGAAAGAAAATAAATTAAAATGTCTGTTTATGAGATGGACCATCTTCCAGGAGGAAACAGAGCAGAATCATCACTGAGTCTAAAGGAGCATTTCATTTTCTCCCAAATCATTTCCTTCTAGTATGTTTTCTTCACATTTAGTAGCTGGATGCAGTTCCCTCTATATGTACTAAGCCTGTGTTATTACCATTTCAGCATGATGTATGTTTATTTGCTGTCTAACAAGATCATGAATCAGGAAATAGCATTGCATCTTATATTATGCATTTATTTATTGGGTTAGAATGAAATTTACCTGGGTCCAGAGGAAAAAAAATCAGGCTGTTACAGCCCCTGGTTTCATATAAGTCATTTTCCTCTCGGTGCCTATGCCCTACGGACAGAAATTTATTTCATTTGTAAGGAATGAAATTTTTCCCACTCCCTCACTGCTAAGGGAGCCCTCCAGTATGGTTTTCATGCTTCCAATTTTATGTCTATTATTCAAATGCCTGAAAATATGAAATATAACACCAAAAATCACAGAGAAGTAAAGTCTCCATTTTTTTTTCTTGTGAGAAATTTTCTCTATATATCTTTTTAGCTCCTATTCATATTTTTCTAATTAAAAAAAAAGTCCTACTCATTAATTTTGATGTCACTGGAGACACTATCATACTTCTGGATTTCAGTTGAAAGTTAAGTGCTGGATGGCAATAAGAAAGAACTATTTTGCAAAAAGTTTGTGGGATTAACATCTGGGAGACCTCAGTTCTTTGCTGCAGTATGTCACACATTGAGCAATGAAAGACGATTTTAGCTGGAATGTGTAGTAATAAATGTACCAAGTACCAGGTGAAAATAAGCAAGTGGAAAATTACATTACAAAATATATGACAGCCCAATATTTTTAATAATAGAATAGTAATTATCTCTGATAATTCTATAAATAGCATACAAACACATTAGGAGAATGTTGCTAGGTGTTCAAATGCATTCTGATGCACCGGATAACACTAGAAGCACTTAAGTCACAAAGGATTTGGAACCTCAGAAAAACTTGATAGTATTTTTACAGAAAACACAGGAGAGAAGTGAACAAATTGCACGTTTATCTCACACAGAAGAGTTATAAAATCATTAAGCAAGCAAAAGGTTATTCAGTTAATTGGCTAATAGCCAGCAAGGATTTCACAACACTATCAGCAGGGTGTTGAAATATTTTTTTAAAAAAAACAGCAACCAAATGCTCAGTTTCGGAGAAGCACTCTTATTTAAGAAATGCTTTCTTAACTACTGCTTAGATAAGGACCTGTTTATCAGCACATGTGTATGCTCTTCCTGGAAGCAAGGTCCATGCCATATTTTTTTCACCTACTAACACTCTCTTGGTGTTTTGTGATTTCTCCTTTCACCAGGAACACAAGACAAGTGAGGGTAACAAGCAGCTGTGCAGTGCTGTTATTTTTATATACATATATATATATAATTTTTATATATTTAGTGATCTAAGCTAGTGAGCATCAGAGTAGGATGAGTGAAACAGTAGTCACTTCTGTCACCTTTTCTTGCAGATAGGAAAAAAGCTCATGGATGGATATGAGCACATGAAAGCAGGAGCACATGGAAAAGTGATCTATCATCTATTTAAAGAGAATGAAAGATGTATCATACAGGTCCAGTAAAACCCTGGAATAATTCCATAGCTCATGTAGCCTCCTTTGAAACAGAAGCTGTTGTTTCTGAATTTCTGCTCTATGATGTATCATTTCTTAGGAATAGTCTTGAGCACCTAGGACATATTTCACCCTACCTTGCTTCATACAGAGGAGTTTAAAAGCAACGTAAATACTGCTGATGCTGAACAATTCATTTCCCAATGAGAAATGATGCATTTGGTATTAGGATTACATTATCACCAGGAGCAATTTCAGTATTACAAAAATGAAAGAGGATTGCCCCTGGCAATCCTTTAACAAAAACACTTCTCCAATGAAACACGGTGTCTAACTCACAGGTTTTATAAATTCAGGGAAACGCTCTCTAAACAGCTGACTTACAAATATCCATATTGACAAGCTGTACTGTAACGCGCTTTAAAACCTACCTGCCAGACACTGCCGAGGTAATATCAGCTTTGAAGACAACCCCAAGTTTTACAAGAAAGAGCTACCTGGCAATAAAGATCTTACAGGCAATTGTATTTCTTTAAGAAAAACCAATGAATGAATCTACCATCAAATTCTCTTAGGAGAATGGAAACCTCTTGCCACTGTAATGTCAAGACAATGTAAGAAAAGAAAGGAGATTTGACAAATGGTGAAGAAATATTGAGAAAATATTTGTGAATATGTTGGACCGTCATCAGATAGATCTTTAATTCGATTTTAGTTACTTTTGAGAATAGCCAAGTGACTAAAAACTTGCTTACAGTTGTCATCTTCAAAAAAGATACTTCATATGCAAGATTCAGAGGCATACAGCAGGACAGCATGAGGATCGTGTACGACTTCTTGAATCCTATTATGACAAAACTTTTCTTTTAGAAGCAAATTTCATTGAAATTGAGCGGTAAGAGGCAGAGGCTACTTCTAACGAACAAACGACAACTATCTGAGTCAAACGGAGTTTTTAACGCATAAATTATTAAGCACGACTGAGCTGACCAATCATGCCACATGAACATGGACTCATCAACACTAAGTTATGCCAAAAAAGAAAAGAAAACAAAACAAAACAAAAACCCAGAAGCTTAAAATCTGGAGCAGTACGGAGACAAAAAACTTGAGTTGCTGCATGAGTAATTTGTCAAAAGGAAAAAAACCACTAAACCTGACATGGAAATTCTTTTGCTGAAAATTACTTGCTCACTTATATGCGTTACACTGCTGGCATTTTTCTGCTCCTCTTCCTCCTGCATTTCTATCTAGGAAATATTTCCCAGAACTTGCTGGTTCAGTTACCTCTTTCAAGTCTTGGCAATTAAAGCTTCCAGCAACAAAGCCTTATTATTGTAAATACTTCAGCTATAACATTTCTAAGGAAGTTAAACTGAGTATCATCTTCTACGGATTCTTACCTAGGAATTTCAAAACCACTAGTGCAAGAGAAAGCTCTGATATCAAAGCTAATTTTATTGTTTCATTAAAAGCAAAAGGGGAAAATTAGGATCAAAATTCCAAAGCCTTGGAAGGGAAGTCAGAAAGCAGCAAGACAAGAAAGGATGAAAAACAGCACTAAATTGATGACTGGATAATCCCATTGTTTGTTCAAGTCCAAGTACATTATAAATTGTGTTTTGGTACAACGAGATGATAAACAGTACACTTGGGTTGCACAGATTCTTTATTAGGCTTTTAACTGTTGTCATTCATCCTTGTACTTGGATAACAGGAAAAGCCCAATCCCGAGCTTACAGTCATGTAAATCCTCCTCAACCATGCATGAAGTTGCACTGGCTTCCAGAGGATTACTTTGCTAAGCACCAATATCACCCTTGAACATTACCTTCTAGCCTGGCCTTCAGCCTTGTCATGAAATATCTAACATTTAGATATCAGCTACTATCTAGAAATTAGCACAGTTTTGACGTGACTGAGGTATTTTATTACCTCAAAGGCAGTATATGCAATACTGCCATGAATCAACTGTACCACTTGAGAGAGATGCTCTGTTGCTCCTGTTTCACTCAGCGTCATCGTACAGAATGATGTTGTATCAGAGATAGCCTCTGGAAGAAGCACAACAAATCACAGACTAACTAATACAGAAAATTAAAACCAAAAGTAGTTTTCCTTTCCCCAGAGAACAGTAACCAACACTACAGAAAAGACTGAATGAAATCTTGCTGTGTTCCTGCCTGGAGCCTAGTTTTAAACCAGAAGTCATGCAAGTTTTGCCTGAAGTTCAAACTGAAGCTTCTGCATTGTTCTAGGAGCTCGCCATTGAAAGAACAATAAGTCTTATCAATAAAAGCCAAAAGAATTAACATCAGAGAGACTAGCCTAAAGATCTGCATGGGGTCTTGTAAATATATAGTAAACATCCTCACTGGTGGATTCTCTAGAGAACAATTCTACGTTACCCACACGGCACAAGTTTTACAAACTGCTTCTTTCTGTCTTTTTTTTTTTTTTTTTTACAAAGAAGTGAGGCAGAGCACTTAACATGTTAACTTGTAAAATCCAAAGAAAACAACCAAGATTAGAGCTAACCTGCAAAATCGTATCTCTCTTCACTTAGCTATTTTTATTTTTATAATTTGCTAACAAACCAGCACATAAAACTCTTAACCTTCAGTACTGGGTATTAGATACCGCGGATTAGGGTGCACAAAGCTCAACTGCATGGGGTGGACTCCAACCACGTCAAGACAACAGGCATGGTTTTGCTACCCAATGCCGGTAAGGGATTAGGGTGTTCGCTGTCAACGTGTGCTTTGGTGTCCCAACCTTTGAAGAACGCAGTAGGTCCCAGCAATTTTTGTTGGCTCCCCCACGTGGGAGCTGTGTGACCAGCAGTAGCTTTTCATGAAGAACGCAGCAGAAAGCCAAGTGCTCTCAGCCAGCGAGCCCCCGGAGCAGGATTTGCTGACGCATCCCTACCTCAAAGCAAGCAGCCGGCGAGGGCACATCCTTGAGGCCGACCCGATCCGGACACAAGCAGAATACGTCTCTTCTAAGGCAGGCGCTGAAAGCAAAATAACAGAGTTATGACTTGTAAATACCAAAATGGAAGACAAGACAGAAGTGTAGTGAACTGTTTGCAGACAGAACAGGAATTTCACTGTTACCAGTGGCATTCTTAGGTCAAACTAGCTGGATGCTCTAGGTAAAACTTGTCCATCCCTTTTGCAGTGGACCAGACACCTGCCCATGGACTCCCTTATGTAGCTGCAGCAACAAGGACTTGCAAATCAGGTGCCTGCCTAGATTTGCCTACACGGAGGCTCTCAAGGAGGTCTTCAGTAGCTGAAATTCCTATTGAAATTCCCTCATATCTAGTCCTCATCTTTTTCTAGGTCCCAATGGAAAAGGAGGTGGACAAAACCCAGCTAGTCTTGCCATGGACTACTTATTGGGGACCATCATGTTCAAGGTCCATATTCTAGATCTAAAGTGAGGTCATATTTGAGAAAAAAAATAATAACAGGCATGAAGCACATAGAACAGCAAAAGAAAAAGAAGCAACAACAAACACAGTCTACAGTCAAAGAAAGGGTAAAATCTTGGCCTTCCTGAAGTCAGTGGGATCTTTGCCAGAGAGCTGTAGCCAGCTTGTTTTATCCAGGATTTTTAATTAGTGATTAAATGATTCAATGGCAAGTTGGCTGTTTTAAGAAGAAAAATGTAGAATAGCTCCAGCATGCCTCTCCCTGCCCCACCTACCCCTTGGGAGGTACAGATCACGCACAGCTTTTTTTATGGGAAGCTTGACAGGTATTTCATTGAACCTTAGCTGAAATCTGTAGTTCCCCAAGCCCTGCCTCCTTCCCCAGTTTGGGGAGGAAGATAGGAAACACCTGCTAATGACACCAGAGACAGAGCAAACGGCAAAAGCCATGGATCGGCAGAAAGTGCACTGAAGCCCTGGCTCCAGTAATACAAACACAATATATTTGATGATGGACAGTACAGATAAAGAACTAGGATGCTACATTCATTTTAATGGTGTAAAATGGAAGAGATTTTAATTATTCTGGAGTGGCATAACCACAAATAAATAAGGCTCTCCCCAGTGAAGAGACAGGTTCACTTTGCTAAATGCACAGCTACGTAAATCATCTGTTCACACCACACACTTCTCCTATTCCCCTTGATTTTTCCGCTTTTTTTCGGTCTCCTTCTTCTTTTCCCCCTCCAAAGCACATCAGTTGCCATGGAAACAGAACACGTCATTGGAATGGACAGAACTTCGTGACATCCCCAAACGCGGAGCGAAAACGCAATTTAAAGAGCGTTTCGCGCTGCCTAACGTGGGCCAAGAGGGACGGCGGGCGATTATCCCGCGCACGTGTGCCTGCATGTGCCCGCGCGGTGCCCGCGCGCCCTCCGCACCGCGCACAGCGCCGCCCGCGCCCCGGACAGCGCCCGCCACAGGGCTCTGCCCAATCCTTCCCACCGTATGGGCTTTTAAGATAGCTGAAAATTGCTTTGACAGCTGAATAGCTTCTTTGTTCATAACTCGTTCTTAGCTGACTCTGCTGCATTATGTAGCTTTGTGAAGAGATTACTTTGTCAAGAACTGAACATATATGGTCTGAGCATGAACAATTCAGGCTGATGAACTGCATTCATTTTATCTGACGTACGGGGCTGCAGTCTTGCTGCCTCTAAAGTGTCTGCTTTTCTCTGTGGGTTTCATTTTCTCTTCTTCAGACATTTTTTATTTACTTGGACTCTTTGGGATTATCTTTACCCTTTCCTGGACAAATCCAGATCCAGATTTTTAATATAGCAAATTTCCATAAGCTGTGTCTTGCTATAGATGGTGCATTATAACAAGTTCTTTAGTTTGCATAATAAGAGATCATTATTTCTAGCTAGCTATTTATCCTCCTGCCCTATTTCTGCTCTAAATTATTACAGTTTGGTAGGCATTTGCATTAATACAGCAGTGCCCCAATAAGGGCTTAGAAAAGGGATCCTTCTATAGAGGGTACCACAGGGAGCACACGAAGCTTCTTACCCATTTCCCTCATGCTCTGGCCTGAGCAGGCAGATCTCCTGGCCTGCAGGACTCCAGCAGAGCTGCCTGTGAGCTAGGCCCTTGTTTTTACAAAGCCTTATCAATAATAATAAAGGAAAAGCAGCTTGCACAGCATTAGCAGCAGTACTGGGGCCTTGCACCATCCACTACACAAGCCTGGTAAACTCTGTTGACTCCTGACTTTAATGGTGCTTGAGTTGATGGCACTGATGGTCTCTCAGCAAGGTTGGAGTTCCTACTTAGCTTGTTTAGATATCACATTATTTCAGACTCACCTTATGCCTACCCAGAGGCATACTACGACCTCAGGGCATTTCTCCTTTGTGCTTAGCGCTGTTAATTCTGAGGTACAGATGATGTGGTCCTGTATGACTACGAACATGTTAGCTGCACTAATGGCAAAATTCCTATTGACTTAGAAATAGGCATGACATTGATTTGCTGTAGGCTGGAGACTGAGAGCTTTATTTAGAGACATCACTGGGGGCGTTTCTTGTGCCGGACACAGAGCTGGGCCTTCAAGCATCTTGCCTTTCAACGGTTCTTGCTCTGCCCATAAACTGGCAGAGCTCCAACTTACAATAGGCCCTGCGCTTTGCACTGAGCGGCATTTTACCACTTCTGAAAATACCAGCCTTCTCTAAAAACAGAAGGGAAGTTTGTCAGACAGACAAATCCCTCCTTATCTCTTAGTCATAACCATGATCCACTTCAGATGATTTAAAGAGCTTTGTACATATTTACCTTACAAAAAGAGAAAAGAATAGGATTTCTTAGCAAATCAGTGTTTGAAAACAGAAGCGGCAGAAAGATTCCTCCCAACCTTATTTGCTCCCACTCGTATTCCTAATGTGCACATATTTTGCTAAGCTGGCACACTGTGTGCTCATTTGTAGAATGTATATATTCTTTAAATCCACCATCTGCCTACAAGTACTTGAAACTAGTGTCTTGACTAACGCTCATCTTTCACCTTTCAGGAAAGCAGGGAGTATTGCCTGTCACTGATCACAAAAAAATGCCACTGGCCATGCAATATTCAATGCAAATGGTGAAAGGGTGCAGAGCAGTTTAGAAACAACATTATTTTTGTCCTGCTGGCATTTTTCCGATTTAGCAAGAAGTCATGAGATGTTCAGCGAGTCAGTAAATTTCCACACTTGGTTTCTGTTCTTCACCCCCTCTTGTGGCAAGGCTGGCTGAACCACCAAACATGTCTCAATCAGTCTGCAACCTGCTCTGCCGCAGGAGCCGTAGGAAAATCCCAGGACAACAGACAACAGCTGGATCATCTGGGTGCAGGTGGCAGCAAAGGCAGCCAAGATCTGCACCATCAACAGCTTTGGGTGTTTGGGGGAGGGCGCTGAAGGGAAAGGAGGCAACGCAGCATCAAAAACCTTGGGCAATAAAAGAGCAAGATAGAGGAAAACAGGGCAGTCACGGTTTGCAGAAGAGATGCAAATCATTTTTGAGACCAGAGGGCCTCGATACAGGAAGAAAAGGAGAAATAATGAGGGGAAGAAGGGTGCATCACCAGATGCATGACCTGACTGGAAGTAAATAAAACAACTTTGTGTCTGCTGCGGCCTTCACTCTCCTTCAGGGCGAGAAAGAGCTCAGTATTGTTAATGCCCCTAGTGTAAACTGCTCCCTGGGTGCTGTATGAACATGAGCATTCGTCTGCAAGGTAATAACTAATAAGAAGATAAATTAAGTCTTGCCTAGAAGGACTTCCATAAGCCACTGAGGATCAGACCACAGTCATGTGAGAAAACACAGGAGTTTACTGAAGGCCACCTTTCCAAAAACCATCTTAAACCTGTGGTCTGATGGTAGGTCAGCACATAAATCCTTTTTGGACTAAGGGCATTCAACTTAGACCAGGTGCCTCCATTTGGAGGGTGATGAACATTTTGAGCAGGTTATCAGTCAACAAGTGACAAACGCAATGTAGAGGAACGTACAGAAGCAATCCATTGGAGACAGGTAACAAGAGTTGTCTCCAGAACCAGCCAAATCCAACCAGCAGTGAAAAAATGAACTCACAACACTGGGTTTATGGCTTTTTTGTTCTCTCTCCAGGACTGTCCCAGCGAACATTCTGGACACTGGACACTAGACCCATGCCCCTTCTGACTCCCTGAGGCTCAGATGACCAATTTAAACCAAACTCCTCACAGACATGATAATTTGCTTACTCAGAAAGACAGACCTTGCATTTTCTGGTTTATATAAATGAAGAAAACTAAAAATGCAAGAGCAGATGCTGTTAGTGGATTGATATGTTCCTCTTCCCAGAGAGGGCATTCAACCTTTCATACTTCTTGAAAAAGTGGACATGGTAGAAGCAAAACCACAGATCCAGTTCTCAAGGCCCATATACTGAAAAAGGCAGTAGTGTTGGCCTTGAGAAGGCAATCAGGGTTTATGGGTCAGAATGCTATGGACCATAGCATTTAAGACTGCATCTGCAGAACTGAATAACTCAAGGAAATCAGAGCTTACTGCACATGAGTCTCCGCTGTTGATTTGTCAATGACATTTTTTTCATAAGATCTCCTAAATTTTCTGTTGATCTTATCACACCATTTTAAAAGAAACTTTGGAAATCCCAGAACTTAAAGAATCATCCCACAAAAGCTCTGATCTAGTTTACAAAATGACCGTTGATGAGCTTGGCAGCCTGGGAAAACAGGAGAAAACACGTTGTGGAGAGCAAGGGTAGGCGCAAGAATTTCCTCATTCTCTTGTTTCAGAGACCAGAGAGTGACTTTGCCAAGCAAACTGCAGCAGCGGGGACCAGCCATTCACAGGACGCTTCAAGTTCTCCTTCAGCAGGGCAAAAGTCCACCTGAAAAAGCAGTGATGGGGAAGGAATCCCCATCCTGCCACTGCACCAGCTTAAATGCCAAGAGGCTCCAGACAGTAATTCTGTAAACAGGAATTGCCTTTGGACTCTTAATAAAAGATGTACTGTATCATTCTGGAATGGTGTTAATCTCTCTATCGCGGAGGTCAAAGTAAGTTTTCTATTATAAGCCCAGAGGAACACACCTACTTCCCAGCCACTCACTCACAGGGAACAAAATCCATCCCTCCAAACGCTCCGTGTGTAAGAGGACACCAGAGCAGAAGCCCGATGCGCGTTGGAGCTGTGAGACCTCTGAGCTGGAGGCCAAGCTCTGCGTGAGGCAATAGCAGCTCAGCGCCTGGCAGCAGAGGGGACTTCTCCCTTTGCTTCCTTGTGAAGGACAACGGTCCATTCGGGGTCGATATCACCCGGAAAAGCCACTGCCTCACCTCCCACTCAAAATACGACATGGCCTTGCCACAGTGCCCTCCATCTGTACCTGCTCTCTTTGACTGCCACGCTCTTGTGATCCTTAGCACCTTTGAAACAGTTGTTTTAATACACCCCTATAACGCTTAAGATGGACCCTGTGTAAGACTGGGTCCTGGGGGACACAAATGACAACGTGCCAACCTCCGAGTCATGGCAGCCGAAGCAATGATGGGCACGGCTCAAAGCAAGACCTTGACACCCAGGGTGTGCACGCCGTTGGTTAGCTGAGGACCCTCCGCTTCTCTTTAATACATTTAATGCATATTTTCCTAGGGGTCCAGATCATACGTTGGCTTTGCTGATAAACTTACCAGCAGCAGAGTGCAACATCCATTCCATTTTCACTGTTTACACGGAGCCTGTCGCTCCTGTGGGATAGGCAGGATTGCACTAATGGGGTGACACCCTGCCCACCTTTTTTCTTCCATAAACACGACTGCCCGAGTGTAGCTGCATAGCAGGAGCTGGGGGAGAGACGTTGCGTCCTGGCCAGTCCTTGCCCTGCAGCCAGTCACCTCCGCTGTCCCCTATATGCCACCGGCACCCCCGCCAGCCCCTGGAGATGAGGTAAGGTTGTGGCACAGTATGCGGACTCCGATTACATCTCCAAACAGGAGGAACACACAATCGGAGGGAGCCGCCTGCTTTCTGGCCTCTTTGTGCTCAGGGGCAGGAATACAAATAAGCCTCAATGTCTTTTTCCTGCTTATATGAAGCGAGATCCGTTTCTCAATAGCAGGAGCAGGCAGATAAGTGCTCCTTTTGCTTGGTATTTATTTCTGGGGAGGGAAAGGCGTTGAGCGGCACCGGTGACACCCGCCGCGGGCCCTGGGAAGGCGCAGGCCCGCAGCAGGTCGAGCCGTTGTTCGGGGATGTTTCCTGACCCCCTGCACGCGCTGGGGATGGCGTTGCCATGCCGACGGCGGTAGCGCCGCAGGGCGCCGCTGCGAGGCCCGAGCGGCGCGCACGGATCGGGCCCAGGCCCCTGAGGCAGCGCAGGCTCCGCGCCGTGAGCGCCTGGGCCCACCTGCTCCCTCCCCGCGCGGCTCCCGTCGCCTCACGGAGACGGGCATCGCTCCTCGAGGAGCGTGTTTTCTTCCTGAATGAATTACATAACGCGAGCGTTGCTAACGGCTCGTGTTGTTGCAGAGAGCGAAGCGGGTAGGAATGGCAAGAATCCTCCCGGCAAGCCCCGGCACGGCGCGGCACCCGCGGGCGGCGGCCGCACCCACGGTGCGCCCGTGCGGCACGTAGCTTCCCACGTGGCGGGGACGGCAGCCGCGAGCCCCGCTACAGCCAAACACAGGTGACGGGCGCAACCTGCTCCCCTCTGCTTACAGTCACCAAATGAGCTATTTTTAAGCCCCTCTTTCCAAAAAAGTCCTTTGCAAAAAGCCCATGGGCAGCCAGCGAGGGCAGGGAGTTCGGCGGGCAGCTCGTAGCGTGAAGACTCACAGTTGAACTTTATTGTCTTGCTCTACCTGGAGCATTCCCGGAGTAATTTCCTGGGTGTTTTCTAGGTTGCTTCCTTATTGCTGAATAAACTAGGTCAGAAAGCTTGCCTTGTCTAAACCTCCGTTTGCCTACATATAAAATGAAGGCAATGGGACAGGTTCCTTCCTGCTGTTTCTCCACTGTGGTCAGCTATGGCCTTGATGAAATGCCCAACGATGCCTCATTAAAGCCACGAAGGCCTTTGAAATCCCCCACTGCAGAGCATCAGAGAAGCGCCGCATGCTGTTAGAAGCAGCTCAACAGGAGCACGTGTTAAATATGGACAGCAACTAGACTGAATAAATAAGATGTGCTGGGGTTGGTTAATTATTTGTCTCTGATTAAGGGGGAGGGGAAATGAGGCATCAACTATAATTGCTTTTTCTGATCACTCTGCCAACCAAGAGCCAATCTTCACAGATCACAATACCCCCAAATCTCAAGAAGTGCTAGAAAAAGAAAGGGCTTGTGCTGCCTGCCCGCTGTGCCGCACCACAGACCTGGCCACGGCCCTGCCCAGTTACTGCAGGATACCTTGGCCTTGTTGGATGCCAGTCTGCACACAGTTCATTCAGATGTGCCCACCTTAGAATCATAGAATCACAGAATGCTTAAGGTTGGAAGGGACCTCTAGAGATCATCTAGTCCAACCCCCTGCACACGCAGGGTCACCTAGAGCACGTGGCACAGGACTGTGTCCAAGCGGGTTTGGAAGATCTCCAGAGAAGGAGACTCCACAACCTCTCTGGGCAGCCTGTTTCAGTGCTCTGTCACCCTCACTGTTAAAAAATTTTTCCTTAAGTTCCTGTGGAACTTTTGGTGCTTCAGTTTGTGGCCATTACCTCTAGTTCTGTCAGTGGCCACCAGTGAAAAGAGGCCGGCACCATCCTCCTCACTGCCTCCCTTGAGGTACTTATAGACACTGCTCAGGTCCCCTCTCAGCCTTCTCTTCTCCAGGTTGAACAGGCCCAGCTCCCTCAGCCTCTCCTCATAGGGAAGCTGAGCACTGAAAAACATTGCACCTTTTGGGGGTCCTACTTCATTTATAGTTGGAATCTGATAGAGAGAAAGCTATCGTGAACAGACAATGCAGATGGCTGTAAAGACTGTCAAGTATCTCAGATGTGAATTGATACACATGGCTATCAGGTTTCCTTTGGTAAAAATGGCTTGTCTACAGGCATATAGATATGAAAGATTAATTTTTTTAAAGGTAGGTATTTGTCTGTCAGCGACAATGTTTTACTGCATAGTTAACATGCAATGTAAACAATATCAACAAGCAATACCCAAGATACGAGGCTGTTCTTCACAGAGGTTCTGTATTTCAGTGTCTGCATTAAATATGGCAATAAAGCTGAACCAATTTCTATGCAGCTATATCACTCTGAATTGCAGGGTATGTTACACTGCAATCAGCTCTCAGATACTCTCTATCTTTCCATGCTTCCTCATATAATACTATCCAGCAATCTGGATAGATATTTGGTAAGAGTGACTCCTCACTCCTTTACTATTTAGTTTTGTTAGTATATCTTTAAAAATGCATCCACAGTCTTTCTGGGGGCAGACATACCCCCCTAATCAAACACAACCACTGCAAGGAGGTGAAGGAGGAGAGCTGTTCTCTCAGCAGCATCACTGTGGCAGTTGCTTCCTATTGCATCCTCGTGACTGCTTTCCACTATCTCAGTGTCCCTTTCCTGGCTCCCCTTTCTCCGTTGTCCCACCTATAAGCTAAGTAGCTTCTGTTTCATGGCCCTGCACAGGCTATCACCATTTTAGAGCATCTTCAGAAGCCCTTACGTAGCCGGGATAGGGACACAAGCTCAAGAGTGCAAATACTTTAAACTGCCTTTAAACTATTTCCCTCAATTGGTAAAAGCTGATCCCAATGCAAACACAAAAATCCCACTATGAAATATATTATTGCATCTGATTTTCAACTCAATAACTATGTTTAGCAAAGAGTTGGTATGAGACTGTACCATGTACTGGACCATGTGCACTGTTTGCATTTTTTTCTACTTTAAATGGTTTCTGGTACCTCAAGCTCAAATTTTCGCTTTTCGTAAGTAAACATTTTAAAGACTTCATACATTAATAACATATCATTAAGCAGAATCAGAACCAATTTGCCTTCAGCAGTTACCCTAGACAGAAAATGTTCAACCAGTGGCTTTTTGATACATGAACTGGCTCCAGGCTTTAAAACGATGAACATTTGCTATATTGCCAAACTCCACAGATGAGGTTGGAGATTTAAGACAACAGCGCTGTGTTAGAGACTGCTTAGAAAAAGAGAAGCTCCTTTTTCACAGTTTTAAAGCGTCGTTGCTCGCTACAGTATGGTGAATAGAAGGGATCATAGCAATGGGTGCAGGGACCTTGTGGTAATGACCTTGGGACGTGCCTGGTCCACTAAAGCCCATCCACGCCTTATGCTGACCCGAGCAGGGCCTACAGGTGCACGTATCCACGAGCACCCTGCACATACGCAGCACAGTTCTGCAAGCTGCTCGTAAGAGCCCTTGCATTAAATTACATTTAGCTCAAGCAATCTGCGGCTCATTGGTTGACCTCTGGCTCTAATTCTCAACACCTAGAAGCATCTGACAAAGAAAATCCCTGGAGAAGGCACGGGGAAGGAAATAACTGTGCTAATTAAGCTCACTAAGTGCCCTGGAGAAGAGTGCCCTGCTTCAAGGGTACCCTGACATTTCTGACCCATTACAAGTTGAAGCAGCAGAGAAATTTCAGGGATTTAATGTGGAGTTTTTCACTCCACACAGAGAAAAAGAAGGCAGTAGAATTTAAAACTGATTTCTCCCTTACAGCTAAAATATGTCAACTTGGAAGACTTGGCAAAATATTCTTAGCCACTAATGTATCTATTTCTTGGGAGGTAAATCATCCTCATAAACATGGGGGAAAACCATGCTTGCCTGGTGTTTTTATGATAAATTCTTTGTTCACAGTGCAAAGATAAATTCAATAGTCCTATTGCCATACTCTACTTAGCAATTAAAATACCATTTCTCTAATTGATGTTAATTGATTTCCATCTTTTGAATTTAAGGGCACAGAGAAATATTTTAAATTTTACACAAGAAACACTTCTTTCCAAGAGTGAACCTTTAAATATGCAGCCCACTTAATAATATACTAAGCACGTTTCATCCAAAATACTAGTTAAATTCTACAGTAGCCTCATAGGAAAAAATATATTGTTTTATCCATTTTAAAAACATGGTTAGACTGAGGCCTGAGAAAAATGACTTACCAAGATCAAAATGCAAGTTAGGTACAGATGGGAAGAGAAATCTGGAATCAGATTCAAGTACTTCTTCTCTGCCAATTTGCTGGTACGCCTTCCTTTGCATATGTTCAGATGTGATTCATCTGGATGGACCATTCATTTAAGAAACGACAAATAAGAGACAACTCTTCTTCCTAGGTGGAAAACCCAGGAAGGATTTCTTGTTGTTCTTCAAATGGGAGTATGTGCTGAGTTATATAAATTGGGTAACAATTTTGCTGCAAAATCCAAGCAAACAGCTTCCATTTTTAATCTGCTCTCCAAACTGCTTCCTAGGCTCTGTGTGCTACTGGGACAGGCTTTCCACACTTCTCGGGTTGTTGATGACAAAATGAATTGGTTGTGATTAGCACAGAAGAGCTGCAGCTAAGAAGTCCTTTTCATTACGGTAGTTCTCATCAGTACCTGGAATAAGATGCTAGCAAGAGGATCGAGTCTCTCTAGACAAATTTATCTGTTTTTCCTGGATATTCGAACTCTGACACTCTGGTTTCTGCCCTGAGCTATATCTAGCCCATACAGAGGGGCAAGAGCTGGCCTGTGTTACTAGCTGAGAGACTTAGTCCTTCCATGGAAGTGGCTGATGAGCCAGAGAGGAATCTGAAGCAGGGCAAGCTACTGTTAACAGCATTTTCTGCTTCTGACCTCCTAGGCGCAGTACTGTCCTGCAGACAGAGCAGTCGAGATGCCACTGAATGGGAGAAAAGTTGACCAGGAACTGCATCGCAATCTGCGTTGACAGAGCTAAGGTGGAAAACTATCTAATCCTTGTGCTGCAAAGCACGCTGGACCAAGAGCAAAACAAGCATTTGGGCTGGTTACACTCGAGACTGGCTTCTCAGATAATTATCTGGGACTCCCTTGTGCAGTCATGGACTCAGCATGCTGTGCCTGGTGCCTTCACTCCACTCCTGCTGCCCCGCAACCCGGCTGGGGAAATCTGTGCTCTCTGACTGACACTTGCATTTCCTATAGCTCTCACGTGCTAGTCTAAGCTGCCTTATAGGATAAGTAGCTATTTGCAGGTTTAATATGGTAAGAAACACAAAATAATGTATTTTTGCTTTTTTATCTATATAGAGAATAATAACTGGCTCTCCCTGCCTCAGGCTTGTGCTATTAATAAAGTCTCATGTGAGGAATATACAATTATACATCACGTGTGGAGCCTGTCAACAAAACGAGTCTCCAGTTGGAATATTTTCCATGCTGTGCGTCCCCACAAAGTCCATTTTCAGGGACATGTGACGCAGAAATGTGTCATCGAGACACATGCAGTCCACCAGACTGATGAAAGGAATTCAGGGGGGACAGAAGCAACGAGGCTGCTTCTTTGGACCCCTGCTCAGCTCAGTGCTGCAGCGCTCTGCAAAAGTCAGCGAGATATGAAGGAGAGGTTGTCGTCCTAAATTTGGCCCTCATGTTAGCTTTCATACAACAGGCTTTTATACAATGCCACACCTTTCCAGAGCTTATTAAAAGAGGGAATTAAAAACCCATGGATGACATTTTTTAAAAGCAAATAATCACTCCCATGCAATGTCTGAAAGGCAAATTTTTTTACCTAGAGACTCTGCAACTGGCACCACTGACATTCTTCACTGTCAATGGAAATGTTCAAAACAAAAACAAACAGAACCCACAAAGGGAAAAATACACTGGATTTTAACATTCCTTCACAATTCACAACCAAAGCTGCGGTCAGCAACATGGAGCGAGAAAGACGCTTGGTTATAAGACATGACTTTAATCAGACAGTCTCACTGGTGTCTCATGGAAGCCTTCCAAATTAAATAGATGTCCGAATTAGAGACATTCAGACTAAAGATGAAACATCACAAATAAGCTCTTTTGTCCAGAATAAATAGAACCAAAACAGTCAAATGCTCAGGAAGATAACTGATACAACATTGCTCCCTTGGGCATCTTTGTTAGTGATTAGCCCAGACTGTTTGAAATGCTTAAAACAATGAAACTGGTGGACGAGCTATTCTAGTCGGCTGGGCACGAACCTTCCTCCTAATCTCTGCTCACCAGGTCTCCCCACAGCCACATCCTTCTAACGCCCCACTTCTTCCTCCAGCCTCCAGCCAGTGAGTCACTGTGTTTAATCAGCGCTGCCATCAGGATGTGCACCTACCAAATCAGGGTAACCCGTGATCTCGCTGCTGTGACCTCTGCCGTGCCTAGGCCCACTTTTGTTTATTACTGTCACTCATTGAGCTGAATCTAAACTCGGACTGTCAGCACGACGGGGCAAAGATCGCATCCCAGGCGGCACGAAGCCCCCGCGCGCGGCCGCGGCGCTGCGCACACCTTATGCAACTGTGATCGTGTTAACTGCACGAGGGGATGAAGGAAAGAAAGGGCCACGGGCCTAAAGGCTGATTAGGACCCTGCTGAGATGAGGGATGAAATTTCAGCAGTGTTGGGCTGGAAGGGTCTGATCCTGAAGGTGTTGCTGAGTGCCTCTTAGAGAGCTGCATTTTCTCCATGGGGAGCAATTTCAACAGCAACTTTTCAGAATAGTCCTAAAACCATCAGGCAGGTGTGAGAGACCCATAAAAGTCTCTACACTTTCTAGTCAATGTTATTCTGCTATTTGATATTCTGAACTACACTATATATTACACCCTATTACTGATTTTAGGATCACTTCCAAATCCACCTAGTAAATAGAATACAGAGGAATATCAGTGTAAATGGCAGGACTCTTCGGAGGTCAGATTGCCAATGGATGCTTTAAGGAAGAAAACAGCAAAATCATGTGTTGGGCACGTCCAGCGTTTGATTATCCATGGTTGGATTACCTGGGTTGTGGATTAACCAGCTCTGTCTTCCGCGCGCTCCCTCAGCTGCGCCCCGGCGCTGCAGAAACCGTCACGCAGACTCTTAACCTGCTGGTAGTTTCCTGGGCCCTAAGGTTATCCCTGTGCTCTAAAGAAAAGCATTTACCGCATTTTCCAAGCTGAACACACTAAACAGTCACAGTCTGACATATGTTTTGTATTAATTGTGGGCAATCTGTCCCCTCCCTCTCCCTGCCCTTCTTCATTATCTGGGTAAGTGGCTGCAGACCTTCTCTGCAGTCGTTTTGGAAGTCATCACAGGGCTGTATTAGGAAAGAAGGGGCTCAACTGCGCTAATTTCTAAGTTATAACAGAAAGGCCTGATGATCGTACCAAGCTCCTGTGTTTAGACCCCTGTACTTCACATTCTGCATCCTAGAGCGAGCTCTGACACTTCCACATGGAACAAGCCCCATCCTCTGCAGAGCTCCCCAGCCCAAGTTTGCCTGGAGAACATCTGCACTTTCAACATGTATTTTGGTGAAATTTGATGATGCAGAAATATAATTAAGAATCAGCCTGCCAAGCAGCAGGGCAGGGACACGGGCAGCAGAGAGCTCCAGTTCCCCTTGCAAACACGCTGCACTTTTGGGGCCCTCTTTGTATTTATGGCCATAGGCGGCAAAGGGGCTTCCGATTGCGCAGGGCTTTGGGGCTCTGGAGCAGCAGGAGCTCCCTGATCCCTGATCATCTGCGTGGAGCCAAGAGCCCCAGGCTAACAAAGTGACTGGTCACTCTCCTACCCACAAGCATTTCAAAACGTATCCCATGGGCTGGGTCTACCTACTTGCAACACACTGCTTTCTCCTCCCTTCCAAAAACCCCACAATTGCATCTCTTGCAACTGAGCTCAGCTTCCTTCTCTGTAGGGGGAAGAAGGGGTGGGAAAAAACCAACAAACCTCCTCTTTCCCCCCCGCCTCGAAAACACTGCACATTTGGACCATCTCTCATATAACAAGGCTGTTCTCACTTCCTGAGCTCTCCTTTAACTACAGCCCGGGGAGTTTGCCAAGGGGTAAGTTATGTTTAGCTGCACAGACACCACAGCCACCCTGCACTCATGAGTACCTGGAGACAAGTGACCTCAGGAGCGCTCCAGGAGCAGCACGGGGAGCAAGACCGGCCTGAGAGCTACTGACACCGAGTCAGCCGAGAGCTCAGGAGCGTCTCAGACCCGGGGGTTAACCAGCTTCTTTGGAGCTGAACAAGGTTCTCAACTCATGCAGGCAAGATTAACAAACAGAAAGCATGTTTCTGCAGTATCTACCCAGCGACATAATTGTATTTCACATTATTTTAAGATATCTCTTCTTAGCCAAACCATCATGTGAGGACATGAGGAAGCACGGTTTGTAGTCATTTGAGATTAACAGGAGGTGAAGAGTTGGTTAAAAATGCTCATTGGTGAATCCTTAATTAACCATCCTTTCCTAAATTCTATTTATTCTGATCCTGATAAAGCTTCTCCCTCTGTTTCACTGTTATTTCCTCGGGATTTGTTCATTTACGTAGTTATTAACAGTCAGGTACATAAAGGGCTGCACTCTTCCTTCTTCTGGATAATGTTGCTATTAGTTACCCAAAAAAAGTCCCTCCTGTATCAGTGATAGCACATTCACTTTGGGACTGTGACTTCTCTGAACTATCTAGTGATATAAATTCTTGGAAACGGCGAGGAAGCCTTATACCATTCATGTGGGAGCATGGTTAAACACAGATAATACATTTCGGCTTCAATAAGCTGCAACAGCAAGTTTTTTCTTGCTTTCATCATGCAAATGTCTATATATGGGGAGCTACTGAAATCACATGATTTCCTGAAGCTCTGTTTTCCCTATTTGTAAACATGTGCAAGAATTTCCCTTTCTGATTCCTGGAGACTTCAAGGAAGGTGTTTCTCATGAAGCTTTGGCCCTACAAAAATTTGTCCTTGTGAAAGCATTTCTCTTAACTTTTGCGAAATTTTCAGAAGTGCAATAATTAGCCATAGCCTGCCTTTACACAGCTTGCGCGCCCTGGAACGAAGGTATGAAATTTGATACATTTCATTATTTATAATGACACTGTCATCGATAGGAAAAAACAAACAAAAAAAAAGATAGAGCTGCATTTTCTCTGGGAATTTAGTATGTTAAAAGTGCGAGAGAATTAACTTCTTTCTAGTAAGAGGAACACACTATAAATCCTACTGATTATCTGTGCTGAGAGTGGTATCTACAAGCCATTCATTATATGAGAGCACAGTGCCCTGCTACTTTGTTAGCAAAGTGCCATTAACACATCCTGAGAAACCATATTCTTGACAGTGTGGAGATACTTTAAATATAGTTTTTCGCACTGTATTTTAGTATTTCTTCTTTGAACATACTTCCCTGACTGATGAAACAATTTCAGCAAGTCCAGCAGGACCAGTATGAAAGTCTTTGCTGCAGGTAGAATTCAGAAATAGATATGATGCAGCACAGAGAAATACGGTAAGTCATTAAAAGATTCTGTTAAGGAATACAGGCCTGGAACTGACTCCCCAGCCCTTGTTCAGTCTCCTCTTATTGAAGGCCACGTTTTCAAATCACTCTCAGAAACAGATTGCTGGTTACTAATTAGCATCTACTATTACATAAAATTAGAGATATAGGAATAACAATTCAACAGAAATCAAAACATGTTAGACCCCATCCCAGGTGTAAAATTCCTGTTTCACAAGTGGTCTTTGCACTAGCTGGATTACTGCCATGACTACCCAGCTCCACCACTGGGACCAACCACAGCAGAAAAATCACTACCTGGCAGCCTGCGTTGGTATCAGCTAAGAGGAGATGACAACGTACAGGGAAGGGAGATGAGGAGAGCAACAATTAAGATGATGCAAACTGGGTGAAACTTGAAAGAACATGTCAGGACCTTATCCTGCTCTAGATCGATCTCTTCAGTTAGCCCAACTTCGCAGCTGCTCCACCCTTCTGATAAGCTAAAATGAATCCTGCTTCATTTCAGTGCTGAGGTGCACGTGTCTGTCTGTCTCTAGGATATACACTAGGAAACTAATGGGAAGCTCCTGATAGCATCAGCCTGATAAGATGGCTGATGTTCTCTCGGCAGCTCAAAATGTTGTAAAAACATAAAATAATATTTTGGGGCTGGGATGACTCAGAAATCAGTGTCAACTTGCCAACTTGGAAGGCCCTAGGATGTTTGCTTCAAGTAGTATCTTGGTAACAAATTCATATGTCACATTCACATACACAGATCTATACATAATGAGATTAAAGGTCAAACCTCCTTAGATGAAGCCTTGTTAATACTGGAGAATAAAAAACTGAATGTCTACAAATAGACAAACTTATACTCCAAAAGTGTTTCATTAAGTGATCAGCTTCCACTGCCATATTCTGTAATAGCCTGTAGCAAGAACAGCCCTGTGTTTTTTTTTTCTTTTTCATGTCATTTATTTGGTATTTTTGTCATGCCTGGCTTTCAACTGGGCATTACATTTTCTCTAAAGGACTTACTTTGAAGACTTACAGATTTTGTACGGGGAGAAATCACATTTTTCAGGCAGGGAAATTTCTCTTGGTATCCAGAACGGGCCTTTACATTATGGATAGACAGCTGACCTGTGACTCAGGTAACAATTTATTTTAAGGATGACATCACCACAGAGATGGACTCTGTAATCAGTAGTAATAGGAGGCATTAAGAATAGGAAAATTTATTCTGCAAATGAGAAATAAATTTCTTGACAGTCCAAGAGAAGAATTCCCCTGTGAAGGAGAGCTCAACTATCTTTAGATGCTTATGGATAGTGCCTAGAAAACAAACAAGCCAAGCCACTTGCAGGAACACTCTGGGGATTAAGCATACAGACTCGAACAACTACAGGACTAGATTATTACTGTACTAAGGTCCACAGTCACATCACAGGCTGCCAGGGAGTATCCTGTAATATGCACCTAGACCCTTTGCTTTGGATGGTCATTAATTGCATGTGAAAACTGATCATTTCAAGCATCATGATGAGATCTGCTCTTTTCTTTCCCCTGAGTTACTCTGCAGCCTGGAAAAAAGTACTGGGGAAAATGTCTGGGAAATGACCCCACTTCTGTGCCTGCTAATGTCACATGCCTTAACGTGAAAAATTGGTCTAGCAGAAATTATATATTTTGAATTTAGCATTAAATATAAGTTATCAGTTTCTTAAATTAAAGCATGATATGCTTTGGAAACAAACCTAAAACGAAGCTCTGCATGACTGGAGCAGAAACCTAATATTTGATTTCTACATTTGACAGGAAATACAGAAGCCTCTGACTTAAAGTTCAACACGTTTCCCTGAATTCAAAATAGCCTTAAGGGCAGTTCCCAAAACTACAGGTAATTATGAAAATAAAACCCCACATTTTTCAAACAATCCAAAGGCTTGGTTTAAACCTTGAAGAGAAACTTGTGGAGACCGGTCCGGACTGGATCACCAGAACAGGAGATAAGGGCTGGTTCTGCACCAATCTGGTCATGTCTGAAGCACGCCTGTAATTTTACACGTGAATGCTCTCTATGGCTTCACTAAAATTATTCCTGCAGTTGGAGATATGCACATAAAAGTCTCAACTGAGTCTTACTTACACATTCAGTGTGGAGCATCTTGCAAAATTAGGTGCCTCCATGAGCAAAGCTTCCAGGGCCCAAGACATGGAGGCCTGAAGTTTAGGCATCATTCGCTTGACAAATTATTGTTATTTGGAGCTGTACAGGATTACCAGTACGACACAGGCAGAGGCAGGGCATAAGTTCCTTCAGTCACGAAAAGACTCCCCAAGTCCTCAACTTGCTAGAAACAAGCAGCAGCAGAAAGTTTCCTTGCTCCAAAGTCCAGGTGTGCCCCACCAGCGGGTTGAAGGCTCCGGACACCCCGTCCCTCCTTGCTCGCAGGGTCTCACTCACAAGACCTCTTGGTTTCAGCTCTCTCTATCTAATGCCGATGGCTCCGGGTCGATATTCTCGTCCCTGTTCCAGCAATTGGGGCAACCTGGCTCCGCCTTGCCCTGCGGCCTAGTGCCTCTGCGCTGGCTCCCGGCTGCTTGCCGGGCCCTGCCACGGGACCCCCTGCTCCATCTCTGAGCCTGGAACCCTCCAGCCTGGAGCTGCGAGGCTGCAGCTGGATGCCAAGACCCCCCGGCTTTCCCTAAACACCTTGCAGCTTAATGCTGCTAAACTAACACCACACAATCCTGTTGACTTTGCCTCTCCATAGGAGCTCGCACGTAACAACAGCTAGACGTTGCATCACGCGGACTGTTTGCTTTTCGGTGATGGCCTGCGTTGGCTTATTAACCTCTGGGCCCATTTCCCGTCCCTGAAATGAACCTGTTGTATTGCTATACTCCCTCCTAATTGCCCCAAATCACTGCTTGCCCCCTCCATGCACTGGGATGGCAGATAGGGTTTTGTGGACATAGCTCAAAATACCCATTTCATGGTCCTGACACTCCTCTTCCACAGAAGCTAATTTGGTATTATAAAAGCGCACATGACTTAGAGGTGCTCCGTGTGCTGAGATATCCAGAGGAGAGTTCACCAGGTTTCCACAAGGCTGCAAGGAGACTTGGACTGTTGAGACCCCACGAAGGGAGGCCCCACTGCAACCCAACACGCACAAGAGGGTTCTTCAGGGCTCTCCAAGAAATACCTCCTTTCAGCAGCAGCAACTGAGGCGCTGCAAGTCCCTGGGCACCAGTAACAGCTGCTTATGACTGCTCAGAGTCTGACTTGAAAAGTTTCCAATATTCAGCAGTTAGCAACTTTAACAGACTCACCAAGACTTAAAAATATTTACTTTAAGAATGACAAAACACAATGTTAATGACATAAGCTATAGATTTTTTTCAGTTTTACTTGTATTTTCCACATTCTTTCACAGCATGAATATTATAAAGAAACCACAGAACTTTCAAATAGCAGTGGTTTTCTTTTAACATATAAATTCGTGGCCTAGCTTGGGCGGTTTCTGAAACACCGGGACACTAAAAGAGGCTATGAAAGACTCACTCAAAAACATACCCGCTTATTTCTATCTACATATTAATAGCACGAACATTAAGCTGGCCACACATTATTTCCACCAAAAATTACAAGAAGTTCCATGCTAAGAGACAGGTCTCAGCACCAGGTGCTCCTCACAGGGGCACAGCACCAGCTAGGCCCCTCGAACCTCATGAGAAGGGAACCTGACCTTCCACGTTAGACCCTTCAACTTCACTACAACCTTGTAAAAGTTCCGTCTTTTCAACACTGTTGTATCTTATTTCTGCTTGGCAGATCCTGCTTCCCACAGACCTGCCTCTCCTCCTCTTCTCCTTGTCCCATATCCTTCTCTCCAAAGAGTCTCCCTTGCTCCCATCTCCGTAATTATCTTGGGCTCATTTCCTGAGATCTACTTTTATAAATACAACAGCATCCTATAAACAGGCTAGTCTTGGCAGCTGTAAGATTCACTTGATTTACTGTTTCTGAGGCAGAAGAGAGGAAAAAGGATATTCCAAGGGGACCCTCTTACGTGACCACTCATCTCTCGATCAGCCGTTCCCAAGCTTTTTGACTTAGGACCTCATTTCCGGGCTCATGATCTCTCTCCTGTCAGTGCTCCTTGTGGTCGTGACCCTAAGTTTGGAAACTTCTGGGCTGGATCTGTCCAGAATGACACCCCAATAATAATTTTGTAATTGGTGCCATGGTTGTTTATGCTGCTGAGTGGCGTGATTACCCTGAACTTCAGGTTTGAACTTGCCTCTTTGCTTGGTTTTTTTAAAGTCTGGAAAGAATTTCTGGGTGTCACTCAGCCAGCAGATAGTGAACTCTATAACTTTTGACTGTTCTGGTTAGAGACAATTATATCCCGGCTGACCTGGTATGGCACTAAACAGTTGGCTCTAAAGTTCAGCTATGCCTGGGTGAAACAGGGATCTTGCTTCTCTGCAGTCTGGAAAGATCACCGTTTTCTATGCTGGCATCATAGTGTGACCACTCAGATATAATAGTTGCTATATCCAAATCATTCCTTATACAGTAACATGGTTTCATCTACTACACTGTGCATCTGTACTGCCTTACATATGCATACCCTTGGATGAACTCCAATAGCCTCTTCACACCAGTTTGTCTTTCTCTTTATGGTCACTGAGAATTTGTGGTTAGCGCAGCATTTAATACTCTGTTCTCTAACTCTGTTTTGTCACCTATGTTCAACGGTGAGGAAAATAAAGCCAAAATAGATAAGAATTTTATAAACTCTACCAAAAAAATCTTTCATTTATTTAAAGAATATTTGCGGTTTGGATATGCTAAAGTTAGCTCTCCTTTGGAATCTCTTTGAAATAAAAGTTATTTGGATTTTTTAAACTAGAAATTTTTCATATTTTCACATGATCTGTCTACTCAGTCTTGTCTCTCCATAGAGTTGATTCCCACACTGCTGCATTAAAGGCCGATTCCTTTAGCTTCCCTGAACACAGACTCTCTCACACCTGGTATTCTCTTACTCTAAGCATAAAACAGTTGCTTGACTTTCTATTTGACCTCAGCGTATACGAATGTTACTATTTTTCAAATGCAAATAGCCAACAGATATCTGCCTAGACACACCAGGCTGGAATTTGGGGAATGCAAAGTGGGAGCTGAGCAGTGCCGACAGCACCTGGGAGCAGCCAGTCTTCAGACCTGCCTCAGGAACACACAGAACAGCCCCTGAGCCCAAGGGGGGCTGTTTCGTGAGAGCGTATGAAAGGATCTGCTGCCATCCATGCAGTTGAGGAGGATCGAGTTACTGAAGACCAGCAGAGGAGATAGAGAGAAGAAAGATATTTGGGGCTTGTGGCTTTGTGCCACGTGGGCATGTGTGAGTACATAAGGCAGTTGGGTATAATCCTTTTTTGCAAGTATTCAGTCTCCATATGAGGTTTAAGCATCTGACTTTGGTTGCTGCCAATAAAAGAGATTAAGCTGAAAATGTTTCAGCATGAAAGGCAACCACTGAGGCCAGCACCAGGGCTTCTCTTTCTTGCAGATAAGATGAGCAAAGCCCTATAGCCTAAAAGTGCAGGTAAGCAAATGAGGAAGACCAAGTCATGTTTGTTAAACTGAAACTAACTTTGTACAAGCCAGAGCACAGTAGCAGCAAGGACAAGTGCCCCTTTGAGCCTGCACAAGACCATTGCTCTTCTGGCACCATGCAGCACTCTTCAGATGGCTGCTGATCCCTACTGAATTGCAAGTGGTCTTCCCTCTTCCATTCTTTCTTCCAGCATTTTGTTGCATGTATTGCTGCTTGTAAGAGTGCACCAAGGTCAGGTTTGCCTCCTCCTCTGCTTTTATGGAGAGCTAACGAAGACATCACAGGGATCCGGCTCAAGAAGGTGCTGTGGTTATGCCCCAGACCTGGGTGTCTCTGCTGGAGCCTTGTCCAATTTCATCCATAGGGTTTTGAATGGTAAGGGAATTTCTGGTTTGTGGAGGGTTTTTTTTTTCCTGGTTGTTGCTGACAGTTCTTCTTTTGCTTATTTGTTTGGATTTACTCCAAGTAGGATGGAAATAAAAAGTAAATAATTAAAAAAAATCTTCCTTTTGAGGAACAAGCCCATTTGCAAAGGTCCACGGCAGAAAAGCTGATCACATCACTGCCATCGTAGCTACATGGCACCCAGCTAATAACGAGATTATTCCTGCTGTTCCTGAGAAACCACCAAACAGCATGTGGAAATACTGTAAAATGGTAGATTCCATCTTATCAGACACATTCATGATTCTCCTCGAGTAGCAAAGTCAGCCTTAGGGTTCATTTTCCTGTAATCGGACATTGGCAAGGGTGTGTTAGAAAAAGGGTGTTCCAAAGGATAGCAGAATGCAGGTAGGTCTTCATCAATGCCTTCAGAAGAGATATCTATTTGATCTAGTTGTAACAGATATCTTCAGTGCATGTGTTACACTGCTGGGTACCAAAAGACCTTTCCTCATCAAGAATAATTTGGAGAAGAAATGTTATGCAAAAGATGAAACTGCTTTTGGGAAGACTAAACCTTGCATGCAGTCACATAGCAGATGCAAAGCAAGGGATAAAGAGAAGTCTCAAGTGAACTCAGCTGCTGTGCTGAGGACCATGCCAGGGAGCAGCACTGAACTGGCCCTTCATGTTAAGGCTCCTGCTGCCAGTGACCGGACACAAAACGATGTTAAGGGGTTTTTGCTGCTCAGTTTATCACGGTAATGATGCTTGCTCATTTTGCTTATGCATCCGTTCTGAATCTGTGCCCATTAAATCATACAAATAATAAAAAAACAGCTTGAGAGAGAATCTTGCAACGTGGCATGGGAATCCAGTAAAATTCTACCATTTGGAGTAAAAATGACTATCAGAAAATTCAGGGGGCTTCCTGTGTGACCCTATCCTTATCGAAGGGAGAGGATCTAGAAAAAAATAAGATCCTATTGGTGAAACTAAACAAATAAACAGAAACACGTAGTCCTTGCCAGGAACAGATAAACCCTTTGAAGTAAAAATAAGGATAGAAAAGGAATAATTCACAGTTTGGTACCTCTTGCCCTTAGGTAGTACATCACTCCCTAAAACCAACCCAATAGAAAACAGAGAAACATGGAAATCGAGTGTAATCAGCATCAAGATAAGAACAGTTAGTCTTACTCCACTAATTCTTACTCAAAGTGAGTAAGAAGCTTGACTGTATTACATGATGGTAATGGATCACTCTGAGGCACTGACAGTTCAGCCCGAAAGACAGAAACATTTTATCTACATTTGGGATACAATGAACCAGCAAACCTGGAGGCTGATGACCGAATTAAGACAACTTTCATTGAAGGAGCTGAAAGGTATGAATGCCAAGACAAAGTAACTGAGTACTGTAATTTCAGAGTACCTGAAATTAGTACTGCGCGAGATGATGAATCAACAAAACAGTCGAGTGACTCTGGAGGCAAACAGACTACGAGGACACAGGTATATGAATGTCTATTTGAACGTGTTTACATCCAACATAGCATAATGCGCATTTGTCACATGCAAAACCAGAGCCTATTTCCATGCAGGCCCTTGAGGAATGCTGCAGTTTTGCCTTATGACACGTTACTGACTCATGAGACGGGCACTTCTCTAACTGGAGCATTTCCTAATGCCAGAGAGTTTCAGACACCACTTCTTTAGCGGATGCTTTTTTAAATAGTTTGCTGACCAGTGACTTGGAGTCACATGCTTATGCCATTGATCACTCAACGACTATTTCACAAATATTTTTGGAAGACATTCAGAGTTTACCAGATAAATAGAACTACGCTCATCACAATCTGCCGTCTCTACTTGGAACAAACTGAAGGCAGGGGGAGATGTTTGCACAGTCACTACCAGAGCTGCTACCATGGAGCAAGAAGTGCTTACCTGGGTGTTCAAACGCAGGGACTACTGTTAACAAGCTGAATGGCGAAAATAAGTGGTCAGTGAATTAACACAACTGTTAAGACAAAGATATTTAGAGGGTGAGAATGCAGAAGTGGAAGAGAGTTTTGGGATCATATTTGGCCGTACAGAAGAAGCAAGGGACATAGTTGTGCCAGGTTGGACAGGGACAGGGATGGCTGCAGCTACACCCAAGAGGATGCTGAAGGCAGCTGGGTGGGCTCGGGCACCTCACGTGAAGAGCAGCCCAGACTCCCGGTGCCACTGGCCAGTTCCTGCCCGTAGCCAATGTGAAAGGTACTCAGGGCAATGGGACGTGAGCGAACTGCACTGACCTGCTTTTATGTCTCATGTTTTACAACCTTCCAGATCTGCAACTGGCCACCGATCTGGGAGCATTAGTGTATCTGTGCAAAAGCTGTTCCCAGCTATTCCATTTGCATGTGTGTGACAGGACAGGAAGGAAAGCACAGCAGCTTTAGAGAGATAGAGTGACTTTTGGAACCTTGCAGGTGTTATCTGTTATCTGGTATGGATAAGAGCGCCCTGAAGCTGTGAATTGTGCTCTGCTTCTCAGTGCCCATAATGGGCCTTACTGCCCTGCATGCAGTTATGGCCCATTCACAGTGTCCCCATGCCCCTGGCCATGTTCCTGTGCCCCTCTGCAGTATTCCTCTTAGTAGGAAGTTCCCCTTGGACACGAAGCTTTCCAAGTGGGTTGCCTTCCGCTCTCCTGCCCCTTTCTACAGTCCCTGAAAGCTTTCAGGGCAGCATAACTGGGAGTAGGCATGAGTAGGAGCCAAGGTCTGCCCCAAGGGGTTTGTTAAATAAACTGGCTGCTCAGACTGCAAAAGGAGGAAGGAGACCAGGCGTCTTCAGTTACGTCCAAGATCACCGTGTGCCTACTTTGGAAATACTCTGGAAGGCAACAGGACTTCATTATCAGGAATTATATCTACCAAAATCCTGAAACCTGCTGCGCTGCCAGTCCTCACACAACTAAACCTCAGTCCCCCTCAGCTTTCAAAAAGCTGGAGCGGGCCTATGTGGCCTTCTGCTGAGTGCCACGTGCCCGAGGCTGGATGCAGTCACCTTGTCCACCTCAGGCATCTCTGCTGGATGACTGAATGGATCAGACCTACTCTCTCAGTGAACTTTAAAGAGCATTTAGGCAGCCCCAATTAAGCCTCAGCACTGAAGTTAAAGGCTAAAGCAAACGGTGCAAATATCCCTCCTCTTCATCGCCAAAACACGGAGAGGATATCAGAGAGCACCGTGAATTCTAATACTTGACCAGAAGCCACTGTAAAATTCCTTGGGGAAACAGGGACCTATTACGTTTATCACCAATTTGCTAAGTAAGGTTAATACCCTGGGCATTGACCCTGCCTCGTATGCCGCTAGTAAAGCTACCATGCTTTTCCCACTGAGGTTTTACAGCAGAGGAGATAACGCACAGTCAATAACCCATTATAACAGGTGCTTTTCTCCTTCTCCCTGTCCCTCTGGCCCCTACTCCTTTGTAGCAGGGGAGATAAGGCTGCAGCCAGAGAGCTCATTTCCAGCGTCAGCCTGCGACTAGCTTATGCCCAAAGAAAAAGAGTCCGATCAGCCATTGTGGTCTTTATCCTGGCAGTTGAAGAGCCACTGTGAATATCAACATTATCACAAATCATTCAATTGCTACAAGTCATTTTACCCTCAGAAGGGTCTGAATAGCAACCATTTCTAAATCCTTATATATATCCATTTACAGCAGCTGAGCTATGGGAATAGACAGGCCTAATTTTTTCAGTTAGCATGATAATGAAGGCATTCCTTATTTAAGAGCAAATTCATTTGCCTTCATATTAGCCCCAAGTAATAGTTCTAGAAATTGATATGCAATCTTCAACTGAAACTAAGATCAAGCTGCCAAACTCCTTTATTCCTCAAAACAGATTAAACTCCTGGCCAGATTCTGATCTTGGTGTGAATCTGAAAACCCTCTATTACACTGAAAATCCATGGGTTTAACGGTGTTGCTCGGTAGCTCCAGTGTAGCCACCAAGAACAGAATCTGTCCTTAGTATCTCCATGCACTAGCACTGTGCAGAAACTAGCTCCAACCTAATAATAGCTCTCGCTATATATATAAACTCACTGCAGCTTCCAAAAGAATATTTTATCTTTCGGGAGGACAATGTGCTCAGAAATGTAACAGAAGGCACAGTTTTTGTTTAAAAGAAAGAAAAAATCTGCTCAAACCCTTAACCTGGAAGAGCGGCTCCACGCTGCCAATCAGATAATGTGCTTAATTCTTACATCACACTTTATTTGTAGCTCCCTGCGTGGTTAATGGTTACAGCTTATCTGCGAGGAGAAATGGGAAAGAACAATAGCGACATGCCTGTCACCAGCGCGCTGCCAATGAATCATGGCCCCGCAGTCCAGCTCTCCCAGAAGGTCATCGGGAACAGGAATCCATCTATGCCTCTAGCTGGCAAAATGCTGAAAAGTGTTTCTCAATTTTGCCCTAATAAAACGTCAAGCAGATCAATTACCAGGGCAATTTCACCACATAGTATTTTTAAGTTGTGTTGACTGCAAGACTTAATAGCAAAGGTTACCAAGCGAGCAGGCCTGTTTGCTCCTGCAACCTTGGCTTCTACAGTTTTTAAAAATTTTGTCCTCAAAATCAATGTATCTAAAAAAGAAGCTTTCACAAATATTAAGAGAAAACGTTTGCAAAAAAAAGACAGACATATTTTTAAACACTAACCATTTTGCTTCCACAGCATTAAGAACCAAAACCCTGCAGGAAGGCAGTAAAGAATCTAAAAAGAACTACATGTGAAACAGAAAGCGACACTCACGCTTTCTCCTTCCTGCCCAGACAGGGAGAAATGCAGAACAAGGACAGGTTAAGTCCAAAAAAAGCCAGGTATTAACTGAGACACAAATATAGAAACTGCTTTTGCTAGCTCATAATTATTTCGAAGTAACATTTTCATTGCTCTGTTTGCAGTTTAAAGAGAAAAATCTCTTCTGCTGCACTTGCAAAAAACCTCCAGATTTTCTGAAAGAGGAAAAAGAGCAGATGATGGGGAGGGAGCTGTTCTCTTAAGAAGAACGTCATTGGCACAAACAGCTGGCAGTTGGCACCGTATTATTTATATGTGCTGTTGCTCGTGTTTTTTAACTGATAAGAAACCAATATCTCATTTGCAATTCAGGTGAGGAACATGAGAGGCTCTGCAGCGCCACAGGCTCCCAGGCCATGTTTCTTATCGCATCAGAAACATCTGTCACAGTGAGAATGAATTCATTATAAAACAACACATGAAATGTGCAGTTTCAGGATGAGACAGCAGTCTGCGAAGAAAGCAAAAAACCTGCCTCCCCCTAAAACCACCGCCATGGTCTGTCCCGTTTTCAACAGTTGAGAAGAGGGGAAGCGTGATGGGGGGAAGGAGGAAAATGAGAGAAACCTTGGAAATGCCGTGATTATAAATTGTCCTTTTTTTCTGTTCACCAGCTGTGCCTGAGAACAGGCTTCCTCGAGAGGGTCTGGTGTCCCACACGCAGAGCCCAGCGTGACCGTCACGTCGCTCCTGCGGGCTGCGGACAGCCCCAAGTGCCACCCTGTCCTCTGCACCCAGGCGACCTTAGTCACAAGTGCCCTTGTGGGGGCTCTGCACGGGAGAAGGGGTGAATCCATTTTCAGGAAAGCTGCAGATGTGTTAATAGTATCTTCCATTCCCACGCAAGGCCAAGTGCATCTTTAATCTGTGCTGAGGAGAAAACGAGGACGGCTGAAAACAGTTTGCGCACCCACATCCTCCTGTGCTAATTCTGCATGCGGCAGAAATTTTTAACATGGGCCAGGTTTGTCTCTGGTCTTGTTCTTCAGAGCTGTCTCTAATATCCCTGTGTATATGGGGACATTTCCATGCTGTTCTTCAGCAGGGATGAGGACAGCTCAAGGTGACTTCGAAGCTCCCTTCTGCTGAGAAAAGCCTGCAAGTGCTTCGACAGGCAGGGAAGCAGAGGCTTGCATGGACAGCATAACCTATATCCCACCGAATGCCCCCTTCCCTCTCTGCATTTAGGCTCTTATTAAAATGCAACAGAAAAATGCCTGTGCCTTCCTCCTTGCAGAGGAGCTGCTTTGAACTTCGGCTGATGCACGGGGGTACCTATAGACAGACCCTCTGCACTGCAACGTGCACAGCAGCTGCACACAGGCTGCTTTTCTTGGGTCCACTTTGAGCCAGTCTAGCTGTTGCTGGGCTTGGCAAGGTGAAAAACCAACGTTTTCCACCCAGAAGTACAAAAACGGGGCACGCAGCTTAAGAAAAACAGGGGATAACACCTTTTTTAGCTTTGCTTCTACTGATAATATATATATTTGAGAATATGCATGCCTCAGCAGAAAAAACGGGTAAGGGCTCCCCTTCTAAAACAAACAGAAATGTGCACTTTGAGCCCTGATGTGAAATTGCAGTAAAAAGCCCAACCCAATAATTATTTTCCTTGATTTTCAGCCAGACGAGGCACAAGACAAACAAGTCATCAAGGACAAATAAAAGGAGGTTCATTCATCGCATTCAGGGCTGGAATCTTTAATGGTCACCAAATGAACTAAGATAACTAAGTAACCATTGTAAATATTAATCTTTAAAGGAAAACAATACTCCCAACAACAGGAAGCCTGATAAGACATTGGATGTTGCCATCAGTGTTATGGAGTCTCTCTAATTTCCTTATTTTTTTCTTAGGCCTGTAGAGGGATCAGGAAGGGGAACATATGGTATCTTTCAAAGGAAGTAAATTAACATTATTAATAGCTAATGTGGGAGAGGTGAAACAGTGATTGTTCGTGGTGGTTGTTATTGTGTTTTTTTTGGGGGGGGAGGAGGAGAAGGCCTGTCCGCTAGCGAATTTAAGCACTAAAGCCAAACTCGAAATCTTGTATTTATAAACACAGATCTGATAAGAGTTGCCTAAGCTCCACGCTGCCTTGCCAGCGCACGCACATCAAGCCGACGCGAAGGGCCTGCGCCGGGAGGTCGGTCCCACGAGTTACCTCACGCGGACTAAGGGACTACGAGAGCTTAGAGCCCAGCGCCGCTTCCGAGCGACTCCCCGTGGGCACCCTCGCCTTTCTGGTTGCCTGAACTGGCCCCGAGGTGGATGGAGGAGCCGTCCTGAGGAGGAGGGTTTGTCCCCGGCGCCCTCAGGGGGCTGGAAGGAGCTGGGCCGCGGCTCCAGGGCCTTCACGCTGCCGCCTGTTGCCGCGGGCCCTGGGCAGCTTCGGAGCGCGGCCGCCGGGGATGCAGGCGCCGGGGTTATTCTGTAGGAAGCGGTGACTAAGCGCTGCCTCGGGATGGATTTGAACCGGTGACCTGGGAGGGAATCTCCGAGTCCCAGGAGCCCCTGTGATTTCCCTGATTAAGCGATGAACAACTCACCTTTCCTGGACCTTTTGCTTTCGTCTCCCTCAAATATTGATAAGACGGTATTTATTAGCTCTAACTCACATTAATCACTAGTGGAACGTAAGCCGTAAGCCAGGGCTACTCAACACGGTGGCACTCCGGTCCCTTTTCCCCAGAGCACCTCAGAGCATGACAGTGCTTTCCTCATTTCCCCAACAGCTCCTGTAGCTCCTACTCTCCTCCCAGTCTCGAAAGCCATGGCCATGCTAAGGCAATCTGTAAAATCATTTGGCAGACCTCAGTAAAGGCAATAAGACTCCATTAAAATTACTCAGTGAGTTTGGTAGACACGTGCAAATTTTGGTGAAATTCCACAGAAAATTCTTTAAAATATATACGGATTTTGAAATAATTACTCACTGGATCTCAGGAAAAATTGAGCAAATCAGTAAGGAAGCTTCAAACTTCAGGGTACATGGTGATTAGGTGGTGAAGACAGAAAGAATTTCTCTCTGCTCTTGACAGCTCACACGTCAGCTGCAAGCTGACAGCTGGACTTTTGCTTTTAGGCCTGAAGAGGACAACTTAGAGCAAATACTTTAAAATGTTAGAGACCTTCCTTAAACATAGATGCAACTACAATTTAAGGGAACTATTACCCCACTGCATAACTTCACTTGAAAAGATACTAAATAAACTATGACTAAGCTTGTGTATTAAAGCTGGTCTAAAATACCTCTTCCTGGGTGATGATGGCATATTTTATTTCTTAAGTAACTCATCATGTTGATCAGAAAGATCATGAAAAGCTGACAGTGACGTGCACTGTTTGCTGGCCCTGTGGAGTCAGGAGACAAGGATAAATTGTTCTCTCTGCTGAAGCCTAAGAGTTTTGTAACACTGAAGTTTTCCACAGTGCCAATTTTAGGGCCCTTTAATATTTCAAGTTATGTAAATTTACAATAAAACTGTTCCTCCTTGGCTGTGCTGAATGAGACTCTATTTGATCAGGACAAGGCTGAATTCCTGGCATGAAAAGAAAGATGGTTTAACAATAGCTTATCAGAGGGCATTTCCAAAATACCCGTGCCAGCATAAGATGATGGATGTTTAGTCAGGGCAGTTCTAGGTGAGACTAACACAAAGCACTTAATGTGACATGTCAGACTCTTTAGTGACTGAAATATCTTCTAGGAAAACATAACAAATCCGCATAGCTCCATAACCTGAACTACCAACGCGATGACATCACCCAGACGAGTGCAACTTGATTACAGTGCAGTTGCTCCTGCCCACCTGCCCCTACTTTCCACCCACTCTGGGCACCCAGTGGGTGTTTGACAGGGATGAAAAAAATCCCACCCGAAAGCCACCACAACCTAGAAGAGAAAGTCAAATTACAGTGTGCTTATAGAGAATTACAACGCTGAGCTGAAACATTTAGATGTCAAGAGCTGCTAGATCCTATCTCACCCTGATATCGGCGAGGAGCTGCTCTTGGAGGATGTGCATCAGCAGCCGCTGCAGGGGTGAGCGTCACTGTGCTGTGCAAGGGACCCCCCCACGCACAGTTAATCCCCTCACAAAACTGTTGCTCAGTTTTTATCTCCTTTCTGCCCTTATCATGCAGTTAATCGCACTTCATGCAAGCTTCATGGAAGCAGTGAGTAGTCTGGGGGTGGTGGTGGTTGCTCGGTTGTCGCTTGGACTCTCCACCCAGGCGGGGACTAGGAGGGAACGCGGCACTCGCCCCGAGCGGACCTTGGGTCCTCGCGCAGGAGCCGGCCCCCTTCCCGCGGGGCAAGAGCCAAGGGCAGACTCCAGCTCTGTCACTTCTGGCCAGGGCAGCAGCTCTGGGAGCAAGACATCAGATAGCATTAGCAGATTCTTTGAGGTACAGCTCAGCCCTTGATTACTCATCTCTGGAAGCGAAGGGAAAGCAGAAGAGGGATTTTTGATCCCGCGGTTCGCTGAGACAGACCCACAGTGCCTCCCAGGGCTCCTGCAGGAAGCGTGGCTCCCGGGCACCCCATTCCATCGTGTGCTCGCAGCTTCCACAGGGCAATTGATAGCACAAATACTGAGGATAATTAAGGATAATCTCCTCCTCAGATGCTTTGTAAAGAACGTTAGGTACTCCCTTTCCTTGTCAAGTATGAACTTAGGCAGCTTCCTTTAACAGCAAGCACTTGTTTCTCAGAATAAATAATGAACTGTCCAGTTCCTAAAGGTTCCCTAGAGGCAATCTTCCAAAAACTTGGACAAGATCATTCTGTGCACTCTGCCTCAGAGGGACGTAGCAGTAAGTTTCATACCCTGCACCAACCCCCTGTCGGTATACAAATCCCTTCCTGCATCCATGCTAGCAGATGCAGAGAGATCCAATGGTATTGCCTCCCAGCTAAGGCAACATCCTTTCAAAAAATTTGGCAGGTCAGGCTACATCAGATACAGTCACATGAAAGTAAAGGAGGAATCTGCCCCAGCAACTTCTGCTATTTTTCTTGTGGTCTGCTGATTTCATAATTTGGTCATAAGACGTTGTTTTTGATATTTGCTTAATATTATCATGATGGGCTTCTTCCTAAATTGCCTTTGGGTAGCAGGCATTTGTGTCACTGGTAAAGCGGAGAAGTCAGGACTAACCAATTCCTGCTCTTGGAAGATTCCAGTACTCCCCAGCACAGGGTGTTTGGCAGGGCACGTGCTGCACGAATCCCTGTGGCCCATGGGGGTGATGGCTGACATCGGAGGTGCTTCAGTAAACCACCACTCTGTCGTTATCCTGGGACACCTAAAAGCCCAGTTTGTAAAACATCGGGGCAGCCACGTCCCTGTGAAGTCGTGGGTATTCACAGCACCTCCCGCAGCTCCACGGCGCGCAAAGCTCCAGATGCTGGAGGTGAAGGAGCAGCCTGAGGAGGCCTCTGGTCAGGCCAAGGCGGTAACGCAAGGTCAGAAGCAAGAGGTGAGTTCACTGATTTTTATGGAAACATCAAAATGTATGGAAAAAGCAAACACTGCAACACAGTTAACATGAGTGGATAGAGCACAAGAACAGTCAAGCCTTTGCAGTGCACGTGTGGACCAACACTCTCCTCTACCATGTCTTCATGTCTGCGTCTCTCCTTTGCCATCTAGGCACACAGCTGCACTACCACAGCAGCTTTAGCAACACCCTTTATATGTAGGTATATGTATACACATACATACATATATCTACATACATATATACTTTATATTATAATTACAGCTCAAGGGATTGAGATCCAGCATTTGATGCTCAAGGCTGCATGCAGCAATCCAGCTTTACAAATAACCACGCACACATAATTATGAAAATAGGAACCGAGTGTGAGGCTTTTCCAGGCAGTCCAGGTAACTCCACAACTCCACATACTCCATAATGCTAAGCAAATGCAGGTTATTTTATTTCTGTGCTGCTCTGTGCTTTCATGATCCTTCGAAAGCTCAAAGATAAACAAAAGTCCCCTCAAGTGACTTCTCTGTGCTAGATCAAAGAATAAGTAAGGGAAAAATTCTTGCAATCAAACTGTCTAATGTTAGAAATAAGCTTCTCCCTAAAGCAGGCTAGCCCCCCGCTTGAAATGTCCGTGGGACATTTCAGCTACAACAGCCTGGCCCTAGTCCTATTATTTTATGCTTTCTTTAAATCCCAGACAGCTTTATAAATGATCATACGAACAAAAGCACCAGGCTCTGGCCACTGTCAGGTTAACAGACTAAAAGGGGTATTGGCCTGATGCAACCTGGCATGTGCCGTGTTCCCCAATGAACTTACAGTCTGGTACAGACAGACATAACAGAGGACAGGAACGGCATCCAGCTCCCAACCGCTCCTGCTCCGGGGCGAGGGAGGAGGGAAGGGGCCTGGATCTCGGGTTTAGGCCTCTCCAGCGGAGTTGGAATTAGTGAGACACAGGAACAGCAGCACAGGGAGCTACGGCCCAGGGGAAGCTGGATGCTGCTCCGGGTACAACAGCAAGGCCATCGCACACTCAGCAGGGAACATGGTGGCACTCGTTGCGTCCTGTTTCTCACAGGCCGGCCTGCGCTCCAGCCCCGACCATCTTGTCCCCCGTGACCAGGAGGCAGGCAGGAAGGCGGGCGCTGAGCTCACTACTGTGATCTTCGTCACAAACAGCATCTCACAAGCAAATGTCCAGGGAGCGGAGCTGCCTCTCCGCATACAGTATCCAGGTCTATGGTCTTGGCTCTGGTGGGTGATGGGGCTCCCAGAACTGGAGACAACCTCAGAATGATCCACTAAATAATGCTAGTTGACAATTCCAAATAAAATCTTGCTAGAATCACTAAGGCCTTTACAACTCATCTCATATTTTGCTGGTTCCCAGCAGAGCGCAATACAGGGACAGGGGACTGGCACTGATTTTTAAACTCTAGGACACTGATATGAAGCTCGCCAGATACATCCTCCAGCTTTTTAGTTCCATTTGATGCATATCCAGTCTTTATGCCAACTCTGCCTCTCTGAATAAATCCCAGAACCCCACAATGGTTGAGGTTGGAAGGGATCTCTACGGATCATTCAGTCCAACCCCCTGCTCCAGCAGGGACACCTAGAGCACAGGGCAGCATCCGCGCGGGTTGGAGGACCTCCACAGAAGGAGACTTCACAGCCTCTCTGGGCAGCCTGTGCCAGGGCTCTGGCCCCCTCACAGCAAAGAAGCTTTTCCTCATATGGAGATGACTGTATTGCACAGGCTGCTGTGACTCACCTCTGTCCTACACCTCTTGTGTCCCACCTACATGACCACAACTTAGACCTGCAAGCAAAGAGGCAGAGGGAAGCAAGTACTGACACCTGCCCTCTTCTCTGCAGCTGGTTCAGCTCTGCAGAGAGTGAATTCAGGCTATAAAAGGTACCTGAGCGGGGCTGACTTGCTCCCACACCACAGCATCACTCAAGGGCCTCTGACTTGCAGTTAGCCCTATCATTTGGACAATAATAATCAGTTATAGATAAAGATACATATATAAACCTTTCACCCTTACACTTTAAAGTAATTACTTATAAAGGGGCAGATATCAACATATTGCTTTACAGATTGGAAAATACAGGCTTGAGAAGAATATCAAATACTTTGTCCAGAATTCCATGGCAGTAGAGCCCAGAATCTTACCTAAATTTTTCCATTCTCTAGCTAATGGCCAACTGTCTCAGTAACTTGCAGTCTGGCTATGCTGAAATCTTTTATTATGACAAGAATCTAAATTTTTATATCACTTTCAACTTAACATTATGACATGACATTTGTAAGATGTTAAATTATAAGCAATGCAACAAAATTAAAGCTAAGTCAGAGGGAAATGAAAGTGTTTTTTAAGTGTTTAATAAGTGTTTTAAGTGTTTCTTAATACAATTCTGTAACTATAATAATTAATGATAATTTGACACCATTAATCCCACACTCACAAGGATAGTGTAATACATGCAATAGCCTAGGCATGCACTGGTGCACCATGCTCAGGAGACAGACATGCATTTTTACCACAGGTGCCTTATGCCCAGACCTGGCTCAGGCTTGGTTCTCTTTGAATACTCACTCAGCACCATCACATTTGAAATTTGGGGTTGGAGCCCTGCTTATTCATTCCCAAGGAGAAAAATCAGACTCTGATCTCTGTTATTCCACTGCGAACCCAGATTAACTTTATTGGCTACAAGAACAAAGTTGTACTCTGTTCAGTTTGTACTTTCATATCCCTTAATATCATTTTAGCTATCAATGCACTGGCACTTTTTGTTCCTCTACTATCACTATTGTGTTTGTGTTCAAAGTTTATTCATTGCCATCTTGCATTAGAGCTCTGTAACACATTCTCTGCCCTAGTGTTTCCTGCCACTTTCTTCGTACTCAAACCACCAGAAGTTTTTATCTGTCACCAAAGCAGTAGTTTCCATAGAAACTGTGAAGAAGTTAGCAAAGCATAAAATGATGACATCCATGTCCTCAAGCTCACCCATTTTGAAAATCTAGGTCAACCACATTTGCTTAAAACATTCCACTCTCTTCCAATCAGGTTCACTTGCACATTAAGGATGTAATAAAAAGAGGGGCTCCAGAGGTACCCCAACCTCAGCATGTTTAATATAGTGCCCTATCTCCATGTAAAGAAACCATTCTTACCATTTCTTCCAGCCCATTTTCCCTGCTGTACTTCCTTGGATAACCAATAGGCATTCATTTTATCATCCCACTACTTATCTTCACTAAACATTTACTCTGCCATCACAATCTAACTCCCAGGTAGTGTTTGAATAACCTGCAATGATATCACTGAGAGTAGGAGATATTAGCAATATCATCCATTATAATCTCATTTAGAAGACTACAGGAACGAAAAGACTGTGCACATGGAAGTCAAAGTCAATCTCAACTTGAACAACACTCAGAAGGGAGCCAAGGAATTAAACCAATGCTGAAATTCTGGTTGGGTTTGCTTACAGGTGATGCTGACTGATCTCAGCAACAAATGTCGAGTAGCAAATGTTGATCTGTTGAAGTGTAATGGATTGTGCTGCAGTATATGAATTAATTGTATTCAGTGGGTTTCCTTGGTGAGAATCACATTTCTTCTCAGCAGAAGATACACAACCATACCAAGTGCTAGTGCTAAAATATGCTGACAAGTACATAAGGTTATGGAAGGTTGCCTCAAAAAAACTGCTGTGGAGGGAAATAACATTGATGATTTGCTAGCTATTTCCCCTGCTAATTGAAAGCAGAAGTAATTAGCTGCAGTCAAATACCTTCCGAGATGCAACTATTTCACTAGATACTCAATTATTCAGCCTTCTCTCAACCTGATGTCCACTATTTATCCCTATAATTTATACTGAGTGAGGGCTTCAGCACTTCCAACGTGGATCAATGACTGGTGCCTGTTAAAAGGGCAGGTTTCATAAAAGGGGACTTTTACCTTATCTGTCCAGTTGATGGTGATTGGATTTCAGCTGTTGATGACAAGCAAGAAACAAAGGTTAAGGAAATATTTTTAACCTTCTGACTCTCTGAGAAAGCAAGGTGCACATGATGACAACTTAGCAAAACTATCTGCAGTCCTAGGAAAGAGCTATCACAATCCATACGATGTTTGTTGTGTTACTGAGTATCTAATCTGCGGTGTGAGAAAAATCAAGCACTTTTCTGACCAATCTCCTCTCCCTGCCTAAACCCCTCTACAATACGGTGATTTGGGAGTGACATGTAGCCACAACGGCTTCAAAAATTTATCTGAAGTAGAACAGCAGTCCCCAGAAATACTTTGGTGTAATCCAATTACACTAATTAAAATAATTATTTCCACTTAGTTTGTTGCTGAACTGCTTGCTTGGCATATCTACAGCCAGTGCATACAAAGGTCAAATCCCAAAATCCAGGGAGGGCTAAAAGAAGTATTGGAGAATACAAGTCCCTAGACGTTGGCAGTGGTTGGGTTTTGCTCGAACATGCAAGTTAACAATAAGCAGTTGGAGAACCTCAGGCTTGTTGGATCTTGTCTGCACCCATCACACTTCCCCTCAGCGCTTAGTCCTCTCCTTAGTTGTGCTGCAAACTGAATTCCCAGCCTGGGAAATTTCTTCCAGTGATACTTGGAAATAAGGAATAAGATGTGCTGAAACCCTGTAATTTAACTGTAATCCAAGCAGATGGGTACTTTGTAGTGCTGATTCTGGAATAAGAATCATAAAGTGGAGAACTTGTCCTCTAAGTTTGTGATTGAAACATGCGCTGCTCATGCCCAAATCTGCTACAGAATCTCTCAGTAGAAAAGCAATCCATTTTAGACTGAAAAACATAAAACCAGAAAAAAACAAACCAAAACCAACAGAGACACAACTGTCAAACTTGCTTTCCACTTTTCCAGCGTGAGCCTGACAAAGTTTCCTTCAGCTCACCCCAATATGGCTTTCTCTCCATCACACTGCAATTTTCTAGCAAGCGCTTGTCTGCTGCCAAATCCTTCCCAGGACACAACCACAGAATGAAAAAATCCCCCGCTTCCTCACTCAAACCTCCGACAAGCCACAGTGGCTTTCTTAAGCACAGCCTTCTACAGAGAAGCAGGGAAAGCTGTCCTCAGTCATTCCCACCGAACAACCACACCAAACTGCCTCAATTATTTTTTTTCTTGAATCAGCACTGTACGGCTCTGTGATAATGCCTCAAGATGCCTCTCTAGCTTGCCACCTCAACAAGCCCCTAGAGTTTTCCGTGGGCCTGAAGCATTCTCCTTACCCAAAAAACGTATTGACAGCGAGTGGCAAAAAAAGCAAGCCCTTCTCCCACCTTTGCTGCCCCAGGAACTTGGGTTTGCTCCCTCACCATGTGTTTTAAGCCAAAGCAGGGGAAATCAAAAGCAGGACTTCCCAAAGCACCAGCAACTTCTGTGCGGGGGACGCTGCTGTGCAGGAACGCGGTGGCTGCCAGCTCTGGAGCACTGGGATTTTTCTGCCTGACCTCACGTCCTCTCACTCATTGCTCTCAGCTATATCAAAAGGAGGAGGCCACAATGTCCAAACTATTATTATTTCCCTGTGCTCTGGATTCTTATATTCCACTGACATCTGAATGCTCATGCTGCACTTGTGATAACCTTACATGGCCTCTGATGACAAGAGGAAATGTTAGCCGTTAGGGTATGTGTCTTCATTCACAAAAATTGGCCTAAAACTTCCAGATAACATACAGATGAGCCTGGATTAGCTACTGTTTTGACTCCTGGGTGAATTTACAGAAGTTAAAAGCATAATGCAGCAATAAATAAACAAACAAAAAACATAATACAATCAGCCAGTTCTCTGATAATTATGATGAGGGAGGAAAAAAAAAGTCTATTCAGGAGATCAATATATCTATTGATCCATCTGGGGAGAACATAAATAATGGAACATACACCAGGCACATGTGGAGAGGCGGCCCAGAATAATCCATTTCAAATGGCACCTGCTGCTTTGCTGAACATACAGAATCTGCCCTAGCAATCTATTGATTGTCATGGAAATGGAGCAGAACGCTGATCTCTCAGTACTGACAGCGATCTGGCCAGTGCCCAAGACCAAAATATACAGCAAACCCAAGCTAAGAATCTTTTAGGCTCCATCTCTTCTTTCATTCTCATTCAGAGGGTTTTCAATGCATCCATTTATATCGGCGCAGAACCTCCAAGTTACCTTTAATCCAGGATTATGTTTTGATGACAAACCGCATTCCGTCATTCAGATGTCCTACTTCTATCCCAGGAATGCAGCTAGATTATAGTTTGTGTTATCCCAGGGAGATTGTGAGATGTTAATCCATTCTTGTGTTACATCTTGGCTGGACTCCTCAGCCTCTTTGCTGACAGCTTTAACAGGCAGGGCTATAAATTTATTGCAGCTTAATCCAAATTTATCTACAGAAGATGTCACCTGAGAGCAAACATTCATGTCTCATTTTGCCTGGCTTTGGATCCCATCAACGCTCCCCTCAGGACAACAGTATATTGGTATTAACAATTTCTCTGTCAATGCTTATTGCCATTCATTTGTCTGATCAAATGTGTACATTGCTCTAGGCTCTTCCTTTCACTTTACTCCTAGTGGACTGATTTAATGGCAGACTAGGAGAGCCCACTAATTAAATTCAGAGATGATAAGTCCTAATCAGGAGGGGCCGAGAAGGTAGGTAGAAGGGAAGAGAGGGCGAGCAATTCAGAAGCTGTTCATGGCGTAAATGAAAAAAACCCTGAACCTGGCAGAACGCAGGCAGATGTTTCTGAGTAAAGGGGAGTAATACAAAAAATATTTTGATAGAAGAATCACTGTAAAGCATTAATGCTAAATGGAGAGTAGAACGTAAACCAGATCAAAGTTTTGATTAGAATATGATATTAATGAAGGAATATATATATATATATATATAGCTAAGGAAATTGAAAGTTTTGCTGGTCAGAGGCAGGACACATCTCTATGTTCAATTTATTCCCAGCAGCTATGGGCCAGAAATAGCCAAAAATTCAAAGGGCAAAAAGAAAGCCAAAAATGAGCTGGATTTATAAGGAAGGACATAAAGGACTGAATGTGAGTGGCACAGCCAGATGGGCAGGGGGAGGAGTGGAAAGCCTGGCAAAGGCTTGCTAAGCAAATTACCATGAAAGAGGGGAATTAGGGAAGCCGAGAGGTGTCCAACTGGGAAAAATTAAATCAAGTTTTGAAGCAAAAAAGAAAAATAGTAGTGTAGTGCCCATAAAATGGAGTAGCATGGAAATCTGTTAGTCTGAAATACATTCCCCAGGCAAGTAATGCTGACAACTAATATGGATCAAGATTGGGTTAAAAGGCAATAACAACCCATTACTGTATTTTTGGTGCATAAACTTGTAACTTTTTAAAGATTAAGGGTCCAGCTCCTCACCTGCTCTAGATTAGTGCAGCTCCACCAAGGCCTGTGCCGGGGCACCGCAGCCAAGGCTGCCAAACCTATCGTTACTCTTGGGCTATGAGTTATGGCCTGTAATTTACCCTACACCAAGTTCCTTTGCCCTTCATAGTTGTTACTCAATATGTGTTTTAGGAATTCAGGGCTGGAAGGACCTCACAGACTGTCTGAGCTTGTCTTTTGCTATTACAGAACCAATAACCACTCACAATACCCTTATTTACCTCCTCTGGTTACAATTGATAAATTGGAAGCAAGATGAACTAGAAATACAACTGCAGAGCATCTTCATTATAATTTCCATAGGTGATGCTTTGCACTAGACGAGCATAATACTCATATAGCTCCAGGATGGCCACGGCTGCCAGCACTAGTCATGATGGCAGCACCTTTATTTTACCCTGCAAACCAACAGCACTGGCAGGGTGGAGGTACCAGACTCAAATCCAGCTGAAGTCACCTTCACTTCTGCCCTTGGCAAGGAGTTGGCTGCAGATGCATGGCCTGAATGCCCGTGTCCTTTGCCATTGCTCCTCTACACCAGAAACCCCCTGCTAGCTGAGATTTTTGCTATCAGAGCGCTGTCCCTCCCCACAACACTCCTCTCAGGTCACTTTGGAAGGAAACATGAAGGACCTTTTGCCAGACTGGAAAAATCACCTTTTGCCTATTCTGCAGTGCCAGGCCTAGCTCCAATTTACCCATCCCAGTTCATCCTCGATACGTTTTCCACAGTTAATGTTTTGGGGAAGTTTTAAAAAGCATCAGTGCAGAAAGTGTGTTACAGAACTATGTGACTCCTATGAATTATTATGTCCATGTCGGTGGGAGTCAGAAGCCTTGCGAGGCTGGCCAAGGCAAGTGTGCTTACCTTCACTGAAGACAGATCACTGCAGCTCTCCCGGGAAAAAGGCATTCCCTCTATTCCGGAGAGGAAAACCAGATCCCTAACTCATGAAAGGTAAGAGAGCTTGAACTCAGAGAAGCATTAATCTTTATATACAAAGATTTGCAAGGATCAGTATAAATCTTTCTACTTCACAGCTCAAGCTCATTGCTGAAACTGGAGAGCAAGGTCAGCCTTTGACACAGCATCATACTGTGCATGAGGAAACAAGACTTGCTGAGAACCGTCATTCCTGGTAGGTCTCTTCAGTCATGCAGGTTCAGAGGCAGATTATCAAAATAGGTATTTGAGGAGACACTAGAAAAGCAGACTTATAGGAGGGGATAGTAACTAACAGATCACTTGATACAACTGGAGAAAAACAAGCAAACTTTCAAATGCGTGAGTCCTTTTTCATTGCTGAAGAGGCAGCACAAAGCAGGGGCCAAGAAAATTGTTCCAAGTTTATATCTAATGCTCAGAAATGCACCTTTTTAAAGGGCCTGTGTTCATCCTCTTCCATATGGCACCTGTGTACCTGTTTCAAGATCTTAGCAGCATCACACACTTTCTTCTGGGCAGGTTTCCCCTCCCTACACTTCTTTTTTATTTTCATAAGAAACAACCAAAAAAAAAAAAAAAACAAACCCAACAACAAACAAAGCAAATCATGATGAAGAATGGAGTTCAGCCTTTGCCATTCTTGCCCAACAGCTGAAGACAGGGCAGCCAAACAGGAGAAGGCTGTTGTACTATGATATGTAGATTAGAGAAGAAAAACAGAATCCTTTATCAGGTCATGCAAGTTTAGTAGGAAGGAACTGGCTCACAATACTCGATAAGCTCCACGTCCACAAATTCCTCGCAGATATTAACTAATCCTCACAAAATCCCTGTGGGATGGGTTAATATACACCTTTCACATAGAAGCTAGCAAGCAGTAAGTGTCCAGAGCCTGTCTGCAGGTTGTATTAATAATTAAGGAACTGAAGCAGTTCGAATACGTCTTCTAAAGCTTCCCGGTCCATCCCGCTCCAGGGTCCGTAGGAACATGACCAATATTATGCTGAAGGCTCAGACGTAGCCCAGCCCTGTCAGACAAGCCGGGGCCTAGAGTTTCATGGAAATCTGTGCTGGGATTATGGGAGGAGCACAGTTTTACAGGGTTGGGATAAGATGCTAAGAAAGGCGATTTCAGCTCCATTTGGGAAATTCTAGGGCTGGCCCAAGTGTGTGACTCAGTAAAATCTGGGTGCATGCATGTGTGGTGCTCACATTCACACAGACCAAAAAAATTCTCCTTACTGCCACAACCCATAGGCCAGCAGCATTTTCCCATGAAAGGCATGTCCTTCTTGTACACCTAATCCAAGAATTTAATATGGTATTTTTTTCTTTAATAACTAAATTTAGACTCTTATGTTCTGTCTCTTCCGCTTTATTTAATTTCCTTGATTGCTAAGGAATGAATTCCACTCCTTATTTGAGATATGAGCAGAGATAAATGGCTTTTATTCTTCCTTTCTGGAAGAAAAGGCTTTCATGGGCAGGGGAAACCTGGCCAGATTTGTCCCATTTTCCTGCCTGAACTATGACACAGAGGTGAAGCAGCAAAAGAGAAGTTTACCCTCCCGGCCTATGCAATCTGGTCTCTCGAGGCCAAGGGTGAAGTGGCAAAGCTGTGACAGCGGGGACTGCCCATTGCCAGCTAAGGAAGCCCTCACCCAGTGGAGAGACAAGCAGAATTGCCCATTTATCCACATTGGACTGATAGGTGCTTCCTAAAAAGAGAGTTCCAACAGTTTAAAAGAAGTTACCTCACCGAGGGACGGGCTTGCTCAGAGCAGGGAGGCACCTCCAGCAATTGGACACGGGGCAGGATCCAGGACGCCCGGGTTCTGCTCCCAGCCCGGCCATCGCCTTCCTGCACAACAGTAGCTACCAGCCCTTCCACAACTTTGTGCCTCACTTTATTCTTTTATGCTTTTTTTCCCCCCCCCAGAGAATTATAGCATTTAAATGCAGGACTTCACAGAGGATGCATTTTTACAATTCATTATGTGGGGTACAACGAACCAGTTTGTTGCTTTGACATCATAGGCTGAATGGTGACTGAATTGCTGCATGCCTTGGTTTTCCACTGACAAAAAGAGAATATTCAAGCTTCCTTCTCACGTGCTTTGAGATCTTGGATAGAAAAGAGATGCAAGTACAAAAGTGCTACACTTCTATTGAGAGGAAGAGACAGGTTAAATTCTACCCTTTGGTTCCCCACTCCGTTGCGACTGGCATGAAAACATAAAGATGACAGGCTGGGCCCCATTCTATTAAGATTTAAATTTAGTAAGGGACTGGAAAATTACTGGGACCCTTACGTCTAACCTCCGCCTCAGCTAGAAGCAAATATGCATAATTCTTATCCCATAGCTAAATTCAACTTAATTGTCAAATGCCAAGCCAATAAAAGAGCTATCCAATGCAAACCTTATCTGCCCCAGATGCACATATCTGCTTACAATATCCTTTGTTAGTTAAACAAAACAGAATCATTGTTGCTAAGAAGTTAATATTGTTTAAGATTCACTGGCTAACACAGAGAACACTTTTTTCCTGAGCTCCCCCAAACACATTCCTTTTTTATTTTCTATCTTGGTTCCTTTCCCCTCATTTTTCTCTCCTTCTGACTTGGCTAAAGCTGAAGTTTTCTTTGGGTGACTTTGCGTGCAAGGTGATATGAACTTTGAGGGAGGCAAACATTTCAGATGATACAGTAAAGGGTAAATATCTGTTCAGATCAAAGCAGAGAAAGGCAGAATTCGACTCAAATTTCCAAAGCATTAAACAGGAGACTTTGCTTGATCCATCTCCCACCTCTTCCCCTTCATTATTTCCCTAACCTGCAGTAGCATTTTGAGCATGTTGCATGTGCCCAAATTTCCTTTATCTAAACAGCCCGAATTACAGTGATGGAAACCAACTTTAATGTTCCAAAGTCCCTCAGAATAAGCCCTGTACAGCTTTCTCTGATGTATTTTTTTCAGCTGAACATCTTCTTGAGTGCTGGGACACTGCATAGTACAAACATCTGCATAAGAATGAAAATAAAAAGAAACACTTTATTACCAGTGTAATACCAGCTGAGGCACCAGATGTAAAACATGTGCTGCTAGTGACCATGTGGTCAATACTGAAACAGCATTTTGTATTGATTTCTTGACTCTCCCATCCTCTATCTTCCTTTTCATGCCCTGTGGCATTACAAGGTCCAACCACGACAATGTGACAGTGCCAGGGTAATGTCACCTGGAGGCGTGTGCCAGCAGAGCTCTGCCCACCGGGGCCAGGGCCACCTTACATCCCTGGCCCACGGAGCCAATCCGAGCCCCTGGGATCCCTGGCCGCAGCCATCCTGGTACGCAGGACGGCCAAGACCTCATGAAAAACATTTTTGCCCAGGTTGAAAAATGAAGCCTTTGACTCTGCACACAGAGCAGAGAACAGGAGGCAGCAACACAGGCCTCGTGCTCCAGGAGCAAACGTGCAAGGCCCTGACAGACCTTCAGAGGGCTGGATTGCAGCAGGGCTCCACGAGCAGCCCCAGCACCACGCACACAGCAAACTCCTCTGCAGCGACCACGGGGGACCGAGCCCTGGCTCGGGGAACTTGGGCCACACGCGCAGCCTCCAAATCCCTCCCGGCAGCAGACAGGTCTCTTGGCGAGAACAACGCTCAGACCTAAACGCATGGCTTGGACCGGAGGTGACAGTGAAACGGGCTCCATCTTTCTACAGAATATACATTTGACACCATTTGCAAACTCTTCAGGGCCTACAGGTGCAAGACAGGACAACCATATTTCACTTTTGACGATCACTTCTTCTATGTGAGGCACGTGTTTTGACTCAGTTTCAGTTTTGCAAAGAAACTTTAAAAGTCTGCTTGTCTGCAGGCTTCTAAAACCACATATCCCTGGGATTTATAAGAAATAATCAAGTAGTTGGTGAACATACAACATTGCACCCTATGATTCTTTTCTTTGCTTGTCAGAATGCTTAGCAGAATGTAACTGAAAAGATTCCGAAGATCTGTCAAAAAAGAATGGTACCCTCCTCAAATCTAATTTGGGAAAGGACTATTCCTTCCCTCCCTCCTTCAAAGCGTTTCATAATCTGCATTCCTGATCGACTGGGACATCCTTTTCCTGGGATGCAGAGCATTCGCTCCGTGGAATGAGACACTGAAATAAACCTCCCAGAAACTAAGGACTGTCACAAACTTCCCCTTTGAAATCACAAATCGTAACTTTGCCAGCAGCGTTCACAGCCATAAGCCCGTACAGAGCACACGCAGGCTCCCCGGCCGCAGCAGAACACAGCCCAGGAGACGCGTCCCCACGAGCAGGCCCAAGGGGACTCACGACAGCCGTTCCTCACGGGCCACCACTGCTGTGAAAGCAAAGGGCCATGGAGGAAGCCTCCTGCCTCCCGGTTCAGCACGTTACGCCCTTCCATCACCCCTCAGCCACCCAGCTTGGGCACCCTCCTTTGTAGCTCCCTGGCTGCATTCCTTGATCTTGAGCCGTGTTTGTCCATCTCCACTTCACAGCAGGTTCCTCTTCTGCGGACTCTTCTCTTCACATCTATGCTAAATTTACACTAGTTGCTATAAATTTCCCGTTCTTCCACCTCAGTTTATATAAGCTGCTACCTACCTACTATTTTAGATTATACATAGCAACATGATTGGGAAAACAGAAACAAAGAGTTTGGGGATGATTTCCCTCCCTCCCCTCTTTGTTTGGTTTTCTGGAACTGCTTCATCCCAAACATTTGTAAATAGTGCCTAGAGTTACATTCCAGCTCCTAACAGTAAACACCAAACTAGCTAATATATATAGAAGGATCCCTGTTCTTCTGGTGTCTCCAGGCAACCTTGCAATACAAAGTTAAAGCACAGCTATTTGTTCAAAAAGTGTTTTCACAGTTATTTCCTCTCTCTCTCTCTCCCCCTTGACTTTTTCCACTAGGATCTACTTGTATTTATCATCTGGAGATTCTGCTCCCTTTTTCCTTTTAAAAATCTCTAAAAGAGCTCACTTTAAGAGCAGCAAACCCCATATATTTAGCTTAGAATAAAGTACAACTGTTGATGAAAAATGAAGGAATAAGAACAAAAGTTTCATGAGCGCACGCAGAACCTATCTCCTCTGTAATAGGCTGTCATCACTCTTGGGGACAAAACAACTTCCAAGTGCTAAAGAAACATGAAATCTATGCAAAGACCAAAAGGTTTACATAGACACCATAGCAAGCTGAAAAGGTGGTTTGCTATATCCTACCAGATATTAGTTGAAGGTTTCATATTAAATAAATAAATAAATAAATAAATAAATAAAAATCCCTCAGAGAATTTCAGACAGGCTGAAGTGAACATTTTTTTCCAAAAGGAAAATATCATTTTTTATTAAATTTTCCAAGTGGGAGAATTTTGGAGTAAAGCCAGCTTCTCAAAATGAAGTGTTTTGTTATCCCAAAGGGTCAATTCAAAATAAAAACTTTGACATATTCGGCAGCTTTATTATGATAGGCAATGTTGACATATTTCATGTTGACATTCCTGATTTGAAAAGCTCTTCAGAATAATTTGTTCTATAATACACCTCAAGATTTCTATTCTGATTAGAAACCAATTTTTCTAATACTATAGGTTTCTGCAGGACTAAAGAAGTCCAAGCATTTCCAGTTGTAAGTGCCACTCTTTTCTCATCAAGTACTCTACAGTACATAGCTCAAATTTTTCATCTGAATAACACAGTCAATTAAATAGTGCTCATTTTAAAGATTTTTCCCCCCCCTTATAGAAATGTTTGTTATTTTCAGCCTTTTGGGAAGAGAAGAAGGGAAAATAAGGAAAATGCTCCAAGTTTTAATCACTAGTTTTGGCAAAGTCCTGTCTTGCCATATTTGCAAAGCAGCCTTAGTGCTTTCCAATTATTATTATTTTTTTTGTGCCCAGCAAGGTGGACATGGAGGACACTGAAGTTATGCAATCGGCTCTTACTTCACAGGAGCAAAACCAAAACCCACTTCCTAAATGACAGTTTTGCCTCTACAAAACTGACAGACTGGGAGCCATGTAGTTGAACTAAGAAACTGGCTGACATTAGAAAGAGATGGAAATTCATTTGCCTTGCTCCTTAAGTACACAGTAACTAACATATGTCATGTTAAGTATCCAAAATGAACTTGCATTGCCTTATCAGGCCACTAAGCTCCCAGCAAAGTGTCTTTTGCAGAGTGTTTGTTCCTCAATTTACCAAAAAGGAAGCAATGGGCGCAAGGGCAGATGCTGATCTGGTAAACGCACCGGCTCCTATTGGGCAAGTTGCTTTTCCTGAAGTTGTTTATGCTGAGAGCTGCGTTTGAGCAGCTGAGGTCAGCAAGGGAAGATAGTTTATGGTTTGGCCTCAGAGCTGCTGACTAATTAGTCTTCCAAGTCGTGGTCTTCAGAGGAAACTTGATCTTCACATCACAGGGTTTTATTTACTTCAGTAGTAAACTTTGGTTTGCTCCAGAATCTGTGAAGATCTTAGGTGATAACTTACTGCCTGCTCCCAAAAGAAAAGATCCTATCAAAGAACAAGGGATGCAGATAAGGTCCTCTGGGGGTTCCTCCTCACTGAACTCCTTGATTTTTTATTGAAATTATTACAGGACATGGTGGATTCCACTGCAGTTGATAGGAAGGTGAAGCAGATCTCTAAGTTCTAAACTTTGCATTTTTCACTGGCTACCACATAAAAAATAAGCTCTAGCTCTCTGATGCTATATTTCTGACTATCGAGGGCCAATGGCAGCTCAATGAGACTATCCCCTTAACTTCTTATGCCAGTTATGGACAACACTGCAAATAAAACAGTAGTACGGCTAATGATGGAAAGAAGAATGTTACAACACACATGACTTTGCGGGGTACTGATTACAACAGTGGTAAAACACTAACCGAACACCACCAAAATTGCGTGTAGATTGCATCTAAGGAAAAAGACTATATCCCAAATAAAGTCAAGCATGTTTCTACTCAGTAATTTTTCAAAGGTTCCTGCCAGATGTCAGTAGCTGTTCAACCACTGCAACATATTTCCTATTTCATTGCTCCCATGCACCAAGGGAAAGAGTGCTTAAAAGGAAAAATATTCCTGTGGTTATAAAACACAGGACAGAGTCAGAAAATTTACAGCTCTGCTCATGCTTCCGGTGTGACTTCCACACTGGACTTTTTCCTTTTACTTCGTTTTGATTTCTCCCTCGTGAAAAAAACATAAATTAAAAGCCAGAATGGAAGGGAGCCGGCAGGGTTCAGTTCTAAAGGTGGTTTTAACGTGCTTTACCACCTTGGCGGGCCAGCATGACAGAAAGTCAAGCTGTCATTTGGAGCAACAGTGCTGGGGAGCACAGGTTGCCTTGGGTGCCCCCAGGCACGTCAAGGTGGTGAGAAATATTGTTCTTGCTGGTGAGGAGCTTTTCTCTTGCAGGGACTGGGCCTGAAATGTTTGCCTCCTTCCTTCTCATGTAATCTGATTGCGTAAGCCCCGGGCACATGCAAACAAACAAACATCACCTCCCTTAAGCTTTGGGTAAACAAGTGACTTGGCAGGAGCTTGTATTTCTGGGTTACCTCTGCACGTGGGTATGACTTCATTTCCTTAGAAGCAAAAAGCAGCTAGAGTGGGGGCAGGAGTTAGTTTGGTGACTAATTCTGCCTTTGCTCCCACTCACCCCCACGTAAATTTAACAGAAGAACAGTCCAGACGTTCACACAAGCAAAATAATAGCTTGGAGGTGCAAGGTTTTCCCAAGGGAAGCAGAGATTCATCAGCAGGGGAAGGCAAGGCTCTGTGCTGGGACGCGATGACACGTGGCGATGCTCTTCCAGTCATCTGGACTCAGCAAGTTGTACCACCCTGCGCCCCAGGAGCTACCTGCATCCATCTGATGGTCCAGAGGACAGATGCACCAGCCCTGCAGGCTCCAAAATTGCCCTCCTTTCCCCAGTGGCTGGAAGGTACCCAGGAAGCCCAGTGTCTTTCCCAGTGCTGCTGTGGGGTTCTCCTCTGGAGCCGAGAGTCACCCCAGGTTCCAACATCCTTTTCCATGGACAGTTTACCCTGGTGTCCAAGAACTGGATTTGGTCCTGAAGCAAAGGTTTATCCAGAGCCAGATCCAGAGAAATAATGGATGTACTTCCAATTATTTTGGGTCATACCTAATACAGGAGGCCAAGTAGAAATAAAATCTTAAAGGCACAGAAAACCTTGCATCTAGCAGGAGAGAAAGAGTAGGAAAGCATCATTAAATAGGTGAACTGGAGTTTTGGTAGAAATATTGTCCTCCAGTTTTTAACTTTTCCTGTTGGCAGCCACTACTGGGAAGGTGGAAGTTTGGCAGGTTCACAGAACGAGAACAGCAAGATCTCCCAGTCATGGAAAGAACTGCCACTTAATACAGTAATAATGATGGTGAAACTGAGGCCCTCCAGCTCCTGAAACCATGGCCTAAAATCCACAGACACTTGATGAACCCAACAGGCAACCACTTAAAATAGATGGGCCAGGTGCACTGTGACTTGGATACCACCATGTCAGTTTATATTATAGGAGGGAGCTGTCCTGCATATTTTAAAGCAACAAACTTTGACTGGATTAGGCTGGCCTCAATCCTGAAAATATTCCCTACAGCTACATGTCCTGTTGATGGGACTGCACGAGCACTTTCACGACATGTCCTCGACAGAAGGAAAAATGTTTGTGGAGGAAGTAAGAGTGATTCAGAGAATTGAAAGTTGGGCTAGGCGCTGTCTTTGCACACTCAGCTAGCAATCTGGCACCAGCTTATGTTCTAGGGAAGAAGTAATTGCTGTCACAGGCAAACCTTATTATCCACTTCAGCTGCACATTATTGTATGCACATTATTGCATATTCCCTCTCTTCCCTCATATCCAGAGTAGCCAGCAGGTGTGAATCCGTCAGTGTTCCACTTGTGGGACTCCACAACAACAGTCGCTCCCTGTCCAGACAAACAAACAAACAAAACAAAACAAAGAAACGGCCTCCTGGATTCTCAGGTGTACCTAAGATACAGCAGCACCAGCAACACAAGTCCATTCCATCCTCCTCCATCAAAAAGCATGCGACATCCAGGGATGTGGCACAGAGAAACAAGGCAAATGTTCAGGGTAAACAGAACCCTCTTGCCAGCTACAGAACAGTCTGGAACAGTCATCCAAGGCACAACCCTCACTGCCTTCATTTGAGTTACGCAAAGAATAGATTTGGCCTGGAGACCAAATTGATCTAGCTGGACATAAGCCAATAGCAGTAATTAGAGTTGGTATGAACTGTTGCAACTGCAGGCATTGCTCTCCTGGTTCTTTCCAGCAATCTAGTCCAATTCATCACAGTATTAAATAATAATAATAAAAACCCTTCAGGTCTTAACAACAGTTTTCGGCCTGCAATATCATGTCTCCACCCAACGGCAAAGCTGGAAAGAATCTAAAAACATACAATGGAAATGTAGAATAGATTCCTGCACACAGAGACATGAAAGAGAACAACCTACACAGCTCAAGAGGGAGACGAATCACAGAGGACATGATAGAGCAATACAGGCTACAAAACAGCATGGAAAAAGCTGGCACTGTCTTGTAAACATTGCAGAAAACAAGAGTGGTCAAATTCTGCATTTAAGCCACATGCATTTAGCCACAGTCAGAAAACTGAATTCCCTTGCACTTCTTCCAAAACAGGAGTTAGACACATAGATAATAATTTAAAAATAAGCAACAGATGTTGGAAAAAAAGTTACAAATGGATATAAGCTTGAGTGATTTATATAACCTAACTTAGAAATTTCAAGCTTTAGCCTGGTTGCTCTGTTAGTATCTTCAAGATTTCTTTGGACTATCTCTAACAACAGCTTTTGCTTTGGAGAACAGATGCTGGCTTTCTGGTCATTAGTCTATTTTCTTCAGGATTTCCAATGCTACATTTCTATGATTTCTTAGCTAGATGTAGCTAAAAGGTGGGTCCTGAATTTAAAAGGAGATTTGGAGTTACGGCAATCCAGCTCCATTCTGATCTGAGAACTGATTTAAACACACTTTCAACTCTGACCGCGTCCTCAATGAATCACAGACGTCTGTTGGCTTTACGGAATTTGAATCTAACCCTTTTATGTGACCCAGCGTCACAACTAGACTTTCATCCCATTCAACAGTGCCCTGATCTTCATCACTTCATGATCTTCAAGGTCTTTTCCAACCAGAATGATTCTATGTAGCTACTTCTTAGCTTTCAGCATTGTCCTTTGTCACAGCCCTAAGGAAGCTCTCCAACCTCTCCAGGTTTCAGCAGAGATCTTTCCTGTGGTAAAGCTCACTGCTTATTCTACCCTTCCTTGTTAAAGCCCTAAGCCAACTTTTCTGGGATCCTAAAGGACAGGAGGCCCATTTGTTTCTCCCTGTCAGCCACACTGGGTTATTTCAGCCACAATGGAAACTTAGCAGTGACTGTGGAAAATTCAAGACAACTGCCTCAAGAACAGCAGCAATTGTAGAAACATTGCTTATTATTTAGAACTTATTCCCCATTCCACTTTTGAAAGAAAATGAATCTGCCTCTTACGAGCGGAGACCTGTCTGGAAACCAGGTCTAGTTAAAGGATCCCCAAGCCATACTATTTCCATGGAACTAGCTTCCTCTGGAACATCTCCCATCAGGAGGAGTAGCTGTCACGCGCTCGGCCCCACAATGACGATGCCCCTGCGAGAGCAGCTGGCACCCTGAGGCCTGTCACACTGCGAGGCCTGTCACGCTCCTCACAGACGTAGGGGTGGTGGCGCGCACCATGAGCTAAGGAAGAAACCTACTCGGTGCTACCACAGCCTGGTGAGAATGACCTTCGTTCCCACAACCAGTGGTCACTGGCAGATCAAGGCCTTCTCATGCTTGGCCCAGCAGTAGTTGCCTCTTCCAGTTGTGTTTGCTGAGTAACAGGGTCCTTTACCCTCTCCGCTCTGCATTTTCAAGAGTCATTTCTTAAGGCAGCCCTCAGTGCTCGCCCCAGGCCTCCCTAGGCCATGGAAAACTTGGCTGACCCTAGTGAGCAGTTCTCCAAGTCTGTAGTTTGTGTCAGCAGTCTGGGACATTGGCATCGAGCTGTCCTTTAGCATTACATCCACAGGATATTTATATAGCACTGATGTGAAGTGACTAATGGCAGGTTTCAAATGAAGAGGATGTTTCCAGACACTTCAACTTCTGTTTCCAAAACACTTCTGGCTCAAGTGGGGAAGCTCTCTGGAAAATACTGTTTATACTGGTGCTACATAAATACATCATGATGCTACTTACCAGGATCTCAGGATCCTTCTGCCATTGAGAAATTAAGCCCACTTAGCTTTTTTTTTTATTATTATTATTAATCAAGTGCATATCAGGGTCTTCAAAAGTTCTCAGTAACTTAGGACTTGAGTTCCTGAGGGACATGTCATCTTATGACTTACTAAATAAGATAGAAGAGATGTCTCCTACTAGCAGGATTCAACTCTGTGCTTATCACCCCAGACTCTTTTTACTACCTAACAGGAGAGCATACAGAGAACGAATAGCCAACTAATGTCCTCCACCCACAGGAAGAGTAAAAGTTAAGGGTTTTCAAAGCTTACTTTTTGCCCTAATGGAGCCATGTCACCAGATATGGTTAAATGGCTTTGCAATTTAGTTTTTGAGTGTGCCAGGGTCCCGGAGCGATCTCAGGGACTCATAATACTGCACATAAAGCTTAAATTCGGCTTGCCGTGCACCTTTCCTTGCACATAACTTGCTGCTTCCTGCTGACTGCTGTAAAACACAGAAGGCCACACGTAGCCTCCCCACGTACAGACACACACGTGCAAGTGAACACCAGCATGTGGGCATGTGTGTGCAACCAATGCCCTCAATGCTGCAGCAACACGGCTGTTCCAAACCCATAGGGTGCCAGGACTGGGTGCTGCTGGCCAAAGCAGATGACACCATTCTCACAGCTAGTGTCTACGGTTAAAGCCTGTTGAGAGAGATGCCATGAGAGATGTTAAGTGGCCTGGGGTTAGGAATTGCCCTTCCACAGCGACTACTAAGGACCCCCTTGCGGAATATTTGCCAGTCAGAGTTCACTTCATGGCACATGAGTTTGCTCTCCAAAAAAACCTCTGCTGAATCCTGGGGCCAGGGAAGCAGAGAACACAATCCTCATTTCATGAGACCTTTGCATGCCAACAACAGCCTGGTCAAAGGAGCCAACTGCTTTCCTACCATTTTACCAGCATCTTTAAAGAAGTTGGTCTGCCACTCAAAATGTATCTGCATTTGGGGGAACATGTACCAGCCAGCCAGAAGAGACTGGTAAATACTGCGTGAACCTTAGTGATCCACATCCCCTCTACCAATGGATCCTCTCAGTTGTATCTGTAGTAAGAGATAGGTGCTTTTAGTGTCACTACGGTTCTCTGCCAATTCATTGCATGTCCGCAATACATCCCTCCAAGTATTTCTGAACAATAGTCAAAGAAAGAGTCTTGATCTGATTTGGCTTTGCTGAATGTGTCCAAGGAGGGAACTCTCTGCCCAAACGCATCTTTGACCTAACCTTTCTGTATATGACTTTGATCTATAGACCCTGCCATGAACACAGCTTTCCTGAGGGAGCTGTCATGTGGGAAGGAAGAACCTAATGGAATGAATATATTTATATCTGAAACACTTTGTAAAGCTGTTACATACAGTACAGTCTATTCTCTTTCATTGCATATGTATAAATAGTCTCCTCCTCACCTAGGGATCAGCTGAGCTTATATCTCACTGTTTGCTCCAAGCTCAGATGTCTACCTAGTTGCTGCCTAAAATCTTCATGTTTTTGCTTGTGCCTATAAACCATCTCAGTGCCCACGTTTCTGCTGACCATCACAAATGCTTTAAATCCTGACACCATAGATCTACCAAGAAACCCTTGAGGCTCCTGCAAAACATAAAAAGTGGGGATTTGCCTGAGAACTTCATCTATAAAACTTATCTGCCAGATATCGTGAAAACCATCCTGAACTAGGTCTGCCACAAAGTCCCCAGCTACAGGGACAGGATTCAGAACCCTACTGGCTTCTGCTGCCATTTCAACCAATAATTTTGTGGGAAAGATCATACTGCAGGATGTGGGAAAGCAGGATCAGGGCTCAATTCCAGTTGTCCAGTGCCTGTGAAGTACACTTCGCATTGAAGTGCCCAGGTCCCATAGCACATCTAGCCCTTCTGATGTTGACGAAGAGAAAAAAAAACACTGAGGCATCTTCCCTGACTTTCTAGCCTATTCTTTATTATATTTTTGGCAGCACAGGAACCTTTATTTAGTGCATACTTTCTAGTCCCTAAAGATTAGCATTTCTGCTAAGACAGAATCTGTAGTACTGCAAGTTAAGAGGACTGAAGCATCTAATAATCTCAAAAGTTTATCAGATAAGACAAAAGCTCTCCTGGTTGATCACAGCCACCTCATCCTTTTGCTGGATGCACAAAGAGCTCTACCAGGGAGCTGGTCCAAGGAGGAAGCAAATTTAGAAATAGGAAAGTCTCTACTGGCTCCTGACATGTTTATCTTCCCTCTAAACTCACTGCAGTATTTGTCTACTTCCCAAAGCTTTGGGCAATCTGTCTTTAAATGCCTCAAGCAGTGAAGCCCCAGCATTACAGACCAGCAAATAAACATTTTGCCAAAAGCCAACTTAGATATTGCTCACTTTATCATCCTATTGCTGTGGTTCAAACCATTCATCCCTCCAGGTTTACTTTAGGCTTTTTCTTCTCCTCAGAGAGTGGGACCGAGTGTCCCAATAACTACTGGACTTTATCTTAACATTTGGGAAACTCATGAGGAAAAGAGAAAAAAAGATGTCACTCCATAATGTTTTAGTTATTAAACATTAGAAGTTTTATTGATTTTAAAGTTATTCTTAAAAAAAAAAAAAAAAAAAAAAAAGTAAAGTACTTGGAGCAATCTTTCCAAACCCCTGGCCAGGTCTGCTGGCCAGATCTATTTATAAATGATCCCAAAATCCTGAAATCATAATAGTTCCAGGAAAAGAGAAAAGAGTGAAAGAAATGTGCTCTATGAGCTCTTGGGTGGATAAGCCCACATCTATTTCTGCTGAAGATCCAGAGCCTGTTTGAGCTTCCTGACCACAGTCATTCACTGTTTATTTGGATTGTTTATGCAATCTATGTAATTGCTAAAAATAGAGAGGAATTATATTTTTGTTGCATTAGAACTTAAGTTTTACTTAAAGACTTGGATGTTAAGGAAAGAAGCCACTGGGGGAAAAGGCAGGAAAAAGCTCAGAACATTTCCTTCAGCCAGCTTCTCAAACACACTGTGCATTTCCTCTCCGCATGATTCTGAGCCCAGCTTTGGAAGGCCCTTGTTTCTCACACGCTTTCATCTCATGGGCTGGTTTCAGAGACGAGCATTCACAACAGCACAAAACAAGCGAGAAGCTGCTGTCTGCACTGTTTTTTCTTCTCTTGATCTAGGCTTTGGAGCACTTACATATGGCTCCTCTTGTCCTTTCAGCCCATTCATGGCACCAACCAGCTGGCTCTGTGCTGCTCTGCCCGTGTCTCCCCAGCACACACAGACCTAGCAGGCTGCTACTCCCTAGCCATGGCGAGTCTTGCAAAAGGGCCCTCATGACTTGGTAGCCGTGGCCAAATCATCCTGCTCTCTCCAGTTACCAGGGCAGATGCTGTTACCAGCTCACAGTCTGCAGCACTAAGATTTGTGGTACCAGAACTACTCCCTTTTTGCAGTCCTCTGTATTTACTGAGCACAACGGACTACCTGTAATCATGCTTGCTGTAAGTCTAAGCAGAACCAAACGCTTCTCACACAAGCTCTCCTGCTAAGGTACTCTGTATTAAGAGACATCTGTGGCACTTGCCCTCCTGAGGATTTCTAAGAGCTTTGAAAACATATATTTAAGCTTCCTCATTCCTGAGGCTGGTGTTAGGACATCTTCCTGCAAGATGTGCAAGCAGAGGTTGGTAGATGGGTTCAACATCATACATATCCATGGAACCAGTGAGGGTAACACCTAGGCTGAGAGAAGATCGACACCTCTGCTGTTCCTGTGGGTCATAAGGTATTTATGGACATCCCAATTCATCTTCCCTGCCTTTCTCCTAGCATGGCTCAGTTACCAAAAAAACAAACCAAACCAAACATCCCTACCACGAATTATGTCTACAGCAGCACTTGGAAATATGAGTTACTCCTTTTTCAGAAACAGGTTCTTTTCCTGATCACTGTCTGGGATTGTTGACAAGTGTCCCTTGCTGCATTTCATGCGCAGGTGGTGGGTCTGACCGTATGAGACAGCAGCTGTCAAAATCGGACTCCCTGCTCATGCAGATCGGTGCTTTGCCATTGCAGGGGCAGCGGGGCATGCAAGGCAGTAAACTGTGTGCACAGAGTATCGGAATCTGGCCCTGAATGAACGTTGAACACCTGGTAGCTGAATATGGACTAACCTCAAGAAAAAACACATTTTGGTTAAGCTTGGCTGTGCTTCCTTTAACAAACATAAATTTACAGATCCTCCAGCCGCTCAGATGAGGTGCCTACGTAACGGTAGCAGGTGGCACCGTGATGGATTACCTTGCTCTTTAAATACACATCTCCCAGGAAGGAGCTATGCCATTTTATACAACACTGAACAAATTTATGAGCCCTTCAGCCTCCTCCTGTGCCCGAGCTGAAAGCAATAACATTGTTACAGGAGATGATAGGGGCTTTACTGGAGAGGGGGGGCAAGATCATTGCTCTGCAGGATCGTACGTTATACTTGAAGCATTAACCGCTCTGCATAGGGTGCAGCTTGAGGCCTTGCATTTCAATGGGCGCAGAGGCAGGAGGAGAACATGACCCCATTCCCACCAACAGGAAAGCTGATCTGCTCTCAAGGCAGGACTTGCAGACAGGAGGGGTGAAAATCTGCCTCTAGCACTGGCCAAAATTCCCATCCCAGCTTGGCCCTGCAGATCGCTTTCCTGCAGGACACCAGCCTTCAGGCTCTTCACACTATTCCTGCCCGTCCCCGAGCACTGAGCTGTGTCATCGGCGCACGCAGCCCAACTCATCTCACCTTCAACAGCCTCCCTGCTCCTCCTGGCTAACGCACCCAGCCTTCCCTCTGCCCAAACGGCCTCCAGGGCCCCGCAAGGGCAGGCCGCAACGGAGCCTGGAGGCAGAGCAGCACACAGGGATGAGAACGCTTGTCAGGCAACGAGAGGGACCTTTATTTGTTTTCTGGAGAAATACCTGCCCACTGCCAGCAGAAGAGCACGTAGCTGAGCCAAGTCCTCCAGGTCAGCTTTTAGCATGAAGTGCTGCCATTTTCCTCCGCCTCCTCCATTGAGCCCTCCCTGGCACGCAGCACTCAAGAGAGGAAAGTTACCGTGCCCAGGAAGGCCTTGGCGCTGCGCTAACGTACACTGACAGCGTGTTTTCTGCCCTGGCGCCCGGCCACGCATAAATCCCCTTCCTGAGTCACTCCCAGTGAGAAAACCAACACCGGCGTCCTGCTCGGGTGCAACGGCGAGCCCGAGAGCGCAAGGAGGACGCGAGCCGCCTCTCCGGAGCGGCTGCGGACGAACCGAGGGCTGGAAGCACCGCAGACAAGGGGCAGGAGTTCCTATAAGCGCACGGCAACAGTGATAAGGAGGGGATGAAAAGGTAGCAAAGGATGCTGGAAAAACACCACTCGGCAGGGCAGGGTATCGCGCTCTTCCACCAGTGATCAACACAGAAAGCAAAGCTGTGCAGTCCCAATCCCACTCTCCATTTCCCTCTTATTATTTCTTTTGCCATAGCGCTTCCCCCAGACGTCAGCGCCGGTTTTGCTCAGCTCTGTACAAATGTGGCAGATGCCATCTTGGCAAATGAAACAGCGACCAGCAGAGCAATAAAAGCAGGATTCAGCAGAGCTCGAGGTGGAAAGCCGGGCCAGGCAGCTGGGAGCTATAACGGACCAATATCCTCTGCAGATCAGGCCCAGATGTGGACATGTAACCACGGGCCAGTGTGTTACACAAACACATCATGTGGACGAGCCGTGCCTCGAATGCTTGCAGACTAAACAGAGCCAGAGCGAGGGAGGAAGGGACAAGTACAGAACTGCCAGCTAAAGTAAGAAAAGAGCATCTAGTTTTCTCAAGAGACTAGTATCAGGGCCTAGAAATTAATCTAGAGCTCTTGATTACCAGAGAAGAGTTTTATGCACAAAACAGCACTTCTCCTTCCAAGAGTGAGACTTTACACTTGGGTAAATGGCCCACAGTGCTGACTCAGGCAAGTTTTATCTTTAGTGTCCAAAAAAGAAGAGAAAGCTGAGGTCATTTACTTTCAGTAACTTGTTTCCCCTTAGTTCTTCTAGAGTTATTAAAGGCACTAGTTACTTTCTGCTTGGCCAGAGCAAGCAGACTGGGAAGAGGCAGTGGCTTGCCTGGCTAAAGGGAACCATCACCCACCTTGGGAAAAGCATAATGAAAGTCAGCGGGGCTCCGTTCAAGGACTCCAACAACGAAGCCCTCTTGGAAACCTTTAGACACAGCCTCTAGCAAGAAACATGGCAGGGCACCCAAGTCACTTTACTGCCAGCCAAGTACTGATACCAAGAGCTTCTCAACAGTGTTTGGGACATTTGCAGAATTACCAGTGGGTGACTCCTTCCCGACCTTTCCTCACAGCAAAGGGATAAGAAACAAATATATACCCACATATCCGATTACGCTTACTGCATACTTGAAAGCAATCCTGAGCTCAGGGCTGCTAAGAGCCAGGTCAAGGAGCAGATTCCTATTCCCAAAGCCCTCTCTGACCAAGTAACAATTAGCTGCTATGAACAGAGGGTCCTTTGCCCCATCTGTAAACTATTGCTCCCCTCTTCCCCTCCTCCCCGGTTGCTTCTAGAAGCTCCAGTTGATCATCTTTCCATAGGGGAAAAAAAAAAAAAAAAAAAAAAAAGTCATCTTCCTCTTCTTTTTATCCCTATATTCCCCAAATTTCCTTTCCTCTACACTACCACTATTCAAGCAGCGTTGGATGTGTCACCACTGCCTCATTAACAGTGTTTTGAGAGGATGGACAGCAGTGTAGGAGGACCCGATCCCTGAGGCACCGTCGTGCTGGTACCAGTTGCTCAATAAGCAAATTGTTGAGGTGCTTGAAACGCAGCTGAACGTGACAGAGGCGGCGTGCATTCCTTTTTGTATTCGTTCAGATTCTCCAAATCAAGAGGCATCTTACTTTTATCTCCTAAAATACACACTGAAATTTTGGATTTGTACTGCTGTGGCTGCCCAAAGTTACTGTATGAGAGATGAAGTGCTAGCGTAAGGATTACAGTCTACTACACCCCAGACAACACACAGCCCGCGTAGCCTCCAGGTGATAGACCACAAAGTCCACAAGACCACGTAGAACTTGCTGGTTTTAAGCAACTACTTCCAGCCACACGATTTTGAGCACTTCTGCAAAGCAGTAACTGAAGTAATAACACACATGACAGCAGGCACTGGGCAACTTCAAACACCCAGGAATAGCACACAGGACTAAGGTTTTATCATCTTGTTGCCACTGTGAAATAGGATTATAAGTAAAAGTAGGGTGAAAATGGGCTTGCATGCGCTAGAGGCCAAAACTCAGAGCTTTGCATCTCTGAACGTGAGGCCTCACAAGGCAAAAGCAACAGGACCAGCAGCGAGCTGCAAAGGTGGCGGCCTCATCCTGTCTCTGACGCTATTTCATGGTGAGCGCTCCCCTAGAATTGGGCCAGCACTTCAGCAAAACCTCCAGCACCGCGTGAGGAACATCTCTAGGGAGATACATCAGCAGAGAGATGAATTTTCACCGTTGGAGGATCTAAAGCGCCTCCCCTTTGCTAGTTTAAAGCAAAATGGAAGTTGAGGTTACAGCTTCCGTGCCGGAAAGCCCACGCTTGTTAAGACGCAGCAATCGCCTCCTCACGCTAGCAGCAGTCCCAGGTGCTGATGCGAGAGCTCTGCCCTTGAGCTCATCCATGCATTACTCATCTCCGAGGCTGCTGAAGGTAACAGGTTGCTTAAAGTCACTGCCCACATATTACATTCAAAAGGGAGCTTTAAAATGTTTTCTAATTATTTTTCCTTCCACTCCATTGAACATTATTAATCAAGAGTTATTTCCAAATAAAATACTCGACAGGAGATGCACCAAGTAAGCTGGCCACCCTCCAGCTCAAACTGTCAGATGACCAAGTTGGTCTTAGAATAAGGTGCGTTTTACATGCAGAGAATTGATATTTTCTCTTTATTTAAGCAAAGTAATGCATAGCTATGGTGAAATCCAGCCGCTTAGCCTGTTTTTGCTTTTTGATACTCATTCACTCAGAGACATTGCTAAGACTTTGTTTTCATGTGCTCGTTGTTCCATCCCCAGCATAGTATTATTTCTCCAGACTGCACACAAAGGCCTGCTCATACCCCTTCCTTAAATTTAAAATTCAGCCCCTTGCTGTGCACATACTAATGAATCAGAAATGATTTTACAACTGCAAGCCTTGGGATGCAGTTCCGCCAGCCTCGCATCAGTGCTGGGGAGCGCCTAACGCTGCAGAACACTTGGCAGTTTCTGTCTGCAAACACTAATCTGGGCTGCTCTTGGTTTTCCTTTCTTCTGGGCTCCCCGTCTCTTATATCCCAAGCTCAGTACGTGCATGCGTACACATGCATGCAAACACAGCATGGCTAAAATGCCAAACAAGTCTCAATATCTCAAATATAAAGTTATCTGAAAGTATCACAGCATGTGCAAAAGCAAGAACAGGTCCTACAGAATACAAATGATTTTAAATTATTTGTCTGAAGAGTGACCTTTTCCTCTCTGGAAGACCTCTAAGCCTTAGAGCTCTTTCCATAACATGCCTAGGCTTTGCTGCTCTGTTTCACAGGTTTCAAGTTTCATTCCACAAAATGCCAAGGTTTTTCTTTTTTTTTTTTTTTTTTTTTGACTAAAGCTTTACTGTACATCCCTGATTTACATTAGAATTGTTATGGATGTGCAGTGATTATAAACAAAAATGATCAAAAACATTAAAGTATATCTTCAGTAAAAAAAAAAAAAAAAAAGCCAATTTTTTTTGTAGAATGCATCTTTTTTCCTAAGCCTCCAAACTGCTTTTACTTAAAGAAAAAAAAATAAGTCTTTAAAATCAACCTGTTTTCAGAAACCTTGAAAAATTTATGTTAAGAGTAAAAAACAAAGTATGTTGAAAAAAAAAAAGTAATCAATAGTTTTGCTGGGTAACTAACCCCCAAGAAGCAGTTTTGATTCTTATGAAACCAGGTCCAGGATGCTAACTGGGGTCTTAGATCTGGATTCTTCCAGACTTCAGTTTTCCCTACATACCCTTGCGTATTTTTCTGATGGCCAAAATAAGTGAACAGATCCAGAGCTAGCCAAAAAACCTCCTATCTTGATGCTGAAGATCATGGACTGTTCTGAGCTGCAGTGTTTGTTCAGTCTTATGACTATTTTTTATTGATTTTAAGAGTGTTTTCACACAGCCTCTCCTCCTAGGCGTGTTTAAACAAGCAGCAGCGCGTGGTGCCAGAAGTGAACAGAAACATGTTCTATAGACAAGTAAACAAAATACCCAATGGCTTTAGCTGCCCACACCAAGCCAGGATTTCAAACAAGTCATTTCAAATTATGCTGCAGCCTTTGGACACGAAGCAGAGTCAGTTGAGAGCTTTTAGCCCACGTTTTGTTTTTCTTTGTTTTGTTTCTTAAGCCATTGGCTGGACCCACTCCCCAAAGATACCGTCTATTCATTCTGCTCCAACTTAAAGGCTCAAACTTGACTTGGTTTCAGTAAGAGCTGTGTGGCATGTAATGTGGTTATAATTTAGCCGGAAAACGTGGAGAGTCATCCCTACCACGCACGGCTTGGGGCTGCAGGCTTGACTCCCTGGTCTTTAGATCAACCTATTTCAACTGGATTTGATGGGCCTTAATTAAACACGCGCTTGGTTGGACGGTCGTGTTGCAGCAGATGAATTGGGAACCGCAGCCCTAGCAGCGGGGCCTGGGCCGGACGCACTGCAGTCAGGCTAAAAAAGAAAACTAAGGAAGAAAAGCAGCAGCCAAGGTTCTAGTTCTCCATAAATCTGCTGGCAGTGGCACAGAGTGACACAGCAGCTCCTCTCCCGCGGAGCCGCGGCCAAGCCGCAGGAAGCGGCCGCGGCGGCAGGGGGGCAGCTGGCTCCTGCTGCCATGTTTATGCATCTTGGTGACATTCCAGCAGTAAATTCCCTGTCGTGTGACAGCACAGGCAGGAGGGATTGGAGCAGCCCACACATGGCTCCAACTGGGATCACAGCTCTGACGAAGGGACCTGAAAATAACAGCTAGCCGGCTCTGCCCCCGAGGTATGGCGTTGTCCCCTGTCCCTTCAGATGCTTTCAGCGCTAACTAGCAACTCTTCCAAGAGGAGTTGCACAATGTGACTTGGGGTGACCTGCTTTCCATCACTGGCATTTTTTCTCCCTTTTCACTGGCTTTAGAACAGTCTTTTTCCCTCCCGAATTTGTTTTCCTAACACTGGATTCGCAGGGTGCTTGATGTTGCTTCCATCAGTCCATCGTCTCCTGCATCGCCAGCCCTTCAGCGAACACGAAGGGCACAGAGACCGCGGGGCACTGCCCCAAAGGAGTGTCCCCTTGGCTGGCCAGCAGCAGCACGCTCGCTGTCCGTATTGGTTCACCATGAGAGCACACAGGAGCAGAGAGGAGACATCTCACCGCCGACCAGCCCAGCTAAGGAACCAACTCTGCCCTGTCCACCGCGACCATGGGCTCCCCAAGGCTGAGGTGTCTCCACGTTGCTGCTGAATCCACACTAGAGCTGCGGTTACAAGGCTCAGCTCCACACAAGAACGTGCTGGTGTGGAAGAAGGTGAAGCCACAATGACCTACAACTAATTCTCTTACACACAACTTGGCAGCACCGCGATAGGCTACTGTAGACACCCCCCTACTACTTCTGTCAAAATTAGTGCTAGCAGATACTTGGATAGTCTGTATTTCATGTTGAAAAGCAAAGAACACAAGCTTGGGCAAACTGATAGGCATTCTCCCCCCTTTTCTCCTTTCATTCTTTTATTTCTCCATGCTCCCTTGTCCTTCCAGCAGGAATATTTAGTTTGTTTTGACACCAACTTGCATCAAGTGCCAGGCGGTATCTGACAGCATTTTGTCGGTGACAGACAGCACATCCCTCTCAGTGTGTCCCGATTCTGCGGAACACAACTCTCTGCACTTGAAACCAGCCACAGCTTCAGCATTTAGAGCCCAAATGCAGCGTTAGAGCTCAGTGTTAGCATCTTCTGCTGCGTCTGGTTTTGGCATCTCCTCACTTCGAGGATTCAACACTGTTGACATCATAAAATGATCTCAACCTAGAGTTGAAGTTGGAGATGTTGTTTACCCTGAGAAGAGAAATTGCCCAGCATGGGAAGTCCCACCACAAATAATTATGACCTTCATTTTAAACCAGGGCTGCACTTCAAATTCCCGATAACAGAGGAGGCTTGGATAGATTTAGTTATGTGACAGCAAATAGGTGTTAAGACCCGTTACACTGTGTGCTCATCCCACTCCCACCAGGCCATGATTTGGAGAGGGCTCTGCTGGATCCAAGCTCCTACAGGCAGCACAGGAGAGTCGCTGGAGCAAACACCACAAGAGAGTGAGTAGGTGACACGGAACCATTGCCGCATGCTCCAGAAGCCCTGGGAATCATTAAAGGAAGACAGAGATGACTGGAAAATGAAAAGCCACCGAAAAACAGTATTTCAGCAACCTTTCCCTCCTGCTGCAGTTTTTCTGACATTTTTCAAACAGCACCAAAACACATTATATCACTCTTAAAGATATTACTGCTCCTAATGGCTTCTTTATGATCATAACCCGCAACTTATTTGCTTCCTTCCTGAAGTGTTTTCACTCCATCACTACATTGACAGTTTTCAGATGAACTGGCTTATTATTTTGGAGCTTGTCTAGGGTGCACAGCATTTTGTTGAGCAGCAGTTACTGCACACAGAGGTTTGTTATTGTAGGGTTGCTCGTAAGGACTTGCTTTAAAAAAATAAAAAAGAGTAGGTGGATTTTTATAGGGGCACAGAAGAGCTCAGAAGTACGAAGTCAACCACTTTAAGAGTGGTTTAAATAGGAGCACCTATTCATTTATTCTGGGAAAGCCAACGGTGGCACTTATATACCAGCCAACACATGGGAGGCAAAAAAAAAAGAGAAAGAAAAAAAAAAAAGAACTATTTGGAACATAACTCTGATCAAGTCTCTACATAAAAGTGATACAGCAAATTGAAATGCCAGATCTGAGGCCTCTGTAAACAAGGATGACATTTTAGCCTTTCTTCTCTCTACCCATGAACTTTCCCCCATCTGGCTAAGGATCTCTCTAGAGGTCCCTTCCAACCCTAAGCATTAAAAGTCCCAAATTTACTCCGGTCTAATGGTACTACACACAGCAATAGAGCTGCAGAGTATTTAGGTTTCAACCTTGCAAAGACTTACAGACTATTTCACTTTTACCTGAAAATGATCACAGATGGGCAAATAGTTGAATTTTCAATCCAATGGCAAAACCGAAAAAATATCTAGAAAATTCAGTTTTGTGCTTACCCAGGAGACACTAAAAAGTTTTATGACTTTTTTAAATAAGTGAAATGTGACTCCCACCAGAAGTTCACTTCACAGGCTGTTTTACCATGTTGAAAACCTCTGAAATGGGGGATGGTAAAGTCCAGGGAAGGAAGAGTTATTTCTCAATTTTAAATTGAGATCAAAATCACTAAATTTCAAAAATGTCAAGATGTTTATATATCTCTATATCTAAATTGTTCTCCAAAAACACTGAAGTAGAACATTCGGACATTTTTGTCTTTTCAGCAGAAACAATGTAAACAATGAGCTAAAAACTTGATGTTTTAGAGACAAGTAATGGAAAAAGGGGTGAGCAGAGAGTTTACTATTCTCTGTCAGGCTGTCCCGCTCCCTTGCAGCCAGATACTGGGCTCACCAAGTAAGCGTGTGTTACACCTCTACAGGTTTGGAGCCTAAGGACTTACAGAATTAGGCCATATGGGAATCCAATTTGTAGATTAATTATTATTGCCAGAGAACCCAAGCATCTCGCAGTACAGGCATTCCCAGATAATTAACTGTTATTGCATCCCTGGTGCCATTTGAGATGTCAGTGCAAAAATAAATCCCATCTTGATGAAAGATAAAGCAGTGTGGTTTCTCCTCATGAGCTTCATGCAAATAAAAGCAGAAAACAAATTTTTCACACATGAACTATTTGAAAGCATCTATTCTCACACTGAAAATGATGCCATTCTGTAGGCAACAAATGCCCCAAGGTTTTCTGCGATCCATCATTTTTCCCCTTGTAATGATATTACATTTAACAACCAAATCAGCAACTTTCTAACATCACAACTTTGCAGTTCTCCACAGTAGAAACCTCCAGATCAGAGGTCCAAACAGACCGTACACACCATCTGCTACATACAACATTTTTAATTCTTTTAATTAGAGATGCATGCTATTTTACCCAACTTGCATACAAGCCCTGGTAACTCAAAGTGCAAATTAAGCACATTTCACCAAATCCATATCATGCCCTTACTTGCAAAGACAGGAGTATTCCAGGAAGTTTGTATGGACATGGGTGGAAGGGAGCGAGTTGTGGAACCTACTTTGAGTCTCCTTCTCCCACCATCTATTACAAGCTGACCTGAACATGCCCACCTTCCTACAGGCACCGCTCACTGCTAATTTGCTTCCCCAAATAAGACAAAGTGTCCTCCACCTGTGTCTGGGGACTCAGGTACTATATTTATTTGGCTCCAGGTTGTTTTACTTATTGCACTCCCCAGGAAGTGGACATGAAGCAACTCAGCCAAGCCATATGGCTTCTCCCCACGGCCCAGGCAACGCTGCGCTCCAGCAACACTGGAGCCTATTTCTTTCTCCAGAAATAACTACAGCAAAGGAAGCAACTCCAGCCTTCTCCACGCCAGCCTGCCAGCACACCTGCACTTTAGCCCTTAAGGTTTCCCTCGGACCCAGCCGTTCTGCGGAGGCTGCCAATAAGGACGACAGTCGGGGCCAGTTGTGATGGATCGGCGGTGCTGACACACGACCCCATGGAAACTGCGTGGTGCCTGATATTTCTATTTCCACAGGCCACTAAGCAGCTGTCAAAGGCTGTTGACGTGTAATTCCCCGTCTCATGCTAATTCTGAGTCACTGGCAAGACTGCAAAGGTTCTGGGCACCCATAATCGTCCAGGCCTGAAGAACAAGGACCATCTAAGACCCGTTACTGTCTGATCAATGGCCTAAAGCATTTTATAGCCCAAGAAAAAGACACCTCTCCAGCTTCCAGGGATCTCCAGCCTCAAAGGCAGGCAGTCTGCGCTGCCTTCATTCTATACCATGAGAAAGGAACTCGCTGTGTTTTAGAAAATATGCCGGAGAGATGCAGCAACTGCCCTCACCTCCCCGCCACCCAAAAACTAACTGGCAACCTCCATTTCTGGCAGATGTTCCCTTTATCAACAGCACGTTCAGATGGCTTCCCTTTGGATTCCAGCCTGCCCCTGACTGTTTCCTCTCAGGTTGGACGATACCATCATTTTGGTGCTTGTATTCACAACTGAAGAGGAAAACGGCAGCAGTCGTTTCATACGGATAAAATGCCGGCTGGGACATGGGTTTCAGTAGCCCTTTTTTTTCTCAGCAAAGTTCAAGTGGACACTGTAGGACTGGGGTTGCAGCATTTCCAGTAATGAACTCCCCGCATCTCCCCAATCCCTTTACACTTAGCCCTGTTTTCCTCCTCTCCTCCATCCCACCCATCCCCATCGTTTGCCATACATACAGATGATATACAGGTATTATGAACACAAACACGTGTCTATCTACTGCACAGGTGAAGTAAGAGCCCAGCTCTCAGGGCACACTACGACTGGCATTTGCAAACCCAAACCCCTTGACAACCTTTGCCTTTAAACTACTACCTAACCCTGCCAAGTTCCCTGCATTTCTTCTCTCCCTGCCTGGGTCACACTGATCAGGTGTCTCCCATGCAGGTGGGTATGACAAGGCCTGGGACAGAGCTGGGAGCCTGCTCTGCACTTTGATTTACCTCCTGTAAAACGCAGTGCGTGGAGTTGCATATGAGACCCTGTAAACAAGCAGAGGGCCAGTTGCTTTATACAGCATGGAAAGTTTCTATTTCTTGAAATAGACAGGTCAGCTTGGAAGGAAGTCAACTGTCAAGGTCTTTAGGGCGCATGTGAAACACAGGCTGGCTCAGACGGCGCCGCCCAGGAGGTAGCGAAGCCAAACAAATAAACAGCCCGGTGCAAGGCAGCCTGAGCTGCAGCGATGTTTCCATTTCTTGACTGGCCAACAGAGATGGGGCTGTGTCATCAGAGCGCTTCTATTTCCCCATCTGAGGGAGTCAGCACTTTGGAGATTGCTGCTAATGAGGAGCAGAGCTGGGACTGGCAAGCAGCAGTTATCCCGGGGTTAATATTCACCTGTGCGGCTCTCCGAGAAACTTGGGAGCCCAGGGAGAGCAACCCTGGGTGCCCGGAGGAGAGGCTCACATACCATGAGCCAGGTCCAGCACCAGGCAGGATGAAATGAAAAGCTCCTTCCTCCCTCCTTGCCTCTAATAGCAGCAGAGACACTTTGGTGCTTCACTTCCCTCCTCCTCACGCACAGCAGTGCCCTGATTTCCTTCCCCTGGTCCCCGTGCCTGACCAAGCTCCGAGCTGCTGCCCAAGGGGATGACCCTTCTGAAGAAGGGCCAGATGCTTCAGCTGTTTCTACTCTGCCTGGCATAAGGTGAATGTGCGAGGCAGCTGGCTGAGCTCTATCAGGCCTTCCACAGCCAGAGCCCTGCCCCTCAGAAAGACCCACCTAATTTTGGAAACACCAGTCCTGACTTTGGTGCTCCTGATGGGAAGCAGAAAAACACACTCAGCTTAATCCCAGCTGCAGAAAAGGATCCAGAGAAAGAAAGATGCCCGAATAGGAAAAAAATACTAGCTCCTGCTCACTTAAAAACATTTTATGTGGTTGTCATGGGAGACAGAAGTCGCTTGCCAAACATATTGTCTTGGCATCATTATTCCTCTCTCTGCCTCCCTCTGAATCAGGCCATAAGGGAGGAATGGAGCCAGACGGGACTTCTACACATCTTGGCTCGACATGCTGCAAATGTAAGCTGTCAGGCAGCACTGTAGCAGCAGAAACGTGTTACCGAGTTGCATAGGAATATTAATAAGCAAGATATGAGCAAGAACATCTGTCACAGAGAATCCTGCAGAACCACAAAACTAACAGAAAAAGGCTATCAGGAAAATAAAGTAATCCGCTGTTCCGGGCTGTACCCCCTCACTCTGGAGGGAACAAAGTCGCCCCATGCCGAAAGCTTCAACGTCAGAGCGTTTGTTTGAAGTGAGCGCTCAGGATGAACTCTGCTCCCCCTGACATCAACCCCGAGATACAGAGGGATTCCCGTGGCAAGAGGAATCAAACCAACACGGTGCTTTTCAAACAGTCACCTTCATCTGCCCGGCCAGAAGCAACCTCCAAACAAAGCTCCTCCAAACCCTCACCCCATTTCCACGCCACAGGATTAGCTCCACCGTAGTCGCACTTTACCAACACTTCTCTGCTTGTCCTTGGAGCTTTGCCATGCTGGAGGCCTTGTGTGCTTCCATGTGATCCATCACTGCTCTTCACTGCCTTAAAGTCCCATCAAAATCTCTCTTCCAACAATCTGATTAATCCCATTCCTTCTTGCCCAGTCTACCACAAATATAGAAAACTTTGTCCCCCTTCTTTTTGCAAGGAACCTTTTACGATTTGATGGCTGCAAAGGCTGTTATCACTTGTCACTCTCATGCTTAACTCTAGGAATGCTGCAGTCTCACACTAAACTGCTCCAGAAGGGAAGCACATACAGACAGGGATGAACTTGAACCCGTCCTTAGCACCACATCACCATTGACTCTCTAGGAGCAGCTGCAATAGCAAGGGACAGCTCTTAAGAGGCCTGACCAAGGGCAGGTACCTGCTTCCCAGGCCACACAGTCAGTTCTCATTAACCCTAGTTAATCTCTGAGGTACTTTTCCCTTATAAGAACGCTTGTAGTTGCCTCTTTGCTTTAAAAACAACCAAACAAAAGGGAATACCCCATAAGCTCCCAATATCACTCACCCTTCACAATGCAGCCACCTCACACTACTGATAGTTCCATCTTCAAGCCAAAGCCACAGATGAAAACTTCACAGCCTTGACTGGAGGAACTGGGGCGTCTCTGGGCATGGCCCTTCACACCTGCACCTCGTTAGGCTAACGAGGCTGCCTCTCTCCTGGGCTGATTAGCTGTGCTCAGCCCCTTCCCCAGAGGTGCTAGGGGGCTCCACAGAACTGAAGGTCAATGAATCTCCTCAGCCCCAAATTAACCATTTTGTGGGGCTTTGTGGTTTAAAGTTAGAGCCGAGACCAGAAGGAACTTGTATGCTATTTCCAGTTTGACTGGGAATCTTCTAATGGAAAAGCATTGTGTATTTCTAACTTTTGAAGTAAGGATTTGTGAGCATCACAACAAACAACCAGCATTACCTGTGAGCCTTAATTCAAATTTGTTGTTTGGGTTTTTGGCCTTTTTTCTGATTAGTATTCTCTTTGCCAGGCATGTCAATGAGGAGATGTGTTCTGCCACTGAAAGTAGCTATTTGTTTGTAGTCTGAGCAGAGAAATCAAGAGGACCTGCTGTATTAGCTAGTGAAAAATCAGAAGGAAACTCCTGATTGCTATGTTCTCCTCCGTATTTTGGTGGGGCTTCATTTTGATGTCACTGGGAAGTTCAGTTAATGTCTCTGCACTTTCTTCTCCTGACAGTCTCCATCTCCTCCATGCTGACGATAACGTCGCTGCATTCAATTGCCCATCCCTGCAGGGGGTGGAGGAGGAATCACTTGTGCACAGAGTTTTGTAAACTTATGTTCTTAAGAACTATGTGCTGGCTCCAAAGTAAGAAGCTGTAAGTCATCCAACACCCTACAACTAGAAAATTAGATTCTATTGACATCCCTGGGAATGTTCTGTCTGGCTTGACGCTGTTTTTATTTACGTATCACCGTAAGTGTGTCTTGTAGCCAGCATTGTCTTGTGGCCAATACTATTGCTATAGCTCTATAAATCTGTAGACACTCTGCAGTAGCCAAAAAAATGCAGAGTTCCCGGCTCTGTTTCCAGTTCAGCAACACATGTTGGAGCAATCCAGCTAGACAGATGTGGCACCCTGAACACCTGACAAAGCCACGTGGTGACCAGAGAGGGACTTCTGCCTCTCCCAGAACCTAAATGATTTTTTCTGCTCAAGTGATACTCTAAATGACCGAAAAACAACCAGGAGACACAGCACATTGGTATGGTTGGGGCCTACACCCCCAGGAGGTGTAGCTGGCAGTCACGGCGCTGTGTGTATGTCCTCCGTCTTTCTCTCCTTTCCTGCCAGGATCAGCTACCAGTCTTACTTTCCTTTATATGAATTGGGCAGCAGCGTGCTGGAAGATTGCTTACTGCAGAAAAAGCAGCCCCTATAAAGAAAGGAATAGGAGTCAATCCAAGCTGATGAGGTCAGAGAGGGTTTAGCAGTGCTGCAAGAGTCACCATTCCACCTTTGCAACTACTGCAGCAGAAACCTGGGAACTCCAGGGATGCTCTTTCTTGGCATCTTCCCATGTTTTCTGCTGGCTGCTCCATTCCCACTTGGTGTGAATGAGAGAAACTCTGGCTTCAGATGCTATCCTGACTCTTTGCAAAACCCCACAGTCTGGCAAGAAGCGAGGTGTTTTAACAAGAGGAATTCAAATTTATTCAGTGCAATTCAGCGTGCTGGGGAGGAGAGCTCTTGCAGAGCAGGTGGGAGCACTGCGAGGGTAGGATACCTACAATAGCTCTGCAGTGCTAATTAGCAAGATGCCAGAAATCTTAATCCGACACCTCAAAGGCAAGACCCCTCTGCCAACCAGCAACTGCAGCCATCCTACGACCTGCTGCCGGCCAGTGCCAGCAGTGCTACCAGGTGAGCAAGTCTGCAATGGTCCTAACCAGGGGCTGCTCTGCCTTCTCCGTCCCACCATCGGCTGGGCAGGACAGTGTCCCTCCTCCAGCTCAGGAATTAGCAGTCTGCCGGGTACCGCAGTCCGATCCTTAGAGCTGCTGCCTGCCTGAGAAGATGGAAATGAAGAGGATGAAGAGTCACTGGAGCTGTACTGACACCAACTCCCACGTCATGTGTTGTAGCCATGGGATTTTGCCCTTAGGTTCTTAAATGAGTGCTCAGCTGGAGTGGGCTACTGTCTGGCCTTGCAGCTCACAGCGCAGGAGGGAATCTGAAGAAAACGGCTCTTCCACTGCTGAGATGGGGACTGTGGGTTGTTATTATTTATATTGTGGTGCTGCCTAATATGTGCTGGACCCTTTCCAAAGAGGGAGAGAAGCGCAGGGCCTGCCCTGGAGTGCCGTGTATAATTGAAAGAGTAGTCAGCGCATTATCCAAGCAGCAGCCTCTATGGACAAGCCATTCCTTCCATTCAGAGAATTGTTTGAGGCTGAAGGGAGTGCCGGGGATCATGCAGACCACCCCAGCTACTGCCATGGAGTGGGATTTATTTAATCTTCCCAAAGCGACAGCTAGAAGCTTAAAAGTGATTCCACAATGTCCCCTGACAGTTCATTCCAATTGCTGTAACTCTTCTTGGAATTATAAAGTTTTTTCCTAATATTTATACTAAATGTTCCCTGCTGCAGCCTCAAGCCATAACAGCATTTTCTGTCATTTTACTAATGAGAATATTTGATGTGTGCTCTCCCTCAGAACATCCCTGGATGTATTTGAGCACAGCCAGCCTGTCTCCTCCGCGGTACGAACCAGCCCAGGGCTCCCAGCGTTTCCTCACAGGCCCCAGCACTTTCGTGGGTCAGTGCACAGCTCCAGTCACTTTGCCTGTCTTCATCTCAGCTTGTACCAATGAACATTAAATACAGCAATCTCTTTTTCTGCCTTTCTTAATACGTACCGCATGACAGTGTGCTCAACGCCTCCAGCACTTGGGCCCTCTGAGCTCTTTGCAAACCATCATTTCTGAAGCGTCGCAGCCATTGACACGATGTAGGACTCTGCAGTTATAGTCAGACTCTTGCGGTAGAGAAGCAGAGAGATGCAGTGGAGTTTCAGAAGGTGTTTCAGCAGAACCAAGACTGCAATCCAGAAATGCTACACATGGACCTCGAGGCAGCCTCCCACCATTCTGGTCTCACACTTGCATCTGCATGGGGTTGGGAGAACACGCTGAGGTGACATCCTGCTTGCATGTTCCTGGCAAATCAAGTTGTTAGGCAAAGCTAAATACGCTCTGACACAGATTTATGGGGTTGTTCATGAGCTGGGGAAAGGTATTTCTTTTAAACTCTCTCATAGATACCTGGTAAAAGCTTATAGGTTGTGGTCTCAGCTGTAAAAAGCAGATAAATGATTCATTGCAAATCTCCCTGAGCAAAACTTTTCAAAACCACGTTCTAGTCTTCGTTGCCATGTCTCAAGTCCCTGAAAAAGAAATTCGATTTCTGAGAATACTGCGTAGCTTCGCAAGGTCTTTTATTAGTTTCTCTATGATCATATCTGAAATGGGCTTCACCAATGTCTTTAAACCCTTCTAGACTCTTCAGTAGCTCCATCCTTTCTCTGCAGATACTATGTGAGCAGAATGAAACTCCAGAAGGAGGGAATTTCAGCTGCTGCAAAAGCAGCATGGCAGGACTCTGGTCATGGGGAAAAGGAAAAAAGTTTGGAAACAGTTTGGAAAAGGAAGCGTTGATGGGGTCTGGGCAGCCCCAGGACTCAGTGGTTCCAGCTGCTTTGCCATCGTTTGCTTAGGTTAAAGCTGACGGCTGCAAAAAACATTCCATGAACTCGCTGTTCTTTGCAGGGTTTGACATTCAAACTCCTGGATTTGGCCGGACTCAAAGGAAATCACAGACTATATTTCCAGCATGGGGGGGTGAAATAAAGAGCCACAGCCAGAACAGCTGCTTCCTTCATCCTCCCTGACCCCTCGGGTGGAGACCAAAGCAAGTTGCTTCCCGTCGTGTTCACCAGCTTGAAGGGCAGCCCTCACACATGCTATTAATTCTTACTGGGAAGGAGGACCTCAGGTAAAGCTGGTGGAAAGCCAGGTTTTTAAGTGAGGTTTCAGCAGCTGTTTTCATTCTGCACAAGAACGAAACTGAGATGTGAAAATCCTCCCTGGAAAATGAATTTATCCTTCACTGAGAAGAGACCCTAGCCCAGCTGAGAGCCATCCCTGGCGGGCAGGGAGACCCGAGCTCTTGGAGCCCTTCCAAATTCGGCCTCAGACTTATCCTTCAGTTTCCTGCAAGGAAGGCGACGCGGCGGTTCAGAGCAGGGAGCACCCACCAGCTGCAGGATCTGAGGCTGGGGGCTCTTCTTTTCTCCCCTCCTCTCCAGCCTGTGAATGAGAACCTTTCCCAAAGAAACGTTGGCTGAAACTCCTGCGAGAGCGTTGGTGGAGGGATGCTAACAAACAGTTAATGCGTGATGGGCAGAGCTGGGAAATGGGCACTGAGATGTTGGGATGGGAGCATGCTTAGAAATAGCACGAGGGCAAATGGGAAAGCACTTAATGAGTTTTAACTGCTTCCTTAGTGGGTTATTGGAGAGCACAAGTTGGAATGGGATAGGAATGAAACCCACATTCCCAGTGTCCCAGGGCTCTAATTTCCAAATTGTCATTTCTCTCAAACACGTTGCATGTGACTCATATCTACATTAGAAGTGAACCAACATACCCGAGTAAATGGAAGAATGTTAGGTCCCTCTGCGACCTAGAGTTACTCAGAATTTCTATCTCCCCAGGAGGGCAGGCAAGGACAGGCCAGACAGAGTCCTCAGACATCACCGAATCCATCTCTTGCTACACAGGCAGCCGTCAGAGAAAACCTTTTCATGCAATGATCGAATATCATCTCAGAACTAGTTCGTGTGCTTCTACTACACACTCCCTCCAGAACTGAACTCTCTGAGAGCTAAAAAGCTTTTCTCATTTCCAGCCTAAACACATCTCAGTAAAATAAAACTATATTCTTGGCCAAATCATATCTTCTTTTTTTTTTTCTGTGCCAAAGTTATTCTTCAGCTTCAATAGTTTTTAACACTCTGCATCTGCATTTCCAAAATAATTGTATCCCCTCTTGGCCTCATCTTCTCAGGCATACTAAGAAAAGGTTCCTTCAAATTTTTCTTTAATTATGACTCTTCTATTGGGATCAACCATTTCATTCCCATTTGATTTCCCGTTTCCCATTTCTCATTGACAATTCCTCCCATTCACAGAACTATTAAGACAGGTATCAAGCCTTTCTTTGAAGAATTGTGCTGGCAACATCGCTACAGCCGTTTTCAACGCTATCTTCCATCCGCTCCCCTTTAGCCTGCTCCTTTGCCAGTTTTTTATTTCTGTAGTAACCTCCAACTTCTCCAGTTCAGCTAATAATTACCCCCCTCAGCGTTGTAGCCCTTTAGTTTTACTGACGTTCACGTAGATCAGACATGCCACATCTCCATGGTCTGTATCAATTATCTTTTCAAAGAAAACTGGGCGATCCGTCAGGCATGGTTTACCCTTCATAAACACTTGCTGTATTTTACCTCATTTGCCATTATTTCCTTGTCTTTCAGTATGGTTTCCTTCAAAAATTGCTCCAAAAGTCCTGCAACCTATTGAAGTTTACACACAATTTTACAGTTTTCCACATTGCTTCTGGTCTCCATCTTAAACATAGGCACTACATATTTTATGTTCTTTAATCACATACTACCGCCTTTGACTTGATGGTTTAATTAAAGCTACTTTCAAACACCCTGGCAATTTCAAGTGCCAGGTCTTTCAGAACTGGATAGTAGGGATTATTTGGCTTAAGTTTTCCTTCCACCTCAACTGTGGCCATTCCCATCAGCCATGCTGCATTTTTTGCCACATGCAGTATCTTCAGAAGGAATCTATTTTATTTTTGTGTCACCTCTGGATTTTCCATTCTATTGACATCATGCATAAGTAGATTGTGTCAATTTGCTGCATCGAATCATTGTCATTAGGCCTTCAACTCTGACACCTCATCTGCCCTCCTCATTATTTTCTTCTTCTCCCTACCATTAAAATAAGACGTGGGAAAAAATATTCTATGTCTCTAACAAACCGCCTTTGCTGTTTGCTGGCTCATATATGCTTATGTCACCCAAAACAACTTATATCAGAGAGCGAGTGGAGTAATTCCTGCAGCAAAGAGGGGAACCCGAATTCTACTATCTGCTCAGATATCCGAAAGTGAAGAAAGATCCTGGCCCAGACACTTCTGGACTGTCTATAGGCAGCTCATTTTAGCTCTATAAGTTGAGAGCAATGTTATGATAGATGACTGTTGGGTTTCAGGTCTAAAGTTGTCCATAAAGCGTCCTGAAGTGAGACACGTAAATCATACAGATTAGTTCAATCTCCTTGTTTTAATTCCAGCTACATGATCTTTGAGAACACCCTGTCCTTTTCCTGACTTAGAAACCTTATTAGTAAGCGGCCTCCGCTCAGTTCCGATGGGTTTGTTGCCAGATGTATCTACAGGCAAGACTGCTTGTTAACCTCATTCTAATAATAAATATGACCACTGCTTTCACAATACCTTTCAGCATGGGAATTCCAAATTTTTAGATACGTTGAACGTTTTAACAGAAGGAAAGACTAAATTTGTTTCAACCTTGCAAGAGCAGGTAAAAATTAACCTTTGGAAAAGTATAAATACAACAGGTTGGCTTTGTCTTTTCAACAAGTGACAATCTGCAACATCTAATGTGAGAAATCCAATCTTTAATTTTATTTTGAAGTGAATAACGCTACTGAGACCTCCTTTAGCCAGAAAGGGGGGCTCCCAGATAACAGATGATAGCAGGCAGGTAACAGCAATGATTGAAATCATATCTTCACCAAAGCAAGAGGAAGAATCTGCTTTCGCTCCACGTATAGCAGTTTTGCTGTCATCCTGCTAGGTTTTACTTAATCTACAGTGAACCCATCAACTTGGTGTTTGCTGCCCAGGAGCTGCAGGAAGGAACAAGCGTGAGCCCCGGTTCCGCATGGCAGAACTGCCTGGGAGCTGCAGACCCCTGGTGCCTTCCTGACCTCCTGCCAATCATGCTAGAAGCCAGGCACGGATCCAGGGGAATTTTGCCTGTATTTCAATGGGAACTTATTCATTTAGATGAAACAGTGTTTGTTTGTTTTCAATTAATCATCACTTTCTGATGAAGAGAACATTTAGTCAGAAAATTCCCAGCAAACTCTGCCCATGATTCACTTTCTGGATCTCAGCATTGAAACACAAAATCAGCTCGGATCCCCCTCGCACCTCTGCACACAAAGCTCTTCAATAACATTGTCTCTGCCTTTGGCACCCTCGGGGCACACTGCCCTTTGCTGCAGTTCAGTGGGACTGCAGAGCCCCGCGGAGGAGACTTGCTCTTGAAAATACGGCTGTGGTTTTGCTTCTCTCTGTCTCATTCCCCCTCTTTTGCTCCTTCATCATATATCTCCACATTCCCACAAAACCCCAACACACTATTTTCTCTTCCCTCTCCTCCCAGTTTGTTTTTCAATCCTAGAAATACACCGTTCTACTCTTGAGTTAGAGCTTAGAAAGCTCCAAAGCTCACACGTGTTGGCAGCTGCCAGTACTTTGTCACAAAATCCTAATATTTACTCTTTGTCATACAGCTCCAGCACCCAGACCCATTTGATAAACATAAATTTTCACTTTCTCTTACATTTATTCCATCATGGTAGCAGAAAGAGACAGAATAATTTAACAGCAAGATGGAGAGAACAGCACACAAAAGATTCCACGTTTATTCTCCTATTGTAAAGAAGAGAGGTTTTCAAAAGCTCTCAAAAATAGCAACTTCTTGCACACTTTGTGCAAATAAGCAGATGGGGATGGAGAGAGACCCCGCGAGGTCGCTCTGAGAGGAAGGCTGTGGCAGGTTTCAAATGGTATTAGACATCAGAGAGGTCACACAGGCCCTCACCCACACATGTAACTGCTCTGGGCTCCATTAGCTCTTTGGCTTTTACATTTCACTATTTTGAACTCAGTTCTCCCACATCAAGGAAGGCAGAGTCTCAATTTTTTAAACCACCGGTGCAAAGAAGGTGAGGGCTCTCTTTACAATGGCAGATCCTTGGATTCTTTAATAAGCAAAGCTTATTAAAAGTATTTATAAGATATTTAACAAAGGTTAACGAAAGATACTTAAAAATCCTTTAAAAATCAAAACCTGTAAAGTTTGTGCTTCCTTTCACTCTATAAAGGAGAGAAAGAAAAAGTCTGGAACTATTTTTTTTCTTTAACATCAACCGATGGAAATACACAGCCAGCCCCATGGTACTACTCAGCACAGATCCATTGCTTTAGACAAGGCAAAAAAAAAAGTGTGTTTTGCTCTTTGTGAGAAAATACTACAGGATAAAACGTGCTGGTGCTTTTCATTTCTTGCATTAATCCTCTCAGGCTGCAGAGTTATCATTGCCATTCATATAAAATGACAACAACCCCAGCCATCTGCTAACGGAGCGCGGGCTGCTCGGAAATCCACGGGTTCTCTCAGCTTTAGGAGAGGGGGCAATACTGGCTCAAAGCAAACAGGCTCTTATGCAACCTCAGTGCCCTCCCTGGGAATGCTGAAACCTTTAATCACTCAAGGAGGGGGGAGAAGCTCCAAGGCTGGGGAGCCCCTGCTGTCCATATTATTCCTCTTATATAACATTCTGCTTTATTTGCTGATTGAGTGTTATTTATTTATTTATTTATAAATGAACCTGTCTCTCCGATGCCAAAAGGGCTTAGTGGTAAATTGTAACCTTCCCCAAACGGAAAGCAAACCTCACCTGCAAGCTAAAATAAAACACTACTACAGTCTGAGATTCGCCCTCTGGAAGGAAACAGAACAAGAAATAATCCAGTATAGAAGGTACGGCCAGCAATAGGCACCTTGTTGACACAAAAATAGGGCTCTCATGGATGTGGGGAGAGACTCCCCCTTTCCCTCAGTGAATATGTGCAGGGACAGCCTGTGCTTGAATCACCTGCTCAGTATTTTCTCTGCCCTCCTGCAGGGAAAATGTTTTATTGATAAGGCCTCTCCTAGGCTTCTGATTGCCCCCTGCGGGTGGTGCGGGGTTGGAAGCTGGTCAGCCTGACATCACGTCTGGACAGTTTCTTTGGTTGGCAAATGCTCAGTGCACCTGAGAACGCACTGACGAGCCCAGAAATGTGCAAAAAGGGGCAGGAGGAAACTCTGAGGGGCAACCAGTTACACTGCCTTAAGCAGGGGTTAAATGAGATGCTCACACATGTGCGCACCACAAAAAGCTGTTTTATATAAGTGCACACACCTCACATAGGTGCCCTCTCCTGTCCACGCGCCAGCTTTGCACAGCTGTTTTAACATAATTAAACAATTAAAGCAGGGCCCGTTTTTGCGAGGACGTGTGCAAGGGCAGCCGACCTGCAGCAACAGGGACAAGGAGGCTCCCGGGGTGCCCGGACCCCTCGGAACCCTTGGTGAGAGCAGGGCAGCTCCCCGCACCCCGGCGCTGCCTCGGCAGTGACACCGCGGCCACCACCGGCCTCCCGCCTAGCGAGCTGGGTCGCCCCTGCACTTCGCAGCCCGCTGCTTTAGGACAAATAAATGCTGGTTTACCTTAAAACAGAGCGGTGAGAAGCAGTTTTACCAAGCTGGAAGGGGAAGGCATCGTAACTGCCTTGCAGTGAGGACTGTGGTTCCTCTCCCAGCACAGCCCCAGGCTCCGCGATGCACCCGTGTACGTACACACTCACTTGCGTGCCTGCATATTATATGTGCACATAAAAACACCCGTCTCTCAACCCCTCCCTTCTTCCAGGGCAAGGGCACCCACATGCACCAGTGCTCGGGCGACAGCCCTGGCAGGGTCCCTCTTCACAGCATCCATGTGCAAAAGGGAAAGGCTGGAGACCCGCTGAGTCCGCAGCACAGCGAGGCACTGGGTTGCCCTTGTCACCCTCGGCTCACATGACAAAGCTGCTGTCTGCACGCCAGGACCATGCCAGCTAAACTGCTGTCTTGGCTAACCAACAGCCACAGGGCCCAAGCCCTTTTGTGCTCTCCCTCTTTGAGCTGGGTGGAAATCATCTCAGTGAAAACCTCTGGTATTTTTAGGCCAGAGCAGAGCTGCCCGAATGGCTCATGGCTAGTTCCCTTCTTTCCCCTTGGGAATGAACGGAGCATGAGGAAGGCAGGGAGGAAGAGGCAGGGTCGGCGCACGCTGTTCCGCAGCCGTCCTCAGCGGCCGGGGGGCACTTCACTGCAGACGTATCCAGACCTGCACACAGGAGGAGTCCAGAGACCAGTCAGAGCCACCTTTGCCCAGGAGCGGGACCAAACGGCTGCGAGCTGATCCCTCAGGGACTGGCTAGCAGCTGCTCACTCATCTGAGCACCCACGGCACAGGGAAACGCAGAATTGCCTTGATCCGGGCTCCCCAACCTGCCAGCTTGGCCGGTGCCCGCTCCCAGCAAACCCCACCTCGGCATCTGCTGCCCAGCCGGGGCTTCCCGAGGCGCCGAGCGCTGCGGAGCGCGAGGAAGCGCCCGCATCGAGCCGCTCCGAGGCCCGTTTGTCATCGGCGGCGTTTTGTTTGGGAACGTTTGTTGGGAAGCACATGGTGGCAGGGTCAGGGGATGTTGCTGAGGTTTCTTCTCTTGTGCCTGCGGGCAGAGAGCTTTGTGCCTTTCTCAGTATGTTAAAGTCAATTAGAAAAAAATAAAAAAAAAAAAACATCAGGATAACTTAAAGCAGATGTGAGCACAACAAGCCTGAGACCCTTCTGAACACAAACATAGCCATTTCATTGCAATTCCAAAAGCCTTTTCTGGCAAACCTCCCCTCCATGTCCTACATTCTTTCATTCCAAGGAAGAAAAACAATTCAGATTGGAGCAGCAAGGCACGTTTTTCAAATAAACAGGTTCCCTCAAACAATTTTTGCCTTCGTGTCACCCCAATACACCCATTCCTCTCTTAAAGGGGCTTTTGCCATGATGTGAAAGAGCATTCAGCCACTTGCTGGCACTTGTGTCACACCTTTCACGCGCGGAATCCAAAGCCCTGCACTCACTGCGCGGGATGCTCCCACCAAACCCTCCTGTGTGTCAGCACAGGATCTGTGCGACCTCGAGCTACAGAGACAACTCTGCAGCGATTGTGGGTGACAGAGCTGCAAATCCTGTGCAGGCCTTTGCAGCCTCTCATGGCTGGAAGGTGAAGGGGGACTAACTGCTGCTGAGTGAAGACCCATCCTATAAAAAGATGGTTGCTTGATTGCTTCTGTTCCTCACCACCAGGTATGTGCTGTTTGTCAAGGTCTCTTTTGGACAGAAGTAGGGTTTATCATGCATTGATCATCCGTGACTTGGTCTTTGTCTCATGCATCTTCCCTGGACCCTGCAGTCTGGCTGCTGGCCCCATGGAAGTTGCTCGTTGCCACCTTCCAGCTTGTTGCCACTTACTCTGCAAGACCATTGCTCTGCACCAAGTCAGCACCAGGCACTGCTGGACCTTGCCCATGGAAAAGGAGAGCAGGGAACGTCCCCAGCACATGCACATGAGAGGCTGATAATCTCCCTCAGAACAGGCACTGCAGAATTACCTTCTTTATAGCAGAGCAACAGGAAGGTCTCTAATCTGGTAAGCAGCTGCATCAGTTACTGCTGACTCCCGGCCAGGGCTGTTGGAGACCCTGAACAGTGAAACAAGGCGTCACTGGCTGTGTTCCGTTAAAAAGGAGACCTGGAAGCTAGAGAAAGTTACAGAATCTGCACCTCGAGCACAGATAATTCCTGTTCACCACAGCCCAAGTTCTGCCTGTTCCTTCAGAAAGATTTTCAGTGCAGATCTCTAAAGGAGAAGAAAATTGACTGTGGGCAGATCACCTTGACACTAATCCTCTCAAGGCAGGAGTCATCTCACCTAACTGCAGATATCTATGAGATATCATTACCAATATTTCCTCTACGGCCAGGTCAGAAAATACCAGCTCTGGAGAGAGTTAGACACCTGTGGTTGGATATGGGAAAAAAGGCCCTTTCAGAATGCACATTTCACAGCCCTGATAGCAGGACCATAACCAGTTTAGGCTTGGAAAGAGAACAGCTGAATTTTAGATGTCTTAAGTTAGGCAAGAAAAACTCTCTCCTTGTAGACCAGACTTGGGTCTACTACAAGCTTCATCGCAGGTTTCTAAGGTGGCATAAGCAACATTTTGTGCTCCTAGTGGGACATGGATGCGGATGTGATGGTTGGGGTAGCTGGAGCCTGGTGACTCCAGTGGAAGGGGGAATGAGATGCCCTTCACAGCCCACCTCTCACAGGAGGTGCCTTGTTACATCCTGTAAGAACAGGAATATCTCCTTCAGCCTCCTAATAGGATTTTCATATTCCTCATGAGCTTAACATGGGAAAATATGTACAAAAATAAATTGATCATTCCAAATCATGATGATGAAAAATCTTTAAACCTCTGAAATCCCTCTAAATCCCTTTACAGGATTCTGTACTTCCCACAGTAAGTTCCTTTGGTTAATTCTGCCACTGAGTTAAGGTACCCAGAGGAGAAATAAAAAAGGCTCTGCTTGAAAAACATTTTTCTTTGAGTGCTGGACATCACAGGACCTGAAAAACCAAGGGACAAGCACCCCACATCAAGGACAGCTGCATAAACTTCCTGAGCACAAGAAATTAATCATAATAAAAGGCCTTTTTTTAAAAAAATGCAGTTAGGTACCAAAGATAAAATGGTTATTTCCCAGAATTGTTCCTGTTTGGCACAGCTCCTGATTGCTTAGATTAAGAACTTTTATTATTTAGCTTTTCATAACCTCTACCCTCAAAATCTGGGGAATGTCTTACATGGAAAATACAGAATGCACTAAAATTGCGGGCATTCCAAGCTTCTGCATTCCCTGACACCAATATTCCCTCCTCCCAACTCACCCTGGGGCCAGGCAAGCAGCAGTGAAGGCTGCTTCCAAGCTGCCTGTTGGCTAGCAGGACTGATTCTGAAAGCTGGAGCCCAAGTAGAGCAAAGCAAACTGCTCTTAATGCGATCTGTATTTGTTTCTACTTGCACAGGAGGGTAAATTGTGTGCTTAAGGGATTCAGGTTTTTCCCATATTGACTGATGTTTCGGATCCCCCTACCTAGTGCTTGAAGGCTATTTGCTGTCAATATTCACTAGGTGACGGTCTAGATGGTTCTACAACACAAAGCCATGGCTCCACAGTGCTGTATGAAGAGACAGGAAATGAGATATTATTGCTCACCAGCTCCACAGAGGGATTTGGGAATGTCAGTCTAAATCTGAGCACCAAATATCCACTCACCAGCTTGTCCCAAGGGGAAGGCAGGGGGGAAGGTCCCTCCATGCCCATCTGCCGCAGATCTCTGTGCAGCCTCATGCTGCAGTGGCTGTTAGTGCTGCTTCATCACTGCAGACTTTGATCCTAATTATGAGCCTGTCCTGTAAACCGTCTGCGCAGAAAATAAATCGTAGGGACACACTTGATCTGCCTTTAACATCAAAAGAGAATATAAAACTTTTAAGTGCAAGAGGAGGAAGAGGTATGTGGAGAAGGAGGAGAAACTTGGGTTCCTCCAAGGGGATTCACTCAGAGGAATAGTTCCTTTGAAATTATCACAAAAATCTGGAGGGTCTTCAGCAATTTTAGCTAACTCCTTTGGGTTTGTGTAAATGAAGAGGTTAACTTGGATTAAAGAGGTATGGATTAAAAGAAGAACAGTTATTCCTGATGAATTCATTCTAGAATAAAAATGCAATCTATCCCCAACCCGAGTTAAGTTTATTAAGTCAGTCTCTTCCAGCTAACAGGGTTAACAGAGACAGTTAGTGGGGAATAGCCAGAAAACACTTAGAAACACCAAAAACATGCAGAAAACGCTTAACCTTTGCTAATCCAGAGATAACACATAAATAGTGGTATATTTACTAGATCAGATTCAGGTATTAATTATACCATTAAAAAGTTCAGGTTAATTCTGTTTTCTTCCACAGGTCAACTGTTGATCTAATCCAGTGCAACCAAGAAAACAATCTGACCACTGACTTTAGAGGAAGTTTTTCCAAGAATTCAAAAAATGTATGTATAGTCTTTGGCAACTGAGTTGGGGAGAGTCATTCACAAAGGAAAAGGGGACAGGACTGACCTTTTAGTTCCAGGTAACTAGACAGTGATTTGTGATGTGAAAGGAAGGACTCAGGGCAGGAAAAGCATCGAAGGTCTTCAGTTGGTTGTAACTTTTTTATTTGGAATTTGCATTTGCTCTGTTCTAACAGCCAATGAAATGTTTTATGAACTTTTTTGGATGCTGATGGAAACCATAGAAATGCACCAGTCAGGAGCTTGAAAACGCAGAGACAGCCTTGTGCAGGCTGGCCTGAACAGCCAGCTTAAGCAAGTATTAAAACACACCCAAAGAGCCCAAACTGAAGCTAAGATAGCAACAGCTGTGATTTTCAGGGGCCTAAACACACCAGTGCGCAGCAATGCCTTGCTATGCTGCCTTGGATCCCTATAAATCACTGTTTTCCCTCCTCTGCAAAATGTAGCCACCTTCAAAAGCGATCATGGTAACTCTTTGAATGCATTTGACAACATGCTAAGGCAGGCAAAGGCAAAATGTAAAGCAAAATTATCTAGGATGGAATATCTGGTCCTGTAGCAACACATTCAGGTAAACTCCAGCAAAACATCTCCCCACTCCTGCCCCGCAGGCAAAACTTTCACCTCCTAAATTCACATCCCCTTTACACCACAAAGTGCTTCAGTCACCGCATCAAAAACACGCCTTGCACAAACCAAGCTCCGAGGGGCTACTCCTAAAAAACACTTTTACAAAACTGGGCAGTGGATGGAGGATGTGGAAAAGGGGAGGCTGCAGAAAGTAGAGGTGAATGAAGAAGGAGGAATCACTTCACGAAAAGAGTGAGCAGTGATAAAGGAATCTTAAAAAAGAAAAAAGTCCTAAAAAGCTGGGAAGCTTAAGCTTGAGCTTTAATTCAAAGCAGTTCTAAAATTTCTGCCATCCCTCTCAGGCTGCTTTGTTTTGGACGAGATGTTGGGATTACTAAAACTATTCTTCAATTTAAAGATTGCCCGGGTAGGTGGCAGGTCGAGTAGATCAGTAGAATGACTGATTTGAAAAATAAAAGGATTTTTGGGTGACACCGTATAAACCTCAGTCACTGTTAATTACCATGGGTGAAGTACAGCAGGGTACAAAGAATAGGGCACGAGGGGGCACGTCACCAGGCTGTGAGTGGACAGAGATGCCAAGCTATAAATATGTGGGTATATTTTTACATTTGTTATGGCAAAGTCAGGGTGGTTGTTGTGATGCTGGGATGTTGCTGGGGCTGTTTCCTAATTATAATTGGATCCTGTTACGTTTCCAGTGTCACCGTGCTGAAGGAGGCCGTGACTGATTTTCTGGTGCCAGGAGCACGGGGCTCTCGAGGCGGCGCTGTCTCTGCAGGTGCTCTTGCCTTGCCCTTGCTCCCTACCATCACACACTGGTGCCCTCCCGGCTCCAGGGTTTTTTTCCCTGTGGATTGAGGGGCAGGATTTGAAAGCAAATGCACTGGCACTTTTTTCAGAAAGCAAAAATAAACGCCACCTGTCATTATAAGTGACTAGCCCAGGCAGCCACGCTTGAATGTCCGTGTCCTGTCAGAGCACATGGTGCTGAAAGGGCTTTTTGTTGTTGCTGGCGGTGCCCTTGCTGAGCATTCCACTGATGCCAGGAACGTTCCCAAGCGGACGGCCAGGACCTGTGCCCAAGACGCTGGGCTCTGTGAGTGAAGCTGATGTGCAGGGAAATCCAGCGGGAAGCACTGGAAGACTTTCCAGAGCAGCTCTTCACCTGCAAATCCACAGGAAAATGCAATTCAATGACTGGAATTGACAGCTAGGGAGAACTACGCTGGCTCTGTTTAATCCTGCTTGGAGGATAATACAACCAAGGTGAGGGTTGGAAGCAGCCCATAACATTGTCAATTCTCCATGACTTTTTGTTGGAGTGAAACACCCCCAAGGACATTTTTGGCACCAAACAAATAATATGAAGAAACTTAAGATGGTTCTGTACAAGTGTCCAAGCGCTCCCAGAAGCTTGGCCACGCAGTGTCTGATCAGTCTGGGTGGATGCTTGGGTGCCTCCATGCACGATTCACCTCTTGGAGCCCACATGGTAGGAGATCCTGCGAGATCCTGGGATCCTGGTTGCTTGAACCCGATCCCAGGACACCTCCTGCCGTGTGCCAGGCCTCCTGCAACTGAACCAGAAAGACTCTTGGTCTGTTGAGCCTCCCTGCGAACCTCGCTGCATTCACAGAGATGTATCCTTAGGGTTGAGGCATGCGTTTATATTTGGATCTGAAAAGACTGTTGGAGTGACAGAGGAAAAAGACCTTCAAGGTCATCCATGGTCCTGCTTTTATCAGCTGCAGGCTATTCCTTCTGTGAGAGAGGAAGAACAAACTGACCTGACTCCCTCATCCAACTTTCTGTACAAGTATTTATGGTTTTCTCTAGTTACAGTGACTTTATGACTAGAAAATAATGGTGTTAGTGCCTGTTCGTGCCCAGTGCCCAGCCTGTGTCTCCCTTTGAGCATCAGGCTCTGAGTTTTGCTTTCCCATCTACAAGCAGTTCTTTCCTCTCCTGGCGGCGATGCCCTTCTAACACTTGTAGATTGTTTTCCAGTCACCTTTTAATCATCTTGCAGAGTTAGGCCGTGTATACTTAGCTCCATTAACCTTACTTTATTTAGCTTCTGCACCACAAGGCAAGATGCTTCCACCAAATAACCCCTCATCTTCTCCAGCCTGTCTGAACACCGAATTACTCTCAATCCGAAGGACAAGGCACTTCTGCAGCCTCTTCTCTGCAGCCCGGGAAGCGCTTCACAGGCCAGCGTGGGCCAGGGTGCAGGAAGATAGTATTTCACCCTGCTTTACAGCTTGGAAATACAGACAGACAAACCGAAAGAATTGTTTTTATTCCTAAAAACATTATATTCATCCTCCTGATCAGGAAACCTAATTGGCCTGGCTGCTCTGACAGCATTTTCTCTTGGGGAAATTCTATTACATTTCTTCAGCTTCTAGAATTTCTTAATCCTGACGCCAAACGCATTTCTCTGAATTAATATTGGTAGAATGAAAAGGCTTTCTTCTCTGCTTCAGCCTTCTCTCCCAGGATAAATCTTTTTGGAATTTGCTTTATATATTGTGCTCTTGAATGTTCTTTTAAATGTTAAAAAATGGCTGTGTGAGAATGTCGCCTTCTCATTAGCAAAATTTACTACATATTTTCCCCCATTGTTACCAGTACAGATCCAGCAGTGTTAACAATGGGAACCCTAGAGCAAATGGTCTGGCACCAGCACTTGTCAGCCAACTATGGCTGGTCAAAAATGTGTTTGAAAAGTGGCTTTGCGTTTTTTAAATGTGCTTGTTTAGAGTAAACATTTCCAAATGATTTTTTAAATGAAAAATCAAATTTTTAGTTACATTTTTAATAGGAAAAATAATGTTTTTCTTGTTTTAGGAAAAGTGAGTGAAGGAAAGTAGGTTGTCCACTCCCTTACCTTTTCCTTGGCTGGGAAGAAGGAATTTCACAGGAAAAGACCAGAAGAATATGATTTCCCTTTTTAGAATAAAAGTAATCTTTTTTTAAAAAAAATGCAAAATTTCTAACAAAATAAAAAAAAAAAAAAAAGCATAAGACCTTCTGATCTTTTAAAAAAATACTTAGGGGGGCATATTTTTTTTCTTTATAACTGCAACCATGGTTGGTATAATATACCCTGTCAGGACAAGAGTTTGCAGGTGGGTTTGCAAGTCTCCAGGAAGCTCTTAGTACTGCAAGTAGAAAGAGCTCAGCTACATTCAGCAGCCCTAGGAAATGTTTAGAAAATGTTTCTAGCACTGGTGGAACAAATGTAACATCGGTTACATAATTCTCTGGCTGAGGCTCTGCAGGAAGCCAGAATGGTCCACTCTAATATTAAAACCTAGGAACTTGTGAAAGCTGCTTCAGCTCTTTGGAAACAACTGCCTGTTTTCCCATTTGCCATTACCTTGATCTCCTCTGTTAGCACAAGCCTTTGCTGTAACCAAAGCACAGCAGAAGTCCATGCTCCAAAATCCGAAAGGCTCCAGCCTTGGGAGCCGGGTTCTGCATGCCTGGGGCAAGGCAAGGTGGGAATGTTTCTTTCCTGTGATCTGCCATGAGGTCCATTTGCTTCTTTTGTGAATATAGAAATAAGGATGTTGGTCGCTGCTATTCTGATTGCACCCAAAGGTCACACCTGGGCACGACCTGAACTTGACCAGCCTCCCTCTGAACTGCTTTTTATACTGTTCTCCTAATGAATTTAAGTCATCAGCTGCTAATACTTCTGCAACCTTCCTGCTTCCTTCCTGGTGTTAGACAAGGATTCAGAGGACCCAGTTAATACTCACATCTCTATCCAATTTAAGCAGGGGATTTGGAGGCTCAGTTGGGCCGCTTATTGGCTGCCCCTGAACCCGAGTCTGACACTAAACCACGTCCAAACCTTCCATTGGGTCAGACAGAAATAACCCCAGATGCGTCAGGACACCTGAACAAAAGCCCCTCTCTATTTTCCATGTGCTGCTTTGCATTCCCCGTGCGGCGCGGAGCTGCCCGCGCTCGCCTAGGAGCTGCTCCACCGACAATGCAGCCTCTTTCATTTGGGGCTGGCATAAAGCGATATTATTAATAGTCTGTGATCTACTGCGCCTTTCATCCGAGGACGTCTCTCAGCATATTTTAGGCGGCTGAATCAATTTTCAAAACACCCCTGTGTAATATTAGCCCCATTTTACTGGGAGGAGAATGAAGGCGGCGGGAGGCGATTTTCCCAAGGGTTCACTGGGAGAGTCAGAAATAGCGGCCTGGGCTCGTGCCACAGACAGAGCCTCCACCCTCGCCCCACGGCCGAACAGCGAGCGCAGGAGCCCCCCTTGGAATGTGGAACGTCCCTCCCGCCTGGCGCTTTCTGCTCCGGACCCGGCGGTTGCCATGGGAACGGCACTTCAGATCTCTGGACCAGATTTGCTTCAGTTACATCAATGCAAATCGCCGGCAAATTCATTTAAGTTAATGGAGCTACTCCAGATTTCCACGGGGGAGGGCGGTGCAGGCAGGGCCTGCCCCTCTGCATTTCACAGGGGATGGAGAAGATGGCGAGTTCTGAGTGTGGGGGGAAAAGATCTATCTTTGTGGCCGCAGGTGGAGGGAAAGGATGAAAGAAGTTGCAACAAAGGTACAAAAGGTAAATCGGAGAACTGGACTGTAGCTGGGGTGACAGGACATTCTTGGAGCTACTTCTGCTCATGATCAGCAGAAGCTCTTACAGGTCCCAAACATATCTAGTGCTTCGGCTTGCCCTGAGCTAACGCCACTCGCCTGTTTGCTGGTGAAAGACGGAGCCAGAGGCAAAGCCAAGGCGGACGCGGGAGCCCCAGCCTGGCGGACGTGCTCCCGCGTGGCCGCGCGGCGCTGCGGGAGATGCCGTGGGCATGGGACGTGGCCCCACGGCCTTTTCCTGCAGGAGAAGGGAGTCCTCGAGTGACAGGGCAGCCCCCGACCAGACAAATGTTTCTTCTGAGACTGCCACAACACTGCAAGGCCCCACATCGCTGCTCCTTGGGGAGATGGAAGAAATGGGGAGGGCTAGAGTAACCCTCAAGAGTAACCTCTACCCCGTGGCTTCCTTGTGGCCTTGCAGGCCCTCAGCATTGCAGCCCAGACCATAAGCAGCAGGCTGGTCCAGTCTAGCCACCCTCACAGCTTTGTGCTGGTGCACAAAATCTAATTTGAGACCAACTCCTGTGACACTGGCAAGCAAACCACCCTGTGTCCAAGGCTGACTGAGCACCTCCTGTTTCATACAGTTTGTAGAGATACTGGAAATATTTTGCTGTGAAACTCAGTCTTCTACACTGCCATGGGACATGCTGTTAATATTGGTGCCAAACACTGGACCTCAAACCTGTAATCCTCAATTACTTAGATACTTTTTTTCATGAATTGGAAAGGAAATGCTTCGATCAGGTGGATTCAGGATTCAGAGAAGGTGTTAGTACCCTGGCAAAACTGATGCAGACTCCTGAAAACGAAAGAAAGAGATGGGAAGCTGATGAACAGCAAGGTTTGGCACCATCTGCTGTTCCTTATGGCAAAAATGCTGCAGAGCTTGCAGATCGGTTTGGATGCTTGCACTGCAAAGGTTGTTCTGATCTGGGGGCAAACACACCTGAAAATGACTCTGGATGGTGCTAAGACTGAGCAGCACTTTGGAGGACTACAGCTGCCATCTCAAAGGGACCCTGCAAGCTCAACCCTCACACACTTCAGCATCACTTCAGGTGATGCAGCAAAGATTCAGTGTGAAAACCAGAGCTGATCAGTCTCAGCTGACCCTAATGACGTTGTGGCTCTGGCAGCAGTGCCAAACGCCCCAAAGCAGCATCTAGGTCATGCACAGAGCCAGGCTAAGTTCTTACGCATGAGATTTCAAAACTTTCCAGATTTCTTCCAAAACTTCCTTTGCCCACCTTGAAATATAAAGCCGATGCTCAAATCAGTATTTCCTCACATGCTAAAATTCAGCCTTGTCCGACCTTTCTTCAGAAACCCGGCTTGAGATCCCTGGCTTTATAAAGAACTTTTACAGGTGACGCTGGTGCGGGTTGAGGCTCGAAGGAGAGCGCTCTCTGGTCACTCTGCTGCAACCAGCCAGCAAACAAAAGGTGATCAGGGACAACACAGAAACAGTTTCCATGTTGCTAGCATTTTGGATTTCTTAGCTCCAGTTCTTTCTGGAAGATGTGAATCCCAATTTCCTTTTTTTCTTAAGTAATTTTCCAGTCCACACAACTGTGGAGAAAAGCTTGAAAAAGCAAATTCAGACCGAGATGTCCTAAACCTAATCCAAAGTGTGCTTTTAAAATCAGCCTGGTGATTTTTACACACGTTACATCTCACATTTTTGTGAGGTCTAACAAGTAAGATTTAAATACTTGTGGTCAGTAATACTAGAGATGCCATTACTGTGAGACAGCAATACCTATTCATGTAAGATAAAGTTAGTAAGCCAAATCCTGCCCTTAAGTTATACCATGTTAGTCTGCCAAACAGCCTCCTGGAGAACAATCTCTCCTTCTCCATTGACTTAGGAATCTAGCTACTCTATTTGGTTACAGTAATTTGAAGGGATAAAATAGTTACAGTGAAAGGCAAAATTTTTCATCATTAGAGTTTACTGCTTGCATTAAAATTTCACAAAACAGACAATTGTATCAAAATTGGAACCATACTTTGTAAATCACTGCTTGAAAAAGAACATTGCTCCAGTAAAAATTGAGATGGAAATATCAGAAAATATGAATATAGCAATTCACAGATGATGCAAAAATGCCCATTGTTTCAGAGATCTCAGAAGAGAAAGATTTGCAGATGACAGTCACAGAAGTTTCCAGAATGAACTCCTGCTCCACATGCTGTGTTTTATAGAGCTATATTATGCTGTACATTTATAGAGCTATATTATGCTGTACACTATAGACAGCGGTTGTAGAGTGTTTAACAGAAATAACCCAGATTAGTGGGATGATGTGATGTTGCAGTTCTTTGTATCCAAGATTGGCAATGAAAATCCTTTGTGTCTCTTTTACCAGTACCTCTTGGATGTAGAAGTGTATCACAGTACAAGGGAGAGGGTGAGAAGGCAATATATAAACCATACAGTCTTCTAATTTTGGCTTCCCAGACACCTCTGAGCATGTACTTACACCAGAGTATCTCACTGGGCATCGTTCCCCTCTCATGACGGGAAATGGAAGTTGGAAACTAACGCAGTAATGCCAGTCCGTTGGGCTCAAATTCCAGAAGGAGCTTTGCAAAGGCTGAAAGTATCAGAAGACACAGCTTGATCCCTCTGTGAAAAGTTCTTATCCCAGTCACTTTACGGATGTATTTAACATGATTTACTTTTGTGGACTTTGTCCTGTGTTTTTTTTTTTTTTTCTATTACTGTACACTGACATTTTTCAGACTATGCAAATCTTTTCCAGGGGTAGTTACAGTAATGCTCTGGAGCTGAAAGCTCTGTGTCAGCTAAAACATACATAGAGGAGGGTTTGCATAAACAAACTCTACCTGAAAAGTCAAAAGTGCATGCCATATTGTGATGTGCAAGTCCCTGATCACCTCTCCTAGGTAACAGGACAGATAGACAAGGTAAAAACACCCACAGATAAACCAGGAGCTAATTGCATTATTCTGCCAAAGTCAGAGAGCCATAAAAAAGGAAGAAACAGTAAATTATCTCAGTTACTACATAAAAATAAAAGTTACTACATAAAAATTGTTTGACTGTCATGTTCTGTAGCATGGCAACTTGCTGAAGCTGGTCATCTGATGGTTTTGCATACTTTTTTGGCTTTAAAGACTCAAATTTTGTATTTCCTCATAGGCCAAAAACTGCCTGTGCTGCTCCTATGGTTGCAGCATGCAAACTGCACCCACCTGCAGAAGGACTGTGCCCTGCATCCGCGCCATGCGGGGGAGATCCATGCAGAGATCCCTGAGCTAGCTGAGACCCGGCATGCCAAGAGCACAGTGTGGTTTAGCAGGGGTGCCCCTAACTCTGGTGCCATGTAGGCACAACATTAGTTGTCTTTGAAAAAAAGTCCTCTGCAGTGAAAAACCAGGTTTAGGTGAAGTAAAGCCAGTCTATAATTCATGTGCTTCCAGGAAGGAGGAGGATGCCGTGTAACTGGGATGTTCTGTTGACTTCCACATGCATTTCCAGTGACAGCAATGCTTGGATGTCCACACACTTCTGTTTCCCCACATAAGAAACCAGGATATATATGAGTTTTTTTCTCCATATGGGCCATATGGAGGCAGGCCATATGGGTAAATCCATTTACACTACAGTAGCAGTACAGACCAATTGCCGGAGGTGACAAAGTCCACAAGAAATTCACAATGCTGTTCGTGGGTATTTAGTCTTACTAAATTAAGCTAGGGAATAAAACATAGAAATAAATGGCCAAAAAGGGGTGAGTTAAAATCTCAGTGACCAAAATCATCAAAACATGAACCCCCTGAGGAAGGAACAGAGCTGCCCATCACACAACAGCAATTCCCTGCACTCTTCCTCTGGTGACGAGCCTGACCTACTTGATCCATGTTCCTGCGCTAAGGCCCCAGCACTAAGTATCTTAGACCCCTCAAATCGCATTCCAGATTTATAATTGCAAAGCAGCTGTCAGCCTTGAGCCCTGCCATCGTATCTCCCCATCTGTTCAGCCCATCTAGCATTACAGCAGAGGACAGCGTGAAGGCTGAAACTGTATCATACGTGAAGACAGAACCTGCTGCGCTACCCACAGGGCCAGATGAGATCACTTGCACTTTCATGTCTTGAAATCTTTCAGGCTTCACAAGAGTAGTGGGCAGAGGCAGAGCAGGGGAGAGGGGACACTGGCAAAAGGATCAAATTCTGCAACATGACTCTGGCAGCTGAGTCAGAAAGACAGACATCCCACCTTCACTGGGGAGGAGATGTTTGACTCCAGGCAGAGCTTGAGAATCATTTGAGATTCCCTTAGAGGAAAACCTGATACTTCAACTTTTCCCAGACCCTCCCCCTTCAGACCCCATTCTATTAACTCTTTCTGCAGCAGCTGATCTTGCACAACTTTAAATCATCTGACCTGAAATGCAAAAGCCTCTCCTGAATTTTGGGCTATTGCCTAGATAGTGCTTTGATGGGAGACTACTTGCCTCTGAGACAGATTAAATAGCAGGCCCAGTCCTATAACCTTTACCATCAATATCACCAAAGCTCCAGATGGAACTAATCATTTTTTGGTCTAAAGAACAGCTCTGGAAGTGTGGTGGATGGACTTCAGGATGTGCCTCCAGCTGAGCTGCACTAACACAGTATCAAGGGAACATACTGCATTTCACCCAGGAGTTGAAGAGATTTGGTTCATTAGTTACCAACATCTAGCCTGCAGTAAAGCAGTGTATAAAATGCTGATCCCCTGAATCCCAAGGCCCCACATGAACATTTAGATCCTCCCGGATCTACTGTGTCTTTAGACAGAAGCCCCTGCGAGCAGGCAGCAGCTGCCAAGAGGTGAGGAACAAACCCAAGAGCCCTCCTGCTTGCAGCGAAACTGAGGAGACGTGGTGCGACCTCTGAGCACCGCGCATGCCAAGGAGCGCTGCCGGCGGCTCTGCGCGGAGGTCCAGCGGCCCTGCGCTGACAAACGTGTCCCTGGCAGGCATGACAGAACTACCCGGACAACTTCCCACGTCCTGCCTTACCAAGGGGGTTCTTCCCCGCTTCACCCTGCTGCTCAGAGTGACCTGCTGCCTCCAGGCGACCTAAGACCCCAAATGCTCTCAGAGACAGCCAACCATTCCCACTTGACCTTCCCAAGGATTCCTGCAGACGGGGTGCTACGTGCGGGACAGGCATGCAGCACGTCTGCGGGCCCAGCTGCCCGCCCCGCGCTCCGCGTTGCCGGCACGCAGAGGGAGCTGCGGCCCCAGCGCTGCCTGCTCGCCACACGCCTCGCGCCAGCCCGCGTTGCCGCAGTAACTGCGCCTCAGCGCTGCTCCCTCATGGCGCCAGGTCGGATGCCGGGGCTCGCGGCTCACGCTTCCCCGGCAGAGCACGGCAGGGGGAAGGGACAGCGCTGCTCGGCAGCCCACGCGGCTACGCTGAGTGTCGACGGATAAGCTGAAGCTCTTAAAGGCACTAAATGTGTGTGTCGCCCGCAGCCGCTCTGCCTTAACTCCTCTGGACCAGCTGGCGCGAGGGCAGCTGTGCGCTTGGCAGCTGGGGCAGAAGGGCCGTGACGCACAGGGCTATATTTGGAGATGTGCTTTGGCGTTCTCTGTTTTAACCTCTGAACCTATGGGTGAGAGCTGAGGGCCAGATCCAGAGCTCCCGGCTGTCCCTCCCAGGATATCCTGCATTTCTTACAGACAAATTCCCTTTGATTTTGGAGGGACATTTGCTATGCAAAATGTACTTTGGGACTGCAGGTTCTGACCCTCTCTAGCTTGCCCCAATAGTTGAGAGGGGGTAGTCTGTATGGGCAGCCATGTATACACAAGGGACTGGCTTCTGGTTAAGTCCAGAGCCACTCTGGGATGGACCAGGGCTACGACAACAACAGTGATGGCTCTTACCTAGAGTGGGCTCAAGGCACTGCTTGCCGGCAAGCTGGGCTATGTGCCACGGGCGACCACAGCAAGTGAGGAACGCGATGCCTGAGCGCTCCATCCCTCACAACCACGTATGGAGCCTCAGAGACAGATGTCAGCCAGGATCTTCTGCTGGGACAAACAAAACCTGCTCTGCCGCTTACTTGCAGTGCTCTGCCATGGCTCCAGTTCGATGTTTTCATAGCTTTGGTATACACTTCCTCCCTACATATACATGGGCCTATTTGGAAGCTTTTGCTACCTATATAGAATAAAAACATACTGTGGTAAGAGGTGTTTGTCTTCCTCGAAATCCTGTGCTAAGAAGAGCAAGCATTTCCCAGGTGACTGGTGGAATATCCCAGGTGACATATCCAGCACTGCCATCACTAAAAGCAGAATACTGAGCTGCATGGACTCTAGCTTGGCCTAATGAGCCTGTTCTTGTAACAAATAGAAGAATACGTGTTACTGCCTGGACAGCTGGTGGCTTCACACATTCCTCCCTATTCCAAATTGGCAATTAGGAGCAGAGCTGAAAGGGCAAAGTGTCCTTTACTCTAGATCCCCAGCCAAGTCCATAGGCACAGGTTTCACACGGACAAGCAGGAATGCTCACATGGATACTTAAGGTATCAAAGCAGCAGCACATGTAGCAACACATGACAAACCTGCAGCATAGGTGTGATTTGCTAGCACAAGTAGATAGACATCTTCAAAATGCACTGGGAACAAATAACCCCCTTGAAAGTACTTGAACAGAATAATTCAGACAGTTTTGGGTAGAACTCTGAAGGAAATAATGCAGGGTGGCTGAGCACAGCTTCACCATGAGGACACTTCACTCGACAATATGTTTTTGCCCATAACCCGGAAAATGAGATGATAAAAGAATACAGTGAACTGAGTTGCCTTTGATTAGGTCCAGCCACAATCCAGTTTCTTCCACGTGATGCTGCACTTGTCATCATAACTCCTGCTTCCAGCCCTGAGCTGGTGAGTCTGCGGACACGGCCGTGATGGGCCCCAGTACCTGCCAGTTCAGGAGTTGTGCGCTGGCTGCCTCACGAGTCTTCATTACGAACGCCAGGAGAAGGGAGTCGGCATGTCCCAGACTGAGGAAGGACCAAGAGCCAGGGTATCTCCGAGCTCAGGAACACTTATCAAGGAACAAAGGCCAGGCCTGGCTCAAAAGGACACGTAGCACAGGTCCTTGAAGAAATCAGAAAGGAAGCAAGGACTACACTGCTGAATCACACACACAAACACACAAAAAACAACCATAGGCCAGGCTGGTCACTAGCAGGGAGCAACGATCTCATGGTGCCAGGCTTGATTTGGAGAACTAAATCACTGCCTGGGCAGGAGCCGCCGAGCCTGACAGGCATTCTGGGCGCCTAAGGCAGGCCAGGGAATCTGTCCAAGGAAGAAATCTAAGTAGAGCCTCTTCACACCACAAATCAACTTTTGGGGCTATAGGATGAAAGGGTGTCCTGTCCTGTGTCAGCAGGCTAGAATGGGTGGGAAGAAAAGATATAGAGACACCCTTCCTTGCTAATGCACTGCCAGAGTAACTATATTTAAGTCTCCAGAGGTTTGGAGCAGGAGGAGGATGGAATGACAGCTAGAGCTGACAAAGCAGAACTTGTGTGTGGTGAGGCACGGTCAGCCTCCAGTCTCTGAAGAGTAATGGTCAAAGGGAAAGGCACCCAGCACACAAAAAGGACCAGGCTTTGCCTACACGTCTCTCTCAAAGTTCCTACCACAGGTTCTAGCTGCTGGAGAGAGATATGAACTGCTTCATTCCCCTAAAGCACTCAGCCAATTGCACTGTGATGGTGCTATCCACACCATCACCGACGGAGCCAGGGGTCTGGGCACAAGTGTCCCTCCTGTCCTGGCTTCCTCAGGCCGACACAGTGCAGAAGGCAGCCACCGGGCCAATCCTCTCTCCTTCGCTTATGGCTTGTTTTCTATACGAAAACACAAGCAAACTTTGTGCCTCCAGTTTTACCTACAACACCAACTCCAAGTGCTAATGTCTGTAACATCTTTTGGAAGCTGGGTTTCTTACACACATTTGCCACCTGACCATCAGCGTAGAGTGCTAATTTTTGATATACTTTTTTTTTTGTCATGCTAAACTTTAGCGTGGGGAGTCCTGTTTGCCCTTGTTCTGATCTTTGGTGACTGCGGCACCAGGCCAAAGATCCATCTCTGAGTGGCTTCATTCATGGCTGTTTAATCAGGCAAAGCAGCACCGGTTTAAACAAACTTCCCTTGAATGTGCTCACTGGATGAATAATAATGACCATAATACTTTATGCTAATATTGTGTCTACCATGCAATGCTATGACAGTGCTTCCCAGGGGGCAAATTTATTATCTTCAGTTTTACGAAGCTGGGGGAAAGGGAAGTGTGCCTAGGTAAAATGTTTTTGCAAAAGGCACTGCTAGAGACCAGCGAGCAGCAGGACTCACTGCCAGGCTGGCTCTAACCATGACACATTACTCCCCTGGCTGTGAGGAAATGGATACTCTCAGATCCAAGCTCAAGGCATGCCGCTCTCCTACTGCTTCCCAACCCTGCCACTGTCCTCTTACTGTCACTGAAAGAGTACGAAGAGGCGTAGGTCTGGGTCTATCACCCCAATCAAAAACATGGGGTCCTTAATTAGGATAAAGGCTGACTTTTAATGCTTTCCAGCATCCCATAGGAAATATTTTCCTGGGAAGTAGCTGCCTCATGCTCTCTGAAGGCCACCTCAGAACCCACGTGGCTCCAGGACTCAGCTCCTGCTCCTTCTGGTTGTCAGTAGCTCTTGGAGGTGAGGAATGAAAGGGACCCCCATGTGTTAGCCGGGCTTATCTGCAGGCACTTGCCTTTTCCATACTGAATAACCGTGTGGTGGGTTCTGTGAGGCAAGCCAAGGCCACGGCACGGCGCCTTTCCGTGAGCAGAGGGATGGGAAGAAGCAGACAGGAATACACAAGGAAAAGGGTGAAAGAGGCAACAAGAGAATAAAAAAAATAGTTCTGGACACAGAGAGAAGGGAAAACTGTGATTAAGAGGAAGGAGAACTATGGACACAAAGGAGTAGCAAGGAGACACAGCATGGATGGCCACATCTGCACAAGGCAGCACAGACCTCTGGGGCTGGACTTTCTTAACCCATCATGCAGTTATAGAAGATTTTGAAATATGAAAATAAAGTTGTCTTTAAGTAAAAAAAAAAAAAAAAAAAAAAGAAATGGTTGCATGCGCTGTCAGTGTGATGGCTTGTGTGTGGTATTCAGTTCATAGCAGAAGTCAGATCTGTAGGGTCCCTTCTGATGAGTCTCCGACATCCATCAAGATCCTTTGTTCTACTGCTGGGAAATCAGGAGCCTGTGCTTCAAAAGTACAAAGGATTACTGAACTTGTGTGTGTGCTCTAGACTGTATAGACATGAATTAAGATCAAAGTGTAGATCACTCATTGCTCTGATGTGTGTATTTTGGAGGAAAGGGGAAATGAGACATCTCTAGCACTGCGAAGATCTGATAATTTCCATGGTTTACTTGATTTCCTTTGCTCTCATTCACTTTTAATTTGCTCACACTCCCTTCTTGCACCCATGGATATTTTATTTTACAGAAGAATGGGCATAAGGTCATTTAAGCTGAAAAGAAAGATTAGTTTGTCATCTAGTCCAAAGCTCTGCATCGCACCCAGCGGGACTGATTTCTCAAACTCCTAACATTCCCTGAGATGCAGGTGTTTAGTCAATCTTTGATCTCCAATTATGCTGACTCTACAACTTCCCTAAGCATCTCGAACCACTGACAAAGTACTTTAGAAAGGTTTACCTAATGTTTAGCTTAAATTACCCTGACACGGCCTAAGACGATTTACTTCTGTTTCCTCTTCATTGACTAACAAGTATAATTGATCCCATGCGTCATTTGCTTTTCTCAGTAGTAACAGAAAGTTGCATAAACTGCTTTGAAAAATGATCGGCTAAGTAGGTATTAAAAAACAGAACAATACACAATTTAAGATAAAACATTAATATTAACGCAAAGACTGGAAAATCAGGCAACTGGGATTCAGGAATTCTAAAGGAAATAAAGTCTATCTGTGTTTGGATGCAAATTGAGACCGACTCCATCAATTACAAAGAAATTTGTGATGAAGATGTGCCAGACTGAGAATCTGAATTATATCCCCAATTGCTGTATAAAAATATAGAGGTTTTTTTCATGAAGCATTGTTTCCTCAGTGAGATTTTACTGACTGTAGTCTGTTTGCTACTCAGTTAAGCTAAATGGAGTGTAAGTACATCCATGTAACAGAGAGGCAGTGATATACAGTGGGGATTTAGAAAATTATTTAGTTAAATCCATGTAGTTTCTCTCTGCAGAATGACCCTTTGTGTAAGTGAGGCCCAGTGGCTGAGGGGAGGAAAATCTCCCAGGGTTCTCACATGCAGGATCCTCCAAATGCTTCCCCTGAGAAAGCAGCCTTGCTGCTTTTTTCCCATACACGAGAAGCAGGAATCAGCTCAAGGCTGATCAAAGCAAGAGTAAGCTGCTGCTGCTCCAAGATCTTGGGAGGATACACCTAAAACCAAGGCGTCTCAAGTAATGAGAAGCTTTGCTTTTATGCTGCTTCCAACCATGCTGTGAACATGCCCAGGATTCTGTGTCAACATGGCTGTGAAAAAATGTAGCAGATAAGATTTCCTCTGCCCTTTTAAGAGAAAGTCTGAAGGCCCAGGAAGCTCTGCTGGAAGATCGTGGGACACAGGCTGTTCCAAAGGATCAAGACTAACGATAGGCAGATGATTAATTCAAAAAATGATGCAGAATCCCACTGACTTGTGACAGGATTTTACACATTGACTTTTTCTCCCTTAGGATCTAGAAAATAATAATCCATCCTCGGAAGCAATTAAGATCAGAATCTGGTCCCTATCTTCAGGTTTCATCAGTTCTCATTCCAAATCTATTTGCATACAAATACTGGGAAGCCTAAAAGAGATCCAGATAATATTGTAAATTAGTCATTTATCCTGTACTGAACCTGTGTTTTTATTAGTAGAAAGAACTGAATCATCTGCCACGACTCCATGCTTCTTGGTATGATTTACTGCCTCTGCTGATGGTCACAGAAAACCACAAACTAATGCTTAGTACCTTCCCTTCACATCAGCATTTACTGGGAACAAATGGATACGGACACAAATTATATTTGTTTCTGAATATCCTTCCAAAGTTGGAGCTGCCTTTGTACTGTGCAGCACGCATCTGCCAGAGCCACAAGAAGAGTGTGAGACGCAGCTTGTGAGGCTGACCCAAAATGAGGGACGTAGGAGAACTGCTTGTCCCAGAGACACTGATTTCTTCATTTCAGGCAAACAGCTCTTCTGGACTCTCCGAAATGCGATTCTTCCTTTTTGCTGTAAACTCTTGGAGGACAAACATCACATTTGCCTGGACTATTAGAATAGCTGCACTATTAGGATAGCTAATTTTATACAGCAGTTCATGACAGGAGAGAAGTAGTTCAGGTCTCCCTCTGGAATGGCAGGGAAAAAAACCGGGGAACACAGGGAGCGCTGTGAACAAGCCTGGTTAGCAAGCTTTGTCAGAGAAGCCAGGACGATCTGCTGAGCTTGGCTGGACTGCACAGAGCTGTCATTTCAGAACAGGTTACCTTGACTAATGAGTCAAAGCTACTGTCCTGCTGCTAACTACTGCCTTCATGCTAATACAGCACGGACCACCAGAGTTGCCACATCTCCTAAAGCTGTTACTAAATGGTATCTGCCAGGAATTTGTGTTTACAAGATTCAAGGTGAATCATTTCCGTGAAAATTGACCTCCTTTTAAAAAGGGAATCTTGTTTTGGTACACTCACATGCTGGGACAGCTTGGCCTGAACTGTGAAAAGCAGATCTGAATCCAAACTTCAACTACCTTATAAGCTGTTGAAATCTCAACGTTTGTAGCCAGGATGACTTGATTCAAATTTCTCTAAGCTCTTAATATATTAGAACATGGGGAGAGTAATGGACTTGTGTAATGCAGCATGGGCTGCTGAAACACAGCTGGATCAAACATTCCCTGTTGGACCTGCTACAGCTGTACCTAGAGAGACTGAATAAGAGAAATCAATCAGTGTAACAATCCGCTTGCTCCCACGGCCCCAGCTTGGCTGTTTTGTGCTGAGCATTGCAGAGTGAAGCTAGCTGCCTCGGAGCAGAAAGTGCGAGAGCCCTGAGCGGAGCCACGCGAGCCCCATCCCAGCGAGAGAGGAGAAGCGAGAGCAGCTCCTGCCTGCCCCTCAGCCATCCCAGGAGCTGGGAGAGATCACGGAGTGCTTAAGATATCAGAGAGAGATCTTAAAATATCAGAGAGAGATCTTAAAATATCAGAAAGAGATCACGGAGTGCGGGGAGGCCAAGCTGACCCTCCACTGCTTAAGGGACAGGAAAGGTTGGGTATCTTGGCTGCCTCAAATGAAAGCTCACTCATGTTGATGATCTGTTCTGAGGCTATTTTTTCAGCTTTCTTTCTACCAAATAATTTCCCCATCATAATCTAATGGTCTTATTCAGCCTAACACAGTGGTACTGAAATTCATTTCCCACAGAATCTCACACCCAAACCATATTGTTACAGGTCTCTGTGGACTTGCACTGAAATAATTTTTCCATGTAAAGTGACATTGTCGCTTCTCCCCGCAGACTTGTATTGAAAGCATTTTCCTGTTATATCTCACATATTATAATGCTGTGGTCCCCACAGAAAAATACTTTTTGGAGCATTTTTCTATGCAGTCGCACACTTTAAAAGCCATAATCGATAACCTTCGCCTGCCACAAAACTGTTCTCCCTGAAGCTTCATACTCAAACCGCATCACTGCAGTTCCCTGCAGACTTGCATTACAGCAGCTTTGCCATGCTAACAACATTGTGAAAGAGATGTTTGAGTTGCCGGTGTATGTAAGTGTTGCAGGCAATTTACACTTCTCTCACTATAAATTCCCACTTAGAATCTCGTGTCATTTGAGAGTGCCAGCCCAAATGGACAAATACTGACCCTTACCAGGCAACGCTCAGAATGACGTGAGACTTCGCTAACACCGTAGGGCTGCAGCAGCTTCACTGATGCCACAGAACTGTCAGGCCACAGCTCCAAAAGATCCCATTTGTATCATGCTACAACGGGTCCTTTTTCTTATGTTGTTGATCTTTCAGCTTTTCCTAAATCTTTTCCCTCACTTTGCAGTCTTGGATTACTCTCCTTTTCTCCCTCCTAAGCTGTGCACAACCAGCACAGGCTTCTCCCTTTCTCTCACTCCTGTTCTCTGCTCCTTTGCTGGAAGATAATTTCAAAGACACTTGCTGGTGGCCTCCCCTCCCTCTGTGACACCTTGCCTTTCAAAAGGGAATTTCAAATTAACAGGCTATCCTGCGATACAATCAATTCCAGCCTGCCAAAAGTAATGGTGTGGGTTTAAAACCAGGACCCCTTAGGTTTGCTTGTCTTTTTCGTTGTTTGTTTTTTCCCCCTTTGAATCTTTTGTTATCTGAACCACTGAGGAGATTCAATTTCTGGATTTTTCTCTACAAACTAGAGCCTAGAAAGTGTTTTATTTTTATGAAATTCAAGAGTCACAGAAAACCACATGATTCAAGAGACTAGGGCTTTAAGACCAATACCAAATATCCTGAAAAGTGCAGCATGAGAAAAATAAGAAAACGGACACTGCAGAAACCGTAACGGTCATGGTTGGCCAGTTTCTCTGTCTTCCTGCACAGGCAGCCCACGAGGCATCGGGCTGGCTCTCATCTGCTCTCCTATAAAGCCTTGAACTTAGTGATCCGACCCACGTAAGAGAGCCCCGAATTCCTGGGGAGCAGGAAGCAGCAGACTGGGTTTGTCTGGGGCTCGAAACCTGAAGAATCTGTCAAAGGGGCAAGAAGTCTGGTAAAAGCTGCTCTTCTTCCCCACGACCAACAAGTTTCTGCCAAGGTGAACACAAGACATGGACGTGTCATGCAGGACACATTTCAACAGGTTACTGTGGTCTCTAATGGCCTGTGTGATGTATGTAGAAAAGCAAACAAGCAAAAACAATTGTGGAAGCAGCTGTATTAGTGCCTACAAGTTGTTCTGCATCAAGCATACATCCTAAGAGCATCAAAGCAGAGATACGACTATCTGACACTGTGTTGGGCTGTTTGTTTGCTTAGGACTGAATTATTATTTCTATTTTATTAAGCAAGGAGCCCGCAAACCTACAGCACTTGGACTAGACCTATAGGTGTGAGTCCCTCAAGCGACAGCAGCAGCAGGTTACCGGTTGCTGGCAAACCAGCAGTTCCAGGGGGCAGGGAGGCACTTTGTCAACGTTTGCAGCCCGAGGGCCTGGCCAGGGTCAGGGTCTAACCAGACTTGGCACTACGCAAAGGGATAGGAAAGCAAAGTCTTTGGCTGAAAGGGCCTTGTCTTTGTACAAGTTCAAAAACAAGCCACAAAAGTCAGGGCTATGGCCCACCAGGAGAAAGAAAACACAAGTGCCCGGGGCGTCCCACCTGCTGAGCACTCCGTGTGCTCACTAGCAATGGGACAAACACACACTGAAGCCCTTACTCTGCCTGGCTCCGGGCCTAGGACTTTCTCCTGGGTCATCCCAGTTAAAATGTCCCAACAGTATTATTTTTTTTTTCATTTTGTTTCTGATTCAGTCCTTTCCCTTTGGGGATCTCTGCTTTGCACTCATAATTCAGTGCAAATTGGGTTAAAACTAAGGTCACTGATCCACAGCAGAGGAAAGCTGAGCTGAAGACCCTTGCGCTCATTACTTAGATCTGAATCCTGTCTCTGTGCTGTTACGGGGGGGTTCTGCAGCACTTGGGCTATCAGCTAAGCTGGGGTGCAGTTCACTCCCACATCCATCCATCCAGGCACTTCTTGATAAACCAGAACTTGGGGATGAAAACGTCTTGTCAGAAAGCTCCTGACTCCCTCCTTAATAGCAGCAGGATCGTGCAGCAGGACGGGTTAGCTGCTGCACAGCCTCACGGATCCAAGGACTCTGATCTTATCTCCAAATGTGCTCAACTTAGCATCGTTAGTAAGGTGAGTTTTCCCAGGCATGACAGTAGAAGCGCAGCTTAAGCTTGTTCTATTTTTGCCAAATAAAGACAGATCTTATTTTTAAAACCAAAGTAATTAGGACAATAATTCGGGGAGTGGGGGAGGGGGAAGGTAACATTCTTGCAATCATTCAAAGCCACTGGGTTAAGATGTCCTGAATCCAATAAACGTGCTTTAGGCCATCCTGATCCATTCCCTGTATGCATCAGCTGGACCCTTGCATTTTCCTCCTCTTTCTGCAGTCGTTTAACTTGCTTCTTAGCACAAAGAGCACCGTAAGCAGTTCTTAAATAACACAAAACTGCAGTCAAGCTCTTCCAGACATACATCAGTATCGAGTTCTCTTCATTAGGATGATAATTCAGATAATGACCTCCTCAGGAATTCAAACTGATCACACAGACTTCATAGGGAGAATATCTTAAAGATGAAATTATGTACATGAACATATTACCTAACAGTATCTGAAATTATTCTATGATGAACCCTAGGAAATTAGAATTATCAGGAGAAGCAGAGCATGTGAAAAAATGTCCCCCCATGTCACTTTGTGCCAAGCATTCAAAAACCACACACAAAAACTGCATATAAACTTGGCAAGTGCTTCACAAGGCACAAGCACCATAAATCTGGGGTAACACTCTATCTATTCAAAATGATTTTTAAAGCACTGTTCTGTTGATGATGTCTTTGTTTTATTTCATCCGGCTTAGACCATTCTAGGCTGGCGAAGCTTTTCTTTTGTTTACAGAAAGTTTCTCAAAGCCCTAAGTGTCAGAAAGTCATCAGGATTACTAGTTCAGAGGGGAGACAGCTCCAATGTGGACAGGCTGAGTGTACAAGTGTCAGCTGCAAATGGTGTACGTGTATCCTTAGGTAGCTACATGACTGAGCTCTCACACTTGTATTTTCTGCAAAACTCTTTCAGTTTGATTTCATGTTCCTCGTTTCCTAGACTGAGCTCCAGTCGGCCATACGTGACTCTTCACTTTTCCCTTAAAAAGATGTGCACTTTTTTTTGTCCTTGAAATCCGGCCAAAAAAATCCCCAAACCCATTCATGAAAGCTTCTGCTTTTGGAACAGATTTTTTTAAAAGAGTTAAAGAAGTTAAATATCGGGCTCTGAGTGTTTCTGGCAGCATGTTTCCAGATGACATATGACACTACATTAGCTTAAGAGAAAAACCAGACGTGTGCAGAGCAGGACACAATACAGGACAGTGTATTGTACATCCCACTCCAATTTCTGCAGTCAATGGCTCTCGGAGGGTTTTGGAAAATATCGTCGTGACAAGCAATACGTTGGGAAGGAACCACCACTTAGAGCTGCTTATAGCCACAGAAGAAGTGAAGCATTAGAAGTGCCATGCAGGTTGCACTGGAGAATTAACTTAGAAAAAAGAAAAGATTATGTTTGTCTGCCTTTAAAATAGGAGCATGTAAGCCCTGGATTGACTCTGAATGTACTTCACTGCAGCATCAGTAATACCTACCAAATAAGCTCAGTTTGTCAGCCACAGGGAAGAAAATTAAGTACTTTCTCTCTCTGCTTATTAAGAGCTTGTAAACAATTTTCTGATCTTCTTTAAACAGCAAAAGGAATGATACTTTTTAGTGAACTGACAGAGCTCTTCCCTCATTCATTTTTGTGTCAGTTGCCAAGTCCACCCTTGCTCCTGCCTGAATGGCTTTGTTTAGATACTAAATATTTTTTTCTAATAACAAACCCATGTGAAAACTGCATTGCAGATGGGGTCCTGCCCACCAGGAGTCCACTGACAGCTGCGCTGCTGTATCTTATGCCAGTCAAATGGAGCAATGTGGGAGACCAGCATTTAAAAACCCTGGGATGCTTCAAAAACAGCCGAGTCAAGAAGATGAGGGCACCGAAGAGAGGAGGGAAGAAATCTCCTAAAAAGAAATAGACTGATACAGCTACAGAATCTATTCAGTAAATGCATACACTGTTTCTTCTCCCTGAAGAGGAAAAAATGATTAGCACAGTTTACTCAGTGCTGTAATAGGATTACAAGTATCTTAAGGAATCTGATACTGTCCCTGCAGGAGCCTGTGTGCTAAGGCAATAGATGAAACAATGTGATGAAACGGAGGGATGTACTGGAGACACTGTGGAGCAATTTGACCAGATACTTAGTGAAGCAAATGATTCCCAGGACTGATTGCCCCTCAGTGAGGATTACCATTGTGCTCCATGAGAACAGAACTGACCGCAAATGCTTTACACCACGAAAAAAAGAGATGCTCTAGCACCAAATGGAGCGTTTGAACTTTTATTATTGAAAAACTAAGTGTCAGCCAGCAGAGTCAAATGGAAAGGGCATTATACAATGGATCAGGAGATGCTCCATCTTATGGTCCATTATGAAGTGGTTGAAGATCAGTGGATGGAAACAGCTATTCCAGGTATGATTTCTGTGGGATAAGAGAAAGCTTCTTTTGAACAGGATCAGAACTATGTGCTTAAAAGTGGTCCATTTTAAAACCTTTTCCACAGGGGCGTTCTTGATAACTACTTAAGCTAAGTAGTGCTGCAAATGATGCTGAATCCTTTAAATAAGCATTTGCTTACAAAGAAAATGTAAATACTTACAGACTTGCAGACTTACAATGCAGGAGTCACAGCCAAAATGTCAGGAAAGTGCAGCTCAGGGACAAAGATTCTGTTTAAAGTCAATATTTTGTTAAGATCACATGAAACAGGCAGGTAGAGACAGCCAAGCTACAGTTCCTAGAGGTAAACAGTTTAAACCAACATTCATATGAAGTATTTATTTTTGAAAAGTGCTGACAAATGCCAAATAAGCCATTTTCTTAGACAAATCCAGACCAAAGAGTGAAGGTGTTGAGGACGACTGGGACTCTTAGGTACCAACCGAGCTGCAAGTCCCACGGGCCTGCAGAAGGATTCTGGGGCAAAACAGGGTGACCTGAGGGGACATCAGTCCAGCACCAGACCTGCTGCATGGGAGTTTCCTGCCTCTTACGATGTTGCCATCTTTTTGTCCTAATTTACCATTGCATTCTACTGCACTGTCTTTGTTTTTGTCTTTCTTTTGCCTCATCAACTGACTTTCCCTACACATTTGCTGTACTCAGTGCTGGAGGGTGATGTGATACAAGCACTCCAGCTACATGTTATCACAAGTTGGAGAAACAAAACAAAGTTAAAGATCTGATGGGGTGTCAAGATATGCAGTTTGCATCACACCTATGAATGAAGGATTGCAGTATGAAGTTGTTTCTTACCCATTTTCATTTCTTTTTCCTCCATGTAAGATTAAAAATCAAATGCTGGATAAACAACCTTTTAATACACCCTGAAAATAGTGCAATTTTTGGACTCAAACTAGATCCTTTTGTTCTTAACATCTGTAAAGATTCTGCAGACCAAATGAGGCTTCCATAGACAGTTTTGCAATTCCAGTGCTTTGAAAGTAAAGTCGATACCGTGGTGGAACCAATCAGAATTTTATTAAATTAAAAGCAGCACTCTAAAGGAGGATTTCCTTGCAATTCTCTCCCCATTACTTCAGCTTTTACAGAATGAATAGAGCAAAAGTCAGAAAAATGTGTGTTTTTAGAGAGTCCATGACTCTGAGTATGCCCAGAAATCAGTTGAGCATGAAGACCCCATTCTGACACTCCCTTTACAAGACAGGCCGCACTTTAACTGGATACAGCTCCTGCCTCCGGTTCTGCCCTCCTCGCCGTTGGTCTCTTCATTATATCTGAAGAGCAATCTCAGAAATCACCACCACCTACACACATAGGCACACACCCTCAAGAATTAATATAGGCTCGGCTGTCAATTACCTTCATGCACAGATACACTCTGTTCCTCTTCACTGCTAATATTCTCACCATCAGATTAGTGTTTCTTAAGACTGGAGAGTGACATTTTCCGTTTCTCTAGAAAACACAGGTAACTGCCATCCCAGTTACCTCATCTTCCTACCGTCTCTGCTGATTTTGATCTGGATTGGATTGCCCTAATTGACTAATATTCCTATTATGTTAGGAAAAGGGTTTGATTGTGGCACCTATTCCCTGCCTTCCGCTACAGTCGCTGTTGCCAGCAACACAATACACACAAACAGGGCCTTTACAGGTGCACTCAAAGTTCAGACTAGTCATGAATTACAACTATGAATGGGAATTAAGTAGAACATTCTTTTCTAAGTGCTTAGAACTTGGCAATGGAGGCTTCATTTAGTAACAAAGGTATTAAGCCTGGAGGATTTGGCATAAAATGGAGCTTCTTTCTGGGGCAGAGATGATTTTACTGAAACATTTGATAATTGTACTTATTATAAGCAAGGGCTGGTAGCATCAATTATTACAAAGGTTGCTTGACACTTCCCATTCATTATAAAATCCTCTTTTCAATTGCTGAAAACTTTGCCAACCTTTAACTACCCAGGCTGAAATTTTCCATGCTGAGTGTCTATCTTAGGCTGATTTATATTTTTTTAAAGGAAATTTTAGCCAAAACAGCCTGCCTTTTCCAAGAATGAAACTAGAGAAAAACACATTGTTTTGGCCATGTTTAAAAAAACAAATTTGCAAAATGCTATACTTCAGAAAAGATCCTAAAAAAGATTATCATGCAAATCTCTTGTGCTATCCCGCTGTGAAAATCAGAAACGGGGGCTCAAAAACTGCAATAATTATTTCTTGAAGGGGAAATAGCTGCAATATTAGCTTGCCAAAAATCCCTTTTCACTACAGATCTGCATTCCCTGAGAGCACCCACCTGGGAAAGGATGGTTACGTGTGTGTGTGCCCACCAACCCAGCTAGATGTCTAAGCTGAGCTGCTGTGTGCAGCGTTCAGGACCACGTTGCTGGATGGATTTTTCTGCACATTCCTCAGCCATTCCTGTCTGAGGTAGACCCGAACATGAAGAAATAGGGATAAAACCACGATTTCCCTATGCTCTTCATGACCACCTCGTTGCCAACCACAGAGTGCTGATGGCGAAATTGTCTTGATGCAGAAGGAGCTAGATTAGTAGAAAGAAATTAATAAGAAAGGTAATTAGGAATTAGTCAAAAAGGAAAGAAACAAGCTGAGACAAAGTGCGGTGATGCGAGGACTGGACGGGTGGTAAAAAATCAGTGCAGGGTTGTTGGGGTTTAGAAATTGGGATAGAAGGAAGAGGAATAAACAGTTACTGAGGCTGGAAGTCCTGAAGTGCAGTGAGTGGGGTCTGTATCGAAACTCTGATTTGAATCACATTCCAGACAAACTGCTTCCCCTGGGGAAGGGAGCCTCCAGAGGGTGAAATTAGGCTCTGTGAAAGAGAAGCTGTGAAAGGGAGAAGGATGATTCATTTCCAGGGTTCAGCAGGAGAAAGGGCTTTGGGAATTCATGTAAGAGCAGGGGAACAGTCTCTTCTCCCTATGCTTATCACACCAGGTCTGCTAAAGGAGAAGGCAGCCCCTGCCCACGGGGACTCTGCACTCCGTTGGCCACAGTGTTGCCAGGCAAAGCAGTTAATCCACATTTTTACAGCTTGTCAGTCATCCTCTCAGGGACCAACACGAGACCCTAGAGTCTGATCTGCAAAACTGCTGAGCATTCACACCTACAGCTGAAGTCAGTAGGAATTATGCTTTGAATATATAAAATATTTTATCGTGCTCTGAACTCAGGAAAAAAGAAAAAAAATCAGACATATATCTGGCAATGTTTTCACTTCATCTTCATATCTCTGTTTGCCATCTGTCCAAGTAGGGGTGCAGCATCCTCTCACTCCATTGAGGTGTTATGAAAATACATTATTTCATATCTGTGAAGCACCCAGATACAATAACAACTGCTGAAGGAAGGCTCCCAAGGAAATTAAGAACTCTGTATTCAGAGCAGTGTGCAGTAAATAAACCACGGGGTACACACTGAACAATGGAGATAAAGGAAAATATTATATAGCTGCTCATTAAGTGAGTAATGTCCATCCTGCATGCTAAACAAGGCGGGGATTTAATAGTACGTGATCCTGTGATTAAAGACACTACCATAATGCACGCGCACAAAGGCGATAGTGAATCTGCAGGAACTTCAATTTTCGAATTTCCCAAGTTCTGAGTGTTTGGCCCAGCCACTTTGTGAGAGTGCCAAATTCTCTTAGTTTGGCTACACACAAAAAAAAATGACATAGATCAATAAGGATTACAGAGAGGGATGGATTCCAGAACTGGCTCAGTACAAAGTCCAAGGGTGTCTGGAGCCAGTTCATATTAGAGAAGAAGAAAGCTGACCACACCTAGTCATCTGGATCCACACAGCCTCAAATTTCAGAGCTAATCAAGCCCTGTTTCTGCTCTGGGACCATCCTTACAGTGATTTGTTCTCCCTCACTTGTCAGGAGAGGTCTGTGGACTTCTTTATATTGGTTTGACCTTTATAAAACACTGCAACACTAATCTCGCCTCTAAGGACTACTTACTCTTGTTAAGTATTTAAGGTTTTGTTTAGCAACATCATAAAAAATGTGTGAAAGAGGCAGGGGTCTTTCTAGGCAATTTGGGTATCACAAAACAGTTATTCTTCATCGTGAAACTTTAATCGGAGGATAGAAGACCTAAAACAACAGTTTGGCATCTGGAGCGGGCAGCCAAGAAGGGTCTGGATGGAGCAGGAATGGATGCAACCCCCTTGGAACAAGAAAATCTTTGAAGCCAGGCAGGCATCCACATGTCGCCTCACCTACAGCCCTCCAGTCACACGGGATGGTTGGGACAGAAGGAAACTGAGTGATGGGACCTGCAGGAGAAGCAGAGGCTCAGTCAGGTGGGAAGAAGTGGAAGGCCCTGTTTTCCCAGGCAGATAAACCAAAGTGCTGCACCTGCTGTTGCGGCCTGCAGCATCACCCCGACTGCCCCTCAAAGGTACCATTTTTACTATTTTAGTATAAGGTAGCACTATTCTACATAAGGTAGCCAGAACATTGACATTTGGGTTGTCCTTTAGGCTGTCTGCTCTTAAACTTCCGGATAATCAAACATTGAAATAGACTTGCAGGTGACTGTCTCACTGACCTGGGAGTTACCCCAGTGGTGATAAAATCCCAGGATCTAGATGATATCACACTGATCAGTGCATGCATGCTCCTGAAGGTAGTGCTTTTACAAAGCCTTAAAATTTTAAATATAAGGTAAAGTGACCATAAAAATTTCTTTTATAAAATAATTTATCCCAAGAGTCTTGAAAAGCACCTGGCAACAAGAAAGATCTGGTACCACATCATCTATGCAATATAATCAAAATCTTTGTTTTTTGATAGCTGAAAGTATTTCCTTTTTTCCATTTTGAATTTGTCAGCTTTTAGCCAACTATATGTATGTTTGTTCTTACATCCTGGGATAGAGGTTAGAAGATCCTGATCAGCTTTTCTTGTATTGCTCATTACTTTAGAAACAAACAAACAAACAAACAAACAAACTCCTTCACCATCTGTCCAGAAAAGATAGAAACAGCAAGTCAGAGGAAAAGCACGTTAACACAACTGGGGAAAAAGAAAAAAAAAAAGTGCAAAAGTCAATCCAAACCCATTCTCTCCCCACTGGACTGATTACCGGTATTCCAGTCCTGACCACTGAAACCCACCTTCCACGTGTGGGAATACTCTCTTGCAGTACCTGGGAAGTGGCATCTGCTGAAACCGGTTTCCTGCTCCCATGGGGTGAAGGTGTTTCAAAACTACAGCCCGATCACCCTAGTCTTTGTGCTGTGTGTGTGTGCGGGAACCCCCAGGCCTCTGCCTCTGCAGAACATGTCTCTCCTCAGCTCTTCTCACAGTGTCCTTCCACTCCCAGCACTGCCCTAGTGCAGTTAGACAGCAAATCCAGCAGACATAGATTCAATACAGGAGCCCTGCTTCTGCTCCCCAAGTTCCCAGCAAAACTCCCAGGGCTGCGGGATTGCTGGCACGGGCTTTCCCTGCCCAACTTTGTGCAACACCGTCATCTAGTGGAAAGCAGCCTGGAGAGCAGGACTCCAGCTGTGCAGCACACACGGCTGCACCCCCGGGTACCTGATACGGGCAGCCGTCCCCTGCACCTAAATCTGAACGTGCTTCTCGCTTATCAGCTCCCTGGAGCATCAGGCAGGAATTCCTGTTTGAGGGTGGCTCCTCCTTTTCGCTTCTCACTCCCCTCATCAACGCACTTTGAAAAGGGTGGTAGAAATAAGTGTGTCCTCCTGCCTCCCTTCTGCAAGGCTCCTCGGAGCGACTGCTGGTGACCACTGATTCAGCACGTTCATGGGCAAAGCATTTCCAGCAGCACAGGTTAATGTGTTACACAGAGGCAAGTCACCAAGCTGCGCTGGACAGAACGCTGGTATTCAGACAAAATGCTACAAAAATTAAACAGTTTTAAAGAGATGCTTCATGCAGGACCTTTATAGCGTTTTGGAAGTCTTAAGCAAGCCCCACTTGTCCCCACATACCGAAGAGGAACATTAGCACCCACTTAGAGATGATATGAATTTATGTTGCCTGCACCCCATTCCCGGCTCCCTGGAAGATTTGTTGTTTATTGAAGCACCCAAGTTCTTCTCTCCTTTCCGATACAGAGCGGCCCCTTGGAGCACCTTCATGACACAACGTCCAACTGCTGAGATCCCAGGACGCAGTGGAAGATAATGAAGAAGTCAGTGTTTGAAAGATTTGTCTGCAGGTGTTTCAAATACAGAAGTGTTGCAAATCAGAGCCTAGCAATGGCTGACCAACGTGTTAAAGAAGGGGCACTATTACTAGAACAGGCCTAACCCTTGACTTGTATGGAGCTATAGGTGACAGATCTGTATCTAGACTGCAGCTAAACTGCAAAATTCAATAGCTACATAGTGACCACAGGTAAATTTAACTGCCTAGGACTATCTCAACTTAAGGAAAAGACATTTAGCTATCAAACCTTTTGCCCAAATTATAAAGTTCCTTTCCTCTAAATACATCACTGTTTCCAAACAGCAGTTTGATTAAACTTCCCCAAGTCAATTTAAAGCAGACAATACATTTCAGAAGGAACATCACAAAAATGCAGCCTGTTCTAAGAATTAAAGTTTCTCCTATAGACTCTACATAGCCTGTTTTAATAGTGGAAACTCAAGAGGATTTGGTGTTCTTCCCTCCTCTGCTTTTACCCCAGGGAAGGCAGCATGGCTAATAAAACCCACAAAGATCAACCCTAAAAATAAATAACTGCTGTTGGTCCAGACAGCTCTGACTCTTGAAAGAATTTGATCTGGGCGGTAATTACATTTCACTTGCAATCCATACATGAATTCAGTGCTGGCAAGATGTGTCTTTTATCTTCCTATCCTCGCCGATCCATGCCTGAGCATTTCCACAGCATTCATCCTAGCGGGAGCACTGCGATGCACTGAAGTGCTTTGTTGCTTCACACAGCAAATACAGCAGAGACAACAATATTGCAAGCTACTTTACATCACCCCATGACCATTTTTGCACCATACCCATAGCGAACAAGTTTAAGGGTGAGAAAACATCCCTTTTGTTCATCACTATGCTGGAAAGTTGCCTGCTGGACTCCTTTAAGACCTCTGAGGGTAGAGGGAATATGCTTACAAATATCTAATAAAAGAGATCATCTCTCGCTGTATGCCTGGCTTCCATTCTATCCTTAGACCACCATGACTTCAGCACAGCTATTACATTACTAAGCAGAAGTAGACTGGGACATATCAATTTTACAAGAAAATACTTGTCTGATGATAACAGCACTAAAATATGGTGAACACTGTCTAACACCCAGGTAAAAAAAATCAGTCATTTTACTACTTATCTCTTCTGCTGCTCTGGAAAGATATTTATATGTTTACCTCCTAGCTGTGAAGAATAAGAATAGCAACTTACTCAGTGGTGAATGGATTTTGTTCTTTCAGCTGGTGGCCTTCACAAAATCCCTTCCCAAACCACCTAGTTCTTAGTGCAAAAATAGGTAACAATGGTTCTTCCAGCACCAGAAACTGAGAGGCGTTTCGATGATGAGTGGATTTGCCATTTTGCTCACAACACTGACCGGTCTAACTTAGCTTTACCAATTTCTTATCACTTACTTGCCAAAAGATAAGCATTTTTATGGATATTTAAATTATTTTGTTGCTTCTTCCATTGTTATTCTTGCTATTTCTATCACTAATATTGCAAAAAAATTAAAAATGGGGCAAACTAGTCTAACTTCTTCCTTTGCCTCTACACAAGACAGGATACTTCTCTTTCATGGTAAAGATTTTCATTAATTTCACTTCAAGGAAAGAATTTCAAGGGAGGAATAGTATTACCCGCTTGCCTGCTGTTCTTGGCAGGCAGCGACATGTACAGAGCAAAGCCATAGGTCCTGTTACTGCCTTCTAGTTAAAGACAAAGGAGAGACAAAGGCCCTGCTGTTTCAGAGTTAAAGAGGAAGCAGTAATGAATATTTTGCAGGTCACAAACTGGCCTGTGCAGACACTTCTGAGTGAATCCAGAGGCCTCCAGGAGGTCACTTGTTTCTTGACTCTCCATTTACAGGAAATTTGGAAAACCCATGGTTTTGAATAAAGTGAAAATAAATTCTCCTTCTGCTGAAGATAGTTTGAAATTATGTCATGATCACTTGCCTAGTTTCAGGCTCCACTGTAAGGCTTTACATTGATACATGGCATTACAGATTAAAAAAAAAACATGTCCAAGCATAGTCCAAAAAGTGAAGAAAATTTCTTAAGTGTCCAAGAAAACACATCTTTGACAAAGACCCAGATCTGAGAAGGCCATTGATTTCAGTGGAGCTATGACAATTCATATCAGTAATCCCGTACCTGTAACTTCCATTTGTGCTGGATTCTCCTCGGCGAACTCAAGACAGGCTGGAAAAGGAAACATCGTGTGTGCGTTAGCACAGCACCCAATGCAATGAAGTCCCACTGTCAGCTAGGGCTTCCAAGCACTACTAGAATATGAACAAGAATAATTAAGAGAATTAGCCTGTTTAGGAGCCTTCCAGCTAGAGCTGAACACCAGGGATGCCTGGATCAGAGAAAGTGTCAGCCTGCGGAGGGTATCCAGCCCATGCCATGAGTCTGTCCCACTCTCAGATGATTTCCAACCGTAAGGTCCCTGGATGATGATCGGAGGTGGTTGGAGCTCTAGCACTTACCGTTCCCATCTGTTTAGCCCATTTCTGTGCCAGATTTTCCTGGGTCGGCAGCAGGGAGGCCTCGATGGCACGGCTAGTCCTGTTCAGACACCAGGCAACCCAGAACTAGCTGCAGCCTTTGCTGCTGTGTTAGACTGAGATCTGTGATACCTCAACGAGAGGAAAAGGGAGAGGTAGGAAGAAGTCTGATATTGCTTCCACCAAACACAGCAAAACACCTCTCTGTGACTGTGAATCTGAGCCTTTAATAAACAGTTTAGAAACCTTCCATAAAATGGTGTTGTGTTATTTGGCCAGAAATTGGACATTTTGTGTCTGGAAAATCCTAATTCTTGATCATAATTCCTTCAGTTCTACTTTAAGGCAGCCAATCACTACATGGCCATAATTGAATTTAAGACATTTAAAAGAGGCTCTAGAAGAGAGCTGTGAGGGTTGTCAACGCTTGTTTGCTGCTGAATCTGAGCAATCTCCAGGGAATTCATGACTGCAGCGAATCCCCAGTCCCTCCAGAGCTTTCTTATTGATTCAGGGGAGCCAGAATTTCATCTGCAGAATTAGTGGCAGTTACAGACCAGCCCTTCCTGAGAATTGAAAGCAAAGCATGCCGAGACAGGAGCTGGGAGCTTAGGAAGGGCTGCGTGGCTATGAATACAATACAAGAAGGATTAATGATGCTATAAGCTGCACTATTAGGGTCTGAAATCAGAAGTTTCCAAGATCCAGGAAAAGTAAGACCATAAGAACAATCATGCTGAGCCAGTTGACAGATCCCTTTAGCCCACTGCATTGTTTTCACCAGTAAAACAAAGAGTAGAAGAAGCAGGGTGTGTATGTACAGCTTCCCCTGGGAAATCCTCCTCCTTCCCAGCACTCAACAGTTTAGGACCGAGCGATCGCACCAGAACTGTTGGTTTTGAAAATCACAGATCATCCTTCCCTCCTAAATTCCCCTCGTCCTGTTTTTAACCTACACAGACTTTTGACCTTCACAGCATCTCCTGACAAGTGACAAGTTTCCAAGTGTAATTAGGAGTTGTGTGAAAAGCACCTCCCTGTTCCGAGCTGGAAACAAAAGAGTGGCCAGCGCCGGGCAGCCCCTGCCAGGGCAAGGCTCCTTCCAGCAATAAGTACTAGACTGCAGTAATATCCTGGGTAATTATATGACACCTTAGACTGTTTAAATTGTAACAACTATACACAACCTTGAACAAAAAAAAAGTGTTTGCAAGAGCAGGCAATATTGGCTATCATCCAAACTACCTCCTCTTGCAATATTCCCTACCCACTGTCTAGACCGATGATAGTCAGATAAGAATTTGAATGTTGATCTCTGCATGGGAGGCTCAGGCATGGAAATCATTACCCAGCACTAGCGAAAATGCCTTTCTGTGTGCTGCATGCCACTGGTTTTAGAGGAATGGGGCAGCATGCTACAAAAAGTTATATTAAAATGCCTGTAACACATGGAGGAAAACAGAGCTTCCTCTGCCTTATGTGCAAGCACCTCAGTCCCTCCTCACTCAAACTCCTATGTCTCAAAATCATAAGCCAAAAGCTGGGTGCACAGCCTGTGCTGTGGCTGTCTACACCAGCCCAGGTGATAAAGAAAGGTCATTTCTGCTGAGGAATAAGAAAACCATCTTTGCTCCTCAGTGCATTTCCAGTAGGATGTGAAGTGTCACGGGAAGAAACAAAGAGAACCAGACCCTTCTGCAAACACAGATCTCAGCACCTGCCCACCTCGCAAGGGCATTTCACATTCCGTGGCTTTCTCTGATGGGGAAATTTTCTATACTGATCACTGAGGGAACAGTTACGGGTGTAAATCAGCTCCAGTAAATCAACAGTGTAAAACATATGCGGACAAGCCAGCGGACTTTTCTTCTTCCACAAATAAGCTGCTTTTATCATGGGAATAATCTTAATGTTTGCTGACACTGTAATTAAAAATTAAAGCTGCAGAAAAATGTGAGGTTTGCTAAAACACAATAGATATCTTTTATCCATACAATATATGGGCACCAAAATATGCAGTGGTCTGGGGAGCGTAATTAATCAGTGTGCTCTTGCTGAAGTTCTTTTAATTGTCTATGATGGGGTGTTTTGGGGGAGATTATTGAGTTTTAACATGAAACGAGATCAGGCACCATGGGGAATATTTACATGAATAAAGATTGCATGATCAGGACCTTTGATCTGGGAATTGCTATTCTGTAATCATCTGTAAAGCACCAGGAGTGCCCCTGGCACTGTATATATAATAATAAACGATTAACAATAAATCATGTAATTAAATCTTCACTTCGAACATTCTTTTCATAATTCTTGCCTCAGATTTAAGTTCCCACATCAGACATATTAGGTCCTCATAATATTATTAAAGTTCCTACACTTGAGCTTTTACAATTCCCCTAGGGATCCATTGTTTCTTTGTTTAATGTGTTTATGAGCCAAAGGCCCCATTAAATTCAACAGGAAAACTCCCAGACCTTTAAAAACTTTGCCACCAGAGACATTTCTTAGGAAACTGGACCATTTTTGTCATTCTATCATGTAGCTATTGGAAAGTTGATTGATCAGAGAAGTTCCAGGAGACCCTTCTCCCCAAGAAATAATAAAAAATCATCCAGCCATTTATGTCACTGGGCAGGCTAAGGTAGAACCGCGCCAACCGTATCGTTTTCCCTCCTCCATTCCATCTGGTTATCCTCACAGACACACATTAGGAATATTTTGTACACTACCATCACTCTCCGTGCCTCACCACCTTTCTCAATGCCCTCTGTAAGGATTAAGAAAAGACAAAGTCTACTCATCTTTTTTTCATTGGGAAGATGATGAGACACATAAACTCTTGCATTTGTCTAAACCCAAGTTGAAACTTATGCCCAATAGATTCAAATGTGACATTATATCAGAGACAGGATCAAAAAAAAAAAAGAAAAAAGTGGTAATTTCAAGTATCAAACACTAACTCTTAACAGTGAGTCTCCACCCACCTTTAAGAGGAACTTCTTAACAGACGTAGAGTCTCTTTAGGGAAAGCAGAAGGACAGGACCTTTATCAGCGTGCTGGAGAAGCCAGAGCTGGCCATGGACAGGCTTCATGGGCTGACCCCCCACTGGAAATTATCTGACATTGCTTTCTGTAATCCAGATGGCCAGTAAAGTCTGGTTTATTTTAGAGAGTTATCTTGTCTAGCTGCAAGGCACTTCTCAGCTGCTTGCTTGCCTCATTTTTCTAAAAAGTAAAACTCATTCAGAATTTAAGTCTCCTTGGTGAAGCCACAGAGGAGAAGCAGGGCTGCTGTGGTTCATAAATTCAGCCTCAAGACTCAAAGGCAGCACAGAGCAAAGGGAGTTCACACTTATGTAAAAGTGTACCCAGGGGATACTGGGGGTCACTTGTGTAAAAGGCAGGGTCTGAAGTGAGAATGCCTGGCATCAGTCTGAGCAGCATCATGCCAGCAGAAACAACTCATCAGCAGTCGAGTTGGCCGTGTCTCAACACAGAAAACTTATATGGGCTAGAGTGAGCCCTGGGTGAAATGGAAATTCTTTTCGCCTTGACTAATGCATTTTAAGTGACTCCCACTTAGGGTCAAATAATTACAAGTTCCATTTTGTTAAACAGTTAAAAAACAAACACAATCTGTACGAGGCTGGGAAGTTTCAGCTACATTCCAGTGAACATGAGGGATGGCGAATGTAGCCTGTGGGCCAAACACAGCCCACGCAGAGCTTCATGCTGCTGCCGCTTTCATCTCCCACATCCCGAGGTGCAGCCCACAGAGGCTCCGGGATCCCAACAAGCAGGGCTCCGTCTCGCTCCAAGCGGGCACGTAGCACATGCTCGGGCCTGTGCTTCCCGGGAGCCGCACCGTCACGCCGCGGCTGCCGACGCTCCCACCTCGCTGCATCTCCCAAACTCAGTGCGGGGCCTAGGTTTGATTTCAGCAGCGAGAGTTAAATGTAACGCTTTAAGTAATAGGCAAGGTGTCCGCGTGGCTTCCTGTTCAGAAGGCAGGAATTGATGGCATTCGTATCCATTAGTAACTGATGGCAGCCATCAGCCCCCTGATTCTTTGATGAACCGCGTTCTCATACAACATATGATCCATGCTAATGTCTTGGAGTTACTAGAAAATCAAAACAAGTGCATTTCCTCCCACCTCTCCGAAATCCAATGACACACAACCAAAATCATACATGAAATGGAGTACACGTTTGGTTATTAAGATATCTGAACACACAGAACACACAGCAAGCAACAAGGTCATATAAAGCTTCAAATAAACAAGAGAATTCTCACGGTAGACAATTTATATCATTTGACCCCATATCAAATAACAGGCAGTTATAGAAAAAAACAAATGTTGAATAAATAAAGTTGTAGCTGTATCTCTGTAATACCCTTGGATGGCTTCACGGTAAAAGCCTAATGAAGGGACCCTGTAACATATTCTACTTTTCCAGCTTGTCAGTGGAAAATGTTCGTAGTTACTAAAAATGCAGTAACTTCCTATACGAAATACTTTACAAACAAGTTCTTCCCAATCCCCCTGTGAAATAGCTAAGAACAGGCTGAAATGCAGACACACGTAGAGTTTAGATGCCAAGAGCATCAATCAAGCACATTTGCTGTCTAGTGGAGATTCAGCTACCAGTACAGAAGCCCTTATGCAAGCATAGGGTGTGCAAATGAGACCTGAGAGATTCAGCTGTGGCAATCAAGTAGGAAAGGATTGTAATGCACCTGTAATTCCAGGTTCCCAAAGCTTGGACCAGACCTTGGATCACCTCTTTTCTCTTAGTCTAGCATTCTACTCTGCCTCCTGAGTTACCTTTTGTTGACTTGAACTTTACAGCAGTAGGATCAACCACTATCAGCTCTCTGTAAAGAAAGAGATTGCGTTATTCAGGACAGATTTAAAAAAGCCACTTAAATATCTCTATATATCTTAGCCTTCTACCTTTTCAAAATGAAACCTTCCAATGTGTCTCAAAATTGAAACATGGTTTTGTTTCCTTGACTTTTGTGCTCCAGCTTCTTCAATGCTACCAGTGGAAGCAGTGACCCACAGACTTGTGGCGAGGGCTGCACTACCAGGTTCTATGATTTAAAATAATTTTTTTGGAGGAGAACACCGTACCCTATTTGGAACTCTGCTCAGCATCTCATCTCGAACAAAATGTCTAACTGCAATATTCTGTTCTCTTTTCTTCAGATGAGAGATAAACCAGAAAACAGCTCATAACCTTCTTTGTAAATGCTCTCAGATATCTGAATGAAGCATTCCTGCTTCCCTTGCCATTGCCTTCCTGCAAAGGCTGTCTGAAACAAAGATGCTGGGTTAGAGGAGCAACTAATCAGCAGCCTAAAAACAAGCAAAAAAGCCCTAGTCCAAGGTCAGCATGACCTGTAGTAACTGCCTCTGCTGCTCTTCCACACACACCAAGTATCAACAGCCACCCAACACAACTCCCTAGTATGACTGAACAGTAAAAAATGCGATAAGACAAAGCCTCTTGCCCTAACCTTAGTGCTCAAAGAGCACAAAACACTAGGTTCATTCCTACGTATAACGAACACTTATTTGGAGAAATCTCTGGCAAAGAACCCCACCAAGATTAACTCTTGCTTCTCTGGATGCCATCACTAAATGCAGAGACCTCCAGATTGCTCCAGAAATCAGCAGTTTCTGGAAGGAGAAAGCATTCCCATTCGTTTCTCACATAACCATGTAGCTCATAAATACACGAGCCACACTGAAGGGGCAGTTATGCAACAGGGCCCCGTGGAAGAGAAAAAAACGCTCAAGGCAAGTTGGCCGCTTACATCATATATTTCCACGCTCTGTTTACCATCTCTCTCTGTAGGAATCTCACAGTTCTACTGCATAAGAAGTGGGTGAATAGCTTCTGAGGAAATAATAAAAAAAAAAAAAACACAAAAAATCTCTTTGAATTAAATTCCTTATATTCCAACACAAGCCTTTTTTACTTAATGCCACACATATAGCAGATTTTTTAATATCTAACTCCTAATAAGCTACATATAAGGAGTGGGGATATCTTCTATATGCTGCTTATGATCTGTGCTTTGAGACTGCATTTTCTTCCATTTCTGCTTCTGAATTCTCTCTAATATAGTTTTGCTTCATATCTGTACAGTGTTAGAGGTAAGTCTCAGACCTCTCTGCTTCACTAAGCGGGCTCTGATGCTATTTTAAGCAGTAACTTAAGGACCACTTTTTGCTGTTGCAGTGCTGGCTGAAGCAGCTGCTTCCACTTCCTCCTCCCCGCAGTGAATTAGATGAGGAACTAATTCAGGTAAAAGTTCCTTTTCCCCATAAACATTCCCTATAACTGGCCCTGCACCGCTTAGCAACAATGAAATTAGAAATTGCTGAAAATTCTCCCTCATCCACCTTGCCCACCCCTTAACCTGCACAATCCATAGACTGATTCACAGTAAGGTCCCCATAAAAAAAAGTGTGAGCAGAAATGGGAAGGCCCTGCTGTACATGAAAGGGAGATCAGGCAGCAGGGAAGGAGATGCATGAGTAGGAAAAGCCTGAGAACTGCCCTAAAAGCCCCAGTATCATGGAACTGCAAACCCAGGGATCCACCTTGGAACAAAGCCAGTTCTAAGGGATGTCATCATCTCACTAGATTTTGCCTGATTAGAAAGGAGGGATATCTCCAGCCTAGGGGAAAATGAATTTTTGCAGCTTGTCTGAACACAGATACTGCTTGAAGGAGCAAAATGCCCACAAAGTAAAGACAGGTTGCAAAGCAGACACACTTAAAAACACAATACCCAAAACATTCAAGAAGGACTTGAAAAAAGAGGCAGAGAGGAATCATGCAGAACTCAGGGATATTGCATAGGGCAGTTGAAGAGAGCCACCAGTTTTAAAGATAATAGACAGAGCCCAGACAGAAATAAGGAGCTCTGAAAGAGCTCCAAGAAAACACAAGCGGGAGATAAAAACTGAAGCAGGGAATGGCTTATACAAAAATCGATTATAAAAACAAACAAAAATCCCACACCGTGGCCTTTTTCTTTTATGGTCTAGAATAAAGAAAAGATAGTTTAAGAAAAGCTTCTGCAAAGCTCCCCATCAAATTGTTTATCACAAATCCCTGAAGAGTTAATCAAGAAGGAGCTCTGCAGATCATGGCCTTAGCAGCTAGGTTGCAGAGTCTCACTTCTAAGAAAGGGTATCCTGTCTTCGGAAAGTGATACTGACAGTAGCTAGACCTCACTACAGAAAAATACAATAAAAAAATCCAAAAACCTTAGGCACGGTAATTCATCATGCAATCTTGGACCTATCAGCAAAGCTTGCAGGAAATGGGAAATCAAAATGTGCTGTAATAACTGGTTCCAAGACTGGAAAAACAAAGTCAAATTTCCTCCAATAGCAGAATATTTCTGAGCAGTGAAATACAAGAAGAGGAGGGTTCCTCTCTACATTGAAGCAGAAAATAGCATTAACACCACACATGCTTTATCTCCAGATTTCCACAATTTTGGAGACAGACACGAGAAGGAAGTTTTCAAATATTTGGATATTCTTTGCACCCAAAGGTCCATGGTTTTAGAAAATCAGCAGTCATTTAACACTCATGAGAAACAAGAATCCTAAAGCATATTAACACAGTGCAACTGCTAATGCAATAGACAAGACTACCTTTATTTGAAGGTCAAATAAGTGGGTGGACAATTAGTCCAAAGGATGCTCTGCAGCACCTTCCTTCCAGCACATCTTTTCACCTGTAACATTCTCACTCGCAAGGGTTCGCAGCTCTGCGCGTGTCTGGGGTTTTCCCTGGGAGCTCTAAAACCAGGCAAGCCTAACGTTTCTAGGCAAAATAGATTTAAGATAATATTGCATATATTTACAGGATATCTAATTCCAGACATTTCTTCTCCTACCAAGCATTCTGGAGCTTAACACCCTGAAGGGTGCAGAGAAAGGGGAGTTTCTTGCTTTTTTCTTTGTTGCTGCTTTCCACGAGGCATTTTTTTCGTTCACATTTTTCTTTGATTTAAAGGAAATCTGAATACTTCTTTACTGATTTGCAAAGGCAAATATGAGCGTTCCTTTTCATCTGTACTAGTGGTTTAAGACCTCAAACTTTGAGTGCAGCTTGTCACAAATTAAAAACGACATATCATTGTAATAGCATTTGCTCCACAACGTCAGCAGCTACGCATTCCATCTTCCTTTGATCATATGTCAGCACCAGATTTATGTGACTTCCCCTGACCATGTACTACCTCATTAAGGTCTCCCATGGCTCATAAATTTACAGTGAACATTGAAACTTAAATCTAAACCTAGTACATGCAAGATGAAGAAACAACGTGATCTAACCCAGTTACACTGGAGGAGCCCCCCTTCTTTTTATAAACTGTGAGACTGTAATGCTATTTTTCAACCTTTCCATGATGCTTTCCCTCTGATGCCTAACATATTCCTGAATATTTGAACCATGATGGTAGCCAGCACATTGTGAACAAAATCCATCCCACAGCTCACCAGCTTACACTGCTGCTGGTTGAATCCACCATTTCTTGTATTTTCACAGTGTACTGCAAAATGTGAAAGACAAACTTGCTGCTGCTTCTCATTGCTTGCACTAGAATCTTTCACATAATAAATCTCATACGTGAGCTCCCTTTTAGTATTAGGATCAGAGAAGATAACCTGTTAAATTCTCCAATCACTAAGGCAGAGCAGTGCCCTGCTTTTCATTAGGGCATCTGAACATGAGAAAAGTCACGTGCCTGTCATTTGTCCTACCAGCTTGCTGAGATTATCATCAGATCAGAAATGCAGCTGCAGTCTGCGTGGGTGGTTTTAACACAGCTCCAGAGATTTGCTTCATGTGGCAGAATTAGGATGTCCATTGATCACAAATTATTGGACGTTTCTTCTATGAGATCAATGCAATGTCTATAGAAACTTCAGCGTGCAGATGCTCGTCAAGCACTCATTGATGCTTGTGATTGCTCTGCCTTTTCTCATTATTTATGAATAGAGGAGAAAGGAGAAGAGAAAGCCAACTCCATCAGCTACAAAAAAAGAACATTCTATGGTGGAGAAACAACTTACTAGCTGTAGGCTACAAAATAAGGGAAAAGGCAGGAAGATGAGGTCAGTGTTTTTTGTTTAGTTTGTTAAAATGGTTTGTTGTAATCAAACTGGACAGTAACTTTACTGAATCAGGTATGGGAATTGCATCCTTTTCGATGGAATCAAGACTTTGAGACATAGGCACACTGAAGGAATCGGGAAGTTGGAGAAGTTACCGGCCCAAGACTCAGCAAATCTCCTTGCTAGAGCAATTCCAGCACTTTTGGCATGGGATGGATAACGTGCTCTGCTCTGAACAGTAGAATCACAGTCGTTTTTTGGGGGTGGGAGGGTATAAAAAACAACGCACAAAGCAGTGCTCACCCTCTATTGAGGGCTGTGCGCCAAAGCCCTGCAAGGTAAGAGCAAGATGCAGAAATACCTGCTCAGGAAGACTCCCCCCAGAGATGGGAGTGCTTCACAAGAAGCTTTGTGATCCTTCTCCAGGAAAACAGCGCTAAAATCTAGAGAAAAAACACAAGTATGGGAAAAATAGGCAAAAACTGTATATTCAGTATCTGAAAGATCACATGTTTTGGAATGTTGCAGTCAGGAGACTGCACACGTGAGAGGGAAAAATCATTGTATAAGCACCAGATTGCCTCAGGGAAGAAAAAAATAGCTATGACAGCTGGCTCCAGGATTGAGAACAGGGGACAAACATCTACGATATCCATAGGATGTTGTGAACCTGGAAGTGCATGTGAACAGCAAGGCTGGGTTTAGGTTGGTTGACAAGATATTTTCAGAGAATGAAGGAATGCAGGACAAATAAGTTCTAAAGGCTTAAAATTTAATCATGAGGAAAATCTCCATTAGCTGCTACTGAGATTACAGCTTCTGTTTTACAGAGTGGGCAGCCCTTATACAGAAACTACTTCTGATTGCTTGAATTATACCAAGAGGTAGCAATAATGATTGGCAAGTTTAATAAATTTTATAAGAATTATGTTTGATTGAACTACAGTTTATTCTCCTGGGCTGCAGGGGAACTTTGGATCTCTTGCTTTACATATAAGCAGCACCTTGCTCAACACAAATGTAGCTTGGCAGAATGCATTATAAGTGCAGAACAAATCAAATCAGCTCTTAGGTGTTATTTGTTCATATCTCATTTCTCCCTCAGACTTTTGTTACCTACCGCAATGCAACATCTGGCCCGTTGGAGAGGTAAAAATGTTCTAAAATGTTCTAAAAACAGGTGCAACAGGACACACTATGACACACAGCTTTACTGCAGCCCCTTAACAGCAGCTACCTTCAGCAAGAACAAGGTAAGTTTGCCTGCCTGACCTCTGTCACCTTCATAGCACAGCAGACTACTTAAAGCTATTAATTGTTAAGGATGAGTGCAACAAAGTGAAAATCATCTGTTGTAGAATAATTTAAAAGGAAAAAAAATCAAGAATTAGAGCACCATTTGCTTGTTTCATTTTTTTTTCCATGCCATTGAAACGTGAAGGCCCCAGAAGAATTCAGCAATACATTCAATGATGGCAACAATTAATATTACAATTTAATATCTTTTTTTTTACAATTATAATATTCTACACATTTGAAGTTAAAAGTTTAAAGTACTTTTTTCCACTGCAAAGGGCAAAGATTTCTTTCATGATATTTTTGTGTGTATGGTTTCCATAAAGCAGTTTGGGGAAGTGATTTTATGACTTCCTCAGTCAACATTTAGACAGCGTTTCACACTGATTAGTGCAAATGACAAGGCTTCAATAACACACACGTTTGATGCAACTATTTGCACAGAAATAGAGGTTTTCCTGCCTAACATCTCAGCAGATCAGGCAACAACAAATGAAGATTTACTATAGCAGAAGTGCCACAACTGTGAGTTCTGTTAGGTAATGGAGGAGCTTATGAATCATTTAATAGACTGTACCATTGCTTGCAAAGGTTTCTGCAGCCTCCTTGCCAAAAACACAGTGATGCCTCCGTGCAGTAGTCGAGTGTTGTGAGAAAGGAGCAAGAATGAACTGAAAAAACGGCCTCCTTTAGAGGCTAAAAATGATGCAGTATCACAGCAGAGTTTACTGAAATGAGGCTGCCATGGGTCAAACAGGGAGCTCTCTACCACACATTTGAAGACACTGGTAAAAGCTCCTTGCTCAAATCTTTTAGAAACAGACTGGACAAAACACTAGACCATTTACTGCAGAGAGCAACCACGTCCTAAGAGAAGGTTTTCAGTGACATGGACCAGACTGATCCAAGTCATGTCTATCCAGCACAGATGAGGAAAGACATAAGTCTCTTATTCAAAAGTAGCTTTAAAACCTTGAAAAAAAATTGCCATTAAAACTAAAGAGAAACTTTAGAGAAAGGCATCACTTACCTGCAGTATCAAAAAAAGGTATTTTATGATCTAAATGTTTAATGTAGATTTGGCTTACCAAAGTTTTTGGAACTATACCAGTTTTCAGAAATTATTTTGTGCTGCCACAGGAATATTTGCTTTTGCTTCACAAATAAGGAATTTTTTCTCCTCCATTTAAATTTTATGCCATCCCTTACCTTTATAATTAATACGAATAAGTACCACATGACTAAGGAATAGTGTACAGATTCTGGACCAAATAACATCGTTCTAATGCTTACAAAGCATTTATATTTGAATATTCTGATCTTTCAAACATGTCTGTACACTCATTCAGTAAGCAAATCTCCACATTTACCAAGTATTACAGACAGAAAAACATTCCAAAAAAAACCCCAAAACAAACTAAAAACCCAAGCACCTTCATGATCAGTCGTTACCCAACTCTTTCAAAGGCTTATGCAGTGATTTCTGTAATAGCTTGTCCACCCACACAGACACTCAGCACGTCTAATCCTCCACTGTTGCAGGCAGTCACATCATAAACCCATCAAATGCCATTGTAAAAATGAATAGGCTTTTTGGCCTAAGTTTCCAAAATTTGGGAGTGGGCCTCTCTTCCATTCAAACTAATTTGGGTAACAATGAAAAAATTCGCTCATAAAGAGCGTTTCTGACTACAGCCTTTTCCGTCAGTGGTTCTTGTTTTCCGCTCCAACCCACATCATCTATTCTCTTCCTTCCACCCATTCTTCCCCCTCCCCATGCAAAGACTGGCTTAGACACCGCGCTTCAATTTTCTGTATGAACTTTCTATTCTTCTTTCCCATTCTTTTTGTTTGGTATATGAAAGCAGCTTCCTGTTTAGAAACACTGGGGCTCTACACCCTCAGTAATGATGTATTCAACCCATCGATGATCTTGGCATGAATGCCTTAAACCTTAATAAGCCTGATGGGACTTTCTGTACATGTCATCAGCAACCCAAAAAAACAATGCACAGAATTTGTCATCCTGCAGTGAATCATGCTCCCTAATAAGAAATTGAAGGGCTTACTAGCTTCTTTCTCTTAAATATTTCACATCATAGATTTCTAAAGCCTACAAAATGAGAACAGAAACACCAGGAGAAGACAACGTGTCCTGTTAAGGAATTCCCAGCACGAACCTCCCTATTCTGCTTTTTGAACCCTGAGTCTCTGCACAAGTCTACACTCAAGCTCACATTGCTCCAGCCTTTATGTAACTTCAGTGATACCCAAACTCTCCCCTTGTCTGATTAGAGGATAGGTATGAAATGCAGAGCATCATTTCCTCTCAGCTAAATACAAACTATTACAAACATGTAAACTGAACACTTAAGGTTGGATCTTCCTATTTTGCTCAAGTAGGTAGATTGCATCAAAAAACAATTTCCAGAGAATCAGAAGAAAAGCAGATTTAGTGACAATAAACTGAGATACTTGTCACTTCAAGAACTAAACAGACATAAATTCATATATGCAGCTTGTTTCCCTGGTGAATTTTAACTTCTGGGGTGAAGTTCTCCAGCGAAGTTACTGGACAGTCACACGTATAGCGAGCGCCTGGATCGATGGACATGCAAGCAGCTGCTCATCTGCAAGCAGTACTCAGCAGCAAAGTGGTTAATGCCTCCTTAAATGCTATAATTCTTCAGCTAATGCCATTAGCAAAAATGCTGATCTGAATTTCGTGTATTTTGAATCTGACAATACAAAACACACATATTGTTTTACTTTAACTCTTCCTCGGACTTGGTCTGTGCCCACATAAACATCAAAACATATTTTGCTCTTTACTTACGGGTGAGCAGCAGAGTTAATTTAGAACTGTCAGCAAGTGCCATCCTAATTAGAAACAAATGACTAATTGTACAACTACAGGGCCTGTTGACACAGGCTACATACATCAAAGTCAGGCAAGGCAAGCCAAGCTTGGATCAGAGGAAACACAGCACCATCTAGCGCTGTGCATGCACCCGAGGTGCAAAAAATGAGTCTCCATGGAAATTTGGCAGGCAGTTGACACTCAAAAAAGGCCAACTACCAGCGCTTATTTCTAAAAAATTGTTAAGAAAAGAGCTGCTGAGAGTCAAGTGGTTGCAGCAGAGCAGAAATTCTTTAAAGACAATAGACTATAAAGCTTTATTGTCGCCATCTGCCATCTATTCCGCTCCCCCTCAAAAAAATCAGTCCAAATGCATGCCTGAAGAGATGCAAGTGTACAGCTACCAGAAATAAAGGGCACCCTTTAAAAAGATGAGTCTAGAAGAAATTCTGGCAGGCTAGAAACAAAATAGGTTGAAAGGTGTTTGAGGAATCTCTCAAGAAGCGTAATAAATTAATGATAAATTTCTTCTCACACACTAGGAGCAGAAAGTTTGACAGAGTAAGGCCAAGAGATGATCAAAGAATAGAAAGGTCAGGAAAAATATGGCTACAGCAGAAAAGCTGGGGTTTTTTTCATACACATTTATGTGGGAGAAGTGTAGGCTGGATTACCCATCTGAGAACTCATTCAAATAGGAAAGTAAGACATGTTACTGGACAATTTAGCATGACAAACAATTTCTTTATGGACAGTAAATATCCAAGAACCCTGTTAGAAACAAACAAACAAACAACAACTAATTACCACTATGCAATAACCTCTTGCTTAAAATATTCACAAAATTGAAGATGACATAATGACTGCTTAAAAATAAATATATATATATTTATATATATATATATATATACAGAGGGAGAGGGAGCGAGATACAGGTGAACTGTGGACTAGAAAGTCTGACTTCTGTTTCAGATGTGCCTATAGCCTACAGTACAGAATAGAATCCCTGGGTGCATAGGTAAATGTGTTACATTGGCAAACGTGGCACAAATAAAGGGAATTTATCTCACATCTATCTCTAATAGCACCTTCAAATAATATAAAGGAAATCATTAACAGACCCACTCTTGAATTGCTGAAAGGCAGCTGACAAGAAACTTTATCAATGATCTGACAAAGCTGTAGCAGCATAAAAGGAAAGAATCTTCAGATAAAAAAATGCTTAAGAGAGAACAAGCAGTGAGTCATGGTCATACACGGTCGGTCTCCACGTCAAATTCTCCTAGCACTTGGTGTGATTTGTACTACAACCTATCTTGTTTAAAATTCATAGGTCTCCTGAAAAGAGGGAGCAGACAGTGAGGTGACACTTTATTGTTAACCTACTATTCTGCAACTTACTAGAAGCAAGCAGGCAAATACATTGAAGAGAAACCCATTCCCTCCTTCCCCAGATCTGCAGATCCCTAGAAGCTGAGGGACTAGCACTGCTTAATAAGCCAGTTCTTCCTCTTCCCTACATGTTTACTCTGGCTTTCCCTACTGTGGGTGACAGGAGGCAGGATAACAGAAGACATGATGATACCCACTCCAGGAGAGAATACATTTCAGCACCAGGACATTTCTCCCAGCATGCAGGGTTATGAACACCTTGTACGGGAATTAAACCTTTTTGAGCCAGAAAGGCTCCTTGCCAATATGGCAAGGATAAGATGATGCAGGCCACGATGAGATACGATCAGAGTCTGCAAATGCTTTCACCCTAGCCCTGATCTCCTTCAAGCAGGGAGGGCAGGCTGGAGAGGAGCCTACCACATCACTGGACATGTGCTCTTCATTGAGACCCTCTTCTTTGAATAAAAATGATGATACAACAGCATCATAGAGAGTTTTGTTTGTCTTTTTAATAAAAATAAATCTGGCACATGTAGAGGAATGGAGTGACTTGTTGCTTTTTCTACAATCGGGTGCAAGGAATGCTATTTGGTCTTCATGACACTCCCCTTTCCTCCTTCCCCCTCACCCTACTAAAAATAATTAATACATTAGGTCTCAGCTAACACATCACCATTTCAGCTGCAGCTATTACTTCTATTTTTAAAAGTGTACCCAGAACTAGAGGACATGACATGAGAATAACAGAGTACAGGTGCCCCTAGAACACAGGGTAGATTATGTAGTGGTCCTTGCTCTCCTTATTGCAGAGGGAACCAAGCATAAACCCTCATATTTCAAGCGTGTATCTTTCCCTCCCTCCACCCCCGCACCAGTAGAAGAGCTTGGCTTGGGGCTTGCTCTGGTATAACTTGTATTCTTCACCCTTGTCACAAGCAATGGATATTCCAAGTTAGGAAGATTTTTACCACAGGAGAAGGGGCCACAAGAGGTGCTTTTGGTAACCAGACAGAGCATGCCTAAAAAAGCTAAATAAAATTTAAGTTTTGAGTTAAGATCATATAGAGATGTAAATTAACCTACATCTTTAGTCTATCTTGCAAATCTGTGTTTAAAGTATTTCACACAGTAAGTTTATTGAAATCTTCTTCTCAAATAGCAGAAAAACTGCAAGCAGCACAAGCCTGAGAAACTGTACATTAAGATTGGTTTTGTTCAGGCTTCTAGAGCACCTTCACTAATGAGAAATCTTAAGTGCTCTCAAAAATTCGATGTATTCAAGAACTGAAACCAGCTAGTGTCAAATGCAACAAGCAACACAAACATCTGCATTCTCTGTTTACAGCACTTCATATCATTGATCTGCTAACAGAGCCACAATAAAACCATCTAAATTTATTTTAAAAAAAGATCTTTAAGTACCTTAAGTGGAAGATACATATAGATACAACTACATAAATACTACAAGAATATTCATACAGAATTTAGATACATAACAACCAAAAATGATAGCACTGTAGATCAATACAGTATTGCTCCCAAAAAGGCCATAATCTGCAAGACTCAAGCATTAGTAAGGGCAAAGATTAACACTACACACAAAAAAATTACTACTTTCTCAAAGTGAGGCTGAGTACTACAACGTAATGCAGGAGTTCTATGAAAGTTTATAAATGTAATCTCTTCAACATAAAAACAGGACAAATCAAAGCTGAAAGATAAACCCACTTTATTTAAAAAAAAAAAAAAAAGCAAACAAAAAAAAAACACCAAAAAAGACACTGCTAATTGCCAAGATTGCAAAATCGAAAGATTCTTTTACTGATGTGACATACAGCTGACTTACAGCAGTTACATTAATTCTGGGAAAACCAGGTTGTTTTATGCCACTTCAACTGATTACATGTACTTCCAGTAAAGCAAGTTGACTCCCCTGCCCTTCCCTCCCCTGCCCAAAATGACAAAAACTTTCTATAAAAATGTACATAGAATTTTGAGATGCGTGATCGAAACAGGAACCACTGTCCAAAAGCCTGAAACCTTCCAACAAGGTTAAATCCTTTGTAGTTTCAGCCAACCCTCAACGGGGGAGCTACAAGCACAACGCCGTCACCTCTGACAAAGAGCATCGGAATATTCCTTTTGGTAGACTATGAAGAAGGAAAGAAAAGTTTACATTTACAAAAATATAGTTGACAGAAGACACCTGATAAGCATGTCACCAAGTTCAATAATAAAAAACACCCGCAACAGCTCCAACAAAAGCATGCTTGATTTTACAACACATTGGCATACCGAAGAGCATACTAAATCTGTGAACACTTTGTATTTTTATAAGAATCTGCCTGAAATTTTTGTCAGGCCTTCTCCCAACAAATAGCTAGCAGTATTTCAAATAGATAACATCATTTAGTTAAAAACAAACAACCACCACCAAACACGGAATCTTTCTACAGGGATGAAGACACTGAAGTCCTTACTTTATAAATTTCTTCATATGTTTCTTCATCAATCTCTATTGTTGTTACAGTTTCTTCCACATCCCCCAAAATCATATTTAGATGTTGATCATATGCCTGTAAGAATGAAGCTAGTTTATTATCTTTTGCAAAGTTCAAATACAAGCTCATTAAAATGAGAACTTTAGCAAAACCTGTGGGCAAAATTAGTTCAGCCTAATTTTTGACTAAGATGTGCCACTACGTTAACACAAGTAGTATTAGCTGTAGATAAAATTAAAAATATAAATGCCAACAAATTACTACTCAGCAGTGCACACATACACAAAAAAATAAGAAAGAATTGCATACATATTTGCAAAAACACTCTTCCAGGAAACAGCTCTGAGGCTTTCAATCAGAAGCTATATAAAAGGCCTGACAGGCACACTTACCCTTGTCATTTGTTAACACTAAACAAGCTATATATTCTTTGCTACCACTCCAACCCTCCTGGAACTGATTGTCTGGGACTACCTTAATAGACATAAAAGCTGTCAGAAGTTTTAAATAAGCAAGTGTTCCAAGCACCTTCCAAAAGTGTACTACAAACTATACCACACTCGGATCTTCACGGATATGTCCTCACCACTGAGGTCCCAAATGAGTAAAAGCCCAGTTAACATATGGGACAACTGGCTACCTCGCCCAACACAGCACAATACTCAGAAAGGACGACTGGCTCAGTGGAAACAGAGCTCAAAGTGCTTTACAAGGGGAAACCTGCATCATTATGCTCTTTTCAGAACCATAAAAACAGAGGCCAAAAGCAGTGGAAAGAATCACTTGGTGTCACCCAGAATATGAAGGAAAAGAAAAAGAAAATACACCTCTTGAGTTTTTAGAGCAGCATTTTTTTTAGCTGATAGAGTAGCGAACAAAATGGATTTTTGCTACTGCTAGTACAGAAAAAGCTTCCAGGAAAATAAAGAGTTCATCCCCAGCTACAAAGATATCTTTAACTCATCTCCTCTAAGCACTTCTGCATTTCTTTAACCATGAGACAAAATTTGGTGTTCTTTGGAACTATTACACAGTAATCTATATATATTTCCTAAATATTCCCTAGACTGCACTGTAAAGGCTCCTATAAATGAAACACTGCTTAGCTGCACAAGCGCTGCAATTAGGAAGCTATTTTACTTACATGCAGCCTGCCTCTGAGTTCTCTGTCATTCCTCATTTTAACATAGATTCGCTCATCTAGACTGAGCCTGATGAGATCAAGGGGCTCCTCCACAGTATTTGTGGTTTGTTGCTGAAAAGTAGAACAGTAATAACAATCATAAAAGCACATTTAACCCGGAGAAGTCTGAACAAGTGTAACACGGAGCCCTCCTGCCCCCAACGCGCCCCAGCCGGGGAGGCCAGCGCGGCCCCAGCGCCGCCAGCGGCCCCGGCCCCGGCCCCCGCCGCCATCTTACGGCGGCGCCCCCAGACCAGGGGTCCGTCCCCAGCGGGGCCGGCGGCCACGGTAAGCACGGGAGGGAAGGAGGGCGCCCGGGCAGCGGCGGCAGGAAGGGCTCCGCCACGCTGCGGCGCCCGGGGGCGGAGGGGGACGGGGACGGGGACGGGGCCGCGCCGCGGCGGGGAAGGGAGGCCCGCGCCGCCGCCGCCTCCCGCGCGGAGGGAAGGAGCCGCTCACCTGGTCCACCTCATCCGCCATCTTTCAAACCGCCTCCCGCGCCCTCTCGCGAGACTTTATGGCCCGGCCCCTTCCCCTCCGCCGGCGGCGGCACCGAGCGGGGCGGCCCGGGGCTGGGTTGGGGTCGGGGGGACACGGCCCGGGAGCCCGGGGCGCCATGGCCAGGAAGCGCTTGGCCTCCTCGCGGCCCGCGGCCGCCAGCAAGAGGCGCCGCGCGGGCTCGGCGGCGCCGCGGGCCGAGGCGGAGGGTGAGTGCGAGTGCGGGCGGCCGTGGTGTCCCCCCACCCGGCAGCGCTGAGATCCCGCCGCGGCCTCGAGCTCCGAGCGAGCGCCCCGTCCCGCCGGCCACTCCGCGGGGCTCGTGTCAGTGAAGCCGGGAGGAGGTTTGGAGGCAGCGCCCGGGGGATGCAGCCGCCCTCGGAGAGCTGCGCGCTCCCGGGGCCCTGCGGGGGGCCGGCCCTGGCGCGCGCTCGTGACGCCGCCTCATCCCGGCTTGTCCCGCTCCTCTGGGGACGCTTCCCGCTAGGTTTTCCAGGGGTGAAACGAGCATCTGGGGGCTTTCCCGAACGGAATGGGCCGCTCTTCACAGTCCCAAAGGGCATCTCCGAAATCCGTCAGTTAGGGACTGAAATCAGCTGCCCTGCAGAGCCCACATGTGGCACCCGAGGGACATTCAGAGCTTCACACGCTGATACTAAAGGCAAGAAGCAAGTGGCCTGGGCTGACCTTAGCAGCGACTTTCTGTGGAAACGCACCAGGCTGTAGGGTCAACTCCATAGTGTCACCGGTGTGTGGCCCAGAAGGTCACACCTGGTGGTCAGTGTCCCAGGAGACGCCTTGAGTTCTGCTGAGGAGTTTTACGAAATAATAGTTGTCCAAAGAAAATAATTCCTTGTGAGGGAGGTAAATATGATGCTTGTTTTTCAACTGCTGTCATTGATAAGACTTCAGAAATCTTTACAGAATTTTGCCTACTACATCACTGTGATTATTCTCTTTTAACTATTCTTGTTCAGTTATTCTCTATTTATTATGCAATGCTCAAATTATATATTTTTTAAGTATTCACTTTTTTTTATCTGTAGCTGGTGGGCAAAATTCTCCTTTAATGAACAGTACGAAGGTACTGCTGCTGGCTGCACATTGGTGAGATTTCATCCTATGGCATATCTTCCTTCCTTCCAGCCAGTGCAGCTGATTTTGAAGAAAAGAAGCCTAATCTGAGAGGGAACAAGTCAAAAGTTTCAGCTGGAAGGGAGGAGGATGACTGTGACACTGGAGTCTGCAGCTCAGCGAGTAAGCCGTCAAAACAGAAAGAAGTAAAATTGTCAGTAAAAGAAGAAAGCAAGAACACTGCTAAAAGTAAAGGGAGTCATAGCAAAGACACAGTCTGCAGGTAAGTTCCTTTACTGCTCATTGTTATCTTTACTCATGATTATATGTTTTGTTTTGGGCCCAGTGCTGCAAATATGCATGTGTAGCTTAATTTAGGCAGAATTGGTCTTGGGGGAAACAATCTGTGGGGAAGCAGATATCTGGGTCTTTCCAAATTCAATTTTTGTTGTTGCTGTTTTGGTTTGGTTTGTTTTCCTTCTGTTCTAGTTTTTCGTGGGGTTAGGGAATGGTCTTCCCATAGATGCTGCTGTAGCAAGAATGCCAAAGTGATTGGCTGGTCTCATTTCACTGGCCAATTGGAGCCGTGGGTATTAGAAAAACTTCTAATTTCCATACACTTCGATCAGTAAGAAAAAATGATTCTTCAAACTAATTCTCCAAGAACTCATTTGCACAAGTGGTTGTAAAGGATGAGACCTTTTGTACCTTCAGGCATCTTCCTTGGAAAATCTCACTGAACTAGGACTTAAGTTTGTACTGGAAAAAATGTCCCCCCAGTGAGCCCGTGGATGTTTGTGACACAGATGCTTTGCCTTATAGAGGATGCATCTGTGGCTTAATTGCCAAATATTGAAAAAATTTGAGTTTGTTGTTGTTGATACAGAGGTCATGCTTCATTTATTGATGTATTTTTAATGTTCTCCCTTCTCTGTTTCATCTTTTTTTAAAAATAAACAAGCACCTACACTTCATAATGCTAAAGTCATTTTGATAATTTCAATAGTGACTCACCGAAGGCCCCTCAGAGACAGAAAAATTTGAAGAGAGAATCTCCTATTAAAAAGGAGATTGATGAAGACAATGCTGATGATGATGATGAAAGTGAAGAGGAATGGGAGGATGTGGAAGGTAACATTTTATTGCGTGTTCATTTTAAGGATTTTTTTTTTTTGGAATTTGGTTAGTGAGCCATTTTGTGTTTGGATTCAGGTAGGTGAGTTCTGTTTACTTAGAGCACATTCCATGTGCATATCTTATCTTTTAAAGCCAGTGTTTCACAATAGTATTAAGAATTGTTCCAAAGTAGAAAAACAAACAAAAAACAAAGAACAACTATTGACCTGTTGCAGTGCCTTGCATTTGATAACCTGTTGGCTTCTGTTAATATGCTGCCACTATTCACAGCACTTTTTTAGCCTTTTGGGTTTTCTAGTACTGGGAGAAGCTAAGAAAGAAATGGTTTGGAGATTCAGAGGGGTGTGTAGGTTCTTATCCCATTGGCAGCCCTCCCAATACTATCCGTTCCATGTGGATTGATTTTAATATTTTGTTTTTCCAGAACTCCAGGAACCTGCCATGGATAAGTCAGAAGATGCTGTTGTTCCAGCAGTGGTGCTGCCAAACAAACCAGTTGAGATAGAGATTGAAACTCCAGAGCAGGCAAAGAAAAGAGAGAGACGGTAAGGCTGGGGCAGGTGACGATGGGCAGCGAAAGGTTGTTTAAAAGTTGAAGATATGCATAGTGTTAACTGACACTTATTTGCTCTGGGTGAAAATCCTCAAACTGTGCAGACTATTGGCTTGGTCTGATGTGAGATATCGAGCTGGTGGACTGTTTACATCCACAGAGGACTTTTTCTCTGAGGTTTGGTGTCGATGGAGGCTTTTCAGCTTCTTTGGAAATCAGTCCCATAATTTCATTGTGCTTTAGTGACCCCCTTCTCCAAACCCGGAATACTAACAGGTTCTAAATGGAAAGCTGTGGGTAAATGGTGTTGTTTTACTGTAAATATCTAACAGCTAAGGGGGAGGCCTCTGTTTGCCCACAACTGAGAGGTGACTAGATGGAGTGACATGAATGGCCTCAACATCTGGTAACATTCTTCCCATGGCAGCTGGAGACCTGGCAGTGTCTCTTGAAGTTACAAGGAGGGCACTGTCCCAGACCCACTTTTTATTGCAAAACATCTAGAATATACCTAGTCCCTCCAAGTCAAAAGATTTCACCATTGAAATGAAAGTTTATCCAAGAGACTAGCTGTAAGAGTAGCAGTAATTTAAAACAGACGATTCAGAAAGCGAGGAAGAAGTTTAATATGGAGCTGCCTAAACCATCTGGTAGGAAACTCTAGGTACATAAAATTATGTGAGATTTAGGCAATTAGAATGCATCTGAGTTCTCAGTAGTCAGTTACATATAGTTTATATTTTATTAGTCGTATGCATCGTGTATGCCTATTCACATAGCCATTAACTAAACTTTTGCTAAGGGGGCACAGAATATTCTCAGGGATGGATTCTGTTTGTGAGCTGATACAGTTCAGGAATCTAAAAAGGCAGGTCCACAGAAAACCACAATATCCATTTCTTTTGTAAACTTGTGCAGAGAAAAAAGAAAAGCCGAGTTTGAGGTGTATCTTCGGAGAATGATGAAACGTTTCAACAAGGAGGTTCGTGAGGACACGCATAAGGTATTGGTCACAGAAACAACAGGTAGAGAGAAGACTGAGCATAAAGATCTCTGAACTGATGTGTGGTGAAGAAGAAGCTAATCTGATCAAAATAATTGTGGGCCATAGTTAGAAGTGAAAATATAAAAACGCTGTGGTTAAGACAAATAGTCTTAGGATTTTTCTTGAATTGTAAGTGGGAAACATCAATGACTGTGTTAGCAGACTTCTAAAGGGAAGTAAATGTGAGCAAGCGTGTGTTTCTCCACTGAGCCTGTATTTGCTCATTTCTGTTGAGGTTAAACTGTCAGTCCTAGATCAAGAGATCCTGACAGGGACTTAAAGTTTTTACTGTCCTCTCGTGATCCGAAGACAGCCATGGGTCCACCGTGAATATTCTTGGGAGGCTTCATTGTTGCATATCTGCATTAAAAGAGTAGTACAGCCTTCCACGTGTTTACCATGGACAATAGTTCAAGCAAAGCAAGTCTCGTGTTGACTCACTGTGGAAACTTTTGTTTCTCTCAGGTTCATCTGCTGTGTTTATTAGCAAACGGTTTCTATAGGAACAGAACCTGTAACCAGCCAGATCTTCTTGCTATCGGTCTGTCCATCATCCCCACACACTTCACAAAAATGCCTGCAGGCCAAGTGGACCTTCTCTGTCTCTCCAACTTGGTGAAATGGTAAAGCTCTGTCTCCTAATAATGCTATCCCATGGAATCTAAAGCCACAATTAAGGGGCAGGGCAGGGGGATGATCATAATTAACAGTTTTCAGTGATTTCTCTGATTTTAAAAACAAGGATGAGAAACTGTTTTTGAAGGAAACTATTTAGTGAAGGAAAGGGGCTAAGTTACAGAATACACTTAGGATACTAGAAAATAAGCAGCTGTCTCATTTTTCAGGTTTGTGGGAACTTTCACTGTCAATGATGAGCTTTCATTTGAAAAAGGAGAGCCCCTTCAGGCTACCTTGGAGAGGCGCTTTGCCATCTATGCTGCAAGAGATAATGAAGAACTGGTTCATGTAAGTGAATTTGGATGCCAGATCATTAGCTGCCAGGTTATACACCAGGTGGTGTTTGAAGAACGGGTTTGGAGAAAACGTATCAGTAATTTAGGTGATTGCCTGGCTTTTTATTTCTCTCGTGTTTTTACTGGAAGTTCTTCCGTGATTAAATTCTTCAATTTGATTAAGCTATGTCTAACTGGAGCTCCTAGTTCTAGTAGTGTCCCTGTGTGCTCTACGTGGGTGACCTTACCTGTCGTGTATCAAGTAGCTTATTTCTGAGTATTGTTTGGTGTCTTTATTGGTTTAGCACTGTAGATTGAACAAAACCAGTTTACTAAGTGTCTCCTGAAATACAAATTGAGTGAGGAAATTCTTGTGCTTAGGTGGGCAGAGAATCTCTTTGCAGATCTTTTGAGTTAGAACATGGAGAAGAAGTCTCGCAGGAGACTACATTGATAGGGAGCATTTGAAAGAGCAGGAATGAGCTGTTCCTTCACAGCTGCTTGGCTTGCAGATCTGTTCCCATTGCTGACTAAGTGGAGTGTTGCAGGTTTCTGTCACCATGTGGGAAGTCCTGGCTCTGGTGGGTTTGCGACCTCATTGTGGAAGTGCAGAGACACCACTTGCTGGGATGGGAGGAAAAGCCCCAACAAGCTCTGCTTAGGCATTTATTAACAGCAGCTTCTGTTGGCTCCCATGCAGAAAGGCTGTTTGTCACTGAGCTGTGACTGCTGGTGCTCTCTGAACAGCTGGTGTTTTTGCTGCTTCAGCTGATTATACGTGACTGGCCTTGGCCACCTTTTGGAGGTTGGAATGAAAATGATTTGTGACAGAACCCAGATTGTAAAATAGTTTTAAGAACTCTTTTTTATATATATGCCATAGAAGAAAGAAGGAAAAAGTCCTTTACTTTTTTTCTTTTGCAGATATTTTTAATTATTCTCCGAGCATTACAGCTGCTGTGCCGTCTTGTGCTGTCTCTTCAGCCCATTCCTCTCAAGGAGACAAAAGCAAAGGTTAGTTTGCGTTTAGTGGATGAAATAAGGAATATGGCACTGTGGGTCAGAGAAAAAGAGTGAAAAAAACTTCTGGCTGTTAAATCTCAAAGGGAATCACTTGTTACATGAAACCAGGGTGATGACAGTATTTTGTCTATAATGCAGAAGACCCTTATTTATTAGGTTGCTTTAGTTTTTTTTTCTTTAAAAAAGGTCATTTGTGGATGGGTAAACATTTCTCATGCTTGCGTAGTTATAAATTTCTTTAAATCTTTGACAGCAAAACACTCACAGCTTGCATAATACTTCTGCATTTATTTTATGCCATTTTAATGAGTTAAACTAAGTCTAAGCTTTGCCCTGTGTTGTTACAATATTGATTTTAATTAAAAATACTTAAATGCTTATATGAGTTGATTTTGAAAAGTCTTACTTTTTTAACAAGAAAATGTAGATGTGCCCTTAATTTATTTTTCAAGAATCCATTTTATCCATTTCATCTTCCTTCTGCCTGGACTCTAAATAACAAGCTGCCTAAACTCCAAGTTTGCTAGTTTGCTAGTAGCTGTTGCTCTCTTCAGTGGCTTTAGTGCAAGTGGGAAACCCGAGCTCAGGTGTTGGAAGTGGTCAGAAGTCTCTCTCCTTCCATTTGCCTGAAGCTTTAGATGCCCTGAGATCGGTCCCCATGGTCTGCATGCACCTTGTACAGTTAATTGAAGCCAGTTTTCCTGACATACACTTATGTGATCAATGTGATCCCGCCTTTCTCTTTGCAGGGGAAAGGCTCATCCAAGAGGCAGTCTCTCAGCAGCACCTCTGAGGGGCAGGAGAGCTCGGCCACAACACCCAAAGCTGCGGCACAAAAAGGCTTCTGCAGAAAAGCCAAGCGGAATGAGAAATCCTCTGGAAGTGAAGACGACAACCCGGAGCTGAAGAAACCGAGCACTGCTCGGACCAAAAGGCCATGCAGGTCAAAGCTGACTACAGGAAGCCAGGAGCAGCAGGAACCTAGTAATGAGGACTCCAGTCCAGGGGAAAAAGATAGGCCAGTCAGACCCAAAAATGATCGCCGGAGACGAGTGGCCTCCAAAGTGTGCTACAAAGAAGAGAGTGGAAGTGATGAGGACAGTGTTTCTGACTTTGAGGCTTCAGAGGAGAGCAGTCTTTCCGATGAGGATTTTGAAACTCTACCTAAAAAGCAGAGGAGGTCATTGGGCTCCCAGAAGTCAAAGGTAAAAGCTGATAAAAACCCAAAACCTAAGACTTCAGAATTGAGGCTATCCAAAAATTCACAAGAAGCTGAGCCTAGACCAGCAAAAAACACAGCTGCGGCCTTGCCTAATGCACAGAAAAAGAGAAGCAAAATAATTTCTAGTGACGAGGATGAAGGAGAGCAGGAGCTGAGGAAAACGATGGGCACAGACCAGTGGCTGGAGGTTTTCCTTGAACGTGAGGACAAGTGGGTGTGTGTAGACTGTGTTCATGGTAGTGTTGGCCAGCCCCAGCTGTGCTTCAAGAATGCCACAAAGCCACTTTCCTACATTGTGGGGATTGACAATGATGGGAGCGTCAAGGATGTGACACAAAGATACGACCCAGTGTGGATGACCGTGACGAGGAAGAGCCGTGTGGACTCGGGGTGGTGGAAAGACACCCTGAAGCCGTATGAAAGCCCCTTTGTGGAAAGAGACAAGAAGGAGGAAAGGGAGGTAAGGGATACTTGGCTGTTTAGACCGAGACACAAATAAGTTTAAATAACCTTGTTTATTCTGAAGAGTCCAAACCTTGAGTCCTCATTCAGGCAAAAAAAAATCATTAGGAAACATTTTGTGAGTGAGGAAGTTTGGTTTTGAGCTTGAGTTACTGAGTGTGTGTATGCTTTAAGGGAATTGTGCAGTGATAGATTCTAATAATACCAGTATCCAAAAGGAGACTCCACAACCTCTTTGGGCAAGCTGTTCCAGTGCTCTGTCATCCTTATGGTAAAGAAGTTTTTCTTTATATCGAGATGGAACTTTCTGTATTTCAGTTTGTACCTGTTGCCTCTTGTCCTGTCACTGGGAACCACTGAAAATAGTCTGGCCCCATCCTCTTGGCACCCTCGCTTAAGACATTTGTATCTGTGCAGCTGATCACAACCCTCTGAGCTCTGCCAGTCAAGTCAGACAGTTTTCAATCCACTGCTGTGCCCAATATCTAGCCCGAACAGATTGAAGTACCTAATTACAACAAGAAGGCTTCAGTTCCTCGACTCAGCTCATTAAGTTTCTGATTCTTTTCCTTTGATCCAGACTATAATCTTTCTTACTTTCTTAAAAGACTAGCACAAAAGAGTTGTAAATCACATTTTTTTTTGCATAATTCCTACAGTTTCAAGTTAAGCTTCAAGACCAGCCTCTGCCAACAGCAATTGGAGAGTACAAAAATCACCCCCTTTATGCACTCAAGAGGCACCTCCTGAAATATGAGGCCATCTATCCCGAGTCCGCGGTTATCCTGGGATACTGCAGGGGAGAGGCTGTCTACTCCAGGTGTGTGCTGCACATTTTGCCAGGTGTGCCTGTGACCTTCATAGCAAGCAGTTAAGGGCACTGTGAACATGAACAAGCCTTTGTAACGTGGATGTTTCTTTGTAGTTGGGGCAGAATAGGTGAGGGATTTTAAGAGCTAGTTTGCTTGAAGATTACCATGGTGGCAGTGGTATTTGCATCTGCATACCCTTTAGATGTAGCTTTCTTACCATACTGGGATGTGGATAGCAGTTTGGGCGTCCCTAATGGAAATGGTTCTTTCTCTGGCCTCTTTAGAGACTGTGTGCACACGCTGCACTCCAAGGACACTTGGCTGAAGCAGGCTCGGGTGGTGAGGATTGGAGAAGTGCCCTACAAGGTAAGAGGGTTTGGGTCCCTCCTGTGCAATGTGTGTGTCCCCTCGGGCGTGAGCTTGGCTCTGTTGTGGGTTTTGTCTCCCTTCCCTTGGTGGATGTACATATTTCACTGCAGCCTGGCTGGGGGTAGCCCCTGGCTGCCCTGGGGGTCTGTACATCTGTGCCTGTGGTCTACGTGATGTCCAGCTATCTGCTCCTCCTGCCCTGATTGCTTCCAGCAGGACTTTACCCTTCTGATCCTGTTCAAAGACATTCTGGGACTTTTATATGAACTGGAGAATGTGGCTGCCTCTTGCATTCAGGTGCCGTGGGTTATCATGTGTAAGCAGCAGAGACTGAGCTCAGCAAATGGGCAATTCTTCTCTCCCGGAGCCTTCTCCTTTGATGTCCCCACAAAGTCTGGAATCATGCAGTTCATTTTCTGCCTTTGGCCATTGCATTCCCACAGATGGTGAAGGGCTTTTCCAACCAGGCGAGGAAGGCGCGCCTGGCAGAGCCTGCCAACCGCGACAAGGAGGACCTGGCCCTCTTCGGCCTCTGGCAGACTGAGGAGTTCCAGCCACCCGTGGCGGTGGATGGGAAGGTAGCCCGGAGGGCAGCGGGCTGGGCTTGGAGGGAGTGTTCTCTATGGAACTGCGGGCTTTACTTTTCCAGAAGAATGTGCACGTTTCAAGACCAGGCAATAGCATCTGGATCCAGACCTAGGATTCTGGAGTGACTGTGCCCAGGGAAGGGATGCTCAAAACTTCAGTCAGGCCTTCCTATCCCAAGTACCCATAAAGATGGGTGCCAGCAGTACAGGCTGCTGACTGTCCAATTTGGTTCAGTTAATTTGCCTGCTTCATGTTTGTTCTGCTAATTCTCTACATTGCAGTCTTAGTTGCAAAGCCTGGACAGAGAACATGAAGCAGGATATCCGTGGAGCTAAAAACTGGGCTTGTGTACTGCCCTGCGAGTGTTAGTAGAATACTGCTGTGTGGTGTAATAGATCAGAAACAAAGTGGTGTCTCATTTGCAGCACGTTTTTTCACCTCTCTCTGGAGGGCAGGAGGTATCACCACTTCTTTTTAATTATTCAACACCAGGTTCCCCGGAACGAGTACGGAAACGTCTATCTCTTCTTGCCGTCCATGTTACCGGTGGGCTGCGTGCAGCTCAGGCTCCCCAACCTCAACAGAGTGGCGCGGAAGCTGGACATCGACTGTGCTCAAGCCATCACTGGATTCGATTTTCACGGAGGCTACTCACACCCCGTGTACGTGAAGCTGCTCTGCTGCAGCTGAAGTGTTTTGATGTCCCGAGGGGGTTGCACTGAGTAGGAGACGTCCTGCTCTTTTGTACTAGCAGTGGCAAGGGAGTCAGTGGCCCTGGTATTCAGCAGTGATTTTATATTCTCTAAGAATCTGCACTGGAGTGGGAGGTGGTGATTTATGCCCTTAGAACCTGTGAGACAGAAAAGCTGTTCTGTTAATATTCAGCATCCTTTGGTTAGTCTGGGTCAGCAGGCATTTGCTCCCTCTCTTTTTTCTTCTAGTAGCTGACAGAGGGTTGTGTTCTCCTTCCTAGCACTGATGGCTACGTTGTTTGTGAGGAATATAAAGAAGTGCTTATTGCTGCCTGGGAGAACGAACAAGCAGAAATAGAGAAGAAGGAGAAGGAGGTGAGAAATTCTTCTGCAGTTTCCTTACTGTTACTTTTATTAGGTCAGTTTGATGTAAGCCAGGCACAATTAAACACAGGTGGCCTGTGTAAGTGGGAGTCATGTGTGACTTTTTCAAATGACAGTTTTAAATCCAGAGATATATTATCTAAATACATTGGGATTTATGATAGCAACATTTTCTTTTTTTCCATGACAATCCCATACAGAAACGTGAGAAAAGAGCTTTGGGGAACTGGAAGTTGCTGACAAAGGGGCTTCTCATCCGAGAGAGACTGAAGCAACGCTACTGCATCAAGGTATTCTGGGCATTGGCTATTAGCGAGCTCTTCGGTGTGTTACATTTCCTCTGGAAGAGTGCAAAACTTCTGGAATGTGTTTACTCAATAATCTCTCTTTCCTGTTGTTAACTTGTGAATAACAGAGAGTTTAAAAAAAAAAAAAAAAAAGGTCAGAGATTCCTCTTGGTTATGTCCATGGATGGCTTGTTATTGTTTAACAAGAGACTAGTGTTTTCCAAAGCATTGTTGTTTTATGTGACTCTGCTGTTTCTACATACCCACTTCCTTGATTTCTTCCTCCAAGCCAAGCATGTAGCTAACAGGATCAGAATGGTGTACTCTGTTATGTGTTTTAGTTCATAATTTTTACCACGTTATGCCAGCTGAAACACATGATCTTTTTAAAGCTGGCTTATTCTTTTGCCACCAAAAATATTTTGTTTGTGTTGAAAGAGTGCTTGATATCCAGGAATAGAAGCACGCTGCTCACGCTGCGTTGGGTGAAGCCCAGAGCAGAGCAGGGAACTTGTGTAATGTCTGTGAGTGTCGCTGTGACTGAAGATGAGCCTTTGTAGAAGCAGCTTCCACAACTCTCCATTTTCACACCTGTTTTTTCCAGACTGAGCTGTCAGCACCTGAGGCAGAGAAAAGAGCCGGGTTCTCCTCTGATGAAGAAGGAGGTCCAAGTTCAGAGACTGCAGCAGGGGACTTGGCTGTTTCTTGGCCCCAAAATCGCCAAGCAGAGAAGCAGAAGGAAGAGAAGACAACCAGGAAGAGCAAGCGGGAAAAGAAAGGAGAAGCAGCCCACTTGTTTCCCTTTGAGAAGCTGTGAGCAGCACAAGCTTTTCTCTGCTGTTTCCAGCTGCCAGGAGGCTGGTGTTACAATAGGAGCAGGCTCTGCCAGTTAAGGACTTTTAGCCTTTCTTGTGTTTCTGAGTCATCAGGGAGCAACCTAGTTCAGCATCAGTTTCTTTTGCTGTCACAGAAAACCACTTTCATCCTTTTTGCTTGGAGTCCCAAGGGCAGATATGCAGTTGTATCTTCTGAGAAGATCACTATCTATGCATAGCTGGGCTTTTTTACTACCTTTTGGAAGTATCACTCAGCATGCTAATAAACCTGTTTTCTTTGGCATTCCTTTCATTTTAACTGTCTCGTCCCATTTTTTCCTTTTGTTTTTTTCCCTGCTTGTCCTAACTAAAACTAGTTAACTATCCTAGGTGAGATGTCCAATGGGCTAAGTACTCTTAGATGCTTCCCTTCATATTGTATCAAAAGCAGTGGTCAGGTAGGGTTCATCGCACACAGTGCTTCTTTATCACAGGGAGGGAAGCACTTTTGCTAAGGTGTGAAGAAACGAGATCAGTACTGAGAGCAATCTGAAAAATTACTTGTTGAAGAGTATCTGCTTTTTGTGAAAACTCAGATTTATTTTCAGCCCAGGATCAGAAATCTTGTAGAAAAGAGGAAGCCCTTTCCCCCGTTCAAGCATCAGGTTAAACATGGCATCGTAGGTCATTGTAACAACTCTGCGTGTGTTTTGGTTGGTTCATTTGTATGGTTTGGTTTTAGTTGGTTTTTAGGACAAAATGTCACGAACACTCTCCCTTTAAAAAGAGGGGGATACAGAGAGATTGAAATACAAGAAAATGGTTTTAATTTAAGTATGTTCAGAAAAAAAATCTATTTTTATACTGCGTACACAGGGCAAAATAAAGTATTGAAAAGCATTAATCTTGTCTGTTAGCCCTACCTCCTGGCCAGCTCCTTCTTCCATCGGCAGCTTTGTTTACTAGGAAGGATTCTAACCCAAGGATAAGCACACGGCAGCTGAGCTGCGTTTGGTTGCTTGTTTTATTTTTCCACCACACTACTGCCAAAAGCTGCAGATCAAGTTGCAGAATCTTCTAGTATTGGCTGACAGTGAATTCTTTAATGTTTAAAATATTTTTTGAGTTTTTGTACTCAAGTTAGGACTTAAAGAAAAAGATCTGACCTTTCCACAGGCAGGTAGAACTGCAGGAGGCTGCGGACACGGCTTGTCCTGTTACTCACGGTGCAGATACACAGGACACACCCTCCGATGAATACTTGGGCTGGAAGGATTCAAGTCCAGCTCCTGTTAACACCAGTGGTTTTTAAACCTTCTTCAAAGAGGATTGGGTACCAGCTCCTGCAAAGCACTCTGCACTTCCTAAATTGGGACACTTAACATGGATACCCGAAGTTAGAGTAACTTCCAAAGACAGGAACTTACCCCTCCTTAGCTCTAAAAGGAACAAACCGTAACTTAAGATACAAAAAGATAAATATACCTTAAGGGAAGCAAAGCTAAAATGGAAAATTATTGACATAGCCAGTGCCTGTCCTGTCAAATTCCTGTAGGGAGGCAAGAGAAGGATTTCAGTGTTTGTGTACATGCAACGAAAGCAAGTCCCAGCCTCTCCACCGTGCCTGTCCCACAAAACATTACATTCTTTCTGGGGAATGCGTCTGTTTTATTTGCATGGTTACTGTGCACAAACTGGCATCTAAAAAAATATTTTGAGCTGCTGACTACATCAGTTAATCTTCACTCTCCTTAAAAGTAAATACATTGAATCAAGTCAAGCTGAACTATCACACAGTGATCAGCTGATCCCTGTGGAGGTAAGGAAGTGCCTGTTATTTGCTAAGGAAGGAGGAGTGAGAGCGCAGGAGCCCGGGACCAGCCTGCCATCAAGTACGTGGGCTGCAGAGCAGCGCCGAGGTTCCAGGGAGCTTCCCAAGATGGAAAAATAGCTGCAGGCTCTGTAAACCATTTGGTTTGGAAGCTACACATCGTATTTCTCTATTGGACACTGCATGGACATGACATGCACAATTAAGGTAATGAAAAAAGAAACTTAAGACCAACTTTTTGAAAATCATTTTTATTAAATGTACAAAAGTTCAGCACTTCGTAGATTTCTTTTTCTCCATCTCTAATATGGTAATGCTGGTTGTAGTTTCCTGCAACATTTGTATAAGAGCAGTCCAGCCCTTCTGCTTTTCTCCCCAGCAAAGTATAATTCTTTGATTCTTAATAATTTGATGGTGCAAAAGATGCGTTAGAGTGACAGAAATAGATTGCTCAGTCTCCCCGACACATTCCTTGCATTAAACCAGTTCTTGCACTTCAAATAACCCTGCCCTCAGTACCACTGCTTTCACCAGCACAACAGGGCGGGGAGAATTTGAAGCTGAATTGACACCATTAAAATATCAAATAAGAAGAATTAAGGCTTAAAAAAGAAACAAGACCCTTGCGTTTCATAAATGAATTTTCCCTTTTAGTACTTTTTTTAGCAAATACTTGCTTCTAGGTATGTTCAGGTAAATTCTTTTGCTAGGGAGAACGTATTTCTCCTGACACTCATAACTGGAATTCATAAATATATTCACTGAAGACTACTTAGGTACTGAATTATATATATGCAGAGAAACAATACTGAAGTGTAGGCAGGGCACAACTAGAAGTGAGACTGTAGCGAGGAGGAGACAGACCTAAAAACAGTTCTTGATCGTTTCCTATTGCACATACCGGTGACAGCAGAAATATATAAACAGAATAATCACAATACTGCATGAAGTCATTGTATTAATGTGGTATAAAGATCAAAAGTTAGGTTCCTAAAGTTAATGAAATTAAGCAAGAATGTTTTCATGATGGAATTTAATGGAGCTTTTCATTGTCTTTGCCAAGTGAAATTAAAAATAAAAAGCAAACAACAACAAAAAAAAACAGTATACACAGGAAGAAAACACCAAATATTTTGAGGAACATGATGCATTGGATCTTAAAAGTTAATCAGTTTTGTTTCAAGGCAGCAAGTTTTATTTTTAAAGGCAGATAACCTCTAAAATCCCTTTAAGCAGGTGCAATACTTGAAATACTTAGCAATAATCCACACTACTGCTTTGAATGTCTAACCACCAACTTCAGAGGCTTTTAAGAAGCTGGGGGGCGGTGGGGGAAGGCAAAAAACCTTTCTGACAAGTCTGCGCTGCCTTAGAACACTATCCTGGCCACTCGTAGCTGCAATTTACATTTTAATTTAATCTTTAGTCCAAAAGCAGAGACACAGTACTTAGGCATAACGTATCTCAGACAAATGGTGGTTTTTTGAACACGTACATTTCAAAATGCATCAGTGAAAGTGTACACGAGTGCATGTATAAGAATAAGGCAGAGGGAGAGAGTATCAAAGGAAGGATCATAATCATACACATATTTGCTAAGGACTTCAAAAGACAGACCCTGTGCCACGTCTGGCCCTTTGGCCCTTTTTCCCTATAGACAAGGTGCCCATGATGCTCAGTGAAGGACTTTACAAGTTCTCAATAATCAAGCGAAATCAAGAGTAGTAAGAGCAGATCTGCTCCTGCACTGATCTGTAATGAACGCAGACACTCCAAAATACTTTGTTCCCAGAGTCAATATTTCCTTCCTACAAAGGAACATCCTATAATAGTTTTACTTTTCATGGATAAGCAAGTCAAGGGTCACATGCCAGCCCCGTCGCTGGCCGAACCGCACTGGGCTGCAGCTGTAACTGGACCAGAAAAACCCTTGAAGAGGTTCTAACCAGGACCGAGGGCAAAACCCAAGCACCCGGTCTCACTGGTGCTTCTTGGGCGGAACGCGAGACCTTGCGACCACGATGGGGACCACCGAGAGCAGCCCGATGAGCAAGGCCCAGAGCGGGCGGTAGAAGAACCAGCCAACGGAGATGGTCAGCAGCGACAACGAGCTGGCGGCGCAGAAAGCAAAAGCTTTTAACCCGACGTTAACCAGGTCTCTCACTACAGGAAACCAGTCCACTGCAGAGAGAGTTACAGGAAAAGGCTGTTGACAACATGACTGTCTACCAAAACGTCCTATGTTGCTAATAATTCATTCCTAGGATCTGCACACTAACTGCTGTGGTCAGAAAACTCAAATTACTATCAAGGGGTCCTGGAGAGCGTATTTTACTAGGGCATCTCGAGACATTTGGTAAGCAAGCAACTCATCGCTTCACAGAGGAAGTCTCCCAAAAGCAAGTGAAAAAGTAAAAAGCTTAAGAGGTGCAGCAGATGCCTAGGCTTGTTCCACAGCTATAAGGCTAACCTACAATAAGCAAACATGGAAATGTAATTTTTGACAACAGTAAATTTTGCAGTTGCATGTAAGTGCACAGCTACAAAATACATTTCTAGCAATTAAGAACTGATTTCAAAGCACATGATAGCTTTGATGCTTGGAATTTATGCAAGTTTGAGGCACCGTACAGCTCTTCTTTAAGTTTTTATTCCAACATTTTTGTGAGTTAAAATAAGCCAAAACCTTATTTGCTGTATGATTAAGATACTATAGACATGGTGGTGTAATAGAAATAATGCTAATTAAGACCTCCTTTGGGGGAACCTTTTGTATATGGGTCTAAGACCACGTTGCAGCACCTGGAGTTAGACTTGAAAGAACCAAAACAGCTTTTGCTTTGGGGCTTTTGATTTTGGTAAGCACTATGAACCTCTAAGTGGCAAAGAGCTATTTACACATTTTTCTGATGTTCAGCCACCTGGCTCTGGGATCCCATTTATTGTCTGCAATTGTCAACAGTGACTTTCAAATCCAGGGCTCAGTGTGAGCTGAGTTTTAGTTTTTACCTTATTTTTTCTGCCCTCCAAATTAACCTCTTCTACTCACATTTATAATTAAATTTTATTTCTAAACTGCGATACCTTTCTATAACAAACTTACCCAAAGTGTAAATGATTCGGGTCATGAGGTTGATGCCCACAAACATTGCCAGCCAGCCGGCTGCACGGAGGGCCCAGGTCTTCATGGTGTTGCTCTCATGCTCTTTTTGAAACACCTCCTGAAAGGCAACACTGTTACACGCAGCCTCGCGCGTTTTCTTTCAAGACCTGTGTCCAGTACATTATGAGCAAGTCAGAGGGAACTGTGTTTACAAATTCTCCTGTAGAAAATACAGGGCAGCTCAGACTGTAGGGTCTGAATTTTAGCAGCAACACCTCAGTAAATTGCGACAGATGCAACACAAGGAAATGTGCATCTTTCTGAACATGCTGAAAAAAAAATGACCAAAAAAAGTTTTTTTTCTTATAGCCAGGCAGAAGGTGCATATTTTTTGCTGCAAATGCAGAATCCCAAAAGGCAAGTGCAGGCTATGCTGCCTTCTCCTAGACACAGGAAAGAGAAAAGGGAACATTTAGACCAGATTCCCCGCTCCTCTAAAACAGGTCTGAAGGAGAGCAAGAGTATATTTGCATTTCCTTGCTGCTTCTGGGCTGCCACCTCCAAGTTTAAGCTTCCCTGTGTGGATTGCTATCTCACCTCCACAGAGAGGTCTCCAGGGTACAGAATCTGCAGGACATCTCCAGACTTGGTGTGGTATGGAATCAGCTGATCCCCACGCTGGCGAGCGACCACAGTCACCTTGGAAGAGAGGGAATTTTACTGGTTACCGAGCTGCCACCAGAGTTTGCAAGACACAGGAAAAACTAAAGACTGACCTTATCAGCTGAGCCCAGATGGGGGTTATATCCACTCAGACCTGCATAGAAAAATGAGACACGAAGGTCTCCCACCTAAAAACAAGAAAATATTGGAAATCAACAAAGTTATTTCCAAAAGAGAATCCCAGGAAAGATAACTGAATTGGAACACAATTTATTGGATCACATTTTTTTCTGAACATTTATGTCAAACCGGTAGGATTTCCAAATTGCACTTTTTCCAGGCCAGATTAATAAAAGAAACAGTATAGGCTCAAATGCTGCTTTGCAAAATTCCCTCCGATTCAGCTGCAGCAGCTCATTAATGCTGAAGAGCTCCTTCGTTCGTCCCTTGCCTTTTCATCTTCTAGCAGAGGAGGGCAGGCAGCACCAGCTGACAACAAACTATTTCACTGCGTTCAACTCAGCACAGCAAGGCAGAGCTGGCACCATGCCATGCCTCTTTCCATTTAGAAGTATGGCAGAGGAAGAGACTCAAGAAGACAAAAGATACAAGCAGCATCAGAAGCTCTGGTCTACATGGTGCCCTACATATTACAATGGAAGTGGGACCATCCCCAACTTTCCTTCTCACACAATAGCAATTGTTGCTTTGGTCTATACATCTCCTCTTACTTCTGGGCGCCTGGGGTTCTCACTATGGTAAAAGTAGTCTCCTGTCCTGGTAACATCAGCATGTGGATCCTCAAGGTGTGACAAGCTCAGCTGCTTGAAGTCATCAATCTTATCCACCAGACCTAAGCAGAATAGAGAAGGAAGCTCAGATCTGGCATCTAACTTGGAAAGACCAGCTTGCTGGCTCCCTGGTTACCACTCAAAACAACTTTCCCTGTGGAAAGAGCCAGAGTCTACTGGTGATGCAAAAGGAGACACAGCAGCAGCAGAGAGCAATACTTACCTTTAGAAAGAACAAAGCTGCCAACCTGGACGTTAGGAGAAACAGCAGTGAAAGACTCCACAGCCATGGCACTGTGGAGCAGAAACAGTCCCTGATCAGTTCTAGAGTTATGGGCAAACCCTTGATTTGCAGTATAACATACAGCACAAATGTCAGGCAAACTCCAAGAGCTAAAGGACTGACACACTGCAGCACAAGCAAAGTGCTGCAGATGAGAGAAATAAGAAAAAATATATATGATTGACTGCCACAAACCAGCCTGTGAACTCACACATACCAGCTCAGAAGAGCAGATTTCAAGTAGATGGACAAACACATGGAATGCCTGTGATTCCAACTTTTTTATTCTTTCTATTACAAAATAGACAATTATAAATAGAAATTACAAAAAAAAATGTGTTGCACTAATAGATAATAAAAGTCAAAAAAACAGCCCACTTAAATTTTCCTATATGGAGACCACATGGTCCAGAGGTAACATAATAGCCTGACATCCCACCATAACTAATGGGTAAGTTGATTCCGGATGCACCAGGCAGCTTTGAACTGTTATCTAATCCCTCCACGTCTAAGTTTCCCAAATAAGAATTCCAGCAGCTGTCATCTATCTTGCTGTACCATGAGGCTTAGTGATGCAGATCTTATCTTTGACCAGATATAGTGTGATAATCTAGAGGGACTGTCTACGTGTACGTTACCTAGGGTTTTTATGTCCAATTTCTCTATCGAAGTTTCTGCTGTTCACAACTTCTGATTTCCATTCAGTATCTAAAGGAAACGAAACCAAGACTCAGACAGAAAAAGTTGCCAATAAGATCTCAGTTACTTAAGAAAGGCCTTTCTCAATCAATGAATTGGTTCTAAGTTGCACTTACAGTAATGCTTTTTACATCAAAGCATATGTGTGATAGTCTGTAACAAAATACTTAAATCTAGCCTCTTAACATATTATCAGGAATGGGAGGGATTTATAGAAAAAAGGATTTTTGGGGATAAAATGGTGGCCCAACTATGCTCAATGGCATTTTTCTTGATCAAGCTTTGATTTCTAGCTCCTCTCTGTGGGAGTGATCTGGTTCTGCCACAAAGAGATGTGAGCTCTGCTGGAACTGGCAGACTCAGTACAGTAAAGCAGCAGATAGAGACGCTACCTGAACATTTCACGGGCAAAGATTTACAGCACTGCTTTCATTCAGGCCAAGGCTGTCTCCCAACACTCTCGAGCCAGGCTCCAGTAGATTTCTTACACCTGCAAAACTAGGATTCCTTTTTTGAGCAGTTCCCATATTACCTTTAGCTCTGTATGCTTTTATGAATGAACAGAGGAAGAGGAAAGGGAATCTGGTTAAACAGTGGAGGAATTATTATAAGGGATATTGTGGCAACATACATCCTACTATTGGATAGAATCTATCAGTCTTGAGAGAGAAGTTTTGTTTGTTTGTTTGTTTTTTATGGCTTTTCTTTTTGTCTCCTATCACTGTAAAGCCATCTTTTTCCATACCTTACACCCACTAGATCTGATCCTGTATGTTTCCATGCTCTACAGTCTCACTTTTCACTGAGCAGGCCCAGAACTGCTGCACACCCACGTTACATGTCCACGTGCTTTAACTGGGGATAAATGAGGCAGACACCGATTCCAGAGATACAATGACTCAGAGCATTTTTATGCCACTGGGCAGATCAAAATAATCCTCTCTCTTCTGCTCCTGCCAAAAAGCCATTTGGCAAAAGCTGCAGTGCACATCAGGAGGTGCTGGAGGTTTTCATAAGCTGGTATCAACACTTAAATGGAGTCTCAATATATTGCTTTACAGGCTGGGGCTATCCTGTTCTTTCCTGTCTGTTCTCTTCAGCTTATGCCTCACATGCCCAGGTATCCTACTTTAAAAGAGGAATCTAAGCAGACACGTTGTGCTCCCAGCCCTGCCACCGAGGACCGACCCCTGGAACATCTATCCCTGAACAGTGCTCTGAACTAGGATTTCTAGTACAAGACTTAAATTTTCTGTAAAAACAGTACAGAGTCATCCTTTCACTTCGGTTACCTCCACAAAGAGAGGTCCTGACATTTGTTCAGGAAAACAAATGTTTTCTTGTTTCTTCAAACTCCTTTCTTTTCTTTCCTCAACAATTCCCCTCTGTAAATTTACAGAGTTTAAAACAGCAATCAACACGCAGCCACATAAAAGTCAGAGTCACACAAGAATACCTTCTGTTGATCAACTTACTGTATGTGTACTTAGTCTCTTTCTTAGTTTCACCATTCTCTTCATATTCCCTGCAGAGAAAAAGGGTGTGGTGAGAACCAGAACTGAGCTCGCACACAGCCGGTCATGCCAGAACACAATTCACCAATAAAACATACAGATAGTTCTCTGGCAAGACACTGCTAGTCACCAGCCTCCAACTAAACTGCACCACTGATCACAACTTTCTGAGTTCTGCTGTTTAGCCAGTTTTCAACACACCTCACTGTCTGCTAACCTCGCCCACTCTTCGTCAATCATAAGACCCAGTAAATCTCTAAAAAAAAATAAACTCGATTTGGGAGATTAAAAGAAAAAAAGCCCAAACAAAAAAATCATTACTGTTGTGAAGGAAAGGAAGAGATCTCAGGAAAGCCACAGCAATAGCATGAAGGCCTAAAAGCCCCATAAGAAGCTATATAGAGTCAGGAATTAAAACATTTTATAGAAGGCCTTGAAAGCCATCCAGATTTTATCAGATGCAAATTCTACAATATAAACCATTTACTAGACCTGACACCTGTAATGAAGCAAAAGCAACTCTGTAAAAAAGCCCCAGGAGCTCTAGAGTTTTCTTTTTTTTGTTGTTATGAGATTCCATTAACGCAATATCTCTCTAAATAACTTTTTCAAAAGTTGATTATTAAAAAGTTAATAACTTTTCTTTCACTTACTTGGAATCTTCATATTCTACCCACTGGTACATTTCCACATTACGCTTAAGCTTGACTGCATGGATGGAGAGTCCATAGCTGGGATCAAATAAAGGCTATTTAAAAGTAAAGAAAATGCAAATCAGTACTTATGTTGTACTTCAGATAAACTCAAGCATTTGATTTTTATTATAGCCAATATTTGTTGGTTTGTCCTAAAAGGATACATCATTAACAAATCATTTTCATAGTGGGAAAAAAAAAAAAAAAAAACAGAAATGCAGACTTAAGCAGGCTTAACTGTTTAAGTCAGAGGAGATTTTATTTTGGTGGATGCTACCACGCCATGTTACGTCTTGCAACAGAGGCTGACTAGGGACAATATCACTATCGCTGAAAGGAGAAAAAAAAAAAAAAAAAAAAAAACAGAATTTGCAGAGCCTCTGTATCACTGTACCACAGGTTCTCAAAGAACATCATGAAAGCCCAACAGGTTCCCTATGCAACACAGGAAATGAAATTATATAAAAGGCAATAGGAGGGTAAACATATATAGAAGCAAAATGTTTCCTGGGTCTGGGGAGGACAGCGCTGTCTCCCTTATTTTCAGCTAACAAACTTAAATGGTAACATGTCTGAAGGGAAAGAGAAAAGTTACATATCTGCTCTCTGAATATCAAAAATACACAGTTTTAATCTGAAATAAAAATTTTGCCTGCCCTTCAAGCTCTCCTGTGTCCAATATGCTAGCTTACTTACCTTTGATGTGCTCAGAGGGCCAGCTATGTGCACTAGCCTTCCCTCATTCTCTTGAGATACAGCTTGGATACTATGAAGAGGGACCACCAGAGAAAGCCCCTCATCAAGAGATTTGGCTGTCCTCAGAGCTCGTCCCTGCAGTCAAGAAAAGCAAAATGGAGTTGTGGAAGATCAATTGTACAGCATCATTTTGTGAAATGACAGGCAAGCAGCAGATCCTACAGAACACTTCTGCATTTAGCCTCGAAGCATCTTCCCCAAATGCCTTTGTAATTTTCAGCTGTCTCTGTGTCTGAAGTAGTCTGAGGAAGGACTTATCCATGCAGCAGACTCATTAATGCTATCTAAGCTACTAACACAAACACAGATTACTTTCACAAGGCTCTAAAAGTATTACTGAAGAATAAGAAGCAAAGTGAAAAGAGTAAGTGCATTAACCGCACCAGTTAAGATTCTTTTTCTCAGTCCTATTTAACTACTGGGCAGAAGTTCTCCTGTCCTTACCACCATGTTACAGTGTGTTTTTTTCCTGCAAAAACAGTGAGATTGGGAGTAGTCCTTTTTTATTTTATAAATGTGTGAAAGAAAGTAATGGGTGAAAATTCAGAATTCTGCTCCCCCTCTTCAATACTGCCAAATATACAAACTCTGACACTCTCCATGGCTGCAATCCTCGAATACTTACATCCAGCTTAACCTTGCCACCACCAAGACTGCCATTGATTGCAACTGACATTGTCATGATGGGAGATCTGTGTGTCTTGGTAAGCATGGGTCTGCAGGGGCTATGTCTTACCTGTTTATTTTAATTATTTAATTATTTTTTCAACCTAAAACTAAGACACAAAATGACACTGAACATAATTAGCAGGCTCAGATTTACAAGGCAGAATATTAATTCCTGTAACAATACCAGAAATGAAGAACCTACATTACCTCAAGAAACAGACTGGTTACTTGCTTAGTGCATGTAATTTAGCTTTTTTTTTTTTTTTTTTTTCTAATTTTGTTTTTGATACTGAGTTGGACATTCTACCATCTTGTGTGCGCTCAACTGAATCTGTACTTATATGATAAGTTCCATTCTTCTCAGCGACATGACACAGACAGGGACATAATATTGAACCACCATCACTCAGAAGGATATTCTGTATGAGCTGCTGCTCATACAAACCTCTCTATATAACCTATTTCCACACCAGCTGCAAGCTGTTAGATCTTATCACTCTTCCTGCTGATGGCCATTATCACCACCACTCTCTGTTGTATAGACAACCACAGCTATTCTGTTCTATTCTATCTACGGCTCCAATATTCCCATTCTTCTGTTATCCCCAGCACAAGCAACACACTCTCCAGACACACTAACTTTTTCTCATGGGCGAAATAATTAGGTTTGACCTTGACCATTATGGTGAGCCTATAAACACGAAACAAGTTGAATACTATGTCAGCTGTGACATTATAAAGCAGTGCAGGCATTAGCAGTGTGCCACTTACCTCATTGGTAAAAAGAAGGTAGAAAGACAGGAGAAATGTCACAAGTCCCACCAACATGCCCCCAGACGTCTCGCTGAGCCGCTCCAGGAACCCTGGCTTGGCCTGGCTCGTGATTTTAACATGTTCTTTTTTGCCTGTGTCAGAGAACTGCTGGAGGCAAATCAGAAACACAGTATTGCTGTGAAAGGGCAGAACATTGTTTCAAAATAAGTCTTTAAGCTTTGTTAAAACCACTGCTCTACAGAGTAGCACTTCTTGCCTCGAACATAAGCTTTTCCTCACTTGTATTTTATTTTGCCACACTTTAGATACTAGAAACACAGTCAATAAATAAACTTCATGGAAGCATATTTTATAGAAAAAAAAAAATCTGCGAACATACTGGTTCAACGTTTTTAAAGCCTCCTCAGCCCGTTCCGAGGTCGCCCACACCCTACACTCAGGCCGTGACAAATTGACTAAGACTTGCGAATTCCCGCCCAGCTGCAGCACAGCTAAAAATAACACATTACATTTTCCTTCACCGGGAACAATAGCCGCACCCTGCGCGGCAAAGGGGAAACCCGGTTCCCCCGCCGCAGAGAAACCGCCACGCAAGCAGCGCTCACTCACGTTCCTCGACATCTTCAGCCTCTTCCCCTCGTCGGGAGCCGCCACAAGCTCCGCACAGCGCGAGCCCCAGCGCCGCCACCCCCTGCGCGCCCGCCCGCCTCAGCGCCGCTCCCCGCCCGCCTCAGCGCGGCCGCGGGGCACGCCGGGAAATGTAGTTCCCAACCATCTGCCCGCGGGAGCCCGCCGGGGCGCGCGCGGTGCACGCCGGGATCTGTAGTCAGGAGCCGCCGCTCCCTTCCCGCCTCGGCGGCCGGGGAGGAGTTACCGGGGGCCGGGAAGGCACTTCCGGGGGCGGGAGGTCACGGCGTGGAGGCGCGCGTCGTTGCCGGGAGCGGCAGAGCGGGAAGGGGGCGGCGGGAACGGATCGTCCGTTAAACGGTCCGCGCGTTAAACGGTCCACGCGCGCCGCGAGGGAGAGGCACGGAGCGCGCAGCCATGTCGTACTGCCGGCAGGAAGGTGAGGGCCGCGCGGCGCTCTCAATGTCACCCATGGGGTCGGGTCGGTGGAGGCGGCGGGGAAGGGCGGCCCGGGACGGGAGGGGACGGGACAGCGCGACGGGCGCCGCTCTCCGTGCTGGAAGGAGGCGGGAAGCGCCCGCGGTGGCCTCGGCGGCGCCTGAGGCGCCTCTGCGTGGCCTGAGGCGCCTCTGCGCGCCCTGAGGCGCTCGCGTGGCGCCGGCCGCGCCGCTCGGGAGCCGCGGCCGCTGCGCGCCCCGGGGAAGCCTTTTCCTTTCCCACCTTTGACCCATGTAAAATGACTCACTGTAAAACGTAAAGCCGGCAGAAATCCAGGCAAGAAGATCCTCCCTTCTCATATGCCGAGTTACTGCAGTAGCCTTTCAGAATTTGGAAAATAAGGTCCTCCTCTTGGGGAACTTGCTATTTTCATTCTACTCAATGATTAATTATTGTGCATTTTAGAGGAGTTTGGACTAGGCGGTCTTTTCTGGTTGTGTGTCTTTTTTTTTTTTTTTTTTCCCTGTGCCTGTCGTTAGATTTTTTCGGTGGACTTATGGGGTTGTTGGAAAACTCTACCTTGGCTTCCAGCTATTTTTTTTTTCTTCTGCAGAAGTTCTTGGTTACTTTGGTTAAATAAAGGATAGTGCAAGAGCAGGAAACGGCTATTTTTCTGTCCTTGATGACATTCACAATACCTTTACAAACAGTTTATGCTGTGCTGTTAGGCACTGTGGTCTTTAATCTGGATCACTGTTATAAAATATTGCACTGTTCTTAAAGCAGACTATTACTCTTTATTAATATCATACCAAACACTTTCCTATAATTCCTAAGTTTTACTTTTGCTACTCCTTTTTTTGCCTAACCTCTTGATCTGGATTAGCCCATGTAAGAGAACTGTTGTTCAAGCTTGTTTCGAAACAACTTCTTAGTTTTGCTGTTCATTGGTCTCTTCTATGATGTACAGCTATTATAGGGTATTGCTGTGAAAACTGAAACTTTAGAGCAATAGAATTTCAGTTAGCAGATATATTTTTACCAAATGAATGGTTGACCTATTCTAATATAGAATCATAGAATCATAGAATCATAGAATCATAGAATGCTTAGGGTTGGAAGGGACCTCTAGAGATCATCTAGTCCAACCCCCCTGCATACGCAGGGACACCTAAAGCACGTGGCACAGGACTGCATCCAAGCGGGTTTTGAAGATCTCCAGAGAAGGAGACTCCACAACCTCTCTGGGCAGCCTGTTCCAGTGCTCTGTCACCCTCACTGTTAAGAAATTTTTCCTTAAGTTCCTATGGAATTTTTGATGTTTCAGTTTCTGGCCATTTCCTCTAGTCCTATCAGTGGCCACCACTGAAAAGAGACCATCCCCGTCCTCTGCACTCCCTCCCTTGAGGTATTTATATACACTGATTAGATCCCCTCTCAGCCTTCTCTTCTCCAGGCTGAACAGGCCCAGCTCCCTCAGCCTCTCCTCATAGGGCAGATGTTCCAGGCCCCTCATCATCCTTGTAGCCCTGCGCTGGACTCTCTCCAGCAGCTCCACATCCCTCTTGTCCTGTGGAGCCCAGAACTGGACACAATACTCCAGATGCGGCCTCACCAGGGCTGAGTAGAGGGGCAGGATTCTAAGACTATTCTAAGACTATTTAAATGAGTGCTTTAAAATAACGTTTTCCAAACTATTTTATCTTCTTTTACCTTTTTCTGTGTAACAAGAGTGAGGCTGCTACTTTCATGTTTCTTCTGTGCCTTTAGTGATTGTTTGGTTACCATTGCCTGAGAAATCTTATTTTGGGCAGCTTGTTCCCATCTCCCAGCCCTGCACTGAGCTGGCTCCACTGTGCTGTCTTCATTAGGTCAGGAGGGTTTTAAATTTCTATGAAGTGTCTCAAATGCCACCACAACTCAAAAGTAGTGTGCAGTCCCACTCCTGCTGCCTACCACTGTGAGTGCTGGTAGCCACTTCTGGCCTCCCAGTGAAATGAGTACTTGTTTTATCTTGCATCCTTTTAGTGAAAGCTTGTCCCTATCTCCCTAGACATCTAGTTTTACTGCCTAACTGAACCACTGATCATAAATCACTTTACTGAGTTATGACTTTTTTTCTGCTTCCATTGGCTAATGAGAATAACTTCCTACAGGCACGTGAGCAGTGCAAAGAGGACAGGATCCATTTCTCTTCCTGTTGTAACTTTCCTTGTAGATTAATTAGCACCTGATATTTTATTTATTTATTTATTTTTCATAGGTCTGATTTTCAAATCTCTTGCAAATCTTAGTAACATTCCTTTCAATACTTAACCAAATTCCCATCCTGTATGGGATCTTCTGAACCAGCAACTGGTCTAGTTAAAGGTGACTGATAAGTTAAATAGAGTTCATTAACTATTAACACGTGGTGTTCAGCAGCTTTGTAAAAGGCTTTTTTTTCTGCAAATGACTTGTCTTTCTCTGAATTTTTGCTTGTTTTTTTTAATGACAGGAAAAGACAGAATTATATTTGCGACCAAAGAGGACCATGAGACACCAAGCAGTGCTGAGCTGGTTGCAGATGACCCAGATGACCCTTACGAAGAACAAGGTCAGTAGCAAGCAGAAAAGTGGAATAGGGAGTGTTGCATCACAATATATGATATTCCAGTAGTCTTCTACAGCAACAAAAGCCAAACCTTGTAGGAAGCAGGAAGAAATTCTTCATTCTTTTTAAAAAGTAAGATAATAGGGCTGCTGGTTATTCACTAAATAAACACCAAAGATCTTACCAGTTTTAATTTCCAAAATGGGACCTCACAGATATCATATTTCCCATAGTATTTTTTTTTTCCTCTAAGTTTTTATTCATCTTTCAGTGTGGTCTACTCAAATGCATCAATTGCTGTATAGTTTCAGTTAGCAGTGAAAGACAGTCAGAAAAAGCTTTTCTTTCTGTTCTTGCATTATTGTAATCAGAGTTTAACCAGCAAAAATTCCAGTTAGCTTCTGATGGCTTTGGATAAAGAAGTACAATTTTCATAGAAACAGTGAAGATGCACACCAGTCATTGCGATGTTGCTCACCTTTGTATGTGCAGAAAGAAACTCCTCTGCAAATATCCTTTTAATAAAAATTATATGTATATGACTAATCTTTTAGTATGCCAGTAGTAATATAATTAATAACTAGTACAAAAATCTTTTAATGTCACATTACAGACAGCTTTATAATACTCATTTGTCATCTACAACTATCTTGTGTTAAAAAAGAGGAGAGTTCAAGTTTTCAGTGAAGATTACAGTTCTGATCCTAAGTATATCTAATGTGAAAATCACCTAATTAAGGAGGTTTAAGCAATCAGAATATTTCTGAGATCAAGACTTGTAAAATTCTGTTTACAAGATGATTTTTTGAGATCATATTTTAAGTTTTTTTTATGAGTAAATTAAATATCTTCCTGTCTTGGGGATTAAGTAAATTTTCCCCTAGGTTAATAAATTGTCAGGAACGTCTGTGAATTTGGGTTAAAAAGTACAGAATTGCTTTTATGCTTCATGGCCTCTTATTTTAAAGAGCAAACTAAAGAGAATATTCATTTAAGTTAAGTAAGTAGCTTTCATTGAAGAATCTCACTTCAAAATCATGTTGTGTTGTAACTTAGGATCAAATGTAGCTATGAATAATGAGCAGTTCAGAAGAACTGGGTCACTCCATGCAGCTGCCTAACTTGACTTTAGTTTCTGCTGTCTTTCTGTGATCTTGTTGCTTTCAACTCAGCTAAGGTAGAAATAAACCCTTTACTGTTTTGGAATCTTTTTTTAAAATCTTTTTTTAAAAAAACTTTACTGTTTATTTATTTATTTAAAAAAGGAAAAGCTTTGCAAGTGGCTCTGTGACCGTTAGAGGGCAGTGTTTATGCACAGTATTGCAGCTGGAGCACACGCGTGTTTTGTTGGCTAAAGTGTAGCATTTGAATCATATCTCTTTGTCATTAAAATAACTTTTTGGTTTCGTACATAGATTTGTGTTAAAATGATTTTGCATTTATCTGCTTGCCTCGGCTTCAGTGCTCCATTAAAACTGTATGCACAGTCAGCAGTTACATTTGAACATTTTACTCTCTAGACAGTAATGAGTCTGTTCGCGTTTTATAGACACAGATGAAAATAATGAGGAGAGAATGTAGAAACTTAGTTGTTTTAGATCATTACCTGAATGAATAAGCTTATTGCAAGTATAACAACACATTTGCTGTGGCATGCTCAAGTCAATATCAAACCTGCCTTTTCAAGAATTAGACATTATTGTCAGAAATGCTCCGAATCCAAAATTCCTTCTCTGATTTGATCACAGCCTGATAAGTGTTTTGTGAAGCATTGCCTGATTAAGATGCAATACTCATTTCCTAGAAAGAACACTTAGCTTAGTTTAAAATGTGTGAAACTGTCCAACCCAAGTTCCTTGTAAATGTGGAATCATTCTTCACCTATCCAAGGCAGAATCACTTTGGGGAAGAGGTTCACAAAGCAGTTTATGGATATTTTTGTGAAAACCAATTGCAGAAAAAAAGAAGATTGATTAATTCAGCTTTAAATTGGCCTCAGTGAAACACACAATTAAAGCCTTTTGTTTTGTTTTTTTACTGACAAATTATATATACACACACAGCAGGGTTGGTGTGATTGAGATTAACCTGATACCCTTCTTGACATGAGAAGCAGCTCTTTTTCTCAGTTCTTCCCCAGATATTCTTCCCCATCTTCCCCATATTCCAGAAATATGTTTAGATTCTGAAGTTTAGTATCTGTCAGGAATTTCATTATCATATTTTTGGGGCAGAATGTGTTGCTGGACAATGCAGGATACAATTCTCCTTGGATGTCTAAAGAGAGGTTTATTTTTCTTCTCTCTTCCTCCGTGCTGTTAGTTATTCTCTTTCAGATTGTGCATATGTAACGAGTATTTATCCTCTAACAAACTAGCCAAAATTAAAGAAGCCACTTACTCCTTGTTTAAATGATATATCCAGTGTTACCTCTGTGTATTTTATTAGGTATGGAGAGGTTATTGAGAAGAATAGGCTCACCTGTTTCCTATACTTCAGGATAGAAAGGAGGAAAAAGCCAGAAACTAGTCATGTCAGGGAAATCTTATGATGAAAATGTGTATCTACATGATTCAGAGACTTTTTGTGTGTGCCTAAATATTTATTCTTTAGTTTATTCTTAGCATGTGGTAAGTTATTGCCACGTTTTAAGGGCTCTCTAAAAACTTCTCACTTGAGCTGTCTCAGGCTACAATGCAACAGAGAAACATTTCACATACCGCACAGAGTGTAACTGCATCTAATGGGAGAGAAGTTTGTGGGCAGAAAAGACATATGGGCACAGCATTTTGGGATATGTTGTAGTGCAGAAGCTCTGCCTTGTGTATGGTTTTTGTTTAAAAGAAAATTGGAAAAGACTTTGCTTTACATAAGTTAACATGCAGGCTTTTCTAATTTAACTTCTGCTTTGAATGGAAGATTTGGTTTCCAGTGTTCAACTTCTGTGGCATAATTCACCCTAATTCTATTGATCTTTTTCAGTCTTATTTATTGTAAACAAGAAACTTCAACATGGAAGATCTCTAGTTCACATTGAGATCTTTGCTCTAGTGGTATAGAATGATTTCTTATTTTAGTTTACCTCTATGAAAAGGATGCTGGTGAGTTTTATGCTGAAAACTAATGTTTATTATCATGACAGGTGTGGTAAGAAGTTTGACTGAAAGTGCTTATGAAGCTTCTGAACAGACTGTTGCTGTCCTGTCTCTTTTCTGTTTCTCCAGAATTGTTCTGTTTGTCTTATTTTAGAGTTAAAGTTTTGTAATGCCCTCTAGAGGGGACTGGTGAAGCAAAAACTCTCTCCTCCTCTTAAGGAATAAGTTGGTAAAATTAATGGTCAGGTGTGCAGGCCTTTATATATATATATATATATGTGTGTGTGTGTGTTTATATGTGTGTATATATATATATATACATAGATACATACATACATACACCTTATGCAGTCCATTTTAATCCTGTTTCCTATGTTTCTGTCATCTCACAAGCAGTTTAGCTTGTTATTTGAATGTTTGGCTTGTAACATGGAAAAAAGTTTTTTTCAGAATAAGAGTGGGACTTCATTTATAGCAAGTACAAAGACAAGTGTTGACGTGAAAGCAGATGTTCTGTCTTCATCCATGATATTAACAGATTCCCTGAGCTGCAAGAGATTAGGATGTGTGAGGTCAGCAGTTAATGGCTGAACCAAACCTTGATGTATTACGATGTAAACACGTTGGCATTTCTATCGTGAGAGCAGATTCAAGTAGATTGTGACTCACTGAATCAGTGAGGTTCAGGCTGCATTTGAAAGAAGTTTTAATTCAAAGAATTTAAAATAAGCACCCCATGTATTACATTCCTGTGCTTCATGGAGAATGATGAATGAGATGTGTTTTGATTTTAATTGTTTACCTAATTGTTTAAGTCTGCATTCTGCTATAATTATCAGTGAGGAAATGTTTGCTTCATTTGTTTGCTTTTTAAAAGGTAGTTTCTATGCTGATAGCATCAGAAACTGATGCCACTTAAGTCATGAAATAAATACAAATCAATGTTTGTATGGTATTCAGGAATCTATTGTTTAAAGGATAATTTCTACTTTGTTAAATTTGCATACTCCAAAGGCAGTTCTGGTTTTAAAATGAACAGTTTCTATTTTTATTTTAAGAGGGTTATTTGACAAGTGGTTTTATTGCTGTGGTGTCTCCAGGAATAATCCAAAGCTGCTCTTCTGTTGTTTTTGAAGTATTAGAAAAATGATTGTTTAAAATGAGTGGTTGATGTCAGTAGGGAGGAATATAGAACTTCAAAATCTAGTTTACAAAGCAAACCATATTTCTTCTACACTGCATGGCCAATATCTCTTCTTCTTTCTGCTTTATGTCATTGTTGGCAAAAAATAGAACCTGGTGCTAGGCATCCGTTTTCTTGCTTCTCTTCCAGGCAGCCAGAGATGCCATGATACATTGTAGTAGGTGTATTAGCTCAGTGCAGTGATTATCACAGATACTTTACAAAGTTATCCTGTTGGATAAAGCTCAGTCTATGAAAAATGACAATGTTATAGCACTTAGACAGTCATGCGCATGAGACTGTTGCGGTAATGTAAAAGGCACTGATCAGCACTGAGAAAGGACCAGCAGTGTAACTTCATACTGATTTGGGTTGACTAAGAGCAAATGATAGACAAATTGAAATTTTCCATTCGTTCTTCTTAATATATAATGGTTGGTTTGCTGTTGCTCAATAAATACATAAAATTCATAGTTTTGTGGCCCTATGGTCAGTGAGGTACTAGCAAGAATGAAGTGGCTCTCTAGAACTTCATGATTCCATGGGACAAGGCAATAGCTCAGCTTCCTGAAGTCTGCGGAAGCATTTTAGGTGACTTAAAATTGCACTTGGTCAATATAATTTCCTCTTCACATCAGAATTGATGCAACTCTTCTCTGATAATGGTAGTTGCATACCTGCTTCCAGAAAGATTGCATACACACTTCTAAAAGAAAAGCACTTAAACATCAATTTCACACACGTCAGCTCCTTCAGGAGCTCAACCTGGATTTGAAGTTAGGAAGCTAACCTCTAGAGAAAGAAGAGAGGAGAAAATTGTCAAAGTAGGGAAGAAATTAACTTGGATCATGGCACAGTTGTTTTTTTTTTTATCGACAAACATAACAGCATGTATGCTCGTGTGAAGTAGAGAAGGAGAATGAAGGTATGTTGATTCCTTAAAGCAACATAGCAAAGACTCCGGAAGCCAACGTGAACAACTCTGTTGTAGTGCACTTCTATGCATGACAGTTTTAAAGGTTTCCCAGAACTTACAAGGAAATTGTCTTGCTTGAAATCTGTCATGCCTATCAATTGATATCTCAAAGAATATTGCTAACTTAAATCTCCACCTTGTCCTCCACCATTCAAGTATTTAATTTCGCTGTTCCAGAGCAGAAACTGTAATTCATTTTCATTTATAACCTAAAGCTGAGGGGTTTTGTTTGTGTTGGTGGTGGAACCCAGCATGCTGGCGTGTGCTTACTCTTCCTTCTGTTCTGTGGCATGTGAGTTGATCCGTGCATGTCTTGCAAGTAAGCTGGTCCATGGCTTTGGTTTTGTGATTCTGATTTTCCTGTTCAAATTTGCAGGGAAAGCTGTGATTTAGTGTTTGCAAATTCATTTGAAAACAAAAGAAGAAAGCATCCATCCAGCTTGATTTGAACAAGTTCTGTTCTTAATACTGGTGGTAATTTCTCATGACTTGCTTGAAAACATTTTAAGGCTTTCATGCTCTTCTGACAGGTCTGTCAAGCAGATTGACTTGATGCCAGCTGATGGTTATTTCCACTTTGAAATTTAGTTGGAAAATGGAAGGCAATTTGCACACTTGAAGCTAGAGGTGATGCTGGTACTTCAGATTATACCTGCAGTGTAGCAGCTTTCATGGGATGAAATTGGTTTTTGAAAGGAGCACTTAACGTTTCTTCTCTCTTCTTTGTTCAGGATTGATATTGCCCAATGGAGATATCAATTGGAATTGCCCGTGTCTTGGTGGAATGGCTAGTGGTCCCTGTGGGGAACAGTTCAAGTCCGCGTTTTCTTGTTTCCACTATAGCACGGAAGAAATAAAGGGATCAGACTGTGTGGACCAATTCCGTGCGATGCAGGAGTGCATGCAAAAATACCCAGATCTTTACCCTCAAGAGGATGAAGAAGAAGAGAAAGAGAAGTCAAGCAAAGATTTAGAAGCTAATCCTGTGGAAGCTTCCGTAGCCAAAGAGGAGAAGGGATCTAGCTAATGAAGACACAAGGAGGCTGTTGTCTCCAGTTCTTATTTTTATTTTCAGGTGTGGACTTTTGCAAGGTGTCTATCTTTTGAGTCCTCAAGAAATGTTTCATCATCGTTCTATACACTGAATCATAACAAATAATTTATTGCAGGAGGAGAAATCTCAGTGCTACAGCCTTGCAAATAAATACTGCAAAAAGGAGTATGTGTATGTACTGTGTAACCTGTATGTGGTCACAGCCCAAGCTTTTAACAACTGTCATTTTTTTTCAAGTTCTCAGCTAGTGTTTAGACTTGAAAAAAGACCTTTAAATATATAAAATACACAACTTTCAGCTAAAATTTCCACTAGAGCGCCAGGTCTGTCTTCATTTCAATGTGTTCTGTTCAGTAGCTGCTCTCTTAATGTATTTCATCCTAGGAGAGAAAAAAAAAAAGAGTTAAAAGATTCTTTTTCCTTTTGCTAGAATGATTCAGAATGTTGAACATGGCATTATTTAGATTTATGGTTGTGTTTTACTGCTGACACCAGGTAAGGACTGCCAAAAATGTTGGAATGTGTGGCTTCTTTGATTTCATTAACTGATTGTGAGGACCTTTACATTTTAAAAAATAGTCTGTTGTGCAACTTTGATATGAATGGAAAGAATGCTGATCACTTGTTTGTTTTTTCGTTCTGAAAGCACTGTTTTTGAGTTTTCTTAGTTGGTGCCTGCTTCTTCGATGTATAGACAGGCTCTTATAAAATGCTTTGTGATTAAAATGAAAATGTTACCTGGTGTAGTGATCTCAAAACAGATACTGTGACTTAAGTGCATATTAAAATATATATATATATATATATACTTTTTACCTTCATTAAAAGCTCTTCTTTCTTTGGGGGGTTTTCACTAACATTGCTTGGATTGGAAAGACCATGACATTCTTCTGCACTGTAACTGGGCTGTGAATTAATTTATGTTGTGAAGATCAGTTGCTTCAGCAAGTCCCTTTTTATTCCTGTCCTGTTCTCTCTCTTTCCCTGCCCCTACCCTAGAGGCACAAGAAATGTGCTGTCAGTAACTACAGTGGGTTATATCATAAACCAACAGTATAAAGACTTGGAGGTCCCAAAAAGCTGTTTATGAGAATTACTTTAGAATTACACAAACAGTTTAAAACAGTTCACTGTATGTTAGTCCTGTGGATAAGGGAATGCGATGTTGTATTTCTAACCTGTACTTTGCTGGGATATGTGACTTACATTACAAAAGCAGTTGAACCAGTGGCTTCAGCAAGTGACCATTGGAGATTTCCACCATATGTGTCGCTTAACTCGGCAAAACAGAGTAAGGAGAGTTTGCAGTGGCAGCAGTATAACTTGGTAAATGTGTTTGGATGCTTGCCTCTCTCTGTGGGCAGGAGTCTTGAGCACTCAGCAACATCACTTCTGGACAACACTTTGGTGTCTTGTTCCACTAAGTTATTTCAATGTTAGTGGAAGTGCTTCTGAACATCTTGGAGAAATTTCTGTTAAAATTTCAGGTCTATTGAGTTCTTCATCTTTCAGGACAGCTGCTGGATCCTCAAGGAAATTGGAAGAGAAGAGGGAATTAAGTGGCTGACAATAACTCGGTCCTCAGGGGAGAGATAGCAGGTACTCTCAGCAGATCTTTGCATTTTAAAGAAATGAAGCGTGACAGCTTCTCAGGGTGACACTTTCACGCACAAGACGACAAATGCCAAGTTAACCTGAGTAAATGGGCACAAAAGCAGCAGTGATAAATCTTGGCACTTAGGCAATTGGACCATGAAAATGAAATCTTAGGCAATCAGATAAACACTGAGCACCAAATACAAAAAAAATCACATGCACCTGAGCTTTTGGTTTTTCAAATGGAAATCCAATGCGTTATTCGTAAGAAAGCAAGAACAGTCAGTGAAGGAGTGCTCTGTTCTGAGAACTGTTTGCCTCCTATTCTTCTCTGCTGCACTTTGCTTTCCCACGCTGCCTTGATGCTTTGCAGGTTTTGGATTCATCCTCGGTAGCATTTTGAAGCACCTGTGCACTGAATGTAAAGTGCAAAAGTTCTAGTCATAGCGTAGCAAGGAACTCGAACCTCTCCTTATGGAGGGAACCTACAGTGTGTATCTAACATGTTGTTTAGGGAAGGGTTGCTTCTGTCAGAAGCCAGATCTTGTACAAAAATTGGATGCAAGGGACCTTACACTGGAAATGCCACCATGAAAATCCCTTCTTGATGCATTTGAGAAGTTTTGAGAAAGGAAGTCATAGCACTAAAGAGATGTTTATGAAAGATGTCATTTGTTATTTATTTCCCCTTGTGCATGGTGGATCCTTTGTAAGTTTCTTTCTGATTTTCAAGAAAGGAAAATAATTGTATCAGCACTTGCATGCATTTATATTCTGGAAGAGTCCTTAGAAGTGGAAGTCATGTATATTGGACTAAAGCTTTTCAGTGTCAGTTTATCTGAGTTTTACTGTTAAAAATTTTAAATAGTAATAAGGACTATGATGTGGAGTTGCATCTTTAGATACAGAATCTATTCCCACATGTCTTCTAGTTTTGGTTTTCAGGGAACACTTCCTGCCACTTGCATGAAATATCACACGTTAGAAGGCAGATCAATTATAAATTTGTATTTCTACTTTGCCAACTCTACTAGAAAGACTATTCAGTGTGGGCTCTGGACTCTGCAGCTGAATCTGATTATGCAATTTTAGAGTCAAGTTGTCTCTCTTGGCTGTTATGCATCCCTTAGAAGTATTTATGTAGAAATTTCCATCTCTAGTAGTAGACTTTTTGAAGGCCACGTGAAAGAAGAAAAAATACATTTCTTTTGCTTTGTAAACTCATGCAGTTGTCTGTGTATAGATAATGTGTTTGTTTTGTTTCCCAGCCTTGCTTTGTTGACATGTTTTTTGCTTTTGTTCTTGTACGCTCCCATTTTAAACTTACAGTCAATCAGTGGTTATTTTAGTAGGTAATAAAGATGATAAAATACTCCCTGACTGTATGTGGCAAGCCTGTGAAATAGCAGATAATAAGAAGTTGCTTTTTTAGCATCTGGATACAAAACTTACAGCAGCATATTGCTGTGTTTTTCTAATGTGTTTCTTATTTGCTTCATAAATACTCTCCTGGTTCTCTGTCTGCCAGCAGTGAGCTACTGAATCTTTGGGGGAAGTGGCAGGCTCAAATGCTTTTGAGGAGCTGCCTGCATGGTCTTATTTTTTAATGATTTTATGCATGTTTTCCATCACGTGCTTTTATATGCATCAGGGCAAAAGCAATCATACATAGGAAGAAGAAAATGTCTGAAATAATTGATCTTTAAGCTTGGGCCTTTTAGTTTATGTCTGTCTTATAAAATCTAAAGTGCTGATTATTTGTATTCATTTATTAAAGTTTAGATGGAGTCATTAGCAATTCTAACTGTAGGGTAAGTTAGCTTGAATTCAGGTTTGTGCATATGTAGCTGAGCATGGAAGGAGAAAAACTCATCTTTCTCTCAAATGTTAATGTATCTTGATACTGTCAAGATCAATAAATGATTCAAAGACCCTTCAGTAGAGGCAAATGTTAATGGTGATGTATCAGTAAATATAATGCAGAGCTGTTTTGACTAAGACACTCTGAGAAGTTCTGACTACTGCTATTAAAATGTTAATAGCATTAGTAAAAGCTTGCCTGGATTTTGCACCCGTCGCTGCCAGAAGCAGAAGGGCTTATGATTAGAGTACCCTGTGCATTCATCCAGTGGTTCAAGTTAGAACAGCCTTTTCATGAATGTAGATCCACTGAAAGTAGCCTGTACACGGCACTGAAATGCCTGGAATGCTGCTGTATTTTCTACCGTTTGTTAATTTAAATGGAATCATTAAATGATGGACCTTTTGTCCTGCTCATGGTGGGGAGTGCAGTGTTTGTTGCTTCTGTATGTTCTGCAATTCACAGGAAATAAACTCAAGGTGACAAGTTTCTCCCAGTGGTATCAAGGGTGGACACGTGGCTACCTAATGGCAAACCCTCAGGTTCTCCTTTCTGCTGTTAACTTATCTTTGCTCAGGAGTCCTTGGCCTTTGCCTTTTTATTCTCCCTCCCCTTTTTGCTCTTACCCTCTCCCTAGCCCCATCTATGAATTCCATGTTTTCAGTGTAAACTATAGTCAGCAGCAAGAGCTTGAATGCAGAGGCAGCCTCTAAAACAAGAGGAAATGTACAAAAAAAAAAAAACACATTACAGATCAGTTTTGATATATCAGTGAGCAGACAGCTCATGAAGGCCCTGTCGTAGCCCAAACAAAGAGCACAGGAAGATTTGTAGCGATTGCACATTGCAGATTAACCCGGATCCTGCAACAATGATTTGATGGGTAAGTGGACATAGGATTTGCTGTACCAGATCTGATGACCAGTCCTGTTGATGTGTTTGTTTCTGAAAGCGCCAAGTTCCTTGTGCTTTCTAAGATGATGAAAGCATCCACAAGGAATGCCCATATTCCCTTCACAGGGAGTTTTGTACCAGTGAGATACCTGATTTTTCACATCAGTCATTTCTAACTTTTCTTTTTCCTGCTATTACTAGAGTGTTGTTGCCTCTTACCCTTTTGGCTTTCTGTGCTTTCCCCTTCCCATATGCTCCCAAACAGTATTCTCACAGTTGTCATCCCAGTTTCCTGCAGACACTCACTTTTCTCCTTATAGGTACTGCCCTTGTTTCCTTCTCTGGCCCAAGTTTCTTTCTGCTTGCAGCATGAAGAATTTAAAGAACTAGGTTGGATCCAGCTGAACTTGCTGGCACAATCTCTGGAAGTGATTTTTGATCCACGATGTGGACCTATGCATTTAAAGTGATTGATCAAAATATTTGGCATCACTAAACTACAGGTTGAAGTCTTCACTATCTGTCATGCTAATAATGTGTGCAGAGGAAGACCAGGGCATAGGGGTACAGCTGTTGCATAATGTAACCATAATGCAGAGCAGCAAAGGTAAGTCTCTATAATACATTGTTTTTGTTTTGTTTAAACCACGGGGACCAATGTGAACAGACTCTGACCTATTCAAACTCTGAGCATTTGCAGTTCAGACATCTCTCACCTACCTGTCGTATGTTTCTACTTTCATGCTTTGCATCCCACAAGACAGCTATATGCCAAGGAGCAATTTTAGACCTCATTAAACCTCAAACCACTGGAACCTTATGTATTTTGTATGGGAATGACATATCTGCAATACCTACGTAAGGTTTTGCATGTTTGAGTCTTGATCAGTTATTAAATTAACATGCTGCTTATATAAATCAACTGCACCTGGTTTGTGTTTCTAGTATGTGCATTGTCTCATACAATGTATGCATATTTTTATCAAAAAGGTAGTGAATAATTTGTAGAAGTTGCTCAATCTAACCTGTATCATGATTGCCTTATTAGCTAAACCTTTTTCTCCATTTACCTGGCTCTGCACGAAGGCTATCGAAGCAAGAGCCTGACAGCTGGAATATTTGTGGTTTATTAACTTAAAAAGAGCTAATATGCATATGGTTTGAGGATCACATGGTGTGAAATTTTTAAAATAAATCCCAAACCTCACATCAGTATAAATCTCTTAAGTATTTTTAATGGAAGTTTTAAGTACAAAAAGGAAAATGTGCTACAACACATAACAAATAACACACTAACTTTGCCAGGTGTGAGGGGCTTTGGGGAGCACATGGTCTGAATCATATCGATTCGAAGAATGTTTACATCAAGCAGCATAGAAAAATTTGGGGACAGATGGTAACGCTACAGAGAACTTGCTCTATATATTAGTGAGTCGTGCCCAGAAGAGCAGTGCACGAGATTGGGCATAGACACATGTTCTATCCTCGTAGCTGCTTGCCGAGAAGAGAGGATGGAGGAGGATTAGTAGCAACGTGTCACTAGGCAGGAGTGGGGGCTCTGCGCTTGCAACAACTGCGTAATGAGCTACCTTGGTGCCCTGTTGCCAGCTGCACAGCTCTTCCAGAGCCACTCAAGCCCCCAGCACCCCTGTATGTGCTGCTCTCTGTGGAAAACTACACATGCTTCTGCTTCAGCCTATTACCTGCTCTCTGATAAATTTTCTGCAACTTTCCAGACTTCTTATGAATATACTTTTAATTCATCCTCATGCAGGGGGTTCAGTGCTACTGTTTGCAGGTGGTTGCTACTGCCCCTGACGTGCCTTGTCTATCTGGGGCTTGTAGGGTAGCTCACATGCATGCTTTAGGGACAGGTACTACTTTAGAAGTATGAAAAAAAAAAAAAAGCTGTGCATCCATTTCAGTAGTGAGTGAATGCACCTTTTTTTCCCCCCAATTTATGTTTTTTGTAATACTACGTCACCTAGGAGACACATTCACAGAGGGGTTCACAAGATACATGGTATTGTAAATAGACGTAAAAACAATTCATTTTTGATAGAAATGACTTTTATGGTAGCTGTTTGAATTCATTATTTATCAGCTTGTTTGTTCTTCTGAAGAATATGTAACAGCTATTGCTAGGAAGACGGATGTTGTCGTGCACTGTTTCTTGCTCATCTTCTCTTGAAGCCCCAGTAAACAAGCAAATACCTTTTAATTTTCTTTCCCGAGTCTCATGGCGGTGATCATGTTAAACTTACTTGGATTGATACCTGTTCTAAATCAAACTCTGCAGTTAATTTCTGTTTGAAAACTTCTTTTCGGGTAGGCTACCTGGGTTAAAGCACTGCAGAACAAATTAATTGCGTGTGGTGGTCTGTGCGAGTTGGACCTTTTTTTTTTTCTCCAATCTTTGTTTTGTTTTTTTTTTCTCTTCTTTTTGTCTAGTGAACTTAGAGATACCTGATTAAGCAGAAGGTAGTAATAGAAATTTAAAAGTCAGCTTTTGCAGCACTAGCTCACCCTAAGTGTCTTTTGTTTTGTGCTTTCTGATGAACCTGCATGCTTATGGAATACCTGCTGCTCTATAAAGCAAAGCCACTAAACAGCCAGCAGGTGGAACATAAATGTGCAACATTTCTAACTAATGGAGGGCGTGAAGTAGAAATATCTTTCCAGATGCCAGCAAATAAATCAAATTCAGAGAGATGCAAGACGGGGAAGAAATCGGCTGTGTTTTCCCTGGCCCTCCGTTTCCCTGCTTGCTTTACATTTGTCTTTCAAACTATCGTGTGTGTCACCTCCTGTGGAGACAGCTGAAGTGTGTGGTGCAGGGATGGTATCTTGTGTTCACACAGTGGTGTTTGCAGCGGGGTAGTCATTAACCAGTTGTATTGCAACAGGCCCCAGGAGAACTCACTGGAGGATTAAAATTCTTGTTACAGGTACTATTTTTACAAGTGGTAGCTGAAAATACTTGTGAATGACCCTGCTAGCAAACAGTGACCATCTGCAGAAAGGACCGGTATGGGTGCTTATGCTCACCACAAAATAACATCTGGCACATGAAAATAATGGACAATACACAAGTTTGCCTTAATGTAGGTACTATTTAACCAAAACGGAGTGTGATCGTAAGTAAAATCTTCAGCAGACAAAATGCTGTGTTGAAAAGTGCTCTTTAGTTCTAAACTTGGTCTTGATTTTTGCTTCTTCTGAAGCACCCTTTGAGCACACACAGAGAAGTCCTGTCAACATCTTTATTTTTTGTGGTCTTTGACACTTTGCTGTGAAACACTTTCTGGAGCCAATAAAGCAAGCAGTTGCTATGCTGTTAATTTCTATAAGCTGACATTTCAAATTAAGCCAAATTCCCTGGTTAAGAAGTGTTTTATTACATTAATTAAATGGCTTGCTGGAGATGCCACATTGTTGGAGACTGCTTTAGGTAACAACAAATAAATAATAAAGTGTGTGCAAGACAAATGGAAAGAAATAAGGAATGTAATGGCAATGGAGGAGGGGAGAGTTCCTGACAAAGAGGGGGAAGAAACACTGTTTATGCACTCTTGGGAGAAAAGTGAAACTTTTATTTTGTAAATATCTGCCTGTCTTCCACTTCCAAATGACCTTAGGAGTTTTCTGTTGTTCAATCAACGCTAAGTTAAATGGAAAACAGTAACCGATAGACTGAAAGAAGCTCTTTTTTCAGGTCCCTAGTGATAAAGAAAATGAAACTTGGTAAAATCATCAGTTTACCTCGTAACCCGGGACTTCTATGCTTTTGCATTAGGCTTAGGTTTTTCTGCAGACCCTATATGCCAGTCATATAGTGCTAGAGGAAGATCTTCCTTCCCTTCGTCCTTGGGAGCATTAAAAAAGAATGCAGGCACAGAACAGAAGTCGCATGTGAGTGTGGTTTTTCTCTGTAATCTGCAAAACAATAGGCCAACCCTTTATAATTTATGCTTTACTTAATGAAGGAACATACCCAGCTTCATTTGATCATGATTCCCTGTTAGAGGACCAGAGCTCTTAAATCATTCCCTAAGAAAGTGTTTGGAGGAAGTTTTCGTTTCCCTAGCTACCTCTTAATTACTGTAGACTAGGCTAAAATGAGCTTGGGAAGAATGTTTTGCAGAACAGGACCTGGGCAGCACATGTTACCACCCTGAGACCTGTCTGGGGAAAAAAACCCTTGAGCAGAGGAAGGCGGCAGCCTAGCTGCGGTATTCTAACTCAGAAGTGTGGCCAAGAGCAGTAAAGCTGAAGTGCCAAGGGCAATCAAATGCCAGTGGTCTTGAGCATGGTTTGGGTAGCCAAGTGGCTCCCAGGTCATTGTAGTTACCTCTTTTGATACACAGTCCAACCAATCCATTTGCCACCTCTTTCTCTTGCCTTTGTAGTATCATAACCTCAACATTAGAGCAGCTCTAGTTCCTCATGCGTTGTGTCTTGGTGAGTCTTTCCTAGCACAAGGCTTTTTGGTGGTAATTGCTATGAAACCTTTGCATGGTTTTACAGACCAAAGTACTGCAGCAAAGAGTAAAACCAGCTTGGAGAGCAAGAGTTGGGTTTGAAACCAAAATTGAGCCATTAAGCCAGCAGATCTCAGCACTGAGAATTATGATAGCCCTGTACATCTACAGAGGGCTCATCAGAGCTAAGTCCCATGTTAGTCTCTGTGCAGCAAAGTGCTAGTTTTGCCCTCTAGAATGCAAGGAGTTATTGGACTAATTGCAGTTTGATGGTAAATAAAAATATCTGAGCTCTTTTAAATAATGTCATGCTTGTTTAGTATTATGGCATCTGTAAAGCTCACAGAAATTGCTGCTGGTTAGTGGTGACTTAAATAAAGAAAATTACACCCGAGTAATGAATACGCTAGGTAAGCAGCTTCTATGTGTTAATATCCGGCTTTTTCCTGAAGTGTTGAAACGCTAGTCCGTATCTTCAGTTTTGCCCTGTAAAATGATTCTCTGGGTGTGATGGAATCAGGCTCAAATTAAGAACTGACTTATAAGCTATGCATGATGCAACAGGCAATTTTGCATAAGATTATGTGTGTATGTGTGTGGTTTTTTTCTGAAATAAGTAGTTGTGTCTCAGGTTTCCAGTCTAGGCACATGAAAGGAGAAAGGATGGTAAATCTGCTTGCATTGCTTCGGCTAGGAGCTCATTGAATAGGAACGAAGGAACTAACTAGACCTTTCACTGCAGCGTTATTAAAAGGGGAAGTTCATCACTTTAACTTCTGAAGCAGAAATTACTTGCATCCCGTTCGAAGAATGTCTGCGACTTGTTTTCCCAAATATGCTTTCCAGGGTTTCACCAAACTGTTCATATTCACAAGGAGTTTGTTGGTCCTAGAGTCCTCCTGGCCTGCTATGAGATAATCAGTACCTAGTTTAAAGAAAAAGAAAAGAAAAGGAAAAGTCAAAGAAGAAAATAAGAATAAATGCTAAATTTATCCATTGCATAAAGCAATGGAAAATTGCATGAAACAGTTTATCCATTGCAAGTCATATTTCAACTGGTTTTGTCAAGTTTTTCATAGTCCTGTTTATGCACACAGGGTTTATGTGCATTTGCCTTCACATGTGTGTTCTCAGTGCTGACTCCTGGGTTAGGTGTTTTCACAGGGGGGTGTGCAGAAATCACAAGTGCCCAAATTGCTTTAGTTCTGGGCGTTACTGATTGCAAATTCAGTGTCTCCCTGGGCAGGTGACTGGATTTCATTCTGATCTCTCTGCCCTCCTCCCTGCTTTTTTTTTTATACTTAGTGCAGCTCTGTGGGCATCAACAGCATTCCTGCTCACTTGAACAGATATGATGAATAGCAGAATTTGATGTGAGCACATGTGGAACCTGGTATTGCATTTGAAACTGCTCAGCCAGACTGCCCAGATTATAACCTTTAGGCACAGGGACCTCAAAGAGAGGGCTGCAAACCAAGACGTGCACAGCTACACCTGGAGGCAAGCGACAGCCGTCACTGCAAACAGTGACTCTGCAGATAAATAATGACTGTGGTGCATCAACTGCAGGAAGTAAAATGCCATTACTGATCAGAATATAGAGGTGTTGACAAGTTACGTGTATGCATTTTGGTTTCTTAGGGTTATCTTAATAGATATGTGGAAGGCAGATTCCACATGTATATTTTCTGATTTTGGAAACATGAGATTGAACAAATGCAGTATGTGCTGCTACATTTTTGACTGGCAGTTTATGATCTTTTGTGTTTTGAGAGGAAGAATATTTTAAAGTTGTATATACAGAATAGGTGAATTTATATCTCTCTTCTTGGATGTCTTCTCTTTCACTGCTTTCTGTTTAATTTTGCTTGTTGTGGTAAAATTCTGGTTGTTTTGTTTTTACTCTTGCACGTAGGTTTCTCTTGTGTGCATTCCTGTTCGTTTGACCTTCACTGAAGCCTGCACGTCCATCCTGATGAAAGGCAGGCAGCCTTTTTATATCCACCCAGTTGACTTCTAAAGAGCAATTCTTTGGGTTCAATCTGTGGAACGAGACTTTTGGAGTAGAGACAAGGGGGGAAATGTGTTACAGATCCTGCCCCCTCAGCGCTGAACCTTACAGCAACAGAAAGACCACATTGTCAGTCACTGTGTTCTGGGGAGGAACAAAATAAACACAATTACTGAAGTGCCTGAGCAGAGGCTGGTGAGCAGCCTAAAGGGCCAGATTAACGTGTGCCCTTCTGGTACAGCAATCCACGCTCTCCTCTCACAACAGTTCAGACATGTCCAGGAAATGGAACCACCAACCATCCCTGCAGGATCAGAGGGAACAGCCTTCAGGGAAGGGGTGCCTCATTATTTAGCATTTTGCTGAGTACACTGTCACTCAGAGGGGCCTTAATCCTTATACAGCTATGTTGAAATCATGAGGCCGAATCACCCCAGAGTGCTTTCCCTCCCCAAGGATGGATGATACTGAAATGCCAGCCCAGGGCTCATACGTTCATAGAGATGCTGAGCTGCAGCCGCCGCTTTCTGAGGGCCAAGGCTGGTGGATGCAGGATCAGCAGCCCAGCCTCTCTTCCCTGCCCGTTCAGTGTCTGTTTTCTCCAGCAGAAGCAACCAGATGTGCAACCGGGCAGCGCCCTCCACGCATGCAGCAGGGGTAGGGAATGAAAGCGCACTAGGCTGCAAGACCAAAAGGTTTCTTTCTTCTCTATTTTTTTTTCTTTGAATGCTCCTCCATTTGAGGAGCCTGGGAAGCAGCTTGGTAGTTTATTCTGGCTGATAACAACATGAAAAGCAGGGAGACAGGGAGATTTTTTTCTTTTTTTCTTCAACTATACAGCAAATTCAGTCACAGCTCCATTAGTAAGGCCTTTTGATTAACTTTAAAGGCTGTGAGATTAAACTGGGTTTTGTGTCCCGAGCCAGGGAAGAAAGTCCAGCCCAGTGCAGGGCAGAGTTGTGCAATGTGCCAGGTCACCCTGCGCAGCAGAGCCCTGCTGACCTCAGGGGCAGTTTGCACTGACATTTATGGCTCCTGCTTATCCTTTCCTCCCCTGCTGCTGCCCTCCTTCATGCAAGAAACATGCCGAGAGGCAACAGCTAATGCATATATACAGGGAGGGAAAGGGCAAGGGTAAAATCCAGGAGACAAAAAGTGAGGATCCCAGAACAAGTCAGTGATCCCGCCGGGTGGCAGCGGTTCAGGCAGCCAGTACATGCCAGTCCCCAGAACTACAGTGGCTGGGACCTGTCCTTACGTTTAATTTCCTATTAAAAGGCAGCTGTGTCCTAACTCCTGCATCTCCAGCATTGGAATTTCTCAGCCATGTGTCTTCAGACCTACGCTGCAAAAGAGGTGGAAAGCAGAGACAGAAACTACAGCAGAGAAAAATCTCCTGTGACTTTTTCCCTCTTGAAATAGCTATGTGGCATCAGATGTGCTCTCACCCTGTTTAAGCACCTTTTCTTCATGCCTGATTCATGCCAGTTTCACAGGGAACACTGGAAAATACTTTTTTATGCACAGCTGTGCCAGTGAAGCTTTATTTGCCTATGTGCAGTCTCAGTGAAAGCAAGCACCTTGCTCATTGGACTGCTTTAAGCAGAAAACTTCACGTGCGAATTTGAGAAACACCTCTAAAACAGAGCTTAAGGGCTATGTGCTATTTCCATACAAATTCAAATGCAGTTTCTCACTTGGTGTAGATAACTGAAGACCAAATCAACTTCTGGGCCAGTACCGTTCACTTCATCATAACAGGAAGAATTCCCATTAAGTTTTGATTTGGCCCAGGTTTCATAGAACAGCTCTCTCATGTGTGTGACTGATTTCAGGTGAGAACTTGTCTTAGAGGTTAAACCTTACATTTAAGTAGAGGGAATTCCTTTCACTCAGCATGGATATGTTTTAATCTTTTCAGAGGTAAAAACACAGGGGGACTTTTCTATCAAGAATTGCTATCCAGATGATAGCAAGTCACACTTCTCCTTGGTACAGGGTCTAATAATGAAACCCATCCCCAGGAATACATCTCATGGGGATTTGATCCCAAGACACATTCCCAAAGACTTAGAACTTCTGGTGACACAAAGGGAAGCTGTGAGTAATCCAAGACCATTAGAATTAGACCCTTAGACCATTATTACTGGAAAGAGTGAAGTCCAGGCTCACAATTTCAGGATTTAGAGACTTACCAAGAGATTCCATCCTTACAGTAAAAGTAATTCTCGCTGCAATCCCCTAACTCGCATGGCGGGAAAGGCTGAACCAGGGGCTGCGTCTGCTCAGCTACTGATAATGTTACTTAGCAGCAGAGTGGGGCTCCCAGCCTGTTCTCAGACCTGCTGTTTTGCCTGCAGCAGAGCCAGGGGAGCAGACTTTCAGCAAAGCCTCCCTCCACTCCAGTGCAAGAGGTAGATTCTCATAATTAAACAACTTGGAGGATGAGACTGATGAGCAGCAGCAGCCTGAACCTAACCTCAGACACTTCGTGCTGTAATTTCATCCTTACCAGGATTGAGAATGGGACAGGTACATCCCCTGTTGGTCCAGGATTCCGGGTAAATGCTTCTGTTGCTCCGAGCAATTTTTACTTTGCCTGATTTCAGGACCTTCTTCACTTTCACGACAACTTCTGCATGGGTTCCTTTGTCATGAGCTGATAGGATTCTTGCTTTTATCACTGCCAGAAAACACATGTAAAGATACAGAACAGTAGTGAATTTCTAAGTGAGATGATTTCTTTTCTTTCTCTCTTTGTGCTGCTAAAAGTTAGATTATGAGAACCTCAGGAATTTACAGCCTTGGGAGAAAACATGGAAAATCACCGCGGTTGTACAGGAAGGCAGTTGCAATGCTTGCCCACTTCAGTCGTGGTTCACTTCAACCAAATTGGGGACAATTTTTTTTTTTTTTTTTTCTGACAAAGTGGTTAACTGATCCTTTCACCATGGCAATTTATTAATCAACTTTGGTCAAACACTTGGAAATCATGGTAAAGCACTTGTGTTTAACTAGGAAGATTGTAAAGAGCTGGTGGCAGCAAACAATCTGATTTTCAGTGCACTGATTGTAGCCCTTTTATGTGATGGTTTGAAAACTTCCATTGAACTTAGGTAGCTTTAGCACTCGTCTTTCAAAGCTATCCTGTGGGAAGGGACTGTCAGGAAGGAAGTCGGGAAGGTTCCTCTCAGACTGCAGCACATCACATGGCTCAGGTCCCGTGGCTGCACAGCAAACCAGATCCACCTTGGGGCCTAACATCTGGTTGCCACAATGAATTTCTGTTCTTCAATTTAATAGGAATCCGTAATTTTCTGGCAGGATTGTCTCACCCGCAGATTGGCCCCGCAAGCAGGGTTAATGGTGTCACAACACAAGCCCATCAAACCTGCGAAGCCCCTAGTTTTCCTTTGTTTTGCGTGGCTCAAACTCCTTGTTTACACTACACAATACGAAAGGCATTCTTGATAAACAAGTCTGGCCATTGGTACCTGCATACCGACTGCAAAGCCACAAGGCTTTTATCACGTATTCCCAACCTGGAGGCCAACCATTCCACTGGGCTATGATTCTAGCACTGCAGCTGTGGGGAGGTTAACCAGGCACCAAGGAGTCTGGTATGAAAAAGGTTATTCACTGTACATAAGTAGGACATATTACTAAACTGAAAAGCCGTAAGAAATCCTACCTCTTATTTCATGATTTAGCCTGTCCTGGCCTTTTTCACAGCTATCAGCTAGTATCTTGCATAGATACACTGTAAAATTGTCATACCTTGAGGGCATGTCACCCACTTACCGTAGGCATATTTCATTTGGCAGAAATCAGTGACGCTTCCAAGCACCCTCTCTTTGCATACACACTTTTCTAGCAGGGGAACCGCAGAACACAAAGGGTTGGAGAATGGCCAGGACATGAAAGAGGAAAGGAAAGCAAATTATATTCAGTTATAAAGTTGTATTTATGTAACTCCGATAATCTGGATAGACAGAAAGAGTAGGTTTGAGAGTGAGCTCAGTTATTTGATAATCTGTTTCTTGTTAGATGATACAATAATGGTTCTGAAATCTGATCAATATTATCTGGTAAAATGTAGAGCTCATGGGGTCTATTATATAGTTAATAAACTGATGCTAATACAGAGATTTGCCAGAATCAGATCCAGATGTCAATCATAAGCAAAATCCTTGTGCCATTCCATCAACTCCGACGTGCTGCTCCTTGCCAGGATTAAGGTATTATTTCTCTAGACTTTCTTAAAGTCAAGGTATGCAATAGGTGGCACAGCTCCCCAGGGTGTTACAAAGTCAGTGACACCAGTAAGCACCATCCTGCCCATGGCAAGCAAAACTGAGAATATGATAAATACTAAAAGCCCGAGCTGTTGTGCCATTATGAATACCTTATTCTTAAAACCACTTGCCTTCCACCCGAGAGGTGGCTGTATTTCAGTGATGGCTGATATGATCTTTCTACAAAGAGCATTTAAAGCTCTGAACAGCAAGTGAATGGTTAGAAAAGAGCTGTGTAAACACACAAGTATTATGATCATACAGTTTTGGAATATGAAAAATTGTTCACACCGATCTTATTTATGATCACTGATATCCAGTACAAGTACAACCTGATTTGGTATGTAACACTGTTGGTGTAATGATAACCATATTGTTATTGGGTTTGGGGATGGACTGGAGCTAGAGAAGAGTGAAGGAATTTAAGTCATGATGAAAAGAAGGAAGAGCTGGCATTGAGGGAAGCTACCAAATATTTCCAGACTCCAAGATGTACCTGGGTGTCTCAGTGCAGAAAATCCCTGCTCATGGTCATTCCATTTCCACTCATCTTCACTCTCATTAGTTGGCATTTGCACAAGGTCAGGGATTCGTCCTCCAATGGGGATGTTAAAGAATGGTTCATTGTCGTAGCTGGAGGGCAGACAAAGAAGAGAAGGCTCAGGATGTGAGCGCGGTAGGAAGGAGGCGTTTGTGGTGTTCAATATCCAGACAAGTGAGCCTTTCCTCTTTGACTTGGCAAAATGTCATGCCCTACAAGAAATCATGCACACTTCACATTGTGTTGAATTGCTATGTAATTTCTGTGCTTTTTGTTTGTTTGATTTATCAAGTAACTCAGTGATCACCTGTAGAAGTCAGTAGGAACTGATGACATCTGCAGGACCAGCAAAACTAGTAGCCACTCAGCAAATCTCAGGATTTCAAGTTTGGGGTACAGTTGCCTGCCATCTAGAAACAAGAGGGAGACCCTGCAACTCATTTCAGCTCAGACACAGAGGAGAAGCTTTCCAGACTCCTCCATCTATTGCCAAGGCAAAGAGATGTATTTAAAGATACTGCATAGACTTCTGGGGGGCTGTGGAGTTGCCTGTTCTTACTGCGAAAGACATTTCAACATTGCCTTGGACCATATAAGGGATTTATAAATGTGCCAGCCACCAAATAGCAACTAAGAGACATTTTATGTGACTTAGAGCATCCTTTTCAAATGTTTGTGGGTCCCCTGGCTCCCACCAGACCCTACAGTGACTTATTGCTGCCATCTCAGTTAATCTTCACTTCATTTTCCAGAATCCCATCTCAAAGTTCACCCAGACGAGGGCTTCTTTACCCATTGAAACAGTTTCCAGTGTGCTGGTCGCAGTCTCTGGCACAGTCACAAGGACGACAGCCGTTTTCTCCAAAGCCCCAGTAGCCCATGAGGCATCTGTCGCAACGGGGACCCGCCACGCCAGGCTTGCAGTAGCAGAATCCTGTCTTGGGGTGGCAGCGCCAGCTCCTGCTGAACGTGGCGTTGGCTGAACCCATGGGCTGGCAGGAGCAAGCTGGGGAGATACGGCAAGAGGTCACTAAGATTACGCGCCCAGATCACGGATCATCTCAAGCAACATTTTGGGCAAGGCTGATAAAGTCCTGGGCCCTTCCTTGTGCTCAGCAGTTGTACAGCAGAACTGCTAAACGTTATATTGTCAGCTACGTTTGCAATGTTCTTGTGTTTCTAACTCATTTGGCACAGCAAAACAAATCCAGCTGGGACTCGTTTACATATGAAAACCACCTTCTGCATCCTCACATTTCAGCTTCCAGAAAATATCTTTTGGACATAAAGTGAAGAAACAAAGAGCAAACATTTTTCCCAACTACACATATCCAGAATATAGAGGGTTGTGCTGCAGTGGTAGAAAGCCTGTGTTGCGGGTCACTTTTCAAACAGCTTACAGGTGAAAAAAAGGTTCATTTGCATGAACTGGGGTCCCAAATAATAACCATTACCTCTGTTAACTTTTCTGTGAACACGACATACATTTTCTGCTTTCCTTGTGACTAGAAAAGTCCTACTTTATGCATTTGGGAGAGAGGGGGAGAAAAATCTGTTAGGAGAAAAAAAAATCTGTTGGCTAAGACCTGCTTTAACAGAGATTTACAGTCAAATGTTGGACACCCAAGGCGTTTGGATAACTTGGATCAGGGGCCAGCCTTTTGGATGCTTATCTGAACAAACCTCCAGAGCTTTTGAAGTTTGCCCATCACTGCATCTAATCAAACTACTTTTCTTCATGAGCTCACAAATAAGAGCCCAAATGAACACATTTTCCACAGGGAAAGGCTATAGACTTCAATGAACAGTAATGTGCAGTGAGGACAGGTTCACTTTCTTTGGCATTCTTACATTTGGCCCTAAAGAAAGGAAAATATATTTTGGAAATAACAGTTTTGCTTCATAGGTATTTATCTTATGATCTGCTACTACATAGTGGGTTTTTTTTCCACCATGCCCTGTGTTCTTCATGCCAATATTTTTCATAATATTATTACACTCCACTATAGACAGATCTCAGTAAGTTCTTTCCAAGGGACACTAGCACAACAGCCCAAGGACAGAAAATACACGTGCTGTCATGGGCGATGTACTCAACACAATGAGCTGCTTGGTGCATGGCAGCAGGCTTGCCTGCTTGCTACAAAGTAGTCTTGACTTTGGGAGTAAACCCAGGGATTTTGCTGTCGCTTCTGGAGAGGTGGCGTGATGGAGTTAGTGCTGACATTTTCCTAAGGTCACTTCTGATTTGCTGCTGCTCAGCTTGAATTTGCCCAGTTTTTCAAAGGGCTGCCTACATTATCCCAAAAGAAAAATACTTAGTTGTGTGTGCCATTGAAGAAATGGCTGTCATGGATTTCAGGATGAGAAAACACTTCCTTTACCTCAGGAAGGTCTGAAAAGAAGTCAGAAGTTGCCAACATCCAGGTTGGATTTCCCTTTCCCTCTAATATCTCTGTGATTAGGATGTACCTGTGGCAATTTCAGCTGAAGTTTCTCCTAGTTCTGAACCTCTGGAAGTGTCTTTATTCCCATGTTATTTCCGCTTTCCAGGGAGTTAGGGTCAGATAACAGCAGGAACATGGCTAGCCTACCCATCACCAACTGAGGACAGGCCCCTTGGTCCTTCTCCAAGCCTACTCTAAGGGTTGGAGGAACAGGACAATGATTTACAGAACTGGCAGATACTGATAAGGAGGTAAAACAGGGCATTTCAGAAAACCTCCCATTACTAAAGGAATTGAGGTATATTCCCCCATTAAAACGGAGCAGCTTCCAGTGGGTCAGAAATCAAAGCTGAATTAATAAATATACAACTTTCAGATGAGTTATACAAGTGCTTGCGAATGCCTTAGTCTGTGCTTATTTAGCATTTCAGCTCGGGTGTGTATATTGTCTGGCTTCCAGGGTGGTAAGGCCAAAATCCTAGTTGTGTGTCTATGTTCACTTCCAAATAACAACTCAGATGTTACATGTTGAAGGGGCAGCTGTTGATGACTGGGTTTTACCTGTTTAACAGCATCAGAAGTTTGCTGATAAATCTCCCAATTAAAGGAACAGAAAAGCAGGTTTCCCAAAACAGCCTCCTCCATTGCTGAATGTTTGACAACACAGCATCCCCCCCTGCTGATTTTTCCTTCCTCCCTCTTGGCAAACCCTAGTTTTCTACCCATCCGCCTCCATGTCTAACAAAACACCAGCCAACGTGACAATGGCCTTGTTTGTCAAAGGCATCATCAATTATGTTAGGGACGGTGTGCAGACAGTTCTGGCTCAGAGATGGCTGGTTTATTTGGGCTCTCCCCTTGAAAGCAGCAGAACCAAGAATTTTATCACTGTGCATTAGAAGGGGCTATTGGTCATGGAGTTATCACAAAGCATCCTCTTGGCTGACAACTAAGTATTTTGGTGGAAGCTACTTTGAAAAAGGAAGAATAAGAATTAAAAAAAATGAATTATTCATATAGCAGTCTCCAAATCTGTAATTCTGTCTGCCCTCAGCACAGCTGTTTTCTCCATGTAATTACAGCTGTAAAATATAATGTTGCTTGCAACAATATGGTCCCAACATACAGGAAAATAGCAAGTATTCCAAGTAATTGGATGGACTTTGCAGCATCTGCCTTCAAAATTCTGTCTAATAATGCTGTGTAAGATATAGCTATGAGAAGATTCTGGGTATTTGAGTGAAAAACAGGAAAAATAAAAGACTTTTGAATTTGAAATGTATATGCATATATACATGCATGCATCTAAGGAGTATGTGACAATCAGGGCAATTTTTGAAGCCTGTCAGGTGCAGGGGTAGACCCAGCCAGTGATGGCTCTTAGTGAAGGAAATAAGATAGACAGCCATGTGGGTGGTCAGAGCCAACTAAGACATAGTCTCTGAACCAGGAGGCGATCCAGCCTTTGTGATATTACAATTACAAGTTCACTCCCTGCACTCAGAAGGGAAAGGAGAGAAGTGGAGCTTTTCAGCATGTGCACACATGCATCTGGGCACATTTTAATTTTCAACTCTTGTGCTTAAGAATAAAAAAGCTTTTTTTCCTGGAGACCCTTTTTAATCGTTCTACATGCCTGAATATTTTTTAAGCTAAGCAAAGGCAGAGTACAAAAGATGGTGCCAGCTCAGAAGGATCCTTTAAGCCTCCAAATAAGCCACAGGAAAGAGCTAAGGATACAGCAGCTTTTCTAACCATTGGTTAGGAAACGATTAGGCAGAGTCAAAGCTCCCATACAACTCTATATCCAAACTATTTAATCCTGTGTTGTCATCCCCAGTAACAAGCAGGTGTATGTCTTGCTCTGGGGCTCTTTTCATGCCTTTTTTCAATCTAAGCAGTGTCAAAACAAGACTCTGCACATGACCTGGCTCTCATTCATCGCCAGCTGCCAGGAACAGGAAAATCAACAGGATCAGGGGCAGGCTATCTTTACAGATGAAAAAGAATATCAGATTCACTCTTACACATCAAATTAGCCTTTTTTTTTTTTTTCTCTCCGGGAGAATGTCTTTGCAGTCTCACATCAGAGGGTCAGCAACAGGTGGTTTTCCTGCTGCCAGGATATCCAACCGTTATACAACTCTTCTCCTTGCAGTGATTAAGAGACAATGTGCTCATGATGATTAATGCTCCAAGACTCCTCCTGGGCCCGAGCAGAGCCCAGTTAACTTGCTGGGAGCCCGGGGGCGATGTCACAGCTGACCCCCGGCTTTGCTCTGGATGGCAGAGCACTCCTCAAGCGTGCTTTCTCAAAGGGATTAGCACAGCGCTTCATTCAGCTTTTTCATCAGATTTCCTTTCCCAGCTCAGTATCTACTGTACACACAGGTCAAATTTGATCTCCCATGCCATTTGTTTTTTCCTCTCCACCTTTAAAATGAGAAGCTAAGGGCCAGGGTCCTCTCACCAAAAAACACTTCAGCCTGCTATTTCCAGCTATTCTTTTGAGAGCTTGCTCAGATTTTTTTTTGTTATTTTGTGTTGCTAGACTGGTACTATTTACATGGTTTTCTCAAAGTGAGATGATGCCATGGAATTGGTACCTTTAGATTCTCACAAACATTGATGCAGAATTGGCAACCCTTCAATTTGAGATCAGTAGGCTAAGGTACAAGCAAAGTATGCCTGGTTGGTCTGACCGTTATATTTTATATATTTTTTCTGATCTTAAAATTAGGTTTTCAACTGAATTAGCAGAATTGCCTTTAGAGTTACACAACCTGGGCAATTTACTCAGACCAGATCAAGTTTAATAGTGATGCAAGGGTTATGCACACCTAGGCTCACACTTACATGTTGGCAATAATGCAGAAACCAGCCTGTTGGGTCTGTATTCATCTCAACCATTGCAAGCTCTCCAGTCTAGGCTGTCAATCCAAAGTAGCTCTTAAGCAGCTACCTCTAGAGGACAAGGAAGCTCAGTTCTCAGGCATCCATGTTAGGCTGTGATGAATTCCCTATAGGTCTCACTCTCTCCACTGACTGTACAGGGAGGCTGAAGTGAGGTGCTGCAATCCAGATCCACATGTGCAAGTCGGAATAGGAACGATTGCACTTGGGAGCCTTCTGCTGGCAGCACTGTGTTCTCAGGCAAAAAATACATTATTGTGTCTAACATTGGCACGATAGGAATAAAACTCTTGGAACAGGGTAAATCTCTGCTTATCCCTCTCTACCCCTTTTAACTGTTTTTCTTTTGCTATGCAGAGTTTTGGCAAGATGCACTGAGAAGCTGGTAACCAGACTCTACAAAAAAGGCAGAGGTAGAATCAAGGTCTTATTTCACCTGGCAGATGGTCTAGGGTTTCCACACAGATAGGCTGTATTTTTAAACCTTTTCTCCTCCCCTTCTGTAGTGCTCCTTGATTTTGTGTGCATCTAACATTACAAATGATTTTGGTTACTACACCATCATCCTGCTGTCAAATACAAGGGTTCATAGACAGAATCTTTCAGGCACTATGAGACTAAAAACTAAGCCTCTGGTACAGGGGTTTATTCTCATTACAAACCTTTTCTTGCAGCAAATCTGCTCAGAGTAGGCCTGGAAATGGGCCAGCATGAAACGCTATGGAGCACAGGGCATGTTAGGTAAGGTGACCCCCAAACCTGTCTGCTGAACCTCTTTAATGAAAAGTTACAAATCAAAGAGAAAGGCTTGTGTGGAGGCAGACTGCTGTCCACCAACATCCACTAGAAAGAATACAAAAGATAAGAAGTCTAGGGTGTGCTATGCCCAGAAATTTTAAGCAATATCACATCCCATATGGTCCCAGGGAGAGGAGTGTTTGTAACCTGAGCATTTGTCCAAGTGTAACCTTGATGTAGACTGTCAGAAGGGCAGGAGAGCTTCAAAAGCACAGGCTGTCAGGGGCAGGAATGAATATAGATGACAGGACAAAGGCACCTGTGCTGGCAATTGATTGCAATTGAGTTGGGGATAAGAAAAACTGGCCAAGGGAGAAATTAAATACTACATTGATGGAAATAGCAACCTCCCAAATAGGCATCAGATGGAATCAGAGGTGTGAAGCCTGTTAAGGAAACATCAACACTAAGGGAAATTTGGACTTGTTCTGGCTGTGCTCCAGACTGGGCGCAGACTGCCTTGATCCAGAGGTCATACAGCCATGTTAGTGCCTCAGTTACTGCCTAAAACATTCCACTGAAGTGTAAATGAGGCAGTTAATTTGAGCAGAACACCCCAAAACACATCTGTAGAGTTCAGAGATGAGGCTGGGTGAGTTCTGATCTACCTGCTCCTGGACAGACATGGTCCCAAGCTTCCTACAGTTCCTGAAGCCATTATCAGATTTATCTGCACAGATCTTGCCATATCAAATGGAATTTAACAATAACTTACATATAAGCACAGCTAGCCTTAGGAGATGCAAATAAACAAGCTAAGTATGATGTGTGTTGAGTGAAACAGGAGATAAAGCCTGACAAGACCTTCTTTTCACAGAATATATTGGTTTTGGAGAACTGTAGCAATTAAAATTAAAACAGTTAATTCCATGATTCCAGAGGGAATAAACACAAAATCAGGAGAAAGACCCTTGAGCAGAATATTGTAGTGTCGAAGCAAAATAGGAAGAAACAACAATACTCATGTTTTACTTCCACAGCAGTCGACTTTTCATAGGCTTCCACCACGCATTCATTCACCTTTCCTTTGCACATGACAGCAATCACTTACGTTTGCAGACCTCTGCAGAAGACATGGGTTTACTTCTATCTCGGTAGTACCCCGGTTTGCACCGCTGGCACCGGTGTCCCTCTGTGTTGTGCTTGCAGTTGTCACAGACTCCCCCGCTGCGCTTTCCCGATGCCAGCCACACGCTCAGGTCGAAGTGGCAGCTATCAGCATGGTTGTGGCAGCGACACTCTGCGAGAACCAGGAAAACAGCAATACTATTTAAATGATGTTATATTCCTACTAAGATTCATGGAAATGTACCTGAATGTAATGTATTTCCTCTACCTGCAATCCTTGATTTTTTTGTTAAAACAGTAAGTTTTTCACTACAGAGTTTATTCTAGCAAGGCCTGGGGAGCTTGGATGGTTGTGAACTGTAGGGTGTTCTGATACTGAGACCAGCCAGCTTGATGGTATCCTAGGTCCTGTGCAAAACTCTAGAATACTAAAATGCCCAAGGAGATAGAACTGTGTGAAGACCAGATTTGTGCCTGTGAATTCTGCTTCCAAAGAGCCCAGAGGGATCAGCTGCAGGGAAACAAAGTGCATGAGAAAACAACTTGCAGTTTGCAATCTGCTGTAAGGGCACCTTTAACATAAATTGATGGAAGTCTGTTGTGGAGCTTCGCCTCATTGAGTGGCAATTGCCCACCCTGAAATCCTGGGTTAGCAAACTCCCTCCGACTTACTTCTGCACTCATTTGGTGCCCCTGTTTTTCCATCTCCTGGCTTCCAAGGCTGGTCGTTGTATAGCGGTGCACACTTCTCACAGTGGTCCCCCGCTGTGTTGTGTCTGCACATGCACTTCCCATGGACCTGCCAGGGGAAAGAAAACACCTTCAAATAGCTAAAAGCATCAAGGAGGTGGAGGGCCCGCCAGCCTCGCGGGGATGTGGGTCTCCTGCACAACTCCCGGAGCTGCTTGGCTCTTAGAAACACACAGAGCTTGGAGCTTCCATCTCCCACAGCCACTACAAGAAAGTGTGGGACTATATTTGACATTGACGAGGTAAGTAATGCAAGGTCTCCTAGCATAGTTAGTAATGTCAAAAATACCTATTAATACTGGAAAAATACCAGCTGATATACTTGCAGATTAACAAACTGAACCACCCCTGTTCTGTGATAGGAAGGACCTCAGAAAGAGATGTTTGAAGAGACCTAAGTACAACAGGCACCTATTGCCTGGCAGATGAATATGCAAGGAATATTTAGAAGTAGGCAGAAGAGGGCTGGTGAAATCTGTATGCTGTGCAAGAGCACTGTGATGCATCCTGAAAGAGATAATTAGTTGTTTCTTGCTTGCAAGACGAAATTGTAGTTGCAATGCTGTGTTCAGTTCTGAACATCTTGTTTCATAACAATGAGAAAATGGAAGATGTTCAACGGTAAAAAGCAGTAAAAAGTTGGCACAGCAGATAGGGCTCAACTACAAAATCTGAGTATATATACCGAGAGAAACTAGGAAATAGCAGTTCACAAAATATCTGAAGAAAACAAAGGAGAAGTTGCAAAAAGTCCAATGAAAGTTATCTGAATAATGTGATTTTTCCCTGTGACTGTTTGCTTGAAGATCCTGAAATTTCACTTTGGGGGAAAAAAAAAAAGAAAAAAAAAGAGCTTGCTTCCTCCATGCTTACCTGCCCCTACTGAGACTATAAAAATAAATTTTACCATGGAAACATTCTAATATATGTCAGTTTTGGAAAATGGTATTCACACCAGGAATCTTGGATACCTTTGAAGCAGACCTGGCCCAGCCTTGAAAAGGAAAGGTGCTTTTGAAATTTGTTCTCTTCTCACATCATTTAACACATCAGAAAAATAACAGCCATGTCTATGATATAGTCCAATTTGACACACAAGACTGTACTTGACTCAAAGAGTAATTATATAGAAGGGTTGTTCTCAGTTAAGGGATTCTCATCTGTCTGCAGTGCCTTGCAGAGAAAGGAAGATTCCCATGAGGGACTTTGAGGAAACATCCAGCATAGGGAGTGGGAGAAGGGGAAAGGCAGAGCCATAGCTGACAATCTTGTTCTACACTCGTTACAGGAGAAGCTGCCAGTTAGTGGCATGTATTTCATGCAGAGACACACGTGTACTAGAGCAGGCAATCCAAGGAGATCGGGGAGCAAAGACTCCCCTCCCTCTGTGCCCCGTTGAGGATGCTCTGTACCCACTGCCTTCCGCAGCTCTGGCCTGCTGCGTGCTGTACAAAAAGCAGAGGCTGAGGTTTCATTTCGCCTGGAGTGTGAATCTAATCCTTTAATCTCACCACTAATGTGAGCTATGTTTTTCTATAGCCTTTCCTGAAAGTCAGGCTTCCCTTTGCAGTTGTCCCCTACCCCCTCTTGCACTGCAGGTAAGTTGGGGTCCAGAGAGAAATGTTAAAAAGAGCAATTGCCTGAATGTCATCCCCTGCCCCCCAAACCATTTCCCTGCAGCAATTTGCTCTCCGGTCTCCTGGTTTCTAATCCCCCCAGAGCAGCTATTTCACACAGCCAGCAAAGGGGCCAGGCTGCAGCTGATGCCATCGCCCCTCTCTGGCCAGCTGGCAGCTTTGCTGGGCGCAGAGCAGTTGGTGCCTCCTCACAGCAGGCTGAGCACAGGCTCCAGGGTGTGCGTCCCTGCCAGGCCCAGCCCCAGCAACCCCCAGGAGAACACAGCACACAGCATGATGCCTCTCCAGGCCCACGGACAAGTCACATTTCCACATCCAAAGTGCTGAATTGGATGACAAGTTAGAGACAAAGAAGAAAAATATTAAGTTGAGGGTGTTGAGCGCCTCCTCATTGGGCTTTGGCTTTTCAGATTTATAAGTTTCCCCCCTACAGGGTGTCACAAAATGACTTAAAAGCAGCAAGTGCTTCACAGAAGCCATAGGACAGAGAAAAGGCCTCAGGAGTATGGAAAGAGTAAAATGAGGTAAAAAAATCCAGAACTGCAGATCTTACTGCCCCTAGACTTGAGATGGTATCTGTGCTTTACAGTTCATCCCAAAATGGGCAAAAATAAAAACCATGGAAGCCAGTCTTTTAATCAAAATGCCAGTGTAAAATAGCCTGTCTTGTAAAACACATTCAAACTGCACATTTACTGTATACAAAAAAAACATGAAATGAATGTTGAAGTCATGCTGTGAAAGCCTTCTAAAGTTGGGAAATGGCAGAATTTAGCCATGCAATCTTATTTTAGCCTTGAGTGACTGATCAAATATTCATTATTTCACAGGATCCTGTGCTTACACAGTGCACAGCACAGATGGTGTGAACACTCATGAACAATTATTCAGAGTAGACTGGAAAGTTCAGTGAAGGAGGAATCAGATTGTTCTTTGGAGGTAAGTAAATCCATTAATTTGGCCATTGCCCACTGATGCACTTTATTACATGCTGCAGCTTGCAAAGACTATGAAGGGATCACATGTTGCAAGTAAGGCAGAGGAATAAAGAAAATTTCCTGCCAATGACTCCTGCTATTGAACAAAGGACCACAAAACCTATACATACAAGGATAGCAGGCTTGGACAAAAGCCTTGAAAAGCCAAACACCTTGCAAACAGGAGAGCTAGTGAGCAGGTAGGAGAAACTACAGGAGATGGGATGAAATTTTTATAGGGAATGTTAGAAAGTCTGAGGAGAAACCTCAGGAGTATAGGTAATGCCAAGGAAAATAATATACAGTGGATTTGAGGAGCAGTAGTGGAAGATAATGGGAGAGAAAGTCAATCCACCATATATTTTACCTGTGGGTAGGTTAATTCATGGAAGCTGTTAATTCATATTAATTCATTCACATCATTCATAGGAGAAAACAAATAAGAACAACATAATGTGAGGTTACAGTGAGGTTCAAAGAGGTTTCAAGAGCAGGAAAAGAGAACAAGGCAGATGGACACCTCAAAAGGTGTGTGCACATAAGGAAGACAATTCATGGACATAAGTCAACACAGCAGCAAGATCAGTTAGTGGCAGAGAAATTGAGCTGCAGAAGAGGCCTGTTGCAGTGAAGCAAGAGGCAAAACAAGAACATAAGAGTAGGCAGCAAGTAACCAGAGAAGAACAATTTGTTCTGTTAAAAAGGAAGAGATAGAGGAGGCAGTCAATGATTAGAGTGCAGGAAGGAACAAGAATGTTATATAGGAAGTTATAAGATAAAATGGGAAATAAGATAGCTACTTAGGGTAGGGAAGAAGGTGAGAGTTAAAGAAAGGCACAACACAAAGACCAGGAAAACAGGCATATCTAGCTCATTATTCCCTGCTAAAATAAGTGAGCACATTCCTTAAAAGTAGGTCCCAGAAGTTCGTGCTCTATGCCAAATACATGACTGCAGGACACCCTGGATCACACTGAAACAGAGCAGATTCAGCTAAACTACACTGACTTTTTTCTACACCCTAGAAAGCAAGGTAAAAGTATAAGCAGATAATAATTACTCAGGAGATTGCTGTCAGGGAATAGCAAGAGGCAGTTGTTCCCTAAGGAACAGAGAAGAGAAGTCAACCTGGTCAGAACTACAGACAAGACACAACATAAAGCTGAAGGGATCACTTGGAAGAGAAACTACCTGTGGCACCACTTGTCTATCCAGGAGGCAAGGACAGAACTGCAGACAGGCACCTACTCCACTGCCAAGAAGAAGCTGAAGGCCCAAGGCAGGGCTTAAATAGAGTTCCCAGGCCTATGGGCAGAGGGGGTGTGGGGGTGTCCCAGGTGAGACTGGTCAGGACCATTAAATCCCAGGTGAGACTGGTCAGGACTGTTAAATGCTTATTAGTGCCCTCAGGGCCCTATTAAAGGTCTTCTGAACAGCTGGGATTGAGTTTATCAGAAGGTTTGGGCTGCCTGGCTGTAGGGAGGTATCTGAGTAAGGCAAGTACTGGTTTGAAGAAGTATTTCTGTTTGTTGGACTTGAAACTAGTATGCTAGGTAGAGAGGAAGCTGTAAAACAAATGTGAGGGAAAAAGGGGCTTCTGTCATACTCATGTCATCCCTTAAACCTGACCTCTTCTTGGGTGAAGCCTGATCTGATAGGAGTTTGCATGAAGTGGTTCCTGAGACAGCTGGGAAAAGATTGAGTAGGAGTTTCTAGTTCCATCTATCTAATATTCTACTTTATTCTCCCTATTCAATATTATGATACACTGCATCTTTCAGTATTCCATAGATGTAAAAGCATATTGGCCTGTATAAGCTTATAAGCTTTTTCTGTAGTGCTTACTGCTGCAATAGTTGGAACACTTCAGAAATATTAAATAATTTATTTTTATGTCACCTCCCTTCCCCTGCTTCTCCTTTTTGCTGTGTTAGCTTTAGTTGTCTCAAAGGATCATTGCTGTTCATTGGAATATGATTGCATTGAGAGCTCAGCTACTTGGAAAAAGTTGTATGGAACAAGGTGATGGCTTCCAAAGTTAATACAGGGGGGCTATGTTTTAAAAGAACTAGATGTACTGGCAGGCAGACTGTGTCAACATAGAAACATCCCAATTGCATAAAGCCAGTCTTAAGTATGTTCTATATGTGTAATCTGTAACAGTTCATATTCTTGCAATCCTGCTTTCAGAATGCTTTCAGCTAGAGTTATTGGCATCACTGAGATATGCTATGTGCATGATGAAAAGAGTTGTTTAAAACACCAGTATTTTGTCTGTGTAAAACTTTCCTTTCTTCTGGTTATCTTCTGTGAAGTTTCAAAGTTTACAGGCTGATATACTAGCAATCTGAGGGTATTATTAGTCCAGAAAAGGAATACAAATATATGTTACATATTTTATGCTATATTCTCAAAGAGGGGATTTAATGGCCACTTGAAAGCAAATTTTTGGGCCCTGGTATGCCAGATATTCTATCAGACTGAGATTTCATGCTGCAGAGTTGATTTAAGACATTTCTGCTTTCCTAACAGTTTTTTTATGTGCTACCACCTTCTGTCTCATGCCCTGAGTCATGTGTAGGCTGGGCTGTGAAATTTATGTGTTTTTTTTTTTAAAAAAAAAAAAAAAAATCCTGACTTTTTTTTTTCTTTGCTTGGCATTGTTATTTTTAGTCTGGGTCAATTCCCTGATTTGCCTCCCAGCACATTTGTGCTGGTCCAGCAGGGATAAAACAGTAAGGAATGAAACAATCTGGTACTGCTGTTGATTTCTGTAGCTCCCACCTGAACAGCTTTGAAGCAGGACACAGAAGAGGTTGTAGCTTCATGGATTTTAATGCCAGGAGGATTGGTACTAATCATTTAGCTCAACCTTCTACACCAAATTGTGAATTTCAACTAATTTTTACATGAAGCTCAATAACTTCTGCTTGGTTTTCAGCAAATAGATACATATCATGGCTTTATACCATACTTCCAGGAAATTACATAAAAAATACTTATCTTTACACAAAATTGTTATATCTGAATTCTGACCAGCTGCTGAAAGATCAAGTAGATATCTCTCATCTGTATGTCTTGCAATTTTTGATTTTTTTTAAAAACTCTTTTCAGCTTCACGTGATACCTCATGCCTCTTGCTTTATCTACCCATTTCATTTGTTTTACCTTTTGTCCTTTTAGTAAATGTTGTTGTTGTTACTCCTCCTGGGTTGCTCTCAGTCTATTTTGGGGTTTTTTTTCCCCTACTGAATGGAGGTTAAATTTGGAAGCCTTCCAGAACAGAACAACTGTTGCTGATTCAGAGAAAATGTTTGTCTTTGGGCTCTGTATTCACTTTGTAATGTCGCCAGAGCAATTTTGGATGCAGCAGTTTGCCATGACATCAGAGGCTGGTCCCTTACCTGTTTGCAGTAACCGGACTCTTTGGGTCACTCTGACAGGTTACCTAGAAAAGAGTCACTCCTATTTTGCCATTTTCTGCCTTGCAGCTCAAACTGGACTCCAAATAGAGATGTATCCATGTATGGTTATTATAGAGGCTTCCAAACCAGATTCTGGGAAGACCTTAAATGACTTAAGAGACCAAATAAAAATTTACCTCAGCTTTTTCAAACTCACAAAGACCGAAGGGAGGGGGTATCTGGGGAGTAAGTCCCAGATTAGAGTCTGCTGTGAATAGGTTGGTGGTTCAAATTCTTGCTCTGCTTAGGAATGAATAAATACATTGTTTTCCTATGTCATTTGTTGATTTCTGGGAAATCATCTAATAAGTTCATACACATATGGGTGTTTTCTGAGAGAACTTCTGATAATTTCTGGCTCATTCTTAGTCACTCGGGTAAAGAGAGGGAAGCTGGCAGGGATAACTATAGCTGGGAAGTTTGTGGGAAGCTCAGCTATGCCATATGGGTTTTCTTACCCACAGCAGTGCGTGAATGAGCTGCCACTATTTCCAAATTCACTGAACAGATAATATTGAAGAATAAATCAGTGGTAGTGTTTAGCTGAATATTCAGGCTGGCATCGCTGAGCCCCTTTCTGAACAACAATGAAACAGCAGCGTAAATAGACTGGAAAAGGTATAAAACTTTTGCTTTTGCAGAAGGCTGCAGTTGAGAGGGGGGAACGGTGGGCTGCCATAGCACAAGACCAGCCAAATTTATAAGGAATCTTTTGGAAGAAGGGGAGAAAAGGGGAAAGTCAGTCCTTGATTTAGCAGAAAACCAATGCCTTGGCAGAGGAGGGTTCTAAACCCCTCAAAGCTAGACCCAAGACCCTTTCAGCACAATGGAGTAAACCAAGAAAAGGAAATACATGAATGGTTTTACATGTTTTCATGCTGAGTAATATGGATTTTTTTAAAAAAAATCCAGTGCAAATTTGTGTTGTGTGTACCTGCCTCCAAAGCTTAAAGTTGCAAATTCAGAGCACCCTCAAGGTAGAACTTGGAGAAAGATTTGCTTAAATTACTGGGAGGTTTTGGGGGGATGTGAGTGCACAGGCTGCAAGACATTGAAAAGTTTTTGTTTTGGTAACTTGTAGGTGAGCTGAGGAAAGAAACAGCCTTGCAGCCTATTCAGTGCCAGAGGAGCTTAAAAATGCAAGGACTTAGTATGTAAGGCCAAACACAGCAGCATGATCAGGGTCCAGCCTCTGCAGTTGTCACATCACAGCAACTTCCTAGGGTGGGTGACAGAGTAAAATTTAATATAGAGAGGACTGTGTATATTGCAAAGAGTTAAGAAGAAAAATGTGCTGTACTGCTGGATGTCAGAAAAGTGTTGGTAGCCCATTGGTGGCAAATAGCTGTGAGAAATCAATTATTTCTTCTGCCACTCTTCACTTACTGACTCCCTTAGCTTTAATGTGAAAATCAATCCTTAGAAGAAATATAGATCAAATTTTACCAGCCCTAAGTCTGTTTACAATGAAAGGTTTTTGCTGGTAGCATTATGATGATTGTTTTGCAGAGAAGGAAGTAGCAGAGAGCATCAATTAAGTGATTAAACTAACAAAACACCATTAATTAAATCAATTATGCAGTAAGATATCCTAGCTGCAAAACACAGGTTCTCAGTAAGCTCATGGAGATCATTTGATGTTGGTAGCGCTGGATCCAGGACATCAAGTTAAACACACCGATCTCCTTCTGTGCTTTCAAATAATTAACAGCAGGCTTGAAGTCCCTTTTTGGGGGGGGAAAAAGACCAAAGGCATCTGTTTCTAGAATTTATTCTGACTTGATGTAAAAGCTGTTGTGATCTTTATTTTTTTAACATTCCTGATGCTACCTGCCTAGCCGATGTGCAGACTAACTTTTTCCTAAACAAAATGTGCTCTGTGAGTTGCCAGCTACAGCAGAGAGCACTTCCTGGCAGCTCTGAGTGCTGCAGATCGTACGAACTGGCACAGCTTGCATCAGATAGTGTGATTCCCCCTTCCTTAGTTGGGGGATTATCAGTAGAACTGCACAAGATATGTGAACAGGAGATAATATTTGCAAGAGAAACAACAGCCAGGTCACCAAGAAAATGGCTGCAGAAAAACAAGGTTTGCCTTACATAACCTCCTGTGTGCCAAACAAGAAATCTTACTTAGGACCAGATCCTGCTGTCTTTGAAGTAAGTGGAATTTTTCTACTTGCTTCACTCTGGAGGATCAGACCCACAAGGAGTCCAGTTTGTCTCTGTAAACAGGATAAAGAAACAGAAGAAACATCTGAAGCAACTTGTAAGAATTTCCTGGCAATGAAGGTATCAGTCATTAACAACTAGAAAACGCGAATGCTCTGTATGAGAACAGTTTAATCCGCATTTGCTTTCCTCCATCCATACTTCTGCGGACTGGAAAGAGAATTGTGAAATATTTGGCAACTGGTAAGGAATTTGATCTAGATTCTGGTGTCTGGCAATGTGCTCGTTCTGTTTGTAAACTGTGTTGTGGAACCACACTTGGGCTCAGCTAAAATGAGTCAGCAAAGCAGACCCTGCGCCTCAAAGCTCTCCCTGACTTTATTATAGAGCAACATGTTGCCTTGCTCACCCTGCAGTGGTGATACTTGCAGCGGGATTGCTTTCAGCTGTATTCAGGGATGGAAGATGCACTAATCTGGCTGTGTCCCGACATCTTTCCTATTACAAGGGCACATTAATGCCCTCCATGTAAAAGAAAATGCTGCAGTTCCCGTGACAAAGTGCAGTCTTAATAGGAAATGCCCCCACCAATGATCAGAAAGCAGCTACTGCATATGGATGGTATAGTCCATGAAATTTCTAGAGGAGAATTTTGTCCTTTGCTATTATAAGAGGCCATAAAATTTGCATATTTTATCTCTGTGTATCTGTTGGTCTGAGGAAAGGAAATAGAAAACTAAAAATGTCGCTATCTCTAGCAACAAATCCCAAATTCAGGATATGTTGGCCCCCTATTTCTTCTGATCTTGCTAAATTGCATGAGACCACATTGAAAAAAGTAGCTATTAATGTCTTGCTGTCAAACTAAGTCGAAGGACATTTCCATGAGGTCCTACAGATGTCTAGTTTGCCCCTTGCTCACTTTGATATTTTCACTAATGACTTAGTTTCATGCATATTCTATCTGGTCCTATGTGGGTCTCCACACAAAGAGGACTTATGTGCCGTTTGGGCAGTTTAACAGTTCATAATCATCTTGCATTGTTAGTTTTCACTATGCTGTGACTTGTGTGACTTTCCTTGTGATAGACAGCTGTATTATGGCTACTTGTCACACTGACAGACTTAGTGGAGAAGCAAGAAGCTGAATATTGCAATGATTCAATTAACAGATCCACAACTAAGTTGATCATTGGCAGATCATCTAGTAGTAGATCTAGTATTTAGTCTCTGCAAAAAGTGTAGTTCAGAGGTGTCAAGAAGATTTCTGTAGCCTGTTTCTGTACAATATCACTAGCGGTGTTACAAGTAGTACAAATGGAACAAATTTTCTTTAAGAAAAGCAGACTTACCAATTGGCACATTTATGTCCCTCCCAAGACTTGAGCACAGAATGATCTCAGTTTTTGGGCCTGTCCCACAATAAACAGTTACAGTTGTTTTCTACATGGACTTGCTTTTGTTTTTGTTAACTACAGAAAGGAAATACCTTGTATGAGGACTCTGAAATCTTAAGAGATTGAAACTCCTTTTACTTGGACCTTTCTGTGGAGGTTGGTGTTTTTCCAGCTTTTTATTTAATTGTTTGATAACAGATCAGGAAATATGAAGCTACCCAGATCTTCATGCTGTGGTAAGATCATCATCAGCCACATAAAAATTGTGTGTCTTGAGATTTTTCTCTGCCCATGACTCTGGAAGTCCTTTCTCACTCCCTGCTGTATTCGAATCCCTGCCTAGGCAAAGACATGCTCATATCTGTGTCTGTATGGATGCTGTGATGCATCCACCCTCTTTTCTCCTGGGACATGAGTCACTCTTGTAGTGCATTTCATCAAAACTGTTTCACATTCTGCCCTGTGAAGTCATTGATGGCACAAAAGGATTCGATTCCCCTGTAACTAGTGGAAAAAAAAATCCAGTCATAGTTTACAATGATTGTGCCAGCAACATACACAATATTGTGTTTTCTTCTTTTGATGCTCAGGGTGTTTATTCTTCTACCAGCTGTATTCACTTAGTGTGTTATTAATCTATCTGGTTTTACCATGTGTCCATTTAACAGTTTGCAGCGGGGAGAATGCACTCTTTAAACAGCCTTTCTGCTACACAGTTATGTCTTAATTGGGTCTGTATTTGTAAATAATGGAATCTGCAAACATCATCTAGTTCTAGAATACTGTAGATGACTCCTAGATTTATAATACAGATGGAACTGATTCAGAAATGATTTTGCAAATGTCGTGCAACTCATACAGTCCTAATTATCTGTGTACCTTTCAACCTCAAAGTAGAAAGAAAAGGAATTCACATTTCAAAAGGCAATAATCCAAAACGTCAAGTGTACCATAAATCTAAAGGGACAGTAATTGAATGAAGTTGCATTTAAGTCTATCTTGTCCAAGTGCACCAGGGAATAAAGAAATGAAGATTATTTTGGTTTTCAAAATCCTTTGCAGACAGGCAGCCTTCTAGGAGCAGTGAAGACATTGGCTGTTTAAATGGCTTGAATTCTGCCTGTGATGTATCCATCTAGATGTGCCTGGGTGTTTGGTTAGCATTGTTTCCTTATGACTTTCTTAGTACCCCTCTCCTTCACTATATTTGGATTTGGATCTGTACTCTCATTTCAAAGCCCCATCACAATTTATAAGTTTTCAGCTCATGGGATTTTGGAAGGACCTCATCTTTAGCAATTCCTATGCATGGAGCTGCAGGACAAGGTATATAGCATCTTTTCCCAGAAGTGGTTTAGGTTTCATAGATGTGGATCTCTGCTGCTGCCCTTTCTAAAGGGGCTTAGGGAACACTGGACAGGATATTCAGCAAAAATCTGTTAGATTCAGAAAGCACAAGCAGGTAACAAAGCTAGTAAATTAATGTCTAGAACTCACCACGTTCTCTGTGTCTCCTGTCCTGTTGGCAAGCTGACATTCTTCTGCGTGCCCATTACAAAAGCAACTTCCCCGGACGATCAGGTCATAGATAGCATAATGGGCAAACCTCTGAGGCTTCTCTAGCAACGCTGAGCCATGGCATGGACATTCCTGTCTTTTTAACAACAGGAGACGGAGGTTGGTGAGCTTCAGGAGATCTTGGGCCTCAGGACTGTAGGGATCTTCAATCTTGTTAGCTGGAGTTAAGGCACGATAAATTACCTGAAAGACAGAGGATGCACATCCAGGGAGAGATACACGGCTCTGTGCACAGCAAATGTGTCGAGGGGATGCTCGGGAAAGAGCTGCTATTCTGAAGACTGCACATGCAATTGTGGGCCTGCAGCTCATCCCTGGACATCACAGCTGAGTTACTACCAAGCCACAGCAAGTGACTGTACAGGCTTTCATCTTGTCTCAGGTGTGAGATGGGAAACATCCTGGTTTATCTGCCTTTCCCTGGAGTCACTGGACCCAGTCACTTACCTCAGTTCAGGCAGTGTGTGATGACTTGTCAAGCTCTGATCACTTCCTTGTGTTTCTGAGCCAAGTGACAACAGGGTGTCACTCAGAAATGCCAGGTATATTGACAGCAATGCAGCATATTAATGCCATCCAAATTTATGAAAGCATTTTAAGAACACAGCTTTAGTATGAACTCTATAAACTAAAGCACTAAAGGGATCTATGAAAGAAGTGAGAATAGTACTCTGATTTTTTGGATTGATGGCTTGAACTATGTGCTAGAACATACAACCTGGCTTAGGGTGACTAGGCATCAAAATAATCCTGTTTGCAAACACAACAAGCTGTGCTAATAATGAGAGGAGAAATAGCTGCACTCTTGTTACTTTTTTACCAGGACTTTTGTGCTCTTCTGATTGCTCTCCAGAGGAGCAGCAGCTTCTTTTTGGATATCACAGATCTCATTCGGTGCTTAACAGTGACCAAAGTGACATGTCTTATTTTAGCTCCTGTACCACTCTGTGCTTTGGTACCTCTCGGGTATATATTTGTTTCTTTTGGTTTTGTTGTGGGGTGGGTGACAGCGAAGGGCTGCATTGCAGTCTGTGCCCATGAGCTGGAGAGCTGCTTGTATTTGTTCCCAGGCTTAGATGCCCTTTATGGATGTGTTAACTCCAATTTGAGAGCTATTTTCTCCTCCGGTTGAGTTTTGCCGTCGTAGCAGAGGGACTTGCCCTCGGGGTTCTTTGGTCCTGCTTTATGAGCAGTGCTAGTCTCTGTCTGGCTAACTCTGCCAGTGGAGTGAAAGCTTTGTTTCCACAGGGATTCCCTCTTTCTCTCTTTTTTTTTTTTTTCTTTCCTTTCTAGTGAAACTACTGGTTTAAATACTTGCAGGATGTAAAATATTTTTGTTCCCTTTTGCTTGTAGGAGGCAGAAAGAGCTTGTGGTTCATGCTTGGAAGATGATTCTGTTATGTGTTGATGGCACATGGGGGACATAAACTCCCTTAAAATTATGGTGTCAGCTGCCAGGCTCGATGCAGAGCTATACCTGACAGTACTACAGCAAAGGTAGCAGTACATTCCCCACCTCTGCAGAGTATTTTCAGTTCTACTCTTTTTTCTTTCTTTTTTGTTGATTCCCTTCCTTTTACTGTCAGCTATTTACAAATCTGCAAATAGACCTGTTTGGCCAGGTGCGAGGTGTCCGTACTTCCTTATTAGATGGAGCTATGGGCAGATTGCCCAGGCTGGACGATGCAGGTGCCCGCATTCCCCTGACCAGCGGAGCCATGAGAAAACAGCCCAGTCCCTTCCACCTCAATGTCTACATTCCCCTGATTAAAGGAACCATAAGCAAATGACCCATTCTGTTTTGTCCAGGTGCCCAGCATTCCCCTTACTGATGGATTCACAGGATAAAGACCAAATCTCTCTGTCCAGTTCCCTTAATCCAGTCTTTCCGGTGGAGGCGAGTTTCCCGAGCCCCCTCTCCCTCCCTCTAGCCCCACGTGGAGTGGGGTGATTTCCCGGAGCTCTGAGCACTTGGTCGTGCGCAGACACACGTCCTCCTCCCGCATGAGTGTGCCAGGTCACCTAAGGGCAAGGCAGTGAACTGGGTGCATTTGTTCTGCAGAGCCTCCTAGGCCAAAGGATCTCAAAGCAGGGATAAAAACTAACTTCTAGGATGTGCCATAAAACACAGGAACCAAGGGGTAATGCAGTGTGTTCAGTTATTTTTTTATAAGCTCCATTTTTACGCTTGGCTTTCTCTTCCATGCCTTCTCTAACATACTTGGTAAAAACGTGCTCTCCTTTCTGAAGAGTTCTCCTAGGTATGCCTGAAAGATCACAGGATATATGTGTTAGAGGTGTCTTGCTCCAGAACAAGGCATCTTAAGGAAGTTAACCAGGATGTCATTAGCCTCTGAAAGGTCTGTGTCAGTCCTGCCACTGACTTCCTTACCCACACCTGGACAGGAGGCTGTCTGTACCCCAGAGTCCCTGTTATGGACAAGGAATCATAATATGATCTCTACCTCCACAGGAGATAGAGAGGGAAGTGAATAAGTGGAATATTAAGGGTTTTCCATTGTGGTTTTCAGAAAGAAATGACTAGTTAATGGTCGAAGTGTTTCTTTGTACTCTACATCTCCGGCACTGTCCTTCTGTTTGATGACAATGTCCTTGCTTTGTGCTATGTTAACCATGAAGTGTTGTGTGCGGTGCCACTAGAAATCTATTGTGTATATAATACAATTAAAGATATGGATTCATGTTTTGGGATCTCCAATTATCCATCCTCACCGTGTGTTAATTGGTATCTGGATAGCAATGAGTTCCTTAGGCCAAAGGAACAGCTGTTTGGTGCTCTTCCTTCAGCACAGTGCTATTTGCTGTCATGAAGTGCTATTGTGTTTTTTTGTTTGTTTGTTTGTTTTGTTTTGTTTTTTTTTTTTGCTTGACAGCTTGGAAAAAAAGCTTAGGTTCCCTGTGGGTTTATTGTTTTGCAAATATTTTCACTTCAGGCCTTGCATCTCTTCAGGAGAGTTGCTCTGGTGTTTCCAGATCCCCTCAGAACTCCGAACATCTATTTGTCAGTAGAGACGTTAATAGCTCGGATGTCCCATAGGGATTGCAACATCCTTTTAAGAAACACCAGTATTCTATTCCAGTTCAAATACAAGAGTTTGCTTGTATGATTAATTCATGACATATTTTTGCTCGGAATAAGCTCAGTGGCGAGATTGGATTTGTTCATCCTCGTTTCTCCCAAAGCAAGACTTGTTAAAAGTTACAGATCTGATTCGAGTGACATAACACTAGTGAAGTCTTTTGGGAGCAGCATGTAGATCTTCTTGGATTCAATAACCACTAAGGAACTAAGCTGTCCTAGCTATATAAAAAACATTACTTCAGATATGCATAAAACTTGAAGGGAATTTTCTTCTCTTACCCCTTCTGGGAGATGCATTCTCCTTGGAAGTCTGGGGATTTAAACCCGTGAGTACAAACAAGAGTATAATGTAAGTGCTATTTCTCTGTGCCTTTTTAGTATCTGATTAGATATGTCTGATTACATTTCAGTGGTGGTTGTTAGGTCTTCCTTAACATATGGGTTACTTTACTGTCAAGAGCAATATGATGCAGTTTGTAAATTATATTTTTTAGTCTCCTATGTGCGTTGATTCAAATGACTGTAAGGTGGGATCATTTGTTAAAACAGATCTGATATTCCACCTCACATGCCTCTGTCTTATTTATCTGAGTGCGTAGTTTACCTAAAAATAACCCTCCCCTCCTATTTTTTTCCTAAAATAAAAGAACATGATGGTATTTTAAGTGCATGTATTTAGGTTTTTGGTTCCCTAAGAAGAAATGGGTCAATTATTAGAAGACAGGTTGTTAGTGGTGATATACGGGCTTCTAATTTTGCATTGCCCAATGAAGGATTTCGTTACTGTAAAAAAGGGAGATGTATCTGTTGCCAAAGTACAGGCTTGGGAATTTGACTGTTTGTTCAAAGCCCCAGTATGATTATTCAGTATAACTTTCAAGAAATACTTTGACATTACTCTGGTCAGGACTGCTAGTGATTTCTGTAGGAATCTGAGAAGGCTGCTGTATTGGCTGCTTGCAACTGTTTTTATTCTTTAATGGGACACAAGTACCCAAGTACTTGACATAGAGGGGAGGAAGACTGATGAATCTGTAAAACTCTCTGAGGTTCCCTGTAGATGGATGCTTCATATGTGCAAAATTTTAGAAGTAATAATAATAGATAAAAGATAAGGGTTAAGCCATCTCAACCATTTCTACACAAAGATTTGAAAGATCTTTATATTGGAAAGATCTGAGTTTTAATGAATTCCCAGAGTCATGAGCTGTGGGAAGGGATAATTCTTACTGTGTTATCAGGTCTTTTGCATTGTCTTTCAAAATCTGTAAGGCAAATTCTCCTATACTCATGAGTATTGGATTCTGCCTATTGCCTTGCTAATTTCCTGGGGATATTTTACAAATCTGCAGGTTTTTAATATATGCATGTAGAGAAGATCAAGAGAGTGTAATGGAAAAGGTAATATATTCCTTTAATGAAGATGCAAGCTGTGAAAAGAGCTTCCCAGTGTTGCTTTCTGTAAGGTTATGTCTCATCTAGTTAAGTCTTTACCTGGTATCCAGCTCCACAAAGCTCTGTTCTCTTTTTGCTGTAACAGTCTGCTCTGAAATGCCCCAGTGTTTTCTCTAAACATCGTTGGGTAGCTTTCCTAAAAGCAGTATATACATAGCTAGAGAAGAAAATGTGTTGCTGATTAAGACTGCTAATGGTCAAGCAGTAAGACATGCTAGAAAGATTTCAGCTTCCACAGAACTGGGTGGGACATGAGGGTACTCAGCACTTCTGTAGAAGTGACCCTGTTTGTGGAAATACATCCTAATTCCTGAGTTTCCCTTATAATCAGAAACTGTCACTGGAGCTGAATGCTGAGTGGGACATTCATGCTTATCTCCATATCTGCTATCAAGCGCATATTTGTCATTCTCATTTTTGAAAGTCAGTCAGCTACACCTCAAAAAGATGGTCCTGTCCTCTCCTGACCTTTTTAAGAGCAAGGAGCTTCGGAGAATGCTGTAAGTGTGCAAAGCTGCAAGAGACAGCCACCGTTGGAGGGTCTGTTTTACTGTACACAGATTGGCACAGCTTCACAGAGATGATGTTTTATCACCAGTCAAGAGGATCATCTTCATTCCAGAGTTGCTGTCTCAGATTTTTGATTTCTTGCCATTCACTGAGTCCATATTTTGCTTCTCTGTCCTTGATGCAGATAATTCTGTTTTCTTAACCTGATCTTCCAGCCTCTATGAGTCAGAAAAGATGTGGACACAACAAAGATTCCCCTTACAGCAAGTTCATAGCCTTAGGTCAAGGAATATGAGTCATAATTGGAGGGCAGTGGTAATGCATGACCTCCTACAAAAGAAGATCCCTCTGCAGAACAAGAATTTGATATTTCAAATCATCCTTAAGCTGTGCTGATCGTGTTGCACACAATCAGTCAGGTTAATGAGGTCAAAAATGTCTGAGTGCTTATACTAGGCCCATCAGAAGGAAGCTGCAGTAAACACTCTCATCAGTCCTAAATCCTCTTCATTAAGAGATTTTTATGTGAGTTGATTTTGTTTGTAAAGGAATAGTAAACAATTGTGTCTTAGATTTTTGCCTACCTCCTGAGAAATATCCTCTGAACGTTTTGATTAAGTCTCTTGTCCTAAACTCGTTCTTCCATCTTGTGGTGCAATGTCATCACAGAAGTGGTCTGTTTTCTCTGCTGAAGTACTCTTAGGAGCAGGAAGGTATGAGGGACCTCTTAGGAACTCTTAGGTATTAAAGGGCTAGTCTAGGTGATTCATGGGACAGCACTTTTTAATCAGATCCTCTGCTTTTCTGTCTTTCCAGACAATAAAATTTAAAAAGCAGTTAAATATATAATATGACAGTTTGTTAAATAATTGTGAGTTTAATTTTTAAATGTCTCTGATCTGGGTAAGCCCAGTTGATATCAATACAGTAGCATCTTGAATCCCTTCTGTGCTTTCCTCAACAGAAAGGGTCAATGTCCCTCCAATTTGCATTTGCTTTGAGGTTATTCCAGTAATCCAGTGACATTAATATTAATATTTAAGCATAGCTGCCAATATCACGATGGAGAAAGAATGAACAGTTGAGAGTCCCACAGATCTGAAGAGCCATGCAGACTTTCTCTCTTCCCGAACTTGGTGTTTCCTGTGGGTTCAGGTTGTCCATGGGCATAAATTCCAATGTCTGTGCAGGAAGGCAAGGTTTGTAGGGAAAAGCAGTATTTTGTCAACTAATGGAGACAGAATGCAATACCTAAAATACTGCTCACAAAAACTGTTCTTTGGGTTGCAACCTGTGTACAGGCACTGAATGCCATTCCATCTTGCAAGAGCTTATGAAGACCAGAGAACATTTCCATGCTGTCTCCACAGTGCAGAATCGTTTTTCATCATAAGAAATGATGTTTGCTCTGAAATGGTGCAGAGCAGCATGAGGACTTCTCAGATTCAGACAGTTCTACTGGAAACTGGACTGAAAATGAAGAAATTCATTTCACACTGTCTACAGAATTGTCAGGAAATTAAAACACTTATTCTGTATTCTCATGGGACAGGATCCCTCTCTCATGAGTGGGGCCACTTAGATATCTAGCTCTTGGCTGAAACATTACACATGAACATATGTAGAGAAGTATGCAGTCTCACCATGAAAGCAATTGTGAACAACCATAGAGAAAACAGCAAATTTTCTGCCTGGAGTCTGGAAATACAGCAATGGATACCTAAGATTCAACTTTAAGAAAAGTCATGACTTCAACTCCACTAAGCTTTTATGAAATAGGTTGAGATTTGATATGCTTCCTAGTAGGTCAGGAAATGCAGAAATAATGCTCAAGAAAATAACCGTGTCTTTCTGGCTAGATATCAAATGTTTCTGAACTGGCTTATTACAAAGCAGGTCAGAGCAGGACACTTGGTGCTCTCCTGAAGTTCCCTTGCCAGGGATGGTAATCCTGGACCAGTCTCATGTCAGTTCCAATTCTCCTCAGACACAAACCCTTGAGCCCCTTAATTCTTCCTCCAGGGAAGCAGGGCCTGGCAGTGCTATCTGCTTGTTTACACTGCTGGTGTTAACTGCTTCCTCTCAACTTGCCTCTGCATTTTATCTCCTCTACAGTTCAAGTTAAACGAAATGCTGAACAGACAGCCCTAGTCATAACATTCAGGCATGTCCCTTCAGGAGTGACTAATCCCTCCTGGAATTCTTTCCGGCTGGAAGTCGGAATAACCCAAGCATCGTGTGACTTTGAGAGGCCTGGTGAGTGCTGGACGATTCAGTGCAGCAGAGTATCGTGTCCTCGCATCTCAGCTACCAGGAATTCAACCTTGTGATGTGCTGGGCTTGTTTCTTTTCAGTGACCCCACTGCTATATGAGATCAGACCTTTAAGAAGCAAATGCAACCTTAATGGTGACCTCATGAATTATTGATTTACCATTTAATGAGGTATGTATGTTCATGGGGGATCCTCCTTTGTTTACCAAAAGGCATGAAGACTGTAAAAGAAAACCCTGAGAAAAGACAGTAAAAATTGAGTGCTTGGAACAGTCAGGTACCTTCCACCCAGAGGCCTGTCCTTGGCCTGGTTTGGTGTCTGTGTGCACATGGTCCTGCTCTATAGTAAACACTGCTCTGCTCAGGAAGTCCTTGTAGATGGAAAGGGACATCAGGGTCTCCAGTGGCAGTGCAGAGGCAAAGACCTTCCATGATGTTCTGTTGCAACAGCCTGGTGCCTTTTGAAGTACACAGAACTGCATCCCATCACTCCACATGTTGCTTTGACACTCTCGGAGTGTCTTTAGAAGAGTGAATGAAAGACTTTTAGCTACAAAGTGAGTCCACTCGTCTTTGAAAAAAGGCTTTGCTGCAGACTTTGGTCCCTAAAGAGGTCACCACAGGCTCAAAATGGAGAATGGACGGGTCTTCTGCGCAAGGCACATTTAACACGTTGCCATAGGAACCGGTTACCTAATTCAGGCATACACAATTCCTCTTGCCCCCAGTGAATTCCAGTAATGGGTTTATTATATCACACTTCATTGGTGTCATCTGTCACCCAGACACTCACATAAATGAACCAGCCTTTGATTTTACGCTGCCTTATACTAGGCAGACCTAGTAGATGGGTCCCCTTTTGGGTCTCGTGGTTGTGAGCTGGTCACTTTTATATCCAGCTTTGCACACTAATGTCTTCTTTTCATGCAATCATCGTCTTCTTGAAGAAGAACATTTGTTTTCATTTCCCGATATTCTGATTTATTGAAAATGTGCTCTTAATCCCTAAGATCCTTGAGAGCACGTGCTGTCAGGATGCAGGTCGAAGCATTCTGAACCCTTTTTTCCCCAGATGGTGTCTGAAGTGCAAGTCACACAAACATCTGATGCAATGTTGTGGACATTTCTCCTTTTACTTGGGCCAAAGTTTTTACTTACATTAGATGCACTAAAGGTTCATTTTTGGGTTTGTGACTATACAGTACAATGCTTTGCTTGTTAGAAAAACAGAGGGATGGAGAGTGGAGATGTTCACAGGCATCAAAAGTGGTTGAAAAAAATCAAAACACATTCTCAAAAGAACAGATGATTTCACCGAATTTAAAAAGGCATCTGGAGATTTCCAGAAAATGTTGGGTGATGACGTCTTGGTTGGACTGAAATGCTCACTACAGCAAGGAATTTGAAATGTTGAACAAACTGGGGAGCTCATCTGTGAAACATTCCACCTGGAATGGCAATATGGATCAGAAATAACCAATAACCTCAGGGATACAAGTTGGTAGGCTTGCCACAAAGAGTCAGGAAGAGCCTGGTAAACTTGGAACCTGGTAATGGCTATGAGTTTCAGAATAATCTAAAGGAAGACCTGAAAAATTACTTCTTAAAGAGAAGCAAGGATCCCTGCTATGCTAGAAGCTTTCTGCTTGAAGTTGCATATTTCCTAGTAAATAGCAGGGCCACTAAGTTGAGCTGCAAAGTCTGGATTCCCTATTTCAATTTAGATTTCAGCATTGCACAGCTTTCAGAGCTTGGCTTATTGGTGTAAAACTGGTCTGGGAAATTCAAGAGGTTGGTGAGAAACAAGCTCAAACATAGCAGCTAATAGACCATGTTAAACAAGTGAGAGAACTGGAGTATCCTTAGTCTCAAATGGCAGAGGAAGGACTAGCAGCCAAGCACTGAGCTTGAAAACTGGAGCACTGGAGTTGGAAGAGGAGGTTTGGATAGCGGACAACATTAATGAGCTAATAGTTCATGTGGGTTCCACTGGCAAGTAGTGGTGAAATAAATGCCAGAAGTGCTGTAGATCTGAACCCCAGAGCAGAAGATTTAATAATGCTGGAGTAAAAGAAAGCTGCAAAAGGGGCACTAGGAAGCCTTCTCCATGCCCTCTAATGCATGGCATCTTCTGCCTTAATTCTGCCTCATCTCAGATGGTATGTAGATATGTGACCCAGTGAGAAGTGAAAGATAAGGGATAATTTAAAATTGATAAGTGACACACCTTCACTTAATCATATACTGGATTATGACATTGTTACATCACTCACCAAAATATATTTTGCTTCCATTCTAGTATCCTCAAAGGTCCTTTTCACTTTCCTGATGTGCTGCCAGGAGAAACCTTTCTCACTGCTCTTGAAGGAGCACCACAGTGTGCTGCCTGTGAGAGATGCATCTCAATTTATAGATGCCTATATGTTTTTACAGCTCTACCACCTTCCATTTTCTCACCTACGTTCTCAATTGTGGAAGGCAGCCAAGGTGAAATCTTGTTCCCTGATGCATCAGACACGGGTTTTAAACGTGGTGTTCCTACTAAGCCATCTCCTCTGTGATTCCTGTTGTGTCCTGTTAAAAAGGAATTTATCTCTCCTGAAATAGGACAGTGCCTAAGAAAATCTGGACTGTCATGCACTGGAAATGACATCAACCTTTCAGCAGAGAGAGAAGACATTTGTCTCAGAAAATTAATTAACATGTAAGCTGGAAATAGTTTTAATCATTTCCGAAATGCTGCCCGCTTGTGATGTGAGCTCATCAGCTCTCCAGGGCTTGGTCAGTACCAGTAATTGGATAGGTCAGAGAGGAGGGGAAAAGAAAACAGACAAAATTGCAGAAAGTATCGTGTGGGTGCGGGGGCGTCCAGCCCTGACCTGCTTCCTTCCCAGTCACTCGTGAGGCGCTGCTTGAGCGGCTGCCCTGGTGACAGTTGTATCATCTTTAAAGATGGTGTAAAGCTGCAATTTGGAGATGTGTGGGCAAAAATCCCACGAAACTTGCAGTGAGAGTAACAGTGTCACTCGTGCAAATCTGATCAGATATCACTTTAAGTGCCTACACTCTGCCTCCCTAGATTTTCCTTTCCAAGAGAATTTGCTGCGTCATATTGCTGTCCTGGAGAGTGGGATGCAGTTGTGCCCGTGTCATGGTGCTACTTCATGCATTGGTTAAGAGGTCATGAGGTCTGTCCAGAACTTCGGAATCCTCTCAGGTTGGTGTGCAGGGAAGCAGCATTTGTCCTGTTCTCTGCCACATTGCTCTGTGGATCTCTGTGTGCTGCTTCATAGCTTCAGCTCTCCCTCTCATGGAGGAAGTGACCTCTGTGAGTATCCAATTAATTTAACAGTTCATGAAATTATTTGGGAACTGAAAGGGTATGACCTGTAAATATATGACTGTTATTATTGTTATTAGCATTTTCTGTCATCTACTACCACAGTGTACATTGGTTAAGCATACACATATTCATTTCAGTGTACTTGCTGCCCAAGTTGACAGAATCATTTTGACTTGTAATCACAAAGGCTTGTGTTGGATGAATGTTTTATTATTTGGTTTTCTGCCATCCACTTCTCAGATTTATTTTAGCAGCAACACATGGTCTTAAATGATATTTTCCAAAGTTAAATAAGCACAAAACCCAACATAGGGCAGGGGAACAGAGGATACTGTACTAGAGCACGAAGAGCTGTTTTGCATTTAGGGCCAAGGCTTTTGCTTCAAAGCTTGGATTCTGTTCCTTACTCTACCAGAATTGTCATGTTTTACCACAAATCACTTTACCTTTCTATGCTTCTCTTTCCCCATCTGTGAAATGGCAACAGGACCCTTACATGTGTACTGAAGGTTGTTAAACAGACCTTGTAAAGTACTTCCAGCTTTTTGATTGGAAGGCACACAGAAATGGAAAATGGTATTAGATGCCTAGATTCTATATTGACGTGGCAAGTGAAATCTCTGTACAAAAGACATTTGGATGTATTTGATGTATTTGTATCTTACTGACTAGCAGAATTGCTGCTCCAACAAGAAGACAGTTCAGCAAATGTTTTACTGCAGATTTCCACTCTGTAGAGATGTTTCCCAGTCTGTTGCACAAAGATGAACTCAGTCTCTGTACTGCTGCCTCCCTGTCTCTGGTACACTAGTTCCTTTCTTCTTGAGTGCATTTTGAAACATGCTGCTGAAATCCCTGTTTTTTAAAGCCTATCTGGACCTTTCACCTCACACCTGAGCTTAATTTGTAGCAAGATAACTACTGCCCAAATCTTCATGATTGTTTCCAGACAGGGAAACGAAGAAGAGGTTTGTGACTTCTCTAGAGAAGAGAGAAGGAAGTGGAAGGACTCCAGCTGCTGATGTGCCTATGGGAGTGTTTTATAATCTCCCCATATACCTCCATGCCTCCTCTATAAAAAGATACCAATTATATTTATCTTCTTTCCTATCTTTTTGAGACTGATGAACAAGAAGGCTTATAGCTGAGCTACATACCTGATTAATAAGCAGTTTCTAATGTTCTTCTCAGAGGAATTTATCAGCGTAATCATACATTTATTTAAAATCAAACCCTTTGCATCTAATGGCACATCAAAATACTCATACTGAAGGAACTGTACCCTGTGTTTGAATAGTGAAACGTGGCTGCTCACATCCATTTCTTGTTTCTAAGGTTTCCTTTCAGGCCTGTGCCTTGATATTTTATCAGAGCTGACCCTCCCAGCAGGGCCAGCGTGCATTGAATGTTGGGGAGGGGGGAAGATGTATTTAAATGTCTTCCAAACATCTAGGACCTTTTATGTGGACAAAAATAGATAACTGCAGAATGCAATTCATGTCATCCTACAGTAGAAAACCATTTCAGATAAACCAGACTCTACAAATGCCTATTTCTCTCTACATTTTCATGGAATTTTAGTTCAGCCATTAGCATCTGCAATGTAAAATTAGGAAATGTTAATCCTATCATATGCAATTCTCGTAAAAGAGATCATTAAATCATCTCAATTCACTTTCATTGACATATTTATCTTTCCTCATTATTTTCTTACCATAAAGCCTTTGGGGAGAGGCTGCCTTTCATGTTTTTGATGGACAACCTCCCTTGGAGAACATGCTGATTTTCATCTAGACTTCAGGTGTTCAACACTAAACATTGTCCAAACCTCAGTTATTTGCTTACCTCTCCTCTGGTGCAGGGCACTGCGTCCGAGTACCTGGATGTACACATGGAGCCCTCCTCAACGAGATCATCCTGGAGCCCGAAAGTGGCTGTACAGTTGGCAGAGAAATATTTGTAGGGCCTCCAAGTCTGGCCATAGTCCTGGGACCTTTCCAACACCATCGCAGCTGGGCGAGGTGACTTGAACACGGCAATGACATGGGTCAGGTAGAATTCAGTTTCAAAGTCCAGCCTGATTTCCTCCCTGTGTACCCCTTGGGCCGACTGCCACCAGGAGATGGGGTTTGCAAAGAAATCATCCGTCATGTCGGCAGGGAGATGGGAGTTATCCGGCTGGTTGGCGTTGCATTTGGTGCAGCGAGGCTGGCCGCAGCCCCGGGCCGCCTGTTGGAGGAGGTTCTGGTCCGGGTAGAAGCAGTACAGTTCGGTACTGTTCTGCCCACACGTGGTGAGAGTGGCTGGTGTCCTCCCGGTCGCGAGGTTGCCCACTGGAGGATTGCACGAACGGCCGTTGCAGCGGTAGCCTTGTAGCCTCATGGGATCTAGAGACAGCCAAAAGAAACAAAAGTAAGCAAAATTTCCCGGGTGATTCTCAGGCTCTAAAACCCCTGACCATGCAAATGTTGGGATTCTCCTTCTGCACCCAACAGGACTTAGTGTAAGGAAAGCTACTTCATCTTCTCACACAAAGTCTGGAGGGCGTTTCTCAGCAGATGCGGTCTTTGCTCTAGGTGTTGAAGTCATGAACTGATGTCTTCCAAAATCACAGCTGTTACCTGTGAGCATTTGAAGGTCTAACTTTGATTTCTGTTAAAAATGCACTTGCACTGGTCTATCAAACTATGTGCTTAAGTATAGAAATCTTGGTTTTCTTACTTTAGCAAAGCTCCAGATCTAAGGACTTTTTCGTACACTTATTTTCATTGTCACCAGAGAGTGAAGCCAAGCTGTACTATGCACTGTAGGTACAGTAGAAAAGAAATTATTCCTGCCCTACAGATTGCAGACTGTTTACACATACAGACATCTAAAATAAAGCATATATTTCTATAGCTATGCATTACTAGCCCGATTTTAAGAGGTATTGAGTTTCTGACACTTCTTTTCGGATGAGCTGGAGTTGTTAATACTTAGCAGAGCTGAAAATCAAGCCTCTCTTGTTTAAATGCTTTAATATGGGAGCAGGTGACTGTATTCTGTTTGCCAAGTTTACAATAATTAGTAGACAAGCCTTTTTTGTACGTTCAATATAGGTACCTGTTCATTTCTAAATTAGTAAAAGGTAAGGATAATGATAAAGTCATAATACTGTTTGGAAATCAGTAATGCCTTGTGGCACTGGATCACAGGTTATTCCCAAAACCTTATTACTAAACTGGAGAAAACTGCTTTTCTAATGACGTGCACTGTACTCTTTACATCTTTCCATCTCTTAATAGTCTAGAAGGAGTTAAAGACTGACCTTGCAAGGTTATAAATCTAATCCAAGAGGTCACAAGTCAGATGGCTCAGTGCAAGTCCTACAGGAAATGACCCTTCCAATGAAAAGTAGGATGACTGTAAACCCGTAGTAATCTAGCAGCGATTCAAAGGTCAGGTATTCAAGATCCTAGGTCAAATTTTAAAATCCTTTCTCGGTTTATATTCAATCTTTCCTCAGGCAAAACTTGCTTTAAAATCAAGTTAGACCAGAGAAAATACTTTCTGGTTCAGCCTTATAAAAATATTCCGATTTTAAGTGTACTGGGCTGAAACTGATGGCCTTCTTTCACAGGAGATTGTTAAAGGTGAAAAAATGTGTCCAACTTGCATGGCTTTGCCCTTGAGTTGCTTCTGCCCTTAATTTTTAGTGAAATTTCTGCCAGAAAACAAGGATGAGGGGTGGATGTTGTTCTGGAAAGCACCTCATGCATTTTGCTTCCTAGAATTCAGACACCATCCCAAGCCATGGCATGTCCAGTGAATTCCACTGACCAATGGAGTCTGGAGGGTGAATTCCACTGAGTAGCACAAGAGTTCCTGGAAAAGGATAAATACATCCATATGGCTGAACACAAATTTTACAAGCTGCAGCGCCTCAAGATTGTCCTTGTGAGTGGCATTTCAGTGTCTACCTTGTCATAGTTGACTTGTTCCTGGTTGGTAAAAAAATGTTGTAAAAATAGAAAATATAGCAATTCCTATGTTCATAGTAAATTGGATATTAACTGATTTTGCTCAGTGCTGCACAAAGGTATCATCTCTGTCTGCAGAGAATTTATGTGGGCCCAATCTTCCAACTGAGCCCTGAACGAGCATTAGCTGTGACGGGAACCAAGGCACTTAGTGTTGATCAAGACTGAGCTCATGTTACAAATCCCCCTGAAATATGGATACGCATGTCCCGTAACTAAAAGAAAGTCCATCTTTATTGATATATCACATCATGAAAGCTTTCACAGAGGAAAATGGATGCTGGTGTTCTAAACTGAAGGAATTACATAGGGGAAGCTTTGCAGACAAGAATGGCATAAAAGAGAAAAAAAGGAAACTTGCTTTTTCTTTTATTTCCCATAAATGCCAGTCTCATACTGAGTCTTTCTGCTGTGTTTATATGGACCTGGGAAGGCAAGAAGAATGTGGACATTCTGATCAGCAGTCACAAGATGGTTTAGCTGCTCTGCCTGCTAATGCAGCAGCATCAATAAAGAGTTCCCGTCCGGACTGCTGCGTCATTAGGAAAATGGGAGAAGAACGGCATGCAAATTAGTGGAAGGGAGGTTGAGAGAAGGCGAGAGACAGGAAAACAAATTTTGCAGTCGATTAAAAGCTTTGCATTTAAAGAGATCAATTGACAGGACATTGCTGGGCCACGAGCACAGCTCAGCCTGTCCATCACTCACTGATTCTGCGGAAACAACACAAAATGTGTCGTCTGAGCAGTGGGGAGGGACCACAGCAGAGAGATACAGCAGCCACGCAACCAAACAACTTATCCTGAATGCCAGGAGGGTTTGTTGAATAATTCATAACAAAATAAACAGTTTGACTGTGCGCGGGCACTGCATGTCACTGAGGTTGATTAGCTTTTACTCCACAATGGGTGGCTTGGCTCCATAAATGGTATTGCTAATTTATTTATTTATCTTCTGCTCCCTCTGGGCTGTGCCACAGAGTGGCAGGGCAGTGGCACATGCCTGGCGCGTGTTATAGTGATAATATTATCTGATGATTAGGGTGCCATACAGTTCAAGAGAGGACACACTTCTGGTATTACCCGGACACAGTTTCCAGGAGAGGGGTCTTACTTCAGAGCCTTGTAACACCGGGTTCAAAGCCTGCTGATGTGACTAGAAAGATGCCTAGTGTTTTCTATGGACTTTGCAATGGGATTTTTTTATTTCTTCTCTGTATGCAAAATCACTTGTGCTCAAGGCTCCTCCAGAACAACTTCGGCAGCTCTGAGCAGCTCTTAAACACTGAAAACTTTGGATATCTTCTGCTGAAGTCTTGGAGGAGCAGTTTCAGCATGCACATGTACATGTGCCCATCTGAATTGCACTCGTTCTACCTTGACGAACTTTCTTTTTAAATAGCAAAAACTTTTGAATGCTCTTCATAGCTAATCAGCTTGGGGACATGAGTTGCTCAAGTCACCATCAATCAGACATAGAGGCTTTTCTGTAATGCTGGTGACAAGAAAAGTGCTACAACCCTTTGGTTTGTCAGGTGCCAACAGCCAATGGGTTTGATGGGTCTTCATCCACTTACGAGTAGCCAGGTGAATTTTATAACCAGAAGAGTCCTCCCAAATGGAACTTCCTAAATATCCCAAAGGTGACACTGTGAATAAGTGATGAACCCCAAATGCCCCCATGGCCTGAGGCACAGACAGAGAATAAGACCTCAGATGTGGGCAGTCTTCCAGCATGGCAGGTTGCCATCTGCATCCCTCCTGGAGCAGCGCTTGGCTCCAGGACCTGCAGCCTCCTTTGCAGAAGAGCTCAATAACCCTGGGCCACGGGAAGCCCGGGCAGCACAAGTCACCTTCAGCCTGGCGCTGGAAATGGCCATTTTTGACCACACCACGCCCCCTTTTGGAGACCTGCCACCAGGAGGAGAGCTGGCCCGGGCACCTGGGGGACAAGGTCTGGCAGGGAGCGGGGCAGGAGCCCCGGCTGCACAGGAGATTCCAGCTGCTGTTGTGAGGGGGATGCGCCCTCCGCCTGAGCGAGGCGGGCGAAGCCCAGCCCCGGGTCCCATCTCGTGCTATAAAGCCTACCTGACCCTTCTAGACAAACTCATATTTTTTTCCCCCTTCGCATTGTGTTAAGAGATCTAAGGATCCAATCTTGACAGCCCTGGCTGTGTCATCTGCATGGACATGGGTGAAAGACAAATATTCCCCCCATTCCTTATAAGTTCCAATCAATTCATCTCATCTTTGACCAGGAGGGGCTCACTGTACTGCTGAAAAGGAAGATTACGGTATAGGATAATAAGGCATGAAAGAAAAAACGCTTCTCTGCATGCCTGTGTTCAGGAAAAAGCTGAGATTTTGTGCAGATTAGCTAGATGCTGTCAGAACCTTGATTTAAATAATATTGACCCAGCCTGCAAAGAACCTGTAAAGATTCAAGATTAATTCAAAACTTTTACATTGTTTCTTTTAGAAGCAATATTAAAAATCAGAAATGATCAAGCAGCCCTTGTGCTTTCACAGGTTGGTGTTTCCCCAGCCTTTCAGGCAGACACCGTATATTTGTTTAAAGTGACATTGAGTCCTTAGTGTCATCACCTTCAATTTCCAATTATTTTGCCATTAATCACTGCCCCTACCCCATTATTCCAAGAGTGCCTAGCTTAATGCAGAGCACATCCCCTCCCCTCAGATTCCCAAGAAATCAGCTTTGCGCTGCCTTTCCTTGAAGATGTGTTTTCACTTTGTGAATTGGATGCAGAGCAAATTTTGGCTAACAGGCTGCTTTTCCCGGCAGTATCAGCAACTTTATGAGGCATCTCTGTGAGTTTTGTGTGCTACGTGTCAGCTTATGTATCCTACAGAGAAGATCCTTGCCCAGGAATCGAGTGAATACCCAAGACAAGACACTCAGAGGACTAAGGAACCACGTCCTCCCTCTGCTCGTTCTCTACTCACTCCTCTCCTAATACCCCGGGCATGCAGGTGAATTTTACAATAATGACAGGCTTTTGTCTACATAAAAAGAGACCACAAGGTGGTATCCCGATGGGCTAGTAAACGAGGATGGGTTATTGTCTCATCAATGTTTGTTTTTATTTTTTTTGACCTGATCTGCATAATTCATCTCTTTTAACCTTAGAAGTGTATTAAACCACAGAAGGAAAGAAAAAAAAATAATTCCCTCCTTTCCCTCAGATAATTCTTTTCTCTCACGATCAGGATATTTTTAGAACCATAGGTAAATACCAGGGCAGCTCTGTCATCTCCGAACATGCTTCTTTGTGCACCCACAGACACACACACACAACTAATGAACTTCTCTCTCTGTCCCAGTCTATTTATTCCCTAATGCTAATTTAGTCTTGTCCAATGCACATTAACTGTCCTCTCAGGGAAGTGAGAGGGCTGAGTGAGAGGGCTCTCCTGGATAAGCAGTACTTCCTAAACAGCATCTTTCACTAATAACGATGCAAAAAATATCATATAGAATGAGTCAGATCCCTCCTGTGATGCTATCCAAGAATGTTGTCATTTCACTCATGCCCTGCCTAGCAAAACAGTGTTTCTTCCTCAAAACAAATATCCAGAATATCTCAATCCATCGCTCTCTTTCTCTCTGTCTTATTTTCTTTCATTCATAAAAATACACTGTTCTCTCTTAAGGATGTAGGAAACTGTGCACTTGGTTATAATTCACAGGGAGCAGACTGAGCTGAAAATCTGTGAAAAGCTGTGTTGAGGGGAATAAGAAGTATTTATATACTATATATTTATATATATATATATAAAATATATTGACATAAATCTAACAGAGTTTGTAGATTTGATTTTCATTCTCTCTCCCTGTGCTCTGTTCAGGCTGTTTTTTTTTATGGATGGCAATATTGATTTATTTTGCTTACCTGCTTCCCCATGGCCAGAAATAAAATATTCCAAGAATACAATCAGCATGATGCCTTTACGCTGCATGGCTGTCAGTGAGATATCTGTCCTCAGTGAAGCAAAAAAATAGCTGAAGAAATCTACAGGTTTGGTGCTTGCATTGCTTTTCTATATTTTCTTTCTTTCTCTCCGCTCACCTTCCTCTTAGTGCAGGGCTCGGGGCTGCTGTCTCATTCTCCTTGGTTTTGTTTGGGTCCAGAGGTGGCTTTTTTTTTTTTTTTTTTTTTCAGGGCTCAAGATGCCTTCTGGGTGTCACCCGTACATCGCTTCCAATAAATAAATAAATAACAGAGCTTTCCTGCGTCTTTACCCCTCTTCAAGCAGCAGGCGAGGGCCGTTCACATCCTCGGCGTAGCCCCGTGAACGCACCATGGAGGGCGGCTGCGACGCGGAGAGCTCTGCCCGGCCCGGTCCTTCGCGGCCGCTCGGATGCTATTCCCAAACTTTGGTTCCTGCTCGTTGCTCTCGGCGGGGCCGCGGTTTTGCCTTTGCCCGGGTGGCTGCACGGGGTTTCTGTGCGTTGGGGAGCGCAAACCCCGTGTCGCCAGCGGTGGCCCCGGGCCCTGCTCCCCTCGGGGCCGGCGGGGCAGCCGAGCTGGCTGCGCTCGCCGCGGGATGCGCAGAGGGAAAAAGTGACTTCTTGGCTCCTCGCTCGTTTTATTTTGTTTGCGTTTATTTTATCGTATTTCCCTCCTCCCTCCGCTGTCACGGAAGCCACTTCTGTCCCCTCTCAGGGATTTGCTTCACACGGCGAGCGCCGGGGGAGAGCGGTGAAAAACAAACCGAGCGCCAGCGCCCCGGGAGCGCCGGCACCGGGAGCGCCGGGAGCGGGGCCGGGAGCGGGGCCGGGAGCGGGGCCGGGAGCGGGGCCAGGCCGGGTTCGGGCTCCGCTGGCGGCTCCCAGGGCGCTGGGGGCAGGTCCCTCCCGCCGCTGCCGCCCGTGCCCGGGCTGCTCGCTTAGCTCCAAGTTTTGCTCTCCCTCTCTCGCAGCCGCTATCACATCTCGCAGCCCGAACCGGGCCGTCTCTCCTCCCTGGTGCTCTCTGGTTGCAAAGGGGATTATTATAACATGTGATCTTCTTCCTGTGCTGCTTTATATGTGCATTTTTTTTTTTTTTAGTGGGGAGGAGGAGGAGGGGGCTGGCTCGGTTCCGCACCTCCTCGTCAGCTGGGCTGCTCGCTGCTGCTCTCAGATGCAGACGTTGTTTTCCAGCCGCATCTTCCCCTGCAGGAGCCGGGCTGCGTGTCCGCGTGTCCGCGAGCAGGGCCCTGCAGCACCCTCTGCCAGGCGGCCGGCACATGGCAGCCGGGCCCCCCGCAAAGCCCCTGCCCGCCACGGGCTTTGCGGGGTCTGCACGGATTGCAGGGTGCTCACCCGGGCACACACGAGGAGTTTGTTCCCCTAATCACTCACAGAGGGGAGCTGGGATGTGCCAGAGACTTCCAACTTGCCAGGGAAGCTGGGGAATGTCCTGGAGAGTGCCCAGTACCATGGAAACACCTGCCTGTCCCAAAGACCTACCCAGCACTGAGCATGACCCTGCAGACAGATTTGCCCAGGGGCTTCTCCAGCACAGAGCTCCTGGTGACCCAGAAGGGTCCAGGGTGGATATCACCCTGTGCAAGTTCTGGGTCCCAGGAATAATTTAATTCAGGGAGTGATTTCCCTGCCTGGCTTCATCTCTTCCTTCAGCTTTTAAGGCAGCGTAATGCCAATAACATGTGGCTGATGTTGCAGAGGGAAGCAAGTCTGATGGGTTTCCAAATGAAAAAGAGGTTATTCCTGTGCCCACCTTAGGCGGGGTACGGAGGATGCAGGTCTTACAAGGAAAAAAATGTTTTTCTGTGAGTTAGGATGTTGAGGTAAGGATGGGATAGAATTTTCTCACTTTACATTTATCTTCCCTTTTCTGTATGTTTTTAATAGGAAAGCCCAATAGAAACATTTAAAATATAAAGGAGATTTTTCCTCCCTCTTTCTCTGTCTTTTGTTTAAGAACAGCTAAAACACTATATAATTGCAAAAAAAAAATTCTCCTGCCATAGATGACAATCCGCATCCCTCAGAGGATTTGAGTCTGCTGCATGCTCAGCTCTCCCGGGATGTTGGGAGTCTTTCAACTCAAGCATCTCCAGTGGGAGCTGGGGATGTGCAGTATGTCCTAGAGCTAAAGCCAACACGACATTAATGAGATGCTGTCATTTAATAACCAGGCTTTGTTGTCACTGCTTGTTGATTGATGCCTTGTGGAAAAATGCGGTGGTATTTTTCTACTTTTATTCCAAAGGTTTTACGCTCGTTCCTAACTGAAACGTTTCTCCCAGTTAATTTCACCAGTCTTAAACGGAGGCACTTGAGAAAAATCCATGCTTGTGAGTTGTAGTTCATTGCATGTAATGAAGAACAAGGAGCTGTGGTATAACTTAATCAGCAGCTCAAAGCAGAGAGCAAAGTGCACGTTGCATTTGAAATGGAAAGTCAATGTTAAGCTTATTCATTTAGTTGCAACCTCTGGACGACGGTAGCAGGAGGTTTTGAAGTAGGATATAAAGTGATTTAGAACTGAAAACCTGAATTCCTCCTCACTGTTTTTCCTGTCTGGAGGAAACTGCTACCAGAGCTGATGAGGCTGCTAGGTCTCCGGTTTAATTCTGCTAAAATCGAGGCACTCCTGTGGGCTGAGCTAACAACTGAGGGCTGACAACAGCGGTTTTCTATGGAACAAACTGATCAGATCCAAGGGACAGCCTGTACCCAGAGGTGTCAAACATGAATGCCTGTGTTAATGGAACAGTGTATCTGGATGGTGCCATGACTCATAAGGAGTAACCTTAGTCAGTCCTAACCTACAGAAATGCAGAGGCCTCGTGGTCTCAGGCAAGGCTCACGCTCAAGCCCGTCACTCTCACGAGCCCATTGGGGAAATTAGCTGATAGGGGAAGCGAGTGACTTTCTCCAGTGTTAGCTCAGCAGCAGCTGAGAAAGCACCTAGAAAATAAACAGCAAAACTGTGAATCATTCATTTTGGGAGAGGAAGGACGAGCCAATGGCACAGCTCGGAGCAGGGAGGTGTGTCACCCGTGCCACCTGCCCTCGGCCTGTTTGCAAGAGCCGGAGGACGGGCTGTGCTCTGAGCCCGTCGCAGTGGTGGCCCCGCTCGGCGGGAGCTGGCCCGCACGCTTCGTTCCCCAGTCCTCGTGCCTCTCCAGTTCGCCTGTCCTTTCCTCCCAGCAATTCCCTAGCAGCTATGACCAGCCTGAAGGAAATCTGCCGTGGTCTTCCTCTCCACCCTCTGCCCGAAAACAGAGGTCGGAGGAAAGGAGTACCCCACGCACCGGTGCGAACCCCTAATCTCACTGCTCAGGAGAAAAAGGTAATACAGGGTCTCACAGGGCCTTGCTGCTCTTCCTTCCAGATAAATGCAGCTCAGAGCAGCAGACCTGATTTCCTCCAATGCTTTTCTGGAGATGGAGTTAACTTTGTGGCAAATGCATTTCCTTCTTTTTATAACTTCACTACATACTGGGACTAAGTAGTGGGGACTCCTCTGCCTTTTTGCTTGCTTTCTTTCTCCGTATATATGAGCAGATTGATGTGAGGGAGATTTGCTGCACAACAGATTCCATGCCTTTAACTGGCTGAACAAGAGGCCTTAGAGTCCGGTGCTGTCAATCCAGCATCATTCCTTGGAGATGTAATTAGGAATGCTGTCACAAGAACACTGCATATTTATGGGAGTGAAAGCTTGCCCCTCAAATACAGAGAATACACGTAGAGATGTAGAGAATCAAAATCTTTGTACAAACCGGGCACACATGCGTATATTTACCTCAAAGATGCAAAGATAATTTAGTTTAAACTCTAATCTGAATTTTTCTGGAATTTAGACAAGTTTGTAAGATGTTGGGTTAATTATTTGTCTTCGGTTGTGTAACTTTTCCTATGTCTTTTTGTTTGAATTGTCTGCGTGAGCACTAAAGTAATCATTGCATGACTTCATGTTAGCATTTAAAAAGAAATTTGCAGCAGAAAATAATTTGATGGGTGGAGATCCTCAAGAATTTTGTGTAGGAGAAGAAAAGGTGAGTTCCTTAGTTCGAAAGTCTGTGCTTCATCATATATAACATCAGTTATAACGTGACGTTCTGGTCAGTACACGGAAGTACGTTCTCCACTAACAACTTGCTCACAACTTCCTTGCATTTTGTGGGAGTTCCCCACGGGCATGAGCAGCCAAATTCTTTCGAAGTCCATTTCCACAAGCAAAGAAGAGCCCAGGCAAAGGGCGAAAAGGGGAACAGCAGTGAGATACTCTGCAGCACCAGGCAGCCCTCGTGGCTGAGACCGTCTGCGCGGGGACATGGGGAAGTGCAGCTAAGTGTGCAGAGGGGACCATGGAGATGGCTGTGAAGAAAAAGGAGCAGGCAGTGAGCTGTGCTCTGATGCTAGATCCTGTTCTGTACCTGGGAAGAGAATGCAGTGACGGAGCCCTCAGACCCTGTATAGAAATTGCAATAGTTTCCTGTAATTGCTGCAAGGAGAGAGCTGCTACTGGGCTGCTCTTCTGGTCCCAGGCCCAGGCTACTGTCTAGCATCCTACCTTCATCTCCCCTTCTTAACTGCCATGTGTGATGAAAGGTCATGCTGGCTGTTTTTTAGTAGCCTGTTAAAGCTTCCTTTCTGATTTATTTTACTCTTAATCTTCCGCCTCAGACTCCTAACAGGTTTAGAGGCTCAGCTGGTATTTATTTTATATCCGAAAAGCCCAATCTCTCTTTTTTTTTTTTTAACGAGGTGTTCCACACTTAGAAAAGTATGTCTTTTTGCAAGGTACTGTTTAAGCCTTGAAACAAGCTTCCAGATACTGTTGGCAGTGCAGTGCTGATTATATTGCAAGGCTTGTCTTTCCGCATGACACTGCGTTCATTTTTTAATTAAATTGCTCATGGGAAGCCTTGACAGCAGTCAATAGTGCTTCACTAGTTCATTTCAGTAAGGATCTGTCCCTCTGTTCATCTGCTTTCATTTGAATTTTACTCATTTTTACAGTAGTAAACCTTAGCACTGCCAATGTTTTATTTTTGGGACCTCCTATAAATGAGATTTATCAAGATCTGTGTGTTTTCGGGTCTGCTGAAGAGATATATAATTCTTCCTATCATACCAGCTTTAATCTCTTTGGATAAATCAAACTGTTTCTCAGAACTGATTTTGTTTATACACTTCCTGAGTGCTCTTCCTTCTTCATTCTTCAGCTGGGGCCTGTAACAGCCACATCCTCTCTCTTTCCCTTCCCAAATCAGGAAACGCTAGCTTTTTGTTTCTCAGCATCTGTGTCTCAATATAAATATGCTGCAAATGAATTACCCTGAAAATCTCATGCTTGGTGTGTCCTTTGCAAAGCAAGGACATTGCATACTCGTTGACCTTCCAGTAAAACTGTCACAACTTGCATACTTGTCAGTATTGCTTAGAATCAGAAAAAAATGTCATTTTTTAAAAACCATATACCAGTTTCCTTATACATTTTTAAGTCCAATGATGTTGTAACCTTCTCTTTACCCCAACATCATCATCTCTTACCACTTTATTTTAATTTGTGTTCCCATGGTATCTGAGCCCTGAGGGCACTAATAGGCCCACTAATAGCCAACCAGCCTCACCTGGGGCTTCCACCCATACCGTGGGCCCCCAGGCTCCATTTAAGTTCGGTCTTGAGCTTTCTGGGGCTCTTCTTTTCTATAGGCCTTGTTGATCTGGATGTCAGACTTTCTTCCCAGCATAACTTTAGACCTTCCTTGTCCCTGTGAACTGACCTGGTGATCTCTGGGCTGTGTCCAGCTGGTTATTGTCACCAGACCTGATCATGACTTGCATTGCTGGCTTGAGCTTTGACCTGCCTCATCACCCCAAACTCGTCTGATGATCTGGATTCTTGGTTGAATCTGGCTGTGACTCCTGGCCTGGCCTGCCCTGCTCTGCTCTCCTTGCTGTGGGACAGGACCCTGCCTGGTGAGACCTCTGCCCTTCTGGCTGTTTTGCCTTGGCTCTGCATTCCTTAGGAAGAAGGCTACACTGGCTGCTCTGTGACATCCTGGTATAAAGAGCAAAAAATCATAGCTGGGAGTGTTGTGGAGTTGTATAACACCTGAAGATCCTGTTGATGTTACTGATAAAGGAGGAGGATTTTTGCCCTTGATGATTGCTTTACAAAGCTGGAAATGAAGCCACTTTCAAAAAGCTTATACATGGATTGTGAAGGTCAGGCACTAGCTCTTGTTTTCTAAAGTTGTGATAAAGAAATGAACTTTCACAGTCAATGGTGCATTTATAGCAATGGCTGGTCAGAAATGACCATACTTCCTTGTGAACTGAACTGAGACCTGTCTAGGGAAAATAATAAATGAAATCAGTCTTTTACAATTACTGGTTAGGGAATAGTTCTGCTAATGATTCTGGAGCTGGCTATCATCAGATGTAAAACAGATGAGAGGCAAACAATATCTTCACTGGGAAAAGAGAGGAGAGCTAATATGGAGACTGTTGAGCTGATCACTTGCTCTTTGTGTTTTACTTTCCCCTTAATAAAAGGGTAGACTACAGATCTTGGTGTTTGTAAAGTGTCTTAAGATCCTTAAATTGGAAGTCCTTATGTTGTTTGGGAGGCAAATGAATGTCATTTACTTTGAAGAGGCACCAGCTCTTCAACAAGAACCAATTAACAAGAGGCCGATTTGATTTCTCAAGAGACTTCCATGACAAAGATACAGTTGATTGACTGAAGCAGATTTTCATAGACTCTTTTGACTACCTCATGTTGATGAGTTGTTGTTGATGAGTTCTGACTCTTGATTCAATGGCAACAGGATCATGTTTTGCTGTTTGAATTCCATTAAGTACAAAAAGACAGTCTACTAGTGAGAGCTTAGCTATAATAGATAAGCATTAGATCCACTTGGCAGATCTGAGAGGAAGACTCTGCATCAAATACTTTCATTGTGCTGAGCTGAATCAGGGACTCTCAAAATGACCAAACAGGTTCAGGAGTATAATCACCATTGATTTTTGAAATTCCATTGAACTCTGAACCTGATTTTCAGAGATGCTAAGCACATACAGCGTAAGCTGCTGTGAGGGGAAGTTCAGAACAAGAATAACACCTGAGTATCAAACCCACAAGGTCTAAAATCTGCCCATAATGGGTAAAACTAATCCTATATAAAGGTTTGGTTAACCTTTGGTATTGTTCTTTAATGAAACTTAAGGAATAGGTGGCCTTGTTTTGCCTTTCTACAAAAGCATGATGATCAGTCTATTTGAATTCAGTCCTTGAGTGCTTTTCTGAGGTTATTGTACAGTTTGATTTAATAATGAATACACAAAATGACTCCAGAATGCATGTAGCAATTACCTCTTCCTAAACCAGATAGGCTCCATCTAACCATTTTCAAGGGTTCTACCTCTCCTATTAAGAGGCTCTTTCAGAACCTTATATTTAAATTCTTCTAATTTGAAGACTGTTTCTTCATGGCTAATTAATAGCTATTTATTCCTCTTCCAGCATTTCCCTGAAGTGCTTTCCTGCTTTGACATTTATCCTGCAGCGAGACAGCAATCAAATGCCACCTTTGTTCTCTAGGCTAAACAAGCCATAGTCTTAGACTCCTTTTATAAGATCAACTCTTTATTGTCTACCAGCCCACGAGCCCTTCCTGCCCTTCACGTAGCATCAGAATTCATGTTTCTTTAATGCTTGCATCATCAAAATTCAGGCTTCTGTTAACACAGAACACTAACAGGGCAGAGGCTCTATTTAAGAGAATGTGTTTGAAAATGCAAACAGATTTTGCTTGCTCTTATTTTTAAGGTAAATATGAAAATTCTTTATAATACAAAAAACACTGATCAGAGCCTAGGTGATCCTTGTTGTGTTTTGGAAACGGAAATATTTTCATTCTGATTATTTTCTGTAGTTCTTATAGGTGTCTAAAATACCAAATGGGGCAGCATTTTTTCATTTCAAAGGATGTCACTCTTGTTCCTTTTGTAGAACTTAATTTTGTTGTTGCAAGGGATGTAGCATTTCATTGTCACTTTAGACATTTTGCAGAGCTAGAATTCAGATGATGGCTGCTTGGCTCCAAGATACCAACTTGGAAAAAAACCCTCTCATTTTGTCACAGGGTAAATTTATCTGGTTTGTTTTTGTTGGTTTGGTGATATACTTTTAAAATAAGTGCGTATCTTTCTGAAGAACAATAAGGTGGTATTTGAAGATGGAATTTGCATTTTCTAGTCTGGTAAATAGGTTTTTCCCATGTCATTCCCTGTATGAAATTGCAGGGGTTTACAAGTCTGATTCTTATGTGGTGTAAATCAACATAGTTTTGCTGATTCAAAACTATTTGACTTCTGTGTGTACAGTATGTTGACAAGAACACTCAGACAGTAGAAGTACTGTTATATCATCTCTAATTTATGTGGGACCAGCAATCTCTGATGATAAAGTAAGCAGAGAACTCTGACTATGAGGTTCAAACCATACTGTTTGTAAAACCTACCAAAGGTTTATTGCTGAGCCAAAAGGAGTGATCTGTAGAGTTTATTAGGACTTTTTGCCAGGACATTTTATTTTCTCAGAGCAATAAAGATAGTAAAGATGCCAAAACTGGAGGGTTCTAGATGCCTTTTTTTCTAATCTCATTATTACGTTTTTGGTATTACAAGAAATACCTCCCTTTATTTCCTCCAGGGAATACTTGCTTCCATGACTCTCTGAATTGCCAACAGCAGGTGTTTTGAGCCTGGGAATCTTCAAATCTAAGTTTTCCTGGTTAGACTCCTACCAGATCTAGAAGCAAACTTGTTTTCTTTCTGCCCTCACTCAGTACTTACCAAATAGCTTAATGAGGCTGTGAAATTTTGCATACTTTGTGAATCTCCTTAACTAAAAGTTGTTTGATTAGAGCTGCCATTTGCAGGAGAATCTGTAGAATCATTTAATATGTTTGCATGCAGTTGAGTTTCTTAAAGATTACAAAGCGTTTATACTTATTATGGTTTTAAACAAATGGAATATGAAATATGCAGCTATGACTGTTACTAAGGATTGTGATTTATTTATGGTTTCTTTCATCCCAGAGGACACACTTTACTTTGCAAATTGTGGCTAATCTCTTTGAAAGCAATAGAGAGTATGGGCCTCTTGGTATCATAGGCAGAATTTAGTTCAGTGTTTACTAATCATTTCACCTAATTTAGAATTGATGCATATAGCCTCAGTAAAATAGTGTCAACTACCACCTTCTGCAATATATTAGGATGCTAGTTGTAGTTTGTCTTAATCTGATAAAATGTTGTCCCAAAACATCTTAATCTGGGATCAACCAATATAATTCATGGCCAAGAACCCTTACTTGAATGAAAGCTCTTCAGTGTCTCTAGGAGTTCAGGCTCTCAGATTGATATCTGAACAATATTTTTCTTGGTAGTTCAGTGCCCCCTAGCACTGTGAGAGAGAATTTGTCTCTTTCTGATCCATAGGATTGAGTATTACCTAATAAACCTCCAAAAACTCTTACAGCCACCCCATTCTCAGGTGTAAATTTAATTTACAAGGAAAGATGCAGATGGAGATATTTCAACAGTAAAGAAGAATGGTGGCTCCTTCAGTATGAGCTTGGCCTTTAAAAGCCATCACTGTGTTATCCTGGGCAGGCTTCCAGATGATTCTGCTGAAAGTTCATGGCCATCTGCTTACCTCCATTTCTCTCTTACCTTGTTTTGTGTGTTTGTGTCTTTTGCTATTATTTTTTTTTTTTTGGCAGCTGGCTTTGCGTAATGCCTTGCGTTATTTTCCACCTGAAATACAAAAGATACTAGTGCTGGAATTTGCTGAGGAACTCAGGCTGTATGGACATATATATATGTACAGATTCTATCCAGATATTGAGATGAGGTAAGGACTAGAGCATTCAGAATTTGTTGCATTTGGTTGGGATTTGTTTACCGGCTTTCATCTATAGGAGTTCTCTTTGAATAGAGACACCACTGTATCTTATTCTACCTCTTGCAGAAGTCATGACATTAACAAAATATATCAGCTGAATAAATTAGATGTCCTGTGTGACACTAGACAGTGATTTCATTTCCAATCAGTGTTATTCACTGTTTTATGTGATTTATTTGGAATGATTGCCACATTTGACCTTAAAGTACATGAGTGCTGGGAAACCTGACTCAAACAGCTTTGTGAAGGTCTCAACTCTCTCTCATGAAATGCATGTGATATACTAAAAAATATAAACATCCTATGTTTCTCCTGACTAGTTATATCTTTAAGAGTTTCTTTGGCACTGAAATTCCAACTGGGTATTTTTCTCCTTAGATAGGATCTTAAATAACAAGGCTGCTGAGCCTACAAGCAACTTCCACTGCTCAAGTTTTCCTTGGTGTTGCAGGACGTAACTGCTCATCCTGGCAGTTGGGATACAGAGACCAGTTCTAGCTCCAAATAATCCAGGCTAAGAGGCAGAGAGAAGTCACGGCCATCATATTTATGAGCACTTGTGATTAACTGACTTGGCAAAGGATAGGCAGAATCCAATTTCTTTCTTAGCTTTCTTTAGTTAGCTCTGAGAGTTGAAACACAATTTGCTTGTACACATCATTTCAGATTTGCACTTTCTCCTTTTAGTTTCTTTCCTCCCCTTCTGAAGAACAAACTGGAGGCAATTTGACATTGAGAGAGATTTCTGTGGGATATTTTATTGCTGTCTTTATCTGTGAACTGAAGTGTCTTTCTAAAGTTGGTGGGTACTCTTTCAGGGCGTATCCCATAGAAGAATATCCTTGCAAGACCAAATCAGCTGCTGCTATTATGCTGATGATCATGAACAATCTGGATCCCTCGGTGGCCCAGGTAAGGCACAGTGAAAATTGTGAAGCTGGAAAGCATTCACACAATAGCAGCAAGCCTGCAAGTTACTTCCTGTATATGTTTATATAAAAATCAAAAGTTCAGGCATAGGGGTGAAATTAATCTGTGCAGATGATTCTCCCTCAAAACCTTGAACAGGTTTTGAGTTGTTCATTAGCCTTTTGTTAGTTCTGTGCCACATCTCCTATGTGGAGAGCAGGGCGCTCTGAGTTAGCGAAGCCGGCGGAGTTCAGTAGTGTCACACTCAGTGTGGTGTCCAAGAATGGTCACCAAGAATGGTCACTTCTGAGGCGAGACCTAAAGGGGACTAAAGTGCAATTATGCATCTCTTGCACTGTTGTGGCTGTGCCGATTCCTTGTATTGAGTTCTTAGATTCTGTACATGGATTTAATTCTGCGCAGTGGACCCTTGTCCTGGCTCTGACTTTGAAGACCTTCTTTAATGCTAATGAAATGTCTTCAGCTCTCATTATGTATGAGAGCTTGATCACTGCTTGTGCAATAAATTCAGTTCTTAGTGTGTAGCTTTTGCAGCATATATTGGAGAGAGAAAAAAAAAAAAAGATACTTTCTACAGCTTTGCAAACTCATTTCTCAAGGACAGCTTTACTGGAGGGTTACAGGACCAAAGTCCATCCTTACCAACACTACCCAGTGTAAAGCCTTAGTTGTATAAGGGGCAAGGGAGAGGCTATAAAACCCTGCCCCACTGGTTCTGGGCCCTTTCAGCAGCAAATGCCAGTTGCAATCTGACTCAGATCACTCGGACCCTTTTTAACAGAGTTTTCTGGGATGTCTGTTTGTTACAGAAGCTGCCACCCATGAATAACTTTGTAGCATTTTACATCACCAAAATACCATTATAACAATAACATAAAACTATTACTTTTATGATGGTATATTCTGATTTCAAGAATCTACAGGGTATTAATGCAATAAGCTGTAGAGAAGATCTGTAACTGAGATTTTTATTTTTCAAATGACAAGGATATGTTCTGAAACATTTCCAGAAATTTCTTCGCTTTAATATTGTAAAATTCCTTTTCTCAGTTTCCCCAGGAGCTTGTCACTTATGGAGGAAATGGTCAGGTCTTCAGCAACTGGGCGCAGGTAGGACACAGCTACTTTTGTAACTTGTTTCATAAAACCCGTTTCACCCTCCCCCAAGCACGTTCTGCTTAGGCAGAGTTTGTGATAATTCTTGGCAGTCATTGTCTCAAAATACTCCAAAACATCCTGTCTGGATAGATGAATGCTCGGTTATGAACTGCATAGATGGGGAGAGCTTTATTTAGTAAGAAGAGCACAGACAGCCCAGTAGAAACATTGCAGTTTAAAGTATCAAGCTGTGTATGATGATATAAAGAACAGGGAGTTTGTTTTGTTTTGTTTTTCCTGCTGCCTTTGTATGTGCCTCTATTTCACACAAAAATGTTTAGAGGCAAACTGAATACCAGGAAACAAAATATGTCTTTTATTCACTTGTTTCTGGTATTTTTGCAAAGTATTTTACAAATAGTAGAATAAATAATACAGATTTTATTTAAGAAAGGGAAAAGGAATTTAAGATTTTTATCCTGAGTCATCTTCTACTCTATCATAAACTCACTGTGAGTGTTTAGGTGCTAGCTGGTCATATCTTTACTTTCAGATCTAGCAACATAAACTCTGATCTCTGGTGGGTAAAGGCCTGTCTAAAATCTGACGGGGGCAATGGGTTTTGCAGTGTGGGACAGATATGGCGCAGAAGAAAAGGTGCATCAGCCTGAAGGATAGTGGCACTCCTGAAGGCTGGAAAGATCCTCAGTTCTTTAGATTAAATGACCAAAAGCTGATCTATGGCACTAGCTTCTGTGCAGAGGGGTGTTCTATAGACCTTACTGTGTCTTTACCAAAATTTGACTTCTTGACCATTAAAAAAAATGCAAGAAGTCTAACTTGTGAATGACATTCCCCGTTAGGGAGAAGTAATGAATTTCTGACTTTAACACAGGACTGCGAGGCCTGAATTTTCTTCCCAGTTTGACTGCTTTTCATTTGTGGCCAAGGACTCCCTTAAACTGCAGTTTCCTAATCTATGAAATGAGAGTTAAATGGAAATCTCAGGTGACTTTTGAGGCAAAACTCTTCTGTTCCTTTGAAAGAAAGGTACCATGGCAATGCACAACATTGCTTTACCCTGTGCATTGATCAGTTAATGCCATGTGTGAAGGATTTACAGCAGCCTGCATGTGAGCAATGCCAGCATCTAATAGTAGCATTAATATGCTGACATCCCTTAGGCAGATGTTTCACTCCAAAGTGAAATGGAAGCACTGCCAAGTTCAGAAATATCCTGTCTTTTCCCTTGTTCTCACTGAGGTTAAAGGGAGCTGTGACCTGCAGTAGTTTTGCAGTGGAGCAAACAATACCTTTTTGTTGCTGGTTACTTAGAGTAGCAATCACATGAATGATTCCGTTATGGTAGAACCTCTTGTTCTTTGTTTATGCCTTGAAAACAACACGCTTTTCGTCAGTTTATGTCATTGCAAAATTCCTGATGAAAAGGTTGAGTTTCTTCCTCAAAGCCCTCTGCGGCCTTCTGAATAGTTTTCTAAAGAACAGTGTCTAGAGCTAAATTTCCCCCTTACCAGCTTTGTCAGCCTCAAGGCAACAGAACTGTCTTCTGTGGTTCTTTGATCTAGGAGAGGCAGACTAGATCTTCCTTCTTCTCTTTCTTTAATCATCCAAAACTTGCTTCATTGTGCATAAAATGCAGCAAGATCTAACTGTCTTTCAGCTTTTTTTATTATTGCATTTTTTCCCCAGCTTGATAAATTCAGTCTGTTACCTGTTCTGTGCTCGGACAAGAATTGCACTGTTCAACGCTTCTTGTGAAACAAAACCAAAACAAGAAAGAGAAGTAACTCTTTCCTGCCTGAATTAGCTTGTTAAGCTCAGCTTGGAAATTTGTCAAGGAATGTTCAAATCACAGGGAATGCTGGGCTTTGTAATAGACAGTAATGCATGTGAGCTGGTTCTTCAGGCAGTTTAGAATGTCAAATTCTAGTTTTTGGCATAGATTGAAAGTAACTATTGAATTATGGAGATGGTGAGAGGCGTTTTAAATATCTTTTTATGTACAGGTATGTATATATTTGTAAGTATATTTATATGCACACACACATGCTTGCTTTGTGCACTCTCTCTGTGTCTCTCACCCACTGCTGGGAGCATCAGGGGCTGTCTTTGTCCCTAATGAAAGCTGATTTCTTTAAAGATGAAAAAATTTCATTTTTAAGTGCATATTTTACTGATTTATCGAAAGGATGACAAGCACGAGAAGATGCCGAATTATCTATTTTGAGTAGTATCTGTTTTGAGTGCCATATCCAATGGTTAAAATCAAGATAAAATTAGAACAGCTCTAAAAATGATGCATTAAAATGCTAGCAAAGCATTTCTGGGGTTTGTACTGGAGCAAGTGTTCTGGAACTTATTCAGACCTTTGCTAGTTGGTGACTTACGTTTCCTGCTGAATGATGTCTCTTAATAGACTTTGTTAAAAGCAGGAATGGGATAAGAGCTTTGGCTGCTTGTATTCCAGATACAAATACACCTTGTTATCTCTGTAGCTGCCTTTTGTACCCAAAGCTTGTGAGATTGCTGAAGACACATCAATGAGATAGAAATGTGTTCACTCATTCTCCTTGGTTTCCCTTTCAGTTCTGGTTGGTCATGCACTATTTGTCAGAGATGACCGAAGAGCAAACATTAGTCATGTACAGTGGGCATCCTCTGGGACTCTTTCCCAGCCATCAGTATGCTCCTCGATTAATCATTACTAATGGCATGGTAGGTATTAGAATCTTGCTTTCTCTTTTTCCTTCTTTTCCATTTAGTTTTCAAGTGTTCGCTGAATTAAGCATTATTGGTACAATCTGAACTTAGGAAAGCACTCAGGAGAACCTCTGATCCAAATTCTGTGCTGTTTATGCCAGTACAGTCCCCCTTGCCTCAAGTGCATTGAACTGCAGGGGTGGAAGGAATGAACAACTTCTGTTCCCGCTGAGTCCAAGCTGCACACACTCTTGGCTGGAACAGTTCAGACAGGCTCAGTTTGGAGGATATAAAAGCCCTCAATAGGCAAACTGATGATTATTGATCAGATGCTGAGATATCTGGACTGCTTTATTCTGAAGGCAAGTTGGACACTTGGATCTACTGGTTCCTTTCCAGTCTCCTGGGCCATTCACTGCCCATCTTCCTGGGCTAGTCTTAGGCATAATAGTCATATAGCATAGCTTTCCTCAAAACTTGCATGACCATCATGTTGCCAGGAATGCCAGACATTTCTTTCGTAATACTGGAATGTGTGGAACAAAAGACATGCCTTATTCCTGCTCTTTTTCTCTGTTTTTCTATGTGTGTGACCCTAGTTAGAAAATCTGGCCCATGGAAAATATCTGCTTAAATCTCTAATGTGCTTATCTGATTGTTTTCTTAGGTTATTCCCAACTATTCCACTAGAGATGAATATGAGAAGATGTTTGCTTTGGGAGTAACAATGTAAGATAATACATCACTATTGAAATATATCAGAGAACTAAAACATAATTTAAATATCAGCCACTGCTTGATTAAAATTTCCAGTGCAGAGGAGTTTCAACCGATCTCCTGATGCTGCAAAGCATTAATGAACACTTAAGTGGAATTACTGAGTATTTCAAGCTGTGTTCAGCCACATATGTAAGGATGTAGTTGAGGCCCACTAAACTTGATTAGGTTTATATGTATGTTTGGCTGAATTACAACCCAAAGCCTTAATCAAAACCTACTTGGAAGACTGGCTAAGTCCACTTTGCAGAGGTTTTGCTGTAATCTATATAGAGAATACAAGCTGGTAAAAGCTTCTCTTCTATTATACTAAGACTTTGAAGTAGGAAGTTATATATATATATTTTGAATAATTATTTGCCTGCTATTTTTATTATGCATGTAGTTGATGAACAGAGGGTTGTGTATCATGGCGAGAGTCGGTAAAAACTACTGGAGAAGTGTACAAGTGAGGAAACCAGAAGTGAAAGGGCACAAATACAGAGTGATGATTGCCACCCTTCTAGGGATTTAATAGGAGCATGAAGAATGGCTTTTGGGGTAACATTTCCAAAAGCAACTATTTGACTTAGGAGTTCCACTGAAAACTGATTGAATAAAGATGCTAACAATGTGAAAAAGTGTTTCCTTTTGCCCTAGTCACTGTGCTAAATACAGACACTTAATGTCTATTTATTCCTTTCATCCATGCAGTTTTGCCAGATGAACTCAGACATTTAGAAAGCTAAATGTTCCTCTGAAAATGTGGTGATGCACCTTCTCTCTGAGATGGAACTCAGCTAAGCTGGGAATTTGATAATACCACATCTCTAATAACAAATAGAGGCACAGGACATGATTATTTTTGCTATACCTAAGCCATATAGATATATACAGACTTAATTCCATGTGTTTGTTCCTTTTGCTAGGTATGGTCAGATGACTGCAGGGAGCTACTGCTACATTGGGCCCCAGGGAATAGTCCATGGAACTGTGGTAAGAAATCGGGAAAAGATCCATTTGTGCAGAGCCAGTGGAGGAGAGTTTCTCCTGGTGCCTGGAGAGGAGTTAATTGCTGTGGGAAGGATGCAAAGCAATTCTTTTTACTTTCTGTTTAAAATAAATAAATAGTGTCCTTATCCAGAATCAAAACCTCAAAAAGATATGTAATCAAGGTTTCTGTCTTTTCTGTTTATCGTAGCAGGCCTAAGCATTTCACAGGAGTATTTAGGTCCTAATACAGGAGTAGAAGAACTAGAGATCTGCAGAAATCTCTTAAGTGCATTTCAGCTTTTTTTTTTTTTTTTTGGGTATGTGGGTCATTTGCAGGTTTTCTGTGTCAGAACAGACACTATACAGCATGCACACATATCCTAACAATAGACTTGCCTTCTTTGTTCATATTTTGCTGAAATCTTGATAAAGTCTATATACCTCAAGACCAGCATTTGGGAACCACTGATCACTTCATTCTGTTTCAGTCACTGAATCATGTATTATCAGGACAGATGGTTTTAAAGCATCACTTAGTAATTATCTTCTTTTTTTCTAAAAGAAGTAAAACGGATTCCTGGTCTTAATGACTCCTGAGGCAAATTTTGCTGCTTCAAGCTCTGTTTCCAGTGGTAATGAAAGATTATTCAAATATAAAAACACCAATGCCTTTGAGCACCTTAGGCAGTTTTGCTTGCAAAGAGTCGTGTGTTTAAAAATACCTATCCAGTATGGAAAATCACTGGGAATACAGTGTTAAATGTTTATCTTTAAATTCCAGAAACTCTAGGCAAAAGGCTCAAAATAACTGCTGTGTTGTGTGTAGCTCACAGTGCTGAACGCAGGCCGTCGCTACCTGAAAGTGGAAGACCTGTCTGGAAAGGTGTTTGTCACTTCTGGTCTTGGGGGAATGAGCGGGGCTCAAGCGAAGGCTGCAGTCATTGCTGGGTGTGTGGGGATCATCGCAGAGGTGAGAGCAATGCTCCTTTCCTTCTCCCTTCCCTTTATATGCTGAATCCGAACTCTTCTGATGTACTCAATTAACCCTGGCAGGCAAAAATAAAGCAAATTGCAAGCTCTAAACAGAAAACTTAAGTTCTTTTTTGGGCAAATGCTGATAATGTTGTGCAGTGCCATTCTTGTGCTTCCCTGAAGCTCACCCATATATTCTTATGCAGTGTTTTATCTTCATATGATGTTTGTCTGTTCCAACTATGTTAAAGTAGCACAGCTATTTGATGCCCTAAGCAAGGAGAATCTCATGATGATCTGTGATGCAAAGACCAGTAATGTCCAAGCCATTAGAACAATGTAGATCCACTGGATCCTTAGAGACCCATAAGTATCATATATAATCTTGAACAACAGTATCATGACCCTGGTAACTCTATATGCCTATATGTTTCAAGTGCTTAAACTTGCCTAAGTAACCTTAGGGTCTCCTACTACCTGCATTTTTCAGCTACGTTGTTTATTGCAAGGTTTTATTCTAACAAATCAGACAGAAGAAGGGGCAAAAAGATATTTCAACATTGTTTTCTAAAATGTTGCTGTACAATTACATGATTGTGACAGTAAATATTTTTGTTTTAATGAACTGGATCTCTGGCTATTCAGAAATAAGACTTCCCTGCCTTTTTCCTTCATGCCTTTTTCATGGCAACCTTTTAATCAATGCACTGGGGAAGCATGTGTGGTAGAGCAAATATAGGACTGACCCAAACGTGGTGTGCTCTTTGGAGTATCCCTGGTTGATGAGCTCTTCTTACTCCAGAGAACAAGAGATTTTTGAGAACCAAACTCCAATCAGAGCTGGCTGGAGTGGGAGTTCAGCCTTCTCAGCTGAAGTAATTTTTAAAGAGAATTATCTGGCAGAGCTCTGCTGTAGGCATGTCATTTGCTGTAATGAAAAGGGTAAGAATATTGCAGTCTGACCCGTTGTAATTATAATTAAGCTTCAAAACGTTATGGGTCAGACTGCCACGTGGCATGCAGTAAATCTGACCTGCTGTGACTAGCTGAGGTCTTATTCATGGAATGCTAGAATTTCATCTAGTTTGCAATGGTGGTGCAAAAGCTTTTTTTGTTAGCACACCATTAGGTTTGCATGCATTTGACATCTCATCAGGTATTCCCTGCTGGTGAAATAAATTTACTCCATTTTTTATTGAAAAAATTATTATTGAATAAATGGTCTTATCCAGACTTCTACTCTATCCTCATGATCTTTCAAATGCTAGAATACAAAGGAGGGATTCCAGTGAATGGTATTTGCAGCAGCCTTTTGTCCTTTTCATCTCTACGGCTGCAGATGATTTTGTTCAGGAGATTGAATATCGCCTGTTTTTTATCTCCTGTGAGATGATCTGTGTCGGAAATGAGTCTCAGGAACACATGTGGATAGCTAAATATATGTACATATTATTTACTTAAAGGAACTATTTATGCAAATGACACTGATGAATTGTGCAAGAGATGTCATTTTGTCAGCCAGGGCTTCCAAAGCTCAGACAGAAGGATTAATGGTGTGAGTCTTTTACCTCTTCTGTTTGACATGAAGCGGGGTGTAATTTTATGAAATAACTGTGTAGAGGGGCAGGCAGGCTCCTGTGAGCTGTGCTAAGCTCTACATGGTCACACTGGAGGTGACATTAGTTCACTAGGTTTGTGCAGGCTTTTTAAACTATTGAGACAGTGATTTAAAAAAAGGGCCTTTTTCTGAAAATGTGATGCAGTGGAAGCTAGCATGGCTGCGAAAGCAGGTCCAAGCCTGTTAGAGTGGCCTGAAGTGAAATATGTAGGATATGGTAACAGATTCAAATCTTATCTTTGTTATACTGAGCTTTAAATAAACCAAATCCCAATAATTCGTGCAGACCATTTAATCTTCTCTTCCTGTGCTGATTTAAATGACTCCCAAAGAAACTGTCTCCCTCTATACCTGAGTTCTCATTGAATAATTCCACTGGCAGTGACATTATCATAGCCTGGGGGTTGGTAGGATGGCCTTTGTTAATCATGTAGGAATCAATGGAAGGTTTCTCATGTTTTGAATTATTGGGAAAGAGGTTTCTTGAACTTCGGGCAACTCCTGAATATGGAACATTTTTAATTAACGTACAAAGAAATATTTTGGTGGCAGGGAATAATGGACTGAAAAGATAAAGATGCTCATAGAGAAGTAAAAATGCTTTAATGACCTACCATAAAATAGGTTGGTCATGTGCATACTTGTGCTCACACACTTTGAGTGTTTAAATCCGTTACTACCTCAGAAAATTGGCTTGGATTAATGTTGCTGCTTGCTTTATGCCACTGGTAATTCATTCTAAAAGTCTCAGTGTACAAGTTTGCACATGGAATCATTAGCATGGAAGTTGTGCCAAAGGTTCCAGAACTTCCCTATCCATTTAGATTTTTAGCTGCTTGTCTCATATGTGTACACACATTGACATGCACAGAAATGGATTTTGGAATCTGCTTGTTTGGAGCTTCAAAGTAAGAGGGTACTGGAGGTTGTTTTTTTCTTTTCCATTTCATTTTCACAGAGGCATCGACTGTTTGGGATGATAAAATTCCTTCCTCTTTTCCATATTTTGTTGAAATTCTCAATAAGACAAAAGTGAGGGTAATGTTCAGTCAGCAAACTACTGCACAGTTATGGGCAATCTGACAGAAATTTGTATATCCGAGATGATTAAAGACAGTATTTCCTTAATTAAGTATACATTTTATTTTCACAGGAAATATCAGGGTTTATTTGAAAAAGATGAATCAGAAATATTTTGGCTTTCAATTTTATCACTAGAATCATGAAAAAGAAAAAAAAAAAGGAAAAAAAAATAATTGGTAGAAAAATCCTGTACTATTTTAAGAAGTCTAGCTTTGCAAAATGTGTCTGGGTCTGGGAAGTGGCAGATCAAAATTTGTTTCTCGTCTCACTTTTAGCGTGAAATAATAAACTGATTAATAACAGATGTAAAATAACACCTATTCCACCTTTTTAAGGCCAATGCAGGGCTATTCTCTTCCCAGATTTGCTACTCTTTCTTCCAAGCTATTTGAAAAAGTGAAAATAAGTCACTGGGTGGGAGAAATAGGAGTTTTAAGATTTCTGCCGTTTTTCTTAGGTTGATGAAGCAGCACTTCTGAAACGTTATAAGCAAGGGTGGCTGATGGAAATCTCTAATAACCTGGACCACTGCATTGCTCGCCTCAGGTATGACTTGTAACATAATATAGTGAGTTTCTCTACTCTTTAATTCTCATTTTACATCTTTGTGCACTGTGCAATTTTGATGAGCGTGAAGGAGGGCCTAAGGGACACATCTTGTTATCCTAGCTCTGTTCTTTGATGCAAATCCATCAATTTGATCATTTGTCATTATTAGTAGTCAACACCATGACCAGTGCTTATCCTTTGTATTATGATATATTAAATGTCTTCAGTTTCATGTATATACATACAGCAATTACAAATAACATTGCATTTGAAGAATTATTCAACTATTCTGGAATCAAAGATTAACAATTGCATAGAGGTCAAAAGATTATTTATCTGTGGATCCAAGGTCTTTGTATATATCTTTAGCATGGTAATATCCTTTCAGAATAGGAAATGGTTTTGCTTTATACCTGGAAAATGAAAAGAGGATCAGGTTCAAGTATAACAAATTCAGTGCATTAATTCCCTCTATTGTTTTTTCTCCTTATCTATTTTAAAATCACTCTTATTTTCACAAGGCAACAGTATAGCAGGCTCAGATGAAGCCATAGAAGCAATGCTGCACGGCTGCTCCATCAGGATGTGCACCTGACAGCAAGCGATGCTCAGAAGAGCCTTGTGGTCCCGTTTTGAGCCTGTGGATTAAAAACATTGCTGATTTTTTGTTAGGTGAATGGGTAGGCTATGACTCTTCAACTCCTGTGCAGAGGAGGAGGAAAGAGGCGTGCTGTGAAGGGGACGGAGCAGGCCAGTGAGCTCCTGTCTTGAGCAAGAGGGTATCAAAATGTGGAAGGTGGGAGAATCGTCAGGTTCTCACCTAAATCGTCAGAGAATCGTCAGGTTCTCACCTAAATTCAGTGAGGATTAACTGTGGTGTTGGGAGTTGGAGCTGTTTTTATCAACAGGTAGAGCTTCTATGCTAGTGCTATGAAACTTTTGCATAGAACCAGGAGCCACTGCCACAAACCCTAGGGCTATGTGTCCCTCCCAAGTTAACGGTGATGCCTCAGAAAATTAAGTGAAGATAACAAACTGATTGCTATGAAAATTTTTGGAGACTTCTCTGTTTTCTCAGAAAGTGTAAATAATCAGAGCCCCCTGGTTCTTACTACTGTTCCTGATTCTATATTGTTTGGATACCTAAACTTCTGTTCAGAGATATTCAAATGAAAGGATGTCTTTTGTTCTAATATCAGTTGCCTAGATGAATGTTTGGAACTACATAAAACTTTTTGTTGTTGTTTACTGTGCATGTTATTTGTGCATTGCAATTATCCATGTGATGTATGATCTTCAACCAGTCTCTTTTTTCCACTCTATTTTAGAGATGCAAGAAAAAATAAAATCGCCCTTAGTTTGGGTTACCATGGGAATGTGGTAGATTTGTGGTAAGTTGTGGATAATTGACATATAAGTGCTCTGGCTTGTTAGTCAGTTTGAAATTAGTTCCCAAAATTTGGAATCGAAGGAATGTTAACCTAGTTCTATGTTTATGACTCTAGATGCTCACAGAAAACAGTATTGTCAAAAGAGGGACCTTGTGTCCTGATTCTTTGTTGTTTCCCATGCACTTACTCCTTTGTCATGGAGCAATGAATATTTTAAGGAAAGGAAATGTATCCCCCTTATCCTAACCTTTGGCTGACTGGATAATAAGAAAATGTCTCTGGCTTCAGTGAAGAATAGAAATATTGAGATAACAGTTGAATAATAACAATCAGATGATGGATAGAAATTCTGGCACTCTTGAGGCTTTGTTGATAGTTAATCTTGATGTTACCCAATATGCCAACAGTTGAGATGGACCAATATATCTGGTGGTATGTCATACTAGCATTTCAAACTTATCTATCTGCATTCTTGTACAAGGAAATGCTTAGTATAAAATTTACTACTCTTTCTAAATCTTTATCATCATCATTTTCCATCTCTCAACTCCTAAAATAGACTTAGCTGGCCCCGAGTATGCCTTTATAAACAGTGTTTTGGGATGCAGAAACTTCTCCTTGAAGCAACTGGTGTTTACCTGCAACAGGAACAGGAATGTGGAATGGTGACTGCTGTTCAAGCTCTCTGTTGTTTTGCCTTCCTCCAGGGAGAGGCTCGTGTATGAGCTGGACACAACTGGAGAGCTGCTGGTAGATCTAGGATCTGACCAAACTTCATGCCATAACCCATTCAGCGGTGGATACTACCCGGTTCAACTCAGCTTTGAGGAAGCAAAGCAGCTCCTGTCCACTAGTCCGGGGAAGTTCCGAGCCCTGGTGCAAGAGAGGTAAATGTTTTAGTGAGAAATATTTTTAACCTTTATATTTAGTTGGTCTCCAAGTGACCAGATTTTTCTTTCCCTTAGGAAGTTTCACTGAATCATTGTATTTGGCTCTATTTTTTGGTATTTCAGTAGAAATCTGGGATAAAACTATTGTATTTTCACCAACAGAGGAGAGGCCAAAGCAGTGGGGTTTAGCTGTTTTTATTTTTTCTGTCTTTTCTGTAGGCTGTTAATTGTTATTACCTTTCATCCCCAGAGCTGGCTACATTTCTTTGTTGGAATATGTGGCCCCTTTCCATTAATTGTCCCGTATCTCAGCAATTAAGTTCTCTTGATGACTGTAAACCACTTAAGGATTTGGAGATAACATGTTCTATAGAGAATGAAAGTATGTTGTTATTATGTCTGGATTTCTCCGGGATTTTTCAAATCCATTTGTTTTCTACCCCTTCCTCCTCATAGCGTTAGTGATTTCATTATATTCTTTTTGAAATTTTATTAATTTCAAGGACAACTGTTTTCCTTTTTCAGTTTGAGGAGACAAGTGGCTGCTATTAACAGACTAGCTGATAAAGGCATGTTTTTCTGGGATTATGGCAACGCTTTTCTTTTGGAAGCTCAAAGGGCTGGTGAGTAGATATTGGGCAGATATTCTGTATTTAGAGAGAAACAAAAATTAATTCAAAGTACATCTTCCCTGTCCTATGCTTGCTAGGATAGGGCTGGCCACAATTATACTAATTTGTTTAATCTCTCTTCTCATGCTGAATTTTAGGACAACTTGTTTCTCTGGATGTGGTAAATCCTTCCTAGGAACCCTAGGATAGTCTGGTTTTATATTTTACAGGTTTTCTTCATCTAACCATGGACCTTTTAAATCCTTTTCTAGGTGCTGATGTTGAGAAAAGAGGAGCCAATAAAACAGAATTCCGATATCCTTCCTATGTGCAGCACATCATGGGGTATGTTGGGCAGAGCCTGGAACAAAGCGCTCCAGAAGGAGTCATAAACTGCTTGTGCAGGGGAAGGGGGATTAGTGCAGATTCCACTTCCTAGTGCCAATCGTGCTGTGTGATATGAATGATACAGAAGTGAACTGTAGCAGCAGGAAATTTCATCTCACAGGTGTTATGTCAGGATTGGTTCCCTTTTCCTCTGTTCTGGATTAGTGTCTGTTTGTGAGTTAGAATGGGCAATTCACAGACTCAAACTATCTGCAACATCATCTCTAGGTTTGTAAAATGAGTGTGCTGTCTCAGAGCAGTATAGCTCAATTCCAACACTGAATTTTAAAGCAGGCCTGAAATAGCATTCTTTTTCATCTGTGCTGTTGACTGTCCCCAAGCTCTCCTCCTGAGCTCAGCTTTTCCTACAGGCAGGATGATCTGTTGGGTGACTGAGTTGTGACAACTTTTTTCCCTGACTCATGCTTAGCGTGTCTAGACCATGTGAATAAAGGCTTAAACATGGTGCTAGACTAGACATGGTGAAGCACCACTCGGATTAGATCTCTTCCTCTGGAGCTCAAGTGAAGTGTGTTTTACTATTGTGCATAAACAACAAGTGAGTCTGATTTGGGAATTTGTTCAGACCTAAACTTGTCTAATAGTGTAGATGCACTCATCATTAACCTGGTCTAAGAAGAGACCAGATTTTTTTTTAATGCACTTGTTTGACTACATACTACATTGCTAGCATTCATATAGAAATTCTGGTCTGCCTGTGATTTTCTGTACACCATTTGATGGCTGCATGAAACAGCACTGTTTAGTTTCTGAATTAATGGTCCCCGATGCTTCTGTTTAGTTAGTTCATTCAAAATGTTTCAAATTCTTCCTTCTCCAGCTAATGAAAGAAAAGCACTGCTAGCAGCCAGGATAAATAAGGAAAGAATTTCAACTATCTCCTAATGAAACATATTCTCTTCTCAGGGATATTTTTTCCCTGGGATTTGGGCCATTTCGCTGGGTTTGCACCTCAGGTGACCCACAGGACCTTGCTACCACTGACTCCATCGCCATGTCTGTGCTGGAGGACTCCATACGTAGGGGAGGTAGGAAACCATCCCGTGTGCCCATAACTGGGGCTGCTTTTGGAGAGAAAAGTAAAGAGTTGTGTGACTTCTGGTGGCTTTTGTCTGAAATCTTGGCGAGCAGTTTCTTGCTTATTCCACATGGGTGGGAAATTTCATTTGTTGTTCAATTCCTACATGGACTGTAAGACGTAAAAAGTAAGGTGAGGTAAGATGTAAAAACACCCTGTAGAGGGTTATCGATCCTGAAGCTATTGCAATTTTGGTTGTTTCTTTCTGTTTTTTATATATTTTCCTGCAGTTTGTCACGCTGAAATTTTAAAGCAAGGCATGTCTCTCAACAGCTTTCAAAGAGTTGTTCTTTTTGTTTTGCTTGTTTTTAAATTGTTTTGTCCCTATCTCACAGAAAGAGGAAAGAGGCAGGGGGACCTAGAGAGGTTCATAAGAGGTTAGAAAGCAGATCAGAGACAGGGAACCTAGATTTCCTGGATGTGGTGCTCCATCCAGTGTCATTTATTTGGGATTACAGTTTTGATGTTTGTCTTCTATGTCGTTTGACAATCAAGTGGCACCTTATCCTATCTGCCGATGGAACCCATCTGGAATACCTTCATAGATATATGTTATACTTTAGAAATTACACCAACTTTAATCTTTCCATATCCCCTAAAGTGGACCAATATTATCCCAAGGTTATGGGACATAGTACTCAGAAATGTAACTAAAACTGTGAAGATTTGGAATGCTTTCTTATTTGTAGTGGAGCAGTTAATCCTGTGAGGGACTGACCTGCTGGAAAGCAGCTTTGTGGAGTGGGATCTGGGAGTCCTGGTTGACAATGTGGCCCATGAGGTAGCAACGTGCCCTGGTGGCCAAGAAGGCCAATGGGCTCCTGGCTGCATCAGGAGGAGCATTGCCAGCAGGGCCAGGGAGGGGATCCTGCCCCCCTGCTCAGCTCTGGGGAGGCACCTGGGGCATTGGGGGCAGTTCTGGGTCCCCAGGACAAGGGGGACGTGGAGCTGCTAGAGAGGGTGCGCACAAGGAATTTCCTTAAAGCTTCTGAGTGGCAGCATGAACCTACTAGGACAGCACAAGCAGCTGTTTCATCTTTCACTCCTTGCAAATCTAAGAGCTGACGTGTTAATCCTTGCAGAGTTTAGAGGTTCTTACTTGGAGCCAACCCATAAAGCACTGACAGGTCCATTTAGCATCATTAAAACTCACTGCAGGAGATCTGCCTCTGCAGGAGCGAATGTGTTTTACATTTCCCTTTAACAATGTATTTAACACAAATTAAATATGAGTATCTTTTTCTCATTTCCAGTGGTACAATGCATATTTGCTGACATATTGCTTAGTGGAAAAACAGTGCTCGAAACGCTTATTTACCTGGAACAATTTGAAATGACTCGTGTATGTTATAATTCAATGTGAAAATGGACAAGAGCTGGCAAGTGGTGTGGAATATGATATCTTGGCATCTAGTGGACGCTGAAATGATTGTAATACAAAACTCCAGTGCAGGAGCAAATCACTGCGATTTAGCATATTATGTCAGCTAAGCCCTGGTAGTTGCATAGGTCTCTTGGAGTAATACAACATAGCTTAGCCCGCACAGAAAGAGCCTACAGGCTGCTGCTACTATACCTTCAATTTCCGAGCTCACATTCACGCTGTTTGGAAAGTACCCCAAACAGTCTTGGGGTCATCACTCACCTGAGTGATGTGTCATGTTTCCCTGTCTTTCACTTCAAGTGTCTTTATTTTTCCTGCTCTTCAGTTTGTGGTATTGATAAAATAGAATAGCACAGGTATAAATGAGAGAGAAAGCTAGAGCATGGTTAAAAACATTATATATATTTCTCAGACAATGTATCTATATAGCTATGTGTAAATGCGATGCAGAGTGCATTTGCACATGGAGTAGCTTTCTCCCAGATAAATCCTTCTCTGCTATCATTTGCTCCATAATAACATGAGGTAATATACCCCAGTTTCATTGTGGAATGAGTGACCTTTAGTTTTCTCTTGAGATAAAAATGTTCACATGGGCAATTAGTACAGAGCTACTGCTGTGTTATAAATCTATGCTCCAGTTTACCCCTATAATAGTTTATTAGTGTAACTTATCCTCAAGTACATATTACCAACCATTGAGATTGGTGCATGCTCAGATGAATTATTTTTTCCTGATATAAGGCTGGACTTTAGAACTCAATATCATGGAGTTTGCTAAAGCTACTTATTTAGCAAAGGCTCAAAGAAAGATTGGGCATTTAGTAAATGGGCAGAAAGACAGATGACATAGTATGAGCTGCACACATATGATCAGTATTTCAAGCTTTAAGTTGGTTTCCTAAAGATTTGTATGAGAGACTTCATTTCCAGCTGCATTCTGTGTGACTTTTTATACCTTCTTCTAAATATACAGTAACAATCACTACATAAGCTGCAAATGACTCTATATGTTACTTCCTATATATGTGTTTACATCTGAGACAATTTGACTCCCAGGGGCTGTCAGATGGATTTAATTTTATGCAGACTATATTGCATTTATTGCATTTATCTTCAAAATGCTTTCATTCCTGCTTTCTCTTTCAGTGAGTGCATCTGTGAAGCAGCAGTACCACGACAACATCCGCTGGATTCGGGAAGCCGGCAGGCACAGCTTGGTAAGGCGGCCTCCCCAGCACGGGTGACCTCCCAGGTCCAGACCACAGTTTTGAAGGCTGGAGTGAAAAGCAGGAATGGCCGTGAATGGAAACGCTGCTCTAGCTCTTTTTTGTGTACTGGGGAAAGGTGGACAACTTAAATGTTTCTCTACAGCAGGGCTTTAGGGTGAGAGGAAGCCTTCCTGTCCTCGTCTTGGAAATGCCCAGATATTCCAGCATCATTTGGTCTTGTTTCTGGAGAGAAACAAGCCAGTGACTCAACCTTCACCTCATTTGTTGCTACCTTTCCTTTGGCACCGTGTGAAATGTCCTCCTTGGCATTTATTTGATCCTACCTCCTCAGTCCTGCAGTTCCCAGTGCTCCTTTCAAAATATGTGAGAAGGCCAAAGGGCTGCATCATCCTATTGCACAGTGGGAAACAGGGCACAGGGCAACATCCTTTTGTTTTGCTTTTAGGGCAGAATCACTCTGTGAAACTAACTGGTAACATTGTCAGGTTTATGCATGCTCTCCTCATCTGGAAACCAGACTAACTTGTGGAGGAAGAGCTGGAGAGGAGCAGACTTGTGTGGGACAGATGTTCTTTGCCATTCTTTGTCATTGTATTTCTTTTCCAGCCCACCGTTGCTGGTCCCAAACCTCTGCTTTTCAGCTGCTGATAAGGTGTTTGTTGATAGGGGGATTAGAGCCGAGCAATCAGGTTGATTTAAAGAGTGGGGTTTATTGGACAATAGCAGCTGAATACAGAAATACATCTCACTGATTGTGTGAGTAGAGATAAAACGTGGTTCAAAGAGGGGCTTAATTTATTTTATTTTTTTCTGGAAGCTGGGAGTTGGTGAATGAATAATCTGTTTTCTCCTGCAGAGTCAGGCAATCATATGTCTCCATTTATCTAGGACCTGAAGATAAGCCAGTTGCACAGGGAATCTTATCTCTCTGGCATTTTTATCTTCCAGGTTGTTGGTTCTCAAGCTAGAATCTTGTATTCTGATCAGAGAGGTCGTGTGTCTATAGCCATGGCTATTAATCGAGCGATATCTGAAGGAAAGATTAAGGTTTGTTTTTTTTCTATTTGATATCACGTGGCAATTTTGTTTAATATCCAAGACTGGGTTGGCAGGTGGGAAGGGGAATGAGAGGGATCAGAGAGAGCAGAAATTCCTGTCATTTATGTGGGACTAGTATTCGGCTAGCATCTATTATAGCTTAACCTTTCTCTGTCTAATGTCCCCAGTATTGTCCTGTGTAACAGAAGGGAGACAAGTGTAGAAACTCTGAAATATGCTGTCTTTCATTTCATGTTGGAAATCTGCTTTATTTTGCATTTGGGCATCTACAAGCACAGTTTATCATACTGTCTGCAAGAGGAGGTTTGCTGAAGACACAAGACAGGGGCTCTAACTCCTTAATAGTGCCTCAGACGGGCCAAATAACAAGAAAGGCCATGCCACCACCTGCCATTTCTTCCCCTCCATCCTTTGCTTTGTCATATTATGGCTACAGCCAGCTCTGCATTGTGTGAATGAAGAAAATCATTAGATTTGATGTTGTTACTCTGGTGCATAGTGTTAAATTACTTAGTTAAAAATCCCACTGAGCATATGTGGCAGTGACAAAAATACATTTTATGGAAAGGACATGTGGATTTTTCTAAGCTTTTTTTTTTTTTTTTTTTTTTTTTTTTTTTAATCTCATGTGGCTGTACAGTGTGACATTTGGTCTGGCAGACCAAAATTCTGAAGATATCACACAATTATACCCATTATTTATTGCCGTAGAAGATCTGCTGCTGCTGTGGGGCTCAGTTTCCAGGTGTATGATAAGGATAGTTTAAAAGCCTTTGGCATAATTTTGTTGTGGCACCATCCCAAGAGAGTAAACTCTGTTGCAAGACAGGAGTTATTACAACGCAGTTCCAAGTATAGACAGAATGAATATCTGTGCAGACACATCTGTGAGATTTTGTAACACAGGGAAAGCAAAACGAATTGTCCAACCTTTAGTGAAAAATGATTTTTTGCAAGGGCTGAGTCACCACCTGAATTTGCAACACTCAAACTGATCTGTAACCTCACGTTACAATTTGATTCAAACTGCTCTTTCTTTCATTTTCCAGGTAGTAAAGCTTATGAAAGAGTTTAATCTTTGCTCACAAGTAGGATGCATAATGAGCATCCATACTGGCTTGTGGCTGTGCCTGCAGCAGCATCAGACATAGGCATGTTTGCTCATTTCTCTTGTATAGGCACAATAAAGTAATTTTCAAAATGACAAACTTGAGTAAAATTTAGAACAGATTACAGCTAAGCAAGGCTCTTTTTGTTACTCAGAAAATGTTTGCTAAGATATTTCAAATACTGTTGACCTTCTCAGAATTCAAAAATGAATGTCACTGCAAGCTGGTCTTAGAAAATAAACCTGACGAGCCAGAGCACTGCCTCGGAGTGATGACTGACAGGGTCAGACTCCCAGGCCCTTAGGATTTTGTTGGGACTTTTTCACTTCGAAATCTCCATTCCCTCTCTGGCAAGATGGGTGCTTACATCTCTTTTCAATGATTTGCTAATTCACTGCCAGCATCAAATGCCAGCTAATTCCAGATCCATCACACCAAGAGAATGAATTGCTCTTGTATAAACCCTGTGCCTGGCAAAGGATAATGAAGATCTGTGAGCTGATTTAGATTTGTCCTGGCAGTTAAATTCCAAATCAAGAATAGACTTGTCTGAGCTGTGTGAGATTACTAATTCTTATTGACACCTTATGCTCAATCTTAAAATATTCCAAGAGAAAAGAAAAAAGGCATTTCCTACTGTTCAAAAACAGAGCTATTTTTGAATGAATTTTTTTCATGCTGAAGTGTCTTTGAAATTTCAGCAAAGCAGCCACATCATGTCCCCTCCTCTCCCTGCCTTGCTTTGAAGGTACCATTGTCCTTTTTTTTTTTTTTAAAAAAAAAAAAAAAAAAAAAAAAAAAAAAAGCTCTTGCTCTCAGTTATGAAATGGTGCTGACTCTCACGCACATGGCAACATTTCTGGTGAAAAAAACAATAATAGGAAGGAGGAGATTCAGGGGATTTAGGGAGCACCCCCAAGGGAAGAACATTGTTTTCATTTGAAATCTGAAATGAGGTAAGACAGAAGTCTAACCAGCTGAGGTAAGACAAGTCTAACCAGCAACAGCATTTTATTGGCAGCATTGACAGTTCATGAAAGATTCCATTTTCTTGTCACTGCTGTTTCACAGGCTCCAGTAGTCCTCAGCCGAGATCACCATGATGTGAGTGGGACCGACAGTCCTTACAGAGAAACGTCAAACATTTATGATGGATCAGCCTTCTGTGCAGGTCAGCAGAACAGCTGAGACTTGTCTGTCCAGAGAGCAAGGAAATTGCTTTAAAGGAGAAATTTCTAGTGCAACATTTGTAGAAATGTTTTTGTTTAACCTTTAATCGCAATTAATCAGATTTCCTCTGAAATTGGCATAAAAGCTTTGTGGGATTTAAAAATGATACAGAAATCTGACCTAGTTAAATGGGAGGCTCAGAACAATGGTGTAATAAATTTGAAGCAATTCTGAAAATTTGGTGAGGATGCACCAGATTTATCTGAATGCAAATGGAGAGCAATCTGTCTTGGACAGTATCTTGTATTTAATTTTAATTTTCCACCCTGAGACTTCAAAGAGACGATCTGAGTAGAATTATAGCAGCACTTCCTTGGGATATGCAAGGTCAAAATCAGGTCTATAAAAGTACTTTATTTAAAGCACTCAGATTCCCAGCTCTGTTCGTTCACCATGCAAGGACTCAAGAAAACAGTTTGGAGTTTTTGGAAAGGACCTTTTCCGGTCATATGGGAACATATTTTGATAGTAAAAGCACAAGAATGGAAGTCAGGAGTTCTGGATTAGATTCCAAGCCTTGCTGCTCGCTCACAGTGTGACTGTGGGCAAACTGCGTAGGTTTAGTTCTGCATACCTGACCTGAGCTAACCAGAATCTGCTTTTGAGATTGTGAAATGGCACTTTAGAAAAATAAACTCAAGAAATATCAAACTGGACACATGAAAAATGAGTGAAGAGCTAAAAATTTAACTTGAATCTTCCTCAATCTTCTGTCCATAAAGTAAATATATATATATATATAATACAGCTTTAGTCCAGTGATCTTTCCACCTGTCATGAGCTGGCAGCCAGGAAGTGGCTTGAGATATGAGAATTCAAGCTGCTGTAGAAGGAGAAATTATGACTGAGGTCCCTGAGAATACTGAATGACTTCCATTAGGACTGGCAGTTCATAATAGGACTAAAATATGGTTCTGTTTTTAGGAGGAAAGTTTCCTGCTTTGCTTTCCTGATGAAATGAAGCTTATAGCTGTGTATCTTTCAGCTCCACTGATAGACTCCATTTTTTAGCTCCAGTTTTTGAGTAGATTGGCTCATTCTGGTGGTCCAGATGGACAGACTTCAGTTTTTGGTTCCCTCAAGATGTATGGAAATAGTGAAGCTGTATAGTGAGCTGATCCAAATCAATGTCTCCGCTGAAAGACTTAAGTAACCCTAGATGATGCCCACAGAAGAGGGCAATAGAAACAAGGCTTGCTAAAACCTATTTCTTATCACACTACCTGTTCTTGCTTATATTTTCTGAATTACATGAACCGCTAGCTCTATTCCAAAGCCTCCTGACCACTGGTTTCAATGGTCTTGGAAAATGCTGCCTTAGGTCTTCCTCTCTCCCTCCCTTCCAGTCATTTTCCCACCACAACTCATTCACTTAACATTGGTTCCTCTGACACACTGGATTGTTTCAGAATGTTTCCCTGTCTCCCTTTTTTACTCTGTACGTACCTCAGCCTGATCACTGGCCAAGCATGGGTCATTGCTGCTCTGCAAAGTGTATTTCAACATAGACATTTGTTCCATTAGTAACCTTTACTGAGGCCAAAGGACAGGACGTTATTACATACTTAGCCCACTTGCCATAATCCTCATCTGACCTTGACTTTACAGGCTGAGGAAAATATATATATATATATATATATATATTTTTTTTTTTTTTTTTTTTTTTTAGAATATGAGCTTTTTATCTCTCTTGTTCCCCTTGCTTCTTAACAGCACTGTAATTATGATAATTGGGTTATTAAAGTGACATAATGCCACATAAAAGATGCCATAATGGGGCTTTTGACAGGGTTTAACATATATTAATGCTTGAGTAAATTCATTTTTCCATCAGACAGGTAACAATTGTGAGTCTGCAAATGGGGCTGGGGGGCTTATTTTTTACTGGTAAAACCACAGAAAATTATAATTCCTGAAATAAAAATTTGGACACATTTTCCCTGGGTTTCACCCCATTATTCTCTGCTATGTGCATTTCTTTCCACCTCTGAGCATATGTCTTTTTGCACATACACAGAGGTGGAAAAGGTTGGTGCCTTTAATTGCATGACTTTTATGAAATTCTAGTGAATGTTTCAGTGGAAAGCATGCATTTGACATTAGTCTACCCCCCGACCGCCTTTATTTTTGTTTTTCTGAAATAAAACCAGTGTCTTGTGTGACTTCTGTAGTTACAGAAAATACTCTCATGTCCAGAGAATCAGGGCCATATCACTTCCACCATGGGGCTTGTTCCCAAAATGCAGGTCATGGGGTTTTTTTGTTTTGTTTTTACAGAGTTTTGAGTTAACTGTGGTTTGATCTGAAACAGCCATTTCGGTTCAGGCTTTCCTGAGAACTGCAAGCCAAAATGGCCCCCCACATTTTCAGCTTCTGCAGGAATGTGTCCAGGATCCCAATGCGTAGACTGTATTTCTTGCCACCCTCAGGAGGTCTCTCCTAGCTGAGGAGTGGTGGTAGGTTCTTCATCTGCTTGAGCTTGGTCACAAACACAAAAGGCAGCAGTGTCCTCCCAAACCACAGAATGATACTGGCTTTTGCTTCTCCTATTGGAGGTGGGGAGAAATAATTTCTTCCCTGTTTCTCCTAACGTCATGTGTTCACTACATATCTGTGAGAGAAGCTGTGAGTAAACCCTGCTTCCAACAGTGACTTCACACCATCACCATGAAAGTGTCAGTGGAAGGAAAGAGCAGCCCAGCCAAACCCTAATGCAGTGTGCCAGGGCTACTGTAACATCCCTTCTCTTTTCCTAGACATGGCAGTACAGAATTTTGTAGGAGATGCCTTCAGAGGAGCTACCTGGGTCGCCTTGCACAACGGTGGTGGTGTTGGCTGGTAAGGAGAATCAACCCACGTCTCTAACGATGGGCTCTCCATGCGGTTATCGCTGCGAGAGATGGGGAGGGAACTGTGCAGGTGTGGGGTGTATTACTGGAGTAGAAGAGTGCTGTGATCATGGGAAGGATGAGCTTGGAGACAAGGGCTGAAAGGATGCATTTTAAGGTGAAATGTGGTGTTGTATGAGGCTTTTTTTAAATTAATGCCCATGCGTCAAGAAAAAGTGTTTTGGACATTAGCCATGGCATGATTTGGAGAACTTAATTCCCTAAGTAAGGATGGTCTGCTATGGTCTTTTTGAACTGATCCCATTTCCAAAGTTGTCTTCACACGTGCACCACCAGAGTGTTAGTGGATGGATTATGCTTAGGTTTTTCCTTAAGCTGCATTTAAATCTGTGACCTTAGGACCCCAATATAAATACCCCTGTGCTAAAATGCAATGAGGGGTTATTGATACAAAACAGCTCCAGTGCCAGCAAACCCCCCACTCTCTTTTCTTTCCACTTGGCCCTGGTCTTTTATCCTACTAAGCAGGAGCAAGTAGAGACTTGATTAAACAGCTCCTCCTTCACCTAGGACATAGAACTGGGAGAAATGCCTTGATTGAGAAACAGAATTAGAGAAATACCGTATATGTAGAAGAAAATTCATCTCCTTTATATGCTGCTAAAGGGGAGAAACAGAATGAGAGAAATATCATATATGTAGAAGAAAATTCATTTCCTTTATATGCTGCTAAAGGGAACCTGGATTGGCAGAGGTTTAGGGAAGATGAGCTCTGCTGTAGGGTCGATAGTCTGGATTGTTCATTCTAGCACAGGCCAGCAATGTATCTCCCATTTAAAGTCATGTCTTTGTTTTCTGGTGTAGCTGGTCAAAAGGGAGACACTCCCCTGTTAAATACTATAGTGATCCCTCTCCCAGCTGTTCCATCCAGCTTCTCCAGAATATGCTAAGAGGAGCAAGCCACATATAAAGAACTTATTGCAGATGTTATCCTCAGAAATATTTGAGGTTATTTGTTTATTATTTGTCCTGGAGCTGGAAGCTGGAGCTAGAAAAATATCCCTTCAAATCGGATGGAGAATTGCCCCCTGTGCGGTCTGCCTAATTTTGATTTCAGTGAAGTAGCTAGTGAATAGAAGGCATGTGAGAGCAAAACTGGATGGTGGAGAAAAAGGTCCCTGAAAATCTGGTGCTGTTGATTTCAGTGATAACTATCAAGGCCAGGACTTCATTTTTAACTTCAGAATTACAGATGGAAAATACATGCTGGCATACCCACCTACTCTGGTTGTCTCAGTCTTTATAGATTGCAGCAGGTTAGATCTGTTTGAATAGATTTTGTTAAATTTAACCTTTTAAAAAATCTGGTCATGAAATACAAGCAAACACAATCCCATGCATTATCTTCTTTAAAGTACCAGGAGTATTTTCATCATTGTTTAATTACTATAATCGAAAATAATTGCTTATGCCAGAAGTTATTTGTTCAGTGTGTTGATGGTATTTGTTCAAAATTCAAATCATGCAAATCATCATATTCCTCGTCTCACCCTGGCGTTTTTCAAGACCAGACCCTCCTGCACATTTCTAGCCCTCTGGGCAGTCTGAAGAGAGACTGGCCAAGAGCCTGAGACCATTCCTACTCTGGAAAACTGGCAGTGGCCAGACTGCCATTTCAGTTAGACTCTTGTAGTTGGTTCCTTAGTGGAGCTGCATCACTGGAAAGAAGTTATCCTTGAGGGCAGAGCAGAGGTGCTGTCGCTTATATGATGGATGGGAATATTAGCGTGTGACTATTCACTGAAATCAAAGTATCTGTGGAAAAGCAAGGATCGATTTTCCTCTCTTATCGGTTCCTGTGGCTGCTTTGTGGCTTGTCGTTAGGGAACAGTGTCTGTTCACCTTGTTCTTGGGAGCAGTCTTGGCTCTCTATGATTAAATTACTGTGCTTCAGCGAAGAATGTGGAGCGTTAAAATGAGGCCTGTCTCGGTACAAGCCCTAATAAGCCTCCATGCTGAGACTCAGACGTGGTAACAATGTCGTGTCATTAGGTGCAGTCTGGAGAGCCCCGAAAGCCTCTGCACCACACGTGGTCCTGCTCGGTTTAACTAATCGTGGCACCACCCCGGCTAGTTAAAGCGCTTCCCCCTTTGCCTTTTCCCTCTAAGGAGAGAGAGGGGAATGATTTAAAGGTGGGAAAAGAAACAAACTCAACCCCCTACTACACTATTTTTTTTTTCCTGGAAAAGCAAGATGCTCTCAGGTATTTCTTTGCCTCCAGAGAGGTAAAAGTTCAGTTGACTTTGCCATAACAAAATCTCCTCGTGCCTAATAAAATAAGGCAGCTGATATGGAGGTGTGAAAGTGCAGATGGAAGCTGACCTGTATTTATAAACGGATATGAACGTGATTAGGAAGAAATCAAATTGCCATCGGGACATCTCTGTTCCAAGAGTTTGGAAATGGCAAGTGCTCTGTTCTCAGCTGCCCAACTTCCCAGCAGAGGTTGGGAACTGCTGACAGGTCTGGCCTGTCTTCCTAAAGACACTACAGAAATACCTTGGACATGCTTTGATTTCTCAGAGCTATAGCCTTGTGGGGCAAACAGAAAAACGCAGGATTAATATTTATTTAGCTGGAATTTGCATCACATGTGCTATTTGAGAGACTTAAGGTTAACATGTTCTTGACTATAAATACAGCAAATGAATGTCATTCATTTCTTAGTCTTTTACTTTGCAGGAGAAATGTATATCAGCAAAGAGCCCGAGTAACCTGTAGTAACAAAAAGGCAGAAGTAATTTAAGAATTGAACTACAGTGCTGACAGTGACATCTTGATTGTGAGAGAGGCCTTGTTTTCTTTGATCACCTTAAAAGGAGCCATCTGGAAATTATAGGAGGTCGCTTAGGTCAAAATGCCACACGTTTCTTTAATTACCTTAAAATATTACCCAATGCTAATGAAGGCAGAGAGCTCCCCTTTAAAAGTGAGAGGTTTTGCTAGAAAATCCATCCTGACAAACCTTGGTGTTTAATTTATGAAGGATTTTGAGACAGTAGGGCAGATTCTGTTGAGGGCTTCTGATTTACACTGGAGTAACTCAATGGAAACGGATGGAGAGAAGTTAAATTTATGGAGTGCAAGTGAGATCAGATGCTCAGTGTTCATGCCTTAGCTAGGGATGCTCTTCGGGATGTTGTGCACAGAGGGGATCTTTGCTGCTGAATGAACGTCATCAGGTGGAATCGCTTTAGAAAGCACCAGGCCAGAGGTCTGATTTTCTTATTGTCCAATATTGTCAACAGTCTGACTTGAGGTGTGATTATACTGTGGTATTACGTGTTGATGTTGATGCTCCGGGTTTATGTGACTGGAAACAGAATCTGGAATTTCAGCATAAGCTCTCAGTTAATCTCAAGGGACAAAATGTTAATTTTCAGTTTCGACGGTGCCAATCAAAAAGAAGCACCTCATTTTGAAATGCCAGCAATCCCAGTGTTCAAACATCTCCCTGCTAACTCGATTCCTCAGCTGACATCCCACTAGGAGAAATGCCAGTTTCATGAAAACTCTGTATTTCAACAGAAAAGATATTTAGGTATTTCAGCCAGCTCTAATGGTGGTAATGCAGAGGGAGCTCAGAGTTTGGTAACTTGATGTGAGTCCTGGAGTTTTCAGTAACTTCCTTAGTCACCCGCTGATGAGCCCCTACTTACCACATTGCTGGTACCTGTAACTAGTGAAGGGGAGTGAACATTATGTAAGCAACGATACAGCCCTGAAAATGTGAGTTGTAGTTTCAGGAAGCAGAGCTCAAGTCTGCCAGGGTCCAGTGTAGCCTTCTAAGAAAAGAGAGCAAACACCATGTTTTTTGAGATGCCCCAGTTGCTGCTGAAAAAATATACAGTAAGAAATGATTCTGTACTGGTTTGGAAGGCACCTGGTTCATGGATGTGTTCGATGTTGTTCTGTGTAAATGTTGTGAACTTTCATTAGCTATAAAACACAGGAAAAAAACTGCTTCTAGGGACCTTCATTAGTGTTCTCCTCTTGTACCATGTGTATTTGTGGGCAGGATAGGTCCCCTTTCCCAAACATTGCAGCTGCTGGCTTATAATGCCAGAACTCTCTTACAGATTTAGAGCAACAGATAATTTTCCAATCATCCTCACCGCTATTCACCACATGCAACAAAACAGGAACTAGAGCAGACCAGATTCTGAATCAGACAAGATGTTTTGCTCTGCGTGTTTTCCCTGTGCTTTTAAAAGCAGACTGGTATTTCTCCCAAGCATATCTGCTAGTCTGTACTGTATTTCTGTTCCTCTCCTGCCAACAAGTCTGCTTCTCAAAAAGTTGGCTCTGATGTCTTTAAACGTCTATGTTTCTCATACAAAACAAACGGCTGATTTTGAAACAATTGAGGCAGATGTTTGTTAAGGGATGGTTAACACTTTTTTAATAAAACACACTCTCTCATTTGTCCCGCGAGAATATAAATAGGGCCATCTGTCTGTTTTAATAAGTATGTAGTTCTCACAGTCCTGCTGATATAGAAGAGCCTGCATGGCAAACCTGAACAGTTTAACTTAAAAATCCCCAAGACAGGTAACTCTGGTCATCAGAAGCACTAAGATTTCTTTACTTGTTTCTAAAGCCCATATAGAGCACTGCAGAGCTTTGCTTTGGCCCTTGCACTTGGAGCAGATGCTGCTGCTGGCTGGGCATTAGGGCAAAGACAGCACAGGTTTCCTGCCCTATTCCAGACTAGGACTTTGCCTGGCTAATTTTTTAAGTTATAAAAAGGCAATTGATAATGTCTTTTATTCAGCACCATTTCTGTGTTGTCATCCTTCTTCCACGAGTGCAGCTGAACAAATTAAATTCTGCAAACTTTGTGGGATTGGTTTGGATTGTTTTGGTTTTATTATTGTTATTATTATTAACAACTTTTCTTTTTAGGGGTGAAGTGATCAATGGGGGCTTTGGCCTTGTTTTGGATGGGTCCGCGAAGGCTGAAGAACGAGCTAAAATGATGCTCAGCTGGGATGTTTCCAATGGAGTAAGCAAAACTCATTATATATGTAGATTATAAATACCATCTTCCTGCCTCAAAATGTGCACTCATTTGGGGCTAGCTTCATTCAGGTACTCCAATTCCTCTCCTCCTACTCATTTTAACTGAATGGGAATTGAGCATGAGAGTGTGGGATCTTGCCCTTTGCATCCCAGGAATAGTCCTGATGGGCCAAATGACTCATTCTGTCCACTCCTAATACAGGCTGCTTATGAATGAGCCTGATCCCACTGAAATCAGTGTTTTTTATTTTTATTTATTTTTTTAACCAACATCAATGGGCTTTGAGTCAATAAAAAAGTCTGAAGAATTCTTGGGTAAGGAATTTGCTGTAAAATATCCAGAGCACTCTGTCTGACTTTATAGCAAACAGGAGTCCAGTCATGCAATCATTTCTGCACATCACAGTGCGAGTTGCTTCTTTTTATTTGTTCTATTTTTGTTTCTTTTTTAAAGAAAAAGAAAACAGAACCAAGCTCAAGGTTATTTTAGAGTAGATGTTTGTTCCTTCCTTGTCTCCATAGTAATGACAACTATAATGACTCCAGTCATGCCTGTTCCAAACTTTGATCTAGATTTCTGGAAATGTTTGTCATTAAGTGCCAGCTTGTGCAGCCCTTGCTAACACTAGAGTGAGTTTTTGTCTTCTATTAGCGTTCAGATATGCCCTGTCTGTCTTTGGCTGTGATGCCACCTCTGAATGAGCAGGAAGGGCTGTTCAGCTCGGCCAGATGAAGGCAGTGCTCTTGTGTCAAGATGTCTTGAATCAATTCTTGCAAAGAATGCATCCAGTAAGGTGTAACGAAACATAGTCCAATTAAAAAAGCCTTTTTTGTTTTACAGTGGCTTAACCTCACAAGGACGTGATGTTTTAAAGGAACTCCTTGCGGATGCTGACATGATTTGTTGTTTTATTTCCCAGAACCATGAGACAATTCCTTCTTGCTTTAGACCTGAGTATTTTTTTTCCCTTGAAGGACCCATCTCTCAGGAGGGGTAGGGGGAAAGAGAAAAACAGTTTGTATATATTCTCTGTCTTAGGTCTCAAATATCATATTAATAAACTATCAAGGGAAAAGCAGGACAACTGAATTAACTTGTAGATTTGAGTCATGAAGGCAAACCCTTAACAAGCCCTGTTTACCACAGGCTGCCTATTAAGAACTCAGTAAATCTTTTGTTGCTCTGATTCATTGCAAGCAAAAGCCTCACTCCTTCATGCACATGTTTAAAAGCGACAATCCAAGAATGTTGCTCATTTTATATACAAGACTGGAAAGAGCCTGAAATGTATCCTAGAAAATGTATTGCTAGAAATAATCGAAGTTGAGTAGCAGGAAAAATGACTTTTTGACTTAAAAGGTAATTTCCAACTCTTCTGTGATCTTGACAACTTATTATGAGTCTTAGGTTAATCTTGTACTTAAATCTTATGCTAAATTGGAACCTAAGCATTTTCTTCCTTGAACATTTTTGAGTCTGTCTAAATATTCCAGGCACTGATTTGTAATCCTTAATGAAATGAGATTTGTAAGGCTGTGGAATACAGGGAAGTACTTATTTCCTTTATGCCAAATCTTGACATTTTTATTCATTTGGGGAGTTTTGCCTGTTCATAAACCAAAGTTCAAAGCTTTGTCTTTGAAAGAGGGCACTGGCAGTTCCCTTGGCATCCACAGAGTTTGACCTGCATGTACTAGCAAAGAATTTGGCTCCTTGATTTATGGTTCAAAATGCTTTGAGTGATCTTTACATTTTTCCTGATATCCTACTACAAAGGCACTGATTGCTTAAACCATACTATTACCTAAAACAACTGCTAGTTTTACGGAGCTGGGATGGAAAACGGGATTATTTTGAGGGAGGGAATTTTGTGATGTGTCTGTTTATAAGGTACCTGGCTCTACCAGTCTTATCAACCCAACAGGATGTTATAGCATGTAACCAAGTCCACCCAACAGCTACTCATAAAAATGCTTTGAGAGAAGATATTTGTAGATATTACAATAATTACTTCCTATATCAATAAGGAAACTTGGAACTGGCAAGGACTTGGAAGACTTACTGCAATTAAATTGTGTGCCTGTATTTGCACAAATATTGGGTAAGATGGGATGTGGCAAGAGAAATGCAGAATATTCACACCTATCAATCATCATTTTCCTGTCTGACAGGTTGCCAGACGCTGCTGGTCAGGCAACGACTACGCTTATGAAACCATCTGCCAAGCAATGAAAGAGAATGTCACGCTGAAGGTGACGCTGCCTCACAAGGTGGCAGATGAAAGCATCTTGGAGCAAGCCTTGCAGCACTAATGGTATTCCAAACGCAGTAGCGTCCATGCCGATGCACACTGCAGTTGCTTCCTTGATATCCTTCCTTGGTCTTTGGCTAAATGATAAAACCCTTGCACACGTCTCTTCCAAAGGAAGTTTCTTTTTTCTTCCTTAAAATCATATGTGGAGCAGACGTGAATCTGTCTATGCAGCAGAACTGAGACAGGTCCATTGATGTCAGGAACATATTTGGAATGATATTTACAGGAAAGTACTGTAAAGAAAAGAATCGAAGTTCATTCCTGATAATTAAGCTTTATAAAAAATATCCACTTAGGTTTGGCAGATCATCTATAGAACTGGAAACTGGAACTCTCCATCCTAATTTGGAGTCTGTTGCTAACAGCAAATAGCCATGAAATCCAGCTAGACAGGGCGTGGGAGAAAAGACTTATGGAATTCATCTTCAGATGATGGAGCATGTAGTGATGTTACATGTGCTAGATAGAAGCTTTTGTACAAGTTTTTCTGTATGCCATGACAGTGATTGCTGTTTGCAATAGAAAGGGACAAATAAATAGCAAGTGGTTAGCAGCTATCATGTGTGTGTGTGTTTGCCTGGAAAATGATCACCTGAGATTTTAACCACAAGCAGGAGCTGGTTGCACTGCCAGGTAGGGTGGGTGGAAAAGCCTGAGGGTGGTAAGCGCTAACCCACTTCCAAATGCCTTATACAAAGGCCAGAAAAATGTGGAACAACTCATGGTAAAGTAGTACTAGTGAAATTCCTCTTCAGTCTGAGATAGTCCTATTCAGCTGAATCTGATATTACATCCAGTTTGCTGGCTCACAGTGATGACCTGTTCTGCTTGAGCAAGTTGGAGCATCTTCTAAACATATGGAAACCTCTGGGAAAATCTAGATGCTTAGAGCTGGCATCTAGTTTCTCACAAGAAAATATAGGCTATTCATCTCCTTTATTTCCTTCTGAAATAAAACTGATGTGAAATGGTGCAAGGCCACTTTGTTGCCTCTGGGGATGGGTTCTTCGTATCTTACACAGTGTGGTCTTCAGATGATAACAACTGTTGGACCCTGTGGTACTTATCAGGTAAGCCCTCTGCACCCGCACCCCAGCACTGTCCCTGTGCCAAGTGAGCAAAATGGCATTTTTTTTGTGATTGAAGAAAATCAGTTCTTTACTCTGTTCACATACTGTGTATGTCTCCAGCTGAACAGTGTGAGTTGGCATCTGCTTGCAGCTGAGCCTTCTGTGAAGTGCAATCTGCAGTTTAACAGAATTGCTTCATATTATGAAAAAAAAAAATTTGCCAAGTTACACGATTGAGACGTGAATAGCTGTCAGCCAGATTTGACAGCTTTTCCTTTAACATATGTTATATGTTACCTCTTATTAATAACCACCCTGGCCTGGGCCCAAAGTTACTCTCTTGGTAGCTGTATCCTTATACAACCACTTCAGTCTTCCTAATCCAAGAGTTTTGCCATGAGGAAGGGGCAGGGTCTCCCTGTGCTGGGAACTGTGGCTTGTCCCATGTCTGAATTGCTGCTTGCTGGGTTTGGATGTGGCTGCTGGTGCAGGGGGGCAGCTGCGGTTCCGGGGCAGGGAGAAGCTGCTCCCGGAGCCCGGGGAGCCGGCTGAGCTCCCGCCGCTGGCTGAGACCCGACGCGCTTCAGTGCAGCGGAGCGGCGGGGGCGCAGCTCCCCCTGCCGGAGCCGCGGGGGGCTCGGGGGTCATTCCCAGTGGGAAGAGGAAGGGATAAACACCCCCCCGTTTTCTAAAGAGCGGGGCGATGTTCAGGATACGATAATGTGGCCATAATCCCTCAATAGGGAAAAGCCCTGAGCGCGCCCCTTTGTGCGAGCCCCTCGAAGCCGCGGGCGGGAACACGCGACGCGGAGCGGCTCGTTCGGGCGGCCTGAGGGCCGAGGTCGCCCCGGGCCAGCGGTGGCCGCGCGGCCGGCGCCGCCCGCGCTCCGCTCCGCGCGTCCGCGCTCCGCCTTTCCCCTCGGCCTCCCCGTCCGCCTGGACTCCGCGCTCCGGGTTTCCGCGCCCGCCGCGCGGCGCCGCCCGGCCCCGCCCCGCGGCTCCGGTTTCAGCCGCTGCTACAGGGACCCCCAAGATGGAAACGCAGGGGCTGCCCGCCGCGGAGGCGGCCCGGGCCCGGCCCGGCGCCCAACATGGCGGCCCCGCCGCGCCGCCCGCCGCCCCGCGCCGCGCGCCCGCCCGCGAGCCGCCCGCCGCGGCCGCGGCCGCCTCCTCCTCCTCGCCGGGCCTCTACGTGAGCTTCCCGGTGCTGCTGCTGGAGGAGAAGCCGGAGGCCGGCGCCAGCGCGGCGCCCAGCCCCTGCGCGCCGCCGCCCGCGCCCGACAGCGACGGGCTCCTGCTCGTCCTCAACGTGGTGCGCGGCGCGGGCGAGGCCGGCGGCGAAGCGGGGCGCGCGCAGCCCGGCCCCGCCGAGCCGCCCGAGGAGGCCGCCGGCCCGGCCGCGCCGCCGGCGCCGCCGCCGCCTCCTCCTCCTCCTCCCCCGCCGCCGCCCCCCGCCGGCGATGGCGATGGCGGCGCGGCGGAGGACGCCTCCTTCTCGGGGACCATCACCATCAACAACCAGAGCGTGCTGGTGCGCATCGAGCGCGGCGTGCTCACGCTGGGGCCCGGCGCCGAGCAGCCCGCGCCGCCCGCCGCGCCGCCGCCTCCGCCCGCCGCCAGCCCCGCGGAGCCGCCGGGCGGGCCGCGGCCGCGCTCGCCGCCCGCCTTCCCGTGCCCCGAGCCGCGCTGCGGCGAGGCCTTCCCGCGCAAGCAGCAGCTGCGGCTGCACCGCCTCGCGGCGCACGGCGGCGAGGAGGACGGCGGCGCCCGCGGCGCGGCGGCGCGGCCCTTCGGCTGCCCGGTGCCGGGCTGCGCCTGGTCCTTCGCCACGGCCTACAAGCTGCGGCGCCACCTGCACTCGCACGACAAGCTGCGGCCCTTCGCGTGCGCCGCGCCGGGCTGCGCCAAGCGCTTCACCACCGTCTACAACCTGCGCGCCCACAGCCGCGCGCACGAGCAGGAGGCGGCGCACAAGTGCGAGGCGTGCGGGCAGCGCTACCCCAGCGCCGCCCGCCTCGCCGCCCACCGCCGCCGCAGCCACCTGGAGCCCGAGCGGCCCTTCCGCTGCGACTACCCCGGTGAGCGGCGCGGGGAGGAGGAGGAGGAGGAGGAGGCGCCCCTCGGCCTTCCTCCGCCGGCGCCGCTCACGTCCCCCGCTTCTCTTTCCCCCCCCCTCCTCAGGCTGTGACAGGACGTTCATCACCGTGAGCGCCCTCTTCTCGCACAACCGAGCCCACTTCAGGGAGCAGGAGCAGTTCTCCTGCTCCTTCCCCGGCTGCAACAAGCAGTACGACAAGGCCTGTCGCCTCAAGATCCACATGAGGAGCCACACAGGTATCGTGCGGGGCGGCCTGGTGGAAGGGGGTGACACGCGTTGTTCTTGGGCCCTGGAAATGTTTCCTCGAGGACCTGGGAGCGGGGACCCGCTGAAGCCACAAAGAGACTTAGGGGTGCAAAGCTCTGTCCTGTGGCATGGGAGCTCCATGCAGGAAAGGTGGCCCAGGGGATCAGCACCTTCCCAAGGCTTTCTAGAAATTTGAAATGGTGTCTCACTGGGATGAAATTCTAATCTTGTGCCCTCTCAGAAACGGTAGAAAATTAACAGAACTTGTGAAATATGTCATGATTGGGAACAGCGAGAAGGTACATTTCAGCTCAGGGGAGCCCTATTGGTTTGTAAGACTCTTGTTAGACTGAAAACCAATCTTTTGATGCTTTAAAACAACTATGTGCACTCTAGCCTGGCTGGGGTTTTCCTTGTGTTTCATGGCCTGGCAGTGCTGTTCTGCTGTCCTTTAGAAAAGTCTTAAAAGTCAAAGAAGTGGTGAAAACTAACTATATTGGGGAGCTTCCTGTCTAGTAAGTGGAATCACATTACAGGTCATGAAAACAGGCAAAAACATTTTGGTCCAGTTTCTGTTTTAAGTAATGCTAGTATGGATTAGCGAAACGCCTTCAATATAGTCGTGGGTTATTGGGAAAGAGGCTTTGGGAGAACACTGGGAAGGATGGGGTTGTAGAAAGCAAATATGAAAAGGTAGGATGGATTGTGCATGCTGAAGGTAAAGAGCAGAAAATGGAGAAAGACCAAGGTCCTGTGGTCCCCAGGAAAAGAAGTAATAGTCCTAAGTTAAAGAAGTCTCAGGTTGGATGGCAGGGAAGGAGGTGTTGCAGGATTCTGCAATTAATGAGAAGGTGGTTGAGTTATTTTGCTGTCTTGAAATAATTCAGTTTAATCAACTTTTGAGGTCTTTTGACAGCAGTGTGGATTTTGATGTTAAATTATTAACATAACCTTTCTCCATTTTAGGTGAAAGGCCTTTTATCTGCGACTTTGAAGGTTGTGGCTGGTCTTTCACCAGTATGTCCAAGCTGCTGAGACATAAAAGGTAGCCTTTTCTTATTGCTCTGTTCTAGATCATCCCTTGCCGCTAGTTCTGTTTTTGTTTTGTTTTGTTTCCAGTATTTAAACAGTTGATTTAAACTTGCCAATGGTCCTTTCCCTCCGTTGTAGGAAACATGAAGATGACAGGAGGTTTACGTGTCCAGTAGAAGGCTGTGGGAAGTCCTTCACAAGAGCAGAACACTTGAAGGGCCATAGTATAACTCACCTTGGTACAAAACCATTCGAGTGTCCAGTAGAAGGTATTACATTTTTATTTATATATCCTTTCATTCACTCTGTCATGTCTAGAGACTTTGCATGGTTTTTTTCCAGATGCACACTTGTTAGAGGACTGGGACAATTTAGAGTGACTCTTCTAATAGAATCTGAAGATTTAAAACTAAATGAATGATGTGTAATCGAGTGATCGCTCCCAAGGTTGTGGGATGCTAAGGAAACAATGAGGGTTTTTTTAGTTTTTTTTTTTTTAATTAAAATGAACAAAGCAGCTTTATTCTGGAATATTTGAGTCCTGATGCTCGGTTTCTGTAGCTCAGCTTTTTCACTTCATTCATGGAAAGTAGTGAAAAAAATGGTCCCATCAAGCAATTTTAAGGCTATGTCTTCTTGTTGTGACTTGCGAGTTACTGTAGTGTTTGGGGCCTGTGGCTGGGTCAAGCCCATGGGCAGGGGCCATTTAGCCTCTTCTGAAAGAGGAGACTGTTGCAGCAGTGCACCTTGACTGAGAGCTGAACGTTTCTATAGAGACAAAAATTTGGAGTGCAAGCTTTGCTGTGGCCTTGGGAAAGTAAGATGTGCTCATGGGGTACCTGCCTGTAGCTTAAAATTGGGTTATCACAACTTGGGTTGTGTGGAGTTGAGCCTTTACATGCTACAGCTTCCACACATGTGGAATGTTCTGTTTTCTAAAGTAAACAAGCTCCACGAGATGATTGTGGTTTCCTTTTTTTTTGTTATTAGGATTTTGCAAGCAGTCATCATAAAAATCTTTTCACTGTAGATGACATAGTAGGGGAATGTTGTCCATTTTACTGAATTACTGATTTAAATTTCTTGCTGTCAGAATTGGGTTGCTGAACTATTTTATCCACCGAGTTGTCCTCCATATGAAACAAAGAAATTTAGATTTGACTTTCGTCTGATTCCTCTAAATTACTGTAGAATGCATGCTTAGGTGCTGCAAAATAGCGAATAGAGATCTTCAGAGCTACTTTGTTTTGTTAGGACACTAATATTAATGTCAAATTAACAGTAGAGTGAAATGAATTTTTAAAGTTTTCTATCTTCTTGCAGGCTGTTGTGCAAAATTCTCAGCACGAAGTAGTCTGTATATTCACTCCAAAAAGCATCTTCAAGATGTGGACTCATTAAAGACTCGCTGTCCTGTGTCCAGCTGTAATAAATTGTTCACTTCCAAACACAGCATGAAAACACATATGGTAAAACAGCACAACTTCAGCCCAGGTAAGTATTTTCTAAGCCTATGGGAAGGGGCAGTGAAAAAACTAAATATTTTGTTAAATAAAATGTATATTTACTGATGGTGAAGTCTTAGCACCACTGATATGAATGGCAAAATCTTCAAGACTAGAGTTATTTTTCTCCACCAAAATGTTCAGTGGGGTCTGAAACTGTCAGAAAGTGAGACTTGAGCTTGACCTAAGTTGATTCAGAAATTACAATTTTTTTGGATGAAGTGGACCTTGTCATTCTCCTTGCCACGTGTAAAACAGAAGGAAAGACCAAACGCAGTTCCCTTCCCACTCCTCTAAAGCCTAACGTAGTCTGGACTGCTTTAGTGTTACCTTTTGACAAGTGCTTTTCCATTTTCCATCGGCTGTTTCTATAGCCCCACAGCTGAATTCCTGCTCCTGAAAAGTGGTAGCATTCTCTCTGACCTAGCGATTAAAGATGTTGAAAATCTATCCTCTTCCATATTCCCTTCCAGATCTCTTAACTCAGCTTGAAGCAACCAGCTCCCTCACACCAAGCAGTGAACTCACCAGTCCAGCACAGAGCGATCTCAGCAACATAGACCTCGTATCCCTCTTCTCCAACGTGTCTAGTAACAATTCTGGAATTGCCTCGGACATGGCGCTCGTGAACTCTGGCATCGTCACGATAGATGTTGCTTCCGTGGGCTCGACGCTCGGAGGAAACCTGCCCGTCAGCACCAATTCTCTAAGCCAGGCGGTCGACCCCTTGATCTTGGTGGCCAGCAGCGACATGCCGCAGAGCCTGGACAGCTCCCTCCTGCTGGGAACCGGCGCGACGGTTCTGCAGCAAAGCACTTTAAACTTGGATGATGTACAGACCGTCAACGCGGAAGCCTTGGGTTCGCTGGCATCCCTGTCGGTGAGGAATTCCAGCCAGGATGTGCACGGGTTGACGTCCAGCAATAATTTAACGATTGACACGGCCACTTTGACTCCTTCTAGTAGCCTCGGTGGTGCCAATGTGCCTGAGTTGCTAACGCCAACTAAAGCTGAACGAAACTTGCTCCCCAGCTCGGACGTTGTTGGTCAACAAGAGGGCACCAAAGTAGTGACTCAGTTTGTTTTCTCCAACGCTCCAGGAAGCTACAGTGCTCAGAAAGAAATGGATCTCAGCACAGTGACTGGCAGCTCATTTTTGGTATGCAGTAACTCTGTTCATTACCCAGAGATGACTCAGATACCCTAACTTTGATAATATCCATTGCTGCATATACCTCATGGGCAGACCTGTGTGTTATTTCACTGATAATATATTCTGCCTTTACTGATGAAGGATGTAAAACATTTTGTTGAAGAGTATGTCATCAGGAATATGTTATCACTTAAGAAACTGAATTTTGGTGGGGAGAGTGAAGGGAGCACATTTCAAAGTAAGGGAATTTTAAAAAATCATGTGTAAAGTGTAGCCCTCTGAGGATGAAAGAAAACCCAAGTACAAGAATATATGGTTTGTCTCCTATGTATTAATGAGAGTAACTGAAACATTTTCATCTCAGTCCTTATCCCCACAGAACTCTTTTAAATACTCTTCTCTCTGGCTTTACAATACTATTCCTCCTGCTTTACAATGCTGTTGACGTGTAGCTCTCTGTTTACAGTGCAAAACATTTGCTCTGTCACAGTGCTTGCCCTATTAAAATTTGGATGCTTACAGATACGGAGCTAATTTTGTAAGTGCGTGCATGGAATTTGCTAAAACTTTAATCAGAAAAAAAAGAAGTTAGAAAACTGAATTCAGTGTTTGTAATATGAAAGGTAACCACAGCTGGTAGCCCACTATGCTGGTGTCATTGTCCTAGTTTGTTCTTGCGTTGAAAACCTTCCTGTCCTAACTTCTGTGGGTTTTTGTTTTTGCTAGGAAAGCGGTGGTTCTGCGAGAACAGACTACAGAGCTATTCAGCTGGCCAAGAAACGAAAACAAAAAGGGAATGGGAGCAGCACAGGTGAGAAGCATTCCTTCTGCAAAAATTTGATAAATACAGTTATTTAGCGTTTCTGGCAGTAGAATGGAAGCAGGAGTGAGAGCATGTTTTCTAAACGCCCTCTTTGGTTTATTGTGAATTAATAGAACTGTGCATGTGGTATACGTGGGTTACTGAAACAACTGAAGCTGTTGCAACCTTGCATTTTTTCTGGTTATATTTCTCATTTCCAGTATGTGAGACTGGTTTGTCTTGTTTTTGACTAAAAAGATGGGTTTGCTTATGGGTTTCTTGGATAATCCAGCCTCAGTATTGAGGTTGGTGAAAGGAACTGTTTAAAACTAGGAATATTTAAATTTAAACTGTAAAAAGGAGGGGGTAAATAGTTGCTGGTAGATTTCAGAACAAAACTTAATTGACAAATGGCCGTTCATCATGCTCATATTGTTCGGTTTGAAACTTTCTTGTTTGGGGGATATCCTGCCAGTTCAGGGATAGGTTGGTTTGAACTGCCTGGGTCCAGCAGTTGCTGGTCCAGGGCCAGATTTGTTTTGGGATTTTTTTTAGGGGATTTACCCCCCTCATCTTCCCGAGTTTGTTCAGTAAGACAGATGCTGATGTGGAGTAAAAGCAAGTGGCTGAAAGAACAGCAGTTGCTTCTAAAGCTTTGTATGTGTTTAGCCACCAGGGTCATGAGTGACAGTGGTTTTGTACTTTTGCAGCCTCTAGTAGTTTTTGAAATATTTCTGGAAATAGATGAGCTTCATAGTGCTCATTTTACAGTTTGCAAAAGTGATTCATGTGACTACTTGGGAAATGAGTTGCAAAATCAGAAATAGGAAATGCAATCTCGTTTTCCAATTCCTTTCTTTTAACTCTACAAATAAGCTGGTACTTTGATGCTACCAGAAGGGAGAGCCCTAAGCCCAGCAATTTGTGATGTGGTTTGAATGCCATTACTGCAAAGGACAACTGCTCAGTCAGCATTTGGAGTTCATGAGCTGGGTGCTGTCTGGGGAACTGTTTAGTTATCAGATGGTACATAATTATATTGCACTGTTCCAAGCGTTTGCTCTGTAGTGTTAATTAGTGGTACAGTATAAATAAGGACACGAAGCTGAAAAATTCTAGCAAGAAACCATAGCAAACATCCGACAATTTAAGTATTAAAATTACTCTTTTTAGGGGCATCTGGCTCTGGTCAGAGGAAAAGCAAGGGCGGTAAAGTAAGTCCTACCAGCTTTTCATCATCCATTCCTGGCAGCCGACTGGGTGGCAACGTTGTTCTGCCAAACGGAGGGCTGACAATAAGGGACCCTGCCACTGGAGCACAGTATGTGCAAATTCAGCTCCTTCAGGTAAGGACTGAGAAAGAAAGACCTGCTCATCTTCTCTGTCACTTGCTGAAGCTGGCGTTTATAGAAGAATCTAACTACCTGTGAACCCAGGTACTGCTGCCGCCATGAGATGCTGAGATGGGCAGTCCTACTATGTCCTCTAAGGCTTTTGCCCACTGGCAGCATCTCCTGTGAAAGTCGATATGCAAACTGGCTTTAGAGATGTCTAGAAATGCCTGAAAACAGAGCTTGCTTAATCATGCATCTGCTGGGTGCAGAACAGATACATGTTTATTTGCCTGTAGTTCTTATTTGCCTTTGGTGTTAGTATTCAGTCCAGCCTGGAACATACAGCCACCATAAGTACGGGGAACATCCCATCCACCACCTTAGGCTGGAGCGTGCTTAGGGTAGGAAGCGACCTGGGGCAAAACAAAGTTTTAACAACCTTTTATTTTGCATGGCAAAATTGTGCTACATCCAAGTATTATAATTATCCCTGAGGCTGTTAGGAGAGAGGCAGAGCAGGTTTTGCCTTCTGCCCTGAAGTGTGAGATAAGGGTGCTCTTGAGAGAAAGGGCTGTGAGCATGCATTAACTAAGGGGTTATATAAGTTGTATAAGCTTTTTCCTCTGTGTGTGTTTTTCTTCTTTCTTTCTTTTTTTTTTTTTCCCTCCACTACTCTGATCCCAAAATTCTTGGTATTACTCCACCTCTCTCCCATTTAAAAGGTAAATAAGACTGTCTTCAAAAAAGTCCTGGAAAATAAAGTTTCGGTCTAAGCTATTATTTCAGTATTATCAAAATAAAGTTTAAGATTTTTTTTTTTTCTCTAAAAAATACCTTGTAGCCCCTGTAGGTTGGGCAGTGGGACATGGCAGCTTTTGGCCACGTGTGTATCTTTGTAGTTTACAGAGAGAAGGTAATTTTATTCCACTTTATTCGTAATGGCAGGATATGGTAGGGAGCAAGCTATGAGTGGATGAAGTTCTTCCTCTGTCTTCATTGCTGGTTCTTGAAGCAGCCAGATGTTCTCAATTTCTACTTCAAAACCTTTTGTGTTAGAATTTGTAGCCTAATACTAAAGTACCAGCTTCACAAGGCATGGTGAGCTTGTGGTCTTCAGCATGTTTTAGAATGTTATTCTTGGTGGAAGATGAACTATTTCTCTCTTCCCAGGTCTTGCCATGTTTCAGAGTTGATTACAGTAGGTATTAAGTTGTGCACTGGCCTAGGCTGAGGTATAACTGGTGGTTAGCTTTCTGCATGCCTCTGTGAATCTAGGCCTTACCAGTAAGCTGTAAGAGCTTTACCAGACTTTTTGTTAACACTGAGGTTGAGTGAAATTTACTGTGATGCTTGGGGGTCTCATAATTGCACTGTGTTTCTGCCTTCACAGGATGATCCCCCAGGAGAGGGAGATTTGCCCTTTCAGCTGAGCTCTCAGTCCTCCTCATCACATTCTCAGCTTACAGTGGATTTACCTGTTCACATACTTCAGGTACAGCATTTCAGAGCTGTTGCTCTTTATTGCCCGGCTTGAGAGTGAAGATAGTGCACTGTGAACACTGTGGAGCTCTGCTTAATTGAGATATGCTGTTTGTGGTTAGAAATTTAATTTCACTTACAGTAAGCTCTGAGAAGTGCAGTCCAAGATTAGATGTATCTTGTATATGTTACCCACCTTTGACACATCATAGATGGTAGTTTTTCTTCCTCTGATACCAAGTGCTGACCAAGAAATGTTACTCATTCATTACTGCAGTGCCCTATTCTTGTTTTTCTGATCCCATATGGTAACATTAAATAAGTCCAGAAGGAGGATCAGAATTGATACGTAACAGGCTGCGGGAAGTATTGGAAGTGCGCTATAAATTCTTGAGCATACATTTTTCAACTGGGGATCTAAATAGAAAAAGAAGTAAAATCAAAAAGTCTAAAATACTTGGTTTCAACTTTTTGCTTTGGGAACTACCAAGTATCAGAGGAGATTCAGTTGTTTGGATACCAGGTCTCATATATGGAGGTAGTCATTGTCCTTGCTGCTTGTGTAAATGCCTCTTATCTGCTGTTCCAGCAAACGGTGTGTCAGGGAGGATGAATGGCCGAGAACAAGCAGCAAGGAGAGATTAGCATGTACCCAGACCACTTTTTCTACTGGCCATTTGGGGGTTTGTGTTTTATAGACTCCGCAGTGCAGTATTCTCACTAACAGTGCTTCTTTTGCATGGGAAATAATGCTCTTGTATATAGAGAAGTACCTTACTATAATAAATCTACAAGTACAAGAGTACTAGAATAGTTGCCCATGGTACAGAGTTATCAGATGAAAAGCAAACAGTCAGTGATGTTAATTTATCTCCTATTCATCTGGAGTGCACAAAGGAAAACTGAAGCAGCACTGTTTGAGTGGGTCCCCAAAGGAGGAAAGCTTTGGGCTTCCTCTAAGCAATTCAGAAGGTTTCTGTGATTTTCGATAAATTTCGAAGTAATGACTGCTTAGCATTAAGACTGACTGATGAGTATTAAGAGCATCTAGAGGTGAAAGCGCTGAACTCTTCATGCTGTCTGTTTGTCTTAACAGGAGCCACACAATTCCACTGAAGATGATGCAGGTTCTGATAACTCCCAGTTCACTGGAAGCACAATAAACTTACAGGACCTGGAATGACCATTACTAAGAACAGTTACTTGAACATGAACTGGGCAATCATGTTTCGGCAGAGTGACATAACCATGTGGGTCTTTCTCCAAGGAAACTATGAAAACTAGGAGTACTGGATTATGGTTGCACTCTTTTCAATTTGCTAAGGGCAGTTATACCTGATCTTTTTTCTTAAAACATGTAAATTCTACTTGATGTGCCTGTGTAAGATACTCTGTCTGCCTGGTGGTCAGAGAGACTGAGGCAGGCTGCTGTACAGTGTTGTTTCAGGGAGAAGTACTGTATTAAACTTCAAACTGAGGTAATATTTACTGTTTTCACAGGAAAGCAAGTATTCTACAGCTAACACACAAATTTATAATCCTGACAGTTTAAACTTTCCTTCTGTTGGTCTCCTGTTGGGGCCAGTGGCATTGAGGATTTACGAACAAATTTTGCAATTAGTTTCCACACAAAAAGTTGTTTCAGCCCATTTGTTGGCAGAAAACTGGAATAAAATACAAGACAAGACGTAACAAAATTAACATCCAATGCCATGAAAATGAGATGCTCCTAAATCTTTGTTTTAGAAAACTAGATTCTAAATGTTATCTTAGCTGGGAATCAGTTTGTAGCTCATGTTGAGTTTCTCCCTTTCTTTGCTCCTATGCCCCAAATAATCTGCTGAATTCTTCCAGCAACACTTGAAAAAGGAAACTGCAATAGAACTGTACTCACTGTAAGTGATTACCTAAGAGTCCAACAGCACCTGAGGGAAGTTAGTTATCTTTGTGTTCCCTTTTTGGGAGGGATGTTGACAGTCACTTCAATTTAAGCACCTTGATTATAACTCATACATAAACTGCTGCCAAGTTACCTGTAAATGGGCCATTGTTTTTTATTATTATTATTATTATTTTGATTGAACACTGTTAATGCTTGTTCTTTATTGATATCCCAGAATATCATGTGAACATGGAGCTTCCGGCTGGTTTACAGAATATGCAGCTCTTAGACTATTTTGGGAGGGGCAAAGAATTGTTATCTAGGAAGATTTGCCCCATTGAGAAACTGCAGTTTCTAGTGGGGAGGTCGGGGGGAGGTTGTATGTACTGTACTTACCTGGATTGCAGACCTAAATAAGCATAGGGTTATATAGGAGAAAAGAACTCTTTGGTTACATTTTAAGGTAGTAATTTAAATGTTTCTTATGGTGATGTACTGAATGCCTATAAAATTATGTATAGGAGTTTGATAAGAGGCTGTATGTACTGTTTTTATTCTCAATGAGGTGTGTGTGTATGCACGTATGTGTATATTTTTTACAAAATAGGGTATGTCATGCAGAAGAACATTGTGATCTTTCTAATCTTGCACATATTTATTTATTTTACAGTTATACTGATGTTGAATTCACCCGAGGTCATTCAGAAATGCTTTTACTTCCTGTGCCTTTTGAACTATGTATGTGTCCGGATCAATTCTTTTGTTGAAGACTTGATAAAAAGTATACAGGTTACAGTCAACTGCAGATCCTGATTTGTAGGCAGTATTTTATTCTCTGGTTGAGCCAGTTTATTTTTCTATCTTTAACTTCAATAACTGAGCATTAGGGTCTCTGTCCTTTTTGTCCTGAATTTACAGCTTAAGTCCAGGGAATTTCTTTACCCTCTCAGGAGGGGTTTCCAAACCAAACTAATTTATACTGGAGATCTTCTATCTGATGGCTGGAGACCACTCCTGAGAGGTAGAAAGGCCAAGGAGGAATCTTGTTGACGGGATGACTGGGTCTTGCTTGAGTGGTCACCATGATCTCCTGAGCACCAGAGACTGTTGAGCTCCCAATGCCTGCAATACTCTGTTCTCAAGGACCATACCAGTTCTTAACCTTGTAAAATGGCCAAGGAACACTCCATCTTTTTATGGGACTTGCAACTGAATCTTTCTACTTCTGAAAATGTACCTCACTTTACTTTGTAAATGAATGTAAAGTGCTAACCTCTTGGGGCCGAAAATTGGATCACTTGGCTTTGAAGTCCGTTGCTGGCAATGGATACCTGAAGAACTGCTGGTGCAAAAGGGTTAATAAAGCTTTTTTTTTTATGGTTACTTTCTTACTGGTAATGTTTTTGGTGTGGATGCAGCTGTCATAAAGCTAATAACAGCTTGCTTTTTGCAGGGCTTGTGGTCTTTTTTCTTATTTTCTTTCTTCTTTCCATTGCTTGTGTGTTCCTCAGCAGTTGTGAGGTAGTCTCTATAATGAAATCCATCCCTCCCACTCCTTAGGATTAAGGCACTGTTTCTTCTTCATAATCACTCACTGGCTTGGCATTTATAATAACTGTCTGGCAGGTGCTTAGCTTAGTCTTGCTGTAAGAAAGACGGTTACTCGGGAGTATGATTAAATCTTACTAGTCAGGTTTGTAGGGATACTGCTATTTGCTTCAAAAGCTGAATGAGAAAAGCCTTTTTGCTAGCAGGGACCTGAGAAGCAAAATGAAGGGAAAATTTAATTTATTTTCTTAAGTGAAAAATAGAATAAAAAAGATTACCCGGGGGTTTTGGAGCAGGAGGAGGGAATGTTGTGGGGCTGTGAAGCTCGTAGTCAAACAGAGCAGATGACTCAGACCTTTAACAGACCATGCATTCACGCAGTACAGTTTTCTAAAACCTTTTCAGCCCTCCGTGTTGTGCCGGTCAAGTGAAGTAATAGAGCTGCTCTTGCTTCTCTTCATCCATCTGCTCCTGGGTCTGCTGCTGCTTCTCCTTCTTGGCGGGAGGGTGCGAGCGGAACACCAGCCTCCTGCCCGTCTGCAGAGATGAACGAGAGGCACCAGCGTGAGCTGCGTCGGGGCTCCCCGATTCCCAGGCAGGTTTGCATGTGTCTGCTAAGCTTGTTTTTTTCTCTTAAATAGGTGTCAAGTGGCTGAAGGCTGGAATGTGCCACTGCTGCAGTTTCTACAAGGTACTGCTACGTGCAACTGTTCCCTGCCTAAAGCCTTGTTTGCACTAAAGGAGGAGGGTAGTTAAAAAAGGCTAGAAAAATATCTGAGGGAGCTGCAAGGCTTTTATTTGAGATTGGGTTCAGGGTGCCTGTTCTCACTCTCCCGGGCTGTCACCAGCTCAGTGCAGCACTGAGAGCTGGACGCCCTCCTGATCAGGTTGGTCTGTGAAGCATCAGCCGCTCAGTTAGCAGCAGGAGCCGTGGCCTGAGGCCCTCTGCACCTCTCAGGGGTCACATCTCAGTTTGGGGTAACATGGGGCATGCAGGAAAGGGCACGTTTTGATCCTACAGCTGAACTGGTTTAGTGGCTTGGTGCCGTTGTAGGGAGTGTCTCCTGCTGATTCCCCTTTGGAAGATTTTCATGCATTTTCTTCCAATACTGATAGATGAGCGAGTTGAAATCAGCTTAATGAGAAGATTGGCAAGGAATGGGCAGGACCATGTGGTCAAGACACCCCCATGAGGGAGAGGAAGGAACTGGCATTAACACCGTAAGGGAGTTGCTTAAGTTTAGTCAGTCTTGTAAATCAGATGACACCTGAGTACGGGTGTCACCTGACAATGGAGGCCCCTCTGACACTCTTTCCTTAGATGGTTGATGTTTAAGTACCCCCATTTTCTCCCAAGGGGCTGTCAGATGGGGTGTTTAGTCCAGAGACTGCTGAACTTACCTTTTTCTTTATATCCGCCTGTGCTCTGGCCAGGGCCCGTTGCAATCTTTCCTCCTGTAGCAGCTTCTGTTGTCTTTTCTTTTCCTCTCTGAGCCTTTTAGGAAGAACAAATATGATCTTGTGATCTCCAGAAAAAAATTAAGTTGTTTTCACAGTACTTTCTTTGTTATGTTGCATTCCTTCCCCGATTCTTCCCCTCCATCCCCAGTGTAGGGTAAATATCTGTCTGCTTTTGTAAGTTAGAATGGAAAACCACCCATGGAACATCAGGAGGAGGTATCACACCCCTATTACTAAAAGATGAAGAAGGACACAGAGAAAGAGAGCAAGTAGAAGAAATATCACAGATCTGACTCAAAACCTCATGCTACTATTTTTTTTTTTCCACAACATGGACCTGATTCAGCTAGGGATGTCCAGTTGCAGCTTTACTGTTTGCATGGGGAACTCTCATGTACTGAGCCAACTGGAATGTATGACCACAGAACCCCATTTTTTGAATTCATTTGCTACTTTTTAAATTTAATTGCAGAAGTTAAACTTCAGAGTTCTATAGCAACAAGCATTTAGTAACTGCTATTGTTGACAAATACCTTCAAGTGTCTTTTCTGACAGAAGAGCTGGCTGTGTCAGATGCTCATGTGTTAAATAATTATACAGGTGCAATTTTCTACTTAATCAGGCTAAATATTGTCACTACAAGTTGTCATCTTAAAAATACAATTGTCATTATTGAATTTGTTCAAGAGGTTTGTTTTTCTTTCTTTATCTCCCTTCCAGATTTTGCCCTTCAATTTAAGACACAGGTACCTTTCCAGTCTTTTTTAGTACAACTGTGGGCTGCTGCTTCCTCATCAGGACACACAAGTACTCTGAATATGAACCCCTTACAGGAGCGAAATGGGATGTATTGGTTACACGTGAGCTGTCATATTTCTGTTGCTATTTCCCGGTTTGATCTGGCAAATGGGTCCCCTTCGGTGGCTTTGCCTTTAGGTGTCAACACTTAAAAAAGTGATGCTCATTTCTGGAGGAGGTCTCACCTTATCCGCCGTTCTTTTTCTTTCGCTTTCTCAGCCTGCTCTATCTTTGCTGGCGGGATTCTCTCTAGGCACTCCAGTAACTCGTCCAGCTGTTTCTCTATCACTGCTAGCATCTGCAGCGTCCCTAGGTTTGCCTCGTTTTCTCCAACGCAGCAGCGATAGACTTCCAGCACCTTTTTGTTCAGGTTCGCAAGCATTTTGTCCTAACGGTAAGAGAAGGCAGAGTGAGACAGAACCAGGAGGTACCAGCCGGGTTCTGCCCAAAATCAGTCTGTCTAAAAGAAAACAGGATTAATATATTTCCATCGCCTCCAACGAGATGATAGGCTTGTTTTCTGGTTTGCTTAGCCCTGATGCTGGGAATAGACAGCTGTGGGGAATGGACAGGCTGCTGCAATCCTCTGCAGACCCTACTCCCAGCAGCAGCGAGGACTGGACGTGCTCGTCCCAACCTGCTACTTTAGCAACGCCTCTAACCAGCCCTTGCTGCCTCCCTGGTGCTCAGGAGGACTCAACCCTCATGCTGCACCCGGCTGTGCACTCCCTTCCCAGGCTGGATTTGGCCGGTGGACAAGAACAGGGCATTTTATTCCCGCACCAACCCCTTTCCCTGCTGTGCAGGGCCTACCTGGACATCGGCTTGGTATTCTCCGAAGGAAAAGAGGCGAACTCGGAGCTTCAGATCTGCTGCGGTCTCCTCCTCTTTGGCAATGGAGCATTTGACGGTGGCTGCAAGCTGTTTCAGCTGCTCTATCTCCTGGTCCCTAGCCCAGGGAAGAAGGCAGGCATGGATTTGGAAAGGGCATCCCTGAAACACAGGGCTCCTCGCTACCGTACGGCCGGGGACCGTCCCTCTGGCTGCCGGCAGATGGAGGTAGCACCTCGTGCCCCTTTTGGGAACGCGCACCTATGCCTTGGAGCAGAAGGAGCTTCTGACTTTTCTGAGCTAGAAGCAGTGTAGCTAAATAGTATTCACATTTTTTTCAACTAATGCAAAAGGTAGATTATACTTAAGAAAAAATCACAAGTAGTTTAACTGCACTTTATTGAAATACTGTATGAAAAACTATATTGCAATTGCATTGGGATTTCCTGCTGGCTTCCACTAGGAAGAGTCCACACTGAGCAGACCATCATGCGTGGTCTGCAGCGTAGCCCCATGGCGACGTGCAGCTTGAGGAGGGATCACTTGTGTTCTAAGGATTTGTCACAAGGGTCCCCTTTCCATCACTTACCGAATTGCAGAATCAGACTTACATCCTGTTACATGTGCTGATTAAAGTGTGTCGGAGCTCATCCAGAGTTTCCTCAACATCTTGGGAATTCTGAATGAGGGATAAGTTCTGTTCCTCCAGCTCCGTGAAAATAGACAGCAGTTGCTGGGGGTCAGTAAAATACAATTCCAGCTCCTGGAGTGAAAAACATGTGATGAGTCTGTTCTAGCCTCTTATCTAGTGAGCTACATGGAGGTTGGTCTACACCGGTATCTTCTGCTGGTGCATTATATATATACACATATATATAGCTTTCTTTTTTTAAAAAAAAAAAACTAAATTTATAGCCTTCATGATAGCAATGACAGCATGAGGGTGAGAATTTGTATGTATTCCAAAGAGCTCGCACTGTAAAGAAAAGATGTGGTTTGGTTCAGCAGAAAAGGATGGTTAAGAAGGGGAAGAGAGGAAGGCTAAGGACTATATGGGCTAACGGGAGAATTATGCATCCCAGTTATGCATGGATGGTGTAGATCATTGTATCCTTGTGTGAGTACAGATATGGTGTAGCAGCTGTGTTGCCCTAAGGATGCGAGGGAGGGAAGGCCCTTCCAGTCCTGATACTTACTATGCTTTCTCTGATCATCTAGTTTCACATATCTTGGCAAACTCAGAGGAATTGCCCTGAGTTTGTGCAGATTTTAATGTCTTGATTTGAGATCTGAAGATGTCCAAACTCACCTGTTTGTTTTTTTCCAACCCCCTTGAAAAAGTTATTTTTTTTTTCACAGACTTGCCTAAATATCGTGCTGTTTGTGTATGGCTGGTTCGCTCCAAGGAACTGAGAAGTTGAGAAATTTTCCTCATTTGTCTTTGGAAAAAATCATCCTTCCTCAGAATGGCTTTCTGGTGTCTTACAGCAGTGTGGGGAGGAGCGGCCTTGGGTACAGAAAGGTGATTTTTTTTTTTTTTTTTTTCTCCTAGGGGCAGGCCTGTCTCTGAGTCTCAACTTTTTATGTGGTCTGCAGCCATTATGGTAAATCTAAGAGAAGCAGGAGGTAAGACTTACCCTAAAAGAGAGGCAATGCCCATAAAAAGTCTGTGTGTTTTATTGTTTGGCTTAATTGAGAGGGTGATTTCCACTTAAACTCAGCTGATGCTAAAACAGCAGAGACTTTTGCCTTAAGTCAGTAAAGATAGTTTGGAATGGGGGTGAAACTGAAGCAAGATCAGTCCTGGTTATTCAAATGTTCTCCCAGATTCTTGGGTACCTGGTGGTCCTTGTCCCTGTAAAAACCCTCTCCCTACTTCATGCAGAGTGCATAGCTTGATGTATCTGCACCAGTAAAATGCCTTTCAGGGAGTAAAAACCGGTGCAAATGCTGGGATTTGGAGCTGAGCCTTTGGGTAGGCACATTCATGGGATGCTGACTTTTGGGGCAGAAAGCCCTGGGAGGCTCGAGAAAAGCCCCAGCAGCTTCGGAACAAGGTGCTGTGAGGAGGTAGATGAAAGCTCAGACCCTGGTGCTGTTAGAGGCAGCTGGGAAGTGGGCACTGGGGTTCAGGTGTCCTCCATCAGAGAACATCCCTGAGGTGCCGGTGTGAGGAATGAGGGGGAAACCCTTACAGGTGGGTAGAGTTAAGAGAGGAAGCTGAGGGCGGGCAGGGCAGAGTCAGCACCTTGTTATTTTGCTTGGTCTTTGCTGCATTGATGTCAAGAAGCAGTCAAATATCTCAAGAAAAATGAAGCATTAGCTGAGATGGCTCCAAGTCCGTGCAGTGTTACCAGACCTGGTAGGACCCTGTCATACCTGCCTGCTCTCCATGTTTCTTGCTCCCAGCCTCCCTCAGGGGAAGCTTTGGTCAATCCATCCCTTTTTCCCGAAACATCTTTTTGCTCCCATGTTGTTAGCAGCTGTGATGAGACCAAGAAAGTAACAGACTGGAAAAGAAAAAAATCTGCTACTAAGAAAGTAGCATAAATAGCTAATTTGATAGCTGGATGGTTGTTTGTGCAAGATCAACTATTTCCATGAGTTGCAAAAAAGATGCATGTGAAAATGTTGGCTTTAAATATCTCTCAAATTATTATTTTTTAAATTTTATTTTTAAATTCATGTTTGTTTGAATAAGGATAGAGGTAAGTGGGCTCTCTTGGGTGAAAAAAATGTTTAAAAATAATTATTTTAGAATACTGATGGGGACTAGGATTTTTGCGATCCAGTTTGCTGCATTTAAGATAAGTATTTGCCCTCAGCTCCACTTTCATTTTGATTGCTTTGAGCTGGAACCTGTGATGTTTATGTTGGACTGACACTCGATGAAGTATGACAGAGACCACCTATAATAATTTTTGTTGTTGTTGTTTTATGTTGTTTTTAGAGCTCAAGAAAAGACATTTTTGTATTATAAATGAAAAAAGAATGCTGTTGCTCTTGGAAAACTTCAGTTTTGGGCATAAGATGATAACTTTACAAATCGTAAAACCTCTTGTTATGTCATGTCATATCTTGTTGGAAGGTTGCAAGCTTTGAGGTGATGGTAGGTTTTTGGAAAGTGGAGAAAGTAAGTTAATTCAAGATATTTATAATACTGCTAAAAACATAAACATTTATGGCTGCATATGATTAAACATACATTTGTAACTAATGGCTACAGTAACTCCTCAATCTCATAATGAATTTTTAGAAGGTGAAATAAATTAGTAATATCAATAAATGCCTAAGAGAGGACAAACAACGTGTAAGTATTTCAGTATGAGATGTCTGACCTCATCCTCCTCGTCCGAGCAGGTTTCACTCTCTTGATACTCCACTAAACTTCTGAAAAGGCATTCTGTGTGTCAGGTCCTTAGAGAAACGATAGCTCAAAGCAGAGCTTGTTAGAGCATTTAAAACACAGCAAAGAGCCAGGCTGACATCTGCAAGCAACATCTAGACTCAGTTCCAGGTAGGCAGCAGCCTCCCTTTCTGTTGTGCATTGGCCATTTGCTCCTGAATGATCCTTTGAATATTTGCAAGTCTGGGTTCTCCTTGGAAGGAGCAAAGTCTTGCTCTCCCTATGGGATATGTTACTGCTCCTACGTGGCATGCTATGGCCACCATGGCAGTCTGCAGCCTTTCCCCACATAGTGGAAAAAAAGATTGATGGCCCCTTCCTCTGCCTTGTCTGCTAGTGTTAACCAGCAGTGCAGCCTCTTCCCTGCTCAGCCCTGGGACAAGTCGGTGCCGGTGCAAGGGAAGAGGCACCTGCCTGGCCAGACACTGCTCATCATGTTGCCCTCCTGTCCCCCGAAGGGTGAAAACTCTCTGCTCGCACCACCCTAGCTCCAGCCTCACTTGTGCCCACAAGGCTCCAAAGAGGAGCAGAGGGAATGGTCCTGCAAGCAATGGCTTAATTCAAAATCTCATGTTAACCATGGAATTTTGGTCTTAGGAGATGTATGATCATCTGCTACCCACACTTTGTTGTTCCAGGCAATTGCTGGCTAAGCCTCAAAATGCTGGAGCTGGCAACACTTGCTTCATACGCCCACCTGCCCATCCACCTCTCTGCCTGGCTCTGCTTATGGCTGAAGCCTCTGTTACTGAAAGCAGAGAATCAATGCAATGCTGGTCTACAGTGACCCTGGGCCTTCACTCACAGCAAACCAGCAGACAGCTTGCCAGGAAGGTGAGGAGGAGGTTTCCTCTATACTGGCCCCTGTTCAACCACGTGCTCTCTATAGTACCTGTGTTCTCCTTGTCTTGTACTTACAATTTATCTGTTGATAGAGGCTTCAGAATGTCTTTGAACTCTGACCCGACCTCACATAATAACCTGAAATCCGAACTTCCAGAAGACAGAGAGCTTTGCACATCTAAATAGCTGGTTTTGGATAGATCAGCAGCTTTTGTCCTGAAGGTCAGATCCTGGCCTGGACAGAAGGGACGTGCACTTAGAGCGCAGGAATGCCCAAGCAGGGAGTGGGAATCTCTTCCCTGGCACTTACCCTTCTCCACAGTGGCGCGACGAGAGGCACTTTCTTCCTTACTTCTGGAAGTTTTTCTCAATTCTTGTTCCTTTGTGTGCCTTTTTGCATATTCTTCCTGCCACTCTTTTGGAGACAGCTGATAGAGGAAGTCCCTGTACCTCTTGTACTCCTGCAAAGTATCCTCAAATTTGGATATATCACTGAGGTGAGAGAAGTGGACAAGCCATGCAAAGTTTGTTAACGGGGTGGAAAACGTGAGCAAGTTCTTTCTGACTCTCTCTGACTCCTGAAGAAGGGACGTGTCCACATGGATGTGCAAAGACAACCGTGAACCTGCCCTACACCTGCTTTCTGTGCTCCCTGATATGGAAGGAGCTTGATCACATCACTATGACCAGACTCTCGCTGTGTCTGATCTCAGCCTGAGCAGACATCAAGGATGTCAAGTTCCTTTGCTAAACAACTGCATTTTACTTCAGAGGGGGTAGGAATGTGCACGTGATCAGTTATTGTATCTCAGCTGATAGGTGGTCACTCTTTCAGGTGCATATTCATCTCTTCAGGAAAGACTATCTGTTCCCCACACACTGTATGCAGGGAAGAGCGTGGCAGCTTTTAACAAAATAAACAGCTACTTTATTACTGAATGGTCATGGTATCATCAGAAAAAATTCATTTTTCTGTCAGTGAATCAAACCTCAAGCTATGTTTCATGACTTTAGTGCCAACCATGAACTGAGAAATCTTTCCAACTTTACTTTCAACAAGAATTGCTTTTTGGGAGTAGGGATGTACGTTTCAGGTCGTCATTAAAATGCACAATTAATTTTTGTTTGCCTTCTACTCTGAAACTAAACGTTTAATTTTGGTCTTGGTTTAGTTGCACTTTTTAAAAATGCAATTAACAAATTAGGTTATTTTAGAAACAAAACCAGTATCTGGAAAACAGAAGCTGAAACATCCTGATGCTTTTAAAATGGAATATTTTTGGAACACTGTTTTAGGATTTCTTTTTCCCACTGAGAAATGCAAGCATAATGCTATACAGACTGCTAAACGTTAGGTAGTAAAAGTATTCAGTGTGCAAACATTACCTTTCAAGGTTCATTATTTGGGAAGTAATCGCTTGGATCTCCATTATTTTCTCTGTCTTTGCTGCCGTTTCTTTTTCAGCACTAGGGAAGAAGGCATAAACATAAGCTATAAAATAAGCCAGCAGTTGCTGAGTAGTGAACTGTGTGTAAAATAGAGTATGCATGTAAAATAGAGGGAAAGATGTGGGAAGAACTCCAGAAATCTGTCTTATGCATGAAGATGCACCACAGATGCTACCCGGCTCCTATGTGAAGGCCCTGCTAGCAAAGAGGGTGTGAGGTCCCAGTGACACTTGCAAGTCACAGCCTCCCTAGGGAAAAGCCAGGATACAGAGCTTTCCTGAGTGAATACTAAACCTCCAGGGAGAGAGAGCAAAAAGAATCTAATTCAAAAGAACATGCGAGTGGTTCCCTCAGTTTCCATTACATTTTCAGAGCTTGAACAGATATTTTGTCGTTCTCCTTCAGGAACTCATCAAACATGACAGCATCCTTTTCCAGGTGGTCTTCAGCCTTTTCCAGTTTTCTTTCCTCTGTCTTTGCTAAGTTCTCCAGCCTCTGAATCTCATCTCTCTTTACTGCCATGGTATACTGAAATGAATCCAAAAAGCAAGACAGACACATTGGTTGGTTGACTTGTTCTAATGTTATTCTGGTTTAACTTTGTTCTTGGTTATAGTTTTTGTCAGAGCGTATGAAGATTTCAAACCAGGATCTTGGTACATGGTAGGTAGGTAGAGGCCAGGAGATATTTTTGAAGTAATATAGGAAATTAGCAGTGAAACTAAAGACAAAATCCAGGAATTCCAGCACTGCCTTAAATCCTGAAGGATAATGGTTGATTCAGTTGTGCTATAGCACAAAAGTGCTACAATAGAGGTCAATAATGGGGATATGCCAAGAGGGATCCCTTATTTTGGCTTCAGAATGACTCCAGGTATAATCTATATATGGGAAAGTAAGGGCCAAGATGTCAATATTTCTCCGGGTCCCACAAATGAAGTGGAAATAGTTGGAGGGCTGCTACGGGTGTAGCAAATGACTTAGTTTCACCTCTTTTTGGTGGGCCATGGGCTATGAGGCTCTTTGATGCAGGACTCGGACCACCAGCTCATGAGGTCTGATTTCATGAGACCTCCCTGGTGTAACCTCTAGGCAACAGCTGTTGTGAAGAAGCAAAGCAATACAGAATTAAACAGAAAGCAGCACTCTTAAAGAAAGCCAAGTACCTCAAGCAAAAATATCTGTCTCCTGTTGTTTACGTAGTCACGATAGCTCTCTCTTTCTAAATGCTGATCTGTAATGAGAATATAAAGTTGCTCAGAGAAACATGGTCAAAGCAAAACACATTGAATATGGAGGCCTTCATGAATTTGGATGTGGTTGACACTGGGGCCAGTGGTCCTAAGCAGGCTATACCATTGTGACACTGGTTTGGATCAATTTTGCGTGGGCTTTGGTAAAGTTTCTCCTCATTTCAAAGGCAGAGGTTTTAGCCCTGTGTGTGCTAAAATCCAACTTTAGGTCAGCTTATTGTAAATACCTCTATGACACAGTCCTGCAAACTCTAGGGCAACTTCTGTTCTGCCTCCCAGCTGACACCCAACTCCATGAAAGCCCAGCTACTTTGGAGGCCTAGGAGGCCCCATGAAGTTGGCCAGAACTATCTGGATGGTGAATATCTAGCTTCCAGTCAAGCAGCACTACAAAGATAGTTAGTGTTCCCTACCTTTAGTAAGGGCTGTCTTCCAAGAAACACTATCCTGAAAAGCTTTCAGTCTGTCTGTTTCTGTTGCCTGTTTTCTATCCTCTTCTTCTTCCTCTTTCTGCAGCATTTTCCTGAACACATTTTGTCTTACATTTATCTGAGTGGAGTAGGTCATTTTCTCATATATTTTCATGGTCTTCCTCCTTTCACGTTCCTATGAAGAGATGTCAGTAATGTGAGTAGGTTGTATGCTTCATCTCCTGTGGTTTTGAATGTCACAAATAGTTTATTCAGAGTCTAGAAATGTGCAAGCTTCTGGTATCTCACTAAAGCTTATTTGCTTGGTTTTATCTGACTAATCCTGGTGATGCCTTCTCTCATTGCAACCAAAACACTTCCTCTCTTTTCTTAGTGTTTGTTCACATTTGTTGCTATTCTGCATCCAGTCACCACAGTTTGGCCATGGGGTAGGCTGAGGAAATCGCTCAGCAGTCGTGTTTAGCACACTTTCTTTCTGAGCTCTTCCTCGTGCTCTTTTGGTGACTTTGACCCCAAGCAGACTATCAGTCATCAGTATGTGAGGCGAGGAGGCTTTCCTGAGCGTGTTTGGAGTCCTTGCCTTTGTGATTTGGAAATGGAGGCCTCTTCCATGCTCCTGCCTGCCTTCTGCAGCTGTGTGCAGTACTCAGACCCCTCAGTGCTCAGAGAACTGTGCTCTGCCCTTTGCATCACACACCCAAAGAAAAGTCCTCTATGGGGATAAAGAAGAAAAAGATATTCCACAGACCCAGCTCTCTGGTCTGGTGGGTTGCTATATCTTGGGAATAGATATCTAAGGCATGAAACAGATTTAGTCCTTCTTCCTAAGCATTTGTGTAGCTGGTAGTTCAGGAGAAGGTGGCATCAATCGTTAGACTGCAGCTTTCCAAGCAGAAAGGCAACTCTGCTGAACTGGAGAGCAAGAGGTCTTGCACCAAAGCACCTGTGGTTATAAATAACAATAGCACTCGCAGGCATCTCCTGCAGAGAGTGTGGTAAATCTACCTTTCAGTAAGAAGAAAAAAATACAGTGAAAATGCAGATTTTGCAAGCCTGTGCTCCAATCTCCTCTTGGTAAAGTTAATCCCCCATGATGGACCTCAGTGGATTTGTAGCTGAGTTAGGGGATTCTCAGCTGAATGTGTTAGGTACTGTTGTGCAGTAATTTTTGATAATATTTATATTGGCTGCTTTACTGGGTAAAAATCTGTGAAATATCTTTTAGTCTAAAGTTTGTATACATACCTTCTTAGCTTTTTCTCTTTCCTTGTCCCTTATTGAGAAAATATCAATATCTGAAGGGAGCGTAAATGGATTTTTCTTGGAATTTTCTTCATCCTCTTCTGAACTTTCTGCAAGAAATCCATGAAAATGTAGAAGCTGCAAAGCAGACGGTTAGCACCCAGCACAAAGGAGCCTCATTCTGCTGCATTCAGTGTCATGCCTGGAGGGTGTCCAGCAACACTAAATCAGGACTGGGGAGCTGGAGAGGGCTTATAGAAATGCTAGGAGTTCTCTATAACCTAGAGCTCTGTATTGCTTATGTTACGTGACCATGGTCAGTTCAGGATTTTAACCTGGGATGTTACCAGTCTGGAGCTGTTTTACCAGGGACAGGTCCAGGATATAAAAGGATCTAGGACCAGCTGGAGTGCTGGCAAGAGAGCTCTCACCAGGCAGCCACAACAGAGGACTCTGAGGTCGAGACTTCTGCATGTTAAGTTCAATAAGGTAGTTTGTCTTTTATTGCTCATGCAAGTCTCAGCTGAGAGGAGAGAGGGAAGTTGGCTCTCCTGAAATAGTGGGTTTGAACACAAAATATGACACCATGGTTAATTACTGGTCTCTCAGGAGCAGCAATACTGTCTGTCTTTTAGATGCTAAGAACCACCGCTCCATGCCTTGAGGAAATGAGATCCTGCTGTGACCTGTAGCACCTCCAAAAGTGTCATGCTATAGTCATTGCTCCCTAGCTCTTACTCGGTCACAAAAAGATATTTTTTTCTGTCTAGGGTGCTGTCTGCCTTTAATGTTTTCTTGTTCATCTTCCATATGGCAGCAGCTGTTTAAACTGGTATATGTAGGTATGTATGGCTGTTATTCTTCTATACCCTTCCAGCCCCCTAACTATGCAGGCATTGCTTCTAAAAACTGACAGCCTGCTGCTAACTCAAGCTGAATATGTGTCTGGTTCATGACAGCTAACTGCTGACTTTTCGTAACATTTAACAAACTCAGTCTCCAACAGCAGAAGCCCCAATATACCAGGTGTCAACTGTCTGGACCTCCTCTAGCTCTTGGTAGGTATCTAGCTCTCAGGAGAGGCAATAACAAAAGTATAACGCACAATCCATTCTTAATAATGTAAGTAATCTGAATCAGTTGTCAAAGCCTGAGGTACCTTAGGCACCCAAGAAAACAAGGAAAACTTGGTAAGGAGTCTTGGCCGTGCTAGGAGTTTTGGTCAGTCAGTGGTGAGCATCTGCTCTGAGAAGCCATTGAAGGCAGGCCCAAGACTTGTGTTCTCTTACAGTATCTCTTCCCCTTCCCTAGCTTCACTTACTGAAGCCTTCATTCACTGTTTTCCTCAGGCAGAAGTTGTATGGAAACTCTTGGGGACTGTCTCATCTGATCGGGGGCAGAGGAGTATGAACAGAGGCCTCCCCTTTGAACTGAGAGCAAAGAGCTGCACGAGCATCGGGACGTTACCTGGCAGCACAGGCTGTGTTTCACCGGCGGTTCCAGGAGGCGGAGAGAGGCTTTCAGAGCTTGACTTGGTAGGTGATGACGTCTTTGGCCCTGCCCTAAAGAAAACCATAAACAAATCAGTTTAAATTAGGGCCTTGCCAATAGGTGATGCAGTAGGTTTTACAGAAGTGGTCAGCCTGTGGCCTTTCTGAAACTTAACCACTGAGCGGTTAATAACAAAAATCTTCAAAACTGGGGAATATCTGAGTTCTAGCTTAGAAAAGGAGTCTTTTGTTAAGGTATTTTTGGTTTGAGATTTTGTTTTTAATAGCTTGTTTGCACTTTTTGAATATAATGCTGAAAGCTACAGATGCACCTGTTGTGCTAACTATAGCTATAAAGTATACATAGCATATATAGCTATAATGCAGATAAAAAATAGCCTTCTTGCTAGAATCATTTGGTATATATTTCACTGCTTCTGACATTTTTATGTCTCAGTAGCTACATGCTGATGGCCAGTAGTATGTGAATGAATAGATAAGGCATTCATGGTTTTAATTACTGATATATTTATCCAATGTTTTTGCTAGCATCAAGCTGCTGTGCAGAAAAAAAAAAAAAAGCTAAACATGCAAACAATTCTTAGCATAATATAGTAAAATCCATCTCCATGTTCCCAGAGCACTGAACAAGCATATGTTTTATACACTGAAATAATTTAAGCAGTACCATAATCTGCAGAGAAGTCTCATTACGCTCACGAGGAAATCGTTCCAAGTTTTGATCTATGGTGCAATTATTCTAGGGACAGATGTGTCCGATTTCCAGACACGCACGCTCACACATGGAGAAGTAAATCATTAGTGCGTGTGATTTCCTAGTGAAACACATCAGTTCCTCGCTTGTCTTAATCAAAAGTCCTGTTCAGTGTTGAAAACAGAAAAGAAATTGCTGCAGTATTCCCTTATCCCTTTATATTTTGTTTTGGCTTCTCACCCAAAGGAGACCTCCCCGTGCTCCTCTCCGCTGCCCGCCTTGGTGGGACACGGCCCGCTCGGTGAGGGGCCATGGCCGCTCTGTGCGTCCGGCTCCATTGGCGCTTTTGTCCTTCTCGTGTTTGTGCTGTCATGGAAACCTCCTCTCCTGTTGCCGGGTGGCATCCGACGTCATACAGCAGAGAAGGGCTTCGTGCTCCGGAGAGAACCGGGCTCAGCCCCTTGGAGCTGAGGTGGATCCTCCCGGCTGCGGTGGGAGGTGATCCCAAACCACCTGCCTGCCCTGGAGGGGCTGCTGGAGGTCCTGGGCGGACACGTCCTGACCACAGCCAGCCCTCCATGTGGAAAAGAAACATAGGTTGAGGGCTAAAGGATTTCCATAGCTTTCTGGGATCTTTTTTTTTCATTATTTTAACCCACTGTACCCCATGGCCTGGGCCTCAGGCATTTAGTTGCATCTCTGCAAGCAAAGCAGTGGGTTGAGGAAATGAGACCTGGAGCTGAGGACTGAAAAACTGACTGTCATTTTTAGTCGCTCTGTGATTTTGAGCTCTCAGTTTTTAGCATCTGCCTTGTTTTTTGCTGTCTGCAACACCTGAGCAGTTAGAGTTTAGAGGCTGCCTGTGATACGGGTGAATGAATTGCCATTTACTGGAGGTTCTCCATGTGAACTGTGCTATGGAAACCTAAATATTATGTTCTGTAGTAACATATATTTCTACAGATGGTTCGGTAAAATATGAGCTGAAAAAAATAGTTCATTTTCCAGGGAAGGAAAGATCTCTAAGTCACATATTCTCTCCATCTTGTTTCTGAAAAGAGGAAAAACAGTTTCCAATGGATGATATTCTTCTTTAGGCTCTTTAGATTTTGTATTAATGCATTTTGAGCTGTCTGATATAGCAGTTTCTTTCATTTTCTGATATATTTCCAAGCAGCTTTCTCGTCTGAATAAGTCACACAATAAGTAGCATGATTTTCCTAAGTGCAAACTCCCATTTGATTGTTACAGTTCTTTTCCATAATTGCACATTCTCAAGAGACTGGATTCAGCAGCAGAAGGCAAAATGCTTATGAAGAAATTTCTCTTTATTTTGCACATGAATGCTTTAACTTTTAGCAGTGATGCAGAAAAACATGGTGCTATCTTTAGTATGTTTTGGGAAATTTCCCAAGCGTACTGGGGAATATGTATCAAAAATAAGGCAACAGAATGATTGCAAAAAAAAAAAAAAAGAAAAAATCAGGAATAAATTGTGCTTGAGATGCATTTTTCTAAAGGCATAGCTTCAGGTGGTCTTTGTTCAGAAATAGAGGTTTACTACAGAATGGCAGATCTGAAGCAGTGATAACATGAAGCACTCATGGAAATATATAACAAACCTAGAGAGTTGTACAGCTGTAGCACTGTTAGGCATGATCTCTGGCATCACAGTTATAGATACATCGTGCTGTCTACACTACTCTGACTGCACACTTCCTGAAACCAGAACAAAGCTTATTTTAGGTGCAGAGGTGTCATCTGTGAATTATTGGGAATGTACCTGCTCTTCAATGCGTTGGTTCCCTGTTTGTACCCCACACATACCGTAAGCCATTTGGGCTTTGTGTTTCCTTGAGGACAAAGAAATTTTTAAGGCCAGGAGGACTCCTGGGATCTATTCCTAGCCACCATGGGCTTGGTTAATGAATGGAATAGCTGTCACCTGCACATCATGGGAAAGTCTGCTGGGTGGCACTGGCTGTGGGGCTGACTAGTGCCGCAGCTTGGAAGCGATTTCCTTGTATAATGTAGCTCCAGGGCACCAAATTTGTGGAGGTTATTGAATGTCTGGACAGTTTTCTTGGTACATATTTGAGGCAGGCAGCTTGCATGATAAGATTTACAGATTACCGCATGTGCTTCCAGCAGAAAGATGGTTGTGGTTTCAGGTGCCTGTGGAGAGTAGTTGAGTTAGGACGTGGGATTGGGATTTCTTGGTGATTTCTTATTTCTTAGCGCTCTCCATTTCTTTCTTGGTGGGATTATTTGATGTCTCCACTCCTTGGTCCCTCCTTGGGTGATGTGGGAACACTGATACCTGCTGCAGAAGAGCTGTGAGAGTTAACTAGTTTTGGCAAAACATTTTGAAATGGCTGATTGAGAAACGCAGCTAGAGATGAAAGCTGAATAAGTATCTAGATAAATAAGTACTCCTTTGTAATCTTATCTTTACAGGAAACTCACTGTGTACCCAGGATACTGCACAGGTCACTCAGCAGTCGTGTCCCCATTGCCTGAAGTATTCTCGAGGGGTCTCATTTATGTATTTTGCTTCAGCTTTTGCAAAATGAGCCACAATATTTACCACAGAAAGAGGAAAGCCTAATTGTAATCAGAAAATGGCCTGGAAATACCAAATGGCCTGGCAGGTTTCTTTCTTCCCCGGGCCTCTCGCTCTTCTCTTCCCTGGTGAACACTGTGGCTGCAGAGCCCAGAGGAAGGAGGACCTTGTGGTGCCTGCTCACCCATAGCTGTCTACTCCCTGTTCCCTTCAGTGGAGATTTATCTTGATGTATTCCAGAGGAGCTTTATCTTGATGTATTTTCCTGCTTGGAAAGTGTCCTCTGGGACCTTTGCGCAGCCAGAGCCAGCCACGAGATGGCAGCAACCTTGTATTCCCAGAGCCTGGGATGTGGCTCCATGACCCACATTCCCTTCTCTTGCTTTTCAGTGTCACTTTTACCTTAAGGATGACGTTTCCAGACACGAAGAGCAACAACAACAAAAAACCCTGGCTCATCCAGTGGTGGTGACGAGGAGATGCTCTGTGTCTCCTTTGTGGTGGGACGCTCGCCAGACTGGGCCAGTTGCTTTGATAACGTAAAGCTCATTCCCGTGTGCTGAGGAGCCTTCCCTGCAATGACCACGAGCTCTGCTCTTCTCTGAGACTGTAACGAGGCAGATCAGCTCCCTGCTGTGCTCCTGCTCCTGAACTAGCACAGCCAACGCCATGAAGAGGCAGTTGACACAGATTCCCTGACTTCTGTGCTGGATTAGTCAGGGTAGGGACAGATGGGTGATCTGTGACTTTTAGGGGTGTAGCATAGCCTGATGAAAATGCAGCTGAGGATGATGATCATGGAGTAATACGGGTTGGGAGGTCTCTGCTATAACTTCCTGCTCATTTCAAAGGGAGATCAGGTTGCTCAAGGCCCTGCCTTGTGTGTTTTGGAAACCTCGAAGGATGATTGTACAGACTGTACAGGCAAGGGAGGGGGCTCTGGGAGCCTGAGGCTGGGCCCCCAGGTAGCCCCACTGACTTGTTTCCGTACGGGTATAAATATATGATATGGATGCAATTTCACAGCCAGCTATGAATAACCATTTAGATGTGATCCAAACTGAAAAGCCATAACCAGTTCCAGACTTCCCTCAGAGCTGTGTACATTTGAGGTGCAGGAGTTTGCATTTGGCATATTATAAAGAGAGCCACCATGCTGAAGCCCAGGAGACTTTCCTAACTGTGACTATAAATTCACACTATTTCTAGAGACAAATGACCCAGAGTTTGCAACTACGTGATTTTACAGCAAGTTCTTAACGGCACAGTTCCAGGATTTTTTCCTGGCCCTTGCTTTGTGGCAGCGCTACAGCTGCTGTCACTGAATGGAAGATCATCCAGCTGAAATTACCCTGCCTGAAGTAAAGATCCTTTTTAGCACGGTCACAGTGATGGCCTGAGGAAGGAAGAAGCCACCACACAGGTGGGGGAAGGTGGAATTGCCCCCCTAGTAACAACCTGTGCTTGGATCATCTTAGTGAGATACTGACCCGCAGCCTCATGGTTGATAAACAGGGGCGTCCTGCAAGCTCTGCACACGTTGCCTTCAATAGCAGTTTACAGATCTGACCAAAAACGTTTCATAAAATGAAATCATGGGCCATGCTGATTTCTAGGAGCTGCAAAAGGGAGCACATGTTTTACGGCTCCAAACTCTTTCTGCTCATGGGCAAAGGGTTAAAGATAAAAAGGACCCTGGTGTTCACTTTGCACCTGACTGGTTTCAGCCCTGCCTGGAGAAAAGGCGGAGAAGCTTTTACAGGAATTGTTACCGGGGATCCAAAACTGTGGTTTGTATTCACAGGATAGCTCATGGTATCCACCTTCCCTTGCCAGAGAATGAGGCATCACTGGCTACTTATTGCACTGTCTCAGGAATGTTTGTTGCCAGATTGGCTGTTTCCTACAGGATCCGTATATTTGCAGCCCTATTTTACGTATGGAGCTGAGAAGCTAAGTGACTGCTGGTGCCATGCAGCAGGACTCTGTCAGGACAAGCCTGAAATCCACTTCTCATAGCTGCTTGGTGACGGCCAGCACAAGCACGTTCCTGCGCAGTCACAGCTTTGTTGCTTGGAAATGCTGGAAAGTTTCCACATTCTGTTGCTATTCCTTTGCCTGCACCTGCATGAATGAGCGCTGTCCTCCACATCAGGATGTCAACAGATCCTGTGGCTTGTTTTCCAGTGAAATGTCTCCTCTTGGGTAAATATTACATCCGAGATTGCTTTGCCAGTGGCTTTCCTACCTAGAGTTTGTACGAGTCAATGCCCTGCTCGGAGATAAGGGGAATTCTTGCTGTGAGTGCTGTTTGCTGCTGGGCTATGCCACCCTGCTCTCCCTTACAGGCCTCTCCTTTAAAGGCCTTTGAATGTGGCCGAAGAAGCTCTGGAGAGCTGGAGATTTAGCAAAGTGAGGGAAATTTAAGACAAGCAGTTGAGCGCTTGGGCAGGGCAGGCAGGCTTGTTTATTCCACCAGCCGTGCCTTGTAAATTATTCATTGCGTGTAACAGAAACACGCGGGTCCTCCAAGGTCTTCCTACGAAGGGTGGGGTGAAGGACCACACCAGGAAGGGTATCGGATCCTGGAGAACCCTCCTGCATCTGCCAGCGTCTGCTCCACAAAAAGGCCTGTTTGCAGAATGAAACTGAGTCACCAGCAAGTGAAGTGGTGCACAAATGTGTGCGTGGTGGGTATCTGTAAAAACTCTTCCCTATCAGTTTTCCCCACAGTGGGAAACACAGATTTGCAGTTGGTTGCAGTGACCATACACACAGTTGATGGGCATATACCAAATATTACTGCACTATAAACTTTTGCCTCTGTGAAACAGAGAAAAGCTTTCCAAAGAGCAAGAGAGATCAGAATAGCCGGCTAAGCAGAAAGGAAATCCAGCACACTTCTGCTCAGCAATTCTGTGTGTAGACAAAAACAGACTTCAACTAATTAGAAAGAACAGCTGCTAGCTGGAGCATTGATTGGAACAACTATCATCTTTTGTGTTTAAAATCTGTATTCTAGCTTTCTTGTAATAGGTTTAGAGAGAGAGTATAAAAAAGAGATTTAACCCTTTAACTGGCTTATTTCATTGTGCACAGCACGTTCTTGGAGGAGAGCATAATGAAATATCCATGAAGAGGTTTGGATTCATTTTTCGGGAGCAAACAATCCTCTAATAGTGCAGAACCATCAAACCCAGCGTTCTCAACCCTTCCTTCTCATGGGGTTGTTAGTAAAGTGATCTTCCTTGGCTTTCAGAGGCCCTGTGAGAAGCTCTGGGCACGGGGCCAGCCACTGTTCTTTGCTCTATGTGTTGTATTGAGGAGACACCTCTTCTTTAACCTGTGCTCATTTGTTTCTCTCAAGCCTGTGTTCCTTCTCATTAGACTTGATGTATGATCTACAGAAAGTGCAAAGAGCTTATCCGACATCTGATACACTTATAAATAGCACGTCTGCCCTGCTACAGTTCTGTAGCTGTCCCAACATGAGCAAACAGTCAGTGTGTTGCACTCTTCCTGGAACTGGGATGCTATCGAAGATTTTCCTCTAAACCATCCAAATTTGGCCTCTGCTGGAAGCCGGGTACACGACTGCAGGCACCGCTGGTCTGTTCCAGATTGGCAGCTCCTCAGTCTCATCCTCCTCTCCGATTCCTCCCTAGGAGACGAGGCAAAGGCGCCATCTGAGTAATGAAACTCGTGTTGTTTCCTGTTCTCCCTGCGTCTGTCCCCAGCCAGTCCCTTGGCCCAGGCACGATCTCCTTCAGGGCAAGTCCCCTTCCTTGCCTCCTGCCTTGCACATAAGTCACCCCAGGCTCCTTTTATTCCTTTCTTTCCCACACCTTCCATTTCCTGTCTCTCTGTTAAGGGCAGATCCCGATTTCCTGATGCCTCACCAAGTCCATCAGGCTCTGGCAGTCCTTGCTGAGGTTTGTGCTGCGACACTCCCGTGCACCAGCACTCCCCATCTAAACACTTGGGCTTCCATGGACCAAGAGCCGCAAAGGTAACAACCAATCCCCAGTGCAAACCCCTCCACTCTTTTTGGTACGTATCCCTCAAATGCTTTTTATTTTGCTAACTTCTTTGATAATTATTGTCATTTTCCACTCCCCCACACACTTTGAGTGAGCCTCAAGTCCTGAAGAAATCACCAAATAGAGATGAATTTGGGCAGGAGACCTAGGGAGGCTTAAGAAACTGACTGGGGTATTTAAGATTATCTCTGACTCATTTTCTTGTAGGTCTGATGCAAGAAGTGAGTCAGATCCGTCCGACGCGGCGGCAGACAGCCGAGCGCAGCGCGCGCCGCTCCTGCTGTTTTGCAAATGGAATAAAGTTCACTTAGCGCAGCAGGACACGGGCTGTATCTGCCATCAACTCAGAGGCCTCTTGCCTTAAAACTAGCTGCAGACGTGCTCATGCGGTAACTGCAAAATGCTCTCAGGTACGATGACCTCCCAGGACCTGCCAATTGGCTCTCTTGGTTCCCCGGGTTTAACCTCCTCCTGTATCCCATGGCAGGACACAGAGCTTTCCACCCCAGCGTGGGATGGAGGTGCCCGTCCGAGCCAAGCAGTCTGCATGGGGCTCATGGGCTGTTTCTGGTTGGAGGCATCAGTGAAGGGTTGGCTGTCTCTGAGGGGCAGCCCTCTTTGCAAGGGAAGAAAAGGCTGTTTCCTGCAGCGCTGAGTGGATCATGCTCAAAACACTCATGGTCCCAAGCTTCTTTGCAGCCAGTATCCTTCCCAAAGAGCATTCCTTTAAAGAGCTTTCCCTCAAAGCGACACTGCCAACAATAGTCTCACTGTAGCTTTGGTTTTTGGCTGCTTTCTCTTCCTAGTTTGGAATGCTGCTCTAACTAAACGATATCCCGTTTCCCAAGGATCCTTCAGTCTCTAAGTCCTCCTTTGCCCATGGTTCAGCTGTTGACTGCCTCTCCTGGGGTTGGTGGTCTAGGTAAGTCATTCCTACGGCTTCAGTTCTTGCTGTGTTGTGCTCTCCATGCCCATCTTCCTTCTGGAGGTGTCTGCAGTCTACTGAGCAGCAGCAGTGAAACTCATATGCTGAGCTATGAGCGTTAGACAGGTAAGGAGATGAAGCTTGTTCACGTTTGTCTCCTTACATTTGGATCCCATGTTCTACCATCACCTCTCCTTGTCAATCTCTATCCCGGTTTCACTCTCATCTAAGTCTCGGTGGTCATCTGGCTTAGACTCTGCCTATTTACATCTAACAGGAGGTGAATTGACCTCCTACTACAACTTCTCTGGCTTCCATCCCTGCAGCCCCATTCCCCGCTCTGGTGGGGCAGTCACCTCTCTTTCAGTGTGTTGTTCCCCGGGAACAGCAATCTCCTGGTCTGCCTCCCTGAGAGCAGAATTAGCAGTTGAGCTCGCTGGAGAAACACATTGCTGCCTTTGAACTGCAGGCTGTGTCACTGGAGGTCTGTGATCCCCTACCCAGTTGTTCTTTGCTGCTGCTGCTGCAAAGTTTCCACCCTAAGTGTTGTAAGGTGTATCCTGACCCTAGCCTTTTCCCTGGGACAAAAGGTGTCAGGAATGCTCAGAGCTTCTGCCAGAAGTTTCTTTTGGGAAGAGCAGTAATCTCACTCTGCTGGACATGGATTTGCGACAGGTTAAGCCATCACCCTTGAATGGCTTTTCTGTTCTTGTTCCAACACTGCTTCCTAGTTGGAAACCTGTATATGATACGAGGAGGGATGTTGCAACACTGGGAGGATGAACCAGGCGTGGGGACAAGAGCCATTTCTGCTGCTGAACAGGCCCAGCTGCAATCAGGTTTCCACTCAAATGGGTTTTCCCTCTCACCCCATCTCCCATGTTGGTGCAAACCCATCGAACCCTGTGTCTTAGGAGCACTCATCCCAGTATCAGCGGGTCTGTGAGACCCTGGGGCACTGCCTGGCTCAGCAGGATCTGTCTGCCCATGGCTTCTCCCCCTTTTGGCAACACCATGCCCAAGGCAAATCACCGGCTTTGGGAACAGCTTTGGTTTGGGCTCAGATTGGCAACCTCCCGTTCAAATTCTAGCAGTGCATCCAGGTAGAGAAACCAGGCTGAAACGCTTGCCGTGCTGTCCCCTCTCTTCTTTCTCAGAGGGTAAAATCTGCAGCTCCATCGACAAATGGTAACATTTATCAGGATAACACGGTGGCCCACGTGGGTCTCAGCAGACACGGGGACTGTAATGCTGAAGCCAGCCAGAAAACCGCTTGGCCCATTTTCCTCTTGAAGGTGAGGAATGAGGAGGCCGCAATAATTGAGCTGTCAAAATTTGTCATCATTTGTCTGAACCTCAGTGAGCTCCAAAGAAGGTCGAGAAGCGCCAAGTTCTCTGCCTGGCCTTGTCCCAGGTGAAGGCTGCCTTCCAGAGTGGCTTGGGAGCCTCTTCTCAAGGTGATTTTTCAGCATTTTCACTCCTTCCTGCACCTCTTGCTCTGGGTTGCTGCAGTTTTCCCTCTGGCTTGTGTTTTTATGAGGATTTGTCTCACCCATTGGGTTCTGGGGACTGGGACACCTTCCGATCCTCCATTTCCTTCCAGAAAAGTGGTGCCACAGCTGGGCCTCACCCGGAATGCCTGGATACAGTCCAGCTCCAGCCCCAGCGGACTGTGGCTCTGCTTACAACTTGTCTGAGTCCTTTGTAGGAGATGTGCAGACTCTCATTGCCTTTTGCCAAGCTCCCACCTCTGTCTTCCAGTTCTTTGGTCCATCTTTAAGTCCGGTTGCCCCTCCTGTGCTCGTTTCCTCTCGCTTTGGCAAAAATATTCACCTCAAAGGTGACATCCTGCTCTCAGATACCAGAGCTGACGTGTTGCCCCATGCATTACCACATGCTGGAGAGCCCTTGAGGACTTTGCTTGCTCCTGTCGGGGTCCAGCTCAGCTGGCTGCCTTGCAGCCTGTCTGCATGTGCTCTGAACTCAACTCCAGCCTTCTTTTGGCTTCCCCATGAACCTTCCTCAATTCTCGTACTCCTGAAAAGACCTTAGTATTTTCATGCACTTTTCCTGACTGAGGAATGCCTGGGGTTTTTGTAACTTTTATTTCTTTTGTCCAAGCCCATTTGGGCTAGGGACTGTCCTGAGGTTCCAAGGGGTTTAGAAACCCTCTTTTTCTGCCTTGCACCAACAGCCCAGCTTGAGAGGACAAATGGGTCTTTTCATTCATCGCTTTGCTGCTGCCTGCTTGTGGCCCCTCCATTTCAGAAACTCCAAAAGCACATTGTTAAATGGCTTTTTGAACTGACGCCCGCTAATTTTATTTACTTGCCAAAACTACTTTTTTTTTTTTTTAATTTTTATTTTTTTAAAGCTCTGAAGGCCTGATCCTGGACGCACCGAGCCAATGTGCTATGAGGCACAGTTAAGCCTGATTCTGCAGTAAGGTTTGTTTCAGTGTTGCACAACCCGTCGCCTCGCCGGGGGAATCGTGTGCAATCTCTGATCTGGACAGACATCAGCGCTTGAGACATCTCAGACCCGCGGGTGGCTCTTGGGACCCCCAGTGTCACTAAGGGGGCAATGTCCACCCCTTTGGTACTGTGTCAGAAGCTGAGTTTGTGTTCCCAGCAGTGGCAAAGCCAGGCCTGGCAATTTTCTCCAGCAGCTGGAGTCGCTTGGCCACCGCTAGCTCCAACTGAGCAGCCCAAGTAGCAGCTCACTGAATGGCAGCCCAGGTGGCCCCTGTTGCTCTGCACCATGGATATTTGCTTACGTGCCTGCCCATTCCCTTGAATTCCAGCTGCTCCAGTCATGATGAAACCTACGACTGAAAAAGGATGGAAATTGCTTTTAAAGGGAGCATCTTCCAATTTCAACCTGAGAGCAGGATAGCGGCCGAGATAAAACTCTAGCAAACTTGCAGCCTTTTGATCTTGGGGCTCAGGCTGGCACATGTAAATGTGTTTTATCTTGCAACTGCAGCAGCCAGCACAACAGAGGGTGCCAATAAATCCCTTGCTTTGGCTCGGTGCTCATCTCCTTGGGACTGGCTAAGAGAAAAAAAGCCCACTATTTGCCAGTAGCTATTTTGAACGCTTGCTGCTGAGGTCTGCTGAATGTAGTGACAATTAAAGCAGCAGCCTCAGCTTGCAGCCTGCTGGTGATGGTGAAATAAAGGTGGCAGATACATCTCTACCCGTGACTGTTTGCAATGGGGAAGGTTTCGTGATGCTGAAAGGAAGGAAGAGGGAAACCCAGTGTTGGGGTAGTGGGAACAGGTTCCCCGAAGCAAGGACTGTGCTCCCCAAAGGTATGGCAGCACCGCAGGGGCGAGAAAGGAGCCGTGCAGCTCAGCGGGACGTGATGCACTGGGACCTCCTGGCATCGTTGCAAGCACTTCTTGAACCTTGCTGTCTCTTCACCCGACCTAGCCCCTGATAATGTGCATTTGCCATCTGCTTGCAGCAGGCTGGTTCCTGCCCTGGGCAGGTGGAGTGAGATGTTGGCTGGTCAGCTGCGTGTGGCTCCAACCTGCAGTCCGCTCCAACAGCTCAGTGCATAGGTCAGAAGCAAGGAAGGAAAAGGTGCTTGACAGCTTTAATTTGTATATGAATGCCCAGCGCTTCCTAGACTCTTCTTAGAAAGGTGCTGACAGATTAAGAACAGCTCCCAAGCTTAGATTTTGCATATACGTGTTTTTTCCGAGTTGTAAATCCAGCAGGAGGAGTTCCAGTGTGACTGTGTGAAATGTCCTTCCTTCAGGCACATCAGCACTGTCCAGCTGCACGAGGAGCGCTGGGCTAGGGCGCTGCAGTCTCCTGGGACGTACACAAGAGATGACCCGAAATGCAAGCAGGAACGTTTATGAGGCCTTGATGTCCAAAATACAAAAAATGGAGAGAAAAAAACAAAGTGAAGAAACTATGAGATGTATAAAACAGCAGAAAAAATGACGAGTTTAAAAAATGGAGAGGGAATTGGGTTTTTAACACGTAGCAATATAGGTAAGGAAAATATCTTTACAAAAAGTATAACTTTGAGCTGGATATAGGAATCTGCCACGCCCTCAAAGTAAATAGTTAATTACCGGATCAATGCTGATAAAGATCCAGACTTTGCAGTTGATTTCTTCTCCTCTGCTGAGCCTGCCAGTGAAATTCCTGGTTAGTGCTGGTGTTGCTCTGGGCCCATGGAGACTAGCCCATCAGTAAGTAACTTGCACATGCGATTATAATTGATTTTGCACGCTAAAAGCGAGAAGTTGACATCCTGGAACCACTGGCCTTGCATTTTCTCTGACCAGTGATAACTGTTCTCTCTTATTTTGGGGGTGAAAGGAGAGCTTAGCTTTCTTGACTGGTTGGTCATCCTAGCGAGGCTGTGAAAAAGGCTGGCACTGCAATGCTGTGCTGTTTAGGGGACAGAAATTAGCCTATATTTGCCATAGGGGCTGTGATATTAGGGCAACAATGCCATTGCAAGAGAATTGCAATAATGAACTTCAGCAAAACCTGACAAATTAGCCTGATTGATGCTTACCTGTAATAACAGAGCTGATGCTTGTTGATTGACAGGAGCAGTAGTGTTACCCTGAGAAGCCCTTCAAGTGCTCATTAATTCCATGGAGGACTCCCAATTAGATACAAACTCAACTCAAAAAACAGTCTGGGTCTAAGTGCTGCCCAAGTATTGGGGTAAGTTGGCTTCAGAGCCACAGGCTGGTGCTATGTTGCATCTCTGTAACAGATCCCAAGTCTACTTGGTCAAACCCTGGGCAACTGTTGATACTCTTTTGGAGAGCAGAGGTTTAGAGCTACCCGTTCCCTAGGCAAAGCTGAATTAGCATGGTCATTAAGTGGAGGTTATGGAAGAGTGATGCAATTAAGATGTGCTATTCTTTCCCACTCAGTGGCTACAGGTTTTTGCTGCAGGAACTGCCAAATTCCCTCCGCCAATGACATGATTCAGGCTCCCTGGAAGAAAGTACTTTGCCATCTCCTCCTCGTCTACGTATTTTTCACCAGTCAGCCTAAATGCATCTTATGAACATCATACGTGTGTGCAATAGTGTACAGCATCACATTACTATCCTTGGTGAGCAGATGGAGAAACTGAAGAGCAAGGAGATGAGGTAAGTTGCTTCTGGGCATATAGACAATTAAAGAGTAGCTAAGTGGGAAAGGAAATGGATTCCTTCCAAGCAGTGTTTATGGGGAAAAAAAAGTATATATGCCAATGGTCTGAACTGAGAAGTCGGTTATTTCTCAAGACTCTGGAAGGGATGACTATTTTGCCTCTAAACACCTATTGAATACGAAAAAGTGCATCTTTAGATCACAAGGTATATGACTAAACTTTCCCCAAATTTTCTGACAAGTCCAAGGTTAGTGTGAATGAAAGCGCTTGGTATGATCATGTCTGTATTTTGGGGAGGTATAATCCAGGTCTGAAATCGTGTTCTCTTCATTACTTACATGGCTACTAAGGATTTATTAGATGAGAAAATAGAACATGACGTTGCAATGGATCATTTTTAAATGAACAATGTCTTTGTTTTTTGTCTTGTTTGTTCTGCTGAGAACATCTGCTCTGTGACAAGCAATCAGGTCTCAACAGCAGCACAGTAAAACTCAGTCCAGGACAAAGCAAGCTGCTAAGAAGCTCCAGAAAGTGGTGCTGCTTGAAACAAGCTGAAGTATTATTTTGAAAGCTTGCATGGAAGAACAGAGTTTTGCCAACTCCTACAGTTGGACTTCAGAGTAACTGCTAAGTGGGTAATTAGTCCCTTAGGAACACAAGAGTCTGGACAAATATAAGACAGAACAAGAGGGGAAAAAATGTGTATGAAGGATTAACTTTAAAAAACAAGCTAGAACATTAGTCACAGGAGGGATATAACTCAACATTCATTTAATGTTTATTTCTGTGATGAACAGAAATATTGTTTTTAACCTCTATACTGAAACAGGAAATCGGAACTTTCTCTCTTTTTAAAGCAGCTGGAACTGTTTTATTGAAATTCATCTCTCTGATAAGAGGGGAAAGGGAAGAGTAAAGAAATGCTCAGAAGACACTGCAAGTCTATCAAGAGTGACTTGCACTTGAGTGGAGCTGTGAAAAAAATCACACTTACGGAGCTGGCTCAGATGTTATGTATTCTCTGTTGTGATCTTCAGCGATTCCCCCCATCATGAAGACACAGAAGTTGGCGATGGTTTCTGAAGATAACCCTCCTTCCCCAGCATGAGTGTTTGTTCATGGTCCACCCACAAATCATGCTCCTATTTTGCTCTGTATTGACCAACGTATCAGCTGCAGGGAGGTGATTCACTTATAGGACATGTTGGGGAATCTTGGCCTGCCACTTTGCAGGGTTTACGACAACTTGGTGAAATACAACTTCAAAGAAAAGTCAAAGCATGTGAGACTTCTTTCAGGTTATACATTGCACATGTGATTGGTCCTGTCCTTCCAGAGCCACTGATTCATAGTCCTACACTGCAACTATTGACTTATTTGTAGAATTTCTACACTCAGCTTTTGTGGTTCATTGCTCCCACTATTACCGTACCAGCTGCAATCTGCTGATCAGCCCTCTTCCTAGAACAGTGCTCATATTGCTTTGGATGTTTGGTGCTTTGAAAAGAACATAATTCAGGTGACTCTGCAAGGAAATCAGACTTGACAAAAACATCTATTCAAACCTGAGGCTACACTGGGTCACAGTCGTTGAATGGAGAGCTGAAGGCTCTGAACCAGACTGCCAGACCTGGGCCCTCCCAGTGTGGAGGACTTTGTGCTTTGTCACTGTCTCTACTTTGCAGGTTCCAAAGAGATAGGGGATTGTGCAGCCAAACTCCCTGCTCTTGCCGTGTTTGGAGAAGAGGAGGCTCAGGGGAGACCTTATCGTGCTCTACAACTACCTGCAAGGAGGATGTAGTGAGGTGGGGGGTCAATCTCTTCTCCAAAATAACTACTGACAGGACAAGAGGAAATGGCCTCCAATTGCACCAGGGGAGGTTCAGGTTAGACATTTAGAAGAATTTCTCCACAGAAAGAGTGGTGAAGCATTGGAACAGGCTGCCCAAGTGGAGTCATCCTCCCTGGCAGGGTTGAAGAAATGTGTAGATGAGGCACTTAGGCACACGGTTGAGCGGGTATGGTGTTGAAGGATTTATGGTTGGAGTCAACGATCTTAAAGGTCTTTTCCAACCATTATGATTCTATGATATCCCTGGCCAGGTGATGTGATCCCACTCATCTGTTCCTTCATCTCCTCCTGGGAACACCATGAGTGCCATGTGTCTGCCTCTGACCTGGTGACGCTCCATGACCTGAGCAAAGGTTACCAGTGTTTTTGCTTGAGCTCTGTGTTTACTATTTAAGGTGAGGGAGAGGCCCTGGATTCCATCTGTTGGATCATCCTGTTTCTCAATTCAATGCAAGCAGCCAGACAGGCAGGCAGCTCTTCCTTGAAAACATTCAGATTCCCTTGAGAGGTGTGCCAGTTCCTGCAAACTCGGTGTCGGCAGCACGCACTGGATCCTGCGTACTCATGGTTGCTCATTCCTGTAAATATTGTCCTCACAACCATGCTCTTCAGCCCCTGCCTCTCTTCTCACCACCTTGGGCCATTCCAGCCGCGCTTGGCAGCAGGATCCTGCACCAACGCACCCCGCTCTGGCGTATTCCTTCCAGGAGAGGGCAGGGGAACACAGTTTATTGCAGATCCACTCCTGAACAGCAGCCAAGCGTTGTCCCGTCCCGTATTCTCCTGTCCGCCCTGCAGTCCGCTTTGCTCAGTGAGCAGAGGTAGGTGCAGAATCTCCTCGGAGTGAGTCAGTGGGTTCTGTTGCTCCTGCAGATCTGCCGCTCCCTGAGTCGGAGCGCTTGGACCAGGCAGATTTCCTGGCTCCTGGACCTCTAGGAACAAGCCTCGTCTGTCACGTTGGAGGCTTCGCATTGAGACCCTGCGGCTGTTCTGCTTCATCCCACCATCGGCTGCGGAGGCTCCGCAGGGGCAGCTCAGCACAGCTCTACCCCTCACCGCCTCCCCGGGCCCTTTGGGGTATTGACAGCCCATTCTTGGGGTCTTCTGCTCATTTTGCACAGGTAAAGATGTGAGGATTGTGCAAAGCTGGGCTTGCAACTAGACTTGATTAAAGACAATCTGGAAAAAACCAGCAGCGAGATAGGCAGGTGATGTTTTCACACTCACTATCTAAATGAACAGAAAATCTGAGGGAGATTCAGAAACACCCTAGCTCGGCGCTGGCTTTAATCTTTCAAAGGACATTAACATAAGCATTCCTAAAAGGAGCTTATTCCACCTTATCTCCCCCTAGGCCTATAACTTTGACTTGAAAAGACAACACAATTTCCAAACTAGTTAAGGGGGGAAAAAAAATCAATACAGTGTTGGCTTTGCAGCACAGATGCCCTTGCGAGGCCAAAGAAATTAAGTCCTGAGACTGCTGTTTCTGTTTCCACCTTGTCCCGCAGAACCACAGTCAGGGATAAACATATTCTTTGTGTCAATATTTCTGTAGTACTGGGAGAACTTGCAGTCCTTATCTGCGAATGTCAAGGACTGCTAAGTTAAAGTGATCATAACATTGCAGGAGTGTTTGACAGGCTTGTTCACTGCCTCTGTGCCCGTGTAACTGTTCTGGTGCTGAAAATCGCAGCCCTTGGCTGGACACAGCCTTTGATTCTGTGGCACTTGGAAGGAAGCTGCTTGCAGAAGGCTAATTCAAAAGATCCTAGAATAGAACTCAAATTCTTTATTTTTCTTTGCTTTATTATGTTTTGCTTCTGTCATGGAAAAGAGCGGCCTTGATTCTTAAATTCCATGAAAATGTGCAAGTAATCACTCTAGCCTGACTAACCCTTGTTTTGCCAAGTGGCCACCTGGCTCAGTCGTTTATTACTGGTTTGCTGCTCCAGTAAGTGGGGAATAGCAGGGGCTGGTGCAGGTGACTCTAAAGACAGCAAAGCACTTACCTTGTGCAACACAATCCCTTTTTTTTTCCACCCGTGAAGCTCTATTCTAGTCTCCTCAAAAATGCAAAGTGCCTTTTAACACAAAACTGCATAAAGAGTTAACAGGAGATGGGAAGATCTGAGGCAAGTAGAAGATCAGGCTCTGTACAGCCACAAGTGGCAAGGTAAAGCATGGGCAGAGCCAAGGAGTTCTTAGGTATTAATAGTGTTTATTCCATTTCCCACCTTTAATGGAGCTGTGCTACGTGGCACAATAACTTGGGACCTACTTGAATCCACAGTTTCTTGTTGACTTGATAATGCAGCACCATTCTAATCTCCAGGAAAACTTTAAAATGTGCAAGTGTTGAGATATATTTGCCATTCCTGGCTGGACCTTTAGCAGGCAGCCCTCTGACAAAAGGCAGGGAAAAGTATCTTTACTTTGGCCCCTGTGTTTGACTGGGCAATAGGAAAGCTAAAAAGGTTGTCTGAGTTGGGAAACCAGTTTGACTGAATTTCTCTCCTGCAAGGGGGAGAAAGAGCGAATGGAAAATTCCCAAGCAGGAGCCAGGGATGGAGGTGACAACAGAGTTTAGTCTGTGAGTTAAACGGCAAAATGACTGTGCAAAATATTATCCCGAAATGCCCAACTGTCCTCCTGGGGCTCAGGAAGAGTAGGCCAAAAAATGAGCAGAATCCATTATTTTTGTCTAGATGAGTTCATTCACTGTTAGTGAAAAGCTCGTAGTGTTTTCAGAAGCCCTGAACAAAACTTAGGTGTGCATCCATGTGTTTTTTTTTTTTTGCCATGGGGCTCCAAAGAGTTAATCAGTAAATCGGTTCAGAGCTTTAGGATGGATTCAAGTGTCCTGGATGGCTGGAGAAGGTGGCTTGGGCTGACAATTGCAATTCTCAGTTTTGGGCTTAAACTCACAAGTGTATCTTGTGGTTCTAGTGGTTCTAGGCACTCGTAACAGATTCATTGGCACAACAGCAGCATCCTGGAAAAGAAAATTCCCTGAACAAAATCCCTGTTCAGAAAAGATGCTGCGGAAGATAAAACCGTTGGTCTTTTCCAGCCAGAATGACCCCACACTGGGTTCAAAGTAACTGTGACTTTTTTTTTTCTCATAATTCTCTGTTGTACCTGGTGTAGAAGTGAAACTCTTCACATAGAAGTAAAATACCAGAACTTGTGCCTTCCTGTGTGCTGTTTGTTTATTTATAGCATGTCCTTTGTTTCTGTCTAGGAATTTTGGAGGGCAGAAAAGACTTTGCACATTTGTCCAGCATGTCCTAATGTCCAATAGTGTGGCCAGGGCAGTAATTTCTCCAAGATGCCTGGGAATGCAGGAATCCCGAATGTGTGGGCACTGCATATGTGCAGAAGGGCTTTCCTGGAACTTTTCAGCGTGGCAGCTTGCATATCACATGTGTTTCAAGGGGGATTGAGATGCAACTTGCTTTGGGTATGAGCAAGTCCTGGTCATGAGTTCATCCCAGATGCTCTGGACTCACTTTGCAGTCACTTCCTGCCTGCACACAATTTATTTTTCCTAGGAAATCCCAGGCAGAAATACGGAAGCCCTAGTGACACTTGGCTGTGACCTTGCAGTGATCCCTAGGGCTCTGTGTTCACGGGTCTGATGCTCTGCTGGGTTCTGCAGCCTAGATGAAGTTGCTCATCTCTGGGCAGGCCAAAATGCCTATGAACCTCTGCAGCAATTTCAAGGAAGCTAGAAACGGCTATATCCAGAATATAAAGAATTTGTCTTTGGAAAATACAATTAGAAAAACAAAAATTTAGAAATCTTTATGTATGCATGTATATCTCATAAGCGATGTTAAAATTAAGAGTAACTTTTGATTGTTTTCCAGGTATTAAAATTAACCTAGAACATGATTATTTGTACAGCTGGTCTTTCAAATTCCATTTAAGCCCAATTTTGAATGCTTGGGATTTTAGCTATATGTGTCTCATGCCCTGTGCATTGCATAAAACGAAACTTCACCTACTCAGGGAACAAAAGGTTTTAATTTATAGAAAACAGTAAAGCAAGGTTTGCTAAAAAAAAAAAAAAATGGGGATAAAATATTTAAAGCCAGCTCATGTGCTGCTGGAGATGTGCTCATCCCCAGGAGCTGGCACATCTCCAGGAGTGTCACCTGGAGTGGGGCACCTCCAGGAGTGTGGACCTCCACGGCTTGCACCCTAAGGCATGGACTTGCAAACCTTTGGGGCTTGCACATCTCTAGGGACATGTCCAGGCTCTTGCCTAGCTCCACTGGCGTGCACACCTCCATGCTCTAGCACATCTCCTGGAATTTGCACTCCTCCAGCGGTGTGCATGTGCTTAGGACCTTGCATACCACCCGGGGCTTGCACATTTTTAGGGACATGCTTATGTCCAGGGATTTGTGTATCTCCACTGGTTTGCACGTCCTAAGGGACTTGTGCACAACTCCAGGAGGTTGTGGTGAGGCAGCAGTCGATCTCTACTCCAAAATAACTACTGACAGGGCAAGAGGAAATGGCCTCCAGTTGCACCAGGGGAGGTTCAGGTTAGATATTAGGAAGAATTTCTACATGAAAAGAGTGATGAAGCATTGGAAGAGGCTGCCTAGGGAAGTGGTGGAGTCACTGTTCCTTGGACTGTTCAAGAAAGGTGTAGATGAGGCACTTGGGGACATCGTTTAACAGGCATGGTGGTGGTGGGTTCACAGTGGGGTTTGTTGATCTTGAAGGTCTTTTCCAACCATAATGATTCTATGATTCTAGGAGCCTGCACAACTCCAGGAACGTGGACATTTCCAGCACACCTCCTGGAGCCTGCACACCTCGGAGGGTGCTTGGACATCTCTGGGGACTTGCACACCTCCAGGGCTTGGATACTCCCCTGGACTTGGACACTTCCAGGAGCTTGGACACCTCCAGGGCTTAGGCAACTCCAGGGGCCTGGATATCTCGAGAGGCTTGGATACTCCCAGGGATATGCACACCTCTGGGAGCTTGCACACCTTCAGGGCTTGGACAACTCCAGGGCTTGCACACCTCCAGGGGCCTGGGTATCTCCAGGGGCTTGGATACCCCCAGGAGCTTGCACACCTCCAGAAACTTGCACAGCTCCAGGAGCTTGGACACCTCCAGGGCTTAGGCAACTCCAGAGGCTTGGATATCTCCAGGGGCTTGCACACCTTCAGGGCTTGGACAACTCCAGGGCTTGCACATTTCCAGGGGCCTGGGTATCTCCAGGGGCTTGGATACCCCCAGGAGCTTGCACAGGAGCTTGCTTACCCTCCAGAAACTTGCACAGCTCCAGGAGCTTGCACACCTCCAGGGGCCTGGGTATCTCCAGGGGCTTGGATACCCCCAGGAGCTTGCACACCTCCAGAAACTTGCCAAGCTCCAGGTGCTTGGACACCCACAAGAGCTCGGATCCTCCCCAAGAGCTCGGACCCCCGCAGTGTCTCGGGCCCCCTCGCAGTGTCTCGGACGCCCCCGGCCCCGTGCGCGGGGGCAGCCCCGAACCCGGGTCCCCGCCGGGTCCCGGGCGGGCGGAGCGCGGCTCCATTGAGGCCGGCGGCGGCCCGGCCCCCGGCGCCGCGGGGCCAATGGGGGCGGCGGCAGCGGCCGAGCCTCTCCCGGGCCTCCCCCGGCGCCGCCGGGCGCCCGTCATGTGAGGGGGATATAGTACTACGGCAGCGGCCGCCGTCCCGCGCTCCTCGGCGGCGCCCGCGTTTGGTTTTTACCGCTTTCCTGCGGGTTTCGGCTGCTTTTGGCCGCGTCCTCCCCGCCCCGCACGGAGGAGCTCAGGTGAGGCCGCAGCGCGGGGGGGTCCTGCGGTTTGCGAGGCGGGGGGGGACCGGGGGTGTCTGTGCGGCCCCGTCCTCGTAGCAAGGGCGGGGGGGTCCCCGCAGCCTGGGGAGGCCCGCGGGGAGGGGACATGGGGATGGCCGCGCCGGGGTTACTCGCGGTCATCCCGGCGCGGAGGGGCTGAAGCCGCCCGGGTCGGGATGTTGGGATGGAGGAGCAGAAGGAAAAGGGGGAAACGGGGGGCAAAAACACAGAGCCGGCAGCTCCGCAGCCGCGGGGACATCGTGCCCGGGGGGTGTCGCTGCCCCCGGCCGCTTTGGGGGTTCTTTCACCCACGGGAAAAAGGCCTGGAAATGCCGGGAAGCGCCGGGGCAGCTGCCGCTTAATGGGGCTGGGTAGGGGGGCCCTGCTATCGGCCTGCGGCTGCTGTAAATAAAGTGTCTCCTCTTTAAGGAGCCAAAGAGCGTGTGTGGGGGAGAGCTTGCACAAAACAGGGCTTTGGAAAGGTCTCCGCAGCTTTGCAGAGCGGGGGGCACTGGCAAAAGGCTGCTGGGGGGCGCCCCCCTCCACGCGTGGGGCACGGTCCCTGCGCCCCCAAAACGCTGGCAGGTCTGTGGGGGCAAAGGGGTTTCCGCTTTTTCTTTTTTCTTTTCAAGTTTTGTTGTTGTTTTTAATGCATTTCCACGTAAATTTCTTAGAAAGGCTGTTTTTGTCCCACGGAGCGGTTGACGGGCTGCTCTACGGCACTGCCCGTGAAATGGATGGGACACAGCCGCTAGTCCGAACGGATTAAAAAAATCTTCAAGGAAACAGGGAGGGGAAAAAAAATACTAAAGAGATTAGTCCTAAGGTGGAAGGAGCTGTAGCAAATATGTGTGGGAACCGCGGAGCAGCGCATCCACGCACCAAATGCGAACATATGTCGCTGGGGTAAGCGCTTGAGCTGGACTTGGGGTTTCAAAGCAACCACCTGAAATGACAGGCTGGGAAACACCCCCGTGTTGTCCAGCAAGCTCTGGATTTGTTACGCTGAGGCAGAATATGCCTTTCCTCGCTTTCCCTTGCTCCTTTTAAACTCGTGATTAGACGGGCAGTTTTTAAGCAGAACAACATGTTTCTGGCAGAAGGGATTTCGGAGCAACCCAGGGAGCTCTTTAAAGTTGGAGGCCGCCGTGTTGTTAAAGCGCTGCTGAATTTCGCTCTGTTAGTGCCCGTTTTTCAGTGCCCCAGGAACTGCCCTCCGTGTCTAGGCTGTCACTTTCATAACGTGTTTTCAGGGCTCCGAGGGGTGGAATGCTTTCTGTAAATGGCATCGTTGGTTTTAATAGCTTGCGTATCCCTGGCCCATTTTTGTTTTTGAAGCTTCTGGGTTTTGGCTGTGTCTTCAGGCAAAGTACGGATGAAAGCCTTTTAGTTGTTAGTCTGGCCTTTAGGATAAAATATAGCTTGGGCTCGATCCTGCATTCCTTGCATTCCCCATGATCTTCCTGGCTGCTGTGCAAGTTTTGAGAGTGCACAGAAAGCAGATCTGGCTGTAATGTGCCTGGATCTATTTGCCTCTGACAGTCCCCTGCCTTCCTAAAATGACTCCAGTTACAGCAAGTGACATTGATTCTTGTCAAAAGAGACGGGGAAATAAGAGCGCTGGTTGTTTTCCGCTGAGAGATGTTGTGTAGCACTTGATAGTTTTTCTTTCTTTCTTTCTTTTTCTTTCTTTTTTTTTTCTTCTCTTTTTTTTTTCCCCTTTAGCCTTTACTCAAATTAAGGTTTAGTCCCTTTCCCACTAAAATCCATGGATATTTTGATATATAGCTTCCTGAATAAATGACTTTTCCTGGATATTTCAAAAACTTAAGATTAAAAAAAAAACACTGTTTTTGGTTCACCCTTCTCCACGCACACTCATTTTTACCATCAACACAAACAAGCAGACAGGACTTTATAGGGAAAAAAAAGTGTTGCATTCCAGATGTCGCAGTCGCAGCACCTGGATGCAAGTTCAGGTGGGAATAGCGCAGATTCGGGATCACTGGAGATGCAGGAGGGCTCCTGTGTGCCCTGCGGTCACCAGACTTTGGGGCAAGCAAGAAAAAGATGCTGGGGTGAATCCTTATTGGAGGCCAATGAAAAATTCTCCCAAGCATGTTCTGATTAACGCTTCGAAACCGGGAATAGTTCAGCTCTATGACCTCTGCTGGAGTAACTTTCCATCTACACCGAGATTTAAAAAAAAAAAAAAAAAAATAGGTAGCACGTGTCTCGCAAGTACTTTGGCTCTTCACTTTTACTATAAGAAATGATTATAGGCTAAGGGCACAGAACGGAGCCACTAACCTTTGCTTGAACTTCCTCGTATTCAGCACATGTGAGTATTTCATTATCGGTTCAGCTGACTGACAGGGCGGGCAAAGCAGGAAAATGTGACATTTTACTTTTAAGTCTCCTTCCAACCTGCCCCTACTTCCTCTGTGCCCGTAAAGCAGGAAGCTCTAAGAAATATTTTTTTGCCTCTATTTCCTATGAAATATTAATAGATGCTGCCAAGGGGATGGAGCCGTTTAAGGGTGCCGTGTAAAACATCTCGCTCCATGTGAGCTGCAGCGCCGAGCACGGAGGTGGCTTTTTTTTTCCCTTTTTTTTCTCCAGAGAAGGCAGAAATAGGGGCAAACTTTGGAGACCGGGCAGCAAGGATGCTTTGGAACAGTCCTAATAACCATCCCCTTCCCTCCGCAAAACTGGGCGCTATTGACTATTCATGGCAAAACGTCCGAGCGCGGCGGCGGAGCCTGTGGAAAATGACAGCGTGTAACAGGCTTGACTGGCATTTCCTTCGCGCCGGTCACATGCCGCCCAATTCACACTCGCGCACACTCACACACACACGCAGCCTCACAGGCCGATCAAATGACTTCTATCTCTGCAGCCCGCATACCTTCCACAGAAAGGGTTGTTTTATTATGCACATATACAGCTCTGTTCTCAATCAGTCACCTTGAGCGAATGACTGAGCGCCAGTGTTCGCTCCGGCCGGAGGTCTCTGCGTTCGCTCTCTAAGGGACGTGTTCTCCAGCCCGTGAGCATTTCTTTTTTTCTTTTTTTTTTTTTTTTTGCCTCTGGGGGAGGAAGGAAAGGAAAGAAAACAAATGGGCAGCCACCCCTCCTGCCTTCCCTGCTGCAGAAACCTTTCTAGGAAATTTGCTGAGCTGAGGAAGCGCGGGACTTGCACGTCTTTCAGGGCAAACCGCGCTGTAGCGGGTGCATTTTGCACTTCTGCGGCTGCAGATTTTGCCGTTCTGCTGTGGCTGCCCTGGGACTATTGCTCACAGGGGCACGCGTTTGTGGGATCAGGGCCGCTCCGACGCGGGGCGTCCCGGTTCGGATCGTCCCCGCGCCCGACGAGACGGGCGCACGCAGCGAGGAGGTGAACCCAGCACCCCGCTGCCTCGTCGGGACGTGGTAATTAGCTCAGCACCGTGCCAGCCTGATTAAGGGCAGTGCAGGTGCCGATGACGTTGGCACACTGATTCATTACATCTGGAGGGGAAAATCCGCCTAGTAAATGCTGAAGCACAGCAAATATTTTTGGCTCCTGACAGATTGATCCGTGCATTATGCTGATTAGCCTATATTTGTGGAACTGAGGAAGTTAAAAATAAAGTCAGTGGAAAGCTACAAGATAAGGAAGGGATTTGCATTTTATGGCCACAAGCAATAAACTTCATTTTTATTTGTTTTTTTAGGTGGTAAAAATTTCAACACTTTTTTTTTTTTCCCTTCCCCATTCCCTTCTTTGGCTCTAGGTTTCACTGTTAGGTGAAAGCCCATAATTTATTTTCCCTTGCCAGTAATGCTCTGGAAGGGAGCTGTAAATCTAGAGCACACACAGTTGTGAAATGATTTCTGAAAGAATTCTTTTGCAAATACGTGGTGCAATCCTGGAAAATGCTTAGGCACTCGCAGTCCTTAGGGGGTGGTACAGGCATATCAAAGCATGCAGCAGCATGTGTACTCCGAGAGCCTGGATGCTTAGGACGTTCCTGTGAGCTTTGTAAAGTTCAGCTTGCGAAGATAAATGATTAAACCTGACTTCTGACTGTTGCTGTTTTGTTTCCTCTCTTCAGGCTCTTGCTTGTATTTTCGCCGTGTGGTATATGCTGTTGAGATACTCCTAGGAGATCGTACAGGAATGGTGGATCACTTGCTACCTACTGATGAATCTTTTTCAACCACAAGATCTTCTCTTGGATACTTTGGGGACATGACAGCAGGGGTGAGGTCCTACCAAATGCTGCCCTCACCCCTCTCAGAAGATGACAGTGACTCTTCCAGCTTCTGTTCTTGTTCCAGCCCTGATTCCCAGGTTCTCAGCTCCAGCTATGGGAGCACATCTAGTGCCGAAAGCCAGGACAGCATCTTAGACTACTTATTGTCCCAGGCATCTTTGGGGAACACTGCTGCATCTTGGTGGGACAAAAGGAGACTTCAGCCAATAGTGAAAGAGGAATATTTTAGGTTGCCTGAATTTGCAGTGGATATGGAAGACTCTGGACCATTTCAGCCAACACTTGAGGAAATTGAGGAATTTCTGGAGGAAAACATGGAGCTGGAGCTCAGAGAAAGACCTAAAAGTGAGCCCAAGGACTTGAGAGCTTGCAGCCAAGGTTCTGTTGCTTCTATACAACAAAAAGACCATATGGTACCCAACGCTAGTTTAAAAGAGAGTAAAAATGAACAATTGAGCGGCTCAACGGAAGGTAGCCAGGCTTCAAATGGAGGAATGTCTCTGGAGAATGGTATTCCAGTTATGCTCCAAATCCAGCCTGTACAGATCAAGCAGGAGTCCAACACGAGCCCCAGTTCTCAAGGACCAGCGCAAGAGAATATTAAAATTGCACAGCTCCTGGTCAACATCCAAGGACAGACGTTTGCCCTTGTGCCCCAAATAGTTCAGTCATCCAATTTGAACTTGTCCTCTAAATTTGTCCGCATTGCTCCCGTCCCCATCGCCGCCAAGCCAATTGGGCCAGGAGGCATGATCCAGGGTCAGACGGGACTCATCATGGGTCAGAAATTTCAAAAGAACCCTGCAGCAGAACTCATTAAAATGCACAAATGTTCTTTCCCTGGCTGTACCAAGATGTACACGAAAAGCAGCCACTTGAAAGCCCACCTGAGGAGGCATACAGGAGAAAAGCCTTTTGCATGTACATGGCCAGGTTGCGGATGGAGGTTAGTATTGGGGCGCAACAGTGCTCAACCCTCGTCACTCCCTGCTCACTCGAGCCAACAGGTTTGGGTGAAAAAGGATTTCTGGGGCCTCAAATTTGCTCAATTAGTTTGAGAGCTAAGACCTTTTTCTTCCTGTTAGATGATACAGGGGCTTTGATCAACTGAATAACAGAGCATCACCTGTTGGCAGCAATTGTACGAGTGTCTTAAAAAAAAATCCTTTAGTATCTCAAGATGGTCAGATTAAGCTTGTCACTGCAGGCAGTGCCTTGCAGTCACACGGTCTCGTTGCAACACACCAGCTGCAGCAGATGCTGGGCTGGTACCAGCTGAGGCCTGTAGATGAATGTGTTGGTTGAGGGCCAAATCTCAGCACATCGTGGTTGTGCACAGGTCTAGCTGCACGGGGCTGCGTATGATCAGCAATGCATGGGACTAAGACATCCAGGATTTCAGGTAGTTTCATAGAGAACATACTCCATCCCACTGCTTCTGGAAATGTTGTTGGTGACGTTCCAGGGTGCTGCAGGCTCTGTCCTCTGCGGTGGTTCAGAAAGGTACATGGGTCCCTCTCAAAAGTGCTGTCAGATATAACGACGTAACCATAAGGATGAGGTGCAATTAATCCTCAGAAACATTGCTCGAATGGAAGTTTGCAGGTTTGAGCAGAAAGCAGAATGCATCATAAAAAGTCTTTCTTCTTTTTTTTTTAATACAAATTTAAAAAGTAAAAGTTTTTAAAACAGAAAGTTGATTTTTTTTTTTTTTTTGGTGGGAAACTTTGGAATCCTGCCTCTCTCATTGCAATTAGCCGTTCTAATAGCCTGCCTGCTGGCAAGTGTTAACAAAGAGCACCACAAATTATGAGGAAAGCAAAACAATCTGTACTCCCTTGTATTAAACTAGACTTCTTTCAAAGAATACCCTGCAAGGCTTCTGCGAGCAATGTCTAATGAGGAAATGGGTGGTGATCATGGGGAACGGACGAGGTAAAAAGTAACAGGAGAGGGTTGAGTGAAAATGCAAGTATGTGAGACATGCGGCAATTAGAGATGCCTGAATTGGTTTGAGGGAAAAGGTCAGAATGGGGCTGACGCCTCCACTCCCAAAGCAGAGTTTGGGCCTCATCGAAGGGACAGAGTGGATCAATGCTGATTTTCTCCATTTGTTTATTTATTGCCCATTTTGGTTTATGGTGGCTTCTACAAGCCGGTTATGATGGTCTTTCCATTATTTTGCTACGGGAGGTGTTTTTATGAACCTTGCTCAGGATGACTGACAATTAAAGCCAGGTTATTTAGCTGACTGGGCCCATAAGGCACAGGCTGTTTTGTCCCTGCCCTATAGCTGAAGCATGCAGTCCTTTTCCCTTGGCTCTTGGCATAGGCACAGGCAGCAAACACAACTTTGCCTTCTGCCTGCCACTGTGCCTGGGCCATGTCGGCTTTCCCTGAGCTGGGATGCAAGCAAAGCCCTTGTATTTGTGAAAAATGTGCATGGCACATGAGGGTTGTCTGCTGCACCCCGAGGCTTATGCTAAAGGTCCCAGTAACTTCTGTAGTTTGAGATGAGGAGTCTGAAGTGTTGCCGCTGGTTGATGGTGTACAGCTCTGCCTTCTTTCTGAGACAGTGTTTTCCAGGCTGCAAAACCAAGGGGAAGGTTTAGGAAAGGAGATGAAGATGTAAGGGATGGAGCTTGTAGGCCGGGGTTGCCTGCCTTCTCCTGGCACTAGGAGGAAGAGCATGGAGGAAGCGGGACGGGTGCGCGGCAGGGTTAGACACATGCAGAGCCAGAAGTTCGGGGCGCCCTGGGCTTTTGCTCCTGGCCAGCCGCTGCTCTGAAGATGAGAAACTCAAACAGGATGAGAGAGTAACCAACTTGGCCACTAAGAACATAACCCTTGCCTGCAAGCAGCTGCAAGAAGTGTTATTTTGGCTTGTTTTTCTTCTCTTGCTGTATTTGTATAGCCCAAACTGGTACCTCTATCCCCAACGCCTCCAGACACTGTGGAGGGAGAAGGAATCATTGCAGGAGCTTGGCTCACTGGTGCACCCACCGAGGTCCTCACGTGTTCCCAGGGCTTTGCACAGCCACAGCAAGGGGCCAGGCCCCCTCCAGCTGAGCACGGAGCTCCTCAGTGCTCTGTCGTCAGTAAAGCATGTTTACCTTCTCCGGGTGCTTGGAGGGAGCTGCCACCTCACATGACTAAGTCAAATACGTCTGGAATTTCTATTTGCTCCCAGTTTTATACTATCTCAAATGAATTTAAGTGCAAGAGCACTGCTGGGCTCTGCTCCCACCTCCCCTCCCCCCCTGCATTCTTGCGCTTGTTTGTGTATCTATTTTTCACCAAAAACACTTAAGACTTGAGCTCTTGGAATATGGTAATTTAAGAAACAAAATGTTGCCTAGGAGAAAGCAGCGGAGTTGTGGGGATTAACGCGTTGCAGGCTCTCTGGTTGGGGAGTAATAGCTACGTCACGGTCCGTCCTTTAAGCGTACAAGTGTGCGCTAGGGAGGCCTTTGGGAGCAGCAGGCCACGGGCAGCGGCGCAAGCGTCTCTCCTCGTCCCAATGTAGGAGCTGTGCTCGGTTGAGTGCCTGTGAGGAGCTCAGGAGCGGCCAGCGGCCTGTCACGGGCAGAGTCCCGCTGTCCCGGTCGGCGTGCTGATCCGTGGCCAGCGGGTTATGATGCTGGCACGTGACGGCCCCAGAGGCAGCCAGGACCAAAGCCAGGCTGGGCCCTGGGCCCCTCGCATGTGGCACCCGCGGGCTGTGTGCCAGGGAAGTTGATATCAGCACCGGGTTAGGCCATGGCGTTTAAATGGTCACTGTGAGGTGCTCTGTGGGCAACGATGGGTTTTGGCCTCACAGCGCTTGGGCAGAATGGCCCCTTCTCTGCTGGGCAAGAGTGAATGGGGCCGGCGCTATCTCCCCTTTAACCACCTGCAGAGGTTGTTCATCGCAGGCCGATAGGAGCTCTGCCTGCTTTGATAGGGAGGATTTAAGCCTTATCACGCTTGCAGCCAGCAGGGTGTGGGACCGGTGAAGCGCTGTGGTGATGGTGCGAGCTGAGGTGTGTGGTGAGGCACATGGTGCTGGGATCTTGGGGAGCCCTTTTGCTGGTGCTGCAGGGTCGGGCGGGTTTGCTATATCCTTGCCTTGTGGAAGGGCAGGACGGATGGAGGGCTACCACCTCACTTGTCATCAGCCCCGGCAGGGGAGGCAGCTGTGTTGGAGGAGGTTGAGGTGACCAACTTTCTCCTCCTTTGAGCCACACAGCTCTGTCCTCATATAGCTGAGAACCTGGTACATTGGGGTGTTTGTCTCCAAGGGACATACATATGAGGTCCCACCAGACAGAGAGGTGAAGTAGACTCTTCCTCTTGCTCTAGGGCTTCCCAATTCCTCCATCCTTCTGGAAATGGGAGTGCGTTTGGCTGGTTGGATGTTCATTGGGGGTACCTCATTTTCATTTGAATTTGGCAGTCAGCAGGATATTATGTTCTCGGGTTGGTTTCAGTGCCAGAACGTGCCGCAAATATCATTTAGCCACCCCCTGCAGAGCCAGGCCACCAGATCCTCCCCGGCTTCCTTGTCCTAACCTTTGCGTTGTTTTTTTGTAAACACAGTGACAGCTCGAGGTTTATTTCTGTGGGCTCCGTAAGTTGATCTTTCCGTGACTGCTGGGGAACAGTATTGCAACATTCCTGCCTCTTCTGCTAAGGACATGGTTATGAGGCAGAGTGTATTTTTATCGGATGAACTCATCCGAGCTCCCAGGGATGAGCAGAGCTGCTCATTCCTGATATGTGCTGCTCTCTCTCCCACCATCCCTGCGATTCCCATCAAAATGCATTTGCAGCGCTCTTGTGCCAGGTTAGCCCTGCGCTACTGCACTTTTTTTGCAGATGGGGACCTTAACAACCAAGGACATGGGACAAGGCAACCTGGCCACACCTGGTTTTAGTCTTTCTCTGAGAGACAAGTCTGTATGTAATATAGGAATGGCTTTTTGCAAAGGAGCTTTTTCCTCACTCCAGCTCTTCTTCCTGTGGAAGTGTCTGCCCCCCCTAGCAGCAGATCTACTCTTGTTCACTTCGGATGTGGAAATCCTGGTGAGCTGGTCAGCACAGGCAACAACCCAACCTCTTTATAGAGAGCTGCTCACAATGCTGCCCATTTGGCTCTCTTTACCACGTTGAAACCAAAGCAAGGACCAGGTAGAAAAGCAAGGAAAAATGGGCAAAGGAATCTTCTCCAGACATATTCCTGGGAAAGCTGGATCCATACGTACCTTCCCCAAAGTTTTGCCTCTTTGCACTGGCAGCAGATCTCTCTGTGTAGCAGGCGCGACTCTGAAGACCTATGGGAACCAAAAAAGCCATTCTCAGCTTTCCCAGTGACTCCATCCTGTTCCTCAACTGGTGGTGGAAGATCAATGCTAATTAAAACCTTTATATGGAAACTTTATTTTTCTGGCATAAAGGACTTATTCATGGGAGCCAAGTGGTCCTGTTTTTCCCCTTTCATAAAAACAGCATATTCACCCTGTTGATGATGTGATATTTTGCTCCAGAAGGGCACATTTTTCTATGTGTTCTTTCCTCCATTTATTCAGCTAGTGCCCATGACTTCATTTATTTATGGTAAATATACAGCTGATACCATTTCTTGCAAGCTCTCTTTCTGTGCTGCTCGTTGTTACTGTTCTGGCAAGAAAACACTTAACTCTCCTTAGTCAAGCAGCACATTTTTTGCACCATTCGGACAGGGCCTTCTTAGCAGGGCATCGTTAACCCTGTGACTTCCAGTCAAGTCCAAGCTAGAAAAAGAGCCAGCTCTGCTGCTAAGACCAATGGATTAGTGAGTTTATTTGTGTTCAGTAAAGCTTGTGGGATTCGTGATGGCTATTTTGGGGATGTTTCTGTGAAGACTGAAGGTGGGAAGACTCCTGGGAGACAATTTGGTTAATTAAAGACTCAGTCTTGATTTTAATTTGCCCATGAAGTAACTGTTTTAATGGCCACAGGGGCCTGCCTGGATTTCAGCTGTTATAACATTTAGCGTCTCTGACACTGAGATGTTAATCACTCTATTTAGCCAGCAAGAGAACATGCAAAGGCCAGTTTTGAGTTGGATCTGATAAGGCAAATAGCTTCTGAGTAAATATATCTGACTCTTATCTGGGGTCCATCTCAAATTAGCTGCAATTACTGGATATGCTGTTGTACTTGTGTCAGTGTGAGCTTGGAGCAGACCTCACCTGCGGGATATTGTTATCTCTGTTTGACAAGATCTATGCTGGATTTGCAGGAAAGAGATTGCAGGACAGGCTTAGGATCCCCAGCATTGTTGCTGGGGATACAACTCTAGCTGTATCCATATTATTGGGGGCTGGAACAAGAGGCACAAATGTTGCCTCTATGCATCGCTCTTGGTGCGGAATTTACATGAGATGGGGTTGTTAGTTGTGCGTTTCCATCGCTGCTGATGTCTGCTGATTGGGACCAGATGATCTCTGCTGTGTGTCCTCTGCTCTTCCATTTGAGTTTGGGCCTTGCTACAAGCAAAGTCTCCCAGTGGCCTGAGGGGATGTTATGTGACTGTGAGAGAATTAGCTATGGAAAACACCAGTTATTTGAAAGTGCTTCTCTTTTCCTGCAGGTTCTCCAGGTCAGATGAGCTGTCCAGGCACAGACGCTCCCACTCGGGCGTGAAACCGTATCAGTGTCCTGTCTGTGAGAAGAAGTTTGCTCGAAGCGACCACTTGTCCAAACACGTCAAGGTGCATCGGTTCCCACGAAGCAACCGCTCCGTCCGCTCTGTGAACTGATTGGTCCCGCTTTCCCCTTCCCGCCCAGCCGTCCTAGAACATGATGACAGCACTTTTCTCACTATATTTCTAGTGATAATTTATTTGTCTTCACAGAACAGTCAATGCTGTTACTTGATACCACCACGTCTGTGTCCCATGTCCTTCTAACATGATTTGAGAATGAAGTTCTCTTGGGTCAGGGGAGGGGGGTGTTTCTTCCCATTTGTCTTTTTTTTTTTTAATATGTTAATTTCTTTTCCTTCTATCTTTTCCTCCTTTGCTGCTGCTTCTTTTGGAAATTACAGTGTTTTATTTTTAGCTGTTTTCTGCTGCACAGGAAAATGTAAGAGTTGCTTGCTGCTAGTTAATTATAGCCCTGGCATTCCTGAGGGCTTTGCTCATGTACAGGCCATTCATTGTGAGTTTTTATTAAGCTGCTCTATTTGTCCAGTTTGGAAACAGCAAATTCCTTTTGAAATGAAAACAACCCCTTTGTTTTTGGGTTGCCCGAGCCAAGGATTTGTAGGGGCCGGCAACAGGAGGAGGAACAGTGGGAGTCAGGGGGAGGCAAGGAATGGAGAGCACTGGAGTGCATCTCTCAGCCCTTGGGTTTCTCTGGCTCACACTCACCTCTTCCTTGGTGAGGGCTATACATATATATGTGTGTATGTGCATATGCATACATACATATATATATATATTTTTAAGCAAAGGCACATTCCAAGCAAACACAGAAGCTTGGGCTGCGCTAACTGGCCTGGAGTGGAGGCCTTTTGGGGAGGCTCCGTGGATGCTTTGTGCACACTTTTCATGTCCTACGCTGCTGGTGAGGGTATAGAGAGGCCCATGTGTTGAAGGAAACTCTGCTTTCCTTTGATGCTGGCTTGAGGTGTCCACTTGCTTTAGCAGAAGGGTTGTTGTCCAGCGCTACAAGCCGCAAGAGGCCCTTTGTCAGAACCGTGAGGCCCAACTCCTGCCTCCACTCAACTCCTCTTCTGCTCCGTCCTGGAGGTCCTTGGTGGTCTTCAGCGAGCAGTGGGCACCCTGGGTGCCTACAGCCCATGTGAGCCGAAGGTGCTTGCGCCTCGCTGACGGGGACAGAGATCCAGACCAGGCTCTGCGTCCCCATCCATCTGCCAGGGTCTCCCCAGACATATCAGATCCCAGGGGAGGTTGGTAGATATCGTAACTTGGTGTGACAGCACTGGGAGATCTTCTGTCAAAGGGTGATCATAAGCGCTACGTGTTTCTCTTTTCCTACCAACAGCCATGTCAGAGCTCCACGCAGCTGGGGTGGGCGAAGGGGTGAGAACAGTAGCCAAAAGAAACAAATTGACACCGTAGCTGGCTAAGAAGGGAATTTAAACAAATAATCGGATGGTAGCAGGCAAGTGATAATGTTTGTGTTTTTTCTTGTTTTGTTTCTCCTCTTGAACTCTGGCGATTGTAAGCTTTAGAAAAAAAAATTAGGGTTCAGTAATTAGAAACGATTTTATAATGGATGTTGCATTTCCTTTCCATTCGCAGATGACATCTGTGTGTCTTTTTGTTGACAAAATGGGAAATAGAACACTGCAATTCTAGCTCTAGGTAGTGCAGGAGACCGTGTTGTATGTAAGAGCAGTAGGTCTAGCTAAAGCAAATGCATTCCTTTTGTCCTCTAGAAATTAATATAAATGAACTATCATCTATTGACTGGTTTATATCACATCCTATGAATGTATGTAAATAAAACTGTACATAGATGCATATCTATATAAAATATCTTTTAATAACGTATCAAAATTTGTGTAAATTGGAAACAAAAATACCTATAAAACCAGTGTACATAAGTTACAATTCTGTATATTTTCTTTTGTTCTTCATAAAAATATATTTACTTTGACAATAAAATGAAAATGGAAATTTTAAATCCCTTTTTGAAATTATTATTCATTAATTTCCTTTGTAGCCAGTTCTTTAAGCAAGACATTAGTGCTTGAAATTTTGATTCACCTAGACATAGCTTTCAGGTGCTGTGTGACAGGGAGACGATGGAACAGTTCTAATGGTGACTCCAAAGACCTTTTCCATTTGAGAGATCCTGCATTAAGGAAGAGTTGCTATGGTCCCCATGAAGGGGGCTCAAAGTGGCGATGTGCTGAAGGTGCGATGGTCCAGCTGCCCCTCGGGGGAGTCCTCAGGCCGTGCCCAGCAGCTGCTGTGGGACTCAAATGCCTTCTGTGGTTTCTGCCTGCTGTGGAACAGGTCTGCAGCCACAGTAAAACGGTGGTTAACAAATCAGTGCAAAGAGATTTTGAGGAGATTCAAGCTTTGGTGGTTAGTGCGAGGAAGGAAGCTTTGAGAAGCTGGGGCTGTGATTGTGACTCGTGTTGTGACCCAGGGCAGAGAACTCGTTCACTTAGCGCCTCAGTTCCTCTTCTCATAAACCATGGACATCATTGGGCTTAATATTTTATTTATGCAATCCCTGGATGGAAGAAGGAAGCGATAACAATAGCAGTCAGAGGATTAGATGGTGAAATAAAGCCTCGGTATGGCAGAGTTCTCGGTGCCAAGGTGCTTCATGTGGCTCTTCTGTAAATCCTGTGTTTGAAAGAGTGACACGTGGGATCTGTGGTATGAAGGATGCTTCAGGCTGGGGGAGAAGGCATCATATCCTGCAAACACCCATCCCTAAGAATGCAAGCATGAACATGATGCTCTTGGGATCCACAAACTGGGCCAAGTCTGGCATTGTGCACTTGGTTGCTTGGCCTCCACTGGAAGAAGAATCCAGCAGTGTTAGTGGCATTAAAATCCCTCCTGAAGCTCCACTGAAGAAATGGTGCAGAGGGTCCAGATCTTCTCCCAGCAAGAATGAGTCTAATGGGCATGTAGGCATTCAAAAAGTCGTTCCCTGACGCATAGCCACCAAAAAAAACCCACTAGCTCTAAATCCTTGATTATTTTTTCTAAAGAAGTCTCTATGAGTCTGTCAAGAAGGTTGAAGATGTCAGAGAAAGCTCTGTTCACTCCATGTTCTTGTTACCTCATGAGATGTAGCATGAAGATCAGAAACCCAAGGACAGTTAAGAGTGCTAAACTGCTAGGTGTGCACATGCTTCCCTTAGCAAACCTGCACCAAGAGGATCTCCAATTCCCTTCTGTTCTCACCCTATCGACATTTTGCGTTAAACCAGTTGCTTTATTTTAACCAGTGTCTCACTCTCCTCCCCATCTCATTTGGAGTTCTGATATTGCTGTAATGTTGTGAAATTCACCCTACAAAAACGTAGGGCAGAAGTTACTATTTCTCTGCAAGAGGCAATGCTTAGAGTTGAGGTGGAACAACCCAAAATGTTTGTTGCTGGAGCACATCAGCAGAGAAATCTAAGATCTAAGCTAAGTTTTAGCCTGGAATGTTTTCCATGAAACACTCATTTCTTTCTCTCTCTCTCTTTTTTTTTTTTTCTCTTTTTTTTTCTGTTTTAAGTACACTTTCTGAGCGTGATTCATGTGGAGTATTTTTTGGCTAAGTAGTACTTATTTTCAAGGAAATTTAAGTTTATATAAACATTGCAGTATTTTGGTCAAAAGACTATATTTTATTAGGGATGTATTTGTTGTGAAAGGAGAATTAGTTCTGTGTGAAAACTGACATTTTTTCAGAGATTTGTCACAAAAAACACAGAAACTTTCAAATGAAATTTTTGGTATTTGTTTTTGTAAAATAACTTGCCTGCCTGGGCCTTGCTATAGGTCTTGCTGACTCATGGTACGAATGTGGCCTTACCTTAAGCCTGATTAAGCACTTGAAGACAAAAGAATTTTTGATGCTTTGATGCCACAACTGAATTTGTGAGTCCTTTATTATGTCCCTGGTTCAGCAAGTCCGTGTGGCAAAACCCAGTGTGGCATCATTATGAACGTGCTTGAGTCTCATTGACTTAAGATATCTATAACTGGGTTTTGGAAGTGTGAATGAACACATATGTAGTGTTACATCCTTTGCATGATGATTGTGAGCTGCTTTATAGCATTTGTTCCTGTTGTGTTTTGCAAAGATTTTATTGGTAATTTCTGGCTGTTTAAGCCTCTATTCATCAGTGTTAATAGTGAAAAACAGTATTATAGGAAGTAAGGAGCTGTCATATGGGAAGAGTATATTGGCTGAGGTAAGGACTAAGCACTGAGAAAAAGAGGAATGTGATTTTTCTTCATGGAAACATGGCTTCTGTGACCATGGCTTCATGGTTACGTGGAGACCAGTGGACTGATGTGTCCGAAATGACAAAGCAGAGCAGAGAGAAAATGGGAACAGAACCAAGAAGTCCCAAATCTCCTTTACCCCAGACAGTGGCACCGACCACACATCAATAACACATGGCAGATTATAGAAGGCAAAGAGTGATAGGACATTTAAGTGAGACATCAGATAAGGAAAGAAAGGTAAAGACGGGATGTGAGATAAAGTCAGGTTGCGCTGATAACGTCTAGCTTTGGAAAGGATGCCAAGGAGACAGAAATGAGAGTTTTCTGCCAGTCTGCTTGACTTGGGACTCGCCCAGGAAAGCTGCCTGGAGCTGATTCTGCTCCCCCTACCCCTGTGTCACACCAGGCTTTTTCCACTGGCAACTCGTAGGGAACTCAGGGGACTGAAGCGCATGGAAGGCGAACTGGCCTTTGGAGCAGGGGGTGCTAGGAAGCTGTCAAACCTGGCTCCTTGGAGGAGCATTTAATTTCAGACCCTGCAATATTTGCATCGGTCTCCTGTCCTCTCCAGGGGGTTGTTTCCACTGGATCGCAGTGCTGGAAGCCTTCTCCTTGTCTAAATGACCACTGTACATTTAATCTAAACAACCAGGTGACTCCAGCACAAAGCCAGTGGCAATAAGCTAGTGTTAATAATTACCCTGGGCCTCTTGCACTTATGTAAGCCTGGACGTTCTGTAACACAGGCGCTTGGCTTGAACCTGCCCTTTCTGTCGTGGAGAAACACCAAGAACCTGCCAACGCACATAGAAAGCAGTTTGGAGCAGGCTGGGATTTTCCTTCTCCCCTTCTGACAGCACCTATGAAACTTGTTATTCACTCACTTCAGTAATTGCCATGCTTCGTTTTCTTGTTATTCAAAGATGTTGCTTTTAAAGAATGGGTTGTTCTAAGCTCCCACTGACTCCAGGACAAACCAAGGACTGTGACTGGCATGGGTTATCCATGGAAAAAAATCACAGCTAATGCAGGGACCCCTGATCTTGGCAAGTCCTTGGCTTCTCTTGCTGTTGCTTCTGGGACCTTAGTGTTTTTGTGGCTTTTATGTAGTGGCTTTTAATTTCTGCTGGGGAGGAGATTTGTTTGAAGATATGTGTGTGAGGAAAACAGATGTTGTAAAGAATCTCCTGGCCTTTACATCTGGTGTGTGTTTGCGTGCAGATACAGGATGGGACTTAATGACTCTTCCTATCAGATGCTCCTATATCATAGGGTTTGTAATCAGCTGGTGGTCAGCATCTTACCAGTGCACACTCAGGTCTGCGCTGCCAACTCATTGCAGGTCTTCCTCCAACTGCAGCTAGAACAGATCCTTCATTCCTTGCTGCAGTCCCTACCCAAGCGTTTCTGATGGTTTTGTGGTCAGAATGGCTCAAAGCCTGTGTAAGTGCTTGCTCTTGTCCACGGCTAGGGCTGGATGAGCTGCTTGGCCCCCCGAGGAGGCCGCTCTGGAGAGCTTTCATCACTGCCCCAAGGAGCATGTGTGCTTTGGCCTGCGTTTTGCTGAGCCATGGCCTGCTATCTGAGCAGCCTGTGGTTTAGAGCAACACCCGAGAAGGCTCCAGCCAGCAGGAGCAGAGGGCAGAGCGTGCGTCGCTGCCGAGCGCCGCCGGCCAAGGCGTTATGTAAAATGGGAGTGAAATGCATGAATGACAAGTAACTGCCGGGAGGGCTGTGCACTCGTCTTGCTTGCACCAATGCATGTCGAGCATCTCTTCTCCTGGTCATCTTGGGCATAACCGTGATGAGAGGGAGAGAAAACCAAGGTGAACGTGGCCATCTGGAAAGGAGCAGAGGGAGGAGGACACAAACCGAAGCACTACACAGCTTAACAGATACTATTTTGTCTTCTCCAGGACAAACAGAGCGATAGGGCTCCTTCATGTGTGCTATATGGCAGAAGAAGGGTCATCTCCACCAGCAGTCAGTGTCAAAGCACCCATGTCCAGTGCCAGGAGGCAATAGCAGCATTATGGCAGGAGAGGGTAGTCACCAGGCTTGTGCCTTGGGTAGTTGGCAGGCATAAAGAGAAAGCACTGGACATGCTTCCCGTTGGTCTCCCAGGTCCTTCCTTGTTTGAGGATACTGCTTTTCTCTTCCTATTTCTCCAGCTCGTTCTTGGAAAGGCCTTGAATACTCTTAGCACATCCCCCACCTTGGTTTCCCTAAACAGAAATCTTATTTATCCATATGACCCAGATACTGGGAAGCTCAATATTTAGAAAGCATGCTGAGATCCTTGGTGGAAATGTCTATCCAGGAATTGTTTTGCATGTGGCTGAGGGTGGTGTCCCAAAAGGAGTCCAGCAACCCGCAGAAAGAAGGCACAAAGAATTACTGTTCTGTATCTAAAAAAGCCTCTGGCACCTGCTTCCCCTATTTACTCCAGTGGGCATTGGCTTGGGCCCTGCTAGTTATTCCAGCAATATGGTTGCAAATACAGAGATTGGGCTATTGGGCTGAAAAGAATCCAGGCGTTTAATAAACTTGCCTTCCATAAGCGAAGGAGAGATGTGAACGTTCAGGTTTGGCTAAGGTCTGCTAACTTTTTCTGAGAAGTCTATAAAAGGCAGCCAGGTAGTCTCTCACTTTTTGTTTCTCTGGCGTGTGTTGTTTTTCCATGGACAGCATGTCCTGGACCTTAGAGAGCTGGCTGGAATTAGATTAATTCAGGCCGGGTGTCCCTAGTGGCAGATAATGCGTTGGGAAGACAAAGGGCTTGGAAATTTCATTATGTCAGAAGGGCCGCCCTGCAGCCAGGGCAGCTGGAAAAGTCCCCGGGCGGCGCTTGCAGCGGTGAGTGCAAGAGCAGGAGGGTTCCTGGCCCGGAGCCTGCACGGGCACCGGCTCTGCTGTGCCAATCTGGGGGTCTGACGGTGGCACCATGGAGCTGAGAAGTGGGTGCGAGTGTCCCGGGGCACAGCTGCTCCGGGGAATCCAGCGGCTCTAAACGGCCGATGTGAAAACACCTTCTGATACGGGAAAGGCGGGTGCTGGTCTCTTCTGGAAGGGGCTGACTTTCAGAGAGGAAGTGGCAAAGGATATTGGGGATGATTAAGTTGGTGTCACTGCCCTGGCTGAGTGAGGAGCGATCTGTTCCCTCTCAGAAAGCTCAGTTAGTGATTCACAGCTGGCAAACTTGCTGGTAAACTCTTTGCTCTTGCTTCCTAGGAATTAATGGCACAACTGAAGGCTGTTCATTTACCTGCCTCCTGGTACCTTTTGTCTCCTCACAATGTATTCCAACAGCTGATAAACACACACTAGTAACACATTTCCCTGCAAGAGGTTGTGGGTTTTCTTTTGCTAATAAGCCTTCTCAAGAGCTGCCTGGTTGTTAGAGCACTTGCCCCCTACTCAGTATTAGTCAGAGCCTTGCAGATAATCCAGGCTTGCAGACAAGATCAGTGACACTCATGAAAGTTTAATGCAAATCAATCCCTGTCATGCTTCAAGAAATGATTAGCAAATTAGAATGCATCCTGATGACTTTATGGTAGATACCTGATACCCTCTGAGCAATCCCTAGTGGATGGAGGACCATGAATCCAGAGAGAGATGGAGCCACCCTCTGCACTTTGCTCCTGCAATTTCACTCTGGTTTTAGTGGAACAAATTAGCTGTGCTAAATTAATAATAATATTTGGCACTTCTTTATCATCTTCCAGCTGAGGACCACAGCATGCTTCTCAGTAGGGAATTAAGCTTTGCAATCCTCCTGAAGAGTAACTGCCAACTTTATTATGCAAAGCTAGCAAAAAGATTTAATTGATTTGACCAAGATTTATTGGGGAGCTTGTGGCAGAACTGTAGAGCAAACCCAAGTGCAACACTTTCACTAACCAAGTGATTCACAGCCAGAATCACTTTTGTGTGATTTTAAGACAGATGCAATTAATCAAGGATGATGAGAAGCGAGTGAGCCTTTTAGCCTCTGGATAAGGCTGAGGTTTGCACTGTTGATAGCCATGAGGGCAAATGCAAGAGATGATAAGTGTGGTCACTTTGCTGATGTGTGGGCTTAGTGCAGGAGAAGCTGGAGGAGGTATGTTGTGGTCCTTGCAGGAGCCTGGGGACCATCACACAGCAGGGTGGCTCTGGGGCAGGAGGGAACAGCCTGGGTGCCTTTCTCATGCTCTTCATTTTCTGATGGAGACTGCATTTGCTCCTGTAGTGAGTGGTGAGAAGAACTTCAGCTTGATTTCTTTTTACTGCTGGTTTTATCATGCCATATAGCACCTCTAGGCTGCTTAAGACTTTACTCTCATGCACAATCAAAAGGAGACTGGTCAGTACCCTTTGAGGTTTTCCTGGGCTAAAATCCAACTTGCTATCCCCTCCTATTCATCTTTCTGAAATCTTTTCTTCCTGAAATTGAATACTTTTTGCTGACTAAGACTCTTCTTAAACACACTTGTTTTATAGAGTGAATCAATGGTCTGTCATTTTCTTTGTGAGCTATCTATCTATCTAGCTGTTATCTATTAACACAAACATTTTACATTGTGTAAGTGTTCCTGATTTGAGAGTTAGTACAGCAGAGCTGTCCAAATCAATCTCTGCTGGTTATTATGATCTTTTATTCAGTTTCTGCAACTAGGTAACTTGTATTGGGATTAATAAACTCCAACCTTAATTGTGACACTTCTGATTATTATTTTCAAGGCACTTTATTGGCTCAGTAAATAACTAGCTACTAGCTAGGGTGATGAGTATTGAGAGATTTTTATTCATAGTGACTAGGTATACATAGCCCAGCTGTATACTTGGTCTTATTGTGGTCATATAGCTATGTCAGGACTTGGAGATGGATTTCATGAGCATCCATTCAGGGTTCTGGGTCACAAAAGCACCTTTTCTCTCAGTGTTTTTTTCCTCAAAGGCCACTCAACAGGTGAAATACGTGTCTACATTAACACAGGAGGCCTCAGCCTGCAAGGGGTGAAGGTTAGTGTGTGTGGTGGAGGGCTCTCCAGTCTCCATAACACATTTGCCTCTGCTCTCTACTTCAGTTAGATCTTCAAAAAGAACTAGTTTTGTTCAAACTTCAGCAGTTCTTTAAGAAATCTGTTTTTTTTTTTTTAATGACCAAAGCATCTAAAGCTCAATGGGTCAATGCTAGTAGACATTTTTCATGGGAGAAAGCCATTTTCCTGCTTGCCTTCAGAAAATTCCACCTCAATGTCCCATGTCTGTCACCTCTAAATGCAACCATATGCTGAAAGCCATTTGCTGTTCCTTGTCCTTGGTGTCAGCCCCCAGACTTCACCCATGAAGACCATCTGAGAGCTATTTTCATACTCTGGGGAATTAGAGCATACTAAAGAGGATTGAAAGAATCAGCGAGGGTCTTCCTGTGGAGGAAGCCATAACAGAATTATATATCTGATTAGTGTTGCTATTAGCTAGCCACCTTCATGGTGGAGGGGGAAAGAACTTTAGAGAGAAAAGAGAAAACTCAGAAAAGAGGTTTATATCTTCAAGATCATATTCTCATCTGCTTCTAAGTGTACTCTTCACAACAGTTTTTGCCAATCAGATGTATTGCTTAGGCAACACTAAGGTATTAGTTCGCCTTGCTTTTCAGATGGTCATGGGGACAGGGCATTGGTGACAGAGGTGACCTCCTTGACACAGGTAGAAACGTGATGTGCAACTGTTGACGTCCTGCCTCATGTTTAATCTGCAAGCCTGCGGCTGCCAGCTTGATAAACGGCACGTGGATTTGTAGACTGTCCCATTCAGGCTCCGAGTGCAGAGACCAAAATGAGAAAAGGGCTCTTGCTCGGGGGCAGCCTTGGTTCTGAATTTGTCAGAGCTCTGGTTTCACCCTCAGTTTGTACTTGAGTAACTTTCCTGCTCAGGCTTTGCTTGCTAGGGCTGGTGCTAGGGCACATGCAATACTGACTGGGTTCTGAGGCTAATCAGAGGCCTCAGCTGAGGGGATCACCCAGAGAAACAGCTCAGATGGAGAGAATGGCAATGGGCTATCTACAGTTGGAGGTAGTTGGGAGGTAATTTGGGTGAGAACCCCTCGGGGTGTGAACAACGAATGAAAAGGCAACAGAGGAGGGGTGGGCAGATGTGACGAACCCTGGAGTAGATGCTGGGTTGAGGGAGGCTATGACTGGTTTGGTTGAACCTGTTAGGCTTCTGTTCTTGTTTTGTTGTCGTTTGTTTCATGTGGGAAGAGGAAATAGGGTCTCTGGAGGTGGGGGAAAGGGTTGAGGCTGATGAGTGCAGGGGGTTTGCTGGTGTTTGTGCCCACACAGCAATGAGCTGCAAGGAAGCTGAGGTGCTGCCTACTGAGCTGTCTGAGCCCCAGATCCTCTCAGCTTTGGATCTCTCTAGGGGACATGTAAGGCCTGTCCTTGGTTCAGTCAGATGGCAGGGCCTAGGGTGAGGGCACATTGTGTAGCTTGTGTTTGTGCTCCTTTCTGGGCCCTTGCTCCTTTTCTCACACACCAGAGCAGGGTTTTTCTTCTGCTCCAGTGTCAAGCTGTAAAAGCAAACCTCATGTTAGACCTTCATATTTCTCTTTGCTGAATAAAGTAGGCTGTGCTCTGAACCATAAAGGCAAACCTTTGGGCTGTTGGGCAGGGAGGAAGGTGAGGAGGAGCGAACAGTTTGGCCTCTGAGCTAGAGCATTTCCTAGTATGGGGCACAGTCCAGATTTTTCCACATGTGGGCCTGAGCCCAGACATCACCCTGACAACATGCAGGAACATAAATACAAACAAAAATAACTTCCAGATGAGGGATGTATGCAATGTTTTGTTTTGCTGGCATTTATACTTGCTTATTTGGCTGAAGATGACAATCAGCCCTGTTTATTGCAACAGGGTAGCAAGAGGATGCTAAGAACAGCAAAAGAGCCTCTTCTGCTGGGTCTTCATCCCGAGGGGGCAGGAAACTCATGGCAGCCACCTCAGGGAGGCCCTGTGCAATGGTTAAAGGGAGGCAGAAATTGCCTTGTTAGAGGGAAACCTTTTGGGAGACCCCAAATGACCTCTAAAGGTTGAGGAGCTCTTGCTGTCCCATCTCCTGAGCCGCCTCATATTTGCTTCTGCTTCTCCACATGCTCTCCTTGTGTCCTCATTCATCCTTTATGCTCAGATAGGACTGCACCCTTCAGAAGTGACAGCAGCCTCTTAAGAAGAAAAAAATTGTATTTTATCTTCACTTGCAAACAATATTACTGGAGATCAAGGTGATTTTGGCTGGGAGAACCTCTGCACAGCCAGATGCCAATGGGAGCAGAGGTGGTTTGAACATGAGTGCATTTTTTCATGGGGTAAAAAGGAAGCTGTAGCTCCTTTTCCAGCAGTACCATTTGCTCATCCCTTCCTGCATCATCAACCTCAGTCAAGGGCAACATAGTCCATTTCCAACCTCTCCTGTAGAGGTTTGGTCTGTGCACACAGTATGTCAATTTCTCTTCTATCAGAAGATAAAAATATGACTTCTGGTGTGTGTGTGTGAATATATATATATATATATATTTTTTTCCTGCAAAGGCTGTCCAAAAATATGCTGCTCTATGGAATGCTACCAGGATATGTAGGCATAATTTTCTGCTGCAGCCCTCACAGGGGTCGCAGTCTACCTGGCCATTGAATTCCCATCTGATTTACCTGCAGCAATTTAGGGCAACAACACTGAGGACAGGAGTTTAAAACCATTGAAAGGAAAAAGGCTGACTGGTGCTAGTTGCCCTAAATATCCTATTCTACTTTCTGGAAAAATCAGGCTGTGGATATAGCCTGAGTATATTACAATAGCCATTCCCTCATGTTGCTGTTTCATGAGTTTGTCTGTCTAGCAGGTCTAAAAATAACTAAATAAATCACTCAAATCAGGCAGTAAGCTAATAGATTTGCCCCCCTGTTTGTTAATAAACATATGCACATGAACCTATATTTCTATATTAGACCATGGCTCTCTGTCTCCTGTGGGCATAAAAATAAAAACACCTGGCAAAGAGTGAGTGCAGTAAGGCAAGTACTAAGTTTCCACAGCAAATATATTTGTGTTTGCTGAGCAAGTGTTGCCTTAGGAAGGCAGGCGAGGCGAGCGGCTCCCGCTTGCTGGCAGAGCTTCTGGTTGCTGAGCTTGGAAGGAGCTTCCAATGGCTACAGGTCTTTGGATCACGGTTAGATGGTAGAGGGCAGAGACGAAAGACGGTTCCTGTAGGCATCCTTCCCAGCCCCTCTTCGTGCAGACCATGCGTTCTTCCACACGCTTCCTCCTTGGAGCTTGGCTTCAGCAAAGAGCCAGTAGACGGTGCGAAGTTGAGCCTTGGTGTTTTGTTTTGCTGGGGTTGATTGCATCCTCGGGGTTGTTCAGAGCACTCTCCTTCCTCACCCGTGCGGAAATCTCTCTGCCCTGTGTTCGCTCTGCTGATTTGCAGCCCCGCATGAGCACAGAGGGCAGAGGTGTTTTGCAGTGAACCTTTCCTGGGTGGATTCATGGTCGCTGACTGGCAAAGCTGTACAGGGTAAAGGACAAAGCTGTTAAGGGATAAAGGAGGCATGGAGGAAGCTAGGGGAAAAGTGTGTTTAGGGTGTGTGAGGGCCAGGGTACAGACCCTGGGAGAGGGAAGGTCAGGAATGACTGGTTGTGTTGTTCACGTGCTGTGAGACAGGGATACACAAGGATGAGCAGATATATCCATCCTGATGACTCATTTTCTTTTGCCATTTCTTTCACGTGAAAAGGAGATGTCAAGTTCATGCTAAAGTGTGCTCTGAGCTATGACATCTAGTCATACCTAGGCCTGACTTCTCTAACATATTTATAAAACTTTGGGTCCTGCTGCTCCCCTGCTCCATCAGTCATGACCATAAGAATTGCTTTTATGAAACCACTGAGCATCACAATCATGTTTCACAGTCTTATTTAATATGGTTGCATATAAAATAAGCACTAATGGCTTAACACTAATAAGCAAAATCTGAGTGTTTAAACTACTGTTATGGTCTTTTTTTTTTTTTTCTGTGTTTGGTATTTGAGGAAAAGAGGATCAGAAGTGCTAGAATGGGCTGTGATTTAGTCGCATGTATGGCTGACAGATGGAGTGACCTGCATTTTCTGCCTGGGATCCGCTATATTTAGTCGGAATCACAAGATGCAGTGAACCGCCATTCCTTCCTTGTATTGAAACCCTTGGATAGTCTGAATAAATAGTGTCCAAATGTTTTATGTCAGCAGCTACTATCTGTAACGGGATCTCTCAAAGAGAAGCTTTGGAAAAAAAGCAGGCAGAAGAATTTTTGGGGGGTGGATAGATCCTTTTGAGCCAGGATTGAAAATAGGAAGTAGAGAGGTGTTCTCGTGTTCATTTAGGGTAGGTATGATCAGAGACATGTAGGAACTAGTTTGGACAGATTGCTGTCAAATTGCTGCAAATTATGGTAATTTGCTGAAAATAATGTTTTCCTGAAATATTTTGGCATCCCTGTATTGAAAGAGATCTGCTGTTTTAGGAACTAACCAAACTAGGTATCTCAGATGCAGCCTTCCTTAATGTCCTCTGTACTGGTGGGCAAGCATCTACTGGGCATCTGGACATCTACTAGGCCTGTCTTGGCTGTTCCCAGATGATATTTCATTGATGAAAAATAGCAGTGAATATTGAAAGCTGTGGAAAGCTGCCAGACATTTGAGACAGCAGTGAGGAAAGCTAGACATGTTTAAGCAATAGCAGGGGATGGGTCACCTAATTTTGCTGCAACAATCTATTTCCATCTGGTTCTGTCTGCTGGGCCCAAGGCAAAGTATAATTAACCTGTGGGGTTCTTTGCCAAAGCACAAAATCTGGTGAGACTACAAGTGGATCACACTCATTCTCTTTCACTCTTAAAATAAAATAATGAATAATGCTATTAGTTTGTGGAAACTGTTAAAAGCAACATCTTAGTTAGACATATGCACATTAGGTGCATATGCCAGACATAAAAGATGAGGGAAATCTCTTTGCATAAGTATGTTGTTGCATGATTTCTGGTAGGAGAGCTTTGGCAGATCTTGGAGCCTCACCACTGAGCAGCTGGACATTATTTGGGACATGTATGAAAATTTCAGTAGTCTGGTGGTTCTACAGCTATTTCTGAAGGAGCTTCATGAGGCAGCTACTAACACAAAGTGAGCTGCATGCTTTTAAACAAATAAGGGGATTTAGGTTAAATATTAACTTTTGGTCATTTCAACTCTGATAGCTTTGGCCTTCGGGTTGATCATTTAATGAGCTCCTTCCCGTTGCTACAGCAACTGCAGCCCTGGAAGACCTTGATGTTCAAGTCAGCAAAAAAATAAAATGAAGTTAGTTCTGAAATTTGTTTAGGCTTCTATTGACAAGTGTCTGTGCTCTGAGTCAATTGTTCAGACAAACAAGGCTTGGAAATGTACCATAGAGTTTAATGCAATCCTTGCGAAACCCTATCCTGATCCATCGGCTCTTGCGCACTTAAAAAAAAAAAAAAAAAAAAAAAATCCGTGCCCTCCTCATGACATGCGCTAAGCCATTCAGTGGTGTTGTTTTAAGAAAGCAAACATACTCGTTTGTTCTTCTTGCTGAGTTATCATTGTACACGATGTAATTTTGGCCCACGAATGTGTTTGCCCTCTCCAATGTGCCGTGAGCCGCTGGAACGTCGGAGGTGTGATATAAGCTAATTTTTGGAAGTACAGTCCTCATCTGTGTTCCCTCCTCCAGCATGTGTTTGTACACAGCCTCGCAGCAGACGTCAGCTTCTTCTTTCACATACAACTTCTGGCCAGAAAGTCCTTTCTTTTGGACCTCTCCCAGATTTAAAGCATTCAAGATCTCCCCTGCTTGCTGGTCTCTTGTTCAAACAGTAGCAGAGATGGCTCCTCAGCTGGGGTAGATCAGTATTGTCTGGTCGGAGTCCCTGCAGCTGCACCTTTCAAAGCCAGATGAGGAGCTGGCTAGTTCCTCAGCAGGAAGAACCTCTTTGGTTCTGTCCTCTCCTCCAAATGTTGATCTAACATGTGCTTTGAGTTATCTTCCCCCTAATTTTGAAGGGCAACTCTTGTGTTGTACTGCTGTGCCAGGACCATTGGACCTCCATCTCTGATAGGAATACAGGTTCAGGATGGGATGTAGGCAGTACACATTTTTTCTTCCTAGGAAGAGGTGCCTCTCAGAGGTATCAACATTTTAATGGGATTTAGAGCCACAGATTTGTACCTTAGTGCTCATCAAAGCTGCTGTTATTTTTGGTGCAGCCCTGAGGGCATGATGTTTGTGTCATGTTTCCCAATTGTTTTAAAACATAAAGTTTCATGGCCTGATCTAAAGTACAGCTGGCAGGAAATAGTTTTTCCTATCCTGCAGAATGTTTGCAACTGTCTAAAATAGTCTTGCTTTATGCAGGGATGGACTGATAGCCCCAAAAAACTGGAGAGCTGAAGCAGCCCACTGAAACTAGCTAATGCCCTGGTAATTCGGGTTTTCTTGGAGGAAGGGGAGATGTGTTCAAATTTAGTCTTAATCAAGGATATCTGAATCTAATTTCTCCTGCACCAGGAGTGGACAGCTGGGCCAATAATGAATTGCTACTTCATGTTTTCACTTCCCGCTGTTTTTTGAGAAGTCTTGAGATAAATTTTGCAGTGGCAACTTCAGTAGAAATACTGTTATTTCTAGGAACTGTTTCAATATCAGTGAGTCTGCATTTTCTGTCAAAATAATATTTTTGTTAAAACCCCCTAGAATATTTTTTATCCAAAGCCTTCTGAAATCAGTGAAAAACTCTTCTTTGCTTCATGAGAATTTTAATTTCTTTTAAGAATACTGGACTAAACACACAATCACATTAGGAACTTGCTCTCTCAATGGAGGTCTGTATCTGTCATTGTCTACATTAATGAAAAAGAGCAAGGGGCCACACAAAAATGTTGGCTTCACAGGGGCTTGGAGAAATAAGGTGCAACACTGGTTTGGTTTTCTCGATTGCTGGAAAATAGTCTAGCAAGGACAACCTGCTGCAAAGGACAAGCATAACCACACAGAGACATCCTGCTCACACATGTGTTAACACAAATTCATTCTGTGATTTAAGAGGAAGAAAAAAAAAAAAAGGAAACAAAAACAAACCCTAAACCAGCAACACAGCCCTTCCTTCCCCCTTGAAATTTTTGGCTGAAAAAACATCATAATTTTAGACATGGCTGGAAGAAATTCAAGAGGCAATAGTTGCAACATCATTGTTTCTTTCTTTCCTTTTTTTAAGTATCTATATAATTAAAAACAAATGACAACAAAAGACAAATGAAATCACCTCTCCACCTAACTTCTTCCACAGGCACGCGCGCTCGCACACACAGAGTCCTGGTGAGCTATGAGCCTGGAAGCTGTTCAAGTCCTGCAGTGATCCAATTCTCTTGTGAAGAAGGAGGAAGGAAAGCAGCCAACTTCATGCATCAAGTGGAACAATAATCCTGAACTACGAGGAACAACTTCCAAGTCTTCAGATGGTGAATTATTTATCTGCTGACATAGAACAATACGCACTTTGTAGTCGATGTACAAGATTCCCCAGTGTGTGTCGCATTAGAAAGTAAGGGAGTGTGGAGTTATATAATTATCTTTCTGTTTTTTTCTTTTTTCTTTCTTTCCTTTTTTTTTTTTTTCTTCAATGGAGGAAACACCCGCTCCCTCCACAGCTTTAAAATCTGTAATTAGCCCTAAGGGAATCCAAATGTCTCCAGCAGCTCCATTTAAGGTGTTTGATTATTATGTTACAGGGGCCAAAGGATGGTTTTGGCAAAATTTGTAGGAGTCAAAGCCTTGGGATCATCTGTCAATCCTCAGGATGTGTCCAGCAGAGCATCCCAAAGGACCCCAATCAGTATGCTAGGGTTTCTTTTAAGTTCCTTCCTCTTTTTCCCCTCCTTCTCCTGTGTTTTATTATTTTTCTGGCTTTTTGTTTTGACTGCAAGCTCTCACTACAGGGCTCTAGACTCCATCTCTGCTTGTTAAACACCTTTTCCACCGCTGCTGATGGGAGGAGAATAGAAACATGGTTCACTTCTCATCAGGCAAGAGCCACCTTGGAAAGCGAGGTTTGTCTTGGGGCTGCTGAGCCTTGACTTTGTGGCTGAGGGGATCTTCTGCTGTGATTTCTTTGTCTAAAATCTTGTGTCTTGTTTGAAAAGGCTTGGACTTGTTTTATCCGAGAACCACCTGAGCTGTCATAACTCTTCAATGGCATTGTTTAAAAAAAAAAAAAAAGTAATTAGCTTCTATAATTAGCAGTTATCTAGAATGAAAAGACTTTATCTTATTACCGAATCTTTGAGCTAGTTTTTAATTCCAGTAACCTCTCCTGGAGGTCTGGTTTCTGTAGACCAGCTGAGCCATTGCCTGTGACTAGCAACCTGGTGGTGTGTTCTCCAGCATCCCTGTCGCTGCTTGAATCATCAGAAACAGAGCTAGTACTACCCCTTTTCTAAAAGGACCCCTGTGTATTTACTCTAGAGGATGTAATTCCATCTTATGAGCCATAAAAAAGAATTAAATCAGATGTTTAGAAGTGTTACACACACCTATGACCTGATGGGAGTGAGTGCAAGTAACAGGTAGACAGGCATCCTTTCCTTGCCATCAGACCAGCCATGTCACTGCCCTCTGTGCTGGCTTTTTCAACAGAGAGGCCCAGGGCTCAGGAGTGGATTTTCCTGCAGCTGGTCACACAGGTCAGGGCCAGGGCACATTGCGTTGCCGTTGCCTGTTTGGGAGATCAATAGAGGACTTCAGTCTCTGCCATTTCAGCACCTTTCATCAGAACTATGCTCACTTGCGTTCAATGTGTGAACCAATTTCATGTGCAGTTATAGTAAAAAGCATCTCAAGATTACAATTGGAGATAAGGGGGCAGGGAGTGTTTTGCCCCGGTTATTTGCACATAGTGGTTCCTGTCTAGATGCACTGCCTCTGCTCACAGAAACTTTTGGTGGCTTTTGGTGTATATCCCTCAAAGAAAAGCATGAAAAAAAATACAGGGTTGAGGGAATGAAAGGAAGATCAGGGATGTGATGGTTCCATCTCAGATTCTGCCATGAAATAACTTCACACATCCTGTTTCAGAGAGCTCAGTGGGAAACATGAGACATCTTTTTACTGCAATATTGTGGACGGGATGCCAAAAATAAACCATTTCTTGTGTGCCTGAGAAAGCCACTGTCAGTTCTTGCAGTGTCTTCCAGAGCGGGAGAAAGCTGTGTGGAAGTGCAAGAAAATGCTTATTTCTTCCTGAGCTAAAGAAAGAACCAGTCCTTACTTTACCGGTGGTCTGGGGATTTTCTGGTGAAGAGTTGGTGAGAGCTTGCTGTATTAAAGGAGATGGGAGACCATCTCTACTTAGACTGCTCAGGCTAAATATCAATGAAGCTGATGACTGCATCTGTTCTCTTAGGCTCAGTTGTTGTTTTTGCAAAAGAGCATTGATTGCTGTAAATGCTGATTAGCACTTTTTTGATAAAGGTACTATAAACCACAGTTTTATCTCGTGTTATCAGCTCCAGCAAAGGGAGAAAACACAGACGTGAACCTTTGCAATCTTTTCTGCGTTCAGTGAGCCAGGTCAGCACAATAACAATGCTCACATATATCTCCTTAAAGGGTCTTTGTTTCCATTTCTGGGGATCGCAAACACATGCAGAGCTCTCTGCAAACATCTAATCGCTAACCATAATGTGCCTGAATGGCTGAACTCTTTCCAGCCTTCATCACCTTCCCTGTCCTGGGCAGGGATTGCCAAAGTTGCTCTTTGCCTTCGCTTTCTCTGTGCTTACACAATTTTCCTGTTAAGCACGTTGCAGAACAGCCTGGTGACTGATGAAATATCTTGCAGAGATGACAGGACACACTGTAGATTTTCACACTGCAGTTTCACAGCAAAAAGCTGCCCATTGCAATGGACTCTGATTGCCAGAAAGCTTCAGACTTCTTTATCACTATATTAATGCTAAAGGCAATGCCATGATCTGGTGTTCTGAGAAAGAAACAGCTCCTCTGACCTTGTACTGAATTCTGATCTGGATTCAGAACTGATGATCACTCACACCCTAGAATTTGCTGTCTTAAGACCTTTTCATCTGATAATTTGGGGATCCCAGCAATGCCAAAGCATTTTGCAGTATATATTCAGTGTAACCAGCATGCATTAGGGGTAGAGGTAATGTGAGGGTACTTGGCTTGTTTGCACCACTAAAGTTCTCTACTGCCCCTTTAGATCTGCATATGCCCAGGTCTAATAATACAACCCGTGGTGTTTCGGTGCTCGTGTTGGCTTTGTGCTGGTGGAAATGGCTCTGTTTGGTGTCAGCAGCAGGGGTAGGTGTGGGAGCTCAGCTGAATGTTTGCTTGGCAGCGCTCTGCACTTGTGCTGCTTCCTCTGCCCTGCCATCACCTGGGCCTCGACCCTGAGGAGCAGAGATGAGCCCTGCGTCTCCAAGGGAGCTGCCTCAGGAAGCAGCATTTGCAGGAAGGGCTGAGGTGCTCCTCTATTGATCCAGTATGATCTATTTGGATGCAGAAAAAGTGGGTACAGGAATGGTCAAACCTTTATTATCTGATGAGCTGCTGTCAGTGCTGTTCTTGGACACCATTTTGTAAACATTTCTTCAGGAGAGGTTTGTTCTTCCCCCAGCTGCAGGTTACAGCATGTTGTGAGATCAGTTTGCAAGAGTTTTGTACTCAGTAAAAGAGGCATGATGGTTTTCTAATTTGGCTCAGGTGCTTGGTCCAAACATTTTTGAAGATATATTGTTCTAGATTCATTTAAAATGTGGTTAAACTGTTGGGCAATGAAGTAGTTGATTGCTTGCTGCAGTATAACTCTCTATGTTCAGAACAACACAGGTGACTGCTCTGTAAGCACCCAAAGTTGTGTTTTTTACATTCAAGTGCTACAGATATGTTAGCACCCAGCTCCTTAAGGACTGGAGAGCCTGAAGGAGGAAAGATTTTCACTTTGCTTTGCGGTTTCTCCTTTATCTCTTTCCAATAATATCAGTCCCTTCCTGATGTCCTTGCTGAAGCTTTGTCTGCGTTAAATAATGCTCCAGATGGAGCAAGGCAGCCTTGCTCAAGGAGTGAGCAATGCCTCCTTCCTTTGTGTAGAAATGGGCCACCAAAAGCAGTGTCCTCTCCTGCAGCCATGAATGTCCTCTGGAGAGCAGTGTGCTGATCTCAGCAGACCTTGCACCTCCGCCAGGATCCATAGGATCCCCCAGGATCCTGTGCATTGAGTAGATTTGTCCTGGGTGCCGTGACAAGGCCAGACATTGTCAATCTGGATAGCTTCACTTCTATGAACTTGGAGGTGAATGTGTGGCCTCCTAGGCTGAGGCCTGGTAGGAACTGACATAAGAATAAGCAAGCTTGTGTCTCTGCTGCCCTGAGCTTTGGAAAACTCTCCCTTTAGTTGTCATTGGTGTGCATTGATGGCAGTCCTCTCCTCCTGAGAAAGACACAGCTCTCAGTCTGCTGACAAGGCTCACTGAGCTGGAAACTTGACCCTCTGTAACTCTTTTTGGACCCTGTATCTGCTTAGCAAGTCTTTCACTTTAACCAGTGCGTTCATGTGGCACATTTTTTTTAATCCTTCACCATTTCTGAAGAACACTCATTTAAAGTGAAGCTCTGGCCTCAGAGGAGTCATCACTCCACCTTCCATGTCCCCAACAAGGACATCGAGTGAGCCAAGAGGAGAGCGCTCGTGTGTGTCCAGTGCAAGATAAGCAAGGGGCCTGCGAGGAGGAAGTCAGGGCACCAAAGTCTGCATTAAGGTGATGCTGCGAAGTCTGGCCACAGTGGGTTACCTGTCCCATGAACACGGTCTCTCCTCACTCCTCGTAGTGATAGAGCCACAAGGAGCTGAGCACCTCTGTGAGACAGCACAACGCACGAGTAAACAGTGACAGACTTTAGCTCCAAACATGTCTTGGTTGGTTGCTCCTGTTTTCTTGTCTGGGGAGCAGTTCAGCTAAGGGAAAGGTGATTGAACCGTTACCAAAGGGGAAAAAACACCTATTAAAAGTCTGAACATTGAAATACTGGAAACAGATCCCCTGTATGAGAGTGGCTGTTTGCCTTGGCCACTGACCTATCCTCACCAATCTTCTCTTATTTTTTTGCTGCTTACAAAACTGTGTTTGAGAGCTCCAGAATGGTCCCTGACATGGAGGGGAGCAGGGCTGGAAAGGTGTCCTCATCTGTACCAGTCAACAGGGTTGCTGGGAGAGGTGGTGACAACAACAGGACACTTGAGTTGGAGATTAAGGAAGGAAAAGGAATAGGACACTCACTTCGGGTGACAAAAGTTAGAGTGTTAAAAGTAAAAGGCTTAGACTGAGTGATGGAAACTGTATGTTTAAATGTCAGAATTTATTTCCTAACAGTGTTTTCTGTCAAGTTGTTGGATAATCCCACAGGGAAGTGGTGAAAATCTCATACGCAGAGACATTTCTCAAATTAGGTTTGGATGAAGGTAGCAGAGAATAGATTCCTGGAAAAAAAAAAAAGAAAAGGAGAGAGAGAGAGAGAGAGAGAAAGAAAGAAAGAAAGAAAAAAAAAAAAAAAAAAAAAAAAAAAAAAAAAAAACCTCAGAACCAGATAATCTAGGAGTCTTTTCCCATCTCGAAAGTCTGATTTATGCTATAAGCACTGCCAGACCCTGCAAGTTAATCTGTTGTGTTAAAAGTGACTCAAACACTATTGCTTATCTTTTTATACCCCTCATGATGTTAAACATTTGGTTTGTCAGGAAAAGTTGGAGTTCCAGGACACATTTTACTGTGAATGGGTTTTGTGAACTATAATTAAGAGGCAATAAATCCATATAAGTGGGAACCCTCTCAGCTCTTGTGCTGGATAATAGGAAAGGATATGAACTGATTATTTTTTGGAAAGTTATGTTTTTGTGTGAACTTTGAAGGAATAAAAAAGCAAATGATGCTTTTGAAGGTCCAGCTAGGGCAGAGGCCACAAAATCGTTCTTTACATTACATTTCATTACATTAACTGTAAAAAAAAAAAATGTATTTGTGCAGCTCTTTCTTGGATGGAAGTTAGCAAAGTGACAGCTGGTTTAAGTTATGCAAGCAGATGCAATAGCAGAGCAATTACAATTTGATCATGGGCCCATGTGAGACAAGGGCATCATTTGCAGTCCAGTCTTAAGTGCTTGCTTTGGGCAGGATTACACTTGCAGGTGAGAAACCTTGCACTCACCACAGCCATCTGAGGAAGCTGCTGGGTGTAATTCTTTTCCCATTGCATTATTTTCCATTAAAACTCTGGCCCATCTCTGTAGGATTTTGTAGTGGATATAGGTCCTTGGAAATGACCAACTGAACTGTGGTCCTTTGGCTTTATTGTAGTGTTTTTCTTGCTTTCAGTGGGATAAATGATGGGAGACCTCTGTGGCTAGCTGTAACTGGGCGATTTCCTACCACTGTTTCGGAGGTGATTGTAGATATTTCCTTCATGTTCCCTGAGGAATTTGCTACCAAGCAACACTTTAATTGTTATCAATGGTAATAGGTTTATTACAGAGCTCAAGAGTTTCACATTACTGCAGAGATATTGAAAAAGGCAATTCTTTGTCCAAGAGTTTAAAGTCTCAACTAAAATATGGATTTTTCAGTGGCAGTTTTAGCCACTGATCACCACAGTACCAATGCCCAGACACACGTACTGCCCACTGAAGACCATGGCACTTGGGTTGTTGGCGGCACCATGGGTCAAATTAAACCCCTATGGTTCATGTTTCTTTATCCAATGTCAAGATGATGGTAATATCATCGCCTATAAGAGATGGTGATGCCATCATGGTCTCTAGACGAGTTCAGCAAAGATCTAATAACTGATATTATATATATATGAAAAAAATTTCAAATCCTGGACCCAAACATGGGTGCTATACGTCTGTATTTATATATGTGTATGCACAAGTGGAGACTGTGAAGGGAGCTAATTTAAAAACTCCCAGTTGGCCAAGCTCAGCATTATCTTAATGTTATAATTCATAGGGATGCACTGGAACAAACAGCTAGCATAGCTGAGAAGACTAAATGTGAAGTCATCAGAGGAAGCATGCACACTCATGCATTTAAGGAATCATGCAAAAATGCAATCTGCAACATCTTATCAACAAGCACATCTTCTGTGAGGGAGTTGCTGCCCTCTGCCCTTCTCCCATTCAGCTCAGAGCCTCTTTGCTCTACCTGGCTGAGTTGAGAGGAAGCTCCTCTCCAGAGTCAGAATCTGGCTCTAGGGCTGACCCTGTAAATAGCAGCTTTGGCCCATATGAGGCTGAGTCTTCTCGCCTTCTCACTCTGTTTAATGTCATTGACAACTGTGTGTAGGAGGATTGTTCCTGGCATGGACAAGAGTACTCTGAAGTGTCACTCTGCTGACTGAAACATGTGGAAAAACAGTGTCAGGCCCTGCCCTCTCCCTCCCTTTGCTGCCTTCCCCTCAGAGAAGTTTGCCAGGATGGCTAGTGAGACCCCCCCCTTTAACCCTTTACAAAGGGGAGAGTGGGAAACTTCAGAAAACAGTCACTATTCTGTGTCTTTTTGTAAAAGACTCAGACTGCTCCCCTGTCAACATCAGGGTGACTGTAATCCCACCCCAAAGTTCTTGGACTTGGTTCTTCCATGCCTCCAAGATGTCAAATGATGCTGGAGATTGTCATGTGGGGCAAGAAAAGGGTCAGGGCACCTAGTTGTTGGAGAAAAAGATATGGGCTTTGAACCTTTGAGGTTGAGCACTGATCCTGACAACTGGTTGTTAAAAATCACAGCTGGGTCCTGAATCAGCCAGGTTCCCTCCTGCCTGGAGCCGGCTCCTGTCCTGGGGGACATGCTGTCTGCATCTGGCTTTGTAAATGTCTCTTTCCTCTGCCTCTCTCATTTAGACTCTGAAATGGTGTCCTCGTGACACAGGAAATGATATGGGAATCATGGCCTCCTTCACAGAGTTGGTTGATGTTACCTCAGCAGCTCTGTTCCTTTCAGTCTTGTCTTCATCCCCTGCCTCAGCTCCAAGCGTTCTCTTACACTGTTTCCTCCATTTCTTCTACAAGCAAAACGGGGCAGGTGTTCAGTCTCTCTTTCCCTGCTTTATCGTTTTAAATCCTCCCCTTATCACAAATGCTTCCTCTTCTGGTGTCCTCACAAAGGATGTGCGAGCTACTGTCCTGAGCCAAGGGGATGGTGTCTTCCTTATCTGCTGGTAGTAACTTCTGCACAACCCAGGCCTGTTCCAAGAGGGGTCTCGAAGCTGAGAACACTCAGAAGTGAATATACAGAAGTTCTATTACAGATACTAGACCAATCTTTATCTTGTAGCCTTTGATCACAGAGTTTTTTTTCCTTGGCTACCTGCTTTTTCATTGCAATTCCTGCTGGGTCTTTCCCAACACTGCCCTTTTTGTCAGTCTCTCTATTTTTCTGATGGAACAGTAGATCTCTGGATAAGCAGTATCAAATACTAATTTGAATATTGAGCAATTAGATGATAGAAAGCTGCTCAGAAGCCAATGAAATGGTCTGTGGTGCTCGTACAGTTATCACAGTGTCTTGGTGCTCTGTTTCCTTTTGCTTTATTAACCCTGGCCCTGTGGGCATTGAGCAATGATCCAAATGATATCTGTGTGGCACCTAGAGTCCAATCGGCTGGCCAGGCCTACATAGAAAGGCAACAGGTCAGATTTCCAAAGCTCAGTACTTACAGTTGTGCAGGCATATGTTTACAATGTTATAAACCAACTTTTGGTTGCAACCATCCACTGTGTGAGCATGATTGTTTAGCCAAGAAATGGGCATGGACTCGCATTAACTTGATTAAGGACATTTTGCCTCTGTACAGTGGCCTCAGCTACAGCACAAGTACTCTGCCTCCTCCCTACCATCTTAAATCTGTGATTATTTTTTAATAGTTCATAAAATGACCCAGTGACAGTTATTTTGCTTCCTTCAAGTAAGATATAGGGGATTTTTTTTGTCCCAGTGAGCAGGGCATATTCCAAAGAGGGGTTTAGAGAATGATATGGAAAAGAGCTGTCTGACGCAGAACAACATATATTCTCATTTAGAAGAGCTTATTTCAGTATCAGTATGCAATGGCTTTTTTTATACATCTGGTGGTGTCTTTAGAGCTTTGTTGGCTACGTGACAGCAACATATGAACGATATGTTACTCATCAAAAGCTACCTGGCACGACTACCCCAAAGAAAGAAGAGAGCAGAGAATAAATATGGCACAGAGGGAAGTGACGACAGCAGCCACATTTTAAATAGGCTAATCTTTGTTTAAATGACTTTTTGATGAAGGAGGATTAAACAATGTTCTGAAAATGGTATGGTGTGACTAATGAGAGATTTCACAGTTGTTTGCGATAGGAGAGGAAGTAGAGATACAAACCATCTTGCATCCACAAATTGGTGGACTGTTAGGAGAAAAAAAGTTGATTGGCAAAGGATACCAGTGTTAGCTGTTTTTATTAATCTTCCTGTGAGATGATTTAGCCTCTTCAAACTCTCTCTGGACAATCCAGAGATGGAAACATGGGTTCAGAAGTGTCTTGTAGCATCTCCAGGCTGTGCCTGCATGAACAAGTGACCTGAGATAAGTCAGAGCTGGCTTCTAGCTTGTTTGTCACTGCCCAGGAACTGCTGCCCAGCTGGTCGCTTCCACACTGTGGAGGGCAGGATGCAGCCTCCCAGGCTTCCATGGCCAAGGAAGCACATGGACATTTATTTAAGGGTGGGAGCAACATACTGGGCAGTTCCTTGCAGATGGCACAAGTGTGGTGAGTTGTTGGTGTAGCTGTACTCAAGCAGGAGGGAATGGCAGGAATGTCACAGTCCCATTGATCTGCTGATTTGGTGGGGAGGAAGCTGAAGCTTTCATTTAAGCAACGAGCATTAATACCATGTTGCAACATGGTGCATTTCCTTAGGATTTTTCTAGTACTTCATTAATGTTCAAATATCTGGTCTCTTGCTATGGGTACTGGCAGTATTAGCAATATATTGTAATAACAATACATCCTACTTTGCAGAAAGTAATACATCAATAAGCAAATGACTTAATATGTGCTTGGTTCAGGGCTAGAACAAAATGAGTCTCCAGCACCTCTCTAACTGAGAAATTATACTACAATAGTTGCTGAGTGAGGTTTCTGCTTTCCAAAAGTTTCAATATTTCAGCCACTCCATTGTGTTGGTCTTGGTGCTTTCTTGGCTAAACTATCTGTAACAAAAGGATCAAGGAATCATCCTGTGATTAGCTCAGGACAGAGGCTCCTTATGTGGTGCATAAAAAAGGTTTGAGTAGTATAAGGTCCTTTACTACTGTTTTGTTATGAGACATTATTTAGCTAAATATCATGACCAAAACTGGATAATGAGGTGGCTCTCCAGCTCAACCAGAAGCATGTAGCCTGGTTCAGTGGGATAAAGCAGAATTTGCAGCGAGGTCCCTTCCATACTCCATAAAACTGTGCTCACAGCCCTTTGTGCAGTGCTGTTAAATCATAGTCATGTTGGTATCTCAGGACCTTGGAGACACCATAGCATTAGGGACACAGCAAAGTGTCCCAGTGCTGCAGGGACCACCCAAACTGCCTTTTCTTTCTGATATATATTTTGATTGTTGATTCCAGTGGCCCTGGACACAGGAAAATATCAACATTAAGAAAATTTCTGCAAGGGAGGGAAGACATCCCTATGAACTTTACAGTTCAATTGCTATATTCCAAGCATTATCCAAAATCTAATGGATCAATGGGAATCCTTCCAGTAACTTCAAGAGGCTTTTTATATGCTTTATTAATGGCTTAGTTGCTAGAGCTGTGCATGCTCCTTTGACACCACCACTGGGGGCCATGCCTTTGAAAAGAAGCTAAGCAAACAGGGCTCCTTGATCAACAGTCTGCAAATTGCAACAGATTTACCCATGAGGGAAAAAAAATGATAGAAAATGTTTGTCTCCAATTGTTTAAAAGTTTTCTATTGTTAGCAGAGTGAGGAAAAAAAACATATTTGAACCCTGCCTATGGACAGGTTCCAGCTGTATTAGGGTTGAGGCTAACTTTCTGATAAAAGGTAAACGTTTAATATTAAGACCAAAAATGTTTTGGGATTAAGAGGCTCTTCGGTGTTATGTGAGAGTTTGGCAGAGAGTTGCAGGCTGAGTTTGACTCAGGAGGAGGAGGCTGCCCCAGGGTAAAGGTTCAGGCCTCCTCTGTGTTCACCTTTTTCTCTTTGGGAAGGGTCTTAGTGCTGTGGAGCAATGCTGGATCCTGTGTTTGGTGGGAGTGAGAACAACATAAAATTGCAGATTGCATGTTCACGTAACGTCTACTTAACATATTTGGAGAGTGCATTTAAAAGCTCCCTGTGCGGTGGCATCTCACCGGTAGTTGTCCTGATGCATTTCAGCTCTTCCTTCTGATGCAGGATGGTTATTCCAAACTCCCTGTCTAACTTCAGACGTATCAGATGAGAGAGCTCAGAAACATTAGATCTATTAGCCCAAAATGTGCTGCTTGAGTGCCTGGGTCCCTAACATCCCCTGCTTTCCAACCACCCTTTTTCCGTCATGATCATATAGGAATCTGACCGAGTCCCTGCAGTTCTTGAAACTCTGGGATGTTTTTTTCTCTAAATTTCCATTTGAAAATCCAGGAGAATTTTCTCATTTCATATCTCTTTTAGAAGTATCTTTTTTTTCTCCCTTTGACTGACCAGTTCAGCTGCTACCTCTGATTTTCCAAGTTTGTTTTTTTTCTCCCAGTGTTTTTTGAGGAATCTGTTCCATCTTTCTCTTAACCATACTACTCATTTGTCCAAAAAAATCCTCCCTTTGCTCTCCAGCATCTCTCTCATGCTTCATTCCCTCTGGCCACAAAGTTAGCTCTGTTCCTGAAAAGCCAGACAGAATTTTAATAAACAGCCAGGCAAGAGTGGCTGGTTTTGTGTGGCAACTTGTGGGTGCTCATGTGCCTTTTGCACTCACAAAGTCCTGTAGTCACTGCCTTCTGCCATAAAATAGCTGGGCTTGAAGCCACAGAGCTGCAGACATAAAGAAAGGACTGTGGTCAAAGCAGGAGTGAAAGTGCAGGGCTTGTCCTGGAGAACCTTGATTTGCTGCTGACAACTTTCTCTGAGCAGCATTTAGCGATGCAGGATAAAAAATGATAGTATGTCTGCAAGTGCATATATATGTGTGCTTGTACACCCAGAGGCATGCACAGATATAAACAAACCACAAAGCACATTGCAATGCTTGAACACACTCCAGGGTGTCTGTGGACATCTTGTTCTTTCTCTCCTTCTGCCCTTGAGGTATCAGGTTTCCTTGTTTACGATCTGCCTCATTCAAATCTGGAATTCCTAAAGAGCAGCAAAACACTCTCATGTGACTGAGGACTTATTTCTAGGAAAAGCGGAAGAGGTTTGAGGAAAGGTCAGTCCTCACGTGCGCACTTGCTGCGGTCAAGAGGAGAGAGGATGGAGGAGATAAAGCTGGTGTGAAGTCTCTGATCTTTTGTCTCCCTGATGAAGCTGAGGCTGAGCTCTAAAGGAAAAATCCAGGAACTGATGCAATCTTTTTGCAGTCCGCATTTTTTTTTTCCTCTTTAATTCTTTATTCAGGTGGGACGCTTCACATATAAATGGGATTCATGCCTCCCGGGATATCATATTTTCCTTATCTTCTGAGTAGTTATTTTTGTGTGCACAGTCACAAGTGGTCATAACCCTCTGTGACGCCACTAACAATGCTGTGGGACATATCCAGGCTATGGGCCATGTAGGGGATTGGACATTAATATAGTAATAGAAAATAAATAGAGAGGAAAACACAAACCAGCCACCCCTTGGCTGTCCACTCCATTCATAGAGATAACCCTACAGCTCCTTCTGGTCGTGCAAGTGCAGAATGGATCTTGATTGCCTGGGATTATCTGGATGGATGGGATGGGATGCCTCATGCACCTGGCCTCCTTCCCCTTGTGATGGAGCCGTTTTGGCCTTCTCCAGCACTCTGCCTTTTCAGGTGCTGTGATCACCCTTCCTGGCACTCTCAAGGTGTTCCCAGTTGCGGGTGGGATCCAAGGATGATATGAAGGATGAGCAGGGCTGAAGCCTGGTGTTGATATGTCATGTTCAACAAGGAAGGAGGGGATGGAAGAGATTGTGTGAGGATGTGATGGAAAACATAACAGAAACCCCTAATTTCCTGGCCAGTGGAAGACTGGAGAACAGTGTTCATGGGGTTGGCTCTTGGTACAGGAAAGTGGGCAGCTGCCAACGGTGGCAGTCTGATGATGGGTGAGTGCCCTCACTGCCGCTGCTCTGCACGAAGGATGCGTGTGAGGGACCCTGACTGCTTCTGGTGTCTCCTAGAGGCTGCAGTCACTGTTTCCAGCCATGACTTTTCTAGCAGCAGCAGGAGAAATGAGTTGAGATTCCTTAGGCTCCTCATCTCTGCTCTGTGTTCTAGTCCTTCTCCAACTTAATTTCTCTGTACTAAGGGGCCAAATGCGATGCCTTTGCCCATTCTACTGACCATTGCCCTCCCCTGGTTCTGCTGGCTAAAAGCATGTTTTCCTTTATCCACCCCATTCTTGAGGTCTAGTCTGGCCTGGAAATCATTTTGTAATGTCAGATACCAGTCTCTCCTCAAATGATATCACAGCAGACTAGACCCACATGTGCTTTGGGTTAAAATTCTTACATGAACCCCTAGGTGATGAGAGATACTGAATCTTGTCCTAATGCCGCTGTGGTCAACAGCAGAAATTCCCACTGTCTAGATTTTTGCCCTGGAGCTGCAGGTTTTGCTGCTTTGAGATGTTGAGTTTCCTGGTCTGACTCCAGTAAGAGTATGTGCATGCATGGTTAAGTTTTAAATTGCAAGAATACTGCAAAGAGACTCACGTGCTTAAAGTCCTTCCCAGATCCAAGCTCAAACTCTCAGCCCTAGGCTGGAACCATACTCTGATGCTACTCTGTTAGTGCACATATCTGCTGTAAAATACATCTGCCTGGAGAGGTGCAGCAGGCCAAGGGCTTAAAGCATTCCCCAGGCATCCTCTGCTTCTGTAACCATCTCGCACAACTACACAGGCCACCCACACAAAGTCCCATTGCTCTGGCTGTCAGTATTGTAAGGGTCATCAGTGGAGCTGCAGGGGGAAAATCAGTGGTAGACGTGAAGTGCTATGCTCCCAAATACACCATATGAATATATGCTAAGGTTCAAGGCCCTGGTGTCAATCAGGCAGTGTGGAGATGTGCTTGGTTTCCTCCCAGAATGTCCTTGTCTGGTCCCTAGAGTCTTGGTTACTCTGACTCGAGTTGGATTTTGAAGAGAAAGTCTTGGACCAGAAGAACCCTACCGCAGAAGATGCCTGATGGATCCTATGCCAGGTCTTGAGTGAAAAAAAATGGACAGTGCAGTCTGATTGCTAAACAGGAGATGTTTCTGCTGCCAGAATGTGGTTCCAGGTCAGTTTGAATCAACAAATCTGATTTTTCCAGAGATCTTGTCTGAGCTGCTATCAGCTTGAATCCAAGTTGGTGGATCAATGGAAACTATGACGCTCTAGGGATTTGTTTTTCAGTGGCATTGATAAACCAGGGTTGCGAGATCCTCATCTCAAACTTGGAGTTTAGCTAACTGAAGGTTGTGAAATTTCCAAAGGCAACAAGGGGGGAAAAAGTAGAAACCCCATTCTCCCCTGTGTTGCAACTCTGAGTGCAATCAGTCGCAAACAATAATTCTCTCACTGGACACTAAGATTCCTTTTAGCTGGATCCATGGAAAGTCATTTCTAAATATATCATCTAGATGTCCAACCTGAGGATTGGAACAGAGAAATCTGCTTGCAGAAATGTTGCAAATGTAAAATTCTGGCACCACAGTCTCCAAATTCTGCCCTTAGCCAATACAGTTTGTCTCAAAATTGTGACCACATTGAGCAATTGTACAAGGGAAGAGAAGAACCGAACAACTCTGATGAGCATCTGTAAACTAAAAAACAGGTAGTAAAATCTACCAGGAATGGAAATGGTTGATTAAGGAAGCAATGTTATAATGAAGATATGTGCTGTGAAACAGCTCCCAGGAAATCATTGGTTCTTCAAAGCGTTCTTCCCCAGAATATAGCCCAGAACAAAATTAATCCAATCAAATCTAACCTAGTTCTAGTTACTATGAAATAGCCATAAAAACACCATGTTTTGTGTTCAAGGTTGGCATCTAAGACATTTTGACCTAAAATAAATGTTGACTCCCTGCAGAGTCACTGTTCACTTCCTGCAGAGAAAGACACTTGTTTCTGCACGGACAACATTCCTTACTCAAATTATCATTTCAGTGAATGGAAGTACGCTGCAAGAGAAAATCCTTCTTAATGATTGTTACAACTAAGAGAAGCCTTGTGAATACTTTTACTAGGATCACCAAACCAACAGCAGGAAAATGTCATGCTATGACAATTGTTAAGCCTCACCCCTTGTGAAATCACCATTCTAGGGGACGTTTTTTTCAACAAAAGCAAAACGTTGCACAGTCTCCGGCCTCAGCTTACCTCTAGTTTAATGGGCCTGGTTGCAGTGACTTCCCACATGCATGCAAGGAAGAGCCAAGAGAATCCTGCAACCTAATCTCTACGAGCAGATGAGGAAGAATAGGCCAAAGCCCTTCATATCTTTTATATTATTAAATAATATTGTATATGCAAGGGAGAAAGCACAGAGATTTTAATATTTCAGATAGTTTTCCATTTTTCCTTGATAATTTTTTTTAGTCATGAGATTTCTGTATTTGTAAGCAATGACATACTGATTTCAGTATATGAAGACTTATGCCAAGAGAAAGTGGTAGCAATTTCTGACTTGACATCCACATGAAAAAACTGTGGCTTTTTCACAATTCCATAAAAAAAGAGTCCTGAAGTGACTGACACTTTATTTGCTAGAGCTAGAGCCTGATCCCTTTGTGCTCAGTATACTGATTCGCACTGTAAAATCAAATGGGGTTACTCATATGGCAAGGTGCTACTCAGCATGAGTACAGGCATCTGAGCGTGATGCCTCTTTGGTGAAGTGCACTGAAGTCCTCCAAAGGGAGGCACAGTACAAGGGCAACGTGTTATTAGTTTCTTTGTCTCTTTATGACTCGTGTTCTACAAAGAGTGGTCACGTGCTGTTGTTTTGAATGTGTTCTTTTCTTTTTCCTAGATCTACCTTTGTGATGGCCACTCCCAAAGTAATCAACCCTGAGGAAATTCATGTCTGGACTTACGGAGCTCTGTTTTGGTTTCATATCCTTCCTAGAGCATGAAATCTTTCTTTCCACCTACGTTTTTTCCAAGGCCTTCCTAACATTAAGACCAGCAAATCAGTTCTACTTGCTTGGATGACAGCTATTCCATGTCCTCTGCACATGATCAATTACTTCTAGGATCCCCAGACCAGGTAGTCTGGAAGCAAAATGGTCATATTAGTGTGGAATTTGGACCAAGACACTAATGCCTGGCACTAAGCTTGATGATTGTCAAGTGGATATAATACCAAACTTATGTTAGGCTACTGTAGCTTGGCTGTGTCCAGACGACCTGAATACCTCTGTACTGCAATTACATTTTTTCATATTTCCCATTTTAGGTGGAAGAATGTCTTGTGATGGTCTTTTGCTTTTTTAGGGCTATCTCCATCGCTCTGCTGAGTTCAGCCTGATTTGTCTTCTCTCTTCCCTAATGAATGTTCATTAAATAATATTTCTGTCCCAGAAAGAGACCATTCCAAGTCCTACACATCAGTAACAGACTGTGCCCTGCACAGAAAAATCACAGCGTCAGGCAGAGAGGATGAGGAGCAGGGTGGTGAAAATGGCCACTTGATATTATGGACCTTGTGAAAGCTCTATATTCCTCCAGAGATGGAATTAACCTGCCTCCATGCCAAAGCACTGATGGCTGGCAGGGGGAGAAGCAGACCATGTTTGAAGACTCCACATTACGAAAAAAATATATAAAAGTAAAAATAGAGTGTTTCAAAACTTTATCCCAAAGGAAATACAAATTGACGTCTAACAAAAGGCTGATTTTCTTCCCCCGTAGAGAGGTGTCTGCCACTTACTCGAGCTGGCAAGGCAACGTCTCAAAGGGCAATTTAACCAAGTTGCATAAGGCCTTGGCTGGGTGGCTGTAAAAATACAAGGCCTCTTATCTGAATGCTGGCCACAGCTGTTGGAGATCTTGAAGGAATTATCTCTGTGCCTGTCAAACATCTGCTTTGTAAGCAAACACTGCAACACTGGCAGTATGTATGACCCAGTGCAGCTCATGGAACAGAGCCTGTAAATGGGAACTTTTTTTTCCCTGGCATCAGGAATCTCATATTTTATGAGTAACTTGAATGGATGGGCCTTGTTCCTGTATGTTATCTAGATCTGTACCTTGTCATAGAAAAGTAGTCACTGTGGTCCAAGAATTGATCTCAGTGTCTTTGGTAAGCTAGAAATCATTTACAACTCTCATGAACACTCTGAACTTGTGCCTTTTTGTGTATTTTTATACTACCACTAATCCCATAAAACCCCTTGTTAATTGTCCATTGCTGTGACTCTTTGCACGTAAGCATTTGGGTACGGATCTAGCCATCATACAGTGTGAACCTGCACGCTCCCAAATGTATGTGAATCTAGCCCAGCTATCACGTAAAATGATACTGATTTTGTGTTTTTGTTCCTTCAAAACTTTCCTTCTTTGTGCTTCTGTCATGAAACTTTGGCACTGAAGAAGGTGACAGTGACACAATGAATGAGTGAACAACCAGATGAATGAATGCTTAGGTAGATAGGAATGTCCTGGGGTCTCTCTTGTTTGTTTTTCTCGTGTCAGAGAGCTCTAGCTGCTCCTTCAGCATATTCCTGAGCTGTTTATCCATGTCCTTCTGAAAATATCTTAGTTCAAAATGACGCAGCTACACATTTTTTTTGTATGTATAATCAAATGTAAACAATTAAGATTGCCCAACTGATCTCTGTGCCAACAGGTAACTACAGGTCAAAGAACCTTTTCCTCAGTTAGCAGGTTGGATGACATTTCCTCCACACCCGTCAAATAAAGCCTTGTGGTATAACATCCAACAGAGCTTTCCTGTCAAAATCTCCACTTCTGTGGTAAGCTCTAAGGTCTAGGTTGTGAAGGGCCCCACTGGGCTCAGTGGAAAATCAATGTAGGTTATTAAGAGTTTAAGTAGAAAAGTGGGAATACGTCCCCTGCAGGCTTCATCCAAGATCTTCATGAGGCTACTGCCAGCACCGCGCGTGTCAGCTGGACAGGATAAAAGCAGTACCACCTTGCAAAGAAGACAATCCTACCAAGAGCTGCCAACAAATTTCCAATCCAGTTATGTTGGTGCAATTTTTATCTCATTACTCTTGATGAGACTGGGCAAGGGAGGTGTTGATATATAGAGGGATTGTGTTTATAGTTACGGCTTGACACAATAAAGCAGAGAGACTGGGTTTTGTTCCAAGCTTTGCCATAGATCTGGGTTGCATAACCTGTGCCTTGGGGGTTTTAATCTGTAAAGTAGTGTGCACAGTTACATTTAGCTGTGAAACTAAAATCGTTATTGCCTTTAAAGTGTTTCTAAGGAAGTTAACTGATGTATAAATAGCATCATTGCAATGCAGGTGGCTTGGGTACATTCAGGATAGGAGAGATCACCTTCAAGTGCCTGCTCAGAAGCTGCAGTGCAGATTCGCATAGTTTGGTTTGTGCTCATCATTCATGTAGACAGTTGGATTTACTTTAGCTAGTGCTGATGGTGATATCTGGATAAAAGGGTGTCTCACTGTCTGAATGAAATTTGAATCTTCAAAGGAGGAAGAGCAACAAGGAATAGAATTGGCCAAGGACTAGCTGTGAGATATGGGGCTTTTCAGCTCCCAGGTTCAAATCCAGTAAAGTTAATAGCAATCATCTGGCAGCCAGTTGGGAGCTTGCATGAATTGTATTGGTGAGTTTTACTATCAAGTTACAGGATAACTGCCTTCATTGGTGGTAAGGACAAGCTGGGAACAGTGAAGAAAACCAAATAAACCTTATCATCCCAGGATAGTGGTTTGGTGCTTTAAGGAGGTGGCATGTGTGAGAGAACTGAATTAGGACTTAGTCCCATTAGTCATGGAGATTTCTTTTGCCTTCATTGTCCAGGAAAAGATGAACGTGAATACAAGAGAGAGTTGGGGTGACCACTTGGCAGCATGGCCAGTGCAGCTGGCAGGACCTAAAAATGTTCAGTGACTCATGGATGTGCAGTGACATTATAAAACCTGCACCAACTGTGTGAGTCATGTGCACTGATCAATAAACAACATGCTGAAATAAATATCCATGGGGTATTTCCACAACTAGCACCCTGAGATCTTAGGGCACTGCCCTACACTCTTGGATGGATATCCTTAAAATATGGTGGATGACTATCTAGGCCACATGTTGTTTTCTCTGCTCGTTCTGGCCCTGTTTTTTCCAGTGATAACACTAATCTTGAGAGTCGTATGGTACTTATGGGCTCATCTGTGCCAAAAAAAAAGGTGCTTTGGAGAGTTTGCACAGGAGAAATGCTGGGAGAAAAGCATCTCACGGGGGAGGAGGCCATGGCTGAGGGGTCCCTGGCTTCTTCATGGCCTGGGTGAGCTCCAGAGGGGCCTGGGGCAGTCAGCTGAGTGCTTCCTAATGTGGCTGGGACACTGGGGCGGCGCGTGAAGCGTTCGTGGGCCTCAGGTGGGCCAAGCCTGGACGCTCGCACTGCATGGGCCCTGGTGAGACCTGCATCTGCCCTCTGTTGCAGGGGGCTTCCCAAAGGAAGGTATTTTGTCCCCAGAATCCTGGTCTGGAGCCCCTGCACCCTCTCTAGGTTGTTTGTGAAAAACCCCAAGAATCTCAAAGTGGAGCCCCAGGCAACTTGTGGTCCGCCAGGAAGGAAGGCGCTTCCCACCTCTCCCCATGATGTGCAGGAGCCAGTTCCTAGCAGCAATAGGGGGAAGTAAAAATTAGCCCTCTGTGAAACACTTTCAGGAGAATGTTTTTCACCTTTTTTTTTTTTTCCCCCCAAGTTTGGAGCTTTTGAGAGAGTGACAAAATTGGAGGAATTATTCTGTGAAAGTTGCAGTTTTGAGCAGGGAAGGGAAGGGCCCCTGACAGCAGCACTCTGGGTTCTACACCACAGCATGGCCTCGCTCCTCTGGCAGTGGGAGAAAAGCAGCTATTCTGCAGCAATTTCTTAATTTTCCTGCAGCAAGGAGGCTGCAGCAGCAGGTGGGATTGGCTGGGGCCCCTGATTGACTGGCAGTGCTGCAGGTGCCCACGGGGGCCATTTAAGCTGAGGGTGGTGGAGGCAGGGGGAAGTCCTGGTCAGTGTTGGCCTAAGCATGGTGGTGGGTTTCAGGTGTGTGCCAGGAACAGCTGTGTTATGTTGTGTCTGCTGTAGGAACCAGCCGTCTGGCTGGGGTGGAGCTGGGGAGAAGCAAAGCCAAAGCAAGGCCAAATCAAAGCAAAGGCTGATCTGTCCTCGAGTATGCTGGAGGAGACCATGGCTGTGGTGAGGATGCTGATCCGAGGGAGAAGTGGTTGATGTAGGAGGTAAGAGGCTGTGTGCCCAGAAGGGTTGTGTTGTGTATATATGTTGGCTTGCTGGTGTAAAAAGGGGTTGCAGTGTATGTGGAGCAGGAGTGCTTGCCTAGTACCCTAGGTGCATTTATGAAATCAGGTGTCATCTACATTTGGATGTGTATTTTTGTGGCATGGTGTTTGGTTGTTTTGTTTTGGTTGTGTTTGCTTTCTTCATCTTTATTTCTTGTTTTTCTGTGCTTATCTGGAAAACTAGACGTATCTCTCTCTTTAAAGTTATTTGCTGTTACAACAGGGCAGTGCACTTGCCTTGCTGTCTGGCTAAAACTGATGTATTGAGAGGCCAGCTAATGTAGCCCAGGCCATGAGAAATGTCTAACTGCAGTGGAGTTCTTAACCAGGGGTCCCTGAAACTTAACGTTGTTATTGGAGAGCTGCCTTTGTTCCTGAATATTTGGTTTATGCATCTATTAAGCTTAACTTTGTGGTCACTGAAGCAAACCTTGGTAGATATATCTGGCGTAGTCCTTGCATGAGGAGTTTCAGCACAGGCCGGAGAGAGTTTCTGGTGTTTCCATGTGGAATTGGATGTCCTAGGCTGAGGTCAGAGCTCTCTAAGTCCTGAAAAGATCTTGTAAGTTCTTGTAAATCTTGTAAATCATAGTTAGTATGTCAGAGTAACCCAGGAGAACAAGCCAGAGGAACCATAAGAAGTTACCTCCATTCCTTCAGCATTAGTAAATAAGTATTAAGCTCATGATTATGCAGCCTGGGGAAGCTGAGACTTGGCATAACTGAGAGCGCATGGGGTGTCAGTGGGAGCTTCAGCATCACCTGGGGACTGTGTTTGTGGTTTATGGTTTGAACTGATGATTTACAGTGTCTTAATTTGAGAACCCTGATGGAGCCTCATTCTTATTTATTTATTGCTCTTTCTACATGTGCCCATGTCCACCTATAGGAAGTAAGATACCTTCCCAGCATGCAATTTTGGACACTGTAGGAGTGAACTGTCTGGAATAATATTTATTATTTTTTTTAAATCTCAGTCTTATTTCCTCTTAGCTTTGTCTTACTTCCTCCACAAAAAAAAATTATTATGGGAAATGGTTCCACCTAATGTATCCCAAAGCTACAGTTTAATGTAGAAAAACTTTCATTTTTTCCTAATGTGGGTCTTCAAATCATTTTTTTTTCTAAGAAATAGAAAATAGTGGAATGCGTCTGAACGACTTGTGCAGGGAACTGCAGGTGTAGCCAGAAACCTGCAAGGATTCTTCCTCCTCTGTGTTACTTGTGCATACTGTTAAAACTGGGCTTTAATGCTAGTGAAATAGCAGATTGGACTGTGGTGTGGACAAGCAAAGCAAAAACCTTAGTGCAATTGATAAGTTAACGTGGGCTCTGAGAACTTTAAAGGGACTAGCCCAGAAGCATGTGTTTGAGTGTTTTTGGCTTGACTTGACACAGGCAGTGGAAGGCTGTGTTCACGAAGAACTAAGTGTTCAAACTGATCAAAACACCAGTAGCCTGTTGCCTTTCTCCAGGATAAACTGCTTGTTTTCTTTCCTCATACTTGGTGGAGCGTGTTGAGACACAATTGAGAACGCCGTGCTGCTCTCGCTCAGGAGCAGGGAGTGTTCCTGTGAATAGGAAAGCTCTGTTTTGATTAATCGGGGTGATTAGGCATCTAATGACCTTTACAGTCTTTCTGGTCTCTGAGATCCACCGTATTAGCTGATGTGAGAAATTGTGTGTGTGACAGTGAGTAAAAAGTTGCATGCAAGGGCATGTGTTTAACCATATGTTTAGGCATGAACATGAGTTCTTTTTTCCAAACCTGGCAGTTTTGTGCCTTCGAGTTTGTCTTGGAGGTGTCTAAGTGATCTCTTATTCCTGTCCTTACAAAGTTGGCTGGCATTTTCTGAGTGGGTTTTTTTTTTTTTTTTTTTATTATGGCGGGGAACTTCTGAAGTGTCATGAATGTGTGTAGAGAAATGCCAGTAAAACAAAAAAGGGAGGTTTTAATTGGAACTCTTATTTTTGTGTTTGATTTTCTTATTATTTCCCACAGGCACCCTTTCTTGTGTTTGCTTTGAGATAGACCTCTGACAAGATTTTTCTAGCAAAGCAGTTTTGAAGTGAAGTGATTACTAAGTTTCCTGCTTCCTTGCCTCTGCCATTTGCTGATGTATTAAAAGATGTCTTTTGTTCTGTGTTTGTACAGCATCTGCTCAGCAAGATAATTTATGACTGAGATCCTTGAATGTAGAAAAATAAGCTACAACCTGGGGCAGGCCAAATCCCAAAGACTGCCCGAAGGGGAATAGTGAGGCTCCCAAAATGCCAAATAGGTCACCTGTCCCTGTGTTTTGCCAGGTCCTTGTGGAAAACCAGAAATGTGACTCAAATTGTGAAATTGTCTAAAATGTTGCATAGATAATAGTATGTGATATGAAACTCATGAGCTGTGATGAAGCCGCAAGAAATCTTGTAGTATAAGTCATACTTTCTGGGAAGGGAGCAGTCAGACAAAATAGCAATTTGCCTGACTTCCCAAGCAGATACAGCAAGCTTTCTTATTTGATGTCAGGAGGTAACGGATGTATTTCAAAAGACTCTGTAGATTGGAATGTTACAATGAGCTGTTTTATTCTCGTTTTCAGAAGGTACCTCTCCCAAAGCAGGTCTATTGAGACCCCCTATAATGTGGTGTCCCCCTGCTATAATGGCACATCTAAAGGCAGGTATAAGTCGTAAATCCTACTAAATGCTTACCTGCATCCTGATGCCCTCAAAGAATGAGTAGGGCACGGAGTAATGGGAGCTCAGTCTGGTCTGAATGGCTGCCAGGGTGCGTGGGGAGGAGATCAGCTATTAGTTGCAGAGCAGATGCCTCAACGACTAAATGAAATCTTCCAGGGAAAGATAACGTGGATCATGCATCATGGGAGGCACGTGCTGGGAAAAGCAGGTCTGTAGTCTTCTCTGTGGCTTCTGTTCCACCGGTGCATGACCTTGTTCTGCTGCCTTCCATGTTGCACAGTGAGATGCTTCCAGCCTACACACTGGGAGGCCATGGCCTTGGACCCTGATTCTGCAGATGGGAGCGTCCTTACCCTGCTTCCCATGAGCTGTGCTACAGAAACCAGCAGGTTGCTATGCTAAAATTAAGCATAGGCATGAATGTTTGCAGAACTGGGACATGAGAGAAGGGAAGCAAAATATCCCAAAATGTGTATTTTTTAACCCTCTGCCATATATTCTCAAACTTGACTTTGAAACGTATACATTTTGCTGTATCTATCTGTCCCTTTTGCATGGAGGAAAAAGAAAAGTGTTTTGCTCTTAGGTTGTGATAGTTGGGTTTTGCCTGGGGAGTCAGCTTCTAATTTGCCAAGGTAATTATTTTTATTATGCCTTTCAGGATCTTGTCCAAACATCTCCTGATGTGCTGGGGATTTATGGGAGCAAATCTTCACTGCCAGCAGAATAATGGATCTCTTGGGGATGCCTTGGACTTGATGGCTAGTAAAGACATCTCCCAAGTCTTGTGTTTGAGGGAAATCTATGAAGGCACAGAGACAACGTCATTTTGTAGCGTGAGAGGCTTTGAAAAGTACGTGCATGGCTGTCTTCTTTAGATGATAAATAGCTTTAGAGACTGTGCTCAGGGTCTGGGCCTCAAAATGTTTCTGGAGATGCAAAAAACACTAAAGGAAAGCTTAGGGGCCTGGAATGTAGCTCCAGAGGAGAAGAGGCTTTTAGCAGAGCCGTGTAGCCTGGGAAATGTGCAGAGCGGTGCTGGTAGTGCCTTGGGCTTTCTTTTGTGGAGCTGTTGAATTAATTAATTGACTCATAAATCAAAGTGAGTGCGTGTGTTTTTTAATTATTATTATTATCAAAAAAAGCAAGAAAATAAACCGTGAGCCCTTTATTTTTGAGCATTTTAAAATTTCTTGTATTTCCAAGTCTGTACTACCACAGTTGCAAGGATAAGCCATAAACTGCTGGCTACAGGCATCAAATATGTTGCTTATCAGGTCTTCTTTGAGTCACTGATGAGCGCAAATGGTATGTCTGGAGGGTGTTCCAGCCTGAGGTGGAGGTCTAAAACATTTGATGAAATAATATCTGGATGTGCCTCCCTACTCCTACGGACAATGAGGAAGAGTTACCGCTTCCAGGAATTGACACGTGGTAGAGATCAGGACATACACTGTGAGGCTCAATCTCCTCGTCTGTGCTGCTGCCAGAGGGCACTTTTTTGGCAGGAGGATCTTAATGTACGAGCCATGTTGTGGAATGCTGATTTCCAGCGTCCTGTTCCTCCTGTGGTCTTTGACCTTGGCCTGTGTTGAGTTAGGATTCTTGAGGCTCCAGCAACTATATTCTGTTCTGACTGATGGGTGGAGAGATCATTATGGGCTTAGACAGCCTCCCTGAGCTGTAGGAAATCCTCTTTAACGCAGTTGCTTGCTGAAGTGTGACACTTGTTTGATAGCATGTGACATACCTGCTGCTCTTTGGTGTCTGCTAGGATTTGTTTGGGTTTTGCTCCCAATAATACTGGGGAAATTGTGTTGTGCTGGGCTTCAAAGCAAGTTCTAATGTCTGTGAAAGGCATCAGTGCTGTGGAGGCTTGAAGGCAGGTTTGAAAGCTCTCTGGCAGCCAAAGGGGAGACACAATGAGCCTAAATTGCTATGGGAAATAGTGACAGATATGATGCTTGTGTCTGCTTCTAAATATTATTTTCCTCAAATTTGGGATTTTAGAAGCAGCTCAGCTCTAGCTAGAGCAATAGAGTTCTTGGCACTGGAAGCATCCATTGCTCCTCCTTGGAGTGTGGTGGACAGGGCAGTTTCTCGTGGCAATCCCAGGTGTTAGGACTGAGAGCAAGGAGGCAGCCCACAGCAGGGACACCCTTCCTCATCGTGTGTGTTAAATAATCTGGGGCTAAAATGGGAGCCTTTGCTTTCCCTTCCCCTCCAGCCAGAGGCTAGAGCAGACAACAAGGTCTGCCCTAAGACTCGAAAGTAATTGTGCAAGGTTTGGCAGTGAAAGGATGTGGCAGCTGGGGAGCTGTTGCAGGAGGGGGTCAGAGGACCCTGCACAGGACTGTGCAAAAAATGCCAACATAAAAGCCCAGCCTGGGTTGCCAAACTGCAACTCCTGGGGTGATGGAAGGGAATAAACTTACAGGAGTCCTGACCTTTGGATCTGTTTTCCTTAAAAAGTATTATGGCAACCACAAGTCTTCAAATTATGCAGAGGAGTAATTTTCTCAAACAGCACACTTCTGTTTTCCACTGACGCACAGAGGTGAGGTGAATTTTAAGAGGAAACAAAAAGTGTCTAATTTGGTGGGGCCATCAGCAAGGTGAATGACTGGTGGTGGATCACTTGTTGTAGGCCTGAGAATGCAAACCTGTGTGGAGAAGCAAGCACTGAAAGTGCTTGTGTTGCCTCCTAGGAGGTCAGGGAGCCATTTGAGCTCACGAGCAGCTGTGAATCCTTGACAGTGGAAAAAGGACAAGAGTGGCTGTATGAACAAGCGTGCTCACTCTGGGGATGTCTCTATAGGATAGACTCTACTTCGTATAAACACCTTCCTTCTCGGGTAAACAAATGATTTGTGCCTGGACAAGTATTTTTGCTTTTCCACCTCTGTAATTCATTTTTTTTTTAAATGTCATTTCAGCTGAAGAGAACAACCACACAGATAGTTGTTCTCTTCAGCCGCATACACTGCTGATAATCCCTGTTTTGTCTGGGCTAGAGACTGTTTGTTCAGAAGGCTTGGCAGCTACTTTCAGCTATCAAAAATCTCTGTCAAAGTATGGACTGGGTGGTGGTTTGGTGGGGTTCCTCTTCTCCGCAACCTACTTTCCACACGTTCTTTCCCTTCGTGTGAGCTGTACCCTGCTCTTTATGTGCGTGTCCCTGAAAGGTAGGGTTCTTGTGCACAAATGGCATGTGCTGAGGTGGCTGGGGCAAATAAGAGTAGTGATCTCTAAGGCAAAGAGAGAGTTGGTAAAAGTTGCCCTTAATCTGTTCCATTTGTATACATAAATCACTTTGCGGCCCTTCCTGGATATGGTTAGAGAAGGATTCATCAGGTACCTGTGTATTAATTTACTTGCTCTATGTATAGCACAAGACAGGGAAAACCAGCCTGTGAAGATAGTCCAGGAAAGCTGATCACTTAGATCAGTAAGGGGATAGCTGATCACCGAGGTCAGTAAGGAGATAGCACAGACTGTAATCTGGGTGCTTTGATCTGCAACTCTTTTGCCATTGGAGCTGACACATGTGTTCCCCAAACTCCTCTGTAAGGAACTGCAACGGGAAAAGACCCTTCTGAAACTGTCTTCCACTGTGTGTGTATATGTGTGTGTATATATATTTGAGACTTGATTGAACCCACATTAATTCTTTTTATTTTTAATGCACTAGCTAGTGACTGATAAATGTCTCCTCTGAGTACATATGGATCCTCGCTGTCTCCTGAGGGCTCTGCCTGTGCACGTGCTCTTCCTCTGTTAATCTGCTTGTTAAACAGCCCAAGTGATGGGAGCCTATCCAAGGATTTCTCCTATTTTTTCTTAGCTAAAGGCATTTTTGCTTCTCTGTGAAGAGAGACCAGCAGCTTTGTGGCAAGGGCAATACGTATTGCATAGGTCCCTCTGCTGAATCTGAGAGCCAAAGGATAACAGCTCTTCAGCTGGATGAAGCAAGACAGAGTGAGGGTTTTCTTGTCGTGGTACCGGTGCTCTGCTCAAAGCAAAGGATTTTTCTTTGAGCTGGGGCAGTAAGTTTTTGCAGAACTTCAGTGTGTATCAGAAGAAACTTTTAGGTCATTTGCTTTCATAATGATCTTTTTCTTCTCATCTGTTTAGTTCTAGGCTACTGTTTAAGCTGTTGCACCCAGTGGTTTAGGTAAGGGAAGATGTTTGAAACTTCAGTGCCTGCAAGATAGCCACAATCATAAAATTTTGGTGCCTTGAAAGCAGAGAAATGTTGATTTCTCTTCTATCTCAGCACAGGGAGTCAACCAAGAGGGAATGAGGCATCAAATACTTTCAAAGGCAACAGATTGATGCTAAAATGAGAAGAATTAGGGTTTGTCCGTCTCCCCTGCCTCCAACCCTGCACCCCCTGGTTCTTAAGACTGAAACCATGACTTTCTTGAAGGTGAGAAGCCTTTAACACCAGAACTGAATCCTTAACCTGGAGGGAGTTATATTTTGAGTAAAACTTCCTGTGTGCAATCCAGGACTGCATCTTTGCTGGTATAAATTAGCACACCTCCACTAACTGGTCCTGATGCAGTTTACAGTGTTCTCTGCATGTCCAGCTTCCTTCTTCTAAAGATCAGTGTGTCTGTCTTGCCAGTCTGTACCTGCCCAGAGAGAGCCTAGTCAAGTAATAGAGGGATGTTTTTGTAGTGATCGTTTGGGTGCTGAATACCAGAAGCTTCTCAGACCATTTCAACATCAGTATCACGTAAATCACAGGCCAGTAACTTATTTTGTAGCATCTGCCATTGATTATGCAACACATTCCTGACAGCCCTCTAAAAATGCAGAATATATAGGACACAATAATTTATTGCCTCTACCAGGAATTACGTTGCAAGCCACTTCTGGAATTAGAGTGAAGCTTTCTGTATGTACTGTATAATAGATTACTTGATGTTTAGCAATACTAGACTAAGCAATAAAATGCAAAGCAGCGCAGGACTGGGTTGTATTTCATGGAGTTTTAAACACCTCTAAAGCTATAAAGCACCTCATGTTTTAGTCACCCAAGTCATTCTAAATAATGCTGACTACTCGCATACCATCACTATTCCCTACTATAGAGCTTACTGAATCAGGACCTGCCTGTGGATTCACTTGTTTGAGTAATTACAGTGAAGTTAATATGTGATGATAAGGTATGGTTTGGAGAAATTGGGCCAATTCAGGCGTTGGTATCTTGCGGTGGGATATATTGTACAATAACATATTGCCCCACTAAACATGGGCTTGCACTGGTAACTTTTAGAGTTGTAATGGCTGTGACTAATAGCAACTTGGCTCCCATTTAACCATCTGTGTTTCCCATGTAGGTTTTCTGGATGACTCTGTTCTGGCTGTTGGCTTTGCTTGGGTATTGATAAGTGCTTCTGAGCCAAGTAGATGTGGGGAAAACAGGGAAAAATGCCATTCTGTAAACATAGTAGGAGAGTGTCTGCATGCAACACAAAGGTCAAAACTTCCAATCTTTAGACTTAATGAGGACTGAGATGTTAATAAGCAACTAAAAGGTGGTGAAGTCTGGGAGAAGGTGTAACAGATGAACAAATATGTTTTAATTGCTTCTAGCCTCATCTGAATAAAACTCCAAAATAGAGATGCTATCTTGGCTCAGAACCCTCTGTCCCGTGTCTTGCTTGGGTGAAAGCTGAGCCCTGCAGAAGGAGCTGGACCTGGGTTTTGATTTAACCTGAAGAGTTGTTTGCACTAGCGGGGAGAAAACAGAAGAACGGTTTTGTTGTTCTTTGCCACATGGTAGTTCCAGTTGTGTAGCAGCTGTCACAAGTTAAAGCCGATGGGTTTTTGCTGAATTGTGCGCTTGGGTCTCAACTTACTAGTGTGTGATTGCTTGTTCCAGCTTTCCTTCATTAAAGCAGGCCTCCACAGTACTGCTTGCCTCTGAGCCCTGCATTCACCTACAGATATTTTTAAAGCCTGGGACCAGATTCTGCTTCCACTTGAAGCTTCATAGCTCAGAAAAAGTAGCTCAGCTGATTACTGAAGTGGCTGTGACCAAAGCAGTTGTGTTGAGTGCCCGGAGCAAAGCAGAGGGGCAGATGTCATTGTGACCTTGCTTGATCACTATTGTAGACAAGTGGCTTTTGTCAGGCAAATTAAGTCAAACAATGACGTATAACCAACAGCTGAGAAATCACACCCCATGTTTGCTTAACCTGTTCCTCTGGGGGAGCCTGTCCCCGCTACAGAATTGTGTCACTCCTCTGAAATGAACACTATTAAGGTCAATTTGTTTAGCTTATGGTTCCTGCTAGGTAATCTTGATCTGTTTGCAGTTGTCATGGGGCTTGTTTCAGTGCTCCTTTGAATTTCTTGATAGCCAAAGCAAGATGTATGTGTTAGAAGAGGCAAGGAAACTGCCAGAAGTTGATGTGAGAGGACATTAAAGGAAGAAAAAGATGATTTTTCTGTTGTGTATGCAGCTTCCCAAGTTGCCCTGCCTAATGCCTGTGGGGAGGAAAGTGATGTACTGGCTCATAAAGGTTGCTTGGTTTGAGAGCCCACTATTGCTGGCTGCTGTTCAGGTGCTTTCAGCTTGCTGCCCACTGGTAGCTGCTGAATGATAGGCCTTGCTCTCCTGAAGTGCTGCATGTGAAGTGTTCTGGGGGTGCAAAATCCTTTGTAGTTGCCCTGTGTTGCTTGTAGAAATTACTTGCACACTAACTTTGCTCCTCTTCCCAAATCCTCCTTTGGGATTCATACTCTACAGTTGGATAAATTTAGCAGACTTGCTTTCCTACTTTAGCCTAACGTAGGAGCAGAAGTGGCATTGAAGGTGTGTTTGTGTCTTGTTTTTTCCTCCCCCTTTGCTGCCTCTCTATTCTTTACGTGGGTTCCAGGATTCAGGAAGTGTTCAAGTGGTGACAGTTAGTTGGATGATTTATTTTTGAGTATAAAATAGGATGTTAAAGACCAGTAAGATACAAGTTGGAATAGTTATAATAGAGGCGCGCTGACTGTAGCTGCAGTTGCCTCTTAGAGCACAGAAAGGTCTGCATTAAGCCAGGGACAAGTGTTCATCTCTGCTGTGTAACTGCATCAGACCCTAGAGTACTATCTGATGGAATTTGCACAGGGTTTACATATTGGTCATATTGGGTTTAAATGGAGAACAGGTTGCTGGGCATTCCGTGGTGATCCCTGGAACATCTCTGTCTCTGCTTAGGAAAGCAAATTCTAGGTGTTGACAGTCCAAGGCCTGAAATGCCACATTGAGCAGCTGTCATGTCCAGGGGGACAGGCAATAGTGTGACCTCTGGTGCATACTACAAATATACATATATATATATATACACACACACACATTTCTTTTTTTCCTGATGGCAAAGTTGCCTTTTTTTTTTCTCCTCTTTTCTCCCCACCTTATAAAGGTATCTATAATAAGCCCAGAGCATTCCTTTCTCCTCCATTCATTATCTTTATCGTGGCAGATAGTTATCTTTAGGCAGGCAGCGATGGAGTTAGTCCCTCCTGAGCTGTCAGATTAACAGAAGCTCTTCAGGAGAAATCCTCTTTACGTAGGAGTAGCTGTAAAAGAAGGGAGTGGGGGTAGAGAAGGGAAGATGGTGTCAGGACATGCTAAGATGGCAAAGTGGCTGCATGTCTAAACCAAAGGGGATAAGCAAGAGACGAACATGGGATGGTTTTTTTAAAAGAAATGGTCTTGACTTGTTAAAGTTAAGTTTTCTTCCATATACAGTATCTTGTTCTGCAGAGAGCTTGACCACCAGAAAATTAATGCGAAGTAAGAAGTCTAGGAAGACAGAACTTGCTTAACTATTGACAGGCAAAGCATGAGCCACAACCTTTGTAGCAGTGAAATTGCAAGATTTTTTTCTTTCTTTTTTTTTTTTTTTTTGTGGTGGTTTGTCCGAGGGAAATCTCGTGCAGAGCCCCATGAGTGGGAAACACTTAATAATAGTTTTAGTAACAGCAGCTGCACAGAGGGCATGTTTTAAAGGGCAAAGCAGAACAGTGCCAGCATCGTCTGCTCCTGCCATGTGCACGCTCATGCTGGCAGGTGGCACCTTTGGATCCAGCTCGGAAGGAAGAGTTGGGCTGACCTCTGGGTGCCAAGTTTGGTAAAGGGGCAATAAAACATGGGACTGGCAGAAGCAAAGTGATAGCAGTGTTGTTGAATTCTCCAACACACCGTGTTGGCCTGACAGTGCTGTTACAAATATAGTCCTTTCACAGAAAGGGCTTAGGAGGAAAAGCAGAGTGGTGGTCATTGGATAGGACTGGAAGAGCCAGGAGCTGGATGTTCCTGCTCAGATCTTTCCTTCCAAGCTGCCAGAGGGCTGGTCTGCTCAGGCCACCTTCGAGGTCCCTGCGAATTGCTCTCCTGGGCTGGCGAGTACCTGCAGGTTTCAGGACACACGTTCCCCTCTACCTGACATGGGTAAACAGGGCCCACAGAGTTGGGAACAGGCAGGGCAGTTGTGTAAAACAAGGTGAGGTAAGTTACTAGACCACCTTCCCCACTGGGAAATTACTGCCCTTCCAGGGTAACTGTTAACTTAGTGCATGAGGTTATTAGTGGATTTGAACTGTGGCCGTGGCTGTCCTAATTAATGGTTCACACTGCTTGAGAAGTGTCAAGGTGTAATAGTAATGCTCATGCTTACAGCCCCCTGACTTGGTTTGTCCTGTTGGAGCATAGCTAGTTGGGCAGCATGTCCTGAGGAAGCAGAGGGGACAACGGAGGGAATGGAAGGGGGAGCGGAAATGTCTGTGGAATCACAGCTTGAGTCTGACCTCTTGTTTTTGAAGTTTCTGTTGACGTGAACCAAAAACCGAATGGAAAACATTGTTACATTCTTCAGATAATGGTTTGACTGAAAACTGATGCTCTCGGGCAAGGACTGTTGGCCCCTGAGAGGGAAGCCATGTTATATTTTCCAGTATCAGCTGGTGGAAAGTTACAAAACCCATAAACTGATGCCTTTTTAACTTCTAACCTGTTTAAGAATGGTTTTACCAGAGCTAAACAGGGCAGTTTTACCTGAAACTGAATCAACCTATGCTAAAAGGCCTTCCATTCAATTTCTCACTGAGAACTTATTTTGTCCTGAAGGCCTGAAGTTGCAGCCAAGGTTCATGCAGGGGAGCATTAGGCCTTGTCATGGCTGCTAGGGTCAACTGCTCTGACTTTCAAGGATGGAAATAGCCTATCGTTCTTCCTGAGAATGGATGGAGCCTCTGCATGTCTTTACCCCTTGTGAATTGTCTCTTACAAGTCATGCTAGCCCTGCCTGGTGTTACCCTCAACAGTGCATCAAAGGGAACCAGCTTAACTTAAAAAGGAGAATTAAATGGTGCAAGAACAAGCAAGACCATTAAGTTGGCGAAGCTGCATTCCTCACACACTAGACCATGAGCAAGGAAAAGAAAATGACCATATCATTGCTTGGAGCAGCAAAGCTGCTCACCCTGGTTGCCTTTCAGCACAGCTGCATCTCTTTAGGGACAGCATGGGACTACTTCTAAAGGGGCAGTGATGGTTTCCCTCCCCCTGCTCCATGTCTGAAGTGCCTGCTCATCACTGCTGAAGTGGCATTAGACTAGGAGCTTCCTTGTTCCTGAAAGGAACATGTTTGTCTTCAGAGTTAGAATGAATTACCTCGGCCACCTCAGGTACCTGTTTACCTGGCTGTTTAATTGGTGTCATGGATGGAGAGATAAAGATAGCTCTGCCTTAAGAAGAAGTCAGGAGAAATGTTTTCTGATGGCTTTGAGAGTTGATGGGTGTGATGTAGGGCAGTCTAGCATTTGGTCCTTTCTTGTTGGTTGCCACAGAGGAATTTCCAGTAGTCTACATAGTAACTTTCCATAGGGCTGTACTGAGTTTTGAAATAAGTTGTAATTTTTTTAATGACGTCTTTAGGGCAAGGTTCTGAAGGAGGTGGGAGGAATTGCAGTGATGAGCAGATATGAAATCAGAGGCTCGGAGCTTGTGCTGTCTCTAATCCCAGAGCGCTGGCCAGATTGTAATTTGTGTAATCCCATTTTTACTTCCTCTCTGTTCTCAGCTGGTTGGAGTGCTCTTCGCTTCTCCTTGTCATGTAAGATTTTTTTTTTTTTTAAGTGTTAACTATCTGCTCTTCATTGCTTTAGAGGTAGAAGAGGAATTTCTCTATGGAGAAAACTTGCAACAGCACTACTAGTCATGGTTATAAAGACAAGCTGTTATTGTAGGCATAAAGCTTTGCAACTGATCTGTGCAGTGTAACTCTGACAGTCTTGCAGAACACTTCACTGAGTCATTCTCTGTTGCCAATGTGCATCTTGTTTTATTTTATATTTTTATCAGACCTGAAATTCTAGCTTTTTCTGGGCCTACTCAAAGCCTGATTCTTTCCAGTCCAACTTGCTACAGTAAAAGGATTTATGAAATGCCAGTTCCCCAGTTTACCTCTGCTGGTACTGAACTGAATCAGTTATCCAAGTTAACAAGATGGACCTTAGACTTAGAAAGACAAGAAACAATTCAACGGGTGGTCTTTGTGGTGACAAAGTTCTCTTAAAATTAACAGTCCATATGTAGAGCAGGATGGTGGTATAGCCCAAACCCGATGTCTCCTGGCACAGTTGTGTGCAGTGCTTAATCTTGACATAACGCGAAGGATGACCTGAAAACTCATACCTTAGTGACTTAATATGTGATAAATACTTTGTGTGCCTTGCTTGTAAAGCTTGATGATGGGTTTAATATGCCAGTCCAGCGCTTTGCAAGTCGCTGGTAACAGTTTCCTTGTGGTAAATGGATGTGAACACAAAACAGTGCTGTTTTGATCAGAGCAATTGAGGAGGAGGAGGAAGTGGAGATGTGAGTCCTGGTATGCCAAAGAGTGTGTCCCTGCAGTCTCTTAATGTCTTGCTAATTCCCCTGTAATGATGCTCCCCAACAATCACCAGTTATGGGAAGAAACTGGGCATAAAGGAGCTCTGCACAGGGACAATTGCATCATTCATCAGGTTGGGTCATATTTAAGACCCTCTTGTGTGTTTTGTATTGAAAAAGTTAAATGTGTGTTGCTTGCTGGGAGGTGAATTTTGTTTGCTTAAACAGCGTTTCTCAACCAAAAATGCCACTGTACAAAAACTTGCCTCCCCTATTTTAAAGGGAAGCGAGTGGGAGGTTTTGTTGTAGAATTTTATTGTTTTCTTTCTAAATATAATTCCTTAGTTTGTTCCAAACATCCCATCCCCTGAGATAGCATTCTTAGAGAAATAGGATCTTTCTGCATTCAGAGTGAAGATATTATTGCTGCAGTGAGTTTTGAAATCTTCCATTGGCGAGGAGAGAGAAAAAATCTATTTTCTGTCAGAAAATGAAAGCTAATTAGTTCTCTACCCCAGATTCAGAAGTTTCCCTTTTGAAAACAAACTTGTCATTTGTAATGAAAAACTTTTTTGCACAAGTTGACCAAGACCCTGTTTTTCATTTCAAAACAGTTGGGATAGGAAAAAGCAGCAGCGTGCCTTAAGTGATGAGCAAAGTTGTCATGAAATAATAAACTTTTGTAAATAAAAACAGGAAAAATAGCACCAATTGATTAAAATAGTTTAGGAAGAAAACTTGAAATACTCTGTGTGTGTGTGTGTGTGTGTTTAAGTGTAGCCTCTTCATGATGCAGTGCTTTACAGAAGGCCTGTGGTGTTAAGAGCAAGCAAATACATAATCTGTTCCTAGGGAATATCAGAGTTTGTGCATCAAATGCTAGTGCCTGTGTTTATATAAGACTTGCTAGATATTCTGTAAGAGTTAATGCTGGTAGTTGTTTTGTAGTTTCACATTATCAGAATATCAAATTATTCTTCTTTATCTGACTTTTTAATGCTTAAATCCACTGATATAATTTATTGTAACAGCTTGTCCTGTTAATCATCATGAGCATTTATTCCTCAAAAAATGTAGTCTGACAGGGAAATACGATCTGCTAAAATGCAAAACAAATGTTGGTAAGAAAATGATTACGTGTTCGACTGTGGCCAGTGGAAGTGAGGGAATTCTGAGATCTTTTTCCCTTTTGAGTAACTCCCTTTCCCCTCCTATCTGTCCAAGCTAAGGTCATTTTCTTGTGGATCCAGTTCTGAAGGAGTTCTGCATATCATGCAACTCACTGATCATGACTTATTAGGCCTGAAAGACGTCAAAAGGAAGTAAATGTGGCTGTGCAAGAAAGATAACCGAACTGGATCCAGTGTGGTGGAAGATGTGGCCATGCGAGAACTCTGGTTCAGTGTCTTCAGTAAAGCTGCCCTGGTAGTAAGATTCAAACAACGACCGTCTGCAGCTGTACTCTTGAAGTTATTGTAACAGCAGCCTTAATGCTATTTCACTGTGTAGTTAAGTCATTTCCTTCTTGAAGAATGAAGGAAAAGACTCATTGCCCTCTGTAGCTGTCCAGATTGAAGACGTTTGTCACATTACTGCAAAAATGTTGAATCTTTCCCAGTTTTTTGAAGAATGTCTTGTGAATCAAATCTGTTTATGTTCAGTCTCTTGCTTTCAATAAGCCACAGTTTGAACCAATTCTTTGTTTACTGGAAAATATTTGTGTGCTTTGAGAGGCCACTGAGTCAGAACCATAAGGAGCAATTAAAATTACAAGCAAATATTTTCCTCTTTCATGCAGTTAAGTGCCTAATAAATCCCCATAAACATGAACTGTGCTAAATGAGACAGCATAAATAAGCTCTATGAAGCCCAGACTTAATTTGTCCCACAGCCACTTTGCACACACCTGGCAGTGAGGAAGAGCCTTAAAATGAGCGTTGAAGTCACTAATGGTGAATTTGAGGCTGCAGATGTGCAAATGCTCTTTCAAGTGAATATGACCTGGGATCAATATGTCTTAGGAGTATCAATGAGGCTGTCTTCAAAGTAGGTATTCAGGAGTTGCCTTGAGCAGCAGATGACTTTTGTCTAAGCTGAAGGAAGAGTTGGAACTTGCTACTGCTAATGCTGCCTCCACCGCTGCTGGATTTGAAGAAAGGTAGCTGGGTTGGTGCCTCTGTTGCCTGTTTTCTTCGTGCCTTGTGGGTGTCTGTGCCCTACAGTGCCCTGGTGTAGGGGACGCCTCCTCCTTGGACAGACCCAGGTGCCTCCTTTTTCTCCTTCTGGCAATCTAGCAGTCTTGGACTGGGAGGGCAGGAACAGGGGCAGGAAAGGGGTGTGGAGATGCTCAGGAGATGGTGGAGAGGGGCAAGGAAGCTGAATAGAGCTTTTACCCTCTCACAGATGCTGCCCCTGTATCTGAATTCTTGACTGTGTAGACCCCTTAACTAAAAAGATGAGAAGTTGAGGTGATGGGGGGGAGAAATGAAGGAACAAGTAGGAGAGACTGACTGTAAATCTGATTCTTTTGAAGGTTCCCCAGAATGTTCCCTCAGCTAAAATCTCTGGAGGTTATGGGTCAGGCCTACACTATTTGCTGCGCCATGTATGAAAATGAAATAAGTAGTTTCACTTATTCTTGGAGAGGCAAATCGAATGATGCTGTTGCTGCTGAGAAGCCGTATGCTGCCTCAGAGTTGGATTCTGGTTTTTGATTCAGACAGCGACAACTAAAGTACCTGCTATAGCTGCAATCAGGTGCTCAAAACCATTGACAAAAATCTGCTTGTGATTGCACAACGATGGGTAAAAAAAATTCCCTTTCCTTTTGCCCCATTGATATCCAGAGCCATGCCCAGGATTGTTGCAGCCCATGTTCAGATAACATCTCTTTCTGACTGTAGGTCAAGGCTGCCTCTGGAAAGCCTGTGTGTAAGGGTACAGAGGTTAGCATGGTTTTTACCCTGTGCTGTTGAGAGAAGACCATAGAGGCACACAGATACCTGCTTTGTTGTTTCATTCAGGGCTTTGGCACTCAGTAGGCTGAACCGAGCAGAGTTCTAAAGTGATAACAATAGGAGATGGCAGAAAATCCACGGAGTTTTCACACTGGACTGATACTGTGCCAGAAGTCTTTGTCATTTCTGAATGATTTCCATGTGTCTTCTGTGACGAAACTGTCTTCATCCAGACACTAACAGATATGTCCAAACTGACACCCCAGTTGTCACTTCTTTGCTGAGGTTTCCTATGTGGAAGAAAAGTCTGCATTTTTCTTCCTGTCAAAAAGGTGTTTCCTACAATTTGTAGCCAAGCACACTGGCTTAGAAAATGCATGTGTTTCTATTCTATACCCATTTCCAAGCAAAATATTATTAAATCTTCTTTACGTCAGTTGGCATTTTTGTCACAATTACAGAGTGTACTTTCAGTCTGGCTGAAGTGTGCAGTTAAAGGGGGTGGGGGGGGAGGAATAACAACAACAACCAAACTCCCAGAAACGTGCTCTCTAATATGCAGACATGCAGGGGAAGAGTGTGGTAATGACTTTGGCTCTGTTTATTGAGCCTGGGCCAAATTCTGATCTCAGGCAAACTGGCCTCTGCTGAATTGCTCCAGATTTTCACCAGTCTGACAAACGGAGCCCTTTTCTGCCCATTAGGATTTGCCTATGGGTATTAAGTTTCATGGTGGTCTTGGGCAGGCGGGAGTGGAGTTTTTAGTGCAAAAAATTTTTGAGAGTCCTATCTTAAACAAGCAGTTTGGGAACACTTTGTAGGATATATGTTTTGGGTCAGTAAGGATCTATCTGCTGCAGGGCATATGGTATCCCAAGTATATACAGCCTTCTAAGTACTGTAGATCCGTATGGTTGTTTCTATTCTTACTACCTTTTGCACAAAGTGCAAGGGAGTGGCATCAACATCCATGCATCCATCTGCATCAGTTAGGTCTATGCAAGACAGGAAAGCTGTTTTTAAATGCTATCAGGGCTGCTGTATTATAAAGGACAGATTAACACATCACTGGACAGTGATGTACAGCTATGAGGTTTAATCTTCCAGTAGTATTTCTAGATATGTACAGTTTTTAGCTTTATGCTTTAGAATAGATTTATTTTTGAAATAAAGTATTGGACACAGACTTGTCAGAAACAATGAATGAGTCTTTAGCTCTTATTGTGCTGGTTTTACAAGATGCCAAAGATGCATTGTCATATGGATGGTATGTATTATGTCATATAAAATAATAGGTACATTAATGTAGATAGTATACTAAGTTTTATGTGTATTTACATGTGTGCATATACACAGACAAATGTGCACTGTTCATGAAAACAATACCTAAATTCTTCGTCCAAAGGGGAGATTCTCTCTCTGTTATTTTGCATGGGTATTGTGCAAGGGTAGCAGGAGAGGGAAAACAAAAACGAAGTCTTTACCTTTATAGGTTAAAGCACACCAAATGGTCTCAAAGCCAGGAATACAATCATCTGTGGTTATACTAGTAATTACATGATTAGTGTTGTCCCTGGCATGGTCTTGACTGGCTAGAGCTCCCCCAAACAATTCCCGAGTTTGGTTTGGTACTAGCAGTGTGTGTGGGAGCGCAGCGTATTTGAGTCCCACCTTTGGTCCTGATACCCTAGAGTCAGTGCAGATGTAGCTCAAGCTTCGGTATTAGTCGTCAAGCCGTGGTCATTGCTCTGCGTCCCCGTTGTGTGCTCAAGCCCTGTCTAACCCAATCTAGCATAGAAGGAATTGTTGGCAGGCTATTTTGTGGGGGGCAGTGCTGTGCAACTGACAGATCGTGATGACATTGGTGATAAAATATTTTGTGATCACTACTGTTGAATTACAGGTATCTTGGTCCCCAGGCTCCTCCTGGAAGCAATTCCATATGTGAATTTCCAGTGGGACTTGTACTGGAAAAAGCAAGATTTCTTGATGCTGGCATCAGAGGGCATCTCTTACTGGGTAGCCTTAAATAGCCAGTGCTGTGTCTGGGATTCCTCGGAATACAAAGTGTGGTGTCCAGAGGGTTCCTGCTGTGGCTAAGCTACGTTCCTCCAAGTGCCCTCTCGCCGCAGGAGCGGACACAAGATGCTGCTGCCAAAACTGACTGTTCTTCAGAGCATCTCACAGATTGATTTTCTTTGGCTTGGTTTGAAGCTGTTTTCAAGCTACCATCACGCTAAGTTGTAAAGCAAAAGTCATGGTGCTTGTTTCCAAAAAAATAAAAAATAAAAAGACACTCTGGGAGACTACAGAAAGGTTTGACTAGCCTGGGTTTCTGACCCTTCCATTCTTGCTGGTGGTGTTTATCAGTTCTCAAATTAGTAACAGGAGCTTTGAGACTGATGTCAGTCTCTGACATAGATTTTTTTTTTTTTTTAAACTTCCTTCAACATGCACTAATGGTCATTCCCTTTCATTTATTCACTGTGGATTTCTCCAAAAATACCTATTTGCAACACTTGAGTGTCTTTCAAGTGCTACATTTATCATACACCATTTTTGTAAAGAAATATTCCAAGTTGACAAGCCCTCTCTCACTCGCAAGCCTATCTAAATTCTCATGGCTGCTCCAAATTAGTCAGCGATGACGCTTTTAAAATTTACATCAGTTGTACTTGCTGGTTTGCTAGGTTGCAAATTTAACATCAAGCAGGCTTTCAATGTTAAAGTGATCATGTTTGATAGAATACTGACAACGGGTGTCCTATTTTTGCCAGCAGTGGTCTTAGACTGACTGCCAACGTGTAGTGTTTGCCAGCATACCACGAGTGTTATGCTGGGCTATTTTAAGGTTATATTCTGTGAAAGAGCTGAGACGCTTCTGAAATACCTGTTAACATTTAATGGAAACTACACACTGTAATACGTGATGCTGACAGGCATGGTCATTATAGCCTTTAAATAACATGCTACCTCTTTGTAAGGCAAAATAAAGATTCTATCATCTTTCTGGAATAGCTGTTCAAGTCAGTCATGCTCAGTCATGAGCTCTACCCTATCAGATGCTTCAGAGCAAAGTGTAAAATCCTTCTAGACGATTATATGGTAGCATTACTTAGATGAATTTTCTTCTAAATTCCTCTCCGTTAATATTTGGCTTGCATCCTGGAGCCTGAGGGTTCATATCTCTTATGTGCTACTTAATGCCACAGTGGATGTTTTTTCATTGCTCATAGAAATGTTGAACCCTTCCCTTAGTCCTCCTAGGTATTTTAGTATATCTTGTAGTATTTGTTTTACCTGTGTCTTGCACTGTGTGTTTGGAGGAGACACATATCATCAGTTGGGGAGTTTGTCTATGCAAAAATAATCTTTGTCACTTCAGGTCTCCTGACTCATGATCTCATTACATGTGTCTTGTCCTTTCGTAACAATAGAAGGAAGTTAAGAGTGGCCAGATATGTGACATAGCCAATTCCTATGCAGGGAAAAGGCCGTCACCATGAACACTGCTAATAGCTCGTTGTAAAAGCCTTTCTTAGATCTTTAATAGGTTTTGGGGGATTGCATTTTCTGTTTGTTTGGGTGGATGCACTGAAAAGCAGTAAAAATGCCAAGAAGCAGCTATGTCTGCTTGGTGTGTGTTGCTGTCTACTAGAGATCCCCACACAGAGCTCCGTACCCTTTCCAGTAATAATCTATTTCCATGCAAAAGGAGAAACTTGAAAATATTGCAGCTTCTTTTCCCCTCTTCTCCGTATCTTGGCATAGATTGTATGCCAGGACCAGGGCATGAAGTGTTTATCACTAGTAACGGGTATGTTTGAAACAATTTCATACTAAGGTTTTGAACATGTGGCTCTGGAGCAGGTTTCCTATGCTCCCAGTGACCTGAGGTTCTCCTGTGACATGGGGCACGACTCTAGTGACCTTCCACTTTTCCTGCCCTCTGGAATTCTTGTCTGTTCTCTATAGCTGACCCCACTCTGGATGCAAATAGAGATGGGCCCTTGCTGATGCAGGATGAAGCTGTGGAGACCGAAATACAGTACAGGTTCAGTGAGGGAAGATGTAGCTTATTACTGAACCTCTTTCATTAAAATCACAAATTTTCTATTGAGGTCGAAAAGTCCCAAGAGTTGTGCTTGTAGTTATGAGCTTGCACCAGTAGAGAAAATGGGAGAATAAGACCCAGAGTCTTTAACCTAGAGAACCTGCAAAATGCAGATTTTCCTCTTTTTTTGTGGAAGAGATTTTCATAGGTCAGACTTTCACTGATGTCATTAAAGTCTCTAATGTCACTTAAGCCAAGTATTCCTATTGGGAAGTGTAATAATGCCAAAGGATTAGCAGAGCTAGGAGTTAGCATTGCAATTTACAGGCATTAACTCAGTGCTAATGGCCTCAAGAATAGGAGCTCTGCCTATCTCTTTACAATGCTGTGACACTGATGCTAGGGACAGGGAGAGCTGCAGACCTTGGTAACTAATAGCCCTGAGTATTACAAGCTGTGTGGTCTTCTCAAGCCACTTCTCCTTTCTGAACTGTGTTTAGCCTTGCTTGATGGATGCTTAAGCTTCTCTCACGGCTGCAGCTTTTCCTAGCTGAGGGCAGCCAGAACACTGTCCATTTGCTCTGGCTTCAAAGACCAAGTTAGTGTCTTGTTTATAGAGAGGGTATAAATGACCAGCCTCTCAAAAGGCATCTCCTGAGTGAAGTACCTTCAACTTGGGTCCTTTTCACAGCCTCCGTGATGGTACAGCTTTCTTCAAGCACCTTTGCCAGACTGTTCATCCAACCGATCTGCCTTTGACTATTGTGGGTGTCTAGTAGAAGACTGGATTGATCAACTCCCCAGCTTCAAGCATCTAAGATGAACTCCATGCTTCGTCCCTCTGACTCGGTACCGTGCTTTGCATGGGAAGAACTGTGAGATGTGAGGTCGTGCGGTTGTTATTTCAGCATGGACCGGCAGGATGGTTAATGCTGAAAGGAAAACAATGTTCTCCCCTCAAAGAGGCATCCTGAAACCACGATCTTTCTGCTGGGTCTCTGCAGTCACTGCCCTGTGCAGATCCCAGGGTATGCCAGAGCGCTGGTAGCACTGACCACAGCATTGCTGGAGTGAATTTGTGAAGACGGACTTTCCCCTGATGTGAGGTCATGTTAGTGGTCTGTGCAGAGCTCTGTGGTGCTTCGTAGATACCAAGGCTTCCTCCACAGAGGACATTAAAGCTACATATGGGAGGAAGCATCTTTCTGCTTATTTCTGGCTCTTACATAGTTGATTTCTTTACTGAAGATAACTTTAGACTCTTCCCAGAAGGACTTCTTTTATGAGCTTCTTTTTGTTTAAGGCGTAAATCTTCTCATAATACTTAGCTTTAGAAGTAGAAAGTAAATCACTTATTCCACTCTACCCAGCTTCATTGGTTGTCTACTGTGGAGTTTTTAAAAGAAATTGGGTGCAAACTTGAAGTTTTCAAGTAGCTCAAATGGTAATTGTGCGGTGGGTTATTGTTAGAATTGCAATGACAGAGGCTAATCAAAAAGAATGCTGTTGCCTTTCAGGAAGAAAAACAAGTTTAATTGGTAACATCCTAGACATGTTCTGCCAGAGTCGTCTTCTCATCTTTTCCTAACTGGTTTTGATTAATGTAATTTTAACAATAATTTCTCTGAATAACTTGGCTTCTAAGAGGGTCTCTGCCGGATTGCGTTGTTGTTCCCTGCTGGATGGAGCTGATTTCGAGCCTCTCACTTGCAGGATGCTCTTGTGGGAGCAGCCGTGTCCTATTGCTGCTCCCGTGCTCTTACTCAAAGAGAACAGCAAAATGTGAGAAAGGCAAGGTGAGGGAAGCCGTGTTTATGCAGTCCTCATCCCTAGGATACTCATCCCTAGGACTATGCTTGCAGTATTTGCTTAGTGTCTCTTTAAAGCAAGATATGGTGACTAAATAGCAGGGTAGATGCGGGCATGTGTGAATATTATAGGGATGAGTTGACCCCAAGTGTTGTATTCCCATTAACTCCCTTGTTAAGATCCTCCTACCCTCATGGATCTATTCCAGGAGCTACTTTCTCCAATCTATCCTTCCATCTGTCCATTTTCTTTTTCTTGGAGATTATTTTGAGATGTGGGTCTAGTGCTAGTACTTGAAAAACAGTTGCACTTTTAAAGCACTGTGATTTACCTGCAGTGCATTTTATAGATGTGAAAAGATGGTGATAACTGCTCTTCCTTATGGGGAAATAGGGAAATAAATAGTAGTGTTACCTGTGGATGCTGTCTTTTGATTTCTAGTGGTAAAAGGATCCTATCTGTTTTAGAAAAACAGCAGTTCTGCCCTTTTTAACCTGTAAGTTTTATTCTGCCCACACACAACTTCAGGAACATACAGCAAACAGACTGTGGCACAAGCATAGTTTTCATTTAATCCTAATGCACCAAAACACCAACAGCTCAGTTTAAGTAAGGAAATGAATGATCTCAGTTCAGTGACTGTGTGTGTTATAAATGAGGGCTCTATATGTAAGACGGGGAAAATCCAAATGTTGTGTAATCGTCCCACAGCTTGTCACGGGTCTGCGCTTGCTGTGTGCAACGTGTGGAGGTTTGGGGGGAAAAACAGTGCTTTTTCTTTTGGTTTCCAAAACTCCCAAACTGATGCTGTTAAGCAGGAAATGGGCACACAGCTCAGCTTTGCTGAGCTGGACATCAAGCCTTGCAGTGCTAGGGTCTGGTCCTACCAACAGACTTGCCTACCTCGTGGCCAATGGGTACAGGGTACAACTTCTTGAAACTTGAATGAGACAAAACTTAAATAAAACTATTCCCTGTGTCTTGGCCATGATGCGGTCTTTGTCCGTGCAGTTCCTGCTGCATGATGTCCCGTAAACTTCAGATTTAGTGTAGAATCAGCCCCCGGGAGGCCTTAGCCCTTGGGCAGGTATGAAGGAGGAGCTGAAGGAGGTGGTGTGGATGTGCTTACTAAAGGCAAGCACCACCGGTGGCATGTGCTGCTTTCCAGGAGATGTCCATCACACCAGATGGGGCCCAAATGTGCTCAGATGCCATGTGCTGAGGGCGCTTTGAGGCCTCTTGGTAATGTGCTCTTTCCTGGAGCTACCAGAGATGCTGAAGGACTGCAGTTACCGCCTCAGCTTTTAGTAAGGCTGATCTGTGCATTTTCTCCGAAGTTGACTATCTTTTGAGGAAGACCCTTATGGCCAGGTAAGGCCAAGGAGTGCCATTGCGTGGCCTTTTAATAGTGAGGTTAAATCAGAAAGGGTTTCTGGTGTTTTTTCTCACCCTCGAGTGTCTTGCAAGGCTGGGCTTAGTGCTTCTAAATTTCAGCTCTGAAATCTCTTGGAGGAAGCACTCCTGTCTCTGCATCCCGCGGCAGCTGACGTCTTGTTTTCCAGCATCCCTTGGTGAAGGAAGGTCTGTTTCCCATAATGAAAAGCATCAGAGGCTCCAAATGACTCCCTTGTGTAACTTACAAATGGGTGCAGAGTAAAGTTTGATTCAGGCTCTGAAAAGAAATAACCCTTTTTCTTTCTTTTCTTTTTTCTTTTTCTTTCCTAAGCCAAAACTTAAAGTTCCAGCAGTTTCAAACCCAAAATAAAATACAGATTAACCACAAGCCTGCTCATATATATAACACTGACAGCTGCAACAGAAGTGCTTTTCCTAGTAGAGCCATTCCTCTACCTCAGCTAAGTTTCCTTACTGTGGGAAATTACCCTTCTTGGTGTTACCTCTGCTGGCAATCCGTGAGGTCCGTTAGCGCTTCCCTAATGGGAGTTCAGAACTGAACTGAGCCCATAGATCCAAACCCTTCTGAACCTGAAGGGGAACCAAAAATGGAATCGCAGGCAAATGCCGACTCTTTTTTTCTGGCTCATGATTAGCATGAAACATTACTGGGAACAGAATCTTGCCTTCAGTTATGGAAATATTATTTATATTCAGTTTTGGGCCTGTTTTGCTGTTGCATAACTCCCCAGGTTTCAGTGGGGCTCCACCAGCTGGGAATTTGGCATGTTTTACCTCATGCTGCGGTGTTTCTAATTTTCTTCCTTGTGTCTGGGAGCAATTTGAGCAGGACATGAGACGATTTGGGATGTACGGGCCCTATTCCCAGCAGTGCTGTGGCAGTGTGTGCACCTCTGAGCGCTGTTTGGCACTTTCTTGCCTTTAAATTTTCTCTGAGATTCGGTTAAAACCCAGAGAGGGCCAGGGTGGCAGTGACAGCATTAGTTGTTACCGTGATACCCTGAGGTAGTTGTGGCTCTCTGGTAACGTTGCACGGGTAGGAGAGGGTGTGTGTACACGAATGACACTGAACGTAGCAGGTAAGGGCTCTACCGTTCCCAACACTAGTGACTTCTGGGGAGAAAGTGAGACTGGAATACTCTGGTGTTCATACTTTGGCTTTATTTTTGTTTTCGTGTGATCCTGGATCATGTAGACCTTTCAAGAGACCTGCTCCCATGGATTTCAACACTGCTGGAAAATAGAGATCAGGCTCTGAAAGACCTATGGTGAGAACTTTCTCGGCTTGCTGGAGATGTTTGTAGCTGCTCCTCCCCATGTCTCTAAAAACAGCCAAAACCAACACTGAGTCACTCCAGCCTTGCTCTTCCCCAAAGCACGAGCACGTTCCCCACCCCACGTCCACGCAGAGATGCATCGCTGTGAGGAGGGATGGGGCTGGGTGCCGAGGCCCCTTCCTCACAGTCCTCATGTGTGGGTTTTGTGGTTGCAAGGAGCATGGTGCTTTGGAGCTGTGGCCCCACTCCCTTGTGGGTGCTCCCTCATGCTTTGCGTGGATGGATGGAGAGAGAAGGGGGCTGGTGTGAAGCTGATCTGGTTCATTCCCCCTGCGCTGGACCGGGGTGTGGAGCAGGAGCAGCAGGGCTGGCTGGATGCTGTGAGCAGCTGTGGCTGAGGATCCCAGCACAGCTTGGGGAGAGCTTGCTGAGCAGAACTGGGGTGTTTGCTGGCATGTTGCCTCCACATAAATTTCCTTTAAGCCCAAGCTTAGAAGAAACCTTCATGTGAGTGAAAACACAAGGTTGTTGGCCACAGCCCTTGTCTGGACGTTTTCCAGGCTCCTTTTCCCTCCGTCAGGGTATATGTGGAAAAGTCAGTTTGGCCAATCCGTGTATGTGACATGGAAAGAGCTGTGGCCCTGGGTTCTGCAGGGTCCCAAGGGTTGAGGGAACCAGTTAGGTAGCAGCCCCAGGCACCATGTAGACACTTGGGCTGGGGCACCCTCCTGGAGAGGGTTGTAGACACCTGCACTTGGTCTGTCCCCCGTATCAGTGATGCCCTACCTGCGCCAGCCCCTTCTGAGGTTTTTCTACCATGTGGTCTCTCTGCCTGGGTGTTTCAGTTTGATTCAGTATTCGGTGGCACGTGATTTATGAGCTGTGCTCCCTGATTTATGAGCTGTAGGACTGGCCAGGAAAGCCAGATCAGGCACTTGGCTGCTGTGCAAACAGAGATGACACATACTATCCGAAGTAGAAGAACACAGGAAAGATAAATTACACAGATTGTTGAAATACTCTCCTCAGCTGTGTTGTTCATGTAGATGAGTAAAACCAGAATAAGGGTTGTTTGGTTTTGTGTATGAGTTGGGGTTTTCTTTAGCTCTTTAAATTTTTTTTGCTTTTTCTCTTATGCTTCATTCAGCCCAGACAATGATCCTAGGCTCCATAGGGTGATTCGCAGTTTCAGATTTGGGTATTAGCATAAAACTGTTTGTTGGGTTTCTTCCAACCCTGGATCCCACAGTAGCAGGATCTGGAGCTGTGTCATTGCACAGAGGCCAGTGGCTGATGACACATGTTGCCTCCATGAGACTCCCCGCTCTCAAATGCTGTCTGCTAGCCTGCCTGCATGCTGTGTATCAGCATCCCCACCTTCTAATTTTGGAAAGAAAACTGAAAGTTTGTCATGGCACCCACAAAAGGTCACTGACCTGAGGTTTTAGTCACTGCCGTGTCATTGACTGGCATTTGGCTGCTAACCTTCATCCTCTGTTAGGCCACATTTTCTTTAACTGTGTCCTTATTAGACTAAGTGGATTAGACAGTTTAAGACATCAACTTAAAATTTTCCATTTGCAATTCTTTTCAGCAGAAAACCAAGTATTGAGCTAAAAGTAAATGGTGAAAAACTCCACCTTCCTTAGTCTGACTTTTCATGGTGGTAAAAGACCAGCCCCTGGTGTGGTGGGATGTATTTTATTTTTTACCCTGGAGGGAAGAGTTCAAAACCCAAAACCTTGGAATATGATTTTTAAACCATGTGATTTCTGAAACATCAAAGCATTAACTCTCTGGATACTAGGACTTCTCTCTCAGGCTTCCAACCCCCTGGGTATAGTGAGAGCAGCATATATTGTAGCTCAAGTCTGTGGTGACAGTATTTTAGGCTTGTGCAATTATCTTGCCAGAGGCGAAGGATAGTCTGGGAAATCAGCCAGGAGAAACTTAGAATAAGCAGGGCAAGTGGTATAAATGTAAGAATAGGGTGGGATGCCTGGATGTGGAAACAGTTGGCCCGGGAATGTGTTCAAACTGCATGGCAGCTTCAGAAAGGGAAGCTTGAGTGAAGGCTTTTATAAATGCTAGGGCTTTGTCTAGATCTAACCTATTTAAAAATTAAAAAAAGTTGGGTGCGGGACAGGGGAGACGAACATGTTGCCCTTGGGCTGTAAAGTCGGTTGGATCAACACTCGGGTACATACATCAGCAATTTCCAAGTAAAAAGGATCTGGCTTTCTTTGGGACTGCTCACATGACTGAGTAGCAAGCCAAAGCCCTATAAAGCAAATGAGGAGGGAACACATGTACCAAAGCAGCCAGGATGTTCAACTGACTGAATGTCGCTTTATTTCTGTGTTTTGTGCTGAAATAGATTGGAAGAGGCAGATCCTCTATCTCTAGCCAACTGTCTTATCTTCACTGAACTTAAGTGTTATTTATTCACACATACACAGATCTAGTTCCAGCGTGGATGAGCTGACGGATGCAAATCTGTAAGTGTGCCGAACAGGAAATGACTAAAGCGAGAAAAGGTTAGAGGATAAATGAGTTTAGTTCTATTAAATGCATGAAAGGACATTGGAGGGAGCCTGCATCTCTGCTAAACAGGACACCAGGGGTTATATTTACCTATGTAAAAACATAATGTGCACACAAAGAAAGTTCCCCTGGAAAGTCTTCTGATGGAGAAAGTAGCTGAGGGTGAAAGTCCAAGGGAATAGAAAAAAGAAGAAAACAAACTCATGGAATCTGTACATTCCAGACATAACATCCCCAAAAGGAGGAAAAAAAAAATCCATTAAAAAAGATGGGGGCGGGGGGAAGGAAAAAAAAAAAGTTATTTGGTGAAATAAGGCCTTATGTGTTTCTGCAAAACCACCGAACTACTTCAATTCCCCTACTGTCTCATGCCAAGTATGTTGAGGTACTGTTTGAAAACAAGCCTTCTCGTATAGGGGCTGTATGTTGCTGATGCCTCGGGCCTGCTCAGCATCACGAGGTGGGTCCTTCTCCTCGGCCCTCGCTGGCTGAAGAGGCTCCTTTTGAGCAGAGCTGAGGATCACGGAATCCTAAAATCATAGGATGGACATGAGAATGTTCTGCCCTTTAGAATATCTCCCAGATTGGGCAAGGTAGTTGTTGACAGGTTGGGTTTCTATACCTAGCACTCCACCCAGTGTGGTCTCCTGGCTCTGCATCCCACTGGTTGAATTCATCTCAAGCGTGGATGTCAAGCTGACCTCCCCACACAATGCAGAAGGCTTCCTGTTCCCACTGTGGTCACTTTTCCTGCTGGAATATTTCTCCCATTATAACATGCACTGAATGAGCATCTATCTGACAGTCATAAATCCACCCTCGACACCAAAAACTGAGAAGTCGATGCTAACTCTCACTTTAGCAGACATCCAGGGTATTGATGGCAACTTTTGTAGATCCAGTGTTGCCTGTGCCTAACCCTTTGCTGTCTCTCTGCCTACTACTGTGATCCTTCCTCCCTGCTGTTACTCAAATCCTTGATTCTGGTGTAAGGTTAGGTCTTATGTTTTCTCCCTAAAAAGAAAAACTGGTTACAGTGAGATTTTTATGATGTGCCTGCTTAAGGTAGCACAGGAGATGAAACAACATCTGTCTTTGGAGCTTTGGCAGAGGTGAATGCATGAGGTCTGTGAATCTAAGGGTTGTGCTATGGTGGGGGTATTGACCATCCTCTAAAGTAACACAAAAGAAACAATTTTACCCTAAATGATTCACAGAACTGAAGGGCTGTGTTTGTGCTGTACAACTGATTCAAGTTTCAGTAAACTAGAAATACTGTAGCCTGGAACATTGGTTTCAGATGGTGAAGAGATTCTTTCCTCATCCCTGTTCCTACAGTCAAGCTGCACAGCTGATGTCTAATGTAGGTTAACAATCTCCTCTTGGCTGCGCAGACAATGCAAGATCAATGTCTAACATCTCTGCTATTTCCTTTCCTTCTGTCTCCAGCTCTTTTCTTTCATTCTTCAGAGGACAGCTCACTTCCTTCAACAGTTGTCTATTATATACACTACATACCAGCAAAAAAGAATATTTAAGCATTCAAGATGTTCTGTAGCTGCCCATGATCGTTTTGTTTGTGTGTGTTTGACAAGCTGCATTAGCTTTTCCCCACTTGTTTGCATTTTCTTCAGCTTGCATATAGTGCTTGATTGTGCATATGGAAATACTTGGGGTTGACTGAAGGGGACTATCACCTCCTTCACCTTGTGTATGTAGGAGGAACGGGTGGAAAAATAGTGAAGACAACACTAGAACAGCATCATCTATTTACGATGCATAGTGAGTTCCTGTGTTTTGATTCACGTTACATCTTTGCCTGACCGTAGGAAATGGGTCATCAAAACTTTCTAAATCCCTGTCAACTGAGTAAAGCAGATTGCCACTGATGATGCCAGATCATCTGTTTCTCCTGGGAATAAATGAAGATAAAAATGCCTGTGCTTCTCTTATATATTCTGTTAAGTTGATATGTTGACTGCAAAGAGCTCAGCAGAGCTGCTGTGGTCAGTGGCAGCGGTGGCTGGAGTCGTGTTTGGGGGTTCATTGCTCTTAGGGAGTTCTGGAAGGTAATAACCCATGAACTCTTTGAAGGCATCCCTGAGGCACACAGTCAGCTGTCTCTTAGTGTAGAAACAGGGATAGGAGGAAGGTGAATAAAAACCTTAAACTCCTTTATAGAATCCCATCATGTACAGTGCAAGAATAAACCAGCATCTAGTTAATGGTAAGTTGACTTGTTTTTTCAACTAGATAAAATCAAAACAATCTAATGGACTTGGAAGAGACAAGCTGTCTGGGTGGGTGATTTCTGTCCTCCAGACCAAGGCAGTGCAGTGCCCATTTAATTCTGGATTTTTGGTGCTTTCAGGAAGCCTCAATACCTGAATGTCAGCATTGATCCAAATTTTTCTTCCCTACTCAGGATCTCTTATTCATATCTTTATGCTCATTTAATGCCTTGAATGGCAAGGAATGAAGAGCACATATGAACATTAGAATGTCAAAAGCTGTTTTGATTTCAGAGTTTTCCAAGAATATTTTCAGTTTTAATTTAGAAACACTGTAAAAGCTTTCTCTTGTTGCATACTTTATATAAGCAGAAGTGTCGATGCTGAGGAACCTTGCATACAACCTCCAGTGCAATGTTTTTAACCTGGGTTTCTGAAGCAGCATGACTTAGACATTCACTTTGTGTGTCAGGCTTCATCCTCCTCCCCTAATACCTTGGTTGACTGCAGCTGTGCTGGACACAGATGTGGTAGTTCATTGTCTTCCTAAGTGTTTCAGAGGGAAGTTTTGGCACCTCTGAAAAAGTGTTGTGTCTTCTGAGAAGACTGGGGATACCAGAGAAGCTCCATGTCACTGTGGGAGCTTATCCTACTTCACATTCCAGAGGAGCCACCATCAAGATGCAAGACCATAGCAAGCTGCACTGGATTTGTTCTAGAGCTCATGGAAGAGCTTGCCAATTTCTGGAAAAAGTTTGCCTTCTTGGGTAGCTAGTGCTTGAATTTTAGTTGCCTTCTGCAAATGTTACATTTCTTCACGGATACTTGGGAAGGCCAATTTGGGGGAAAATCGGAGGAGGACAGGCTGAGAGATATAAGCGGATTAGTCAATGAGCTTTCTTGTTCTGTGCATTGCTGGGAGTTGGATGGATTGCTCTGTAGCAATGGATGCCTTTTTATTGTGATAATTTATTAGGATACTGTAGTTTTTTTTTTTAGTGGGGGGCAGTACCTCTAACTGCTAGTTCATGGATCCTTAGAGATATGCATAAGCTGGAAGAAAAAAACAGATTGCAAGAGAAAAAAGTGAAAAAGGTCACAGGCATCCTTAATGTATAATACAGTAATATTTCAGTTACAATACAAATGATTTATTTACTAAGAGTAATTCTGTACTGATAATAAAATCACGTTTCCTCTTGGAACAACCCATTGCTGTTTGCAGATCCAAACTGTTCATTCATGAAGTTCCACATACAGTGCCATGTCCCCATGTCTCGGGGGTGAGTCTCACCCGCTGCCAAACACAATCAACACAAATTCTGCTCTTGATCTCGCTGGTATCAGCCTCATCCAGCGGAGAACTTGGCTTCTAGACCTCGTGTCATGTTTTAAGCGAAATAAACTGAGTCAATGTTATTTCAAAATTATTGTTTATAGCCAGCAAATTTTGAATCAAAACAAGCAGGCGTTCTTATTCTCCTTGCTAAATAAGCTGTGGAAAAGGTTTCAGTTTGCAGACTTTTTTTTGTCCCCCAAGATTACTGTGTTTCATGTGTTTTACTTCATCCCAAGATCGTGCTATTGTTCTCTTTAAAGTTTCCTAGGCCGTTAATCTTTCTCTATTGTTTCCATTTGGCCTTGGATAGGTCAGCTGGAAATTGCATTGCCGGAGTGTGCTCTGGTCTTGCCTATGTGCGCACGTACCCACGTGGTGGGGAGAGCCTGCAAATACTGTCAGTTCTTCATTCAGAATATATAACAGTAACCAACCTACCTAGTCTCTATGTTATTAAACTCTTATGTTCTCACTGCCTGCAGAATTACTGGGCATCAGCCACTCTATTCAACAACAGTTCTGTTATTTTTAAGAGTAACTCTTTGCCCATCTTATTTCCATGCAGCTCTCTTCTTCTCCTTTTTTTTTTTTTTTTTTTTTCTCTTTTAACTATCCACTAGGGTCCACTATATTGGATATGCCAGTTCAAAATGTGTATTTAAGGCTCGGTGACACACAGCTCACGCTGCGGCCACAAAGGAACAGTTATGGCAGTTCAGCCGTGTGAGCCGCTCCGGTGTTGCGGATCCATCAGTCTTTCCATTGTGACTCCTCCCCGCTCCCGAAGGATTTATAGTTGTGTTTTTGAGAGCGCTCCAGTAACTAAAATAAAGATGTATTTGTCTCCGCTGAAATGTTGCAGCCACAGTATGTGGCTATTTGGAGAAGACAAAAAAAAAAAAAAAAAAAAAAAAAAAAAAACACCACCCCAAAAAGCCCAAAACATGAAGCTTTAGTAAGCTCATGCGCTGTAGTGGCTCCAGTGGTGGATATTCAAAGCTTTGTGCATTTGTTTTAAAGTGCATCACTTTTAACCATTTTTTTTTAAAGCTGAATTTACTGTTTGAGTTTAAGTAAACATCAGTCATCTTAAATCACAGCCCCCACTTAGCCTCTAGGGCCGTGTCCTGACTTCACAGCTTGGTTCAGAGCACTGGTGTTGGATGGGCGGTTACAGCCCCAACAAGTCTGGAGGAGCTGTAAATCCGTATGGGCAGCAAACGGAGGCTGCGTCCGGGTGACGTTTGGCTGGAAGTCACGAGTGACCTGTGTCCGTGTCACGAGTGGCCTGTGTCCGTGTCACGAGCTGGCTTAATGGCACATTGCCCTCTGCTAGCCTGGGCTCAGGCCTGTTGTCAACCCTGTCTCAGCAGGAGCTGTGGCTTCCCGGCAGAACTGAGGAGTGAAGGGACCCCTATTAAAAGGGCAGCAGGAAAGGACAAATATGCTCAAACTCTGCTATTAACTGCTATGGTCCAGGGAGAAGGGGTGCAGCTGCTTTTGCATAGAAAGCTTCTCCTGCACACACATCCTCACTGCAGCCTGCTGTTATGTTACCAGCAAATGCTGGCGTCTCTCCTACGTGTGCTCTTACCATGGTCCGTGTCCATTCCAGGACTTTCTTACATGAGTAGAGAAAGGGTCTACTCATGAGTAGACTCAGGGCCTCTGGCACAGAAGGATGCTGCTCCTCTGTCATCCCTTTGAGACAGCCGATCACACGAAGGCCTTGGTGATCTGGCTGGTTGGTCTGGAAAACGGGAGCTATCCGTGCTTGTGATCACTGGAGATGACCTTTGCTGTGAGGGGTAGAGTTGACTGACAGTGAGTCTTCTGTACCCTCTGGTGATGGTACCTCCAGTATCGCTGCTCTGATCTTTTGCAAATAACATGATTACCTCCTAATGCAACTTAGGTCCTAGCCTGCTAATGATTCCAGTCTTTTCCTCCCAACCATGAAAGCTTGGATCCAGTGAAATTATCCTTTGAGATTTCAGAGTTTTTATTATTATTTATTATTATTAGATGTGGCTCTCAACCTGCTGAAATACCAGCAGCTCCCTGACAGTGGCTCTGAAGCTCTTTCGTGGTTAACAGGTCATTTGTAACTCATTGTGACAAGTGGAAAGAACCTCTAGTGATACCTCTAGATACACCGTTATCAGACACCTCTCTGTTAAGGGCCTTTCATAAAGCCGGTACAGTCCTAAGAATAATGCAGAACTTCACTCTATTTCTTAAAGCAGAAACCCCTTGATCAGAAGGGGCGTAAAAGTACACTTAGGCCACATCTGCTTTGCTCTCTTAAAAGCAGTTTCCACTGTAAATTTGATTTATGATCTATGCAAAAATTCTCATCTGAATTCTAATCTAGCATCTGACCATGTAGTGCTTGTCTGTAGCTCTTTCTAGGAAGGATCTGTCTCATCTCTTCTCCAACAATTTTTTATTGTTAGCAAAGTACTCAAGTCATCTGGATTTCAGCTGTTGCTCTGATTTTTTTTTCTTCTCTGTAAAATATTTGAGACAGTTATCTTCAGAAAAACAGTGTTTTGGGTGTACAGAAAGTCTGTTGTATTGTTAATCAAAAAGAAATTGCTGTTGTGTGAAACGAAACATGGCCTAGGACAAGTATGAATCTGGAATGCCCTGGTGTTTTCAGACTTGCTTCTGATCTTGAGCAGATACGATGAATCACCAAATGATAAGTTGGGGATAGCTCAATGCCATGTTTTGAAGCAAGATAATAAAAACTTTGAAAAATAACTTGATTTGTGAAAAACAAGGGTACAGGTATCTTTCTTGGTTGGTTGTTTCTTCTTCTGAGTGGGTGTTATGCTTCTGGGAGTTTGGAACTGCCTCCTGTGTGCTTAGAGATCAAAAGAAAGAGGAAGGATAGGCAAAAAATAGATAAGATAAGGAGCATCATTGCTCAATAGAGTAGCTGAGTTAAATATCTGCGAAGAAGAAACTCCTTAGCTCTAGTCCTGGCAAAGTTCTTTTGCCTAGATTGACAAAAGTTAAAAATCAATGAGTTTAAACACGTAGAGCTAATGTGTTTAAAATGGTGGAACAGCAGCCTCTAGGTTCCATCTAAAAGTAGTAGTACTGTGGTAAGGTGAAAGGTTTGGTGTGTTGTCTGGGAGAGTTACTTGGTCTAAAATAGGTTGAATCTTTCTCGAAGACAACCTCTGAGAAGCAGGTATTGCAGCTAGGGGGAAAGGCCCTACGAGGTAGAGCAAATGTAGTACTGAGAAAGTGGCCTCAATGTGATGAGAAGAAAGTCAAAATAGAGCAAGGAGGGAGCTTTGTCTTAGTGAAGGGGAAAAATCTTTGTTGCATGCAGGGAAGTTTGTATATGAAAGGGGAAAGATGGAGCTGTACGTGAATTCCGTGAGCATTAGGAGCTCCATCGTGGAGCTCTTGGCTCCCTGTCTTCTAGTGTGTTGCTACTGCTCTCAAGTGGAGTAGGCTCGCTCTTGGGGCCCTCTTCACTTTATTAATGGAATTAAGAATGGATTTTGGAAGGAAAAAAAAAAAAAAAAAAAAAGGCTACAGCCAAGAGAATATATCTGCTCAAAGTGTTTTCCTAGAATGTCCCTAAACAAAAGCCAATTCCCTAGAGGGAAATACTTCATCGTCCTGTTGCTCAAAAATAATCAGTTTTCGGCCATTCTGAAAGCTCATAATTGTAGTAAAAACAATTTTTTTTCCAAAAGATAGGCGAGTTGTTTTTCACCCTTCTCAATGAGATCCATATTCCATGGCACTGACTGCAAATCTTCAACTTGAAGATAAATGAATGTCATATCATGAATGTGTTTTTACTTTCTAATGGGGATGCACCACCCAATTAGATTCTGAAACAAAGATTAGGTTGAAACTAGGGATTTTTTTTGTTTTTCTTAATAAAAAATACCAGTTAATCCTAAGGAAAATAAGTTACTGCTGCTTTAATTATTACTATAGGTGTCAGAGGCATGAAAAGATGAGGATAAAACTTCAGTGTTATTTCCAATGAAGGCTTACTAGATTCCAAGTTTCTTTTAGTTTTCCATAACTCGGGAACAAACTGGATTCATTTAATAAGATGCTGGAAATGGAGCTGTGCTTAAATCGCTTAAAGAAGCATGAATATTTTTTACAGAAATGGCAGCAAATGTGTGGGTGTGAACACGTGTGAATGCCTGGCTTCTAACTTGTGCAGCCCATCTCTGTGACTGAGGTGGAGAGCCAGGATTATTAATTATATCACTTGTTAGCGAAAGGCATTTTACAAGATGTTATCTGAACAAAATGGAATGGAGAGCAGTTGCAGCTCATCTGGAGCTGGACAAATACCACTGTAAAGTCTGGTTTAAACCATGTGCTTGTAGGCACTGTAGAGGCAGAGAGCCTGGATGGACAGTGTTGGAAGAGATGATATTGACCCGAAGTGCAGATAGGTGGGCAACACTGGATTAAAGGGGGTCAACCAAACCAAACTGAATCAAGAAGAGTCCTCAAGGCAGGCTGCAGGCTTGTCTTCATGTTGCTCTGGAGCTGTGATGGGCATCCATGCAACTTGTCGAGACAAAAGGCCTGGCTGTGGGTAGCTGCACTGTGAGCTCTGAAAAATCCCATAGCTGAGGCTTTATCTTGTGACAAATATTGGCAATATAATGGTAGGAAGGAGATCAAGAGGGATCTATGGGCGTTAGGGTTTCCCTTCCTTCTCCTGGCCTTATCCTATTTTATTTTTTTTCTGTGAGTGTCACTGGTGTAATGAGGAAGAGGGGAGGAAAAGAAGACCTCATTCTTCCCTCAACTCCAGTGTATATTCAAGGGTTTGTGTAATAAAGACTCATAATTATATTTGGGTAGATTTGTTTAGCTCCAAGTGGTGTAGCCACTGCATCTCTTTCCTTTATATTGCTGCGAGATGTGATTAGTGGGAAATTCTGTGTAGATGGTGATTGCCAGTGGTTCAGAGGTCTTGATCTGAAGGTGCAAGGCTATAAACAGGAGGAGATTTAAAGCAGTAAAATTATATCCCCAATCCTCTCTTCACGTATAAGTAGAACTTTTGTATATTTGGCTTTCCTCCTCCCCTTTGCCCTTGCAAATCCAGCCTTCCCAAGGCACCCCCAGGATGAGGACAACTCCCTATCCTGGGTTCAGTAGAGTGAAAGCCCCAGATGAGGTGGCTTTTTGTTCCATTTCTCCTAACCTGAATCAGTCACGGATACTTGGAGGGACCACTTAATTGGGTGCCTTTGCGGTTTCAAAGGCTTGTCTTCCAGATTTAGCATGTTTCCAAATCGTTTCCTATTCTTCTTTTCTTGGTGCTGGATCATCTGCCAGCTTTGTCAGCCAGAATGAAATGTGGACAGTGGACTCCAGGCGTTTTGATCCAAAATTTTCAGATAATTATAAAGTAATAAGTAGGCAATTTTTACCATCCTTGGAGAGTTAAGTTTTTACAATTGCTGGCCAGGCTTTTTGATGCAATGGATTGTAAAAACAAGTTTCCTCATACTGAGGAAAGAAAATCTCTTGTCTTTGAATAACAATCCTAAGAACTGTATCTGACAAGGATTCAGATATACCAGTTGTGTATAAACTACATGAAGTTCCTGTTGCAACTTTGCAAATCAGGTCACTGACGAAAGCACAGAGAGCTGCCCAGATTTCATCTTGCAGGAGAATTGGCAGGTGAGGAGGTAATTGAATGGCAAACTCCTTCCTTAGCAACATGAGGGCTCCTTCTTGAACAGGATCATGGAAATCGTTATTCTGGCCCTGGTCATGCCTAAAGATTGACACAAATATAGGGAAAGAGAAGAAGAAAAAAGAAGAGAAAATGGAGTTGTTCTCAAATTCTAGATCCAAGCCCCCTGAATTTTAGGATTGTTTGGACCAAAAGTGTATGCCTTGAATCCACTGCTAATGGAAAAAAAAATGGTCCTAATAACCAGCCAGTTATCATAAAGAACAACCCTTGTTTGTTAAATATTTAAGTTTCCAGTACATTGAGAACCATTTTTGTTTTACCTAAAATTATTTGATTTATACCAATGTGGGCTCAAGTACTCTGTATTGACATTTGAAGAAATATATTTTAATTTATTTAATTCTAGAAGTTTTGCACCAAATGTGCATAATGGACACTGATGACTGGACTCAGACCAACCAGTAGATATCTAAATAGTGGGGTTTTTGGTTGATTTCTGTTGTTGTTGTTGTTTTTTTTTTAAAAAAATACTTTTACCAACCTTGGAGACTTCTTTTTTAAAACTGCTGTTTAGTGCTGCTGATGCAGCAGAGCCTGGAAAACAATATAACCACGTTTCATTTTAGCAGGAAGAACTGATCCTATTTTTATGGTACATCTTAAATGGTCAATTTAAATTTCCTACAGGGCTTAGGAGGAAGACCAGACTATTAATAATTGAGAATGGAAAAAAATCTGAAGCCTGGGGAGGAGATTCCTGAGGTAGATATAGGTGATGCTTGCAAAGACTCCCATCCTGAAGTTAAGCACGGGTGTACTTAAATGAGACGTTCTGAAAACCATTTTGACTCTGTGGTCACCAGGACAATAGAATTGTTTGCCAAGGAGGTCACTGTGGGCCTTTCAGCAGACGTGTTCAGAGTACAGAAGATGAAACACTTGAGAGATTAAAGGACTAGGGAAGCTGCTTGAGGTATCAAGGTGATGAAGGGCATTGCAGAAAACCACTTCTCTGTTCACCTCCATCCTCCCCGTTTTCTTGTTATGGTTAAGGAAATACTTGATGCAAGTAAAAGATGAGATATGGAAGGCATAAAAGGGAATATTGTACAGTGTGTCTATAAGCTACCTGGGGAGTTCCTCACCACCTCAGCACATCTATGGCCTCTTCAAAGAAAGGCCTAAAATCCATTTGTTATCGCTGGCTGTGCTTGTAGCTAAGCATGGGTTGACTCCTTAGTGGGAGCGTGTGCTCCTAGCGTTGGGTGCAGATGTCCATGCAGACATTGACTGTGTTATCATGATGCTCAAGTCTGATCTTCAGAAGAGTCTATCATCTTCAAGGACCAAAGGTTCTTCCTTCTCCAAGAACACTAACTACATGAATAAGCACGTTTAAGTCCATCCTAGACTTTTTTCAAATTTTGGTCCAGATTCTCTACTGATGCAAATTGGCCGTGCTCAACAAATCCAGGAGGATTTACAGCAGCTGTAGATTGGACACTTCTCCCCAGTGACTGCCCCGGGGTGGAATTCTGAGCTTGACAGATTGAGTGGTGACTTTTGTGCTCTTGGGCCCTTCTGTGAAGAGGTATTTTAAACCCATCATCTTCCCTAGAGCCAGCTGAATAGCCAAGGCTGTCTTTCTGCCAGGAGTCTGAAGCTGTGGTGCTTTTAAGCCAAAAAAATAAATGGGAACAACGAAAAAGAGAACCTCTGGTCTATGTAGAGGAAGAATTATTATGAAGACTAAAACCTTGTATTCTGAAATGTATTTGTACATTGAATGTGTTCAAAAAGAGTACAGCTGTTTGCATCCCTAAGCGGTGAAAATCAGAACTGTTCGCATATATGATGCCTATGCAGATGTAAATAACATTGTACAGTGGAAAGCAGGGAAGAATTAGGCGTTTTCAGCTGAAATGTTTCTCTGCCCAAGATCATAGGAGTTGCCAGCAATGAGCGTGGTGCCAAATTCAGTAAGCTTTTCTACGAATGTGATGACTGTACTCTTCAACCACTTATGCTCCTGTAAATCAGCAACATCTGATTAAAAGACAATGAAGTTTTAATGGTATTAATTGCAATAAGAGAAAGCTCAACTGGAATAAGAAGATTAAAATCTTTCAGTTTCCATGGATATCATTTCTGCAAGCAGTTTTGAAATAGATGTTGTAAAACCAGAGGACAGTGCAGACAAGAAAAGATGTGATTGCAATTTTTTTTTTAATTACATCTTTTCTACCCTTAATGCTTTTTTAATTCATTAGCCTCACTTAATCATCAAGTACTTTATTATTATTAGAATGCATTTCAGGACTACCCTGGATGTAATTCTGTATGTGTTTGGTTTGAGTCAGCAGTTTACAGTTTGTACAGAAGTAACATTTGCAGTACCAAGTCCTAAAGGAATTTTTCAAGACAACAAGATTATTTCATATGAGCAGTTAAAAATCAAAAAAATTACAAACATCTGTATTTTCTCAAGGGGGACATAGATTATTGCTTACAATGGTGTGGGATGGAATGTGCCTCTTTCAGCTGGATGAATCCATGTGCCCTTGCCAAGAAAGTTTTACATTTCCCTTTTTCCTCAGCTGCTGTATCCAGCCTTGGCACAGTATCTACTTATTATATTTATTTCTTGTATTTGCTGTTTTCAACTTTAGCATTTATCACATTTCTGTGTTTGCCTCCCTATTCCCCTCCCGCCCCTTGTCTGACATCATTTGAGTGAGCTCAGGGTGGGAAAAAAAACACTTTGGAGAGTCGAGGCAGGTAAAATAGTAAAAATAAGCACTTATGTAGTTCAAGAAACGAGAGACAGTTGGCCAGTCTGAGCAGGATCTTTCGCCAAGAGTTTGGCTGTTGTTTTCGGTGAGATCAGGACTGGGCACTTGGCTGCAGTAAGAAGTGGACCTGGGCCATGCAGCTTTCATCCAGATTCTCCCAAAACTCAGCAGTGTTTAGATCTGGCTTCCTCCTGGTGAGAACATGCAATGCTTGGATGTGCATGCATGTCACTAGATTCTGAACGTGCCATATAGGCAGAGCCCTGGAATTATCTTCCCAAGCAGAGGGATCGCAGTTGTCTTTGGCCTTTGAACAACATGCATGATGGTGCCATCTCTTTGTAGCTTCCCTTTTCCTAGCCATGCTTGTCCCTTGTAAATGGCCAGGGATAATCTGGCTCATGATGCTCTTTCCGAAGTAAATATGCAGCTGTGATATATATTTAAAAAAAAAAAAAAAAAGTGGTGCCTCATACTTTCAGGAAGACAGTTCTGCATTCGTGCTGATATCTTGAAACCTACTCATCTACAGCTTGTGCTCAAATAAGAGAGTCAAGAGACGCAGTCTTGTGTCTTGTTATTCATTCCAGGTTCAGAACAGCATTCTTTAAAGCAATAGTTATTCCTGGTTTTAGCCCTTTATAGTCTTGATTTATTTAAACTAGTATGAAAAATCTGGGAGGTTGGCGAGTTGAGTTTCTTAATTCCCTGATTCATTTTATTTATTTTTTTAATAGAGAAAGTTAAAAGAAAACAAGCCTGAGAATTGTTATATGGCATATAACACAGCCTGTTGGGATGGATAACATGAATCCGTCACGCCTCAGATGTAAATCACTCTGCACCGTAGGGACATTAAGACTCTTGGTACAAATGTGCATGTTGGGAAATTGTTCTGCAAATGTTACGTCTAAGTGTGCAGTAGCTAATTTTCAATTCTGGAAAACTTGGCTTGTTTACATCCCCTCTGAAGTAATGCTGGGTGCATGATCCGTGTTAGGAAACGGACTGCTTTACTTCTTTTCAAACTGCACTTGGCAATGAAGTCAGTTGGGTGGTACTGCAGCACAAAATGTCCCAACCTGGAATTTTTTGTTGTTGTTTATTTTTAGCACTCCTGAATTAGAGACTTTTTTTTTCCTCTTTCTGAGGGTGGAGCAGGAGATTCTATGTGGACCAAATCCTGGCACCGCTTCAGGGTATGGGACAGTATGTGTAATTTGCTGAGCCTGCATTATAGATCTCTGCTCAGTCTCTAGAGACTGGCTGTTACAGGCCTAGCTCAAGGCAATTTTGCTTCTAACTCAAGTTACAATGACTAAGGACTTTAGTTGTAAAGATCTTGCTTCAATTCTTGATACACTGGCCAAACTTGACTTTTAACTAGCCTTTTCTCCCAAGACTTGTCCTGAGGGGCTAATAATTAGTAGTCTATAAATTACAGGGCTTGTAAACTAGCCAAAAACCTAGTCCTTGTATCTGAGAGAACTGCTGCAGATTAAGTTGGTCATCTCAGTGTAGATGGTTTGGTAAATTAATTTATTTTTGTTTGGCTTATACTCAATTGAATATGCTGTCTGCAAGCAAAAGTAGCATATGTAATTATTAAAGGGATGCTTTTAGAGGAGAACCAATGTGAGGACTCGGCGAATGGATGAGTAGTTAACAGAGGAGTTTCTGAATTATTGGGATGATCTAATGCAAGAGTTTTTAAAACACTTTTGTCTACAGTTCTTGTTTACCAGGAAAGCAGGTAAGTACCAGTGAAGGATAACACTATGTTTGCTTATATGTTGCCATTACGTTCAACTAACATGACTATAGGTCGAATTGTTCAGCATACCCCAAATCATAGGGAAGTTAAAGGACTTAAATGAGTATCTTGAACTCAACTTGTATTATTCCAGACAGGGGACAATCGATATGAATTACAACATGAGAACCGAAACAGTTACTCCATTATGTGCAACCAAAGCCATTTTTTCTGTTTCACAACTAAATAAAGAGTAAGTCAATGAACCAAAGTTTTCAGTTCCTGGTGAGTTCAGCTAGCGAACAAAACTTTATTGGGCAAAAAGACCACTTTTGTGGTCATAGATCTGCATAAGTAGATCACAGAAGTAGGCTAGCTAGCATAAACTAGCGTGCAGATTGGCTTGAGGTCTGCCAAATACCTTCCCTATCTGGGAATTTTCCAGGTAGCAGAGGCTAAAATGGTTGTAGTGAGAGGTAGTGCTAAAGCAGGTTCTCCAAATTCGAAGGCCAGAACCTGATTGTAGAGGCTGACTTTAGTCTGATGGTAGATGGGCCACTAGAGAACCTGAACATGGAAATCTGGATGTATACCTACAAAAATAGGTCCATATCCATGAAAAGGTGCTGTGTAAGAGTTCAAGGAAGACGCTTCTTATGGTGGGAAAAAATCTACTTGTAAAATTCCAAGCTTCTCACAGAATTGATCGAATTGCTTTCAAAGAATGTCAAAGGAAACTTTCTTATATTAATCCCAGATGGTGTTACTAGTCAAAACATATCTCTTAGGGGGAAACATTTTCCCTCAGGAAAATGGAGGGTATTGAACAAAGTCTTGTTGAAAGACACTGGATTTCAGTGAGGTTTAAGATACTTTATCTACTTTATTTAGATACCAAAGGTTTTGATAATGCTCTTTGGCACGCTTAAACTCTGAGCAATGTGTGTAGGTGCTAGAGTTTGCACAAGTAAATATTGTGTGGGATTGAAATAGTTCCTCGTTTAGATGTGTAGTCATCAAGACTTACTCTATTTGACAATGGAAGTTCATTAACAGGCAAGCATGAATAACATGCAAATATACCTCTATTAGCATAAAGGGGCTATCATAAAATTACAGTTCAACACCTCCTATTAATAAGAATGAGTATTAAATTACGCTGTAATAATAGGACTGAAGATTGAGTTCAGCAAAAAAGTGGCAAATTCTGTCAATATGGATTGATGCATGAGAATCAGGTAACAAAAGGCCAGCATCCTTCATCTGAGCAAGTGCTGCCTATCTTTCTCAATCTAGTCAAATGCCTATGTCTTAAAGCAATTGGATTCATGCCTGTGGTTGTAAGGAAATCATATGCAGATGGCACTGAAATGATTATTCAGGATACTCATAACACTCCAATAAGGACATACTCAAAGAGCTCAACTTTAAGTGAGCAGTGTTGGAGATGGAGAGCTTATATGCAACCTATGGCTAAGGTAGGAGGAGGAAGGGAATGAGCACAAGGACTGTTGGATAAAGGTCTCCTTGTGTCCTTGTCCACATAGGCCATCAGCAGATCGCTCACTGGAGTCATTGTTTTTGCCTGCCCCAGCCCTTGTCCATGCTCAGCCATAACGACTCCAAACTGTTAATAGTTTTTTTTTTTTCACATGCAGTAAAACCCTAGCTGAGCTCTCCTCCGTTCCCCCAAGCGCCGTAGATCTGTTCTCATTCCGTGCTCCTCACACCCCTCCAGCCTGGTTGCACAAGGTGACCCACGAGCCAAGAGAAACCTCTGAGCTCACTGGCTGTAACAACAGGCGGTGGGAGCCAGGTTTCTGCTGTCTCATCACCTCGTCAAGGGAACAGGCGTTTGGGAGGGTGTTGGGCCTTGCAGGGGCTGCTCGGTTTGCAGAGCTGAGGAGGAGGCCTCACCCCAGGCCCCGCTGCTGGAGGAGGCCGCGTTGGTCCCCATGGCACCAACAAGGCCGCAGGAGCGCGCTCCAAGTAGGATCTGTTACTCGAGACCCTGGCGATGGGGATCGTGGCGTGTGGAAGCGAGTTCAGATGTGTTTGTACATCTGTGCAATGCCCGTTTACCAGCTCGGGACTCGTCTCTGCTGAGTTGATTTGTATCCCCAGGCTCTCTGTCCTGCTCCAAGCCTTGATTAACAAGGGTTTGTTTATACAGTGCTTGCTCTAGGCCTCCATCTGCCCAGCAAAACATAATACACAACATCTAAACAGAGAGTTATGCAGGCTAATTAATTCCTGATTCAGGGAAGGAAAAAAACAAATCCCCAAGTAAACTAAGTTTTCCTAAAAACTAAGCAACTCTTCTCACCTACTTTCTATCCTCTTATGTTCCTCCCACTTTACAATAAATGGCACCCATGAAACACCAAGTTGATTGAAGACATAAAGGGCTTCAGCAGGTGCTGGGAGATGATCTCCAGGCCATGGTGTGGAGGTTTCTGCAGGATGCTGTAGTGTCACAGGCCAGCAGGTCTACCCCCTAGCCGGAGATGGTGTTTGCTGGTCCTGTTCGTTCAGTCTGGGGTGTTCTTAGAGGTTAATTTGAGCCCTAGGACTCAGGTCTTGCTAGTCTCCGATTGGATCTTGCTAGCCTTCTGCTGTCGATGAAAGGGATTTGTGTCCCCAAAATGTTTCTCCGGGTCTTCAAGAGGCCCTCTGGGTAATGCTCACTAGTGACACTAAGCTGGGTGTAGCAGGCTCCTGGACTCCCTTTCATTTGATTCAGGAGGGGTGAAATCCTCAAGTTCTTCTAGTTTCAGCCAAACCTGTAACTGGGATTTCTTATCCCAGATGTAATAATATCAGTGACTGTGGAGGGTATTAGTCAAACACAAGATATTGGGGCTGGTCCAGGACTGTTTTTGACTGGAGGTCAGAGAAGGTTATTTATTTTTTTAAAAAAAATCTTGGGTTTGGTGGGAATATCACCTGTTTCAGCATCTGGTACTGTAAAACATGCGTGCAGCATGTCAGTCTGTTGGCAGAAAGGACAAGTGGGACCAAAAGTGACGCTGATATGTACCGCTCCAAGCTGATACTGCCTTTTTAGCATCATAGGATGCACAGGCACATCTAAAAAGCCTTTTTGGAAAGAAAAAAAAATAGTAGTTAAACATTTTCTTCTCCCTACTCGTGGGAGCTGAAAACTCAAACTTACTGTAAACAGCCTTGGAAAACATTTTAGGTTTCCAGAGTTCTGACTCCAAGCGTTTCCATGAAGCAGTGACACAGTTTGAGACTAGCACTTTTTTCTTTCTTTCATTAATATTTTCTTTCTGAGATATTTACAGAGTTTTTTTTAAATACTCTTACTTTTTGGGACAAGTGTCTCCTTCTTCAGAGGAGATCGGTCAGAGCTGGGGAAAAGGAAGTGTGCACTTCCTTAAATAAATACATATATGTTTTTAATATTCAGGATATTTTATTTTTCAAGCTGAAACCTGCCTTTTTTTTTTTTTTTTAAATCATCATTTAGTACTATGGAAAATGTATGGAGTTGTTTTGGCTGGATGATGCAAAGCAGTGGGTTAAATTTCAGCACGTTTAGTAGCACAGAGATCTCTCCTCTGTGAAAGACAGGATTGTATTATGTAACAGCCTGGCTGCCAAATACTTATGCTGGCAGCGGTCAGTGTTCTATGCACCATTGACATCAAAATCTAATGAGGTTTGATCCAGGGAAGGGAATTGAAAGGATGTCTTGTTTTTCTTCAATCTCCACAAACTGAACTTGTTTAAAAGTGGGAAGGAAAAAAAAGATACATAGTCTTGTTTGATAAATGGGGAAAAATAGTGGTTTTTCTCCGAAGTTTTGGCTGTTTATTGGTTTAACAGGTATTGCTCAGAACAAGCTGTTTATATTTACGGTGTTTATTGTATCGGCTAACCTGGTGTGATGGATTGAGGGGGCTGGAGGTCAGGCCTGCATGTGCTCTGTCCACAGAGGTTTCTGACAGCTTACCATCATGTTGCCAGTGCCTGGTATTTATTTATTGTCCATTCAGTGAACGGAGGACCAAGCGAGGGTCCTGCTGCCTATAACATGCACGGTAAATAAGATACTCCGGTAGGTAGGTGAGGGGACAAGCAATGCAAGGGGACAGCATGCAGGGGGCCTGGTTCCAGGAGAACTGCCCCAGTGCTCGAAGCGATGCAGCAGGATGTTTTGTCAGAGGTAACAAGGTTTTGCTGAAAAGTAGGTCTCATTTTGCCCCGGAATGAAAGGGCTATTCTACTGGGTTCAGCCTCATGTCCTGTCTGGACGATGACAAATGGAGAAGGATGAAGGGGGAAGGAGAGGACGCAGGACATGTTCCGAGTGATCTTCCCCCTTGATCTAATACTGACCAGCAGTCCAGCCATGTCCTGAGCTGCTGGTCTACGAGACTGTTTAATCCCATTTTGAACTCCTCTTCCTAAGTGTTGTCATGTTTTAGACTGGTATTGCATGGGTTTGAAATAAGGCCGGGGCAGGAATGAGGTGTATTCGCAACCTGGTGCAGACACTTACTAGGAGTTGCTCCATACAAGATGTAGCAGAGTTTGTGCATGTGTGGAAAAAAAGGAATGCGAAGCTGCTCATTTGAAATAAGTAGCAAAGTTGCCAACGCTAGTGAAACAGAGGCGAGAATAAGCTCATCGGTGGCATACTGAGTGTTTTACAAATGTAAACGCAGCCACTTACCTTGGTATCACCCAGGGATTTCAGTATCCTTAGGTTCATTTGCCAGTGGGGAAGCCAGTGTAAACGGGTTAAATACCCCAAGTAAGCAATAACCAAACATGTCAGCAGCAGAATGAGCCTGCACTCCAGGAGCAACGTCTGTTGGTTTGTACTCAGTGTGCTGCCTGCATGTTTCTGGAAAAGTATTTCTGGTCACAGTGTTAGTGGTGTTAACTCAGATTAAGTTTGACAGTTGTTCTCGTATTTCTACTTTCATCTTGAATGTCTCAGGACTTTCTTGCCTATTCAACAAGTCCTGTCAAAGCTGTTTAAGAGAAAACTACAGAGCCCAGGATGATTATTATTATTATTGTTGTTCTGGGCTTCTGCTGTTGCCAAAACTGTCTGACAGTAGCGTGTGTAGGAACAGAAACACTCTGATAAAGTCCAATAAACCCCAGCATCTGTGCACGATAGCAAGAATACAGGAGGGGAACGTGAAGGATGAGCAGCGCTGCTGTTCGAGGGATTGCAGTTTGCATGCAGGTCTCGGCATCCTTTTCATTGCTCTGGGACGGCTTCCAGCATGCCAGGATTCCCAGCAGCTACAGAAAGCAAGTTACCTAAAGGCAACCTGTTTTGAGGGATGAAACTGTTTTGTTTTCTCTCTCAGGGCCTAGCGCAGTTTAAATTCAGTGTTGTGTCAATGAGAACGTTTGAGCATTTTTTAAAAAAAAATAGATCAATTTAACGCTAATATGCCAGGTACTTTGTAGGAATTATAACTGAGGTCTCACACTTTTGTCACCTGTGTAGACCAGCTTCCCCAGCCAGATCATGTCCCACGACACCCCCTGATCAAATGCAGTTGTGTGACAGCTCACCAGAGAGGAGATCTTGATGAAGTACGAGAGCTGCAGCTCCCTGAAGAAGCCCAGACTGTGGAAAAAGTGGAGTAGGAGGCAGCCAGATACTTCCAGTGCTGATGAGACTTGGTAAGGGGAACGGTGCAGAAATCTTAGGCTTTGATTCACCTTGACAATGTAAATCAAAGCATTTCGAGTATGCGATTAGAAATGAAATAGTTAATTTCATTTTTGGTGGAAATTTTTTGATCTGCAGTTATTGGCACTTGTCCAATAGCCGGTCTGTCAGCGTGACACAGTGCTGCTGTGTGACTGGCATTGGTGAAAGGGCAATGCGAATGTCCTGCCTTATCTGCAGTACTATCTTTTATTATTTTTATAGCTCACACTCTTGACTAACCAGTGAAACTACAATAGCTTAGAGGCTGGACTTGGGCAAAATGCTGTTGTCTGTAAGCCTGTTTGAGAACTGTTATTTGGTGTGACTCTACTGATTGCAGAGGAATTGTGTTAATGGCAGTTGTGTTGAGAAGATGATGAATCACCTTCAGAAATGTTTAATGTAGAAAATGAAAACATCAAAACCTTACGTTGGAGCGTGTTATAAAATGAGCTTATTCTACCAGGGGTCACATTTGAAGAAATGAGGGCATTCTCTTGTATTCAAGAGAGCCTGCTGTCTAAATTCTTCTTCTCAAGCCTGGCATGAGACCCTATTTCTTTATAGTGCTAGACAACTAGACATTTCTAGTTGGTTATATTAATATGTAGCACAACAGGAAATTGTTGACCTCTAGTTGGTTATTAATCCCAAAACAATGATGTCTGTAATGTCTTTACAGTGACGTTTAAAAAGGTTATTTCAGTGCATGTATTATAGTGGAGCGCAAGAGGCCATTCGCATAACACCTTGGATGTGCTCAAGCTTTTCCTTTTTGAAAATACGTATTGATGTGGCTTCCATGGTCTCGGGAAAGCAAATGAAAAGCACCACACTTGGCAGAGCCTGGAATACAGGTTTGGCTCCCAATATGTGCCAGCTTGTTTCAGACAGTCCCCAGTCGCTGAGCCAGGCGGTGTGCCCAGGCCCTAGTATTTTGTTCTGCCCTCGTTCTGGGAACACGGCGAGGCCCAGAGGCCAAGGCAAACACAGTGTGCGCTTTTTGCCGGGTTATTTTTGGCTGACATTTCCTGAAAGGAAGAGCTCAGGAAAATAAAAGCTTAATATTTCTTGGGCATCATAATAAAAATGATAACAAAAATAATAACATTTCATTAGGCAGACAGTTTGCAGATCCCCTGTTTACTTCTGAGAGTTTTTTTGAGCAATAGGCAATGGACATCAGAGAGGCGCAAAGATAAACTCTCCATTTATCAAGCGGAAAGTAACATTTTCTACAAATCATTTTGGGATCAAGCTGCATCTGAAAGCCTGAGTAGGTATTGCAGGTATCTCCTACAGGAAAAAACAACTTTCCATCACTTGGGTCTGCCCTTCATCCATTTAAAATGACCCCTGTGTAGCACCTGGCCTCCTGCTTTCATGGGGAGCTGCATGCAAGCAGGGTCTGTTCCAGAGCAAGTAATTCCATAGAAAGACACCATTTGCTTTTGATTTGGGCCTCAAAGCCACTGCGGGGTATGTTATATTGGAGCATATTCTTTAATGCAGGCACTGCGGCACCTAGATTTCATGGTGATTGCTTTATTATAGATACAGAACAAAAACAATCTAACTGCAGGCGAATTGTGGCATCTGTAAATTCATGTCTTTCAACAGCAGGGATACAGGGGAACATCTGCAAAAGACCATATGTTCCACTAGCAAAACCCGTGTGCCTAAATCTGGGGTGGGGAATATCAGCCTGTATCTCATCAGTTAAATCCCCTAGATCAGTTTATCAGCTGGATTTATCTGTCAGTTCTCCCAGCTGTGGCCTGTGTTTGTGTTTTCAATATTGTATTTGCTATTTAGATGCTACCAGTGTTCTTTGAAGACTACTTTCTGAATAGTTTGCTCTTGCTGTGTGAGGAACTTTTTTAATACAAAACACCTCTGCCCATACCTCAGCCCACCAATAATCTTGGGTAATTAACCACGATCTTGGAATACCATTTGCTCTGGTGTCTCTAAAAGCATTTGATAGTAAAAAGGGATCAGATGCTAAGTGCTTACTCTATGTGCCTCTAATGAAAAGATGCATTTGTTTGGCTACTCAAAGGGATAAAATAAGGAATGTTTTCCATGAAGTAAGGAGAAAAGAAGGGTAGAAGAGTGTTGGAACCCCGATCTGGAAACACCTTCCTTTATTCCTTAAATGAGCAGTTACCTGGGCGATCCCATCCTGAAGCCCTGTTTTATTTTGAGGTTCTGCCTGGGAAACAAAAGTTAAATCTTTGTGTTTAGCAAATGTAAGAATATGCAGGATAGTAGGACTATACTTTGGCACTGTCTATTCAAAGAGGAATTATGCATTGGTTAGAGAGTTGTACATTATTATGGGATCTGCATTTAAAAGTACTGTGTGTTTGTTCTTGGAAAGGCTTCCCTGTTATGATGTCTCAGATTAAGCACCAGAATTAAAAATCACACTTTCCTCAGCTATATCTTCTGATTTTTTTCAAACAAAATCCCCATGTACTTACAAAAAAAAAAAAAAAAAAAAAAAAAAAAAAAAAAAAAAACCTCAAACCCAACAGCAACAAATTGTTCCCTTCATGATACAACGAAGGACAGAGTCCTATTGGTTTAGGGGTGTGCATCCCCCTCATCACTTGGCTGCTTTGCAGAGCCATAATCAGTTCCTTTTAAGAGCAGAATGAAGCAGATTTGCTCCATATGTCTGATACTGTATATGGCTGTGCTATCTCTCTAGCTGTGCCCGTAGCCCTGTGACTCCCATGTCAGTGCTGTACGAGCCAGTAAATTGCAAGCTCTTGGCAACAGCAGGAATTATTCCCATTGAAAATATTGCATTATATTCCCTGGCAAAAGAGAACATTTAATGGAGTACAGATGATGTGAATTAATCTTTGAACAAGCATTTCATTTGTTGGCCAAGATCTGATTGCCCTTTTTCTGTAGTATTCTCATAATGAACATAAAAAGATTACAAGATTTGTGAATGCAGTTGGTCCTCTGGAAGCTCTGGCAGCTGGCTCAGCTTTTACTTCATTTCTTTTTTTTCCCTGGTGTAATTAAAAACACTTATACAAACTTAGAACACCAGGATTATTAAGGGCACTCCCGAGCAAGAGGTAAGGTTCAGAACTCCATCACCTCACTTAACCCTTTCTGGCCAGAGACTGAACAAAAGGATCCTGATGAGATTTTGTTTGGAAAATATATTTCTTGCCCAGATCATTAGAACTGCTCAGGTAGGCTTGCCTGTAAACGTATGTATCTTAAGTATTGAAACAACTGAGATAACAGGACTTACAAATGAATTCCTCCTCCTCTTGGCTTGACAATAGAGCACCCTACAATGGCTTACAGTAAAGCTTGTCCTCCAAGGCTTTTTTAGGATGATATACAAGATAGCAGGGAATAGATTTTTGGTAATTGCACAAAATGTCAGTTAAAAAAAATTCACAAGATATATTTGAACATTGACAAGCTGAATGTGATTAGCAGCATATGCCTAGCAGAAGCTGGGCCCTGGGGCTTTCCATATCATGGCAGTCTTGCACCAACTGAAGTTTGCTCGTGGCAGGGAAAAACTGAAGGAGGGATAAAAGATAAGCACAAAATCTAAAGGATTATTTTGAACTGGATGCCAGTGGGTTGTAGATAAGACATAGCAGGACGGGGCATCTTGGAGGAAGGCCCCAGATCCCACTAGCGCTCCACTAAACCATGTCCTGTGGTCCAGGATGTGACCGAAACGACAGGGCCCTCGGGCCTGCTGTCATTGAGACAGAGCTGGTCCTGGTCTTGCCCTTCTGAGTGGGGAGTTACATGAGGAGATTGGGCCATGGGCAACAGGGAAGGAGCCGTGAGAGCAGGGCAGCTTGCTGTGCTCCATGGCAAGAGGAGCGAGGATGCAGCAAGGCCTTGGCATTCAGCAAAGGAGGTGGCGACAGGAAGATTTGCAGGCAGCAGATGCGGGAGGAGAAGGAGAGCTCAGGGTCAAGGAGGAAGATGTGGCCAGTCCAGAGACAAAAGGAAGATTGGCTGGAGATGGGGGGTGGCAGGGACGGAGCTGGGCTTCAGACCGTGCTCCTTGAGTCTCTGCGGCTTTCGGGGAGGTGGCGAGGGGCACCGTGGGCCCTCACGGCAGCTTGGGAAAGTTCAGAGCTGCATTGCCAGGCAGGGACCCTTCATTGCAGACAGCAGGTTCTCTTCTCGTGTGTTTCTCTGAGGCTTGTGTTAGGAGGTGGAAAAATATGGGCTTGGGCTAACGCCAAGGGGTTTAGCAAAACTGGCTGGGGTTTCATTTCTGATCCCAACACGGGTGCAAGGTTTGCTGGAGTCATTTATCCTTCCATTTCCCCTTATGTAAAACAGAGCCATAGCCCCTCCTTATGTTGTAAGGACATCTTGAGGCTTAGTAGGGCCCAATCACCAGCACTGCCCCAAACCAACCAACCAAAAAAGCAGAGCAGCTCCTTTGCAGTAATTGGGGTAGAAATGTACCCCTGTGCCTGTCTTAGGTCAGTGCAATTCCCAGAACGAGTGTTGTGTGATACGTGGGCATGCCGAGCGCTCGTGTTTCCTTTTGTTCCAGTGGAGAATCAGGCCATTCATTTCCTCGCTAATGGACTGAGTTTTGGGAATAAACTACAAGGAGGGTAAATACAAAAGAAGGGTGACTTTTGCTTATTGACATTAAAAAGGAAAATATTAACATTTTGAAGCTTTTTTTCTGTTAAAATTAGTGTGTTTCTTGTTTGCTTAGGGACCTCTCTCTCCTGCCATGTCATGGGGAGGAAGAAGCAAGGTCTGAGTGGTTTGCTTTTTGTGCAAGATTTTCCCCATTTGCAGGACCCATTTTGATGTCGATCCTGTCCCTACCGTAATAAATCTTCAAGTACCAACTGGGATGAGGACACAGTGGTTAATGGGCCACTGTTCAGGGATGGCCAGTGTCTGCCTGAGCAGGTAACCTTGATAGATGAGAGAAACAAGCTGGGCCTGAAGGAAGTATTTTTGTTCCTCTTGCATCAATGGGAGCCACACGACAATATTATAACTTGCTTGGGTCTGTGTTGAATGTATAAGGCAGAGCTGCACTATAATCCTGACGTCTTTAACTTAGATGCTGAACCATACTTATTTTCCACTGAGCTTCAGCAGTAGCTGAGAGTTTTGAATTATTACTCAAACGAGTTGACTAATTTCCAGCTATAAGGGTCTATTTTGCTGTTGTTCGAGTTGTTAAGTGCTTCCCTGGGATTCGTCTCCTCTCTACCCCCTCGGTTTGCTGTGTGCTGTTACGTGCTCCTTAGATTTTCCTTGCAGATGCAGATTCATTGAGTTTCATGAATGCAGGATTCACAGCAAAGCTGACACATTGCATTACACTCGGCGCTGTGCACAGAGCCTTGGCAAAGGATCTCTGGGCTTTACTCAGCCCAGAAACACCGTGTGAGCAGCTGTCGCAGATTGCATTGTAAAATTAGAAGAAAACCATAACACAGAGATGAAGGAAGGGGCAAGGAGAAATGTCCCTCTGGAGGCAGCAGGAATTTTCACTTTGAGCTGTGACAAGAGATTTGCAGAGCCACACACACACACACCAGCTTTGTGCAGAGTTCAGCTGGTTTCAGTTTTTGTGCTGGAGTGTTGTACCACGGTAGGTGCCACGGTACAAAGGATTCACCTTGTTCTGCTTCAGCACAGAGTTCTGCTTTTAGTGTTGCTGTCCAAGACATACAAAACACTGGTGGAAGAGCCTATCCTTTTAGCCAGAGTATTGGATTAAAAAGGACCTGTAAAAACACTGTATTTTATTATGTTGCATATGGAACAGTGCAAGAGTGGAGAGTTGTGCAGCCCTCTTCTGTAAAGGAATGGAATCTCTTTCCCTAATTAGATTTGCCAGGGTTTCAGGGGAGACCTGTGCTTGTTGTCCACATGCTGTACAGCTCTTCTATGCTCATGCATGAAACAGTTGTATTTTTGGCTATGCAGATAAAACATACCTGAGGGTGTATTTTTTGAGTTCTACTTTTTGGGCTGATAAGTGGTTCATCCTCAAACACAGTGCAAAGCTGTGACCTGCCCTGGTGACTCCATGTGAAAACCATAGCTGGGTGGTTATGCCAGTGTGTTTAATGCACAGGATGCTGGATCAAGAGCAGAGATCTGGGCTGCAAATGTGAGGCCTCCCTTTGGGGGAAACCTCAGGCAGGAATCGGGCAGTGCACAAGGCTTGTCGTACCTGATTAAAAGTGGTAAAGAATCATTGCAAAGTTTAGTACAAAAACCTCAGAATTTGAGGGCTCACTTGGAGGCACTGAGGGACTGATTGAGCATTTTTTCCAATGACATCAAGTGGAATAGTAACAGTTATGAAAACAAGGTCTCACTTGTCCGAAACAGGACCCCCACACTTAGTGGATACTAGAAAATTCAGGCTAAAGTGAATTGGTTACAGTCAGACAGAAGTCAGTAACAGAACTAGGACAAAACTCGGGTTGTCTGACTCTCGCTGCAGCAGCTTAAAGACCAGGTATCATTTTTATTGTGACTATTAGCCAATAGAGCCAATAGTCTGATGTGCAGACTGGTTATAGCTTTGGTGAAGAGATAATCAGTGACCTCAAGGCACTGATTGATGACTGCTGTAGATGCTAACAAAATTAGTTAATCAACAGTGATGAAATTGTATCATCACCCAGTAAGTGAAGCGTGCCACCCCGTGATTGGAATCTATTCAACGCCTGCTGTTTACCTTGACTCATGCCAATTTATAAAATGGGATAAGCTATTTCCATTCCAGCATCATACTGTCCTCTCCAAGCCTGCCTAATGAAATGCTTCCAAGTGAAAAACTCAGTGCCGAGTCTCGTTAGTCTTTTCCCTCTATGATAAGGAGATCCTTGTTCAATGTCCATGCTGAATTCTGACCCCTCTGTAGCAGAGAAGATGGAGAAAATATATGCAACAAGGAAATAAAATACATGTTAAATTCTTATTGCTTAATGTTTAAGGGCTATGCACAAACTGCACATAACCTTGTATAAAAGAACAGCTCCTGGGAGGAGTTAAGAGCATCTGCAAAGACTTTTCTGTGCAATGCTATGAGCTGAGTTTATTTCTTATAATCAGGTCAGTGTGTTCCAAAGGCAGACGGTGAGGCTGCCCGGTGTGTTAATGCCAGAAGGGAGGCTGGAATCAAGGCTGTTTTCTCTGCTGGCCTCGCACACAGTCTCAGCACATCCCTGTTCTGCACGTGGGCATGATCTGAGGTGAGTACCGGAGGTGGAAAGCCCCGACACGCTCCGTGATTGCACTAGCTGCGCTCTGGGATGGATCTGGATCTGGAAAAGGCCGAGGAGCCCAGGTTCAAGAGAGAATTCTGTGTTTTGCTCTGAGTATAGAACAGATGCTTTGACACTAAGTTACAGCAAGACTTATCAGGCTAATCCTACATGATTCACTGCCTGAGAACAAATACAGCTTTTTATGACATACAAAGATCCCACTAGTAGCATTATTTTGTTCATAATTTTTTTTTTTAAAAAAAAATCCTGGGAACAGTAAGCTGGTACTAGACCCAGAGAGAGCATCCTGAATGACAGCATAAGCTGATAATAATATGAGAGAAACTAAATTATGACCTTGGGCTTTTATCTGCCTTATTCATAGTGGCAATACTGAGTGGCTCATAGATTTTTAACCCAGAAGGATAAGCCTATGGCATCTGGCATTTCAGCTTGTATTTTTACAGTGCTTCTGTATCTTTCCCTGTGCAAGATATTTTTATAAGAACTTTTTTTTTTTTTAAAGACTTTTAAAATTAGGCACATTTCTACTTCAAATTGCAAAATACATCAACACACTTGCACAGACATGCTTTTCCCTGAAGAGCTGCAGGATTTCAGTCCCGTTTTTTTCCCTTATTCCGGGTGGGGATCCGAGGAACAAGCGTGTTTGTCAGGCAGCATTTTTGTGTGAAGGGGAATGTGACCTGCCTCCCCAATGAAGGGCTTTCACGTGGGCTGCCTGGGGGAATCTTACAGCAAACTTGCCCTCGGTGCGGTAGTAAAAGAGTTGCTCTGATGGGGTTGGCCTAGCAAGGCCGATTTACAGGAGCGAAGGCCTCTTGGGGGAGCCGAGCCAGCTGGAGTGTCCTCTTGACTGAACAAATCGTAAAGGGAGTTTCTTATTCCGCTGGGAAGACTGTGGGATTGGCCTTACTCCCAGTCTCTGCCAAAAGGGCTGCGTCCGCGCTAGGGAAAGGGTTTTGTCCCACAGCGCTGCGTGACGCGGCTACGCTTTCTTCAGGGCTGTGTTTTCTTGGCCCTCTACCGGGACTAGCGGAGCCAGGGTTGAAGTTAGAACAGCCCTAGAATTGCTGCAGTGCTGACAGGAGCTCAAACAGGTCGCCTCAGGCGATTAGAGGTGTACGTTGGCTCTGGCCAATGACTCTAAATATTCCAATTATCATGTTTTTCCATGGTAATGGCGATTAATTTTCTTTAGGCTATTAAAAAGAGCGTGTTTCTGTTAAGTAGGGATACCACAGACTCACCCTGGGCTATGTGAGCTTACTGATTTCCCATGGCCACGAGCAATTGACTGCTTTACAAGCAGTAAACATCAGCCAAGACAAAATTCTACTTTCAAAGTTGGGATTTAGAGAACAACAGGCGGAATTTGCCTTACCAATTCAGTTGAGATCCCATCGAGCAAATCCTGTAGACACAAAGGCATTAGCGTGGACCTGCTACAGCAGCATCTATCCCTGGATATGCTAATGCCCCCCTCTAAGGCAATAATGCAAAATGGGGAGCGATGAGCCATGTGGCTCTACTAATTTATCGTGTTGCTGCCTCAGTCTTCCTGTCTGCAGTCTGGAAACACGAGCTCTTCATCTCAAAACTCTTGTGAAAATGTTGCGGAGAGGAATTTATCGAGTGAGTTGAGTTTCTTTGGCAAGGGAGCAACATGTTAGTCAGAACCGGGCCCGATATTGAGTTCACGCTTGGACCTTGGGGGACCATAGTTTGACTCAGATGCTGTAGGTAAGTCTCAATTTATGCCACAGTCTACAGAGAGTGGCTCTTTTCCTTTAGTTTGCTGTTCTTCAATGGGTCTCCATCCTTTGCTAGCCTGCCTTTTGTGAAATGAATTTTCCACGTTCAAAAGCAGCAGTGTTTTATTTTTGTTTTAGCTTTGCTTGGGAATGCAGAGCAATTCAATCAAGAGGAAAATACACCATGAAAAGCTCTGAAAGCCCCGAGGTCAAGGATCTGAAGTTACCCACAATATTAATGACAAACCAGCGGCTGCTCCATGGCAACGGGCAGCAGAATATGCGGCGTGGAAGCCGTAAGCAGTGTGGGACTCTGAAGGAGCACAACCGGGGGAAAAATGGAAATTACATGATGTTCCCTCTGCTCTGTGCTAGGACTGCCATGTACAGCCTAATCCCTAATGCTGGCATATCCAAGACTTTCAAGAGGGCCTGGAAGAGATGGAGAAAGGAGCTGGAGTTACGCTGCCCAGAAGTTTCTTTTTAGGGGGGAAATGTTTTGCAGAAAGCAAGTTAAAGTTACTTAGATAAAGCATGCTGATACTAGGGAATCTCCATGCATGGCTTCTCCTTTGGGATTTCCTACTGGCACCAAATGAGTCGTTCCAAAAACTCAGTTGGTGGTGACTTTCTTTAGAAGTATGAGGCCCAGCTCTTTGCCAGAGCTGGGAATTAGCAGCAATAGGTTGTGCTTGTGGCTTCAGAGGGTGCTGAGCTTCTGGATGGAGAAGGGAAGGAACTGCTTACAAAAACGCCTCTAGATGCCACATCTTATTATTTACTTCTACTAAAAATACATTTCTGTGACCATCTCTGCTGCTCGGTTGTGCATGAGACAAACGACTGTAGATGTGGAGGGCTGTACTGTCAAGCTCCTACCTCCCATGGCAGTGTAAAGGATCAGGGAATGGGGCAAGGAGAGATGCAGCTTTTTTGTGCGGGGCTCTGAAATTTGCAGTATCTACCTATACTCAGAAGTGAGAAATCTGTCAAGAAAAAAAAAATGCTATTCGTGTGAACATGGTCTCGCTGTAGTCACGGTCCTGCTGTGACCTTCATTCTTACTAGCATATGTGGCGCAGATGGGAGGCCTTCATTGTGCTCTCTGAAATTTGGGGTGCTGTTTTACCTTTCAGGAACTTGCTTGCTACAGTTGGTCCCAGTTTCTATCCGTGTAGTTCAGAGCTTCACAGATGCTTTTCTTTGAGCAGCAGCAGCTGCAGCAAGTGGCTGGCCGTGTGGAACCTGTTTCTACAAACCACTCATGGTCCCCACAACCACGGCTTGGCCACTCTGGTCTGGAGTAAGTGTGTTCTTGGCACACTTCGTAAAATGTGGTGAACCATCAGCCAAAGAACTTGGATGGCATTTATCGGCATTATGGCTTGTAGTTAGTGACAACATTTACTGCTCTGTGCACTATTCTGCTGCTTTTGCTCTTCACTTTGACTGTATAACAGCATCAGCTGTGTAAATGTACATGGAACTTGGTAATCTTTGTACCCTTTTATTTATTTTTTTAAAAGAGGCCTCAACTTTCCAGAATACCAGAGAGATGGTTAATGAATCAACACCGGGTCATGGTCAACTGGATCCCTGAACAGCCCAGGGATCTGTTTTGCTATAACATCTGCTGCTGTAGCATTTGTTCTGTACGCTGGTGGTCAGATGACCTAATTCTGTTTTGTGTCAGCAGGGAGCATGTTTGAGCAGGGAGAGGGCTGAGTTTTGAGGAAAGCCCTGTGCAAAAAAAAATCTGTCCATTGAATCTGGTTGCTTAGAGGAACTTAGCTGAACCAAGTGAATGAGAAGGGAGGAAAGAAGCATATAAGGCTTGGAGGAAACTGGAGGGTAGTTTGGCTTCGAAAAGGAAATGAGTAATGAAGGACAGCATGATTCTGGGGAAGAATATTAAACATCAGGAATAGAAAAGGCAGGGGAAGGAATACTGTCTGGAACCAGAGGAAGAAGGCTTTGAAGAAAAAAAACAAAAAGAAACCCAGAAAGTTGCTCTGGATAAAGCTGAGGATTGCAGAAGCAGTAATCTGTTGCTGTGAATGCTGCAAAGGACTGCTTAGCACCTAAAATATGCCCATAAGACACTTCTGATGGTGTGAAAGGCAGTAGCTGAGGAGATGTTGAATTTGGCACGTCAGGGCTTTGCAGCTTCCGGGCACTCTGGTGAGCAGTCTGCTTTGATGCACTCTTTGATCACTTAGGGAAAAACTGGAATTACATGACAGAAGGGATCAGAAAGTTCGGCTGGGACACGTGGCTGAGAAATGCGACCGTTTCCCTCAGTCGATTGGGGTTCCTTGGGCACCTTTTGATTTCTTGTTCACTGTATTGTTCAGTGGCTACTCAGCTGACTTTGAGTATTTTACTTCTGAGCAGCATCTGTCACATCTTTCAACCTCTTCTAATGCTTGTGGCTCGGTAGCTCAGACCTTATGTCAAAAAGAATTGAGTCATTAGTACTGTTATTTCCTGATGCCGCTCAGCTCTCCAGAATCATCTAACTGTACTGACTTGGTTCATTTTTAACCATATCCTCTGCATGGATCCTTTTCTCCTCTTAATATGTAGTATATGTAAATATGTTAGACATTTACTTGACATTAGATTGAAATGGTGATAAAGGATGAGTGAAGGAGTGATGATGAAATGTGCATGAATGGATCACAAGTGATCTAGACGTAAATTTGGTTGACTAATGCCTCCAAAGCAGAAATGTGCACTGGGTTCCTTGTGTGGCCAAAACTGGCTGACACTGGAGTACAACGGCATCCTGATCTGATAGAGATCTCCAGGAGTTGGGTATCTGTTTTAGAGCAAGTGACAGGACAAGACTGATGACCATGTTTTGGGCAGGAAAGAAGAGTTGCCCCTACGATCTACAGATACTGGAACCAGGGTGAGTTTGGGACTTTGGATGCTTCTGAATGGGACCTTCTGTGAGGATTTGTTAACATGACAAGAAGCTTATGACAGGGGTGGATGGATGGAAGGATTGGGGTGAATTCATACAAGGCTCTGATTGCCATACCATTGAATGCAGTTGCTGTGATGGATGGGCCTATCCTTTGGACACTCTAAGGACAATATTATACTCCCCGTGAGGTGTTTGGACATTCCTGCAGAGCTGGGAACTGTTAAAGTACCTGGCTATGTTAAGGGTGAAACGCAGGACTGATGTGATGGAGGGAATGAGGATAGTGCCCACCCATCATAGTGATGGGTGTCCTCTCTTGTGACCCTCACTTCACCGAGCAGTTACGGGGACAAAGTGAGGAGGAGGTTTGTGTAAGTGCTGTCTCTGAGGGTGGTGATCTTGCTGGTCAAAATGGATATTGAAGATTCAGCTGTCCCCAGCTTTAAACAGGCCCAGATGTCGCTCTTGAACTAAGAAACTGCAAATCTACTTCTCCGTGACGGATCTCCTCACTTCCCTTGTTAATCCCTTTATATTTCTTAATGTGGCTGTGTGGCTCTCGAGCTGCAGCTGGCCCATAGTAAGCAATGCAAGTGCAACTCTTGTGCATTAACTATGTCATGTAACCAGCTGTGGGCCCTTTGGGAGGCTTCCCTGTGACTTGAGACTTATCTGGGGGAGAAAGTAAACCAGGAGGGGGCTAAACCTGCTATTACTGAGCAACCGACGTGGATGCATAGCCCAATACCAACCCATGCTAGAGCCATGAGGCCCCAGTGAAGCAGCTCTCCTTGCCTACGTGATGTATTTCTGGACTTGCAGAGTTATATGGTGCATGTCTTGTGGATTTTGGCAGCACAAAACTTCTGCTATTCAAAGGAAGGCGATAGGTTTCACTGGTAAGATCCTGCGTGTAATATCAGCAACAGCAGCTACAGATGGAAAATCACCAAAGTGCAGGTCATACTGACACGTTTTACTTCTGGCATCAGATTCCTCGGAAAAGATCCTGAGGAATCTGGGAACCGTGGCACATGATGGATTATTTCTGGTTTGGCCTGTCTCCTCCATGCAGCTTGTTTCTGACAGTCCGTGCTCCTCTTGACAGCTGGAGGCTTGTGGAAATGCAGCTCCTTGCTCGTTGCCTTTACTATTCCTGCCCTGCTAAGGGGCTGGCGTACATCGGAGTGTGACACATGTGAATGCTGATCATATGTCCTGAGGTGACAAAGTCCTGGAGTACAGTCTGCTCCGTTCTTTCCAGCAAGGATGCAAAAAATAATCATGCATGTTTGCCGGAGCCAGAAGGCATGCTAAAACTCCAGCAATTACGTTCATCGGAGTTTGTAGGCGATCATTCACCCGGAGAGAGGATAGCATAGGTTACAGAAGAGGCAAATTTAAAGCCCACTGCTAATTTCTGATCTTTACCAGTGAAACCTGCAAAGACTGATTCTAGCTCTGATTGCTGACTTCCTGGGCGATATTTTCCTAGCTCTTCTGCCACGGTTTTTCCACTGATGCTCTTGCTGCAGAACCAGAAGCCAACAGTGTGCCCAGGTAGTGTGGGGCAGGGAGCCGTGGTGCCCTCTGGAAGCCAAGCGCTCCACACGGAGTGTGACACGAGGGGATGCCGCTCCGTGTCCTCGCGAGCTCGAGGCCCAGCCTGGTGCCACTCATGGGCCCTCTGTGCTGCAGATGGGGTTTGGGACGCTCAGTACTTGTGCAGAGAGGGGCTTGCTTGGCTGTTACAAGAGATGCTCTTGCTCCGGGTTTAGCTGAGACTTCCTTGGTGTGAGGAAAGGAGAGGCACCTTTTTGCCCCCTCAAGGCTCAAAGGACAATTCTGTCAAGTTGCTGATATTTGTCACCATTCAGCTTCTCAGATGTCCCCTGAGGATGTCCAACAGTAGGATGCTACCTGTCCAAATCTCACCTCGAAGCACAGATCTAAATAAAGATGAGCCTGTGCAAAACTACTGCATGATCGCATAGCTGAAACAGGTCGAAAACTAGGGTTGAAGCCAAGCTTGTAATGGCATTTTAGCCCTCGATCCAAGTTTTCTTTTAGAGTTCGGTGTTTATATAACCTGAATGGGCTGGTGGATAGACTCATACAAGCTGTGCAGTAACACCTTAATAAGCAGCTATTATGTTTATTGAAAACTAATGTCAATGTAAACTGGTCAGTGCTCCTTAATAGCATTAAACTATCACTTTAGCCTGCCTAGCAATTTATTTCAGGGTCTAGGCTTAGCAAAGGAGTTAAGCCCAGCTTTGGGCTCATCTTCTACAGCAAGGTACTTTTCCAGCAGTGGTCCCAGGGAAATAATGACAATAGTGGGACAGATTATTTTACCCTGGAGCATATTTGAATGTCCCTCACATGGGTGCAAGGAGCTGAGTGGAAGCTTTAGTGGCTTCCTGCTTTGGGAAAGGCAGGGAGCTAGTTATGCAGATTGCCGCTTTCTGGGCACTGGGGCCGAATTTGTTCTATTAGTGAAGCTGCTGTCATAACACACGAGTCCTAGGTATGCACAGGGGGCAACATGAGTCATTAGCTCTTGCAACAGTTCCAAAAAAAGAGCAAAAGTCCCGTACTGCTTGTTCGCGGCCTTCCTGGCGTTTGCACAGGGGAAGTCTGAAGCCATTCCCCTGCCATATTGTTTCCCAGGAGCATCTGCCAAAAAATGCCTGGTGCAAAAAATAAACCGTGGCAAGTGCTGCCTGTTTCCATTACAGTAGGGGAATGACTGGCTTATGTAACATACAGCGTGAAACCATCGCAGGGATCGAGTATAAATATTGCTCTGTGGTGGAATGGACTGGGAGCATAGTTAACATTTTTGTGGCGAATGAAAAATCAGAGCTTGTTATCACTCATGACGTTTCTCCTCTCTGCGTGTGTTTGTGTGCACCTTTCTATTTCAGTATGCTAAAATCTCTGGGTCGAATCCTGATATTCTGAGCCTATTTTTATTCACTTGCTACTCAGGCAAAACTTCCATTGACACTGATTGGAAAACTGCCTAAGTAGAGATTGCCCAGGGAATTCAGATTCTGGCTACAACCCCGCCTTTTTTTTTTCTTTTTTTTTCTTTTTTTTTTCTTTTTTTTTTTCTTTTTTTTCTTTTTTTTTCTTTTTTTTTTTTTAATGCTGAAATTCCCTTTTTTGAGGTTTGTCTCTCTATCTTTAAGTTCAGACTAGCAAATCCATGGCCGGTGCAACTCTGCGTTGCTCCCTGAGGCCTACCATGGGTTTTGCGTGGCAGGGGTCTCTTCTGCTGTGTGCTTGGGCTAGGCGTCTCATGCGTCTGTGGCCCTGCTACCGGGCCTGTGCAATGTGGGATTTTCCTCATGGAAAGGGATACGTGGCTGGAGCCAGCCAGTTGGCCATGGAGCTGTGCTGGCGTGCGCTGCCTGCGGATGTGGCACGCAGAGGGTGTTTTTTTTTTTTTTTTTTTTCCCTTCGTCTTCCTTCCCCCCTCATTATTGGAAGCTTTTGACGTTGATGGTGGAGATTCAAATGAGTTCCCTCCAGCCTCAAAGCTCTCCCATCCATTTCCTGCTAACCTGCTGCTTCCAGGTTTGTTCCCCCTCAGCCAGTGCCGCCATCTCACACGCGGTGGCAGGTTGGCATTTGGCACAGAAGGCCTCGAAAGACACCTGGAACAAAACTGGCTTGTGAAGTGAAGCGTAGAGCCAGGAGATGAAACCATCCTCTGGGTGGAAAGGACTGTCAGGTGGCATCTCTGAACCTGGGGCAGCGAGCAGGAAAGATTCATTTCTTTGTATCATTACCTTGGTTTGGGGTTTTAGGCCACCGCTTAAATGCTGCGGTCACTACCCAGGAAGGACTGGATGAGGAAAAACCTGGATAAGTCCATCCTAGGCAGATGGTGCTGCAGGAAGGGGTGGTGGTAAGGAAATGGAGGAGTGGTGTTAAATGGAGAAGGGAATATGCCCGACACGGGCGCGAGCAGCTCTGCGGGCGATGCTGCAGGCCGCCTCCTGAGCGGGGCCGGGGAGCTTGTGGTGTGTGAAAATAGCCCAAATCCCCAGACCAAACTGCCCTCATGCTCTGATCCCTCTCTCACCGTCACCTCACCCAGCCTGTGTTTTGACTAATTCATGCCATTTTCTTGCTCTTCTTGCATTTAGTGCCCTGGAGGTGTGTGCTCCGTGCGCAGTGCTGGTCGTGGCAGATAAGTGATGGCTTGCAGAGCGGTTTGCTGATGGATGACTGTGGTGCTGTAAGTTCCTCTCACTTGCTACCAGTCACCTTTGAAGGCTCCTTTTGGCAGTGACATGCAAAGGAGGAAGAGCTGCATCAACTAATGGAAATAAAGGGCTTTTCCTTGGATTAGATCCTGAGGTGTGACAGCTATTCTACATTTGTGGGCCATGTCCCAGTGGTTGGTAATGGATGGCACTGCAGAGCTTAGCACTTTCTGAACAACAAAGGTCATCCCAGATCTCCAAAGGTCCTTGTACCACTCTGAAACAAGTGGCCATCGGTGTCTAAGAGCTCCCTCTTCTCCATCCCTTCCCGTTGCTACCAGCATGGCACGGGCAGGTTGTGGACTGGGTGCACTGCGATGAAGTTGTGTATGGATATCCCCAAAGTGGTCATGGAAGAGTTACCAAGGACTTATTGCTGTCTCTGCAGGGAAACAAATCCCAAGTCGTCCAGCGATCCATAGTGGAACCCACGGTCCTGTTTGTTGGCACAGTGCAAACCTCTGAATATCTTCAGAAAAGAAAAAAATCTTTATTCTGCTCCCAGGCCCAATAATCATTACAGAGAAGGGATGTCCAGCTTGTATGGCCTTCAGGAGGAGATGTGAATACATCAGAGGGAAACCCAGTGGTTGTTAGTTGCATATGAAGCTTTATAGCAGTAGCAGATGGAGTACTGCTAAACTAAGAGGTGTTTCTATATGAACATTAATCAGTGCTAACTTAATATTCTGCAAACTTAATATACTTCCAGGGGACTTTGAGTGCTTTATTATCTGGCCAGAGACAGATCTTGCCCCCAGAACTAATGTTGCATGGCCTGCTATTCATTACAGTGCTAATAAAGCTTAAGATGAGCTTAAAATCCACACCCTTTTTAAACATCAGAGTTTGCCCCAATGACATGAGTGGAGCAGGAAAATTCCTTAGTCAGCATCAAAGGCCAGAGTTCAGTTTCTTGCCCTCTGATGTGACAAGTTACCTCAACTCTTGGCTTAAGCAGTGGATTCAGCTGCAAAAGATAGATCTGACTTCAGATGCATCCCTGAACTTCCTCACCCTCTAGGAAAACAGTGATGCCATTCTTGGGACATCTGCAGAAGCTGGAAAACGCAGAAATCCCTTGTGTGCTGCAAGCTGTTTTCATGAGGTTTCCAATCAAGTATTTGGCAAACAGAGCTGAGTAATTTGGAGAAGGAGTCTCTGATCTTCAGTTTCATTCATTACTTCACTTAATATGTAATTAGAGCTGGATAAAATACCATTAGCCACTAATTCCCTGTTACTGATGAAGATGAAATCGAGTTGCCCTTTTAAGTGTCTTATTTCATGCTGCTTAGTGCCTGAGCCTACAGAGAGATCTCTCTGAAATATCTCTTCAGAGCAAGCAAAGCAGGATCTTCCTCAACCTGGGCAGGAGCTGCAATCCCAACTCAGTATTTAAGGTTTTGGTTCAGATTCTCATTTTGGGTGACTTTTGAAATGGTCTCAAGGGATCACAAGGCTTCCTGTGTGTTTCCCATAGGACATGAATGCCACAAGATCTCTTTTGTAGTCCTTGGCTTCCCCAACCCTTCCAGGAGTATCTGTGCAAATGGGAAGAGCAAGGACTAGGCTCTGTTTCTCATTCGCCAAGCTACTTGGATGCAGTCTGGTTCTTCTCCAGGTGCCATAGAGAGGCATGAGGAGAAATCAGTGCCAAAGCTAATACTTGCTGCCCCGTGGCACAAGGAGGAGCAAGGGAAGCAGGCATCTATCCCTATCCATATACCCAGGCATGCCTGACCCCTTTGCAAAGCATAAAACTGCCACAGGAGAAGTGATGTCCAGGAGCATGAGGACCTTAGGAGCCTGCACACAACCATCTCCACTCTGGGTTTTTACTGTGAAATCTTAATTTATTTGCATGTAAAAGCACAAGCAAATAAAGCATCCAGCGTGAGCTTCTTGCTTCCCTTTAAGTTGTAGGTAATCAGGACTTACTTTACAATGGTATTTTGAGGCTTCCTTTCTTAATGTTTGCTGTCTGGGGCAAGATGCCCAAAAGAAGGTGCTAGGAACAAAGCATCCTTATCGATACCAGCACCCAGCGACTCCAGTTTCTAACCCAGACTTTCAGGTTTCTGAGGAAATGCAAGGGAGGAAGCACTTTTCACTGCAGGGCCATGACCACTTTAATCACCCCAAGGAATCACTTTGCCTTCTTGAATTACCGTGTTAAAAGGACTTCTCATTAGGCTGCTCAGGGAATCTCACTGGCCAGGGCTGAAGCAAGAGAGCTGGTACACACAATGTAGTACTTTGTGTTCAGTCATAAGGAGCCCCATTTAGTTCTTCTTTCAGTTTCCACTAAATCTACGAGTGCCTGTGAACTCCCTTTCCTTGTGATTTGTCAACAGGACTCATGATCATGTCCACAGAGTTAATTATATTTGACATGCCTTATTATAAACAGCAGCTGCAGGCCTAGATGTATAGAGCGGGCTTCCTCCAAGTCTATCATATGGTCATATCAACCCAAGCTAGAAGGTCACAGCTATTCAGGAGACCTCATTAACTACAAACTGATACTTTCACTGAATAATTTTGCTTCATCGTGTACTAGGGGGAAAAAAACAGTTGTCTTTGGATAATGAGGCCACTTGGTATGGGCATGTGACTGCAGCTTCACTTTTTTATGGTGCTTTTGCTTAGATGTTCTGTTTTTTCTGCAAGACAAGATGGGCTCCTTGGCTTGTTTTAAAAACAGTGACATAGTGGAGAGCAGATCACAGGGATCTCCTTAAGCTTAGGCAGGAGGAAAGAGTATTGCTAAGTTTGTACCCTTTTCTGTGTATTTATAAGCAGAATCAGCTAAATAAAATACAGGGTTCGGACTACCTCACCCTGGGGCTTATTCTCCCTCAGGAAATAGGGAAAACTCTGTGACCTCCTGCCCCACCTTCTGTCTTAAGGCAGATTTATCCCCTTTATTGGATGTTCTTACTGCAAGGGGTTTAGCATATTGGTTCAACATACCTGGAAACCTGTGATGCAGTTAATTCTCTGAGGGACACTTCGGATAAGAGACTGTCACCCTCTAAGGAAATTCCTGAGACTAGATGAGGATTGAGAGAGTCTTTTGGGCTGTGTTACACCGGCATTCTGCCATTGCATGCTTAATAGCATCGGGAGCTGAGAGCTAGCCCTGCACCAGCAATGCTGCCCAGAGGAGTAAGTAAAAAAGGAGAAGTAAGTGAGGAAGATGAGTGCCCGTGCTGCTTCAGGCAAACACAGAACCTGATCCAGCCTAGGACCGGCTAGGATGTTGTGTGGATAATGCTGAGCAAAACAGCCAGGACACAAGGAAGAGTGTGTATGGTCCTTATTTTACTCTGGCAAACTCAACTAAGTGCTGTGGTGGTGCTTAATGAGTAGTTGTGCCACAGTAGTTGTTAACCAGAGAGGAAGAAACCCAGCTTGTCCACAGACAGGTCCCTGCTGATCCCAGCAGCTACTCGACCGCAGAGGCAGTGTAGTTTGCAGTCAAAGGTGTCCTCATGTGTGAGCAGAGTCTGCAGAGAAGAAGGGGCAGGTAATTGCAATTTATATTGCAGTTAAGAAGCACCTTTTGCAATATAAGATTTATAATGCAAATAAGATGCACCTGAGGATTCATCTCTAAGGGTTATCACGTGGTGACTAGGGCCGTTTTTGTCACTTTGTTCGTGACATTTGACTAGGGCACTAATCAGTGTTTGCTACAGCTAGGTGCAAATTGCCGAGTGGGAAGGGGATTCCGAAAGCCCCTGGTCCATGCTGTAACTACAGGTTTGTAGATGTGCATGCATATGAAGATGTTGATTGCTACAGGTATGCTGGCACAGTATTTCACTATCATTGTAATTTTAAAGCTTTGCCTAAGCTAAATTCCAATTTCTTGTGTTTTTTTTTTGATACATAGTAGTGTTTCAACATAGGTGGTTAAAAGTTTTGTGTTAATAAGAAATGAAGTAAACGAAAAATTCTCAAAAGATGAAAAGAGAAGGAAGACGGAGATTTTGGCAGCTACAAGGTAAATGACCTTCTCCAGTATTAAAGAGACATTTTGGGAGGAGCTTTGTTTGGAGAAAGGGGGTTGCAGTGTTTCACTTTTCTCTAGCTTGTTTCTTTTAACAAATGGCAAAGGACTTTTAAGGGGCCCTGCCAGTTTAAATAGAGTTAATGAAATATCTTCAATTGTATCCTGAAAGCTAAGGAGGACATTGGCAAGATCATTTTTACACCTGTACAAAACTTGTTGGTATTTGTTCAGCTAAAGCGATAGTCCCTTGGTGTTATAGATGGAAGAGAAGTTGTTCACAGCCAGACTTTTCTGGGAGGGTGCAAATTCTTCAAAAGCTCAGTAAATTATTACCCTCGTGCCCTGCTGCCCGCTGCAAGGCGGTTCCCGTCGTTGCTCACTAACGTCTCTGTCGGTTCATGCTCATTGCAGAGCAGATCCCCAGGTGCAATGCACTGCTGATATGGCTACAGAAAGGCCAGCAGACGATCAGAAACATAGGGCCCACGCTCCTATTACGGTTCTTGTGATGCCAAATCACATCCCTGCCAGCTCGGAGCCTCCGGGCAGGCTCCGTTCGTGAGAATGTCCCTCTCGTGGCCCAGGGGATGCACTAAGGGCACAGCCTTCCAGCAGGTTGGCTCTCCCTCTTAGCCTGGATCTCCCTGTGGAGGAGCGTGTCTGTCACTGCAAGGACTCTGTGTTTTGCTTAGCACACAGATACATAAATAGATCTTGCCTTAATGAAATTGAAGCTGTTTTGAGTCCTATTTGTGGCAGAAGGCAGCTACTAATGGAATAAAAATCCATAAATATAATCTTTCATGTCTGCGGCTTTTTTTGTCTGAATATGTTAATGGTACTTCATAAGAAAACTTTACCATAGACCATGCTCAGTTGTTAACTGTAATTATTGCCATAGCATGAGAGAGGCTGAGACACAGGAGACTCAAGTGCTGCTAGGAGCAAAGGGAAAAGAATTAAATGTAGGCTTTGACCTGCCTCCTTTCTCAAGAGCTAGCCCATGCTACTCCTGCAGATGTGCCAATATTCTTCTGGATCACTTCAGAGCTTTTGATAAATAGTTTAAATGATAATTTGGCATATATCGTGTGCTGGAGGCTATGGGTTCTCATATTTCTGAGTGAAGAAAGGCTTTGGACCTAATATAAACCAGTCAGTGCTAGAAGAGGGAAGCAGTAGCTCTGGTTATGGCCAGAGACGCAAAGTTTTCCATATTAAGGGTGCAGAGTCCTGAAAAGCCAGGGCAAATGATGGCTGGTTTGTGTGCTGCCCAAGGCCCACGGGCTGTATATCCAAGGACAGGCTTTAGACCTGTATTTGCAGTACCGACACATTTACTTGCGTATAGAAACTGAGCATTTGCTCGCACAAAATGAGCAGTGGCACTCAAGCAAGAACATACTGTCTCTGCTCTCTGTTATTTGTCCAGACTGCAAATGGGAAAAAAAAAAAAAAAAGATTTCCTATGATATTTGTCTCTGATGTTGTAATGTTGCATTTATTTACTTGTACGTACTTAGATTTCTAAACTAGATTGCAAGATTATCTGGGGTCATAGAGTTGGGATGAGATTTCCTGCATGGTGTTGTATATGAATACACTTGAACGTATAATCTGAGCCTGAAAAGATGGTGCTTGTTATTAGGGAGTAGAGACTGGGCGGCACTAAGAGACCAGACGCTAATGGAAGGCAATGCAACGTAATGCTTATAGAATTAAAACAAGAGCAATGATTCTTCTGTTTCAAGTCTCCTGTTGATATTTCTGCTGATATTTCTGTATCTTTGGGCAAGTTCTTTAAACTTGCCTTAGTTTTCCTAACTGTATTATAAAGGAAATACAGCCTGAGTTATAAAGGGCGATCTGTCTATATATTTTTAGCCAAGGATCTGCAGAGTGTTTAACAACCTGTAAGTCAGGTTCAAAACAAGCTCAGCTGGTCCGGGCACAAGGAAACGTACAGGAATAGTGTCCCGCGTTCCTGGAATGTACCCGTGTCTGGGACTGAATGTTACAGCAAGGCACTCGTAGCCTGGCACAACGGGCTGCAGCAGGGTGGAGAGATCCAGCGTTCAAACCAGCGCCAACGCGGAGCCAAAGGTACCCGAGTGTGCCCCGCTCATCGCATCTGATGCCACGTTTCTAGTCTTGCCATCCAGACAGCAAATACGCTCTTGAATTTGGCCTCAGAAGGTAAGGGATGTAACCATGGGGGTCTTACCCTAGCATTGCAGGACGGGGGTCTGTATAGAGATACAGCCACAAAGCTGCAGCTCACGGCATCGTGGATATTTTGGAACACTGATTTTCAAAATAAAAACACACACCCTTAAAAAAATCCAAAGTTTGTCTCTCTTCAGGCTCTACAGGTCTTGGCCAGGTTCTTCTGAAGGCCCTAAAAATAAGTGCCCTCTAAACAGTAAATAGCTACACTAGCAGACCCTAGCTCTATGCGTTAGATCTAGAAATATAAGTAAGGTAAGTAAAGAACTCAGCAAGGCCAAACGCCCAATACTGCTGGGGTTAATCTGCTGGGAGCATTTTCAATTAAATATAGAAACCAGTTTTCCATTTCACAAACCAGTTATGAATCTCTATCTATATTTAAGGAGGACCTGGCCTGGCCCCGGACGAGCCTGATCAGCCTCCGTTGCAGAGCTGTGGTAGGTGTCTGCAAACCTAGTTAACGTGCTGGGAGGAAGCTGACAGGTTGTAGCTCAGCTGTGGAGCCAGGACATGAGGTTTTTTCTGTGCTTTCTTCCTGGGGAAGATGTCTTGAGCTCTAGTCAAGTCTGCAGAGGTGAGGGAAGAGGTTTGTCTCTGGTTGCTCTTTTCCTGCCTGTTGAGGCCTCCTCTTCACAGCCTCCTTGCCCAGGGACATGCTGCCACAGCAGGGGATCTCCTTGCTAGCCCTGTGCTTCTCCAAGAAGGGTCTGTTTGAGTTTTTTGTCTGGTCATCTAGGACATGTGAAGTAATTTGATCAATCAATCCCAAAATCTGTGGGAGCAGGTCGAGTTTGATGCCTCCCCTCGTTAGCAGAAGGTTTAAATGCTGTTTTACAGGAGTGTTCCTCTGGCGTGTTTGGGGCTTCCAATGCATTTTCTTAATACCTATTTGTGTTCTCAAGTCTAGAGGCAGGGTGCATAAAACTGGCCTCGCCTTGTTAGACAGTGACATTGAAAAGGTGGCCCTGCAAGCACAGGGCTGTGCCCGTCCTTGCTAAAAGCCTCCGTCTGGAAACGAGCGTGTCTGTGCTCAGTCCTATTCCGATCCAAGCCCTGCATTCCCTGCCGAGGCTGTGCCAAGACCCAGCCATTTCTCATGGTGATCTCTGGGACACCTGTCAAGCAGGAGCTGGGCTGAGACCAACAGCTCATTCCAGATGCCACCAAGCAATCCTTAGCTCCTAACGACTCCCAGCCATCGCCGTGCTGAGCACGGCTATAAACGGTCACTTGAGAGGGAAGGGCTTTTTCCTTCCCTTGACTAGGCGTCTCGGTTTGCGTTTCTCAAACCTGCCCAAATCACTGCGATTGCATGTCTCCTGCTTGGAAAAATGATGTTATGAGCATGGTTCCTCTGATCCCTTCTCCAGAAAGGTCCAGCTTTTCTGGAAACAGTTCACATAGGATTTTTTTTTTTTTTTTTTTTTTTTGCTGCTATTTGCCACAAAAAGCCAAGAAATTAAATGCTAAGGTTCAGGACACAGATCAGCAAAAGTCAAGGGTGAAACAGTTGCCTGTAGAAATATCCTAACAAACCAGAAGGAGGGTTCAAAATAATCAGTTGTGAATCACTTAATCATTTCAGTGCAATTGTGCCCTAAGGAATAAATCATCTAGGTTTAATTCCTGCTGAGTAAGAAGCATTTATCTGTGGGGAAAGGAGGCTGGATGAGAGACTACTTCTTTGGGGGCAGAGCTAAATATTAATATATTTAATGGTGTCCAGCATCCTGCGGGACTGGGTGTTTCTGAAAGATAGTTTATTTTTACAGCTAAAAAAAATAAATAAATCACTGATTTGTTTACCTGTTTTTGGAGATCCTCCATCCCAGCTGGAAGATTTCCTACTGCCATCTCCATCATATTCAAAGCACTTCCAATGCCCTAGAGGTGAGGGTTATCACTTCCAGTGCTGTTGGTGACAGGAAGGGACCAGTGATGGAGGAGGAGCCCCCCAGGAGCAGCAAAGACCGAGGGAAGGTTCAGGAGAATGGAAAAAGGGCTGTGCTCCATGTCACCATTTAAGAAATTCAGTAAGGTGCTAAAGTAATGGAAGAGCTTAGAGGTGGCACAGTAAGGAGAAAGGAAACAAGCAGGGTAGTTAGTGGCAGTCAAAGTTAATTTAAGGAAAACACTTCCCTTCAAATTTTTGATAGCTTATAGGCAGTAATCTATTAATTGGCTGACAGTGATACTGTAACACATGGTCTCCTGTTGTACGTGAGACCGTTTCAACGTTACAGTTACAAATTGGAAAGGTTTTAATTGATTTGGATGGGTGTTTTGGAGAGCTGTACGAGGGGAAGCTGTTTTGCCTTCTAAAGGTGAGAGATTCAAGATGCTGTAAGAGATGGAAGAATAATTTGGAAATGAGCTCTTCAGCCATGGAAATGAAGATGTAACTGAATCTGGTGTCTGGAGACTGAAACCAGACAAATTCAGCCTAGTGAAGAAGTTCGTATTGAACAAGTCCTTAATCCTTGTTGACTCTTCTCCATCAATGGCTGTTTTTATTTAAGTCGCCTATTTTTCTAACAGAAATGTTGCAGTTCAACTAGGAGTTAATTTAAAGCTGTGCTGTGTCCTTTGGGTCAGGCAGGGCAATGGTCTCCTCTGGCCTTGAAAAGCATTGACCACAAATGGGCTGAAACCACTCAGATCTAAGCCTCGTGCACAGGGGCTGGTGCAGTTTGGAGTTTGGGTTAAATATGATCTAAAATGAATGCAGTTTGGGTTAAATACGATCTAAAATGAACGTGTTACAGTTGTTTTCTTGTGATTTTTGCCACAGAATGCTAACGCTGGAAAAACCATAAAGGGGTTGGCTTCTTCCCAGGCTAAGGCATGATCCCACGTCTCGGAGGTGAGAAGGCACATGGAACATTCCCGTTTCCAAGCGTTCCCCGTTGGGGACCCCAGGTGGGTCTCCATTGCAGTGCAATATCGTGCAGCGTTGCGGGGAACAGCCTGGCAGCAGAGGAGAGGAAGGGCAGAGATTCCTTGGTGTGCAGCTCTAATTCCCTGGCTCTGCTGCTGGTGACACCTGAGCAGGCCCAGCGATGTAAACATGCCCAGAGGTGCCCAACATGCCCTTGGTCTCCCTTGCCATCTGGCTCTGGCAGCGTTCCGGAGCGTTCCCATTTCACGTTATCAGTTTCCACGGGAAGGGGGGCTATTTGGGAGAATAATAACACGCGTACGCAGGGGCCGGGGTGCGCGTCCTTGGAATGAGGCAGCTGGATTCCGTCCCCGACTCGTACTGGCACTTTCTGTTGTGTGGAGGCATTGGCTCCATGAAATGTCAGGTCTCAAAATGGAAATGGCTCGACGTTGTTTGGGACCGATTCCAGGAAATGCCTCTTGGACAGAAACGCTCGCGCTTGTTGCCCCTCCTCTGTGACCACATGAGGAAAACGCTCTAAAATAGGTCATTGTTATGCATAGAGAGAGCCTGTTCCCTGAGCCCCTGTGGTTTCCAAGTAAACGAGCTTTGGAGGTAAGTTAGGAAAAGAGGCTGATTCATTAGCAGCAAGGGAAATCTGTGCATTGGAGAGGTGCCCAGCTGCCCGGAGGGATTTACGTAGTGACATGCTTCTCCAATCCTAGGCAGAACGAGCTAAGTGATACGCACACGGGCTTGAACTCTATCACAATCACATGCTTGCTCGGCTCATTTCTTATCTCATGGGTTTCTCTGGAGAGTATCAGTTGCTCCAGTCCCTCACAGGGTTTTAAAATTCTAAGGGAAGGAGTCACAGAGATCTATCTTCTAATGTGAGAAAATGCTGTGTCTGTTTTCTCTTCCAAATTAGGTCACCTTGTAAGGCAGTTCTGGATGGAGTTTGTCCCTGCAGTTACAGAGGCTGTAAATAACATATATGTTATGAGTATTTCATTGTGCTATCGCTAGTCTATCTGAATGTCAGATCCCAGAATTAATACCAAATTAATTTTATCTGCTGAAACACCCCAACTGTCACCCTCCTGTCCGGAATGAGATCATTTTGGGCAGTTATTTGTTCAAAGGAGGAACGGGGCCAGCGCGTTCTTCTGGCCTCATTATCGAGTTCTGGCTTTTGCACAGAGCTGAGCGCGGAGCTGTGTCAAACCATCTAGAGAGCAGGAAGGAAAATTTCATCTTTCTGAAGCATCTTTGCCCTCTTTGTTAATATGACAAGCAGGAGTGCCAGTTAGTGCCAGGGATGAGATGGGCACTTGTCCACAAGATCAGAAACAGAAACCTGCAAATTGCTCTTGCAAAGGGTGCTGAGCAGCTGTTGGATTATGAAGATTTTTGACCCCTCCTGACTTGGGCTAGATTTGATTCATTAACCTAGAACCAAAAAGCTTGAAATCCCTGGAGTACAAACTGTGGGATAAAAAGCCCTTGTAGAGCTCCATGCCCGTATTCCATATTCAGCTGCTGCCATCTAATGGTAGATTAGGTGAAGAAAGGATTTATGCAGTATAAATATCTTGTCATGGAGAATTTGGTGTGTGGGAGAGCACGTGCAAATAGTTCTGATGAGCCCTTAAGGCTGCTGGGGAAGCACAGTGCTTTAATCTAGTGTGAATCCCCTGTGGAGCAAATCCAGAGAGACCTGTGGTGCTGCAGGTCAGGTGAGTGGAGTCTCGCTGCAGAAAGCAATCGGGGTGCTCTTTTGCTCCTCTTTGTTGGGTGATTTCCATATGTGAAGCCCCAGTGGAAGTCTGTGATGGTCAACTGCCTTAAGATCTGCCCAAGAGCAGCAGGAATCAAGTGCTGGATGTTTGTGGCAGGCAATGATGACAAAAGAGTAGGTAGGTGGGAGGTAGCACTTTTATTACTATGAGTACCACAGATGTACACAAAACGTCCAAGTAGCATCCCTTAAAGAACATGGATATAAAAAGGCAAGGAGATGGAGACTATACAGAGGTAACTATCTGTAAATTATTGGGCCTGAAGGCTAACAGACAATAAAAATCACCTTCCTGTAATGAAATATGTACAGGAAAAAGGAAGTAAGGCTTCCTTCTCCTTGTTCAGCAGAGCCTGTTGGGTTCTATGGCTCTGAAACACCTCACTTGTGTGGTGGTGGGGAGGGCTGTTTTATATACACACACACGCACACGCACACACATATATCTATGTCAAGTTATCCCTGGTCTGTTTTTGCCTGAATTCCCCCCCTAAATATGAAGATAGTTTTAACCCATGTTTGCACCATCTCACAGAGGAGACAGCTCGAAGCCAGAATATGTCTTCTTGCAGCCCTGCGTTGCAATGAGGATGAAGGCTGAGGTATGCAAGGCAAAAGTCCTCTTTGGTTTCCATTTGGGTGTCCAGAGACATGTCCTGTAATGGGACTGAAATGCAGCAAACCAGAGAGAGCAGCCCCTGCTCTTAGTGGTGACAGGACGACTTGTACTGCCTGGCAGTCTGACTAGGCCGGTCACTGGCACCAACTGCAGCTAAGTCGTAAATCAGGGCTTTGTGTTGAGAAATATCTTCAAAAGTCCCCAGGCGCCCAAGAAATGTCATTTTATAGCAGGAAACTGGGAAGAAAAAGAATGTCTTTGGATAGAATACTGGAAAGAGCTCTAAAATTCCCCTCTACTTGGCTGAAGGAATACTTGCCAGAGAGAAAGTCCAGGAAAAGAACAGCGTAAAGGAGAGAGAAAGAGGATGCCAAGCTTATTCTGAGCCTCACCAGAGGAAACTATCTTTCAAAGTACAGAGAAGAGGAACAGAATTGGGTGCAATGAGTCCTCTAATGCATGTGTAACTTTTAGGGGTATTACCCCCACATCTGTGACCTTGCCGAGAAAACCAGCACATGTGACATCTAGTTTGGCGAGGAGATAAAAGATCTTAGCGTGAATTTGCTTAACTTTGTGCCAGCGAATGCCTCCCAAACTGCAGTGAGTGGTTGAACTGTCCCCTCTAAACAGGGGAGCTTTGTTTGCAGTCAAGGTCCAGTCGCTCTTGCGTTACGTCAAAGCCACGATCCATCTCAACGCTGCATTGCACTTTTGGGAAAGCAGGGCTTTGTGCTACTGCTGTAAGATGGTGTTCTCAAATACCTACCTGCTGGTGATACACTGAGGTTTCAGAGTGATACCTGTCTCCTTCTCCACATAGGGAAAAGCTCTAGGGTCAGGGTGCTGCTGTTGGAGCTGATGGTGGGACCCAAATGGAGCCCAAGTGGATGGGCAAATCCCTGCAGAACCGGGTAATCCTTGAGCTGGAACCAGAGCCAAAATATCCTTGTCAATCGAGTTCCCCAGGAGACTTTCCGCTTGCTCTGTAGATATTTTTCTTTTAAGCCCAGTGGTAAAGTGATAGCAGAATACACGTAATAGCTCTAAAATTATCTTTGCAAGGTTGCTGTTTTTTAAATGACCCTTTCCTTCTTATTTCCCGTAGGAAAACACTACCTTCATGCCATGCTCAGGAAAGCATCAGTTGCAAAGCGAAGACATAAAATTAAGTGAGCTGAAATTTAAGACTTGCTATTGCAGCAGTGACGCTCAACAGCAACGCGCAGCAGCTGCAGGGTTTCGTTACTGTCACTTGCAAAAGCCTACAAGTCCCTTGCTTGTGCCTTGCTTCAAACCAAAGCTTGCAGGCCCAGAGACACCATTTTATCAGTAGGAACCTGCTAGCACAGCATTACATCCAAGAGACTTCTGATATTGCTGTGGCACTAAAATGTGATTTTAATATCCTGGATTGTTCTGAAAATCTGAGCTGCCTGATTCCAGAGGCTTGTGTGAGTACGGTTACTTCAGTGCTTAATGGGATTTATGTGCAGAAATGTAATGGGTTTCTAACATACTGCTACAGCATGGGAGGAGGATAAAATCAAGTCAGACGGAGTTTGGAAATGGAATTCAGGAGAGCCAGTTAGCACAGGACGCCGGAAACAAGAGTTCTTGCAAATGCAAATATAGATGTAAATGCAGGGAGAAAAAAAAAAGGAAGAAAAAAAAGAAAAGAAAAAAAGAAAAGAGGAAACGACCTTCCTCAGCTCTTAATTGCAGCTCCTCTTTGCTCAGCCCACGCTGAAAGTTTCACCCTTCCCGATGCCGTCTGGTGCGGGGTCGTGGAGCGGTGCAGACCGGGTGGGGGGATGCAGGGCAAGGTCCCCCCGTTCTCCCAAGCGCCTCCTTCCAGGGAGCAGTTTCCCAGGAGGCCTCCAGCCCCATTCCAGGTTCCCCCCTCGAGCCTTTAGCTGCGGGACAGGTACGAGGATAATAATAATTATAGCAATTATTAATAATAGCGGCTCGGCGGGGGTTTCTAGCAGTCGCCAGCGTGCAGCGACGGCCCTGGTGCCCGCCCCCGCCGGGGCCGGCCCGGCCGCTGCCACTCACGGTGCCGCCCGCCCCCGGCCGGGACCGGGGCCGGGCTCGAACCGGGGGCCGGGCTCGAACCCGCGGCGCAGGGGCCGCGCCCGGCGCGCTCCAGATGCGGCGCCTCCGCCGCCCGCCCCCGTCGCAGCAGCCGCGGGCCCCGCGCAGGAGGGGTGAGTGCCGGGGACACCCCCCGTGGCGGCGGGGGTGGAGGACGCCCCGGGCCGCTCCATCCTCCCCTGCCGGGATGGGGACCTCCCTCTGCTGCCAGATGTTGGGCAGGAAGAGGGTGGATCGGCGCTGGGGTAGGGCAGGGACTAGGGCGCGTGGGGCCACTCCTACAAATGGCAGCATCCCCGCACATCTGGCGGGAGGAGGGTTTGGGAAGCGGCTCTGCCAGGAGCACGGCAGAACAGGGATGAACAGGGAAGGTGCGAGGTGGGAATGACTGGTAACGGCTCTGCCTGGTTATTTATTTTTGTGGGATGCTGTGGGGGCGTGGGAGGTTCCCTGTTGATAGATGAGTCACATAGCGAATGCACATGTGTCATACAGGGTGCAAGAGGAAGAAAAAGGATGCGGATTAGGGGATTAAAGAGCCCTCCTGCTGTCAAGGGGTGATTGGCAGCTGGCTGTGCCGTGCTAGCTGTGGGCTGCACAAGCTCCTTGCTGCACTTCAGGATGCAGATCGATCCCGTTTCATGGCCAAAGCTCAGCCTCTCCGAAGGGTGGGATTCCACTGGCTGCTCAAGTCCCCTGACTCCAATGTGAGGAGCTGCCAGGTCCAGAATTCACGTGGACCCTCCGCATCCTTCCAGGCGTTTCCTGGTGGCAGCAGGTTAGTGCAACTATAGGCCTGGCAAGAGAGATGGGACCGTGGAAGGGGAAATCAGTCTGTCCCAGCAAAAAGCTGGGTGTAAACTGAGCACCAGCATTTGGGTCAGCAAAGCAACTGTGCCAAGGGTTAGGGATGTAGGTGGTGTTTTGGTATCGTGTTGGTGGAATGGGCAAAATACCGTAGGATTTTCTGCCTCTGATCCATCTAGTACCTTCTTTCATAGTCTCGTCTCTTCTGGCTTTGTTTTTTTTCAGAATAACTCTGTGATACAAGAACGCCACCATGAAGGGTGAGGAAGCCCGGCAGAGGAGAAGGGAGGGCAGGACTAGGAATGGAGAGCGATCCAGGCACAAAGGGAAGAACAAGGGTAAACACAGAGAGAGCCGGCCTGGCAGCCACGAGGCAGAGGATGCCTGTTTGCTTGCACAGCAGAAACTGTTGGCTGAGGAGAAGGTGGCCATGGCAAAGCCGCGGGAAGAGTCGGCCGCTGCGATCTGCCTGCAGGTGCTCCTGCCATACCTCCTGGCTGGGCTTGGCATGGTCTTGGCAGGCATGGTTCTGGATTACGTGCAGGTAAGGGCAAGGAAGGTATCTCACGTATCTGGGATGGGCAGGTGGGAGGTTTGTCTTCAGAGGCAGAGCATTTTCTCTGGAGATGACAAAGGTGAATTTGCAGCAGATTCTCACGCAAGTGTATCCTTCACATAGTCCATAATTACTTCATGCAGCTCTCAGGAAAAATGATTTCATGTTTTTCTGGACCTTTATGCTCTCTGTAGGCAAAAGGCAACATGGTGCTGAAGAACATGTGAATTATCTGAGGTACCTACGTAGATGTAGTTCTAGAAAGCTCTTAGTCCCTTCCTTCACCGCCCAAGGAGGCGGCCTGCCCAGCACTGCCCAGCAGGCAAGTCCAGCCTGCCTGCGCTTCCTACCCATTTCTAAGACCTTGTAGCAATCACTTAAATCCTTGAGGCTCTTTCTAGTCTGTGACACCGATTCTGTGCCAGTCAGAATCAGACCTTGCCTCTCATAGTGAAACAATGCACAGCTTTAAAGTAGTGACAAGGACTTAATTTTAGGCAGTTTAAACCTATAGTTATTTCCAGGCTGTAAATTGTTATGGCTTTGTGCTCTGGGTTACTCTCACTGCTCTGTGCCTTTTGTTAATCTGTGTTATTTGACTAGCTACCTGTTGGGTCAGGCTGCCCTGAGCTGTCTGATACAGTGACATGGGAACTACTGTGCCTGCATGGACCTGCTTTCCCAAAGCTGGAGCTGTGTTCCTTTGCTAACAGCCCTGAGCTGATCTCCTTAAGCTAAAAGGCTACATGGGCCTAGGAGTGACAGGATGTCCTTAAATGAGTTTTGCATGTACTCAAGATATGGTAGAATACCTCTTCAGATGAGAAAACACCAAGGCAAATCTGGAACGCAGTCACAAACTACTTTTGGTCTCCTTTGATATTGCTGTGAGAATCTTGAGCAGCCACTTTCAGTTTTATTTTTAGACTATTTGGACCTGCCCTTCCCTATGGATCTCTGTGTTACCTCCAAGCCTGAGATATTAAGGCATAAAATAGATTGCAGATGGATTTGTAGTGTTGGAGGTGTTTGTTTTTTTGCCTTAGAGTGTTCTTCTCTAGGAAGGGGTGGGCCACTAATTAGAACAAAATGTGAAGTAAGCCTCATATTCCTCTGAAACCACAGAAATCTGGTTTCTATTTTAGGCAAATAGTTCAAAATAAAAGCTTCGTGTTATTACATAGAGCCTGGGAAATCAACCCATCCAACATCACATAGGAAAAATAGGTCTTTGGCTGTTAGCACAGCAACATCCTCTGTGTGAGCAAGGACCACCTGAGTGCATCTCCCGGTGGCCTGGCTGCAGCTAGGAGTGGTTGTCCCTTTCTGTCAGCCAGACGTGTTCAAATAGAGACTGTTTCTTCTCTAGCTGCTCCTGGGCGATGCTGCTTGTGGCTAGCTGGTGAGGTCAGTGGTCTAGCATAGGGAGAAGGGAGCATTCCCCTCCCCAGGCTTTGCCATGAAGGCTGGTGCAGCTCTGAGGGTCATCTTTGTCTCAGATGGTTGTGGTCTGTCTGCTGCTTGGCCACACTCTCTTTTCTTCATAAACTTGGTGCATATTTTCACAGGCAAATATGGTGTGCCTCTGCCAGAAAATGCAATATATCCTTGGCTGGTGCATGAAGTGCAAGCCTTTATCAGAGACTCCTTAAATGCATAATAAAATGACCTAGCGTACATGCCCGGGTGACCTGAATCAATTGCCTTCTCTGCACGTTGATTCATCGGTTGGAGGCTTTTTATGGTACTTACTTGGAGAGAGTCGAAGTGTGATAAATGCATAACCCCTGGCAGGCTGCAGCTTTAGTACAGGATGTTTTGCGGCTGGATTTTTTAGTGGTATCTCAATCATTCAGACTATTGATATTTCCTTCACTCTAATGTTCCTGCCCGTCAGCAGCCCAGTCAGCAGGTATGGTGACATTTGGGCCTGGTTATGCACATTATCAGACATCTGCAAACCTGTGGCTCCTGCCCAATGACTTGTCTTTTATTCTTTATTTACTGAGTGAGTCTGAGCAGATTTGGGCCTTCAGTCTGCCACTTCCTGGCTGGCATGAGATTGGCTTATGTGTGGATTTATTATTATTATCATTATTTTTTAATTAACATCCGTCTCAGAGCCACTGTGAACTTCCTTCCAGTTAGATCAACTGAAATGATCTTCCTCTCTAGATTTCAGCCCAGTGGAGCAGTATTAGGTGGAAGAGGCACACAGGTACGTGTCAAGCCAGTGAGGAAGGCTTGATAGGTTTCTGCTGTCCCAGAATAACCTAGAAAGTAGCCAAAGGACAGTCCCGCATCTGCAACCAGGGCTCTTGTCCTGTAACCTGTTGTGCTTCCATAGAAATCTCTGCCATCTCAGCCCATTAAGCCTTGTTCTTTGGTTCACATGCCTTTAGACTAAAGGAAATGCACCATCCAAAATAGCTGAGAGCTCCTTATGTTCCCTAAATATCTATGAGGCCAAAAATATGCCTTGTTCTGCCCAAGCCAGCATTGCACTTAGCTGCAAGCTGGGGAGTCTGTCGCTGGGGCAGAGTCCACAGCACATTAATCTTTACATCTCTCTGCAGAGAATGTCAGGGAATGGGCTGGTTAGTACAAAACATTATCAGTAAGGCAGTGTAATTTAAACGTTGAATTTGAACTGAACTGAGGAGCTGATAGGTTTCCTGCCTACCACTGAGCACTTGCTTTCAGTTGTTTGCCTTCACTTGGGCATGGCTGTGTTTGAACCTGTGGTTAAATAGTGAAGAAAGCATGCCTGTCACCTACTAACCCATTCCTATACCCTTTCCTACTAAGATGTGTTTTCAGAGCCTTTTGACCTTTTGATCCAGTTAGTTTGCTGAAATTACTAGAAAAGAGCCCTGACAGAAAACCACGACTCCCTTCCCCACATGCTTGGCTTTAAGTTGCAGAATATCCTGCTGTCATTACTGAGCAGGATACAAATTCCATGGCCATATGTGGTCGTGACGTAGCTCCGATTCCTGGGCATGTCCCAGCTGTTTGACTATGGAGACGCAGGGATGAGACCCCCAGCTGTAGGGCCGGGGGTGGTTGTTCCCAGGAACACTCACAAGCGACGCGTTTCGCTTTAGGACAGGAAGAGACACGAGCTCGCCGCGTGCCCCAAAACGGTCGCCCTTTCTCTCCCTTGCTTGTGGAGCCGTGAGATTATGGAGCTACCTTAAATAAGCTCCAGCTCTGGCTCTTATCTTGGCCTTTGAAAACTAGCAGAAAGTTGAAGTGATGACAGCAGATAAGGGTGTTCACTTTTGAAGCTTATTGGCTGGTTCTCTGCATTTTTTTTCCCTCTGAAAGCCAGTCATTCAGAGGTATAGCTGGCATACGCTGACTGTTACATCTCGCTGAGACCACGGAGGGGACCGCAGCGGCCAGGGTCTATCTAGAAGGGCAGATCTTCTCTCACCAGCTGGTTTAGCTGTGTCACTTGCCTGGAAATGGTACCTGCATAAGACTGTCAGCAATGAGAAATGTGGACTCATGTTTTCCTTGACCTTTCGTCACCTTGGAGGACAGCGAAGCAGAACCCGGTTGTTAACTCCGTACCTCCTCGGCCTTGGAACAGTGAGAAAAGTTCAATGTTGCTTGTGGTGGGAGTGAGGGAACTGGGGCTGGTTCGGAGCAACTTGTATATTAAACTATCGTATCAAAGGCAAGCGGCAGTCTGACAAGAAATGTAACCTGAGGAGAAAGGACACTAGTGTGTTTGAGCACGCTGAGGGATTCTTGCATGACCTGTCACTCTCTTAATGTCGTAGCCCGAGCAGGTCTTTCTGGTTTTTATGAAGGTGGTGGGAGCTGAATGGGGTATGGGCTCATTTCTGTTCATCCACGGACATCTCTACAATCTTCTTATCTCTTTTTTAATTCCCTTCTGGATATAACTTGGAGAAATAGTGTCCGTCAAATTCGCTGCCACCTGGACTCAACCCAGCTGAACTGCTTTTGGAAGATAGTCTTGCTTGCATCCCTCTGGAAGTCCTTCTAGGAGGAAGAGAAGCTAAATAAATTTATATTCGTTGTTGCATTGAGGAAATATATTTCTTTTGACTTTGGAGCGACTTACTAGGAGGATCTGTGTGATGTCCTGATCTCCCTCCACCATTCTCTCTGCTGAGCATGGGGTAGCTGTATTTGACCATGGTGGTCACACAGTTACAGTTGGAGCTCTGCTTTCATGGCAAGAAGCTGAGAGGTTTCACCTGCAAGCTGACCAGATCAGCCAGTGGATTTCTCCCAGAGACCTCGTTCTCCATTGCATCCCAGATTTTCGTGCCATTCCTTCTGGCTGGCTTGGGCATGGTAGCTGCTGGCCTCCTGATGGATACTGTGCAAGTAGGTACATGTGGTTAGGCTCCTTAATAGCAAAGGGGTGGGTTATTTCACTGACTTGGAGTATTTGTGCTTTTTCTTTCTAATATTGTATGGTCCTGCCAGGTAGTCAGCAGGATGGCTATAGGTTTTGCCCACACTGGGAGGTGCTGTCCATCTTCAGGTCAGTACATGGGCTCCTTGCAATGTGGGGTGGTGGTTTTCAGCTGGACTGCCTGGCACTGCCCTCCGTTCATGAGATAGTGGAGGGAGCACTCGATCTAGCTAAACATTTGGTGACAACTGATATGAAGCAATTGAGATCAAACTACAGTATATTCCTCTATTGCATGTTGTTGTTTCTTTACCTCAGAAAGTTCTGATAAGCAGATCTGGGTCATGGTTGTTGTTAACTACTTGTCTCACTCACAAGTTTATGTTTTCAGTTCTTTGCAAACAACCTAATGTAATCTTTGGTCTAGAAAGTATTTAGATACTATGATGAGAGACATGCCAGCATAAAAAGATTAGTATTGTCTACAGAGTGCTTCATGGCCAGGTTCTGAGGCAGTGCAAGTCTGGAATAGCTGCTACTAACTTCCAAGGACTTGTGCCCAGTTTATACCCTCACATCCGCAATCAGGATCTATCCCATGGATCTTAATTGTACTGGTGACACCAATAGAAATGCAATATTTGTTCTAGTTTGGGCATCTAATGCCACTGGATTTACAAATCAAAAGGCTGGCAGAGTTTCTCAAGGATATATCCTGTACTCTGAACTTACTAGAGTACATTGGATTCTCTGGCATTAGTACCGCAGCAGGAGCTAAATATGGACACTTGAGTGCTTGGAAAGACAATACCTTGCTGTTTTTCTTGCGTTGAACGAAACAAAGAAGGTGGAGAAGTCAAATTAAGGGGAATATGAGGAATATCAAATAAAGGAGGGTTAACTGGAGTGGCACACGCTGTTGCTCTGCTCTGTTTGTCGTCGTCTCCACCTCGTTGTGCTGAGCTGTTAGGTACAGACCTGTCTTGCAGCATTACAGAAGTTCTCAGTCTACCCGAGATGTTATTTTAGTAGTTAGCAGTTATCTTTGGCCATCTATTTCGGGGAAGAAAAAGACATAGTACATACCCTTGGCAGGTAAACAGGTCTTTGTCTATGAGTAATCCATTGCAATTCCAAATCCAAAGCCTAAGAATCAGGCTCTGTTCAAGTGCTGCTGTGTTAGAGTTGATGGAAAATGCAAACCATTCCTACCTACATCCGTCCTTCAAATAACAGATTGTAGTCCACTTTGTATATTAGCTCATTAGACTCTCAGAGATGGGGTCATGCCTGAAGCAGAAGTAACAGTGCGTGTTTTGGAGGAGATCTCAATTATGTTAAAATAGAAGTTATCAGCCAATGGGTTCAGCTCCCAGACTCCAAGGAGGAAGCTAGTGGATTGAGCATTCAGGAGAGGTGTTATTGAGGTAAGCTGCCATGATATCAGCAACTCTGCATTTAAAAACAAAGCCAGTAGCTGGAAAAATCCCACATTTTAACCTTTAAAGACTTGGATTATGCCTTTTATTCTTTGAGCTGCTTATTTTTTTTCTGTCTTTCTTTCTTGAGGCAATGAGAGTCCACTCTCCTGTCCAAATAAAATGTGAGATTTGTTTTTGTTCGTTTGCTTATTTGGGGTTTTTTTGGCCTGATGCCTGATATTTTAAGACTTACACTGGGGCTCATGAGGCTTCACACCACTGATACTAGAGGTTTTTCTAGGAGTCTGTAATTTACTCTTTTTGCAGGGAATGATCTGACTGAGGAATGCTTTTCAATTACTTCCAGTCACTGCAAAATATCCTTAGGAAACTCTATATCTGCCTTTGTCAGGGAGATAAATGAGTGAGCTCAAAAATGGTATCTGAGTGTACGTGTGAGTTTAATGGCTCTGCTCGGAAACACGGTGCCCTGAGCTGGGAGTCCAGCTGGCTCCGTCATTTGCAGGGCTGATACTGTGAGGGAGATTAGAACAAGGCAGAAATTGTTCATTTTTGTCCCTTCAAACTGTACAGGATTTCATCAGTGTTTTTCATCTGTGCAGTGATGAAACCGGTGTTTTTCCAAGTTACTCTTTAAAAAAAAAAAAAAAATCAAGGAGAAATCTGTCCAGACAGGTTGATATCAAAGACTCACTGATGGGGGTCTCGCACCATAACATAAGCATGCCCAGAGATCTGGCTACTCAAGACCCAGAGCTTGGCAAAGGTCTTTTCTTGCTTGATACTTCCACCTCTGCTCCAGTGATCCTTGGCTGGCTGGTTGATCCGGATTCCAGGCTGGCTGGCATTGCTGGGGAGACACCGACCTTGCAGTGTTGGGCCCCCTGTTTTACTGTAAGGTTGGGAATCGAGTTGAAACTGGAAGATCAGGTTTCAAAGCTGAGAATTCAGGAAGAAATTGTCACTTCCACGCCACTGCAGTTGAGCATGGTCCAAGAAAAAGCCCCAGACATCAGGTGTCCCTATTCTTTCTTGATTAAAAACCTGTGACATGATTAGCATTGAAAGGGATTTTGAAGAGGCATATGTTTCATGGTCCAGGATCTTTGATTTTTCTGTTGACTCATTCAGGACAGTGGGTCTGCAGATTTTAGCTGCTGTCATGGGAGGGTGGATGCCCCAGAACAGGAAACAGAGAAGATGTCTTGGGCTCTGGGCACATCTATTTGTTCTGTATTTGTGCGGTTGCTGTTACAGAGGAGAGTGGGGTACTGGCCACTATGGTATAAATCACTTTGAATCTGTTCCTGAACTCTTGGGAAGTCACTAATGAGTCTTAAATGAAAACATTTGAATCAGCTGGCTAGCTGCTTGCTTGCTTGCTTGCTTTTTTCTTTCTTTCTTTTTTTCTTTTTTTTTCTTTCTTTTTTTAGCACAATTGTTTAATTTTTATTACTTATCCAAAGCCTTGCAGTGTAGTTGTATGTAAGACAGAATCCCCAGTCATACCTCACATGCTAATCTTTGGCTTGGATTGCCTACAACCTGCAAAATTCATTCATGAACTCAAGGATTGGAGATCACATTTGTCTGATAAAGTGTCATTTTCCAAAGGTGACCTACACAGAAAATATAAACAGTTGGGTTAGTCTCTTGCTTTTTGTTTATGTGTCTCTCTATGTGCAACATATGCAAGATCTGTATGTGAATGTCTCTATGTTTACTTATTTTAAATATTTGGGTTATTTATACTGTGACTACGAAGCCTGTTTTTTCTCCTGTTTCTTCTGAAGGTGTCAAGTGTGTGTTCAGAACTTTCTTTATTCCCAGTTAAGGAGATAGAAGAAAAGGGGCTTTGAATCTTTAAGTAAAATATTCCTCCTGGTAGGTTTTCTCTTAACAAATTCAAGCCAAACTGTAGTGTGACAAGAAAGGTGACTACTCTAGTCTTGTGTGTTATTTATTTGACAGTAAGTAGCTTTTAGCCTTTGGGAACATGTCTGTTTCCAGGTCGTTGCTGCCCGAAGTGCCTTTCTGCACTGGCAGGAATGCTTTGCCCATTTGCTGCAGCTCTGAGGGGCTGTCTTAGCTGCTCTTCCCTGGTTATAATCCAGAAGGAAGCTGGGGGGTCTTTCCAGCTGCATCCCCAGGTTCCCACAGCTTCACGTGGCACAGGCAGAGCTAAACACCGAGCTGTTGATACCTGTATGTGTTTCACAACAGGCAGTGGTCCGAATGCTTCAACATCTTTAGAGCCTGTCCCACCTGCTGGGATTTTCAGCTTTATAAAATCCCAAGCGACCTGGAATATGTGAGCAGGGATCCATCCTTCACTTTGCCCTCTAGCACCAGAATTAGGGAGCACCATATGAAACGAGTCAGAGACAAGTTCAGAATAAATGAAAGGAGGGCATCCTTCACCCGACGTGTGGCTAAGCTAGAGAAATGTTCATCACAGGTTACAAGTTGGTTGGAGAGGAGATCGGACAAGTAGCTGAAATAAGTCCTTAAGGCACTACAAAATGCCCAGAAACTAATCCAGCTTGGTACTCTGTGTCAGACAGTTGCAGGCTGGAAAATACTCAGGAGACTTATCCCATATATTTGTCCTACATGCAAATTATTCTCTTATACATCTCAATTTGGCCATTCTTGGAGATAAAGATGGGGCAGGTGGACCTTATTCTGCCTCATTGCAGTTGTCCTAATGTTTGTACATTCTGCTCTTAGACATTGGACTAGTTGGTTTTCATTCCAAATCCTACAAGGGATGATGCATGAGTTACCTTCCCAGGCACTACATGGTATATAAATTATATGTGTTAATCTGCAGTTACTTAAGGTTTCAGATCATTTCCAGTGCAACTAATTCAAGGATTATTTATAGTTCAGTTTCAGAGGAGCAATAATAATCAAAATGATGTCTCAGCAGCTCTGGCTTGTGGACTGTCTTAATTCAAGATCCTTATTCCAGCTGTGCTGAGAGCGTGCTTGTTAGCAGAAAGGCTTAGGAACTGGACATGGAAAACCAATGAGAAAAATCTTCCCTGCCGCTCCTTACCTTAGATACTTGTTTTTGGGCTCAGTTAGCCCATACTTAGTTATAGATTTGGTTTAGATTTGTTTTTGGTAAATACTTTCCAGGTCTTTGTCCACTCATCTGAGTCTGCATAGTGAGGCTGCATAGCAATAGGTGCTACTATTACCTATTGTCAGTACAAAGGATGGAGAGCTTGCTGCATTTCATTTTCTAATTATTTTCATGTTGTTCTTTACTAATGCAAAGGTACCATTTAATTTCTGGCCTGCCAAAATCTCCTGCCCTCAGCAAGAAGATTCCTACCTCTTTAGGCTACTGCTTTGCTATGCGTGAGGTCAAAAAGAATGTTGCAAGCTAAAAATTGCTTCCTTCGCTCCTCAAATGCCACCAGCTCTGGGACAGCATCTGCCCATATGTGTGTAGTGCACCCCTGTAGAGCAAGGGGTGAGATGGGAACCCATTTCCCTTTGAAATAACTGTATTGAACTGGACAGCATCACAAACTATCCTGTTTTCTTTCCTCCTTCTAGCACTGGGATGTGTTTCAGACAATTACAGAAGTTTTTATCCTGGTTCCTGCCCTGGTTGGTCTAAAGGGTAATCTTGAAATGACGCTGGCATCCAGACTCTCTACTGCTGTGAGTATTATTGAGGTCGGGGGGAGAGATTAGCAGGAGTCATCAAGAGAAGCTGCTTTTATATAACACACAATGTGTTTAAGACATCCTCTTCCCTGCTAAGTAAAAGCAAATGGTGCCTGAGTATTAAAATAATGTTTTTGTCCTCATTTTGTAACTGGAACAGAGAATTTCTGTCTGCTCTTGGAAGGTGAAGTAGTCCCTGTGTGTCTAGCTGCTGATATCTGGGGCCCTGCGACAGACACATGAACGAGATAAAACAGGGGCTCCTTAGCCCTACACTGCAGGGCTGGGTTGCCATTTCTATTGCTTATTGACACTTAAGAGAGCTGTGACTTTTCTTCCCAGCCATCTCACCTTGGGTTGAGTGGCCTCAGGCTTCTTGGGGTCTGCAATAGCTTTTGTCACTCTGGATTTGAATTCTCAGCAGGATCCCGTATCCCTCTAAGCAGTTTGTTTCGTTTTGGACTCTTTGTGTTGCAGCTTGCTAGAGCCATGTAGGGGGACAAAATGAGGAAAAGGGGTTTAATTTGTCCAGTTTTTGGGCTCTGTGGGACTTGGTGGATGTGCTTAGCCCTGAGCCAGGTGGCAGTGGCCCCGAGGTGCTGATGTGCAGTGTGTGCTCTTGGGACCACAGCTTCAGCCTCTGTATTTGGGAGAACTCTGAACTCACCCGAAGCTTTCAGAATGAGCTGAGCTGGAGCATAGTGGATCCCTGTCAAGAGTAAAGTGTGGGGAAGACAGGAAGATCCCCCCACTCTTGCTTTAGCAGGCCCTTCCCATAGAGACCCCAGGAAACTGCCTTGCTACCCTCAGCAACAGCCTGTACCATGGGGTAGGTGTTCAGATTGTCTCTCTTGACTCCTAGGCTAACACCGGCCAGATGGATGATACCCAGAAGCAGTGGAAATTGGCCACCTGCAACTTAGCCCTGATCCAGGTGAGTCACTTCAGATGAGAGAGAAAGAGAAGATCCTTTCCTCTTGCTGTGCTGCAGCCTGACAGCATCTGTTTCCAGCAGTGCTGGATCCAGAGCTGTTTATTTGGGGTAGGATATTCTCAACAGAGCAAAGTAGAGCGCAGGACCTGACCAACAAAGCTCCCTGTGGCCCTGGAGCTTGTAGCTTAGCTGTAAAACGGATCTAGACATTCATTGCCTTTGAGGACAACCTGAGAGAGCAGAAGCAGCCTTCCTTGCAGGGAGAGCTGTGGCACACACTGTGTTTCACAACATTCCCTAGATAATGCTTGTCATTTACTGGCAACGCTGGGGAAGCAGCCTTGGATAGGAGGGGAGAGATGGGGGAAATGTGATTCTTGTAGCTCTTTCTGCTTGTTAAAATCCAGTGACTAGCCTAAAGGTGGCACGTGGCAAGGCCACAGGACTTGTGTCATACGCCTGCTCTCCCTTATCTCCCTCCACAGCTTTCAGCTTGCTAAGAGTGCTGTTGATGGGGATCCCATTTTTGTATTGACCAGGAGTATTCTTCTGCTCATGGACACAGTGTCCTCTGCTAAAATGTTATCTGCCCTCTGCAGGCCTCCTCAGCTTTTACTCCAAACTTGGCCAGAATTTTGTTTTGAGAGGAGCCTTCCAATGACGCTGCTTAAATTCTTATTAAATCAGCATCTCTGCAGGGCTTTGGCTTCCAAGCTATGCAGTAAATCTTCAGGTGCACAAAGCTAGGGCTGCCTATGAGCAGATGTGGGTGATTGCTCACCTGGTGTCATCTGGCCCCCAGGTCCAGGCCACGGTGGTGGGACTTCTGGCTGCTGTAGCTGCTGTGATCCTGGGAGCCATCTCCAAGGGCTCTGTGGAGCTGAGCCAGGCGGCTGTGCTGTGTGCCAGCAGCGTGACCACTGCCTTCATAGCTGCCCTTTCTCTCGGTGAGTCATTTTGATTCCTCAGGTCAAATACATGGCACTCAGGTGTGCAAAAACCTTTCCCTTCTCCCAGGGAACCCTACTGGACATCCTGTCAGTTTGGCCTAGGAAGAAGAGAGGGAAGAATGGATGCAGGGAGCATTAGTCCAGGATCCTCTATTCCTCCTCTCCCTAGATGCTGTATTCGCTTCTCCAAAGTTCTGTTGTGAGTTGGGCTCTGCATCCACAGCAGCTATCAAAATGTCCCATGTTATCTGACACACACAGAAAATGCCACCTGCTTTGGGGTGGAGGGGACATACTTTCTTCAGTCGGCTTGGGTTGCACATGAGCTACAGTGGAGGAAATCAAACTAACTAGAGGAAATCAAACTAAGGCCACACATAAAGCAGGGTGAGAGTCTTTGCTTGTCAGCAGACAACACTGGACCACACTCAAGATGGACTTGAGTGACCCAATGCCCTGTAGAGGAATCGGGGCTGGCCCTAAGCCAGGCAATCCACTTCCCTGGCTGTCCGTGTCTGCAAGGGAAATGCCTGGTGGGGATGGATAGGAGCATCTTTGCACCAGCTGAAGATGATCAGTTTGTGGACCTGCCATGTGAGGGCAGCAGGATTCTCTGAATACACAGAGCTGGCAGGACTTTTTGCAGACAGTTTTTTATGTGAAAGGGATAAGCTAGAGCAAGTGCGTATCCTAAAGCTGGAGTCTAAGGGTGAAAAACAGAATGAAACAAGAAATTGTCAAAAGAAAACATACCAGCTTGGCTTTCATTAAAGAGCTTTTCCACAGTCCTGTGACGTATCTAATGGCTGAGGGATTCCTATGTGTTCCCTGGTGTTTTAGGTCTGTGCTCATTAACTTAGTTGGAGAAATGAAGTTTTCTTCCTCTTCTGTAAACCTGAGAAGCAGCTGAATTTTATCAGGTGCAGCTTAGATCACAGTAGAAGAGAGGTGATACCCTCTGATTCTGTAGGTGCTCATGCATCAACCCCTGCAGGGAAAATTAAAGTAACCCCAAGGACTCTGGGCCTCAAGGGGTTATTCTGATAGCTGGACTGAACAACCAATTCAGCTTTTATTTAAAGAAGCTCTTTGCCACTTGGTTGTGCAAGCTCACGTAGAATATTAGTTTAATATGGAAAATATCCTTAAGCTTTGAAATCCAGAGCAGAGGATGACACCAGGATGCTGGTGCCTGCCTGCTGTGTGCTTATCTATGAATGTGCTTCATGCCTCGGCCTGTTTCAAGCCAGGAGAGATTAGGTTACTCAGGAGGGGAGCGTCTACTTTTGGGCTGTCTGTTGGTATCTCCTTTGATTCCTGGAATTTGTTTGTCTGCCTCTGGGCCTTTGGTGAAGTTCATAAGGGCAGACTCATGCCCTTGGTGAAAGCATGAGGACAAGTTCCCGGGGATATCCCGTCTCCAGCTACACAGTAGCCACTGGGAACAACCTGGTCTTGGCTTTTCCTAGACCCTATGGCCCTCCGGGAACCTAAACAGTAGCTCCGGGGCAAATTGCAGCAGGATGATTCTCTGATACTTGCTCCATTTCTTCTCTAGGTCTGGTGATGATTGGCGTGATCATCGGGGCGAGGAAGGTTGGGATCAATCCAGACAACGTTGCCACTCCCATAGCAGCAAGCCTTGGAGACCTGATCACCCTTTCCCTGCTGGCAGGAATCAGCAGTACACTCTTCAAATACATAGGTACAACAGGTAGCAGAATTCGTAGCTCAGCAAGCAAGAGATGAGTCTGTGTAAAATAACTGCAGGGCACTTACCCGTTTCTGGGATGTTTCACAATGTGAGCTGGCATCCTGCTGAGATGGGAAAGTAACCACAAAGGCTTTCTCCTGGTTCTCTTTTAGTAGCAAACTGGAAGGCAGAGCCTAAGAAATATAACTGGGATTTGTGAAAGAAATGGCAAGAGCATATTGTGCATTGCTTCGGAGCAGAAGGTTGACATATGTGACACTGGGACTCTGTTCCTGCATCTGTTGGTAATCCAGCAAAACTATTTTGTGTGTGGGGGGGGTAATAACAGGCCATTTGTGAGGAACACAGGCTACCTCTGCGTTTTGGCACCTGTACAATATTCTCATACCTTCTCCTGTAGAGTATTGTGGTTGAACAAGATGATATTTTCTTCTGGGAATGAGGGAGACAGTTCTGTATTGCTTCATACTCACAGGGCTTTAGGTAGGAATTGTGCCTATGGAGTTAGCCATGCTGCTCCTTGGCAAAGGCTTTGGCACCTGTTGATTCTGGGAAACTCAAAACATGTTGCAACTTGGTGTTTTAATTGTTGCTTGTAAAGTGCTGGGCTATTTACCCTGAGCCTAACCTCGAGTAGATACAGGAAAATAAAAAGATCCAGCAAACTTGATACCATTTGAAATGCAAACTGCTGCTCCAGGCTGAGAGCAGAGTCAGCGAGGCAGCTGTTCCTGGTTTGCATAACTAGTTCCATATGCCAGCAAGGGAGGGAGCAGGGGAATGCACACTGCAAGGAGAGGCCCAGGCATTGCCTCCTTCTCCTTGAGCTCCGGAGGTGTATTTTTTTCAACAGGCTTTTTCCATGACGCTGTTGCACCTGCCTCTGTAGAGTCAGTTTGTCTTTCAGTAGCTTTGCCTCTGATAATATCTCCAGGGGAGTGCATGGCAGAACAACGTGATAACCTCCTTATGGCCAGAGATGCATCTCTGGTATTTTTGGCGTAGTTTAAATAGCTTTGGCCCCTTGAGGTGGAAAATGCCCACCCCACAGACAGGTAGTCATTGGGAGCATGAAGTGAATCAGGTGAGGGTCAGGCCCCATCAGTGATGGTTGGAATTAAACCCAGTGTGTAGCAGGGAGTGGGTTGTGCTGTGATTGATGGTGATGGCATCACCCACACCACTAGTGAATTCTCAGACCCTGGGGCCCCAGAGGTACCTGTGTTGCACCATGGCTAGCAGGAGAGGCTCTTGGATGCTGGAATGTTAACTGCTGGGTCCTGCTAAAATGCTTGAGAACAACAGTGGGACATAAAGCTTAGGCTACCATGTGCCTTCCGGGGCATCTTATTTTCCTTATGTATAGCACCCTTTTGCCAGTAGAGAGTGTTAATTATTTAAAAATTAACCCTAATGCTTCCCATTCTGCATAGTGGAGAGGAGAATTTTGCTAACAGTTGCAGCTCACTTGGGGCTGCTCAGGGGAGAACGTGACAGACCTGGCATGCGGTGACCAAAGCCAGCTCATCCTAGCAGGAGTCTTTTTGTGGGCTTTGGTAAGCACTGATGGGCACCTGCACAGTGTGTCTGCATCCGTGAGGAGGGAATTGGTGGCCTGAAACAACAAGAGCTGGGCTGGGGCCGGGGAGAAGGAGGAGATGCAGTTCAGCAGCTAGTTCCCTTGTACAACCTGTTGGTTGTAAGCGACTCCAGGAGATACAGAGCTCTGATAAAACAGTGACCATTTACATCCCAGAGGTGGTTGCATTTCAGTGCCAACTAAAGCCACACGCAAAGAATACGCACCTTCGTGTAAGAGCCCTTGATGCAGGGAAGATACCATCAAATCAGCGCAATCTCATCCAGGTAGCCTGAGGCTCTGGCAATGTCATTTTGAGAAATGCACACTTCGAGCCTGCTTCATCTTCCAGATTACCTGCAAAGTCTGTGTTACAACCCGCTGGCTTTGGCCTGAACACAGAGACCAGATGGGAAGCTTTGTTGAAGAAGCAGTTTTATATCAAAAGGGCTGGCATCCACCCCATTGCTTGGAGGTGTTTCTTGTTGTTCTGAGTCATGTTTATTTTTTTTGGAGCCGCACATCATTTTTAAATTCTTTGACTATAAAGGTCATTTCAAGGTTATACCCTTTCTGAATGGAAGAAAGCACCTAATGGAAACACATGTAAGCTAGCACGGAAGAAACCCTGGATCTTAACTGGCTTATAAATGCAAAGAATGTTCATCCTTGTAGGAGCAGACCAGCTGTTCACCAATCCTGCCAGCTTATTGCTAAAAGTGTCTAGAATCAGCTGGAATTGCTTTAGGTGAAAATGCAGGGTGTCCCTGTCCTTAGTGTGGTACAGATTGCAGGCAGGAAAGTTTCCCCTTTGCTCTGCTGTTTGATTTGCACCCTGCAGCCAGCAAGCTTGTAACTTTGTTTTGTTTAGCTGAAGATGGAATTAGAGACCTACTCATTTGCAAGTAACATCCTCTAGCAGTGAGTTTTGTAGATTAAGTACAAATTTCTGTGGTGGGACGGGAATATCTTGGTTCATGCATTTCTTTTGTCACCTTATTTGCTACCATTCTTCCAGAAATGTGCGGCATCGTTTTGCCAACCTGTGGAGCCAGAGGCAGTTAATTCAAGGTTCCTTTTTTGTTGTTTTTCACCAGACCTGAAATACCTTTCTCCTCTGATCTGTGCTGTCTTCATTATCCTGATCCCTCTCTGGGTTGCCATCGCCAAGCAAAGTCCTTCCCTGGCAGAAGTCCTGAAGTCGGGATGGCAGCCGGTCATCGTTGCAATGAGCATCAGCAGGTAACCCAGGAGGGATTGTGCAGGCTGCAGGTGCACGTGGGTTCTCTAGGAGCTGCTGGAGCAGTGGAGCAGGGCATCTTCTCGAGCACTTTTCAACTTTTAGTGGGCCACCAACAGGCTGTGAGAGCTCACGCAGGGATCCCTAAAATGAATGGGGAAAAAAATAAGTCGTTGATTGAAGCTTCACACATTCATGCACCTTGGGAGAGCAAGGCAAGAAACCAAAAAGGGGTAAAATGACCATTGCAGACAAATGGGATGTCAGCCTTCTTTTTAGACAGGTGTAAATGGAAATTTCTGCGAGTGTAAAGCTGGGTAGTTCATTCCCCTGTGTTACATTTTTCAGATCAAGCTGAGATCTGAGAGAGAGTTCATCTGTGGTAAATATGGTCTTTCATAAAAATGTGATTTTGAGTTCTGCCGATAAATCCCGTTTAGAGAAACTTTTTGGGAAGATGATAAAGCTTCCATGACTAATAGCATTTTTTGCTCTAAGGTGGGGAAAGGGGACTTCCTGATCTTACCATGCCATTAACAAAAAACCAGGAGACTATCTAACAGTTATAGCTGCCCTGCAAAAGGAGTTGGTGTCTGATGTAGAAAATAGTCCAGAATTGACAACGGGGAAGAAGCTGTCCCCCATTGCAGGGGCTGTTTGCAGGATGGAGGGGTCCTAGGGAAGTGGTAGTGACCTTCGTTGCCTTGTCATTTTTTAACAGTATCGGTGGCCTGATCCTGGACAAAACTGTAACTGACCCCAACTTTGAAGGCATGGCAGTTTTCACACCTGTGATTAATGGTAGGCTGTTGGGACGTTCTGTGCATGCTTTTGTTATTTTCATTAATCCATGGGTTATCCACTTTTACCACTACCTGGAAGTCTGGGTTCAAGTCCCAGCTCCTGTTGGCAGTGGAAATGAAACTACTGGTTCCCATTACATCTCTGCTCGTTCATGCCTTGGAGTGTTGCTGGAGCGAAATAACAGGCAGGATTGAAAAATCCTGGCAGAGTTGTGGGAAAGGTTAACAGCATCTTGTGGTTATCTCTGGTAGTTGTGCTTCACTTTCGTGACATCAGAACTGCTAAGGATATCACAATAAATTTATTTTATGTCACTTTCCATGCAAGTTATTTTAGCTCTGCAATCACCCTCTCTACAGATTGTTGATAAACATTACTATATGAAGATTATAAGAAGTGTATAGAGATTTTATGTATGTGTGTATGTATCTGTGTGTATGTATCTGTGTGTGCGTATAAATCTTTTGTGTATACAAAAACCTCCTAGTGCTTTGTTACACACACACAGTATAAGCTGCTGGTGACTGGGACATTTGTTGAGGATGTACCGGATTATTTTTCTGCTGTTGCAGTGTTTTTGCAGGCTAGGCACATTCCAGAGGAAACCCCCATTCCTAGGAAAGGCTTGGCCTCTTGCCACCCTCAAAGCACGGTGTCCTCTTGCAGTGTCACAGGGTGTCATCCAGCCGTGACCTTACTGGATCTGCATAAAACAGGCCACCTTGCTGACACTTCCCAGCACGCAGCCAAAGAGCCTGGTTGGGAAAGAGCGTCAGGAGTGATTTAGCTGAACGCGGCCGGAGCCACGTGTCAGGCTGCAGGGCTGTTTTGCAGAGCTCGTGTCTTCATTTTGCATGGGCAGGGAAGTCCTGCAGAGCATTTCATAGAACTGCTTTAAACCCCCACATTAAGCTGATTTGCTCTGTTTTAGTATCTTCACTTTAATTCCACTCTGGCAATTCTCACTTTTAATGAGAGAGCATTTCCCTCCGCAAGAGAGAGAGAAAACATGAAAAGGCTGTAGGATCTGGATCCCTGTTATCTCGGTGGCATTTCCTGGCTGCACACTCTGGGTGATGGAAGTTTGCTCTGGAGGTCGTCAGCCCTCAATTTTCTTTTGGAAAATAGAGCAGCTCTTTCATGTTTGCCAGAATTAATCAGTCTGGAAGGAATTGCCTTTTAATTACATGACATATTTGGGGTCTGATGCATTCTCATATGATTTCTTCTCACTTCTCACCTTGAGCCAGGTGCAGTTGCATCCTCTTTGGAGGCAGCATGGCCTGGGAACTGGGGCAGGGAAGGGGAAGAAAATATTCCCAGGAAAGCAGTTAAAAGGAGGCGATCACTGCAGTCTTCCTGATTTTTATGAGCTGCTCTTGCTGAATGAATAGTGTAGTGTCACGATGACACTGTGGTATCAGGTTCTCTTTCTCTCACTCTAAATGAATGCATATTTACTTGCCTTGGGCTAGGTTTTACACTGATGCTTCCTCTCCCAGGGAAGACAACTTACAGGTTTGCTGTGTTTTCTCCTCATAGGTGTCGGAGGGAATCTGGTAGCCATCCAGGCCAGCCGTATTTCCACATTCCTGCACTTCTGGAGCATGCCTGGAGTTTTGCCGTACAAGATGAGGCAGAATTGGCCCAACCCATGCACCACGTTCTTCTCCTCAGGTAGACATTGAACCCTAGCAAGTCTCAAGGCTTGTCATCAGATGGCTCCTTTATTAAGCCTGGTGGTCCAAAAACTAGGTGGGTTTCAAAAACACAATTCCCTCTCCCCCTTACAAGGAAAATCTTAGATCAGAGAGCAAGCATCTTTGCAGTGGGCAGCTTGAGATACAGCTTGTGCTGTGTCTGTGCACTGACATGCAAGGTAACTGGTCTTCAGGGAACACTGAAAGAGTCATTGAAATTGGAATCTCAAATTCGACCTGATAGAGTCATTTTAGCCATTGCCATGCTAGAACTATCACCTAGTTAGGGCAGGGAGAGTTGGCTGAGCAATGGATTAATCTAAGCATCAGCAAAACTGCGTGTTGCTGTGTTGTCTTTTATAGATTGCAGGTTCCCCTTGACTTTTCCCTGCAAGTTTGGGGGCTGCTGCTAGAGCACACTGCAAAAGGAGAGAGCAGCTTGCAGCCAGGCACGGGAGAAGTGGTGGGAGCTCAGAGCAGCAGAGGTGTGTGTGGAGGAAGTGGGGTGAGAGGATCAGCATGGAGCGTGGCTTTGGCACATAGTTTCTGTGCCAGACAAAGCTGCTGGGCAAATAATACAGGTGCTTTGTTTTGCTACATGATCTAGGAAAGGTACTAGCAATGTGGTCAGTGGGAGTGGATTACCTCCAAAAAAAAAAAAATAGAAAAAAAGGCTGCTCTTGAGCATCTTTCAGAAATGGATTGCTAACCGTCTGTCCCTTCCACTCTCTTCTCAGTGGTGGTGGACAGCCCAAACCTGTGTATCATTAGAGTATACAGCTGTGTCCTATGCACCCCAAAGTCTGCAGCCTCTGTGATTGATGCTCTTGTCTGTATCCTCCACAGAGGTGAATTCCAAGTCAGCCCGAGTCCTGTTCCTCCTGGTCATCCCGGGACACCTCGTGTTCCTCTACACCATCCATCTGCTGCAAGGAGGCCACACGTCTCTGTCCTTCATCTTTGTGATACTTTACCTGACTGCTGCTTTGCTGCAGGTAAACCCCAGCCTTTTATCCATATGGAACCGCTCAGCCACTGTGAAAACAAAACAACCTCCAGGCTAAGCAGGAGTCGTAGTAAAACTCCCAGCAATGGCCCCACTCAGGAGTGCTTCCTACCAGAGTTTTTTATCTTTGCTAATACTTCACCCAAATTGTGAGGTTTCCTACGTGAACGTGGCTATCTCCATGGGTGACTGGGGAATCCAAAACATAAGGAGAAACGTTACCACTATCTGCTGAGCAGCTGTATGAGTCTGCAGACATGCCCTCAGCAAGGAGGTTCTCCTTGCTGCAGGTGGTACCTACCCTCTTTTGCCACACTGACTCAGTTGCATCAAGCATTTCTATGTGGTTTCTGGTCATCCCAGTAAAAGGCATTTGGGAGGATGTAACCCCAGACTGCACATTGCCCCACTTATTTTGGAAACTAGTTTCCCAAATCGTGGTGAAGAACGGGGGACCCCTGTGGACAGGAAAAAAAGAAAAAAAAGAAAGCCCAGGCCTGGATAGTTCATCTTTGAAAATAAAAGTTTGGGGTAGTTTTGGCAGTTCACACGTTTTTTCCTGCCTGTGCCTCCCGTCCCTTGCGCTGTTCCGCCTGCCCTGCAGACTTCCTTGGCTCGCTCACAAATGCACACAGCTGTCGCTGAAACTCAGAGGCTCTGCTTTCACTTGCCCTTTTAAATTAGTGATTCATTAGCTTGCAGGGGGAGGTAGCTGGCTTCCAGCTTTGCCTTCTGAGCAGCCTTGTGTCCGGGAGAATTCCTTGCATGTGTAAACAATCCATTTTTCCTGACCTTTGTACAACCCTACACCTAGCACCCGCAGTCGAAGTTGTAAAGGAAAATATTTATTCTTCTCTTCATGCATTGAGGTAACTCCTCAAGCAGAGCCAAGCATGAAAGTACAGAGTAAGTGACAGGATAAACAGCAGAATCCCAGCCACTCTGCTGACCCCAAAACATTCCCGTGGAGGCCGGCAGAGAAGAATACGCTCAGCCTGACTCTTTCTTCACCCTACGTTGTAGTTTATAAAGAAAGCCTAAAAGAATGGGAAGGGAAAGTTTGGGTCAGCTGGAGGGAACCTGAAGTGAATGATCAGAAACCCATAAACCATCCCCTTGACAGAGCCCTGCAATGGACTGGGCTTAGCTGGTCTAGAGAAGAGAGACTGGGAAGAATCTCAGAGTAGTCTTTAAACTACCCTGTTTCTGTAGAGAAGGAAGGGGTAACATTTTCTGTTTAGTCACTGGGGATGAAATAAGAAATCATGGATTTGAAATGAGAAAAAAATAAAAGGTAGTTTAAAGATCTTGGGAAAAACAAAAGCAGCAAAAAAAAATAAAGCACGAAACTAGTTACGTGGCATGTGGCTTTTCCGTTTTGGTAGTTGTATAGCATAGGTTAAACAGTATAGCATAGGTTAATCACAGCACTGTCGGGAAAGATTTGGACATATTTGCTCCTGCCCTGAAGCAGAGCGGTGGTCTATATTTATCCTCTTGAGTTTCCATCTAGCTGTAGTTTCTGTGATTCTGTTATTTAATTTGCTTCCTTCATCCATCCTTTTCTTTCTCCCCTGCCACCCCCTCCAGCTGATGGTTTTCACCTCTAGAAATGCCACCTCTGTCTGATTCCTGTTGTGCTGCGTCTCCCAGGGAGGGATTACAGCTGCGGAGTGCAAACTCTTTCTCCTTTTATAATTCAATTAACCAGAGAGTCTTTAATCTTTAACAGAAGTGTTTTTTTTTCCTCCATCTGTTTATCAGGATCAGGAGTGTAACAGGAATGAAAAGAAATCACAACAAAGATTTAAGAACTATTGAGGGGAAAAGAAAAGAAGTCATGTCATGCTGCTTGGAGTAATTTTGATATAAAAACTCCAGTGAGCCACTGAGACTTTTAGGAAAAACAGAGTAGATGAGTGAATTTCTAATGTGAGAAAAGAGGTCTGAAAAGAAAAAAGAATGACTACAAGCTTATGCAGGGCTGTCCCGTTCAGGATGGGGTGAGTGGGAGCGCTGCCATTCGTGGTGGTGGGAGTGGGAATGTCCCTTCCCAGCGCGGAGTTGCTGCTGTTGTCACCAGACTCCCGTTTTTGGGCCACGTGATGCCTGGGAGCAGTTCAGGTGTAGTCCACGTATCGGGATGCTGTTGGTGGCTGGTGTCAAGGGGCTGTGACACTCTGCTGGCCCTGCTTGTGCGGGCTGTGTGTGCTGGGAGTCAGCTCTACGGGATCCAGCTCAGCTCCATCTTAGGGAGAAACTGCAATTCTGTGTCTTGTGTCCCTTCAGGTGGGAATCCTGCTCTACGTGGCTGACATAATTGTGCGTCTGATGTGGAGGAAGGCCCTGGATCCGGATAATTTCTCCATCCCCTACCTCACTGCCCTAGGGGATCTCCTGGGCACGGGATTCCTGGCCGTCTGCTTCCGCCTGGTCTGGCTCATCCGCGGTGCAGACATGAAGCTGGGAAACTGAGCGGGCGCGCGCCGCATCCCTGCTTGAACATGGTGCTTTCCTTTGGGACAGCAGGATATTGTCCGCGAGAGCTGGTCAGCGGGCCGGCCTGGCCTCCCCTCCTGCCCCGGGCCCTGTCTCTGCTCCGCGTTGTGCCTTACACCCCGAGGCATCGGCACCTGCGCGCCGGGGCCGGGCGATGCCCCTGGAAAGGGGATACTGAGGAGCACTTGGGCCCTGGCGTAACCAAACGAGCTTTTTGATCGGCTTTGGTCCCTGGCGTGGTGACAGCCGGCGAGGCTGGTCCGGAGCCCCCTGGATCAGGTCCTGCAAATGGATGGAACTTCTCCATCAGGCTCTGGCTCCCATCAAGGGAAATATTCTTACCCACCCATGTTTTCTATCCCATCACGTCCCTGGGGCAGGAGAGCTGCCGCATCTCCAGGTTTGTCTCCTGTCTATGGTTCAGACGCTCGGGGTCTGACACGCTGAGCTCCTTGCTGGCTTGCACCCAGCAGGAGGTTATTTAGGGACACCACCTACCTGAGCAGCACCAAGGTTATCTAGGGACACCACCTACCTGAGCAGCACCAAGCTGGATAGATCGTGGTTTGGGGGTAGGAGGGCTGGGTTTGTTTTTACGGTTTATGAAATGTCCAGTAGGTAAAAAGTTTATAGAAACACACAAATAAAGTGGTTAAAAAGTAATGCTGTGGATCTGGAGGCTGTTTCTTCTTACCATGTTTCTGCCTGTTTCTAAGTCAAACTTGTCAGGCCAAACTTTTCACTTCTCCTCCACACAGTTTTAAAAGAACTGCAGTAAAAATTGGTGTTTCCTCACCAGGAAGAGCCTTTTGCAGCTTACGTGTTTCGGGTTAGAGTTAAAAACCTTGTCCTCTCTTGTAGTCATGATCCACTCATTGAAAATGCTGTGTCTGTTACTGCCCTGATCTAGAATCAGATCTAGGTTAGATCTCCTGCCCTTTCTAGTCTAGAAACTGCATGTGCAGAAGGACTGTGTTGTTTGACAGTGTGAGGGTTTGGCAAAGAAGCCCCCGTGTCCCTGCTACGGAGTGGCTGTCTTGGGTCACTCTGAACGTGACAGAGGCCTGTTGGGCCATGCTGCCAAAGCAGCCAATTCCCACCAAAACCAGATAAGTTGTAGGCTCCTTCAGAGAATGGTCCCAAAGAGTCAGGAGTTGAATGAAGCTGCTGAAAAATACCACAGAGCCTCATCTTTACTAATAATCTGTGTTGCAGCAGGGAAAAGGGGACAGTGAGGTCTGCCTTATCCTTCCTGCTAGGAGCTGGCCACCCTGTTCAGGGACCTGCCAGCGCTTTAGACACACATCTAAGGAGCATTGGTACCTGCTGGCCTTGGGCTTTGGTCTTGGTGCTGCTTGGATCTCCCGGAGCTGTTACAGACTTGACACATCGCTTTGGCTGAGGGTCTTCTAACCTCATAACTGTTCAGCTTCCCCCTTTCTGTGTCTCCTCTTTTTTCTGTTGTTACAAAGCATAAAAAAATCCCGTGCTGGCTGGGCTGGGGCTCTGTGCGTGCCAACTCTGTGGGTCAGATTTATCACCTGCCTTGAGCTGTCCTAGCCAATAACTCTTGCCCCAACGCCAGCTTTACTCTTGTTCCCCGGCTCAATGGCCCCTTTGAAGTTGTCCTCTCCTGGCCTTGGCATGTTTGCTGTTGGCGTGGTGGTGCCTTGAGCAGACAAGCCTACTCCTAGGATATGGCCAGGGCCAAACTGCTGAAGACATTGAGTCCTCTGCAGGCTCCCAGGCACGTGAAACTCCCTGTTTAAGAGCCTGTCTTTGCTCATGCTCCTTCTGATGCCTCCAAGGTCGTGGACTGAAGCCTGTGGATGCTGCTGTAAGGGAACCCACCCTCCTCTTCCCACGTCGCTACCAGGGGCCCAGCGTGGAGCCGCTCCGGCACTGCAGCAACCCCCGGCACGGGGCTGCTCCATGTGCTCTGCTGGAACCTGTGACAAAGGACACCAATGGGAACACCTAATAGGCGCCAGCTGTGTCCTACTTAGGGCTTGGCCGGGCCACCCTGAGCAGCAACACACCTGGCCCGTGCTGGAGGGGTCCCGCTTGCCGGAGGCACCAGGGCTCCACACGGCATCTCCACGGCCCCACGGATGCATCTCCCATGGGAAAGGCCCTACGAGCCCCCTGCTCCGGGCCGAGTGCTCGGGGGAAGCGGAGCATCCGCCTCCTTCCCCTGCACGGAGCGGACGCGGGGCACTTCAGACTGAAAATTGCTTCCAGTCTCCAGAGAAATGATATAATCAGAGGAAATGGTTTCAATAAAAGGGGATTTTTTTTTCCCCTTTTTTCCTCCTCTTTGTTAAAGGGCAACGAAAGGCTAGTTACTTGGCCGTTCAACCTGTTTATTCTTTTTCCTTCCTTCTCTCCTCCCTTGTGCTAGCAAAGGTTAGATGCAGCCGCCGAGGAGCACGGGTTTGCTCGTGGTTCCTCCGAACAGAGTCCTCCGAGCCAACCACGGCCGGGCTCTGCAGGGAGCAGTGGGGACGGCGCCGTTCGCTCCCTGCGGCGCTGGGCCCCCCAGCAGCACCATCCACCTTCCCACTGCTGCTCCCAGTCCTCATCCGCTGCCCAGGAGAGGCAGCCGGAGAGCTGGGAAAGGGGGACACGAGTGCCCTTCTTGATAAGCCTCCCCTGATAGCACCAGCCAGCCATTACCGGCACCACCACTGAGCTGGCAGTGACTTTTACTGCCCGTTCTGGCAGAAAAAGACACAGGGTCTTTGCAGTGGGGTTTTTGTTGTATTTGGTCCTCAAGGCGCCCCAGCTAGCAGCATGCTTAGGAAGGATGAGGTGGAAGAAGAGAGCGCCTTCCCCCTTGTCTTTCATCCTGGGCAGCTCGTGCAGGGCTCAGCGTTTGCCTTGGAATGAGTAATCCATCAAACCCCATGAGATCCCCATCTGAATATTACGTTATTTTAATTTCTGTTGGTTGGAGGTTGGCACATGCGGACTGCGAGCGGAACAAAATTGGTTCCGGGCTGCATGGTCCAAGCTGGAGCTGTGCAACCACCCGCAGCTGAGCACATCAGGAGCCAGGTGAGAAGAAAGAGAAGGTGTAAAAGGAAGAGGTTTCTCTTGCTTCCCTTCACCCTACAACCTGTTGCTGAAGCTCTGGCCCAGGCTGCTGCCTCAGCAGGGCAGTTCAGACCGATTCCTGAGAGCAGCTGTTAGTTGCTCCACAGTGACCTAAATCTCAGGTTCATTTCTGTGTTTTAGGATGAGGATGCTGGGGAGGAAGGGAGTTGGAGGATTATTATTATTGTTATTGCTGTTATTTGTAGCTTTGTTGCTTTGGGGACAAACCAGAAAAGGAAAGCAACCTGACTCTGGTGAGTTCTCTGAGCTAAAACGCTGCTCTTCGTTCTCCCTTCTCTACAAGGCTTCCTTCAGAGCAAAGTGGTGGGGACATCACCTGCCCTAAGGAGAGATGGGAACAGGGGGTTCATGTCCAGGGGTGGTGCAAGAAGGCTTTGCACACACGTCTGCACGCAGAGCCTCTGCTCCCTGCCTAGAACAGGGCTTTTCCAGAAGCTCTGCGCTCTCAGAGATGCAGCAGCCTCACCAGGGGCAGGTGAAGTGGCAGCCAGCAAACATAAGCGAGTCTGAAAAGCCTCCTTCAAGCAAAACGTCGCTTCCAAGGCACACTTGAAACCACTTACGTATTTTTTTCCCCTCCACTGGAAGTCTGTTTAATCCTCCAGCTGGTAAACAACCCAATCTGCGGTGCGCAGCACGCTCTGCAAGGAAGCCTCCCTATCACTGGAGCTCAGTTTTATTTTGCTGGCAGAAGAAACTCAGTGACTTTAAATGGGCCTCCAGGGAGAGGGCCATAGCATGAAATACCTGCAGCAGCAGCAAAACACCGTTTTTGTTCTGCCAGAGAGAACAAGCGTCGCTGTTTGCAGGACTTGGAGGCAGGGGCAACTCATCATTAGCTGCTAAGCCAGGTCTGACCATGGCAAAGCTCAACGCTGAGGCAGTGAAGGGACTTGCTCTTTTATAGTTGTATGTCTGTGTGTGTAGGTGTTGCATTGTACACACACACTCCATGTGTATAAACACAAACTGAATGACCGTATAACAATTTGATAAAAATATAATTCTATTATGTAGTATAGTATAGTCATATAGGCTATTTATTCATATATTATACAAATGATGCATTTATTGTCACCTAGGCACATATAAATATTACAATTATCTGCAATAATTCTGTTTATACATTATAAACATTCTGTACACATGCACACATGTATAAAAGTGATGCTATTCCTGTTTTTGCATTCCCAGTGAGAAGCCCTGACAGCTCCCAAGGACGTGACAGTTGAACCCCGGGGCGATCCGACTCGCTCGGGATGGTTTTCCAAGGCGCTTGGAGCCTGTCTGTCCCCAGGAAGAGCCTCCAGGTACCAGCAGTCCCCAGGGAGCCGGGGGGGACTTTGCTGCTGTGGCCCTCACTGTGACAAGTTCCAGATGGCCACCAGTGCTGGGCTGCCCCCAGCCCCATCTCAGCTGCATGCGGATGCTTGCTGCAATTCAGGAGTGTGAGTGCTCTCTAACAAAGGAATAACCACGTTATTAATATTATTAGTATTGTAATAAGCACCTGGGTGGGGGGGGGAAGTAAGGGCTTAAAAAGTATTTGCAAGTTTAATCCTTGCCTCAGGCTGCGCTGTGTGCAATTATTGCATCTAATGTGGATTTTCCTGTTTGTCTTTAGGTGCCCCTAAGCTCTCCAGTACTTGCCCAAGCCAAAGGCACCGCCCAAGAGCTGCTGATACCTTGAGCCCCTGCAAGGAATGGCCAGTCCTGCTCCGAGAATGAGCCCATCCTCCAGCAACAGGGCTGCTCCCTCCTGGAGACGAGCTGCTTAACCTGGGGGTAGGTGGCTCATTGCAGCCGCATTCACTTTGGTGCAGGTGCCCAACAAAGCAGAAAAGAGATCCTACTCAAGTAGAGGCAAAATAATGATAATAACGTCCTAGTACATTTTAGAGCTGGCCTCGCTTTACCTGGATAATTTTTCCTTGTTACAGCTGGCCTATCTTACCTGGCTATCTTGTCCTCTGACAGGGAAAGGTGATGCAGTGACACCAGTGCAAATCACCTAGGAACTGCTTGAAGACCCGGATCCCAGGACTCCAGATCTTACGGGAAATTAAAATGCTTGTAGTTGTGTGGCTAGTCACACGGTGTCCTCCTAGCTCCACCTTGGGCTAGCACAGGTTTCCTCCGTGCTGGCTGGGAAGGGCCGGAGGAGGCTCTCCCGGCGGAGCACAGGAATCTGCTGCTTTGGGCTTGGCATGGGCAAAGCATTTCCGAGCATGGAAAGCTCCATCCTGGCTGAAGAGAGTTGCTTCAGAAATACAAAGTGGCCGTTTTCTCTCTCTGTGTAGGCAGGTTTTTGCTTTGGAGGGTACTATTTTAGCAGGGGGAAGGCCAAGGATATGACATAAATGTAATGGATTGTGACCAGTTCTATTTAGAAAGGAAACAAAGGTGGATATTCCCTAGGTGCCACATAACCCTGATCGCAGGCTAAAGCCCCCCAGCCTGTTGCCTTTTGCTGGCTGGGGGGTTCATAGGGTTGACACTGTCTGAGGAACAGGTCAGGGCTGACTTGCTGATGGAGGATATGGGGGGAAGGCAGAAGATCAAACAGCCTTCAAAACCAGGGCTTTTTCCAGTCACCACCATCAGTGAGAAGGTTAGAAAACAGCTGGCTAAAGGAACAAGTCCGTAGCGTGCCATGCCCTTGCTTCCACACCAGAGCTGCCCCAAGGGGCTCCTGGACACCTACACGCAGCACGGAGGGATGACGGTCTGTGCAATGAGCCCACTGGTCGTGGACACATGGACGCAGCCTCTTGCACCAGCTAGGAAAGCCCAACCATGCACACGACCTCGCCAAAAGGTAAAGAAATAAAACCCCTCCTCCAAAGGCTTCATTTATCAAGGAAGGTTTTGTGGTTGGAAACCAACTGCCCTCTCCCACCCAATGCTCATGGAGCCCCACAGAGCTGCCTTATGGCCCACGTGCCTGGTGACGGGCCTCGCTCCGTCCTTGTCACACACCTGCCTTTGGTCTGTAGAGATACCTGTGGTGGAGAGTGTTTAGCAGGGAGAGAAAAACAAAAAAAGAAAGAAATGGGAAAAAAAAAAAAAAAGAACCTTTGTAACTCTGCATCTGGCCTCAAACTATGATCCATGACCAAAAGCTATGAAAAGAGCTCGTGGAGACTTGCACAGTGTCTTGTTTTTTTCTTCCAAGCACAAGCGGCATCAACCAGGGAACGTGAGACTCCTGAGAAAACAGGACAAATTCACTCCGAGCCTGAACATTGCAGATGAAATGGGTTGCATCATATAAACTGCTGCTTTACTCCGTGTTTCAGCCAGACAGGGAGAGATCTCCGAGTGCGACCGGAAGAATCAGTCGCACTGCCAGGAGCACCACCACTTCATTCCTTTTTTTTTTTTTTTTCCAGTGCTCTTCTGAGTCTGTTCCCAAACTCAGAGCAACCAGGGAGGGAATTTCTGATAGGGACAGATGAGCGGCAGAAAGGAAAGACACAGAGAAGGTTAAAATACAACAGCCGAAAGCCATTGGGTGCAAATGCTATTTTTTAAAACGGTCTGTGCACGCTGGGGTTTTACAAAACCGCCCATTGTATTGCACTAAGTCAAGTGTTCGCAGCGAGCCAGCAGACACGCTGTACAGCAGATGCTATTACCAGCATTTTTAGCTACAAAGGCAGCCACCAAGCCAAAGCCAAACAGAAAAGACTTGAATATCATTTTAAGGAAACTCAGCTCTTTGGACTGGTTTGAATTAAAAATCCTAGGACTGGAATTGTCATTTTTTTGTGTGTGTGCCTTTTCTTTTTTTTCCTGTTTCTTCTTCAGAGAATGGTTTGTGCAAGGCCAGCGAGCCGAGTGGCAGTGTGCCTCTAGGTGTCCCTGTCCCCATTATTTTTGGCAATTCTTCCTCTGCAGCCCCACACACCTCTGCACGTGCGTTTGAGCCGTCTCCTGCAGCCTTGCAGAGCAGACCCCTGAGCAAACCCTGCTGCTGGGCACTGCTGCAAGAAGAGTGGAGGGATTTTTCCTCATCCGCTGCTGAAATGCAGGTCCCTGAAGGGGGGATTCACGTCGGTGCTGGTGGGCACAGCTGTGCAATGGGGTGCGGAGACACCATGGGACTTCTCCAGCCCCAGGGGACCGTGGCCAGGGTGCCACAGGGCCTGTGACTGCATCTGAGCAGACACCCACACCCCAGACGTATGCACGACTCTGCAGAACAGCTAATCCCCACTCTTACCAAAACAGAGCTGTGGGGACCAGACTTAACCTGAAGCTTGGACACGTGTGTGCACAAGTGCCCTCGTGTGCACAAGTGCCCTCATGTGCACGGCCGTGCAGCAGAAACCCTGTCTCTGTCGGCCTGTCCAGCTGCAGGCTCGACCCGCTCTCCTTACACGGGGTATTTCATGTCCCACCTGTGGAAGGAGAGGAAGGGAAAAGCTCTCCAGGCTTCGTCAAAGCGAAAATGCTCCGTCGCAGTGGACCTGGCTTGTAGCCTCCTTGCCCAGACAGCAGGAAGCTGGAGGAGGAAGGAGGAGAAAAGGGAAAAAAAAGAAGAGTGGGAGTAATTTCAAACAAATGAAAAAAACTTACATTAAATTATTGCTTTTATTTATGGTTCTATGCAAGTCTCTGACACGCTCCACCCTGTCCCCCACCCCAAGACTCCACATCTGTCCCCTAAATAGCCCAGTAAGGAGGAGAAAGACACAGAGGGATCCTGCCCAAAGAAGGAGCCTTCCCAAGATTCGGATCTACTGAGGAGTCTCTTAGCTGAGTGAGAGATGCCCCCAGAGAAGCCAAGCCCTCAAACCCAGCAGTGTCCTGTCCCCAAACATCTACTGTAGACGTCAAAGTAGGGGACGAAAAGGGAAGAAAAGGCTCCAGCCCCAGTGTTTTGTGAGGTGTCCTCCCTCCAGACCAGGTCTGAACGAGGCATCTGGATGTGGAGCAGTAATGGAGAGGGCCTGGGGGAGACGGCGGGGATGAACTGAGGGATGAGTATGGGCTGGGAGGAGAGGAGTTGTGATACAGTGAGAGTTATCCAGCTCTCCATCACCACTCCCCTGGGGCCACCCTCATCGGATGCGGAGATAAGAGGGGATGGAGTAGTTGAAGAGCAAGTAGTCCATTTTGTATAAATTAAAGAGTCTCCTTTGGTAGAAGGGGCTAATGTCCTGGAAGAACTGGGCCGTCATGTCGTCTGTCGTCCTGGTGGTCTTGGATGAGGATGGGAACTTGACAGCAGCGTCGGCCCCAACCAGCTGTAGGATGTAGTTGGCGTCTTCCGCCAAGGTCTCGTACTTGCCCACCACGTCGTAGTGGACAATGCAGGGGTGGCACAGCGAGTGCACCCGCTCCCAGTGCTCGTTGAAGGGCTCCTCCCGCTGAGTCCGTGGATCCAGCAGATAGTAGACGAACTCCTCAAAGCGCACGTCGTCCCCGCGCTCCAGCGCCTTGTCGCTGGGCTCCTGACGGTGCCGTCGGATGATTTTGGTCCCGTAGCGCTTGTGGAAGGCCGTGTTGTAGCTGCGGGTGAACTTGTTGCGGTAGGCAGAGACCAGGCGCTCGAAGGGCTCCCGCACGAAGATGAACTTGAGGTAGCTGCGCAGGCGGTGGTTGATCTCGGGGATGCTGTACTCGGAGAGCGTGCGCAAGTTGGATGAGACGTGGGCCTCGTTGGCAGGGATCTCCAACGGGTCCTGGTATTTGCCTTGCCCCGTCAGGACCATCATGACCCGCTTCCAGTTAGTGCAGGCCACTTTGGGCACGTAGCAGTAGAGCAGCCCATGCGTATCGTCCACCACCAAGTGCCGCAAGTCATCCGGCCTCAGGAGACGCCGTTTGCGGGTGTAACGGTTGCAGACGTTGCTCAACAGCTCCCGTCTCTGCTGGTGAACTGCCTGCAGCGATGACTGCTCAAACTGGGGACACAAAAGAGATGGTCACCGGCTTGCCCAAGCTGACCCTGGCCTAGACACAACACCTGGCCCACTGCCGTCCCCATGACCGTCCCTTCCCCAGGTGGCGGCATTCACCCACGTAGGATTTTGGGGACAGCATTAACTTTGAACTCGGGCTTTGGTGTAGTTAATACTTGGACCTGCTGGGGGCAAAAGAGACAACATTGCCTGATTAGGCTCAGGATAAGGAGATAACATCAAAGGTGGCCTGAGTGTAGAAGAGGTGTCGCAGAGAGGCCTCCTAACCCAATGTTTGCCCCAGCTCCATCCCCCACACACTCACTGAGTTAAAACTCTCTCCTGCAGTTACACCAGGCCAGGCTGGAGGCTGGCAAGGCACTGACTTCTCTTCTGCAGGGGAAAAGAGGCCTGCAAGGCCCCAGAGAGGACTTGCTGGCCCAGGGCCCCATGCAGCTCCCGGGTGGGCTGTGCAAGGGGTCACCAGCCCAGCTGTGCATGGAGATGGTTGCTGACAGGCTCTGTGCAAACACGACAGCCATAGGCGGGAATGGGGCACACGAGTGTGGCCATGTCCCCACCCAGCGTGGGGCACTGCCAAGAAGAGTGAAACAGCCTTCAACACGGGCAGTCAAATCCACTCACCCTGCAGCTCCTCACGGCCTGCGGCAGCAGCCCCTGCCCACCTTGGCCACACTCCCGGCCTCCTTCCCGCTTCTCTTGTCACGTTGTCAGCCAGCTGAGGACAGCAGATGCCCTATAAAGCATCCCAAACCCTTTTTCTGAGGGATTTGTCTTTCTACACTGGCCAGTCCGATGTCACTGGATGGCTGTAACCTCCCAGTCTGCTGCAAGAGCAAGATGGAGGCAGATGCTCCATCCACAACCATGAGCTCCCTCCTCTTGCCTTCCTGCACGGGTGGTTGCAGAGCCTTGTGCTCCTGCCCAGCCTTTCTGCTCCAGGACTGCTGTGACACTGACACTATTAGGTGTGATGGCACCGGATTCAAAGGCCGAAGCCCCCACACTTGGCAGAGGTTAGGGGCCAAATTTTCCAAGCCAGGACAGAGGGTAAAGATGATGTATAGTTCAGTGGAGTTTACAAAAGGGTTTGTATGTGTGAAAGAGATATTTTAATTCTTCCTCTGGCTCATCCCCTTTTTGATGCTTGTATCAAGGTTCAGCCTTGAGGGATCCAGTCTGCAGGACGAGCTCCAGTTTCCTCACAAGCCCTTCCCCAGTTGACCCCTGCCACATTTGGGGAAGTGAGTTTTGCTGTCAGGAGTACATCAGAAACTCCAAAATATCATTAAAAACCTCTGAGAAAGGAAATCTTTTCCAGGAACTCAAAACAGGAAGATGACCACCTCTTCCTCCTGCCCACTCGCTCATGAGCTTCACTCCCTGACGCAGGGAGACATTTCAGGCCCAGTCCCTAGGCCCTTGCTGGGAGCCTCCAAGCCCCAGTGCTAACAGCCCCAAGGCCACAACCACAACTAAGGGCCTCACCACCTGTTTCCTAACCCGGGAGAAGTGACCCTGCGGGACTGTTACTTCAGTGACAGCAACGGCCCCATGTTGCAAGCCGAAGGCGGCTTCCATTTGGGGTTGTGCTCCTGCGGATTGTGCCCTCATGTCATGTTGCTCCACAGACGTTGCTTCTGGCCAGCCTATCTCTGTCACCTGTCGTGCCAAACGTTTGGATCAGCTCAGCTTCCCATCCCAAGGATGGAGTAGACCCTTTGCTGATAACGGGGCACGGATGTCTGCAGTGAAAGCTCCTACTGGAATGGATTAGCTGCCCTCAGGCCCTTCTGCATCTCACTTCTACGATGGAAATAAGCTCACCCAGGTGATCACTTTCTTCAGGAACCTGCACGGACAGTAACCTGGGAGAGGACCAGAAGAAAGCAGCCCATCTCCACCGAGCCTCCTTGCCTCTTCCATGAGGGAAGAGATAAGGGAAAATGCTCAGCTGGAGCAAACACAGGCTAGCAGACCAACTGACACCAGAGGCTGTTTCTGACAACCCTGACTACTTGGAAAAGAGGACCATAGTACCCAGGGATATAAAAAAATTGCTGTTGAAGGGCATGGAATTTTCACGGAATGCAGCCTGTCAGTAAGCCAAAGCTTGGGGTACAAATGTCTCCTTCTGGGTTTTGTTTGGAAGCAATGTTTTTAAACTGGAAGCCTTTCTCTCTCAAAAAAAAGAAGGTGTTTTAATTATTTGATTTTTTTCAGGTGTTTTTCCCTGCACTTGCATAATTCAAAGCTGGGAGGCTAGAGAGACAGACAGACAGACACTGTCTGCAGGCATGGCAACAAATAAATGTGACTACTTTTCACCAGCTGCCCACTGGATTAAGTGTATGTCTTGCAGTTATTTCACAGCAAAATTGCTCCCTTCATTTCCTTCCCTTTAAAAGCCAGAGAAATTAAGTATTGCTTTAAGGGAAATAACACGACGACATTCCAGCAGCGTTAGGACTTGCAGGTGTTATGGCCAAGGAAACCCACATTTGCCATTTTTTTTTTTTCCCAGAGCAAATGAAATCTGTCTGCCTATAGACGGCTGAAGGGCTTCCCTGGGCCACCTACTGAAGGTTCCTCATGGACATTCTTGGGGACATCTCTGGTCCCCTCAGCTGAGGGCATCAGCTGAGGCTTGTGGTCTGCCTTTCCCACCTCCATCCCCACCGGAGCCTTCCCTGGGAGCAGGAGGAGCCGTGGGACGGAAACGGAGCCTGGCAGAAACCGTGTCCTGTCCCTCCCTGCGCCGGCAGCCAGGAACCGGGGCCGCGCCGCCGGCACCACCGCTGCGCCAGGCCGGGCCGGGAGCCCGGGCCGAGGCGCGTGCCCGGCGCCGGTAGCCGCGGCGCGGGATGGGACGTCTCGCCCGGCGGGAGCAGCGCTGGGGACACGCGGCAGGGAACGGCACCCGCCGCCTTCGCCCCCGACGGCACCCGGGGATGGGGAACGCGGCTCGGCCTGTTACACCGGTGAAAGGGGCCGGTTCCTGTGGGGAGGAGCCCTTCGCAGAGCCAAGCCTGGCTGCGAAGCGGGTAGAAAACGTCGTGGTGGAGGGGAAATGCAGTTGAAAACCCTCACACGCCCTTTGCTGGGCTTCAACCGCAAAACCCCAGCTCGCAGGCAGCTGTGAATGGTGACGTCTTCCTCGAGGCCTTCCTCGAGCCCGGCTCTCACGGGGCACCGCGGTGCTGGTGCTGCCGTGGCCATCGCGTACATGGGGCCACCGTGGCAATGCGGGCTGGCCTGGATGGGATGTTCCCCATGGCCAGGCTGTGCCCAGTCGCCCCTGTTTGAGCACCTGGCCAAGTCCAGGGTAGCAGAGAGGACTGAGGTGTCCCATGTCTGTAACCCCCTCGTGGCTGAGACCACCTTTATCCATAGAGCTGCCAACCTCACAAGGCTCTGCCCATTTCTAGCCCAGAAGTGGGTGCTCTGGCCTGCAAGGACAGCCCCTAGCTTATGGTGAAGCCTTCACGTGGTGACATGTCCAAGGATTAGCCCCACTCTGGTAACAAAACTGTTTGCCCAGCCATCAGCAAGGGCCATAAGCAGTTTTAATCAACCACCACCCCGCTGAGCGGTGCAGTTTTCCCTTCTAAACGCAGCCAGAGGTTGGTTGGCGGCTGGATGGAAACGTCAAGTGCCCTGGGCACCAGCTGGTGGAGAAGGAGGGCTGGGATCCAGCCATCCCCCCTCCTTTATGCTCCCCCATCTCCCTCTCCCCATCCGCTCACCTGGTCGCTCTCATACAGGGCCTGGAGCGGGCTGCGACCGGCCTTCCCGTGCCAGGTGGTCCTCATGACCCCGTCTTCTGCGGCTGCAAGAGGAGCAAGAAGAAACAGAGGTGTTGGGGTCCTTGCCCTGCTCATGTGGCCAAAGCTGCTGCAGCCCCAAGCAGCCCTCATGGTGCTCCTGGCCAAAGGGACCTTAGAAGACACTTAAAAAATCAGAATAGGTGAATAACTGTGTTACTAAGATGCAAAACTATCTCTGTTCTCAGTAATTTATGACCTGCTGAGAGTTTGGAGGTGTTATAATTTTTTGGCACTACCGATGCTGTTTTTCCATGGTCATTTCTGCACTCATTCAGTTTGAATGGAGTGAAGACTGAACCGCTTGATCTGGTGCCTTCTAAACAATTACACTTACTTACTCCCAAATGCTATCAAAATGTTAAGTGGGCTGCAGACACTTAGTCAAGCAAAGGATTTACTTCCATGACATTAAAAATTACAGACAAAAAATCTGTTATATGTGACTTCAATAAAACAATAAATTGCCCCTCCCTCTTACTATTTCAAAAAAACCTGCATTTAAAGTTCAGCAGGTCCAGGCTTTTCCTTTAAACAAATAAGAGGCCATAAATAAAGAGACCTGCTGTTACATATTCGGGAGCAGGAATAATTTGATCCCCATACGTCTGGGAAAAACCACTGCCTGCTGGATGCACAAGTGGGGAAATTATGGACCAGGAGGCAAGAAGGGCTGGTCCAGGGTCTCCGCTCGCTGCGGAGACAGCAGCTGCGCTCGGCAGAGCATGGAGCAGGTCTGTGCTGAGCCCCGAGGGACTCCGAGTTTGCATTATGGGGCTCGGTCGCACGGTGATTAGCAGACAAGTTGTTCAGATGCATCGCCTGACTGTGATAATCCTTTTAATTTTTTATTTGTTATCTTCTTTTCTTTCTTCTCCTTCCATACAGCAATATTCCCTTGAGTGTTTGGGGCTCAGGACAGCCACATCAGCAGCTCCCTTCCCTTCTGTGCTTCCAAGGTGGAGGGTTGTCTGCAGCTATTGCAAACACGAGGCTGGATCCAGTCCCCGAGTCGGTGACAGATGCGCAAGTTCTCTTGCTCATAAATTATGTAGGGATGCAACCACTTTCCCAGCTATGAGGAAAGTGATCCAGATCTGACCTCCTGCCTGCTTGAATGTGCCGAGCGCCTCAAGCCGTAGATGTAAGAGATACGCGGCTTACCTCAGACGAGCTTAATTCAGAGCCCAAAGGCAGCAAGCGAGCCCAAAAGGCAGCAAGTTAATGAACTCATTAATGAGCTCATTAAAGAGCTGTCCGCTATGGCAATGGCTCCTAACTCGGAGACACCAGGGATCGGACCAGGGTGTCCACTGCTGGGAGCCCTCGGCCCGGGGAAGAGCCTGGGGAGGACAAAGTTGTTACTGCTCAGGGTGAGTCCTTGCTCAAGCTGGGGCAAAGAGGGTGAATCAGGAAGGTGAGGTGGGGATAGGAAAGGGAAGAAGTTAGGGATCTAAATTTAGGGTTCTAAATTCAAAATCAGCACCCTCTATGGAAAGAATGACTAGAGATGGCTTTGAGAGCCAAGGAGGAAGGAGCTGGGCAAATATCTCTCACCAATGATTTCTGTTAATGCAAGGGTTTGTAACGCAGAGCGTTTTTGCACCACGGTTTATGGGTCTGAACTTTCTTGTTCTCTGAGCACCACAAAGCAAAAAGAAATCTGTTACACAAGCCCCAGATGTTTTTCTTTTCCTTTTTTTTTTTTAATCAAAATAACCAGAAGGAAATATCCAAGTCTTTCGTCTTTTTAGAGTACTTATAGTATTTGCTTAAATGAAAACTGCTCCAAAGCACCAAGTCCCCAGGGTCTACATTAAACTTAAGTCTTTCTTCATCCACAGTTATGAGGAAACAAGTAACTGACCTCACAAGATTTCATCACCAGTGAATAAACGTTTGCATGTTCATGGGAAATGCCACTTCCCACAGCACTGGATTGATCAAGACTGAACACAAGGTACAGTTTCTTCCTCAATCTCCTACATCGGTTACCCCACGGGAGGGTGAAATGGCTTCTGTGCTAACAAGAGATAAGAGGAAGGTCTAATATCCACAGCACAGGGCTGAGACACTTGTCCCATTTCCCATTTCCAGGCTTAGAGTTTTGGAAACAAAAGGGAATTAGGATGAACTCTCTAAAAATATGCTCCCTGTATATGCAACCTGCAAGCAAAGTGCATGAAGCTCAAGTCCCTTCCCTATCATGGGCTGATAAGCTCCTGTTATATTTAAGAGCGTGACCCCGCTGCAGTCTGTTTGCAAGCACTGTGCACCGCAGACATTTGCCCTATATTTAGCAAAAGCAACGCGGAGGCGTTTTTGTTTTCAAGATTAACGCGTGCAGCGACCAGAACTCCTCTTGTGAGAGATGTAAACAAGCAGAGAGTGGTTCAGGCTGACCCGGAGCTGCTAGAAACGCGCACGGCTCGTGCTGGTGCTGCTTAGGGGAGTGTGGAAACCCTGCTCCCAGGAAACTGTGGGGTCGGGTAGGTATAACGCTGCCCAGGGACTTCTCCATCTCGCATGACTCTTGCCAACAGCCTAAGCAGAGAGGTTGCAAAATTCAACTTTGCTCAGGCTTTCATCCATACAAGACCTGGCAGAAAACAAGGCAACAGCAGCAACCTCCCCTTTTCCCCTCCAGGATCCCTGTTCTGCTCATACTGCATAGGGTTTAAGAAAAAAAAAAGGAAAAAAAAAAGATAGGAAGGCTGAGCCCAGGTGGCTGGAAGAGCCCTGCAGCGCTGAGCTGGCAGTGGGAAGGAGCCAGTGCTCCACATTCACTAGATCTTGACAGGTTTTTCTCTCCAAAGCGATGACACCATCTCCTGCACGGGGTGCTCGCCAAGCCCTTCAGAGCAGAAGTCTGGACCGATGGCAGGTTTTTATGAGTGCTCCAACCACAGAAAGTCTCCTAATTCAGAAACCGCCTGCTACTTACATACGCTCTGTCCCAAGTTGAAAATCAAATGAGTTCTTGGTTGGGCTGCGGGTGTGAGTGCTCAAAGGCCGTGTCAGAAGCCTCGCGGGATGGGGAGAAGCAGCGACACCAACGCTGTGCACCATGCAGCGAGGCGTCACGATGGGCACGTGAGGCAGGAGCCTCACATCTGCCCAGCCAGAGCCGGGGTGTCCTTCCTTCAGGAGGCCTCTGCATCCCCCTGTCATCCTGGGGAACGTGGTCTCCACTAATTTAAGGTAAGCGTGGGTCTCCTCTGCGCTGGCTGCAACACCTCACACTGTGCTGCGATCCCGAGCTGTGGCCCTGCTCGTCCTCCTGCCTTCCCGCAGACCTGGCATTGACAACATCTCTGCCAACGCTTCTCTCAGGCTCTTTGCCGTGTCACCAGTCACCTCATCGTGTAGCTCTACCAACACAACTCAGCCCTAACCTGACCCCTCTTCCAGGTTACTCCGTGCCAAACCGCCCCATCACGTAATCCCACGAGGTTCTCCCAACATGGTGCATCTCCCTGGCTTGTCCCCTTCTTGCTGTCTCAATCCTGGCCTTCGTCACCCACCCCAGGGCAAGCAGCCTTGCAAAGGCCGAGCTCAAGAGACCCCGGGCTGATACACACAGCCCTTCAGCTGGAAAGGAAAGGAAACCAAATGTGCAGGCGAAACAGGGGAAAGGCTCATGTTTCTGAAGGAACATGAAAGGATCTGTTTCTTCCATTAGGTTTGGGATGCAGCCAGGACTGCAAGGGGGAGGGAGGAAGGGGGCAGATGGGCGATGGCATTTGCCACATTTGCCTTCCTTCTTCCATTCCTTCTGTTGAGAACTATCCAGCCATGCCATCCCCTGGACCGCTGTGGTCTACCCATCACTGGGATGCTCGGGGGACCCTAAGCCGTTTGGGAAGGCCAATGAAGATTGAAGCATATGACAGTGGACTTGTGACAGTGAAATATATGACTGTGCTGCATTTTGGCACCACAGCACTAAGTCCAGCAGGATCTCCCATCACGGAGCAGCTGCCAAGATCTCAGCATCTTGGCTTTCCTTCTGACTTTACGGCTTGTTACTGAGGTTCCCAGATTCCACTGCACGTGATGGTAATCCTTGGAAATTTAGCAGGCCACGGTTGCATCCGCAAGCAGGGATGTTACTTAGCCAAGGCACATCCAGTTTGTAAGGGAGCAAAAAAGGCAACCTTTGGCAACTACTGGATTGCCATTTGGATAAAAAGTATCAAGACAAGCTCTCAGGATATGACTACGATCCAAATCCAAGTAGTTTTGCAACGAGACAGGCAGAAGCACATTTGCCCTTTGCATTCTCAAAGGATGAAGCGAAGGAAGGGGAATGATGCACATTGAGGAACAGAAAATCCACTGCTTAGGAAGTAATGCTGATCAGAACAAAAAACTGAATGAGAACAGCCTGAAAGGAAACTCAGGCGTATTTTGGAGACTGCTGTGCTACTGGTGCTTTCAGGCTCCCCTTAGGAGCTTAAAAAGGCAACATACTCCCGCCCTCTTTTCCTCCCACGGCCCAGATTTTAGTACTGTTTCCATCAAAAACAAAGCTATTATCTCGCGGCTGCGTGACATCAATACCACTGTAGGATCTGGGGTTTAACTGACTTGCCAGCTCCCTTTGGAAAAGGGAATGGATTTAAAAGCTGTGAATATTTAGGTGCATTAGCTGATTATGGAGACAATCAGTCACGTGCGAGTGAGGGACAGGCTGGCTCATGCCCACAGGGCTCTGGAAGCACTAGGGAGAATTTGCAGTCCTGGCTGCAGAGCCTCTTAGTTATGGATGGTGGTTCTGTGTGACCACAACAGTAAATCCAGCGCCTGAATTTTACACTTTGGCTAGGAGGCAGGATTCAGGCACTGACAAGCTTGTTAGTCTGACATCAGCATTACCAAAAGCCTAGAAAACAGTCTAAAGGAAAGAAAACAATTAAAAGATGTGGCAGTGATTGGAAAGGGAAATCAAATGCCACATGTCATTTGCTAAATGCAGATCATACCAAGGCAACCTGAACCACCGTTTCTGTACACAGAAATATACAGTAGATCTTTACCCAGATGTTAGTAAAGCATGAGATATAACACAGGAAATATTTTTAAAACTAAAGTTTAAAACAGGAACTGTAAGGGACAGAGGCAACTGGAAAGCAAGCCGCACTAGAAAGGGGAAATATTGATCAGAAGAGAATTTCTAGTGAATATATCTCAAAGATTGGCTTTGGGATCAATACTTGAGGAATAAGCTTAACATAAAAATAGAACAGAACTGATGGCGGACATAATATTGAGAGCGATCACCATGGCAGGGGGAGACTGAAGTATCAAACAGGGAAATCAAGGCTTTGCCATGGATGGGAAAACTGCAGATGCAACAATATTAAATTAGTAGTGTCGGAATTTAGCAGTTTCTGCTACTTTGCTGCTGGAAATGGCAGGAGGTCCCAGATGCATTAGTTAAGGACTATCAGCTGCCAGTGTGACATAGTCATGAAAAAGACAAATGAAGTCCTAAAACACGTCAGGTGAAATATTTTCCATGAAAGCATAAACACCCTGTGAATACTGCTATCCAAAGCATTGGTGACCTTCCTTGGCACCCCTGGCTGTCCTGGTGTCCCGGGATGGGATGCTCAAAGTGCCAAGCTGAGGGGATGACTGGAAGCCCCACATCAGTGGGATTTTGGCCAAGACACAGTGAGGAGCTGAGGAATCCCAGCTCCTTTAGGGAGGGAGACTGAACCTGCAGGGATTTTCCAGGCTCCAGACCCCTGCTCCTATATGCTGAAGAGCAATGCCAGAGATTTGGCACTCTGGAGACCACCAGCCCAGGAGGGAGGAGAGAGGTTACGCACCCTGCAGGTACCCAAGGAGTTAATCCTGACACTGTCACTCATCCCCACACCGCTGTCTCAAACTCTTAGCTTCGCTTCCTGTTGTGTCTGCACGAAGACCTAAAATAAGAGAAAAAAAAAAAAATTCTGGTGCCTGGCTACTCAAAATGATTGGTCTGGGTGTTAATTGTAGCCTGTGACTCCCAGAGGACGTGTGCGGAAGGGCTTCATTTGTTCTGTTGGAAGACACAGTTTTTAGGGCACCTCTCTTTAAAGGGGAGGTTTTTCTCTTAGCTGATATTTCAAGTAAACTCTAAACACGATGGGGTAAGGAGGAGCTCTGGGCTTGAGCTTAGCATAAGGGGATGTGAATTGCCCACCTGGCCCTGAAGCACACACGAAAATCAACTGGGGGGCACCAGCTATATGGAGTTTCACACTCAGGAAAAAAAGGAAGCACTTCTAGCCCTACTACATTCACAGAGGAAAAAAGTGTTTACAGTAGGGAACAAATTAGAGCAGTAAGAGCCATTTTCATCAGAAGGGGAAACAACACTCAGAGCTCTACGTCTAAAGGGATCAGCCTTAAAATCCTTGCTTAAAACCGTGGAGCCAGCCACTGGAAGATCCCGAAATCAAGAGTCAGATCTCTGGGGCTGCTGATGGCCACAGCAATCGACTTCTCTAGATTTGGGCTCTTCTCTGCTGTGTGCCATGAGTGCCGAGTCAGTGCATTGTGGTCACAGTGACAGCTCAGACCTGACTGCAGAAACACAGCCCCGTTTCCCTAAGACAGGCTCTGTGCCATTAAAATACCTGCACCCAGGAGACATGGAGTGGGATCTAGTTTAAGAGAGGATATTGAGATCACATTGCTCAAAGCCAAATCCTACCTTCAGGCACTGCCTGCTGAACCTGTTCAATTTTCGATTTTAACATCCAAGAGGCAAAACCCAAAAACGACAACAACAGAAAACAAACAAACAAACAAAAACCAAAATAGAGTCTGACAACAGCAGCGATGAATCCAAACAAATACTGCAGCTCAGCTTTCTGCCTCAGTTTCATAGTGAAGGCAGGGACACATGGCCCAGTTGGCGGCTGGAGAATTTGACCCTATCAAAGGATGGGTCATGGCATGGAGACCACAAAAGCAAGGGGAGATTCCTGAGCTGTGGCCCATGGTCTGCGTGAAGAATGGGCACTGTGCACATCCAGGCCTTGCCTGGGAGAAGCAGAGCAACGGAGGTAAAAAACACACTGATTTCAAGGAAGCAAAGCTCAATCTAAGCAGCTCTGGCCCTTGCACCTCTGTTCAGACCAACGGAGAACATATTTGCTCCATTGCCACCTAAGCACAACAGCTGATTGCAGGGATGTTTCTAAAGATACATTTAAAAAGGAGGAGGATGTGGGATCCTGAGCATCAATATATCACACCAGACCTAAAAACTTAACCGTACTAAAGACACTGATCACATTTAATACAGAAGATCACCAAGTATGTGACCCTTTACTTTCTTGTGTGCTGTATTCAGTTGTGAGAAAGTGTGGAAATTCTGGCATCTACATGCTTACATACATTCAAACCTAAGGGAGTACCTCTGGGAGTTAAAAGCAAACACAAAAATCTACTTTTTATTCTAATAGGAAGGTTTCAATTTGGGAATACAAGTTTTTTGGCTTCAGTAAACGAATTTACACTCTTGCGACTAAGCATTGTTAGTGCATCTAAAAAGCTAGGAACATAGACAATACATACTTGCTGAATTAAAATGTTATAGAAGAAAGAAAAAAATCTAACAGAACCACGTGTTGATTTGCTTATATGCATCCTTTGTGAATGCAAATGCAGCCACCTCGGTGGGAAGAGCTGGAAGTGAAACAAGAGGCAGGATGTGTAACCAGTTGGGCTTCATTGATGCCTCTGCTCCTCAAACCAGCTCTGTGGCTCGCTAGCTCACCCCAAAAAACTCAAAACCACTTGAATGTCCTGTCTGCCAAGGCTGAAGATCCCCCACACAGTCACGCGTGGGGAGAGGAAGGGGAGATGGGTCTGCAGCTTTTGGCCACGTGGTAGAGGAGCAAGTGCAGCACAGGAGCCGTCCTCCAGCAAGGCTCTGCTCACATACAACACCTTGGCTTCTGTCCATCCAGAGCAGTGACAACTTGATTTACTGTGCTTAAAACATGGTAAACAAATGCACCAGCCATGGATAAGAACAACGTTCCCTAATCTGCAGGATCCCTAATCTATAGGGCAGGCCAAATGGTGTTTTGACCTTGGAAGAGAAATGTTGAAATAACTGTATTACATCTCAAACAAGCGCTTCTTTCCCAGCACAATCCCAGCCTTTACCTTTCTCAGCATGCGAGGGATCAGTGAGAGACCTGAGAGATATGAGAGACATTGCAGATTTGCCTGAAAGTCTCCAAACTTCTGCCAAGAAGCCTGCGGGAGCAGCTGTGGGTGAGTGGGTTTGGATGGGGTTCTCTCGTGTCGATAGCAGGCCACATTTCATCTAGATCTCCACGGCTGAGGTTTGTCTCCCAGAGCACTGATGAGTATCTCTGCACTTTACACTCCAGCATTAAGAGCTGGAGCCCCTTGGGCACACTTGGAAGCACCGGGCGGCCTCCGTGCCCCATTCTGGTGGGTACTTGACATCAAAGCACATACTTGGTCAGACGTTCGAGGGGGACAGAGCCTTTCAAGATGAACAGCAGCCTTGGGACAAGCAAAAGTAAGAGAAAAAGTATTGGAAAAGCCACTTTTCGACCTTTCCCCAGGCATCTCCCATGCACACCACTGATGCCCCGAGCAGTCACGTTACAGAAAAGAGGAGCTCATACCCCCAACGTGCAGTAACAACAGCCTGTCCCACCACACACAGCTCACACTATGCAGGTAACACATCCCTTGGGGATGAACGCTGGAGTTGACCTCTTTTGCTCATCCTGGGAACATGCCAGTTTGGGTTTGAGCTGGAGGAAAGATGGAGGAAAGCCGGCCTTAAAATGCAAAGCTTGGTAAATGCTTTAGTATTTACAAAACAAATTAATGTTTTTATTCCAGACCTACATCCTCCGCAGCTGTATGATTAGCAGCTTGGACATGCCAGTGTTTATTTGCTAACGGCCTACTCATTTTTGTTTCCTTGCATTGTATTTTTCGCCCCAGTTATGGTTTGTTTAGTCTGTTCTGCCTGGGGACAGACTCAGAATAGACCTATGTGGAAGCGGACAACATATTCCCATTTGATGCATCCCCACGTAGCGCGGGCATGGGCAGATCCACCACGCTCTGCCTTCAATATCCATCCTGGTGATGAGCACGATGGCAATATATAACTCTGCAGGCCAGGTCTCGATAAAGCTGTCTGCTTCTGCACGTCTCTCCACTGGGGTAGAGGCAGCAAAGCAGTAGTTGTCCATCACAGACATCTGTGTCCGCTCGCTCTCTCGGGAATGATGCTCCATTCCCTGCTACACTCCAGGGGTGCCCCCACCATTCGGAGTGGCACCCACAGCAGCATCCAGATGAACAGAAGGGCCTTCCACTCACTCCACAGCGTTTTCTGGAGCATCGGGCTTCATAACGAAGCCAAGGGGCAGGAGGCCTCTGAATGGCACAGCCAGGGACGGGTGATGTAGCCTCCAAAAGAACCGTGCAGGGTACCCAACCCCCGACCTGGCAGCTGTCTGCATCAGGATCCAAGCAGATCCCAATCCTCTACGCCTCTCCCTGGAGAGCCAAACCCAGGGTGACAAACCCAGGTGCCATCCTTGTTGTGGCTGGTAACACCGCAGCCTCCTACATAACGCGACGCTGGGTGTCCCGGAGCCTGAGCCACTTCCTACCACCTTCCCCCACGGCAGGAGAGCGCGATGAGGTGCCAGCCAGCCTGGGCACAACCCGGGCACAACCCGCACACAACAGCCCTTGGACACAGAGCTCCCCAGCATGAGCCAGGGAACGTGCAGCTCTGGAGCGAGTCCCTGGCACGGGAGCGGTGCTGGCATCTCTCTAACCTTGGATGCCCTCGGGAAGAATAAAGGTACCAGCGTCCTCCTCCAGCAGGAAATCAGGGCTTCATCCGCATCTCTGCCAGTGTCTCCCTCCAGGAGGAGCCTGGACAAGTCATTTATTCCATCAGGTGCCCCAGTGGAGGTGTCCTTCACCCCACAGCGCTGCTGCTACAGGCTTGTGTAAGGCACTTCCATAGGTGCATCCACAGGGATGGGATTGTTGGGAAAACATGCATCCGTTTGCTTTGTGGCCAAGCTCACCTAAAAGGCTGCAACAGGTTATTGGGAGTTTTGGGATCAGGTGCTGCAAAATCCCCTCGTTTAGAGGGCTTGCTGAACTTGGCAAATATAGAATCATGTCCAGAAACATCCCAGTAACAGCAGTGTAAGGCTCGGGCCTCCTAGGACTGCTTCCTCACCAAAGGGGAAGAGATGCAAATGCTCCAGTCGGTGGCTCATGTGTTCCTGATTTAAAGCTGTTTCGTTCAGCAAAAATTAAACGAACCGAGTGACTTGAACTTGGCTGGATCAGACAGAACCAAGTCTCATCAGTGCAGGGATGCCTGAAAGCTTAGCTCAGGTTTTTTCCACTGCTACATGCTTTCTACCATCCTGTAGCCCTTTGCAAATGGCCAGACCAAGGAATTAACTGACTCCCCTCCCCTCACCTCTTGGCACACAGAAATTGTGAGAGGGCTGAAGAGAGATGTGCTATGAGGAGGTTACCCACAAAGGTAAGGGGAAAACCGCAAACAAAAGCAGCTTGGAGGAAGACACCTCCGAGGCAAACGTACACGGGGCAAGACAGAACATGTACACAAGACTTACCCAAGGAAGGACTCGCACACAAAACGAAACATTTCTGCAGTGGAAGACAAGCCTCCTCTCTCATCAGCTCACACAGAGGAGCCCACACATGTTTCTATATGGGAGAAGGTGGTTTTGCAGCACCAGGGTCACCTAAAAGTGATTCTTCAGCCACCCTCCTAAAGAACCATTTCAGGACAAGATGAGACAAGGGAGTAGGGCAGTGGTGATGGCAGTGCAAAGATCCACCTTCTTCCTTTTCTCCAGGATCTGGCTAGGACATGCACCACCTCTCTGGTGCTGATGGAGGGCCCCTACCTGCCTCTATCCCTCTATCCTCCTCCCAGAACTTCCCTTTTCCTCAGATTACTCTTTTTTTTTTTTTTTTTTTGATAAGCCTCTTAAGGCCAACCCCAGGAAGTCAGATGAAGGGTGATGGTGCTCCCCAAATGCCAGCACCCCATCCTTATCAACCATTTTCAACGGGCATCTCTGCTGATGAAGCCTCCCAGTGCCTCCTTCCCAGACATGTTCATCAGAAGAGTTACTATGGGCAGTGATTTCTGAGGTGAATCCTCCAGCCTCTGAGAAAGCCTTGGGAGCTGCCTGGTTGTACAAAGCTCCTAGAAAAGAGGAAAAGGAGTGTTTTTCAAGCCCCAGCACAATGCAATCAGGTGTGTAGCTGGAAAGGGGCACCAGGAGAGCCTTGTTCTCACAGTCTGATAACGTAGCTAAGCATCTCCCAAGCAGCAACCACCACCTTGCAGCTTCTCCACAACCAAGGGCTTGAGTGGCACAACTGGATGGTAATGACAGCCAGGCACTAATGACAGTGGCCTGCTATCCAAGAAACACACTGTAATGAGGGGCTGATGAGTCGCTTGAGATTACGTGGGTTAATTTGACAGATGGCACCGTGTTCAACAGCAAAAAGCATTTGTTCTTCCAGGGATGCTCCCTGCTGGATGGATGGCAGCAGTCCATGGACAACCCAGGGAGGGGGGACAGGATACATCCAGGAAATGTTACTTCCAGGCGTGAATGAATGTCCTAAGTGATGCAGTATGGAAAGGGGTTGAGGGGAAGCGGCATCCGCAGGAGCGAGCGCACGTCCTGCTGCCATTCCAGCCCACGGGGCCTGCCGGAAGCAGCAGCGGGTCTGGTGAACACCCGGGTGTGCAAATGCAAGGCCACAGGGTACAGAAGTGGGCCCAGAACCACAGGCACATCTGCTCCCCCTGCACGGCCGATCCCTGAGATCCGCACAGTCACGGCTGCCTGGGACCTTGGGATCTTTGGCTGCAACGTGGTGCCTCTGGCATGTTATGGAGAGAGGCGGAGCGGCCACAGAGCCACATCATCTACCTGTCGGATGTGGGTGTATTTACCCAGAAAGTGCAAATTACTCCCAGCACACAGAAATCTGGGGGCAAAAGGCACATGGACAACCCGAGAGCCTGGAGCACATTAAATGTGTGCAATTTCCAGCCTGCTGGGGAAAGGCAGCCTGACGCACCCTTGGCATGAGCTTTCAGAAGGTGCAATGCTCCTTTCTCATAAGCTGTCGCCCTGCCCGTGAACATTTCCATGCTGGATGTCTGAAGACAGATACCATAAAACTCCAAATGACAGATAGAGGCCATTCAGCCTCCAGTGCTAAGTGTCACCAGCACTAAGAGCCACCAGACTTCAGGTTTCTCCATCCAGAGCTGGTTCAACACAAGCAATCGACTTTCACAAGAAAGTCTCAGCCCAGCCTTGCTGGTGCTGTGGCAACTTTTGTGAAGGAGGGAATGCCACCTTGCCAAGAAATGACAGCAGACGCCTTCGGACCGGCTGTCGAGACAGACACAGCAGCACAGGACATGACCTGCTGATGACTCCTTGTCCCAGGACACATAAACCCTTGCCCCAGTGACAAGGATGTCCAGTTGCCAGGGTGGAACTGGAATGAAAGGAAGCAATCAGAGGAGAAATAAAGATCCTGTCCCAGGAAAGCAAACAGGGAGTCTTGCAATGCTTTGTAACAGCACTGAAAGCAAGATTCACACCCAAACAGGGCATTCTGACAGCCTGCTGGAGTTGCAGTTAACACAGAGATGTAAATTAAACCTATGTCATGCTTCCCTCCTCCATGGAAGGTGTTCAGAAGGTCCGTCTGCAATGAGCACTTCCTTCATCCCGACCCTTGGGATCTGCTGGATAGTCCATTTGATCCAGGCCATGGCTGAGCTAGATAAATTAGTGCTCTGACACAGCCTGCGTGCCAGGATCTGGGCTTCCCATTCAGCACTGCATAAGGCATGTGATGGGAGCGGGGGGCACGGGACTAATATTCAGTTACGTGGATTTTTCCCCGAATCACTAGAAAAAGAAAGTTCTCTGCCAAAAGAGCTCCAAAAACACAAGAAACATTGCTGAGTATAATCTCCAGTGTCCAGTTCTATTATGCCTTTTACAGATTTCACAGTAACTAAAAGGAAAGGTGCATTTTTCACCATCTTAGGCCTGCAAGTACTTCCAGTCAGTGCAAAAGTAACTGGACCCTGTGTGCAAACCCTCACTGGGGCCCTTCCGAGAGGCAATTCCCAGCAGGCTGTTGTAGCACTCGGTGTGTGCATTCCGCTCATCGTGCCTGCACGACAAACGCAGCACATCACAGAACTTCATATTTGCAGCCAGCAGTTAGCACTAGAGCTGAGACACTATTTAGCATTAATGGGTGTGCAGCCAACTCCTTCCACACGCTATACAAAATCACTCAGATTCTAGCCATGAAGACGGCTAAGAGATTTAAGAGGACATCATTAAATGTATTTATTTTTAAGCTGTTTCAAAAAGAACATTAAGCTCCTGACATGAGATTGGGTTTGAACCTTCTTGCACTAGTTTAGATTTGTACTGCCTCCTTACCCTTCATGTGTCATACATGTTGTGCAGGAGAAGATTATTTTCTTCCTGGCTTTATTACTTTTTTTTTTTCCCCTCTGTTTTCCCTAACGGAAGACTGCCCAGAATCAACTCCCAAAAGATCCAGTCTGCCCAGGCTTTAGCCAGATGACTCAATTTAAGGAGTGCTCCCCATACCCAAGTAAGTCATTGCAGGGACTATAAATGGTTGGTTGCAGAAGTGACTGTGATTTACAGAGAGCCAGTTGTTGGAGATGCTTTACAACCACTAAAAACTACAGCATGCTCGGGGTCCTGGGAGATAAACTCAGCTTTGCCAACAAGAATAAGCTGTACAGGAAAGTTCCTTAATTTTTATAAAGCGTCATTAAAGCAGATGGCACCTCTTGCACTGTCATGGTGTTAGTAGCTGTACCCAGACATTTGGGTTTGGCACAGCTGGCCCATGGCTATGTGGCTGTCTCCTTCCTGGAGATGGGGAAGGCTCAGAGTTCATTTTCCAAGAAAAGGTTTTTTTTGTCCCAGTTTAGCCAATCTGAGTCAAAGATCAGACAGGGCAATGCTAATCAAGTGCCATAAGCCATAAGCTTAGCTCACAGCAGACCATGCAGAGAGGGAAAGAAAGAATCCAGCTGCCTCAAGCACTGTGCCAAATGTCACAGCATCACCAACGGGGCCCAGAGCAGTGTCTGGTTTGGACAAAGTGTTCAATGGTTCTTTCTAAACCCGTGCATGCCCTCAGTAAGTCTCCACTTAGTACCAGGCTGAGGCAGTGTCAGAGAGATTTAATATATCAAAGGCAATTGAGGCAAGGGGATGTATTCCACTAGGGCAATGTGCCTAGTTCTCTGCTGTGACAAGGAACACGATCTAAATCTTCATAGGAAACAGAAAATTAACAATAACCTGGAAAAACATGGCCTCTATGAGCAAATAAAATATCTATGCATAAGCATCATCGAACCCTACATTTTCAAATGGTTAATTCCTCCCACAAGCCAAACTAGAAGCTTTCCAAGAACAATTTTTCTTCCCCATTATGCCTGTCATTCGCTTGGCCCCAACTGCTTGCTTGCATGCACGATGCAAGCCTGAACTGCCAGCATTTCCATTCCCTCTCAATAAACTCCCTTTACAGCCCACTGCTCAGCAGGAATTGCAGCAGAAGGGCTTGAGCTGGCAGTGCCAAGGCAGAGATCCCTGCCTGCATGCACTGGGGCTGATTGGCAAATCATGAGGCTACAGTCCTGCACGTCACCAGAGACCTTCCTCTCCCTGAATGCCCACATTCTTGGTGGCTGTGGCCATTCCCTGTGTGCTCCCATCACCCGGTCAGACATAGGGAAGCCGTAGCTGCATTAAAGCTCCTGGGTTCAGACAGCTGCACGGATTTGCTAAGGCGCAAACCCATGTGCAATGGATCATGCACCAGCCTGTTGCCTTCTGCTCAGCTGCTGAGGCCAAGGCGGTCCAAGGTGCTGGGAGGCCAGGCTGGACTTGCACAAAGCCCGTTTGCAGTCAGGTCTAGTTCAGGCAGATGCTGTTTGTGTCCTCTGCACACAAGCTACCTACACATATACAAGGGAAAATTAAGCCCCCCTAAAGTTGCATGGCTCAAGCGCTTGCCTGCTGAATGCATTCGAGTCATCTCGTCAGGCTGTGCATCTGGAACTCATGAAAACCTCAGAAAGCAGACTTGGAAACAAGGCACATTCATCAAACCCTTCTCAACACGCCACCTTGTCCACAGCCACTCCCTCCTTGGCTTTGCTTCACTGCTCTTGCTCCTCTTCTCTCCGTGGAAGGAGCTGAGAGTGTCTCCAATCAGGGCCTTTCTAAATGAGAACAGTCTTAACCTGTGAAATTCACTGCCACATGATACTGAGCAAAAGGCCTTTACAAAAGCGTTGAAAAGATGCACGAACGTGCAAAGCAGGACTGCTGAGAGTAATGGGGTGGGAATCTAGGGCAGGAGCTAATTATGGCCTGCTGGAGGCTAAGAAGAAGTGTCTCCAGTGCATAACTGTTCATCGTAGAGCTCCTTGTCCTGGTTTCTACTGCATTTAGTAGTGGGCATCGCCTGAGGCCACCGCAGGGCCCTGGCTTCCCATGCTGATACACGCTACAAACCTTTCCAGCACCACCTCAGCACTAAGACATAATAGATACAGCACCACTGGCAGCAACTTGTGCGAGTGGTTTTGGGATTTAATGCCATGGTACCAGCCTAGTGCTGAGGATGTCTGGTAGTAGCAGGTACTCTGAAGACTCCCCTTTCCTTTCACGGCACCACAGCAAGGTCTAGTAGGCACCTCAGGAAGAAGGGAAACAAAATTCCATCAGAGCCAAGTCAGCCTTGTTTCCATCTCACAGAGCCAGTGTCTGCCAATCCTATTAAACTAAAGGGAGATGAACTTCTTTGATATTTCCAGGAGTAATTTTGGGAAAGACCCAAGTGCGAATATGGTATCACTGCTCCTGAGCCATAGGAATGGCCCTGCTCTGCAGATGTTTGCAGGACTGAACTCTCAGTCTTCCCGTGCCACCAGGAAATATGACTATGCAGATATGCTCCTTATGGTCAGACAAGAGGATGAGGAAAGAGTAGAATATTTAGAAGGCATCACTCAAGAACAGGGGAGGGGAATTGCAGAGAAGCTTCTGACCCCCAATTAGCTTGTGCTAATTTCCCAGGCCCTTGAAGGAAGCAGTCTTGGACAGGGGAGCCAGTCACAGAGATACCCACAGCCAGCTGCTCCATACAAACATCACCTTTGAACCTCATGTCAACATTACCCTTCTTCCTGCGAGGTCAATAATTCATCACACAAAGCTGCTAAGCAACATCTGGCCAGAGAGCAGGGTGGGATCATGTTTCATGATAGCGGCGAGGCTGCATATCTGCAGTTAGCAGCACTCTTCGAGGGACTGAGAGACAGTGGAGGGAGTGTCTGCAAGGGAATGCCATAAATCTAAATCCCTCTGCTGCACCCTTTCCTCATACCCAGGAGAAGGGCTGGGCAAACAGCCAGGAGATGGAGACCTATTAACCATTCAAGAACAGAACAAGCCTTGACCACTGCTGTGACAAGAGGCCAGGACTTGTGCCTCTGTGTCCCCCCACACCACTGAGGTGATGTGGGATGGGAAGGGACCCATGGGTCATGAAATGCCCCATGCATTGCTGTGCAGATCCAAAACGGTCAATTGAATATCTCCTCCATACAAACCTACCACAGGTACAATTGAAAACACCTGATAATCTGCTGTGCCCAAGCTAGGCGCTTGTTACTCTGTGACCTGAGCTACTGGGAAGATGCTACCTCCAAAAGAGACTTCTCAGTGATAAAGGTGCTTCAAATCCGTCTGAGAACCTGGAGAAAGTTTGGAGTGAGTCTTTGAAAGTGCAGCCCAATCCTGAAAAAAGCTGGATCCTCCTCAGCACTGGGTGTTTCCTCTGCACAGCAGATCTCAGCAGCAGTTTGTTTACAAGGCTGTGCAACAAACTTATCCAAGCACAAGAGAATGTGGGGCAGGCAATGCAGATGCAGAAGCAGCAAAGCCACGTGCCACCCCACCACGAGGGCCCAGTGACAACAGTAAGGTGGAACAGACTTCACAGGGCAGCGCGTGCAACTGGGATGGCAAAAGGATGTAGACAGGGAACATACACACACTCACGCTCTTGAAACCAAGCCCTAGAACATTTTAAATACAAATGAGTGGCTTTCATCTCAGCACAGAGTTACGAGAGGATGTGGGTAATGCGGCCATGCTTTCCTGTACAGTTAAACGGTGATAAATTACTCCCACTATCTATCTCAGCTGTGCCTGTAGCTGCTGAACCCGAATGTGTCAGAGCTGCAGCAGTAATAACCCGCAGGGAAATCCTGCCCTCTTCTCCCAGGAAATATCAATTCCCATCGTTTTTGGACATTTCCATCAGTCTATGTGCCTGGAAATGTACAGCTGTTTTATCTAATCAAAGATTATCCAAGTATTAAGATCTGTGGGGCACTATGGAGAAAACAAGAATTTCCAGGCCAGCCAGAGTGCCAGGCTGCAGGAATTCCGCACCAGCTAAGGGCATGGACACCTCCATACCCCGAAGTTAAAGAAGATGCCTGCTAACTCCTCAGGAGTTCAGCTAAATGTGCTCATTGGAATCACAGCAAGCAAGAGAGAAGCGGATTTGCACCAGCTGAACAGATTTTGAATTCCTTCCCCTCAGTGAGGAAGACCTGCTCTACCTAGAAACAAGATTCCAACCCCTGCAGATCCTTGTCTCCAAAAGGTCTGAGATGGAAAGAGATATAAGGCAGTGATCTTTAGCGAGTATATCCACCCCAGTCATTGCAGGAGGTGGGTAAGAGCTGCTGCAAAGAGCCTGGGAAAAAATAAACCTATTTTATAGCCAATGTTCAAAAGAAATCTGGGGAGAGAGCTCCGCTTCACTCACACTAGGCTGCCTGTGGACAAGTCAGTCTGAAGACGCCCCAGACTCCCAGGTCTTGCTGGGCTGTGTGGGTCAGGCATAAAGGCACCAGTTGCAAGATGCAGATCTCCGAGGGAGCTGCTGCGGTCCCAGATAACCTTCAGCACAACCTTTCACCATCTTTTCATACCGAAAGGCCATGTTTTTAGGCAGCTGCCCAGGACTAGCCACAGTGATGCCCGGAGCTGACACTGAGACGTGTGCCAAATGCAGAGGAGCGTGTGTGCACCAGCGAGCGTGGGGTGTTTGTTTTTTGCAATCACTGTCCCGTCTGATGGTCCAGGGCAATGTTGGGCTCTTCCAGATCTGGCCCAACAAGAAGTGAGCAGAAATATTCAGGTTGTTAAATGGTGGGGTGACAGAAAAGGGTTTTATCTATTGTAGGTCTGTCTGTCCGCGAAGTCTGTCCCTGGTTTGCTGTCCTGTGCACAGAGGGAGACTCCAGCCCGGTGCTCTCCAGTGCTTCTCCAACCCATGCAGCAGTGGCAGACGAGAGGAACCGAGTTGCCTTCTGCGGGGTCTGCAGCTGTCCCCTGCCTGGCACGTGCGAGTGCAGCCTGTTTGCTGACCAGCTGCCTTTCTGCGTTCGCAGAGAACATGAGGTTTGAGGAAGTGCTGCGCATCAAGGAACACCGGGCATTGCTTCTGCACAAGGTGCAAAGCACCCAAAGCTACTTCTCACACTGCATCCTGTGGCTCCACTTCACCTGAACACACTGCATGCTTCCCCCAAAGCATCAGGCTCTCCTTCCAGCACTGTAAGTGCAACATTAGCTTTGCTCCCTTGCTCCTTGAAACCACAAGAGAAGCAAAACTAAACCACGTGTTCCTGAGCTACCTCTTATGCTGGCAAATCTGTGCAGAACATGCAGAAAGAGGAATTTATCTGAGCAGTGGCCACCCGGCTCCTAAGAACACAGAGCAACCCTTTCTTCCCACCTCTGCCCACGCTGGACTTGAACTTAGATTGTGATTTTGGCTTCCCAGTGAGGGCCGCATGCCCACGCTTGGGAAAAAGAGAACAGAATGTGCCAAGGCAGGCTGCAGAGGGGCTGCAGGGGAGATAGTTCAATCCTTGCTTATCAGAGCTCTGCAGATGATTGCTGTGCTGAAATTACAGTGGGAGCAAATCTGCACAGAGACAAAACTAGGCAAGCCACAGCAAACCTCTAGAGCCAGCAGCAAGGCAAAGAGCCCAGTATCTTGTGCTGGAGACCTGCATCGTGGAAGGGGGACACCAGCTCAGGGTGCTGGGTGCACTTAGCAGTATCTTCTTCAAGCCAGCCCTGCTAAATTGATTTTACTATCATGGACAGTTGTACCTGAAGAAGGAAAAATTAAAAGAATTGTGTGAAACAGAGGACAATCACAACGGGCTTGTAAGTGAACATAAGCCATGCCCAAAGGCACCGATCCAGACAGGAGACAGGCAAAGGGCATCCTGATTTACAGCAGTGCAAACTCGACAGGTTCATGTGCAGGACAGACTGCTCTGAACTGGACGGCAGAGGCTGGGCAAACTGGTTCAGCTCTCCACAGGGATCAGGCTTCCCCTTCCTCTATGAATGCCCAACTCAGCATAGCTCCACGTGCACCAGTTCTCAGCAGTGCAAACCCCATGGTGATGTGCACACTGGGCCTTTCAGGCTACCAGAGCTGCTCTGTGGGATGCTCCCTCCCTCTTTGACTGCTAATGGTCTTTAAATACCTTCTAACAAGAAAAAGTTTCAGGCATTTGCCCAGCTGCATCTTTGGTGCAAAAAGTCAAAGCCTCGATTGAAACAGTTTAGCCCCACAGAGCTATTTGGGGAGTTAAGCTCTTCTTTAGGTTCTCAACTCCAAGTGGGAATAGTGGGAGTTAAGCACCTAATGACTTGGTAGCTTCATGGCTTCTGATTGAAAGTCTTGGGAAAGAGCTGTGTTTGTCCAGGGATGAAGACGGTTTGTGATGCTCTTCGTTCAGACACCGACAGGAGGCAGCAACCAAGGAAAAAAATCCAGCACATAATAATAAAATAATAATAAAAAAACATGGAAGCTGGCTCTGTGGAAAGTGCAAACTGTTCGGGTGCAAAACGTTGTTTCCTTTGCTTTCTTAATAAAAATAACAGCTTCCCTGTTCCAGTATTTTTCCACCAAATGGGTTTCCTCAGTTTGCAGCTATCTCTGCTCAGAGACCAGTGGATGACAAACACACCAAACACTGGAATGTGTTTGCTAGGCTCACCATTTCCCTCCTGCCCAGGACTGGCTGCAGGCAAGGCAAGAGCGAGAGGGGCAGACCCTCAACCAGGGGAAAGGACCAGGCTGCACCACAGGTCTGTCCCGCTTCTCCTGCTGCTGCTGTCTTACATCATGCGGAAAGGATGTCAAATCCCTTTTGCCATGGCTAGTTAAAATACATTGATTGAGGAAAGGAAAGATGAATGGTATAAATCCCTTCAGATTTCACTTGGACCTTGGGTGTCCACAGACAGCATGATTCTAGCCTTGTCCCTAGATATTTCCCATTTAGAGTTACCCTCTTAAATTCCTGAAGTTGGAGTGCAAAGCCCGGGCCCAGCATGCTTCCAAGAAAACCAGCCATGCTGCAATGCCAGCAGGATGCAGCACCAGCAAAGGATCCACCACGATCCACGTGGCAGAAGGGCCGAGATGGCTCCATCCTGCAGGCACAGAGTTAACTCCTGGGCACACTGAGCCCTGCTCCTTCCCCGCTCCCAAACCTCTCAGAGGTTCACAGCACAAGCCAAGAAGGACTAAAACACATTCCTCAAGGAAGGCCTGGCCCTCGGGAGTGGATGGGCTTCACTACTGCCCACATTTCAGCACTGGATCTCTGGGCACAGAGGGGATCTCTGGGCACTGGGTCACGGCTGCAGCATTTCGTTAAGCGTGGCAGCTCGAGGGCTTTCCAGCCCGCATTGCCCAATGGCTCTGCGGACAAACACGCCTGTACTTTGAGCGCTGCCCTCGTGTGCTGCCTCCTGCACGGGCTGCGACCGCCTCTTGGGTTTCACACTGCGGAGAAGGGCAACCGGAGCCAGACGAAATCACCCCGTGACAAAAGCAAACGAAACAAAACGAAACCAAACCCCAAGACGACCTTAGAGGGCCTCTTTGATTTCACATCTTTGGCCGTGCTCGGTTTGCTGGAGCACAGGCAGCTCGGACTCCATTAGCTGGAAAGCCCAAGACGTGTCAGCCAGCTGCAAACATGACCCTGTCTCAGAACTGCTGGCAGGGCCACGCTTGGTCCCCAGGGGTGTCCCGTGCATGGGAAGGGCGACTCGTGTGACACGGAACCTCCCCGTGGCTTCGGGGATCGCTCGCTCTCCTGCAGGCAGCCCTTGGACAGGAGGGCTCAACACGCGGCGCCTGCAACGTCGTCACGCTGCTGCTCTCCTGCTCGCTCACGGAAGCTGTTGGGCAACACTTCATATGGGGAAAGGATTCCCTCCTCCGGGACAAGAGGGGAAATCCCGCTGAGTCAGGGGGAACCTGCTGCTGACGTTGGTGGTGCCTGAATTTCAGCCTGGAAATACCACAAAAAACTGTGGAGGAACTTGTGATCTAAAACAGTCTCTTTCCTCCATCCAAGGAAACCCCTAGTGAGAAAAGTTTCAGACAGTTACTAATATCTGTGTACATAAGTAGCTCCACTCAGATGACCTGTATGTGTGTTGTGGGTTCAGGGACTAGTGCTCTGCGGGACCTCAGTCAAATCACTTATAAACTCCGTGCCCTGGACCTTTAGGGACGCTGTGCAAGCGGAGTGTGATAATTTGCAAAACCAACCAGTGATTTGGGGTGTTCAGAAAACTTCTACAGCCAGTTTTGTAAGGATCAGCAGGGCCCAATCTCAGAAGAGATCAGTGGGTCTGATAAATAAATATATATACATATTATATATATATATATATTATAATCTTAAATAAATATATATGTGATATATATATATTATAATCTTAAATAAATAAATAAATAAATAAAATAATCTTAAATAAATAATAAATAAATAAGATCTTAAATAAATAAATATATATTTTAAGGCACCTTAAGCAGATGACTGAGAAAAACAACATAACAGAAATCCAAGAGGCACCTCGGAAAAACCCGTCTGGGCTGATGTAACTGAAGCTGTACAGCCAGGTTGCTTCTGGATGGGGGTGATCCCTGGGCTGTTAGCTCTGTATCAGGTGGAGGCGAGAAGCCTCAAATCTCCACACATCCCAATGCTCCTGAACTTGGAGTTTTTTCATGTCCCTGGTCCGTACAGCGTTATCGTGTGAGCATGGCCGTGTGGGCACCACCTGCGAGTTCCTCTGGCCCACGCGCTTCAACACGGGTTTGCCGGGCGGTTGTGACTGTGATGTTCAGCTGGAGGACGTCAGCCACCAGGCTGAGCTCCTTCCCTGGGAGCACAAGAGCCTCTCCAGCTGCTGAGAGCTTTGGGTGGGCAACAGAAACCATCCCAATGCTGGCAGGGTGAGACGGCAACAGGCTCTCCCGCATCCACCATGGCACATTGGAAAGTCATGCCAGAACGATGAGGCACAGTTTTCTACTTGTGATACCTGCTGCATACTGGCAGTGTGGTGTCTTACACGCCATCCTCCTCCTGTAACCCCCGTTCCTCATCCCTCAAGCTGGAGCAGCAGTATCTCTGCTCCGGGAAGCGCCGAAGGGGCCTTTGCTCTGTCTGAGATCAAACTGGCTGATGTGGGAGAGGTTCAGGGCAGAGAGAGGGGCTTTGCTGCCTTCCTCATCTGCAAATCTCTCTGATTCCTTCTCTAAAGGCTGGAGCAGTATCACAACCCTGACGATAACACTGTTATGATCCAACTTCTGGTATCTGTTGTTGAGCTGGATTGAAGGCAGGACACATCTAACCTGCAAAACCCCCTCCAAGTCCAATGTCAGTCAGAGCCGTGAAATGCGAAAAACTATGTAAAAAGCTTCCTACAGCATGCAGTCATCTTTCATTAAGAAATACAGTCTTTCCAGATGGTAGAACTCTTTATTAACCGCCTAGCAGACTGCAAGTTCATGTACATGTTCCTCTGACCCCTGCTAGCAGCCTGAAAAATGCCAGCTCTCTGGAGGTCTGTACAACCACCCAGTCTCCCCCAAAACACCCACTAAACGGTGGCCCCACAGCACGTTCAGGTGAGGTTGGCAGACCTTGTGGATGAGGAGAAATAGAGGATCTTACTGTCTTCCACTCACCTCATCCTCACCTCCTTCAGACGTTCTCCCTTCTCTGCTAGCATAGTCACCCTCAATTCTCTTAGCGCTGCTAAAATCTGTATAGTTACCCTGAGAGCAGCAACAACCAAATCTTTCATGTAGACAAGAGCCAGCAGCCTCCAGCATTTGCTGTTGTGCCAGCCTAGACGTACTACAGAAGGAGACAGATGAAACAATGCTCAGAGATCCCCACTGCTCATTCCCACCTTCTCTATATGGAAAATGTACGGCGTGCAAAAGCCAGAACAACCACTACTACCAACACCCAGTCCCCAGAAGAGGCAGTGTGGAAAAAATCAGCTCAGAAGATGCACGACTGATGCTGAGGCCAGGATCTCCTTGGTTGTGGCTGACACCAGGGCAACTCATACCCAGAGGGAAGACGTAACTACAGAGAGGTCCTAAGGTTGGACAAGGAGCTGAGCCCCCAAGTGCAGATGCACGTACGGGTGGTCCAGGGAATGAAGAAGAAGGGGAAAAAGGATCCGACTGTTGTATAGGGAACTTGTAGCAATGCTGCTTTTTCTAGCATTTTTTTTCATTAGTGTATAGAAACCAAATGGCACCAGACAAGCAGAACTCCAAATAACCTCAAGGCAACCATCACTTTAAAGGTGACACTTCTGTCTGCAAATTGTTTGCCTATTATTTCAGCCAGTAACTTCTAAAATTCAAGTAATTGGTCTCCGTTTGCTTTCCTTTGAGCTAAAAGAAAAAGAAGCAGTTTATAGCTTCCTTCTTTTCTATATTGGAAAATGATCTCTGCTGTTCTGCTGTTGTGAGTATTTCACTGAGCTAAAGGGGAAAATAAAACACTGCAAATAAAAAAAGAAATACTATGGGAAAGAAAGGGCATAAATATGGAAGCTGGGTACTGGGAAGCAACCGGATTTTAGGCAGCATGGATACCACTTTAATCCACCTCTTTTGTCCACCATAGGGAGCAAAGCTATGGTTGGTGTTCATCATTCTCGCCAATGGGCTTTCACTGGGAGCAGGAGAAAACGCTAGTTTAGAGCAGGATCTATGCTCCAGATCTACGACCACCTACAGAACCTTCCAAAAGGGACACTGGTCCCATGTTGAGGGAATAGATTTGCAGACTGCTGCCCGTTTTGCCTTTCCAATCAGCCTGTGGCCAGCACCTCTCACAGGAGAGCTGCAGATGTGAACCCCTCTCCAGCCGTGGGGAGCTGCCGCCACCGTTACCGTCACCTGGTTTGTCCTGACCTGACGGGAACTCCACGTGGGCCCTGGCCACAGAATTCAACACAAGCGAGCTCAGAAATGCCGGCTGACTCAGACGCATAGAAGTCTTCTTTTAAAAACCAAGAAGCCCTGAAATGAGCTGGATTTTCCAGGCAAACGCTGAAGAGTAAACCCAATGTAAAACGCAGTCCCCTCTCTGTTAGAAGCCACAGATATTCAAACGAATTCAGTACTTTTTACTGAATATTCCCAACATTAAAATAAGTTGGCATACACTATTTCTGTGAAAAAAACAAGGTCTTAAAGAATAAAATTCTGATTGCAGTCTTCTGGGATTACTGAATATACTTGATAAACTTCATATGCTATTCCAGCAATAACAAATTCTCACGCAAACCTAATGCCTTTTCAGTCTTAGATTATTCAGACAACAAGTTAAGCCCTTTTTAGTTTTAGAGGAAAAAAAACATTACAGTGATGGCTCAGTCCCCATAGAAAAGAAAATTGCATTTCATTTAGTCCATGCTGATAAAATTTGACTAACATTTCAGTCAAATCAGTTTTTTGAATTTTAAGGTCTAACTTTAAAGGCCCCATTGATGGATTGCTGCTGTAATCAGACCCCATTAGTACATTGTTAAAACTACAGGAATTACTCAATAGCATCTCTTAGGAAATCGGGGCGAATTCACAAAGAAGAGCAGAAATAAGACAAGAAACTAAATAACGCTTCCAGTACAGAACAGTTTATATTTTAGTACTGTTATTACTGAATTGTTCCCAGTGTGGAAAATATTTCTAAGAGCAGACACTAAAGAGGTCCCTTGAGCAATTCAGCCAGATTCCCCAGGACTTTTAGTGACTGCGGGTGTGAAATGGGCACTTCTTCTCTCTTAGCAACTCTTCTCTCTTTCCCAGCCACAGAGGACTTCACTGAAGTCCTGTGGCCAGTTTTACAGAGTTTCATGCCTTGATTTTGCTGAGCACAAGGGCACTCCTGAAAGAGACAGGTAAGCCAAAGGAAGTTTGCTCTAAAATCAAGCACGGATTTCACTGCAAAACAGCCGCAGCGTTAAGGTGGCCTCATGGCACTTCACACCCCATCACAAAAGCGAAGTTAAGAGGTCTCGGCTAAAGAACAGGAAACCTCACAGCAAATTCGCCGGCTCGCCTTAACTTAAACTTCCAGCGGGTCGGCGCTGCCGGGGAGCTCGGCCCCTCGCGGTGGCACCGAAGGGACCTGGGTGACTCGCACTAATAAGGGAGCGATCCTGGAGCCGAGACACCGACCCGCTTCGCCACGCTGCCCCCAGGATCCGTCCCACGGCGCGGTGAGGAGGGACATCCCGAGAGCCGAGCAAGTTGCGCCGGGGACCGCGTAACCCACCTGGGTGGAGGCTGCTCTGGAAGTAGAAGACGAGCAGGAGGAAGGAGCCGAGGCCGGCGGCCAGCGCCAGCCGCGGCGTCCTGCCCCGCCGCATCCTCGGCCGCGGCTCCGCGGCGCAGCGCGCCCGCGGACAGGGCCCGCCGAGCGGCTGCGGCTGCCGCCCGCCCGGGGCCGCCCCGCTCCGCCCCGCGGCCCCGCTCCGCCCCGGGAAGCGAGAGCCGGGGCCGCCGGGGGCCGCTCCGCTCCTCTCCGCTCCTCTCCGCGCCCCGCGGCTCCCTCCGCGCCGCCCCGCTCCGCTCCGCGCCCCGCGGCTCCCTCCGCGCCGCCCCGGCGTGCACGGGCCTGTCGCGAGGCCAAGGAGCGCCAGGAAGAGCGGCGGGAGCAGCCCCGGGGCTGGGGGGAAGAGCGTCCCTGGAAAAACAAAACCAAAAAATACATAAAAATGTATATGTGGATATATATCCCTGTAAAAACTTGTGTGATGGGTTTAACATTCCTCGCAGGGAAGAAAGAGTTACTGATGAGCTGGCAAGGTTTGGGAGGTTTCTGATGACATTTCTCAGCACGTTCAGCATTTCATAAGCATCACAAAGTTTTGCGGCCTTAAAATATAACTTTTTTTTTTTTTGCTAAACTCTGCGCCTACAGACTTTAACCGAAAGCAATAACGTTTCCAAGTAATGTTAACTCAAGCAATAAAGTTGTATCAAAGGAGGGCATAATTTCCTACTAATCTCTCTGTTTTCTGAAGGCAGGAGCGCAAAGCGCTCTTACCACGTCCTCTAACCTCCAGGCTCTGTAATTGCAGTCAAAGCAAACTCGGAGCTCTGATCCCCTGTTTCTGTTTTGAAATGGCTGCAATGCTGTTGACCCACCTCTGTAACAGCCTTCAAGACCTACAGAAAACCAGACTGAGAGATTCCCACTGACAACAGTTCACGCTGCTTCTCTCCTCATCTGCTAAACACGTAACTTTAGGAGAAAGCGGAGAGTGGAAGGAAGAGCCCACGAGATGCCAAGAAAACCTGGATGTGGAGGCGCGATGGACTTCGTTCTGCCCTTATTGAGGCCAAGTTAAACCGGGATAGGTGAAATATTCAATACAATGAAGAAAAGTGGAATGAATTGAGAGCCAAAGCAGGCCATGAGACTGAGCATGGCATGCACAGGGGAGAGATCCGTGTGTGTGCACACGTTTTTCCAGTGCGGATGGGCTACAATTGGATCCACCCCACCGTATTTCCATTTCTGAATAGGCTTCGTGCATCTCATGGGGTGGATGCGAAAAGCAGGATTTGTGCTAGCATTACAAGAGATACCACAGTGGTTCCCACCGTGCCTACTATAGCAAAGAGGATGTCTGGAGCTGCCATCCTCCAAGCTCTCAAGCGAATGGAGAGAGGCTCAGAGACTGAAGATGCTCCTGGACCCCCTTCCTACAGCTTGTCAGAGCTGAAAGATGCACTCATACTTTTCATTCACTGTTTACATCTCCCGGCACTGGAATATTGCAGTAAATTTACCCCAAAGCTGTCAAAAGAGCTAAGTAAAATAACCATCCCTTTAGCACAATTTCTCGGCCATCAGGGGAAATAAAAACAGCATCAAGGTATCAAAGATCATCTGCAGCTGGGCACTCACTTAAAAGAAATCACAATGAAAAACTCAGCAAACTTGAAGCTCAGACATGGACCTGTTGAGTCCTGCTGACTCCAGTCTATTTTTCATATCCAGAGGGCAGGGCACAGGCCCGTTTGTGATCGTATTAGTGTACGAGAGACTGGTCTTGCAGAGACGAGGGGGAATGCACCGCTCACATCCTCAGGGCTACGTGAAGGAAGGGCAAGCAGACATTGACACTGCAGGCACCAGTTTGGACTCGATTACAAACATGATTGGCTCCAATAAAGAAGGGCCTTTTTTAGAAGGATAAACACATTTCCAGAGAAAATGGGTACATTGTGAAAGCAGCTGCCTGGTGGGAACGGTACTGGCTCTCGGGATGTCAGGGCCTTGTTGTTGCCTATTTCTGCTTATCTGAGAAACATCTCTGGTCCCACCTCTACTGCCTAGTGCGATCTGGCTTCCCCACAGCCTGTTCAGAAGAGGCTGAGTGAGCCCAGCCCATAGGGCAAACTGATGGTTGGTGCCTACCAGTGAAGGAAGGTGCAGAGGGCATCGCAGGAAGGGATGTCTCTGGGAAGTCTCTGGAAGTTCTCTGTTTTCTCCTCATCATGTGGTTTTTAATGATGAAGCCCTTGTCTCTCTGGTCTGTGTCGTTCTCAAGAGCCATGGTTTCTGCAGGGCAGTGAGGAGCCTGGTTTGCCCAAGGTCACCTGCAAAGTCTGGAAGGACAGAGAACAGAGGCCAAGCTCTCAGATTCACAGATTATTACCCCAAGATTCACAGATTATTACCCCAAGCGCTGCCCCATGCCTACTCCTAAGAGAGACATGGTCAGATGCTCTGTGTGTTGGAAGAGCTCTCCCTAACCTCAGTAGTAACTGGAGAACAACAGAGGCATGAGGCACACTGGAAAATATGGCTTCTCAACAGCGTGCATGGAATGGCATAGAGCAGACATACACAAAGCCTGGTGTTCCCTTAGACACTGCTCTGCCCATCCATGCCAGGCTGGAAACTCCCTGGGGCAGCAGCCACCCAGCTCCACATTTGCACATTACTTAGCACTGTGGGGTTTGGATCGTGGCTGGAGCTAACCACCACTGTAAGACAATATTTATGACCAAGAATAATAGTCAAGAGCCCCTGATAACACAGTCTGGAAGAAAATTATCTGTTATCACCTCAGCCTAGAACTGCATCCCGTCTGTAAGTGAAGAGTCACTGCTTTGTGTCTGCAGAAGGACGCTGTGCCTCTGGCATGCGCCGCATGCTTGGTTTCCTCTCTGCTCATTAGCAATGCTCATTACTGTCTTCTCCGCAGGTTCCTCCCAAATGCCTTGTGCTTGCCAAGACCTCGGTGCCACTGAGGGAGATTAACCCCAGGCTTCGGTCATGCTATCATGTTGGACAGGAATGAAACAGCTGCTAGTGTCAGCTGGAAACTGGTGCATCTGCAAAGCTGCCTCCCTGAGCCCTGCTTTCCTGGCTCGTGTGGAGAGGAGCCTTTACAGGGGTATTTTGCTTTTGAACCCAGGCATTTATTTCAGAAGCACAAATTCCATGCAGGGTGGTTACCCTGGCCTCATGCTGGCCCCATCTGCTGGTGGCCGGGCACTTCTGCACAGCACAGCCCCAGATCTGACCCAGCCAGCAGAGCAGGGAATTGCACCCGTGCAGAGCAGGAGTTCCTCGAGGTCTAGCATCCACGTGTTTGACTCATGGAGATGCATTAGACATCACCCTGCCTCCAGGATTTCTAAAGACCCCAGTGTGTCCCATTACCCAGTGCCTTGGTGACTGCATTTCATGGCTTCACTGTAGAGAGGGGCTTGCCCTTCCCCAAGACACCATGACCTCTCCAAGCAACCCCTTCCAAACATCACTAACCCCAGGGAGGTTTTCCTGCCATCTTATCTGAACCGCCCTTGCCATGACTGGGACCCACTAAATAATGTCCTGAAAGACAAGTTGGGGGCCTAGTTCTGTCACATATATGTGCTAGTCAGGAAAGACCAATTCTGCTAATACCATAACATGGGAATATTTGTTTTTTCGAGCAGTGCATTGATTTTCCAGCACCTCCTTTAGTTCCTGCCTGCAGAAGAACTTCACGTATTGCAAATCCCATCATGGTTCAAAGCAGCAGAGAATCACGCTGGGGTAGACTCCTCACCTTAAATGCTGTAGTTAATGTTTGCAGGCTCAATATATAAGAGAAACAGGTTGGACAGAAGGCAAAATTTACACTAAGTACAAGCATCTTCTGAGGAGGTAATTGAAGCATGACAAGTACATATAATACAGGCTTAGTTCCCTTTTAAATCTGCAGTCAGATTTTGCCACTGGTTCATACAAAGTAGCACTGATGCACTGGGAAATCTCCTTTATTTTAGGGGGACAAGGAAGGAGCTGAGCAACTCATCCGAAAGACACCCTGAAGAATCCCACTGACTTGGCAAGCATGATAGGCTTAAAGTTGTTGCTTAAAGTTAAGCAGGCTCCTATGATTTGTGTGAAGGAATAAAGCTAAGGATAGCGCAAGTAGTATCTGGTCCTGAGAGTTAATATTGTAACCTAGTAATTTCATAGCTTGCTGACCTTTCTGTTCTAAACAAAACACTAATGACTTCCCACAGTTTCTGTTGCAATTATCCCTCAGGAAATCTCCCCGGAGACAAGGAAACTAAAAATTGGGCTCTTGATTTCCATCAGTAAAACACTGACTTCTGTCAAAATATATTTCAAGACATCACTCATTTAAACTTCCTTGCTGCCACAATTAAAAAATAAAAATAAAAGCGGCAGCTGCTGTCTTTTAAAAGCACCCGTGGTGATGGGACCAAAGCAAATTACAGGCTCTGAGGGCTACTCTTTGCTGGCAATGCTTGCAGCTGCTGAAAATACAGTTGTTAGGATGGAAACTCCCCTCAACCATGCTGCTCAGTGGTGGCAACTGGGGACTGTGTTTGCCTTTTGCACCAGGTATTTATATTTCATTAGTTTATACAGTGTTACAAGCTGGGAGCTCATTCTCTGCTGATGTCTGATTAAGAAGTTCCCATGCAGAAGGATGTGATTTACAGATGCACAGCAGAAAGCCGATTGCCCTTGGTCATAGCATGGCACTGGGAGCTGCTGCTGGCAGGAGGGACAAACGTGTCCAAGCTCCTGCTAGGAGTGCCAGGCTCGTGCAGGGTTTGTGCTCTGCCATTTCTTGCACTTTTATAGCAGAAGACAGAGCCTCTCTGCCTGCTCCACCAGCTGAAACTGGTGCCATCCTTTCCCCAGCACATGTGGGGTCACAGAGTCAAAAGGATTGCACCATGGCAGAGATGAGGGTTGGCTACAGACCCTTCTGTCCAGAGGAACCCTGCAAGGCCCTGCAGCAAGTGAGCAGGATGGTCCTGCTCACCATGGGTCAGAGGCTACACACGGCAAGCAAGTCAGTGCCCAAGACCCTCATCCACTGCTCAGCAAAAGTCTTCTCTATTCTGTCTCATCCACTTGTGCTGCAGCTCCCAACAAATAACACTAAGTGCTGTTGCATGGCAAAAGAAATACAAATACTTCTATATTTATATATGCAAATGCCTTGGGGTAGGATGGACTCTCAAGGGTCCAGGCCTGTAATTTTTCAGACAGACAGAAAACCCCAACCGCAGCATATGCCTGGCCACATCACGTCACTGGGCAGCACAACGATATTTAAGTCCCTGGGCGGTCGCAAGTACTTTCTTACCACCTGAGGACTGGATTAAAAATAAATCACAGCCAGCTTTCTTCAAAGAAAACACGACATTTTTCATGACACCCAGATCTACGGTTCCCATACTCCTGTAACATACCCTGGGACTGGGACATACCTTCACTGTATGGGGAGGTTAGGGTCCTTCCAGCCTTCACTGCATCAGGCCTGTCTTCCTCCAACGTGTCCTTCTGGTGCATTTATATCATGGCCCTCTCTGCTGTCTGAGGCTGCACAGATGGGTCAACCATCCCTCACCATGTGGAAAATCCACACGGGTTTTTTAGTTTGTGCACTGGTGTTTGGTGAAGGTGATGGTTTCCCACAAAACGTTAACACTGCATAAGAAAGTAGGTGGATATCAACGAACAAATTGCCCTGGTGATGGGTAGAAAAGGTGAATGGTCACCATTCCCAGCCTTGTGCTTCTTCCACTTGCAGACAGGTTATCCGGTATCCAGTGTCTCTTCTAAGCTTTGGGAAGCTGGAAGATTCAGCGCTGATATTCATGCCACGGGTTGAATCCATCTGACACAGAACAGCAGGAGCAAAACCCTGAATTTCCTCATGTGGCCACAAAACATGGTTTAGAGAGGTATGCGGAAGAAGTAATGACACAGTCTGACAGCAGCTGTTATGAGAGTGAAGAAAAGGGCATAGCCAGGTATGAACATATCCTCGTATGCAGCATAAAGTGCCTCTAATTCCCTCTGTCCTCTCTCCTTTCTCCCACCCAACTTCACCTTCTCAGATAGTGAGATATTGGTCTACAGGTAATTTTGTTGTTCTTGCTCTGCTCTGTTTCATCCAGTTGTGTCTCTGTGGCACTACAGAAGTGGTGAGAAATGGGGACCAAATTTTTGACTTCTTACATCCCTGTCCAATGACTTTCATTCAATGCCACACGTGAACAGGGTTGTCACCAACTGCAAGGCTGCAGGAGGATAAATTCTTTTGCTTCCCCTGTGGAAATAGCTGGTATCAGACTGATGAACAGAGATGGCACACGCACACCAGCATGTTTGGACTTGATAGTCCGGTGACATTAGTGCTGGAGAGCATCCACGTAAACAACAGCCAGGCAGACTGCCGCTGGGAGCTTCTAGGAAACCAGAGCACGCTCAGAAATATCTGTTTCCAGTATCACAGCATCACAAACAAGTTATCCAAGGTACTTAAGCCAAGGAACAGTCAGGGAAAGATTTGCCAGCTTTTGCTACACTGATGAACATCTTTTAAAAACAGTAAAAGCCACAAAAACACCAAAAACACACCACTGGGCTCCCTTTCATTGCACATCGCTGTAAGATCCCAGTGCCTTCCAGTTATGCACCAAGAAGTGACTTAACAGCTGTCCCAAGGCTGTTTCAAAACCCCTATACAAAACAGGCATTTGCTATACAAACTCTTTACTCCGCAGTGTGGTGAAGAGGACCGTTTTCATCGGCATGCACACACTCAAGAGCACAGTTTTCATTTGCAGTGGAAGATGGGGGAGGCTTGCGACAGCCTGCAGAGAGGCAGCTCTGAGAGCTTCTGCTGGGGCCTTTCCTGCAGCCCTCCATCTGTTAAGCATCTCCAGGCATTCAGGTCCTATAGCATTTGCACAGCAGTGACAGGTGAGATGGGCCGAAGACTTGTCCCAAGGCCTGATCTGCTATCCTGTTTCCAGCACATAGGAGCAGGATAATTCTGTCCTTGGGGTGTAGACATGGTTTACATTTAGAAGATCCCAGAAAATGGGGAGAGGGGAGCTTGCAGATGCCATCTGGTGATCTGTCCATATTACAGAGCAATTTAAGGACTGTGCTTTTAAAATCATTTGGCTGAAGCTACCAATAACTAAGAGGTAGAGAATGTTTACCACGCAAGCATGGCTCCCTTGCCAGTGTATTTGCAAGTCCAGATCTGTTAGTTTGAAGCCTATAATAAAACTAGAGCTTTGGCTGCTGGCAGCATGTGCTCAGAGACTACTCATTTTCAGCCCAAACAAGGAGCCAATCCAGTAAGTCTATATACATACATTTGATAAAAGTAAGTTTGTTAGCAACTTGTTAGCAGCTTTCAAAGAAGGTATAAACAGGTTATTCTAAGAGAGGCTTTCTGTCCTTGGGAGTGTAGCTCACTAGCACAGACAAACAGTCTCAGGAAGAAAGCGGGTAGCAAAGAGTGCTTAAAAGTTTCTGTGAAAAGTCCTCTTTTATGAACTTAGTGAGCTTTACCTAAGTTAACTTGTTCATGGCTTGAAGCCCAAGGCCAAATGATCTGGTCTTGTGATCTTCATCTTGCAGCCAGCCAGCAGCTAAGGGGAGAGACTGTAGTTTAAGCAAAAAGCAGCAGCTCGTTACCCTCACAGGACACAGTGTGCTGGAAAGTGCTCTGGTCCCTGCAGCTTCCACTTTGCTGCTATTGCACCCATATCCATCCAAAATGGCTTCAAATACAAGGAGAAGAGAAAAAACAACACGCACAGGCCAAAGCCAAACAGTCTGACCCTGTAAATAACAACATAAATCACCATCAGTGGTCAGAGCAGGGCTATAAAAGTCTTGCCAGCCACAGAATGAGCATGCCGAGAAAAGCTCCCTTTCTGCTGATACCATGGGTTATAGGCAGGGATGTACGTCCTTGCCCCTCTGTCATCAGGGAACTTGGTAGACCTTTTTATGGGTTTGCGGCAACATTTGCAGCATCAAGTTCCTCTCTGGGATGGGAGGAAGGGTTTATTTTGCGCTTCAGAACTGTTGTAGATAGAGCCACACTTCCAGCCATGCAATGCCGTGCACTTTAGCATAGAGTTGCATATGGGATGGTTCAGTTACCAAGTGCTACCTACCTCATTCTATGGCCAGCTGAACATGACCCTAGCACCTTGAGTCCCTGACAGCATGCCCAGAACATCCAGAAATCCCAACACTGCTGAGATTCCCTACAACAAAGTAGCTAGACCCTGGAAGAAAGGAAGAATGAAATTTAAAAAACGAAATAAAGTAACATTTTCAAAAGAATCTGTATGATCTGAGTACTGTCATAGACCAGCTTTAGATGAGCCTACAGGTTCCTAAATCCTTTTGGTACTACTGAAGCATTCCCTCAGGATAAAAACAGTGTTTCATGTTTACCAGAGGGCAGTACTATTAAAATAATCATCACGTAAATACTTCTTGAGCTGTACTCTGAATGTACTGCCACACTGAAGTCAAACACAGGTTTATTACTGCAATTTTTTTGGCACAAAAGACTGATTTTGTGTGCCGAGACATGGCAGGGCTGATCAAATCCAACCTAAACAGCTTCTATTTCATGGAAACCCTGGCTGAAAATTATATAAATATTCTTTGTCTAGCAGTCTTCCATGACTCGTCGTGCGCTTTCACTATTCCAGGAAGCCTGAGATACTATTTTTATTTAGACCGAAAATAATAGAAGCTTTTCTTCAATCCTTTGGGTGCGCTAATTGAATTACGTCTACATTAGCGAACCTCAACCCTGCTAAAATCAAGCCACCACCTACCCACGATGTCCAGGAGGCATTTCTAGGAGGCATGAAATCTGCCTCCTCCTGAAACTCTATCCAGAGGTGTCTTTTGCAAGAAGTTGCATCCTGGAAAGTTACCAAATCAGGTTTGTTTCAATTATGGAGTAAAGAAAGCACATTCCAAAGCTCTGAGCCATCTCCGAGGAAGCCCAGACAGCTGGTTCCTCTGTTTTATACAGAAATCTTTCAAGCATGTACTTTGGTGCAGTGTTTGCACATTCGCTAGCACATAGGAGGTGGACAGGGCATGGGATGTGCCACTGGGTAGTTCAGGGCAAACAGACCAAGTACTGCAGCCCAACCTAGACCAAAGACCTGCAGGTGATATCTTAGCCTCTCCTTGCAGATATTAACCACTGAGTGCTAATTTACTTACAAATTTCAGTATCATGAGCTCGCAGAAATGTGGCCTGTGAGTCCAGGTGTCCAAATGATTTCAATTTCAACCCAACGAGAATGTGCCTGTTCATCCCACCATGGGCAATCCCTGAGGAGGCATCAGTGTGACCTACAAGGTAACCTCCCATGTAGGTGCAAATACTCGGGCTGAGTAACTGTGTGTTCTGGGCGCAGCCAGCTTCACATTTAGCTTGTAATGTTAGGACTGCTGAGAAAGTTAAAGAGCAGCCTGACCACAACCAAATCTATATATTGATGGAGGTTGACGCCTGCACTTTTTAAGCAGTTGCTCTATTTCCAGATGGTTGGAATGAGATAGGCTCTACCCTTTTCAGCACAGCTAAAATAATCCATGGAAACACCTTCTCTATTTGAGCTTCTCTCAAATTTGCTAAAGGTGGAAGGGGAGAGAGAAAAAGCTGACTCTGTTCTACATATGTTCTCAGCAAAGCTGTGATTTCAGCAAAGCCAATAAGGATTCAAATGTGTCTCTCAGCTAAGGAAGAAAGCACAGTTGTGTGTTGTCCTCAAACCTCCTTCCCAACTAACAGCACCACCAGTATCATTGAAAAAAATTTAGAAAAAAAGCAAATAACATTTTTTTTTCCTGAGATTTCTGTGGTTAAAGCTACAGCTAAAAGCAGAGCAGCAGGTTACGTCAGAAACTGAATATGCTCCTTTATAGAGGTTTGAGTCAGTGAATTGGTCAGCCTTGAAGAGAAATTGGTTCGTAAACTTCAGAAATGGATTTAAACAAAGCATGATTATCTCTTTCAATGTGGGTATGTTCTTTTCTGAGAAAGCACCAGCAGGAGAACAGAGTACGAGATAGCTCAGGCATATGCTGCCGTACGTTTAAAACCTAAAGCAGTAAGAGCTGCACTGAAGCTTGCTCTGTTTTCCTTCCATTTGGCATTCCGGAGTTAATGGAGTGAAGGAGCTCAAACAAAGTGGCTCAGTGAGGCTCTCTGTGGTCCATGCCCTGAAATGCCCCTGCCTAGCAAGCCAGAACTGCACTTTGCTGCTGCCTCGGAGCCTTCTTCCACATGTGAGATGGGGAAGAAAAGCCACCCTCACCTTCCCGGTTGTGCCAAGGAAAGACTAGGAATGCCTAAGGACTAATGAGGAAACACCAGACTGCAGCTCAGGTTGCAGAGGCAGCAGAGAAATTCATGCTCTGAACAAAACGTGAAGGAGAACAGAGCTGCAATGTGGCCCTCATCCACGCTGGGATGCTCTGTGACCTCGTTCAGAGGTCCCTTTTGGATCCTGAAGCCCTGTAGATCCTGCAGATATTCCGTGCTGCCCCAGTCCTCTGCTAAACAGGGATCAAATCCCCCTGGGCCAAGAGCACCAGGCACACACAGCTCTCTAACGATGCCCACAAACCACATGGGAAAAGCCTTTGGCTTTCCAGCAAAGCAGCTGTAACTCAGCAGTGAAATAATCAATGAAAAGGAATCATGATTATATATGATTTAGATATACAGCTGGGCAGGAATGCAAGGTCTTGTTCACTGAAAGGAAAATATTAGGAATTGAGGAAAAATGTAATAAAGCTTCTGTTATTCTGACAGCTAATATTCCTCTGCACTGCAGTGCAGTATGTAGGGCTTTACTGTCCTCCTTTATTCTGCTCTCTTTATTTCCTCTGATAGTTGATTTGTAGCCAGCCAAACTATTCTTGCAGAACCCAATGGAGGTTCATGGTGCTAAGCCAGCCAACTATCCACTCAAGGCTAATGCTGACTTTCCCCTCAATATTCCCAAAGCTTGACAAAGCAGGCATGATTCCATGGATCTCGTGAGCCACTGCTTGGCTGTTTGGCCATAAGGAAAGGAAAGTTATACAGTTACTACAGCTTTAGCTAAAGAAGGGATATACTTTGCATTTTTCCATTGAAATCTTAATTGGACTGCGCAGAAGCCAAGAAAAGACAACCATTCTCAGCTGAAGTCTCTAAAATGCATTCCACAATCAGGACTACTGCACGTTGGAGAGTAACTTAATCCTAAATTCTAGTCTTTGCGACTAAGGCTAGGAATGTGCAAGAATGACACAAAACAAAATCTCTTTCTTTCCAGCACAGTATCTCAAATGTCTGCCCTGAGTTTAGAAAATCTGATATTCAACTGCATGTCAACATTTGCAAAAGTGAAAATGAAATTTGAAAAATGACTATGAGCAGATTATTGAGGAAAAGGTATAAACTCAGGGCAACACGAAACCACTTAGTGCAATTCATTAATGTGTTAAATAATGCCTGAATAGAGTAAGAATGTGTAGCAGCTGAGTGCACCATTAGACTATGCAGAAACACATGGGCATATTAAAGGTATCGTTTTTGCTGCAAAAAGTCCATATTTCTATACAGACTTAGCCAACAAAACTTTCGTTCCACTCCAGCTTTTGAGACAATTAATCTGATGGAAACTAGAGTGGGAAATCCTGCTGGGGCACCAAATGCTTTAAAAGCAGAGCTTTGGTGGAAGATCTACTAGCAGTGGAAGCAAATGCACCTGACTTTCTGGGCTGCACTCACAGAAAGCTCCCTACAGTTTCAGTGGCAGATGTGAATGCCTCTGCTCTCCAATATCGAACCTTTTCTTGCCAATTTTAAATTACATCAAGCGCAAAATAAGGGCAAAACATTTCCTTACCCAGCATCAAAGATCTGTTTTTCTTCATGTTAAAAAAGACCTTCTACCTAATCTGCCCTCAAGAAAGTGGATTGCAAAATCAGTCAACAATTTTTTACCCTAAGAAACCTACTTAGCAGGAGCATTTCCCAGGAGAACAGGGTTCAGATATTCTCCACACCGAGGAGGTGTCATTTCTGACACTACAGAAATTAGTGCTAAATGAATGTCAATGTTACTCTACTTCCCAGGAATCCAGCACACGCCAAGACATACACAGATGTCATGAAGCAGTGAAGCTAGTAGTAAAGAAGGATACTGAGGAAAGAAGGAAGGGCAATCGCTTAGTTTTGGTGGCTGATTCCAGAGAAGGTGCTCAAAATACAATGGTTCATACTAGGATGGTGACCCTGGGGAGGACAAACACAGAGATGTTCCCTCACCAGCTCCAGGGCCAAAGACAGAGTTCGTAAGGATGCGTCCCTTCCAAAGAGAGGAGAAGGGAGAGTGCTGGACCCCAAGCAGATTTGGAAAGGAAGAGGAGAGAGGGGTCAGCAGGGAGCTGTTTGGTTTGTATGTGGGAGGGAAGAAGGACCCAGGAAAACAAATTACCCAGGAAACAGTTTATAACAAGAGGAATAACAAAAAAGATTGTGATTTCAGCCAGTGTTTTGTACAGGCTCTCAGCACGGGCCTGCATGACTCCAGAGCACACATCCAAGACATGAGAAGTTTCAAGCCCAAAGCATGTGGGTGGTAGAATTTCTTTCACAAGAAGCAAAAACCTCTGCTGTAACTCAGTGAGTATTAAGACCAGCATTCAACAACCATTTCTTTTATATTGGCCATAAAAATGCTGAGTCATTTTATGAAATTTGAAACAAATTAAACAGAATGACGCAGATACTCTGGATGAGGAGTTTCAACCCAAACAGCTACAATTTTGCACAGCTATAAGCAGCTGGAATGAAGTGGCTTTGCTGGGAGTGCTGGTCCATGTCATCAATAGGTGGTGTGCCTGCATCACCTACTGCACACACTGACTCGAGCAGTGCAGGGACGGAGCTGGAGACGAAGGCAGACACTGGGAATCACTAACAGCTAAAGCAGCGTAAGGAATTCAGGGAAAGCACATTTTTCCTTGGAGTCCAGAAGTGGTAATTTCATCCTCCGTTGCAGAGGAAACACTGGCTGCTGAATTTAAATTTTCACAGATCAAAAAAAAAAAAAAAAAAAAAAAAGCCCTCCAGGTGGTTTTTAATCCCTACAGTTAACTGAGCCATGCAGTTTGAGACCCTCTCAGACAGACAGCATCTCATTTTCCAAGCCTTTTTGAAATGCCTAATAAAGATGAAATGAGCAGCACTTTTATGACTCATTCCAACGCAGGGGCCAGGAGAGGAACGTCAGAGGGTACCACTGGGTCAGTAAACAGATGCTGTGGCTTATCTGTATCAGAAAACTAAGGAGGAAGGTGCGCGCTTGGTTCTAGAAAGCTGTAGGCAGAACTATGCAGGGGATTAGGATTAAAGATAATGATGGAAAGTCGTAGTGCACAAAGTGCCCCATGGCTGCAGCCTACAAGTTGGATTGGCAGCTCTGTAAGAAGAAATTAGTATAGGGACAGCATCCTGGTTTTGGAGTTTAAAATCTCAGACCCAGTTTTAGGGGATTCTAGCTATTACCTAAACAAGACAGGTGAATTGCTAAAGAAACTTCAAACATGTGGAACCTGAAGGCTCCCTGGGATCAACACTCTTGTGGGGCAAAACCTTTTGGGATCAGACTGGTATTCAAGTACATGCCTGTGCAAAACAGTGTCCTTCTGCAGGAATCTCAGCAAAATAATGGGGTCCCCAAGCCATGCTCACTCTCACTGACAGCTCCATTCGTGGTTCACCATGAAGCACATGTCCTATAAAAAATGAAAGAGAAAGAAGACGTGAATTTACAGCAATGGTCACGCATTCAGCAGAAGTTCCCAAAAATCCAGCACAGATGGGGGAAAGCCCAGTGGTCCAGGGGTTTCGGTGCTTTTTTCCCTCCTAGCTATGCTTTGGTACTGTGGTACTTAATGTTTTACAAGCTCTAAAAGGGTTTTAATGATGCCACTATAAAAAGACTTCATTCAGAAGAGGAAACATTTATGGCATAAAGAACTCAGCCAAGTATAGAATGAATCTTGAAGCCTTGTAGGAGCCCCATAAATATTTCTGTGCTGATGAGGTGTGAACCACCAGTAGTTTCCTTTCTGTTTAACTAATTCCATAATCAGTTACACCTTCTTCATAATTTTAAGCCTGCTGTTGCACATTTGGTTATTTTAACACGGACTTTTAATCCACACTATCTTCTTCCTCTTCTAAACATCAAATCCATAACCACACAACAGCTGAACACGGCTGAAACAGCCATTACCAGGAAGGTGAGACAGCTCTTCCTCCTTGGGGACATGTTCTGGCCAGCTCCTGCATCAAGGTGAAGCAACTTGCCTGTGATCATGCAACGAGTCAACAGCAGAGCAAAACTGAGAATCGAGGTGAGGCGATTCCCAGTAATTACTCTGAAAATCAGGTCTGGGCTACTTCATGGTCCCTAATCCATATCCTGAGAACCTTCTCTTTGGACATCCAGGTTCATTTACCAAATCGGTCTCTTCTCTCTCACCACCCTGGGAGATAGGAGGTGGAGCACAGTCATATGCTCAGTGTGTTATGAAGGAAAGTTTTGCTGGTGAGCAGATACCACATTTTTTTTGAAGTGTAGTTTTGGGTTTTGAGAGCCTCCCGCACACCCTGCACCCTATTAGACCAGCAGTGGTCACACGTTGAAGGAAGGCAAGTGGCTAAACCATCAATGCCATCCATTGAGGGTCTCCCATAGCTCAGGGAGAATTAATACAGAATTAATTTCTGTATTACAGAAAGAAGAATCATACAGAAGAATTAATTTCATTTTCTGTGAAGTGCTGCATTGTGGTATGAAGTGTTTTATAAACAAGCAGGGCTGAAATGTTTCACCTGAATTGAAAAACTGAGCTACTTTCAACTGGGGCTAGAAAACAGAAAAAGGAAGGAAAATCATTTTCCTTCGGATAACAGGAGATGGAAATTAATTATCTGTCATGCTTAACTTACAGCCTCTCATAGTTTCTAGGTGTTAAATCAGCTAGATTCTTGCCAGCCTATCTCCTCTGAGACATCTTTAACTGCTTATCCAATTTCTTCTGTTCAAGTTCTTGTACTTACACATCTCAGTGTTTAAACTCACTTCCAGAGTAAAGGCTAAACCTGTCATTTTGCTTCAAACTTGCCCCAGAAAATATTATGTTATCCAAAGCATGAAGTGTATAGTCTAGTTTTATATGATTTTAGCAGCTTCTCCTTTATGTGCACATACAGTTCTAGGCAAGTGACCCTCCCCAGTGGGTCTGTTCTCCAGGTGGCATCGCCTGCTCAGGTAATTAGGTAGTAATTAAGCAAGGTTTATGACAGAGATGTGCCTGGATGTGCGTTTGTACATGAGAAATGGAGTGTTGCAGAGAAACTGGCTGAATTTCAGGAAAATGTAGCAGTGTGCTTCCTGGGAGTGCACGTCTGCAATGAGAGCAGGAGGATTTCACAGAGATGCGGCTCAGCGCCCTCCCCACTACAGATCCTTTAACCTGCCTCCCAAAAAAACCCACTTTCCCAAGAAAGCTGGTCACAGCAGGAGGCTGAGTCTGGTGCAGAGCACGCTCTAGCTATTACACAGGGGTGTTTATCTCCAAACCTGCTCAAGATGCTGCCAACTGACATCAGGAATGATGCTACTTCTAGTGCAAAGACAACCACTGCCTGTGGAGAGGTTATGCTGTTCTGCAAGGAGCAGCCAAGAGCACAGTGTGCTCTGACCCTCCCAGCCTCCCAGGAGCAAGGGTTTCTCAAGGATCGTGTCTGTGCATATCCCCAGGGACCACACAAAGCTGCCAGATTTGGTCACATCCACACAGAGGCAGCCTGTGCTCCAGAAAACATCCCTATGTTGCCTGCAATCTCTTCTAAATTCAATGTTGAAACTTTGGAGGCGTCGTAGAAGCCCTGCCCCTCAAAATATAGAGCATACAAACCGTCTCTTCATTTCACTTAAGTGATGGAATATACATATAAAAGCCCCAGTAAAGAAACACACACTTCGCTGTTTGTGCATGGGGAACATCAACTGGAAGGAAGCCAAGCAATTACTGAGCATTAGGGGAAAAAAAAACAGGAAACGAGTTACTCCGAATTACAAATCAAGCCTGAAAGATTAAAGAAAAACATTCAAACAGGCTAACACAGCTAGAGCAAAGCATCCATCCTCCGAGAGAAGGAGCCTTTATCCCCCCAGGAATGACGGTCTGTCCTGGGAGCCTCTCCCAGCTGGCTGCCCATATGTGATGGCTAAAACTCATCCCCCTCAAAGTCTTGTTTAATGCAGGCCCAGCCGATCGATCCTATCAAACCTCCCAAAATGGTTGAAATCGGAACTAAATCTTCACTGGGGACATGTGCTTCTCTGGAGGTCATTAGTCTGCTAATTAAAAAGCCTGCCAACTGCCTGCCACATGGGACTGACAGGCCTGGCACGTGCAGAGTGCTTTTAGTTGGCTTTTGACCTGACCAAATATTTACACAACCTAAACATTTGTAGTATTTGTTTCATAGTGCTCTTTTAAGTCTTTTGAGATGAATATATTTAATTCTTCTGATTAAATATCTCTTCACTGCAGTGGTTATAAAGGAATGGATGATTCCCCAGCAGTAACTGATTTTGGATAATAATCTAGTTCAGTTTAAGAAATCATTATTTAATCGTTATTAATTGTTAAGCCATGATTTTCTCAAGTATATCTGCACTCAAACTGACTCTACACATTCTGGCATTTTGGTTTTTGGATGTTTTCCCCCCTCTCTGAACTTACAAATATTTCACGGACAAAGCGGACTGTTCCGCAGCCTTTTGAGCTGCGACTGACCATGGGAGAACACGAGATCTGCTTGTTATAACCCCTTTGAGTAGGGGAAAGTCTTGCCTTTGAAGTAGAGAAGCTTTTTTTGTCTTGAGAACATCAAATCTTCTGGATCAGACAGACCTTGCCCCAGGCGTTGTTCCTAGAAGAAGGATTGCTTTAGCCTTAACCTCGATCCGCTCCCTGAGCTGCAACGGGTCGTGAGTGCAGAGGGATGTGAATTCCTTTCCCTGCATTTGGAGTGGACCAGATGCAACCCAGCTCCAAGCCAGAAGCCGTGTGGCCGTGTTAGCTGGGCAGGGCAGAGCCTTCTGCACCAATGTGATGGGTCAAGTCGAATCTCTGCTCTTAAGTCACGGGTAAGCCAGCATGGAAAGGTGCCAGCATCTGGAGCGGGAATGTCTTCTTGGGATGAGCTGCATGTTGATGCATCTTTCTCCCTGTCTGGCCATCTCCAAGACCGACAGGAGGGACAGACCCGACCCAGAACTCAGCATTACATGGTTTCATGTCTCTTCTTTATTTACTTAATTCAGAACCCTTGCAATGCCCTCACAACCACCTGGCTGACAAATGACCTGTGATTTCAAGTGAATTACTCGCACCACCAGCCATCCAGGAGAAACATCAAAAAATAAATCAGCTAATTTTGCAGGGTTATTTGGAGCATCTGGCCACGTGACTCCAGCTCCAGAGGGGGCAGTTCCCTCCCTCTGTACTTTTGCCTTGATATCAGGGATCTAGCAGGGCAGTTAAGAAACTCCAAATGCTGTGTAGAGCAGGGATTCATTAAAATGAAGTATCCCAAGCACATCGCATGTATTGATTTGTAATTCTTACCAGTGGCTGTTTTCATAAAGTAATTGCAGATGCTTGCTCTTGCTGCTTGCAAAAAGGGCAGACAAATTGTAGTCTGTCTTGCTTAACAGCCTCTGCATCAAAGATCTCATGAGAGGCTTGGACACTTTAAAAGGATCAGCATTTATCTGCGGTGCTGGCTTTGCATTTAGTTTCCTCACATATTCATGCCAGCAATATTTTAGCGTGCATATAACAGGAGTAAGCAAAGACCAACAGTGGGGGATACAACTGAAGTGAAGCAGATGTCTTTTAAATTCAGAGCACATACGACAAAGAAGCAGCCAGTGATCGAACACAAACTAGAAGCACAACCAAAAAAGTCAAATTATCTAGTTCACACTGAGCATTAGAGAAAGACTTGAGAACCTAAGTGGTGCAAAGCAAACTTGTTTTTAAAATCCCTTCATTTTGAATACTCTATTACATTGCCAAGTAAGACAGGTAAGAAAATTCAATTAATTGAGCTTTTTGTGGAGTATGTCCCTTTAATCATTACATTTTGGCACAGCACATAGGGCTCCTTCAGGCCAAAACATGACTGATGTTGAAAGTGCAATTGTTCTTTCCCTTTGGGAACAAAAGTTTTCTGATTGTTATAAACATATTTGCATCTTTTTTTTTTTGAGATTAATCACACATTAGTAATTAAACCATTACGGGTGAGTCAGAGACCATTTTGCTGATTTTTTTAAACATGTAACTGAAGGTCAGAAGCTACTAAACGCCACAAAGTGAGCAGACCTGATGTGAAACAGCCCTGTTCATGCCGGTGGGACTGCTCTAATGAGCATGAGTTAGCAGCATGTGATCTCAGATTGGGAACTATATAGAGCTGCTCCACTTTAATTTTAAGGTACTGGGCACATCCAAGCAAGAGAAAAACATAACGATAAAAGAGCAATTCTAGAGAAGCAGCTAATTATAAAATGAAAAAGAACCAAGGGTGGAGGGTTTTTCTTTTTCCTGGTTAATCTAGGAAACTTATTCAACCAAGGCAGCAAGCAGTGGTCATTAGAAAAGTGCGGTGACATGCAAGCAGTGAAAAAAAAAAAAAAGCTTAAATCTAGGTTTTTACAAAATCACAGACCTGAAGACAGACATTCAGCTTCTCTTGGAACAGTTCTCCTCTAAAACCAGACTGAATGTAGCCCACATACCAGAGTCTATCTTGGGAACAGAAGCCCTTATGCACAAACCAGTGCAATGAGTTTATTGCCAGTGATGAGGAGTTACTCATAACTCTGATTTAGCTTTCTAGCAGGCAGGAAAGCAGGCTAGTAGCACTCAGCTGCTTCGTTTTGCTCCAATTCACTCAGTATTTTATGAAATTCTGATCTGCATGGATTAAAGAACTGCACACTTCCACCTCCCACACTTTGTTTGGATTCCCAAAAAACCTAAATACTTAAATAAAACTCAGTTTAAAAGGCAGCTTCTACTTTGTGCATATCCATGTGTTTGAACAACGCAAAATCATCATTTCACCTGGTTTTGATAGGATACTAAAACATCAGCCTATATTTTCTTAAAAAGTTTGTGAATTCCAGGGACATTTGCAGAGCTTTGGACTGAATGCTGGGTGTGTGACAGAACCACACAGGCTTTATACAGTTTTGCTATTTTTTTTGCCTGGGTATATTTCTAATAAAACCATTTCCATGCCAAAACCACAAAAGATGAGGTAAAGAGGAAAAAACTTGAAGATTGTCAGTGAAACTGCTCTCGAGTAAGGTGACATAAGCCTCACATACAGAAGATTAAGCTTAATCTCCAAAGAGGGACTTAATCTCCAGCAGAAAGGCTGGTGAACTTCAAAATGAGATAGAGCAGCTGTGTTTTGGTTGGCCAACAACTGCTCTGTGCCTTGGCTGCTGCTGGCTCTGCTCATGTGAACAAGACAGGTTATTAAAATACAGCGCTCAGCAATCCCGGCCTTGGAGCACTCCACAGAACAGCATTTTCCTTTATATTTCCCTGCTTTGACTAAGTGTAATAACAAAGCAAAGCAGAGTGACGATGTGACGTGCCCGTGACAACAGAGTCAACGATAATTGCGTGGTGCCGTCCTTAGCTCAAAGCAAAAGATACCATTTACTGACTTAGAGAGTGTCTTTTTTTTTGTTTCAAAAATAGCTTTTGATTGGAAAATGCATGCCAGTCTGTCTGATTTAACTGTGGGGTTTAATTGGCCTTATTTTAGGGCATAATAGATAAATCAGCAGGACACAAGAGAAGTCAGAATAAATCAAGCTGAAAAAGCTTTTCATAGCGCACTAGTCACCACAGAAGGGGAGAAACTACCCATTTTCCATAGTAATAACCTATGCTACCGACCTGAAGAGTAGCTTAAAATAATTAACAGTACCAAAAAAGAACGGGTGTGTATACGGGAGCATGTATGGAACCACTCCACCCAGTACAACGGGAAAAAATTAACTGGGCGGATCTGCATTCCAGTGGCAGCTCGGGATGACTGTGCCTCACGCATCTGTGCCTGGAGACTCAAGTTTCTTGCACATGATCACAAGAGAGGAGGAAAAATGAGAGGCAGCCTGAAAAGCAAAGGGAGACAAAGCAAAGCACTCAAGGAAATAATAGAAATAATTTGTATGACAAGACAAAGGACAACTCGCTGTGTGATTTCAGGGGTGCTGGTTTTCATCTTTGTGGTGATTACGCTGTTTGTTTGGCAATGTTTCCTGGGATGATATTTAGAGTTATTGTGGGAGGACACGATGGCATCCATTGTCACTAAATAACTCTGGAGTCCTTGCTACGGAGGCCTAAAAAAGCAAGGAAGCAGGGATAGGATTTGTCCAAGCAACAAATCCACTGCTGTGTCTGAATGCAAAGGGCCAAGCGCGCATAGCAGAGACAGGGGAAATCACCACGCAGTGTCCTCCTTCCTGCAGATGTAGGATGTCTGGTATTCAAATCGAACCTTCTACACATTTTTAACCTTAAATTTTAACTTCTCTCATATTGATAAGAATAAGGGGGAAAAAAAGGGGTCATCCCTACTTCCCCAGGATGTGGCTGTGGAGCAGACAACCTTCCTCCCTAGCTAATGTGTCTCCATGCCCTGATCCCACTTAACCAGACCCATTGTTTTGCACTATAAATTTGGAATAAGAGAAGACTATAAAAAACATGAAGAACCACCTGTATAAGGCACATATATACTACACATATAAGGGGACATGAAGGCTTTTGTCACATAAAAATGCACACTGTTCTGTTACCCCTGTCGTATATTTCTTACGGAGAAATCTCTCAAAATGAGTTCCTATCCATCGAAGGGGTTCAGGATGGCTGAACTCTGGGGCCAGGAACTCAGGTCTGATACATAACAGTGCTATTGATACCAGCTTGGGAACCACAGAATTCAGCACAGGAACTTGAAAGGCTGAAGCCAGATAAAAAATACCAAAAATACATTCATGCTGCTAATAGTCTGTCTTGAAATGCACTCTGACACAAGTAAAGACAACTTGTGTACCTTATTAGAGCTTTTTTCCTCCAGGTCTGGTGACGATCATCTCTCCATTGGTAAGTTCTTTTCTACAGGAAAGTTCTAGGGGGGAAATCAGCACAAATTGCTTGCCTTCATCAGCAAGACACCAAGATATTACCATAAAAAAAAAAAGAGAGAGAGAGAGAAAGAAAAGATAAAGAGAATTGAAAAGTAGTTTTCATTTGGAAAAATAAAAGAGATTATATCAGATGCACAAAGAGAAATATTCAAAGTATTCTTTTTTTTTTTATTTCTGGATTCAAATCAATTTGATTTCCTTTCTCTCAATAGGATGTCCCTTGGGTATTTGCTATTTTGTCTGTATTTTGGAATGCTGGTATTTTCTGTTGTTACTGAAAAAGATATTAAGAATCCTCCCAGAGTGCCTCACTCATGAATAAATGTTAAATTCATTCATTTCCTAACTTCTGTCATCCTGGCTGTACAACGTTACTTGAGGCAATGTCCCTGCTACTTGCTTGTGAGCCCCAACTCCTGGTGTCCCCTTAACCCGCACCTCCGAGCAGACCTGGAAGCATCGGGGCTGATCAGCTTTGCCAGCAGCTCTCCAATAAACAAAATCAGCTCCTAATGGCTTGGCAGGAAGCAGATACACTTGGCAGGCTTTGGGAGGGAAGATATTGAATTAAATCCAAATGCTGAACGACATGTAAAGAATGCAGGTAACAATTCGACAGCAAGCTCACCTCACCCAAAGCCTTTTCTGGATGTTATGTACTCCTGTCACTCTGGAAAATATTTGAATTTGGGGGTTAGACAGCAAGAGTAGAGAGCAAGATCTATCAGAGCACTTGGGAGGACGAACACCGCACACTGCTAGTGCCTTAACATGCAATTACTCTTGATAGCAATGTCTGCCTGATGGAGCTGGGAAGTTTTATTAAGAAGTAAGCGTTATGGATCAGCAACAAAATGATAAGGTGCATCTTCACTAGGAGGTTTTTATTTACTGCAGTGATCTAGTGATGTAGGAAAGAAAAATACAAGTTTTAGCTCTTCACTTTGGAGTGACAGCAGCTAGAAAAATCACCCTTTGACTTGTAAAAGGAGCACATTTGATCTGGGAATTGCTCAGACAGGAAAATCAATATGGACAGGCATAATTTGTTATTAACACAAAGTCATTCTACTCTTGGCTGCTAAAGGCTTTACGTCTTTTAATAATAGACACTTTTGAAATAAATTGCACTGATGTCTCTAAACCACACACAGCTCTTCTCTGTCTCCTGGCTGCTGATCAAAGTTTCGGGTTCAAGTAAGAGGTAGAGCAGCCAAAAGGAAGAGCAGAACTCTGTGAGGAGGAGGTCTAGCAAGGGGAACAGCCACTGGACAATAACTTTACATTGACTGCGTGCTGATGTCTCCAAACACATCATGCACATGACCCCCAAGAGGGGCAAGTCTTGAGTTTGGATCCCTCTTGCAGCATGGAGTAGGACACAGGCCATGGGACAGCACACAGGAAAAATGGCACACCGGGTCACCAGACCCCAGAAGGCCTGGAAACAAGGCCTGGAAACAAGGCTGCCGCTGGGTGCTCACCTTCCAACAGAGCTTCTCCAAACACCCTCTCAGCTGGATGAAATCCTCCTCCAGTGGAGGAACGTTTCTCCTACTCCACAACCCCAAGTGCTGGATGAAGCTGGCAGGCTGATTGCAGAAGTGTGCAGCTCCTGTGTGCTTTTTAATAGATGAGGAAAGTGCACAGGATGCCCAGGTTTGCCTATGGAAACTGCAGCTTGGAAGCCAGCTGGGAGGGTTTATGCTCAACATGAGAGGTGTGATGGGTCTGAAAAGAGCCGTGAGGCTCCGATCTTTGTGACGTTTTTTTTCCATGGAACCCTGATGTCCTGTCCCTGATAGTCACACCGGGCAGGGCACAAAGGATAGCATCAAGCTCCCTCTTCTGCTGCAGCATTTTAAAGCTGAAGGCAACCAGCATAACCATTCAGCCTTGGTCATGTGGAGAGAAGAAATTACTCTCTGCTCTTTGAATGCCGAGTTTGTTCTGCACTGCTGCTAAGCTCTTCTTACTTTGTCAACTGAGGAAATCCAGATCTAGAAAAAAAACCAGCAGATTTGTTTTACAACATGAATTTAAATAAAATCATCTATGTTGTCTCTGTTTTAATGCAGACTTCGATTATTTCGTTTTCTTCCATCTCCATCTGCAGTTAATAGATGCTCAAGTTTACCATTTTCAATGCACTGATTAAGACTTTTCGCTGGAGTAATGTTTTCTACCTTATTGCCACATCGTCTTCAACATCTGAGCTTCAGAACAAGGGTCATCACAGACTGTCTCCTGCATCCCTGCAGGGCAGCCATATACTCATTGTTTTCTTTTCTTTTGTGCAGAAGCCCTTTGGAACCAAAAATCTTAGTTCTTGAGTGTCACTTTTACTGGGGTGGTTTTGTTCCAAGAGGCAGAACTGCACGTGTGGAGCTGGAGGCTCCGGGCGCAACACTTCCCTCATGAAAATGAGGCTGGTTGTGACAGTTTTCATTATGACAGAACAGCTGAGTTCTTACGACTCCTTTTGTCAAAATTAAATGATTCTGCTTGGGCTGAAAAGCTAATTCCCGTTTGAAATAGAGATCTGATATTTTGCTGTTCAATTAAACAGTTCTCCGTCTTCCTAGGCAGCCTGCAATTGTTACTCAATTTGCTAAGCACAGGGCTTTGAAGGAGGAGGGGGGACTCAATCACTGCGCTTCCCCTTGAGGCTGTATTTTGCATCTGCAAAAATCAACATAGAAGTGCATCTCGTGATGCTGCTCTCTTGTATTTGCTGTGTCACCTCCCCTGTAAATACAATCCCTTCACTACAATTACTGACCCTTAGTCAGTGCTGTCATTTCAATGACCTTGGGAGCTCTAAACCTTCCTTGATTCCCCTTTGTTTCAGTAAGTTGCACGCATGCTGCTGAGATAGATACCAAACCACAAAGTCATACAGATAGGTGCCTATTAGCCAAGACAAAACCAGAGTTTTTGGTTAAGGCCAATCAGCCTTGACAGCATCCTTTTAGGAAGGGAAATTACTTTGGTGGGTGGGTGGGAGGGAATGCCTGGAACCTGACAAAGATAAGGATCTTTCTGAGTCACTTCTTGGTTTCCACTGCATAAGCCCTTTGTTCCTTCTCTTTGCATTTCATCATATCCTACATGTGCTTAAATGACCTATTCCCTCCTGGCTACCATCCTCCTGCTAAAGAGAGGTCTTGTTGCAGTTCACAGCATTCAGGTGCTAGGAGATCCACTTTGCTCCCACTAAGAAAGAGGGGATCTCTATATGTGTGTGGGGAGCAGCAGATGAGCCACTTCCCGCCAGCACATCTGCCTCCAGGGACAGTTCCTCAGGGAGACTTCCCAAGATCGGGAGCTGAACCCTCTAAACCACAGCCCACACAGCACCATCTGACCTTATCGCACACAACAGTTAACATGTGCTGAGCAACTAAGTGTATCAGGGATGCCAAAGCTCGAGGTAGTGCAGAGGTTGCGAAGGAAAAATCAGAGACGGGAGATACAGCAGGGACGAGGGATTGGTTACAAAATCAAGATGGAAAAGAACGATTTGGAGACTTTACCCCTACCCATAATTACTGATTCAGTGAAGCATTTTTTTTCTGCACTGCAGTCATAGCCAGCAGCATATACAGAATAAGGATTGAAATATTTTGAAGTGCTGTCACAGTGTGAATGATTTTCTTTAGAGCATAAAATCAGACTGCAAGGTTATTTTCTGTCTGCAGCGACACAAGAAGAATATGAATGTGATCATATCTGGCCCTGGGCATATAGGAAAGCAGAACTGGCCTTAACCAGATCCTCTTTTTTATTCAGAGTCCTTCTAAGAAATTTAAAATCCAAAAGGAATTATGAATCTGGCTAGATGTCTCATAAGAGGAGTAGAATTTCTGCATATCTGAAACAGCATGACTTTGATTATTTGAAAATGCATGATTTAATCATTTCATTATGCATACCTTCTCTCAGCAGGCACGCAGCCTAAGACAGATAGAGCCTAGCGTTAGATAAAACAACATGCTTGCTAGCTAAAGAGATTGGAATCAAAGAGCTTAATCTTGCAGGGCGCTGATATCCTCATTGCCTTCAGACTTGTCTGGAAATGGCGAGCGTGCAGCTTCCTGCTGAACTGAACCTCGGCACAGTGCTCTGCTCAGATGTGACGTCCTGCTGGGTGATTTTGCTTTCTCCTCTCCACAGTGCCCAGTTGTCCATGTCCCATCCTCAGACCTGTAACTCGCACACTGCTCCCACAGAATGCAGAATATTCGGATATTCGCTCTCAATTCAGGCTGCTCTGGCCACCCCCATCTCCCTGGCATGTGCCCAGGCTACATCTATGCAGACTTTGAGATCACCATGGAGGAGGCTTTGTTTTCAGATCTATCTATGAAGTTTCTAAGAAGATGTTTTGCACCGCATAGTCAATAAATGCATTAGAAAAAGCTTCTTTGCCATTACTCACAGAGAGCATTCACTAACAAGGCACAACAGTGCTCTGATCAGCAGCAGGCAGCCCATCACATGTGGTTACCATGCAGGTACATCATTTTTCCTGCACGGAACACCTGGTGAGCTCCTTTCTACAACATCAGATCCTTTTCTTCTGCAAGTTTTTAACGGGAGAGTTGAAACACAACCAGAATGAGTGCAATGTTTTATTCAAGAAAAATCTCCACTATGTTTCTCCCCAGTGCAGCAATCCACAGTTGGCTTTGCTGTCTTTTCAGCAAGAACACTGCACAGCACACGTCTAACACAGACATCCTTGTAACGCTCTATCATGTAGCACAGGGAGAAGGAGCTACTGGAAGGGCCTGTTCCAACTGCAGAAGATGACTGGAGTTCATGTCCTGGCTCTCTAATTCTCCACTTATTTTGGCAGACAGCTAAAACAAATGGCTTCCATTTCTAATGAAAATAAAGAGCACATACTGAAATCCTCTGCAGAAAAGTCCTCAAACATGAGCTCAGTGAATGTCAGTTTTATAGGGCTGGAAATGAGAGGTTAACTCTTGGGGTTAAACTGACAGCCACACACCATTTGTACCCGTCCTCCAAGCTGGACTGGGTGCAAGTCTGCTGATTTAGCACGGTCCTGAACACCAAACTGAGGGATTTCCTATTCATTTGGGCTCAGTGCTAAGTCTAGGGAGGCTATTTAGGTTCTGCAGTGGAGTTGGCTTTTGCACAGGTGGTATCAGTATGAACAGAGAGGGTCACACCGAAACCTAATGTGATGCCGAGCCCAGCAATAGGATATCCAGAGAACACTGATCACCCATCACTTTTAAGCTTTGCTCTACTCCCCAGAGAACTGGGTGTTTGAACAGTTTGACACATGCTCTATAAGCTCAGGAAGGTTGGCCTGATCTGCCCTGAGCCCCTCTGCAGAAGACACCCGGGGCATTCCCACAGCACAGGCCACACCAACGGGTTTCAACTAAATCTGCAGAAATCCTTTTTTAAGAATGAGCAAGGATTGCAAACTCAGTGTCTGTATCAAGACTCTCAGCAGGTAAAAGAACCGGTGCAATGGCAATAACAATGAAGACTTTTCTCCACTAGCAAGTAGACTAAGAACAGATCAGTTTGCTACAGACCTAAATTGGATTCACCCAATGACCGAAGAAGGCAAAGTCCAATCCCAGGTTCTAAAACAGGGTCTCATGGTCAATTAAATGATATTCAAAGGACAACAGGGAATCAGAGAAAGCTTTGATCTCAGAGATGCCAGCCAGAGGCATGGTATCTACTCGGGTATTTGTGCAGGTATCAGTAGCAGTCCATGCACATCTGACAGACAGGTTTCTTCCTGGCTTTGCTAGCAGATTCTGCAATTGCTCGCAAATCAGAGAGAACAGAAATAACTACCTTTTTAAACCTCACAAACTGTAAAGCTTCACAGCTGCACAGTTCAGAAGTTGAACTGAATGACTTGACTCACCAAAACCTGAGATCAGAGCTCTAAGTCTTTCATGCCACGGCTGAAAGCATCAATAGCCCTCAAACGAGAGCACACAGCTGCCTTCCAAACACTGGTTGTGACTTCAATAACATTATTGGGCCTACCTTTCAAACACAGTATGCTCGATTCAGAATGAGCGTGGCAGTAAAAACTGATTTTCCACACAACTATGTTATTATTTAAAGGATGGGTATTTCTTTCTGAAGTTATAGCTAAAGCTAGGCAAAATTCTTGGTTTCAATTAGTTTTTGAATTTAAAATAAAAGCGTTAGAGTACATCTTTGAGGAGGAGGGCAGCAGTAAGAATGCTTTTTTGTACAATCATTGTAGCAGCAATTCAAAAGCAATATTCTTGCCAGGATAAAGTGATCACACAGGGATCTAGGGAAAAAGGCTTTTGGGATGAACCATTCAATTCCTGAAAATTGCTTTCCTCATTGATCCAAAAGAATCCCAGATCTGTTGACTTCTGCTGCTATAGGACCTCACTGTTCAACCAGTGTCTCCCTGCTTAAATAACAAATCTCTCTAATACAGTCCCCCAATACCTGATGTATCTTGGCAGCTCAAAGTGAATATTTATTGCATTTATCCTCTTAATTCTATGAGTTGGGGCATTGTTATTACCCAGCCTTTACAGAAGGAGAAAATAAGTTATAGGAAATAACCTGCCTTATGTTGTGTATGTGGCAGAGCCAGTACTCTTGAACCAAAACTTCAGAGCATAACTTCACTTTGGAAACTGCTATGTTCAACAATATACTTTTGCCCTGTGGTCATTAAATTGTTCACTCGAGTTAGTATAACCAAATTTTAACAACTGAATAACTGATTCCAAAACTAGTAAAGAACAATTTAAATCAGGGGTGTTTTTTGGCATACATAAATAAAAGGCTCAACCAACTCTTCACTCACCGTAAAATCTTCTTTGACAGACCTAGAAGCAAAGTCTGGCTAAAGAGAGGCATGTCCAGTCATATATACACACATGTATGCATACATGTGCATACACACACACATATAAGATGTACACCCATTATAAACAACCATTATAAAACAAGCTGTCTTTTCGAAGCATTAAATTCTGGTCATGAAAACTCTGGAAACATATTACCAATGATAAATATGTTTCCTCTTGCCTGTTTAACACATACCTCTGCTTCAGTATCTGAAGCCACTTTCTATCATGATAGAGAAAGGCAGTTAAGAAAAAAAAAAAAAAAAAACTCCAAAGTCTGAATCTTGCTCTGCTAACATTACACACATTTTCTGAATTAACAATGGTGTCTTTGTGTCCCACCTGATGCTCACCTAAAAAAGTAGATTTAAAATGCTGTGTGGCGAATCCACCTAAAGTCATTAGGCATTAGCATGGCACCAAACCAGAAATATCCCAAACCCCAGAGTTCTGGGCTTCTTGAATCCAAATCCTGGTATCAATTTTGCTGATGACTGACCCTTGTATTTATAATGCCCCAAATGAGAAGCTGCACTCAGGTCTCCTGAACCTTCGCAGCATTTGAAAAGCACGATGCAAATTTTGCATCTTGAGACCACATAGATAGTGAATGATAACCATCCTCCCCCAACCCCCCCACAAAAATCCCTGCTGCCTATTTTGCATTCCCAAGTCTCGTTGCATCTGCACAAACACTAGGAACCAGCCAGACAACAGATGCATCAGGAAATTAGTTTGTCTCTTCCAAGAACATATGTTAAATGAAGAAAGGGATGATGATCTGGGGACCTGATGCCCTTTATGGACTATTGCTGGCAGTTTTGTCTTTAGGTGATGAAGGGGGAGAGGCAGTTAATCCAGGGCAGTCTTAGGTAGGTAGTTTTTCTATCCTTGTACAGTTCTGTACAATATTAGTCCAGACAGCAGTATATTAACAGTGTCTGATGGAAGCAATTGTATTATTTATTAAACTGACAAGATCAATTGGCTGCTTTGTACCACTATAAAGAGAGCTATTGTACTTTCTTGTCCTTTTAAACACAGAGAATAAAGTGCTCCCTGGGGTGCTTTCATGGACTGCCTTCGATTAAGAGTTCTAAGAACATCTGATATTGTCAGAGATCAGCTTGCCAGATCCCCCGTTGGATTTGCAGCCCTCACAAAAGAAAGAAAGATGGTAGCAATTATAATTAAAAGTGACACGGGAAGGAAGGACCTCACCTGGCTTCGAGGAGTGCTCTTACCTACTCTTCCTAGGCTCTCAAACCTGGAGGACGCTGACCTGCTTTTAGACACCAGCAATGTCAGGACAAGCCTCGTGGCACTGGGGACAGAAAATGGGATATTAACTCTCTTCAAGAGGAAAACAGGGGGAAGGAATAAGGCAACAGTTTCTAGGGCACAGGTAATACAAAGGGAATTTTAATAGCTTTAAATTTTTTCTACGCAATTCTAATAAGTGATTTTTTTTGTGTGTAGTATTGGCAGATTTTAAGAGGAGATAGACAACATTATCTAACTATTTTTAAGTGTGGAGGATTTAGGCATTTTCATAGGATTTTTCACAGTTTCCTAGATTGATGAACACCTTGTCTATTAGTTGTTACCCTTCATCCCGCTAGCTGGAAATAGTTCACATGCAGCATGAAATAAAACTGGATTATTTCCAAGCTGAAGCCAGGGTTAGTGAACAGTCTTTAACTCTACAGTTGCTTTCTCTGGAGGCTTGGAAGAATCTAAGTACCCTATTGCTTAGGGCATGACGCTAATGATGTATGTAAACACAGGTGTTCTGAGGAGTACATCCAAAGGATGCAACTTTATGAACTACAACAAAAATTCAATTAATTCAGAGAGAATAAATATGTTAACCCAGTGGCATAGTTAATAAACTAATAACAATACTGTCCCAGAGAAGAAATTTCTGGGCAGTCATGGATTTTTTCCAAATCTGAATGCCTCTCTTCCTATGTGCTTCCAAACAGAGGTGTACACCGAGCACACTGAAGCCAGACACCAACTTATGGTAGGAACCAACAGTTTATGAGTATTAAATTAATGTTGTTCTAAGTTTTATTATGCCATGACCACCTGCTTATCAGCCCAGAACTGGAACTTCCTGCAAGCTATGGCCAAGCACTGCTGTGACTCCTGTATACCACGAAACACAGACTGATGCTTTCATGGCTTGTCCAGGCACTGGAGATGATTCTGCCCAAAACTGCAGCAAAAATAAACTATTCCTAACTCTGACAAGGAAATTCCACAGCTTTGATCCTAATTTACCTGACTAAACAAGTTCTAAATTTCATTTTATATTCAAACTCAGATTTTATTTTTGAATTTTTCCTGATTCTTAGCATTCACATAGAGCGGCCCAGGATCCCCAGTTAATCACTTCCCCAACACTTTCAGTAGTGGCTGATAAAGCTGGGTCATGTTGACTTCTGCTCAGTTATCTGCTCTCATGATCTTTTATTTTCCCCTATTTCTTATCTCTCTCATCCGTGTGTGCAGCCTTCTGCTCAAGGTCGCAGTCCTAGCCCGAAGGCTACGAGTGGCCACCTAGCTTTAGTTTTGAGTGTGATCTTAAGAACTCCTTATGTTTTCTAGTACCTTACTTTTGAAACTTCAACTTGCAGTCTGCTACTGTCTTATCTTCATAGAATCTAATAAGCTTCAAGATTAGTGTTAAACATCAGGACTCTGCAACCATTAGCATACCAACATAGGAAATTCAGAAAGGAATTTAAAACGACATAGCCTGCACTCCACCTTCCGGCTGGTGAACAACATTGCATGAACATCCTCGGGCAAACCTAGACTTGCAGGAAAAAGAAAAAAAGAAAAAAAGAAAAAGGCAGAGCCCTGAGGAATGCAGAATCAATTGCTATGACTTCCTTAAAATTGCAAATCTTTGATTTGGCGATATAAGAAGTGTCTCAAAAGACAGAGGTGCAAAATTACTGAAGACCCGAGCAGCTAAATTTTGCTTTATATTTAACAATAAGATCCTCTGCCACCAACTGTGGGGACTTGCAATGCAAGATAGTATTTAGTGTCACTAAGTTTAACATATCTGTGGCCCTGTTTCCATTTGCATTTTTTACAAGTTGCTTTTGGAGCTGCCAAAACATTGCACTGTGGTCGGACAGGCTTCAGAAGCGTTAGTGAAGACAAAGCTCACAAACCTCCTGCTACAAAACCAGACACCCCTATCCCAGTCTTTGGGGTCCTTCCAGGAGCGCAACGCTATTCACAGTGGGCAGGAGGGCAACTAGTGAAAATAACAGATGACAGAAAGAGATGCCAAGCAGTAATGTGCAGAAAGAGGAGGCAGTGCAAAGAAACTATCTGTGGTAAGGAGAGAAGAGAAGGAAACAAATGAGCCAATGTACAGGTAAATATTCAAGCTTGGCCATCCCTCACTACCAGTGATTGCCTATGTTTCCTATTGCAGATAGGAGGGCCAGGGGAGACAGACTGTGTTGTGCAGTATGGTAGTTTTCTAGCTCACCTTTAGAAGAGATGATTCTATTTTCTTACAAATCACACTGGGAACGTGAATGTTAAGTCTGCCATTTCATGTGCAAACTCGACAGAAATAGTTGACCTTGCCTGCAGGAATAGCCAAAGGAGCTCACAAGACGTTCTTGATGTCTTTAACCACACTTGCACGCACAGAAAAGTAAACATATTACAAAGAAGCAATTGTGTAGGGTTACAGCATAATTTACTCTCCCATGGGACATTAGATTCTCAACATAGTGCCAATGTGTCACTCCCTATAAATAATACAGAACAGATAACAACTGTGGAAAAGACCTATCCAAGAATGGATTAGTCTCTCTTGATCACAGGAACTTTCTCCTGTTGATCATTGGCATTTCCCCGGGACATCACCTCCTCTCTGTATTCCTTTGATACAGACAATTTCAGGAAATCTGTAGGACTTGCTCTTGGGATATCAAAAAATCATATACAAACATTATTCTTCTTAAGAAGTATAACATCAAAACTTTCAAACTGCTTTCAAATTTGGCTTCATCCTGAGACACAGCTTAGTAAATTAGCAGTTTAGAGTTTCTCTGTATTATCATTCATCAGTTTTATTTAGCAATATCATCCTTTCATTGCAGAACTGTAATCTAAGAGCACCAGGGGCTTTTCCTTCTCTTTTTCTTCTTTCCTTACACAAGATCAATGGAGATAAAGGAAAAATATTTCCCCAGAAAAGCACCTACAGTTACGACATTTACAATACCTGCTTCACTGAGGAAGACTCCCATTTGCTTTGTCATCTGTCTCTTTGAGACTCATCCTATCTGGTGTGATGAATTTAGTGAATACAATCTTCTAGGCCATAATCAAAAAAAGACAAGTTTAAGTTTCTGTTATATAATGAAGTGATATCACAAGCATAAAAACACCCTGCTTAATAGCTAAGAATACAGTGCTGATGTTTATTATTATAGAATCAAAGCAAAATTACTATTATTATTGTAGATTGGATCAATCAGAACCTAATTTCTTAAAAGCTCAATTTTTTTTGGAAGTCCTCAAAAATCCAGATCTGCGCTGGGTTTTTGCATTTGCTTGTTGCAAAGCCAAACACACAAACATAGGAAAACAAACTAAAGGGTTTTTTTCAATCTTAATTTGTCTTCCCTGACTGTGACTCTTTACTCGCATGATCTCATTTTTTCATGACATCACCTTTTCTTGCTCATGGCAGTAAACGTACCTATCAATATTCAGTGGTTTGTCTCTATCTCAAGTTCTCAACAGCTTGAAACAGCAGGACTGAATTAAATTACTCCTGAATAAAAAGGGCTCAACTTACTCATTGTGCCTTCTGGGGTGCTTATTAGTGGTGTGTCGCAGCTACCATCTTTAGGACTCCTGCAGGAGCTCATTAAAAGTACAAATCTTTGGGAATGTCCTACCACTGCAAGATCTTGTGATAATGGAGAATACCAATGAAGGCATTTATGTCTGTCCTAGAAGCCTTTCCTACTCTTTTTCCAGTGCTTTCACAGCAGGATCAATAAGAACCTGCCACATGACCTATTTCTTGTGCTTAATTGTGTACGTATTGATGGGTATCTTCTTCAGAAAGAGAGCAGCCTGAAACTCAGCTCTCAGGCAGAGGGGGAAATGGACTTGGAATGCATTTTTGAGATACGGTTCTGATTTTCCTCTTCGGTCAATGAGTATTCTCCTCAAGTTCAGGTCTTATATGAGCAAGACATAGAGAATTTTGACAGTGTTCATGCTCAGTGTTCAATTACTTTAATATCAGCAGGAAAATGTTTTCCCTTCCAGCAGGCCTCAAAAAATTCACAAGTAGCAACTGAGCCATAGCACCTCGTACTTCACAGGAAAGCTGAGAGGTGGAAAAGCAGGTGATATAACCCTGAATAAGTCAAACCAATTGCAGGCACATGAAGGGAATTCAAATCCCTGAATCCAAACTATTAAAGTGAATCTTGCCTCTGAATTCATAAATCAAAGTAAATATATCATCACTAATATAGTTGACAGTAGAAGCAAATAGTAGAAATGTCATCATTAAATATCCTTTTTTTCAGTCAAGTCTTTACCTTATCCAAAGAGTGTTCTGTCTCCCCAAAAGGCTAGAATATTCCATATAGATCTTTCTTCGCTTTTTCTCCACTTTTAGTTCTTTTTTCGGGAAGAATTTCAGAAGACTCATTCTCAGTTTCAGAAACCTGAACAAGAAGAAAACAGACTAAATGGGCTGTTAGCATAAAGAAAAACATGTCTTATTCCCTAAACCAAAAGCCTGTGTCTCGTCAAAGCCAGAAGCATCTATAGACAAAAAGTATCCTCTCTGACTCTTTCTTTCTCTTCCTTTCTACATTCCTTCCAACAGTTCTGTCATAAATTTGCTGAAGCAAATGGTTTAATTAGGTTCAAATTTCCAAAAGTGTTCAACAACCAGCTCTGTTCCCATCGGAGCCTGTGATTCCCAGACAGAATTTGGCTTTCAGTACCCCTGATAATGTGGCACTTGCTACCAGAAGAGTCTCTGCACAGGGGAAGAAGAACCAAGGTGAACTAAGCAACTCTACAACTAAGTTAAACTAAGCAACTGCCTATCCTAGGCAATGATAGCAACACTCCATTTCTCCATAGTTCTGCTGAGGTGCTGCCTATAAAACCCACTAAAGGGATTTAGTCTGTTCTCAGAGTTGAACTTGGTTGCAATGAGTTTCAGTCCTGTGAAGAACCTTGCCTTCCTGATACAAGTCTACCTTCCTTTGCCCCAGAACAGCCTAAGCAAATATTGGAACGTTTTCATCACTAAATCCTACATTGCATTTATGTGGATGAATTCAACTTGATGAATAACCCAACTTCCTTCTGTGGCAGCAAGTGTGCAAGCTGAGATGGTTCTACCAGTAGATGTCACCAGGAGCAAGGTGTGATGGGGCACTGGTAGACCCGGGCCGTATGCCAAAAGGACATTAGATAAGAGGTTTGAGAAGGAACCTAAGTAGGAGGTTGCCAAAGCAAACATGATTCATCAGTGTTTCTGCTTTCTGACCTAGTGGGTGCAGTGTTCAAGGAAGACACGCATGACACACTCCTGCACTTTGCACAGCAACATGAAATGGTTTCACGCAAACCTGTTCCTCAGGCTGAGGCACCAAACCTCTGTTGACTAAGGAAGAAGGGGGATTCCAAACTTAGGAGTTTCCAAATCCCTGATGCATGCAAGGCTTGGCCCAGTGAATATTCAAATCATCTGCCATAACCTTTCTTTCAGATAAAGAAAAGGGAATCCCCGAGATGATTCTGCTCGTCGCTGCTGTGCCTCAGAGTCTAGGAACGAGGTGACGAAGGTTTCCGACTGCGTGCTGATCAGGCACAGTTCTTCCATAGAAACCTTGGTGAAGCTAAATCCTTTGTAGGGTGCCTTAAAGAAGGTAAAATATTGGAGAACAACAATGCGCACTCTAATTGACAGGCATTGTTTTTTTGGTGCAACATGAAAGGTTCATTTTTCTTCAGCAGGCAGCAATCCCTGCTTTTGCAGTAACACTCCTCACCAAAGCAGGATGTGCAATCTTCCAGTATATTGGTAATAGTTGTTCTTCCAAATCTCACAGCCTGGCTGTGGATTTCACAGAAGATTCCCTTCTGTCTTTCCACTACCTACTACTCAGCTCAAAACCTGCAGCAAGTGTTGCTCTTCAGTTTATTTAGCACATGGTGGCAGGCTTAGCTGCTAGGAATATTTCTTTGGTCTGAACTGATTCTTCTGTTTCTGAATGCGCAGCTTATTCAGAATTCGGTTCCTTGTATTTCACAGCAGTACAACTTCAACTAAATGTTTTATAGATTCCAAAGCCACTTATGCAAACTCTAAGCAAAAAGTCTATCCTAAGTTCCAGCTATACTGCAGTGCACCGGATGCTAGGAGGAATGTATACAATAGAACTGTTGCAATCTGCTTCCCCTGTTCTGGTCTTTTCCCCTCTATCCTGGCTTTTGTCAGAGACTATCTGGACTTCTGGTCTGCTTCATTATGTTCTATTATGCTCATATATTACAATCTTGCCCAGTGAAAAATCTACCAGGTAGGAGCCAATGCTAGAGTCTATTTTTATTTATTTCTTTAAAATAAGTTGGGCCTTTATTCCAATTCACAGCTACTAAATATCATTGTGAAAAGAGGTACTCACAGGCCAGTACTAAGTGACCCAACTAGCTAGTCCTGAATCTCCTGGAGTCTCTGATTATCCCAATTTTCTACTGTCCATTTTGCTTGAATGCTACTCACTGACAGCTTGGTACATTTTGCAGACAATACAAATGGACACAGAAATGGTTGAAGAAAAGGGAAGGTTCACCAAATTCCAAGTTACTATGGGAATGCTTTTATACAATTTGCCTCATTTTCTAGCTGTTGCTGATATTTAAGAAACATCTGTATGTGCTAGTGAGAAACTCAGAGCTGCACTGTGCTGGAAAATATAAAGATTTTCCAAACTGCTAAGATACCTTCAAAAGCAGTCAGGAAACAAACACAGGGGTGTTATCAAGAAGGCTCTGAGCCAGAAAATTCTTCTAAATAGTCTACAGCTTTATTATGTAGACTTCATTGGAAGATCAAGGAATTGGAACGATCTATGAAACAATCTCAATGCTGATTTAGTAATTACCTACAAATACAGCTCATCCTTGTACAAAGGACTAGATGAGGCCCAAAGGATTTAAGTCCTGTCAGCTCCACCGAATAGATCATGAACGGAGTTAGGCGATGCGCAGACTTTGTGGGGATTCCTCTCCAGGGAATAATTTTTTTGCCACATGGGCAGAGGAAGAATCAATCACTTGGTAATTTTATTCCATTTGCAAATCAGCAAACAACTTCAACAAGCAACAACTAAATTAACCTTAGGAAAGCAAAGTCAGTCCAAGTTAGGATGAGGCAGTAGTTTACTATGGGGACTTAAACTCTGTGGCTCTGCATAGACAAACAGCTGATCCCATTATCAGACTGTAACATGTGGCGCATTGAGCCAATACAAATCCACGGCTTGCTGAAAAGTCAAGTTTCACAGCTTGACCTCTGGCCCTTTGGAAATACTAGACTTAATCTGAACTCTCACAATTTCTATAATAACATGTGGATGCAAAAGTACCCAGGACTCAAGTCTTGTGTAAGAGTGTCTCCTAGGCCTCCTGCATTCACATGAAATAAGCTCTAAAAGTCAGAAGCATGTAAACAGACTGTTCTACCAGCTTTCTTACTGACCTTGTCCCTTAAAAATTCCAGTTTTCCTATTAATTCCCATGGATTTTTCCAAACTGTGCAGTTTCTTTTGGTTTGTTCCCTTTTAGCTTTCCATCTTTTACCAAGTATCTTCTCTATCTACATATTCAAAGCGCCGGGCTAAAAACACTGAATAAAATTTTTTTCCATGGTCTCTGATGAGGAACAGCAGGTTGTGGTTCCTCTCAGTGACACGGGCAGACAAATCTGCTTAGCGTGACCAGAGAAACTGGGAGGCTGCCCTGCACGAAGCCCAGAGCCCTTGCTGGAGGCACAGCGTGCTCTCGTGTATGCCCTGTCAGCGTTATCCCAAGCTGCAATATCATATAATACATATTAAGCAAGGGACAGGAAGAAAGAACGTGTTCCATGTAAATATAGCCAACGCGTTGTCTGAGCTAATTGCCTTAAGTGGTTAGCAAAGCTGACAGGATATAATTGATGAGGAGACTTACTCCCTGCTCCTGATAGATGCTTTTAGAGTTGTACCTGTTGACTGGGGACAAAATTGTTAGGAGCCCAAAATTATCTGCCTTTTGCATGCGCTGATCACCTTCTGGCAAAGACATGAAGCAACAGGCTTGGAAACTGGAGGACAACTTGAGAGCTGTCTAACATATCCATGTAGGCGTAAACCTGGAAGAAGCTGCCTAATGCAGTACCCGAGAGTATCAAATATGCAGCACTCTAAAGGAGAAATGAGAACGTTTTTTTCAGATCTATGAATGCACTTCCAATCTATTTTTGTAAAAATATAAAATGTATTTTCAAAGGGTAGACATGCTAGAAACCAGCCATCTAATTGTCACAGATACTTAGCATGGATTATCTCCACCTTTGCCTTGATGCTCCACTCCTGACCTGAATAGGTCAATGAGACACTATGATTACAAAATACATATACGTAAATGAGAGTATCCATGTTCTACAAGGCTTGCAAGTGCTCCATTTACCCACAACTTGGAGATGGAGGCTCCCACAGGCATCCACAGCTATCCCAGGGCCATTCTCAAACACAGAAATAGCCCAGATGAAGTTCAGTTCCTCCCCAGACTCCGAGTAGAAGGGATCACCCCCACTTCCTTCAGGTTGCTACTTACTCAAGCAAAAGCAAGGCTTTAATTTACACAATAACAGTTAGTAGAATTCCAGTCTCATAGGCTACACTGACTTCCACTGTTCAGGAGAAAAAACAGATTTTGACTACACTCAGAAGTGAAAACAAATCTTTCACCAACATCAGTGGGTCTAGGATTTTACTGGATTTGGACTCCAGCTTCTCAGACCAGGCACACTAGTAGCCCAAGCAATGACCAGACAGAGATAAATCAATAAAATTTGAATAATCAGAGGCCAATTCTCCCCAAACCAGGTAATTTCCAAAAACATTTTTGTGACGATGATCTCATTTTTCCCATCTCCCATTCTCCAACTCTCTAGTGCCATCTTTGCTCCTTAGCGAGTATCTTTTGCAACTATGAGCAGTCCAAAACTCTGCCTTGATCTTATCACTGTTACGTGCTCTGCGTATTCTCCTCTTCCCTTCCTTCCACCTTTGCTCTCCATTTAGTTCATTTCCTCTCACTAGAACTCAAGTAATGTGAAATAGCAGAACTGATCTGCTATTTTTGCTGCTCTTGCAATGTTCCTGTGTTCCCAAGCTGTAAATGCTTCCGTACTGCATACCTTTCTCTGCTACAAGGTTATAAACGCTGGTGAGCGTAGGCTGCTTTGTTTTCAGACAGAACCTGATGCAATGGGACCTTGGCTAGAGCTAAGTCAGGACCAGAGAAATGGCTACAGTAACATGAAAATACCATGTTCCGACCTTGCTCAAAAACACAACGCAATTGCAGCCAAGCTCTAAAATAGATTTATTGGTGTTGGCTAGGAGCTCTCAATTATGAACAGGTTTGACAAACCTTTTACCGTAATTCCAGGTTCCTTCTCCAAGAGGTCACCAGCGCGCCCATAGTCGCACGCATTCCCAAGATGCCGATGAGCACATTCCACCTCTGCTCAGACAGCTGAAGGAGTCAGAGGATACTGCCACCTCCACTCCCACGGTCTACCCTTGAACAACATTACCCAGAGCCCTGTCCTTGGCACCCCTGGCCAAAGCAGCTCCCAGGACGCTCTGAAACCATCATGGACAGGTTGACAGAGTGCTGACATGGCAGCGTGATGCACCATTTCAAAACACAGCCATGGCACTTTGGTATATTCTTCTTCCCAGCCATCCACCTCTGTGTTGTCTATCAAAACAACAAGCCCTTCAGGTCAATGCCACACACTGCAGCCAGGCTAGAGGGGCTAATAAAAGTATCTTTGATACTGCATTATTTCAAGAACCTTGAACATGCTCTAAATTGGATCTGGATTGAATAGATCTAGGTGTTTGGACATATTTTGGAAGGAGAGGAAGGGAAATAAGCACTGTTTAAGGAGCTGCCTTCCATCACCCTTTCCAGCTACACTTGGAAGGCCAACCAGACCAACCCACATAATTGAATCCAACCACAGTACACATTCCCTTCACACATTCCAGAGGAAAACAAAAACAACCAAAACCCCACACCTTCTAAATGCTTAAGGGAAGACTGAGGACCTAGTTGTTATAATTTCAGATCAGCCACAAGAACAGAGCAAACCAGAGACAAGGAGACAAGACCAAACAAATTTTAAGCTAAGGTGCAAAATTTGCTGAGAAACTTTGTACGTAACATAGCTTTGGCTATGGAAAGCTGAGCATAACGAGATATATTGGTTAAAAAGCACGTGGGTGGAATTTAAGTCAGTAGTGAGCAACTTCTGCATGGAAATCAGATTAAGCATGGGAGAAACTCTAGTTGGCCGATTATCATGTGATAATTACTCAACATTTTGACAGAGCCGGAGGCTCAGCCCAGCCCTTGATGATGACAGAGAAGCACAAACATGTGAGTATGAAATTGTATCACTTCTGTTAATCCACTGGCATTTCCTTTATGGGAAGTCCATGAACTTAGTTCTGATGAAACCCCAGGACTGCTGATTCATGAGAACCTCTGGAGATCAGGAACAAGGTCCAGACCCCTGGAGAAGGCAACATTAAGTCAGCTGCTGTGAAAATCTGTTGTGATAACCTTTTTGAATAAGGTCATCACAAATTGTTCACATATGTCTAGTTCTTACAGAAACGCGCCTGGTCTTGGCAACCATTTGATCTGCTCTTCGTGTTGTTACCACAGCAACTGATACTTAAATGAAAATTTCTTAGCAAGCTCGTTCTGCAAACTGCCCCACAACATAGCAAGACACAAGTGGAAGCTCGAGGCAGCTCTGGGAGGCATTATTCTACATATTTACAGCAAAAACGGGTTTCAGCTTTGTTTTCCATTTGTTCTTTTTCCTTTTGACAAAATAAGCATAGGCACACCAGATTTCTTTACTGAAAGTACTCTGTGGGTCAATCACAGCAAAGATGTCTTTTTGTTTAGCCTGCTGTGTAGTCTGAATAGCTCTTAGCAATTCTGATTTCTGTTATTATGTATCCGTGTCACATACAAATTGAATACTTTTGGCATAAACTGCCTGAGGAATGTAATGGTAGCCACGTACCTTTGTAAAGATAAAAGATATCCTACAAAGACGTAAAAATCTAATTAACTCTTCCCAAAGGGATTCAATTTGTCTTGATGAATTTGACCCAAATTTCTTTAAAACTTTAGGGAATACATTCCCAATATTTCAATTCTTCCCAGAATATTTTCACATCTTGTAACATAGATTAAGACCTATATTTTGAGCGCGTGAGGAAAAGCCTGTTTTTGCAGTACAAGATATTACATTTGCTGATTTAACCAGTGGCATTCTCTCTGTTGATTGGTTGAACTAGCATTGGAATACACTTTATTTCTGTCACTGTGGCATAACAGAAGCATTAGAATTAAATTGAGCTCTCCGTTCCTTGCCTTGAGGAGAAGAACAAATGAGGAATAGTTTTAGCCAAGTATTCAAGCCAGATGTAAACTCCCAAAGCAACACCTGCACAAATGGAACCATTGCGAGCAATTCAAAGAGGAAAGGGTGAGTTAGTGACTTTGGACAGATGAGATTTTGTGGGGTGTGCACTGGTTTACCCCATACCTTTTCTTAATATTTGAAATCAGTACTGATTCTTTCCAGTAGGGAAGGAAGGAGAAAATATAGCTCTGACTGACTTTCATTTTAATGTTTCCAGTTCTAGACTCTGGGCCAGTGATGCTTCTTATACACTTTTTTTTTTTTCCTGCTCCATTATTTTTCAGCCAAATTTGAAAAGAGGGAGACCGTTAGAGCAGTGATTTACTCAGTCAGAAGCAGAACAGCTACCCATAAACATTTTCTGGCACAAACCTCCCTGTGAACACATTTGCATGTTTATTAGCTCAACTTTGCCTTCTACGAGTACTCCTGTGGAAGAAAAAGTCATTAGTACAAAATATACTAGAAAACACATTTTTAAAGCAAATAAAAATAAAGTGAAGTGAATGTTTTTATTGCGTAAAATGTTTGAGAATGTTTGTCCTTTTGAGAGCACAAAGAACAGTCCAAGACTGAAATTCTGTCTGAGGACAAGTCTCAGTCTTGTCTTTTTTGGTGTGAATATTGAAAATCCTAATTAGAAAAATCCTAATTTCACTCTTTTCTGTCAAATGGAAGTACTTTAACCTGGAAAAATACCCCGGTAGGAATATGCATGCACTAGGCAAATAATGAGTCTGTATTCTGAGAAAAAAAATTAGAGAAACATCATGGTTTTTGACCCAAACAATCCTGTAAATACAAGCAACCTTTCTACCTTTTTGCTGACCTCAGTCAGGCAACAACTATTGAGGGTATCTAAGGAGGAAAAAAACCACAAGTTTGACTGTTTACTTTTAGTGATTCATTACATCCTAGATCGGACCATGACTTTCTCTTTTCCTCAGCAGTAAACCACCCCGTTCAGTCTGTAAGGGCAGAGACCAATTATTTGCTTGTTCATAAACAAGTACCGAGTTTGTTCTCATCCTCCTCCAGGGACCTCCCTGAGTTTTCTTTAAATAGGAGAGCAAAGACATTTACTGCTCTTGTCTCCAGGCCAAGCAATTGTTTTCAGGCTTACCAGGTCATCTGAGCTGTTGGTGTTGACAGGAAGCTGGACCTTTCTGTTCTGATGTTTACTACAGGCCTTCCTCCCTCTTCCTCCCTGTGGACCCCCTCCTTCTCCTCTATTTTAAATGCACCTCAGTCCCTCTTATCTCCTCTTATCTCCTATCTTACAAGGATATAAAGGCTGTTAATGAAACTGGGAGTCTTGTATGTACACAAGCCTCATACCAGCGCTTCCCAGGAAGACTATCAGGAACTTCTGATTTGTCCCAGATTAGAAAGGGCCTCAGTGCATTACATTTCTATCAAGCCTGAACAGGTAGGGTCACAGTCTCAACTTTTCCTTGACTGCTCCTGCTAAGAGCGTTCTGTCCTCCATCCTCTCAAAGCAGGCTGTCAAGAATAATAATATGAATAAAACTGTGATGCTGCCAATGCACCGCGCATCTGTATTCCAAACGAGTTCCTCCTACAATCCCAGCAAGTGTCACAGTGTGATTTCACATATTGATCTGGCGGATCAAGTTTAAGTCAATTAGATTTCTGATCTGTACTAATCTGTACTGTAGTATTGTTTGACAATGGTCTACCTCATGTTTTATATCAAATACTTAAAATAATAGTTGTTATTAGTCCAGGAAATTTTACAAGAGATATTTGATAAATCAATGCACAGGCAAATGCAGACATTATCATATAAGGTGAAGTTCATTTATAAGAATTTACAAAAATAAGACTCCTATAATTCTAACATTTATAGCATTATAACCAAATTAACTTTAATATTCCCAATTCTTATAACCTGGTATGCTAAACATATCTGTTCATCTTTGATCGTTAGCCCCCTCCCTCTGGTAAGAAGATAAAATAAATAATGTAAGGAGGTTGAACTATAAGGCCCAGGCTATTTTCCTTTCTCCAATTTTATCTTAGTTTTGTGGAAATCAAAAGATGAATTATGTTTTTATATCAGTTGAACAGCTTACCTCTGTACTTGCATACTTGGAATTCAGTGTTTTAACAGTGGACTTTACTCCTCACACACTTGCAAAGGAGAGTTATTGGCAGAATATAGAGCCCAATTCTGCTGTCTCAACAGTTTAACCTAACTGCTTTCTCTGTGAAAACACTCCTGCTCTACATCATTATAAATTAGGTCAGAAACAAATTCAGTGACTGCTCATTCTAACTACTGAAACATATAAAGAGTAACTTCAATGACAGATCTATAATAAAGCTTCTCAACTTCAATTAAATTTAGACCACAGAACTATAAGGAGTACACAGTGGAAAATTCTGGCAGACTGATTGGCAAGCCATAGCCAATCTAGAAAATCTAAATTCTTTTAAGTGTCTTTCATGTGAACTTTAATCAAATACCATATTAAAAAACTTCAATGAGTATTTAAGCAATGAAGGTCATTAAAGCAGCTTCCTGCTAAGTCATAGTGACTTGCAGAAAAGGTCTTATCCACCCGGCATGACGGTGTCCTGTGTTGTAATCATAAATCACCTCGTGAGAAAACAGGCAGCATGATGTGTGCATTTGCTAAACTACACTACCAAAGACAGGCATCATAAGAGGAGATCAAACATATATATATTTTTAATTGCAAAAGAGGAAAATGATTTCTACTTTAGGGCAGTTGGTGGAATGTGCCTTTGGTTAAAGGAGTGTCTTTTGAGAAGTGTTGAATATAAAGTATATCTTCAAATGAAAACCATAAATTAAGTGTAATTACTATTTCTGACAGCTTGCATGAGAAAAATAAAGCTTTTATCCCGTCACCTAGATTCATAGTCTCAGTGCAATTTCAGAACCTCTGACTTGTCCTTCTTGCATGCTTGCATTGATATTAATATACACGTTCTTTTGTTTTGTCCTTCACAATTTCCAAAAAGTACCTAAGTTACCCTCACAATTTTCTGGCAAAAACATTTGCCTTTTTTGGGTGTTCCTATTTTTGCCTACTTCCCCAGCAAAGCTCATCATAGTTGCATTCCTCTTCAAAGAACTTAATTAAACCTCTGGCTCCTTGACCAAACATCAGGTTAACAGCAATCATACCCCAGATTTTTCTCCTGGCTTTCTCCCATCTTTAGCAACAGCTCCAAAAGTCTCAGCCTAACCAATGCCCCTCTGCATTGCTGGTGTATCAGGTATCCCTTATTATACTTCCCCAGAAGATCTGCCCCATATTCCTGCCATTGCACTGTTTTACACTTATGTCTGTCTGTCTGTCTTCTGGAGGTGCACGTACCCTTTCTGTAAGGGCCAAAGTGACTACTCTCCACAGCATGGCTCGTTATTGTATATTCAGTATACACTTATCTGCTTACACGGGAGGTTCCACAGGGCACAAGCTGTTTTTCTGTCCCTTGTACAGAGCTTGTCATTTAAAACACTGGTGCCATCAGTCACGTTACAGTGACAGCGGCTATATTGCTTTGCTGCAGCTACAGGGACACTTGCCAGCAGGGCTTGGGGCCGGGTCTAAACTCTTCGTGGCAAAGGGAAAGGAAAAAAACCAAAAACAATGACAAAATGATTAGTTAGGTTGCTGTTAACAGAACCCAAAGGGGCATCTACAGACCCAGTTTGAACACTGATCATCTGTAGAAGTGACATGTCATGCACTGGATGTTTCTGTTTGGCAGGCTACCAGGAAGAAAACAAGCTTTGTATGCTGCAAACTCCAGCTGGATATGGAAAACAAAAGCCTTGACCTGAATTTCGGAACAGCGTTTTCTTTGGAGAGATGACACTTTTTCTTTAACTCCTTAACAAAGTTTTTAAATATTATAGCTAAAAGGCAGATACACATAATAGCATATTCTGCTTAGAAGAGAAAATGCAAATATAAATATAAAGAAATTAATTTCCCATGCTATTATAGCTGCAATTATGTATAACAGCAAATACAGATCCTTTCAGAAACTATTCCTAACTGAGAGATCTTAGAAACTATTCTGAATTTGAGAACAAAACCATGCTGCTCTATAAGTAATATGGCAGAGTAGCTCAAAAAGTACAGAACTCATTTGTTATAAAATTTAAATTAAAAAAGGCTATAAAATCAAAGTATCATTACAGGATCTTTATGGGTCTTCAGATGATAATAGACTATGATCAGGATTAGCATTGCAGATTTTTTTCCCATTAGAATTTAGGAGATTTTTTAGTAAATTTAAGACAAAGGCAGAATATACTAGCAAATTAATGTAGTTATATAGAGATATCTGAAAAATTAAAGCAAGCTAGGCTGTTCAGAATCATACTGCTAAGATATAAAGATTCTTTCCTACTTGCTCATCCACTTCCTAAGTAACGCAATACAACCCTGAACTTACAGTGCAGATTTTCTAGGACAACAATCACATCTAGTCAATCATTGCTGTAAGACTAATATTTTATGATAGTTAAGAATAGGCTATGAAGTGCACCATAAACCAGCAGTTACAAATATTTAACTTTCTTTCCTCTTCCACCATTACCTACCCTACTGTGATATGCAAAGAATACAGAATCCTCTGGATTCAGGCACATCTCTGTATACTTTTCATATAATTCTTCTCCTTCCAGTAAAAGTGCTATCAAGAAGTGCATATTTTAAAAATTGGGATGATAGAATAATCAACCTGTTTGCATTTCTTGAAAAGGGCAGTTGCTGCTAAGTTCAAAAACCTATGCAGAAGACAAAGGCAAGGTAAAGCTATTGGAGTTAGCAAAGGTCTGCCCCCTCCACCAAGTTCACATACACCAACACCCCTACATTTTAGTTTTTGTCTGTTTTTCTGCATTTACCTTAGCTCATAACATGTGGCTGCAGTTGGAATGAAAGCAGCAGACAGGGCCTTTGCATTAACTGTGGAAATGATTTACAAATCACCTCTTTAGTACTGCAGTCCCTGATGGTTGTGGAGATACGCAAAGCTAAAAATAAACCAAAACTCCCAAACTGATGGTTAGCCTTTACTTATCCACTTTCCTGCAGCGTTTCTTCTATGAAATTAGTCTGGTAGGCAGCACGAAAATCAATGCCAAAGTGCTTTTAGTCCAATAAATGCATTTGCAGTAGCAAGGTTTCACAAGATGCCTTGCCTCTAAGGGAGAACAGAGCCACTCTTACTCAGCCAGGACCATGAACAGATTCATCCTGGTAGGGCTGGGAACCAGCGAGGAGAGAGAAATTTGGAAAGAAATATCTTGTGGTGTCCTTCTCCACTGGAATAATTTTCTAGGTTTTAATAGAAAGTAAAATATAAAATTTATTTACAGAAGAGGCCTGAGACATTTTCTTCAGAGCACTGTTATTTCCTTGAAGGCAGGATGGCTACACTACAGCAGATATAGGACAATACTACTTTGATTAGAAAAAACAGACCAACATTTGAGGGTTTTGCTCTTCATTAGATAAGAGAAACAGCAAAAAGCTTATGCTGATTTTTTGCATGGTTTGTGACAGAGCTTCAAATACATTAATTAACATTTGTCCCTCAGGGCCTTTACAAATAAGTTTCATGGAGTATTTCTGGGGGAGTTGAGTGCATAGGGTGTTGCAGAAAACTCTACCAAGCACCCGCCCTGCAGCAGGCATCAGCGAGTGCACCTTATACCCCTAGGTGAGAAGTTAAATATAAAAAAACTGTTTTTCAGATCACCAGTAGATTCTATTGATAACAGAATTTCCTCTGCATTGGCCTGAGATAACATAATGTAGCACATGATGGCAGCTTTGCTTATCACCTCTCCTTTGTTTAAGCATGCCTACTTTTACTGTATTCTTTGATTCCAAATATATCCTATAGCAGGATAGATAGACAAGAGAAGTCAGTGGGAATAATGATGCAAAAGAAAATTTAAGAACACTATCCAACTTCCTAAACAGTGTTTTAAACTAAATTAGCTTATTAAGACCATAATGCACATCTTTAAGCCATAGAATAATCTGACCTGAATTTAGAGATTCCATTTTAATCAGGAAGTTCATCTTCATTCTAAAGTTTCAGAATGGGTTTGCATAATAAGTCTCTCTCCAACAGACAAGCTGATGAAAGTTTGTACACCCTGTTATGACTGTAGAAATGTACCAAATCCATGACTTATTGTGCATATTTCTGATGAACAAGCTTAGAATATAGTCTTTTTTTTTTTACCTGCAGAAACTCCTGAATACCTGAAAACACCAGCCTTTCCACAGCCCAGTAGCATATTGGAAAAAACAAGTTGCAGATACATTCACATTTCATTGGACCTCTTGTCCTCTTTGAGTACCATGAAAATATCATTCTTCTCTATATAGCCAGGAAAACATACAGATAGCAACTGAGAAGTGCACAGATCTCACTAGCTGCAACTGCCTCATGCACTCGCTTATTTTAATCTGCTTCAGTATTAGCAATATTTGTCTTCAGCCAACTCAATTTGGCAACCAGTCACAGCAACATAGAGTTTTCATACAGAAAGGTGCCATATTCAGGAATCTTTGCCAGACAGATGCTCTCAGGACAACATGCATAGTTGCTGTATTCTGAAAATACAAATTGCAGTTTTAAGTGAATTATAGCAAGCGATCTATAGCTAAGTTATGCACTCTTTGGGTCGTTGTCAAGACCTGTGACTTCCTCATAATATTCATGGAAATGCATTGGCTCTGTTCTTGATGGCTGCCTACTAATTAGTAGTTCTACACCTACTAGTCCCTACTATAATTAATGCTTTGTTTTTCTGAGACAGCCTCCCAACACATCAACTTGAGTTTAAAAAACTCCACACCTAATCATAGGCCACTCATCTCTTCATAAAAGTCATCAGCGCATCTGCATGTGCTTGGAAAAAGCTTTTCCTAGAAGTACGAATAGATGAGCAGAAGAGGTGAAAATTGTGAACTGGAGCCCATTTTTATTGTGTCAAAAATCCGAGAAGTTTTATTGCATCAAAGGGGTCATACCCAATAACCCTATGAAAATACTCAGCTTTTTTCTATATATATATATGTGTGTGTACATATATACACAGGGTACATATATTATATGTACACACACATAAACATATATATATGGACACTAAAGACCTACCTGGGCAAAATACAGCCTGTTAGGAATGAACTCCCATTTCTCAACTGCAAACAGAAACAAGTTTTATTTTTAACAAAACACTTTACTTGAAAAAAATAGTAAAAAAGACAGGAGCTTTTTTAAAATGAAAGATTAAACTACAAAGTAGTTACTATCTAAATGCAGACACAACTTCATCTTAATACCTTCAAAGTCATATTATTTTACAGTACAAAAAAACACTCACTTGTCCAGGTTCCAGCTGTACAGCACAATAGGTTCTGTTTTATGAGAAAAAAAGAAAAAAAAAAAATCAGAACAAGGCAGATGGCAGATTACAGTTAAAGTTTACCAGAACTTACATCTAAAGCAGAAAGCTGCCTCTCAACATCATTAATGTAAAGGCATTCACATGGCAGCCCCCACAGCAGAATCTTAGCAGACACACTCATTAAAAATCTCTTTTTGCATTTCTCCAGGAAGATGAGGGCTCTGACGAGCTGTGTGTGTTACAGTGAGATATCATCAACATAACACAGGAATAGTTACCCTCTGCAGCTGGTACAGAGTTCATTTCAATATGTTAAATTTTGGCTAATGCCTTACCCTCCGGTACAAATTTGAAGCCATCTTTTTTATGTGAAGATCACTTATTTAATAAAAATAAAATAAAATAAAGAACTTTTATGCTTAGTACTTTTATCCCTCATGCTGATCTTCTAAAGGAAGTCTTACTGTCTCATTGACTGCTTTCATTGACTTTGGAGACTGTATTTTCTGGACAAGCAGACAAGAACTGTGACCATTATTTCCACAGGGACTGAAACCCCAACAGCACTGCAGAACACTGTGAAAAACAAATACTGATGGTGACAATACTAAATAATATTCAAATCAGACGTTTCCCATCACTGAGGTCTAATTCAGCAAAAAGAAAAAAGAAATACCTGAACAGTTCTTAAAATTGAAAATCGTGTTCCAAGAGGAGTCATTTGTGGTTTACTTGCTATAAGCCATACCTAGACGGACAGAAAAAAATGCATTAGTGTTGAAGGAATTGCCACTGCCAATATTGGTGAAAAAATAATGAAAAGATGATTGGCATAAATCATTCAGAAAACTTATTATATGGTCCTCATCCATAAATTAGACTGACTGGCATTCCAGAGCTGAGAAATACTAAGGTCAGGCTTATACTAGAGCGCAATATTTCTTTCCACGTTGTATTGTAAATAGAAAGTGCAATCTCATCCCACGGGAAATTCCAATGCTTTGACATTTATTTTCATTGCAAATAAAAAACATAGCGAGTTGGAAGCTCTGAAACGCTTATAAGTGATATTATAGGAATATCAAAATAATGTAAATATCATAAAAGTTAATATGAAAGGAATAAAATGTCAATGTAAAACATTTCAACATTGGCAGAAAGAAATAAGGTAAAATTATGCATTTTGATATTTTCCATCAAATTTAATCTAAATCAATGCATTTGCTTAGGATGATTCATTTTGATGAAATTGCATCATCTGAATGGAAAGCTGCAGTTTTTTCAGTTGGCTCTCATTAATAAAGATTGATCAATTGCAAAATTATTGGGAAAAATCACTATAAAATTCAGCTTTGGTAAACTCACTGCATGTTCAAGAGTTTCAAGATCCACAGGAAGGAAAATAAAATATGCACAATAACGGTCAATCCTATTCCAAATATATAAAGGGTCTTCACAGATGACAAGTAACTAAACTGCTAACCCAAATACGACCATTTGAACGCAAGTTCTGTCGTCTTCTCCAAACCCTGCAGTTACAGACCTCTAATAGCTGAGTTAGCTGGGTGCTTTGGTTGCTTTTTATCTGTCGTAACCCTTCACATATGGGTTTGGAGTCTCTCTTTCGTGCCAACCCGTCAGTGTCAGATTTATCGTCCTATCGGGGAGAAGATACGACAGTGTGAGCAACTTTTTCTTCCTATTGACTTTCCATTTGAAATTTAGCCCCTACATCTTGTTTCTGTGGCCTTACATCTCAGCTTGCTGCTCTGTTCTCATTGTGATCCTTTCATTCACTCCTCTTTTTATCTTTACTCACCTTCTTCTCTAGCTTTTCTGTTTTCTTATAAAACACTCCACAGAACTTGCTTTGTCATTGACCAGAGACCATCCTTCCTCTCCCCAGGAATAATCTCCTAACCCAGTGACCTGTCTCTTATCCTGCTTTAAGCTTAAAATACTTCAAGGCTCTTTGGAGATGGAGCTCATTTATAAGTGGTATGACTTCAGGACTATTCAGAAAATAAATGAACAGGAAACTTTCTACAGGGAATGCAATTAATTCTGCACCAAGCTAATTAAGGCAATTTAGGAGGTTAAGGAATACCTTCTGTTCTGATGATATTTCTTCTGCAGCCTGTACTGCTTCTGTAAATATACTTTGTATACACTCACCATCTGAAAAGGGGGATGAAACCTCAAATGTTCAGGATTTTTAGGTGATTAATTATAATGGTGCTTTAACTATTCTAGCAAAATCACAGCAAAATTTGATACAATACAGATTATTCTGGAATTCTGAATAGAGAAGCAAGGAGAATACAGAAAAGAAGCTAGTGCCACATACTTGCTTGTTAGCAACCCTTTGATGCTACTGTGCACGAAGAACTATTGGGCTAGAAACCCAGATGGACCGATTCAGATGCATGGAAACCTTGTATCATCTCCTGCATCAAAGCTTCTTGCAGATGTCAAAGCGGCTTCTGCAAATAACACGTTGCAAAGAGCAAAAACATTGATGAAAAGTAGCCTGTATTTCCAATTTTGCAAGGAGTGAGAAACAAACATTCTAATGTGTTAGAAGCAGTGACTCTATGCAGGGCTCTGTATACTTAACTGTGCTGGTGTTTACAAGAACACTTCTGCATATGCAGCATTCCTTCACTCAAATGTGTCGGCTTCTAAAGTTCTCTCAAGAAAGTTTTCTCCTCTCCTTAATTCTAGCTAATTATTCCTAGGTGGCCCTACCTTATTCCACCCTAAATAATTCCACTTGGTATTTGTATACTGTAATTGTGGACATTTATCACTGTCAGTTCTCTAGGCAGTCTTGTGACTCAGATAGTAGCATGTAACTGGTGTTTAGCATTTCTTATGTTTTGTACACTTCCAAAGCACTAAACAACCATTCATTACCTATATTTGGCAGCTGCCCAGGAAACTTCTGTTTTTTAACTCCTTGTGAGGCTGGGAATGCTGTTAAAGAAGAATTTCCAGAATCTTGGATATACACTAACTCCTGCAACTAAAGCATTTCTGAATCAGCCTCGTAAGAGGCTTAGATAGCAGTGCAATTCCTCCCCACTTTGTACTGATTTCTTGCACTGTTACATCTATGGACCATATACATATATATATAAAGGCCCATAAATGTTGTATGGGCCTTTTGTGGACAAGTCATATGGAAACAGATGATTTTTAGCAAAGCATAGGGACTTTTTCCTAGTACAAGCAGTAGGGACAAGACTAATCTTTCACTTATGTAAACCTGCATGAGATATTAAGCAAAGGAATGTGTGAAAAAGGGAGGATTTCCTCTTTTTCCTACTGTAACAAGCCCAAATATAATCTTAATGCTTCTTGCCTTACATGAGTGAGCCAATTTCTTCATTAGGATAAGAGAAAGAAATCTACCGTGGGCTTTGCAATCTTTTCTGACACAAAACTCAACGTAGTTCGTGTGCTCTCATCAGGCATTTAAGCTTTGACACCTCTCTCACTGAATGCTAATTTGGTTAGCAAATGTCTTCTTGGCTTTAGTGAAAATCTCCTTACTTCCATTTCAGTGTTTTAATTTTATGCTCTGACAGACTTTTGGGCAGTCACTTTATTTTCTCCTGCAGACCCGTTTTCTAGCTGCGTGCTCTAAGTCCACCCTTCACAAACTCTTCAGAGAAACAGAGTCCCTAGTATTTAACTGTAACTCCCATGTTCTCATCTTCACACTCCGTACAAGCATCTCCAAGATGCTCAGAGATCAGCCCTGTCCAAGCAGAGGACTGGGCAAAGGGCCCAGGTTGCACAGGGCAATTGCCACTGCCTTGAGGGTCCCCAGAGTGTCACATCCACCCGTAGAGCTCCCAGATTGCTGCCCCCATCCTGCTGCAAACACAGGCTGAACCTGAGCGAACCTCAGCCCATGTTGCAGCCAAGCACACGAGAACAGCGAGTCCTGCTCCAATGTCTGCTCAATCACGAGGAAATGCCCCTTTTCCAGAGCTCCACAGTGCTGCAAAATGACTGCATTATTCATTCACATGAAGCTACAGTGCAACTTCCTTTATTGATTCTGGATTTAATAGTGGCTCTGTTGGAGGGAAGGGTCAGGTATAACAATTACTTAAGGCTCCACAGAGATCCCACAAAGCCAAGTTAAGCAACACATTGAGTCATTCAGTGCACTTGAGGGGATTAAGGGGCCTTAATTTCTGCTTGGGGCCACCACAAGTGGAACACTAGCTCTGGCAACCACGTGGGGTTTATTACACTTCTGGGTGTATCAGTGTATGTTGTAGGGGCAGGAAGAATCCTTCTGCTTTTCCCTGTTGGTGCACAGGTTGTTCTTTCACTATTTGCTGTGCAAAATTAAAGCAATGTGTCAGAGAACTACATTCAAAAGCAGAGGTGTTTGCAGTACACTTCAAAGCAAAACTCTCTTAAAAAGAAATGACACAACAAAATAGAGCTGCCCTGTATTACCAATCCACTTCCTACATACTCATTTTAGTGAAAATAGACTATTTAATAAGCTTTTCTTATAACCAGCAATACAGATCTTGCAAAATGAAGTTATTTTACAGCTTCTCACATTCTGTCAATAAAATTCTTACATTTTCAGATGAAGAGTCAAACTCTGTTGCCCTCTAATAGACCTTTACTTACCTCTGAGACCTGGTGTTGCACAGTTATTACTAAGGGAAGAGTATGATTAGGAAAGAGTGCTGCTTGGATCAAGTTCATTATGGAATTTGTCCAGCAGGATTTTCACTGCTGCCATGCACCACAAGCTGCACCAGGCAGATTTAATCCATGACTGAACTTGCAGAGCCAACTTTTTATTAACAAATCTAGCAGATATAATAGTTATAGCAAAGCACTATACACAGATCTCCTTAATTGTGCATCACATAAAAGTCACGCTTTAATACTTTATACTTGCGACTTTGCTAAAAGTCACGAGTACAAAACAATTTCTAAGATTGTATTTTCAAGGAGTTTGCACTTACCTGTTACTACTTTACTCCGCAGGCAAAATCACCAGTGTTCACCTTAGATTTCTTCTATTCGAGCAGCTATGTTACTTCTTTCATTCTTAAAGTTTCCCAGATTCACATTAGGTTTCAATTTCTTGACCCCAGAAGTTATGGCAGTTTATTAAAATTCCCTGATGTGGAGCGGGCCGTCCCATTTTGCAGATACAAAAATGCAAAACTATCCTGTACTCGGGAGGATAAAATGCATAAATACATATACATACACACATGCTCCATATATACACACACCCCCTATATATATATAGGCATGTATATATGCCTATACACACACACACTATACACACAGTTCTAGTTTCTGCAAGTTATATAAAAACATTAAGTAGCTGCAATGCCAAGAGGACACGGCTTGCATTTTTAGACTTATGAAAGCTCTTCCAAAGTAATTAGAAATGACACATCCTATTAAATCACTCAGTGCAGACCATAAAAATGCATACATATATGAAGTAGAAGTTTCTTTAAAAAGCCATTTCGCAGCATAGCTCTAAAAGGTCAATACTTAAAAACAACTTTTAGATTTCCTGAGTTATATCTGCTCTGGAAAGGAAGAAAGTTTACATTTATTTTTAAAATGCAAATAAGACTCAAGTCTCCATTTCACATTCTTTTTTTTTTTTTTTTTGCTCTTCAGTTAAAAGTTTATTGCATAACTTAGCTCCGACACAAACACAAATTATTTATGAGCTGATCATTTAATGGAAGAGGTCCTGCAAACTAAACATTTGTCTAAATAAAGCAGAAGTAATGATTAAATGATGGATAACATTCAGCCTTGGAATTGCATGGCTATCCTAAAGGATAATGGTCAGAACTTACATGTTGGACAAAGCTCGAGTCTTCAGCTGTGAAGCTGGATATTCTAATAAGTCTGCCAAATCAAGTTGTGTTTATAATAGGAAACACTTAAGGCTTTTTCCCCTTATCTCTGTTTAGCAAAACATTATTTTGCTCTGCTGCCATTTAATGAAAACCAGCCCTAGAACAAGTCTGTGTTCCACAAAAATTATTTCTTTCACCAGTGGTTTTAGGTAAGTAACCCAATGTAAACTGGTGTTTTATCTGGGTAAGTTTATTTTAGTCTTTTATTGCAGAAATCAGAGATACTGCCAGACCAGAAGAGACTCAACAAGCCTTAAATTTACCCTCCGTGGCCTTAGGAGAAAGAACAGGGTGTGGGAAGGTGCTGCTTGAAAGGCAGCACAACCCTCTGAACTTGCTGACAGCAAGACACCAAACGCTTCGCAGGTCGACTCTAATAAAACTCATATGCAAAATAAGAGCAGAAATAACGCAAGGAGATCTGCACCGTGCGAGCTAAAAACGAACAAGCAGGGATAGCTCCCCATGTTAGCAGAAACTCTTACGCTCAGGAACACCTGGTACAGACTGTTAATATGTTTAAATCCTTACGGGACAGGAAGTACCCAGCACCTCAAAAATTCCTCCTTTAATGCTTAAATTCTGCCTTTTTTTAAAAAAAAGATCCTAAATCAAACATCTTCATCCTCTCCTCACCAGCACCTGTACAAACCTTCCATTGTATCCAGCGACATAACCTTGCTGCCCCATCCAAGAATTCAGAAAGAAATATAAATGAAGGATTTGGGTGGAAGAAAGGGGACAGCCTTGGTCTGGCCATAAGAGACATGCAAAGAACCTTTTTAATTCCAGGATTTTACTGGCTTAAATAAAAATAATAATTCTACGAGTCAAGTGTTAACATATAAAAGGAGAAGAATTTGATCTGCTCAGCAGCTAGATTTGAAGGAGACCTTCTAGTACCATCTATATTCATAAGAAGTCAACATCACACATACTAGTTTCAAGTATTTACAGATTCGTGGGAGCTTTGTTTAATCCTGCACCTGCTCCTCTGCCCAGAGGCTCTTGAAAAGCAGGTTTCAGCCGAGGTGATCGTTTGGTGTAGCAAGAACTGCTACAGTTCCATTAAATTTAAAACAGTGATATGGAAGAATGGTACCTCAGTAAAGTACTGGTACTTTTGCCTCAGTAAAACACAAAGTAGATGAAATCTTGAAAAGTGCAACCTGTCAGTTCCACTGAAATCACTTCCAAAGGATGTCAGTTCCCTGGAAGAAGTATGCAAAGTCCCAGAGTATGAGGAATAGGCATGGGAAATGATGGTACTTGGCTGGGCAGTGATAAAGCTGGAGCTTTTCCTGTACTTTCACAGCAGAACTGGTGCTGGAAGAGCAGTAAATCTCAGCATGCTGACAGCAAGCTGCACACTCAGACACCACATGCTCTTCATGGGTGAAAACTGTTTAAAACCCACCTTGTTACGACCTGGATCTGTATAGCATATTACAAGTTAAAAGTTAATACCAGGGTTAAAGGGTTAGTACCAGGTATTTCACTGGGGAACTTGGTGAAAGCTTTTTTGCAAAAGTCAAGGTAATCCTAAAGGTGCTTGTCAGAGTTTTGACAAAAAAATAACAGTGTGAGCAGGTTACACGTGTGTGACTGAATACAGCTGCTGACAATTACCATGCACACTACCATGCAATGTGTAAAAGCACAGATAAAGGCCTTGATGACCCCCATTTGGAATGGTAATAGAACATGCTTCTGGCTCCATGAGTGAGTTAGCACCATGCAGATTTGGGAAACAAGGAAGATACTAAAAACCTCAGCTTTGCTTTAAAGGGGACTGTGATATCCCACAATGGAACCCTATGTAATTATTGATCAAGTTGAACAAATTTATGAAGTCTTTTTCTGAGATGTTCTAGCTTCATAAATGAGAAGCACAGAGTGCTTCTGCCATACAAGTTCTACAGCCAGAGCTTTAAACAAACAGAAGTGCTAAACACAGAATGCGAGCAGGAATCCCAAAGACTCCTTCGGGATGCGTTCTTCCTGGAGCTGTAGACCTTCCAGATAGACCTACTCTTAACTAAGTGCTGGATATCTGAAGAGAAGTACCTTGGGAAGAGAGATTTGAAAGGATATTTGATCTTACCTAAGGAAACAAGAAAAGAAAGCAACAATTAAAGGAAGGCTGTACAGTATTCACAACTGCATATCCCACTGGCAACCTGATTTTAGCATAACACAAATTAACGCTAGACAGCATTAGACTATCATTTATTTTTTCCCCTGTAAGAACAACTCTTCAAATTAAAGGTTATAATCTCTCATGTTGTAATATGTAATGAATGTATTTAAAGTATCATTACTCTAATAAAGGATGACTTACAGAACCACAAGAATGAAAAACAATTTACTGTAGGAATTACCTTGACATTCTAATAATTCACTTTGAAAATCATTATTAAGTTTTTAACTGTGCATGTTCCTAATTTTAGAGCTAGCTAGCTGAAAAAAAATACTTTGATTTTCAGAGAATTAACCATCTACTTGCAGCACAGAAGCAATAGAAGAGCAGCAAGGTGAAAACCCAAGTGAGCACACGGAGTCATCTCAAGCAGAGGATGCAGAGAGAGGGAAGGGGACGGTGGCCTCTGCTAGGGCTGAAAAGGGCCAGTTTGGATCCATGTTACAGCTGGCCCCTGTCTACTGCACACATGGTCAAAAACCAAAGGACTTCAGAGGACAAGTGGGTGGATTTAAGTTAATTCATTACCTCATGGTTACCCCTCCCTGCTGCTAGTTCTGTGTGCTGTAAATCTCCAAAAAGAGAGTAAAACAATGCAATGCATATGACAATATACAGTAAAAGAAACTAATCTGTCTTACTTGCACTGGATTTAGAGATTACAAAAAAGTTCTTTGCTGTTTTATTATATGTAATCATTAAATCAGTGCTTTGTAAAAGTAACAAAGGTGCTCAAAGTGTTCTTCCGTAGAACTGACGAGAACAAATACCTGCAGAAAACATGCCCAAATGATATGCCAGATTTCAGGTACTGCCCTCAACTTTTGATTTTCATGAAGTTCTAGTTGCACCAAATTCTGGATATTTGACAAATAATGCTGTCTGTCCTACTATAATGGAAGGAATTAACTCAAAACTGGACAATCTGTTTTTTGTTAAAGGAACACTCTATGCTTGCTCTTCTGGGTGCCTAGAATGAATGATGAATATATTTGAATCCCTGACTATAGGTACAGCTTCTTGCAATACTAGAGAATGCACAGATGCTATACTACGCAAAATAGCATGGTATACTGCCCTACTAATACAATTTGTGGACAGCAGCAGGACCAATGGCAAAATGGGCATCTCTGTTCAAAAACCTTAACCACTTCATTGCACTTAACATCTTCCTTCAGGAATGAACTGCAAATGCAAAAATCTACAGCTTGCAAAACTATTCTTTCTTTTCCTCTGTTAATGTATTATACAGACAGCTCATGTTCTTTAGATCTCCCATCATGTCAGAAGAATTAAGAGGGCTAAGCAGAAATTGTCAATATCGGATTCACCTCCTAAAACAGTCAAAGAAATCACTGCAGAGAAACAGCACATTCCTTCCTGAAGGAGCTGAATTGCGGCACCTATACCAGTGCCACAAAAGTATAAGGGCAGAAAGTATAACCAAAGTCAAGTTTGCATTTAGAGAATGCTCTGCTCTGTTACAGGTCTAGCCAGTGCTTGCATGCTACAATGGTTATTAGGTTGAAGTGCTAAATTTAAGAGATAATTTTAATGAAGTAACATGCTCATGGAGCATGCTTGCTCCACTGCACTGCTTGCTTCCTGCAGGCCTCAAACATACTAGGTCTGTATCATGTAACACTGAGATAAGTGTATAGCAGCCCAGAAAGCAGAAATGTATTGCGTTAGGTTCAAAAACCCACCTTTCCTCACAACGTTGTTACTTCCTTGCTAGATCTTTTAAGCAGCTTCACCAGCAACTGGCCTGAATGTCGGCTCTAAAAGTCAATAACTAATAAATGTAAAAATAGTCAAATAAAAGCTTTAGCTAATGTCCTTTCTCCCTCTTTTCTTCTTATTGCTTTGTCAGAGGTTTATTGCACTTGTAAAAATATAAATGAGGATGTCAGATTCTGGGGATCTGACATGAACTCTCCTCATTTTTAGAAATTTGAATAACCTGAGGAGGGAGGTCGAGGAATTCAATTCCTCACAGGGCCCCTAAGAAAGTCTAACGCAACAGTTGGTTATCGGCCAGAAATAGATCTGCATCAAACAGCTCGTCAATGGCATTGCTGTTAACACATCTCATTTTATATCTTTAAATTACTGTGCAAACATTAATTATTCCTCTCAACACCTTTGCAATATATGCTTATCCTCAGAGGTTAAGTAACCGACAAGATCGCCCCGCAGATGTGAGATGGGGCCATCCCCAGACAAACAAGACCAAGTCCAAGACACAAACACGTTCTGGAAGCGTGCACGGGCTGCTGGCCGAGGTGAGGATCGCTCACGTGAACACAAGCCCTGAAGAGCCTCTTAACATCTCAGTACCCTTCCTGATCCAGCAAGTCAACCCCTTTGCTGAAGAGGCAAATCAGAGCTTGAAGGGAAGGGGCTGGTTTAATGCTGCTTCATGCCATGTGGGAGGCACTTGGGCTCTTTCCTAATCTCTTTTTCTCCTCCTCCTCCCTGGCCCAGACACCTTCAAGGTTATAGAGATGCCAATCAGGCAATCAAGGAGCACCTTTAACCAGCTTTAGAAGGAATAATCCTGCTCAATTTCACCCCTCAGCTGGGGGGGGAGGGGGATGGTATCAAAGATCAATAAAATTAAGAGCAATAGAAGTATAATTGAGGGATGACAGTGGTAACTGAGAGCCTGGAAGGTGACAAAAGAGAAAGAGAATGAGGGTATTTTCGCCTGTTTGCTCCAGGCAAAGTATGGGGCTTCTAATTTTGGAAGGAACGAGAAGACCTCCTATCCCATGATATTTGACATTTGTTGAGGTTAAACAAGCAAAAGGACAGATGGAAGTTCTGCCTGCAGGAGGAAGAAAGAGCAGACTAGAACCTTTGCTCCTCGCTCCACTTGCTCATTTTGGGATCAAAATGCAGTGAGAGGGGATGGTGGGACCAAATTCATCACCTAGGAACACGACTGGTTGACAGCTCCAGCAGGAGGTTTTTACTCCAGTGTGCTTCTTCCTTCTTGAGAGATAGAGGGACAAAAGGGAGACAGAGGGGTGAAAAATCCTAATCCAAATTCCTCCTCTTCCTCTCCCCATCTCAGTTCTTCCCCCTCTTCCCAATCTTTGCCAGTACAGGCTCCTTCCTCACCCACAAATGCAGTGTTCATCCATGACTTCAGCTCAGTGACCATCTGCAACAGCTCAGACCCCATTAGAGCTCCTCATAAATTGCCCTCCACCCACAAGCTACATAAGCCCCAAGTCAGAGCATGTCAGAGGGAAGATTACATAAGAAATTCAGTGCCAGATTTCCAGGAGTCGCAATTTCACAAGGCAAGCTGCTGCCAGCACCTACCCACAATTATTAACCCTAGTTAATAACAAACAAACAACAAAAAAGTATTACTCAAGGGGAGTTTTTTGCTCAGAAAGAATTAAGCACAAAAGATGTGGGCTCTCAGTCACCTGGGCACAACTGACGAGTACCCAGAGGTTCCAGGCATCCACCTAGAACAAGAGAACCAGAGAAGTCAGATCACTCACAGTCAAAACCCTTTATCCTTATTTTATTCCAAAACAGAAGTCTTCATTAAATCTTAACTTACAATTTTATGCCGAATAAAGAACTCTGTAAGAAGCTTAAAAAAACACCCTGCAACTTACAGTTTAGCTACTAAGATCAAAACCAAATTAACAATATAAGTGATACTTTTGTCCTTTTAGTGGATAAAGTTGCAAAGCTGCTAAGTTGATTACAAACTTGGCTTATTATAAATGAAAACTTCCAAAAGTTCTCTTCAAGGCATCTTACTTCCCCACCCCACAAATAAATCCGTGCTAAGCTTTTTAGATTTTCATTATTATGATATTTGAAGGGTAAACATCACATAAGAGTTAGAAGCTATTTAATCAAAAGCTAGCTAAAATCCCACAGCTCAAAAAAAACAATTCCCTGTTCGACTTTGATTTCTGGATATGACAGTTACTCTTTATTTCCCTATCCTGATATATCTGCTAGAGGCATACGCAGTTCTGGTTTTGGTAACGATTTCTTCACTGAGAGCATTTTTAAATTGGTGGCTTTTTTGATTATTCATTTTATATATCTTTTAAAGAGGCAGTTCTGGAAACCAACCAACTCAACTCAATATTGTGAACTCATGCACCTTAACGAAGCTGTTTAATCACATTCTCAGTATTCACTGTGCACTGTCAATTAGAAAAGGGGCATTTCAGGAGTTCTTAACCTGCCTCAACTTACTTGAACTACGGTCTTGAGAAAGATGATACAGTGCTGCAAGCATCCAAAAAGAGTGGTTTGCTTCTTGAGGTGCAATGGTTGTTTAATTACACTTAACCTTTCCTTCTTCTGTTGTTCCCATCTTCCTATCTCATGCCACACCCAGGAATTCTTTTCCTGTCATTATTTTTAGGAGACTTGACAAATGTGTGATTGAAGTATTCCTGCGGGAATTCCAGTCCTGGGTTGAAAAAACCCAGTATCTTGAGTTGCGTTGAGACTTGGAGTTGTGGTCAAGACTTTGCCAAAAGCCACTTCAAGAGGCATAGAGAGAATCTGAAGCTTTAAATAAGAGAACTAGACAGCAAATACTTTTCATGTCTTATTCTAGCATTTTAAACATTTTAAAAATAAAAATTTGCTCCCCTTTTGACTCCAGCTTGCATCCGTAATTCTTGTGCAAACTTACTGGCTGCTCTTGTGTTACTTAAGACAAATTACAGTGCTCAAAATATAATTAAAATTCATGCCAAACGCTATGTGGAAAGCCATCTACTAATTTGATGATTAAGTGTTTTCCATATTTACAATAACTATAATCATAACCACTCCTAGATCTGGAAAGGGTGAATTTCACAAGGTTCCCCCCCTCCTTTGTTTTTTTTTTTAAAGCCACCCAGCTCACAGTTTTGCTGTTTATTCACTGTTAAGAGCTACAGTTCAGATACAGGAAGACATAATTATGAGCCATCTAAAATACTGCTTCAGCTAAGAGCAGACTAAGTAAGGTGTTGAATATCTTCAACTGCAGCCTAATAATGTTTTCTGGTATTATAATATTACATTTAGCTATTAGAGTACTTTAAGGATATAGAACACCTCTTCACTAGCATCACTAGCACAAAGGACAAAATCACATTGATATTACATGAACTGCAGACAAAATAAGTTTTTTTTCTATTTAGTCTAAGATTTGTGTTGAAGCAATGCCTCAGAGCACAAGTGGATGCACGTTGCAATTTTAAGACCAAAAGTATAATCGAATAAGCACCTCTGATAGCTGACATAATCAGAGAGTGCACAGATTAAGTGAACAATATTTAATAGGTTTTTATTGTAGATGCCATCTGTTATGTCAACTATCCTTTAGACACAAGTGTTTAGGTTTTCCTACTGAATACTCCCTCAAATTGAAGGGTTTATTTACTTGTTTTTCATTCCTGTTTCACAGAAGAACTAAGCAAAAGGTCTTCATGAGGAAAAATCGGCAACTCTCCACTTAATCTGAACATTCCTTTAATTATCATCTTGAGACTCATTTTCCTAAGAAAGGACCAAAACCAATGCAGAGAACCCATCATCTTTGAGTTTCAGAATACAGCGAACATCATTTATGACAACAGAAACGTAAACACATCATTTTGCCTTAAGTGTCATTGCCTGTGTATCTGTACTACTCATAAACTTAAGTGATTTCAAGCAAATGAGTCTCAGGACAAGGCAGCTGGTACTTGTTAACTCCATAGAAGATCTCCTTAGAAGCTTCCTAAAGAAGTTACACAAGCACTAGCTGAGTTTCCATCAGTGACTTTGGAAATGCAAGAAATGGGGGGGAAAAAAAAAAAAAAAGTCACTTTAAACTACTTATGCAGCCAGAATTAAAGTGTTCTTCCTGGAGTTTCAAGTCTCTTTTCTCTTATGGCCCAAACACACACAAAAGGTGCTAGTGCTCCTAACCTTTAGTTACTTGGCCTAAGTAGGATCATTTAATTCAGCCTTTTCCCTTAGCCCGATTCCCTTACAGCTCTTTTGTCAAGCTAACAATTCAGCTAATTCAGCTCTTACACCGTATTGCACTGGAATGTCTCCTTCAGAAGGCAGACAAGTGTTAGCCAATGCACACTAATGATACCAGGCACACGCCAGGCACAAGGACTCTCAGATTTCAGAAAGATGTCATGAAACTTTCCCCACACTTGGCCACCATACTACCCTGAGAATATCAAAGAATATCTTTTTGTTGTTGTTGTTTTAAATAACAAGCTACCAAGATACAGTGAAAAGCTCCAGACAAAAATATTTTGCGAATAAGAAACAAAACAGTCCTAAAATTAGTCCTTGGGAGAACTGACAGCTAGCACATTGAGTCACATAACATCTGGAGTCCAGAAAAAGAAAACTTCAAGTTCAGAAAGGATTGAAGCACAAAGTATTCTACTTAACTCAGTCACAGACCAAACTGAAAGAGGCTGTGAAAACAACCTTAGAATCTACATTCAGAGGGACACTATGCAAGTTGACAGTTACAAGTTCTTCTGAGATCCTACTTTTTTTTGGTCCAAAAATCTGCTGTAAAGCTTAAAATTCTTTCTTTCAATTAAATCTTGTTATCATGGCAACTTCTACTTTATATGCCAGCCTGATGAAACATAAGGAAGAAGTTCCCTGTGAACAAATTACTATTGTTTAAAAAAAATTGCTCTTGCTACTATTTACTTATTGTACATTTTAAGCAAAGAGTTAAGCAATTAACTGTATGGAGTGCTCAATGCTTGTAAAGTTATCATTTAAAAAGAGCTGATAGCCTGGGCAAGTTAGATGAAATTAACATGTGTAATTAGTATATTGTTACAGATGCATAAGCAGTAATTATTGTTCAATTAACTTGAACTTAAACCTGAAAATCAAATCTGAATATGAAATGGAACTTGATTAGTGCTTACATTAAATTCGAGGAGTTACCACTGACTTAGCAATTTATTCCTTCTTTCTACATCCTAACACGGCTACACAAGTTAAACTTCATCATTACCAGCTAGTTTCTCATGACATAAAACCTTCTGAAGGACTTTTGATTTGTGAGTTATATCCCAGCTATTTTGTATGAAGCTTGTAGTATATACTACCTGTTACCACCAGTACATTCTAATCCATTTTGAGTTTTAAAACCACTCAGATGAAACTGAGCACTTCAGCTTCAGAGACTAATCACTATTGGTGCCTACTTTATTTCAAAGCAGAACAGCTGACCTAGGACAGACAAGTTTTCAGATAGGCAAGTTTTTGGCAAGACCACTTTCGAGGTCAGTACTGCAAAGTGATGGCAAGTAGATGGGTCAAGCCTGTTAGTTCAGCAAGTGTCTCCCTCCCCAAACACAAACTTCGCAGTATTACTAGGCTCAAAACAAGTCTCAAAAAAGTCTCCAGGAGTCAAAAACCAGAACACCTTTAGCAAAATATGGTGCTAAGGATCTGGCTAGGTCCCACTGAGTATCTTTCAGCCACCTTGCAGGCAAACACTGCAACAAGTATACACATTTAGTACTCTGAAGTGCGCAGAACTCCTGGTTATCCTCAGTTCAGCATACTGAAGTCCCTGCTCAAACAGAAGTGGGCTACGATTTTTTTGAGCGAACCGCCAGAGGTGGCAACACAACTTGTCTCTCCATTGCAGAGACTCCAGCATGCTCAAGCCTAAAAAGGTTGTGGTACTATGTGATAAACAGTACAACCAAAGCACAGTATCTTTAAGTAAGCAATAATGTAAGTCATGAGGTCAGACACCATAAACCGTTGTATGTTTTGTTTATTGAACTTAAATTTCATGATACATCACAGATTAAGATTAAATAGTTAACAACTGTTCATTTACTATCATACAGTGTTCAGAATAGTCTTTCAAAACATCTCTTTGGACAAAAGTGAAGGGCCAAATTCGAGCATAATTCCCCCAGAACAGAACGCTAAGGGTGGAATAAAGTCTCAGACTACCAACTATACAAGACACTACACAAAGCATGACAGCACACTGATCCACTGCTCCCTGCAGCAACACATGCTTCAAAGAGACACTCCATACAGTGCACACCCATCAGGGACAGGCACCTGCTATGAGTAGGACACAGTGCTCTTGGACCTTTCTCCTCCGGACTGGAGGAGTACTCCACATAATAGTACTGACTTACACTTCTGATGTCTTACATTGCAGAGCTGAAAGCAGACGGAGTATTAGGACTAAATATACCCATGAAGAGCAACAGTAACCTAACAAGGTCTTGCATTCTAGTGCTCATACACTTCAGCCTAACATACAAGATTCCTACCACTGAAATTTGTATCTTGAAGGCATGTCACCTGAGGTCAAACAACTCTGAATGTTAACAACAAGGTCTTTAGATTACTTCAAAGTATATGGTCGAGACAGGAGTCTAGTGCATGAACTGCACTGCTTGTCACTGCATCCAATTTGTGCCACCTTGCCTCACCTGGATATACAATCAAGTAAAACAAAACGCATCAAAACAAATCAGTAAGTGTAAACTGTAGGCAAGAATCATTCGGCTATACATTTGCCCTCTGTCCAGGGCATTTAGACAAGACACTGGAGACTAAAAGTTAGCTTTAATTTGTGCAACTTCATTTCCTTCAGAAGTTCAGTCATCTGACTGGACGACGAGATCTCCCACCCTTGCATGGCAGTCATCAGTTGCAGCTCACCTCAGAATAAGGTTCCGAGCCGGAACGTCACAAAAGCACCTTAGTGCAATTCCAAGCAAAGCTGGGATTTACAGTCCGAGTTTTCCCTGCTGCTATACTGTTTCCATTTGCAACACTATTTACTCAGGAAGCCTTAAAAAGGCACCTCTCCTAGCTGCAGTACAGACAGTGGTCCTGATGCAAATGTTTATTTTGCCCAAAAGTGGTTGGATGTACTGGGGCTTCCACAGAGCCAAGTGTGTACAATATGAAAACAGATAAAACAGCAGGTTTAACCTCAGCAGCCCCGTTGACTGATATCTTGTCCTGAAGATTTTGTAATATCCAGTGTAGTGAATACCTGTAAGATATCAAAATAACAACTTATTTCCTGTTGCTGTGTACTGTCATCTACATGGCTGCATCTATTAAGCCTTTTCTTGTAGAGCAACAGCACTAGGTTTCTATGAATGGCGGCAATGGAATACAGGATGGAGTGCACAGCTAACAAACATTTTATACAAGTAACCTGTAGCTAGAAGTTGAATAAATCTCATTATGAAATACAACCTTCTATTCTTTACTTGCACCTAGGCATTCACCTTCAAAGCTGGAATTAAATGAAGTTTGTCCTCCCTTACCTCTGCACACGTTGGATGGATGCCAATTGTTTCATCGAGTAATTCTTTTGTGATACCACATTTTATTGCAGCAGCAAAACCTTGGGTAACTTCACCAGCATTAGGTCCAAGAACATGGAAACCTATGACACGGTTCTTTAAGAAACATGAGAACAGAACAGGAGTTAGTTCAGAGTAGAAGCAGATCAATTCCTGAAGAGCATTTGTTAAACTCTCATGACACTTAAAATTACATGCTATTCAATACGGTCAATAGCACAGTCCACAAAAACGCTACTCAAAGAAGGTAGTTCTATCATTCATTTTAATCCTGAATATCAGGACAAAACAAGTATGTAACAGAGAAAAGAGTTATAAAATCACTGGAAAAGGACTGTAATTCAAAAGATGGGATCTAAAATAAACAGATTTTCTCAGTTACTTTGCAAGATAGGATACAAATTCCTTGTAATACAAGGATTTAAAGACTGTATGACTATCTACCGTACATCCCCTTTCCTCTCCTACGTTGGGGGAAGGAAAAAAAAAATAAAAACCCACAACAACAAAACTAAGTTTCATAGAAACCTAAAGCCAGTCCATTCCTCCACTACGATCCTTCCATATAAAGTAATTCTTCTGTTGAATGCCAAAAAAAAAAAAAAAAACACACACACACACACACTCCCCAAAGCACCTCCATCCTTTTCCTCAGGAGTTCACCTAACCCTTTCCTGAGGGCTGCAGAGAATAGGCTCACTTCCTCTTAGTTTAAGCACCATATTCTTCCATTCTGTCATCCCTTCCCTCCAAAAGTCATTTTGACACCAAAAATCATCCTGTGCTATCTGTCCTCCCAGACAGCGTCTGGGGTAGTTACTGGACAGCATCAGCACACACTTTTGCAACAAGAACACCTTCTGCTAGAAATTCCTGTTTCACCTCACTGAGTTTCTAGGACCAGCAACATTTTCAAAGTTTCTGCTGAACATACAAAGCCGCACACTATAAAAGGCAAAACTCACAAGGTAACTACTTAGCACCTACTTAGAAGAAAAAAATCTGGAGGTTTTCTTCATAAGCCTGTTTTGAGGAACTCGAGATGAAATTTTGATATTATAAAAAGCTAGTATTTGCTCAGACAATTAGTGTTCCCTCAATTATTTAAACCTCTGAAAGCAAATATTTAATATTTAATTATGTTAACAAAATACACAGAACTGACTTCAGGCAGGTCAGAATCTTTTTAGCCTTTTGCTTAGTCTAAAATCTTTATTTTCGGAATATACTGAGCAAATCTGATTTCTTACTCACATTGTCATTCTTGTTGCAGATTATCTTTGCATAACAAGTATTGTTGTCTCTTCCTGGCACTGTCCATTCAAGCGGCCAAAACAAACTGTGATAAACCTGGAAGATGACAAGGAAAGTGCATTAGGATTTGATAAAGTATTCAGTCTAATATAATACTCATATTTTAATTTATCTTTACAAACAGAGAGTTTAAAATTTAACCTGCTTCACTTTCACAATGTATTCTAGACAGGATCAGTGATTTTTCTCCCCCTGCCCCAAGCAGTCATTCCTTCAAAACTTAGTAGTAGTAGAAACTTGAGTTTGACTCAGAACAAGTATTCTCAATTTAAAGACTTGGTCCCACTTGGTCATTTGTGCCTCACTTTGGAATGACTTTCCTTCTGATTTTTTTTTCCTCTCTCTCCTTACAGCTGTAGTGGTATTGACTGAAACTCCTCTACTTTTGATGCTAATTTCTAGCTTCTGTATTACTCCAAGACACCTTCATTAGTGCTGTTTAGATGCCCTATGTTTAACTCCTCTTGTTCTTCATATAGACCTGGCATTGTTTAGCTTCTGCTATTATTTGTTTTGTAGAATGCTTAAATTCATAATATCTAGATATTAGTCTTGTGTTCCTACTGAAGAGCTCTTCTTGCTGCACATAAAAATCTTAAAATGCCATGTCTTAAAGTTGTAGCTGTTTTAATCAAGTGGGAAATAAATAACCCCAAGATTCTGTTATAGCCATACAAAAAACTTTTCTTCATTACAATAAGAGATACACACCATTTCTGCCTGAGTTTAGCTCCCTGAATTCAAATGCTTCTTGGCAGCATGCTAATAGCCACACAAAAAAATTCTAGTAAAGTGCTCCTAAACTTCCAGGGGATGAAAAGTCTTTCGGCCAAATGACAACACTTCACTACTTCCACAAAGACCTGTTCAGCTAATCTTGTTTTAACACTACATTCTGAGTCTACTAGAGAGGCTTTAGAATAAATAAAGCCGTAAGTTAAACAAGCCTTCAGTGTTCTCACCTCCAAGTTTTGCTTTCCGTATTGTTCTACGGCTCTCTCTTCAGCTAATCCACAGCTGCCGTACTCTAAAGGAGTAAACACTGTCGTTGGTACATTGATATAGTCACACTAAAAATAAAAATACAAATCCATATTTAGATTGTGCAAGTTCTGTACAATACATTTTAGAAAGGATAAGTTTTATTAGCTAACACTTTACAAAACACACACAGCTTTGTTTTCTGTGTCTATAGTTGTACCAACAAATCGACTCCTGTGAGCTACTTCTATTCTGAAGCAAGAAACAAAAAAATATTGTATGCCCAGAGCTTTACCTTTGTAGAGCCACCACCATAAAGTCTTCGGGCTAGCAGTTTTCCTGCTTGAATGGCAACTGGAGTAAGTTCAAGTTTTCCTTCCAAGATATCACCAATAGCGTAAACATAAGGCACATTGGTTTGTTCTTCATCATTTACAGGTACTTTCCCATTCCTTTAAGTAAACAAGAAAGATTTCAGTATCATCACTTTCCTCAGAGCTCAGCAGAAACCAAATGAGAGATGCTCTGCTACAAATAAGTTATTTTCAGCTAGAGAGTGTATTTTAATTAAGTGTGCTTATGCTTCTCTTCAAGAAGTTATTCAGGCCATTTACCTTTGCCTCCTGCAAATTAGAAATTCTGTATTCAGTGGACCAGTTTCGTCCCCAGCAATAGTGCAAGTCTGATGACAAGGAAGTTAAGCATATTTGGATGTTTACTAAACTTTCAGCATAATTGGATCCCTTACTTGGCATCACACACAAGTTTAAAAAGGTTGATTTATTTGTTAGCTACTGCAGTCTAGCCGTGATTCTTCCCTCTCCTGAACTACGTGATCCTGACTCTCTCTTTGCACTAGTCTTAACACTCTGACACCTGAGAGAAGAGAAACTTGCTCTCTGTAAGCAAGTAGTTTGCTGCTTCTTTAGATCCCCAGACTGCTAGTCACATGAGTTCCAGGGCTAGGGCATCATTTGAAGCTTTAAGAGCCTACTAAAAATACTGAAAAGTCATCTCACAGATTTACTGATCTGCTTGTTGAACCACAAATTTGAGCTCACTTACACAGAACAACCTTCAGTAAGTGCTGAAATCTGCACACTCATAAAACCAGAGAGCAAGCTAAAATTAAGGCAGGGAATGAATAAAGCCTTGGATTCAAGGGAATTTTTAACCTGTAGTTTCTAAGCAAATGAAGTTAATAATTGCACTCACTCATTTCTCAGAGGTTTCAGAGGCTCTAAAGGTTTATTGAATTGCTCATTGTAATAGTAGAGATTTAAAAAACACCAGTATCACTGTTAGAAAGAGGTACAGAATAATCCAAATAAGTAGTCTGGAAGATGAGCAATACTCACTTCTCATTGATTTTGACGCCAATTGTCTCTAAACCAATATTTCTGGTACATGCATCACGACCAATGGCTATTAAAACCTAAAAAAATAAAGTTACATGCAATAATTTTATGCAAGAAAGTGTTAGGCTGATCACCCTCTTCTTGCTTTTTATTAGAAAAAACTTAAAAGCATATGGTTTAAATGACTTCCCTAAAAGCTTTCAGGAATAAAAGACACAATGGTATGTTTAACTTGTTTGATCACAGAATCATTATGGTTGGAAGACACCTTCAAGATAATTGAGTCCAACCGTAAGCCCTTCAACATTGTGTCTGTTAAATCATGTCCATAAGTGTCTCAAATGATAAAAAAAATTGCAACATTAATATCAGAAGAGAAACAGAAACATCACATGAACTAAATTCCAATTCAAAACTGGCAAAATGAATATTCAAACTTTCCACAATTTTTCTAGCAGTAAACTTTTGGTACATGAACAATTTGTAAAGCAAAGCCTCCCTTTACTTTTCCCCTGAATATCTCTTAAAATACTTCAACACATTTTCATAGCACCGCCTATACCCACAGATCTAATCCAGGAATGCTTACAGTGTTATATTCTCCTTCCAAAATGTCTGAGCCCTCAGTTGACTTCGCTGTCACCTTCAATCTTCCAGGCATGCCTTCCTCCAGCTTTTCAACCTGAATACATAATACAATCTTAGTTTTAAACAGCACAGCCCACTAGTATCAGCACTTTAAATCTTGACCTAACAATTTGATCTTTTGGCAATATAAAAAGTTTAGCCTCAAAAAGCATTTGCATCCCACATGAGCTATTCTAACGTGCATATTCTATTCTATAGAATATATTCCATAATTGTACATTCTATAATATTCTATACTCTAACAAATAAGGTTATGTTGTGTAGAAAGAAGGAAAGTACTTGCCTTAGAAGGTACAAACTTTCTGATGAACTTTACACCGTGTGTTTCCATGTGGGCACCTACTCTTTCTGCCATTTCCTGGTCAAATCCCCGAAGGAGGATGGACCGCACCATCACCGTGACATCCAGCCCGAGCCCAGCAAGAAATCCTGCACACTCTAGGGCCACGTAGGAAGCACCCACAACTAGAGTCTTGCCAGGGCAGTAAGGCAGGGAGAAGAGGTCATCACTGAAAAGACAAGACAAGTTGCAAGGTTCTTCCAACACCCATTTGTTTGACGTTCAGTCTATAATGCCTTTTCATCTTACCTGGTAATGCAGTATTCTTTATCTCCAGGGATACCCATATATCGAGGCCTTTCTCCTGTGGCCAGTACAAAAGTCTCTGCTGTGTGATAGGTTACTTGTCCTTTCCGATTAGTTGCCTATTATATAAACACAGTTAAGAAAGTCTTTATCATCAGAAATAGGCTTAACGACAAATGAAGACCTGCGTAATCTTAATTAAGAATTTAAGGCTTGTTGGCATGGTTAAGAATTAACAGGCTGCTTGAAGTAAAGCCTACTGCACTTAGAGAAGCCAGGCAGATCACTGAGGAGCATTGACAATGCATCTCTCCCAAAACTTGATCTTCATTTTCACTTTAAATTACTTGACAATACATATAAAAGGAATTCTTCCTCTTCTCCAATTCATAAGATAATTCAAGTTGAAAGGGACCTTAGGAAGTCACCTAGTCCAAACTGTGGCTGATTTTTTTTCTACTTCAGTTGTAGACCAAGGACACTACTAAGTGCATGACCTGTACACCTGGTCGCTACAACATTAAGAAAGATAAGGTAAGTAGCACATAATCCCTCCTTACTGCCATGCCCTTGGTTTGAAACACATGCAGCTCAGTCTCCGTAAACTTAACACCAAAAGCAGACAATTGTACTCACTGAGCTACCAAAGTTTTATTCTATGAACACTCTTAAGTTAACCTTTCACTTACTGCAAGATCATCAGCACGTGTTTTGTCTTGCAAAACAGGTAATTGAATTCTTATGCTGATACAGCATAAGCTCCAGCACTCTTATGCAAGTGCTTTACCTGAGTTTATTTCTATAGTCTTTGCGTTTCAGTATTAAGAGTTTCCAAGGTTTTACAGCTTCTTTTCTTTGCTGGTTTTCCTGGCTTAGGCTGTTGACCTCAGTCATGAAGCAAGCAGCCGAGACTACACCGCAATCTACTGACAAGACGTGAGTTTCCAGATGCCCATGTTTCTTCTACATAACAGTTACTAGGTTTGCAAACAGTTACAGTACTAAAATGTAGTATTAATCTGAATCATAACTTGTTTGAGATCACAGAATCACAAAATGGTTGAGGTTGGAAGGGACCTCTAGAAATCACCTAGTCCAACCCTCCTGCTCAAGCAGGGACACTTAGAGATAACATTTTAACTTAAGCTGAAGTGACAATTTCAGGATGAAGCCTTTTCCTTGTTAGGTTTCAAAAGGTAGCCTTAGAATTTTTAAGCTCTCTCCGCCCCACTACATAAGAAGTTTTAAACACAGTACATACCTTTATTTTGTGTGGTTCAACAAATTCTCCATAGGAATTCATGTATGTAACAGATTTCTCTCTTAGGGATACTCGATAGCCCCAGTTTAGAGAACCTATGTAGTTTTGAATTGCTTCTACCATGATCTCCCAGTTGTGTTTAACTGAAACAAACCATTGGTTTCACAGTTAAGAAAATTAAATTGCAGCAAACTCCTCAAAGAATCTTAAGTCTTATTAATTATATGGCATGCTAAGTAGCCATAATTAGCATCAGCAATAAGGACATGTATTAAAATCTTGTGCTGCTATATTCACCTAAGTTAGTATGACCTGAAATTGTAAAGTCAATTCTAGATGTTCTTTAATTCAGTTAATATAGAGAACAAAACAATTAACTTTCAATCCTAAAAGGTTTCAATGACTCAAGAGGGAGGAATCCTTCTGATTCACTTAAAGTTACTGATCCCTGCATTTATTATACTAGTGTCTAAACAAAAATTATCTTCAGCTCAGTCTCATGCAGCACCCTGCCTTGCTGTCCTCTGCATTCCTACTAACCTTGTTCCTCATACTGCCAGCCGTATTTCCTTGAATCTTGGAGTGCCTGCCCCAGAAGCGCTGCTTGGTGCATTAGTTTCTTAGGAATGCAACCTACATTTACACAAGTGCCACCAAGTCCTAAGAAGGAAAAAACCCAATATTACCAGCATGAACAGGATATTTACACTTCTCTTATTGTGCACTTTGTTTGTCAGCCGTTTCACTCAGCGATGACTTCCTTAGTCATATTCTCAACTCTCAACTGTAGCACTAAAAGTCAGACAGCAGCTGTCTATATGTCTGTGCACACCTCATCCTTCCATAACATACATCCATCTGTTCTAAAGGAAGCCAAGATCAACTATGCACAAAATAGAGCTAAACAAACTGAAAAGTTAAAAAACAAAAATAAACAAAAAACCCACCTACAATAAAATAAGGAAACCCGCAAACACAAGAACATGAACAAAGAAACACAATCTGGCCACTTTCTGATTAGAAAGTGCACAGACTTAGAATAAGATTTCAAAATAATTGAGATATGTTAGCAATGTACAAAAGAGAAGCAACTCTTTAGAGGAATATGCAAGATAATGTCCTTTATTAACCATCCTCCAGAATGATAGAAACTCCATTTCAATATCCAGCAATACAAATCTATAACACATAATTCACTATGTATCATTGGTACTCAAATACTATAAATAACAAATTAATGGAAGCTTACCCCATGAAGTACCCAGAGGTGTTGGAACAACATAATCCAACACCAGTACTTTCTTTCCTAGGACAGCAGCTTCCTGTAAGAGAGACAAGTAAACATTACTAAAATTTTCTTTGACCAAAAAATGCCTGTCTTCTCATTTATCATGATTACAATCATGATTGTGATTCATTTCACACTAATAGGAGGTTCTTCTGCTAGTCAGTCTTTACCATTTGGCTCTTCTACCTCATCTGCTTAAAAAACACCACACAAATTCCTCAAAAAGCTTGTATTTTTCTAAAAATTCAATGCATACCTATTTTCACTGGTGCATCCATAAGAAAATATGCTGCCAAAAGCCATGATCTGAATATGGGCTTATCAGCCTGTTATCGTCCACTACTTGACACACACAAAAAAACCCCACAAAATTTTAGGCTTTTAATTCTCCCTCTCTCTTAGGAAGCAGAACTGACCTGGTATGTTCAGCCATAATAGAAAACGACACTAATAAACTGAAGAGCTTTGTGGAGGACCCACAAGGTGGTCAGAGGGCTGAAGTACAAGATATACGAGAAAGTACTGAGGGAACTTGGCTTTATTGTTTTTTTTTCCCCCCTCTCCTCTTTCTCTTGCAGTGACTGAGCACTGGAATGGTTTGTCCAGACAGGCTGTGGAGTCTCCATCCTTGGAGCTATTCAAAAGCTGTCTGGCAGGGTTCTGGGCAGCTGCTTTAGGTAACCCTGCTTGAGTTGCAGGGTCCCTGCAGGTGAGCTGAACTAGATGCTCTCGAAGTTGCTTGCAGCATGAACAGTTGAGCAGTTCTGTGACTCCTGACGGTCTGGTACTTAACCATTGAGCTTACAACTCATAGTGCCACAAGGCACTATTAGGAAAGGAATCTGAAACATTCCGAGACTGCCTAAAACTAAGCCTCTCTGATAAAGTACAGCTTTGGTCACTTGAAGCAGTCATGGATCAAAGGGAAGGAAGGTTCAATTTAGTTATTACAGTATTGGCTTACTCAGCTTGGTTATTACAGTATTTTCTCAGGAACAGGAAAGCTTTCCATATTTCTCCTCAGTCTAAAGACAATCAAGTTCCTATCTCTGCAATGTCCAGTGAACACATGTTAAGATACAGACAGTTCTGGCTGCAAGAATGAGAACTTTGACCTTCTCCCACTGCCTGGAACAGTGGGCTCTGACATCCCAGTCTGCCTTTCACCTAGTGAAAGTTGCATACTTAACTGTATTGTTGTACAGTAATTATTGAGGTTGTGACAGCAACCTAATCTGTAAACCAATGGTTAGAACACTAGGTTTAGAGGTGGGAAGTGTGTTCAAATCCTTAATGCAGAAGCGAAAACAATGAGCATCTCAGGTCCTGAGGCACTTTGAACAATAGTTAACTGTGACAGAAGTACACCATCTGTTACCACTTCTCCTTGTAGCTGATTCACTAGAGGTAAAGAGTCAGTTCCTTGACAGTAGAGCTGAATATGCTCCATTATAGAAAAAAATTGGTTCTCCAGGATCCTAAATAAACAGGAGAACTTCAAGAGTTGCCTGATTTTTTTCCAGATTATTGCATGGAAATATTCAAGTGCCCAAATGCTACACATGAAGCAGAGATACTTGAAAAGCCTTTGGATCCACCCTTAGCCAGAAATGTACATCTGACTGGGAACTAGTCAGAAACCGGTCCAGAGTTTCACAGACATTACTCTTAGACAATTATTTATTTATTAACCAGCAAGTAGAACAGCAATAATCAAACTAGAGACTATTTTATACTATTGTGGCTAATGCAGAGAAACTGAGGTTTTATATGCAGCCTATTATTGAATGTAAAATTCACGTCATACCTTGGAACAAGCAAGTCCACCAGAGCCACCACCAATAATAATCAGGTCATAGTCATAGGGTTCTGCACCTTTGCTGTCCCCAAGAAGTTTCTGCAGTGATCCATTCTGGTAAGCCTGTTTAAAAAAATATCAAATTAATACAGATATCTGATGATCCCCACTTCGAGTCATTATTTAACTGTTTCTAAAGTCAAAAGCTCTGAGCAGCCTGATCTAGCTGAGCCTGCTTTGCAGGAGAGCCTAGACTAGACTACTTCCAGAGGTCTCTCTTAATCTAAATTATTCTGAGATTCTGAAGTTCAAAGTTCTAGAAAAGATTCAAAAGTGTTACTCATTTTGCTTGCAAAATAGTCCTTATGCCCCCAAAACATAGTTATGATCAAACTGCAAATTCAGAAGGCTACTGATGGCCTATTTCCTCAATTCCATGGCTCGTATTTAGGGCCACAAAATTTTTCTGAGAATGCTCTGGAAGTTTTGGAGGTTGCCTGCTTTGATGTAAGTTCAAGAAGAAAATAAAATATAATTACATATTTGTAATAGAAAACTTAATCTGTATGTTTTCATCCCAATAATTTAACTTACTAACAAATGAGGAAGTTGAGTTGCATGACAAGTATCTTGATCCAAAAAAACAAAACAAACACTCAAACCCCCCACCATAGCTTTGTCTACACCCAACTGATGCTTAAAGAGTAGTTACCTGAAAAGTTGAATCGCATCCACCTACATGTTTCCCATTCACAAATACATTAGGAACTGTCCTCTGATTTGTTAGCTCTACCAATACTTGCTGAATACTGGCTCCATCATCTAGGAATATATATAAAAAAGATACATTATAGAACAATTTTCAGAGACCTTTTAAGGCAAGCTGAAACCCACACACTGTAAGCCCACCTTGAAAACAGTTTTATTTTAAACACCACATTTGTAGAGAATCACATTCGCAGACTAAAAATTACTTCTGAAAAGAACACACTCCAAATCCAATAAATAAAGTAGTGCTTTAAGCAAAAACCCTACAGCTTGGTGTTAACTTTGTCATTAAGCCTAGTCACCATATTCCCTGGATTCTTATTAGAGCTTCTGCCTGCCAATATGACACTTAGTATGACAAGAATTCTTGTCCTGATCATGCAGACAGCTTTTCTTTCAACTTGTTTAGCTTTGGCATAAGTTCTCTGCCAAGGTTTGCCAGTGCACACAAACTTGCCCAGAAGCCTTGTGCTATGAGAATTTGGATGCATAGAGGAAGAACTAACTTTCGCTTACCCAGATGCTAACTTATACACTTTCTGTCCCCACCACATGGTCTTCAACGTTCTAGTTTTAGAAACACACCTGACTTGACTTGTCCTTCAAACCACTAACATCTCCAGGTTCAATAGGCTCAATTTGGATTTCATAGCAGTAGTATAACAGGAGTGAAAACCTTTGGGCTGTGCATAATATATAAATTAAACTAACCATAACTCAAGTTAAGTTTTTATATAATAAAAATAAGTAAGATAATATGCTTTGGATCATTAAATAAGTGCATGTTTCCAAACACTACCTAATCTCAAATACTTGAAAAGCAAAGGAAAGGCATTAGTAAAAATGTTTAAGTGCAAAAAAAGCTGGATCAGAAGTTGGAGCTCATAATTAAGAACTTGCCACCGGTGCAAGAAGATGAGTTTGAGGATTATGCTAGAAAGCACTTTTTCTTAAAATTAGATACATTATGCACATGAATCCATAATGAAGAGTATGCACATCAGAACTAGAGCATTATGGGTAAAAAAGAAAAAAAATAGCATTCGCAACAATCAAGATATTGGAATTTACCCTTTCTTCCAAAGACTCAGCAACTTCGCTTATGAAGGTCACTCGCATACTTGGTCAAACATTAACAATTCACTTAGTGCCACAAAAGACTTAACTGTTAGGAGAAACAGAGCTAGACTACAGACTTTTCCCTGAAAGACGGGAAGTCAAATGTCTCTCACATCCTTTATCAGTTGATTTGTGCAGGAGTCAAAGCCTTCAGTTATGATAAAAACATTCTGTTTTAAATCCATACTAAAGTCTAATTAGTATTTTATCTATGGGTATAATATATTTAAAATAACCTCCAGGTAATTCAAGATAGCCTTAGAGTCACCCAGTTTTAGCTACACTAAGCAGTAGCTTATAGACTGTATTTTCTACTTACCAGTTATATCAAGTTCCAAAGCATAGTACTCTACACCCAAGGAATGGAAGAGTTCTTTTACCTATAACAAAAATGAATATGATTTTTCTGTACACAAGCAGATCTCCAGTGAAAAGTTTTCACAAATTTAAGGTATAGTATGTATTGCTGAAGGCAAAAATTGTTTGTTGGATGTTCTTAAATAGATAAGTTTTAAGTCACAGTGAAAATGTCAATTACAAAAGATACTTGCTTTGAGTCTGGTAATGGTACACTCTAGAACTAGTTTTAGAAGAGGAACTGTATGAATTCAACACAACAGCAACTAACTCATTTACTGGCACTGAAGCTGTGAACTGCCCTTGCAGTTGGCCAATAACATTTTCCACAGAACTGCTACTATAACAGTTGGCAGCATTTATTCCTTGTAAAGCAATGGGCAAAATCTGTTTTTGTTTATAGTTGTCTTATTGATCAGAAAGCAGTTGTAGCAAGAAGCAGTGAATAGTGCCTCTGCAGAAAAAGATAGAGTAGACACTAAATGTCTGTGTGATGGACCCTCTTGCCAGCATGGAGTCTGAAAATAAAACAATTAAAGCTGTTCCCAGTTCAGAAGAAAACCCTTTATCTTTCACAACCAGCTTTCCCAATTAACTTCGTATTTATCGACAGAACTTCACTAAGAACAAGTTGAGTTGATCAGTACGCTTTGAAATTTTCAACACATGACAGAGTGTTTTTATGCTGCTGGGATCTATGCTGTTACTATGCCAAAAAATGGGTACTTCAGTGCCTTCTATTGGACTCTCACTTTATTCAAAGACAAAGCTGCTATATCTGCTACCACCTACCTGGCAATTTTATTTCCAGATCACAGAGCATCTGTAATATAATAATCTCTGCTTGTGCAACTGATAGCATTAGTTTTATAACTATAGAATAATTTAAAGTGGGAAGGACTGACTGGTCCAACACCTTGCACAAAGCAGAGCAAAGGAAAAGAACATGTATCAAAACATGCACACTCAAGAAAGGACAAGTTTAAGACAATGCATTTAGGCATTTTTTATTCTCTGCTGCAGATGTAGAATAGGAGAAAAAAGGCAATTTACTGCAGCCCTGTGAGAAACAGCTTTCATACTTTACATGAATACTGCATGGTTGTGTTAGAGCTGAAACTGAAATAAAGTAGTGACAGGTATATATGATGAGAGTTATGAAATCTTCAACATAGCAGAGCAAGAACAGATGACAAGTTCAGAAAAGAAAATGATCAGTGTGGGTAAAAAAGATGGTATATAGTAATCATGAATAACATTCAGAAAGTAAACAGAAAATGATTTTGGAGAAATGGTGAGCCAGAGCAAACAATAAATGAAGTTACCAGAAAAAAAAATTAAAAAGCCTTCACATAACATACAAATTATTATCACCTGACATCTCAGAGAAAAAATTACATTGAAATCAAAGTGCTATTAGAGCAACTAGTAAGAGCAGAGCCCATTGATAACTTTTAACTCAGTAACACTCATCCCAGTAACATCCTCAAACTATCCTCAGTTAACAGTAACATCCTCAACCCATAAATTCCTGAGGAAGACTGTTGGAGAAGAACAATGGCATTCTAGGAAATATTCTCCTTTTCCTCCAAAAAGTTTCTCAAACAAGTGTCAGGATACTAGGCTACAAGGTCACTGATCCAGACACTTATGTCTCTTTTGATGAATGCAATGGCCCTTATTTACCTACTAAACTTTTCCAGCTTTCGCAACAAAAGGTAAACACTAGAAGGTTCTCCAGTTAGTAATGGTGGAAAACTACTTTGGAACAGAGAAACTGCTCTACTGCTTTAGAAAACCCTTTCTGGACATGCTTTCTACTGTTCAGGTAGCTAGGTAGGTTCATAAACTTCCTATGGTCAATATATGCTCCCTGTCTGATGTTTTGCCTATCAGCTAACATTCTGCAATACCTACAGATCAATTGACTGACACGTCATTATTCATCCCAGTGGATACAGAGTGTACAAATGAGAGCAAATCATAAGACTAATCAAAACCTTCTGTGCAACCACTGTTGTTACTGTTAAAATAACTTTTACACTGTTCAGACTTGGCACTTCTTTACGTTAAGAAATAAAGTGCTTTCTTTATGCATTTCTATTTTACTCAACATTAGTCGTCTTGGGGTAGTAAGAACAGTAAAAACAGTTAAGATAAACTATGGCAAGAAAGTTATTCTAACACCACTTCCTACTACTGCTTTGCTAAAGCAATTGAACAATAAATTGCCTTTGTAGAAGAACTGCTTAGTCATACCAGCTTACCTGAATTAACAGAATCATCTACTGAATTCATTTAGAGAATTTACCTGCACTATTCTTCTTCTGCAGGAAAGCACAGTATTAAATTTTCCTAGCACAGCTAGGTGCTTTTGAAATTCTTCCCCACGCCTCAAATGAGGTTGTGCTAGGGCTGAGGGTACTCTGCACAACTGCTAAAATATCATCAGCTTTTCAACTAATCCTACCAAAAGTGCTCAGCTAACCATCGTCCATGGTGAAAGGCAGAGAGAGAGCATACTCTGTAACTATCTTAGAGCTCAAAGTTATGCGGTTATGGGATAAGCACGGAGTGCAACTACACTTTCAAATTATATGTACTTCATTAATTCCACCAGCTGAGGCCCGTTAGCAAGAATATTGTGTTACCCAGTGCTCTCACTCCTTCCACTGTTTTCTAAGCCTTTGGGAGGAGGGAGAGAAACATTAATACTCAAACTGTTGCAGATATTTCGGTGTGCTTTGTCACTTGATCTCTCACGCATGGCTTTTCTCTGCTTCACAAACTTTAATCCTCCTTTTGCAACATGCTGCTGCTTCTACATGCTTTCTTCATCATATATTACCTTTCTCTCCTGTCCCAAAAAGGAAAGTAAGACAAGGAAACCTTCCCATAAGGGCAGTTATTTTTTTTTTCCTCTTCTAAATTTAGCACCTGCTCCTTATTAAAGATTCATATAGGGCCTATGAACTCTTCCTCTTAGAAATGTCTCTCTTGAGTTCACCTACTCCAGGTACTTGCTCTTATTTTCAAAGCATTCAAAATAATATTCCTCAGAGCTTACTGTTTCCAATAAGTGAATAATCCTTTCTAACAGAAAACTCTGAAAAAAATCAGGAAAATATTAATGCAGAATCTAACTAGTAGACTACAATTAAAACTATTTTCCCTAAGCTCTGTGTGTTATTCTAGCTCCTCTGCAACAACTGCACACCATGAACAGAGAGAATAGGTTATAAGCTTAAAAAAGTTACTATTCAGTGTATGCTCTCAACAAAAAAATGGACTAAATGCCATACATGTCAACAGCAGACAGATCGTGACAACTAACATCACACAGAGCAATACAGAGGAGCACAACACTAAGGTCTGCTTCTCAGCGGGCCGCTTTATAGTCCATCAACATTAAAAGAAATTACCATTTCTGTTAGCTGGACTATACTCGAGATCCCAATTCTCTAAACTTCTATTGATAAGTAAGCAAATTTTAGAAGGATACGGACTGCTTCTTATGCTTTAACTATTTGCCAAAACATCCTTAGAGAGCAGGCACTGGCTTGGCTCACCTGCTCATGAAGAAGAGTTTTCTCCCCAAAAACTCAATTTAGTTAAGAATTTAGTTCTATTTTACTCACACGTTTTCTACAGCAGTGTCAGAGCACCTGCCCCCTTCCTTACTGAAACAGTGTCTAACCCACACAGGAGGGCAGCTCTAAGTATTTTCCTGGTTTTAAGTTCCATTTAAGAATACCACAACTCTATCCCACAGTTCCAATTGTGTTTTTTCCCCGCCAGAGCCACATCCTCTTTGCAAACACACAGGAATCACAATGCCCGCAGACATATGCCCAGACTCTGCGATTACAGAGCACTGATAACCAAGACCCTGCTTTTGCTTAATGTCACTGGCTCACCAGTTTCAGCTGCTCCATGAGGAACTAAAATCTAGACAGACAGACAAACCCAATCAGAGCTGAAAAGACTTTTTTTCTCCTCTTGTCCTAAGTCAAACTTATTTTTCCAAAGTGTTATGGCTACAACTTAGAATAATTTTCTTGTTATTTAGCCAGCCTTTGGCCTCAAATTTCAAAAACAACAGAGAGGGTAACTCACAATCTTCTCAGTACTTTGCCCAAGTTGGTCATCATCAGGTGCTGGCACTTTGAAGGGGACGGCACGACGGGCAGCACCCCGACCTCCAGGGCACAGAAGCAGCCGGCAGGGCGAGCACCCAGCAATTGCCAGGGACCTTCTTTTGGGGCCTCGTCTCTTTCTAAGACCAATAAGGGGCTTTTCCAAGGGAATTTCGCATCCTGGTGACGTCCCCTTCAATCCCAGCCGCCCTGCGGCGCCTTCAGGGCAAGTCCTCGCCCGGGGGCCCGGCCAGGCCTCCCGCCGAGAGGCCCTTCCGCCGCCGCCCCCTCCTCTCTCCCCGGGACCAGCGGGAGCGCCGCGGAGCGGGCAGCACAGGGGGGAAAGATCCGCCGGCCGCCGCGGCGGGGACCCCTCACCTTGTTGCAGTAGGGGCAGTAGCTCTTGCTGAAGATCATGACGCGGTGGGAGCCGATGAGGGTCCGCACGCGGAGCTTCAGCCCGTCCCAGTCCGGGAGCTGCGTCTGGTTGGGCGGCGGCATCGCGGCGGGGGGCGCGGGGGAAGCGGCGTCGTCGTCGTCGCCCTCCGCCTCAGCCGCCCGCGCTCCCTCCCCACACGCGCAGCGGCCGCGCGCGCCCAACGCCCGCACTGACCCGCCCCGCCCCCCTCCTTCCGGAGCGGGAAAGGCTCGACCAACCTACACACAGTAGGAGGGGGGAGGGAATGGAATGCAAAGAGCGCGGCCCGCCCTTTTTTTCCACCTCACCCGCTTTGAATCGAGTTAAAACAGTCGTTAAATTCTATACGCAAGAGGAGAGGCGTTAATATGTAACAAAGCGTGGCTTAAAAAGGGAGAAAGTTGCACTCTTTAAAGCACCCCCTCCGCCGGAGGGGCGCTTGGAATAGCCCCAGAAGGGAGGGGGCGGTGCGCGGGGAAGGCGCATGCGCAGTGGGGCGGGCGGGAAGGCGGGCGTGGGGCCGCCTCCCGTGTGGGCGCGCGGGGGGATCCGGGGGGCCCAGGGGGGCGCGCAGGGCCTGGCGCCGGCCCCGGGCTCCGCACCGGCCCTTGCCCTCCCTGCGTGGTGCTGTTAAAATGAAGGCGAAGTCCCCTCAAGGAGCCGCCGGGGCCCCCAGCTCCAGGTGTGGCAAAAACGCCCCCCGAGGGTGTTTCTGTCACCTATAAATGGGGGTAAAACCCGCGGGGGAAGCGCCCCGCGTGTGTCCACCGGCCAAGGGGCCCTGGGTGCCCGGGAGGCGTGAGGAGGGCTCCGAGGCCGCAGTGATGTTGAAACATCCTCTACAATAAAGTGCATTAAGGCTTCAAAGCAAATCAGCAGAGATTATGGAAATATATTTACCTTTTTACATCGTATTGGGAAGTATCTGGTGCTGCTTGTTGCTGGTTGCTGATCACTGGTTATATTTCTTGTTTCTGAGAACACAGTAATTCCCAGGACTGAGCGGATGGGGACTTGGTCCTGAACAGTGCAAAGAGCCTAAGTCAGGGCACTGAGCGAGAGAAAGGCTACCCGGTTATTCCCCTGCTTTGGTGGGGTTTGAGGAATATATTGCACCAAAATCCCAAGAAACCACACATCTCCCTGCAAAATGAACCAGCATTTACCAAGGGCAACAACAGCTTTCTGTAAACAGCCATAAGGGGTTGCCCTGCGTTAGCAACAACAGCTTTCTATAAACAATCATAAGGGGTTGCCCCGCTTTTATCATCTAAAGACTTTTGCTTACTCTGTCAAACTGTGCAAGCCTCCAAGTGATAGTTGTTTTCTAAAGGTGGGGAAACCAAGGCACAGAGACAGCCAAAGAGATTTACCGAGGTCTGACGGAATATTTGTAACCTAGCATGTAATAAAGTGTAGTGCTCCAGCCCACGCCTTGCCACAGATCAGGCCTGCTGCTATTTACTAATGCTAAAAATAATCATGTATAAAAGCAGTAATGGTGCCAGTGATGAAAATGGGCCTGGTGGGAGGCAACTGAGTCAGCTTGTTTAATTCCTTTTTGTTCCCATATATTACTGGTGTTCGTTACCCAGTGAGCTTGAAAAATCATGTATTGCATATTGTAATGTTGACAATGAAAAAGTTCTAGACTGAGAGTGTTTTTATCCTCCCTGCAGAGAAAAACAAATCTTTCTTAAGTCCCGCGGCCTCCATTTCAATATCAGCATGTAGATGAACAGATAAAATACCTGTGGCCTCCAAGTTTTGACCTAACATGCCAGAACCAGAATCATCCACCATATATTGCTCACAATTCAACCAAAACTGCTTATTTCCTTCCTACCTTTGGCTATTTTTTCTCTGTCCTTCTCAGGCTCCTATAACTCCTGGGGAAACACTGTTACCCCTATTATTCTTATAATAATTGTAAAGCATTGTAATGCAGCATTGTGGTATACTGGGCATGGCTTTGGCCTGAGCTTGCTTTCCTCAAAGCTGCAGTGGAAGAGCCAGCAGGCAGATACGGTCTTGCCTTGCTGGCAATTTCTGTTGCTTGTTTAGAAAAAAAAAAAGGGGAAGGACTGTTCTTTTGGGAAAGAAAATTTTGCTCAGTTCTAGAGAGGAGATGGGACCAACACCTTCGTGTCTGCCCCATATATCTCAAGGGCTTTTGGTAGCCCTGATAACTGTTAACAATATAGGTCCTACACCTTTCTTCTGTTCTGTTTTTTTCTCTCAAGAGTATTAATTCAGATTCAGCTCTCAAGATTATGCTCTTTAGGTGTGCTGTGGGAGGATGCTTGTAATTCCCTCTGGGATGCAGACTTTGGACAGCCATTCTGCTCGCTAGCAGAATAAAGCTTTATTCAATAAGGCTTAAGCTTGTTTGAACTGCAGCTTTCTGGAAGGCCATTCTGCAGCTAGAGAGTGAGTTTAGAGGATGCTTGTAAACTTACCCACCTTCCACATGAAAGGCCTTGGTGTGTTTTCTCTAATATAAACGAACAGAATAAAAATGCCTAGTCCCACCAAGACACTCCTCTTCACTTTGGTCTGAAGATTAATAAAAGCCAAACCACATAAAACAGGTGTTAATTATGTAGCGTAACATGCCAGAGGAAGGCATTGAGGTTGAACACTGGTAAGGGAGATTTAAGGACAGGACAGAACAGAAGGGGCAAGTCAATGGTAGAGAAGAACCAGGGAACTCTTTAAGTACTGGAGTGTGAAAAGCTTTAGCCATCTCTTGGGTCTAAAATAAAATTCACCACTCTCTTCAGTTTGCTCTCATTGCTCAGGTACATTTAAGTGAGACTTGTGAGCCTTGACGCTGCTGGAGAGAGTCAGTTTAACAGCGAAGAATGACCTGAGAGCTCCCCTTTCCGCCAGGTCCCTTTTATTTCCTGACTGTCCTCCTAGCAGGGCACAGGAAAGGAGATAGCAGGAGTTTTCTCCATCTTTTTCTTCTACCTGGCATCCTTCATGGAGTGGCATTCCCTAAGGTTGCTCCCTCTTTTATATCTCCAGAATGCTGTAACATAATTAGGAAGGAACAGAGAATGTGTTTAAACATCAAGGAAGGTGAAAAAACCCCTAAGCCCTAAGCTATGGCTCCCAGCTTTTCATGAAGATCAAGTAAGAGGTTGGTGTTCTTCAGAATACGTAACTGACTGACCTTAAACTACTGCAGAAATCAGTCATGTGCCAGGAGACAGCCGACGTCTTTAGTCGTGATAATGGGTCCACCTTTCATCAGCGCTAATGATGGAGAGGCTGAGCCGTGCTGGAGGCTGTCAGAAACCTAATTTGATAGCCAGTCATTTGAGTGACATGAAAATTGCTCGCAGCTCAGATTAGTGTCCGTGGCAAATGAGGTCAAAAGCCTTCTGGCACGTTCACAGCTTTTGGCAGCATTAAGTAAATTACCGTCAGCTCCAACACCGGACGCACGTAATAACCCCGCGCTCCAAGCCTGAGCTTGGCAGTGTTTTCCAGATCACAGGGGACTTTGCTTGGGGAGGAAAAGAGGAGAACGTAGGAAGGAAAAATTGGTCCTTTTTCACCTGAGAAAGAGGAAGATAAACTCTTCAGCTGCAACACTCTCCACACAGGGTAGGGTATAGCGGTAACTTCTTTTAGCAGTGGTAGTGCTAAAATACCGCGAGTGTGCACACAGCAGAGGGCAATCACATCATCATCCTAAAAATGCAACATCCCAACTGGGAAAGCTTTCCTGGCGGCAGCAGAGCATTGGAATGTGACCTGGGCATTAGCTGCTGGTAAGAAGTCAATGGGGGGAGCTCCAGACCTGCCAGGAATTACTTTTCTTCAAAGTCTTCAGTAAATAGTGGGAAGCTGTTTTGCACTCTTTTAAAGGGCGTCAGAAACAAGGCAGTTAAAAAGAAATACAAAGAGTTGGGACCTGCAGTTGTTAATGATGTACACAGCTATTTTTTCCATGCAAAACTCATAGAGTTCTTTTAAGTCTGGTTTTGCAAACCATCTGCTGGCTTGTGCATGCAAATGAGAGGTGGCTGCATATTAGCTTTCCTGTAGACATCATTTTGGTGGTCTTGTCCTTCAAAATTTGTCCCCAGGAGTCGGCTGAATTGCGTCTTTTCTAATCTCACCCGTCACACTTTCCGTCTGAGGTATATGATTAGTGTCCCTTGAATAATGACTAATTTTGATTAATATCATTATTATAGTGTTAAGGTGAGCATGAGGCTTTCTGAATGCGTCATGGTTAGACTGAAAGCACCCTGGCTAGGAGAACATCTCCTCCCGTATGTGTAGGGCACAAGGTTGATTTATGATGTTGTATAAATTTTATAACAAACAGTAGTATAGGGAATGCCAGATCATCTTCCTCAGCTGCAGTGAGAGCAAAAGCAATGGAGCTCTCGGGCTCCAAGGATTTGTGCGGGTCAAGCTCTAAGTCATAGAGATTCAGTCTGGGTCTAAACCTGCTAAAATGGGCTAAATGCTGCAATCAAGGAGCCTTTCTAGAGGTAACAGAAAGGGCTGGTGCTCAGCTGCTTTACAGGATGAGCCTTTTACTTGTCTGTTTTAAAGAACTGCATGGTGTCCATCTGCCATGCACCAAAGTCACCTTTCCATGCTAAATTTCTTACAGGAAATTTCTTTTCTTAAAAGAAGAAGGAAAAGATATGTAGAAAAAAAAGGATAGAAAAGCCTTTAATCTTTTTGAATGCAAGAACTTGGCTGTATTTCTAAGCAAAACTAGTTCCTTTAAGTAGTTGGATACTGCACATTTCCCAGGAGAGTATTTTAATGCTTTTTTCTTTTTTTCCCTTTTAATTTTAGTGCGATAGCTTCATTGCAGTGGCAATGCAAGTGTCCTGGCACGGCTCTATTCCCACCTGCCTCTCTCCCTTGCAGTGAAATCTGTCGTGTCTTCATCTGCCCACTCTGACTGTGCCATTTTGTACTGGGGAGACAGTGAGAAGCATCACAGGTTAACATTTCGGATAGGGAATATGCAGATGTTTCCTACAGTTTCTCTAGCCAGACCAATTTATTTTATCCTGCAGCTGCACAGGAATGCTCAGCGGGGAGGTCAGATAATAAATTCAAAAGCACAGATTTCTGCATTGCCTTTTGTCATAGATTTATTAATAAGTGTGTCTCTTAGACTCTATTTACATATTTTTTCCTTTAGGTAATTAAATACTGTGCTGAACAGAGCAGGGAATCTCCGAATCTCCCAGTTTTTCATCCTCAGGATAACTGTAGCAGAGAGAACTTTCCGTGGAGCCGGATTCCCACCCGCTTTGCAGTCGCCCTCTCAGTTTTGCCTTCGTCCTGTGCACAAACGGGCTGGACATCTTTGAATCCTCGCTGTGTGAGTTTTGCCCTGTGTCCCTTTGCTTCACAAATACTTTGCTCATCGGAATAGCGGCAGATGTCAAAGGAAGCCCTCGTTTTAGGATTTCCTCTTGGTCCAGGCCGGTGCGTTGCTCCTTTTTAACGGCTGCTGCTGACAAGGATGAGCTGATGGCTGAATTTGTGAACCCGTCCATGGTTTCACATCTGCTAGCAGGGCAGTTCCTTCAGTAGCAACAGGCCCACCTGAAAAGCTCTCACTTCTGCCTTCTCCTGGGTGGTGATCTCAAGGAATCGTCTTTCTTGTGGTTATTTGGTGCTTCCAGGCCTGGCTGGGACCAAGGAAGATGGAGAAAACACAAGAGAAGAGAGTGTGGAAAGGACAAGAAGCAACAGAACCTGCATCTTCTAGAAGGGGAGAAATGGATGAAGCTCAAATTTCAGGAAAGGATCAAGTAAACCCATGGTTGTACTGGAATGATGGCCGTGCTAGACAAGAGCATATCCCGCACACAAACTCAGATTATTGTCAAATCCCAGGATTTTATTTCGTGTCTCTCACTTTTTGTGTCTTGCTTAAAGCAGTGATGGGGAGAGAAACTCAAACTTTCTTTAAGCTTTTGGCAAAATATTCCCAAACACTAGCATGCGACCAGGCCTGAACATGGTCTTTTGGACGGTCTCAAAATGGGTTTAAAAATATCTTAAAGTCCTAATGCTTGTGCAGTCGCTGGAGTCCTTGTGTGCAGAGGTACCTTACATTTCTGTGATTATTCACAGAGTATCTGTCTAATTTTAAATTATTGACTTTATCATAGGTGAAACTGTGGAAGGAAACCGTAGTGCTGCTCAGCGAAGACCTCAAATCCAAATCAAAGCAGATGCATTTATTGATTTTAATTAACCGAACCCAAAGCGATAGTAGTCGAACTAGGAATTGCTCGAGTTGGCCTCCAGATTTCCCCGGGCTGCCTTGTGTTTGTCCTTCATTCCCCAGTAATCCACGGACATCCCAGTCCTGTTGAATGCCAACACCTAACGCTGCAGGCAGAATGAGGAGCAGAATGATGGAAATTGCCTCTTTCCCGGCCACCTTCCTGCCTTGCCGGGCGCCGCTGGCAGCCGGCCCCGTTTGGTGCCGTTTGGGGCGCTCCGGTTGCCCCGAGGCTGCTCCCTGCACATCCTGCGTTTTGTTCACGTGGTTCTGAGGATTTGTCACAGGAGGCTGCGGTGGGAACGGTGGGAACGGTGGAGGGCCAAAGCAAGGATGAGCAGTTCCTTAACTTACAGGATCTCCTTCTCTGGAGATCTTCCAAACCCGCTTGGACGCAGTCCTGTGCCACGTGCTCTAGGTGACCCTGTGTGTGCAGGGGGTTGGACTAGATGACCTCGAGAGGTCCCTGCCAACCTTGAGCATTCCATGATTCTATGATTGCCTTGGAAGCTCCGCTTGGAGCAGAGGGAAGGCCGAGCTCCGGTGCAGAACTGCTAGCACTTCGGCACTCCTTGATTTTTCAATTACTTTTGCTCTTCCTCATACGGAATCCATTTTGTTATTGTGCCTTCTTTCTGGCTAAAGTGTTTTATGTAGCACCTTGGGTGTTACCGAGTCACTGATAAGTGCTAGCAAACCAGCTGCTTATCTCCATTTAACCCGGAGGAGAGGCTGCAGAGCGCGGCGGCTCCCTCTCCTCCTCTTCCTTCTCCAACCCTCATTTCAATCTGTCGGAGGAAGATGCAGCAGAGGGCAGTGTGTTGTTAGGTTTCAGGGCAGCGTTCACGGAATTATATCGTATGTCTGAGAGTAGCCTCATTCTGATGCCTGTAGAACTAAATAACAGAATATTAAAAGCACTTCGGCTGGATGTGTTTTAGGATTTAGGAAGCAGTCTTTTTTTTAATGCAGTAAGGATTTGGCCTTGCTAATTTTTAGAGTATCAGGGAAGTGCAAGCATCACAAGCATCAGGGTCTTTTTCTAATATGCACAAATTTTGAAAGGCAGCCCCATTAAAGAGTCAATGTAGAACACATGACATCAAGTAGGCAGGTTACCTAGAATAATGTCATGTTTGTCGTTTATAACAGATAGTTCCTCCAAGCCTTTGGGATTCCCACAGCACTCAACAAATTAAATATTTGAACGTTGTTAAAGGGAAGCTGCTTCAAGGAGAGCAGGCAGCTACGAGCTGGGACAAAGATGCCATCACAGCAAGAGGTGGAGGGCTGAAATTCCGTGTGAAGAAAATCTGCACTCCCACAAAGCCTCTTGTGGGACGCTTCTCTTTTTAGGTGTCTGCTCAATGAATATGGCCTTGTTTAAGGCATGATTGGAGCTAGATACGGTAAATAACATGCAGTGTTTTCTCAGCACCCAGGGCTGCAACGCAGCTCATCGCACAGCAAGTTGTGTTGAGCCTTGTTTACTTGGGGTGATGGCAGGAAGGGGGACCTGACACATCTGGAGATGGAATCTGTGGTTTTATGAGGCCTGTTAGTGGAGGCTGGAGGTGCAAAGCCACCTCCAATGCTGATCTTTGCTGCCGGAAGAGTTGTGTTAGGATAATTAACGCTAGATGCTCCAGGCCAGTGGTGAAGGCTGCTCTGGTTAGTAGGAACTCAGCTGGAATATGCAGTGAGCCTCCTCTCCAACAGCGTTTTAGTCTCACAAGTGACACCCACAGTGAAGCATAAACACACAAGGAGGTCAACTAGACTCTTATGTTTGGTGTTAAGCATGTACTTAGATACATAGCGGAATAGGCTATATCTGTTTTACTTAATTTGTAAAGATGGATTATTAAAAGATGGATTATTGGGTGAGGGAAAGAGACTCCAGGAGGGAGATGGCCTGTTTGGACACTGTCCTGTCGAGGGGCTGCCCATCGTGGCAGGGGATGTTAAGGGTGAGGAGCAGTGAATCGTCCTGGATGGAGCTTCATCTTATGGGAGCAAAGAGGAAGGAATTGTTTGCCCTGTTCTGGGTCAAGGGCGAGATGTCACGTTTTAATGCAAGTTCAGTGGGTTACCAGGGGAAATAGAAAGTGGAAAAACAGCCATAGGAGTGAGCAGCACTAAAATCTCCAAAAACTAGCAGACGAATAACAGGAAAGAAAGGGAAGCCGTCTGTTCTCCTCCTCACATAAATGATGTTCTTATCCCAGTAATGGTGACAGGAGGTGGTCAGATGGCATTATTTAGCTGAATGGCCTGCGTCTCCATGTGTGCTCAGATAAAGTTCAAAATGACCTTTAAAAAAATCCATTTTTAAAGATTCTTTTTGCTTCAGAAAGGTCCGACTTTAGTAGCTTAAATTTAATTTTGTTCTTGAGGGAACTGGCTGCAGGGGAGGGAAGGCAGTGCTGAAGACACTCACAGTAAACTAATAGCAGGTAAAATGTCATTTTAAAAAAGTGAGTGGGAAGCAAGTGCTATTGCAAAGAGGAAGTTAATGAATTCCCTTCCCCTAATTCAGGTTTGATTTCTGGTGTCTTTTCTTTTGCCACTGCCCCTGCTTATGTTAACAGAACTGAATGTCTGTCTCATCGGTTGGACGGAGCCCAAGGTGACGAGCGCAGGGACATTGCGGTGGTCACAGGGCTGGTGTTGGGGACAGCGGCTCCCACGGACACCCCCGGCGTGCAGGACAGCCCTCCTGCTCCTCGGGACACCCCGACCTCACTCTTCACTGCTGCGGATCTCCAGCGAGCAGAGGACAGGGTGACCGCAGGCTCTTCAGGCCGAACCTCCCCAGCGAGAAACATCGGTGACGTGTAAACCCCAGCAGGTACATGTGCAAGAACAGGGTCTTCCTCACTTCTTAAACACGCAGTGTTTGCTCCCCAGTTTGTGTGTCCTGCACTAAGAGAGTTTGCTTTTAACCTGGCAGCGACACGCAGCCAGGGAGGGCTTGGAGAGAGGCCTTTGGGCTGTCTGGATGAGCCCCCCTGGCCCTGGGCCGTTGCACAAGAGTGAAGCCACCTCTCTGAGCCTGGCTTGGTCCCCCTCTTCTCACGGAAATTTGGTTTTGAGACATTTTCCATCCTGCAGGCCAATACGGGAGGGTCGTGCGGGGTTGGTTGGGCCTGTTGCTGCCCTGGGAGGGAAGCACAGACAGCGTTGGGGCCGATGAGGACACGGTGCTTTGGAGGCCTTGCTGCAGGTAGGAGGACGCCTGGTGGGCCTGGTGCTGCTGTCCCAGGCCTGGGGTGTCTCAGATGGGATGTTCAACGGGGACCTAGTCAGGAGCTTGGCTGCGTAACCAGAAACAGTGACTGGAGCCCTGATGTTGCTGTGGAGAAAATACAGGAACATACTTGCAATTCCTGTTGGGACTGTTATTGAAATTAGTGAATCTGACTCATTTTTTTAAGGAATAGCCTACCTGCCTCAAGGCCTGTGATGGATGGTGCCAGCACCCTGTGCCCTTTTGGCAATGCAATGGTTTGTTCACAAGAGTCCTCTAATTCTTAGCTTTCCTTCTCTTCCTGCCACCAAATGCAGTAGATCTTCCTCTAACAGCAGTCTGTTAGGGCTAATTCTCTGCTGAGCCATTATTATGGCAGACAAGAAATTCAAATATAATCTCATCAGCCTCTCTCCGCAGGAAGGACTTGGCCCTGCTCAGGCTGCCTTCCTGGGAACATCTGCAAACTCAACTGTTTTTTGGTTTTCTGTCGCTGGGAGTCTGGGCTGGCTGAATGACCTCGGGCAGAAAGTCAAAGATGGCTTTTAAGGCTGGATAACGTATTTCACAACTGTATAATCCTGCAGTAGCCTGGGGGTTTCGAGTTGTTTTGTACTCTTTTTGATGTAGGGCTTATTTTAGGTTTTATAAAGAGATGTTGCTTTCAGACTACCACTGCAGCAGCTTCCTAGCTGCTCTTCGGAGGACCCGTTTGCTTTAGGGTTGCTGCATATAAACCAGCACTTTTTTGGGTGCTCTATGTTCAGACGTGCACGTGGGGGGAGACATATTGGTCTGTGGACGTGCACGCTTCTATACATGCGTGCAAATACCATACAGGAATCTTCATATAAAGATGGATACATCTCTCTTAATGGGAAATCTTCAGAACTGCCTGTCCTCAGATGCACACAGAGGCATGAGCTTATACAGAGGTTTGCAGAAACACAGGCAGTCACAAAGGACTCACACTTGAATTGAGGCATCTTTATTACAGTATTTGCTCATGTAATGGCTGTGCACATATTCCTGGCTGCATCCCAGCATTGCTCTGACCCCTCTCAAGTGACAGATTCACATTAGTCTCAGAACAGAAGAGCTAGTGGTGAAATCCAAAGGGGGAAAACAAAAAAAGAGGCCGTAATACAGGAGTCCATTTTGAGCCATTTTCCCTCCTTTTTCCCCAAACCCTTCTAGTCTAGTGATAAAAAAGTGTTCCTCCTGTTTTTCTCCTCCAGCATCATTCTTGATAAACTTTAATAAGTAATCAGGTGTGATCAATGCCAGCTCCTATCCTCCCGCTCCTCTGCTGGCTTTTCTAGTGCAGACTGATTCTGCAAAAATGACCTCCTGGGGCTCCCGAATCGATTCATTCTCGGCTGATCTGAGACTTCAGCCATTTTCCTCCTTTCATTGTCCCTGCTAGAGAACACTCCCAAACCAGAGCTCTGCTGCCAGTGTCACTGCTGGCCTTGGGGCTTGCATTAGTGTCGTAGAGAAGTTGCATCTACGACCCTTCTTGTGCTGCAAACACAGTATGTAAATAGTATAATATATACTATGTAAATAGTATTGTATATAGCATGCAAATAACAGGGTCCCTCTAAAGCTTTCAAAACGGGAAGCCTTGGACAAATGAGGCTGGCTGCACCATCCTCGTGCTCTCCCTCGTTTGGAGAAATGAAGCTTGGGGCTGGTTGGGCTCTGCTCGCGGTGCCGGCGTTGACGGACGCCCCTTTCTAGGTGGGATGGTCGGAGACAGGAGGGTTGGGGTGTGAGGAGAAGGCAGGAGGACCCTGCAACCCTGCTAGCAGCAACAGCTCTCCCCTTGCTGAGCACGAGGGGATTTGGGTTAAAATGCTGACATCAGAGGCTATGTGGGTTATATGAAGTAGACCAAATCGTAAGACATCTAAGGATATGACAAGGTTAAAGCCCCTGTTATCAGGATGACTGTGTTTTCTGCTGTGTTTTCAGGTTGGATTAACTGCTGTAGCACCCTGTGACAGAGGAGTCAGCCCGTGTGTATCCGTAAGCAGCAGCGATGCTGCACGGTGTCCTGTGCCCTGCACGCAGCCCGCAGCATCACGGGGACAGGAACGGGACAGGAACGGGACAGGGAACCCCCTGACCCCAGCGCACAACCTCTCTGCATCGGGGAGAGCGGAGTCTGCTTCGCCCCTCCAGCAATCACAAGTGAGAGCTGTTTTGCTATTCAAGGATTGTGATTCCAACACTCGAGGGGTTAATGCACCAAGGAGGCAGCCGCGGCTTTCACACCGCTGTGCTGCATCAAGCCGCACAGTTTCCAGGAAGATGAATATCCGTAACCAAGTAGCACAGCAGAGCCCAAAGCCTGTTCAAAAGAATTCTTTTTGATGATCTGGTTTTATTACTTTCAATGAACTGGAGTCTCCAAGGTACCAGTGAATAAGGGATGCTGTAAAGCGGCATCTTGTATACACGTTTCAAGCTGTGTCTGCTGGTGCTAAAAAGGATGAAAGAGAAACTGCTTAGCAATGACCCTAGGGCCTAAACCCAGCTCAAGTGTTCCACAGGGCATTTGCTGAGACAAAAAGAAAATTTTAACCATTTGCACTGGGACATGACGACTGGGATGCAGGCTACACCGTTCATTTTCCCTGTTGGGAAAACGAATCCATTTCCTGTCTGGAGCATGTGGCATATGTTATGTATTTCATAAAAGCTATTGCCAAATGGAAAAAAAAATATATAGGGAATATCAAATCAGGAACAGGTAGATGTGAATTATGGGACTCTCTGCTATCTGGAGAATCTAGATGATTTAATAGTATGCAGTGAGAAACAGCACACTGGGCAAAAATCCTCAGCAGAAATATAGTGCTTAAATTCACCTTTATTCTTGTGTTGTTCCTACATAATATGGGTATTTGAGTGTAAAATACACCTTGGACCAGGATACATTAACTCACCTGAGAAGGTGGTTTGGCATGACCCTCACCAGACATGTGAAGGCAGGCAAAAAAATAATCAGAAAAAGAACCTGGTCGTGGTTTTCTTAAGCACGAGACCATCTTGCCTTTCATGTAGCCAAACCAAGGAGAGATTTTATAGCTGTAGACTGGAGCTCAACTTCTAAACGGGCAGAGGTTGAGCTGTACTGAACCACACGTTGTTTGAAAGTCCCTTATCATTAAAGGACACCAACTAGAGCCCTTTCTTCTAGGCTCTGCACACACCATTATAACAATATTAGCCTGTGCGTTGTCTCTCCGTGCTTTCTCTTTGGAATTCAAATCATGTGTGTGTTTTATAAAAGGCTCTCCAGTGTGAGCCTCAGAAATACATATGCACTCTCCAACTGTGTGGGTTTTCTCTTTCCTGCCTGGTGCACAAATTACTCATTGTAACATGATAAATGAATGGGACTGTATAACCCTCTTTATAGTTTACGATTTTTATAGTGCTTTGCCACCATATGTTATAAATTCATGAAAGAGTTGTAGCGTATAACAGGTTTTTCCTGTTTGTTTATTTAGTTATTTACTAATTCTTACAGCTGCGTATACATATATGGATATGTGTAAATATATAGACATATTTGCCTGGTGGACTGAAGCACAGAGGAAAAAATTGCTGCATGGAGAGTTCCTGTGGGGCAGAAATCAAGAAGGGTCGAAGGATTCCTTGGACCTCTGGTGAGAACTGAGGAGCCTGTCTGGAAAATAACCTCACAGGGTAAATTCTCATTTCATGGTGTGCAACATTTGGGGGTAATTTCTGCTAAAAACAGGCATATTGTAGGTTCAAGGAAATACAGAATACAAAACTGTATTATGAGGGGCCTGGGGAATCCTCATGTGATCCTGTAGTTTGCAGACTTGGGGGATAGAAGCTGTGAGCTGAGGGGAGAGGAAAAAGTGCTGCTCTAACCAACCTCTGTTTGATTAGAGAACCTCCTCAATGTTTCTGATGAGCATTATCAGTTATCCCTGCCTGGGCACGGGACCTCTGTGCTGCTCCTCCTGGAGCAGCGAAACAAGGGTCACGGATGGGGAAACGGCTGAATTCCCATGGATGGGAGTGAAGACATCTTGTGCTTCAGCTCATATAATGAAGGAGGCTACAGTAAAACACACATAGGGCTCAGTAAACACGTGGGAGTGGGGCAGTTACAGCCTATCCGGCCTTCCAGGGGTATGTTCAGAAGGGATTTTTGTGAACTGGGGTTTCTTCCTGCTTCTCATTCTGTTCCTCTTCTCTCATGTGACTTCTCTGCAAATACTGTTTTGTTAGGCCTATCTGTTTGATTCATCAATTGTGAATAGGGAATTATATTCACGGAGTACCCAGACAGGTTGATTTAATTTCCCCAAGTTTCCTGGTGGGAAATCAAGCTGGTATTTTAGTGGAAACCCCCAGACATTAAGCCTACTTGCTATCAAAGCCTGACAGAAGGAATACATATAACTCTCAATATATCTATATCTGTGTAAGAATATATGACCATTTTTTACATATATACAAACACAGCTATAAACATAGGTGTATATGTGTGTGTGACCATGTGTTTTTATGCCTGTGTCTGCCCAGGTTCGATATCTTTCTTAGCAATTCCACTAGCATTGCCATGTGTCTCACTGTTTAATGGAGTTGGACAGGACGTGTTTACACTTTACTTAAGAAACGCTGTAAAAACAAGAGGATCTTAATCATCACTAACCATGGTAGCTGCAAATTAAATATCTGAGCTTTTGGAAGTTCATTCATCATAAATATCCTACATGTCTCTAAGAGCGAGACCGAAGGATTCCTTGCTAGTTCTAAATGAGGGAAATTACTAGGAAGACATATGTAGTGTAAGTAAACTGGAATAACCTCTATAATGCTGGTGCCAATACTTTTAATAAGAATACTCCCCAAGTTTTGTGTATCTTCCACCTCTATCACATAACTTTCCTGGTTAAAAAATGACTCTAAGACAGGACCTACCCTTTGAAACTATAATTCAAATTGAGAAAGAGGAATCAGGAGAATATCCAGGAAGGAATGTTAAACATTGAGGTAACAACAGTAATTCACAATGTCCTTTCCCTGGCCATGCCAGATTATCCATGGGACCCTTTTGTCTGGTACCAACTACAATATAGCCAATGACTCAGAGAAAAAAAGCTACCTTAATTAGTGGTTACAATGAGACAATTCTCTAATAGCTTAGACTGAAGGAAAATACTTTATTTGCTCATCTAGAAGGACAAATTATGATGTTTTTCCGTTAGACTTTATTTATTTATTTATTTAGCTACTCTTGTTATGTTTGTGACAAGTCCTGGAAGAAAGCTAAACCTCAGCTTTGGATTTGATACTGCTGAATTTTGGCAGATAGAAGATTTGTACCGCGGCTCTGAATGGCTTCATTACTGCCCTGATGGGCTGAATAGACCTCTTGTTAGGCCTAATAAGAACCCTGCTTTGTCTGAAGAACACGATTTCCAGCCCTTCATTTCACAGCAGACACGCTGGGTACGGAGCCCTCCTGGAAATCACACCACTTGATCAGGCTCTGAAGCAAGGTGTCGTGGGTCTTGCTTCAGCCTTCTGCTTTTTCAATGAAGAAATACAGATTTTCTGCTTTTGCAATGAAGAAATACAGATTTTCTGATTTGCATGCTAGAGGATTTCTTTAGAAAAAAATGTTTAAGTTGCAGACATGCAAGCTGTGCATATCAGCTTCATGTTGACTGTGCAGGTCAGTGGCACGTTGCTCACTGTACTGAGTTGTGGATGCTACTGTTGGTGTGCAGAAAATATATTCAGCCGTAGCTGTGCTGTATTTCTGGAGAGGCAGAGCTTTACACGCTGTACTGCAGCACGGAGCTAGAAGATGGGCATCAACAGTTGGGAATTAAAAAAAAAAACATGCAAGGCTGCTTTTGCCATCTGGAAAATCAGCCCTTCATATCAGGCAAATGCTTTGAAAAGGCTCTTTTTGGGCAGGGTATGGAGGAACATCGCAGCTCAAAAAGTGAACACAGCAGCTCATCAGTTTGCATTTACCCCAAACGAAAGCAAATGACTCACTTGCTTTGTAGAGGGTCACATCCTCGTGGATATCCTTCCTCGTTAGTGTTATCCATGGGCAGGGATGCGGCACCTGGTCTGTCCCGGGGCAGCTGCGCTGAGGTCTGGGCTAGTGCATGCACTTGTGGGCACCTCAGGAGAAGGGAGGGACGAAGAGGCTCACAACAAGCTAAGAGGAAAAGGAGGAAAAAAATCAGCTGTCTCCTTTCTCTATGAATCGATTGAGAAAGATTAAACAATTTATTGAATCATTGCCAATCCAACCAAGCATTTACCAGCACATCCCAAAGTGATCCTTAGAATAACAATGGAGTTTCCTCAGCATTAATAACATTTAAAAAGGCCAAGTCTCTTCTGAAAAGCGGTCTTGAAGGCAGACCTGGGTCCTACCTTTCTGTGCAGAGAGGTGATACAAACACCTCGGTCTTCCTCACTAGTAATAAAAATGTTTGTGGCCCTGCAGGATTTCGTAGCTACTTCCTGCTGGGGATACAACCTGATGGCAAGACCTGGGGACACTCAATCGCTCTGTGACTGGTGACATAAGCAGCTGGTGAGGTGACGTTGGCTGTAGCACGGTGCCAAGGAGCTGACCTGGTGGCTACGTGGGGTCCCTGGGCAATGCTGAAGGATTTAGCAGGGCAGAGGCTCTTTACATGGGCACCTCTGCTCTTGTTCACACCCGGGCTCCAAGGGACTCCCAGTCACCCTGCTTGGCTCTGTCTCCAGTGAGCAAAGGCAGAACGTGGCCCTTGGCCACCAAGCCCAAAGACATGCAGGTCCCCTATCTTTAGACGTCTTCTTGCTAAATAAGACACCTCTTTTCTTTGTTCCTCATTTTACTCCAGCCAGATCAAGATTTCAAGGCAGATTCTTGGAAGGAAGAGTAAAATAGAAATCGACATAACTTGACATTCGCAGATGTTAGATTTAGATGTGCCAATTGTAATTAATCTCACCTAATGTCTTGTATGAGCCAGAGAATTTCACTCCGAGTTCCTGAAGAATTCTTCTGATTGCTTTGATGTTACTTGACTTGCCCTTTGGCAAGTCACGGTCTCCTGTGTGATCCAGTCTCACAATTACCCGAACTCCCACTGTTAAGTATGGAATAGTCCTAACACCCATGGAGTCTGTTAAAACCAGCTCTGGGCAGGATCAAGACACAAGTCTGTTTTCCCTCCGCCTCTCTGCCTCTCCCCACACATCCAGTTTTGTCGCTTGTTACATCGTGAAGTCCTCCCTTTCATATGGTGTCTGCCCCCCAAACCACCAAGGTGACCCTGGGTTGAAATGGCAGATACTGTAAAATAAGAAGTCTTATGCAAAGGGCTCCATTAGAGGAAATGAAGCTGCCATCAGCAGTACATGCAATGCAGCCAGAGACCCACATCCCAAACTGCCACGTAAACCCACACTCGGCATCTGCAGCTCCACGTCACTGGTTCAGCATCTTAACCGTATCCGAAAAGGTGCCTGCCAGGTGTTGACTTTTGGAACCAATTCACAAGGAAAATTTGCATTGCAGTGGCAAAACCTCCTTACTGCCCTTGTTCTAAAAATAATAATAATTAAAAGAAATGTTTTAAATAACTCAGGCCGCGTTCCCTGGACTGCAAGAGGCAAACTGGGACACAACTGATCATCGGCTGAACTGCGGTTCGTGCCTGTGCACCAGTTCTCAAACCTTCCCGAGTGGCAGGAGAAAATGCTCTTGCTTCAGCTCACTGATTTGTGTCGTCCACAGGAAGAATTAGGTTGGGCTGGAAGAGTGATGTGGAAGGCAGGAAATCTTGGCTTCCCACGAAGGCTGCTCAGGTGATTCAGTGTATGGCTGCGGGCGCTTGCAGGTCGATAATCAAACTGCGACAGGACACGTGTGCTCTCAGCCTGACAGGACCTGGCGATCAGAGAGGTTTATTGTGCCCATCCAGTGCTGGGGAGCATCATCAGGGCCCGGCCACATCCATCGCTGTGTCCGTGTTAAGGTTTCTCAAGGTTCCTGCCTCCCTCTCTGTGCTGGGATGGATGTAGCTCCTGTCAGAATGAAGGTTAGGAAGGAATATACAGCCTCAGCAGCCAGAGTTATTGGAAGGGGGGTCAGACCTTCTTCTTATCCCTGGGGAGATCTAAGCTATTTATCTCATTATGAATCCATCTCTCTAATATCTGCTGCTTCTTGTTTCAAATGATTAGTGAGCTGACGACTGGCATTATCAGTGATTAACAGGAACTTTGTGCAGAGGAAGAAACACTAACCCTGTATAGACTATCTGAACTGGGCCAGTCAGTAAATAGACTCAGGAGAGATTTATTCTGCGTTATTCCCAGCCTCGAAGAATAATTCTAAACTCTATCCCTGCTTTATGAAGCCTCTTATGGCACCCCACTGCTAATTCAGGAAAGCATTTTGCATGTATTTACTATCTTCCTAGCCCATAAAGGCCAGCTTGCCTTTATTAACTACAGTTTACTGCCACTCCCAGCAGAAGGAAACAATAATGGAAGTGAGATTGTACTTGTTCTGAACACCCATCCGTGCTCCCAGATGTTGGTCAGGTGGCCAGTGCCTTGTCCAACTGTAACTGCACGCGTTGCAATTACAAAACAGTTAACTAAGTTAACTGGAAGTGTCTTCCAGGTGTTGCTGCTGTTTCCACTTTGTGTTACCATTGCAGTGCATGAATTCTTTCTGTTCTTCTTGTCATTTATGTATCCCTGACCCCCATAAAGTCGCAGTGTCAGGAGGTGCTGACCACCTCACACTGATGCTCAGCTCCTTTTAGAAGCTAAGAATACCTGGATGAGAAGAGGACAGTTCCTACGATTCTGGCTATAGCAGAGGTGAAGAAGCAAGCCATGGAGTGAGCTCATTGTGCCAACATCACAAACTTCACGGTGGTGTTCACCTGACTCGGTTCAGCTTGGACTCACACACGATGGCCTTCCGTGCTCCTTCCTCATGCCGAGGTGCTCACAAAAAGGGATTTTTAGGCTCTTCATAGATTACAGGTTAGTTCAGGTCATGAGAACATGTTCAGCTTCATGAGTAACTGGCTGAAGAAACAGCATCAAGAAATGGTTTGCTAAATGCTTGGGTGTTCATCTGAACACATACTTGCTATTCCTGTTAATTGGGAGTGGTACCGTAGGCCTACAGAGCTTTGTCCCTGCAGCTCCCCGTAACAGCCGGGGTTATTCCGGAGTGCCAATTCCCACAGGATGCACATACAAGGAGTTTTGCAGCTGGCACATGTCCTCCGGCCTGCTGGTCACGCTGGCTGGAAGGCTCCTCACGACAGATCATTGCTGGATGGTAGAGGACAGCTCCAAAGCAGTGCCAAGGAGCCTCCTCTTCATTAGAGCACCCTTCCGAGCTTCCAAGTGCTCTTCTGACACCATCACCAGGCCCCAGAGCCTGAAGGGCACAGAGGTGGGTCATGCCTGTCCCCTTGGTTGAGCAGGTGGCCATTGCTCTGCTCGAAAGCACAGCACAGAGTTGTTGGCAGCACTCTGAATAAATCCAACCTCACTGTTTATTAGTTTAATTATAATCTCTGCGCCTATGGCACCTTCCATCCAAGAATCACGGGGCTCTTTGCAAGCATTAATTCATTCTCAGAGGTAATCCTGTGAGGTAGTTAACAGTCTTAGCCATTTTCTAAATGGGTTGAGGGCGGGGAGAGGAGATAGGAAAGGAAGTAAAGATGTAGAGGAATAAAAGGTCCAATTTTCATTGGTGTGTGTGCACAATTACGACTACAAAGGTGATGTTGTATATCCATCTAATGGCTGGATTGCACCCAGGTGTAGACCCTGCACGGATGCCCACCCTGCTGCACCCTGTCACGGCAACTGTCTGGGAATGCGGTTGCATCGGCACTTCCACACGTGCAGCTGCACCGTTGGAGAAAACAGGACCCAGGGAGCCCAGCACGATCATGAGAGAGTGTCAGTAAAGCCGGGACCAGAACCCGTGTGTCCCAGCTCCTGTCACCCTGTCTTTGTGCCTCTCCTTCCCACGCTGCACAAAGACTCCCCAGGAGGGTCCTGCCCCATTTCATGGTGCTGGGGCCGTAATGCAAACTGGAAACAAGCAGTTTCCAGCAGTTTCCCAGCACCTCGGAGGAGAAAATCCAGGCAGGTCTTTGCCCTGCATGTGCTGCGCCATGCGGGTGGTCGCTCAGGTGGTGAGTTCTGACAGCAGGATCTTATTAAAGTTCATTTCTGACAAACAATATAGATACGGGTAATGGAGGGAAATCACATACCGTTAGCAGTGACAAGGTAACCTTTATCAGGGCACGCTCCTATTAATTGCTGTAAAAATCCTAGTTGAGAGAGGTTCATTGGACTCACAGTTGTGGTTCTGCCTCTATTCTACTTTTATTTTCCGTTTAACTCTGACATTGTGATTAATTTCTTCTTGCTTTCTCGAGAACATTGTCAATCCACAAAGCAGGGATGTTTCCGGAGTGGCTTTCAGGCTAGATAACCCTATCTAGCTCTAGATTCCAAGATTTGGGCCTGTTTCCTCTCCTTCTGTGCTCTTGGCCTAAAGGAACAACATGGTTTGTGTGATTTAATCCCTGATTTCAGAGCTGGGGATAGAACGATGCAACCACTACCATTTGTTTTTGTGGCAGCATCATTTGTACAAACGCATCCCTGATGCTTCAGAGGCAATTGCACTTGGTAGGTACCAGGATGTATGCACTGAATGGGGTTTTAGTAATGTATTCACTGGAAATTAAGCTGAAACTTAGCAGCTCATTTTCCAGATGCCACCGATACAACTGTCAAATGGGAACAACTTCCAGTGCCTGCTTTCCTGAGCCAGAACTGAACTGGAGATTTGCAAGTAAAAACACTTTGGCTTACATTTTCAACCATCAGTAGGGATTCTTTTTTTGGCCTGCAGCTTTACCAAAAGTGCTGAGAATCTCCCATCTCCAGTTCAGGTCACTTTAACTTGTCTCAGGTTGGACACCCAATAGCAGAGGCACCGAAAACCCCCCAAAGTGCAAGAAAAAATACAAGATTGAGGAGTACATCCCACTGAAAGTCAACGTTGATGCACTTGCTCAAGGCCACGCAGCTCGTATGGAGCAGAAGGTAGGAACTGAATTCAGTGCCCCAAGTCCCCAAATGCAGAAGTCCTCAGCCAGGACCTCAACCACAGGGTTATCCTGCTCCACACCTCTCCCCATCTGCACAAATACAGAAGGAAGAGCCCTCAGCAAATGTGCTCTAGCAACGCATCTTTTTTTTTTTTTTTTCCTGTCTGTCAAGGAGATAATATTAATTACTCTGTATTCTGGAAAGTAATAAATAAATAAATAGATGAAGATCCAGAGGAGGGGAAAAAAAAAGTAATCCGTAAATTAGAAACTGATGATTTATGAGATGCCACCTAAGGAAAATTCTCCATCTCTTTTATGCTGGGCTATTTCAGTGCTGGCTTCTTAGGCTGAGAAAATGAATTCTAATATGCAGATGAGGTTGTGATAATGATTTTGTGCTGCCTGGATTACTGAAAAGTATTTTTGATGCGGACGTATTTAAAACATCTTAGCGAGGCTTTGAGCTCCCTGCATAATTTGATGAGCAATAAGTAAGACACAGGTATGCCATGCAAACAGCAAAATGTTAAAAGGTTAGAGAACTGAATTACATCCAGTCATGTGAGAGAGCAAATTAACAGTGCTGTTCCTCCAAAGAAACACAGGCTGTGGAGGGAGATCATCAACTTGATCTCCCTGGGAGAGGGTTTTTCATTTTTTTTAATTGCTTCTTTTATGGACTTGTCAGCTCTTGCCAGTGGGCTGCAGAGACTCAGCTGTTCTTTCAGCTGAGTTTGAATCTACTTTTGAATTTTTTATCTATTTATTTAAATACATGGGAAAAAATATATATGCATGCAGTGGCATTTCCTGTGCTTGTTTCAGACATCGGTAAAAAGGGAACTGGCACCAAAATCTGTCACTTTGGAATCTTTTCCCATTAGTTTGCTCTGCCAGTGAAGTGGGAAGCATGACTCCCCAGCATACAATTCCTTCTGACATTCAATCAAAACAACTGACCTAACATTTTAGTAGTGACACTCAAATTATAGGGCATCTTCTGAATAGCTAACCATTCCTTTTTCTTTTTTCCCCCCCCCCTCCTCTCCTCTACCTCTTTTGCTCTCCCTTCCCTGTCCTCTTTCTTCTTTTAATGCAATGCGTGATTGTTCCTTGTCAGGCTGGAGCACGTTCCCATCCTGCTAAGTGTCAGCGTGCAGCTATCAGCTTGCAGCAAATTGTGCTTTCCCCGAGCCGGGGCTGATGGAATGAATGGCAGCCTGGAGATAGTTCTGTCCTTCACAATGCAGGAAAGGCCACAAGTTCCCACAATTGCTTTTCCCCGTGAGCACATTACGGTAGCAGGTCAAGGGAGACAGAAAGTTGGAGGGGAGAGAGAAGAAAATTAAAAATAATGGGCTAGAAAACTTGGCAGTGTCCTCATTATCATTAGAAGGAAACAAAACAGTAAATGTAAAGAGAAAAAAAGTCAACCAAAAAAAAAGGTCTCTCCGTCTCTCTGATTACAAAGCGTTTGTGTTAGCTGAACCTAATGTGGTTCCACAAGGCTGAGGTTCAGGATTTAGAGCTGCAAATGAAGTTAGATCTTTGTCTCCTACTTTCATGGGCAGAAGGATAATGTTCAGTGGCAGCTCTTGTGTCCTTATGTGCTTACCATTGAATATCATATCCTCTCATAGCCACTCATAGCCTACAGGTCCTCTGTGTAGAGGGCCCTTCTGCAAAGCTTTCTCTTAGTTCCTTATGAAGTTAGCAGGGAGTGAGCTCTGCCCCAGCTGTGCCTCAGTCAGAAACATCTCAAGTTAAACATCTTGATTTTGTTGCTGTTCTGGTTTTAGTGTCACATATCCTGGCTGAAATGTACTGTGTCCTGAACTGTCCTGGGTCCTCATGTGCACCTTAGATCCATGTCACCACATCTGTGGCAACTGCCACCCTCCAAATTCAAGCATGCTAAAAGTGGCTGTTAAATTGCATTACACGGTAGAATTTAAACATCGACCTCACTTTTCCATCCCAACATTCCTCTGGATTAATGCTTTGAGATGGAGAGGGAAGGGGCAGTTTGGATGCCCCACCGGATGCGAGAAACCTGAAGACCCACCTAGAACTGCTGCAGCTCTGCTGTGTCATGGCCCTGCGATGTCCTATTTAACAGGCCAGGATTTGTCTGTGCTCCGTGGCCCTTCCCAGCTCCTCCTGTGTCCCCTCCAGAGTGCAGCTTGGCCCTGGGGCTGCTCTCTGCCCCTCTGCAGTGCTTGGAAGCAGCAGGGCACTGCTGCAACCCCGAGGAGCAAAACCCAGGAGCGTTTCTGGGACAGGGCTCCGGGGTGACCCGACTGCTGTTAAACCCTGCCAAAGACACCGCAAGGCCGTTTTGAAGAGCTCTGAAGCAATCTGCACTTTTTTTTGCCCTCTTGCCACCTCTTCGAGTAACAGAAGCTGTTACCAAGCCAACAGTAAAGCAAACGGAGGCCGGGAGATGCTGCTAACGACACGCGCTGCAGCCCGGGAGCATCGGCACAGAGATCACAAAGCAGTTACGTATCCTGGATGCTGAAATCCCGGACGTTTGCACCCATGTGAGCATCCCCCGCCTGCTCCCAAACTCACCTCCTTTCTGGACTTGAAACCTATGGGGAGATCTGAGAGAAAATCATAAAATGAGAAACGAGAGACGCTTTCCGGGGCGGCCCATCGAGCGCTGCCCGCGTTGCCACGCGTGGGAGTTGCAGCGGCTTGGAGCAAACAGACGGTTTCTCCTTGCTGCCGGGGCTGGCAGCGTTTCGAAACGCGTTGGGTTTTGAGGCTGGCGTCTGCATCCAGCTTCTGACTTCCAGCAGGTCCCCATGGTTGTGCTTCATCTGTCTGCCCATGTGATGGGCCAAATGCACTTCTTGTCTACTCCAAATCTTCCTGTAGCACTTTGAATACCCAAAGCTGGACCTGGAGTTATCTCTGTCTCCCCAAATTTTCCATCCTGGAATGGAAATATGAGGGAATTTTGGCCCTCCTGGGGTCCAAGTTTGCTGCAGTGAAATAGTCTTTGTTCTGTTATTGCTCTGCTGGGAACCAAGTATTGTGAAGCTGGAGAGAAAAGGAGCTTGGATTTCCAAAGCTTTGGATACTTGCATATCCCATGAATTCCAGCTGGATGCTTCAATTCATTGGAAAATTGGGTTCTGAAGATCTGTTTAAACTAAGTTCATTTTCCTGCTTTTGGAAAGCTTGGGAAATTTGCCTCTTTACTTGAATATATATAGAACAAAGTTGGGAAGCTATAGTGTCCGTTTAAGTGTTTAATGCTAGATTCCCCCATCCAGCTCATTAGGGACGAAAATATGAGCAATAAATTTACCTGGATACTACTAATGAGAAGACACGGGAGGATATGAAGGAGATGGATGCCTAGTGAGCCAAGTCTCTCCTCCCCACATCTGTACAACTTTGGACCCCTCCAGTCTTCTCAGTGCAAGGAAATGTCAATACAAAAGATCCAGGAAGGTCCAATGTCCGTCATCTCTTCATCCTCACTTCGCCCTCACTTGACTCTTTTTGACTTTCTGGGCTATTAGATCTTTGGCGCACAGAAGATCCCTCCGTTTGTACCAGACCAATCCCATTTGATTCCAGTAGAATAATGTTAGTTCTCTCAAATTCTTTCTTATCCTACCCAGTGATCTTCTTCCACCCCAAGCATGAAAATAGCCTTTGTAAGGCTGTCTTAGCAAATGCTGTCACAAAAAATGTCTCTGGGCAGAACATCCAAATTACTGAAGGGTGTTTTCATCCAAAACAGAAAGGCATGGTGGAAACCAATGACTAACAGCTGAAGCCAAACCAATTCAAATTCAAAGGAATAAGGAAATAAGGTTCATATTTTAAACTATGAGGTTGATTAAGCACTAGTTCAAAGAAAATGGTAGATTTTTCATCTCCACCTGGCCTTAAAACAAGCCCGGAGGCACTTTCTGGAAGATCTGTTTTAGCAGACACAGGTAGTTATGCTCAGCACAAAGTTATTGGGTGACATGTAATGGCCCGAGATAAACAGAAGGTCAGCCGAGCTGTTCTAATGGCCTTTTCTGGCCTTAAGCTCTATGAATCAATGAATAGCATGCATATAAAAACAAGGCAGGCATAGAAAGTAAGGAACTCACCTAAGAGTGGAAGTATTCCAGCTCTCTTCAGTAGGACTTGCCTACTAAATCAAGACTTATGTCCTGCAGGCTTGATCTGCTACACCTTGAAGTCAGCAGGGATCTTTTCTCTGACCACTTCAGGCTGCAGATCAGGCTCTCAAAGACATGAATAGGTTAGCACAATCCTGGAAATGCGATTCATACTTAAAGCACCTTGCACTCGCATGAGCCCTGCCCGACGAGGATCTCGAAGCACTTCGCAAACATTAATTCGCTACTTAATTAAACTTAAAACACAATGATCTTGAGCAGACGAGCTTCATGTCTTTCTTCAAGCACCATTTATCAAAGGAGCAGGTTGCACTTGTCATGCTGATAACAGTGCGTAACTTTCCTGCTTGCATTGTGTTTCTAAATCCAGTTTAAGTTGTTTTCTTTCAATATGAATAATTTTGGGAGCAGTTTTTGAAAGAAAAATGCAATCCAAGCACACTTACTTATTTTGTTGGTAGTGCTGGAAATTAGAGTACAAACGCTTTATCTGCATTACAAATACTATTACAAAGTGCTGGGTGCTTTAATCTATCTTCCAGATTTTTTTATTATTATTATTCATGCTTGAAGTGCTTCATCTTAACGCTCACAGTAGTTACCATAGGCATACACAGCAGCACCGACCTCACTGGAGGCTTTGCTGGGGTTTGTTTTCTTTTTCCTGATGCTCTTATTACTTGGATGACATTAAAGTATAAACAAGCCGACAGATGTGCCCACAACCTGGTAGCTCTCTTGGTAGAAGGAAATACTTGATTGCAAGAAGAGGGGTTGTGTGTGTGTGTGTTATTATTGGTGTAGTGCCTTCGGTCCTGCTAGATGGTGGTGTTATCAGAAAGTAGATTGGAAAATGATGCCTAAAATCACACGGGAGACAGTATATAGCTGCAGGGAAAGACCTGGTGGTGCTGGATTTATATTTGAGCTGTCTTGACTAATCTTGCAGCTCTGGGTTTGAAGCACAGCTATGCCTGCCTCCCTCTGGCTGTGAAGAGCTCAAGGAGGCTGGATCTGAGGGTTACGGCACGAGCAGAATTACTGGAACTTCAGGTCCATCAAAAAGAACCATCTGCTTAGCAGACAAGGTAACTCTGAGACATGAGACACCCAATTTTGAAGGCTGTATCCTCATGTTTAGTCCTTCCTAGCTATAGAGGGAAACCTGGTGGATGCAGGAGAGCTGTATTGAAAGACAGTGGTTCTCTGTGAAGAGAAACATCCCAGATGGATGCCCCATCTCCTTTGCTCACTCCTCTCCAAAACTCAGCACAGGATCAGCTTGAGACCCTGCACCCTAGCACAGAGCTACTGGAGTGACCGCTCCAAACTGCCCGTGCACATGATGGAATGGGAAGATCTTCCCACAGTGCTGCCTCTTGAAGTCAAAATATCGCCCGCTGCGAAGAGCTGTTTCACTCGAGTGCCTCCGAGGCACTTTGCAACAGGCGAAGGTCTGGCCCACAGCAACCAGTTTTATTCCTTGATTGCTCAGAAGAGGCTCAATCGTTTTCTGGATCATTTGAAAGCTGGGTGATTTGGGACTCACAAGTATTCCTACCAAAAACCCCCAAGCCAGCTGCTTTTATCTGATCTCCCTTTCCTCCCTTTTTTAAGCAAAACTCATCAACCGAACTACTATGAGGAAATGTTAGTATTTTAAGCACATTTGCTATGTATGGATGGAGTCAGCACACACATCCAGCACATAAAAATTTGATAATTTCTCATTTTGAAAAGAGATATCAAAAGGCATAATTTAACATGTTCTTACTGAAAAAATCATACAGCACACATTCCTTTTACTGTACGTTCAACAATCCTAATTACGGAAACTATTTACATTTGGAAGATTATTTTCAGAACCTGAGGGGTCAGGAGATGGGCCTTTTTCATTTGTTTTCTGTTATGTTTTTTATTTTTGGTGAAGGCCAAATTTGACTGCCTGGAAAAGAAGAACCTGAGCAACAGCCCTTCAGAAGCACCAAGAACTTCAGACTGGGCCATAAAGGTGGCGTTTGCCTTGGCAATCTCTCTCAAGATGGGGATACTGCTTTGAAAAACGCCCAGAAGTACCAAAGCCTCTGTGATTTCCAGGCTTACTCAGTTTAAATGTGGTTGCTGGAATTTAAAAGCTGGTGGCTCATCTGTTCCTGTTGAGTAATGAGGAGCTGAGCAGGGTAGCTCAGGGAACATCCCATGCAATTCATATAGGGAGAAGCAGAATGACAAGCACTCACGTGGGAATATCTGCAACAAATCTTTGATTTTAGTGTATGTTTTAGCACACATAAAAGGAGAGGGATGTGAAGTTATTTTGTGACTTGTATTTTGGGCTTCATTACTCAGAAGTATTTGTGAGTCTCCCATTTTGTCCCTATTCACCTCATTCAAGGAAGAAGACAGGAGACTAGTAGCATTTTCACATTACAGTTTGGTGGACAATCACTTCCTAAAGGAAAGGCATATAGCTTTGAGGAAAATGTGCTGAAGTATATGCAAATATTTGCAAATGTATGCAAATTTGCAATCTACTATTTTCCCCACCTTCTCTTGCAGAGAATATTAGCAGGTATGCAAGGATCTAAAATTATCCAATCAAGAGGAATGCTATGAGTGTCAGGAGGTGCAGATACCCCAAAGTTTGGGGATTCGGTAGAATGGATATACAGTCTGAAATCTTTTTTCCCCACCCATTTCTGATAAAGAGATTAATCATTTTTGCCCTCCTCCTGCAGGAAAACCTAAAATAAATACCTGATCAGCCTGAGGGCAGTAAGCTAATATGAATACTGATGACCTGTTGCCAAAATGGAAGGATGTGGCAAATCTAATGACGGAGCTCTTCTCACTTGCCTTTTTTTCCCCTCCTGTAATTTGGAAACTCAGTGACAGAAGGATGGTTTTCAAGCTAACTCCTCTCTGGATTGCTGAGACCCAGAAGTTGACATTTTGAACAAAGCAATGCTTGATCCGGACAAGCAATATAGCAACTATGTGATCACAGTGTGGGTTTCACTTCCTCGTGTATAAGATTTTTCCTCCTGCTTGCAACAGTAAATCAGAATATTCTGCATTCTCAGTAATAAGCACTAGTGGTTGGATGTTGTTGCACATTCCCAAGTGTATGTGTTGGAAATAACACCCATTAGCCTAAGAATCCGAGAATTGAGGGGTTTGATTCAAAGGCAGACTGCCTTAGAAGTGCAAGGCACTAATGGAAAGAAAATCTACAGAAAGCTAAACAGGTGGGCAGAGGATACACATATAATATTTGGCCATTGAGAAAAAAAAATAACATTAAATAACCAAGATGAAATATGCAGCTACCCATGGTGAAACTTGCAGTTTGGGTCTGAGTTGATACAGACCTTCATGTGAATCTGGAATGTAGGTGGGTCTGGCTGTTAAGTGAGGCTGCACTTTGGATTAATGATCTTGATCTACATCATGCTGGTTTCCATGCTTATAACAGGCTAAAATAAGTCAGAGCATCTCAAAAACCTTTAGGATGATGGATTTAGATCAAAAGAGCTGCTGTGCACTTTGGCTTAAGGATGTTCAGGGTAACTCCCTGGTCTTAGTCCTACCCATTCTACCTGCCACAGTTGTTTGAACACAGCTGAAACTCCCACAAGCAAAGATATACTTAAATGGGAATGTTTCCTTTCATTTAGTCAGATAGGAGTTTTTGAGAGGAGAGGTCCTGAAACACCTGATTAGTGATGGGCTGCATTGTGTCAAGTAAAAAACACTGGCAGAAGAGCAGCAGGTCAAGAAGAATTAGCTATGTGGGCTCAGAAAACCTCTGGTTCCACCTCAGCAAACTTCAGGGAAACTCAAGAGAGCCACTTGATTCCTCCCCTCAGGAAAAACAAACAAAAATCCAGTGCTCTGTGGAGCAAAGCTCTCTCCTCCCCTTGCAGGAGGGCTGGAGGGGACAGAAATCATCTCACCATTAGATCTGTGAGCAGTGATGACCGGGAACAGGCCCGGGAGAGCTGGCCACAGGGTGTCACTAGCACCCCACAAGTGAATCCGTCCTCAGCACTCCATGGGCACCTCCAAACAAGCGACTGCTGAGATAGGGCATGGGGTAACGGCGGCGAGGTGAAGGGTTCTGGGGGACAGCAACTGCTGTAATATTCACACTCCAGAGAAAAGGAAATACCAACCTCCATGTGCAATGCTTCTTCATACCACTTCTGATAGCCAGAATGCTGCCAGATTTTTTCAAGCTGTTCATTTCTCCCCTGTCCAGCAGAGTCAAAGAAAGTCTCCCAGGAAATGAATTATTGTGGTCTGGTGAAGACACAGACAGGTCTGGAGGGGTTTGTCATGGGGGAAGGTGAAGTGAGGGCTGGAGAACAAATAAATGGAGATTTTCAATAACCTGCACAATAACCTGCACAAACTGTCTTCCAGGCTGTTTCCTGTGCCCTTTGATGTACATTGTCTTGTCCTTGTCAATGTCCTTTGACGGGAAAGGGTTACTACCAGCAGGGATAGGTTCTTTCCATATGAGAAAATGATTTTTCTCCTTATGATGTTTCTCCTTTAGACAGGCTTCTTAGATCTTAATAAGAATAGGATCAAATGTTCCATCAGTCTATCCATCATAGATGTTTTCTGGATAGACGGGGACACTGTCAAGTGTAGGATTTTCCAGTTAGAAAGCCACACATTTGGAATTCTTTTTGCCATGAGGCAGGTGGCCTCAGGAAGGCTGACTCAGCATGCGGCCTCTGCACAATGTGGCCAGCAGCAGGATTTGCACCCTGCTGGGGCTTCACAAGCCCTGCTGGCAGTGCAAATAAGTCGTGTTTCTTGACCTTAAAAGGAGGGATTTGGCAAGGAATCGGGCAGCTGAGCTTTCCCCTTCTCACTTCTTTCTGCTGGAGTCGCATCTTGCCTGCCTCAGGCATAATCCCTCCTGCTGGGGTCTGTAATTTGCCCATTTGTGTCAATTTATAGGTTAAAAAGGGTCCCAGTCCTGCTGATCATGGGTCTCCAGACAACTCAGATGGAGCTTTCCAGCTCCACCATTTGAGATATGGGTAACAAATTTGCTTCCTTCTTGGCTTACAGCTTACCAGGATTCACTGTAACGGTGCTCACTCTCTCTCCCCCTTTGCTCCTGGGAGTTCTTTAAGCATAAAGAGATGATAGCTTGTCTTTTCATCTAGAAATACTCCACATGACACACAGGAAGGAAAAAGAATGAACCCCCCACTCCATCATCCTTCTAATATATTAGCTGACTCATCAGGAAACAGTTTTTTTTTTTTTTTTTTTTTTTTTTTCCCCTGATGCTATATAAACCTTTGTGGAAAAAGAAATGCATCTGAAAAAGGAAAATACCTGCTATTCAATAGCAATATTTTTCCAGTAAAATGCATTAAAATAATCCTTGACTCTAATGATACTGCTCTGCTCCTAGGTTCTTCTGCAAAATTCTTCATGAATAGCTACAACAAGTTTCCTGCCTGCAAAATACTCACAAAATAGTACAAAAAGGGCCTTATGCTACACTGCCTATTTCAATGTTGTTACTCTATGACCGCCACTTTTTGTTACACTATGTTGGCCACTTTGGCATCCAGAGAATAAGCCAAAGAAAGCCAAAAGATGCATGTCTTCTGCATAAATGCCTCCTAACATGTCATCTTAAGCTATCATGTATAAATTATAAGCCATTGCTAGGGATAAGGGTGTCATTTGTGCTTGCTCGGAAGGAATCCCGTACATTGGGACTCAGCATCCACCAAAGGAGAAGAAATCTCTTGATCCTTGAGAGCAAATGCCTTTGTCTTCCTGACTCTTTGGAGAGAGAGATCAGTGCTAGCAAGAGCATATGGAGCCATTCCACATCGCTAAGTCAGCCTGGAAATGGGAGCTGGCACTGTCTGGAATTACCACTCAAAGGAGGGCTGGTTTCCATCAGATTTCTTTGCAGAATATCCCTGAAAAGGCACGTGTGTCCCCACTGTAATATTCAGTATCCAAAGTGATATCAACTGTACCTTCCCTCCAGGATCTATATTAGCCCTTGAGCATCTCTTATCCATCAAAAGCTGGAGCCAAGTCATGCTAAGAGAAATAGCAGCATGAGGGAATTCTGCTTTCTGCATTCTGAGTTTTACAGACAGGTCAAGACCTTCAATCACGAGTGTCATCTATCCATTTAGAAATTATACTTAACAAAACCTTGTGAAAACTCATTATCAGAGTGCCATGATGTGTTTGAAACAGGTACAGCTGCACAGGTACATCTACAACCAAATGATGCCAATATCCCTTACATCAGCAGAGTTTTCCAGTGTCACCCAGTTTCCCAGCCATTAGTAATTCATGGCCAGGATCTCAGAGGCAACTAGTGACTGGGGTTCTAAATGTCCTTGCATTTAGCAGTGAGGAGACAGAAGGCACCTGACATTCTCCAGGAGCTGCAGGTCTGAGCTCTGCCATGGCTCAAAATGTAACTCCAACTGAGTCTTAATTTTCTCCTCTGTGAACCAGGAATGGGGCTGCTAAAAGTTATTTCTTTCAGTAGGTTTGTGAGATGAGTGGAAAGGGAAGGCACTGAAACTCCAGGTTTTATTCTAAAGTGCTTCGATCCTCTCAGTTCTTACTGAAATTTGGTCTTCTTTAGCATAAATGTCTCTTAGGACCTTAGGAGAATAGGGACCCTATTCTCCTTCATCCTAGGCAGAGTGTCTACAGCTCCCAGTTGGCAGAAATCAGTCCTGCAGTTCTGCAAGAGTCCATTGACTCTTCTAGACTCCAGATTCAACCATCCTGACAACATCCTGGGTCATCTTGGACCATGGCTTGTCTCAGAGCTCTGCAGCGGCTCTCCCAGATGGCACCTGCTTTCTAAGGACTCCATCTTCCCTTGGTATTTTTAAGCATGATGCTCTCCCTTGCTGAACAAACAGCAAGAAAGCAAAATGGAAACAAGGGAAAATATGACACCCACTGCTAATAAATGTAGAGCGATGGAAAACAATTTTGCCAACTAGGCAACTCAAATTAGACTTCTCTCTCTGAGGAATTTGGTCGATTTGTAGCTCTTATTACAGTGTAATGCTATTTCCCTAAAAGTTTGTGTGTGCATTTTAATGAATTCATAAAACCCGGACTGTAAAAGCCCCATGGGGGAAACCTGGCAGCTCTTTAATTCAGCATTAAAGCTCAACTGATGTCAATTGAATTGATTTCTGTGCATAGAAATTGCATTCGTTGAATGAAAACTTTAGCCCTTGCCATTCCCCCTTTTAAAGCTCACCGTAATACAATTGGCTCCTTGAGTGAGGTTCAATTACATGTTGAAAGTTTATAATCTGGTGTGCTGAATGGAGGCTGTGAAATCAAGAGAGAAAACCCAGCTAACCTGATTAAACTCCATACCAGAGCCGTTCCGGGGCCAGTGAATCCTTATTGTAGCACGAGGGAGCAGCTCCTGTCCAAGTATGCAATGTGTCCTGATTGCAGCTGAAGATTTTATTCTGGTTACAGCCACAGTGACCTCAGTGTCTCTAAGAATTCAGAGCTGTGACCTAATTCTAAAGTCTTCCTCTTTTAGCCTACAGAAAGCTTTGAATCAAAATAGGAATTGTGAAAGGAAAGGTTTAGCAGCTTAGCTGTGTTTGGATTCCCTCCTAGTGTTAAACACTCATCCATGTTAGCATATGACCCCATAAAGCCTAATTCTTAGTTGTGTTTCATTCGCATTCCTTAACTCTTGCCTTCAGCCTCAAGAATCTCTAGAAATCCCCCAATTTGGACCCAAACAGAGCCCAAACCAGGAAAGCTTTACTTCTTGGAAAGTTATACTTGTTGCTACAAACTCCTCTCAGTCTGTGGGAAGAGTTGCTAAGTTTTGCAGATAGTCAGCAGAAGTAATCTGCAATAGATCCCATATTTTGGATTTTATTTCCAGAATTGCTCCCAGTTCTCCTATGAATGTAGTGGAAATCTGATGAAAGTGGCCTTCGCTCGCATCGTTCTGTCAAGGGTCAGATTGATGCCAGCCGTTCCCTTTGCCTTTTCAGTGCTCCTAGTACTGCTAATGCTCTTTCACTACTCCCAGATCCAAAAAGCATACGAAGAAAAAATTATATATGATTTTCTCACTATTAAAAAACAATCTTTTTCCATGTTTTGACCTTAGTCAGAGGATCAACTTATTCAAAACATTTGCTTATCCTGAGGCAAAACCATTGCAACACACGCTACATGGAGCTCCCCTCCAAATTCCCTTTCAGCTTGTTTAGGTCATATGCAAAGAATTATTATAGAATAACAACAGTGTCAGTTTGTCATATTCCAGGGAACAGCCGCAAGGTTTATTACAACCGCAGATCCTCACACACCCAGCTGAGACAAGTCTTATAATCCTTTTTTATAGATGGAGAAAGCGGGCGTTCGGCAACATGGAAGAGGTTGGCTGCTGCTCTGACCTCCAGCCCTGTGCTCCGGCCCCATTGGGTTTCTTCCATGGGGAGGGCAAGACATTCCTGAACCCCAACACCCTGGGGCTTTGGGGGAAACAACTTCCCTTAATTGGAAACCTCAACATTTTAGCCCGTCTCCACTGGCAGCCCCTTAGGTAGTCTGTGGTCACTAATTACATCAACCCAAATGAACTTTAATCCTTTTGTCGCAGATACCTGTGGGTCTCTGCAGTTACTTGGCCTGCTGATCCCAAGGAAGAGCCTCAGCCCCTTCAGAGCTGTTGAAGTTACATCAAGGGCAAGATGTCCCAGTATGCCTGGGTTAGAGAGCTTCCTCAGGGGCATTAGTTTTCTGTAGTGCACAAGCAAGGCAAACTGAGGCTATTTGCTGAAAAAAAAATCAAGTAGTCACAGGACAAGGTCAAAATACACAGCAGCAATATGTCAGTACTGGGCAGGGATGGAGCCTTTTCCATGAAGAGAAAAACATCCATGAGAAGGTTTTCTACTTCCAATCCAATAAATCTTTTTCCAAGGAGAGATCTGAAAACCACTCCCAAGCCTGTCTTTTTAGTGGTGCTGCAAGAACCGAGCTAAATGCAGAGGAACATGCTCTTGTGAGCATTTTGTATATGCTGATATGTCTTTCACACTGGGACAAAGCCTGCCAAACACATGGAAGGTGCTTGAGAAGGAGTCGCAGATGATAATTAGTATAAACGGTACGGAAGCAAAAAAGAGACTATATGGACTTTGAAAAGCAACTGATAATTTTGGTCACAGCATCAGAGAAAGACAAAATACCCCAGAGTCCCGAGTAGTCTCTCTGGAAACACAACAGACCAATATTGCAGGAAGTTTCCTTGATGTTCAGTTTCTTTTTTCCTTCACTTTTTTTTCCTCTCCATTTTCCCCTCTGGAACCCATGTCCCACAGGCTCACTAAGCAGTGCCCAGCAGGACTGGGCTTCTCTGCTGGTTTTGTGCAAGGTTGTGTTACTATCTATAGTCTGGCAGCACCACTTGCCCTAAGAAGCAGAGGCAGTGGATAATGACTCCAGGTGTGAAGAGGGTTAATTGCTCTTTAGCCTCATGCTTGAGTGGGAACACCCTGATAATCCATGTCCCCCATCCCTCTGATCTCCTTTTCCAAACAGACCTAGCTGCCCTGATGAGCTCCAGGATGAAGAGAAGCAAAGAGCAGGGCTAATGTTCCACTGGAAAGTGAATCCCCAACTCCCTGCCCAAATATTTGGGAAAAGGTGTCCTCAGAGGAACCCTTTTGCCTGCCATTTTACAGCCACAACATACTTGGCCATGTTAGGTTTGCCAAGCAACATCTTGAAGATGGAATTGTTAAGAAAGGAACAGCAAAAGGACTTTTTTTCTCCCTCTCCCTTCATTCAATTTTTCTTTTCTGATGTATCATCAACTTTAGGCACCCGGCAAAAATAGCTGTGAAATATGGAAATGTCTCGTTCATAGCACAGTGATTTTTAAAGGCTTCTGCTGTGCAAATGCAGCTGAGATCGGCTCTATAGGCTCTTGCCATCTCCCACTGTAACTGCGCTTCCTTGCTATTTCACTGAATAAGCAGATACAACGGGAAACTATTCACCAAACTAAAACAACATCAAAAGCCCATTAAAGTTCTGATTTAAACTCTCCAAAAAGGATGGAAATTCACAGCAAAATAACAGGCACCCAGGATCTCTTCGCAGCTAGCCATCACCCTTAACGTTATCCAACTGTGCCTGCATATTGGATGCCTGGTGCTTCGCTGCAAGTTTCTAGATGTTAGTGGGTTTAAACCAAACCCTTAATGGCCTTTTCAGTGCTGTTCTTTCTTAAACAATCTGAAGCTTTTCCCCCCAGTTCCTCCCTGTCTTTTCATGTCAGTTAAGCATTGCATGGACCAAGAGGAGCCTGAGACTGTCTCTTTGCAAGATTAAAAGATGCTCTGCATGGGCGATATCAGAAATGCCCCCTCTGTTGCTCTGTCCCACATGAGCCAGAGAGGAGAGCTCGTCCTGCAACACATGCACTGCCTGGTCTGCCAATTTAGTGCTGGTTCCAGTAGTCCTGAGCTCAGCACTCGCTAAACTCACCTGTTTGCCAGGATCTCTCTATGCTGATGATTCCCTGTATTAGCCCAAACTTATCTTTTACATGTTCAAGGCAAAAGAGAGATTAAGGGCAACGTGGGGAGCTGCAGGCAAATTAATACCCACCAAGTAAGGTGGGGTTGTTAATTAATCAAGCCTCATTAAGCTCTGAGTAGATACGCCCATTCACAATTTAAGTGGTACATCCTGTGATGGTAAATCAGCTGAAAACCCCTTCCAGGGCTGAAGGGGAGAGTTCAAATGAATCAAGCCCACTTTAGATTCACATCATAATTATCTCAGAGGAACCTTCCCTGCTGTACAGTCCCATGGCTGCTGGCGGTTGGTAGTTCCAACACCCCATCGCTTTTCTCCTGCTCTATTCCCCAAAAACCAGCACACTCGAGTCAGTTCAGCGAGCTAAGGCAACACAAAGGGATTTTTTTCTCCTGGAAGTGCTATTTTTTTGGGAGATCTGTGTCCCTCCACTGCTTCACCGGGTGTTTGCATCAGACAAGTAGGAACCTGTTCATGAACATGGAAGGGGCAGAACCAGCCACTGGAGTGAGCAGTTAGGCAGGAAACAGGGCACTGTTTTATGCAGAACTCTCCTTAAAGAGCTGGTCTGAGGCTCCTAAATGAAACTGATAGGCTTCCAGATGCTTTACAGATTCTGTCAATACACTTAGCTAACTCAAACTAAAAATCAAGAAACTATATTACCAAAGCTAACCTGTTATTGATTGATGCAAACTACAAAATCCAGCTGTCAAATCAAAGTCAACTCAGCAAGCAAAATCCCAGTGTGGGAATGGAGCTGCACCGCTGTATTAGGCAAATGGTCAACTAAATATCAGAAGTAACCCTCCTTGGAAACTGCCCAGAAAAACCTCAGAAACTGGTCTCCAGGCAGTTTGCAAACAGGAAACTTGACTTAATGCCTAACTGCACACACACATTTTTTCCTGAGCAATTTGCTGAGACCCAGAATATCCAAACTTTGAATCAGAAACAAGGGCAAATAATGCAGACCAAATCAAATTTGCTGGTATCCAAAAGCAGAAAGGAGCTATATTTTTGAGTCCAGAAGGGCCACAGGAAAGAACTGCATGATTTCAAGATCCCCCAGTCGGAACACAAAACCAAAACCTAGGAGGTAGTTAGCTCTGTCTCCAATCCTCTAGTGCATCCTCTGTACTACAGTTTGATGTCTCCAAATATCTCTGCTGTCTGCAGAGACAGCAGGCTATTTTGTGCTTCATTCACCATAGGCTGTCAAGAAGGAGAAATCCCTGCCCTGTGGGCTCTGTCCTGGAGGATTTAATTTTGCAACTTTCACTCTAAACCAAAGTCCATACCTGTTATCTCTCTGCAGATCTCCTGCAGGGTCCAGTGCCTTCTCATCTTCCTTTGCCAATCACCTGGCAAAAACTGGGCTTGGACTTTCTCCCTGCCTATATTCCCACTCCTGTGAGCACTTTTAGAGAGGTAAACCTCATACACCTGCCTCTCTTAAAGAGCCTGCATCCATTATCACTAATTTCAGCAGAAAATGGTTGGAAGAGACATTAGTGTGATCATAGTCTTTGCCATGCTGACCTGCCTCTGTGGAGCATGCAAAAGCTGGCATGGGAAAAAGAAGGGAAAATTATGTTCTGTGGACTGCTTCCCTCTTTGCCAGCATTTTGTGTGTTTGTGTGTGTGTGAAATTCAATACTGGGTGCAGAGTGCATTAGTAATGTAAATTCCTATAGAAGTCTTATAAAAGAATCAACCTCTCAAATAAATGGAAGTCCCCATATGCTGGATACAGAAATGAAATCTGAAGTCCTTTTAAAGAGACCTGATAAATAGTTGGGAAAAAAAGAAGAGCATGGAGAATTCCAGGTGTCAGCAGAGACAGAGCTCAGATACCTCTATTCTACTCTGATCTCCACCCAGGATCTTTATACAGCAGGGACAGCCTTGTCACTTCTGTCTGGGCACTGCACTTGTGTGTGATGTTTGCTATGAGCTCTCTAGGTTGTAGGGACAAATGAAGAGAATCTGGGATAGGATGGCTAGTCCCGTACCTTTTCTACCGCATGCCTAATCTTTCATGCTATATTTTCTACTGCATCCCGTGTAATAGGAAAAAATGGGCTGCCTGCTATTAGAGACGTTTGGCAGCTGATATCACAGAAGATGAAGCATAATTCAGTTTGGTTCTTGTCCAACTCCACTCAGCTCTGCTGGCTCGGGTGCTCACTGTGATGAACAGGTTCTGCCCAGGGGATCTCTCACTGAGGGACAGTCACAGTCCTGGTTTGCTCCTACCTTGCGGGTGGTTGGGGCACTGGTGCTACTGGAACAAAGGAAAAAAGCCACCACGTGCCAGAAGGGGTGAGGGCACAAATGAAAACTACATTTGGGGTATAAAAACGTAAATGAAACAAGGGCCGGAATGTTGTAGCTTGGGCGAAAAGCAGAGGGCTTGGGAAGGAACCCTCGTGACGTGAATCAAAACTGATGGTAGTTGATTTCTTTTTAAAAACTATTATTCATCCAACACATGAGAATCATCAGAGACAAGTGTTTTAGCCAAGTTTAGTTTTGCTTTTAGGATATGTTATATCTGGACCCACCTAGAGTTATCTTTTACTTCCTCTTTGATAGAAATGTGCCTTACGATTCCAGCCAGTTCCCCTTCTGCCCTTCTCTTTCACTCTACCTTGCCTGTATGCACACTTTTTAAGCTCAGTTTTCCCTCTTCTTGCCTTTCTCCTTGCTATAGTCCCCCTTCCTTCTACGGAAACCTTCTGGTATCAGCATCACATAACCCAAGCAAAACACAGCATCCACCTGCAGGGCTGAAAGAGACCTCAGGGCTTCACCTGTCCTCAGCCTTCCTGATGCAGAGGCATCATCTTTTCTGCATCATCTTAAAGACTCCCATGTCAGAAACACTGCAGCCCTTGAAAGTAACTTCCTCTGATTCTTAAATATTTGCAGTTTTATGTAAATCTGTGTCCAGGGGGTACAACTTCATCTAACTAGACAGTTTAGATCATTCCCACTCTCTTTATCTTCTTCCTAAGACTTCTGCACCTGTGATGTGATATTTTCTCTTTAGTGGAATGATTCCTCGGGATAAGGGTGACATTTGAGGGCAGCGTCCTGGAGTCTTCTTGCCTTCATAGGTTCTGAGGGAGATAAAAATCCCATTTCCTCATGGATTTTGAAATCCGGCCAAATGCTCAGTCAGAGCAAATCCAGGAGATGTCAGAGTTCTCTGCATAGGAAATTAAAAGAAAAAATAGAATCCTTTCAGGTAACTCAAAACAGTTTCCTTTTAACAAACAGAAAAGTCGTGCTTCAATTTGACTTGATTTTGTGTCATATTTATAGCATATGATATAATAAAAAAAATAAATAGAAAGTCATTTCAAAATGAAAACCAAAAATGTTTCACTTTCAAAGTGTTGAAACAGGGTGTTTCAGCCATTTCAAAATGATGCTTTCTATCTCTTTTTTTCTTCCAGGCCAAGAAATGCACTGAAAACAATCCTCATCTGTAGAACTTTTCAGTTTCAACAAATTGACATTTTTTCACTGGAATTCACATATCTGTAAAGTTTCTTTTTTAATTCAAGGATCTTAAACATTAATTTGTTGTTAGGCCTCAGAGCACTTCTGAGAGGTAGTTAAGTGTTATGATCCTCATTTTGCAGAAAGGGAATCTGACTCATAAAGAAACATAAAATGCAATTGAGTTCCCACTTACTTCAGTGGGGGAATTGATGAGCCCAAGGTCAGAAAGAAAGTCAATGGCAGAGCCAGGGAAAGAACCCAGGAATGCTGAAACTAGTTCCTTTCCTGCACCCATTAGACAGCGCTCCCCTGTAGAGCAGCCAAAATCCAGGTCAGCAATGATGACTCCAAGCCCCCTCCTCAAGCCGCAAAACAGATGGAAATGGGAAGCTTGGGAAGAGGCTCAGACTTTGCTTCTCAAAGATATCGAACCACAGTTTAGTCTTGTTCAGGCTCCTCCACCCTTTCCAGCCATCCAGCTCTTCTGGGGCAGATCCCATGTGTTTTCTGAGTAGTGGGAAGCCCCTATTGACTTCTGCAAGAGGTGGCCCGGGCCCTCGGAACTCGTGTGGTTCAACCTGGGATTATTGGTTCCAGCAGCAGAACAGCCTCTCGTCTCTGATGGTGCCTCAGGAAGAACGAAAAGAGCAAAGCTGTCGGAAGGCAGTCACATCTCATTGCAATGCTGAATAACTTGTTCCTGGATTAACTTTGAAATTTATAGAGCTCCAATGTAGAATATACCTGGCACTGGAAAACAATATATTAGTGTGTGCAGCTGCCGCACAGAAGGTTTTAAGATAGCGTTTTGTCAGCCCCTAAAGGCTCCTGTGCCTTGTGGGCATTGCTGTAACTCTGCTGACCCCGGATTCCTGCATCCCATGTGTGTCACACAACACTCACCCTGCACCGGGGCTCGTTTCTCCAGCAGCTGTTAGATTTGCTACCTGTTTTCCCTGCCCAAAGGAGGGAGATGGTCTTGCAGACACCAATGTCGAGCCCTACATCAACAGAAAGGGAGAAAGAGAGGGGAGAGGAGCTCAATTCCCTCTGGTCTCTGTGTGATGATGGGCATTTCCACGGCTTCCACAGCAGCTCCTCTTCACCCAGCGCTGTGCAGGCAGCACTCGGGTGGCTGCTCAACCCTTCTGCACCTACCTGTGCGCCAGCACTTGGGCTGCTCACGGGTTGCTGCAGCAAAGACACGTTTGAGGCTCTGCCTCCCCCACTCCTGTCATTTGGATGCACATAATCAAGCAACTTGCAGCTGAAATTGCTCATAGAAAAATAATTTCAAATTGGTTCATTAATGCTCATTTACGCAGAATTCTTAAATATGACAGAACATGAGAGTGGAAGAGAATGTGTCTGGATGAGAGTAGGAGGCTGTTGAATGCAACTTTCCCGTAATTGTGAAATCTTGTGTCTAAATATGTTCAGACAATGTGAAAAGTCAATTTAAGATGCTAGGATACATACAGCCACAGTAAGAGAGGGGATATCTAAGCAATATAGGTATACTGGGGACATAAGGGACGAGCTGCCATACTCAACAGTTCATCTAATCCGGTCCCTTTTTCATTCTACATCTGAATTAATCAACACTCCAGTGAGTGTGGAAAACTCTCCCCGACCTTAGCCATTTGCTCCTTGGAAAAAAATTAAATTCCTGAAACACAACTAATTGTACAGTGTCCTAACAAAGAGGTCCTCTGGCAATTACTTCCTGAGTTAGCCGCTGATCAGCTTACACCGTGGAGCATGAGGATTGATAGCCTTTGTAATTTTATTTAATAAAGATCAATTTAAATAGTCTGCCTTAAAAACAAAAGGAAGGTTAATGAAGGTAGAGTCTTAAATTATATAGATCACAGCTCTGATTTTCATGCTAACAGAAAACAGATCAATGGCAACTGTGCAGTATAATTGGAAATGTAAGAAAACTGAAAACAGCCATACTGGGGAAAAGGTAATAAATACAGCTGGCAGACCTGAACGGAGGCTATCGGAGGAGGATAATACTGAAAAGAGAGAGAGGAACAAAGGCCTTGCCAGAGAAGAAGTGGGAGAGGTCAGGCTGCAGTTGGATCAATGATGGGAAGCATGGGCTCTTCAGCGTTGCTTTGCCAAATTATATGCAATGTATTGGAGTCACCACGTAGGGCACCGAGCTGCTGAGAGGAAGTACAAGTCCTTTCTGAGCGACAGAATGAGGCTGTGGCAACACTCTAGCTCGTGGCACGACTACGTTCCCAGGACCAAGCTGGAACAACAACGTAGGAGCAGAGGCAGAGCAGCACACGGAGCAGCGAAGAGCTGCAGGAGCTGCTCCTTCCCGTGCTCCAAGGTGGCCAGGGCTGGCGGCGGCGGAGAAGACGACTCAGGTTAATATCACGCTCTGATAAGGTGCTGCTGTGTTTACACAACAGCATTAAAGGGGCAAGTTTACAACTGGGAGATGTCAGGGCAGTTCAGAGCTCGCCAGCTTGCTGCTGTGATTGGGCAGTTTCCACCACGGTGCTTGGCTCCCAGGTAAATATTCCTGCATGCAGCTAATGAGGTGACTCATTAGCAGTCTATGCAGCCACAGATCTGATTTCCACACTGGGGCACAGGAACCTTGCATGTGTTTGGACCTGCACCAGGCTTCTGCCTTTGAAGGAGATGTCCGGAATAGTTGAAGCCATCCTGACCTGAGAAACAAAGGAACATTGCCAGCTAATTGCTAATAGAAGGAGTTGTCTTCCTGTCTGCCTGAGAAACTGCTTAGTTTTTGGCTTGTAGAGAAAATTCATACTGATTTGGACTGTAGCATTCACTGAAATGGGTCTGTGGAGAACTTGGAGAAGTCCTTTGAAGTCTGGTTAAAGCAATCTGCAATATAGAGCTGATTGTCTCACCTTGGTATAAGTGGATGCCTAAATAAATGCATTCATAACATGAAAAAAATAATTACCTTTATCATGGGGATCGGTGGAGTGCCGGATACTGTGATGGAGTTTCTTGCATTTTTGGGATTGAGTGATAAATCAGCATGGGCAAACTTCAAAAGACTCATGGCTTAGAAGAGCCTAGCATGTGGTATGGCTATCTCCCAGACCTCAAGGCAAGAAATAACATGGGATCAAACCCTCTTATTAGTATTTCAGCGTGCACAGCCAAAACCTGACTGCAAAAATAAGGCAGACTGTAATGTTCAATCACGTATTTTCTGATCACAGTAATCATTCATAGTGAAAGTTCAAATTTAGACAAAATATTTGCGTTAGATTTCATTCTATCTGGAGTAAATATTTAAGAATTCTTCTTTACGCCATGTGTAACAGCTGCAGCCTTGTTCCTAAGTCTTTTTTTAGTGATCATCAAGGTTAGATTCCCACTACAAATGGAGACCTTTGCGAGGTTCTTTCTTTTACTCAGTCTCTTTCTTGTTTTGCTGCCTCTGAACTTGCGCAGCATGAAAAAAAAAGGTTCTTATCACTCCACAATGCAAGAGTACTCAAATCATGCTAACCATCTGTAACATCCCCCCTCATCCTGCATGAGAGGTAGCCAAAACTTGAAATAAGATTAAATTTATGCTACTTACATTAATCTACAGCAGCTGCAGAAATACTGCTTCATCTTTTTACTGGCTATGGATGTTGATAAAGAATGCAGATGTTTTCAGAGCACTGAGAGAAGCTCAAACTGCAGCTGTCACAGGATCTTGACTCTGCCCTCACTTGCTGTTCAAGGACTGTCCAGACTTCAATTTGGAGATGTAAACTTCATCAGAACATCCTGCTCTTTTGTTCAAGGCAAAAATAGATCCCATCTGAGGTGAAGGAGACTCCAGCTTTCTCCTCCCTGCTGCTTCTGTTCAAAAATTTTAAGTGTTTTTTTTTCCTTCTGTTTGTATGTTAAAAGACAGAATCCCTTCAACTGCATACAAGAAGCCTAGAAAAACATCCAAAGTCTCGTTTCCTTTATAGCCAGGAGAAAGAAACAAGCACCTGCAGAGTATAGTCAACAGCTAGAACTATACTGAGAGCTAGTGGAAATACAGACATAGGAGGAAATAGCCCCTGCTTGCTCCCATCTCTGGTAAAGGGCTCTGTTTTGTGTCACCTTCACTAGCCAGGACAGTCTCGTTACGTGCCGGCCGTTTTCACAAGCATTAGGCAATTGGGTAAGTTTTGGAGAGGACAAAACGTAAGTGCGTAACCGCAGGAGAGATTTGCCTTGATTCACTGGGTTCATCTAGAAGTTGGTCCTCTGAACTTAATCTTGACACCGATCTGCTCTTTATTCAATAGAATGGACCTTAAAGTGCTATTCCTCTCACCCTAAGAGGGCACCCAAGAAGGATGATATGAATATCCTTAAATGGAGAACTTAAATGCGTACTGACAGGCATACATATATAATCCCATAGATATGAGGGATTCGACCGCTTTTCTTGGCAGAACGATACAGTCCAGAAGATCTATTTGGGCTTCATAGGCTAGACTCCTCTCACACCTGCATAAATCAATGGGAATAAGTGCACTAAAGCAAAAGGAGCTATTCCGGTGCTAAGCAGTGCAAAGCCAGTCTAAGCTAACTCTCTCTAATACATCGCTGTCTGGTGTACGAACATATATTCTTATATGGCTAAGTATTAATAGCTTCAATCCTTCTGACTCCCAGAAGCTGCGCATTTCAGCAGTCCTGCCTCAGGAAGCGGTGGACAAGGAATTCAGGATTTGGGCTGCCATTTGGAAGCACTTCCCACTCTCCAACGTACATGATCTTCTGGTTTTTTTTCTTCACGCTGCTGCCACTTGTGCCCTCTCACATCTATTGGAAGAGCTCCTATTATTTCTCCTCTGTGTTTATTCTTTTCCAATACTGCCAGATGGTCGTGCAGCACTCTCTACCCCTCCGTTTTCTACTTCTATACATTTCTGATTGTTGGCACAACTTCTCCAACATGTCTTGCAAACTTTCAGCCTCTAACTTTCTCAGCATGTCACCTGCTTTTGTCCCTTCAGAGCCATAAAAGGAAAAAACTTCGTAGAGGGGCAGAGCTGCATCTATCTTTCCAGCGCATATCATGGTTAGGTGAGGGTAGTGCAAAGAATCTCTCCATGTGGAGGAGGACTGTCTTTCAACACATCCATTTGCCAGGAAAAAAAGATATGGCAGTTTGGCTCCTGGGGGGAAAAATAGGAGGAGGAGAAGAAACTAATTAACTGTGTAAGTCAGCTCTGAACGAATAAATAAAGAACTGAAGGACTCGACGCACTTGTGCGATTTGAATACTGAGGCTGCTTCCCTGTTCTTACATGTGTGTGTTTAATAATGCACGACCCTGGCACTCACAGGGTTTCTGTTTTTTACCAGGATAGCAGGGACCAGCCTCAGCCTGATGTGTGGCAGCTCTCCGAGGGCTTTTATTCCCCTCCCAGCATTTTCCCTTGTTCTTGCCTAGGGCTATATTTCACTTGCTTTCCTTCTAATACTAATGCTAATACTCATACTCCAAACTCTTTGGGAATTGGCAAGATGGCCTTGCGGAGGGAACAGTGAAAATAACATCCCTCCTATAAGCAAACACTAGTCCAGGAAAACCCCACAGAAACAACCCTCAAGCATATTAGAAAAGCCCAGTGGAACACAGAAATACAAAGTTTTCAAATTAGTCAGGGCATTTAGGTCCCTTTCTAATCCATATCTCCCCACTCTGACAAATATTTGATTACCTAACAAATCTGTAGGAATAGTCCCTCCTGAAACACGCTTCTCCATCGCATTTCCTACCATTAATAATCAGCTGGCCTGGGAGATCATTCCCTGTTTGCAATGCAGTGATAAGTGCAGGTTCTGGACAAACAGAGCTTGTTAAGAAAGACTTTTAGGCCTTCTTGCTGGCCTCGTTGCTAGGAAACAGGAAAAGCTATTGTAATGTTGCCTGCGTAGAGTGGAATTTATTGTTGGCAATCAGTGTCACTTGCCCTAGGTGATAGCCCACAGCCTTTAAAAATACTGCAGCATGCACATATGAGACTGTGCTGCTGCTGGACACATGGAGGGAACATGTAGTTAACTAAGTGACTTGTGGTTTTTTTGTTTTGTTTGGAATTCCTGGGTCCAAGGAAACATCACCCTTTAAAAGACACTGGAGGAATGTTTAAGACAAAATAGGTGATGTGAATTGGTGGCCTAATTCATTAAAAGCCAAAGCTGGTCAAAGTATGAGCTTGCAGTGGGGTGGGAGGACTCTCTTGAGCATACAATATTACAATATTACAATATTAGCACAGTCCTTCAGCCCTGTATTAGGGTTGAGTTTGGTCCTAGTTGAAACCTGGAAAGTAATTTTGCACAAGGTGGTAACTCTCATCACTCAGGGTGACCGTACAAACTCTTTAGACAATTCTGGGTCCTCTGTAGAATGCAGCTACACCTAATCTTATTAAAGCAAATCTTCTTAAGCTAAATAAATCCCCAGTGTAATTCCACTTGTCAGGAGACAGGGTCTCATATGGAGCTAAAGTTACATAAGAACACGTGGGGAAGAAACTTTGATGCTTCTTCAAAAGGGCGCTGGAGGAAACTGTAAGCAGGTAGAGAAGTGTCTGCAGTAAGATGAAGAGCTGGGAGCCCTCAGGAGTGGCCTGAAGGACGGGTAGGCAGAGCAGGACGTCCCCCATGGACCTGTGCAACCTGTGGGGAGGAGGATGGCACGTGGATGGGGGCAAAGCCATTGTCACTGCTGGAGCACGAGATACCAGAGGGGTTGTCAGAGCCCTTCGTGTGCTCCGCACCAACCTGCTTCCTGCAAAGTGAACACAGGAATTCTTGTAACTTCTCCATCTCCATGGAAACCCTGCCTAAGAAAATGCTGTGCCAGTGTTTTGGGGAAAGAGTGTGCAGTACCCGGGATTTGCTGGGCTGGGCTGGACCACGTCCTGAGCAAGCCCTGCAAGTCCAACTGCAGCGGAGACTGGTCCCTCGTGCAGCAGAAGAGGGCACAAAGCTCCTTTGGAGCAATGCATTTGGATCACTGCATTTGGCAATACTAAATTAGCTATGAAAGATCTTCTGCAGAACACAAAAGAGGATTATTTGCCCTTGAAGCAGGTTTATAACTGAAAAGGAGATTTTCTACAAAAGAAGTAGAGATACTATTTTTGACTCCTTTCACTAGTTTGATCGACACCACACAAACCAAAGTACTTCCCTTCTGCATCAAGCCCATAATGTGTGTTTTAGCCAGGCAGCGATTTTCAACCTTTTTTCCCTTGGTGATTCCAACTACTTTTCCAGTAGGAGTCTTTGACCCCCTCCGCCCTCGTTGCACACAAACCACAGGTCAGCACCCCCCAACTAGGGACCCACATCTTCAAAGCCATCCCATGCTGACAGCATCCTTTCCATACCCACTGCTAGAGAAAACTTCAGACTGGCTCTGCCCGCTCTGCACATGGTGGGAAAAGCCCTTCCAGGCTGCCTGGCTTCACTGCGCGCTGTTGTCACAGTAGCCTGGAGCGGTGTCACCGATGCTCCTGCCTCTCCCTTGAATGAAATTAAGGCTTTATTGCTTGCTCGGAGGAAATGAAAACAAAACACAGGTGCCACACAGCAGAAGGAGATATGAGGCAGCAAAGCTTGGGATTCGGGGGTGTAATAAATGTGTTTACAGCTGTGCTGTCTGCTCCTAGGACAGGGTGTCCACGAAGACATAGTGCAAAGGAGGGAGATGGACAGGATACCAAGAACAGCGTAGGGACACCTCACCAGGAAAGGACACCTAACTGTGGCTAAGGGTGTAAACCACAACACTATGCAACAAGGCTCAAGCTTATGCAAGTGAAACAAACCTGTCATCCTCCAAGCCATAACGTTGCTTGCCTCCTGCAGAGTTTCTTCTGTAAGGTCAGACTCATCCTGAAGGAAGTCGTGTGTGAAGGATTTGCATTACGGGAATGTTGTGGGAGCACTGTACAGGCTGTGGAGGACTTTGCTTATTTTGGGGGAGGTCCTGCAGGAGATTCATGTACAAAATCAGCACATCAAGTCATTAGGTAGCCCACAGGCATAGCTCCTGCTCCTAAGGCTTTGCCCCTCAGGGTACGTGCCTCCTTTAGCCCCACACTAACACTCTGGAAAGACGAGATGTGTAATTTTAGCAGAGTTTTCATTTCACTCTTTCAAGCAACCTACTTGAAATCTATTTTTATGATTGCTCAGCCCATGTATCTCCATCCCACCTTTCTGGTGTCTATCAGGGCATATCTATCTGTCTGTATTCCCTGGACTCCAACTCTGCTCTGGGATGACAAGGATCTCCCTATCATGGGATGTGGGAACTTCACAGCTGCAATTTTTGAAATGGCTGCAATGAAAACAGAGTGAAGCAATCCCTGCAGTGCTGAAAAAAGACAGAGCGATCATGATGCCATCATACAGCCTAGGCACATTGGTGCGGAGCAGATTTATTCACTTCCCTAGAGTTAGGAAGCTGACTGCAGACCAAAGATCGGCATCCGGCATCGAAAACACTCCTGAGGGCTCTCTTCTTTCAGGACTATATTTTAAGGCCTTGATCCTGCAGGGATCTCACACGCTCAGGAGAGCAAAGGTGGGAGCAGAGAGGTGAGGTGAGGGCACCGAAAAGGTGATGCTGACCCGCTACGTCTCCACTAGAAGCTGTGGCCTCAAAATCTGTCCTTTTTTCCAGCTCCAAAGCCCCAGGCTAAAGCAGAGCGGTGCCTGGCAGGGTAGTACAGGGGGACTTGTCTGTCCTTGTCCCTGCGCTAGCAGAGCCCTCCCTGTCCTGAAGAACCGAGCAGGAAAAGCACCGTGTTGCAGAGCAGAGCTCCCCGCAGCCCAGCTCACATTTCTCCACACGCCCTGCCCTGATCATCAGTTTTTCCATGAACTTATCGGCGCGGCGCTCCCTGCTTTCTGCTACCAAGATCAAAGCCTAGGTGTCCGGAATAAAAAGCTCGCAGTTACCACGAGGCCCATCTCCCAGCATGCTGGGAATAGAAATGTGGCAATCAGACTTCGGGATGAAATCATATTGGACATGCTGACTTAATCTGGAAAATATAAAATGGTAAGGAAAGAATTAAAGTTAAAACACATTTTATATTTTAGAAAGCTCCTACGACCCATGTTGGATAAAAAGGGTAAAAAATAAAAAATGTGGGATGCAAATGTTTAACCAGTTTGGTTAGAAAAAGAATCCATCGTTAAATAGGCTTACAGCTCCAACTCCCCCACTATGATGTATGATTCTGTTAGAAAAGGAAAGGGCTGAGTTTGGCTGAGTTTCAATTCTTAGGATCAGATTATTTGATATTTGCATATATCTGGATCTTATTTACAAGATCACATGTCCCCAAAGCTTCACATATTTTAGCCTAACAGATATAGACTTCTCAGAATCAGTTTCGGAGGGATATGGTGCAGCGCTGAGGATTAGCTGCTGCCCCATCATAACCTTAGCTGGGCTGTCAGAGAGCAGAAACAAAGACCATAGACAGCCATCTGCCAAAGATGAATTATAAGCAGAAAAAGAATGGAAACGAGCAATTTGTGTGCTTCTGGTTGGAAAACAATTGTTATTTAACCAGTTAATTCCTACTGTACATATAAGAACAGAGAATCTTACTCTCCCATACCATCGGTTAGGAAAAACAAAGGAAAAAAAAGGGTTTTGGGAACTTTGTTATTCTCATCTCACCATATGGAGGAAGAAGACAGGGATGACAATGGGAATGAGAGGAATCCTGCCACACTGCATGGCACATCTTGGCTATACGACAAAAGTACCAAAATGAGAGATTAGAAAGACCTCTTATCTGCCCTGTGCATCAATAAAAGTTCTTCCTTCGTTGTTCAGGGTTGTGTCAAGCTTTAAAAGCACACAAGTGTTAGTGTCTCTCAGCGTTAGACTATTCAACACCCTTGTTATTTTTACAGGGTTGTGGGTGTGTTTGGATCCAGAAAGATTTCTTCCTGAAAATACTTTAAACCATGTAAACGCTGTCATGTCGCAAGCGATGGAGAAATGTCTCATTAATGAGAGTCTCACCCTGACCTAGGGAGTGAGGGACTGAGCCACTAGCCAAAGGGAGCCTTATGTCTGGTCTCCCTCTTGCTCTATTTTCCATAAAATTGCACCATGAGGCTCCTTGCAGAGAGGAGGACACATTAGTGACACTCAGTGAGGCTCAATGGGAAGCCAACTTCATCAGCAGGGAGCAGGAGGCGTCACATGTACATCTATCTCCATGCTTGTAGCACCTATAGGGAACCTTACCATTTATCAGCCTAATATTTCGCCACTGTCTTTCTTTCACAGTCTCTTCTTTCCTTGCCTAGGTGCAACACCCTAAAAGCTAGAAGGCAACCAGCAAAACGAGCCAAAAAGTTTAAAATTGGATGAGTTTTCAAGATTTTGAAGAATTTCTCTCTTCTGATGAGAAGAGAGAAAAGAAAACAAAGGTATGCAGTAAGTGAAACATGGTCAGGCTAAAACCTCTGTATTAGGTCAAGAAATGAACAAATCTCTGTAGGATTCCACGGGAAGATTATATTTTATTGGTGTTTTTATGTACAAAGAGAAAGGTAAATGGAAGCTCTGGACTGAAAGGTTTATAGAAAATTGTCATCTGTATTTTTTTTTTGTGAAGTGGCAGTTTACAGGATTCAGGGGAGGGGGTAAAACAATAAAAGCTGGAGATAAATTGAAGGTGGAATTGTTCAGAAGAACTTTGACAAAACCGCTTCAGATTGGGCAATGCCACTTTGTCAAGACCAATGTGTTTTGCTGAATGATGCCAATTTTGCCCAAATGTTTTGGGCAAAAACATGGTTTTTTGTTTCGGACGAAAGAAGAGAGGAGGGAGCGGTGATGCTATCATTGAAAGCATCATTTGGAAAAACATTTCTTTTTTTTCAAAATGAATTTTCATTTATATAATTTCTTTATACTGAAATGACTTTAAAAATTGTCTACAAGAAGAACATTAATACCAAAGCAAACACATCTAATCTAGAAAGTTTGAATCAATCCTAAATAATTTTCTAGCACATCTTTTCTTTTGCACAGAATGATGTGATTTTGCATACTTGATTCTAAGTTAGATTGGAAGCAAAAATTTTAAAAAGAAGTAATGCTACATGAATTGCGATTATCAACTCTTCTCCAGCAGTGATCTGGTTGTAGAGTGAAACAGGATAAAAAAACATGAGTTGCCCTCTTGTATATACTCAGTCCTGATAATTAGCACTTCAGGATTTTTTGTCACGTTGTATTATTATATAATAATCGGAATCTAATGGAAAACCAACAGCTCATGATGAGCTTCTGCTGGGCACTGAGGATTCGGGAGTTAGAAGGGCAGTTTGGTCGGTGTGAGCGTGGTGCTGGGGTGTCTGCAGACCTGCTGGGCTCCTGTGTGTTCAGCCAGCTCAAGGCACGGGCAGCACAAAACTACCTCTCTCTGGACCAATTCTGTGCTCTGGTTTCAGCCACAGTCTCGATAACCGACAGTTTGTGTCTGGTGGATGCTCCTGTGCACTGACCCCCTTGCTGCCTACGCATGTTCCCAGAATTAACCGTTAGACATGTTACGTTACCAGATATGGACTTGGTGCCTTGACAGCATCACAAAGCCAATATTGAAGTAATATCTCTGTCCTCGCCAGGGCAGGGGTAGCGGACAGCAGGGAGGCTGAGTCAGACCTGACAAGGCTGTTTTCATTTCCAAGCCTGGCTGATCAAACCTCCCTCAGCAGACTCAGCTGGGAGGAAAATGGTGAATATAGAAACTATTTCTGAAGGGAAGGCACTCAGGAGGTCCTCAGTGCTGAAATACATCCCTCTCTCCCACATAAATGATACCCTAGGGGAGTTATGAAGCAGGTATCTCAATGGCCTGGAGACACCAGTGCTCCCATTCTTCCTTTGGGGATGTAACTGATACTTAACCTGCCTTAAATATTTGTAGTCAGGCTCCTTAGACCTAACCTCTTCTTGCTGTGGGGAATGTCTTTCTATGTGGATATATTAAACACAGAGTTACAGTGAGTTTGTCAGGGAAACATCATTTTCTTCAACCAGGAGAGCATTGGCGTGGATGGGTATTCATTTTAGAAGTGACATGCTGCATTTCTAAGATGCTGCATGCTCTGGGGTATGATTTCTCAGGATATTTTGTCACATCGGCAGAAATTCAGCATTATGCAACTCTCAAGCAGTGAAATTCGTCATTCACTCAGCTTTAAAGACAGTGACATTGGTTCTTCAGATCTTGATACCTCTAACAATTCAGGAAAAACTGGCCTAATCAAAGTATAGATAGAGAAGTTTGCCTGTGGTGAGGTTATTAGCTAAGCTTTTCTATATGTTTTCACATGGAACTGGGAGTGCTTTTCAATTAGATGGCCAATTGTGGTGAGAGCAACAGTGATATGTTGAGCATAGATATGTATCTGATCACTCTCAGGAGCTCAGATATCTGGAAAAACTGAGAAATAAGGACAGGTTTGCAATTGAGTTTGAACAAAAAAGGGTGTTTGAACAAGAGAACATAAGGAGATTGGTCTTGGAAATACGGAGAGAATTAGCAGTATGAGATCAGGCAGCTTAGGTAGGTAGATAGGTAGGTACCTACGTAGGCATAGGGATAGGGAGATAGCACTTGAGAGAGAATGAAAATGCAAGTGAAGTAGGAATCATAGAACCATAGAATCATAGAAGCGTTAAGGTTGGCAGGAACCTCTAGGGATCATCTAGTCCAACCCCTGCACACGCAGGGTCACCCAGAGCACGTGGCACAGGGCTGCGTCCAAGCGGGTTTGAAGATCTCCAGAGAAGGAGACTCCACAACCTCTCTGGGCAGCCTGTTCCAGTGCTCTGTCACCCTCACTGTCAAGAAATTTTTCCTTGAGTTCCTGTGGAACTTTTGATGCTTCAGTTTGTGGTCGTTTCCTCTAGTTCTGTTGGTGGCCACCAGTGAAAAGAGAGGCCAGCCCCATCCTCCTCACTGCCTCCCTTGAGGTGTCTATATACACTGATTAGATTCCCTCTCAGCCTTCTCTTCTTCAGGCTGAACAGGCCCAGCTCTCAGCCTTTCCTCATAGGGCAGATGCATGAGAAGCACAAGAAAAGCAAGGAAACCTGAGAAAAACTAGGCTAATAAAACAAAGGTTGAGAAAAGCCGTTTTAGAGCTTTCCTTCATTAAAACTCATAGCACTTAAAGAAAAGACATTACCAAACAGCGGCTACTCCAAAGGCCAATGTTAGAAGGAGGAAGCGGGTGAAGAGGTGAGGGCTGCTCAGCCCCACCAAGCTCTGCAAGAGGGTGCAGAGCACATTTAGAAAATGTGAGAGTTATGCAGAAAAACAGGCAAAGTATTTCATGGCGAAACCGTGGTCTGAAAGCCCAACTCAGTAACTCATGTGAGGAACGCGGTGGCACCACAGGCTCCCGGTGACAGATGAGCTGCTGCGCTCCAAGACGGATCATCCCCCAGCCGTGCACTGCACTTTCAGCCTGAACCGCTTGTTGTCTACAGAGAATGTCAAGTCCTTGGGGCCTCGTCTCCCCACATCTCCCACACGATGCGGAGGGCCTGGCAAACACCTTCCCTATAAATTACCGTTATTGCAAAGCAGTGAGCGGGACTGTGCAGCGATCCTAACTGTGTGCTGCCTCTAGAAAGCACGTGTCATGGGAGAATTTCAAAATGCTTCCAGGAACTAAGGAGGCAGATGCAAGCTAGAAACCTTTGAAGGAGATGAATAGCAGGAAGTATCTCTGAAAGATCCACAACGGCATTACTGCAGAAAAAAAAAATACAGCTGCAAAATGAGGTAATGACTCTTCAATGCTCTCCAATATGCTGGCGCTAGTCCTCTGTGTTTCATCTCGCTATCCATCAATGTAGCATTAGAAGATGTTAAAGTGTTTACAAGTGGATGCTGGGTTAGCCTGGCATCCTCCTGGGGATGCTGACCCCTCTTTCTACAGGAGGCACAACAAGGCAAAGGTCATGCTTGTCCAAGCACACAATAAAGCAAGAACCAGAGCCCAGGGTGCTTTTTTTTTCCCTTGGAGTCCTCTCCTGGATGCTTGCTCTCAAATTGCCTCCTGCTATGTATTTCTTTCTTCTCAGATATTAAAGAAGAATTAAAGATCACAGAATCACAGAGTGGTTGGGGTTGGCAGGGACCTCTGGAGATCATCCAGTCCAACCCCCCTGCTCGAGAAAGGGCACGCAGAGCATGTTGTGCAGGACCACGTCCAGGTGGGTTTGGATTAATAGGGAGGGGAAAGACCCATCTGTGCAACCATCGCTGTGTGTCCCTCAAGAGCCAAACAACATTCACCAAGTCACTGCTGCTCAATGTGCAGATGACGTCCCGATTTGTGAGGGACCTGAGCCAGCTCTCCTGGGGCAGCACCAGCCTCCAGTGCCACCACACTCAGCTCTTGTCCTGCCCCCACTGCAAAAAGATATAATCTGCTGGTGTCCAGAGCAGGACAGGGTCCATCCAAGGAAACTTCATGGGAAAAAAAAGCTTCGGAGGGGACTGACTCCAGCAAGTGCCTCTTCTCTCTATAAAAGAGAGCGTTCTCTGCACAGGCAGCAGCAGAATAGATGGAGACCTGTCAAAAAATGATGCATAGGCAGCTAAGTGAAGCTCAAGCATTCATAAAGAAACAATGTTATCAAAGATGAATAGCTCGAAAACTGCTTTTACGAACATTTACACAGGGTTTCACCTCCTGGCAACACAGAAACGTCAACGCTGCTCCAGCGAGCTGCCTCGGAGCCGACAGCAGAGCTCTGCGGAGCTCAGGGCGCTTCTCCCTCCGCACCGGGGGCTGTGCAGAGGCAGGGGCTGCTGCACCCAGGAATCACCCCAGATTGCTGCGGAGAGGAGTTGTTTTCAGACTCCTTGCCACGCTTTATTAGCATGGAAATTCAATAATCTCATTAATTACCAAAAATAATGTAAGGTGGATCTGCGAGGCTCCCATACAATTTGCGCTCTCCTTCTGTGGGTAATTGCCAATGACATGTCGGAGAGAAATATCACAAAGATACATAACAAAGGGCAGCACTGCTTTACAGCATAGATCCTGTTGCTATGGGAACTTGTCTTTGCTCCTATCCTGGAGCTGGATGATTTATGTATGTTCGAGAGTTCCTTTATTTTAGGGCTTTGGCAAAAGACAGAAAAAATTATCAGTTCTCTATCCACATCTATCCACCCAGCTATCTATCTGGTTATCTAATAATTCTTTCTTTATTTTAATTACCTGTCTATTATCATCATTATCTGCTGCCTTATTCCTCCAAATAATCCACTCAGTATCTACTTTTGGGGACCAAGGTGTAAGACAAGCAGAAGGAAGACAAAATGAGGCTCTCGGCTGGCCTTGGTGTGCGTTCACAGCTGCATGTTTGTGGCTGCTGTTTAACAGCAGAAACCAAACAGTTGTCGAGCCGTTTGCCATAGGCTCCTATTGCCCTGGCGATGCTCTCTGGGGCTCATGCAGCCGTGTGACAAAAAGCGTGTCCCTTATTTCTGCAGCACAGAGGGAAAGTGGTGCAGGGAAAATACACTCGCTTCTTCCTCCTTGCCCATCCGCAGGGAGCACAAGGGTCTCCGCTGCTGGCTGCGCCTGTGTCGTGTGTTTGAAGAGGGAGTATTAGGGAGAAAGCAATGGAATGATGAAACAACTTCCCTGAAACACTGAAGTTGGACTGTAACTCCCATTTCAGCCTTTCCTTGGTCTTGTATGGATCTCAGTTAACTTGTATGAATACACGGCAGAAGCTCCTGTGGCCATCAGATGCTTTTCAGCATTGTTAGGCATTTCCCTGGTAAGCTGTCTGGACAAGAGGTATTGGAGTTTCCCAGGAGGTGCTTTTGGCATTAATATCTATATTAGAGTCACTGCTGCTCTAATGGGGCTGGATAAGCCAGCTGTGCATCAATATAAAAGGGCCAAAAGCTTTTCACCCAGAAATGAGTATGTTGCAGTCACTGAAGACCCATCAAAGGAGAAGTTCAGCTTCTGGCGCGCACAAGGATTTAGATGGACTTTGAGAAATAACCCTGGTCCTGGAAACAGCTACATCTAAAACTGTTTTATTTCTGGCTCCCTCCAGTTCTATGAAACTCCTTGAAAAAATACGTGTGTATGTGTGTGTGTGTGCATGAACAGCAGGGAGTCTGGTGACTTGCAAATTCAAAATCTGACATGGAAGAGCTATCTAGTGACCACGCTCAGGGCCAGGCACAAGTTTAAATCAACATAGTTTGGACAGACCCCTGCAAAGTCACCCTAACTCCTGTTTAGTCACAGCAATATCGGAAATGCTTTTGTGCCACATGATACGGCATTACTCAGGGGTATTTTTACAGGCAGAGTGCACATGATGCCAATGATGTTGTTCACTTGATGGCTGGAAACAACTGTCTTCTAAAACATATTAGAAAGTCAGTGCTTTAAATTTTCAGAAGAAGAAATCATGTGAACCACTTAATCTTGAAAAGAAGGAACGAGGAATTCCATATTTATGAGATTTCTCTTTTAGCCTGGAAATTCACTGAATAATAAAACTTCACTTTGCAAGTTCAGGGAGCTGATTGCACTCCAGATCAATCAGTTCCTTGCTGGGTGGAAACCTCCTCCGTGCAGACCTCCCGCTTGACTTTCCTCCCCTTAGTCTGGCTGTGGTCTGACCGTAGCTCTGTGGAGGTAGAAATGCTGAATCAAGGAAATAGAACCAGCGCGTGAGGTTGCAGATGATAAGAGAAGCCTCGTGGCATTCGAAGCGCTCTTGCTCTGTAATTTCTCGGGTCCTCATCATGTGTATTGCACACTTGCAGAAACCATTTCCTAATTCCTGCTGAAGATGAAAGTGAATCCCCCGGCACGGCCGATCGACTCTTCGGAACCGATCGCCCCGAGTCTGTAGCCAAGAGCAACCACTCGCTGCTCCCCACTTCCTCCCTCCCCCGAGTCTCAATTCCTTAATCAATATCCTTATTAATGTCCCAGAATCAATTATCCTAATAAAGCCTGGAGGGAGCTGAAGGGTCGCTATTCAGCACTCACCCTTAATTATCCAGACTGTTTATTTCCTCATTGACGGAACTGTCTCTGACTTTATGACAAATCGTGGGTGAAACTGCACTCCTCAACACACCTGTCAGCCCTAGAGAGGTGCTGTGTTATTATTGTTACTTTGAGAGCCTTTTGCTTACATTCCCTATTCATACATATGCTTTAGAAAAAGTTCCTGGCTTTGCTCTGCAGGAATATGATAGGGACTGTTCCAGCTCCGTGCCGCACATCAAACAGATAATAATCTGTTCTATCTATTCAATTATAATATTGCCCTGGGCTGTGGCACTCTGTTTATGCAGAAGGCAGTGCTCTGTGATCTGCAGCAAGATTGCAAGACACATGACAGCTAGATCACCTCATGGTAATTCACAGCAAATTAGGTTAAGGTGCATTCAGAGACACAATCCCATAAGCATCAGGGGAAAATGGCATTGTGAATGTGCTCTGTTTCAATTAAATCCCTATTTTCCATACAGAAGTGCTGCCAAGAGCCTATAAGAAAGCGAGGACGAAGGAATACAGTATGTTGCAGGAGTGCAGCTCCACGAATGCATTGCCTACAGGGGCAGATTAGGACCAAGGGCTGTGGCAAGCAACTTGAGAGAGGAAGTGATAATTGCTCCTCAGTTTTCTTAAGTGCTGAATTCAGTCCCTGGTTGCTTTACATATGCACATACATATTTTAAAGAAATTCAGGCACTTTTTTTTTTTCTTTCTTCATGGGCTTGTTGATATTCTCTGAGGTCATTCTAGCAATGGTAGGAAGGGAAAAGGAAGTCTAGAAATGAAAACGGCCTTTCCTAAGGGCCTTTCCTTGGCCCTGCACATACTGTCTATCCCAAGCAGCTCTCTCCACCAGCTCAAAGGAAGCTGCTGCAGATGGACAAAATATATGGAAGGGAGAGGGAGAAAAAGAGAGGTGACATCTCATCAGAGATGGGGTCCCTTTCCTTGCACAATCCGGAGAAATACGGAATGAAGGGCAGAACTGGGGTGGAAGAGCTGGGAAGGGTATCTGAGGTTGCACAGCCTCTCCCTGGGTAGAAGACATCTCCCTGCCTCCCTCCAGACTAGCAGCTTTGAAACTGCAGGAAACCTCTCTTGGACACATTTTGAGATGTCTAAAATGCCTCCTTCTGACAATCCTGGAACTCTTTATGATAAAGTTTTGAACCAAAAAATAGCAAATGAATAGGGAGATTGACCCGAGAAGGACTGACACCTGCGCAGACAGAAGCATTTCCTACTCACTGAGGCCAGGAAAGAAAATGCATCACTTTTGCTTCTTTTCAGTTACTCAGTGTATTAGATAAGATCTTTCACACTAGTCATCAAACTGATAATGAGACAGGCCCCATTTCAGGGAGATTATTGCTTTATTATGGAGTGAGCATGCGGCAGATGTCTTAATTTTACAGAATTCATTTCACATTATCAAGATTTCTGTCTATCTTATTTGATTTAACGTTTGTTAAGAGTGATTTGTCTCTCTCTAATGCTTAAGACCAGTGCAGTCCAATCAAGCAAATTGTCTGTAATTTAAAGAGTTCCTGGGGGATTCATAATAGCAATAGGACCTTTTGGGTTTTCTTCCAAAAAAGAAAGGAAGATAAAAAAAGAAAATGCATCCTGTTTTAATGATTTCTCTCATCTGAGTCTTCTTTTATCCCAGCCTTTCCTGCCAATGTGCCCGTATAGCACAATTCCAGATAAATCAGAAATGCAGTGAAAAGTGGCATGAAAGCAGCGTCATGAAAAGAAAAAAAAAAAACTTGATTGAAGTTTTGAGCTAGCGAGAGAAATGTGAGCCCATCCGAATCTGAATTAATTAAAGATTTTATTAACATCTGATGGTGCCCCAGGGAAAAGTGCATTTTTTTAATCCTCTCTCTGTTTTAAAGGCAAAATATCAAGCAGAAGCATTTGTGGGTCATAACAAAGAAATTGTTAAAAATCCTTTTGGGGGTGACACTTATCTTTTGGCTCCGCCAACTTACTGGAGAAGATGCGAGGACGGCCAAGTCAGCTGGATATCTTTCTGTAGCAAGGATCTGGCAGGCCTGGAGCTCAACTGAATGCAATGATGAACGCATTTCCAAATTTTGTTATTCTTCATTTTTTTTTTTTTTAGTGGTGGTTGTGGGAAAGGTTCCCTGAAGACTTTTTGCCACATTAACAGCTGGGATCTCCTCTCCCTGCACATTTCATCACAAGCCTAGAGGAGGAGCCCCTTGCAATGCCACCTCTTAACAAATGTGCAGCTCAGGGTCCTGCCAAACTACCTCATTGGATGATCCTGGAGAAGAGAACCCAAGAGAGCACTTTAGGGAGGGAGAGAAATGAAAAACAGAAACAAGAAGAGCCCCAAGGAGCAGCATGTGTTGATAGCTCTACCTGTGTGCATCAGAAGCAGAAACACTGCCAGGTTTGCATGCTACTTGCCATGAGAAATGGGAAATCCAAGCCCCGTTTCCTGATCATGGTCTGCTGAACTAAGTCAGGAGGAAGGAACTGGCTAATTCCTCTTTTCACTCACCTCCCCCTTCCCATCTTGTCCCACTCAGAGCTCGGCCTTCATAACAAGACGTTTTTCTCTTAGGTAGAGAAGAGATTCCCCCAGGCCCCAAGGGCCTACATGGAAGACACAGGCAGCAAGCTCACTGTTCAGTAACATTGGTGCGTAGTGCTATGACTAGAGTAGATCAGATATTTAAGGAAAATCAAGTAATTCCTAATTTATTTTTTCAAAGAAGTGCCCTGGCTCCGTCATTATATAGCATGTTCTAAGTTGGCTACGGCTAAATGTGTCACCAGAGATCTTGCCTACAATTGTAGCATAGTCATAGCAATCAGGAGGAGTAACTGAACATACTTTTTCTTTAGTGAGACCTGAAATTATAGAAGGCACTGCATAAGGTATGTCCTGTACAACTAGCTACAGATAGGCTGAGTCATTTCTTGAGAGACTGAATCAGCTGCAAAGCCTTAGGGAAAGATTTGGTAGTGAGGCTATTTGACAGAATGAAGAATTAGTGGATTCTGTCTGTGGTATGAAATCACAGAAGATGGTCTTTTGGAGCAAGGAATATTCTGGAAAGGGCAAACTTGGAAGACACAAGCAAGGAAATCCCTTGATGTGGGCAGTGATCCAGGAACCAGGATTTCGAATATGTTTTAGAAAGAAATAAAATCACTTGCCAAAAAAATATGGCTTCCTTGTCAAAATCTCCAATAGAAACGATTTCCAAGAGGCAGATTATCAGCTGACTTCTGAGCCCAACGCACGGCAACATTCACTACTAGCCATCTGACCCAGCTGTGCCAGCAGTTGCCAGACCCCACACGCACAGATTTTCAGCTCTAACAAAGGTTCATCCCAAAGAGCAGATGTTGACCCTCCTGCTCGAGAAGCAGGGGATTATGCCACTCCAGAAGGCCCTTTTCCAAAGAGGGAGATTCCCTCCCTTCGAAGCATCCCACCCTTGAACTGTGTCTGAGAGCCTTCACCCTTCCTGCACGGCATGACCCAGACTCGCTGGAAGAGCCCTCAGGTGCTCATGAACTTGTGGCGCATGCTCAGACCCTTTGTGAACAGCCCAAAGACGAAACAAGGAGGATAAAAAAGGCTATGTTTGAAATTAATAATTTTTGCAAGAATCGCTACAATTCCTCCAGTCAGGAACAAAACAAATCTGAAATCCTATCCACTAATACCAGAGAACAAGAGGTAGAGACCTGGGAATTACCTTCATTGCTGAATTACCTCAATTGCTTCATAGAATCATAGAATGCTTAAGATTGGCAGGGACCTCTCCAGGTCATCTAGTCCAAGCCCCTGCACACGCAGGGTCACCTAGAGCACGTGGCACAGGACTGCATCCAAGCGGGTTTGAAGATCTCCAGAGAAGGAGACTCCACAACCTCTCTGGGCAGCCTGTTCCAGGGCTCTGTCACCCTCACTGTTAAGAAATTTTTCCTTAAGTTCACGTGGAACTTTTGATGCTTCAGTTTGTGGCTATTACCTCTAGTTCTGTCAGTGGCCACCAGTGAAAAGAGGCCGGCCCCATCCTCCTCACGGCCTCCCTTGAGGTACTTCTAGACACTGCTCAGGTCCCCTCTCAGCCTTCTCTTCTCCAGCTGAACAGGCCCAGCTCCCTCAGCCTCTCCTCATAGGGCAGATGTTCCAGGCCCCTGATCATCCTTGTGGCCCTGCGCTGGACTCTCTCCAGCAGCTCCACATCCCTCTTGTGGACACAATACTCCAGAATTGTTGCTTTAGTGCATGAGCTGAAGGGTCAACATGTCGAAAAACAGACTTTTCCAATAGGTCTTTGTGAAGTGAATGGAAGGAAAGGAGAATCCTTGTAAAGACTCCAGGACTGCTGGAGCCACCAGCCAAAGCAACTACTCATTCATGAACACACAGCCCAGGCCTCACAGCTACTGTATTGAACTGCAGAGGCTACACTCAATATGATAAAATTGCTTTAATTCCAAAATACCCCAGGAGATTCTTTAGGTGGGAACAAGAGGTGGAAGAAGAAGGAAGAGTCTTTAAGTTATTTATACCTATTGCCATCTGTAAAACACACTTTTGGCTTGGAGATTGTGACCTGTTCAGGGCCGTCACTGTTGAAATATCATTTTCATTCTTGTTTTTATTATTGCTATTTTCCCGCTTTCCATTTTACTGGATTCTTTGATTGTTCCCCACTTTCCAAGCTTGACTTGTTGGTTTATTATGTTCCTCAAGAGGCTTTTATGTAGACTTGTAGGTGGAGACGGACGCTTTGGGGTGGTGGTGGGGTATCCAACAAACCTTTTTCATTACTTTTTTTCCACGTTTTGTGCACTTGTTTATTTTGGTAATAAACAGACACAATATCAGAAGAAGCAAAAAGGGGAAAAAAAAAGAATGAAAGACAAGGATAGCTTTGGTTCAGGAAGCCTTAAAATGAACATCAAGACGGGACTCTTTGACCTGTAGAGGTCCCTTCTAACCTTAAGCATTCTATGATTCTATGACTCATTATTTTAACATTTGAGTAACCAGGACACTCAATGAGCCACTGCAATTTTGCTGGGCATCTTTATTTTCCCAGGTTCTATGTTTCTATGGACTGCATGGAGATGCCATCAGAGCCGTACTGGACATGTCCTAGCCCTTGCCTGCAGAGACAGTGGAGGGCCGTTCTCTGCTGTGAGCCCCTCTTCATGCCAGGAGGCTACGGCAGATCTAGCAGCATTTCCTCTAGGTCCCGGAGGGCCGCAGTGCCCAGCTCTCAAGGCACCTGGAACAAGGAATCCCTGGGGTACGGAGAAGCAGAATCCCAATTTCACAGGATAAGAGCAAGGCACTTAGATGCATTTGGCTAGTTTGAGACTGAGAAAGCAACCTTTGGCAGGAGCGGGGAGCCCCCTCATAGCCCAGACCCCACAGATGGCTAAGCCAGCAGCACCACTGCTCTTTCAGCAAAGGAAGAGCATCAAATGAACACACTTCTGCATATGAGCAGATGCTGGAGGGGAGATTTGTTTTCCCATTCACTTTGCAGTATCTGCCTAACTCTGCTGGAGGCTGAGTGAATGAGATAAAATGTTGAACCAAAGCTGCAACACCCGCTGATGCAAATTTTTCTTGGCCAGTGCTCATGACCACCTTAATTTTATGAGAGAACTATCTGGTGCTTGAGTACTACAAAGCCATGAGTTTGCTTCAAAGTCTGGTAATTTTCCACAGTCTGGCCAAAACATAACGAGAGAACAGACCAAAAAATAAATAAATAAAAAAAAGTGATTTTCTATCCACTCAATGGAAATAGTCTCTCAGAAGAGCGTAGAACACAGCCCCCCCTTTACCTTGTTGGCCTGGTGGTCTTCAATTCTCTTAAAAGGAAAACTCCTTCCCCACAGCTTGTGCCAAGGTAGAACCTATAGAATAATGCAATAGTTACTCATTTTGCATTCTGAACTTCATACTTGATTGCAACACAGACCCTATTGACAGACAAATTAGCCAAGTCATCATATGAAGGATTCTCACTGCCAATGATATCTGGTCCATGAAGGCAAATCTAAGGACTTCAGTCTATACAAAGCCATTCCACATGAGGAATCCAGCTGCTGATACAGCTGGCATCAGTAGAGCATTTGTAACACGGAGTCCAGAGGAGATCAGTGTGCAAAGCTCAGTGCTGTTGAGAAATGATGTAAGTCAAAGGCAATGCTGTTTACATAAGCTTGGCAGTGAATTCGCACTTAGCCTTCCTTGCTGTCCTGCCAACACAGCCTACCAGAACAGAAGAGATTGCAAAAGCACACTTGGCAGTGAACAAGGTTCCCTCCAGCATGTGGAATTACAGCCACATTGAGGGAAAAAAAATGATGATGGTAAAAGCAAAATCCTAAACAAAGGACCTACTATGGACAAGGAGGCACAAATAGCTCCAGGGTGCCTCTGTGGATGATAATGGAGCATCTGAACCTTTGGTGTGGACCAAATGAAAAAGGGTAGAAGGTTTCTCAGAAAATGGGACACAGGGATCTTCAACAAACTTGGTATATTAGGGAGGGGGCTGTTAAATGCAGTCCTCACCAACTGAGCATGGGGCTCAAATAGCTGGGAAGCCACCCCCAGGGAAAGGACAACTTGAATACCAGGACCCTGCTAGAATAGATCAACTTCACTGCATAGCTGAGATGCCAGAGCACCAGGCTGGAATGGACCAGGGATATGGACTGAATGAGAGGAGTAAGCTGAACTAAGACAGGAATCAACCCTGGATAGAAACCAAAGAAAGCCAGAGACCTGCTAATCCATAGTGCAAGACAAGGGCACAGTCAATAAGCAGAGAAGGCAGGAAGATCTTGTCTGAAAGATCAGATGATGATAGCCCGAAGATAGGAAACCAGAATCTATAACACGAGATGGTGTCGGTGGCAAGGTTAAAAGGAAAGGATCAAATCTGGAGGAAAGGATCAAATCTAGAGCCAGGTCTGAAAAAGGCAGAGGCAGGTTACTGGATTGTATGGGAATTAGAGGACTAAGCACAAAATAGTCTTAGGCACGAGGTCCAACAGCTCTTAGGCAGCCTGGAATGATGGCTGGAGTGCTGCGGCGGGGGCTGGAAAGCTGCTCTCCTCCAAGCTTGGCAGCTCTGTGTTTGCTCCTGTTCAACCTGCTCCCACCTGCACCAGTTAGGCTGTGTTGAACTGTAAGGGCGAATCAGGCCCAGCAACATTTACTTGCTCAGTGCAGAGAAGGGATTTTTGAGGATTGATTAGCTAATATTTGTACAGAGCTTTAAAAGTGTCAAGGGCTTGATTCTACTAGGTTTTTTTTCCACTATTGTAGAGTGATCTTCAGGGTAAAAATATATATATATATTTGCAAGCAGTGGTAAGCAGTGTCTTAGTTTGCTGGGTTACAGAGCTAGACCCGTTCTATCCAGCCTTGAAAAAAGAGTATGCAACGAATCTGAAATTCCTCTTCAGAACCTCACCCCTGGAAAGAGCCACGGCTTCCTGGGGCTGTGGGTCAAAGCTCCCCTCCTGTGAGCTGTAACCCAAACCGGCCTGCGTTGAACTTCCACTGCCCGTTCTGTATCTATTAAACCATAGATGAACACTGCTTAACAGGCCAGGAATCCCTCAGATAACACTTGTTGTTGCTGCTGCCCAGTTTGTTATGGAATTAATTATCCTGCCTTCTGTAAAAAAAAAAAATTGAAGAATGTCTTAGTGGCTCCTGGTAATCAGGAAAGGGGACCGTGTTTGATGACAAACATTAATGCCCCTGTCTTAGAGCATAAATTAGCAGAAAGCATAGATGAGGTAACACGTATTGCCCTAGGGCTGCGTATGAATTTCCCTCATGCCCAGGGAGATGCTCTGGCCCTGCGAGGCCTTGGCACACCAACCCTCGTCTTCTCAGACCCTGGAGCTCACAACCACCTTCAATAACCAGACAGACCAGGGGATGGAGCAAGACAGCGTCTTAAAAGCTTCTTGGCTGAACTTTTTCCATTGCAAATACAGGTATCTCTCCCAGGAGTCCTGCCCCTGAGGACAAGAGCAGTGTCTATCTCCGTGCTGACAGACCCTCTCGAAAGAACCTGAACTTCAAAGTTAGGTGGGAGCCAAATTACTTCTCAGGCGCTTCCAAGGCTCGTTAAGAGAAGAGATATCAGGGCTGTCACTCGAAAGCATAGAGTGTATCTCACCAGGGACTCCTTAGTTGGTAAAGAGAGAGGAAAACACAGGCCTTTCTGTCTAAGGGAAGATACGCTGAATATCCACTTCATCCTCTTGTCATGAGAGGGAAGAAGGAGTAGGGGAGAGAGAAACAAAGCTGGTAATTATCTTCCTTGGGTATCCCAAGATGATTGCAGTTCAAAGTGTTTTGGTCAAGACCTTGCTACAGACTTTCTCCCGGCACTAGACAGCAAGAGAGAGGAAGAAGGAGAGAGAAGGCAAGCAAACAAGAGAGTTCATTTCATTGTTAATTAAGTGTCTGGTGCTTAGAAGAGCAATTTGTCCATCTGTCTCTGGATGGAAGAGGCGCTTGTGAGCATTAGGAGAGGATTCTGTAGGTAGCATCTTAATAATAGTAACACACTGCATTAAAAAAAAAAAAAGAAAAAATGAAAAGAAAAAATGCAAAGAAGAAATCAAGCTGAGTATTTCTCTCACTTACAAGACTAGAAACTGGCCCAGAATCACAAGTAAGGCTGATTGGACTGCAGCCCCATTTACATGGGGATAGTTGATGGGAAATGTCTGGCTAAGTCATAAAGTCAGTTTTCATAGAAGTCAGAGGAAAGCTCTTCTCTTCTTTACCCTGTGATAATGTGTATGTGCTCCTGAAGGAGAAATGGCTTAGGACTCATCCACAGGGGCACTGACCTGCTCAAAACCCATCTAAGTTCTGAACGCCTGTGGAAATTGGTGGGAATTAAGGAGCTCATTACCCTTAGAAGGTAATATCATAACCACTCTTAATGCCTTGTAGCCTGGCTTGCCAGTTCATGCACTGCAAAGAGGTATAGTTCCCTACACTTCTTCAGTCTGAGCAATTACCAGCTGCTGGGGGTTAGATTAAAAATATGGCTGTGCTGATGAAGACACATGAATTTGGCCCGGGTAGGAAATCTGAATGCTGAGCCAGTTTTGAATTTTCTCCTACATTATCCGCTAGAGAGCAGGAGCTGGTGTCAAGTAAACAGAGAGAGGATGTCTGTAAATTAAGGGAACACTGAGAAATGTTTTAATACAGAATAACAGAAATTGCTTTCTCCTTCATAAAGCATCCTAAGATGTGTAACTCACAGTGTGTGATAGAGACAGGTACAAATGCCTCTGCGCAGTCTGGTTTATAAGTGGCTCTGTAACAGGTGTTATCATTTTGTCTGCTCAGGATTTTAACATCATTCATTTGTGCCATTGCAACGTGGCACAACAACGCATCTTAGAATAATTTACTGGGAAGAGGCAATTGCTATGAATCACATCATATTGTCATTATGAATAAAGTGCATCTACACATGCTGTGCCTTCAAGGAAGGCGTGAAAGAGACGTGCTCACCATTCAGCTTCTGCCAGACCCACGTTTACCTTTCTCCTTTCATTCGAGTTGTTCTCGGTTGCCCTTGCACAAATAACCACCTCCCAGTGCTCCAGGGTTCATCTTGCCTCCCTTTTATTCGTTCTTTTCTTTGTTTAACAGTGATGAAGGCTGTTTGATCCTGACTTGTGGGCTTCTTGGAACAAAGAGTACAGCTAACTAGTGCTTGTGGATGGAGGTTTTTGTGATAGACTTTAACAGCAACACAGAAAAGTTATGGTTGGATAGGACCACTGAAAGCAGGGCTAAGGTGTCTTCTACTTGCCCCTGCAGTCTAGGAAATGGAAACCTGCAGGGACAGAAGAAGGATGGGAAGAAGAGGGAAGATCAGAATAGGCTTTCGCACCCAGCAGAGTGACGGTCAGTGTAACATCCCTGGATTTTGGATACACTAGTCCTGTTTCTGTCTGATTCAGAGTCATCTGCAATATATATTTGCTAGTTAACTAATTGATTAATGAATTGCTGAAAGTAAATCTCCTATCAAGAAATTTGGCTTTCAATCAGAGTAGTCATATGACCTTGCTCCTCCTATATCCTTGACTTTCAAGTCCTGGCCATCTGCTCCATGTGCACTCTGATTTCTCAAAGCTTGGCTTTTAATCAGAAAAGAAATGCGTTCATCCCAGTTCCATTTCTGAGACACAAGTTCCTCCACAGTTTCAGCTTGTTCTGTCACATTTAGGAAAAAGAACAAAAGCAGAAAGCAAAAGACAATTTTCAAAACCTCAGAAGTTGACACAAAATGAAATTGCTATTTTCTCCTCCTCTTTCATTTCCTTAAGTCATTGTTCTGAGAGATCTTCTTGATATTTTTTATTTTTCTCTCTCCCCACCCCTCTTGCTATTTCATTTTCTATCTGGTCTCTCTCTCTCTTTCTCTGACAATTCTGCCTGGCTGCTATCCAACAGGCCTGTCCAGTTTCTCCCTACACAAGCGTATAACACAAAAGAATACAAAGAAGACTGGAAATGCAATTATAAAACTGTCTCTTCTGCCCAGGCACAGTTTTTTAGACAGCAACCTCCCTTTCAGCAGAGTTGGAAGGGAAAAAAACACTAAGCTGGGGCCCTTCTGGGCAATGTCATTATTTATTCTGGATGAAATGTCCTGCAGGAAACTTTAATTGGACCACATGTATGATAAACTAACAGAAGAGGATGAAGGAAAAAGACGTAAAAAAAAAAAAAAGAAGAGATTAATGGTGCAATTACTTATATTTCTTAAAGTTGTAACTCTTGGAGATGAGCCCAGTTTATTCAGAGTTCAGGAGCTGAAATTGAGATATGTATAATAAAGTTGAAAATAATGCACATATACACATGTACACACACATGCAGTTTTCACTGAAATAGTTTTTCATTGGATATTTGGCCTTTTCAACTAGAAGAAAATGTTGGTGGAAAACACTACCTCACCATGAATGAAATTGTCTGCAAAAGCATAAATTCTGGGATATTCAGTTAGTACAAGGCAAGCTTTAAATTTATCTGGAAAAAAAAGCCATTGCAGAACCACTGTAAAATATACATGCATGTCTTTGTGTGTGTGAATACGTGTGGACTGACACTGGCATACGTATACCTGTGCAATGGAGGCATTTGTTTTATTAAAAAATTATTAAATTGACAGCTAACTTGCTTAATCACAGAAAAGTAGACAAAAGATTTGTCATAGAATCAACAGTGTCTGAAAATATGGTATCAACAATTAAAAGAAATAGACAACCCACCAACTGCTGTGCTGCAATCGATAATCCAGGTTGCAACATTTTGCTGATATCTTGTACATCCTGCTCCAAAACTCATAATACAGCAAATATCATTTCAGAACTCAAGTGAATATCCCTCAAGTGAATGCTCCCAATTTATATAGTAGCATTTATCAACAAATATACAGGAAAAAACAGCAAACATGCAGAAGAAAGAAAATCTGAAGGAGTGGAGTATGAGCTTGGCTGGACAAGCTGGACCTGCCTATTGAAGAACAGAGGGTTATGAAGCATGGTTGGAATTGAACATGGCATTTCCTACATTCCCATGGGAAAAAATAAGTCTTTTATCATTGCTTTTGCAGTGCATGCACAAAGCAGGTGGAGGGCCAAAACACATCTTCAGATACTCAGCTGCTTTCAGGTGTGAGAAGGGCTTGGATTGTGCTGCAAAATGAAGTGTTTTAACTCCCCACACCTCTTGCATGGACAGTAAGTCATGAATGGGCCTCTGTGCTGCTGTGGGCCAATAAATCCAGCAAGAAAAGGAAAGCTCACTGTCAGGGACCCATCAACTTTGGGTTTTTTTTTTGTGATGAGATTGACAGCAAAGTGCAAATGAAACCATCAGGGAGAAGCAATGGTTTGTTAAGAATTACACTGCCACCAACAGCAATTACTGACACTAACTAGATTCTCTGGAATCCCTGTGACATATCCCATCCTCTGCCTCTGTTTCCAAGAGTGCTCAGAGAAGCACAGGTCGATGTGGACAGGGCTTTTTACTGAGAAGCTTCCCCCAGTAATTCTACTGTCCAAGCTATGTGATGTCAAACATGAGATACTTTGCAAACAGAAAGAGGAGAGACTCTTTTCTTCCTCTTATGGATGGCTGCAGACATTTTCCTATGCTAGATCATATCCTGTTCCTGTGCAGCTTTCTCAGCATGAATCTTTCATTATGGTGGGAGTGAACCAGGATTAACTGCATTTTTCTGGGCATCAGCAGGCAGGAGGGACACTGTGGGCATCTCAGGCATGTCCTCCTATTCAGGCCATTGACACAGACTATCCACACATCATTCTAGCTGGTTATCTTCGAGATGGAAAGAGGAAAGAGAATTTTCAATGGGTTTTAAATCATTGTTTGGAAACAAACTTTTTGCTCCAGTGAGATCCTTGCTGAAGTTATTACTGACCTAAGACAGCCTGAAGCCAAAGATTATCTTTAAGGCAATTGCATGTGTAGGGAGACAAGACTGAGCTCTTACCAAAGATAAACTCTCTCACCCTTCACAGCTAACGTGATAATTTTCTGTTAGCTATGGATCACCTCAATCTTTGATCGCTCTTTTCGCATTTAAGGCAATGGCAGGTAAAAAACTTCACATTTGTTTCCTTCCCACTTGGCTCTTGCGCAGTTAATGGTGTGTAGGAGCAATAGAGCCCAACACCTCTGTGGGTTCAGGCTTCAAACATTCATGGTATATTAAGGTATTAGCCCCCCAGATTCTGACTTTGGACCATGTGCCCATGTGCCATTTTTAATACACTAATACAAAGATGACGGTGCTGTAGTACCCCAAAATTTTACCATAAGTATGGTGGGTGTGTTGAAAACATGTTTTGGGGATCCCATTTTAGCCTACACAGCTCTCCTTCCATACATGGATTGAGGACAAAGTCCTCATTATTTCCAGATGCCTGAGATAATTTTTGCTAGGCCTGATAGTTCTCTGCTTGTTGCAAAGGCAAACTTTGACTCGGTTTAACTAAGAGGCAGAAGGGGGGCAGAAGGAGCCCAGCGAGATAAGGCTTTGGGTTGCCTCACACGTAGTGCAGTCCTTACTCAGCACAGCATCTAAACCTGTGCTTAAGGATAAACACGTACCCCAGGCTTCACTGGCTTACCCCAAATTTAATCCTATCAGTTTAAGCTTATGCTTATGCACTCTGCTGAATTCAGTCCTTGAACTCCCAAGCCTGTTCCCTTGGAGGAAAGGCAAAGATCACCAGTGCTTTAATAAGAGAAAGATAGGGCTTGTGGCCTTCATGCAAATACCCTGATTCAAAGAGAAGAGGGGAGTACAAAGAGAAGTTCAGAGAGGATCTGCTCTGTCAGCAACGCTGGCTCCAGCTTCAGTGATTTTCAAAGTATAACATGAATATGGTGTATTAACATGCAGTTAACATACAGGCCCATTCATCGGATGTATATGCAATATCCATTCCTACTACACATTGATTTCTGCCTGATAAACGTAATACACCCTGATGAAAGGTTGCAGAACCTGAAGGAGCCTGGTTTATCGGCCACAAACGTCTGGAGGAATCAGAAGCTGAAATCAAAGGATAATAATATTTACATTTTTAAATGGATCTGCCACGTGCGTTAAATTACAGCCTGCATCAATCCTGCTGCCGTTGCCCCATAGCTCATCACATCTTGCGCCCCCAGGCATCGTTGGGGGGAAAGGAAATACGTTTAGTGTGAATGAAACTTAGTGCAGTGAATTAATACATAGGCAAGTGAATTCATATATAGGCAAGATATATATATATCCTAGGCAAGATATATACACATAGCCTGCAAAGGCAACGTATTTACAGCTGAGAAGACACAACCTGCTGCTCTGCAAGGTGGATCCCAGCTCCCCTTACCCTCCTGGGATGACTTTTGACTGGTCCAGACTTTACACTGCCCTTTTGCCAATTCCAGAAGTCACAGTGGTCCATGTGCCAGCCTCCCTTAGGCACACGGAGCCCTCAGGCACACGAACAGGTATCATTTTGCGGTGATACAAGATTCCCTGCTAATCCATCTTGCGAGCACCTGAAAGGACTTAACTACGTGTACCACACAAGCACCCTGCGGAGCCAATGGGAACAGGAACAGACCTGTAATTACCGAGTAAAGACAATGAAATCACACGTACTCCCACCACCTGCGGGTCTAAATGAGGAAAAGTGTTAGTTACACTGTTGTATTTCTATAGCGTCTCAGGAGAAGAAACAGAGGGTGTAATGAGCTAGTAGACTTGTGATAAGCTTACAAGAGGCAGAATTAAAGCGCATTCACAGTTTACCCCAATCCGCTATTCTGCAAAGAGGGACGCAGAGGGAAGCGCAATTAAACTTTTGCACTTCCCCTTCAATTTGGGAAAATGAAGAATATGCCTGAGAGAACAATTTTGTGTATTTTTGTAGACCCCAGCCATCTCCCACCCCCAAAATGGAAAGATGTCACATGAAGAGAGCAAAAGCACCCACTGTAGTGGTTGGAAACTTTTGCTATGACAATGCAAAAGAACCAAATCTGGGCGGCTTGTGCTGAATTTTAATCGACAGACACTCACTTTATCCTAAGGGGAAAGGTGAATTCACAGAACCAAGACCAAAGCTGCCATTTGAAAGACATCTACAGAATAAAAAGTTACTTTCTTCTAACATGGACTTAGGAAATCTTAAGAATATGAATATGAGAATAGAATGAGAAGAGAATATATATTCCCAGAAGTCAGTTCCCTTCTGAAGAAAAGCTCTACTGAGGGGAAGGCCGAGGGGGGTTTGTTTCTTTTAATACCTTAATTTCAGGACCTTTTAAAGATTATTCATGCTGCAAGTTTTTGCCTTTGTTCATTTCCCTGGGTACTATTAATTTGGTGTTATGTGGTTGGGGGTCCTGTTTGGTCAAAGGGTTTGTCAGTGAACGTGATTCTGTCTGTGGAAAGGTCCTTCTGAAGAGGATGTGGCCATGGCCTTTCCTAGGGATGCTCCGAATTTGTATTCTGTTCACCTGGGAACATCACTCAGCCTTTTCCCTGGGGACTCAGACTGTGGCATAGCTAATTCAAAGCTATCAAACATGCGTTTTCTTATGTGCAAGAGTGTGGGGCAAAATTGCAATCCACCTTATCTTAGTAATTTCATCAATAGGGCTATTCATTTGAAGCGTCTTCCAGGGTCAGTGGGTAAATATTTAATTCCTTCGTCAGATGGAGAAGGTTAGAGAAGCCCCTTTAGAAGTGTCTTTTTAGACAGATTTCTAAAATGAAACTTCTGTGGATTTAGAATGGAGCTTTTGACACTAAAAACTGTGTTTTGGCCTCGTTCTAAGAGGAGAGACTTAATCCGTTCTGGACAGACAGGCCCTTTGGAAAACACTCACTTAAAAAAGGAAAAAAAAAAAAACCCTGAAAGACATTTTCTTTATTCACAGAAAACAGAATGTCATGGGGAAGATGATGCAGGAGTGTGTGCATAATCATGTATTTACTTAGCTGAATCCCACACTGCAAATTTTGTAGGTAGAGAAGATGAAGAGAAAGATAAGACACTGAAGTGATTGTTTAAACTAAAATTGAGTCTTACCCACTGCAGAGTTTGAATTAAACAAAAATAACCCAAAGCAGCAATGTAATAACCTTAAGTGAGCCTCTTTTTTTAAGCAGCTTAGACATAATGGAATTCTCTCAGCTTTTTACAAATGTTCCACGTATGTTCAGATAATCATCAAACTGCAGGGCTTTCCTCGTAGAAGACTGAAAATAAACACTGATCTCAAACTGCGAGGACGTGTTCTCCTTCCTTTTTCCACACATCCAGCCGCTTTATGTTGTTCTCCATCAGGGTATCGAAGTGCTTTTACTAGACCAAAGCAACATGTTTTTATAGACATATAAATATGTTTTATAGTCACTATTGGAATTTCTATGTTACAATAGACTAATGGTCCACACCAGGCAGATACTCTGGCTCTACAGTAATCAGTGCAAGGAGTTTCCATGTAAAGGAGGCATCTAGTGTCTCTCTGAATTAGATAACCTGTAAATTGTTGAGCATCACCGGTGCTGACTTATTATTTTCTTCTGGTGAGTGCTACTATAAAGGTAGCATGTCAATAAAATAATTATTTGTAATTGCTAGCTATCACTTTCAGTTTTGAAGACGTAAGGTAAAAGCAAATGAAAGCCTAGAAAAATAAAGGTTTAGATGATAAGGAGAAACCTAATAGGGAAACAGATTTGAGGCATACGTACAAATCCTATTGCAGACAGGCCTAAAATAGGACTCTAGTCTGATCTAGTCTTCCAGAACCTTTGGTTTTGAATTTAACAATTTGGATCTACTTGTCAATTGATTAGTGTGTATTAGCTATGCGCGCAATTTTAGCCAAAATATCTTGATTATCCTAGTCCTTTAAAAAAAAAAAGGAATATTTATCTGAGAGTCAAAGAAGATGTGTAGATTTGGAAGACAGCACTTGGGATATAGCTAGTAAAAGATTTAGGCCATTTGGCCTTGCTGAACTGGATGCTGGCAGCATGGGAACAGCTTAGAAATGTGCTCATTCATGCTCTGTTACTAAACGTTTTCCAAGCAGAGTTGAGAGCAGCTTCTTCAGCTGAGCTTGCTGGTTCTCGGCTTTGCAAAACACGCGCTGCACAACGCACACGGTGCAGCACGGTGCCCCATGGCAGGAGGCAAACGCGGCACCGACGCGGCTTGCGTTTGCCATCAAAGAGAAGAGAGACGGGACTTGAAAGAGACTCCCAGCAGCTGAGTGACACAGCGTCAGTTCCCCTAACGAATGCAGATCCTGAGTGCATGATGGCTAATTAGTGACTTTGATACCTGTGGGGAGCAGGTCATGATTTTGCTGTCAGCAGCTTCAGTGCAAGAGTCGCATCATTGCTCTGCTCACTGCAGATTATTACCCACCTGCTCCGTGCGGTTTTATATCACTCGCTGGGAAAGAAACAAAAATGCTGCATAGGGGTTGGAGAGTTTCTCTCTCTTTTTTTCTTTTTTTTTATGCTTTGTTGAGAAAAAGGAAAGCACCTTGGTGTTTTTACACAAAGCTGTCTCTCTTATAAGGAGATGAAAATGAGGCAGAGAAGGAACTTGACAAGTATCCACTGAAAACAACTCTCTAAACCAACAAAGCACATCCACGATGTGCCTAGATCAGTAGAGATCAATAGAAGATGATGTTACTGTGATGTCTGTGTATGCATTTGCCCATCTTAGTTGTCCAATACAGGAACAACAACATTCCTCTTAGATAAGTCCCAGGAGGCAGAGGAATTCAGCAGATCTCCCTTGTCTCTTAAGAAAATGCTGAAGTAATCAGAAAGGTAGATGAAAAGGCAAAGAAGGAATTGTAGGAATTGAGGCTACATCCTTGGGTAGATGAGGTAGTTCCATTGGCCCCAGAGCAGAAAAACACTTAAATGTGCAGGCTGAAATGCTCTGCTGAGCTGTGATGGAGCACTGAGCCCGGTCCCATCTCCTGGTGTCCATGGAACAGCCACTGGCCAAGCTCCACCAGAGACGCACGGGCCACAGAGCTGCAGCCTGGCCCGTGCTGCGATCCCTGAGGTTAACAGTGCTGGCTTGTCGAGGCGGCTGAGTCAACATGGATACATATTTCAGCACAGTGACTAATTCAGTAACTGACAGCCAACCTCCTTCCTCAATTTTAAATACAGCAGACACGGTGTAAGTCCCATCTTCTGCAAAAATGGGATGAGAAGGAGAAGGAAGAGATTTACTCTGAACTATCTGTGCATTTGTTATGGCTCACGCATGCTCTCTTGGTTATACGGCTTCTTGTGGTGTGGAAATGAGCTGGGTAATTTATATCCTTTTCATAAATAAAAGATCTGGGATGGAAGAATGGATATTTTAGATTATACGAGTTATTGCACCCCAGTGGTTGAAGCAAAGATTGCAGTTTTCTGTGGACAGCTTTGACTGTAACACCTGCTCTGCGGAGGCTGCTGCTCATACTTGTGTCTGTGCAGCCCTCAGCCTGGAGGATTTAGGTGTCTTAAGATAGTGGATTTTAGCATCAGAATTCCCAGATTGCTGGGGCATGAGGTGCATTTAAGCCACCTGTTCAAGCTTGAGGGTAAATATGAGGTGAGTCCCAGCAGAGTGCCTAACCTCTCCCAGTGCTTGCTCCAGGCTCTAGTCCCATTCTCCATGCAGGGCCACATTTTACACTTCTCCTTGCACCACGTCCTTCCCAGCTACTCCACAACGTGCACGAGCAGTCCGAGTGAGGGTCATCCCAACCTGCAACCTCCTGGTGTGGTCCCACTTCCCACGTGAGGACTCTGCCTTTCTCATGGCCCTTCCTCTCCTGATAGTAACTTGAACTGAGAGATTGAGTAATCAATAGGACACAGAGACGTCTGTTAAATCCAATGGTTTCTTTTCAGTTAAATGACACTGGCAGCAAAGTTAGGTAAGAACTTCTGACCCTCTGCAGTCCAGCTATGGTTTCAGATTATGAAGTGAGACTCTTACTAGCCATGTTTCTTCTTTGGAAGAAGGACCTTCTCTACCCTAGATTATTCTCGGTGTGCACAGAGTCTAATTACACTTTCAGTTGGCTTTTCCTCCATTGCACTCTTCAGTTATTGCTTATTTATAACATCTGAGACATGAAACTTTTCCAATAATGGTCCTGATAATTATAGCCATCTTATTCAGTGTTAACAGACCAGCGATTGTATCCTGATTTAGGATCAATAGGATGTTAAAAGAATATACTTATTAACTCAATAAGGATAAGTTACTAGTTAATGATGTGAAAATTATGTTACCAATAACTGTGTAATTACATTCTTATTAATGCATTCAAACATCTTGCCATTTAATTGGCATTTAACAGGCTCATTATAGCAAGATAATTAGATAGCCATTAATTGGTAAAACACTGATTGACGTGTAGTATGTTAATAGATATCTGGTGTGGTGCAGTTGTCTTGCTATATGGTAATTTAATGCATTCATGCTCTTATCAATTAGGTTGTTTAAAATATACAAATGTAATGTATTATAAAGTGATTGTGTATTTATTGGCAAAGTCATCTTCACTGAATCAGTCAATGTATTATTTGAATAAATCTTATATTTCAATACAGCCTCTGCTGGTATTTATATGAACTACAATGAATTAGCAAGTTTCTAGGATTTCATTTAGTCACTATATCAGAATACAGAGCAAAATGGGAAAATTACGGTTCATGACCAACATGTGGCTCTTCAGCCATATCAGAGTTTAGTCCTGCTGGGTAGTCCCGAGCCTTAGTAGAAATAAACCAGCAGAAATCACTGAGGATGACAATACTGTGCCCAAGGATGCAGCTACATACCCAGTCCAATCCACCCTAGAGCAAGGTGTTGGGACCTATGGGGAACGGTTACCATCTCCCCCATGTGTGCCACTATCAGAGCTGGGCTCTTTATGTCTATGGATCTTGGGCATACAAAGATTTTGGGATACGGTTTGTAGTATCAGGAAGGCTGATGCTCCTCTACTAAGAAACATGGTAATTGAAAATCTTTCATGCACAACGATCAAACCTAGACTCTTGTTCTGCAGTAATTCTGTTCATGGCTGCTAAGTGATCTACAAACACACTGGCCAACCCATTATCTTAATTATCATTCCCTATATCAGGACTGTGACAGTTCACCTTTCCATGACACTCAGAGCATGATCTGGAATTATGTGCTGTCCACTTGATGTCAGAGCTTGTTGGCATATACATAATACCTCTTTCTTTCTAAGAAGGTTGTCAGATGCACTGAAACAGGACAGATGTTTAGACAGTTTAAGGATGTAGTATTACTGTCATCTGCCCTACAGATGCAGCTAAAGGTCAAATAAAAAAATAAAGTTCTCTTTAGTGTTAGGCACTGTATAAATGCAGAGAGGGAAGCTGAAGACCTTCTGAAGACCTTGCTGTCCAAACAGACTGGACAGCCACAGGGTAGTGGTGAAGAGTGAATGTCAGCAGCGTAGGGAGGCCAGAAATTAATCTCTCGATCTGTGTTAATTATGGGAACAAAATAGGTTTTGAAACAACGCCATGAGATTCCTCATAATGGAAAGGCAGAAGGGAAACAGTTCAGTGTTTCAAGATACCCCAATTTGTTGTGTGACGCTAGCAAAACATTGTCAGGAGTGACCTCTTTCTATGGCATGGCTCCCTTCAGGTTAATCAACATTTCCAGCCCTTGTATCCATATCTTCTATATCTTCATCCGCACGGAGGCGCAGAGATATTCACGTCTATAGCGATGAACTTCCTAGAACTGACTAGTCTGTTCTCAGGGTGACAACTGAGCTCATTGTGCAGAACAGAAGATCTGAATTAAGCATAGAATCACACCAGAAATAATGAATAACTTATAGTACATTTCCCCAGCTATCACGGGATTGTTCCCAATGGTGTATTAAATGGAAATGATAATGTGAACCTGATTACAATGATGATGTGGATTTTGTTAATGCTGATATCCCCAAATTAGCTCAGAGGGGGAAGTTTCAGCTCAAGTTTTGCAAAACAGTATGTGACTACTGTAACCTTTAGAAGAATCCTTCTAATTCTTTTTCATTATTTTTAATTTCAAAGACTAGGGAAAAAACAAGAATGACTGGTTCCCTAAAAATAGCTGTTACGTGACCATGGAAATATGAGCTTTCTTCAAGGAGACAGTCACCACTGCAGGGTATACAGCACTGCTGTATTTTGCTCAACTGTGGCATCATCCATCTGAGTGTAGGTAGTTCAAAACAGCTTAGTAAACGTGGTGAGTTTCTCTTCGGGGAAAGTTTTATCAAGGCACTATGGGGAATATGTTTCTTCTAGCCATTATGGTAAGAAAAGAGATTTAAAGTAATAGAATACTTTGAAAAAGCTTATGAGTAGAAGAGTTGCGGGTCAGCTGAGGTCCACGGCTTGAAGCTATGACGGTGAAAGAGCAGCTGAGGTGTCCAGGGATGAGATACTGCTGGACAGGTCAGAATTTAGGGCTATTGAAAGAACTTTGCCTGGGGCTATGAAAGGGATGGCTTAGTATGGTGGACCAGAACAGAGGTGCATCCAGAATTCTTAGGTAGTGGCCCAGATTGCAGCAGTAAATTATTGGCTTGGGATCGAGCAAGGCGAGGGTGCATTGCTAGAGCATGGGCCTGCACGGAGGCTGCCAGGGGAGCGGAGCACAGCAGGAACGGGGGGCTCCAGGCAAGGCCACTGCTGGGGGGCCCCACGGAGGGACCCCGACCCCGCCGCTGGCCTCCTCCTGGGCCTGGCTCCGTGCAAACCACAGTGCCATAACCAGGGACGGGCTGGACGGAGAGTGCTTATCAAAAGGGAAACTTCATCTGTGGCAAAAACACTGCTCTGTAAGCACGGGTCAGATGAGCTCACGGGACAAACTTTCCTGGAGCCCAGTAACTTGGAGAAGGGCCCGTAAATGCAATGAGAACACTCTGTGATGAACAGAACAGGTTGCACACCTCCAGGCATAATAGTTTCCTCCTCCCTGCATTTTATTTTGCATTAGCAGCCAAGAGCAGGTAAGCAACCCCTGAAATCATCTGCTTACTAGCCCTGATACACATCTGGGAGCAGCAGAGAAATCAGCTTAAGCTTGTTTGTGTGTTAAATGTTTGGGAAAAAATGACTTGTTCTAATAAGGGAGGAATGTGCTCCCCAAAGCAGACAGCCCTTCTGCTCTTCTGGGGCAGAAACTTGAATAGATTCTCATCCCATCAGACTCTCCTTGCATCACCGTGCTGCCTTCCCACCCTTCCAGCTTGCCCTCTACCTCTACCCACAAGAAAAACACAGGATTAAAGAAAAAAAAAGTACTCCTAGCAAAATGCCAGGGTTTTAAATTAAATTTAAAACAGTTTAATTGCCTAATTGCTCAGCTATTTTGTGCAGTTTATTAACAGAAGCAATTCTTCGGCAGTCATGCCAACATAGCAGAAAATTGGCATTTGAGCCAGCGGGAATTAAAGAGGCAGAGTGCGGAACTAAAACAAAAAGAATGCCTCGAACCTAGTGGAACAGACATTTGAGGCTTTCATCTCATTTTTATCTCACTCCCTAATCTGCTGCAGAAAGATCAAGGCTTGGTTTTGCTTTTTAATGTGGGAATGACAGTTGCTCATCACCAGCGTCTTTGCATTTAGAAAAGTGCTGGGTTTCTAAAGAAATGAATGTCTAAGGAAGCAGCACATCACAAAGAAAATAGAATGCAATTCTTGCCAGTAATATTGGCATCTTTTAAAAGAGTTAATTTGATGGCATTTTTCATAATAAACCTCACTGTTAAATGTGTGTGTGTTTATTCAAACAAAACTAGCAAATCATCCATATAAATGAATGCATGCACTGACTGAATAGAGGAGATTAATATTCAGTTATAATACACCACACTCATCATATGCTCTTTCCTTACCATAGAGAGAGAGAAAAAAAAAAAGGGAAAGGAAACAAGAAGACAGTTATGATGGAGAATAAATAATCCAATATTTATAGTCTTTAAAAGGGAAATTCTAGTCAACCATGGATGATGCTCTAAATTGGAAGGCTGCTTTCAGGTACCTATATGTGGAGCGGATGGTGCATCCTTGCCGTTGCATTCTCTCCTTTAGGGCAAGCTCTCCTCTTGGGATGCTCTCACCTGGTTTTGTGCAGCAGAGAGGAAGAGGGGAACCCTGGGCAAGCTACTGGGACTTCACTGTGTTTCTTCTGCATAAGAAGGATGGAAATATTTCACTTGCCCTGGGGAGGATTCCTGCAGCCCTGATGAACACACACAGCCTCAAATTAAGAATCCCGTGCTGGGATCTGGGTCGTGGTCCAGGTGTTGCCCAGGGCAGTTTTGTAATCTGGTGTCAGTGTGAGTCAGGGTTATAACCCATGTATTTAAAGCAGTATGGGTGGCCATTCTGTGGCTAACTTGCATGTGAAATTGCAGGAGCTGCATATGCAAAATTGGTAAATTAGGGTCTCTTACAAAAATGAAACAGGTGAAAACGAGCTGGAGCACAGCCCTTCATTTCTGTGTTAGAAGGGCACCTCAAGATGCCCCTTTACAACTACAAGGCCACCTTTAAACAACAGCTCTATTCTCCAGAGCAACATGGTCAAGCAGATTTTTCTATGTTGCATTTGTCCTGCATGAATGGGCAGGTTTCCTCAAAAAAAAAAACCCCAAACCAAAGCATCCTTCCAGATTGTGCTCTTCAAGCCAGCCTCAAACACAAGCCAAGGGGGAGAAGAAATCTGTGCCATGGAGTATCACCCATAGGTACCCAGGTAAAGAGGCCATCCTCACTGATCTATGAGCAGGTGATCAACATGTGCCAAGGCCTGGAGGCACTGGAAGAGGATGGAAGAGGTATATTCTCCAGGACATATCCTCAGGGAGATGATCCTTGAGGCACAAATTGCCCATACAGGGAGAGAAGAACATCAGCTGATCCCAGCAAGGCCAGAAGCTTCCCAGAAAGTGACCGAACTACCTTCATCCAGGATACCTAAGACCTTCATTCCACCTTGACTTTAGCACTCAGATAACCCAGCATTTTTTCCTGCACATAAAAAAAGAGGGTCCATGGATATTAACATGCTATGGATGAAGTCTGCTGGAGGAGAGCTAGGTATTATTCATTAACAGAAAGAATCAGAGAAGTCTAACTTCTCTCTGCTTGAATTTCTGCAACCACCACCACCTCAGTTTTAGTTCAGCCAAAATACCTCTGATATATTTTGACACATGACATTTTAATGTATTTTTTCTATCAGAAAAACTGACATTTTCTGTGAGAAGCAGATATTTCCTGTGAATAGGTTTATTTAGGTGCTAGCTATTTGTTTCAGAAAGCCAGTGTCAGTGGAAAATGTTCACCACTAGCTCCATCTTTTCATCATGCTGAGAACGGGGAAATTTGCCTCCTTTTCTGATGGGCTTTCATGACTGCATTTCTCTTTCACACTCTGCTTGTTTGAACTCTTGGCTGTAAAAATATAGGGAAGCATTACAAGGAGTGGCCAAACTACCATATCCTCAGGCCAGAAACTTGGCAACTTTTGAGAGTATTTGCCCTCGTGATATTGAAAGCAATAATCATAGAATCATAGAATCATAGAATGCTTAGGGTTGGAAGGGACCTCTAGAGATCATCTAGTCCAACCCCCCTGCATACACAGGGACACCAATAATCTGGGATTCCAAGATAGTGCCAAAGGGGAAGCTCCCAGGTTTTTATCCACTTGCTGCAGGTATGATGGCATGAGATGAGGAACTTGTTTTCTCAAGGAAAGGACAATTGTAAATTCTTCTGGTTTTTTCTCCTCTTATCTAGAAAAATGGCAAAGTAAGCTTTCAACTTTCTATCTGTTTGAAGCTTCTGACACTAGGTGATGACCACACATTTATTTTCTCCGAACCTCCCTGTTAATCTGCTGTACTAAGAAGGTTTATCTCAGGCCTTGTCTTTGCTGCTAAGACAAAGTGCATTTTCCCACGGGAAAATGCCTGTGCTCGAGTCAGGAAGCGGCTGCTGAGGACAAAGAGATACAAGTGCCATCAGGACATGGCCAGTGAAGTGCAGAGGGTTTTTCTGCTGGCAGCAGGTCCACTGCAGTGGCACTGCTCGGTGCTAGGAAGCATGGAAAGGCACCCTGAGACCCAAAAGCTAAGGTGTCTGAAGCCACTGATTGTCATCTGAGGGCTGTGCACTGTTCAGAGCAAGGTACAGCTGAGCGGATACCAACAGCAGCACAGGACGGGTGAGATGGCCATGAAGAAAATGACATTTTGGGCCCTGGTGGGTGCTCTCGCAAGATAAGACACAGTGAGATCCACATTTTAGGCAAAGACAGTACAGGCAACGTCTTTATCCCTTCCCCATTCAACTTCACACTTAATACCCCAGTCAAAACCCTCTTTCACTGCAATTCTCCTGCTAGCCTCGGCAAAGACATTACCCTCTGCTTTACCAACATTTTCTGGACGCGCTTTGGTGATGATGTGACGTGCTATCGAGAGTGACGGTGACATTTGGTGCCTGTCACCAGCCTGCCCCTGATGCTGCAGCATGCTCTGAATGCAGGAGCCCTGTGCTCCAGCTCTCCGGCGTCACCAGAGCGGATAACACGGGAGACTGATCATGGATGCCTAACGTGCCCAGGATTTGCTGCTCTTGCCTCAGTAGCACATGAAAGAATGCCTTGATGCACAAGACAAGAAAGCGTTTGCATTACAGCGAGCTGTGACCTACTTTTAACTCTCTCTTTTATGGTGTGATGCAGGTATTGAGCTTGGAGTTCATACCTGGCTGCTGACATGCACTTTTGCAACTTAAACCCAAGGGAGAGCACATCTCAAACGCAGCAAAAAAATGGTCAGCACTCTGAGGAGTTCCTAACTATTAAACCTTGATTCTATACAGCCTGCAAGGAACCCAAAACGCATCTTATTCCCACTGAATTTTCCTGGGATTTTGACAATTAATTCCCTTTGAGTCCTTTGAAGATCCCAGCTCCCAACCACTAGAGGTGGTAACTGCTCCAAGTTTTCTGAGCAGGAGCCCTTTCACCAAGAACCTGCTCTCGCTTTCTCCCTTCCAGGTCTGGCACCACTGATCTGTTTGCAATTACCCCACAGCAAAAGGTCCCTCTCCTTTCTGTGCCCTTTCTGGGATCTCTCTTGCCAATGGTGTTATTTCCTCCCACTTCACATTTGACAGAAGCGAAACTCTCATCTGTGCCTTTTTACCTACAGAGGTGACTTGTAAGGGAATTGCAGTTCCTCAGATCCATCTTTTTACTCCCCATGCCCAAGCTCAGACTACGGATCATTCAGATGATCTGGAAAGATCAGTGGGAAAAATGACCTTTCCACTCACTGGTAATTGTGAAAAATACTTTTAAGAGGTTTTGGGAGATACACTGCAAGCCTCCTCCTTTTCATAACAACTGGTGAACAGAAAAGCTGACACACAAAGCAATGTTTCACTTTTTTTTTCAACATGAATGTTTTTAAAAGAGTAATTAGACTATATGGAAAATAGAAAATTTCTTTTTGATAGTATGTTGAGGAAGGACAGTGGGAGGAAGGGTAATTATAATTTTTTTTTCACTTTTGTTATTTTTTTTTCACTGTAACCATTAGCCAACATTTGCAAAGTGTTTCAGTTGACCTGACATGGCGTTCTGGAATGAAAACCTCTGTGATGTCCTAAACGATGTCTCTCAGCTTCCCTCCTGCACGCAGGAATAAACACATGGAAGGAGAACACACTGGGGAGGGCTGCAGTGAGACGGGGCACCCAGGAACACATCTGCCCCGGGGAGACCCCAGCAGAGGAGAACAGCTCGGGGGGACAAGGGACAAGGGCCTCGTGTTGGGCACAGAGCCAGGAGGGTGCTCTGCCCATTTATTGCACCAGAGGGATGTTTTTGAGGATGTAGCTTGGGGAATGGACCCCTATAGATAGGTAAGGTAGGTAGGTAAGGAGCTCAAGAGCAATGGGTGCCTATCGAGAGGCATTCCTGCCTGTACATGTTGTTCCCTAGCCATTGGTGTGAATATCAATCCTCCTGGAGGCGTGCTGAGACTGAGAAGGGTCAGTGTTGGTATTTATGAAGAGCAAAAGATCCTGGAGAACGGGGGAGGTGCCGGAAGACTGGAAGAAGGCCAATGTCACGCCAGTCTTCAAAAAAGGCAAGAAGGAGGACCCAGGCAACTACAGGCCAGTCAGCCTCACCTCCGTCCCCGGAAAAGTGATGGAACGGCTCATACTGGCTGTTGTCTCCAGGCACATGGAGGACAAGAAGGTGCTCAAGAGTAGTCAGCATGGATTCACCAAGGGAAAATCTTGCCTGACTAACCTGATAGCCTTCTATGATGAAATGACCGGCTGGTTAGACGAGGGGAGAGCGGTGGATGTCGTCTATCTCGACTTCACCAAGGCTTTTGACACCGTCCCTCACAACATCCTCCTGGGCAAGCTCCGGAAGTGTGGGATAGATGAGTGCACAGTGAGATGGATTAGGAACTGGCTGGATGGCAGGGCCCAGAGAGTGGTGATCAGCGGTGCAGAGTCTAGTTGGAGGCCTGTAGCTAGCGGGGTCCCCCAGGGGTCAGTCCTTGGTCCAGTCCTGTTCAATTTATTCATCAATGACCTGGATGAAGGCACAGAGTGCTCCCTCAGCAAGTTTGCTGATGATACCAAACTGGGAGGAGTAGCCGATACCCCAGAGGGCTGTGCTGCCATCCAGAGGGACCTGGACAGACTGGACAACTGGGCGGTGAAAAACCTCATGCAATTCAACAAGGCCAAGTGCAAGGTCCTGCACCTGGGGAGGAATAACCCCAGACACCAGTACAGGCTGGGGACCGAGCTTGTGGAGAGCAGCCCTGCGGAGAAAGACCTGGGTGTCATGGTGGACGACAAGTTGACCATGAGGCAGCAGTGTGCCCTCGTGGCCAAGAAGGCCAATGGGATCCTGGGCTGCATTAAGAAGAGCATCTCTAGCAGGTCGAGGGAGGTGATCCTGCCCCTCTACTCAGCCCTGGTGAGGCCGCATCTGGAGTACTGTGTCCAGTTCTGGGCTCCACAGTACAAGAGGGATGTGGAGCTGCTGGAGAGAGTCCAGCGCAGGGCTACAAGGATGATCAGGGGCCTGGAACATCTGCCCTATGAGGAGAGGCTGAGAGAGCTGGGCCTGTTCAGCCTGGAGAAGAGAAGGCTGAGAGGGGATCTAATCAGTGTATATAAATACCTCAAGGGAGGGAGTGCAGAGGACGGGGATGGTCTCTTTTCAGTGGTGGCCACTGATAGGACTAGAGGAAATGGCCGGAAACTGAAACATCAAAAATTCCATAGGAACTTAAGGAAAAATTTCTTAACAGTGAGGGTGACAGAGCACTGGAACAGGCTGCCCAGAGAGGTTGTGGAGTCTCCTTCTCTGGAGATCTTCAAGACCCGTTTGGATGCAGTCCTGTGCCACGTGCTTTAGGTGTCCCTGCGTATGCAGGGGGGTTGGACTAGATGATCTCTAGAGGTCCCTTCCAACCCTAAGCATTCTATGATTCTATGATTCTATGAAAAGTGGCCCAAGAGCAAAAGCTATAAGCGTCAGATGAGACTGAGCAGAACTGAGGCCTATCAGCATCAATCCCCAGTATCAATCCCTATCAGTAGGTGTGGACCTTGATAGGCATCGATGGCTCTCAGTATCAACTGGATGGATGTTTGAGATGAAGGTCCTCTCCTCTGTACCCTCCTGGGATGCTCTCCACGGTGCAGCCTGAGGGAATGGGTGAGAGACAGCAGGTTTTGATGCTAGTTCCAGTGGAGGTACAAAGAAGTGAGGTATAATCTCTACAGCAAATCTGGCTGAAACTCATTAAGGATAAAAAAGTAGAGTCCATGAAACAGGAAAGATCAAAGTGCTGGAATTCAGACGCAGACTGGAACTAAGAAAAAGGTTTTGCCCTGAGGCAAAACCTGAGTTAAGTTCTCATTTCAGATTTGCAGGTAACAAATTCCCACCAAGAGATCCTCTGAGGCATCCGCCTTCTAGAAAACAGATCATCTGGTGCTGAAAAGCCAAGACTTTTGTATGTGGGTTCCAAGTAAAAAATGAACACTTTTGAAGGGGGGAAAAAAAAGGAAAGAAAAGAAAAGGGATCCAAGTACACAAATCCCAACCACCTCCACTCCAGTTAACATATCTCTTAGATCAGAGGGAGATTGTGCTCAGGTCATGCCTCTGTTTTGCAATGAATCTGTTGGATACAGACACAGGAAAGCAATTGAGCACCCGCTAAAATTCCCTGATCACTGAAATAACTGGGAAAACCAGAGGTGAATGCATGAGAATGGATGAGAGCCACTGGAGATTCAAATTCTACTGATATCCCAAAAGAAAATTTCAATGTTGATCCAATTTTGTAGATTTTAACATTTATTTCCCTTGTGTTTTTTAAATAAAAATCAAAGATAGCTAATATGACAGTCTAGTGATTAAACATATTTAGTTCTTATTGAAAAGGAAGTGGGCTATGACTCTGCATGCAGGCAATGTATCATTTCTTCTAAAAAAAGTCAAATGATAATTTCTTTTAACAGAAATGGGTTTTTTTTGGCTAATCTGCTTCTTCAGACTGCTCTGCCCAAATTGTTTTTCTGAGAGGACTAGCATATGATACAGATCTGATAGGATGCCTTATTTTGCACCAAGTAATTGCATTAATTGGTACAGCCAATGATCAATGTTAATTAAAAAAAAACTACAAAGGCTTAGCATTCCAAAGCATTCCAGGAAATTATTTGAGTATTGAAGCCATTTTAGGCATATAGTTAACTCTTCCATCTGCAGCTCTGTCAAATAAATCCTCTCTTAGGCTCATGCACACTCAGTAGCACCATTAGTTTTAACTGGTACTATCATGGGACCAAAGAAAGGAAAGTGCAGTTCACTACCATCCTTCTTTCCCTACCTTCTACAGATGAAATGGCAGAAAATGGATCATAACAGAAATGTTCACTATAAAATAATAGATATTTTCACTTGATACTACAGAGACAAGTTGAGCTGGAAGGTGCACCTGGAAGCACTGGAGGATGAGTCCTTCTTCATGCTCCAACCACTGCTCAACCTCCTGTTGTGCTCTGCAGGTGTAACATTACCAGGGTGTTCGGTCATGCTCCATGTTGCCCTGCAGTATTTGCCTTTTGGGAACAGGAATATTCACTCAGCACCAGGCTGAAATATATTTCCTCCATGACTTTGAATATAACAAACTGGCAGATTTGTAATTATCTATGCTACAGTTTTGATGGCCTCAAGAAAAAGGTGATGCTTGTTCTGAAACACTGAGAAAGTGGAAACATTATGGTTTCAACAGCTGTTTAACATGGACACTTCTGAATTAGTCATTTCCTCTTGTTCCCATAACCTTTTATGCTAGTAAAACCTATCGACTCAAAGGGAGCACGTTCAGTGGGAACCCAGGGCTGCATCCATCTTCTGACAGCAGGAGCTGCTACAGTATTGTGCATGTCCCCACAGACACCCAGATTAACGGTTTGACCTGCTTCCAAACTCCAAAAGAGTGTTTGTGGCAGAGGTTTCATCACAAACGGCTGCCAAAATATTCTGCCAGACAGCAATAAACTCAATTTACATTATAACTTAACACTTCCTTACCCCTCATGCTCCTGCCAAGTATGACAACATAACATGCAGGAGCCTGCAGCATGGTGTAGCAGAAAGGAAAAAGATTTCAAGAAGAAAATTCCTGTGAAAGACCAACTCATTTGCTGAGGGAGCTGCTGGAAACTTCTGGAAAGAACTGTTAATAAGGAGCTTTCCCCAGAAAACAAACTCAGCATGGGTCAAGGTGTGATGGGTCAATCATTGCGCTATGTTTCTGGAGTATCAATAGATGCAAAGGTCTTGTCTGGTGTCTCATCTGATGCGACCATGGAATATTTGCCCTGTGGTCACTCTTGGACCCAGCATCTTTAGGCACTGACCTGCTATTGCTGAGGCCTCACCTAGGTAGACTTGTCTTGGTCCAGTGTTATCACGCTTATTTCTTCAGAACATCTGCCTTCTGCAGTCAAGCTAGGGCGGGCCAGTTTTCCTATGCTAAAAACCCCTGCCTGTTTTCGCTCTCATTTTTCCTTTGCCAACACTTTTTCCTCCTCATTGTCACACAAGACTGGGATGATTTAAGCTTATGTTAACCTCAGTCTGCTTAGGAGATGTAACAGGATTTTCAGAAGATAATCAGTATTTTCCTCTCTGCTTGTGTTGCAAAGCGTTACGATTTTGTTTATTGTTATCTATGTTTAGATGTGATTCAACCAGCACTTCAAAGCATTTTTGCACTCTTGAGAATATTTTGCTCAGTTCCTGAAGAGCGAAGCCAACTTTCCCCCATTAAGGAAGGACAACAGATGTCCAGAGGACACAGCGAAGAGCGGTTTATGGAATCAGTTCAATTGCTGCTGGAATTTTTCTATCTTCACCAGTTGCTCCGCTGCAGTGACCTCCAAACTCTGCTAAGGGCCATTAAAAACACCAGAGCCAACTCTATTCAAACGATATTTAGCATGAAGGCAAACAGGTCAGAACGGAAGGAAAAGCAGAGCATCAGCAAATTGCTGCAAAGCACAGAAATCTGCCTGTGTTTCCAGAATAATGAATGTATTCCGACTACATCAGCTGTGTGTATGTATGCAGTAGCCAGCCATATTCCATATTTTAATGTATACAGCCATATTTTGTCTCCAGCAACAGACTAATGCTGTAATCTCTGCATGAAAACCATAATATTTTTAACAAAACAGATTCATCTCTTCATCGCTAAACAGTTCTGATGGAGCTCTTTTTTTTCGGTGTAGCTAAATTCACCTACATTCACGTACATTCTTATATGACCTCTTATTGCAACTGCCCTATCTTCTTTCATCCTATTTTTTACAGCTAGTGCCAAAGACCTACCTATTCCTTCCCTCCACAGAAGCGTGTGGTTGTGTATCCGAGCAAGGCTTGGTGACTGTAGCATCTCTGGAGGAATAACTCGCTGTTACCGTGCTGCTCTGGACAACAGGCTGCTTGTCTACGACCCGCTCAGAAGATATGAAGAAAGGCCACAGAGCTGTCTGAAGCTGTGGACATGAACATATCATGGCATTCTGCAGGCAAAGACACAGTTCCCACTCTAAATTCACACTCTAGAACAAAAGGTGTGCTGTGCAATTAAGTTCTTGCTTTATGATTAGGTCTGGAAAACTGCATGATTTCCCAGCAACAAAATGGTAGGTGCAAACTGGAAATGAAAATAAAGAGCATTCCCATGTGCAGTCTGGAACAGCATCCATCAGTTTAACCCCAATAGCAAAATACAATGGTCCTCTTTGGTGTTTGGAACTGTCTACTAAAGAATCCATCCTTGCCTTAATGGTGGTGATTTGATTCCTTTTTGACACCCAAGGTGCAGTTTCATCCAGCACAGAATGTCAGTAATAACTGAGTTACTCATTCTACTCCCACGGCTTCTACAACAGCCATAGTGGCAGTTGCCACAGGCTAACTACATCAAAATCATCTTTGGTTATTAGTGATCCATTCAGTTTCCAACAGGGAATGGTCTGCAACAGATAATAATAATATATGACTTAGCCTAGGTCTGCACTGACCTTGCTGTTGATAAAGCCATCAAATGGAGTAAGGACTGGTCGAGAAAAGTGTGTTCCTTTCTTGTCCTTGACGAATAATGGTCCAGAAAACTCACCCTGTGCCTGCACTTCATGCTGAATCTACGTGGATTTGTGGGATTCAGTTTTACTGAGGCAGATCTATTTCACTTGTGCTTTTTTAATAGAGGTCTTTTTTAAAAGAGTCTACAAGGCAAATATCTTTTGTGTCCCTTGTTCTGGTAAGGAAAGCAATGCAAATTACTAGGAAGGCTGAAAGGAAAATCAAGAAAGAAAATAATTAAGCCCCTCTCCTGCACGCCATGCTGGGCTTGGCTTTCTGCTCTAGCATTATACAGTTAGAGTCAGCAGGAGCAGAGCTTCATACAAGAGGAACTTTCAGGGTTATCTTAAATACTCCTAATGTAGCTAATGCTTTTCATTGTTTCTTCCATGTACCAACAAATGGCCCTGTATATCTGTGCTGTCAATTCAGCATAATGGTGGCAGTGAGCAACACTCTGGAGCCCCATGCATCCTGTCAACCCCAAATTAGCAATCAAAAAAAGCCTCGCAAAGCACATGATATGTGCTAGTTCCAGCAAGAGAAATATATGCTTTTTGGCTGGGCCTAGACATTCATTCTTTGGTGCTTGAGTGCTGTTTGGATATACAGACCCAAAGTTTAATGGTTCTGGAATGCACCTAGCATGGAAAAATTCCTGCATATATTTTCTGCGCATCTTTCTAATGAGTGAATGTAGCAGCCCTGAAAGAGCCAAGCATTAGTACAGATTGGAGACAGGAAGACGTGGGCAGATACTTCGCAGGATTCCCCACACGAGTCTGCCAAGGCTCTTCGCTCCTGCCCTCAAATGGCCTTTTTCTGGCACACATGAGACGCTGCCAGCGCTCCTCTGTGCTGACTTGCAACAACCTTTTGTATCCCAGACATGAGCCCTGGAGCAACCCTGCCAATGGGCCTCTCTATGACCAGTGGGAGGTTGCAGCTCAGGAAGCTCCAGAAGCCAAAGGAAGCCTCTGCTCCTGGCTCTCAGGTACCCGCCTGCTCCAGCCCTGTCTCCTCTCGGGTACAGTCGATGCCCTCGTCTTGCACCTCTGCTGGTGCAGGTCTGCTTGACCATGGACAACCTGTCCTGCCCAGGATGTCCACGATGCAGAGCATATGAAAGAGGAGGTGGATTAAAACACTATTTTGGGTACCACTAAAGCCAGATATGAATCCTGGTTTCCCAATATGAAAGCAACTCACATGTGACCACCGTAGAAAACACTAATGGGGCAGGGGATATTGCAAACATTTGGCACTGACTCCACTCTGTTCCCCTTAAGTCTGTGGGATCACAGCCTTGTAGAAGCAGAGCTAGACCCTTACAAAATGTTTTAATATTTCTGGCTGATGATTTAACATGTTATATATGTGAAGCCATATGTGACTCTGCCGGAACTGCTCCAGTTTCCCAACCCTTGCAATGTGTTGTGCTGCTCTTAGTACACACAAACATACGCCTCCTATCACTCATATTGACGTGCCATTGGTTTGATCGGACCATTTCTTGGCCACTGGAGACTGGTGTAGCCCTGATAAAGACAACAAGTTACTCCGCTTCACTCCAGATTCAGCTCTTCCCTCAAGTGATGAGTTAATGTGTTCAAACCATGCCCCACTGATGTGAGAATAGGAGTGCATTTTTGATCAGATGGTCAAGGATACCTTTTTATTGCAATACAACAGTTTTCAGACCTGCCAGCTCAGCTTAGACATTGTAATGACTTTTTCTGTCACCAAAAGCAAGCCGAGAGCAGTGGCCATTCATGGTCTAGGTCTCTCCAGAAGGTAAGTCTGTCTGTGGTACCTTCCTAGGGGGTCTGGGTAAAGCCACTGGAGATCCAGGTGAGGAAAACTGCCCAAAACGCCGTGTAGATGTGAGCCAGCAAGACAATCTCTGCTCAGGAGCTACTGCAGTCAATGTGCTCAGAATCCTTCCTACAAAGTAAACTTGGCTCTGCATCCAGCTGGCACAACAAGCCAGAAGGTCAGATACCACAGCGAAGGCATGGAACAACTGACAGAAGACAAAGCTAAACAGAAACCCCCAAAGCTACTTATGCTCATTAAGACCTTTCTTTTTCTTTCTTTTCTGTTTTTTTTTTTTTCCCTCATGAATAAAGGCTTAGGGAATAATAAGGGCCTCTGCGCTTGTTAGCAGCAAAACACTGCCATCAAGTTTGTTCCAATACTTCTGGTCTCTGTCATACAGTATCCACAAAAAGGGGCAAAGCAGTTCAAAGGCAGCAGGGAATCCAAGTTAAACGTATTGAGCAGACTTTGATACCTTTGACTTCCATGAAAATTTAAGCAGGTTGAGAGAACAGGAACTCTATGGAGAAAGTATGACATCTATGCACTCCAGAGCCCTCTCAGGATGCAGACACACACTGCTTCCCCTTTACAAGTTAGTGGTATTTGATGCACTACAGATCTTATCAAAATCATTGTGCCTCCGTTAGACTCACACCTCATTTCCCCCTCCCTGTAAATATATTACAATCACATAACATTTTAATAACTTCACAGGAAAATTGAAAATAAGGCAAAGATGACAACCTATGGATATAAATTTCAACAGCCTTTTTTATGAAGTCATTAAATGCTTCGAATGTAACAAAAGGTAGGTTCATGGCTTTGTTTAACAGTGAATTGGAAATACGACGAAGTCTATAATTCTGGGAAAATAAAACTGACTTTATCGATTAATTTTCCTTCCATTAGGCTCCACAGTTCAACCACCAATGATACATTTTTAAGAGAATCACTAGAAATCTTCATGAATTCACAGTCCGACCGCTGATGGTGATTTCATCATATCTCTTTTACTCACAGCTATTTTTAACAAACAAGCTCTTTGCTGGGATTGATGGAGAAGGAACACATTTCAGTTTATATATATCAGTATGGTATGTGGAAATAAAGCCACCTCTTCAGATAAGCTTCTTAATGTGATTATTCTTTCATCTGAAACTTAGGTACTGAATTTTTAAGTGAATTCATTATGAACCTTGAGTAACTTATTTGCTAGAACTTAGCCCTTTGTTCAAACCATTATTCAGTCCAGTGACAGTAACACTGAACTAATGGCTGAGCCTCACGTTGGATCTGTGAAACATGGATTAATCTTCACATTCAGAACAAGCCAAATCAAATCCACTTCATGAGGAGATTCTACATTCAGTTCACATATTTCTCTAACCCTGAATATTTGTTCCACTCTTATAACAATTGCTCATCTACAGAATGGGCTCAAAAGTGATTTCGGAGCAGTACACAAGGAAGCAGGGGGCAGCTTTGGCCCAAGAAGCTTTCCTAAAACAGTGCAAAAATCTGCACAAGATAAGAGGAGGAAGCTGCAGGACAGGAGCAAAAGTTGACAGGCTCATGGAGACACTGAAGGTGTGGAATTACCGAAGATGCTCTGCCAGTAGCTGGAAAATTCACATGCTGACTCTTTTTATGGAAAGAAATACTTGTTACTATCACAATTTTTTTTAAAAGAGATGCTCTGTGAGGTAGAGCTGCATCTCAAAGTGCTAATTCCTTCTAAGACTGACTTATCATCTGCTGAGCTAATAGATTAACAAAACAAAACCTAAACACAAAACACGACAGCGGGTGTGATATGTTGGAAAATCACCAACCCGATGGATATTTACATGTAGTGATGAGAGGGGGAAAAGCCATCTCTCTCCAATTCAACTCCCTTGAACTCATGCCAGGCTCAACAAGGGAATTGTGAGGATCTGGTGCATGCATAATCCGTATGAGCACACGTGTATGATGGTTACTGTGAGGAACACAACACATGCAGGGATGCTGCATTGAGTACAGGTCAACGTACAAACAGTGAGGAAAAACAGCAGAGAAAGAAAGATATTTCAAAGCTAAGGGTACTGAGAAAGTCTGTGTGTGTGTCTGGGTGTCTGTTTGCATGCTGGACATATGCTTGGAGGGGGGTGTTATGAAAACGAATTTCATCTGACAAGCTTTTTACTACTCCCATTGAAGTATGAAATTCGTCCTGGATTTGAGCAACATTCTTGCCTCTACTTGAAGCATCCTAGGAGGCAATGTCAGAAACTGCAGAGCTGGTTTGGAATAGTGCTAGCAAAATATCCACGTCCCACATCAGTCTCTGCTTTCCCTGTGGATGAGCTCCTCAAGCCCCACTCAGTCTCTGCTGCAGCCCCTTTCCTTTCCTTTTTCTTAGTATTCAGGGTGGAAGCTACACACAAGTGGTGACAGCAGTTTATTTCATGCAAATGCTCCCTGAAGTTTTATGCAAGATGCTAACAAACCAAGTGAGAGGAGCTTGAGTAGTCCCTCCTGCCATGGTAGCTTCTTGAAGAGCAAGGAGCTTGGTCTTACTTAGACATAGACCTAGGCGGTCAAGTCTCATGCAAGGTCAGCAGGAACAGTTTATCTCCCAGTTGCTTCTGGCCAACTTCAGGGAAACTCAGCAGACAATTAGGGGAATAATTAGCAGGATTAAGGGAAAAAATATCTGCCTTATTCATATTATAAAGTAGCTCTTTCTCAGGCTAATGCAGAGGGTTCACTATTTGCTGCTAGGTCAGTGTAGCTGTCTGTTTCCCACCCACTCTAACTGCTTTTAAACACACCCTGGCATTTTTCAGTGAAATGGATACTATGCCTTTCCAGCTGGAGATGTATCGTGGGCTGTAAGGCCATGTAAATCATCCTAGAAGGAAAGGAAATGTCACGTTTACTCCTTAACTGCAATCAATAGACATTCAGCATGGAGAAAGAAGTGAGTGCATACACATGTACACTTTGAACAGGCTGTCTTCCCAAGCCCACGGTACTGGAATTACAGGCTCGCTAGGACAGATTTATCTATCATGCAGAAGAGCAGATGAAGACTCAGAGAAGAATCTCCTGCTAATCAATAGCTGATCTCTTTAAGCAAATCATTTCCAAATTTAGTTCTGAAGGAGCTATGCTAGCACTGGGAGGCCCAGTGGGGATTGCAGCAGCAGTTTTACAGCACAGAGTGCCAACAGCATGAGCTTAATTTACTGAGCCTTTAAAGAAGGGTGAAATCGGACTGTGGTACAAGTCATGTTGCTGCTGTAATTTTACTTTGCCAGACACAAAGGTCCTTCCAGACAGGTAGCCCAGTGCTATAAGCTAACATATGTCAGATTGCCCCAGATCCCCCAATTTAAAGTTTCCATTTGGCTCAGTGGGAATTAATTGATACTTTCTGACTTCTTCTGTTTTCTTTTAATGTCAAGCACCCAGCCAGCAAGAGCTGCAAATAATACCCTCCTAAGGGTAAATTGTGAGCTCATTGCTCGTTTAAGTCACATTGAGTGAGAATACTCCCTGGCTGTGCTCTGTGAATCAAAGACAGAGCATATGCAATCATCTGAAGCAGCAGCAGCAGCCGCATTTCCCAGAGAGCTTTGGGGAACCTGACACAATTACTGATCAATACCCTCTCCAGTTAATTGATGGGCCATGGAGCCCAAAAATGGGGAAAAAAAAGAGAAGAAAGAGGCTATCAATAAATAATATTAGTCAGGAAACTGAAGTCTGAGGAGAGGTGCTTGAAGTTTAAGGGAGGATGCCCATGCTCAGGAAGACAAATGAGGGCAGAAGAGGAGTGTTCTCAGGTGGATATGTCTTTCAAAGGTAATGGGCACAGCAGAAACTGAGTAAGATGCAATGAAGACCCCTGGAGAGAGTGAAACCGTTGGGAAACACCTGCACACCGCTGCTGAATAACAACCCAAGACTACCTTCACCTTGTTCTCATTCTAGGAAGCTTTCCTAGGTCCCTCCATTCACTCAGGCAGATCTTCCTTCACTTACTTCAAGTTGAAAATCTTTTCTCTGTGCACAGCAGTGGGATTGACCTGGATCATGGTTTAGAAACCTACACTGTGCATCTACTAAGGGGAAATTCACTAGTACCAGCTGGCAGAGAACTTGTGTGTTAGGGCAGGATGACACTGTCAGAGAAGAAAACACTTCTTCAGCTCTCCACACTGCCGATAAAACCTGCGTTCTAGAAGTGAAAGGTTGTGAAGCACCAGGGGAACAAGTGCCCTGCAGCTTTGCAGGACAAAGCAAAGCAATGGAGGCGCTCCCAGAGAGACACAAGGAGAAAGGCTAGAGATCCGACTGATGGTTGTCAGTAGAGTTTCAAAGGCCTTGGTGAATGGCACAAGACAGGAGCTGCAGGATTTTGAGTCTTCAGAGGGGAATGGAATTCTTACTTCTCACACAAATGGAGTTTCGTGCAGTAGAGAGTATGTGTGTGAATTTTGAAGGGCAGGTCCTTCACTTTTATGAACTCAGAATTCACCCACGCATATAAAAATATAAATAAAGTGTGTTTATATATATATACACATATATATGTATATATAAAAGCTTCTAATACCTTCTATGTTGCTTGGGTTCTCTTGAAGACCAATCAATTAACTTCTACAGGAATTACCCATAGTGGAAATAAAACAACCTCTATGAGCTGAAGCCCAGTGTTGTCCCACATGCATGTCACAAATTAACCTTCTTGCAGCACAGACTCTGTTCAGGTCAACACAACTAGTTCTTCTCCATTAAACCAATTTCAGCCCCCCTTCACAAAGCCAATACGCTGGGTGAAAGACTTTGACAAGGCTGGAGAATGGAGCTTCAGAATGTTTGCCCAGAGGCTCTAGAATGGTGTTTAAGTAGCTCCTGGCTGCTGTCGTCCAGTGATAGCAGTAGCCCCACTGGCCACCTTTCAATCTCACTATGGATAGATATCTAGAGATATACTAACCATCACCCACAAACCGCTTGGCAAGAAAAAGAAACATCATCAGGTAGCATTTTGGTAGGCATTGCCATATGGCCTTCTAGGCTTTGCCACCTATCAACATTCAGCATATGCCCTCTTTATTTAGATTGTTTAGAGCTGTAATAAAGGAGCTATCAACAGAGATTTTTTTCTTTAATAGCGAATGCTGGGCAAGGGATATGTGAACATCTGATTCACCCTAGGCAGTATCCATGTGCCCAGGAAAGCGCTGAAAGTTGCTGTGCGCAGAGAGAAGTCTTCAAAGTCGGAGCACAGGGCCATGTGGCACCCATTTACCCCTCACTGTGACCCCAGCATGAGACACCCTGGCTGGAAGGCAGCACGGTCTCCTGCAGGTCTCACACTGCGGGTCCCTTGGGACAGGGCAGGGCAGGGGCTCTCTGCACAGCGTCTCCAAACACAGCACAGAAAATCTCCAGACACAGCAAGTAACCAGCTGTATGAAAACAGATACAAAGAGGAGGGAGGTGAATTTGCATTTCTTCTAGTGGGACAAGTAATTATCAGAGAGAGCATCAAGGAAGTTCTTGTGGTGAAGTCTAAAAGCAGGGAGCTCCGGATTGCTCCTCTGTCAGATACTTCTTGGATGATCCTGGGCACTCAACCTTTGAGCTACCCATTTCCACAAAGTGCACTTGTCTACCTTGTCTAAAGAGAGCCAGAGCTCTCCAGGGCAGAGAGAGTCTCCTTCCAAGGACATGCATTATCCCCTCTCTGTGGGTACCTCTCCCTGCAATTAGGGTTGTGATTGCAGCTTTACAGTTCACCTCTCTGCTTGTGTTTGGCTATCAGATACTCAGCAGTGCTGGATAAACACCCTGGGGACCACCTGGCCAGGAACCTGGCCAGCTCTGTGGTTAGCCAAGTTGGGCTTTCACTGTTCGATCAAGGCTAGCTCAGCACAGCCATGGGTGCTGAGATGAGACACCCAGGCATGAGGACACCTCTCCCTCAGCCACATCTCAGCACATCTCCTGTTACCCCATATGTCTAGCAACTCCGCACCCACGTTTCACTGCCTCATCACTGCTAGAGCAGTGCACATACGGGTGAGCACTGCCCAGTGCCTTCTGCTAGAGACAGGAGACCAGCAGGACATGGCAGCAAGGTATTAGTATTAGAAATATGGCCTTTGTCACTTGATAATGGTCGTATTTGACTGTTGTATCTGATAGGAGTCACACTATCACCCATTGCGAATGCAGGCAGGGGCAGATGGGACCAAACTAGTGTTGGGCTGAGCCCATCCAAGTGGGACTACCTAGGAATTAGGAAGGGATTATCGTGGAAGTTTATCCCATCTACAGGGTGATTCAGAGCTCCTAGATGAGGCCTCTCTCTGGCTTGTAGCCTTTTGAAACTCAAGTTACCTCTATGAAACCCTCTGGAGCTCTGCTCCCAGCTCTGCGATGAGTTTATCCTGTCACTCTGCCTTTGAGTCATTTCACTACATATGCCACTATTCTGCTTTCTCAGAAAACATGGCAATATTTGTCCTGACTGATGTCTTATAGGTATCATGAGGCCTCATAACTGACAGCCAGGATAAAGGTGTTGAAAGGGGCTCAGAGCCTGTTGCTTTCATTGTACACAAGGGAAGGGTGGTTTTATCAGCTGTCACATATACTAAAGACAACACCCCCTTGTCTTTTGGCCCAGAAACTGATGTGCTTTAGCTGGAAATACTGGCTTTTTAAAGGGTCATTTCTGAGTCACTAGTTCTTGCAGTATGTGGCTGCAGGCAGAGGTGCAGAGCTTCACCGGGCCAACCCCTGACTGCAGCTACTGCAAAGAGGGGTTGAGCATTTCCTCCTGAGAGCAAAGTGTTCAACAAGAAGCACCTCAGTTGCTAGGGGAAGGAATACGTATGCATGCATGCATGCTTGCATGCGTGTAGGCCGAGGAAGGGGGCAACAAGGGTGCCCCTTTGAAACTCTTCTCGTTACTCCCTTTGATGTGTGTCAGGGTTGGCGCATACGCTCGCACACACACACGCTCCATTTCATGGCTTTGATAAAGCCGTGCCTCACAGGCAAGATTTCAAAGGGAATTTTCAAGCACCTTCCCTCCTCTTTCTCGGCAAGTCTGAGCAAGGAAAGGGGGGAGCCGGGTGCAAGTGCAGGAGCCAGCGCGTCAGCTGGGGGAGACGCAGATGAGGCAGCGATCGGCGGCGCTGAGGTGGCTCCTGGCAGCAGGACGGGCTCTTGTGTTATTACTGCCTCTCAGGTGGGGAAGGTGCCACTTTTTTGTGGCACAAGCTGGGTGGATAAATGCTCTCAAGGGGGATGGGGCATGGGGGAGACATAGGATTATCACCCCTTACTCAGGAGCTTATTGCAGGTTCTGCCCTGTTGGCAAAACAAAAAAAAACCCAGCTGTGATTTCTATTGCCTCCCCTTATCACCTGGAGCCTGCAGTTTAGCCTGATGTCCCATGTCTTAGGAATGGGGAACTTTTATAGAGAAAGATCCCAGTGCCCCCGCATGCAGCTCTGCTGCATCCACGAGAGGGAAGCTTTGCTCTTTCCTCCTCAAGAGAACTAGATCCTGTCTGGAATGAGAAGCAGGAGTGGGAGCTCATGATCACGTCATAGTCGAACATAGGAGCCAGTGGCCTCCCAAATAGAACCTACCTTAAGAGTTTTGGTGTCAAAGAAAGGATAGAGATACAAGCAGGTAGAGGTTGCAACCTCTAAAACATTGGTGAAACACTGTGAGTCTTATGATCAGCTCCTAAAAGAACAGACCTGCCTATCCTTTTTAGTCTAACAGCCTCAGAGACCGTCTTGCACGGATTAGCTCAGCAGGGTTTAGTGCTGCTGTCCCTGTTGGTTTGTGTGGGTCACCCTGGCTCGAGTCAGGCAGGCTCCTGCGCTCACTTGGGAACACCTAAATCTGCCTCCATGCCTGGCATTTTAATGGGGTCTTAGGGAAGAGCCAAAGGCAAGGCCCCACTGAAAACATCCTTTAATGCACATGCTTGTAAGGTTCATCTGCATGTGGGCATGATAAAATCATCAAACAAATGAAATCTCCTAAGGGAAGGTTTGCTCTTGTTCTGGGAACGTCACCAATTCTTCTGTATGCACAAGTCTGTGTTGCCCTTTGCAAGAGCAGCGGTGGTAGAGATGCAGGCGGTGCACACAGAACTCAGCACACCTCTCCCACACAGAACCACCATCCCACCAGGACATGTGGCAGGGCTTAGCTTGACACACCTGGAGCCTCCAAACCGGGCACTCCATCACGGGGACCTCGGAATGACAGGATAGATGGACAAGCAAATAGACAGATGACAAGGTTTGGAAAAAACACGGGAAAATTCTCATAAAATTCCTCTTCCCTCAGAACGTTCGGCTCTTTCATTTCTGTTGAAATTATGCATATTGACAACAAACAGTAAAAAAAACATTATTTTTTTTCCAGAAAGTCGTAACGATCCAATTTTGCTTGTGGATTTCTTTATGGGATAGTAAATTACCCTCACAAAGGATTTTATTTTTTTGCTATGAGGAAACTGAATAACTTTATCATAGATAACTTGAGAATAATTTCTAATTCACTATCCTAGTAGGAACTGTCCCCCTCTTCTTTTTTTTTTTCCATTTGAATCCATGTTTTCTTGATATTCACACAATTCTCATTCTCTGCAGTTTTAAACTGTGCTTCCCCCATCACCCAACTTACATACAGTAGTGCAAAACATTTCCAATAATATGATCCTCATACATCTATCAAACCTCGAACTTCTTACAGGGATACAAAAAAAATTATTTTATTTCTAATAGATTAATGAGCTATACATTTCATTTTATATTGGGCTATTTGGATTTATTTACAGAGCCAGTGATACTTGGCTGAATTAACAAATTTTGCCTGGTTTATAGTGAAAGCAGCAAAAACCTCCTATTTCACCTTTTATGTGATATTATAAATCAGCCTAGGTTCATGAGAAATTCTATGGGTTTCTACTCTAATATATTGATAGAGCATCATAAAGGAGTTTAGCAAGAATTGGAAAATGGAAATAGTCACTATCAACCACATATTGCCAGCAAGTAGCAGTAAATCAGTGTGTTCTTACAGTAGCAACATATGTTTTCCAAAAAAATCCATCTTTAAGAATACTTTGATTTTACTGAGATGGAAAACTTGGAATGAAAAAAACTGTCAGAGATAAGGTGGTAGATCCCAAATCATCATGTGTTGAACTGAATCTAAATTTTAGATCAATCTGGCAAGCAGCAGATCTTTGATTGAATTTTTGTAGTGATCTGGAAAAAAAAAGTTTAGGAAATTTACATATTATCACAGTGATAAGTAGCCAAATTACCTCTGTCATGAAATGCAGAGTTTCCCCTCCGACCACAGTGCCAAAATACCAGCGCCTTAGAAATTTCTTCGGAAAAGTTGTTCCAACAGCCATAAAATACCTGAAATAAACCAAAATGAAACATGCTGACATTTCATAATAGAAATGATAAAGCATTTTATTTTGCAAAAGATAAAAAAAAAATTAAAAAGAGTCTATTTGGTACCAACCCAGCTTGAAAACAAATGCTAGAGTACCAGTATTTCACGTGGGCTTGCAACTTGCATTTCCTAGTAGCTCTAGCAACGAGATATTTATGGGAGGCCTGTAATTGTTCCGTTTGAGTATCTCCTAAACTTTAATTAACCTACCCTTTCAACACCCCTGCAGCCCAGTACAGTAAGGATACAGCTGGTATTCCTTTTTGCATTATTAAATGCCTTGCCCAGGGTCACCTCAGGAGTCTGAGGCAGAGCCTGAGACACAGCCTGGATATTCCTGATCCCAAAGGCTATCTTTCTTCAAATCTCAGCCTCTGACAACTCTTGGCAGAGGTTCAGTCAAGTCTCATCCTAAATTCCTTCAACAGTTGGTTCACATTCAGTAAGAGCTCAGCTCCAGGGGCATATGATACTCCACCAGGCTGGCTTCTGCATGTTTTCTTGGCCAATATAGCTGACGGGTGCCATATCTGCACCAAGCCAAGGCTTTGAATGCTTTGAAATTCATCCACTGCTCATCCTTACTGTTCACAGCTCCAGACAAAAGGAAGCAACTGTTGTTCTGGTACAGCTAGAAGGAAAAGCAACTTTGCTTTCCGCATATATTCTCTCTTCTCCAGCTCCCCTTCTTTTAACAAAATTTATAGTATATAAGTAAGCCATAAAAAGCAATGAGATGCAATTTATGCAAGTAACATGTTAGTGCTCCGTAAGCTCCTGTCCCTTCGATGAGTTAGACTGAGGTAAATCTTAAGCCCGTGTTTCGTGCTGACATGTCGTTAGGTGCCGGCCAATAAGGCAGGTGCCTACTGGAGGGCGCCTAATGAATCAGCCTTGCAAACCAAGGTCAACTACCCACGCGAAGCCCAGGCCGAAATTTTGCCAAATGGCAGTTTCCTTGCTGTGCTTTGCCCAGGGAGGGAGCCCGCGCGTGGCCCTTCGGCTGCTCCCTTCCTGGCACTCTTTGGGCAGCACATCTGTGCCTGCAGCTGCTGTCGGAGCCTTTGGCAAGTCCCTGTGCCCACGTGGTGTTTGCCAGGCTGCTCTGCATGGTGATTTGCATAGCACGTCCTTTCTGCTTGAGACCATGGCTAATGGAACAGGTGGCTGTCGTTAGCAGCAGCCCTTGCTAATTGGCTTCCATTCCAGCAGCACTGCTCCCTGCGGCGTGCCAGCGCTATCCCTTTCTCCAGATGCTGCGTGTGGCCACAGTCTCCTGGTGGCACTCCTTTCCCTGCAGGCCTGCCATCCTTCCAAAACAGGTACAGGCTCTTGCAACCCTCCTCCTGCAAATGGAGTGTCCTCCTACTCCAGCAGCTCCTATCTGAAATTCTTTACCTTCCACTGGAAAGGGAAAGAGCGGGTGGATGGATGAAGAGCACCAGGAGGGCTGACAGTAGTGCCGTGGCTACAGGGGAGGTTTTGCAGCAGGACCACTGCCATGGCACAACTGCTGGAGCAGAGCAGGAGGTGCTGGAAGGGAGAGTGGACCTGTGACTTCGGTGGCCTGGCCAGGCTGGCCCCTTCCGTTGCAGCTTTTTCACCTCCTGTCTCCATGCATCACCAACAGGTAGGTTTAGATGAACCTTGAGGGTTTCAGCCTGAGCTTTGTGAAATCACGTGAAAAACAGTGGAGGGAGCAACATTCCCAAGGGCATCCTCATTCCTGCAGGGCAGCCCTCCCTGGGAGCAATTCACTTGGCGTGAGAGCAAGAGGGATGGAGGGACAACTTGGCACTGTGGCCATCCTCTGGTGTCACCAGGCACCTCTGAGATGAATCAGAACTTCATGCTATGCCGATATTCTCATATTTGTCTTTCAGCAAATGTTTTGGCATCAAACACACTCTGCTGGACCACTGGGCGCTCCCCTCACTGAAAGGCTTCCTGCAAGCAGGGAAAATAACAGTCTCATTCCTATTTGTGCATTAGTAAGCTCTATCCCGGTCCTTCAGAGTAAACCATTGAGAGGGAACTTCAAAATCTTCTTTGTCTAACAGCAAGATCAATCAATCACTTGAATTGAGGCTGTTTTTGAGAAAACAAGAAGAAATCGAGTGGTGCATTTCTAAACTGTAGCACATGGCATGGATACGTCTCCTTTTTGTCCTGCCCTACAACAGAATTTTCACTGTCCACAGTGAAAACACTTCAGTAGTAATGAAATACATTACATATCGCTATAATAAACAACCATCATTATGTTTCTTGGGGCTCCCCTCCATCACAGCTCACTGTACATCATCAGTAGAACAGTAAAATAATATTATAGCTTTATAATAAAAGAACACATTCTGTACAGTAATTTACCCCTTCAGGAGATGCCCTCTAGTATTCATTATAATTAGAGCCGTTTTTCCCCAGTTGTGTGGGGAATGCAATAAAGAGCACGTTACCCTGCACCCAAGTCCTCTGGGGAGAAGCCATCATTCTTACTTCCATCAGGGAATTATAGAGTCATAAATACAAAATTCAACAGGCTTCATCTCTGTTATGGTTTTCCCCAAAAGGCACCTCCTGGATCAAAGGATGATGCAGAGATACTTCATCCCTTCTACGTCAAGCCATCCCTGCTACACAAGAAGGTTTTGGTAAAATTTCTAGAACTAGATGTAAACAACCATCACTGGTTGTGGAAGCATCCTGCACTTTCTTTGTTCAACAGTGTTGTAAATTTGGGCTTTGAGTGACTTCAGGTAGAGAGTTACTTGAATAGCCTTTTGCAGTGGTCTGAATTCACATCTGACCTTTTCTTTGATAGGCAGCATGAAAGTGCTGTAGTGAAGACTGCTTTAAGCTGAGAGAAAGCTCCAGGAAAGGCTCTTCTCAAACTGTGTGTCACTGAAAAACACAGACGCTGTCTTTATGACCATGATTTTCTCTGCTCAAGATCTTATGCAGCCTCAGATGCTTGAAAAATCTCCTTTTCATTCTCTGCAGGGGAAATTCTGCAGGAAAAAATATAATCCTTTCTTAAACACACAAAGCACTCCTGGAGGAATTTCAGAAATCCAAACAGAAGTCCAAATATTTTTATTTTCTCTTTTATTTACATTATATTTGCTTGCTTGGCTCCTTTTAAAAGTTCCTTGCACTATTCTGTTTGAATAATTTTATCTGAGTAACCATATAGTCGTGCCTTTCCACAAACATAATGCAGTTATAAAATAAGTACTAATTTAAAACCGCTAAAATAATCTTGCGTGGCAGATCAATTTGTTTAGAAAGGTTAGGGAACACATTTAAATGTTTAATCTGAGTGTACTTTGTGCCATGGTGATAGGGAGATGCCTCATTCATGGACTCACTAGAAACCATTCTTAGTGGTCAATATACCAAGGAAAAAAAGATTCTTGCATAAACTTGGTAAATCTTGTGCCGCCCTGACATAACCATGTCCTTGCAGGCAGGTGAAGTCATGGGGAGTCAAATATTAACCCGGTGACAAGAAATTTTGGTGCCCAACCAAAAATTATTAGGCTGCATGCTACTATTTCTAGGATTCACACAAGAAACCCAGCAGTTCTTGACCACCCATCACAGTTTGAGAACCCTTCCCAGACGACAGCTCAACGTGCTACCAACACACATGGGATACAGCATATTCCCACCCAGTGTGAGCCAGGGAGATGGAGAAACTCATCTCTGAGCTGTTTTTAATTCTTTTCAATCCCCACTGCTAATGGTGCCCCGGGCTCCACTCCCACCCCATTCACGGGGAAGGTTGGGAACCGCCTGGGCAGGGAGCGATGCCCCCCTGTCAATCTCTGTCGCTGGCAGCGTTGCCATTTGCACGGGTCTAGAGAAGTCAGGGAGCTCAGCCACTGACAAACACTTCTGCCCAATAAGTGGTGCTGGTATTAAGCTTTTAAAGGCTGGTAAATCTTCCGCTCTATTAAATCCAAGCCTACAGAACCCATTAATTGGTGTCTTTCTTACATGGAAGCGTCGGCTCTAATTTGACATATATTTTATGGATCACTTTACCCCTTGGTTCATAAAAATGATCCGACTTTTTCTCGCCTCACCGGTTGAGGCCACTTTCCAAATGCTTGTCCATAATCTCAGATGAAAAATGATAGCCCTGGAAAGGTGATGTGTCAGAGGAGTGTGAGAAACACCGGCACACATGCAGATGCAAGGCAGCAATCTGCTGAATTAAAATTACAGAGAGAGGAAATGATGAACCGTCTCGTTAACTCAGCTTGTCACTCTGACAGCCTCACTCCTTGTAAATAAATAGGGAATGAGAGGGAAAAAAAGTGTACTATTAAAGCACAGATAGAACGAGAAGATACTTAGGTCATCACCCACTCTAAGCAACATCGTTAATGAAATAGCTGTAACCTCATGATGTCTTGCTCACCTCGGGCTGACCACGGCATTTCTAATGCATGATCAGATCTTGCAAGAGTCTGAGCACCACTAGGGCTGGTTTTAGCACATCAAAATCCCCTGGCTGTCCTGATCATTGCAGGAATTCACTCAGACAATGCTCAGCACTAAACAGAAAAGAGCCCATGCTGTTCTGTTTCCTTTTTTAAAAAAGGCTGAAGCCATGTATGTTCCATACTGGACACTTCCCTTTTCAGATTCTCTCTAAACATTGAGTGAGCTTGGCAATGCAGACACTTTTCTACTTACTTTTCATCGTCTCGTTAAACACACAAACACGCTGGGATTTCAGCATGCTCTGAAAGCAATGGCAGGTCCTCCAGCAGTTCATAATGATGAATAACCATTCCTACTTCCACCTGGGATGCAGAAATCAGCCTCATTCTTTAATCATGCCCCTAGGAAAGCAAGAAAAGCTGGTCACACCATGATCCCAGAAGCAATCTGATGATTTTGCAAATAGTGCCTGACCCGATGTTAAGCAAGGGCCTCAGTAAATCACCAGGACCATGAGTCCAGTCGAAGGGCCAGCTTTCTGCTGAGAGAGCTCCCTGCTTTGGAGGGTCTGTTCAATAGGGCACGTCTCATTGCAAGAGCTGTGCAAGCCCAGGGGCCCTCGTTTATCTCCAGGCTTGCTGCTTCTTAGTCTGCACCCTGACATTTCTCTTAGTTACAAGGTGATAACCTATTTCTTTGCCCAGATTTCCTATGCACTTTTAACGTAGTGCTTTACTCCGAATTGCCCAGGAGCAACCTGACCATGACAGCAATAGACAGTTATATTATACTTCACTCTTCAGCTACAGCGAGTCCAGGGCCTCTCTCGAGATTCATGGGCAACCAGTTGAGGGGTAAATGTGTGTTGTTTTACCCTGTGGGGATGGGGATATGGCCCCAAACACTTCCTCTCGAGTAAGGAGCAAGATACTCAGTTAAAGTTAACACAGGGGCCTGGGAAAAGAGTTTGTACCTGAATGTTTTAGAGCACCATGGTCCACCAAAGATTGCTGTTAAACTGAGAAAAGGATAGTAACAATAATAGTAACAATAATAATATATTTTATTTTCCTGTTCATACTTGCTCTGTGTGGCCTCCTTTGAACTTCCCCATTAACTTTTTTCTGCAAACTTCCTTCTGTTCTTCCACATAGCATCTACACAGAGAGGGCTGGGGCACTGTGCCCCAAGGATCGGCTCATGGGTCACCCGAACTGAGTGAATGCTAAAGCCTTTTCAACAAGTGTTCTCAAGTGGATTCCTCATTTTATGGACTTAAGAGGTCTCATGGATAACATAACCCACATCCAGCTGTCTATATTGGTTCTACAGGACCAACTATAGGACTTCTGTCTTTTTTTTCTCCCTTTTTCATATATCTTACGTTTCTGTCAATGCACATTACTAAAAGGTCTTTCACTATCCTGCTAGACTTGTCCCTAGAGATTGCACTCAATCTGAATAACAATAATAGCCAAATTCAATAACAAAATATCACAAATTCTCAGCCACCAGAGGGTAAATTTCAAAAGAAATTTGGGGGGTTTGCTTATGAAGCATTAGTGGAGATAGGAGGGACTTGTTGGAAACGGCACAGATTCAAAATATCATATTAGAGGACAGAAATGGATTTTCCCTGATGTATATATATATATGGGTATTCATGTTTAAGTACCTAGGATGGTAACAGGACTTTCATTAACATCTGTTTCCAACCTCTCAGTTGCAAAGCTCCAAGTGAACCCAAGCAAACACAACTGAAGATATGCTGTGTATGTTGCATCTGAGCAAGCCCCAGACTTCTGCATGGCGTTCGCCTAAAGCACACACTTTCACTGGGCTGCTGCAGGTGAGTAAAGCTCCCTTTGGTTTAATCCTAATTCCTGAAGGTTCTCTGCTGAACCCTTGTGCACAGAGCTGCTTGGTGCTACGAATCACCCCTGTTTTACACCAGGTGTAAACAGGCTGCAGGATACGCTGCCTCCTCCATGCTCCTTCACCCATTCCTTGGCATTAACTCCCCTCTCGAGACCTACGTGCTGGGGTGGTGGGTAAGGAGCTGGGGCAGGTATGGAGGCAGCCCTCGATTCCGGGGAGGGAAAATGCCTGCAGATGATGTGGGGAGGAAGCAGAAGCTTCTGCGAGGTCGACACTCCTCAGCACGTTGCCTGGGCTGAAATGCAAACCCTGCTCAGCAAACACAGGCTCAGCTTTCTGGGCGAAAGGACGAGCTCATTAGTCCCCTGCGGTGCTCATCACTGCTTGGGGCAGCTTTGCATGAGCAAATAGGCTTTCGTGATCTTATCTCGATGCCTCTTATTAGACACTGTGTACCAGCAGAGGTGGGTGAAGGGGAGGGAAGAGAATGGGTGAGAGAGACATTTACTATCTGTATTTCTTTCTGTGTTATGAAAACACACCTCCACCCTGCAGCATTTAATTAGATCCCTTTAACTTTTCCCCCATTGCATAGGGGGAAGGGAGAAGTCCCTGGGTAAACCCAGAATGCCATTTTGTGGCACTTTATGAACAAACAAGCTCCCCATCAAACCAATCCTTAGAAATGTCACTCCAGGCTGGCACTGAGCAGAGATTAAACGATGGATTGTCAACCTTCCTTTTTTATTTGATGTTTTGAATTTCACTGTTCCTCTCTTTCATTAAATATGAACTAGAGGGGGAAAAAAAGGCAGAATAAAATAGAAGCCTTTTACATCTAAAAGTCAAGGTAATTATCTCTTATATCCAACCCACTCCTCCAAGTCTCTGAATGAAGCCATCATTAAAATCTGTGTCCATCTGGTGACTTTTCCACAGCTAATTAGGTGAAGAAGCCAGTTAACAGATATGTTCTGCTGAAATCTATCTGTCTCCCTCTTTGGAAACTTCCAGTCATAGCCCATGTGCAACCTGGATGCTGCTTGTTCTGCCTCTCAGATGGGAGAGAACGCAAGAAAAGAGGCCGTGGGAGAAGGCTGCTTTGGCGAGCAGCTCCCGAGGTCCCTCCGTGGTACAGGGGATGGCAAAAAAAGGGACTGGATGTGAGAGACAGGACAAGGACGGGGCCAAGGGACTGCCAGCCACGAGAGCACGCCGTGAAGGCACAGCACAACAGGGGCTGTGCAGGCAGGGCTACAGGGGACAGAGGTCCTCTCTTCTGGGGCAGGTTTGATGTCCGCTGTGTGGGAAGCCTTTCTGGGAGCTGGTCGAATGCCTTGCTGGCAAAATTTCAGTGTGTTTTTGCATGGGGCTTCTTTTAATGCTGTGATTCTCTCTCTGTGGTTTGTCGGGCACCCAGCCAGCCTACTAAAGACTCTCTACGAGATACCCATCTGCTGCATTTGTTAGAGCTTGTCACCCTAATGTCTCGGGGCTGAAAGGTATTGATTCCTCCAGCGGCCAGATGGATGGTTCATGGGATATCCCCTGCTCATCCAAACCCTACACCAGCTCTTCTCTTCACACTTAAAGGGCTGCCAATTTTCAGGATAGCCCCAAGTTCCAACGAGATGCTGAGCCTCGAGGGAACCCTCCAGGACCCAGCGCTGTCCATATGGATTATTACACATGGGAGTGGAGGAGTGTGCATGATACACGAACTGCATCCAGCTACAGCATGGCCGGAAGCATCAATGTCTGAGTGCTGAAAGCCTCTTCAGGATCACGGAGGAAAATTCAACCACGTTTACACCTTCTAAGACACTGGTTCTCATTCAGGAACAGTGGGCAGGCACCTCAGTGTGACTACTGAGGGTATAAGCCCCTTAATGGTGCTGGCATCAAGGACTCAGGGGTCCTGCTCAGTTACATATGTGGTGAACAATTGTCCTGGATCAAGGCGGGTTGAATGATGAGTCTCTCAGAGCTCTCTGTCCACACTGCAGCTCACTCACTCATCATTTTTCGCTTTGTAGATGCAGTTCACAGAAGCCTGCTGCCATCTTTCACAAAGACTGGGATTCAGAGATAGAAGTCAAACAGCTTCTGCTTCCTCTCCTGCAGCAGGATACAGCACCTGCTGGTTTTGGGCCTGGGCGTGCAGGTAATTCCCAATGCGACAATCTTCTGTGCATGTGCAACCACTTCCATGACTATGTGCACATCCGTCACGGAACCGGAGAAGGCCCTTGTGATACTGGAGGACTTTGATGTGGTGTTATGTGGTCTCTCCTCTCAGAACAGCCGAAGCCCCCTGCTCCATTGCCCAGCCTTCTCCGTTTGGCTGTGCCATTTCAGAACATTTGCCCCTGAGAGCAGGACCTCGGCCTTTCGCGTTCTCTCTCTCTGGAAAACGTCAGCCTCAGTCTGGCACTACCTTCAGGTGATTGTAACTCCAGGTCTGTGACAACTGAGGCATACAATAACTTCCAATCCTTCTCAAAGAGATGTAACAGAGGCCACAAAGACGCCGACTCAAGGAAGGCAGGACACACTGACCCACAAGGTCTTGTCAGTCTGCGATTCCCTTGATTGAATTCACCACAGAAGAAAAAAATGACTGGACAGACTTTCATTTTCATTTGCTTCCAAAGTCTGGGTCCAAATGTTAAGAGAGCCCAGAAGGGTTAATGTTCATCAGAGTTCATCTCTAGCCAGCGACTCCCTGCTGCTCGCAGATTTAAATCATGCGATTGTCATTATAGTTAGAGATGAGAAAAGTTGATAAAATGAGCCCTGTATGTACAATGGATTGAAATAGAGCTCGGGCAAGAATTGTAGCGAGGGAAGGATTACAGGCCATAAATATATCACAAGAAAAGGACTTTTTAGATACAATCATAGCTCACTGCAGCATCACCATTTCTGAACCGCTATATATCCTGTTTTGTACCTCACCATTCACGAGCAGTATAGGAAAAGCTGTACAATTCAAACACACAAAGCGAGCGAACAAAGACTATTTCCTTTAATGGTACAGTTTTCAGGAACACTGGGTTTCTTCAAGGCCACCCAAGGAAGGTGCTGAGCCAATTAAGATATTTCTCCTATCTTGTGATACATTCACTATACTGGAGTTAACTCTGCCTTGTACATCTTCATCAACAATGCAATACCCTTATACCAATTTAATTTTACATTGCCAGCAAGATAAAGGCAATTTATAAGTTTCAATGAGCACAGCCTGGCTGGGCTCCAATCCAATCCAGGGAGTGTAACGTTTGCTGGGGAATTGCTCGAGATCTTAATGTCTGGCATATGGTGAACTGCTTTCATTTCTGACCTGTGCAATTAAGGTCAGCGGCAAAAATTACATTAAAACAGTTCTTTATTAATCATGTTCTATCTAGGGCAGATGATGACAACCTCTAAGCACAGATCTGGCAATCACAAAACAAAATACCGTGAGTCTCAAAAAGCCCTCACTAATGAAGCTTTGCCATAGATTTGCCTTAGTGCTTTGTGCATGGCTTTGAAACAACAAAGATTGGTGTAATGTCGTGGGGAGAAAAAGCTGGTGATCAGCGCTGGAAGAAGATCTAGGTTTCAAATGGAGTGGGTTTCAGAGAGACCCGAGATTTCCATGAGGATTATGCCTGCATCTCTCCCCATCGGTGAGGTAAATACCACCTCAACTAGGCACTACTTCCTGAAATGGCTCTGGATATGTCTTCAGACATGAGACTGCCCTAAGACTCTCTGCCCTCTCCTTCAATGTGCTGTAAACGTGGTGTTTCCTGGAAGCTTGAGTTTTGCAAGTGTTTTTTTTCCCTGAAGCTGAGCTCTCTACTTCCCCCAGAGAGATGTAAATAAAGATAAAATCAGGATGTGCCACGAGTTTGTATCTTGTATTAGAGGGAGAGAGAGGTCGCCCCGTCTTACTCCCAATGAATCCTGCTACAGTCGTTTTATGGGCCTAATCTAAAGCACTAATGTAAATGAATTCTGCCATTGGCTTAATCGTTTTTGCCTTGAATTATGTCCTGTTCTGTCCTGACGCATGCACTGACCTGAGTGATCCTTGCAAAGCGAGCGCCCTCAGCAGAGGCCTGGCAGAACCGTTGATCTATTTGAACCCAGCCAACTAAAAAATCACACCGAGACACTCTTCAATTCAACGTGTGCTTTATCCCCCCATTGATGAGGCCCACGCAGGTTTTGGCTACACAGCTTATTCCGTCATGCTGTGGTCCACCACGTCACGAGCCCATTTGCAATGTCTGGAACAGACCGAATGAGGCAGACTGAAGGAACGAGGGATTTTCAAGGCCCAGTTATTAACCAATGCCTCCATAACGAGGCTGACCTATAAAGGGGGTGTCTGAGCCAGCAGTGAAGGGGTGATGCTGGTCTGAGAGATAAAATATTAAAAAAACACATTAGACAGGAAAGTGAAATAGAGGAATACAGTCAAATGCAAAAATTGCTTTCTAATTTCCATGAAGAGGAATGTGTTTAGGAGGGAAAGACTAGCTAAGCCCAGATATCTTTATTTTAGCATTCACAAGCATCAACCTTAGGAGCTAAGAATAACAAGACTATCTCATCTCCCTTCTTTTTTTTTTTTGTGCATTAGTAATGCTAAAAGAAAGGGAAAAAAGAATCAAAATGAGGTATTGCTGTCCCTATTGCTTGTTAAAATATCAAGAATCAATTAAAATAGCCAAAAAAGCTCTTGTTTGCAGTCAAACGTGTTCATAATCTCAGTTAATAAAATAAAGAGCAAAGCAAGAGTTCACCCAAGCTGGCCTGACAACTGCAAGCAATTGTGGGAAGATTTTTCCTGAAGATGTAGGCCTGTTCCTCTTTTTTTTTGCTGATTCTTCCAGCTGTTATGAAGTTTTCCAGCAGTTTTGGCGTCTGCTCCCTTGCCCAGGTAAAGGCATGTAGAGCTTCATGTTGCTACCTCAGCTCTGTCTCAAAATGGAAAGCAACAGATGCTCACACTGGTGTCAACACCAAACAGTCTTCCAGACTTCAACAAGCGAGTGTCCTTATCACGTGTGATCATTTTCAATGGGATTGCAGCCAAAATCTTGCCGTCCACTTTGAAAAACCTCCTCATGTTGGATTTTAAGCTATCGAGTGTGACAGCTGCACATGGGGCTGGTGTGTATTTGCTTTACACATGAAACGGGGCAGGCACAGATCACCCCACTGTGACCATTTGGGAATTTCCTTTGCTGGTGGTTAATGTCCCTGAAACTCCAAATAGGAAGCATCTGTTCCCAAACAAATGTCAGGCTTTACTCCACCCTACCTACTAGCGGCACATCCCCACTGTAATATCTCTTCTTTGTGAAGGAAATATCAATTTACAGGATGTAAGTGCTTTCCGGCTAGTTCTTGGCAGGTATGAAGAAGTCAAATGGCTTGTCCTGGAACACTCAGACACTTTGTAAGCTGTGGTCTCTGCAAAAGCCTCTGTTTGCCGAACACTTGTTCCTCAGATTATTTGTCTACTCAGAACCCTGCTGCTTCTCCCATCTGCTAGAAAAGATTTTTTAATTCCATGTTCCCCGTGTAACATGAGGAAGGATGTATGAAAAGCTAGGAAAGGGTGGGATGAGCCATCTTGCAGGCAGAACTCAAAAGCTTCTCCAGATTTGATACGAATGTGTTAGGTCCTGTTTAGCATGTTCTTGTAACGTGAATGCAACTCCTGCTTTCACTGGCCTCTGAGCCAATGCTAGCAGGTCTTTACCAAGCTTGAATTTAACTATGTGGCAGGTATGAAAGCTCAGAACAGCCTCACACACGCTTTCTGTATGGCCATCCTGCAGCAGTGGTCCCAGTAAGACAAGGGGGGAGGACATGAGCAGTCCTGCAGGATGCCGTGCTTGGAGGTGGACTGTGCAGCAGAGCATCCCACACTCCCCCTTCATCCCTCCGCACGCAGCAGCACTGCCCCAGCTTGCTGCTGGCTGCAATCAGCCCCGTAACTTCTACTTCAAATACATTTCTTTGCTCTCCTCTCTCCCCTTCACCACCTCTCTAGGGATTTTTTCACTCTAGTCTTTTTTTTTTTTAACTAATTCCTTTTTAAACCTTAGCTGCGTGCTACCCTGCTCTTTCGCCTCTCTGATGTGACCTCTTTCTCATTTCATCCACCCGATATGTGTAGCTCAGGACTTCTGTTATCCCCATGATAGGTTTATTTATCACACTCTAATGATTCTTCTATCCACGCTGCACATCTCAAAGGCTGGCTCTGGGGGAAGAGGGTGAGAGGTTGCTGTGTAGCAATCTTTGTTTATTTTAAATCGCAGTAAACCGCTTGAGCTGCAGAGGCAGGCACAAGAAATCTGCTTCTTTCTTTCTTTTAACAAAAGCCTGCAGCTTGGGCTTCTCAGCACATGAACATTCCTGGCTGGAAAAGTTCTCCTGATTGAGAAAGAAAGAAATATGCAGCTGCAAGGTATATTTTACCCCCACTTTATGTCTTGGGTGAGCAACAATATGTGACATATAGATCAAGATAAGTAGTTGTGCAGACTTGTATTCCAGAGAGCATGCAGACAGGACAAGTTCACAGGCCAACGTTTTATGCATTTGGTCCCAAGACCATTCCTGCCAGGAATAGCTCCCAGGGATTGAGTTGAACTGGATCTGGCCTGGAAACAGGATTGCCCCTTTCCGTGATCAGCTGGAGAAGGCAACATAGTGTTGCAGGTTTTAGGCTCTCTGCAGGAGACGATAGGATACCAGGCGCAGTAGAAAGACTGAGGGTGTAAAGTCAGCCCGTCCATGGCTTTTGAACAAATCTGAAGCACCACTGCAAGCACCCACTGCATGAATGCTTTGTACCATGGCCTACTTGGTCTAGAAATGGCAGCTCTAAACCTGGATTTATTGTATCACCAAACAGAAAGGCTTAGTGTCTCTTGGTGAGCGGGAAGCAGCTGCGTGTCTTTGGTCCCATGACAAAGTGAGCTGTATCTGCCCAGGGTATGTTTATACAGATACCATCAGCGGGAAGACAGAGGACGCTGAGCGGCTTTTTACTCTGTGTCGGGGACGAACAGCAAACATCTGTCACAAACCTTATCAGAGGACAGCTCCTGTTTGTTGGTGCACGAATAAAACTGCAATTGGAGCCAAGATTACAGAGACGAACTGGCAATTGCTAAAAATCTACAGCATTCAAGGTCCTGGGAACTTTTAAGTCTTAGAAGTATAACAGCCCTTCATTTCTCCTTCTCATAACTTACAAGCCCATTAAAAATATATATCTGTGTATTCTCTCACCCCTAACCCTCCCCAAAACCAAACCTTTAATCAGTAACACCTTTTAATGCAGAATCAGCAGCAGTAGCAATGAAGAATGACCCTGTAGCATCAGCCTTTCCGAGGCAGTTTTTTTTTCTCTCCTCCACCACTTTTTTCACCTCTGGTTGTGCCTTTGAAATATCTTTAAGCACTGGACTTTTGTCCTTTTCATTTCTTCCTCCTATTTGTGCATTTTCCAGATATAGTCCCTGGAAAAGGTGCTTTCATTGTTATTAGCAAGGCAGACATTTCTGCTCTTACCTAAGGTTCACGTTACCTCCTGGGCTTTGCAGTCATACTCCGCTCTGTGCCTGCACAGCACTTGGCATGTGTACTCCCTGTCCGAAAATGAAGTCTCAAGGCACCACTGCAATGGAAAGAACAGTCAGGGTAGAAAAAGTCATCCTTTTAAAGAACTCCTTTCAGTCCAAAACATCCCCCATACATAATGTCTCAAACTCAGCTCTTTAATTCAGGGTGACCTGGAGATCTTTACCAGAAGAGCTGAAGGCAGAACTTTAGTCTGCTGATTATAATTTTTATTTCCCTTCATTAGAAAACCATACCCATTAAGTAACTGATTTTTATGGGTCTTTTGAGTCACTGTTTTGCTATATTCTGAAGAGTCTTAGCTCTTAGAAATGTCAGCTCTGAGTTGTAGCACCAGTGAGGATACAGACAGAGGCCTGGGCAGGTTTCCCATGCAACACTATCAACACACCTCAAATGTGACACGCAGCATCTCCTGCTCATCCAGCCTTCGTTACCCCTAAATTCTGTCAAAGAGGCCAGGCCTGAAACCCCCGACAACTCTGCAGACCACAGGGGCTAAAGATAAATGGATAAACTTCTTTTGCCAGTAAAAGATATCATGTCTTGCAGGCAGGTTTCTGCAGTAGAAAGCTGGTTTATTAATGTCTTGCTATCCTGGAACAGATCTCACTAAAAACCAACAAGCCTCACAGTACAAGTTTCAGTATTTTCTGTACAATTCAGCACAGCATTAGTTATAAATCTTATCAGGTGATAGACTGTTTGTTCTCACACAAATAAAATAACAAATGGAGTGGAGAAGGCAGAGAGCTGACAATCACTGGAGGCAATGCAACACTCAAGGCCCTCAGAATCAGAACTTTTCAGCTCAAGAAGCTTAACAGCCCTTCATTTCTTTTCTCCAAGAACTTATGAGCCCATTAAAAATATATATCTCTGTATTCCCCTCCACCCAGAAGCCTTCCTCCCTCAACCAGCTGCGCCATTTCATGCAGACTCAGCAGCAATGAAGAATGTCCCTGTGGAAGAACCCCAGGGAAGGAAGATTTTCTTTCTTCCTTACTTTTCCTTTTTTTTTCTTTTTCCCTTTTTGCATATCCAGTTACACCTCTGAAATCTGTCTAAGCAGCTGGCATTTTGTCTTTTTTTTTTTAATTTCCTCCCTTTTTTGTGTGTTTCTAGGTATAGCAGGTAGAAGAGAGGCTTTCATCTTCATTAGGGCCATACGTTTCTGCAGGTTCATTAGGCTCTTTTTTTGTTGTTGTTGCTATTGGTGTGCAGTTGTCTGCAACAAGAAAAATAGCTTCAAACATCATTAGTCTGCTAAAGAAAATTTCAGTGCTCCTTCCTGGGGCTTTGGGAGTTTGTGCTGTGTTGAAACTTCAGCAAAATCAAGCATCTGACACCAGGCTTCCTCCTTTATTCTTTCTCATGCTCCTTATGACAGGCATCATTCCTCAGGGTCCAATCTTGCCTTTACATAAACTGCGCTGCAGTCTCAAGCATAAGCCAGGGCAAAGCAAGACCCCAATGTTTTTCCAAGGCAGCAGCACACCTGCAACGATCGCTCCCTGAGACGTGAGCTGACCCATTCATCATGAGGGGTGTTGACTCTACACATAAAAATGACAGCTTAAATGGTATTTAACGATGTTAGCTATTTCCCAGCAGATCATCTGAGCGGGCTCATGCAGCCACGTGCAGATCGGCAGCGCTCGGGGCGAAAGGCCACACCTGGCCAGGCAGAAACAGCCCCTTGGTGAACGAGCTGAGATCAGGGCCCGTTTACTGAACAGCTTTTCAGCCCATGTCAGCTATCAGGAGGACTCCAGGACCCCACTCTGCTCACCCTGAGCTTAATTCACACATGCAGTGTGTATAAATGCCCTTTTTATTTTTTTTTCTCGGCTTGCAAACCTCTGCATTTGTCTTGCTTACATTTGGAGGCAGTATACCCTCACCATGCCCTGCTGAACACAAGATTATTTCTATTGGAGTGGATTAAACTGCTTGCCAACCTCAAATTAACGCTTAGGAGCCAAAGCCCGAATGCTGATCCTCCAGAAATATTGGCCTGTGTTTGCGAGTAAAGAGACAGCCTCCTATACCATGGTGTAAGGGACTCTCCTCTCAAAGAGGAACTATCTCCCAACCAAACTAATAACCAGTGAATCGCATGCCAGTCAGTCGCCAGAGTCAAATTATGTAACTGCCCTTCTCATCTAAACATTCCACTTACTTTGCATATCTTTATAAATGACCTTATCTCCTGATGGTTTTCCAAAGGGAATCGGATCTGAAGGGAAGGGCCCTGGAGCAGACGCTGGTACCGCGGCGCCTCCCCCGGGGAACAAAATGGCGGCCACAGCCGTGAGGCGGCGGGAGCGCGAGGCCGCCCCGGCCCCGCCGCGGGGGCCGCCCCTCGCGGAGGCGGCTCTGAGGCGGCGGCGCCGCCGGCGGGGAAGGCGGCCCTGGCCCCGGCCCCGCGCACAGGAGCAGCCCCAGGGAGAGGGGAGTGGAGGGGAAGGCGCTGCAGGCAGGGAGGCGGCAGGGCTGCTCCCGCCGCAGGAGAGCTCTCCTCCCGGTCCTCACCTCCGTGGGGAATCACAGAATCACCGGATGGGTGAGGTTGGAAGGGACCTCTGGAGATCATCCAATCCAACCCCTGCTCCAGCAGGGACACCCAGAGTAAGGGCACAGGTGGCACCCAGACGGGTTTGAAGATCTCCAGAGAATGAGTCTCCGCAGCCTCTCTGGGCAGCCTGTGCCAGGGCTCTGGCACCCTCACAGGAAAGAAGTTCTTCCTCACATGGAGATGGAGCTTCCTGTGTTTCAACCTGTACCCATTACTCCTTGTCCTGTCACTGGTCACCACTGAGAAGAATTTGGCCCCATCCTCTCTACATTCACCCCTCAGGTCCTTATGCATATTGATCAGATCCCCTCTCAATCTTCTCCAGACTACACAGGCCCAGCTCGCTTAGTCTTTCCTCATAAGATAGATGCTGCAGTCCCTTAATCATCTTTGTGGCCCTATGCTGGACCCTCTCTAGAAGCTCCACATCCCTCTTGTCCTGGGGAGCCCAGAACTAAAACCTCTCCCCATGGAAGGACCCATGAAGTCTTCTCCGATGAACAACAGATCACCTCCTGCTCTCTTGACTATGATCCACTTATATCCTGCAGGTGACCACGCAAATGGCAAGTTGCTGCCCTCATAAACTTTCTTAAACTGCCTTCCGCGTAGGCTTTGCAATATGTTGAGCTTGCCATTGATCTTCAAGAATATGGTATGAACGAATAATCTTATCCATGTAATAAGAAATTGGAGGGGAGGATGCACTGTTAGCATATTTCTTCAAAAGAATCCTCGGATGGAATTGCTCAAACAAGACAGGAAAACTGAGTATAACAACTGTGAAAAAGCTCTCTGTGCTTCATGACAGAGGCAATACCATTGGTTGGGCTTAATGTGGTGTTATGGTGCTTGGGCTGCACACACAATTGTTTGCAGCACGGGGAAACAGCCTGCAGCCTGGACAGATGTAACATACACTTCGTAGCCATCAATTAATCTCCCTTGAAAGTAACAAGCAATTTTGAGAGATGTAGACTATACAAGGTTGCTATAGCCAACTATTTTCTACTTAGTTGACTGAATTTTTACCTTCCTCCTTAACAATTTTTACTGTGGTGATTGGTGTTGTGAATACAAAATTTATGGCGCTTTGAGACCAAGAGATTCAGGGGAAGAGTAAAATAAAATGTAATTTCAGATCAAAATAACTCACAGAGGGACTGCTTCACTGACTGTGAGATTAATTGTCACATTTAATGCATTATAAACCTCTACTTGTTAATTTATATCAAGTCACCCCAAGATTTCCAGGCTATTGCACGAGGCTGTTACTGACTCCACTGTAGCTGTTGTAATGTTTAGGTCCAGCATGGTTTCAGTGTGCAAGAATCTTATTGCAGAATTACAACAGGATCGTTAAAAAATTATTTCATTGCATGACATTGACAATAAATACGCTCTTCAAGCCCAAGGTTTATTTTGCAATAATTAATAGTGTTCCAGAAGATCAGTTCCAACACCTTGACACTTGGTTTTGAATGATCAGAGCACAGAGCAGCAGGACTGCTGAATTCCACCCCCAATTCAATTATTTCCGCACATGAAGACACCATCTTCCCCTGATGTCCTTGTGCTGTCCTTGTGCTACACACCATAGACCTTGGAGACAGTGTTTGTGCTTGGTATTTTTATACAACCACTCCATTCTTAACACTTTCCTTAGGCGTTTGTTACTGTCCAATACCAAAAGTAGGAGTAGGGGTGAGCGGGTCTGACTTGGTCCCCAGCTCTGTTTCTTCTCCTAAGTCAGTCTGCTTGCCTGTAAAATGCATGGTAGATTTGGTACCACTGGTGTAAACTGAGTAATTCAATGGAGACCATGTTAAACCACATCTATGGCATAAGAACAAGACCCAGAAAACTGCTCTTCTCACAAAGGGAATTAGAAACCCATCCAAGATAGTCTGGATTTCCGTGCCCTGTTGCATTGCTGCTACGGCATGGCAAGCACGTTTTCCTTCAGACAAGGGCGGATCTCAACAGGCAAAGGAAACCTCCGCTTCAAGCAAATTTAAAGACTACTGATGCATGCTTTAGAGGCACAAATTAACCCCCTTCACACACAAACCAATCAAATAGCGCTGCCATAAACGTGGAGACACCGGAGTGCCGTATCCCTCTCTGGCTCCGCGCACACCGTGCACACTCACATGGTGTTTGGCTCCGGGTCAGTGGGAGAGTTAATTAGAAGAACGGAGTTTCTCGTGATGGAAGATGCCACCTTGATATGATTCTGACTCCTCTCTGTGCTTCTGATGAATTATAAATGACAGCAATAGAAGTGAAGGACACCGGCAGTGACAGTTTGTCAGCCACGCTGGCTGTGTGTACAGTTTTGGGTGGGTAACTTTTTCTCCTCCGTTCATTTCACACCACTCATATGGCTTCCCTCCGCCTTTCTCTCTACTCTTCCATTCTTTTTATTTGCCAGTAGGAGACTGAAAGGTGAAAGAGAGGACGGCTGCTGTGAATAAACTGTGACTCACTCACAGCAAAGGGAGGGATTTGGACAGGGATGGCATAGGAGACCTCTGGATGGTGCTTTCAGATGTGATAACCATGATACCAGTCAAACAACATCTGCTGGAGCAAGTGCAGCAGTGTAAGCTGGGTTGTCATTCGCCTCCAGACACACAGGCAAAAAAGGGACCCTAGCAGTGAGATATTTCTTATGAAGAAACATTTCTGATTTCCTCCAGCCAGGCATCTTTCCACCAACCACGCAGCCAGCAAGTAGACTAGATCAGAACTTGCTTATTCCCAGTTCTTTAGTTATTCTGTATACTTTTGGTGCCTATTCATCTACCAGGAAAAAGTTCTCACTCTTTTCAGGCGTGCTGTTAAGAGAAATGGCTGCTATTGTCATGGTGCAAAATGAATTGGACAGCAGCTTCTCTGCACAGTGTTTTTTCCATCAAAATATTTTTACCTTCCAAAATAAATAATTCCTGAATACTTGCTTCTTTTCCCCTTTTTCTTAAAAAAGAAAGATAGAATTTTCAACTCAAAACATCCGGGATAAACACTTCTTGGTATTATAAACTCATTTCAATAAATTGCAGAAAAAGAAAATTTTGTCTTTATTTTGTTTTGCAAGGATTACTAGATACCCCAGTTTGGGGTGAAAAAAAAGACTTGGGGCCTGAGTAAGGTTTATGAGGACAACAAATGCTCTGAGAGGCTGGTGTGGAACATACTTCTTCCAAGTGCTTCTCCTACACAGAAATAGATGAGGCATACAATAGTCCTGCATTTTGATTTTAGGGCTAGGATAAGGTTTTGAGCAATTATTTCAAAGAATGGCAAAGTAAGCAAATAGTAATAGGGAAGAGAACACAGACATGAATCAGAGTATGACCATGCCTGAGCGAAGATGGTTGGTTGTTAACACTGTTCCTATTAAAGTTCATATTCAGAAAGGCTACAGAGATGCTACATCAAATCTGAAATAGATTTCTCCGCTAACTTCAAGGTCGTGATTCTGCAGCATTATGGAATACATTAAAATGCTCAATTTATGCTCAATAACTTACCAAAATATTAAAGTAGCTTACATTAAATAAACTTCTGCCATGATCTCTCCCTCCCTCACTGTATCTCCTTTGACCTCTATATTTTATAGAAAAAAAAGAATTTCCATGGGAACAGCTTTTCTTTACTGCATTTGCTCTTTACTTAGTAAAAAAAACATAATTGTCTCAAGGAGAAAGGAAACTTTCCAAGTGAATGATGAATCAAAGGGCTTGAGTCTGCTCTTGCCTACAAAGCCCACTGACCTCAGTTGAGCTATTTATTGTCCCCAGACTAAGCTAGCCCTGATTTTCCTTCGCTTGTGCCTTCGCTGAGCCATAGTTCCACTGTTCTTTGTGTGTTGTATGCAAGGAACAAGGCTCCTCTTACTTAAGTTCAGTTTAACCCAACGTGGCAAGAGCAACTCTACGAGGGGCAATAAAATAGGATAGCAGAATCCCAGCTCTTGCATTCAAGGACCATCCAAAAGTGCAGTAGGCACTGGAATAATAAAGAGGACAAAAGATGTATTTCTGCGTTGTATGACTATTATTGCCTGATGCTGCAGCAATTAAAGGAAAATGCCACTTAATTCATTAGGATGCACTAGAAACCTTTAGGGAGTATTTTCACTAAGAAGAGTACAGAACCCTGCTAAAAATGACCATATGGCTCACACTGAAGCGGACTGATATCCAGCCAACTTGAAGCAACTGCAGAGCTTGGGCCTTTTGGCTCCTGCCAGGATAGATATAGCTTCAAAAACACATTGAACGGGCTGCCTGGTGAGTCTGAATTCCTTCATAGTGCATCTCCCCGGAGCCTGTAACCGATTCCTTGCCTGCATCCACGCCAGTGAGACGTGGGGCGAGGAGCAGGGCTGCCCTTAGGATCAGCTCAGGCTGGAGTCCCAGGCTTGGCTGCCCTCAGGCTCGGACCAGGAGTGCCCTGGGTTCAACCCCTCGTGTCTCGTGGTGCCTCATTCACCCTCATCAGGGTTATCCGGCCTCTACCACGGATACTGGCACTGCAGGCAATGCCAGAACCACAGCTCCCTGCTGGAAGGAGCCTCTGGGGGGTTGAGTGACAAAATAACCATCACTTGGTCACTCTTTTATTAAGTCCTCTAAGGTAGAGAAACCAGATCAGAACGGTTCATTTTGCTTCTTCCATGCAGTCTGACTTTCCCAACGATTTACCAGCTCTCGGTGAATCTACAGTACTCTGCAGTGCTAACAATTATGTGGGCTCGTGGGAGCTCACAGACCTCAGGATGTGGCAGAGATGCCTTTTTTTCCCTTCTCATTGCATCCCTGGGCTCCCTGGGGACACCATGCCCTCTGCTTTTGGTCCTGAGCTGCGGCAGCCCTGCCATATCCTCTGAAATAGCAGAAGGTGTTTCCTGCAAAGGCACTAGGCATTAAAATTTATTCCTGAGCTCCTGTTCACAGGTTTGCTAATGCATTGGGCTCCAGCTTGGCCTTCTGATGAATCAGTCATTTTGTAAAAACGGCACCTTGGTGTTGCATGTATATTGCCCATCCACAGCTTCCCTGGCATATTTATTCAGTTTACTAGTCAAAACTAGTTTCATGCTACACTAAGCCCAGCAGGGCCAGCACCTAACCCAGGAAAATCAAGCTGTCGATTTTCTCCCTGCTTCATACATCATCATCAGCAGAAGTTGGGTAATAGAAAGTCGTTCTTGATCCAGGAATGACCATAATTGTGGTTGCTTAGGAAGACAGGCAAATATGGGGAATACATGAGTTTCCAGTGGCTTGATTTTGCTGACCTGAGGAAAAAAGAAGTGCAATGTGGCTTGTGAAGGCCCCGCATGGACAAGCCCAGTCGCGTATCCCCAGTGAGGCTGCAGGGGCAGCTGTGGCTTTGTACAGAAGTATAAAACCATGCAAGCACCGAGAGCTTGTGAGGGCTGCAAGGGCCATGGCAGGAGGCTCAGGAGCTCGTAGTCACTGACAAAAACGTCAGTAAATGCTGGATAGGTTGTGGCACTTGGCTCTCCCTCTGGGATATGGTTCTTCTTATATGGGGTGGGCACCTTGGTTGGTGTAAGATACTGAGGCGTATGTCCTCCCATCTGGATAAATCCAAGAACTCCTTTCTGTGCCGGGAAAGATCCTCTTTGCCCCACAAAGCGTGAATGAACCCTGTGTGTGGGAGTACTCCTGTCTGACACCCTGGTGAAGTTTCCTAGATGAAAAACCAACTTACCAGGGGGCTTCTAGGTGGTTTCCAGGAGGGAAATGGGCATTAGAAGCCCTGGAGAGAGGTTAGTTGTGTGGTGTTTGTGTTGGACTTCTGGGATGAACCCAGGAAAATGACAAACAAAACCAGGGACCAGCCTTCCAAGGGGGCTATCCAGGAGCTGGGATGATAGAGGACCTGAGCTTCACTACCTCTAAGCTAGCAGCTCCACACAGACTATGAAACAGCTGAAAATCTTTCAGAAATAGCCGGAATGTTGGGTCCATGTGAACCAGAGAGAAGTGCCTATCTGCAGGAAACACAGATGGGAAAGGGAGGGCAAAAACGAGCGCGATCCCTGTGCAACCAGTGGAAAAAGTCAGGATGTGATCCGGTCTCCAGCTGAAAGTGCCTGCATCATGCACATGGTGATTCAGAGAAGTTACTCACTCTAAGCATCAGAACACAGATCTTTCTCACAGATGAAGGTTTTCCTTGAGTCTCCCTCATTTTCTCCACTGACAGCTCTTGGCTGGTTGGGTGAACCCCTCTCGCAGAATTAGGCATGACAGGGGCTTCAGTACTGGCACTTTGGACATGGCCAACTGTCCAGAGCTGTTTTGGGTCAGGAAGCCCAAGGACCCGAGGGATTTGGTTCTGGCAATCCCTGTGCATGGACCCACTGCCGTCCTCTGCAGGGGACATGGAGACGGTCCCTCCTTGGCTGACAAACCCAGGGCAGAACCGACCTTTCCAGTGTGACCTGGGGCAATTCCAGAGCCTGAGCTACGAAAAACTGAACCAAAATCCCAGCTTTACTAAGCCGGAGCTGAAAGAGTTCTCATCCTCCGTGAAACAGGCACAGGGCGGGGGAAACTGTAACACACACATACTCATTAAAGTTTTGAAAACATAATTAAAAGCAGGCATTTCTATTGCACGGCATATGCTGAGCTGTGGATCCAGAGCTGTGCTTCCTGCCGCCCGCTCCCGCTGCCCTGCTGCAAAGTGCTGCAGCTCCAAGAAGCTTCGTCCCCAGGTGCCCGTTTTACACAGCGCTCTGCTTGGCATGCAACTGGTGCTGCCCCCCTGCTATTGATTAATTTGTGCTAATTAAAACCAGCGGTGCTGCTGCAGAAGGGAAAGATGCGTAAGTGTCAATAAATTATGGGAAAATTCGCAAATTAAAGATTGCCAACTTCTGTTTGAAAATAACTAAACAAATACTAACGGCTCTTTCCAACGAGCCTGAATTCACTGCTGAATTCAGCTGCAGAATGGGCTCCAGAGCTCTCCGTGGCTTTCCGTGTGTCTGGCGTTTACAGCAAGCTGAAAGACTGGTTTGGTTTTGTTTTGTTTTAATACAGGTATTTCTGGTTTCAGAGATAATTTATTCATTGCTGTTTGTTATTCCTTGCCAGCTACCAAAACCAATGGGTCGAATCAAGATTTTTTAGTGCCAACAACATGGCAACCCTACAAAAACAAATGAAGAAACACAGGATTTGTGACAATACACCCAGCCAGCAGTGCTTGTTAGCAGTTGATGGTAATAAATCTGCTGGAAAGCAGGTGCAATGAAGGAAACTTTGTGAGGCTATAAAAATCATCTGGGGACAAACATAGCTTTTAAGATGAAACTGGATTCAGGGAGCAGAGGTAGTTCAGACCAAAGTTACATTTATGTTTCCCCAGTGCTGGATTTGCTGGGGAAGCATTTGGGATGCAGATTTAAGTCAGTCATTGGAGTTTTGCGCTCTGTATCTTATGACATTTGCTTTTGCATGTCAGGTTTCACTTTTTAACTATACAAGGAGGCTAAAAGGGAAAAGTGCAGCCATGACACCGGAACGTTTCCGATTTCATCACCCCAGCCACATGCAAGGACCTCCAAGCCTTCTGCAGAAGGTTCCCTGATGCAAAAAGCTAGAGACTTGTCTCTTTTCCAGAGTGCAACAAGTATGGGGATGTGGAGAAGCTTCCAGAGACAGAAGATATTTTAGATAGTTGCACCTCCCTTTTTCCTCGTGATTATCTCTGAGCATTGATGGAAGATGGCACACAACAAGTACCATGGAGAGATGAAGACAGAGGAAACAACAAGTTTCCCGTGTCTCTTCAGACACTCTTTCTCTGAAGAGCCTGAAAAGTAGCCAAAAGTGTCCGAGGTGGAGGGAAAAGATAGATGCTGCTCATGGGATACAGCCAAAGGCTTGGGATACGTGGATGGGGAAAGAGGGGCTAGGGAAGCCCATGGACGCGTTCGGATTAGCATGAAGCTCTTGAAAAACAGAGTTCAGGCCATCTGCGTTAGACCAAAAGCTCAGGCCCTGTAAGGAAGGACTTGAAAAATGCTTTGGACCTGCCTCCAAATACTAACTGCATTTCAGGGACTTCTCAGCAGGAAGGAACAGATGACAAGTGCAATCACAAAGCTCCATTCTGCTGGCGCGGTGCTTCGTTCATAGCTGCTACACAGGCTCTGCTGCTTACTGAGCAGAGGGGGGCATTAACAGCAGCGTTTGCAGCCATCACCTGCTGTATAAACGCTGCTCCGTGGGTTTTGGACACAGAGAGGGTGATACCATCCAGACTGCTTAAAGACCTGTAGTGTTGGAACCCATCACCAATAAGAGGAAACCCACCCCGCTCATGCAGGGAGCGCGCGGAGGAGAGGAGCGGGAGCAGCCCGGAGCCCGCACGGTTCTGGTGTTCCTCTCACTATCCTTTCCTGGCTGCGGTCTCTGTTCCTACCCCGTTGCTCCCAGTTTCCAAGACAACACCTTTCCTTGGCAAAGGGAAGGCAGCAGCTTGCAAGGGCAGGGAATTTCGGTTATCGGGAGGAGCCTCCTTTTCCATACGGGTCACCGTGGACCCTGTTGTGCTCAGCACTTGCACACGTACATGGCTAACACCGTCTCCAAAGCAAAGCCATTGCCACCAAAGTTTTGTGACTCTCCAGCAATTAGGGATGCAGACGGTGTCAGCAACAGGCTTCTTCAGCAGGGACAATGCAGTTACTGATTTTCAAGTGGGTGTAATGAATTCCCTAGGAACAAGAGGTGTTATGAGATGTGACATGATGCCGGCAAGACGGAGGTTGCGGGGGCTTGGCAGCTATTTTTGTCATTCAGTACAGGGTTGGGTTCAATGACTGCCTCTTGCCCTTGATCTTCAGAGCTGCACGAGCGAGCACAGAGAAGTAAGAGCTTAAATGTCAGCTCCGCTCTGACCTGGTTGAATGCCCTGGCGTTAGTGACGGCTGACCAGGATGAGGTCCCACCATGGTGGGAACATCACATCAGATGTGCTGAGAGCAGCCGTGGCAAATCAGGAGCCTCCTGCCACTGCCTTGGTGACTTGGTGGGTTGAATTAAGGCTGGACCCTCCTGCGTTTTAGTGGGGAAATATGGCAGTGTGGAGTGCCAAGGGGGTGGCAGGGGCTGGGGCTGCAGTCGGAGCTCTTGCAGGAAAGAAAAGGAAACCAAACTGACCAGCTCTTGCAGGACATGTTCTAGGGGCATTAATCTTTAGGGGTATCCAGCACGTGTTTTCTACCACTTGATACCTGCTCTGGCTCAAAACTCCAGAACCTGCACTCCGGAATACAGTTTATGAAATCTGAGGACTCTGCTTATAACTGACGCACTGTGAAACTGTAGGAGGGTGAATGAGGCTGCACTAATACACCCAGGAACCTCGGGAAGGATTCATTTCATCTTCCTGTTTGATCAACTGCACCTGATCCACTTGTCATAAGTTTCTTTTACAGCCCAGAAAGAATAATAGGCACTTGAAACTGCACTTCATCTCATCCTAATATGGACATTAGGATGAGTGCCTGTGTCTCTCCATGGCTCTAATTGGAGCCTGGGGTGCCTAGCTCCAATGTGTGCATTATGGAAGTGAGAGGAATCCAGCTTCTTGCATACAGAAACAGAGGGTCATATTTTTGTTTTCCTCCTCAAGAGCCATAGGAAAGAGAGACCATTCTTTTACCCTATTCATATTCTGAATTAATGCCCATATATTTCTCTCCCAAACATTAGAGCTGTGCCAGACTCTGGCTGCCATGGGCCACCAGGTGTCCTAATCGCTCTCGTTGGTGCTGCGCTCTTCGATCACTCTCCAAGATCTCCGGGGTGAAGAGCATGTGAAGGGACTTGCAGAGATGGAGGGAGTCAAGGCCCACAGAAATAGAATGGTCATCTAGCTCAGTAAGTGGCAGAACTGGGCAAAGACCTCAACTTCTCATCTTCTGACTGTGCGGCGTCTCCATATCACACAATAAGGGGATTTGTAGCCAGGTTGGGAGGCAGAACTGAAATCCTTCCCAAGGGCTTTGGGTTATATTTGAATCTCGTGGGACTCTACAGTAATGTCATAGGCACTGAGCTTTGAATGAGGCACTAAACCACAGTCACTTGAACTAGGCATGAAACTCCATGTTCAAATGACAGCACATGCACTGCTTTCCTGCAAAACACACATGGTCAGGAAGCCTCTGGATTAAGGTTTGAAGGAGGTGGTGTGAACAAGGTGCTTTTTCCTCCCCTGCTTAGACTCCACGTCAGGATCTTCCTCTGCATCCCAAAGTGTAAGTGATTATGTTTGCCTAGACCCTAAAAGACAGCAAATCACCAGCAATGCAGGAACAGGGAAAAGCTCGTGGTGGAGCACAGGACACAGCTCATGGATGGGGTGAAGGAGCCGTTCTGCAATCTGTGCACGTGCACAGGCTGGAAGGAGCTCAGAGCCCAAACCAGAGGAGCAGACACAGGCTGAGATAGAGGGATAATGAGCGATTCGGGTGGGTGAAGATGCACGGGGGTTCACTTGGAGGCAGGACACCAAGAACTGGAGCTGCAGAGGCCGACGCTGGTGAGGCTGGAAGTGCACGGGAGGAGTGACGTGGAGCTTGCATGGTGCTTGTCTTCCCACATTAGTCCCCTAGGAGCCTTAAATTCACTCACAGAAAATTTAGAAGAAAGAGAAAGCTGTGGCAGCGTAAAATGGAGCTCCATTCTGCACAGACTGTTGGTTTCCCTTTATTGCCAACTCTTCTGGATTCATATCAGGAAGCCTGGGAGCTACACATTCCTAATGAAGAGCAGAGGATGTTCATTATTAAATCTAAAATGTACAACTCCAATTGGTTTCTAGCAGATTTCAAGGTCTGTTTGAATGGTGCCCCTGCAGCGAAACCAATGCAAAATAACCAATCCTGTAGGGGCTCTGCCTGAGGCTGTGGGTGAACGTGCTTGTGGCAAAACTTGCATTGGATTTGCCTTTTGTGGCCTGCACTGTCTGCAAGGCTGTCCATTCGCACTGGAGTTGCCTATATGGGCAGCTTCTGCCCTCAGAGGCTTAGGGAGACTTCGTAATCTGCTTTTCCGTGCTGTATTTAGCTGCAAGCTCAGTGGAAAATATTGGAAATACAGCCGGAGGTGGTTGGCTTCTTGTCATTAACCAGACATTTAAATGGTTAGGGTATTATCTGCTTTTCTTGACTCAAGGGATTTTTTTTTTTAATTTTAATCACAGATACCTCTGTTTAAGACCTGATGAGTCAGAGCAGAGGCAATCTGGGCTTTGCCTTCAGTTTTCCTTTCAGGGATCAAGATCTGATCAGGTTCAGGCCCTGCTTCTCCCTTCAGTGCTTGAGGGATGAGGACCAGATGGACTTTTCTTCACGTGAGTCAAATGTACCCCTGGTACCTTCAGACTTTCCCCAAACTTCACTCAATGCTAGAAAAAGCCTTTTCTTTCATTAACTGGTCACTAAGTTATAGATTTTTCTCTCGGTCTCTGCAGCTTTGGCTCTCAAAGGATGCCGTGAAACACGTTTCCTGCCAGGCTGTGGATGCTCTGCAATAATTTACATGAGAGTTGGATGCTTATACGGCATTCTGCTACCCTGCCTTTAGGATCCTCTGTATTCCTGCAGTAAAGCATGTCTAAGTACCAAACCACTCAAGTCGAAAACAGCCTGAACTCAAACACAGGGAAGATAAAATGCTACCAGAAGTAAGTATTTACAATGCCCAACTAGACAACAAAGTGACAGGTTAAGAAAAGCAAGAAAAAACGACTTAATCCAGTAATGCAGAGGGCAAATCTAAAAGGTCTTTTTCTTCTTCTGTGTATTTAAGTTTCTCCCAGCTCGCAGTACTGGCTGGCCGGATTGGTAGTGCAGGTCTGATATCAGGTGCTGCTTCCCAGAAAGTGGGACTTTTGAGGAAAACAGAAGGACAATGCAATCCAAACAGGCAAGCCTAGAGAGCACCAGCAGACAGTTTCAATTTCCCCTGTCTGTGCACACTGAGAGGCTTTATTCATGAAATGCCTCTTATTTTAGACTAAAACAGTGCCTATTATGTGGTCTCCAGACATCGCAGAACAATGTTTTCCAACAAAGCTGTAATCAGGAGAGCTGCACTTCTCCAGGCCTCATAGCTCTCTCTATTGCTGGAAAATTAGGAGCTGCTTTTTAAGTTGCAGACTAGAAACGAGGGATATATTTCTACTTATCCCAGTAGGAATATTTTAGATCTGAGTTACATTAGGGAAAGGCTGCGAGGCTTCTTAAATTTCGACGCAGCCTTCCGCCTTTTCATCGCTAGAATTATTTCCATGGCAAACCGGGAAAATCGGTTTGTCTTGTAAAAATGCAGATGCATCCCTGGGGGGTTGGAAAAGGAGGAGCGAGGGGTGAGACTTGCCTGTGCTCCGAGGAGACCTGAGCCAGCCCTGGGCACATGGGGAGCTGCTCGAACCCTGCGTGAGCACACGGGGACGGCGCTGAGCCCGGGGTTTATAATAAACCGTGCCGGGGTTTATTTAGCTGCTTGGGCTCCATGCCAGGGTGCTGCAGGGAGATGGGTGCTGCCCAGCGTGGAGCAGGGGCAGAGGTAGCCCATGCATTAGTGGGGGACGGGGGCACCTGTGACCCCCTTCTCCTCCCGTGAAACATTCACTTGGCCCCGTGGAGAATGAGGAAACGTGTCTCATTTTCCTCCCCGTGTCCTTAGGACTTGCCAGTGGTCCTGAAAACTCCCCGTCTTCCTATTTATGCTTCGCAGAACAGTTTGAGCTTCATGGATAAACAAATATGAGCACTTTTGCTTAATGCCTAATAGCAATAACACCTACCCCACCTCATCATCTCCCAACGTCATGGGTTTTGCTGCCTGCTCCAGGGCGGTGTAGATCACACCAGGTAGAGCACAGGGATGCAAGGTCGGGCTTCCCATGCTCAGTGTGGAGATGGCACCGGCTCCCTCGCTCCTGAACTCCCAGAAATGGGCAACCAGCAGCGTTTTGGAGAAGGGGGCTCAAAGGGGGCTCCTGCCGCGGGGATGCGGGAGGCCACACACCGGCGCTGTGAGTTGAGGGGAGAGCTACAGAGATGTCACGAGCCCTGTGGTCAGTCACGAGGGAAACATGTCCTGGTCCCCTGGGTGTGAGTCTCCGGGCTGGCTTTGGAAAGGGCAGGCAAGACAGAGGGAGAAGCCAAAGGGGTAATGAGAGCTCTCTGTGGCTAAAGCCAACTCAGCAACGTGTAATTCCCTGCAAAAAACAACACGGAAACTCAAAAAGTATGTCTTACCCGCCCTCCTAAATTCATTATTTTCAAAGAAAACTCAAGCCCTGAAGCCCCCCAGCCACAAGCACAGATATTTCACACCATAAAGTGCCCGTGGTGGCCCATGCAAGCGGGACTTCAGCTCCTCTCTGCTCTCACTGCCCCTTGCTCATGTCCCTTCTCCGTGGTGCCTCCTCCTTGGGCAATGACCCCCGGGAGCCTCCGACCAGGGGGGCAGCAGATTTGGGGTGCCCAGAGCAGGGAGGCAAACGGGGACACGAAACGCTCTGACAACATCCCCTGTGTGGCAGCATTTCCAAATCAAAGCGTTCTAATAGACACACAGGCACACACACACACGAGACCGGATTATTTTTTTGGCTGAAATATTTAGGGTTGCAGTCAAAATGTTTTCATTTCGGGATATTTGTTTTTCTGAGGAATAATTGAAGTTTTTGCTGCAAAGCAGATACTTCACACAATAAACATGTCTTTAAAAAAAACAGTTTAGAAGGAAAATTTTCAACCATCTGTCTGGCTGAAGGACTATTGAAGAGGGAATAACAAGGGTTTATGCAGATTTTTTTGCAACTCTTGGAGACTATTAAAAAACTGACTCTCATTTGAGAAAAGGTGAAGGACACAGAAAAGGAAACAAAACAGCAGTGTCAAAGAGAATGCTAAGGTCAAGGGGAAACAGTTCTGAAATAACTATGAAAAAAATCAGGAGCCATTTTCTATCATGCTGCTCTGCTTTTCCATGTGCAGCAATGAGGTGCTGCTGCCTCTCCTTGCAGAGAGGGCTGCACTGCCCTGGTGCTGTCAAATAGCATTTTCTCCATCCTCACCTGCATTAAAATAAACAAGCCTATTTGCACGGCAGGGTGTTCTTGAGAAGCATCAGCATCTCAATCTGGCCCCAACGATTCAGCCCCAGCAGAATTTCCCCTAGGCCTTGGAGCAGTGGGTTCACTCGGACGCGCATGCGGAAGAGGGAAAATAGGAGCAACCGGTGGTTTCTCCCCGTGGCCAAGGCATTGATTATCATCAGGCAAGCCAAGGATCAGCTCATCAGGGGCTTGTTCCTCGGTGCTGCTAAGGAGCTCCGTGCGATGGAGGTTAGTTTGATTCCAGCAAAAAGCGGAATCTGCTGCTGACGTGGGCTCCCGCTCGCCCTTCCTGCCGGAGCATCCTCCACTTCCAGCGTAAATCCTTAGCTCTGCACCCAGAGGCAGCGGGTGAAATATCAGCGAACCCTCCTACACCACCTCTGCCCGGCAGCTTTATGTGGTTTAGCCCTTCCAAAAAATAAAAAGAGGAGGGGGGAAAGCACTAAACATTTTCTATTTCAAAACAGATTTCATCTTCCATAGAAAGTAATACTGCCTCCAGCCATGTGTAACTTATTTTTTATCCAACGGAGTATATGGGCTTATAACTAGATCCTGATAGGAACCCGGGTTTAAAACATTATTCACAGCAGGTTATTTGATCTTTATTTGCTGAATGCACTCAGCTGAATCCCTATCTCCAAACAATATGAGAAATAAAATGCCAGGCATGCTTCATTGCCCAGCTAGCTCATCTTGATTTGCAGAGACGACTACATCCCTCTCAGCAGTTTCAGACACATACCATAGCCCAGGCACAAAGACATGGTTTTTCCTTCCTTTTTCTCCCCCATACACCTATTTCTTCCTGCTTTCTCTCTCCTTCAATTAAGAGCTTTGAAAAATACTTCAAAATGGCCCCTTCCTCTCCCCTCACCGTGGCTCTTGGGAACTCTGCTTCCCTCTGCATTTCTGGGATGTTCATTCAAAACCACTTTCCATCCGTCATCGCACAGAGGTCGGATCCTCATAACCTGCTTGTGGAGCCACAAGCTGTTGCAATAGGACTAGACACCTGAGGAAATGCAAGGAGGAGGAGGCCATAAGGCCCAAATTCTGCTCTAGCAAAACTGGAGCTATTTTCATTTAATTAACATAACTGCTATGACATAAGTCAAGGCTAAACTTGTCTTAACACAACAGCTTTGCTGCGTCCTCTAGCTGTGCTCAGTTAAAGGTGGTCCTGGACATCCCAGGTGGCCACTGAGGCTGCTTCTTCCAGGAAAGCCCTGAGATGACTGTAAATGAACTCACTTCTAAGCAGGACGGGGAAGGATTTGGCCATCCTGAAAGGGAAGCCAGAGCTGCTCGGGGAGAGAGGCTGAGCTGCACAAAAGGAGGTCAGGTTCTTCATTCCCTTTGACTTTTGATGAGTTATGCCTTTGAAAATACTCCCTTAGATATCCCAAAATAAAAATCCCCAGCTTCCAGGCCAAAGCCCAAATACAAAAATTTCTTCAGACACTTGTGCGTGCTGGGAGGTCCTGCCACGTCAGGGCTTTGGGGGTGTGAGGAGGTCCATGGTGGACATCACTGCATCAAGATGTTGTCACAAACAGGCCTGCTCTCTGCACCACTATGTGAGACACTGCAACAAGGCCATGTCTCACTTCAAAATCAGTCGCTCTTATGCTCCCGTCCCTTGGGGGCATTTCAAAGCCACCCAGCCCGTCACAGTTAGCTCGTCCTGCTCCCCTTTCTGGGCATTTCAGGAGAGCATCTCAGTCTCAGGCCATGTGCAGATCATGGTTATACCCTGCACTGTGTAAGAGCGGAGCAGTCTCACTGGTTTAGCTGCATGCACCCTGCATAGAACACGAACCAAAGCCACCGCTGTTGTCACTCACCGGCAGCGCCGTGGGGCCCGGATGGAGCTGTGGGTGGGATGGATCTTGGGCGAGCGCTTGGGGTCCACGTGGTTCCGTGGGGAGGGAGGAGGAGAGCCGAGGAGACCAGAATTCAACCTCTCGCTTTTCATTCCCAGTAATTAACCTTAGAGAAGAGAAGAGAAGAGAAAAGAAAACAGCCAGGGATAAAGCTTTGCCTGGATGGATTAGCGTTGCAGTTGGCCTATCCCCTTGGGAACACTACTCTGCTATTAATAAAAAGATAAACAAGCTCTTTATTTATTTATTTTTTCCTCTCTCCCCAATTCCTTTGATTTCTCTTGCTCTGCTGCAGGGATCCCTGCTGCTGCCTGTGAGCTCTGCTAAGGGAGGCTTTGCAAAGGGAGGATGTGCAAGGGGCTACTCCAGGAAGGACATCAATCCAGGCTAGGAGGAGTACAGGGAAGAAGAAAGTGGGTGAAAATTATTTTAACCACTTTTAGCACTCTATCACCTAGCAGGACTGACAGAAATGGTATCTTTTATTTATTCCTCTTCTGCTGTTGATGCAGGTCTCATTCCCAAAGGTTCCTGAGATTCCCTGAGGCCTTTTCCTCCTTGCAGATACCTGTCTATCCCCCGCTCCCCTGGGGGCTGCTGTAGCCCCCTTGCTGAGCCAGACATGGAGCTTGCTGTTATTTTTTACTTATTATTTTCAGGGTTTATTTTGTTCACGTAGGAATAGGGTCTGTCAGGCCGAGCATGTGGGGGAAGAGTTACCCACCAAGGAGGATCTTTGCCCGCTTTCAGACAAGGTGACATTTGTATTTAAGCCATCAGGAGAATTTAACGTGTCTCAGAGAGTCAAGAAGAAAACAGAGGAAAATCTGTCAATCAATGTCATTTTACTTGCTTTAGAGGGGATTGTGCCTATTTTACAGGTAGGAAGGGGTATGTATCAAGCTAGAGCTGTGGTAATTCTCTGGTAATTCTTTGTACAAATTAGCCATTCAACTGAACCTGAATTTTAAGTACTGCCTTAAAAAAAAAATCTAAATACCTGAAGAATTTTCATAAAACAGTCCTAAATTAATGATTAAAAGTATTTTGGTTGATTCATAGAACAGAAGAAAAAAACTGCAGATTAAGTAGGAGAACAAACCTAGAATTGGTGTCACACTAGATACAGGCCTGGTTTTACGTGGATGCATGTTTTGTAGAGCAGCCCAGCCTCCACCTGGTAAGAATTTCCTTGCAGAAGGAACAGGAGCGATTCCAAGAAGGTCAGAACTTAGCATGGTCCCACGTATTGCTCCTGGGAAATACAGGCTTTGAGTGTTTATTTGAGTGTATATTTGAGAACCTTTGAGGTCTGGGGTCACGAGCGCAGGGAAGCAGCCTCAGGTCACATCTTCCAAGCCCGGCACTGAGGGAATTTGCGAGGTATGGATCAGGAAGCAATGAATCTGCATTGACTTTGCAGGATACGTAGCTCCTGGCCTTAGGCAGGACAGGAGAGATGTCTCCATGCTGCTAAGGGCACTGCCTTGCCTTGGTCGCTCAATTATTTTGGCCAAGCCTGGGTGCCATCTCGACGTGGCTTTTGTCAGTAAGAGCAGGACTGATTGGCAGTGATTAATGGAGAAGGGCACCCAAAATCCCCGCTCACTGCAGGTTACCTGGATGGCAGAGAGGAACATCCCCAGGTGCCCAGCTGGGCACCAGACCCAGCACTGCTTCCTCAGGGACTTCTTGTCTCCTGGATATCCCTCTGGTGTCTCCATCAGTGCTGCCCTGTACTTCTTGGAGAAGTTTGGGAAGTGGAAGCCTTTCCTGCCTTTTGTTCTCAGCAAATGTCCAGCAGGAGAGGGGGAGCAGCAGGCGAGGCATTCGCTATCCCATTAGCTGGAAAGGGGCAGCCAAAACAGGACGTGTAAAACCCCACCCAGGCTGCCCTTTAATTTGCTGTTACACGGAACGGGAGATTTGAAAGCATATTTCTGGGTAATTAATTCAAAGAGTGATTCTAATGGCTAATGCTGGCAGTTCTGACTGCAAGGGAGGTCCAGGGCTGGAGCAGGCAGTGAAGGGAAAGCAAAATGCTTGGAGGTCAGAAGTGGATGTTAAAATATTTTGACAGCCAACATGCAAAAGGCTAAGTTAATGAAATGCTTTGGCCAGCACCTTCCAAGCGGTCTGAAACTGAATCCATTTATTTCTCTCCAGTATAACATACATGGTTTGGACCTGGCTGGCCATAAATCACCATTCCCCGTTCGGTCAGCAGCGCCATCCATCACTCCCAGTGCCCACCAGCCTATTCTCTGTGCCACGGCAGAAACACCAGAAAAAGGGCTTTGGTGTCTCTTGAATTTAACTCTAAATTTCCAGAATGACACGTGCTGTAAGATCTGCCTACATCTCTATTGATTATTAAAGCCAGTGCAGCTAAGGTCCTGCACCTTCATATAAAAATATACCTGGTACGTGGTGCTGGGGAAATGAAATTAGGAAGCTCTATTCATGGTGTTACTATCTCTGGTTGCTTGGAAGGATTTAATCAAACTGCTGCAGCTTGCTGATGAGGAAGGCCGCAGCTTGTGAGCTGGGTTCCTCGTGCACCTGATGTCCTCGTGGTGTTTACTGAGCTCCTCAGTCCCATCTCAACAGGCTTGGAGTCGAGCACAGCGCCTGGAAAGGGTTTGCAGGGGCTGGCTCTGCAAAGCATTGAGGGTAAATGGACAGGGAAAGAAAACTTGTGAATGTGGAAAATAACAGGGAGGACACTTGGATCAAGTCTGAATTCTTAAACGAGGCTTGAGTTCAGTCTCCGATTTGAATTCCTTTGCCTCTCTCCCGCGATGAATTCAGTTTCCCTCAGCTCATCGTCTCAGCACGTGCAGCCGCACAGTCCTTGCGATGCAGCACGTGGACACGTTGGAGGGCACATCCTCCATCTCCTGTCCTAGACTCCTGAGCAGAACGGTGATGTACAGAAAACACGTTTTTTCAGCGCAAGCCCGAGGTGGCTGCGCTTTGCGGGGGGTGACGGAGGGCCGTGCGCCTGCACCACTTGTGCACACACGCACCGAGGCTGATGAATCCACTCCAATCCACTGCATCTGCCTCGTTCAGCTCTCCAAGAAGCGCGAAAGAAAAGGCGTCTGTGTGCAGAAAAACACACGCACAACATTACAGGTGCCCATGTGTGTGATACAGACCCTCACAGCGTTTGGAGCAGAGTTTCACCAGCCTAGGGTGTTCAGATTTCAGTTTATCCGGGTCCCAGCCTTCTGGATGGTGGCAGGAAACAGCATCCTCCTTTGCCTGCGTGCCCAGGAGCTGGTGCATCCCTGAAGGAGGGGTACAGCGCTAGAGATAGAGAAAACCCACAGTGGGAACTCCTGCAGAGGAATAGAGCATGCAAATCCGTGCGTAAAGCAGATGCACAATTGTGCACTTGCTCTGTATGCAAACTCTGTCATTGCACAGATTAATCACATAAGTGTTTGCCCCACTGGCTCCTCAGCTGCATTTGGCCATTCACCTGGAGTTTCTGCAGGGCTAAATTAAACGTGCATCTCCAGAGTCCCAAACTGTCCAGAAATGGCCATGCCAGGCATTGCATATGCAGTGCAGTTGTGCAAAGCACCTGAGCCTGCATACCTGCAGCCTGCCTAGCTGGACACATTTCCCATTAGCAGTGTTCCAGCATGGAAAATGACCACAGTCTCCATATACAAAGTCACTCAAACCATTGCTTACACATTACCCACCTCCAGGTACCCCAGGAATATTGAGAAGCAGCATTCCCAGCTCCGCAGCATCATCAATCCCACTGTGCTCCCAGTAAACAGCCCCTTGCTCCAACCAAAGGAGCAGCCACCTGCTCTCATGGGGGAAACGGGAGAGGTTTCCTCTTGGCATATTACTATGAAGGGTGGCTGGAGAGGGCTTTTTCCTCACTCTTCTTTCCTGTCAGCTGCAGCAAAGCAGGAGAAATCTTATTTTGCAGGAGGAGGGTGTGAAAACCCACACAGATTTTGCAAGGGTCCATTAAAAACGTACAATACACCTCAAGCTCACACCTGGACTTCTCAGAGCAATGGCACGAGTGCATTTAATGTCAAGTGGAAGGCAGAGCAGTGTCAGAGCCAGGGGGTGAAGCTGAGTTTTGCTTCTTGGGGTTTCTGTTCAAGGAGGGAGCAGGACAAGGAAGGCAGCTCCAGTTTGTTGCTATCTCTGGGGCTTTGCTTGGCTGTGCGGAGGGCTCCCGGGTTCGCTTGTTCCCGGGAGGTTTCTGTCATCGTGGGGAGGAAATTCCAACTGCAGCTCCTGCAAGGTCTGCGTCACGCTGAGGCTGGAGCTACGGAGCCTCCCTCTGCTTCCCGGGCACAGGAAGGAGGATCCGACCCGAAGAAACCGCCTCCGAGGAGACGATTATTCCTAGAGCACCAAAATCACCCCTGCACCAAGTGGGTGTGAAAATCTCTATTTAATCCTTGCACAGTACGAGGCAACTGATATATGGGAGAGCATATACGATCAGAGCTGCAGATTGTTTTTTACACATTGTTTTCTCACTAAATTTGCATGTGGATATTTTACAGCTTTTCTCACCACGACAAGCCATTGGTCTATTCATGCTCATTTTTCCTCTGGGGAAATTGAAGCACGGAACAATGTCAGGGCTTGACTAAAGGTGTCCAGCAAGGGGCTGAAATTTATATTTTCCCTGATCCCAGAGACTGAGAAACAGCCACCCACAGCTGCTTGCGAAGCGGATAGATGTGGGAGAATAGGTAAAAGCAAAAAATGCAGCACAGCTATTACCTCCAGTGCCTTTAAAAATAACCCTTCCTCCTGGTTTCTGGCAGAGCAGTCCTCCTAACTTGTTAATGTACTTGCTTAAAATCCATGCCCTCCAACTCCTATCGCTGCTGTAGTTAATGTACTGCCCTTTGCCACCTCAAGTGAGGCTGTTCTGGAGAAATCTGCGCTGGGCTGATTCATGTCCAAACTGTATAATCAGAGATAGAGGAAAAGTTGGGAAGTGGCTCTAAGGAGGTATCTCCTGGGCTGAGAGCAGCTTCCTTTTATCTTGCAAAAATGCAGTGTTTTCTTCTACTAAAAGAAAAAGGAAAAAGTTATGGCTGCAAAACTTCCACAACTTAAAAATGACTTCTATGAAACCCTTGCACTCTTGCGGGAGATGACGACAAACAGATGCTTTAGAAAGAACTGGAGTTTTATTTCTGACTGGAGATGGATCACTGCTGATGTCAAGCCCTAAGAGTGGTGCCTAACCTGTGATTAGGATGACTAATTTCTCCCTGTTTCTCGCACACGCATACGCTTCACCCAGCTAAAGATGGGTTTATTATCCGATGTTTGTCAGAGCAGCTCTTAGTTGGAGCTAAGCTAATGCAGCTGTGCTGTCTATTGCCTTGTCCTAAGACTTGCCCGGACCTTGGGACAATGCTGAATGTCACTAGGAAATTGTGTGTTTTCTGCCTGCTGCGGAGAGATGTGATGCAGCAGAGCCTTTGGGCCAGGGAGCTTTGCAGGGTCAGGATGCATCGAAAATAGAAAACGGAGATCCCGTTTGAGCTGAGGTTCAAGTGGACCTTGGCTTCATAGGGGTCTCAACCACAGGTATGGATTTGCCACAGAATTGCCAAATGTAGAACAAGGCACCACAGGGCCATGGAGCCAGCAGGGTTGCTGTTGGCAGTGAGGAGCGCGTGGGGTTGAGTATGGAGCACCAGGATGGGGGGATCCTGGTTCAAACGAGGATGCATCTCGGGTCTCTTGGAAACGTGTCAGTTTGGAGCAGCTCAGGAATGAGGATCCTGGTACAGCTTCACTTGGGACTGAACGATGGGGAATGGGAGAGCACAGGTTGGCATGAAACCACGTTGGCAAAGCTGTCAGCTGAGCAAAGCTGCGGAGAGTGACTCTGGGCAGGGCTGAGCACCCACAAGGAGCTGAGAGCGTTTGAGAGGACCGGGGAAGTGGAGCTGGGGCAGGGGCTAGAGCAGAAATCGGCTTTTCCGCTTTGTTGCGAGTCTCAAAATTGCATAGGGAAAAAGCACGAGTCAAACTGAAACAGAGCGCTTGCAGGAGGAAGGACTCACTGAAAAACAGTCATTTGGGTGGTTAGGTTAAAATGCTGCATTTGAGCTGAAACAAGTAATTCAGTATATTTGACCCAATTTCGTTAAAACTCATTTCGAGGATTCAGCTCTTTCTTAATAGGGAACGCCCTTCTGAAACAAAAGAAAATAGTTCCCCTTTAGCAGAAAGCTTCCAAATGAAGCACTGCATCATTTCCAAATATTTACATCCCTTTGAAAGTGTTGAAATGCCATGTGTTGCTCTTGCCTACAGCTTTGCCCTGCTCATCTTACTCTTCCTAAATCATTTTCTGAATATAATGTGAGGAGTCTGAGTTACCTCAAGTTCTGTTTTTGACAGGGGGTGATGAATTTATGATTTACTAAAAAAAATCTTTCAGGTTTACTTCAGACTGAAGAAAATTAGCAAAGCTCCTTTGGGGAAGGAAGTACCCAGCTAAATTCTTGTTGTTAGAACTGCTGCTGGTCTGCATTAACAAAACATCATATTCATAAAACATGGGCTCACCTGAAGGTACATAGAAGCTGAAACAGAGCTGAAGAATGATAAAAAAGAAAAAAGAAACTGTATAAAAAGGCTACTTACATTTGTGGAATTTTTAAAATAGCATTTAGATGGAAAGCTGATTCCCAGTTTTGTCTGCACTAGTATTTTTTTTAGGCTATCTGAAATTTCAGGAGTTAAGAGGAGAAAAAAAAATCTCACTTTGCACAGACTATGCCAGAGAAATGCAATACAATCTGATTTCGCTTCTTTCTCTCATGCCTGAATGTGCTCATTTTTGCTTACAAAAGGAAAGACACAAAAGAATTGTAAGAAAAGGAATCAGATGGTGCCGCCCGATACTGTTTCACAGCTAAAACGTGAAAACAAGCCCAGCTTCATCAGCGACACTCAGGTCTCCAGAAGGGTTATTATTCTTTTTAAAGGGAATTCTCTTAAAGGGAAATTGCTCCAAATTCAATCAAAAGCTCCATTTTTATGGCTTAGCAGAACAGTTGCCTCTTGTCCCCGAGAGCCAAGCGGATGGAGGAAAGCTGGGGAGGACATCTGCCTTGTGCATGGTCTCCTTAGCAGCACAGGGTGCCCGACCTGCTCCCCAGAGCTGCTACCACATTTATGGCACCTGCAGATGGACCTTCAGGAGGAGAATAGGCTACAGGGTCCCTCGCAAGTCATCACAGCCGCATGTGGCTCCGTCACCTTCCCTGCCTTGTCCCCTAGCCGAGGGGACCTGGATTGGTGACACCTCCAAAGCTCTGCACCAGCCCAAGGAGAGCAGAATGGAGGACTATGTGACACCCTGCACAGGCTGCACCAGCACCTGCCCTCCCTCAGCAGCCTCAATAATGAGGAAAACAAAGGAGGTTTCGGGGCCTTCAGTCACTCTGTAGATGTATGTAATACATATATCAGAGATAGATTGTATATGTTACATACTTGTAATACATAATTGGAGATAGGTTGGTGCAGTTACACCCTTACAGCCCTCTGCAAACTCTGTCCAGGAGAAACGACCTGCACCCAGAGCTCCTCAACATGCAGTAGAACTACCAGCCTGGTATTTCTCAAGGCAAAACGACCAGACACAGACCTTCCTTCCTGCAGCCCATATAAGCAGCTCTCTCCTCACCTGTTTTTCTCCTTTTATAGCCCACAGTAGGGCCCAGTAACTCACTGAACACAGATGAGGACATCCCACCTGCATTTCTGCACCCTTCCTTCTCTACATTCCTGCAAAACCAGAAGGAAAAACAAGATAGAGCCCAAGGCACAAAAGTTCAGCTTAGGCTGCTGCCCCTTGAGCTTAGTAAATTTGACATATCTTTAGGAGCAGCAGACAGCAATACTGAAGTGGTAACTTTTGAAAATATAGATTAAAGGAGATTTCTCTCCCTAAATTCAGGAGGGCATGAGTTACACCAGGTATCTGAAGAACATCGCTTTACCCAGATGGTGTCTCGTAACATTAACTGTCAAAGTCATTACTCTGATTTTATTATCAGGGTTATAATGTTTTCGTTATTCCTTTTAATATTCCATATGCTGGTCATATAATACTTTTCTTTGTATTCTTGCTCCCTTTTATTCCCTTTGTTTGTTCTATTCATGACTTATCACCTTCTGCTGGCAATTTAATTATTGGATCTATATTATTAGTGTCTTTTTTTTAAAGAACATAATAAAAAATTTCAGTACAAAACACTGCAAGTAATTCAATTTCCATCAGTAAGGAAGGAAGCTGGACACATTCAATGAAAGGGAGGAGAATACCTGGCTACAACATTTTTAATAAAAATATAATAGCACTTTGTACTTAGCATCTTCCATTTGGAGGACCTAGTGGCTTCATAATCATTAATATTGCTTAACTTTTCCACTGCTTTTTTTCTTCTATAGCTTTCACAGCACTTTGCAAAGGTGGCTGCATTCCTCCATGCAGGGTCACTGCTGGGTTAAGACCACACGTGTCCACAATTCGTTCCCTCGATGAAAACAGTTGCACTTAATTTTGTTGGGTGCTAAACAGACAAAGAGTTGGTGTCTCCATCCTCCATCTCGCCCCCAAACCCTCTGCTGAATCTCACATTTTCTCTTTTGCCTTCTGCCTTTTCCAGGTCTGAACTGGACCATGTGCTTCTCTGGGCAGGATTTCTGCTCTTGCTGGGGTGGGAAAGCTCCAGCTGGGGAGGCAACAGCAACGTAACCCGCTGAGCCTTCCTGAAAACGCTCCGTCTGCTCCCTAATTTCCCGAGACAGATTCCTGATTTTCCATCTCGTGTGAAACGTCGGCTGCTCCGGAAACGGAATGTCCCATATTAGACCGGCCAAATTCCCGTTGTTTGGAGAGGGTGAAGAGGGGTTGATAGTTCTCTTCCAGCACAAGGATTAGGGCATATCCAATAAGGCAGGTTTGGAACAAAAACGAAGTCCACCACTTCACATGGAGCTGAGCTGCAGAACTTGCATCTTGTGGGTGCTGAAAGCTGGAGTAGGGGCAAAATGGATAAATTCCCAGAAGAATCCGCCAAGAGGTGTTAAATACCAAGATATCACCTTGGGTGCAGAAAGTCCCTGGGCACAGTGACCTCCTGAGCCCAAAGTGCCATGTCCTGAGCCACGTCCCTGTGGCTGGGAGCCTGTTTCTGCACATCCCATACGATGGGAGAAGCTCTGCATCGAGGACAGGATCTGCTTTTTGCAGACCCCTCTGTCTGTAAGTGGCTTCTCCACTTGTCCACGGTACCAGCACCCCTAGACCAGGGCTAAGCACCTGTATCCTAAGCAGGAAGGAATGTGTTTTGTCATATGCTCCTTACAATGTCTTTATACCCCAGTAAAATAGAAGAGAATTAGATTGCTCTCCAATGTTTCATGTCACAAAATAATGCATTTGATATTTGAAGCTGGCTTTTTGTCACCTCTAGCTTCCCTTTAAAGTAGCTAGCTACTTGCTTTTCCTATCCATAAAGACAGCCCTACTCCTCAGGCTCCAAACTCAGCACTCAGGATGGCAAATGATGTTATTTTCTGATCAGCAGAGTGTTTAGAGTAAAAGCTTTGCTTATTTTCCCTCTTCTTTAAATACTAGTCATTTTTATTTCCTGTAGATCAAAGCTTTCATGGCCTTTTTTCATTTGTTTGTGTACTTGTTTCTTAGGGTTAGAAATGACTTAGAACACAAGGGAGAAAAACAAATCACCTTTTATTTTCCTTTTGCGTTTTAAATGAAACCACTCAGAATATTTCTGGCTCCAAATTTATCAACCAAGCTCAAAACACTCACCAAAAATGGCAGGGGGAGGAAGAAAGAAAAGCAACTAGAAAGACATTCATGAGACAAGCATGTGTCTAGCAGAGTTTGGGGTTTTTTTTTTATTACTGAAGAATTATCGTATCTGCAAGCCAAAACAACAGCACTCCCTGATGCCAACTCCAGCTGTTCCTCCCTTGTAAAATTTATGAGCTGTTTTCAAGAGCTTGAATAGATCTTGTGTTGGAACTTCTTTGTAGCTGCAAAGATATTTTTAATTGTTGCAGAGTTGTCAGGTTTCCCTGTGACACCAAGCGTGGAGTGGTTGACTGATGAAGACTCCTTGGGATGTCGGCCTGCCAGGTCACTGAGCCGAAGGGAAAAGCCACGCCAGGCTTCAGATCCACTCCAAATCCTTGCTGGGAATACCACAAAACAGGCTGGCAGAGGTGTGTTCAAATACTTTTAAATGAACAAGTGCATTAGTAAAGAAATTCAGTATCTTCCCAAGGAATTCTTCAAAGAGCTCCAAGTCACATTTTGCAGCCTAAGTAACTGTGATGTTTTTGTTTTTCCTCATAGGTTAAGAAGAATCTGGCTGAGTTTGGGATAGATCTAGTTTGGGATAGATCTAGGACAAGATGTTGGCCTGGTCTCCTTAGGTTCTGATACAAAAACAAGTACCTGAGTATTTTTCCTTTTGTCATTAGAAGCCTTGTATCAAGTGTCATGAAAGTAGGAATTTCATCCGACTTAATCAACATTCAATTTTCATGTTTATATTTTGCCTTTCTGCCTCCTCTTCCTCTAGGAAAAGACTCCAGCCTTAATAAAATCCTCGAAAATAGCATGGCTTATTCATGAATAGACCATGAAACAACATCAGTTCTGGAGAGGTTGTCCAGAGCAACTGCAGCCAAGGCTAGAAATCTCCACATCCAGCTAACCAGAGGATATTACCTCAAGTTCTTAACACTCTGTACGAGCTCTCAGGCACCAGGAATGGATAAACAAACTCAGGCAGTATGGATTATTCAGACACAAACAGCCAATGCCTCTGACATTTCTGAACTTGTACCTTTATGTGCCACATGTCACAGAGATCTCGGATCTTTAAGAAAGGACCTGTGAGACAATAGCCTTAAAATATCTGCCAAGGACCCACAACAAGGGACATAAAAATTTAAAGAGGAAATCGGAAAAGCAGTGGGATTATTAATTGCTACCATTTAAGCAAAGCAGTCTGTGCTATTAGGACCCTTTGTGTCTTGACATTTGTAGTCTCAGCAAATTAGATCCATAAAGGAAATTGGCCTCTCTGGACACAGGTGAAATCAGATGTAATACCAAGGGTTACTTGTTAGTTCGTGATTCTTTGGCCTACTGAAAATAAAATGCCCTGAGGTCCGTGCTGCCTTCCCCAGCTTGGGGGATCCATCCTCCCCATGCCGAAGAGTGTAGGAGACATCCCCAGCAAAGGCACAAATTCCAGCTGGTCTGCAGAGCAGGGGATGCTGTTACCTACCTCCTACATACACGGGTTTGTGGGGGACAGTTTCACAAGGTCAAAGGACTCACAGGGTTTTATCCTCTCTTTTCCCTTCAGGTGATTTGAGTCCCTGTCTCCTGCCTGTTGAACCGTAGGGTGCCTAATCCAAATCACCATTCGAATCTCATTTGAGTCCAGCAGACTTTGGAGCCAGCGCAGCCTCAAACTTGACATGTGTTTTTGGACCTCAGGATCTGATTATTATTAAGATTTTAGAAGCACTGGAAGTGAGGAAGAAAAAAAAGAAAAAAAAAAAAACGGATCTGCTGAGCAACATCTTACCCTCTGCTCAGGAAGCTAAGCATTGCTCCAGGAACAGAGACAAGATGGTAGGGATGTACTCAGGTGGCTGGTGCTATTCTGGCGTGATCTCATCTAGCCTGCTGTTCCCTGTAAAAGCAGCATATGGGAGCTTCCTGCTCTCCGGGATCTTAGTTAAGGATAAGCTCGGTGCAATGTCTATTTGAAATGTGGAATTTTTGAGGACAAATGAGAGCAAAAGATAACCGAGCACATTGTGTGCTCCCAGGACTTTATTTGGTTTTATTGATTTTTTCTGGATATAATTTCTGACTTGATTAAAGAAGAGTGCAGTACCCTGTAAAGTACGACCTGGACTATTAATTATATCTGGACTATTAATTATAAAACAATCCCCAGGTTGTTTGGTTGTTTGCTACCAGCCTTAAGTTTGCTGAAAGGCAGCGTTAGCTGTTTGGTAGTTTGAACCCGGTGTAATATGGATTCTTCCAGAATGCAATAATTACTATACAGGGGTCCCCATCATGGAGTACTAGGAAAAAAAACCCATATCCTTACATTAAGTGGTAGGGATAACCCATAAGCATCACAGGAAAGCAGTTTGCCCTCAGCCTGGGGAGCGCATGAAGAGCTCGTCTCAGCCTCCTGAGGTCACCTCAGTAGGGTGCCGAGGTGCAACCTTGGTGCCCTGATCATTTTAGCTCCAGGAAAGCCACAAATTGGGAATGTGCTGAGCCGAAGAGGCGGCGCTCTGCCATTGGAGCCTGGAGCTGCAGGTGGTGGCAGAGCCTTGCTGTCCTTCATACGGGAGCAGCATTAACAAGGACTGTCAGTAGGAGCCTGCTAGGGAGAGACCCCCATAATCGCAGAGCAAGTGAATAGCGGGTGTTTAAAGAGCCTATAATCCTATATTTACACAACAGTCCTAATGGCTCATTCAGAGCCCTTGCAAAGAACCGAGTAAATAGTGCGGTTAGGAAGCCTGGTACTTTGTATTTACTCACTAGACCGGCTGCTGTGGGAACTGTGAATGTCCTGGAGAGCTAAAAGGAGCCTTCTTTTGATTTTTGGGGAGGAGGTGGAGGCTATGAAAAGCTAACTAATAATGATACTGAAAACCACTTTCAATGGGAACTATAGCTTCACTTTGCTCCAGCGAAGGAGAACAACCATTAGCCCACTTTGTCAGGGAAAGGGATGCATTTATCATCACCTGGAGTCTTTTCATAGAGACTGGATGTGCTCTAAAAGAGAGCTTATTCAACAACATGTTATTGAGCTCAATAGCACTCACCTGTTTGGCGGGGAAAAAAAAAAATCATTCTTTTCACTGCAAGAACCACCATAAAAATAAAAAAAATGCTCCATTTTACACATATACTATTCAAATGGCCTTTTCTGCCTTTGAAATGTACTACGTTTGAGACTGGACACCAGAATTACTCTCTCCAAAGTTTATGCATGTAAACACTAAAACCATCAATAAGCCAAAATAATATTTTAAAAAATGAAGTTGACATTAAATATTTGGAGATTTGCACAGGAACTAATTGGAAATCCAATGTTAGCGGTCAGTTATGAAATGGACCTTAAAGATCTGACAAAACCTACTCAAACCAGCAAAATTCACAAAAAAAGTCAAACCTATTAGTTAATACATAGCATTTTAGATTCCAGAAACCCTATTTAAGATTGTATTTAAAATCTTAACTAATTAATCCTCAGAATTCCCATGAGATATAGGTAAGGACTGGAACAGTGTGAATAATTAATAAGAAATCAGTTATGCAATGGACTTTTCTTTTTGTTTGTGATTGTCTATACAAATCATTAAATCTATTTATTATGCACAATGACTCACACAGTTTTGTCAATAATGCTTCACTTGGAAATTATTTAAGAATTGTAACTAGATGGAAGAAGAAAGGAAACCTGTGCTCTTATTTTCCTCAAAAGCCATCCAAATGACACGGAATGAGCTATGAATCAAATGTTTAGTAACTGAATGTATTGTTTCAAATTTCTGTTCAGGGAACAATTTAAGGCAATCTAGCTTTTTCTGCATGTCAAAGGAAATGACAGGAGGTTTAGGCACTGCTAGAGACCTGTTTATGGCCAAACACCTTTCAGATAGGGTGATGTGAGGAAAGTGGCTGCATCTGTAGGGGAAAAAGGCATGAGGGAAAGAAGAGAAGAAGCATAAGGAGAAAAAAAGCAGAAGGAAAAAGCATAAGGAAAAAGCATAAGGAAAAAGCATAAGGAAAAGGCATAAGGAAAAGGCATCGATCTTCCTGGGCTTCCACATGGCTGCGGACCTAAAACTTAAAGCAACTGCTGTTACACCCATGTCACCTTGTTCGGAAGGTCCTTTCAGAGGTCCTCAGCCCTCATCACTGATGAAGCTTGACGTTTTCTGTCCTTGGTGCCTAGATTTGCCATCTCCATCTCTTCCCTGTGCTGTCTCCCAGATAGTCCCTACCCTTAATTTGTGCCTTGGTATTTGTACCGGTTGTTCCTCCATGGTAGCAGAGGCAACGAAGTTGGAGCAGCTATTCTGAAGCATGTTTTCAAGTATGTCCTTTCTCTTCTTTATCTCTTATTTCTTCCTTCCCTGAGCTGCCGTTAAAGGCCTCACCTGAAAGTGCAGCAGAAATGGCTCTATCAGGCCTGGCTAGACCCCCTGAGCACAAAGGGAGCTCAGGAGGATTCCTTCATGCCGCAGGTCTTGTACAAAGGGCACCCACGTGTGTGCAGTGAGGACCTGCTGCTTCCACAGGAGCAAATCCTGGAATAAAACGTGAAGGTGGGAAGAGACCTCCAAGGATCCCTGCTGTCCTACACACACGACTGTCCCCTGGTTTTACAAATGAACCATTTAAAACGGCTTAGCAAAACCAGATAGATGACATAGATCTGGCATTGATCTCCTTCTCCTCAGCAAGGCTTCGCGGGTAATTAAGTGCTATCGTTCCCTCTCAGTTCGCAAGCAGCAAAAGCAAATGCTCATTGCAAAAACATGCAGAGGGGTTTTGCATGCCGACGGCTGGAGCTCCCTTTTGACACCAGGCTGCAGCACAGCCCTTGACGTGGTCATTTCTAGCCCTTCAGAGCTGGGGAAGGTCCTGGCAAGCAATCGGGAACATGGAGGATGTGACCAGTCGGCAATAATATTATGGGATGAGGAGGCTGAGTATTTTTTGTATTTTTTGGCTTTTCATGTCTCTGGATTACACAGGAGAACTGGGAACAGCTGAGCTTATAGCTGTAGCTCCCAGCATACACTCTGGCACCACTTTCAGATCCAAATATCCCAGGTTCAGCAAAATTTTCCTGAGTTGAGGGGCCCCAGGGACTTGGGGAGGGCTGAGTATTGAGGACTAGATGAAAAGACCTATTTTGTGCCTTTCTCAAGACCCCCCCAACCCTGTTCCCTTCCACAGTTCAGCCAGGCCCTGGTAAATGAAATAAACCATAAAACTAAAAAAAAAAAGCCTTAGGAGATGGCTTGTTCCTATCAGTTGGATTCCCTCGCTCCCCGAGGGGACGGGCCCTCGTGCAGCCTGCGTTTCGCGGGCGCCGCGTGGCTGAATTGCAATTAGCTCTGCCTTGATTGAAATCCGCTCTGGGACTTGGATCCGGGTCTCCTTCCACCCGGGCTCCTGCAGCTGGTGGCAAGGAGCAGGCTGCTCGGCCGCCTTGGTCCTCTGGGTCCACATTGCCTCCACGCTTCATGTGAATCCCCTAATTTTTTAGCGCTGTCAGGATATTGGCTCGATTGCATCTTGGGTTCTTCTCTCAGAAGCTTTAGCTAATTAAATGTTTTAAGATGCCACGATGAAAGTTATATAGACACAAGCAAATTTTATGAACTGGTAGCGTTAATTTAAACTCAATTCCAGCAGAGCATGCTGCAATGTTTCGGGCTATTAGCCAATCACTAATGTAGACTGTGGAACAGTTAATACAAGTTCATTCAAATCCTAGACATACTTTGATTTGCTGAACAGCTTTAATTTTCCCAAAGCTGATCAAATAATAATAATAATAATAATAGCAATAGTAATAACAACAACAATAACAATAAAGACAATTCTAATGTGATTGGCTAATCTGATGCTTTTGCTCCCAGTTTATTTTTAATTTCTGGCAGGAGTGATATTGGAAATTAAAAGGCTCTCTTGACACTCGAGTGGCTCGAATCTCACACCAGATGAAATGAGGTGACTGAAGCAGCTCTGGGTCTTTTATTCTCTTCCATCATTATCGCAGTTAATAGGAAAAAACAGGGAGGCTGCCCAGTAGTGAAGGCTGAGGAGCTCCCTCCCCCAGCTCCTTTTTGTGCCAACCAAGATAAAGTACTAATTATCAGGACAGCTCAAGCTCATTTGCAGGAGGAAGGGAATTGAATGCTGCTTCAATGAAGAGAGTTAGCTCCTATGTGCCCTTGGGCAGGGATTGAGGTGCTTTAGTGATGGAAGTGTCCAAATGACAATAAATACCTTGAAGTGACAGCAGACCTCACAGTGCTGAGGTCCCAGATCGCTGCAGACAGATGGGTCTTTTGTGGGACCCAAAAGCTCAGGCCCTTTTCAGGTTTGGATGGTTTGGACAAGCAAGATGGAAAACAAATCATCAGTTGCAATGCTATAGATACGGAAAAGTTGAAATAAAGCTAGGAGGACAGTTCTAGAGGAGTCTCTAGAAAAGACTCTAGAGTCCACCCAGTTTGTTTCTCTGCACAAAGAATGGAACAACGCAGACTAAACCGCTCCTGACAGGAATCTGCTCCATCTCCTCTAGAAGCTCTCTGGTGATGGGGATTCACCAGACTTTCTGTCACTACCTTCCATACCCAAAGCAGCCAGTGCTGTGACATGCAGAGAGCTGTGATACTGCAAAGTGCTCAGCATTAATCCAGCATTGCCCCCGATGGATCCACTTGCTTGGAGCCAAGCTGGAAACACCTGATGGATGTTTGTGAGGGGGGCCCCAAGACCCTCCTCAGGATGAGGTTGATGCCAGGACCGTCCTGTCGGGCTCTGGACCTGTGGCTGCATCTGCTCAGTGAATAAACCCTGGTCAGCTTTTAAGGTCAACAAGGCTGAAAGAGTGGAGAAAGGGGGCATTTTCCTTGTTTTCCTGGCCAGCGCCTTGGGTGAGCCGGTACCTCCGCACTGGAGGGATTAGGGAGCGGGTCTGTCCGGCACACAGAGGCCAAGCGGGTAACGGAATTTCAGGCTAATGGTGGTGGGTGTTAAATATTTGCTGTGCTTGATTAAGAGGGCCTTTGTCACTAATTACCAGGAGATGTTAAAGGAGCCGGGATGTATTTAAACCTCATTGTTTGCCACTGAAACGCAGGTTCTTTTGCTGGTTTCCCACACTCGCAGCTCATCCGCTTCTCCGGTCGCAGCGGGGCCAATGGATGAATCACTGTCCTTGAAAGTAAAAGGCGATTCATTTTAATGCATGCAAATCATGGGCAAGGGACAGAAACAAGTGGCCTGCGGCTCACAGGCCGGATCACGGGCTCCCGCCTGGTCTTTCCATACTAAGAAGCTGCTCAGCCTTCGCTCTGACATGAAGGAGGGCCGAGGCTGGGGACTCGCTGGACACGGTGGCCTCGGTCACCCCTCGCTGGCCACGCTCGTGTCGGTCACAAGGTCTCCCTGCAACGGCTGCTGTCCATCCTTGGGATGCCCATTCTGGGGCTGGGGAAAGCCCTTCTGGACATTTTTGAGCACCTCCATCCTTTCAGAGCACGCGGATCACACAGCCCTGGAAGTCTGAGCAGCCGGGAGAGCGGACAATATTAACCATGGAATTAACAGCGCAGCTCCGCAAGGACAAGGAGCCCGTGGCCCTTTCTCCATTGCAGGAATAGCAATAAAAGGAATTCTTAAAACACTTTGGCTGCTCCCGGCGGTGATTCCCAGCTCCAGGCTGCTGTCTCCTCCAGACAGGCGACCAGAGCAACGCAGGACACCAGCCTCTATCCCATCCCATCCCATCCCATCCCATCCATAAATGCCTCCCGGCTCACGCAGCACCTCGCTCAGAGAGTCAGGCTGCTTAGAGGATACCCAGTAAATCTCACTATTTCCTTGTCTTTTCAGGCTTCACAGCAAAGGCAATGCTGCTGAAAGACACCGTTCTATTCCATTATTAGCCCTGAATCAATCGAATTAATTATTCCAATGAGAATTTCTCCTAGCAAGCTATTTTCCTGTACAGTGCACTTGGTAAATATTAACTGCCTCGTCTAAAATCTTCCTGTGAATAATCACGAAGTCTTTTTTGTTTGTTTGTTTGTTTCCCTGAAAGGGAAACTGAGGCATGGGAAGAGGTAAAAGACTTGCCCAGGGCACGGTAAAAGCCAGTGTAAAAATGAATCATGAAACATTCTGCCAGCCTACTTATAGGAATATGTAGCTTATAATTACAGTGGGTGATCGGGTAACTCTTTATCCTAAAACAGCAGGTTAAACAGCAATTTTCAAACTTTCTCCACCTGCATTTCTCAAACATTTTCTTGTGAAGGAGGGAAGTCCTGAATAGCACATTTAACTGCCTTTTACAACAAACCTGGTTTTCTCAGTTGCATCTTGCTGATCGCTTAAAAACAGGCCATGAACTGCCGTAGATCCCTGCTGTACTAATTAGAAACCATTGTAGATACAACATTTTCATCACAGTGGAAAAAAAATCATGTGAGGAAATTCAAATCAGAACTGGAAAAAAAAAATCCCAGCTGTCCATCAGGCAGGATTCCTTGGCAACTTTTGTTTTGGAATTTTAGAGTCTATGTTGCCATAGAAAGAGAAGACAGTGCCCCCAAAAAGAGAAATATTTCTGTTGGTAATAAACAGCAACTATTCTTGCGGTATTTTGATTTTTTTCTTTTAGTAAAGAGATGCAAAAAACTATGGGAAAACACTTTCAGTAGCAAATATGTAGTAATGGTGGCTACTGGCATTTTCCCTGCTTTTTATTTATGCACTCCTATATACATGTTAAACTCAAATTATGCAGATGTAAAATTATCATGAAAAAATATTGCATGAATGTGGCAAGCATTCAAAATTTCAAGACTTAAAAATTCCCTAAAGAAAAGTTACCAGAGTTTTTCTTTCACTACAATTCATATTTATTCCCTGGAAGAAGATGGTTATGTTTCATTGATCCCAGAAAATTTTCTTTTTGACTGAACAGCCTTTTTTGATAAAAAAATACTATGGATGGTAGAATTTTTAAACTCCTCCAGTCCAAATCTACATTTGCAGCCCATGCTAGAAATGGGCAATCTATAGTGGGTTGTATAAAGGTATAAGCTTGAAATATGAAATATGGGATTGATCTCTTCCTTTGGTGTCTTTCACCCGGATCAGAAACTCCTCCTTTCTAGATCATAACTTCCAGTACGGAGGGCCTTACGACAAAGTGTTTTCTCAAGAGATACTTTGGTCTGGGTTCTTCAACCCTATAAATTTGAAAGTTAAGTCAATCCAAAATAAGTCCAAATAAAGGCAAAAGAGAACCTTTAAATCACTGAGCAACAAAGATGCTTTTAAAGGGATACTTTACTGGAAGGAAAGGAGAAGACCCCACATGAGCTGACATGACCTCAGTTGCCTCCCAGAAGCACAGCTGGTTCCATAGCGAGCACCAAGTCAGAGGTTTAGGAGAGTCAGCCCAGACCAAGCTCAGTGCCAAGGTCCTGCCAAGATTCAATATCAAACCCGACTCAAGAAAAACAACCCTTCATCATGAGCAAATCATCTTCCTCCAGAGGAAATTACTCAGGAACATAGTGACATGACAAAGCCACCCTGCCCCTAGGGCTAATTTACTGTGCGTTTGGATGAGCCATTCAAACAAGCCTGAACTCACCTCTGATGGAGCCGAGGTCTGTCTGAGTTACAGCCGATCACCAGTTTAGCGTGGGGCGATGGGGACATCACGTAGCGCTGCCACACGTTGCAGAGAGGAGCAGTGTGATCTGTCACCCGTCGGTGCGTGCCAAACCAACGAGTCGAGGAGCCAAGGTGGGCAGTGAGGCCTTCATGAGGCCTTCATGAGGCCTTCATCCGAATGTTTGTGCCTCCTGAAGGCCAGCCTGGGTAATGGCTGTGCCCAGAGCAGGTCAATGTGGGGAACAGCGGGGATGGCTGGGGAGGGGATGCGATTTGGTGAAGAGGCAGCCCAGCACTCCCGGGTGGCAGTGGTGAGGGGACATCCTGGACTACTGTAATCCCCAGTGACACAAAGATGTAGCTGAGGACGGGGCTGTAGCTAAAGGAGCTTGTGATGGTGGATTACAAAACCAAGAGGACCTTGCTCCTTAGCTAAGCACAGGAAGCTTTGGGCTGGGCCTGAAGCTTTCCTTGGCTTTAGGAGGTTTCTCTTCACCCTTGGGAGCTCGCTGCTGGCAAGAGGGCTGGGAGCACTTCCATCCCCCAAGTGTGGAATTCTTTGTGGATGAGCCTCAAAGCAGCTTACTCTAGATGAGCCAGAAGGAGCAGAGCGGAAGTATTTCTCAGCTGGAAGTCTCTCTTAGCATCTATTACAACAGCAGGGTTATCTTTGTCAGTGAAGGGAGATGTTACTGTGAGCTATGACAGATGCGTTGCATTTTACAGCTACACTGGAAAACTAACTAAATGTAATCGATGTAGAAGGGATGCTCAGGAATGTGGAGCTTTTCCTTTTCTTCCTTTAGTTTTATACCATGCATTAGACCTTGCTGTATGGTGCCTGAAACATAAATTTGGACTGTGTGCATGTGCACCCACCAGCACAGGGCATGTCTAATTTTTGCAGGGTTGTTCACAGGAGTGGCCATTGGGAAGTGCTTGGAGTGGAGAACATGGAATACTGAATTGCTTGGAAATGAAGGAGGGGACAAGAGGCTTCTTTCTGAATTCATCCCATAAGAGTATCAGTGGGCGTATGAAATCCTAAGCATTCTGCAGCAAATCAGCCCACTAATGAGAAAACACACACATGGCCAAAGCAGTGATTGCAACTCAAGCTCTTTGGCTTTGAACCTGCCACTCAGCCTACAAAAGAAAGTGTTCTAGTTAGCAGAAATGCTACAGCTACTTCACCATAGCCCTGCTAAAGCCCCAAGCCCTGAAAAAATCCTTTCCTTGGCTAAACATCACTAAAGTGGTCAATCATATGCCACCACACAACTACCTTGGGGTATGTGGCTGGGAGATGTACACTGCTAGGCTCAAAGTCATGCCCGACCCCAAAGAACCTATTCAGGTGCCTATATACAGGCATCCTAGACAACATATGGGGTCATGGACATCTGCACGCAGCTGGTGGACATGATGCGGGGATGAAGGGAACTCATAGCATGCCTTTTTTCAAAGAGAAATTGGGGGTCTTTTTTGTTATTTATTATGATCACAGCTAAACCCTCAGAGATTTCGTTAATTAGCATCATTAGACACACAGCTTAATCTTAAAATCCTAGGCTTGTCAGCATAGCAAATTAAAACTTTGTTTTTCTTCTCTTATGTACACCAGGTTGGAGAGTATATGAAGGAAAACTGGGGTCTCCTGACAGTTTCAGAGAGTGTGAGAAACTGACTTTAATCTTTGATGGCTGGAGCAGCGTAGGCAGAGTGGGTGAACTGGAAGGGTCAATTCTGTGCCAGAGAGGGTAACCAGGGGTTGCTGCATTTAAAGGAAGACCTATGGCTTTGTACAGAAGAAGAGCTGAGCATACAGTGAGCTGCCTCCCCCACAGCAAGAGATTTCTAAAAATCCTCCAGGAATAGTGGGAAAAAAAAAATGCTTCAGCTAATGAACACTGAATTCTAGCAGAAAGAAGTATCACAAGTATCTATGACATCCACATTAATACCAAATGAGTTAGTTGTGATTGATGCTATTCCAGTGAACACCAAAGGAATTAATAATGATTAGGGTCATTATTTTAAAGCATTATCCCCCCCAAAAAACCCAAAGGGAAAACAATTAGATGTCTTCAGTGGTTATCTTTCACAGTATACTTACTACAATGATCACACATGATATTATGCCTATTAATCAACAAAATGATGGAAAATAACATAGCTCGCATATATCCAAGAGACAATCCTTACAAGCACATACCTTATTTGATGTGCTTCTGAGTCTGTTGCTGCCACAGAGAAATACATTGATTTTTTGTCTGCCTAGCAGAAGAAGGTTTCTCATGAGTTTGGAAATGGGTTGGAGAGTCATTCAGTACAAAAAAATAAAAAATAAACAAAATCTTCCACACTCAGGGACACATTTTGCATTCATATGACCCTGCTTGGCTTCGGTGGGACTGAGGGAGAGAAACTGAGAGCAGAACTTTCCAAGTAACTGGTATTTTTTAGCTCGTGTGCTCCAAGCCCAGTCTAATTAGACCTTCGTCAGTAATGAAGGGCTGTGGCAAGCCTTATCACTGTATTGCAGGTAAGGAAACTGAGGCTCTGAGATGCCACAGGGCTTTCCTGAGGTCACACGCTAATCAGGACAGAGCCAGAGGGAAATTCTGATATTTGCCACTCTGCATTGCCTGCTGAGTTAATCATCTCCCTTTTCATTCATCTCTGGTGCATCATTTCACTTCTGCCAGCAGTGGGTTATGACCCCAAGTCATGGCTCATCTCCATCACGGCCTTGCAATGCGAAAGGAGCACGGAGGAGCTGAGCTCAGGTCTAACAGGGAGGTTTCCCCACAGCTGTCCGCTGGGACAGAGCAGCCTCTCCGCCAGGCAACCACCTCATGCAGCAGACATGGAAAACAAGGTGTTTCCATAGTGCAAGGCCTATGTGAACAGTGAGGTGGCCACAAGGTGTTTCCACAGTGTGAGGCCTACGCGGGCAGCAAGGTAGCCACAAGGTCCACAGTGCGAGGCCTATGTGGACAAAGAGGTGGCCACAAGGTTTTTCCATAGTGCGAGGCCTACGTGGACAGCAAGGTGGCCACAAGGTGTTTCCACAGTGCGAGGCCTGCACGGACAGCGAGGTGGCCACAAGGTGTTTCCATAGTGCAAGGCCTACGCGGATGGCAAGGCGGCCCAGGCCACTCTGGAAGGGGAGCACAGCTCGCTGCCACCCTGCACTGAGGGCCCAGCCTCGTGGTCAGCTCAAGCCTGGTTGTTCATATGGATTGTATATCCCCCTGTTATTCCAAGGAGTGGGGATGCTGGCCGGGATTGGCTGGGAAGGGAAAGTTGAGAGGCAAGGAGGAATTGGCTGATGGCGTTTTGTATCTGTCTACACCCCGGCATGCGATTGCATGAGCTATAAAGGCACCATATACCAGAAAGTGCCAAACCACAGCAGCATCTCTCTTCTCGAGCAGCAGTGACAGCCACCATTGTCACACAGAAGCTGAAGCAAGGGCAGGAGGCGAGCTTGATCGCAAGGCAATGACAAACAGCATCAGCTCTCAGGAATAGTTTCTTCTCCAAGTTAAATTTCAGCTGTAATTACACCATCCCAGACCTCATACACTTGGCTTTCCGTTTTCCTTGCAGAAAGTGGTCTGAAGTTGCCAGCCAGCTCTCTGTATCCCTCAGTCACAACTTCGATGATTACCGTCCCCAGGCTGGGCTGAGAATCCCAATAGGAGCCTGTAATCAAATTCCAAATTGATTCCCGTGGTACAGGATCAGAGGCACGATGAGGAAGCAATCCTAATTTTGCAGCCAGAGCCAAACGCCAATTAGATCCTCAGTGGGTATCAAACGAGCTGGCACTGTTTTCCCTGGAAGAGATCATGCTGATTTACACCCAGCTGAAGATTTGCCATGCTGGCCTTTCCGTGCGCACTAATCCTGTATTCCTGCTCCATGTGTGGCTCAATAGTCCCATATGGAGGTGGGCAAAGGGGTTTTCTGTGACCATGGGCATCCTTATCTCTGGAGTAAAGAGGAAAGCAGCTGCTTTCTCCTTGGCCTCAGGCAATGGAGACAAGCACAGTCCTTACTTTACAGCCCGTTTTAGGTTGCCTAGAAGCACTGATGTTTAGCTGTGGGAATACTTCTGTCCATGCTTGGCAAGGTCTCTCCTGCCCCGATTTCCTGTCGTGGGGCTGCCTTGGGGGAAGCATAGATCAGGCTTCCCCCATCTCCTTTGGGGACACACTCTTGGTCCCAGGGACAAGGCTGCATCTTTGGAGCTGTCAGAGTGTCACGGTGGTGCTGTGCAATAGGACGTCTCCCTTCGGCTGCCATCAGCTGTCACTCACTTTCTCCCCACATCTGCCCTTAGTGCTACTTTCAGTGACAAAACCCTCATGCTTCTGCAGAAATAAAAGCGGGGGAAAAAAGACCATCATCTCTTTTCTGAAGTTTTTAGGTTCCTTCTAGGCAACCTGAAACAGGCTGTACAGCTGCACATGATCTCAAGCCACCCTGAAGCAAATTGCCCACCTGGCATTTCTGCTGATGGTGCACGGCCTGCTCCTGGGAGAGCTTCCTGCTTCCATATAGGAACAACCTACGTTACAAATTGCAGAAGCAAAATGGAATATATTTAGGGAATTAACAGTATGGAAAATTATCCAGGCTATTAAAAGCCGCATGAACATGCTGAATATCATACATTCTAAGCGTACACAAAAAAAAACATCATTTTGAAGGGGATTATTGTTTAAATAGGCAATAGGGGTTCTAGCAGATAAGCTTCCCGCTCCTGTCTTCGCTTATTGTCTGGAGTACATTATCTCCACCATAATATTCTCAGCTCTCTCCAGGAGTATTGTCAGAGTGAAATGCTATTTTAAAAGTATATGTTTATGTTTCAATAGACTTTATAATAGCAAACACAACCGCCTAACCAACCACTCTGAGAGGGGGAAAAAAAAAGAGAAGGAAAAGCAAGAGGCAGAGGGTGCAACTTCCCCAGTATCATGTATAGCAGGAATATGTGTCACCCAGCTAAAGACCCCCAGGTTTCCTGGGGTGTTGCAGGACTCTCGTCCTCCCCTGCAAACCAGGTCAGTAGCAAGTATATTCAATTTTCAAGCCTGAATTTAAAGGTGGTAAAAGGTGCAAGGCCATGTCACCCCAGCCCCTTGGCAAATTGTCCTTCTCTCTCTGAACTGGGGGAAATTTTGAGTGCCCTGATCCTCTATGCCTTGAAGCCACCCTCTGGGCTGACTCTGTGCTTTGCTTTATATGTGTTTTACTCCGTGTTTTGCCACGCACAGCCATGCACATTTGTACACGTGCATGACTGTGCATTTCTACATGGGAAGGGGCAGAAACCATCCCCAGCCTGTAATTCACTTTGGAAAGTGTCAGACATCTTTACAATGTATTTCTGAAAGATATACTGTGTAGAGAGAATTTCTAACAAGCTTCCTTGTGATTTTCATCTCTCTAGTGAGAGAAACCTGATAAAGATAAAGATCCATTCTCACATCTTGGCATAAAATCATATCTTATTGGTTTAGATCATTCTGTGTCTTATTTTTTTATAGTACTAGTGTTTTCTAGTTCCAGCAGAAAATACAAACACTCAAGAGATCTCATTTTTCTGCTAAATGGATTTTCATTTCACATGAGTTATCTTTCTCTAGATACAAACATACACACACACACAGATATACCAAAAACACCCCCTCATGTTAAATACCAAAGATACCATTAAATGCAGTGTTAAAATAAATATCCCCAGACTCATTCTAAAAAATCACCTCTTTTACACATTCACAATTTAAAGGATACTTAAACAGACGTTCTTCAAACTTGAGTCAATTTTAGCCTTCCTCTTGAAAGCCCATAAAGCAAGCTGAGCAGTAATTTTCGTGGGGAGCTATTTTGGGAACAGCGCACATAGAATAACTCCTTTCTTACATATGGGGTGGGTGTCTTCACTACTCATGCTTACCTAGCTTAAATAGGTCAGCTGAACAGAAGCAAACTCTCAGTAACCACTAGAAAAATATTATAGAAAAAATTAATCTGAAAAGAGAGAAGTACTTACTTCCTCTCTGAGAAAAAATAGAGGCACTACAAAGGACAGTCAGAATACTGAATTTATGGCATGTTTTTTCTTCCAGATTCAGAGCCAAAAATCTGCTGTCAGTTACATTAGTATAAATCTGGAGCAGCTCCACTATCATCATTAGAGTTACAGGCCAATTATGTAATGAAAAGAAGTATTTCAGGCTTGCCAAAAATCTTAAATGTATGTCCCGCTCCAGGCTGCACTGAAAGCCTAGATAAGTGGCCTGAATTTCAGCACACCCTGCACCAACATTTCCTGTCACATACCTATTATTATACCTATCAACAGCGTATGTATAGATTTATACGGTGTAATCAGGCATTATTTGACCTCTAGTGCGGAGAGTGAAAAGGAAGTCAACCCATTGACTTTCCATGTCTTTGATGTTAAAAACTACAGACAAAATGCTACTCAGAAGAGCTTGATAGATGGCTAGATAAAATATCCAGAGAGATCTTAATGCATCCATTTGCCCTTCCTTTAGATACAAATGTCAAGGGAGATCGTATCAGCAGCTGTGCTGGTGGGGTTCAGGATGACCCCAGTGGTTTCAGATGGTTTCGGGTCCGAAGCAAGGTAGTGACTGCTATTGATGCTCATTTTTAAGGCTCCTCACTCTTCCCTATGGCTCCCATGGTGAGAGGTTTGAGTAGCAGCCGTTGCTTATGAGAAAAGAAGGCCAAGAGTCCAGACAGGAGCTTCTCTGAACCTCTAGGGCATCAGAGGCTGCTGCACTCGGAGGGGACAGGAGCTCTTTGTCCTCAAGAAGGGACAGGAGGCAGCGGGAGGGACAGACAGGCTCATGGCATGGAGATGAGGACAGCAATGACAATAGCGCTGTCTGGACAAGGCACTCTGGTCCTAAGTGAGTTTTGCTAAGTATAGCTATAGAGAAATGGCAAACTGGTTATCCATCAACTTTAATATGTGAACTCCATCAGCTGGGTTATTAGAGCTCTCATGTGGGCAGAGCAGAGTTACTAGAACTTTTCACTAGAAACGGGAGATGTGTGGGAATGATTTTCCTGTCCTCCTGAACTATGGGGAGAGAAAGAAAACCTCCCTTGTTTTACCAATAACCCAGTGTTTCAGCAGCTTTCCACAGTGGTGGGAGCTTCAAACCCCTGAGCACCAGCCTGTTGGATGCTCTCAGGTGCCTGGGCACCAAATGGTCCCCTTGCCCTTTGGGTTCATTAGAGAAGGTATATGAGCATCTCAGTGTCTTGTCCCTGCACTGTAGGCTATTATCAGTATATGGTGGATTAGATATTGGGTATTTGCTCTTTCTAATTTAGCTAAAAAGCCAGTGTGAATTGGCATTTACACAACAACAAAAACATCTACCAAAACCTTCCTAACTCTGCCTAAATCTGAGCCCCACAAAGCTGCTAACCTGGAATGTGCATATTCACATGTGCACATATGTCCATATATCTCCATATGGATTCCGTAAAAGGGTGGTATTAAACTCCAGCCGTGCCTGGGGAGCAGGAACGCTAATCGATTCTTACTTTAATATGCTGTTGAAATGTGGAATTTGCAGCGTGCCTGATGTGGTCTCTTCCTCCATCTTCCCGAAGATGCAGAGTATGTAGAAATATGAAAGGGGAAAAAAAAAAAGAGAGAGAGGTTAATCCCGGGGGTGTAATTGGCCAGCAGTGACTGGAAGGTAGCCAAAACGTCAGAGGAAGAGGGGAGAACACTGAGTAATGAACCACATGCTTTTAATTTCACTTAAGAAAGCAAAGAGAAAAAACTAGAGCTCTATCCATTGGGACTGCAATCAATATCCAAGCAGATAACAAAGAACCGGTATTTGGGGCAGAAAGCTGCCCCGGCCCATTAGTTTATTGCTCGCCTGGCTCCAGGGAAAGCTCTGCTTCTCGCTGCGGTTTTGGCTCCCGCTTTGATCCCTTCCAACACTAGGGAGCAGCAGCTTCCTTCCAAAGCCTCCCGGCTGCACGGTGGGGCTCTTGCTGTCAGCCCTGCAGCGTGCCAGGCTGGAAAACACAGGGAGAAGCGGCAGAAGGGGAGGGGACTGCTGGTAAAACGGTCCTGATGATAATTTGATTGCATGCATTAATGATCAAAGTGTTGCAGACTAATTACCAACACTTACCTCTCGGATATTAAGTTATCATTTATTCTTCCCCCTGCTCCTTCCCTTTAGCTTAGCAGAACCACCCGTGCAGGGGGATCATGGGCAGCCTGGCATCACTACCTGCGTCTGGATGCCTCTTGCAGCGCAACAAGCCCTGGCCGAGGCCCCCGCAGAGCAGCCCTCCTGCAAAGCCACCAGCTGCTCCGTTTGGTGGCCGCTCCGCACGTCCCGGTGTCCCCAGGAAGCAGGACAGGATGGCCGAGGGCAGCAGGGCAGGTTTGGCCACGGTTTAAAATGACTCTTAGGGAAATAATGAAAAAAAAAAAAGAAAAAGAAATAAATCAGCCACCTCTTCTTCCCACCTCCAAGGAACGACCAGATCATGCAGGGCCGGGACCTGGCCGGGCCCCTGCAAGGTGCCCGTGGGATCATTCCCAAACAGGCACCTGCCAAGCCAGAAATGCAAATAATGCCAGTCCCAAACAATGCGCTTTTGAGGCTGCTTCCAGCATCCATTTTAGCTAGACAAATGCCAGCCTGCTGCCATCTGGTAGCGAGAGGTACTAAAAGCCTCAGCGAGGAGGCAGAGGGAATCTCAGGGGTATTAGCAGTTGCTAACAGGTTGCGGAGGAGGAGATTTCTTTCTAACCAGGGACCTTGCATGCTTGAAGATGGACACAAAAGACTCTGCTCCTGCGCCCCTCTGCCTTTATGCTCTGCAGCCGCCGGAAAAGTGTCCTTGTCTCCTCCTGTGCCTCCTTTCCCTAGCAGGAAGGGAGCGGAAGGCAGGAGCAAATGCAGGGCTGGATTTTATTTTATGTTTTTAATTAGATTATCTTTAATTGGCTAACACCTTCCCCTGAGCCATCTTGCTCTGCTCGGAGACAAAATGCCACTGAATTGGCCCATTTTCCAAGATCACTTTGGTAATTCCTCTGTTCCTGAAGATAAATAACCTCCGTACAGTCTTTGCTACCTGCTTGCAACTACCAGAAACAACAAGAAAATAAAACGAGGACCGGATGCGCAAGCAGCAGCAATCAGCCTAACCCGAGAGCTGCCGGAGGAGCTGAATCCCTTTTACACACTGCAAAGAAATTCTGCTTACAAGGAACCATTCCTGGGGACGGCTGGCCTGTCCCACAGCCTCCTTTCCCAGCATGGAAACGAAACTGTGGCTAAACAAAACCTGAAGAGCTGCTAATTCTGACGTGGTGCTTGAGACACAAGTGGTCCCCATGGTCTGGTGATGGCCTTATGGCTTCTTCATTGCAGATCACGGCCGCGGCGGTGAGGTGTCCCGTGCCCAGCATGGCTTGTGTCGCCTGGTGACGTTTGCAGGCAGCAGCTCAATTGGCTTCACGTGTCGCGCGCCTGGCGGGGCGGTTTTGGTGCGGCGCACACAGCAGACGAGATGTCGCTCTGTTTGCTCACACGTACTGTGCACAAACTGCCCGTCGCTGGCATCGCAGAGCCACCGGCTGCGGGAGGCAGAGCATCGCCTCTGGAAAGGCTCTCATGAAAGCGGGTCAGCCACTTTCCCTTCCCGGGGCAATCCTTTAGCATAAGCAGGGATTTAAGTGTGCCTGATTCCCATTATCTGCGATTGTTACACTCCTTTCCACAAAGAAAAGGCTTCGTAATTTGACCAGCTCTGTCAGACACACTCCAGGGATGAAAATGGCCTAGTAGATGTTATGGGGGTAACATTTTCAGTGCTGAGGAAGGTTCAGCCCTCCTGGGAGAAGATGATTCCAGTCCTGAACTGATAAGCTCTGCTTGATCTTAGAGGAGAAACGTCCAGGGGGGACACATGGGTACTCAGCTATTCTGCTTATTCGGTCACAGGGCAGAGCTCAGCTCCCACCTGGGTCTCTACTGAGCCAAGAGGGAGCTTCCAGGCATGACCTGGCTGTTCTTAACTTTGCATCCAAGCCAAGGGTGAGTCGGGCCGGTGAAAATCAAAGCCTCTGCTGAGCCAGAAGTTCTCTCTGATGCATCCCCCACACAAAACGCATGCACAACAGGTCCAAGCACCTGCACACCAGAGCTGCTTTTCATTAGACCATGTGTGGACCGTGGGCGATGGGCCATTGGACATCCAGAAACACATCACCCAAACACAAAGGGGTAGGTTGAAGTGGCTAGAACATCTTCCAAGTTATGGAACTGAGTAAATCTGAGAAAATGCAAATGTCTTAAAAGGCCCGGTAGAGGGGATGCCATTTTGATTTTTCCTTCAGAACAGCCAAAAGAATGACACAAATTAACTCTCAGGTGCCACAGATTAATTAACTTGAGGGCTTCCGTGATTTCTCACTCCTGGGTGGAAACAAACCAGCACAAAAAGAGAAAAATGATGAAGCTGTCCCTCTCCACGTGATTAAAGTGCAGAGGTAGTCGGGGAGGCAACCTGTGAGTGCTGACCTCCAGAGGCTGCCGTATTTACTGTCCATAGCTCTCTGTTTGCCACTCAGAAAGATGATCTTTCGAAATGCCGGCTCATCCAACCCGACCCCAGATTGGGGGAAAAATCAGTCTGGCTCTTGCCTCCCTTCTGGCAATGACGATTCTTCAAATGGAAATTAGCCGACAGATTTGATGATGACGAGCCAGAAGAGAATACAGCTCGCTCTGCCATAGTTCTGTGATATCCTCGGGGAAAACAGGAGTAAAAATCCATTTGTGTTTGCAAACAAGATATGTCTTGAATGTTCGCTGGGGACCTCATGAGCAAGGAGGTGCCAATTTTACTGTCATTTTTCTAAACATCACATAAAACCCGCAACCCTAGTGCACAAGGTATTTCCTTCTCCAGTAAAGACCTTTTGCCCTTGTGTTCTATACTAAAAGTATTTCAATTCCCGGAGGAATTTTTATCCTTCCTAATGCGATTACAAATCTGGGGACCTCTCATGTAGAAGAGGATGTAGAAAAGGAGTGCACTGTCGGCCTCCTTTCCTTCTCTTCTTTCAAGGCTGCCTATAAACGCAATATTTTGTCAGCCCCACAGTTCTCGATACTTGGCAGTCATCAAAACCTACCAGGATCACACATAAATCAACAAGATTTTTGAAATAAAGGAGGAAGGAAGACACAAAGCTCTGAAGAACTCAGGACTTAGGCAGCTCAGAGAAGATGCCTTACAAAATTAGGTCCTATTGAAGGTTCCTTGATTACACAGAGCCTATCATTTTACCCAGCAATTGAAGGTTTCCTGACACATTGTCTTTTCCCTCCACAAGCACATAATTCTGAAAATGCCCCTAGCAGCTGTGCAAGATGTTTAAAATTAACGGCAGAAAGGTATTAGTGCTCTCGATTCCTAATTAAGAAGTAAAAATCTATAGCAAATTAGCTGTATAAATAGGAGATAGCACTATAAATACTTCTGCAGACCTTGGGCTGAATCTTTTAGCTCCTGCTGTAAATGACTGTTACCCTATGCTCCACATTAGTCTCTACGATTGGATTTAATGGGAAAAAGCTCCATCAAAATCAAGGATGGAGTATGATCTTACAGAGAAAATAAATGAGGAGCACAATTTAAAACTATGGACAGGAATCCAAAGGAAAATTTAGCCTGCATATCTCAAAACAATACATACTACGTCTGTGAAACTGTGGATATTTTGCTCTACAGAAAAAAAAAAGAAAAAAAGGACAGTTAAAACTAGACTGGAGAAAATATTATAGCAGCAAGGGAAAAGCCTGTGGTGAAAGGGGAGAAGAGGATGAGTAAATAAGGCTTTTTGTCCTGAATTTTTGTCCTCAGTGAAGTGGGAAGCCTTTCCTGAGTTTACAGTGACAAAGAGAACGTGGCTGCAGTCTCTTTTCTTTTAAATTAGCAGGTCATCCTGGGAGACCGGGAGAGGGAGGAGGGAGAGGAGGGGACCTGCTTCAAATGACTAAAACAGAAACAAGGACATCTCAAAGGATGAAGAAAATCACTTAGAAAATGGAGTTTTGCTTATATATGCCAACTTAGCATAAAGAGGCAGAAAAAAAGCCTAAGTTCCTGAAAAAAATACAATGAATGCAGCAAGTTTGAATCGTGGTGATAAGGAGTTTGTATCCAGGTGCTTGGTTAGTAATTGGGTCAATGTCTGCAGATTCATGAGTGCAGGTGTCCCAGGGGGAAGCTATGGAGCATGCTCGTAGCATACCCTGTATCTTGCGAATCCATCATCCATCCCCAGATAGCTTAATTTGTTTAGGAGGAAAAAAAAATCGCTTTCTTCCAAACCCCAAACGAGGCAACAAATGTGACAGTGAAAGAGAGAGAGAAAGAAGCTACCCGTGTGTCCTTGATAGGCTTTTTGCTTTTCCTGGATAAACCATGAAAGGTAATTTTAAAAAGGAACTATTTTCTCCAGTTGGCCTCCGTAAATTTTGGCCTCCGCGTATTCTGCTCTGTTCTCCAAGGGTTCCCAGCGCTGTCTGCAGATCTCCAGAAGAGCGGCCTTTGCAGAGGCTGCAAGCAGGGTGCGTTTTGCCTCCTGCCAGCCTGCTGTCTGCAGAGAGCAGCTATGGATGTGCCCCATACAGTGTCCATAAGTGGGGGAATTCAGGCAGGAAGGCTCTGGGCAGGTCCAGGAGGAAGCCACCACAACGCTGCTGTCCTCCTTCCACCCGAGCCTTGCGTGGCACGACTGGCATCGGCCACGTTCCTCACTGCAAGGAGGGAACTGCTTGTGCAGCCAGTTTTATTAGGGATTTTTAACTTAATGTTCAGGCCTCTCCGTGGAGACGTGGAAGGGAAGAAGAAGCCCCTTTGGCACTTGAGCTCAGCAAGGTTTGCAGTGGCTGTAGTAGATACGGGAGCTCGCCAGCAGTCTCAGAGATGCTTCCTCCTGTGGTTAAGAGAGACCATAAGGGGCAGGCCTAGAAAAAGAAGTCTATGATAATGTCCCATAGGAATTAACTGGTTTTGCCCTTCGTTTTCTGTGGGTAATGGTTATGGCCAGGCACCTGGCAGTAAAGGAAGATACAGTGTGGCAGATACTGCTGGTTTCAAAGGAAAAGGCCCAGTCCCTTTATCAGAAGGGCACTGTTTCAAAACCTGGCATTTATGGCTATCTAGGATCAACCATGAGATCATTTAAAACCTGCTGTAAATAACCCAAAATGTGGATAATTAACAGTGCCTTAGCACTTCCTTGACAACCTGAATCCATAGATGGAGAATCAGGAAAAGTGATTCAGGACTGGAACACACTGGAGAGGTGTTTAATATTTAACTGTCTTGCAAGTTGGGTGAAAAACACTTAAATTAGTAATAAACTCACTAGTATCTCCAAGCAAGGCCAGTGGCTGGACAGACAAAACTCCCATTGATTTTCCTTCAAATAATTGTTGGAGGAACTCAACATTCCCTCCAAATTCCCCTTGAAGTTCACTGAAACTTTCAGTGAACTTCACTCCCCAATGTGCTACTAGGGGGGCTGGGATTTTTATTTTATTCATGCCATTTATAGTAGCATCCATCACCTGATGGTATGAGAGCATCAGCTCCTCCAGTGATAGGGCACATCATTGGAATGATGTGCAATGATGGGGTGAATAATGAATGATCTAATCGTCACCTTGTCACCTCAGTGAGCCTTTGCCCTGTGTTTGGAGATGACTATAATTATGTAAGAGCCCTGTTGGATCAGAGATGAGATATCTTGGAAAACTTAATGCCCATGAACAAGAGCTCACTTTCCTCCCCTTTCCATGTGCAGATTCTCTAGCAGGAGATGCCCTTTAAGGACACCACTGTGCAGTCAGGTTTAGATTCAGATTTTAGGCAGGGGACCCCACATTTTATATTCCTGCATATGGCATAAGTGGAAAACAAGGATTAAAAGCTTATGCTAGATGCAGGTGCTTGAACAGTTCTGTCTGATCTGTCAGAGGGTGCAGAAAGCAACCAGGCACAAGAGAATTCCTGCAGGAGTTCTGTTTTCTACTACAGGAAATGGAGACAAGCATGAACTTCTAGTGGTACAAGGATGAAAGAAACCATGTGCAGAGGACTGTTTTCAAGAAGCAAGTGAGAAAACGGAGGGAGATTCTTCCTAGGTTTCAGAAGGCAATTTGGTTATTTCCTCCAGCTAACAAGGGCTTTGCCGAGATTGCCTTTCTAACCCAAGGACTGCATGTAACTCAAGTGAGCAGTGATTGCTGGTTGGTGTTAGAAAAGCTGTAGTGCACTACTGCATTGCCTGACCTCCTTTCCAAGGATGAAGTTGCCATGCCACGATGACTAGGAGCTCTTCTGTAAGGATGCTGCCCTCCAAACCTGGTCCCAGAATCAAGTATCTACATGCAGGAAGTCACATGAAGGTCTGGTTTTTTAGGGGCACTCACAGGAGTTTTCTATATGGTTCCACCTTAAAATTTCCACACAAAATTCACGAGGTGTGCATCTTAACAGTGTTTATAATATCAACTACATGCATGCATGGAGTTAGTTTAGTAAGTGCTGTTTGGCAATGTGCACAGGAAGCAGAAAGTGAATTCAAAAAGACTTTTCTCTGCAGACATTCAATAGATGATGAAAGAGCTGTTCACTTTGATGTCTAGTCCCAGCCCTGCTGGACTTGCCAGATGCCTGGACCTAGCAGCAACTGGGGCCAGAGGTGGGGGTTAGGTCTTGAAAGGCCATTGAGATGAGAGAGACGTAAAGGAAAGAAGAAAGATAAAATGAAATCACACCTGCAGAGGACAGCACTTTGAGGTAGCTCAGTGTGTCCCAGGCACTGATAGGGATGGCCAGAACCTAGATTTGATGGACACAGACCTTTAAGTTCATTCCAACCCCTTTTTTCCTTATGCAATGCTTTGTTCCTACATTAAAATAAACACGCTGAACGGATGAGCATGGCATAATTAGAGGTAGGACTGAGAAAGGCAGAACCAGGTAGTTCCTCTTCAGGGTAAGAGAGAAACAAGTGTTGGGTAGGCTGGGAGGGTCAGAAAGAGCCTGTGGGGTCTGCAGCCAGCCCTGGAATCGTGGTGGTCTCATTAACAAAGAGGGAGGACTCTACAAGACACAGGATCCAGAAGAAGCTCTGGGATTAAGGAGAAAGCTTTACACAGTTTTCCAGACAACATCAGATGCATTTTAATATGAGCCAATGCTTCCTGGAAAAGAGTGAACAAATAATCTAGTGCAAAGCAATTTTGCCCCTTTTGCCATGTTTTTCTACTTAGCTTTTAGCATTTGGGGGAATTTTTGCTCTTTCAAGCACAATTAAAGGAACTGTGAAGGGTGGGGGTGGATGCACAGTTCTTTTCCTCTCCACAGGCTCCAAGTTGAATTAGCTCGGTTTAAAAGTCAGTTACTTTGTTTTAAAAAGACTGCAGGCATACGTTTAAGGGTTTTATGCTAACACAATTATGTATGTAGATCAATAGAAATGCATATTATCAAGTAGGTACACAAATACACATTATAAAGGATACATGTTTTTCATACAGCAATCATTATATACAGCTTAGCGCTTTGGTGACTGACACAACATTATTATAACTAAATTGGAAAACATCTTCTTCTGTAGCACCTGCCTTGCTGTTTGCTGTGAAGAAGGATGGATGGGAGATATGAAGAAGGACGGATGGGAGATATGAGACTCCCCACACTATTCCACATTTATTTGCTTTAATGCTGTGAGAGGAGAGAAAGTCCTATGAGAGCAACAGAAGGCAGATCTTAACTTAGAGTCTCTTTTTAAACACCTTTATGGCCAGCTGCCCGGGCCATGCATGCACTAAGGTGTGCCAGGTTGCACAGATTTTAATTTTTCCCCAAATTAAAAGGTTGTGCATGCTCATAGAAATTAGTAGGAGCCAGGACATTCTCCTGGAGTGGAGGACACCACAGTTCCCATTCAAACTCTGCCCTGACCACTGGCATGTACAATGCCTGACTCATTTCTACCTGGGGATATCTGTATTTATTTTACTACTGGCATTAGGGGACCTCTTGCAGGATGCTCTTTCTCCTCACTGGAACTCCTCTCTGCCCTATCTGTTTGCAGCCAGAAGTATGAATGGCCATTTTGGTAGGATTATCATTCTTTGTGGTACCCTGGAGCCCAGGATGCATTCAGACACTATAATAATATTGATAACAATAGTAATAAATAAAGATGGATTATTGGGAGGACATTCTTTTTAATGATTCCAGCTCTGCCTGCTACATTCGGAGGTAATATCAGCTATCTGTCTATATCTTCTTTAATCTGGCCAACTAATTTAGGGTAATACTTATTACATAATGGCTTCAGGTATTTGTGAAACTCCCTCTGTCGATATACAAAGCTCAGAAATCTGGATTTCACAAGACAGAACATCCTCAGGGCTAGCTAGCCCAGGTCTGCAGCTTTTCCAGTATAGAGTTCCATCCAGCAAGGGTTGAACGCTTCTTCCCAGTGCTGGGCTTGTTTGTCACTCTCAGCCTTCAAGGATAATGCAGAGCACTTAATAATAGCAAGATTCAGCCATGTATAACCAGAAGCAGGGCTGGACATCTGTTATGTTGAAGTTTGCTGGATCTGAGAGTTTTGTGAGTGTCCAGTTGTTGACTGAGGAGATAAGAAGACAGAAATAAGGCCAAAGATACCTCTAGTCCAATAACCTCTCTGGGCAAGAGGCAGATCAGGTCCTGGTCTCTGGACAAGAGCAGATACCTACAGATTAATACAGGAGTAGAGCAGGGATACAATGATATTTTCCAAGTATTCTCCCATCCTTCAGCTTTTTGTGGCTCAGGGACACAATGATCCAGAGACGTAAGTCTTCCTGTTTAATAACCTGAGTATGTTTCTCTTCCATTAATGTGTTCTTTCTCTCCCTAAAAATATGCAGACTTTTCCATCCAGAATATCTTGCTGCAAGTTGTTCCACAGCTTAGCCATGACCCTCTTGTGTTCAGTTTGAACTGCAGAGCGCTCGCCTCGTTTGATGAACCCCTGTTCTTGGAAAGGCACTTGGTCCCCACGTTCTGCAGGGCTCACAGCGGATAGACCTGGATCTGTCAGGAGATGCCTGCACCTCTCTGGAAAACCCATGCACCTTAGAGCAGTCTGAGCAACATGTTAAGGGACATTACAGTGCAGCATCTAATCTGCGTGATATCTCTTAGGAAGGTTCTTGGTGAGCTGTTCAGAAACAAGCACCTTTCAGAGGATAGAGGCATCCTTTTTCTACCAGACGGGTTCTACTCTCGTATTTTGCCCTGCCTTGTCATCCAGTGCTATGACTCATGCAAATGAAGAGCAGCTGAACTTAAATAAAAAGTCCTTAGAGATTATCAAAGTGCACAGAACTCAGAGAGAGGGAGGGAGAAATGTATTTGCATAGTCATTAGGACAGTCATCAGAGCAACAAACAATTAGGTTCTTCCTTGCTGACGAATTTGCAATGCTTCAGCTGCAGTATCTGCTCTGCAATCCCTATCGAGGAGATTCAGCCTGGCCTTCAAGTGCTTAACTAGCACTTGTGAAAATCTCCCCAAAACGAGGAGGGGAACTTCACTTTCTAGAGGATCTCTTCTCCCTCAGGGCATCCCTGGAGAGTTCGCTCCTCAACTCCTCCAGCCAGCTAATGAGTGCCACTGCAGAAACTCCGCGAGGTGAACTCATCTGATGGTAACATGCACAGACAGAAAGCCACACAGAGGAAATCTTTGCTTCCTTCAGAACTAAAAAAAGGGTCTACGTGTATGGGGGAGAGCCATTCGCTCTCCCCTCTACCCTGCAACCTTGAATGCCTTGAATAAAAACGAGCAGGGTTGGAACTGTATCTCTAGCTCTGCAAATGCCGGCTTGTTTATCAACACATACCTAAAGCACTCCTGAAATACCATTATAATTAATAACTTCATTAAAAATAGCATCTAGCTACACATACCAATACCTGCTTATTTCTAAGTCATGTTTGCTCTGTATTTGCAGTAAAAATAATTGTTCACTCCTCACCTCAGCTCCACAGAAAGTGCAAAGGGAAGGGATCCTATATTCCTATTGCTGATTGCACACCCTGTAGTGATAATTTTAGGCATGGAAAAATAGACCTTGATTTTTTCAGACCCAAGTGGAGTTTGCAATGATGACTCTAAGGGAGGTCACTTGGCAGCCTGTGGACTTGATTCCTATCTGTGAAAGTAACTGGAATGAGGATGAAGATCCTGTTCTGGCAAGTGATGCTTTCATGCTGTTGTTGCATTATCCCCAGATCCCACCTTGAACATGCAGTGGGGCCACATACAGGAATGGGAAGTGTGGGTTCCCCTTGTTGGGATCCCATGGGGTTCCTGCAATCCAAAATTAAAATGTAATGTACAATATTTTCTCCTAGAGAAACTCCTGCCCTAGGAACCTTCCTGTGAACGTGCAATTTTGGGCAAGTGGAAGAATTGAAAAGACAAAAGAGAACTAAGAAATCCTTCCTGTCTTCTGATATCTTTGCTACTTCATTACCTTATAATAAATGCATATCCACGGCTGGCCTGAGGGCCCCTCTCTCTTGCCTGGGCAGAGGTGCTATTCATTCATGGTTCATGAGAGAGGGAAGGAGTCACACACTCTCCTCTCACAGCTGCATAGCCTAGAATCAAAAATTCTCTACAAGACACTATCTAATCAAAACCAGACACTCCCTGAGGGCACCATATACATTTAGGGAACAAGGACAGCCAGCCCTCCATGACCAAATTCCTCAACAACGGAGAGAGCAGTTCTTTTCCACCACACACCGGGAGCTTGCTTTCAAAAATAGAACAACACTTCCAACTCCTCCTCCCCAGTCCCCCCGCTCCCCAAATCCCAACACAAAAGCAAACAGACAAATGACATTCTCACAGCTCAACCTGGCAGAAACACTGCTCTGGGGATGCACCTATCTCTAATTCCTGGCTGAAGACAAAAAGACTGTGAAGATAACAAATATTTCTCTTCCTGAGAACCTCGTGGAGGGGCTGAGGAAGGACATCAACAAAGAAAGCACTAAGTGTTACTAGTAAGAGCAAGCGACACCGAGGGAGCAGTATTGCTGAGTTTTGTTTCCAGCCTTCCCACTTGCTCCTTATGGGGAGCATGGATGATAAGTCATGCCTAACGTGCCTCCAATGCAGTCTATTTAATGCCATCGAGGTTTATTTTTGTGAAGTCTCAAGAACTCATGCCCACGTTCACTTTGCAAAGCTCCTGTGCAAGATCCCTTATGCAATAAAAACTAGTCTTCACCCACCCCTGAGAAGGCAGGTTTCTTGCAGATGCTGGAAGAGCTCTGGGAAAGCCAACGTGGCCAACAGCAACCTTGGCACTGCCCGCTGAGCAGGGCCTGGGGATCCCAAGGAGCGAGGCTGCAGGGTCTTGCTTCTCTGGAGCAAAACCAGAGCCCAACTGTGAGAAGCAAGAACCACTGAGGACAGGGAATTACCTGCAACGTGTTTTTCCTACAGGAATTTTCCTGCTAAAACAACGGGATGCTTTAGGCTGGGCCTTAATTTCTTCAGTGTAAAATACCATGAAGTGGAGCATGTTGGCCCTGCCAACCTGCTCCCCTACTCCTCAGTGGGAACTGAAGTGTTTTGCACTTCCCTCTCCGTTATTTGGGACTTGTGTGATGCACGTGTTGCTCTGGGAGCCAAGGAAGAAGACAGCTCCTAACGAAAAAGAAGGAATTAAAAGGGTTGATTGCACGTGGGGAAAAAGCAGCTCACTTTCCTCTTCGCAAAGGGAAGCTCCTGGTTGCTGGCTTTAGGCAATACACAGAGCTTACTTTGCAACACACAGTCTCCTAATCAGGCCGTCTTTTAACTTCTGCTATAGAAGAGGAGGGGAAAAAAGGAAGAATGGAAATGGATTCAAGGCTTCTTCATGAGAAATGCCCGGTCACCTTATCGGGGTTTTATCTACTCCTATAAAAGATACCTAGATTTGGCTGAGACTCACAGAGCTCCCAGTTCTCATCATTACCGACAGTCGAACCCTGATGGCAGCCTGGTTCAACCCGGAGTCTGCCAGGCACCTCCTTTGCCAGGCCCTTCCTTTTCTACCAATGACTGGGTTTTCCTTAACCTTCTTGGCACAGATATCGCTATGTCAGGTCAGATCTGGGCTGGCCAGTATTTCTGCATATGGTGAGAAGACAGGCATATTCTTAATGCTACCATCACTTCATCTAACTAAAAAGGGGTAGAGGCGATGAGTGGGGTGAACAGATAAGGCATTTTCCTTCAAGAGAAAGGTCTTATGTATCTCTGCAGAGCAATGTCCCTGCAGGGTTTCTTGATCCCCATCTTCCACTGAATCCTGTATTATACACCATGGCCATTCTCATTGGCAAAACATACTCTACTTATCCTGATTTCCAGTAAAGATTTTAGCTGCTGAGAATGAGAAAGGCCTCCAGAGTGCTATTCTTTTCACGATCATGAACTTCTCCATGCTATCTACTTTAAGAATTGATCCCGGATTTCCAAAATCCCTAGCCCAGTTTCACTACATAACTATTTACAAGTCTCCCCACTGTCTTGCCCGTGAACTCTCTCTACATCCTGTTATTTATTTTGGGGAAGCAGATTTCCCTTTTGAATGATGTGAAAGAATTTGCCTGACATGGTGGGAATTTATGAGTTGTGATTCCCAGCTCTTCCCCTTGGGCTCATGAAAGCGGCGCATTACAGGGGCTAGGAAAGGAGAGCAGCGTTTGCAGACAGAACCGAATGGACGTGGCTTCCTTGTGACAGGAGATATTTATGTATTTGCCAACATTTTAGTATAAAAATAAGGAGAGTTACTGAAGTGTGTGTGGGAGTGCAGAAGGAACAGTAAACTAAAACACAGCCATCAATCTCCTGCCTGCCTGAGGTGGGAAGTGGAGGATGGATCTGAGCTACTCCTCTTTGCAAGCACTTAGAATCATAGAATCACAGAATGCTTAAGGTTGGCAGGAACCTCTTGAGGTCATCTAGTCCAACCCCCTGCACACGCAGGGTCACCTAGAGCACGTGGCACAGGACTGCGTCCAAGCGGGTTTTGAAGATCTCCAGAGAAGGAGACTTCACAACCTCTCTGGGCAGCCTGTTCCAGTGCTCTGGCACCCTCACTGTCAAGAAATTTTTCCTTAAGTTCATGCAGAACTTTTCATGCTTCAGTTTCCGGCTGTTTCGTCTAATTGTGTCGGTGGCCACCACTGAAGAGGCCAACTCCATCCTCCTCACTGCCTCCCTTGAGGTACTTCTAGACACTGCTCAGGTTCCCTCTCAGCCTTCTCTTCTCCCGCTGAACAGGCCCAGCTCCCTCAGCCTCTCCTCATAGGGCAGACGTTCCAGGCCCCTGATCATCCTTGTAACCCTGCGCTGGACTCTCTCTTATTACATAAGAACGCACTTGATGGAAAATGTTCCCAAGCTCCTGCCTTTTCTGCAAGGTTCTGCCCCAAGGCCACCGCATGGACAAATGGCTTGAAGTGGACAAGCCCTGTCCGTATCGACACATTGCCAAGGTAGCGCAGGAACACGGAGAGATGGGGTGGTGCTTTTGAGTGCAGGAGCTGCATGAAGACCAGAGAGAAACTCTGTGGTGACCGCAGTCCGTGGGTCTTTGGGGCTGTTCAGACCTCTGTGTGGTGGGACTGTTTGTCAAGTAAGTTGTGGACCAGGATTGTCAGCTGGTTTCAAACTAACGGCCCTGTCTGGTTGTTAACTGTCAGCCTCTTACAGCACTAGAGTTTTTATTCTTATTACCATTTTGTCCTATTGGAGAAGTTTCCCTGGGTTGTTTCCCATCCACTACTACCCTTTTGGCTTTCACCCTTCTTCTTTCTCTCTCCCTCCTTTTCTCTTTCTCTCCCAGTGGTTGCTTTCTTCCTGAACTGTCACTGCAGGTGAGCGCAGGACTGAAATTTCTGCCTGGCAGTTTCAAAGCTCATCATCCTGCTTTGTTTCACCCAGGTCAAGAGCCTCTCCAGCCTCATGGGGATGTTATTGAGAGCACTTCAGACCTTTATGAGCTTGGAGAACATCCTTGTGGACTCATGAATTGCTGTTTACATGCTCTGGTGTGGAATACAGATGCCCTTCAAGGCTGTAGCTTTTTTGTTTTTTGGGTTTTTTTTAATGGCTGCAGTCACGAGTGGTTAAACTGTCGTGTGTATGAGCATGCATGCTCACAAATTGTTTATGAATAGCCATTTGGCTTGTACCACTCTGTGCTTTAATTGTTAAGGATGACCACTTTCCATAAGCATATTTCAGTTTATAGGCCCCTCATGCAGTGTACGCTGAGGACACAGCCATCTGTGGCTTTTTGTCATTCACACTGTGCCACCGGTCAATTTAGTCCCATGATATTTATTTTATCTATCTGGAGAAGCAAAACTTCCTTTGCAGAAGGCTGCCATGCTCCAGCACAAAGGTAGGATTGAGGATACTCACATTTGCTTGCAAGTGGCCGCATTGTTCGTGCAAGCGCTCTCCAGGAGCTAATGAAAGCGGCATCACACGGGTCAGTCCACCCACTGCTGCAAATTCAAGACATTCCCACCCACCACGTGCTGCATTCGTCTGACAAAAGCAGCAGTCAGCTTCTGAAACGGCATGTGTTCTCCTGAGGGATCTGCAACCCACTTGTGTGCATCACGATGCACGCAGCCATGGCACACCAGTGGCTGGAGAACAAAATCTTTTGACTACAGGCTTTGTGCTACCAGCTCCCCACGAGAGGCTGAGGAGAAGATACTTCCTACAACAAACAGTGCCTAGATTGAAAGCTCTCAAAGCTGTACGGCTTTTTAATTTCCCTTTTATTCACTTGGGCCATGCATCCTGGAGGAGCGATGAGCTGCCCCTTCCATCCTCCCCTCCCAGCCCTCTGTTCCAAACCCACCAGCTGTGCATGAAGACACAAATAACAGCGCGAGCGGGACTCGGCGGCAGCGAGACGGGGAAGGAGGGTGGCTCGGTGGCTTGCGGGGACTCGAGGCGTGCAGTTGCCACCTGAGATGTGACGCACGCCAGCTGCCGGACCCACCCCCGCAATCTGCCCATGCACGCAGCACCGCAGCCACGGGTTTAGAAATCAAAGAGAAAAAGAAACACAGAAACAGCAAAAACAATGTTTACCCAACGTTCAGGCGCTGGGTATTGATGATTTCTCCAAGACGTGCATGGCAGCAGCGTTAGGAATGCCCAGCCTTTCCTTGCTGCAAGATGGATGCAGAGCAGGGCAGCGCAGCACAAACTGCTTCTGAGTGCCACTGCCTCCAAAGCAGAGTGCAGGTAATGCAAACCCGTGTGCCTTAGAGCCCCTTGGAGCCTCTTTAATTCGAGACTTTCCATCCAGATTCCCAGCGGGTACACAAAAGCATAGAGAGTGTGTTTTCTCAGTAGATCTGCAGCCCGGGTACCCAAAAGTACTTTCAAATTATTGCAGCCATGGGGCACAGCGAACGGCTTTCTCAGAGAGCATGTACTCCTGCTAGCCTGCAGCACACAAGTCTGATGGTAGCTACGGTCATCCCATGGTTGCAGGTGCAAAAATGTCCAAGCTAGAGGCCAGTTCTTCCACAACACATGCTCAGCCAGGACTGTGCGGCATCTGCAGCAGATACGCTCAGATACCCCAGCACTGATGCACTTCTTTGATGTATTTATCCTCTAACTCCTAATTAGATACAGAACCTTATAGATGGTGAGCTGGAGAGACTAAGCAAAGAATGAGCTTTGAGCTGTGTGACTGAATTAGGATGCCAATCATGACAAAATGCAAACAAATAGCTTGCATGGAACAATACCTACACAAAACTATTCTCTCTAACATGCCTAGTTTCCAGGAAAAAAATCTTCAGTTGATTATTGGGTTTGTTGTTGTTGTTTTTGTTTTTCTGGATAGAAAGAAAGATGACTGTGATTCTCTTCTGCAGCTTCTTCCATCGCTGGGGGCTGGCTTCCTTGTGGGACACCCATTTCTCAACCCTGCCCCTGCAAACTGGCCTACAAGTCTCACCAGTGAACACAAGATTTGAGAATGTAGTCAACATTTCTGCCTCTTGTAAAGGCGTCACCACCCTTACTCACCCGCTGCCTTGATAGCACAAGTGGACTGGAGTCCTCACTGTCTTAGTTTGCTAATTCTCAGTTTTACTTTGAGCTTCCTGGATTTAATTTGAACTTTTCGGTGTAACGCTAATGTTATGGACAATCAGTTGTAGTAGACACGAACCATTATTGTTCTTCAGGTCAAGCAATCAACGCAGTAATTTCCTTCCACTTTAATGCTATTATTTGGCTGTAATCATTTCCAGTTGAGTTTGCATGAGAATCAGACTGAAGCTGCTCCTGGTAACATTCACCTGGAAAAAATTCAAGACTGTCCTCTAGAAAATCAAGACTTTCTTCTGATGAGCTTTAATTAGCTGTGATCATGAATCTGCCACTCTCTGAGGATTTCTTAGCTTCCAAAGATGTCACTGAAGACAGTCAGGGAACGATGTAACTCACTGTGTAGTTTTGTCTGAGAGAGAGCTCTTCATGGCCTTGGATTGCAGCCTGCCCTTTTATATATATATATATATATATCTTTTTAGTAGAAAAGCTTGAACAGAAACAACCTCTCTCTTTTATGGATGGTCACATCAGCACTCAGTGATTAAGGAAACCCAGAGCAGTGCCTGGAAAGCAAGGCTTAAAACACTGCCAGTTTTCTTCCATAAATCCTGTTCCTTAAACAATACCTTCATATATACTAGTTAAATAAACCAGGGCTAGATACAGTCCAGAAATGGAAAGTTGCAAAAAAATGATGCCTTTCATGATGCAACCAGCTTTGCTTATGTTCTGGTGTGGGGGTTCTATAGCCCTTTAGTTTTTCTGACAGGTTTATGCCCAATTATTCTCACAGAAGCAGCTTGTGGTGTTCATGCTGCACTATCTGAGCTTGCAAAAGTTATGCAGAACTTCCAAAAAAAAAGCCAGCCTTTTTTGAGCAGATGCCTGGATACATCTTTCCCCACCATGTTCTGGTTTGGCCTGGCAGATATGGAGCAGGCCTTATGCCCAAAACGCCCGGGGTTCTTAAGTCAGCAGGAATTTATTCCGGTTGCCTACCTGATGTGATTTGTCCAGCATGCCAGCGGATCTTGACCCAGCTGACAGCGGGAGGAGGAGAAGCTTTGACCCAGTTGTATAAAATCAACACAGAGATGTGCTCCAGTAGCACTGCTGAAAGCAGCAGCACTTCATAAAGGCCACCGTGTGCGCAGACAGATCTGGCCTGGCATCCCCGTGCCTGTTGGAAAGTGCCTTCTGCAGCACAAGGACCGTGTCCAAAAGCAGAGGGACTGGTGGAGCAGAAAATTCGAGGCACACTCGGAAAAGCATGGAGTTGACTTTGCTAACCAGGTTTCCCTCGTGCTTAGCAACGCTTCCAGTGGACCCCTGGGAGTTTTCAGTAGTCAGGAGCCTTGTTCCTTGGCAGGAACATAATGTTGGCTGTTTAGCATGCTGCTGAACCTGTAATCTACAGCCAAGCGATGGCAAATGCTGTAGCCAAGTGAACAGCAGGCTTGGAAGGGGGTTGTTTTCGAGGGTTGATTTCCTCTGCCATTTGCAAAAGAGTCTCCTGCAGCCAGGCCATATGATTCAGGGTTTTGCCTCACCGTGGAGGTGCTGCTCCAGTGCTCTGCACGTGGCAGCATCAGGTGACATAAGGTGACTGCTCTGGAGGAAGGTAAGAGGCATGTAAAGTCCATAGCCCCAAAGATCATGTTATGTCCATAGGCCCAAACAATGCGGTGCAAAAACAGACACTGAGGATGTTTTTTCCCCAAAGTGCTTACCAGTGCATAGGTCCAAAATGCACCTAGCACCTTCTCCAATTCTGTTTCATTCTCCTTTTTCTCCCTTAACTGTTACAAAACCTCCACCCTGTCCTGGCCAGCTTTTTTTTTTTTTTTTTTTTTTCGTGGAGCCACTTGTGCACAAGCATATATATCTGCCTATCCAAAACCATCTTTGTTATGACCCACTGCTCCTCTCCTGAGCAGGTTTGAAGCCATGGACACCAATCACACTGAATTGCTCCAAATGGCAGAACAGTTTGTTGGTATAGAAAATGATGAGCAGGATGACGATAGATTCATTTTCAATTGTATTCTCAGCCAGAATTGGTATGAACTAATGACTATGGCAAGTTGAGCAAATTCATTTTCGACCGTGACCTCTGCCAGGATTTAAATGCAAGAAAGTAGAAGTCTAGTGCAGTAAATGGCTACCAGAGGAATGGCTGTGTGCATGTAGAACCCCATGAGAATGCACACTTCTGGGCAAGTATGTGGTATATATTTCTAATACAATCCAGACTTGGAGAAAATGTTTAATTTTCTTCTCTACAAGAACATGTAATTTATTTGCATGCAGTGAAAATAGGCACATCCTCTGCTTGCTGAACGAGTTCCCCTCCTTCCCTCTATCCTCAGTGAAAGGCGAAATTTCTCACCCACAACCACTCTCTGCTCCATTATGTCCATATCAATGTGTGTTCCCACACCCCTTTCCCTTTCTGTCATTTCCAGCAGGGAATTGGGATCGCTTGTACTAAGCTTTGTTGACAAAAATAAAATTGACCACAGCATTCTGCATTCAGAACAAATCCGGGCTTCCTTTTTAACTCACTGAACAAAAAACTGGGTTACAAATGCTTTGGAGAAATTCTAGGCTGTGCCTGAGTTGTCCTACTTTCAGTCTCAGATCAAAATAAGAGTATTAATGGAATGTTTTGAGATGGAGATAGTCAACCCTTTTGACCTTAGAGCCATATATCAAATCTCCAGATAGCCAAGAGCTGATAGACACTAAATACATTGAAGAACCAAGGGAAAAAAGGAAAAAAAAAGGTTGATGTCTGGTCCACACCCAGGGCCACACATGTCTGTTTATTGTGCAGAGGGTATAAACTAGTCTGAACTTCTGGGCAAGCCATTGACATTGGTTCCACCAGACAGTGCTGGGTCACTTCCTTATGCAGCCATCAATGAGACTGGCAAGGAAATACCACATGCTCCAAGCTTAGACCAGCAATTTCACATGTATCTTGTAAAAGAACTAACGTGTCTGCAGATGGGAAAACCCAGCCCGTGAAGTCCTTCTTGCATTTAGGCAGCACCTTGAGCAGCCCCCCATGCCAAGCTGCCCGACATAGTTCTGCTCTGAGCCCCAGGTAGCTGGTCAGGGGTCTGATGCATCTAGTGTGAGCTTTACATTGAAGTAGATACATGACAGACAAGTGACAGAGAAATCATAAATGCCTTTGTCCAAGCAGAATAAATTTTCACTTGCTTCCCTGAGTTTATTTCTTCATACTTCTCTGCCCTCCCACCCTCTTTCTATGTGTCAGGGCAGTCACTACCCCTGGAATAAACTCCAGCTGACAGATAGCTTGCAGGCTGACAGCATCACAGGTGACAGTAGCGGGCCATAGATTGCCCTTTTGCCCTCGTTAACATCTGTATTACGAGCAGCACTAATGGCAACATGACAACCAGAGATAGATGGATGCAAACAAAATCCCAGCAACAGCCATGAGAGAGTCATTTGCATCATTATCTATTTCCTCATTACCTGCCAAGGATCAGGGTATTTATTTTTTCACCATGTGCTGCTAGTCAGCAGGTTTAATTCTCCATCCTTTGTTGAGAGGAGTGCAGAAGGATGAGAAAGGTTCACAAGGGTTGAAGGAAGGCTGAAGTTCATCCCCAAAGTGGTGCCAGTCTGGTTATGAGCTAAGGGCACAAGAAGTAGAACTATTCAAGCTATAAGTCAAACTTTCTCTTAAGAAAAGCAGTCATAGGAAACAGGTGATTTCTTGGGGCAGCAAATGATAAAGATCATCTGTGAAGTTCAGTGAGTGAAAACAGGTGGAGCAGATAGTAACATGACACACAGGTTCCCCATTAGCATCACAAATTTTGAAGGGAAAGAGAGTAATGCTTCCCAGGTGTGGGAGACAACTGGGGAATTTTCCTTTACTTAGGGTGATGAAGGGAGATTTTTGTCAGCAGCCAAGTTTCACATTGAGAAATCTTGCAGGGACAGCAAAATGTAGCCAGAAGCTTCTCTCCTTTGGAGTTATAAGAAGGGCAAGAGCAATGTGAACTGGAAAGAGGATGGACCATACTTCATTTCTCTAAACATCAGCCAAAAGTTGGAGTTACCCTAGCATTACTCTAGCTCACATCATCTGGAGGCCTCAAAACCCCGGATAAATGAAGAATATTTTCCTCAGGCTCCTTATCAGCTGGAAGGACATTCTGTCACTTGTGAGCATGGAAATCAGAGGTAAGGAAATAGTGAGAAGCACAAGGAGCATGTGAATGTGTAGTACCTTCATGTTAGAGCATTTGGCCAGTCCACTGGAGAGGGGAAGTGACTTGCAGAGTGGGAACTTGATATCAAACTCCACAGGGTCGGGAGCTAGAAAAACACTGAGTGCATCTGCAATTAGGTCTCCTGCCAACAGCGAAGCATTTAAATGGAAAGTCAAGAAGCAGTGCTGAAAAGAAGGTGCAGGGGTAAGGTGAGGTTCCCCATTTACTCCTCAATAGCATTTTTAATTGAAAGAACAGTTCACCTTTTGTATCCTGCTCAGGCCCTGGCCTCTGCAGGCTTTTAGCTTTGTTGCCAGACAACGTGAATGTTGTTGGCTTTGCTGAAATGGGCAGCTTCATGCTGGAAGCAAGACAAAGACCAACAGTTTGTGAGAGGCAGGCCAAAGAGCATCCACAAAGGGGCATATGCTAGAGTCCTTGGCCCTTAAGCAACATTAACTGCTGATGGGCATAACCCATCAGGCAGTCAAGGCCCTACAGACCAGCTGAATTCTTGCACATTAAACTATGCCCTTCCTCATAACCCCAATGCTCCTATTTCTCCACATAGGTAGCAGGGTCTGTCTGTATCATCCTGCACTGCATATGAACTGAATCTGTTGCTCTTTTCTTGGCATTAAAGTCACCACGTCAATTTTAAGGCAACATTTTTAATACAGGTGGTGTTACCTTTCACAGGGCTCTTAACTGGTTACTCCAAAGATCTCCCCAGAAGCATCAAAGCCTGAAATAAAAACAAATTTGCCCAACTCTGTCAGCGATATGAAAATCCCATGGAACCCAATCCATCTGGGAAGTACTGAATCATGGCATGCAATACAACTACATTTTTACAGAAATCCAGCCATCTGGATTTTTTTTTAAGGTGCTGGAAAACATTTCCCTATAACAGAGCTCATGGCCTTATATGGTTTACTTATTTAAAAACAAATTTAAAAAACCCACTGAGATTATGCCCAGGAAGAGTTTTACAGAGAAACGTGACAAACTGTTTATGAGCTATCCTACACTTCAAGAGCCATTCTGTGCTTTTACCAAGAGACCCTCAGGATTTTCTTCATTTAGATTTATGAAAGGACAGTATATTGATTATGTAACTGCCACCTGAGTTTTAATAATATATACAAGAAGTAAATGGAGTTGCCAAGGAATTTAACTGGCCTATAAATAGAGAGTGGCATCCCTATTAATTCATTAAAGGTATATGGGAAATGTAAGGTATTCTAATTAACATTTCATAAGGTGGTTGTAGCATGTTAGTTATGAACCAGCATTTGTCATTTTCTTTTTAGCAATTAAATGATATCTAATTCCCTTGCCAGGCTGGAGCTGTTTCCTTTGATAGCTTTCAAAATTGCTAAAGAGGGTTTATATAAAAGGTAAAGAGATATTTTGCCCTTCCTTTCTTTCTTTCTTCTTCCTTTCTTCCTTTCCCATTTTTTTTTTCCTCTTTGTTTCCTTCTTTTCGTTAGAAAACATTATACAGTCCGCAAGGGCTTGTTCACCCATCATCCAGTTAAATATCCACTAGTTAGATGTATCTTACTTAACCACAACAACTGGCCTGGTACCAGATGAGCTTGATATTTATTTAACAAACAGCTCTTTCTTTGTAGATCTAAATTAGAGCCTTATTTGAAATACTTAAAGTGTACCCATTACTGTTTGCCCTCAGTGAAAATCCAAGTTCTGGTTACGTCCCTGCTCGCTAGGATTAAAACTGTCACAATATTTATTTAACAGGAGGAGGCACGCTAAGCCATGCTGCAAACATTGCTGTGCCAATATGAAGAGGAACTTGCTGCTTTCAAAGTGGTTCTTTCGTTGAACGTGCTCTCTCTCCGTTCCCTCTCCCGTTTCTCCAGTCACTGCTGATGACCCCATGCTGTACTGCCCCTCTGTGCACTTTCTACCCCTCTTTCACATCAGGCTTTTCTGTAAATTGAATCTGGGGGAAATACAGGTTCAAAATGGGGCTGAGAAACCTGGGTCTGATGCTGATGGAGGAGGAGGGGACTGTGCATGGCCTGTCTCCTCTGTCCTTGCCTCTCCTGGTGTTCCATGCACCCTGTTCAGGAGCAGCACAAGGGGAACAGGACACACCATCCTGTCCTTTGGCTCCTCATTCTCCTCTATCAATCCACCCTTGGGGAACCTCATGCAGCACCACAAAACACTCTCCAGCAGCTTATCTGGGAGACATATGCGGCTTAATCATTAGTTTGGATCCATTGGCACATTAACAGGTTCAGGTACTGACCAAGTGGGCCATCAGCAGGCTGGTGTTATTGGATAACCATGGAGGGGGAAAAGTCTAGGAGCTGCCCAATCTGAGAGTGCCAGGTCCACCAAGAAGGACAAAAGCTCTTGTCCCATCTTGCCCTGGCACCAACATTTTAGCTCTGCTGGCACCCATGTCCCCCACGCTGTGCTGTGCCAGAGGCAGGGTGAGCTGCTTCCCTCTGCAGCTTGCCCTTGTTACATGTGCATTTGCCCCACAGAATTGCTTTGCTTCTGTCCTGGCTTCTTCCTTGGGGGTTATTCTTGTGAGGATTTGCTGGGGAGACTGGTTGTGCCCCTGCACTTCCTTAATGCCTTGGTGCATCCAGGGAAATCATGCAGCTAGTTGAATTTCTGTGCCTGACCACTGCATATCCTAGCAATGCCACTGCTAACGCAGCTCTTGAAAGATCCATTTCCACTTTGATGTCACGGCAAAAATCTGTGTAAATTATGCTTATTTATTTATTTATTGTAGTTTTTCTTCTGTTACGCTGGGAAATGCAAATTTCCATTCCCTATGGCGAATGCGTGAGAAATTTCCCTTGATACTGGTGCTGGGATAATCTAGTGATTTCCCCTTCTTCCGAAGATACAAAGCACAAAGAGCTTCCTATGCTCTGTGAAGCTTGTTGAATTTCTGTAGCTAGACAAAGAGATAGAGAAATGGGTTCATATCTCCAGCAGTCTACATAGAGACCAGTACAAGGAAAGGAGAAGAAGCAGTGAAAAAGTTAGAAGAAATCTGTGCTAAGTAATACACTTGTATTTTATGCTGATAATTCTGAAAGAACAAAGTTGCTATCTCGGGAAGTTAATATTTTTAGCCTGATTTCCTCTGCAATCATTCTGTCTGTCAGTTCCCCTCTAATAACTTCTGAGCCAGTTGTCTAATTTCAATCAAACTTGACAGACAGCTGAAAATCTGAATGGTACCAAGTTCCTGCAGAATTTGAGCATCTAGTGTCTGTGCTGAGCAGAGAGACCACAGCCCCTCACTGAAGGAAGCATCCCATAGGAGCTCAACATTCACTAACACACAACGGGACCTGCACAACAGATACAAAGAAGTCCTCTGTGCAGGAGACCACCCTATATGACACTAGCACCTGGAGCCACCATGATTATGGCTGGTGAATAAAAAAGTTTCCAAATGCAGAATGAAAACTGTCTCTATAAGGAAATGGAGAGGTGAGAATAGTGCAAGTGGAGGGAAGGGAAGGGAGAAGGTTTATCAGGAGCCCTCCAGGGCAGATGAACTGTACTCTAAAGGGAAGGAACGTCATGGAGAGTTCCACGAAGTGCTTTAGACCCTTGACGAAGAGTAGAAGCTGCTGGAAAGAGCAGGGTAAGCCCTACAGAAGAATCACACCAAGGATAAGCATGGAGAAAATACTACCACTCAGTCCACTAAGAGAATAATGAGGAAAGCAAATCCAACTGTTTTCAGATACCCATGTGGTCTCTGGGTGAGGAACGCTCCTTTCAAGGGCTGAATTCCAGAGCTGACAGACTTGTAACAGTCAATTATTGTTACAGCTACAGATGGGAAAACCTGATAAAATGAGTCCTGTACGGATGGAGGGTTGAAATAGAGCTTGGGCGGGGATTGTAGCCAGAGAAAGATTAGTGGCCATAAATACATAAAAAGGAAAGGACTCTAAGACACAAGCATATCACCATTTACAAACTGCCATATATATCTCAATTCCTACCTCACCATTCATGGGCATCCTTGGAAAAGCTGTGTAGATCAGACCCCCGGTGTGCCTGAAGAAAGGCCCATTTCCTTTAATGTAAATACAGTTTTCAAAAACACTGTTTTGTTTTGTTTTCTCCAAGGCCAACCCAAAAAAGCAGCTGTGCTTATTAGGATATTTCTCATATGGCATGCTCAATCTGTGTTAGAGTTAACTCTGCTGTCTGCATCTTCATCAACAATGCGACATCCTTTACACCAATTTGATTTTACCTTGTCTGTGAGATGAAAGCAATTTATAAGTTTCAAAGAGCACAGTCTGGCTGGGATCCAAACCCAGGAGAGTAGTGCTGAAAAGAGAATTGCTGAAGACTTTTATGTCTGGCATATGGCATGCTAGTTTCTGTTCTCATCTAGGTAATGAAGGTCAGTACAAAGTGCTGAGTTGGTCTTGTTGGCCAAGACATTTGATGACCTGCTCACACAGATGAGGATTTCAAACCCCCAGCAACACAAACTAGGAAGAGGGAATCTAATCATTCATTTCAGTGACAACTCTGAAATACATGTTTTCTCCATCAAGTTGACCATATTTTTTGAAAAGCAAGACAGAAATCATGACTGGGCTCTAACGATGCAGATTTCCTACAAGCTATGCCACATGGGGCTATTTGGTAGTTCACCTGGTAGATCCTGCTAACATCTGTGACTAATTGAGAAGATAAATCCATTGTGTTGGAGTGAGTTAGATTTCCCAAAGTCCTTCACTAGACTCCAGCTGAGCTGATTAGAGTCCAGCTCACTGGGAGTCATTACTGTCAATCCCACCAGCTGGCCTGAATTTTCCAAGGAGAAAGAAGAAAAAAAAAAATCTATATTTCATGATTTTATGCAAACTGATTTCCTCCAAAGGGGATCTTGTTCCTAACATTGTCACATCCCTGTGACACTCTTGTATGGCTTGGTTGGATCTTCTTCAAAAAAGAGAAGAAGCATTTCAAGAGGTAAGGAATAGCATCAGTGAAATCAAGTGTGTTTTGGATACAGATGGGATAAGGGCATATACAGCCTCTGGATATAGACACACGTAGAGGTAATGAATTCAATATCTAACTCAAGATCTAAATTCTTGCATTCAGCCAAGCTATATTTATCACAGACTGTGTTTAGAGCATAGTCATAGCTGAAGCATGATTGGAAGTGCAGTTCATTCCGCTTACCTCAGACTACTTAGCAGCTGTATCTGCCATATATTGGCTTGTCTGCCAGTTCCAAGATTTAGTGGCATCTCTGTCACTTTTCCAAAGAGAAGGAAAGGGTTTTTGGAGATAATCAAGCCAGTTTGGGAGCCTGTATTTGGATAGACCCCCACATCTTCTTACAGAAAATTAATTTGTCAATGTCGATCATGAAGGGAAGATCCCTGTGAAAAAGTGGATTGAGCTGGAAGGGAGAATCCAGTTCAATAAACTCCATGTGGGTCTGTTTCAACGAGTGTGCTCACATTAGCATGCCCTAAAGAGCAAACGGTGGTTCCATAGGATAGTGACTGCTCGGGGCTTTCTGATGCACAACTGGCCCCGCTCTGTCAACACCTGCACGGGTGACATGCTTAGAGGTGCACTGGGCAGGCTGATGTTCACCGCGCTGTGGTTGTGTCTGCTCTGTAGTTACTGCAGTGAATTAACCCGTGCTGAGCAACGTGCTGCTGCCACTAAGCTGTTATTAGTCTCCAGGCATCCTCAGGCATTTCTGCTCCCTCATATTTGTAATCTAAAAGAAAGGCAAGGAATGAGTGTGCAGGTCCAAGGAGGTGTTTAGGGTGAACTGGGGTAAATACACCAATTTTAATACCTGCTTAGACTCACCTTCTGGTGCTGTATCTCCCTCCACCTCAAATGTATGAGCCTGTAATATCCAAGTCTAGTGGGCACCAGCATGAGATCCATGTCCATTCTTCTCCATTTTTCAGCATTAGTTTAAATTATTCTTCCCTCAGTCTCAGACAATTCTTGCTATTCCAACAGAGGCATCTGTCACCATCCCCAAAACAGTGAGATGAGCCTCCATCAGTCCCAGAGAAAGTCAGGACTTTTTGTCACTCAATTTTCTTTTTTTTTCGTGTTCCCTTTTCCCTCTAGTAGTTTATTTAAGCCCAGAGAAAGAGCTTAGGCCCCAGCTCATGTAGAGCTCTGATGTATGCAAATCCTCCTTGTGCTCCCATGGCCCTCTTTTTTTTTTCCTTCTTTCCTTTTAATTCTAGATTTGAAAATAAAATGTGAGCTGGCTGCATGGAGATCTCTCATGTGTGCAACTTCCAATTGTGGCAAATTGGAACTGTCGATGCAAGCAGCTCAGATTTATTTATATATTTAAAAGGAAGGAGGGAGGAGAGGGAAAGGGAGGGGGAAATGCTAGTGGTGGAAAGGAAAAGGAAAATAACAGATCCAAGCAAAAAGGGATTTGAATCTCAATACTGCTCCCTGGCCCATATTATCCAAATCCCTCCAGCCTTGTCTGTGACTGCCTCTTGCCTAGTTAAAAACAACAGGCAAAAGATCAAAAACAATTTTTTTCCTTCAACACTAAGAGTTGTTGAGTTTTGCAGCTGCCATTAGCCAACCCGGAGTCTAACACCGAGACTGATGCAATTAATACTTGGTGCTTCAAAACATTAACATAGCTATTTATATAAATTAGTAACCTTAAGCCAAGGCGGTAGCATTATTACAGCATTACTAATTAAATCACAATAAGCTTAGTTTGCAGTAGTATTAATTATGAAGCTGACATCGTGATATTGGAGATCCGATCGGCCCGTTGTCAGTCATTACCCGATCGGTAGGGAACTGGACAGGCAATGAACATCGGAGCTGCTGCTCCAACAGGGCTGCTCCCACTTCCCGGGAAGATGGGCCATCATTCCAGCATCCTCAGTCACGACATCCCTGTGTTCATCTCCATGGGAAGGCACCTGGGGGACGTGTTCTCTTGCCATCTCTGTAATTCCCAATCTCTGAGAGCAGAAGTTCTTATTTTCTATGGCTAATAAGGAAGCTATGGGCCTCTTTTGTGAGAGCAAGTGGTTGAAGATGCCTTTATCACCTCTCATGGAGACGCTGGTTTGACTGGATCAGAGAACATCATTTGGGGACTTTTTTATGATTAGGCAGTTATTGTAGGACAGGGCACTGATTGGATCTGTTGTGGTCACCTCTGTGTTATTTTGTTTATGCAGAGTTGTCTGAAGCGCTGTTTTTGGCAGAAATGGCAGTGGGACAAAGCCATTATCTCAGGAAAAGGAATGGGTCGCACCACAGCTAAATGGTGCTCTGCATAGGTACGGGATGAAAGGAGGGTCTTAAACAGCAAAGATGGCAAAAGAAACCCAGCGGTACCAACCAGCGAGGGGGCAGGCCCGTTGGCAGGGTCTGGAGGGATTGCACTGAATGCCTTCCCCGCTTCATTTCCAGTGCTGAAGTTGGAGAGGACATAGGAATAGCAGGATGCTGAAGAAGAGTCAGGGATGTGGGGCTGGTAATATCTGAAGCTCCCCTTCTTTAATAAGGCAATAAGAGACAAAAAAAAAACCAAAATGGCCACATGCAGGGCAATGACGGGAGATGATGGGCTGTCCCGTGACAACAGACTTTGCTGAGGGAACTCCAAAATCAGCTTCCTCGTGCTTGCTTGAGTTGGGGGGTCCCAGGCAGACATGTAGCAGTGAACTTCTCTGCTGTGTTGCAGAAGGCCTCCTGCTCGGCCAGAGCTTCTTGGAGCCAGCAGCCCATAAAACAGGAGTGCACTCAGTGACAGCCTAGATGTGTTTCATCAAAGAGAGAGTAAATGACTGATGGGTGTCAGTTCAGTCTGCACCTGCCTGTCCTCTTTTTTGATGGGCCTAAAATGATGAGTGTGCCAGGGCAGTGCAAGCAAGCAAGCTGTCTTCTCCTCCTCTTGTTATACAGGACAGTGATTCAAAACAGCAAAATATTGCATGCTGGAGGGAGGCAGGGCAGAGGTATAGTCTGAATTCCTGCCCACAAAAAGGAACTTCTCCTGAAAAATATAGCAAAATGATTTGGGGTTTTCTTCCAGGCAGATGGAGGTTACTGTGGAAAGATCTAGTACTGTGGAAAGATCCGCTCAGCTGATGGAACTGGAGAGGAGAGAGAAAAGGTCTCGCTTAGCTTCTGCACCACTTAGAACTACAGAATTTGCAAGGTCCAAGCAACCGGAGATCACTGCCAGCCATAGATGAGCTAGGTAGGTACCAATCCTGACTGCCAGCTGGCAGATTTCTTCTCTATCTCAAGGGGGCTCCTTCTTTCCTTTGATGAAGTGCAGAGGGATGCTGCAGGTTATGTTTCTATCCCAAATTGCTTCCCGTATGACACCTGATGCCACAAGCTGCTCTGTGCTTGCAAGCTGGATTTTGCCAGCTCCCAGCTTCACCACCCCCCTACATATTTTTTTAAAACGCTGGCCTGCAGCATCAACAACCACAATGAAAGCTTTGATCTGGCTAAAACAGGGCTCAAAGAAAATGCAATGTCAAAACTAAGCAGCACAAGAATCCCAGGTTGCTTTATCTGCGTTTGGGGTATGAGTCCCATCACACTTTAAGCAAGCAGACTCAAAGCTGATATGGATTTTTTTTCAATGTCACTGCCGCAGATTCAGTGGGGCAGCAGCCTTATCCAGAATAAGTCGCTAGACAAGCAGTCTGCAGGGCATCTGTACCAGTTTGTGCCAACTGACAATGTGACCCTTTCTACGTCTCAGTGATGACAGGGGTCCCGGGTCACCGCTCTGGACCCATGGGCGTCCTGTTTGCATCCCTTGCAGGAAAGGCAATGACGGATACGCTCTTTCCGCAGGTCCTGACTTTTACAGACTTAGATTCCTGTTATTGCATAGGTCAGCAGATGGCACTGCTACATTTAGACTTGCAGGGTTTTTTCTTTCCTTTTTTTTTTCTTAGCACGCAAATGTGGTTTTGGTCCTAGAAGAAATGCTGCAATGCTGTTACTCTGTTCAGGTGTTGGAAGTTCAGTGCTCTGCTGGCTGCTTGGAGCACCTTAACCACAAGACACTGTTGAGCACTGGGTGATGGTGTCAGAGGGGACAGTTTGGAAATTCGGATGCTCGTCAGGTTGGTTTTGGCCAGGTCTGTTGCAGGACAGTAGAGATACTCCTGTGCTAAGATTATGTCCAGTCCCTACAATATCAGCTTCTTTTCCAGAGTGGCCATTTGCTAAAGGTGTGCCACGACATAGCAATATCCTTAGCATTTCAATATGTTGAGAAAATGGGAATAGCAGTGGTGGTTCAGACCTCTCCAGTTCAACATCAGATCTCAAAGTCTGACAAATACTTAAGGAACAGTAAGCACATAGGTTATTCCCTCCTCTGCCATGTACATCTCGAAGGGATCCTCAGGCAAACGTGATCTCTTATATGCCCATATCCAGTCTCATCTGAAGTTAATATAATCTGGTAATGCCCATAAAATTATTTAACAAGGAGTTCCACTTCTGAACAGCCTGTTGCATAAAGAATGACCCTTTTTGCTTGCTTGGAGCCCAATTCCTGAATTTGGAGGAAGCAAGAAGCAAGCTGAGGCAGTGAGATAATAACACAAAACATGGGCAACAAGGTACTCTCAGCTCCATACGGCCAGTGTCTTTTGGCAAGCTTGGTTTTATCTCAACAAAAAGTGCTGGGCAGGGAAGCACAATAGGCAGGGGATGGGCCTGGACAGGACGAGGCTCTGCATTATAATCCATATGGAAGGATAAGAAGCCATTCTGCTCTGATGATTGCCAGTCCCAGCCTGCAGCATGGCCCAGAGCCAGGGCTGCTGGAAACGTGAGGAGCTGCCTGAAGACATTGGCAGGCCTATTAAGGAGGCAAAGACTGAGAGCAAAGAATAACGGGAGTCCCAGGGGGGAGACTTAAAGCTCATTTAGGTTTGATGTGGATGGGAAGGTAAGGAGACCCTGGAGGGATACCTGCTCTGGCAATCCACAACCTGGGGCCAAAACCCAGAAGAGTTTGCTGCTTATCTAAGGCCAAATTGAGAGCTATCAGAGTCCAAGGAAGTTAGCAAGCAGCTATCAATGAACACAGAGAGCCCTTGAGAGGGCAGGGACACTGAAAAGCAGAGAAGGCAATGTGTTTGGAAGGAAGCCTCAGGCTCTCAAGAAAATTTGTGTTCCTTCCACTTTATGGTCAAGGAGTTGCTTTTGCCCCAGAGAGCAGGGAAAGCCAGCTGTTCTCCAAGAGCTAGTGCAGGTGTTAAGAGGAGATCCAGTCAGCTGCAGATGCAAAACACAGGGCTCTACTGTGCTCATCTGCTGGAGCTTGCAACAGCCCTGCATGTGATATGTGTGTTCACGGCACCCAGGTCATCAGCAGCGTCCTTGTGTTTAAAAGCAGAGTTGAGCTCATCCCCCATACCCTAAGGAGACCCAAGGGATAAGAGTAGATGTTTGAAACAGCTCCTTTCTTCCTCAGAGGGGATTATTTTGGAAGAAGCTGTTTAAGGCTTCTGCTTTGCACTGCTGGTGAAATGAGCAAATGCCTGGGATCACAATGCAATGAGTGATGCCAGCATCACTCTGCATGGATGGATGTCTGCTCAGGGGCAGGGCGCTGCAGCACACCAAGCAGGGGCTGCTGTGCTCAGAAAACCAGAAAGTGGAAGCAAGGATTGAAATGAGGAGAGAGAAAGGTCTTTCAAAGAGCGTGAGAAAACACATCTGCAGACATCAGAGGGGTGGATATCAAAGATGGTTTGGCCCCAAGCGAAGCCAGCGTGCTGGGTGTATGGGAATGGTCTCTCTCAGAAGCCTCGTTTAAGCAGCACTATGGCTCCATCACATTGGTGCTATGTCATTAACCCAAGGAGACCATGCAGCCCCACAGAGAAAATAGCTAGCCCTGCCTTGACATGTTTTTAGCTCTCAGAGGGACTTCAAGCCTCATGACAGGCATGAGGTGCCAAGGGACACCCCTTGGTCACTCGAATGGGGATGCAATAGTCTGCATGCCTAAATATGTCCAGAGTTTTACCTGTTCACTCTGAAGATCCTTCTGCCCTTCTCTCTCACCACCTCCCTATTTTAATTTGCAGATCATAGGAGGAGGAAGGAGTGCAGGAGCCAAAGGATTTTGTCAGGCTGAGTTGAAAGCAGCAGCAGTTGCTGTAGCAGCAGGCAGAACCCAGGTAGAAGTGACCTCCCAAGCTGCTCATCTTCCTTGTGTATTTTCATCCCTGGCAAAAGCACTACGAAGCCAGAGTGTGCTCTGAAGAGATCAAGAAAGAGCATCTAGTCTGCAGGAGCAATCCACCATCACTGCTGTATCACAGCTGCTCTTCATGTGCCTGTTATAAATGGGATAAGAGGCCAAACAGAGGAGCCAGGGCTATTTTTAAGCACCCTAAGAATATCCTAGAAAACACAAGGTGGTCACAAAATCATGCCCCACGTTTTTGCAAATGATTAGAGCTATGAATCAGTCTAGTGGAGGAAGCAAGGTGGGGGCTGATATGAAATAAAAGGTTACATACAGAAGCATCATCAGCAGAAACAGATTTAGGCTAGAAGCCTAGCTGGTTTTATTCTTTGTAGAGGATTTTATGAAGGAACAAAGTTTTGCTTTGCTTTGTTTTGCTTTCCCTTGAGACAGAATTCAGATTCAATGGCAAAATAGGTATTTCACCCAGCCTAGCATTTTGGGGTACCTCCTTTGGAAAAACTATGGCCTTTGGAAACTGGATCCTGATTTAGACCTCATGTTTCATTCTTGAACTCGAAGTGTGTATGGTGTATATTGGGTTGGTGGCAACTCCAACACACAGGAAGACATGGAGGTTGGAAAATACAGTGTGAAAAGACATAATGCCACCAGCATGGCCATCAGCATGGCTACAGATTTAGGCTCATTTTGGGCACTGGGGCATTTAAAATAGGATGTAAAGAAAGTCTAGTCTGGGGATGAGAGAAAAAGCAAGGAGGGCCACTGTCAATCTCTTCTTGAAGGTCTAGATGAAGGACTAGCTTCACAGATAGATGGAATTTGTGAAAGAAATTTCAAATGCACTTGGGAAAGGAAAACCTGTAGAAGGAAGATGAAAAGGAGATTTTTGAGGTTTGAGACTTGACTATGTGAGCCTTTTCACAATAATCAGTAGCTGTGTCCTTGCTATGGGACAGGAGCACTGAGGTCCATGCCCTCCCAGTCCTGATTTCCCAGTCACCCAGTTAAGGGATGGGATGTAGAGACAGAGGGTCAGGGTTGCTGGCTGATGGGAAGGGATGATGGCACATCTTAGGTCAGTAAGAAAAGCAGGTTAGAGGTAAAGAGGCAAGGAGAGATCGCATCAAGGTTTGGGGTCTTCTTTGACCAAAAGAGCACCATCTTTATGTTTGTAAAATTCTTATAAGTGTGGCATTAATTTGCATTTAATATCTAGCTGTCTTCTGGACCTGGATCCCTTTACAACCCTTTTGAATTCTTCTAGTAACACGTTGTCCCTATGGCTGGCCACTTTCCTGAGCTATGCCATGCCATCTGTCCCCGATCCCTACCCTCCTTCCAGCAAAGTGATCCATGCAATTGCCGAGAGGCAAGAGAGACAGAAAAGGAAGGGCCGGAGAAAAGAGATTGTTTGGGGCTTTTTTTTTCAATGCAGAACAAGTACTTGCCATTAATATGCAGAATCCCTGTACATCTCAATTATACACCTCCCACAGGGGCCCATTACAGCTACCCTGGGCAGCCAACATGTGTCAACAGAGCAAACATCGGAGAGTATCCCAGTGTATTCCAAAAAATAATAATAATAAAAAAAGAAAAAAAAAAAAAAAAACAGAAAAAGCAGACATGAGCCTCCTGGCAGCTGCTTCTTTTCTCTCCTGCCCCTTCCTCGTGTTGTTTTCAGGTCTAGCAGCCAGGTTTATGCCTTATCATTTTAACATGTGCATGCAACTGCAAAGCCTCTATTGCCCCCTAAATGGTGGATAGTGAGAAATTAGCACTCCCCCATGACAGCTTATTTAAGTTCATGTTGCACATCTACTTATTTATTTATTAGTGGAAGAGATTGGAAATTGAAAAAATGCTTTCCCAAATGTGAATGACTTCCGGAAATATGGATTCTTCTTCATGTTTCCAAAACCTGGGCACCTGAAAGAGAGAAAAAAAATGAGAGAAAGTCAAAAAAGGGAGAGAGTAAATCCATTCCTAAAGACCAATGGACAAGATGCCCTGACAGAGATCCTGTGACAGAGATCTATGCCCAAAAAGGCAAATACTCCAAAAAATCTATGAGGTTCTGTGATTTTGGTATTAAACTCCACCTAAGAGGTTCTCAGAAACAGCATGGTGGCAAGAGCATAAACCCAGATGTGGATCAATTTGGAAATGCAAGTGCAGAAAATGATGACTCATTTCACCCTTACAAAACCCTTTTTTAACTTCTTTACATTTTAACTTCTTTAGACTTTCGTTCTTCTCCTGTCTATTGCTATCTCACTCTGCAGGCTCATGGGCAATACCACCATGGTATTTAGCAAGCCAGATTTTCTGATAGAGTTTTACACCCATGCCAAAACTGATAAGTGGCAGTTGAATGCACAAATGAAACATGAAAAAATGCAAATCCAGTTTTACTAAATGCTTGGTTGTGCCCTCGCCAGGCACTGATTGGTAGAGCTCATTGCTTCCACTGTTGCATAAGCCATGCTGCCATAGCATGTAGGACAAAGATGCTGTCCATGCACATCACGCCCAAGATGATGCCATTGGAGACCTGCTGAAACCCAAATGGCACCACATCTGGTGCCACTGCAGCAAAAAGAGAGTTAACATGGAAAGGATGCAGTGGCAGAGAGGCTTGGAATTTGTGTTTTGAGCTTGATTTCCTGTGATTGAGCAAGAGTGAAAACATATTTGGAATTACTTCAAGTACGTGCAGAATATCTTGAAGAACCTGGTCTCAAAGCAGTTTGTTGACTATATGTGGCCCAGAAATAGCTCCTGTCTTCACAGATGTTTTCCTGATGTATCATTCTCCACATATTACTACACCTTTTCAAAACTATCTCGCTTGTCCTTTCACTATTTGCTGTCATATCTTTCCATTATCTGAGAATATTGTATTGTTACCATTAGACTGATGCTTATCCACTCTTTGCCTCTTTTTTATCTTACATAGCCTGATTGCCTTTCCTACCATGCAGGAAAATATTTGTTCGCATGAAGAAGTGCTTTCTACCTATTATTTTTTATACTTTTTGATTGCTGGCTCTGTGGATAGGAAGTGCCTTTTCTGTTGCTTTTCACATGAGGATAGCACAGGAAAAAAAAAAGAGGTGGGCTACAACGTCTGAGGAGTTTTGTGCCTTGAGGTCCTACCTGCTGCCCGACTTGGCCATAATCTGATTGATTCCGACATTATTGGCTGTGTCTATAGATGTTAAATCCCAATGATGCCCTTATGTGATGCCCGCACCCAACTGAATCTCTTGACCCTTCTTCTACCATGGGCAACTCAGCAAATGGATATCCAGCCTGAAGATGTTAAAATGCTCTTTCAGGAGACTGCTGACAGTGTTTATATTACCCCAAATCTCATTATTTCCTCCATCAATTTTCTCTTTCATTGTATAAATTAGAGTGAATTACAGTATTCATACAGAGGGATGTATAGCCGTGAACAGATTCACATCACTTAGAACGGGCGCGTTTATTCATGAACTCTTGAGTGTTTATTTCAAGAATATTAGCAAGGATAAATGAGCTTCAGAGATACCGGTGCTGTGAAGTAGCTGTGAGTAGTCCTAGTGGAAGTGTACTTGAAGACTTTTTGAACAGCTCCTATTTATTACTTGCACAATGGATTAGCTGAGTAGTTCCACACGCCTGCAGCCATTTTTTGAATAAAGAGGATTTTTTTTTTCTTTTAGCGTGTCCCTTCCATCCACCCCAGGAGTAGAAACAAGACTATACACCATAAATGGCCACTCTCACAGCATGAGTAGTAAGTCATAAATAGCTATTACTTATTGCAAGCCATTTGTAGATGCAGCAGGACTGACTACAGTTTGAACAGTTGCAAAACTGCAAGTAACCAGCCCTTCAGTAAAATTCATGATCTTCTTGCAGATAATCCGACAAAGAGAAAACTGCTAAAGGAGATAAATTAACTGGAGAAACCACTTGTGGTGGATAATTTGACCAATTCTACCACGACAACACTCATGTGCAAAAGCTCTGGAAAATCCTTTATCAATTACTTGCTCCAGCAGAAAATGACTACAGAAGACTTCTTACTCCCAAGGATTAGATCTTTTCATATGATCGCAGCATAGACATACCGTTTTCTGAAAAGCCCTATCCTGCAAACCATTGAGTCTGTTCAGTTCCATGGAAATGGACAGTTTTGCACTGTTTCAGCAATGTTTTATACAGTATCTCTAAGTTACAAACATGCCCTAAAAGATGAGGTATGTTGTACAAATACATGAGTTTTTTTCTGTACTGAGCTAGGTTCTGTCTGAAGTCTTCAAAGTTACATCAGGCTACACCCAGCTGAAAATCTGTCTCAGAATACTTAGCTAATAGTTTACAGGGAAATTTAATAATTTAAGAAGATTAGTAGGTAGAAATGAAGATTTGCAGGTGTCACCTTGACCTTTTTAGTACTCCTTCACTTCATTGGTTATCATCACATGACTCCTTCCAGGTGGATGCAAAGAATAAGTCGCAAATCAAATCACCACCTACCAGAAAGGTCAGCATGGCAGAACGTGCTGCCGAGATTCCCACAGCCGGAGAGAAACGTTTGCAGTTGCAGAGCTTATTCCCATCAGCTGGAATTGCAACCTAGGCTGGGAGATGGGAGGAAGTGAGATCCTCATGGGGAAAGCAGGGAGGGTCAGGAAGAATGGAAGGAAAGCGAGACCGGTGTTTCAGCCATAGGAAAATAAAAGTCAGCTTTTTGGGCAAACAGCCAGGCCAGAAATTAATGAATAAACAATACACGAGGAGGGGTGTTGCCCTCCCTCTGGGTAGATTAGAGAGGTTGTTGTCTCTCCGCAGGGAACAGAGTTAAAAACTTGGAAGATGTTTGAAGCAAAATGAGACGGGTGGAAATCAGCAACCAAGAGCACACAACCCCCTGAGCCAGGGTGCCCCTAGGTCCCCCTGAGGGCCAAGGTCTCCCTAGATACTTTTGCCTCATCTGGCATAGAAGGAAGAGCCTGGCTTGAAATTGCAATGGTGTTTGGTGGCTGGAGTCGTCACTTCATTGCTTCCTGCACATCAGATTATTTTCAAGGCTGTCTCACCCTGTGTTATCTTCATCCAGCTCTTTCAAGGATCTTTTTTGACACAAGAGCTGGACCTTCAGGAATGCCAGTCCCACCTAAACTTCAAAACTGATTACAGATTCGTCCTGGCTCTACTTTCCTCTCCTTTCACTACCTTAGGATCTTCCAGGTCTTCTTTGCCTGCCTCCTTTTCTCATTCACCACTCCCCAGAGGATGTTGTCACTTCAGAAATGGCTTTAGGGATTCTCCACAAGGAGAAAACGAGGAAACCCAGCAACAACAACCTAATCAGCAAACAGCTGAGCCAGGGATAAATGCGCGTGGAAAGCCTGTGTTTGTTTATTACTAATGGGTAACGGAGATGATAACCTTTTAATCCAAAACCATAATGAAATATGCATATTTGTTAATGTGCAACTATAAAATGCAAATCTTGCAAACACAATGGGGAAGGGCAAAGAAAGCACTCGGCACCAATCCTAATTTATTCCTTTGGCTTCAGACATTTATCCAAATTGAGTTGTGTATGTAATATAAAGTCAAATGAATATGTAATTGTAATGTATATGTATAACCATTTTCATCTCAAATATGCCAACTGTTTATCATAATAGAAAGTAATACATATTTTGCCGAATAAAAGGTTACCTATTAAAATATTTTTCTACCCTCCCCACCCCAAGCTTTTGTGCTCTATGTAAAAGCTCTATTTACATAGAGACAATTTCTGATTTTACCTTTTGAGCTGCGCTACCTGAATTCAAAAGATTTAAGAAATTAAAAAAGTAGAATCAAAAAGATTTTTTTCACAAAGTTCTTTCTTTTTTGCTCTCCTCTTTTCCAAAGCAACATAGAAATTGCTCTCCTAAATATCAATTTAAAACAATAGCTAAAAAGCTCAGCAATTTCCCCCTTTTATTTTCAACCCCAAAGAAACAGCTTTTCCCTTTTACTGTCAGAGCAACTACATATTCATCTACATATTCATGTGGTAGAAACTAAGCTTTATTTCTAGTCCTGGTCACCACTGTTTTTGTAAATCATCTCTTGGCAACCTGGCAGACTGAGAGCTAGAACCAGCTTCACACTGTATGTGAGAAGATCTGCATCAATTTGTGAATATCTTGATTTGGGAAGAGGCCAGGAAAATAAAGATCAAAGATGCATCCTCTTTTCCTCGGCTCACCTGGAGTCAAAGCGCTATCTGCAATGAAAAAGTTCAGATAGTTTTTCTTGTTTTTTTTTTCATTATGGGACCATAATGTTGGTGATGTCTGGGCGGCTGAGAGGGGTATTTCTGATTGAAATTTAGCATGGCTTAATTGTTGGGAATTGGAGAGCGCTGCCAGGAAGCTAATAGCAGAATTTCCATTAACTTTGCTGAATAGCAGACCAGAGGAGACAGGGACCAAAGGGTCTGTAATCAATCTCCACCCATGTGTTGATCTGTCCCTGCTGACTCCTTTATGCACTTTCCCACTGCTGTCACACCTATACACTTCATTTAGTCTGTCCTGCCCAGCGCATTCAGCATTTTCCTTTCTTTTAAACAAAACATTTTGCTACCTCTTTGTGTTTTCTGACCCTCTTGAGGAGCAGAGCAATGTACCAATAGCCAGAGGAGCAGAGCAAATCCCGTTTTTTATAGCCTCAAAATCTATAGACTCAAGAGCTTTGGAGAGTATGGAGAAGTTGATGACTTACTAAAACTGAGGAATTCTCCAGTCTCTTTTAAAACCATATGCTCTGAAAGCCACAAGTAAGACTGTTCTGATGCAGAACTATGATCGAGTCCCATGAAATAGTCAATAGATTCCTCTTTTTCCTCAATGCCCTGAGCTAAACTAAAACAGCCATTGAGGAACATGGCCTGAAATAATTCAGTGCCTCGTGCATCCCTAGCCTTGGAGTACATGTTTCTGCGCTCTCAGGGGTCTCAGCTCCTTTCGCTAAAGGAAATGAACTCATGAAGTTTCCAATAGGAAGTTTCCTGACACAAATCTCTTAACTCTAAGACGGCCTTGGCAGGAACCAACCCAAGCCACCGTGCTGACTGATGCTGCCAAATCCAGCAACAGTCAGAGCCACAATAAGGTCACAAACCCTGGAGTGGACCCCACGTTTCCAGCTGGAGAGTGTCCCACCACCAAGTGGTTTTGGAAGAAGAAGGGAATTGGGGTTTTTTGTTTGTTTGTTTGCTTGTTTTCCTTAAATTATTTGAAAAGCAGATCGATGTTACAAGGATAGCACCATCTTTAACCTATTTTTCCCCTGTTTGGACCATCCACAGAGATGATGCTGCAGAAAAGCGGCATGGGAGAAGAAGTCTATTTGATTTTGACAAAGGCAGATGAAGGGGCACAGCAAAAAAAGCCAGTCAGCCAAATGAGAGTGCTCCACTAAAAGTGTTCCATCATTTCAGACTCATAAATCATGATGCAGATTAATGAGAAATTAATGCAGTGCAGAAATTACTGGCAGTGAGGAGCTGTCGGTCAGCAGCAGGAGCAACTGTGTGTGAGACAAAGCAGGGAAGGTCTCCAGAAAGAGAGAGGGCTCCGCAGCCTGGAGTTGTTCCTTAATGAGGACAGACAGAGGGGTCAGCATGGGAGCAAGACAGCGTGCGGCTGCATCTCGCAGACAAGGGGCACTATTTAAAAATCCTGTCAAAAGACTCTCTGGACTGATTTGTATTAAAGCCTTATTCACAACTTCTAATGAAAAAATCCGCCTGCATCAAATCATAATGTATAAGCTTTAAAAGAGAGAGGGAGCGCTTGTGCACAAGAGAGAGAGGAAAAAAAAAATGAAAGGGGTTGAGGTTAATTTCACTGTGCATCTCCTCTGTTTGGGGAAAAAAATATCACAGATGAGGAAAATAGCCTACTTTGCCTCCTGTTCTTTCCTCTCTGATCCTCCGGTGGCTTTATTTTAAGCATTTAACTTCCTGATAGCAGTTAGGCTGGTCACATTTTCACTCCATTTAGTGGTAGGTTTCGAGCGCATCATTTAGTGCCGCAATAGAAGCGGTGGAGCAGGTGTATGACAGATGAGTCGCTTCTTTCCTAGAGCTCACGCATTCTGGGGCCAGCAGGTAGCTTAGCGTGTTGCCGGCTCAAGTGCTCCGAGGCTCTCTGCAAAGTAGATGGTGCAAAGATGGGGAGATGATTTCTCATTTTTTGATAGCTAAGGGAGGTGGCTACTGTCATCTTCTAAGGTACATTTTCTTTCTGTTCTTCATAAAAAGTCTTCTCACTATGAACCCAAGCCAAAAAAGTATAAATTGATTCGTGATATCCCAGCCCATCCATGCAAATTTGCCACAACAGTGGCAGAAACTCGTGGGAGTCATTTTGGAAAAAGTGGACGTTCCATGGCAGGTAGGGAGTCTTTATGCAAATGCTGCAGTAGTACCTTCATTTCTGACTCCTGTTGATCCCACAGCCTGCAGGATGCCTGTAACCATAGCAATCTGCTCGGATAGGAAGGTTCTCTATTGTGCATAGAATAGAGAGTGGCAGCTGATGGTATCTGCAGAAAGAAGTATCCAGACAGTGCCACTGTGGATGATGAGTGGATAATGGGAGAGCACACTCATAGCCCAGGAAGATGATAATCCGTAACAATCATGGTAAGGCAGGTAGACAGCAGTGTTCAGACACCATGGGGATGGGCATGAGAGAAGAACATGAGGAGAATGGAGAATAAATGAGGATAAATGTTCAGCTGACTCAAATGTGAACACATCCAGACGTCACTATGCACCAGAGCGAATAGAGCTATATATACACAGTCTAAGTCCTGCTCCATCCATGCAGGTCTTCCAGCTCTGGGATGGGGCTGTGGGAAAGCCAGGCCATGGCTCCATCAGTCAAAGTAATTTGGGAGCACAGCAATCTGTTGTGGTCATGACAGACATGAGCATCTCTGAGATGCAGCCGTGCTGGAGATGGTACCTTTATGCAAGCACATGAAAACAGGGTGAACCGTATCCCAAAGCATACAGATTTCATTAGACACATATTCTAAAACAATATGACAATCCTACAAAAAAAAAATGGATCTTAACATCTTTTAAATACTCCAGCTACCCAGATTGCCTCAAAGGTCTCTACCCTGTGCAGTGGGGGTGTCTGATACAGTGGTACATTATAAATGTCTGGAAGTGGCACCTAGTGTCTTGCCTGGCACTTGTTGGCTCTGGAAGGATCCTTCACATGAGATGTGAATGTGATCTGGCCATACCTCCCATTCTGCCTGCTGACTCATTCATTGAAGCGAAATAAAGAAAGTCTCCAAGTCACAAATAGTATTTGGCACATCAGCACTCCCACAGCTCTTTAGTATAAATTAATATCTCCCTTTTGTAGAGGCAGAAACAGTTGTACGAATCACTTTCTTTGCCCAAAACCACTGAGAAGGGCAGTAATGGAGAACCAGAATTATCATCAAGAGACAACCAAAGCATGTGCCCAGCTCTCTGAGCTGTGCTAAAGTCGTAAATCCTCATTGCTTCTACATTCTTGCACAGAAAGCTTGGATAGCTTCTTGGCTTTGGTGGTATAATCCTGTGACTTTCTGCTGTCAGTGCATAGATCTGTGCCTCCTTGGCCACCTGTCAATATTGAAGACCATTCTCCTCAAAACCAGGGTTTTGGGTACTGCTGAGGACTCTTGATTTTGCATCTCTTGCCATGTCTAACATGACAAAACTAGGTAGAATAGAATTCCTGGGATTTATGTGCAACACAAGTTGCCTGGACACTAAACAGCCACACATTCATGTAGGCATCCCCTCTGACAGTGTCTTTGGCTTTTAAGACACCTGCTCTTCAACATTGCACCATTGGTAGCACTTTTTTTTTTTTTAAATTTGCTCACATGCACACACTGAATGGATGAAATAAAGGTATGGAAAAAGAAATCATGAAAAGGATCCTGTTTATCAAAAAGCAACAGCTTACGAGCAGTGGTGAAATAGAGATATTGTTACTTAGTGATAATGAAGGAAAAAAAGCCATTGTCAAAATGATAAGGCCATTTCTGTTGTCTCCCCAGGTGATAGTATCTCTGCCACCATTAGTGTGTGAGTATTGTTAGGATATTTCATGGCAAGTGCTTGACAGAATAAGTTATACACTAAGCCAAGCTAAGCCCAAAGCCTCCAGCTTCACCTCCTCCCATATCCCTGCATACACGCCAGCCTCTTCTTTAATACTATTGCAGCTGGGATTTGTATTCCCTATGGCTTTTCATCTGTTTCCGTTTAAATATAACACTGTTCTTGAGTCAGTTGACAAGGTATGTTTCACTGATAAGCAGCCCAACTTCGTCTTGCAATAGGTCATCAGAAAGCCAGACGATCACATCTTGAAAAATGTAGGAAATGTCTTTAAAAGTGCCAGTGAAATGAGCTGGATAAGGAAAGCAAAAAGAAAAGAAAAAAGAAGTAGTAACACTGAAACAAGAATACAGAGATCAGCTGAAAATCTCTGGTAGAAGCCCTGCTGTACAGTCTAGAGATAAAATTTACCCATCTGCTAAGAAGCGGAGATTTTCCGCTCGCGGTGACTTGACACAAGTGAGCTTTCAGCACTACAACTTTTCATTCTGTCACTGCGAAGGCAAGGAGAACCAGCCCACTGGTAGCTCTCTTGGTGAGTAGTATACTCTTTTTTACATATTTTCCTTTTTTTTTTTTTTTTTTCAAATATATATTACCTCTGCATAGGAATACACCAATGGGGCTAGTGCACTTCAGCACACGGGGCTGGGGCTGGCAGTGATGTCCCCAGCGGGGAGTGAGGCCGGGGCTGACAACATGACCATAAACATCAGCACCAGCTGATGGAAATTGCAGGTGCCCTGGGCCACACACCAAGGTCCACATGATTTGGCACAGGGTTAGGACCAGGAGTTTATCTTCTGCTTCTGTCCATAGAGCCCCTTGAGAACATGCTTGTTTTCCCTCTTGGCAGATGTCAGGGTAATCCAGTGTCCCAGGGAAATGATGTCTAATTCTTTGTCTCATAGGCCGCTCCTATAATCTGGGATGACCTATTTCCCTACGGACTTCCTTCCTGTATTCCAAAACTGCCTTGGACAACACAGGATGCAAAGTAATATGCCTAATTTCTAAGCACACCCTACTGTCAATCAGTAAGTAAAATCCCAAATCCTGGGACAGATGGCTGCTCAGCACTTGTCAAATTTTGGCGCTCAATATTTGGTATTTCGTGAAGAAGCAGCAATTCAAATATGGAGCCATTTTTGTCACTTTTCTCTCCTCGAGCTGAAAGCTAAGGAAACAGAGTTTCTGGAGCACCTGCTCTAAGTGTCACTTTGAAGAAGCCTTTGTTGAAGGAGGATCTTTGCCCCATCGCGCTGCAGAAACACAAACAGCACCTGGCAAGCAAAGCACAGATATTAGCTCCCCTTTGCTAGAGTGCAGCCAGCTCTGGGAGCTTGCTCGAAAACAGCAGTTTTAGAGCAAAGAGTGGGCATGCTCGCCTGGGCAGAGCCATGGTAAATGTTTATGGATTATTTTCTCAAATGTCTTCGCCCCCTTCTTTGGAGGCAGCGAAAGTGCTGCTGCCAAAAATAAGGGAATAAACAGAAAGATCAGCATCCCGCAAGCTCCCCACAGAATGTGACGTGAGAATCTGCAGCAGCAAAAGTCTGTGGAGAAAATAGATTGGGGAGGGTGGGTTTTTTTTTCTTTTTTTAAAATAAATATTTGAGGCACACCATGGGAGTTGAGTGGCGCTGTGGTAAGTATATCAAACACTGAGAATCCCCAGATTATCAGTTCTGAAGGCATTAGCTGGCTGCTGAAAACAGCTATCTCAAACATGCAGAATTAGGAAAGGCACAAAAATCCAGAAAAAGTAAGTAAATAAGGTGTGCAACTGCATGAGGAACAAAACAATCTCTACTAAGGCATCAGAATAAAGAGGGTGAGGGAAATCAGCATGACTGCTACTGTCCGTCTGTCCATCTATCTTCTGCACATCTTTTTCTCTCTCCCCCTTCCTGCACCCTTATCTGCTTTTGAGATCAGATTGACAGGGAGCTGCACAGCTAATCAGGATGGGGGCAGCTGCTCCCTTCAAACAGCTCCTCATGGCTTGCTCGAGTCATCTATCTCCCCTTTGCTTATGCTTTACATCTTCCGGAGGCCTTTAAAGAACACGGTGTAACATGGAGAGCTTAACAGTCGGCAAATGCTGATTTTAAGTGTGTTTGTACATTTACGGATTGATCCCAGAATGATCAAAGATAAATGATCTCCCCAGTGCTCCTCGGTAAAAAGTTAATGAAACTTGCAGGAGGGAGAGGGCAGGTGCCTGTGTAAAGCAGGGTTTAGGTTTCTGGGATTTTTTTGTTATTGCTTCATTATAATTACTGGAAACATTTTTTCCCATCCATCCGCCCTTTTGCATTTCTCCTTACCTTCATTCCCCTCATCTCCAGTAATACATTTACTAAAACTTAGACCCTTTGAAAGTCCTGTGTCCTCACAATAACAACCTCAGCATCCTCCTCATCACAGGCCTCAGGTCAGTTTTAGATTTTGCTGTAGGATTAACCTGGGCCTAAGCCCACCATGTCCCTTGCAAGCAATTGCATTGAGCATGGCCAGGCTCCCGAGGGAAAATCTAAGGATTCTGCCTTCAAATGCTCCCGCAATGTCCCAGGCTTTCCTTCCCATGCCCGATGTCACATGTGGGAGCATTGAAAGGTCTCCGGAGCTCAGCTCCTCCGAATCTGCAATGGGAAAACTCCCAAAGCAGCCTTTGCTCTGCATCTGTCATGGACATACACATCTTCACAGCTCTCAGAGCTACGTGATACTTATTCTGCATGATCCCTGCAAATTAAATAAAAGCACAAAATTAATGGCAGGGTTAATGCCATCTCTGGGATAAACAAGATGTCTAAAAGGAACCTTTCAATAGCTGTTTAGTCTGCAGCTCTTCCTGACGTCTCTGGGTTACCTACCCTTCTCACACAGTACTCTAATGAGCATCACTTCCAGATCAGCCGTGAGGGGCACCAAAGTCTAATTTCTAAAAGTTCATGCTACTCTTAGCTTTGCTTATTCATTAGGCAGAAGATACGCAGAAATATTTTCTGGTGAATGACCATGAAAGTGTACAAACCTGTGAATTCAAAGTCTTTTCACTGCAAATTTCAAAAAAAAAAATGCAGTGTTTGTAACTTGACCATATAAAGACAGATTCTATATCTGCATATAGAAAAACACATTTCAAAGCTCTAAATCTGCCTTTTATACAGTGAAGGGACTCGTAAGGAAACCTGCACCTACAACTTTTTTAATTGGCCGTGCTCTCCATGTTCCATCACCATCTGAACCCACCAAAGAGATGGTACCAACTTGAGGACTGAATTCAGGCAACAGCACAGTGTGTTCATTTTCCCTGTTGTCTGGTCCAAACTCCTGGAAACAAATTACCATGCCAGTATTTATGAAGCTGGAACCAGGTGTGAACTTTCATCACAGTCAGCATCACATTCAAGTAGATGTACTAAAAGAATTCAACAAAGATGCTTTTCCCACCAAAGAAAAGGCAGAACTAACCCAGAGTCTGTGATCTTGTATATTGTGATAGCTGTTTAGACTCTACAAATATGTCTGCACTTTGGTCTCTGTTGGATTTGATAGACTTCATCGAAACTTCAGAAGCCATCCCTGAATATTGATAGGGAGGTTTTAGTAGCAGCATTCAGCTAAAAACAAGCAGAAGACAAGGAAGAAAGGGGAGAAAAAAAAAAGAAAAAGAAAGAAAAAATATTAGAAAGGGTCACGGCTGGATTTGCTGAACAAATGAGCTCTCTTGTGACTATGAGATCTCATCATACTCCTCTCAATTTTGTTGTAGGAAGCAGCATAAGACAATGACTGACCTTCAAATACAGTGTGGGAATATGCAGGCTGACTCTGAAAAACAAACCTCCCTAAAAGGATATAATCAGATTTCCCCAAAGGAGATCTTTTTCTATGTTGCTCTTTAATCTCTCCTAGCATATAGCTGTGTGTACTTTTAAAGTAGATCGATCATGCATTAAAAAGTAAGAAAAAAAAGAACCCCAGGATATTGTGGTTTGCACCTGCAACATAAAATCAGCTGGAGTGGAGGAGGGGTTTGGCAGCAGATTGCTGGCCTACAAATCCTTGGGATGTTTGGTTACAGGCAATAGATACAGATCCAGATATAAATATACAGGCGGGGAATGCATGCAGACCTGTGTGGTGAACGTCCTGCTGACTGCGTGCAGCCAACCCTCCTCATTCCTTCACATCTCATTAACGTTGCTCGCATTGCAACAACACATTGAGGCCACAAAGACCGGGGGCTGCACGTGAACGTGGGATGAGACCATCCCCTGCTCCAGCTTCTGCTATTAGAACCGACAAGTCAAATGATGGTAGAAGGTGAACATCAACGCAGGTTTAGGAGAAGCAAGACTCTAAGACTGTTAAGGTGAACTTTAATAAGCTGTCTAAGGGGCCTAGCTAACCAGTTCCCATTCGTTTCTGATGAGATTTGCTCACTTATTTGCTCAGTTACTGCAAACCTGGACAAAGCAGGTGAACACTTAAAAGAAGGCTTGTAAAAGAACTGAGATTCGAACCCAAACTTACTCCAGGCCCCTAATCACAAGGCAAAAGCCATCTGAGAGAGGCCATTTCTTCTGAGGTCAAGAACAACTAACCCCTTCAAGCAGGTAGAGCATCAGGTCTTAAACCTTACTCACTTACAGGATAAATCCTTTTATCCATGTCTCTAAGGTTTTAATTCCTACCTCACCTGTAGGTGAGGAAGAAGAATATGACGGGAGAAGCTTGTGGGCTGGGTCTCTTTCAAATCTGTTTTATAAACTGTATTCATCCTTAACATGAACATGATAGGCCACTGAAAAATGTAAAACTGAACTCCATACCTGTCAACACAGGACCAGACAGGAATACAGTCAGACGTTACTCACCATGGTTTAGTAGGGTTTTATTTTTCTTGGTGCCTCCCTGAAAACAGGTCCCTGGGTTTTTTTTTGATTTATATTTTCCTATCTGAAATGCATAAAAGATGAGGTGCTTTTGCTCATCCATGAATCTTATGTGGTTTTGTTCAAAATTTTACTAAAGGCGACATGACAAATTACCACCAGAATCAATTTGTGCTGGAGAAGGGCATCATTTAAAGAAAAAAAGAATAGGGACAAAAATAGGTAAAGGGAGGGTGGGGGAAAGAATGAGTTGGTGACCTCTTTGAATATGTCATACTCTGAAGGCAGTGCTACTCAGATGAGACTGGCAGACTAATTACCTACCTGGCAGGTTCATAGATTCAGGAGATGGGAAGAACTCAAAGGAAATTTTGACCCATTCAAAAGGACTGGTCTGTTTCTTGTTATCTATTTTGGAGAGAGTGTTGGAGCAGAGGGAGGTTGGACATGGCACTGCTCACAGCTCACCCTCTCCAACCTTCCCGTGTCTCTGTCACATTGGCTGTGCCCCGGTCCCTCCTCTGAGACTCTTCTCACTGCATGGTGCCTCTAACTAAAGGGAAATATTTCTTCCATCTCTGCCTGAAAGTTTTCCATAGGAGCTGCTGGAAGCTTTCCAATGCGGATAGCATGTCTGGTGTGGCAATGAGGATTACTTCTCCCTGCTAATACAGTCTGCCAGCCTCATGTAGGCTCTGATGTGATCCAGCCCAAGAACTCTTCATTCATTAGCCCTTTTCTTCACGGACTTTAATTCTCTTATTTGCAAGCCTGTCACAATCTTGCGTTGGGGAAGGGCCACCAAAGTTAGAGAGGAGTAGAAGACACATCCCAGCCCTGGATACACACCCAGACCTTTCCTACAGCAATAAGATGGGTTTGCCACAGGCAGAGGAAAGCTATACTCTTCTCACCATTCCTCCTGCAACGTGCCTACATTTGCAGCCATCCTTACTGGCCAGACTTCACATGGCTCTACTCCCAAATTGGGTGGGCAGGTCACATCCCATTGAGTTGTGACAGATACTTCACTGTTTGTGCAGTAGAGAGAAGGCTTTTGTCTTTGGTTCAGCTCAGAATAGCCAAGTAGCAACAAGTAATTTGATATAAGCAGCAAAATCAATGTTTAACATGTTCATTATATTTTCTGAAAGAAAAGCACCATAGTAAGTAGTATTATTGTAAATCATGTTGTCGTGTGCTGCTGCTCCCACATCTTTCAAAGGTGTTGGAAGGGGAGCTTGTTTATGTAGTGAGTAGCATCCCTGGTGTTTGCTTCTGTATTTTGTTTCAGCACTTTCTGCAGACACAAAACTTGTCTCTGTGTGGCAGCTCTGGGGACATTTCCCTTCGTGAACAATCATTTTCACCACAAATGCCAAGGTATAAGCTGGGATCAAATTCCGACATACCTGTGAAAATACTTGTTTTCACACACAGCTGCTATCGAAGAAAATATTAGTTAGATTGCACACAGTAACACTGGTTCTTGTATATTTAATCTCTATTAGCCTTACACACACTTTATTTTATTTATTTTTACCAGACACAGAGGCATTCTGAAGTGCCTGGAGTCATGTTAATTTTAGCATTGGAATTCCATACCTAGGGATGACTCATTTCAAAGGTGACTTTGTACTTTACCCTTCATTTACTGAGGAAATCTTTCAAGGATGTTACATCTGCACACAGCTTACATATTACAACAATTAGAAGATCCCAAGTATTATTTCTGTTTACACTAGGCTTACTGGGAAAAGAAAAGGCAAAAAAAAAAACACATGAGCTTTAGCACAAGCAAAATCTAGAGACCTTTTTAAATCACTGCACCAGACTTAGCAGATGCATTCAGCCTAGACACACCTGGAATGCTGCTGAATTTAGAACACACAGTATGTCTGCTTATAAAAAGTCTTCTATTTTAGGTATACTGGCTGCAGGATCTAGCTGCTGTGCTAGTGAACATACCAAGAGCACCTTATTGGAAACGGTGTGCATTGCAACCAGTCTGTGTCCAGGTAAAAGCTAGCCTGGCTTACAGATAGTTTTTGAGGGAATATTACACTAAACTGCAGCATTTACCCAGCCCACTACTCCAGGCAGGCTCGCCATGGAAAACCCTGCAAGATAAGGAGGATCTGACCTATCTGGATTTCATGCGGTGTAAAGGTAGTTGGAACAAGATATTCTAGGACCATACTGACCATATTTCCATGGAATTTTAATTGAAAAGGACTTCCTGAGCAATGAACCCCCATTCCTCTTTTGCTGCAGACATCAAAGCATTCAATATCTTTATAGGGGATTGGCCTCACCATATCTGTTGAAAAAGAGGTGGCTCACAGCATGGTAAATGTAATGATTAAAAGCTTTTAATTGCCACCTTAAATTTATTATCCTTTATTATTTCCTGTATTTTCCTTCACTTGAGTCTTTTGATTCCCCTATTCTGATGCTCCTCCACACATTTATGAAAAGCAAAAGTGTCCTCTATGTTTTTCTTAGTTCCCTGCCACAAGATTAGAGCAGCCTAGCAAATAAGGCTAGGCTTAGGCAAATAAGTGAATAAGAAGTAAGTGAATAAGTGAAGGCAAATAAGTGAATAAGAAGTACTGACAGAATCAAACCTACTGTCACCTGCAAAACAGCAGGCTGGGTTCTGATGGGAAATAGGAGTCTGTGGACCTTTCCCTTCATTCTTTAGGGGCTGGAGAAAAGCAGACGATGGAGATAGAAGGGTAAGCTTGGTATGAGAGTTGGGAGGCTACAGGAACCTCTCTTCCTTTGCTCTTTGCACACTAAATGGCTGAAGGCTCTTGTGCTCCCAAGGAGATAACCTGTTTGCCCAGCTGGCTGCAGGATCAAGCCTTTCCAGAACGCCATGGATGCGGGATTGGCCCAGCTCTCTGGTGGCCACTGTTCTGAGGAGGAGGTTTTGGATGCAGTGTGAAGTTGTGCGCTTCGAGGTGCTCTGCACAGCATGGGGGATACTAGGATGGCAGCTTAGGCACCAGCCCAATTAGTACCAGCACATCCAGGAGCCATCTGTGCTAGTGCAAATCATTAGCTGCAAAGACTGAGTCCAGATGCGTTCATCTGAATGGCTGAATAAAACTGCAGCAATTGGAGATCTGCACAGGGTCACAGAGCCAGGTAAAAAAAGCAGAATGGAGAAAAGGGTCCTCTTGATACCTGGCCTGAGTTTCTGCATGGGATTCAAGATGGCCTTGTTCCCCCTTGATCATGGCCTAACAACTGTTCTCTCAAACACCTTCATTTTATAAGATCTTTTCCCTCATTGATTCCTGTTTCCATTTCTACATGGTGTGAATGTAACACGCAGTCCATGCCTTCCCCCTTTGTCATACCCTACACCTTCTGCTTTTGAGTTTCTTATTTCTGGGAATAGCATCTGGGGACACAGATTGACTGAGAGCAGTGGTATGGTATAAGCAACACCAGAAATAGACTCCAAATGACCGAACAAGAGCCTGGTACCCACCGAAGGATTGAAAATACTTTTCTCACTCCTTCCTGAGAAAAAAAGAAGCCACCTGGCTTTGAATGCTTACAGCAAGCACTGCTTGATAAGGCTGTTCATAACAACCTCCCCACACTCTTGCTCCAAAGCTCCCCTTTTCTCCACCTCCAATTCCCTTGGATCCACTGTTGTTGCCATGTCTTCTCCTCCAGCTCCCTGATGGAAGGCATCTCCCCCATCTGCTTGCATCTGACCTGGTTTCCTCCTACCTGCAACACCACTGGAGGAGACTACAATACTCCAGAGACAAGTTGTGTTGTTTTAGTGGCAGTAAAACATCTTTCCCAACCTCCTCCTACCCTATGTTAATCATTCTGTACCTCTCCTGTTCTCTAATAATAGCAATGCAAGTCCAGGATTAGTCTTGGTCACCTTTCAGGAGGTGGCTAATGGACCAGATTGGATGCCCACTCCCACCATGCAGCTGGTAGGACCACCTGTAGGACCACTGATGCCAATGGCTTCCCCAGGACACACAAGATGAGTCCTCACTTAACAGTGCTCGTCTCACCCCTTTTCTGTTGCTAATAGGTAACAATTTCTGAGCTGTCATGTTCAAAGGGGGGCAGAACTAGGTGTTTGGGGTTTTTGGGTGCTCTGAACATATCTGTACTCAGAAGAGGTGCACTTCCTCTGGCCAGTTTCTGTGCAGGAGGCTGCTGGGCTTTTGAAGTGTCTTTTCCAGGCTTCTCACTCCTGCTTCTTCATTAAAATATGGAATGTTCGACAAGTCGTTCATTCCTTATTCACATTGTCCCTTCTCTCTAAAGAGAATATGTTACAAAACATATAGGGGAAAAAAAAAAGGGTCCAAAAAAGCTGCTTTTCTTTTCATTTATACCTCAAACATGTTCTAAAGGAGACTCAACAGTACAGCTGGGGGCCATCAAGCCTGCCAAGAAAGAAAAGCAATTGGCAGAAACCACTGTAAAGTCCAGATGATCCCATATTCCTGGGCTCAAATTTGTGCCCCCTCCAGAAGTTCAATGGTATTGAGATCAGATGTTTTGATTGACCTCATTATATATAGAGGGACCATCTGCAAAAGCTCAGATCTGGCTCCAAGCTTCTTCGAAATCCAGCTCTGGGATTTTGATTTGAACCTTTGCCTAGCTCATTCAACCTCTGCCAGTGCAGAGTGAAAGCATGGCGCTAAATGGCAGGAATTCATGCTTTAGCATAAGCACTCGGCCAGATCTTCAGCAGAGCTCCCTTCATCCTGTAAACTTCTATTTCTGGATTGCCCTTCAGATGCCACCAGGATCTTAAGGCTCTCCTGCAAATCTTGGCCTCTCCATCCTTGACAATTTCACACCCAGGCACCAGATTAAGGAGCCCATCCAAGTGCTGTTATTAGAGGGCACAAAGCTGACACGGTGGCTAGTGATTCCTATCTGCACTGTCCCGCCTCGCAAAGGTATGTTGCATGTGATGTATTCCAAAGGGAATGTGGGATATCTGCGTCTTCCCAGATTCCCTGAAGGCCTCACAAAGGCCAAACATTTTGTAAATAGAAAGCAGCCATGATAAGAGGCCTTTTCTCTTTCCTTTATTTCTTTTTTTTGTTAAAAGAAGAGATGCATCTCTGAGATTCCACTGGCAACCGTTCTCCCTTAACAATCTGCTTGACTCAACCCAGGCCACGCTCTGGAGACTTGTTAAGGGAGGGGTGGGGAAGATATATCCACACGGTTCTCTTCTTTCCCTCTTTCTTTAATCAAAGAAAGAAAATGGCAGGGCGGGGAGGGGGAAAGGAGGAGGGAAAACCAATAGCCCCCTCCTCCCAACTCCTTGGCTTTCTCCCCTATCTCGCTGCCTGTCAGATGCTCTGACATTCCTTGCACGTAAGTGTTTTGCTTCAAAAGTTAGAAGAAGAAGAGAGGGAGAAAGAGAAACTGCATTGCACAGTCCCTGTTGATAAGGTTCAAAGCAAAGAGAGACGCCTCAGAAGCACATGCAGGCTCCTTCCTCTCTCCCCCTTACAAGAGGGAAAAAAAAAAGAGCTAAATTCCATAGCAGTCTCTGCTTTCTCCTGCTGCTGTTATCTTTCCTTGCACACAGGCTGGAGGTAGGAGGAAGATAGAAACTGTCCTGTTTACCTTGCAATTTCTCTCCACCCCCAGCCCCCTTTGAAATGTCAGCTCTAAGCTGCTTTTGCACTCCCAATTTTTAATGGCATTTGTAAAAAGAAAGAAAAAAAAATTGCTGGACATGTTTGTTTGCTGAGGTGTTTTTCTTTTTTTCTTTTTTTTTTTAAATGGTTGTTTAAAAATGCCCAGAAGCTGGGATGAGTCCAGCTGAGGTTACCCAAAGGGAGACTCTGCCAAAAGACTTCCTAGCTGTTAATATTTCCCTAACCTTGTTATTATCTGAATTTCCCCTTCCTTTACCCTTTCATAAATCCCTCGAATTTTCCCTTTCTGCTCAGCATTGGACTAGCACAGAAACACCACTAAGTTATCACCACGTTATTCATGTGAGGAATCCAGCCAAGAATTTTTAGGCCTAGCAAAATAGTCAGACCCATCTGTCTGTCTGTTGTGCTAGAGGAGGGATAAGCATACAAAAATAACTGAGAAACACACATGCAGATTTGCAAAAAAAAAAAAAAAAAAAAAAAAAAGAAAGAAAGAAAGAAAGAAAGAAAGAAACCCAAGAGCCATGAAAGTCAGAAACTAGCCACTGGAACCTGCCGTCACAGAGATATTAAGGTAGAGTTTAAGTCATTTCACTGAGGTATTTCAGATGAGCCCCATGTAAAAACTCTTCTTTTTATTGCTTTCAAAGAGGAATTAAAAGAGCTAAGAGACTAGCGTGGAGAAGTCAGTAAAAGTTCAAGTGCTCATCAGACTGTTCCCTTACTTCTTCTGGCTAATGGGAGCATCAATCTGCTCAAGGCACAACATCCCTTGCAAGGGCACCTTAGGAGAAGTAAAAGCTAAGGAACAAGGCTAATATGTGTTTTTGCATCCAAATGTGCGTGGTGGGAGAATCAGATGTGGACTAGATGCCTTGGGACACCAAGGGCACCTTAGGAGAAGTCAAAGCTAAGGAACAAGGCTAATATGTGTTTTTGCATCCAAATGTGTGTGATGGGAGAATCAGATGTGGACTAGATGCCTTGGGACACCAAGGGCACCTTAGGAGAAGTCAAAGCTAAGGAACAAGGCTAATATGTGTTTTTGCATCCAAATGTGTGTGGTGGGAGAATCAGATGTGGACTAGATGCCTTGGGACACTCAGGCAAGCAGTATCTGCTCTGCAGTGTCTCTATATGTCACAGGTGAGGTAGAGGCAAATCTCTGCTTATAGGGGGTCAGCTGTGGGGTGGTGGGAGAAAGGGTATTTAAGTTTGGGCTACCACATGCTACTGTGAGTTAGTGGTTTGGTCCTTGTGGAGCTGATCTGGAGAAGGATTCCTATATGTCTGCAGCCTCAGTGTGCTCCTGCCTGCCCTGTGGCTTTGCTTCCTCCAGAGCCTGTGCTTGAGCAAGTAGAGATCAGTGGACAGAGCAGACTTACTTCAGCAACGCACATCGATGTGTTTGTCTTTTCCCTGCTGTTGTTGCATCAACTGCCTGAGATGGGTTAATGACTCAAAAGCAGCATTTGAGGAGTGCACAAAATGGATTCGTCAGAATACAAATGGTAAGAAAGGCCCTTAGTGTTATCAGGATTTACTAGTGAAAGCTGGCAGAAAAAGAAAATATCTCAATCTGTTAACTATATCCAGATTATCACCGACCACAAACCACAAAGGTTTTCTTCTTTATTTTGTTTCTCCTTCTCTTCTATGCATTCAGGAACTAATGCTACAGATCATGAATATTTCCAGCCACAGTAATGCAGTAGCTCCAGCAAGGCCATCACACTAAAGCCTGCTGTTGGCCTCCTGCACAGACAGCAGAGCAAGAGGATGGTTGATTGCAAGCAAAGAGAGAGTCCTGTTGCTCCTAACTGGATTTGGTCCCAGCACGCTGAAAAGCCCTTGTCTCATTTCCTGGTTGTTTTCCAACTAGAAGATTGGAAACTCAGAAAATTCTGAAAAGTGAAGACCCAGTCAAGCTTCCACTTGCCTTGAACATCTGAAGAGATAAGAGACCTAAGCTCTATTCGGTTAAAAGATAAGGGACATTGTTACTGCTGAGCTCTCTCCAAGTTCAATGGATTTCATCTGTGTGACAAAGGGTATCACATGCTCTGGATATCATTTAATGCTTCCCTAACCCTGACTGGCCCAGGGGCACTGTTGAGGAATGACTTGCCATTAAAAACAGCCTAATATTGCTTCACAGAAAGCCTTTGTAGTGGAAAACACTGGCTGCTCATTCTGACAGACTAACTCGTGCTTCATGAGACTAAACTGGACCAAGTCCATGGCCGTACCTCTGTCTGGTTCAGCTGGAAAGATTTATCTGAAATGTTAATCGCAAATTTTCAGTCCAAGGGCAAATGTCCACATATGAGGACAGGAATGCAGTGGGAGAACTGGGAGCCCTGGGTTCTCTCTCCTCCCCCTTGTTGAAGAGGAAAGTTTCACCGCAACAACTTCTGCCACAGCACCCTGAGCACATCCCTGACTTCATACAGTGCACCACATTTCCCACACACACATATTTGTGTTGCTGAGGGTTTTATTTCCATGAAATGTAGTCATCAAGAAATGGAGAGTAGTGCAAAAGTCATTTCCTCACAAGTAAGAGAGATAAAGAGAAGGGGATATGCTGAGGATAGTCCTCCTCAGACCATGGTGCCAAATCTGTCGCAGGCAGCAGGACAATCCTTTACTGGAGCAGCAAGATACACAGAAAGGGAGTGCAAAATCATTTTAGAGCTGCTTGTACTATTATAATTACCTAACTCATGGGCATAGGAGTTCAGATCCAAACTTGATGCCTGCTGTAAAGGAGCAGTCTGAGAACGCACATATTAATCAAGATTCTGGATCTGTTTCCCCACATGCCCATTTCTGAGCCTTTGCTTTAAAAAAAAATCAATTTTGGAGCAGGAGAAAAACTTGCTACAAAATGAGCAAAGGGAGAGACTTAGACTTTGTCATCTACCCTGAGGAATTTCACTTACCAGTAAAATAGCAAAAAACTTTCCAGTATGTAAAAGCAAATCCATGCTGGTTACTGCTGCATGGTTGTCTGTTCATGGCTGGGCTCACCTACCCTGTCTTCCTTTGGGCCTCAGATCAGCCTGTTTTGCCTGTCATGTAGCTCTTGATGCTAAAGACTGAAGTTTCTGCCCATCACATGTGAAACAGACATTTCTAAAGCTAAATATCTAGTCTGTTTTCAATTTTTCCTTCAAATACCAGAAGTGATTGCACCACATTATGGACTAATCGCCTGTCAAATTTAATTTCTTAAGCTGAGGCTGTTTTAGAGCCAAGTGAATAAAAAAGAAAAAATACTCTGTCCAAACCCACTAAATTATTATTTTTATGCCTGTATAGCTACCTAGAAATGGGAGCTATTCCTTAACCTCTTGATTTAACTGTATAGCAAATACATTACTGTCAAACTAGGGCATTATATGCAAAATCTTATCTTCAAATAGGTCTTCATACCTAACCATATCTTCATATCATAATAAATGCAATTTTATGAAGGTAGCATTAGGTCCAGCTAGGAGCAAGGTATTCCTATCTACTTATTATTGAGGATCTAATGGACAGACCTTCAACATCATTTCATACAGCTTGTGTCAAGAGACACTTCTGCCTCTCTATATTTATCAAGGTCCATCAGAAGTTCCCATAATGACGCACAAGGTTAAGTGCTGGTCTGTCATAGGAAGGAGTCTAGACAAATTATCTGTATGTTGTCCACCATGGGATGGCAAATTGGAGCATAAGAGTGGATTTGGGTGCAAACCATAAATCAGGCTCAAACCCAGATTCTAGTTCCTCAGGAATTTGAATTTTGGCAGAAGGATGAAGGACATGATCTAATATACATCCACACACATTTGGCAAAATCTCTGACAAGTCTCTGTGCAAACATTTGGTGAGAAATTCCTGTAGCTCAGTGAAATACCTAAAGTTTGGCTGTGACTGAGCATGGACCCTTAAACTGCAATAGAGAGAATGACGATGATGAGGAAAAGGGGAAATGAAGAGAACATTTAGAGGAGCCTGTGGGAGACAGGGAGGCTAATGTCTGAGTTAGGAAACTTATAACTGATAGAGAAGGGAAATAACATCAGATGCTCCTAGGAAAGATGATAACCTTACTTCTGCCAATAACTTGATTGACTTTGAAGCAGGGATATGTGCAGCGAACCTACAACTTGCCAATGGCATTTCTTCCTTTCAAACTATTTAAGAAAACATAATACAAAACCTAGAAATTACTTGGGAGGAAACTTGCTATCAAAAAAAAAAAAATTATTTTGGACAAATGCCAAAAAAAGAGACAAACAAAAATTAAGATTGTCTGTGCACCAATAGAAAACCTTTGAAGTAACTATAATCATTCTTGATGTATTATCAGAGAGACCAAGTCCAGCTCTGATCTGCTAGTGTTTTTCATCTGAACATCCCAATGTGCTTTATAGCTTCCGTCTGCCTCCTTTCTTATAGGAAAGCAGAAGAGAAATTTGTTGCAGCTGAGCGCCTCGGGTCACACCGCCAGCCTGTGCCTGGCAGAGCTACCGAGGCTGCTATCTCCCAGATGCAGTCAAATTTATTAATTTCCTCATGTGGGTGCAGCATACTGGAAGAGAAGAAAGAGCAGTGAAAAAACACAAGATTCCTGGCTCCATCCAAAGTGTCCACCATGTTTTGTTAATTGCCAATCCACTCAAAAGTCTCCTTTTCCACCCTGCACATCCTTCTTGGCTCGATCCTATCTCCTCGACAGCAAATCCACCTTCCTCAGTTGTGCTGAGCTTTAGATCAGCCCTTTGGGTAACTAGAGGTAGAAATCTTAGTGGGGAAAAGGATGGATATTTCTGAAGTGATAAGAAAACTTGGAAATCTGAGGTTATTTGTGAAAACTGTAATCTCTAAACAGGTTACAGCCAACGAGCTCTCTCTACATTGTATAAATAGGACCTGAAAGAAAGGTTTGAGGAAATTACACTAGGCTTCTTCAAACTTTAAAAAAAATTAATGTAGCCACGTGTGAGTATAGTGGTTTTACAGTGCACACGTTCTTACACACAAACCCTGTACTCTTATTCGACATAAGGGAGCAAAGACAAGTCCTGAGTGCAGCCTCACAGGCACGAAGCACATCTGTACCCTCCTCAAAGGCACAGATGTCTCTGATAGAGGGGACAGTGCGGTACATTCATCCATTCATTAAGGTCTACCACTTTTGTTGAAGCAAGTTTTACAGTGAAGGACCCACTCGTGGTGCTTAGGGCAGTTTGATGCAGCAGGATTTTAGAGGGAAGGATTGCACCAGTAAGGGTAGTGGGGGAAGGCGAAAGAAAACGTGTACCCACAAAAAGAGGCTGGAGATATGACTGTTTTCCTCCCCCTACACTTCCTTTCTATTTCTAAATGGGACTGATTTTAATAGAGCTGACTTCAGAAAGGCAGCGAGCACAGCAAGCATGAAGTCTGAGTATTAGTCTGGAAATAAGATGAATAAATAGCCTGGGAGAATGCTTGCCTGCTATCTCTCTATCCACAGCCCCTGCCTCTCTAAGGGATTGCTGCTCCATGTAGAACTAGTTACTCAGTTGAAATTGTTTCCCCTTCCTATCCCATATCTACCCCAGCCTTTGCAGCTCTGGACCTGATCCCCAGGGCATCCCCTAACCCTGTCCTCAAACACAACTAGAGCCTCCCTGGTGCCCCTGTGCACCCTAGTGTCCTTGGGATATAAACCCTGGCCCCAGGCCATGCAGGAAGCACAGTATATTCCAGTGGGATCCCAGTGTGCGCACCCAGCAACATAGGTCTTGCTGAGGGATATAGCTGCCCTGCTGTGTGGACAGCCTGTGCCTGTCTTCTCTTGGCTAGGTGCCTCCGAAGCCTTAGAGCCAGCCTGTGGGAAACACGAGATAATAGGAGCTTGGATACAATTTGCACTGGCTGAATCCAGTTCATTTAATGTGTTCAAAGAATTTTTTTTTTTCAAAAGAGATGCAGAAAACAAGGGTCTGATTCTCCATTGTTCTGCAAGTTACTGGCAGCAGAAATGGAAAATATCCTGGGCCAGGCCAAGAACTGCTCAACACCTTTGAGAATAGGAAGGTGTAAAAGTTTTCCGCCAGCTGCTTTATCCCTTTTTCCTGCACTTTAGCGAATGGACAGGGTTTTATGGTGCACCTTACAGCTGCGTGTCCCACCTGTACCTCCTGCTCCCATGGACTCCTGTCTTCACCCAACACAGCCTTCCCTGGGGCTGATTCAGGGAATTAAACCATCACAATAATATTCACTTCTTTTGTGGGATTACTTCCCTAAAACAGCTCGCTGCAAGCAGGAACAAGGAGCCCCAGTACTGATATATTGTAGAGACAGTTGGGGAAAGAGGGCAGACCCCTCAAAAAGGGTAAACTGTAAAATAATCCCCAGTCTTACCTCCACAGCTTTACTTTAGGATGGCATTAGCTATCCTTGCGGGCAGTTCTGTAGGTCATGAGAGGACTAGTATAAACGAAATACCCAAGTTTTAGATACTGTCCTTTAGATGAGATAAATCCTATCCTTTAGGTTTGAAGATGTTCCCATGCAAATTCATAGGCTGCAGGGCGGTCTCAGGTCTGGGAATGTGACATAAGGTAGTGTCCACACATAGGCACAGCCCAGCCCTTCCTTTTCCTCCTAAGGGTCCCCTTGACTCCTCTGAGAGGTCCATCTGGCTTGAAGTGGCTGAGGGTTAGGCTGGAAGGCAGAAGAGAAAATAGGACAACTGCATTTATAACAGTGGCTTGAAAGGGTTCATGCTTCTAAGTATTTAGGTAGCGGCAATACCTGCAAGCAGGGAGCCTCAGAGAGGAATCTTTCTGGAGAAATGGAGGCTGAGTGTGGATTGGTGTCAGCGGTCAGATCTTCAGAGAGGATAAATCAGCGCATCGCCTCTGAATCCACTCATTTACCTCTGCAGGAATACTGGACCTCTAAAAGAACTGTGTAAAGGAAGAGGTGGGAATGCTTTTTTTATGGACCTAGGCATCCTGCTTGGGAATAAGAGACAACTCCATTAACTTCAAAGCCTGGCTTGTTTGTACCTTCCTTTGAGAGCAGGGAGCCCCAAGGAAGCATCTTTATTCAGACAGCTCCGGAGAGACGTTCTCTACCCAGAGGCAAAGAGCAATGGGCTGAGAACCAGGAAGGCAGAATCCCCGTTAATGCCAACATCCCTAATTAGGTGTGGCTGGATATTGCATAGGAAGGGCTGGCAGCTCCATCCCTGGGCCATTGGAGAAGGGATTAGAAAAAGTTGCCACAAATACAGTGTAATGAACAATCCTACCAGCCTCCAGGGGACCACAGGGAAGTGGGGAGACTCAAACAACTTGATAGCTAATAGGTCTTTTCCATCTCTGATTTCTGTGATGTGCTATACACAAAGCAAGAGGCAGCTGCTAAAATCGATGCACAGCCAGAGCCGAGCAGAGAGGTTTTAATCAATCTCAGAAGCCGTTTATTGTTGGGATCCAACAAAGCAACGGAGATTATCACCATTACACACAACACTGGAACATGGAAAGCAAAAAAGGAGCATTGAGCTCTGTCTTAGTGGGGGTTGGAACACGCACCCGTTGCCTCTTTCTTGGACTTAATAGCAAGGTAGCAAGGATGAATGACTTGGGGAGGGGAGAGGGGGAATGATTAAGTTCCAGTTAATAAACAGCGCTGGATTTAGAACAGGAATGTTTCTGTTTTATTTATTTATTTACTTACTTAATTTCCTCTAAGCTGGGGAAGAAGAGGAGAGCTTAGCCCTTAAAGTGAATGATGTTTTCCATTGACACATCTGGGTAAAGCACCGAGAATTCACGAGCAGATTAGGTTTGTGCTGGGATGTCGGTCTGTGTGAGGACAGATGTTTGGCCCATTGCAGGAATGTCCCATACACCCATCTAGTCTGCAGAAAATGAAGAGGTGGGAGGAACTGGGCATTTCTCATCACCGCGGCAGAATTTTGAGGGAATGGAGAGGTTCAAGGCATTTGCCAGTAAGTGGGAGCAAATCCTGACCACCCAGGACACAGCGATGTGCACTCAGGTCTCTGCATGCTCCTGCTGCTGGAGGAAATCCAGCTCTGAATCCAGACATGGGAGCTGATCCTGCTTGTGTTGTGTGGTCCGGGCTAGACGCCCAGGCCTAAGTACTTCTGAGCATCCAGCCTAAAACTGGGTCTGACTTCACTTTGGGCTAGTCTTTCTCTGGATGCCGCTACACTGATGGCCTGCAGGCTCCAGCAAGAGCAGTGAACGTGTTGCATTAGCGGGGACTGTACGAAGCGGCCCTGACGTGTCACAGCCATCTCTGAAGGCTGCGACATCTTCCAGGAGCTGAACGGGCAGAGAAGGGAAGAAGAGGTGACGGAGGCTGCGTTAGGCGTCAGGAGTTGCGCTCGTCATCCCTACACAACCACATGGTCACAGCAGCTGGGGTCAGCTTGGCTTTCTATTTCAAAAGACCCAAGTGGCTTTCAGGCCTTCTCACCCCCATGGGAGACCCCAGAAACCAGCTGGTCTTGGCAGCTGCCCCTTCAGCTACTCCTAGAACCTTGCTGGCAGTTACCATGTTATCGGTATCCACACGGTCCATTTTAAAGGCAATTGATTAAATGCCTGTGGGGCAGATCTGTCTCCCCGTGACTGTTTGCTTTCTAGCCTGCTTTAGGACAGAACAGCAACTTAATGCCCTGTGCACAAATTGGGTGGGAAAGCATGATCAAATCTCCTTTCACAAAATACAAGATGCCACAGTGCAACAAGAGTCGTTCCTCTGCTGCTCCTCAGCCATGGCTTTATTTGCTTCAGCACATCCGCCTTTTCAATTCCCATTTTCATTCCAAAACTTTCTCCACCACCGAAAGAGAAACGAACGGCCTTAACCAGCACCTGAGAAACGCAGAGAGGAGAAAGACCAAGCCAAACAAAACTATTCATTAATCCCTCTTTAATGTATCCTCTTCATCCCCCTCCCATAAACGGGAAGATAATGGGGGGCTGGCAAGGGAGAGGGAAGATCCCAGCAGAACAGCCTAACTATAAAAATACAACTGCAGTTGCTAAAAGCCCAATCTATTTTCAAATGATGTGCTCTAATGGAATGTTGCTGTACATCTTTTGATGAGACAGGAGTCTATTTAAAAAGACAGGCGCTTTCGAATGTGCTTTTAAACCCCGTCTGTCAATTAGAACAACATCAAGGGTTCAGTGGCTGGGAAAAAAGATGACAGTAATGAAAAGCTGGGAGGGCAGGAGAAGAAAAGGAAGATAAAGACAAAAAAAAGTGGAAAAAAAAAGAAGACAGGAGGAAAAGAAACAAAAAACAATTTCAAAAAGAATAAGAAGAAGGAAAGAAAGGGAAGTGAAAAGAAGGCAGAATATGATTCATGAAACAAGATGGCACTCGTTTGTCCCCTAAAAGAATATATTCATTCATGGCCCAAAAGGATGCTGAATTCAGACAAAATGGAAAATGCAATGTGTCTTAAAACCTGATTGTCACATTACTCGGCATTTCTTTCTAAATCAGTAGGATGAAGGTGGTGCTCAGCCCCTCCTTGGATGGATGCCATGCTGGGAGCTCTCCCTGAAGACACACATGAATGTAGGAAGATAATCTAATCTCTGAGAGACACTCACATACTCACGTGAGGAACACCATAGGAAAAAAGCACATGAGGAAATTTATGGGTGGTATTAAGAGCAGGAGTGAGAGAGCAGTAAATAAGGCCCTGGGCCACAAAGTGAATATGGGAGAAAACAAAACACTGGGCAGGTGCTCTCTGAGGGGGCAGCACGTGGCCTGTGCATGGAAGGTGATGGGCAAAGTAGAGGTGGGCACCATTTCAGCAGGGGAGATAGGGCGAAGGACATCTCTGAGAGTGAGAGTGCAGTTATTGCTATGCTAACATCACTTTTTATCCCTTCTGAGCATTCCACTTCTTTCAAAAAGAGGGAGTTTTTTTAACAGGAAAATGCCAGAAATCTCCTTATTTAGCATGACTTAGCTCCTTCCCTTTGCCTTAGACCTCTGGAGGGCTGAAAGCATCTAGCTCCAGCCAACTGACCTCTGTCACTGGAACTAAGGACAGAGATGGAGAGTGGTGAGAGGCTGCTGAAGATGCACTGCCCTTAACCCTGTCCTCGGCTGCCCATGGAAGTGCCATGGAGCCCGTCCTGCCTGTCCTCCCGTGGAGCCACAGCCGCTGCTGGGGGCTTCTCCTCCAAGCAGGAGGCTGCGAGTCACGTTGGGGAGCTGTGTGGTACAAATCACTGGTGGATTTTATTCGCCCTCTCCATTTCCAGGCTCAGACTCACCCGGTGTGAGATTCAGATGTCTAAATACTTCCATAAATGTCTGTGGTCACGTCTCTGTCCCTCATTTTTGAAAAACGCTGCCCCATGGGCTCTCAGCAGCAAGGTGCTCAGACATGGCAGTGGGATCCATACCCACATCTCACCCAGAAAACACCCTATCGCTTCTTTTCTATGTATGAATTGCTGTCCTGGAAGAAAAACAGAGGATTCTGCCGAGCAAGTTGTAGTTTGCATCTTTTGTATTGCAAGAACGAGAAGCACTTGTCCATGAACATTGCTGAACTCTCACTCTTATCACTGTGATTTAGACACTTCTGTTTAATTAGCTTCTACGAGTGTACATTGCTTGTAGTCGTTGTTGCAGTGAGCCTTAAAAACGCACAACTTCTAGCAATTCCAGCTCTTGGAGAAACTAAATAAATCCTCTGCCTCCCCCCTTTCCCTCCGTGGCTTGCAGAATTGTTCATAAAACCCAGGGCACTATTTCTCCAGCTTTAATTACAGACCTTCACTCAGGCTGCAGCAGACCACGATCTCCCGACAGAATCTGTTGGATAGCATTAATGCTATGCAGCTATATCCATTTCTGGAGCTCACAGGCATCACGGCCAGTGCTGGTATTCGTGCTAGGTGCTGTGCAAAGATGCAACAGGACTGGACATGGAGTTGCAAAGCCGGCATCACAGGGAATTCTCTCTCCAGAGCATAAGAAACTGGATATACACACCTTAATGAGTAAAACTTTAGGTATCATGTGTCTTTTCTCATAAGGCATTTAATCCCCCAGGCAAACTGCAGTTTCTCTCGTGTGCTCTCCATCCATGGCAATGCAATTAGTTTAGCTGCAGGGAGAGAGGTAATAAAAAAGGAATATGCTAACTTGAATTACTTGGCATTTTTGCAGGATCAGCTGAAATACGGTACATTGTTACCTTTTCTGGCAACTTTCTTACATTCCTCAGTCCTGTTTCTGCACAAAATGGTGCTTGTTCACTGTATGTCTTCCCAAGAAAACACTTGGCAAATATTAACTGCACTAGGAACAGGCACTTTTTTGGTGTTAGGTACTGAGGCTAGGGTTTTCGAAAGCAGGTGAAGGAATCAAGGGATGTAAAATGTCACTTGTACCTAATTCCATTGGGCCCAACTCCAGCTGTAATAAAAAATACCCCAGGGAAACAATTAATGACAGAGCTGCCTGCAGAGGAAAGTGCATTGCCATAGAAATAGGAACCTTACTCAGACCTTAGCACCCAATGCCATTCTTTCAAGTTGACTGAAGGTTGCCCCTGCAGACCCTTATTTTCTGTGGAGCACATTGCCCTTTGGGGTAAAAGAGCCCAGCATCAAGACATGCATCCATTCAGCATCTGCACCGGGGACAGACAGCATCCCCATCCAAGGGGACCTGGCTCTCTGCTCCCATGCAAAATCTGTGTTCCCCTCCTCCAGGCCAGGGAGCAGCTCTATGGGGAGGCATGGGACATTGCACACCCCAGCCATGTAGAGCAGGGACCGGTGCAGGGTGACAGCAAAGCCCACGGTCACTCACAGTACAGGGATGCTGTGGGATGCAGCATCAGGATGCTCCGAGTGTGTGGGCAGGCTGGGATCCTCCCGTGCTCCCTGGGATGCCAGCCCTGCTTTCCTTCCCATGTGAGAGGCTTGCAGCCTCCCCCAGCCTCAGCTCCCCACCTGGACAGCACAGATAATCCTTCCCGGGATGGGGAATAATCCATTGCAGTCCATGAAGCACTAAGATACTCCAGCAAAGAGGGCCGTGGAAGTGCCTCGGTAGAGTGCGTATGTTTAAGCAGTCACTGCTCAGATCTTCAGTCATCATTACCTAGAGAAACCAGCTGTTCTTTCGCTATTTATGATCCCCCCCTTAAATCTAGCCTCCCCGTGACTCAACCCACAGGCTTTAAAGTGTGCAGTGTATTGACATTTATATAGTTCATTTCATACACTTCCTCTCAAAGCTTTTTACAAAGCCATGAATTACATACCTGTCACCACCGAATTCATTCATCCAAAAAAGAAGCAGTCATTACGCACTCGGCAATAAGCCTCATAACACTACCCACCATTGAGTTTGTATATGTGTGCACCAAAGAGATAAAGTTACTTTAATGCCATCTCTGCTATTAATGCAACAGAGAGCAAGAGAAGGGGGACAAAGGGGGGGCATAAGTGATGGGTGGGAGGGTCTGGGTCTTTCTCCATGCCTAGATGTGGAGATGCAGCATATATTAACTTCTTAAGAGTATGCAGCTGTAGAGAAGTAATTATGTGAATGGCAAGGTGCCTTCATCCCCGTCTACAGAAGAGATAATAAAACAATAGAATACTTTGCATTTGTTTTGCTCCTTTCATTCTGGAATCCTGAAGTGCTTTTCAGATATTAATTAATTCTTGTTAAGGAAAAAGAAAAATCAGTAACTCTGGAACAGTTTTCATTTTGAGGGCAGAGGCATTGACAGGTTTGCAAACTTTCTCCAAGCTGCAGAAAGATTTAGTGGTGGAAATAAAGCCCGAGTGTCTGGATGCCGAGCTCACTGGTCCAGCTCATAGACTCACCTCGTTCTTCATCCACTTTTATCAACCTTGTTTCTTTTTAATCAGTATTCCGGTGGGATGACTTCCACTGCTCGAGTAGAAGCTGCCTTAACTTTTGACTCAATGTACCAAGCAGATGCAGAGTATCTAATTAGTATCTGTTGGCCTGATATCAGGTAGACAAAAAACCTTCTCCCCTCCCAGATTCTGGTGATTTTAGAACTCTTTTTTTTCTGCTGGCCCCGTGAAGGCCACCTGTGAGGGATCCTTGTTGTGGACTGGCAGGGATCTGTACCGACTCCAAAGCAAAGGATGCTCAGGGGAACTGCTGCTCTGCCTGGCTCCTGCTCGGGTCTCTCACTGAATTCTGTGGTCACTAGTATGAAGGTCACCCAGATTCTGACGAAAGTGATAACTCGGTAGTTTCTGGTCGGGAATGAAGGAACTAAAATAACAATTCTGTTTTGCATTTTGAGTCTTTGCTATGCACGCAACCTGCCAGGCATTCTCGGAGCTCCCACAGCTTCTGGGTGACACTATCACTCAGCTTATCTGAAAGCAATCTTTGACGAGTGATTAGTCAGACAATTCAGTATATGATTAGACTTACAGACAGATAAATGAGAATATAGAGATCCATATTTACAACCCATCCTGTGCAGTACTGACTGCAATGTGCTATCATCAGTCATTTCTAAGAGAAATGCTGCTATGCCAGGTAGATGAAGCAAGTACAGTTCATTCAAGTCTTTGCTGTTGTATACAGTGATACAGACCATGTACAGTTACAGTGACAACCAACTTCTTGCAGAGAAATATCCTGTCTCACTAGGAATTCAGGCCCAGGGTTTGTAAATTCCTTTGTAAACAGCGTGAGGTTTCTCAATGAAGCTTCTTTCTCAATTCATGCCATTTATTTATTAGCATTAGTATCACTTAAACAACCTCCCTATGTTCCCCTCTTCTAGGTTTTCACCACCAGGCTGAATGGTGAAACACTAACATGCAGGAACGTATTCACAAAGCTGGAAAACTCATCTGGGAATCAAAAACTCCAATGACCAAGTGCCACTTTCTCCCTGATCTCAACTCAAAGTCCCCCAGGGAAGAGGCCACACTGGACTACTGACTGACAGTCTTGTAGCTTTGAGAAGCAACAACAATATCTCTGAAGAAGTAGCTTCTCTCTGTATTAGTTTAAAAGCACCACGCAGATTTGTTTTTCTCCTCTGTGCACCAAATCGCACTTCTCAATAGGGTTTTGGAGATTAGATATGTTTAAAATCACTCAATAAATGACAAAATAGAGCATAAAACAACAAAGAGGGCAATGCTTTAAATCTAGTTAGATTGTGGTTATTACAAAAAGAGATATTTTACATTTCTTTAGTAGCTTCCACTGCAAAACATTCAGCAGGCTACTGCTGAGATTTTAAAAGCAATATGTTGGATTACATGCCTAATACCCACTAATTTAAATGAAAAATGGAGATATTTAAATTTCCTACATATTCCCTTTCTCTCTCCTCAACATACACTCATGTAGACTCTCATAGGCACACAGAAATCTCTTTGGCCATGCCACGTTTTCTGGAAAGGGACCACCGAGCTGGTTTGCAGCATAACAGAATCATCAAACCACCACTGTGAACTGGAAGTGAACAGGATCTCGAACTGGAAAAGCATGGAAAACCAGAGAAGAGGGAATATTTCTCTCTACAGACTAAAGACAGAAGAGCTAAAATCCATGCTCCAGAAGGGACATACCACAAAGTCTTTGAGAGCTAAGACGTATGCGGCAGCCTTGCACCTCATCTCAGATACCTCCTATAGGTAAGACTTGGTTGGCATCCTCCGTTTGGTTGGCCCTGCATCTCAGCAATGAGCAGAATTTCTTATATTTGCGGATCATCCCACTGAGGGATTCCTCAAAGCCTGTCCCACAGTTCGGCCTGTGCTAATCCCACCTGTAAGTACCCCGTGTATTGAACGTGTTACGAAGAAACAAGCTGCCGTAGGAGGCATGGTGTGCTGAAGATGAGGGCAAAGGGGGCTGAAAATTGTAGGAAATTTAAACTGAGTTCCAGTTCACAGTGATGTCAAACCACAGGAAATGAAAGCAGAAAGCGAAGATTTATGAAAAAAAGTGGCAGGAGTCATTATTATGTGTGCGCTATTGATTGAAGAAGATCGTGTTGCCCCCAAATTGAAATGGCTTTTACGTGTTTGGGCCCATCCTGACAAAAACACTTTCTCCTCTGTTGACGAGGCCATGTTGCCATGGAGATGCAGGGCTGGATGCTTGGCAAAAGCACGTTTCAATAAGGTAGCTCTAATGGATATATTTTCACAACATTCACAGTTCTTTTATGCTCATTTTCTCCTGAGCAGACTCATCCACTCCTTCCATTTTGATACTTGATGAAAAAATATCTTTTTAATCTTTTAATTTAGCTTAGATTTCCCTCCCTCCAGGACTAGAGCTTGGCAATTAAACTACTTATCTTTGATGCTCCACACCAAGGCCCAGTGTTTGCTTTTCATTATCAGGCTGGGTGACTTGTTTTCACCCTCCCTCCTCCACTTCTGAACTTCTCTGTTGCTTGCTGTATATTATAGTTATTGTGATATATAACATATGCTGTCATGCTCTTGCTAGTTAAATGAGTCATGTTGAGCATTTCTTGAGGACAACCCCTCTGAACAGTTTGGGACCACACAGCAATACGATTTTGGCTGGCACATGTTCTGGGACGTACAACAGAGAATCTTGTCTATGCCAAAATATGGCTACTGACTCAGTGCTGTCTAGAGGGAAGGCAATGTTTAGCCAAGTGTTCTTCATTCTGGACGTTTTTGGTTTCTGTCTCATATAGACTAATGTATATTTCTTTTACACTATCACAAATGCTGGAGCAATTTCTCTGCATATATATGCAGAAAGACATACATTCCAATACACGGGTAAGTTATTTCACATCCACTTCTGTTTGAATATCTTTTGGCTGGTAATTTCCTTCTGAGCATCTTTTGATTGGCTCACATAACCTTTTTAAGTTTCCTTTTCAGGAACTGCCAACAATAATATATACTTGAAGGGATGTTCACAGAAACATCCTGTTTGAGCGCGTGGAATATTTTAAAATAATATCTTAAGTAACTGAATTTTTAAAATATATATGCAGTGCACAACTTGCATTTATGCCACATGGCCTTTGTGACCAATTAAAACCAGTCAACTCCCTTTGGGTTGTATACATCTTAATGAACTGCTTCTAAATGAAAGTGCAGACCAAGATACATTTGCATCAGCAAACAAATTCAAGCAACCAATTAGCTGAAGAAGACCAACACTGAGAACATAAAAAATTCACAAACAGAAAAAGAAACAAAATTTATCCAATAAATTATTTATCGTGAAATATTTGCTCAGTTTTCTTCAGAGTGGGTTCAAGTTATTACTAATTATATATGAAGCCTTTTACCTAGTAGGTCAGACTTGGTTTGGGGGTGGAGGAAAGCCATTACCTCAAACCCATTAGTTTTGAATAAGCCCTGATTTGAAGACACCTAGGAATTGGTAATACAAAGCTTGCATCACGAGTGACTCTTATGAGCTGTCTTGTTGCAGCTGTCACTAACACAGCCTGGTTTTGAATGGCAATAGTCATCGAAGGAAGCATTCATCTTTCCCCCACCCCAGAGTCAGTGCTGAGACATGCTGTTGGGTTAATATTTTGGAGGCTTCACTATTCAAAGTCTTCAGTGAGAGCCCAAAGGACGGTAGACACCAAGGCTGCCAGTCAAAGACAGTAAAAAAGTTGGGATGTTTCTGTCTTCTTTTGTACACACTAGTTTCTTCTTTGGAAAAGAAGAAACAAGATTGAGTATCACAGGATTCCTCATTTCTTTGGCTTTGCCTCTTGTCTGGGCTGTCACATAGCAGGGCTTTGGCCCAGGACGTGGGCTGTGAGATGTAAGGCAAATCCAGTAAAGGAATAACCATCCAATAAGCAAACTATTTCATCTCCTCATGCTTCAATTTTGCCATCCACAAGATATCGCTAATGATACTTCCCCTGCTCTAAGATCTTTGGATGAAGGGGATGTGTATGTATTTATAAAAAAAAAAAAAAAGGCACTAACTCTTTAAAAGGGCTAATCCTCTTTGTCGGGTTCAAGTACAGAAGCATGCAAAGCTCAGTGTTAGATATGATTCTGCAGTTCATAGGAGCTATAATTGGGAACCATCAAAGGTGATGAGAAGCAGGAGATGGCTTCAGCAGAAGGGGAAACTAAGTAGAGCCCTGTGGGTTAGAAAGGATCCCACGGATCCCATGGCTCAGAAAGCAGATGCTGAGGGAGAGATGTGTCTGTGGGATCAGGGCTGATGTCAAGGCAGTGAAGTGGGGACAGTTGATCATTTTGCACAATATAAGCACCGAAAAAGATTAGTTCGCAGATTTAAAACACACAAAAGAGAGTTCTTTCCGCAACCCTCCTAGTTACTCCGGCTAACATATTGCCACGGGATATGAGAAAGCCAAAACTATGGACAAGCTTAGAAAGGGCACGTCAAAGCGTGGACTTTATACTTATGTCCTGATCTGATCTAGATTATCCCCAATAAATTGTGATCACAGTAAATAGGGCTGGATTTTAATATTTTTGATCAATCTACCAGCTCTGAGGAAAACTGCTAGACTTCTGCCAAAACCCGTAGGCTAACTGTTGAGTTTTCCAACACTTGCAAGAACTGCTCACAGTATTTCCCCAAATACCAAAAGTCTGCACCCACTTGCATGTGTTTGTTAGGACAACGATAACAAGACTGAGAAGATCTCCTGTTAACAGGTGATCTGTATATGGTCACATACAGCCACTGGCTAAACACACATTTTACTTTGGTTATCTTCCCCAGATGATTAAAGGAAGGGAGTGAAGATGATGAAGGTAGGTGTGAGTAGGTGAGATGAAAGTAGGAGGAGGCGTGAGTACATTGATGGCTTCATTGAAGTTTATCTTTGTGGAATTTTCACATGGTCATGCATCAGTCTCGGGAAGGTTTATTTATTTTGTTGCTTATTGTTTTCTCTAACAGGTGTGATTGCTATAACGAGGTCTGTATGACGGCATTTTCTTGTTGCTCGAATTCCTGCTGTCTCTTTCAGATGCTCCTGGCTATAGCACTACAGTAGCTGCTGCTTAGAGAATAAGTGGAAGTGAATTGTCCTCTTTCCCTCCTTTTTCTTCATTCATCCTTATTAAACCAGAGGGAAAAAAAAGCCTCTGCCTTCACGCAGATCATTAGCCCCTGGTCTTTGTCTGGCCTAACAAAAGATGTCACAAAACACCCTCCTACGTCCCCGAGATGTGCATCTCTCCTGAAAACACATCATAGAATAATAGTGAGGATACATAAAAGTGAACAGTGAGGACACACGCTTCACGGGAACATATCTGCAACTGGTGTAAGATGACAAGGTGAAGAGCAGAGCTTTTATTGGAGCTGAGGCCGAGTAGTTACTCTGTCACCTCTGAGTTGCAGCATGGCCCAAGGCAGGACGGGAGCACTGGGCCTGTTGGCCTCTTCTTGGAAGTGCAAGAGTGAGACCACCACGCAGAGTATTGCAGGAGCTACTTACTGCATCTTTCCTTGATTTAGAGGGTGTATTTCCTTCCTTGCAATTTTATGCATTCACATATATGTATATGCATAACTCACCGAATGAGTGGAGTAAATATAGGCAAGGCCCAGTTCAAATGCCTGGGAATGTGCCATGCATCTGGTTTAACCAGCAAAATACTAACCTCCTCAGAGGCCCCAACAAACCGATGAGTCTGCCTAGAAAACAGGGGGAAACACTGCTCTGTTGGCACTACTCAGAGTAGGATATTTTCCCTGTCATTTTCCTGTCTCATTATATGAGGTGCCAAAAGTGTAAATTTGAATAGTGCTTTGGAGCAGGGTCTTTCTGGGAATGACGGGGTTGCATTTTGGCAGCAGCCTCAAGGTCTGATCAGCTTGAGGCTACCAGGCAAGACAACGCACTGAGAAAATGAGGCTCTCAGGATAACAACTGGGGGGATATGTACTGCTTTCACTCAATCAAGCCCAATCTCAGCCACGGAGTAATCAAGCTCAATTCAGTTGACTTTTGCATTATTATTGTTATTATTTATCACTTGAATTACTGGAGCACCTTGAGGAGGGAAGTGGAATGAAAGCGGAGAGCAGCGGCACTGTACAAGGATATAACGGGAGCGCGTGGCCATCGGGGAGAGCATCCAGCCTGCAGGGATGAGGTTGCCCCAAGCAGGAGGGAAACGGGGTTGTGGCTACACATTGGTGGGGTTGCTCTGCTGGTCCCGTGGGAGGATGTTGCTTCCTTGCTTTGGACAGGCTGCTAAGCACCGGGCAAACGTAGCTACTGGAAGCAGAGAGGGCAACGCAAAGCAGGAGCCTGATACAGGTCCTCATGCTCACCGAGGGGCAGCACAGGGACACCATCATCCCACGGGACAGGGTTGAAGGACAGCAGGGAGATGCCACCATCCCAGGGCTCACACTGAAATGGTAGCCTTGATAGCCCAGCATACACGCACTCGGTTCATCTGCACATATAGACACACATCCCTATCTTCCTTTCAGGGCCTTCATCTTTCCCACTCTTCCTCATACGTGGACTTTCACATCCCTTTCCCATCGTACACAATGTGTTTCAAACCAGCCCTTCCCTCAGCATCTACTATTCTCCATAGTAAGGTTAAAACACCCCCTGGTTCGTCAGCTGCAGCCTGTGCAATTAAGGCAGGAGTCGCCTCTTCCCTTCCCTCTGGTTTGCTGTTGAGCTCACACGGACTGTCATCTGTAAGTAATATGCTAGACATGTTTCTTTTTTCATTTAAAAAGAAAAAAAAAGTAATTTATTTTCTAATTACAAAAGAATATAGGATAAAAAAAAAGAAAAGAAAAGAAAAGAAATTATGACTACCAGATGGCGAATCACCATTTAGTAGGAGCAGGCAAAGAGAGGACTCAGTCAATCACAGGGTAAGTGATAAGACACCAGAGTGAACTACTGAAAAGGAAGGCAGCTCATTACACAAAGTACTAAATTATTCTTACTGGGACTTCTCCTCCTTCTTTCCCTTCTTCTATTTTTTATTCTGAGCCATAAAGCAAGTAATTCTAGCGAGACCCTCTTTTAAATGATTAACATTTCCATTTTAACTTTTGTTTTTGATTGTGTCCCTGCCATTAATCTTTCTGTCTTTTTCTATGCCCTGCTCTTCACCTCATCTTCTAACTTGGTAACTCGCTCGGCCCATTGCACAAACCCATAGAAGCAGCCAGAGAGACGCAGCAGGAGCAGGCCAAGGTCGTGGGGACCCCCCCAGCAGTGACATTTTTTCCAAGACACCAGCAGCATCATGGCCCGTCAGAGACACCATCCCTCTAAAGAGACATCGAGCCGAGATCAACTCTCTACACATGCTTGGATGGATGTTCAGGGGCAGTTTGAAAATCCCAGGTGAAGAGATAATCCATAGATAAGTGATGGAGGTGGGAGCTGATAATATCTGCGGCTGGCCGAGAGCTATTTTGGGCTCTATTCCTTTCCACTGAGCAGCTAATTCATCACTTGTACAACTCTGAAAAGTTTCAGACAGCACAATGTCCTCAGCCAGCGCCGCAACGGGATCTGTCTCTATTGCTCCCCATTTGGCTGCTTGAGGAGACTGAGTTCAAAGCACAGCTCCTGCTGGGAAAACACTAGAGAAAAGATTTTAAGTTGGACTGGGCCATTTCCCAGTTCTTGGGAAAACCGAAGGACGTTTTGCATAGATCTGGGTAAATCAGAAAACAGAGGCAGGATTAATTTACCACTGACTAAATACATTTTGCCATCAGCCCCAAAGCACTTGCAAGTTCCCCGCCTGTGATGAGGAGACCTGTGTTCCCATCCTGACTTGCTTGGGCCCAGAGCAACAATTCCTCCTACCTCTATTATGAAAAAAAAAAAAAAAAAGACAAATATCATTGCTTTCCTTTGTAAAGTTCCCTGTGAAAGTCTGCTAAAACAGAGCTAGATTTCATATTTTTGCAGCTGTTCTCTGCCTTGGCTATACAGAGGAAACTCGTGATCATTTATGAGAGTGTGGAGTGGGGTAACGTCCTACCCCAGGCACCTGCAACTAAAATGGGCAGACCTGTATTTCCCTGGGGATGTAGCAAATGGAAGCTGAGAGCTTCTAAAGCATTAAACCCTTCCCAGGGTGTTTTCTTGTCCTGGTGGCATTTATAGCTTGTTGATGTGTTTTAGGAGCATTAGGCAAAATGCAGATAGTCTGGTGTTTTATTACTTGTATTTCCCCTGTCTTTATGACTGAATGGAACACAGCTCTGCTAATGAACTAATCTGAAATGAATGCATTTGTAGCACTAACTGAAATGAACCCAAGGTCTAGCTTTTGGAAAGGAGTAAAACTCATCAATATTCTCTCAATATAGCCTGATTTCTGGATTTAACTCATGCTTTTGGCTGCAGGCACAGCCAAACAAGGCAGTCTCCATCTGCAGGAACCAAGGGCTTGTGGTGTGGGATCCTGGGGAAAGGGCTTGGTGTGACTCCCCTTATTTCCTATAAAAGTAGCTTAACAGGTCTAGGAAAAGTCTTTGCTGGAAGGGGTTGAGGAAGAGTAGGGAGATCATCAGGGAAAGCTTCTTTACAGGTAAGATTCTTCATAGTGTTATAGGCTATATATATCTATGAGTAATGTAGGGGTTGTATCTTATAGCTTTGTCTTTGGTAGGGGCTGTGTAGGTAAAATAACTGGTTTCAGTCCATATATAAAGTACTTCTAGCAAGATAGGAGTTTTAGCAGCAAGGGACACTTTAATTGTAGCAGCTTACAGAAGTGGATACTTGCTTGTCAATAAAAACCAAATCTTGCTCTTGAAGTGAAAACAAATTAAAATTAATTAATCAGTAGAAAACACTTCATTTGAACTGGGAAAAGCAAATGCAACTAGCAAGTCTAGGTGGACAAACAAGATAATCAAATCAATACCCACGCTTTTCTTACTGGCTCACAGCCACAGGCTATAAAGTGAGAAGAGGCATGTGGATCCACTTCATTTCTATTAGCTATCAGTTGGTTCTGTAATTAAGTGAAATTCAAACCTGCTTGTTTTTTTGCCCTGTCTCTAGATAGATCTTTGAGTGCGAGGGGGCAGCCTGGCCATGCTGAAGCTATCCTGTATCTTTCTCCTGCAACTCGTTTTGCTTTGGCTACTTATCTTGTTGTTTCTCTCCTTCTACCCAAAGCAGAGCGTGCTGTGAAATGGGGCTTCTAGGAGGTGCTAGGGGTTCAAGAGATCAACCAAGCCTATTGCTGTAATCCCTAATCAGTGCCATTGTCACCAGGAATTGCTGTAAATTAGGGCTAGGCATACGCCTTAGTTAATAGTACTAGATTAGTTAATGGAGCTAGATTATAGTGCCCTGACACAGAGGCAGAAGCTTTAGTTTCTTTTGAGTTTTTAACTGTTTAAAATTCCTGCCTAGGTTCTGCAGATGCCAGTTGTCTCTCTTGCATGCAAAACTGATTTGTGCCCTCTCTGGGGACAACCCCTTTTTTGCTTGTCATGAATATTCAGGCAAATGAGTTTTTGTTATGAGGGATAGTAATCAAAAAAGGCAAAATTTCAAAAAAGTATAGAGAATGTTTGTCAAAAAATAGGGGGGTTAATTCATTTTGAATGTACAGGCAGTTTCAGCACTCATCAGATCAGAGACTTAAGAGTTATTGTCACCTTGCTGGGGTCAAGAAATGTGCTGTCTCATCTAAAGACCCAGGCCATATGGGCCACACTGGAAATTTCAAGTAGTATTTATGACTCATAAACCAAACAAGTGACTTGGAGATTACGGGAAAAGGAATTTGTTTCTGTTTAACAAAAAAAAAAAAAATGAATAAATCACAGGCAGAGCGAAAACAGTTCTTACTGCATATTTCATTGCTAGAGAATGTGTAGCTTTATTCTCTATGCCTTTTTCCATCCGCTTTCTTAATTTTTCCCTCTTATTAGTCTTGAAACTTTTTTTAGGTAACAAACATATTTCACCTGCAGCATTTTCTTATTCCTGAGATGAATACGAGTCTGTTCTAGAGGCTGGAAAAAAATCATTACTATGAGATTCAGGGTCTGTTTGCTATTCCAGAAGCTTATGAAAGAAGAGGATTTGGGTTCTGATGATCAGGACTGTGTGTGTGCATGCACACCTTAATGTGCATCTCAGTGGCTCTATTCCTTCCTCACCCCCTTCTTCCTCCACCCAAGGTCTAATTAAAACAAGAATGCACTAGGCTGCCTTTTGCTGTGTTTCATCTCCTGATATTTTTATGTTAAATCCACCAAGGAAATCTCCTGCAGGCTTTGAAGTCTTGGGGTGTGTGAATAAAGATGTCACAATGGTAGACACAAGGCTTCTTAATGAGGATAGAAGGTTTGATGTTGGAACACTTCAGTGCCCAAAGGAAAGGGATGCTCTCCAATGAGCTCCCACTCTGTCTCCCTCTCTCTGTCTTTTTTTTTCCCTGTATTCTTGCTGCAAGGGCCTATTTTTTTCCTTTCTATATGTTTTTTTTCTCTCTCCATGTTGAAAGAATATGCTTCTGCTTGGAGTGCGAGATGATGAGGTTTGATACAGGTTTCTAATTGTTAATGAGGATGATTTCATCATTGGATAATGGCTCTTGAGCAACCCTGTGGTTCTGAGTGTGCTGCAAGGCATGTGGGCTGCCCGTGCTGGGATCTGATTCCTCAGGGTCCAGGCTCTTGCTCAGACACCCTGGAATGATGCCAGTGAGCACCTTGAATCCTCAATAACGATGAAGTTCACATCTACACAAGAGACCAGGAGGAATATTTTCCTTTTTGTGCCAGAAAAAGGAAAGCTTGGGGCAATGCTATAAATCCAGCATAGTGGCTTCAGAAGCCAGTTTGGATCCTCAGGAACTAATTTGTATACTTTTTCATTAAGCTCAAGCATAGCTGAAGTTCTCAGTGCAAACCTCAGAATTTCAAGCTCAGCATGAGTCACTCCTGAAGTGCTGAAATATTTAAGGTTTTTTGTTCTTTTTTTCATTCAAGAGCTGGATTTATTGACATCAAATGAGCTGTATCATTTTGCATCTAAGACAACCCTGATGTTTGGAGTTGGTAGTGATGATGCTGATTGTCTGAAATTAAGCTTTGCATTGACTGACCACATCTGCTCAGTTTCTTCCTTGCCAAATAAGACACAATCTTCCTTCCCCATCAGGATTTCTCTGCAAAACCTCTTGCCTTCTAGCCCCTTTGAGTGATGCTAATACATTTTAATAGGAATGTGGGAGGAGTGCCCTCACCTCTTCTGTCTGTACTTCAATTTAATCAGCTAGGCCTATAATCTGGCAATGCCACTGCTGCGAGGTGGCTTCAAGAAGGGAGATAATCTGGGAGAAGTGGCCTGGGGAGTAGTGGAACCAGGCACAGCAGCTGGGCTGCAGGTCCCAGGTTGCAAAACATCTGCAAGTGCAGGATGGGTGATTCCCCAGCAAGGGAAGAGTGATCAAGGACCCATGGACTCTGTGTGCTTTGGCTTGCTACCTGTGCTCTCCCTTTCCTTACAACTTTGCACAACGGGAAGCTGGGTTGGGAGCCCTTTCTGTCATCCTTGAAGGAAATCAGGATTTTTTTTCCTCTTATTTTGATAAACCAAGTACCTAGAGCCACATGATTTCCTATAAGGAGATATATTCCTCTGACAGGTGGAGGTTCATGCTGGAAAATATAGGAGCACAAGAGCAGAGCTCTGGCCCCTTGTGTTTATGGAGCAGAGCTGCTGCAGCAGCCAAAGGTGTCCACCAATTTCCTGCTGGAAGATGCTCCCCTGGAGGGGTATGGACAAGGTGTTTCTGCCTAAATGTTCTCCTCTCGGTTCCCCAGACAGTGATTTACCACCAGGCCTCTTCATTGACAGTAGAAGTTAACACAACAGCAGTGAGTGGTTATTTCAGGCAGAGGAGCAAGGAGACAGCTGGGCTGGTAACCTGTTAAGGCAAGATTTGCCAGAGGCTGCCTGTCAAAGCAAAGCCACTCTCTCCCTGTCGAGCTCAACACTTCTGCGATATGATCTGCCCTCAGACTGCAGCTCTGCTGTGCTCAAGATGGTGCAAATTCAGCAATCATGTTTGCTCAGGGGCTGTCAATTATTGAGTGCTAACGAATCTGATGTGTGTTCACTAAGAGCTTGCCCAGTGGTTGCTGTGTGGTTTTAGTTGCCTAACGGTGCCCATGCAAACTAAAGTGCCACCAAAGCCTGTTCTGTTCACTCTAAAAAAGCCTAGGGAAGTGCAGGGCTGTGTATCAGGTTCCCAGATGTCACCACACCTGATCTCCAGCCCCAGTTATCCTTGGAATCGGTCAGCAGTTGTGCGAGCAGCCCTGATCTGTGCCACTGCTTTGATGAAAGCACCACTTCAGCTGGACACAGTGTTGAGTCCTGCCCAGGTTTAAGGTCACCTCCTCTCTTGGCTGTGTGAAGCCACCTGCTTTTTGTGCCACTGACCTTTGTCAGTCCACATCAGTGCGCAGAGGCTGGCGAGAGAGCTCAGAACCTGCTCTGCAAAGTGCCACAAGGCACTGCAGGGAGTAGATGGGTAATGGAAAAGCTGTTCAGTTTTAGTTTGATTTCCAGATTTTCATGAATAAATTCCTGCTCAGATCCAATCGGAATGTTGCCTACAAAATTCCCTTCCTATTACTCTGATCTGGTTTGTCTGAATCTCTAAACTCTACCATGCTGCAAGCCAGTGCATTACCAAGGCTCCTCATAGCCCCAGTCATCATGTCTGGTTTACGATTGTTTATTATTGACTTTACCCCAGCAATCCAGTCATCTTCCTTTGTGTGTCTGCTCAAACCTAAACACATTGGCATCTTTTTCCAAAGCCTTCCCTGCCCCATTTTAGAGTAAATCTCTGCAGTTCCCTCTTTCTAGCAGATGCCTGCCAGAAACCCCATCTAACCCAAAACTGGAGCAATGCACATAGCTGGCTCGCGCAGCCTGAGCTATAGCCAGAGCTGTCAGCAACTGCTGGAGCAAGGCTGCCGATACAAAGCACAAGCAGCTTATGGAAATGATTGATTGACACTAATTGGAGAGGTTTCTGCAGGCATCCCCCTGTCGCCAAAGCCTCGGGGAGGAGAGGTCTCCATCCGGGAGCGTGGAGAGCAGGGGAAGCTGTCGGCACAGGGAGCTTCCCGATGCACATGCCATGGGCTGCGCTGCATCTCCAAGGGGGAAACAAGGCAGGGAGGGAATATGGGCATCGTCCACCACTTAGCCTTTCTTTCGCCTGGAGCCCCGGGTCACTGCATTGACACAAATGCCATCAAATCACGTTGATTTGCTGCACTCCAAGGGATCCTTTGGTATTCGCCAAAAAAAAAAAAAAAAAACAAAAAAAAAAAAACAAAAAAAACCACAGACTTTCTTTATTTCATTCTGGAATTTTCTTTCCTTTGTTGATTGTGTGATCGGTCGGTTTACTCTGCTCTTTTAAAAGGTCTGTCAGGCGGCCGCAGAGGGAACAGATTTCCACGTGACCAGTCGTGTGCCATGCAGAGAGAATAGCAAGTAGTTGTGCTAAGCAGTGTGCCCGCCCTCCGAGGTAGGGAAGGTAACTGTTTGAGCCAGTCTTTCCATGTGAATAGCATCCCTTGGGATCAGGGATGGCTTTTAAATGAAAGACTCCCCTCCAGTGGACTTTTGGTTTGGGAAATCCCGTTGGGAACGCTCCTGTCACAGCGTGCTTGTGCTGAAGTGTTGGTGAGAGGTGGGAGAGATGGCAAATTCAGGGCTTGCAATGCGTCTCTGAACGAAGGGAGAGAGCTGCCAAAAACACTGGTGGGTGCTCAAAGGTCGGGGTCCCCCAGGGGAGCAGACATAAGCGCAAGCAGCCTTGATTACATTGTTTATAATTAAGCACCAAAACTGACATGAATGTAAATAATAGGAAAGGGTCTAACTGAGGTGGGGAAGGCCATTTTTCAGGGCTGACTGTGTAACTAGGAAGATAGTCCAGGGCCAATGAATGCCATATCCCATGTTCTTCTTCCTGCTATAATTAATGGTATTGTCATCTTTGCCTAAGTTAAGGACAGGCTACTGGACTAGTATTTGTGGATTTTGTCTCACAGCTTACTTCCCAAATGGAATGTCTACAGGACAAGAGCTGCAATTTAATCTCAAAGAATCTCACATCTCCAGCGCACAATTGAGGAGATGGAGCATTTCTGCATGTAAAAACACTTTATTGCCTCTAATGCTGCTCTGTGCAGTTTTGATGTTGAAGTTGCATGTGTAATTTCTGCCATCTGCAAACGGGGACAGCAAGGAGACCAGGCAGCTCAAATTGCTTGTGAACAGACATTGAGATCTCAGGTCAAAGCATATCAGCTAAGAGAGCTGGGATGCACCATTGCTTACGTCTGTCTTTTCTTTGCAGTATCTTTGAAAACAGGCTTTAATTCATGTATTTCAAAGCCTAGTAAAAGTCAGAGCAATGCTACTTGTATGCATAGTACAGAATGCAGCTGAATCCAGTTGCATCCCCTGACAGAGCACTGAAGCTGCCCAGAGGTGTTGTGGTGTCATCTTCTTTGGAGATATTCAAAACCCACTTGGATGTCACCCTGTGCCACGTGCTCTAGGTGTCCCTGCTTGAGCAGGGGCTTTGGACTAGATGATCTCTAGAGGCCCCTTCCAACCTCAACCCTTCTGTGATTCTGTGTTTCCAAACAGCTTCAGACTTGGGAGCAGTGCGAATCATAGAACCATAGAATGCTTAAGGTTGGAAGGGACCTTTAGAGGTCAGCTAGTCCAAAGCCCCTGCACACGCAGGGTCAGGGGGGTTGCACTAGATGACCTCTAGATGTGCCTTTGAGGAGTGTTTCAAAATCCACAGGTTGTCCACGGTCCTCTGGTATCCTCACTAGCTGGGAACCAATGTGACACAACAGGTCTGTGTGATGTTGGGGTAAAACCATTGATGCATATGCAGATCTGGTCTATTTTCCTAACATAGCAGTTTCTGTGTACAAGAGTTGTCCCATCTTTAAACTACTGTAATCGACACATTCTGACCGTAGCGATTCTTGTGATGAACCACACCATTGCTGCCACTAATAAAATGCACTCCCTTCCTCACTAATCCAGGAGCTGATTAACCTTAGTGATCTGAGAAAGTCTCTGATAGAAAGGAGGCAAAACTGATTATGTTTTCATTAGGGCTAGGATTTGCACAGAGAAATGGTGTGAATGGTTCCAAGAGGGAAGAGCAGTCTAGTCTTGATTGTGCCAACCTTCTTTAACAAGAGCTTCTTATAGCCGGCAATGATGGGATCAGGTAAGCTGGCAAAAAGAACCTGTGCTCAGCAAAATCAAGCATGCCCTTTTTCCTGTAGAAATTAAAGCCATATGAAGTATCTGCAGTGGAACTGTGAGCCAGACCAGCTGTTTCTGGTTAATTAATTCAAATCTCAGATGAGGTTTATTTGGAGAATTGGGGTGGGAGGGGTGAGTCAAATCTGCTTTTCACCAGAGTTGGAAAAGATTTGTAGAACTGTAGAACTTTGACCAAGCATTTCCCCAAATCACTGCCAGGTGTAACACAAGGATGCCCAGGTATGATCCATCTCTGAGGTGACCTCAAAGCAAACATCGTGTTGACGTTTGCATCGCTGTGAGGAGCAAAGCAAGGATCCTTGCAAAGGAAACTCAACACACATCAGTCAGCTGCAGCAATTGTCGTAATGAACCTGATTGATGTCAGAGGACTATGGCCCTGAAACACCTGTTTAGGATTGCTCTGGGTTGCATCACTTTCCTTGCCTAGAAATGCTCTTAAACAGATGCATGGTGTGTTGCTCGTGATGTGTGTGTGTTCTTCCGTGCAGTGTGACCAGTGGATTGGAAAAGGCTATGTTTCTCTTCCTTGTTTTGGCTCCGTTTTGCATTTGTCATGCCAAAGGCTGGCCCAGGTGAAATCTATGTTTTCAGCTCTGTGGAGAGAACTGCAAGCCTCCTTTTTGTTGTTGGTACTGCTTTTTCCCCCCTTCCTTAGAAGCAGAGTATTTTCAATGCCCTTGGTTCTCTAAAACTTCACTAGGGACCAAAGCAATCAACAGGGAACTGTGGAGTATCAAGCAACAAGGGTTTTTTTGGAGAATGCTCCACCTGTGGGAGTGAGTTACTCCCCTGGCACCCAGAACAAGAGTTTGACTGGCTTCCACAAGGTAAATATGCCTGCTGCCAGCTCCTGATCTTGACTATATCTAGATAAAATACTATTGGCTGCAATGGCAGTGCAGAATATAAGCCAGATGCTGTATATTACACCTGATAGTTCCTGCTTCCAATACAGTGAGCAACCTCTCCCTCAAAACCCTGCTCTTCCTCTCCCTTTCTGGCATCCTGTGTAAATGAATATAGGATGTTTTTTATTTGCTTTTTTTCTCTTCTTTGAACTTTACTGTAGCTTCTGGAAGCCTGAAACAGGCTTCCTACGTTGCACTGTCACTCCCTTAAACTTACCAGTGGGCTGTTCATTTTAGCAGGTCTGTTGCTTGGGCTTTTCTCTGAGAATGAAGCAAGCAACAGCCCCCATCTCTCTTCCTCTGGCAAGCAGAGCTTCTGGTGTTTGGCCTAGGGTTAATTGTAGAGTTAACCAAGTCATCAAAAATATTCCAGGGAAAATGCAGATTTCTTGCTTGGCTGGACCCAGCAATCTTTAGTTTTTAAACTCAGTGTCACGGGGCAGCTAAATAGATCCCTCTCTTGCTTTTGATATCTTCTGCTGTAGGTCAGCACACAATGTGCTGCTGCTTCCTTGCAACTTCAGGCCATAGCAGAAAGTTTAATTTGCTCTTGCCCTTTCCGAAAGTTAGTTCAGTTTTGCCTTTGCCCTTGCTGTATTTTGTCATCTACAGCCTAAGTTGTATGTGCAAAAGGCAATTTCTTTCTTCACTGTCTTATTTCTGTGGTGCTCAGCTCAATGAAGGACAAGCGGGAACCTGTTTTCTTGTAGCTGGCTATGATTTGGGAGTTTACCTTTGCCATGGGAGGGAAAGCTGTGACAGGATGGTTATAAGAGCTGAGGGAGATGCATGCCACATGCATATTCATACCCTTTGATTTTGAAGAGTTGTTCCTTCTTTTAAACCTGCTTCTGCTCATCAGCCTTTTAGAGCTAGACAGACCCATCTTCATGTCCTGTCCTGACCTGTTGATAAATACAGGATGACACTGAGCAGCTGCCACGTTGCACCAGGAAGGACTGCTTTCTTTGGAAATGGGGATGATATCTGCAGACTTTAGGTTTCACAGTGCTTTCTAAGCTTCTAGGGTAGAAGCCACTAGAGAAATGTAAAATATTAGTGGTATTTTAAGCAAGCGTGTGGGTGTGTAGACACAATTAATTTTCCTTTTTATAGACTTGCATGGAATATCTTCATCTCTGAGGAAGATGCCTATATCTACAGAGCAGTAGCATCCCAGAGGAGAGCAATGTTCTGTTCACAGTACCAGAAAATGCCATCAAAATTAACAGTACAAGATGCTGCTGTGGTCAGGCAGTGCCAGCCCGATAAGTTATACAGGTGAGAAACATAGAGGCATAGGATTGCTCTATCATTTCTGGTCTGAATTTTTTTTCTTCCTTGTTAATACATAAGGTAGCGATTGCCATAGATTTTTGTCATCTTAGTCCCCTAAGATCAGAGAGGAGCTGATATGCCCAGGAAAGACATCATGTAGGATTAAATAGCAGCGGGTATGCGCACTCGTGCACGCGGGCAGAGTGTCTGCTCTCATGCTATGTGTTGCTATTGACACATTGCACTTTAATGGCTATAATGTCAATGGGCACTTGGGGACCTTTACTTGTGGATTATTAATGCATTAGACTGCAGCTTTTTATGGGTTATTGTGTCAAGAGCAGTGCGAGTGGATGCCTACAGCCTATGGACAGAATAAAGACACTGTTTAATCGGTGCTGTGTGTGTGCCACAGCCCTGCAAGTGCTGCACCTTAGACACCCTGTTTGCTGCCCTGGAATACCTGCTCCTCACAGGTGTGATCTCTGTGGCTTAGAGGACAGCATGCAAAAAAAAAGAGACCAAAAAGGATCAAACACACTGTCTAGAGAAAGGAAAAATCCTTGTGGCTGTGCCTAGGCAATCGAGCATTGCCATCACAGGCTGTGGGGAGTTTATTTCCTGGCACTAGGCGCTCAAACCCTGAAACATGAAGATTAATAGGTTCTTTATTTTATTGTTAGTAACTGCAGGTGCTGCTTTTATTTATATAAATGTGTGCTGCTGTGCTCACTGCGGGCTCTGCCGGGGATAAATTCTCCCATGGGTCTTCAGGGAGAGAAACTCTCTCCCTGGGAGCAAACATTGCACCACAAGCCTTGGTGTGAGTGTGGAGGTGTCTCCAAGCCCTCTGGAGACGATGGAGGCTGCAGGTGACAGGCCTTGTTCGAGGGCCTGTCATTCAGAAGGGCCTTCTTGGACACATCAAAACTTGCAGGGGAGGCTCCCACCTGGAGCACAGGCTGTTGTAACTGGGCTCTCCAGCCGACCTGCTCTGGCCAAGTAGCATACGTGTGTTTGCCAAGATAAGACATAGTGGTTAAGCCCATAGATGAAGCAAGAAGAAGACAATATCGTGTTAAAGCCACCTGAACGAAGCCCAGACTTCTGCTCAGTCCCGGTGCTGGGGGAGAAGTAGAAGAAAAAACAGACCAGAGGGCAGCATGGCCAAGCCAGAGGGACCTGCTGCACCATGCACAGGGAGAAATGTCCTCCGTGACATTTTAGCAGCACAACTGCGCCCAGGTCAGGCAGATCCAAGCAGTGGGAATGACAGCCCTGCTGAAGGGCTCCTAAGGAGTGACCGTGTTTTAAGTTGTCTCCTTCCTGCAGGAAATGCATCTTTCTCAAAATCACTGCAGCTCAGTCACGATGAGACCTGGAGAAGTTATCCTCAGAACTAAGCTACCTAGGTAATAGAAACAGTAATTAGCCACTAATAGAAACAGTGATGGTCACCAGGTCTTCCTCCTAGGTGCTGATGCTAATTTTCAGGTTGCAATTGCAGGAGAGGCACAGAAGGCCTGAAGCCAGATAGGTACTTGGCTCCGTTTAAAAAAGGGAGTGTGAGACATGGCATTGACCAAGGTGAGAAGTTTTTTCGCTGCAGACTTGTGTCATCCCACGGAAGGGCAAAGTCTCTCATTTTTCTGGCATCTCAGCTTCATTTCTGAAGGAAGCAAAGAAATCCCCTGATTTTCCTGACAATGCTGAACACAGACTTTTCATTATGTCATATCTAGGCCATGGAAAGGCCCCTGCTTTTTATTGTGTGACGACATGGAAATTACCAAGTAATTACAGGATTATGCAGCACCCTGTAAATTAAATGTTACCTCTTTACCTTTTATAGAACAAAAAATAACCATGTAATTACCTAGTGAATTAAGCTGTTAAGGTCTCATGGTAATTATACTTGGAGTCAAAAGCTCTGAGTTCTTCTGGTAGATACAAGTTAAGAATTATCTTTCATTTTTAAACATATGTTGCAGTTGGATCCCAAAGCCTGCACATTTCCATTTTAATAATGCTATGGCCTGCCCAAATGAAAAGAGGCATATGTCTCCCATCTGAGTGTGCAAATAGAGTGAACATGTATATATAAAATAGATTGGACATATGCAAAAGTGACCCAGGTTCATCCTAGAAAAATTATATGGACTGAAATGGAATAGAAATAGAGGTAAAACATGATTAGGCAGATGACAGTGTTTAAAACTATACTTAGTTTTCTAGCGCAGGAACTTGTTTTCACAGGAAGCAAGTCATTGTGGTGCTATTTTTAACACACGTGTGTGATGATAGCTTGAAAATAGACATTCAAACCGGCCAGCGAGAAGGTCTGTTCTTCCTAACGGAAGATTCAGGCCTTGCAGTGTGTAGGTGGGTCTTGCTGTGTGTTGACACGGAGCGAGGAGCTCTGTGCAGCAGGAAGGTGAGGAGCGAGGACCATAAAGCAAACACGTTGATGCTGGAGCTTGGAGAGGGCTCCTGGCCCCCGTGAAGGGTTTTGCTCTGAGTCTCATGTCTTTCTGCAGATGTGGAGCTCTGGAGAGAGCTGGTAGGAGGCAGATGGGGAGAGAGGTTGCGGCAAAGAGCTGCAAAAGGAGAGGAGCTGGTGAGGAGCAGGAGTTTGTGCCTGGTCCTGTCGAAGGAGCTCCTGGGAATGTTAAATGCTTAAAATGCATCCCCGGAGACTGCAGTCACTGCAGGAAGTGTTGAAAATCAAGGAGGCAGCGAGTGCGGGCAGCGAGCAGAGCGGGTACGGCCACACTGGGGCAAGAGGGTCGCTGCCCTGTGCGGCTCCGTGCGTCCCGTAACTTGAGCAAGCTGGGCTGGAATGAAGGAGAAAGCTCCATGACATGCAGGAAGCAATAAGGGGATGGGGGACGGGTGACTGCAAATTTTGTAAAATACACGGTCAGATCTTCTTGGGATAAGCATCTGAAGCATCTAGGTTGCTATTGTTGCACTGTATATTTGAAGCTATTATTTTTTTTACCCAGAAATAAGAGTAGAGGCTTCTCCCCTTCCTCCCCTTAGCCCTAAAATTGTGCTGGGTTTTATTCTCTTTTCATTTAGGTTTCTATCTCCAGGTATTTGGGAAGACATTTCAATGAAATCCTAACAAACTTTACTGATGAACTGATAACCAGCTTCAATATCCTTTCAGCCTGAAAGCAGGCATTTATAGGTCCCAGAGAAAGATTCTTTGGCTTCATAATTTTAAGTCCCTGCACTTGAATAATGGGACCTTATAGTGTGCTTAACACAGTCGGAGAAGTGCGGTACAGTCACCTCCAGCACTTCAAAGATGTGTTACGTTCACTTACTAGCTAATTTTATAACTTGCTTTGAAATATGTAATGTATAAGTACTCACTGGTAATCAGCGAAGAAAATACAGAGCTGTGATAGGGAGTTAGGTGTTTCTTTTAATGAAGCTTAACACTGACATTTTAACTATTAACATTGTGTCTGCAGTCTCTATTGCAGATCTAACTATTTCACCTACAAGTCATCACTAATCCAAACAGCAATTGCTCCAGGTACAAAATGAATTGAAGTAATTATCTTCCAATCTTTTTATTTTGCAGTTTTTCTCATTTTGATTTTAATATTATCATCAACTCTCTATAACACTTTGTTTCCTAGTGCTTAAATCCTGCGGTAATGCTGCATACTGAAAGCAGGGACATGCATTTACTTCAAAGAGTCATTTATACCCCACGGTAAGCAGGTTGTCTCACTATAGAGATGCAGGGGTATTTTGGTGCAAATGAGCTTTTTTACATGTGCTCTTTGCATGATTTTTCACCCTGTGTCCACCAGCTTTAGTGTTTTGCAGTTGCTCTCTGGCAATCATTACAAAACACCCGTTGGGATTAGATCAGAAAATTTAAAAAAAAGAAAAAAGAAATCACACTCCATCTGATTCCTGGTCTCTTGCGTAACATCCCTTCATCCTGACACAGATTACTGCCAGCATTGTGCTCGCCCAGTTCCTCTGCCTTAATAGCCTTACGTCTGGTTCAGAGGGAGATCAAAGAGAGAGAAGTACCAAAGGGCTTACATTCAATTAGCAGGAAAGGGGCTGCCTTTCTACGTGCTCAGCAGAAGCTCTGATTGCACCAAACTGCTGACTGCATATCATGTACTATCGCTATCAGCATGTGTAACAGCAGCTCTTGGCCTGCTACGCTGAAGGGTGGTCTAGCACAGCAAATGACATTGCTATGCTCTTTTTTTTGCTGCCTTGGGATGGAGAAAGCTGGAGAAACACATGCCCTTCCCCAGATCTGCATGGGAAGGGCAGGGGGGCTCTGCCTCCCAATTTGTGTGGGTTGGTTCTTTGGTTTTTCTTCCTTCCTCAGGGCTCCAGACTGGAAATTCTTAGTCGGTCCTTGACCATGGACAAGCTGAATTTTTAATGCTGAATGATTTTTTTCCCTTCCCTCTCTTATGTGGATCTTGGGTTTGGAGGCTTAGCCTGTGGCAGTCTGAAGTCCTAAAGCAGCAGTTAAGGCTTTTGACCCTTTCTGTGTATTTAGTGCATCACAGTAAAATAAGGTTTCTCTTATCTCTCACAACAAGCTCTCCTCTTCCTTTCTCCAGGTAGCCGTGACATTAGTAAAAATCAAAAGGCAGGATGTCTGACAGATAGCTTGTACCAGATATTTAGGGAAAAAAATGTAGAGGGGAGGTTTTTTTGTTGCCGTTGCCTTTCTTAAGGGGTGTGAGATAGCATGGACTCCTATGGCTACTAGACCACTCTCTGCACAGGGTTGTCTGCAGATAACCTCAAGTTGGAGCTATCTGAACCAATAGTGAGCCGGTTACACTGGTGTAAAGCCTTGTCTCCTCGATTTACTTTTAATGTAAACCTTGCGGAGCAGAAAGTTCCTGCCATGCACACACACAAAATGTGTTCCAGGGGACTCCGTAGCTGCTCTTGCTAAGAACATCTTCAACTACTTTAACCTTTTAAATTTCTTGCATTACTGTGGGAGATGACCACTCCACACATTTCTCTCAGGTTAACAACGCTGTAAAGAGCTCAGCTGGTCAGTGGAATCAGAAAACACCGAAAAGGTCAAAGCATTCAAGAACTGCAGAGGCTTCCCTCTAAATTAGAGTAGCCTGTGACCTTCACTTAACCTTGACTTTAGATGATTGCAAATTAACTTAGGCAACTTAACCTCAGTGCTAAAAACCTAAATGAATTGAAAGAAGAAACTATATTAAACAGCTTTCCATCAATGTCAGGCAGTGTTCTGCAACACACGGTGTACCAGATAGACATTTCTGTCTGTTAGCCTTGCTTAGTGGGTTAGCTATATTAAAATAAAGTCCCATTAGCTTCAGCAGCGCTGAATGGTATACGTGTGCTTGTACCATAATGCGGTGATCCTTATGAACAAAGGCATATCCAGCTGGGGCTCCTTTCTACAAGGTGTTTTTTTAATCTTTTGGGCTTATGCAGGACTTACAGCTATAATATATGGTGTTTGCATAGCAGTCAAAGCAAGGATTTCAGCACTGTAAATCCATCACCTGCTTTCCATCAGCCCACTGTCAGAGTCCTGGGTTCATGGCAAAGCTTTCTTGGACTTGAGGAGGGTGACATCCACTCTCCTGGACTATGGCAACCAAAAGTCTGCCCATCATTACACATAATAGACCAAATGGAAGAGCGATCTGCAGCAAAGCACCCTGTGATACTCCCTGCCTTAGAGCAGGGGACACTTCTGTGACTCCAGCTCAGTCAGGAGCAGGAGATGTGGCTGCATGACCAGAGGTTTCAGGAGACCTGTCCTTGACCTGACTTCTGAGCCCTTATCTGTACCTAGGAGCTGTGGAGTTGGAGACGTCTGCCTGGATGGGCTCCCCTTCCAAAACCAGAACTATTACTGAGCCAACCTGTTAGCACAGAGGGAAGCATCCTTAACAAGGCATGGATTTGCACAATACTTGTGGCCTTTCTTTCTGATGTTCTTTCATGTTGCCTTTATTTCCTTTTATTCCCTGCATGGGTACCTACCTCACCCTTTCTATTTAACAACAAATGTGGAGAGAGAACCATTTGTTGGGGTGCAAAAAAAAGATTTTTTTCCCCCACTGTTGTAAATCCATATCCCAATAATAGCAGTTAAAGCAAAGAGAACCACTTGCAGAAAGACCCTGCAAAATAAGTTAACTCCCAATTAAATTTGAAACCCCATTCTTCACTATTTTTGTTGGCACTGAGATGAGGAAAGGGGAGGGGAGGAGGAGATATGTCTTGTCGGCAGCTCAGATTTCCTCAATGCCATGGTCCAGAAACGGCTGCTCTGCATTTGATTTACTGGCCAAGAGGATACTCTACTTGCTGAATTCCCATGGAGATGGCCTGATTTCCATAGCAACTGTATTCTCTCTATTGCCTTTCACTTTAACAGGTAGAAACATACTTACATTCAGAAAATGTTAGACTGTGCAGAGCATTTGTATATTTTTGGAAGCCAGCACATTTTCTGGCCAATGTGTTAAAATACAGGCACCTTAATTATATTTTTGTATCCCCTTTTGGAGCTGACAGTGACACTATCTTTCATCTCCTGCTCTTAAGATTTGTTGTGACGTGCGCATGAAGTTTTCTTTTTTGCTTTCTTTCTATTCTTATTCTTTTGTCATTGTTCCAATTTCTCCTGGATAACCTGCAAGGCAGGGTGACTGTTGAAGAAAGCTCTTGGGGAAACAGGAGCATTGCTAACACCAACTACCAGCAATACACAAAATGCTTCTTGTATATGTCTACAGACAGTTTGATCTGATCTGTCTTCCAAAGATGGTTTAAAAATTCATGCCATAATGCAGTATCATGTTGACAATAAGTATATACACCATTTCTCACCAGTTTATTGTGTTTTTAATGGCTTCATGTTTTGATGCTATGTTAACTTAAGGTATCATCTTTTTAACTGTGTCCTTACTCAGGTTTATTTCCACTGCTACTTCCTTCCAAATTAAAACTTGAAGGAGGAAGAAGTACAAATAGATGGCTTGACTGGGGAGTTTCTTACAGCCGTTGTGGGAGGGTTTTAGGGAATTAAAAAAAGGACAGACCTTGCAAACCATCTCGCAAGAATCTGTCAAGGTTACATCCAGCACATGGGCATTGGCGTAGTGATAACATTGCATGTCGGTGTGGTTCATCATGGATTGGACCTCCATGGGCATCATGAGGCATGTCTGAGAACTGGAGGGTTTTGAAGGACAGGATTGGTACCTTAGACTGGATTTGTGGAGGACCAGGGAGTTGATTTGCTTCGGAAAGCACCTTGCTTATGCACGGCCTCTCTGCCTAGATGCTGACTGGTGTTTAGGCTGTGCATAGATAGCAATGTGCGGTGCCACAATCAAAGGAAGGAAAGCTGGAAGAGATGAAGGCAGGTCCCATGCCTGTCAGGATGGCTGAAACGAGTGGAGAGTATTCCTGATCACTGAAGCCATTAGGGAATTGGAAGAAAGATGAAACCCATGAGAGCTAGGGACTACAAGGAGCGCTACCAAAGAGGTGCTTCCCCTTAGCTGTGAGTCACAAGCATAAGGTGCCTGCACTGAAGAGGAATTCACAGAGAACTGTTTCATGCAGCAGCCCTGCCCCAAGCCCTCCTTAGCTACCATTAGCAGGCTTCAGTGCCACCTCTCTCTGAGCAAGCATTGCCCTCATCCCCCTGAATTGGCAATTAAATAGTCTCCTATAGTCAGCTGAGATGCCATGGCAGTGCCCTAAGGTCGTGACAGCACTTTCCCAATTCACTGACCTCCATTATGCTCTGAACTGTAGGAGGTTACACCAGAAATGAGCCTAAAAATTTGGCCGGTTTTCCCAGTGACCCTCCAGTCTGACCTTAGACCTGAGTTTACATTTTAAAGGCTTGGTGTGAGCCAGCAGCTGAAATCCAACCCTCCCTCCAGTTCCTATAGGGCAAATCGGCTGCCTTGGCCTCCCCGTTAACGCAACCCACGTGCCTTCGGTAGCACCACCTTCCACCCGGACAACAGGAGGGTTTCACTGGCCCTTGGTGCATGAACCACCCCTCTCTCCTTCCCTCTCCTCTGCAGTTAATGCCGAGAGCCATGGAGGAAAGCGTGGAAAATGGAAATAAATGAGAGTGGAGGAAGAAAGGGGGAGGCGAGGAGCGAGCCCCTGTGGACCTGTCACTCTGGCTGCCTTGGAAAGGGAAGGGTGAGAATCAGGGCAAAGCTGGAGCAAGGTCTGATCCTTGGCAGTGGCAGGAGCGTTATCGCCTGTGACCTTCAGAGCACTTAGCACTGATGAGAAATATTCAGATGATCAAATTAGGGTTGTCATCGGGGTGGGAAGGGCTCAGGCTTGCGTGGGAGCAATGCAGGGCAAAGGGGGCTGGCGCGAAGACAAAGAAGTGATGGGAAGAGCGCGGCTTAGCCGGCCATCCGCACTGCTAAACCAAAGAGCAGCCCTCGTGCTGCCCTGCCTTTTTGGATGGGGGTCTCAGCTGTGTCATGCAGCAGTAGTGGGTATGAAAAGGGCAAAAAGCAACCGTGCAGCTGTATCATCTCTGTGGGCACAGCGGGGTCGGAGGCACCCAGCCCATGGGTCCAGCTAGTGCAGAGCCCAGTGCTGGCCCTGCAGCATCGGCGCTGAAACATCTCTGAGCCCCCCACACCAGAAGAACAACTGGAGAAAATCTGGGGAGTTTCAGAGAGATACCAGCAAAAAAACCCACAGAGGGCACTGATTTGTCAACAGATCTTAAGAGGAAAATATGCATTTGGACAAGAAAGAGATATGAAAGGCCCAGGTGTGCTCGAGTGTCTCCCGTAGGCGGATTAGTTCTGAGTTAATGGACTGCTGCTTTTTTTACTTTCCTGGTCGGTCTTGAAAATGCAAACGCCGCTAAGAGGTGGGAGAGGTGGCTGCCATTTCCCGTTTGCTAAAGGAGCAGATGGCCCCACAGCTGATTTCTCCTTGTTTCCCTCTGTTGGTAAAAGATGAGTAGCCTACCTCTGAGAATATAATTTATTGGCAAAGATTTTCCTGAAAAATAGCAAGGAATTCCCTGTATTGTGCTTTCATGCTTCTTCATCATCCCTTTCCTGTTTATAATGGCAAGATGTGTTGATGCAAAGGCATTTGGTTGCTTAGAAGACATGAATGGCGCTTGACCAGCACTGGCAACCAGCCTGGCCCAGCAGCCATCCTGTAGAAAGGCTGCAAACATCTGCCCTTCCCGAGGATCCTGCTGGGGCTGCCTGGGCTCTGCCAGGTGCTTTGCCCCACAGTTGGCATGCGGGAAGCCAAAGATGCCAAACTCTGCCCCTTCAGGGCAGCTCGGTGGTCAAACCCCAGGTTTTCCATCTGCATGGGGCCACAGCATGTGTGCATGTACGTACAGGAGGAAAAACCCTTTAATTCCTCCTTCCCCCCGCTCCCAGCGTCCCGCTCCTCCTCATGCGGAGCTGACTGGGAAGAGGCCCATTAGCAGCAGCTCTACTGCAATGTCTCTTTAAAGGAAATGTCAGGAGTAAAGATTTACCTCCAGGTTTAGGAAGACAATTATTGCACGTTAATTAAATATGAAATGACACTTAAGAGCATATCCATTGCCTTAACAGCGACTCTCTGTAATAATAATAATACTTAGCACTTACACAGCCCTCTCCATCTATACAGTGCTTCACAAACATTAACAAATGAATCTGCACAGCTTCTACGTGAAGCTGCTGGTGTGATGGGAAGGGGGGAAGAGGGGATGTATCAGGGGAATAACCTCTTCTTGTGCTCTTGTAGGAGCCCAGTGCTAGGACTGAAAGACTTATTGTAGCTGGATATTAGCAAATCACTGAAGGCAAAGCCATGCCTCACTTTTAAGTAATGCTGCAGGCTTCCAGCCTCCCCCAGAATGTGGTTTTGACCTGAAGGCACAGCTCTCCTTCCATGAGAGTGAACTGTCTTCTGGCAGCTGTGCTCATCCTGCTCTATTCGAGCTTCCTCCATGCTGACCCATCCTTCAAGACCACTTCTTTACCCAGCAAGGGATGACACACAAAAGTCCATCATTTCTGGCATATTTACCTTTCTCTTGTTGGAGCTGTTTGTATTGTGGTGCCCTTGTTGGAAGAATCAGAAAAGAGAGAAGAAAGAATCTCTTTAAAAGGCTTTTTTTTAAAAAATAATACTATTACAAAACAAAGTTGTTGCTTCCGTGACACAAGTCCTTGAACAAATTACTGCTTTCCAAGGGGAAAAGGCACCCAGGGCTGAGCCACAATGTGCTGTTGCTGCTGACAGTAGTCTGAGTAGAAACCTGCATTGCAAGACAGTTCCTTTTACAGGTCCACCATATATGCCAGAAAAATGTTAATCTTCCAAATGAAAATCCTGCTCTTCCTTCCCCCATGGGGCCGGAGCTAACCTTGAACTATATTTTTCTCTCTCTGGGACACAGAAGGAAGAGGGAATCACAGCGAGTAGGGCGGATGCTGCTCTGCAGGAGGTGGGCTCCTCTTTCAGCGCTGTCCTGTCCACCTTAAAGGAGGATAAACGGACTTCAGAGATCTCGTCTTCTGGTTTTGCCCTGCACTTGCAGTGCTCTCTTTACCCCATCTCCCATGGAAGGCCAGATTCTGCCCCTGGTTTGACTTTAAGACTATTTTGGGGGGCTATTTTGTCTATGCTTCCCTAAGAAGAACTGTCAGGGCTTTGCATATATTCCCTGGCCCCAAATGCTCTTCCATCTCTGAGCCTGGGACAAGGTGGAAAGGAGCAATAAACAGCTGGGACTTTCAGCAGGGAAGAAAGTGGTTATCCCTCCCTTTTCATGACAAAGCTTTCTGCATGATCCACTTTCAGACTCTCTTTTTTTCCCAGGCTCATTCCCCTTAAAAAGGTAATAAATATTCAAAACATGCTTGCTTAGATTAGCAGCTACATGCTAACAGTTTCAGCACCTACAAGGCCAATGCCTGTGTGTATCCACCAAGCAGTTGTCAAACAGCATTGCTTGTAGCGTTTAGGACTGGTTTGGAAGCAGGTCTCAGGGCTACACTCTACAAAACACTGTATTGGCCAAGGGGGAGAAGAAGACAACGTGACCTAGAAAACTTGTCATCTTCAAAGCTCGCTGATTCCGCTGTTATTTATTTAGCACTGTAACCCCACTAGATCAATTTCTAAGTCATTGAGGGTTGTTTTTGTCTTCTAGGAAGGGCTCGAGCAAGCCTCGAAGTTTGAACACGCTAATAATTTCAGACGTAGTCCTGTCAGCACCAATGGTTTGAAGTATCTTCCCAGATAATTCCCTGGTGGGCTTCTCGAGGCTGCATTTAGATATGAAAATGTCACACTGTGCTTGCGGTAACTTGGTGTAATATCAAAGATTGCCTCTGATATTAAGCAGATTCGGAATCTTTCTGTAGATCACACTTATCTTGGTTTTAGGTATTAAAGAGCTATAGATAAGTCAGTGGGAAATTTTATTTCATGTGTGAGAATTTACCTGTCCAGCCCTAAAGGTACAGACTGATGGAAGCCGACGTCAAGTAATTTATTCATGCTTCAGCCCTTCCTGTCTCAAAAACTGCTTTTCCTCTGCTTTTCGCTTTGTTTGCAAACGCAGCTCCTGACCTAAGGGGCCTTCTGGAAGATCATAAGATGCCAGTAACTCTGCCACCTTCCTTTAGTTACGGGCAGGCAATGAGGTTGGGCATGTCTGAGTTCAGGTCTCCAGGACCGTTTCGTTGGCTCCTCATGAACAGCCTCTGCGTGTAGCATGACTCTGAGGGACAGTGGCCCCATCAGTGGGGGACTGTGCCCTGTTCCCAGAATGATGAGAATGGCATGGTGCACACCAAGTCATTTAGCACTGTACAGGATGGGGAGCAAAACATACAGGATTTGGCTCACCCAGGGCTCTTTCCTTTGAACACCAGCAGTTTTGTGTGGTGTGAGCCCAGGAAAGGGCTGATTCCCCCACCTGCATCTGCTCTCCATCCTCTCCACATGGTCTGGAGCCGGGATCTTTCTCCTCCTTCACGAGTTAACAAATCGTCCGTTCCCTGGGAGCGGATAATTTCTTCTTAACAGTAGCCATTTCTCAGCACGTACTTTGGCTGCCAGCTTTTGAAGGTAATTGCATTGTTATTTAGGCAAGTCAAAGGTGCATTCTTCCAGAGAGGCTCTGGCCGCGAGCAGGGAAGCGGAGGGCTGGCCAGGAGACGGCTTTGCTGGCTCTCGTTGCAGCGAGGTGTCACTGCAGGCAGCCAGAAGACAGGGATGGATGTACATCTCCCTCCCCACTCACTGCTTTTTTAATTCCCCAGAGAAGGATCAGTAGGAGTCTTTCACTGTAAAATAAAAATGGACATTGTAACACTGAAAATACACAACAAAAAAAACGTTCCTTTTCTGCTAAGAAAGTGATGTCACAAATGACCTTATTAAAAAAAGGTAAAATGCTTGTTTACTTAAAGTACTTGTTCAAAGAGAGCAAGGAAAAATGTGGCTTTAGGACGTTTTTCTTTCTCCTTTCTCTATCCTCCTAAATGAGATTGAAATGCAGTTTCACATTTGCAAGGCCCAATGCCCTTTCTGCCAAGAAATCCATTGACAGTCCAATCAACAGACATGTTCTGGTTACAGGAATCAAGCATCAGTCAAATGCTTGAAAGCCAGATCCAGCAAATGCAGCAGATAATAGTATTGAAAACAGCCGGTGGGGGAGATGAAAAAGTAATTGGAGTATAGGTAAGAGCTGGTATAAGCAGGATGGATCGGCGTATTGCTGACATGAGAGAGGGAGGAGGCAGGGGGGGAAAGCTAATGAGAGGGGTAGTTCTAATGATGGAAGTAGTTCAATGTGGCAGGCTTTTGTTTTTTGAGGACTGAGAAAAGGATTTATTTGTGCAGAGCCAATTTAGCCCATGGGATTTATATGTCGCCTGTACCATAAGCCCCGACTAGTTTCCCAGAGCAGGTTCAGCTTTAGGGTTTTATGGGATATATCCATAGTAAAAGGATACGTGGCTTCCATAGGGAAGGCCACGGGACCAGCCTGGCCGTGAAGATGCTGATGCCGGGGCTCACAGTTGGAGCTGGTTTGCAATGGGAGACCAGAACTGGGTTGGGACCCTTAGTGGGATGCAGTGAAGGGTCTTTGCAGCAGCCCCAGGGAGACGGGGCCACGAACTCCCCGGGGACTCGTTAACGTGAGCAAAGCGTTGGCCTCTGTGCATCCAGCGGCTGCCTTGCTAAACAGCCATCTCCATCTCTGCAAGCATTAAAATTCGCTGATTTCATCCCAAATGTAAAAATCTAAAGAAGACAGGAGTGAAAATGAGCAGAATAGAATTTGATTATATGGACTATATCTCCTAATATATTCCAGAGCCCTAGCTAGTAAAATACCCTGACTCTGATTAGAACAGTAAGAGCAGGAGAATTACTCACTTCCTATGGGTAACAGGTCGAGCAAATTACCTGAATTACTTGTAAATCTGTAATCCTCTTTTGGGACTCAGCACTATGGAAATTGAAGAAAGGGACTGTTGATCTTTTATACCGTGGAATGTAAACCCTCATTTTGAGACTTAAGTAGGGTCAACCTTCTTCCATCTCCCTGCCCCAGTGCTGTTTATTTTGACATCTTGGATTTGCCTTCTCTTTCACACTAGTCCAAGTACTCCTTGTCTGGCTGTAGTGCCTGGGCCAGGATGGACTATTTTCAGGAGCTGTTCCTTCCCTTGGACCAGGTGCATCAAAGGCAGAGCGGAGAAGGGGCAATGGAAGTGGTAGACGAGGAACTGAATTCTCTGTAAAGATGGCACAAAATCTTCCAAAGTAATCCAGATCTGACTTCAGCAAGTGATAAATGAGAGAAACATGGCACTGACAGGTCAATCAAATATTTATAAAAGTTCATGCATTAGCACTGCAGCAGTGGAAGGACGAGATGAAGTCAGGGTGCTCACAGACCTCCAAGATGCACATGCACTGGTCAGCTCCCAAAAATCTACCAGCATGTGTGTATCTCTGTCTTATGGGACCATCAAGACAAGGTGAAAAGAAGAGCTAAAAAGAACTTGGGATTCAGCAGTGCTGAATTTTAGAATGAATTCCTCTAATCGCTTTGGGTGGCTTAATGTGTTTGCATGCTGGTGAAGATATCTGTGCACTAAAAAGATGGGAAAGAGAGTGATATGTGTAGGTATATACATATATGTGTGTGTGTGTGTTCCCGCAGTAGGAAAGGGCATCAGGTTTTGCATCCTCTGGAAAAGCAGTTACTACAATCAGTGAAATGCCAGAAAAGGTTAAACCACAACAGCTAGAAACCACCCAAAAAACCTTAAGGGGAGAGCAGAGTGAAAGCAGAAAGCCTATTTTTAGGATCACATGTTATGATTTGATTAATATTTCAGGAGGCAGTTATCATATGCTAAAAAGCTGAAGGATTATTAGTAGCATCTACTAATGTGCCTACTGTTTTAACCAGAGGATCCTGTTAGTATTTTTCCTCTTCACCTCTGGTCAGTTGCCATAAGCTGGAGGTGCAGGGAGGTGACCTGCACTTGCACTGGGAGTTGCAAAGGGCTGCAGAGATGATGATACTCATCCGAATCCAGCATTTAAATGAAAGTGCCACAGTAGGGCCCTTACTGAGGTGGGAAGCAGTATCACACTGCAAACACGTGCAGGAGGAGCAGTGTTTAGCAGGGGCATCTCCATCATGTTGCCAATCAGGACCAAACAGGCTTGTGAAGCCCAGGCTCCAAGTGTTTAGAAGTGTCCTGTGAATTCAGGAGGCATCTGAGCAGGGAAATGAGCTCTTTCTCCGTCATTCACCGATCTCCTGACAGGGTTTCATTCATCTGGCCTGGGAGCAGCAGGGATGCTGTGTGTCAGAGGCAGCCAGGGGAATGAAGCAGGGCCCGACACTCGCGAGCAGCACATTTGCTGAAAATTGATGGTCCAAAGTTGCATGGGGAATTTGTATGAATGGGGAAAAAAGACAGCTGGTAATTGGGATCGGTGGGTGAAGTGTCAGCCAACAGAAGAAAGGGATACTTTGGTGACAGTGATAAATGCCAGCAGCTTTTGGTCTCATCTGGAGGAGCGAATTGGAGCGAAGACTTTGTAAGAGAAGTAAGAATAAAGAGACAGAGGTCTGATGGATGTTGCACTGGGAAAAGGGCTCAGAAAACAAAAATTCAGTGTTTTTAGGGGGAAGATTAGAGGCCAGTCAGCAGGGTCCTTCCCCAAGGCTGAAAGACAGTGTCATAATTTTTTGCACCCTCAGGAATAAGTCAGCAGGATGGGAGTGGGATCTTCTATACAGTCCCTCCATGTCCGTTCTAGATCGTCTCTGAGCAGGCTCCAGTCCTAAATGCTCATGCCTTTACTGAAGTCCTTAGAGCTGGAAGAACAGTGGAAATCTCCGCTGAGATGTCATTGCTCTGTCAATTCACGGTCACATTGCTCTCAAGCGGCCCTGAGCACCATCCTGTCTTTTCACCATGGGGTCATCTTGGACCACCCGTAGTGTTACACTTGCTGGTGCAAGTCCCCAGAGCACCCAAACCTGGGTGCTGTGCTCCACCTTTCCAAGCACCGTGGCTGCAGGTGGCACTGGAGAGTGCCCGTGGCACGTGGACATCCCAGAGGACAAGCCAGCCCTGCAAACACGGGCTCTTCTCAGCACAGGAGCACTGACCACTAAACTCTGGTTTATTTTTGTGAGCCATTTTTCTAACCCGCGCCAGCATTTCCAAACACACCTCGAATGTAATTGGCACCTCTGTGCTGCCAGTTTTCGAAGCATTTTCTTTGGAGGAAGGATTTGAGCACCAAGGTGATTATCCCTCCCCTCCTGGCAGCTTTAGTTGTGCAACTTGCAGGGAATGTCAGAGACAAGCAGCATGTAAGAAAGGTTTTCAGTGAATGCTCTTTCCCAGCGTACAAGAAGGTGCCTTGGTCCTGCTCATTTAGGCTGTAGAGGATCATGGCTCCTTACAAGAGAAAAGATCTTGGTAAAGGTGCCACAGACATCTAACATGCCCTGAGATTTACGCACAGGCAATTGCAAGAGGGGCTGATTCAGTGGCCAGCAATGCATGAGAGGGCCAGCAGAACCTGTGGAAGTCAATGTTTACTCCTGTTACCCTGCCCCACATAGAGACTGATAAATGTTATGAATTTTTAAGAAATTGAAATTCGCATTAGTTTCCTTTAACTCGTTACAGATTTTTCTGATTAGCTTTATGGAATATTTTTTAAAAGCAATTCAGCCTCTCTGGCTTTCACAGTGACAGCCCTACCTCCCGGCCTGGATTGCAACAAGAATAAAATAAAACCCAGGCCTGTATGTTTGCAGGGAAGGGATGCAGTGTCTGTGGAGGGTGATACTGGTCTGAAGGTCCCTGTGATGGAGCCAAGCATCAGCCAGGACGGAGAATTCCCCACTCTCACCCTCGCCAGTGGTTCCTTATGGCCCCTCCTGCATGGGTCTCTTCTCCCATCCACATGTCAAAGTGCATGGCCTGGGGTCCTAGATGCTACAGCATCTTTTCTAGTCCTATACATCAAGTTTGCAAACTTTAATCTTCCCACCTCCTTTCAGAAGGTTGTATCGTGGAGAATCATGCAAGGCGGAGGATCTGGATATATTTCTACAGAAACAGGTCTTATTTTCTATTTCCTGAAGGAAAGTACAGCTAGGCATGTCTAGGCATTTGCAAGCAGCAGATCTCAAACTGATTTCCTGCATGCGGGTGTAAATCAGGGGTAGTCTCAGTGGGGTGAACTCAGCATCTCCCTCATCTTTTGGTGCCTAATCCAGATTCCCCTGGAACCAGTGAAAAGATGCAGCTGACTTCTCTGGTCTTCTATCAAGCCCTAAATGCCTAGTTTTAATATCCATAAACTACAGTAAGACAATCTACAACTCCCCTGTTTCATCCTAACCTCTGCCAGCCACCTGCCATTTAATTTTGCATGACATAATTATCATTTTTAATAATACCACTGCATTTTCTTGGCTAAAGAGCCTCCGGAGACCCTGTCTGAAAGGAAAGCTTCCCATCTCCTCTTCTCCATGCCTGCAGGTGTATCTATCTGTATCATAGTAAGCCCTTCCTAAGCATCTCTTCAAAGGCACTCACAGCTTCATCTCTAATCCAGATGAACTTTTGACATAGCTAAATAATTATGCAATTACATAGTAAACTGGTGGTGGGAGATATGCAAGTGGCAACCCCCTGTTCTGGTGATTAAAAACACAGTAATCCTGTCTATTGTGTGAGACAGCCGAGCTCCCCCTGACAGCTTGAAAGCAGGAATTAAGGGAACCTGGGCACTTCATGGGCAAGAGACTGGTGCTGATTTCTGGGAGATGACCCTCTCTCGCTCCTTTGGGACTTTTTCCAACAAGTGGCACCACTCATCTGCCGGGGCAGGACAGGGACCAACAGAGTCACTAGCCTGAGCTGCTAAAACCAGAGGTGACAAAAGGCCACCGTGGCAAAACCTCCATCGGTGACACAAGCAGGAAACAGAGCTGTGAGATGGAGAGTTGTCCCAAGGGATGGCGCCCTCTCCCACCAGTGACATTGCGGTTTTGGGCTGCTGATTATAACAGTAGGGGAGAGGAAAAAAGCTATTTTTTCTACTTTCTTCTGAATGGGGGGTCCATGTGTTTACTGCCTGGCAGGAACTAACATTACCTGTTTTTTCTCCTTCTCTGCAAGTCGTGACAATGCACTGCCACCACCGATGTGTCCCCAGAGCTGGGGGCCACACGGGGACAGTGGACTTTATGTGCTGCCCTGCAGGAAGGTTGCCCGACAGAGCTGCTGGGCGACCACGCTGCAGCTGGAGGACACAAGCAGGGGAACAGCCAGGGCTCCCTCAGGATCACGGGATAGGGCTGATGGCTGCGGACAGACACCTCTCCCAAACAGCATCACTTACCAGGAGGCAAAATTGGCAAAGGCGCCCCCGGACCCACGCTGGGTCCCCCAACACCTCCACTTGAGCTGGTGTTACCAGGTCCTTCTGTTCGAGCCCTTCTCTCTCCTGGGATAAGAGCAGAGCGCCGGCTGCGAGCATGGACTCACACAGCAGGCAGTGCTGGAATGAGCTATATTGCATCCCAAGGTGATACATCTTCCCATTCAAATCAACTCACTAGCACACATAGCCCCAGATCTGCACAGAGCACTGTTTGCACGGGGTATTTTATTCAGGCAGCGTATGAAACTTATTTTTTGTTGAATTTAGTTTTAATTAATTGTGCTGCCAGGGGTGAGCTGAAATGGCCTCTATTTTTAATTTTTTCTCCCCGGAGTGGATGTCCTTAAACTCCTTCCTATAATGATATGGTTGTAGCCTGTAAAAAGCCAGTCTGGATTTATTATTCTGCCTCTTCCCCTGTCCCTTCTAATCCTAGAGAGAACATTGCAATGACTGCTGGTTAGAAAATTAGTTAAGTGAGCCGTATACTGTATTCTCTGCTTGTATTGCTCCTTATTAGGGAGAAAAGATAATATAGTTCCCTCTCACCCCTCTGCTCACCCCGCATTTCATCTAGAGCTCACATTGAGAGCATTTGACCTGGTATTGCAGCTTGCTTGCAAAATGATACATATCTCAAGGCCCTTAGAATAGCTCAACTTTTGGTGCAAAATGCAGCATGTAGTATCAAATGTGCAGAGAGGGACAGTGGAAAGATGTGCTACTGATGCAGTGATTCTAAAGAAACAAGCCTGTCAGTGTTGATTCTGCATTAGGCAAGCAGCAATCTATCACCCATCTCATACCTGAGCCCTGCCTCTGCAAACAGTTAAGTATTCCAGGCGTTTGCAACCTGCAGTTTTCCTTTGGGCCTGTATGGCTGCAATCTCCCAGCTAAATGTGCTTGATTGATGGGTAGCACCATGGTGAAGAGCTTTGCCCAATGTAGGCATCTGTAGTTCAAGGAAGCCCTGGAAGAAGATGCTCTGCAATCTCCATGGGTGCCGCCTTCATCGGATACTCCATGCATCAAGTTTGGAGATCAGAAACACAGGGCTGCAAATGGGGTCATGTGTGAAACAGCTAACCTGTTTAGCAAAGTGTGCACAAGGCACCTATAGCTTATATAAAAATATGGTCAAAATTAAAGTAAATCTGTAATGGGTAGAAAGCCAGAAAAGCAAGTCCTGTAAAACATTATTACTATATAGATAAAAGTGTATTCTGCTTGTCTGTATGGACCAGGTAAGGGGAAATAATTTTCCTGAACTAAGCCAATTTATTGCACAGAAACCATTTTAAAAGAATATCTGACAAAAGGATAGATGAGCCTGTTATGAGGATACACTCCCAGAGAACTAAAAGGACAGCACCAAGGAAGGCCAACCTGATAGGAATGGAGAACTATTAAATGGAGATACTCTTTGTGCTCCAAATCCAAATATATCTCATGCAAGAGCAGAGCTTTCTAAAATAAATCCCCATGACAGATGAAGGATTTAGGCACAGCCAGGTTGTCTGTTTAATGAATTCCCAGCATTTACCCCACTGAGGGAGAACTCAAAAGTCGCATTTTAGAACCTTTTCCATGTGGATTAGAGTAGCTGCAAATGACAGAAAACTAATTTTTCCTCCTAACTCTTCTTTAGAGTTTATCTGTTCTACTTTTTATTTTTTGAAATAATGAGTAATTCAACTATATATATATATATATATATATATATATATATAAATTTCTCTTTTGGGCTCACTGAGTATATGTGAGCTGTGAGCCTCTTTACGTATTTTAGACACTGGTCTTCTTTGAGCATACCTAGAAACCTTGACTTGAAGGAAAGGCAGTTGGCTCAAATGAAGTTACTCATCCCTTCCCATATCAGGTTATATCCTATCCCATAGGAAGATTTTTTTCCCCTGAACACCCAGCCCTTTCATGGTTTACTTTTGCCTCGAGCCTGACCTGATAGCAGGGGATTTATGAACTGATGGAAGAGTGTAGGTTCAGTGGTTTATCTGATCACCAAGAAGAAAATATAAAAAGAAAGATACAGATGAGTCCCAAAGAACGGCATTTGGGCTGCACTGGGCGTCAGCAGTTTTCCAGGGCCATATGCAGAAATCCTCTCTGCAATGGGATTTGGAGTAATTTCTTTATTTGATTTCATTTTGCAATTGTCCCCCTGCCACCAGGCACTGAAGTTGGACCATTTAACAGCTGACCTCTGGTCACAACAGATGACCAGCCCTGTGGCTAACCCCATACAAATCATACAAATAAGGGTCTGAGTCATCTTTTAGGTTTTTTTAATGAACTGATCCCCCTGACAGTTGACAGGCAGACTGTCCTAGCCTTTTTTTCTTAGAACAAAATTGAAGTCTTCAGTGCCTCTAACTCTAGAGCCACAAGATAGTCCTGGATATTTGTACTCAACTTTGCCATTTGGCTTAGTTGTGCAAAAAGAACTCCAAAGAGACTGATATGGCCTGAAAGCCCTGACAAACACTCAAGTCCTGAATGCTAAAGTCTCCATGTGAACCTGATATTGTGCAGCCCGGACTTCTAGTGCTCAATTTTTGTTGATTTTGTTGAAGCGGATGTCCTCCAGGTCAGCATCCTGTAGTCATGAGAGACTTGCAGCCAAGAATATCCTGGATTAAAGTTGTTTTCCCCAGAGGTTGGCAGGTACAAGATTTTCTTACTACTTGCTGGCTACGAAATTCCTCTTCTCCAGGAACCACACCTGATATAGTGATGCCTGGGAGGTCCAATGATTAGGAAGGGGTCATGCTGCTCCTACCGAAAGGTTAGATTTCCCTTAGCCTTAGGTTCCCATCATCCCTGTGCAGATGGTTTTGATAGACCTTTAGGTGTTTTAAGTGACTTTAGGTGTCTATTTTTGGCACCTCTCTCCCCTAGAATCAACATTGAATACAAGAATCTCCTCCTAGGATTCACGTAGCTAAAACGCATTGGGGAATCTACTAGGCTAAAACCAAATCCAGACTGGATTTGCTTTAGGATTAGCACTTCTATCTGTCTTCATCCTTGACCTTGTTTCCTTTCCCTTGGCACTAAGCAATTCTCTTTCCCAGCCTAAACAGTGCTGGAGATGTTGGGACTAGGTGTTAGCAGCCATCCAAGTGAAGCACTGCTTTAAATCCAGGCTGACTTTTTGACTTCTCTCCTGCTCTCCTGAGCCACCAACTATGGATATTTTTCATCTCTGATAAAGCAGATTAGCTACTGGAAATGTCAGCTACAGGCTACAGATGGCTGCACTGTGGGGAAATATTTCCTTGCTAGCCCTGGAAGCCGTTGAACACTGGACCCCAAGAGAGATGCTCCGCAGTCCATTGCATAAAGTGACTTGGCCTGTGAGGCTGTTAATGCAGAAACACTCCTATGTGTTTCTGTTGAGTGAGGTTGGCTAACAGCAGCGAATCAAACCTACAGACAGCTTTGTGGAAGGAGGCGGGGTGGGTTTTTTTCTTTTCCCCACTTCGGCTTCTTTCGTTTTTAATTTTGGTAATGGATCAGAGTCAAATGAACAACATCTGGCAATTAGCACATCTCTTGCATAGCTCCGATCCGCAACCAAGTTCTGAGTGTTTGCCTTTATTTTTAAATGGGTGGCTGTCAGAGAGAATTAAATGGTGCCTAAAGAAGCACACAGACATTATAATTAAAGGCACGCCAACCTTGACAGGTAGCTGGGAGTGGAGTTCAGATTTCCAACTTTTCATGGGAAAGGGGCCGTCAGCATGTGCATGTGCTTTTAAATTCCATGTGTTTCCCCTGGCTGATCTATCCCCAGGTGCTTTTTATACACCCGTACTTGCAATTAATTGTCTCTTTGTCTGTGCTGTTTCATCAGCAATCCAGACCAGTATTTCAAAAAAAGAGTACTCTTTAAATCTAGGAATAAAACTGGAATCCATTAGCTGTGACGGCGTGTGCTTCTGTGGGGCTTGGCTGTTAACAAGGATAGGAATGATTTAATGGAAAACAGAATGGGGTGCATAAACCTGCCAGGGCATTGAGCATTCTGAAACTGTGTAGTCTGTAATCCTGGGCAAATACCTTCTAGCTGGGAACAAAATGCCTGCTGCTTTGAGCACTTTCCTGCCAGACCTTATTCTTCTGATCACGGTCCTCCTGCTCCAAGTTATCTCGTCCTGCTCTGTCTCAAACCGGTCCAATCCCCCTCACTTCAGCTATGACCCATCCACTTCTCAGGCTCAGCTGACAGTTTTAGGGTCAAAGGTTCAAAGGACCCAGTGAAAACTGAGTCCATCTTCTATCTGCTCAACTTCAACTGCAAAGAATGTTGAAGGGCTAATACCATAGAAATAGGCTAATACCATAGAAACCCCTGCACGAAGAGGATTTCGGGTCCTGTGGTGCCAATCCAGCACTTTCCAGGACACGTATGGTGGCAAACACCAGTTTCCAGTCAATGTGAGGGACTGGGTCTGTCCTTACAGAGATGAGTAGAGCTGCAGGGCAGAAAGACTGTGCTGCTGTGGAGTTCCTGTGCTGTTTCAGACCTGAAAGTCTGACGTTTCCCTGCAGAGTACTTGCAAGGAGATTGCAGTTTATCCACAACATCTTCCTCTCTGAATCCACACCTGCCACATTCTTTGGTTACTTAGTGCTTTTAGCTATCTATACATTTAAACTGGGCTTAAGTTGGGCTTTATTCTCAGTTCCAGGAGCCTAGGCATTCCAACAGGGATAGCTTCAAGTAAAGCAATGCTGAAAATCTGGCTCTGAAATTGTCAAGTAAAGATTATAAACTCACTCCACTGATTCTTGCAGTACCTTCACAGTACTAACTTTGCTGACTGTGCTTCCTGAGATCAGCATATCCTGGTAGCATTGAACAACAGAGCACACTGCAAAGATGTGTCTAGCTGCCCGTCCTTGATGGTGGAAAATTAATATTCATTTGGTGCAACTTCACTTGGCTTCCCAAGGCCATAGAAAAGGAGTTAGGAAAGAAGGAAGAAGTAACACAGGAACGGAAAAGCAACTGCAAGACTCATGAATACTTGAAGTTGGTACCTTCTCCCCTGCTTGCAAGCACTGGCAAAATTTATACCCCACTTCAGAGAAGCCAGGAATCCTCCATCCCCATGTGCACCCGTGTCAGCACCCTCATGCCTCCTTCCTGCTGCAAGGAGGAGATGGGACAGCCAACAGGTCCGAGTTAACCTGACCCTTCAGCATGATGAGAAAAACCTGCCTGTCCCGTGACCATCAGGAGAATGTTACAGGTCATCTGGGCACGTGTACTGGCTTTGGCTAGCGAAGATGAGGGCTCAGAGAAAGGCTGGTGGGTGGCACTGTGTTAGGCAGCAAACTCATTTGCATCCTGCAAAAATGACTTCAAGGAAAGATGAAAAATGTCTGAAAGAAAGTAAATCTGGGGGAAAATACATTAAGGGGATGGTGCTCTGTCTATCCCACACCTTGTGGCATCCTCCCACTGGCCTCCCTTACCTTTTTCATTTGACTTCCTTGATTTTTCTCTTCCTTCTCTCCCCTCCTTTGCTTGCTCTCCTCCCGAGTCCCTTTCCTTGTCTCTGATGGATGGAAGCATTAGTGGAATCACTGTAAATAATGTGTAAAGTTAGAAGTTACAACAAGGTATCTCATTAAAGCCGCTTCACTCATCTTACTTCCCAATTAATGTTTAAGGCTTCGCTGGAATGCGGTGACAATATGTCACAGCATATCATTGTGGCAGGCGACAGGAAGTTAATAACCCACTGGCCCTTAAAGAAGCCTTTAATGTCAGCTGCAGAGGAGTAAATAACATTGGTCTTCCTCCCTCCCCTCACTCTCTTTCTTTTCCTCTTTTAATTTGCTGCAGGAATGAAAGAGTTTGGGCTGAAATAACATCATTATCTCATAAACTCATCTTCCCGCGGAGACGGAGCACAAAAGCCGTCGCCCAAGGGACTCCGGGATTTTCAGCGTCACGACAAAGTTGCTCCAGCTCCCCACCCTTATAAATATGAGATCGCATGGAGTGATTGCCTTCATCACTCTTTCCTTGCTCCCTTCTGGTCTTCTTTCTTTTTTTTTTTAAAGAGAAGAAATGCACTCATCCTTCTTTTCTTATTAATTTCTCCCACACACACCTTCAAGGCCCTAAAAACAACTTCACAGCTTCGGTGCAGTGGAGACTTTCCTTTCTTGTGTAATGGTTTTATCTATCATTGTAGCTTTCTCCCCTTGATGAGGCTGCTTTCTGGGGGACTAGTCATCTTTGTCTTTCATTCCTTTAAGTAACTTTTCACTTGGAGTGTAACTGCCGTTCTTTACCCCTCTGTTGCCGCATGATGGGGCTTGAGTCCTCTTGGAGTTCAGCCATCACAGGCTCCAGATGGAAAGAATCCAGAGTGATGTCACTGAAGCTAAAAAAAACTGCTCTGATTCACCCCAGTGCTGCCAAAAGTGTAAATTGAGGTCTTGGTTTCAGAAGAGGGGCTGTGGAATCATCATGGCCAGTTGGATCCCCACTGTGAATGATAAAATCTGTTAATCATGTTGCAACAGGAAATAAATGACCCAATACACCTTTTGTAGATATGTTTCTTCCACAAGGAGGAAGAAAAATGTACGGATACAGCATTTATTTTGAAAAAAAAAAAAAAAGGAAGAAAAGTGGCTAGAACTCAGGGAATTAATCCCAGGAACTGCCAGCCCAAATCAGCCACAGATCCAGTAATTCACATGAGGCACAGTGTATATTACTTCTTTCAGTCTCAACTTTCATGTGTACAATAAGTCTAAAAATGTTTGCTCCCCACGTTAAAGTTTATTGCTTTAATGTTTGGAATGGTCTTTAACATTTCAGGCTAAATAGTCCTGTATTGTGACTACTCAGGTACATATTCTACTTGTTGTGCAAGGGTCGTTATACATACATATATATACACATATATATGTCCCTGGAGTTCCTTTCCTAGAAGATTAAGAAAATTCAGGATGAATATCAAGAGCAGGCTCCCAGCAGTGGCTACCTGTTATTGCAAAAACTCCCAAAAGAAAAGTCATTATGTGGGGTTTTTTTTCAGTGCATTTAATCACCAACATTAGGAAGCTGGTGGGATTCAGGAGAATAGGAGTGGACAACTAACCTGTGTTGTGTGTCAGGATGAGTGGGCCATGAAACGTACACTGAATACGAAGCGAGCTTAAGAGAGGGCCTTGAGCAAGAGAGGACCATGGCTGTCAGGAGTCCTAGTGCAGATGACAGAGGGGTGATCATCTAGCTGGATCTTGAAGGAGAAGGTGTTTGATCTCAGCGACCTTTGAGAAAGATTTTGGCTCACAAATTGGAAACCATGAGTAAATTGAAGGAGATGGATCTAAATGTCCCATGGGAGACCTCAGTAAGGTGGAAACTAAGAGCCTTATCTTATGAGGACCATGGGCATCTCACACAGGCCGAATTCTGCCGCAAGCCCGGTGTCATGGTAAGGGCTTGTGACACATGTCTCAAACCCTGTCTAGATCCAGACCTTTGTCCCTTCTCCTCCATCAGGCCACCTCTAAAGGGGGAATACTTCAGCCTTACAGTTCTGCCTCCCCACATTGCTGGAAGTTCAACAAACTGAGTGTTCATACAGTGCTTTGGGATCCTAAAGAAAGGCACTGCAGAAATGCAAACGCACCCAGTTCCTTCTCCCGCTCTTCACTAGCTCAAATACATTATCGATTTGCTCGTTTAACAGGGGCCACTTGTCAAAAGTATAACAGCATTAGCAGCACTTGACGTAATAGGGGAATGGAGAGGTCTGTGATTAAGTTTAGACAGCCTTGTTTGACTTAGTTAATTGGTTAAATATATTCAGTTACATGTGAGCCTTCAGATTTTCAGCTCCAATAAGGTATAATATTAATTTTAATTAAAGCTCAACAGAGTTGGCCAAATATTTCTATTTTCTGAGTATTCTTCTTAATCATACAATACATATTTTGATATAGCAGGGATTCTGGTCACAATAGAGGCCTGGAACCTTTTTCTTGGGTATTAAGAGGTCAAAGAGGAACTGGAGATGCTATCCTTGAAGAGAAGTGAATTTTTTAAAAACTTGATAAGCTAAGGGAGAAATGGGGTGGAGCGAGGATAAAATCCCCTCCTCTTCAAGAAAGGATTAACCTATGTCATTCCTGATGGATATTTTTCCAACTTTAGACAATCCCTGACGTTCCCTTTCTGAAGCTCTGCATCTATCACATCATCTAGGACAAGCGACATCCAACAGGCTGCCCTTGTCAAAATCCAGAGAAACTGGAGGATCCCACCACAGCCCACAGAACACTTTCAGAGTCAAGGCTCTCTTAGTTCCCACCTTTCAAGTACTCCCATGGGACACTGTGCGCCAACTCCTTCTGTTTGGCCCTTCTTTGGGGGTGAATATTTGTGCCTGGGAGCTGCTCAGAGAGAGAGAGGTCATATTTACAAGTAGATATTCCAAGCGTCCAAGAATTCCTTCACCTCTTGCCCAGACAGGCTTCAGTCTGGCTCGCTCAATTGCTGTCAGCCTTGGACCACAGAGATCTTCGTGCAAAGCTCAGCTGTAGTTATATGAGGACTGCACAAGCCCTACACCACCATGAGACTCACACAACTGGAGCAGATTTATCCAACCTCTAAAGCATCGCAGGGCAACCAGCAGGTGTTCAGCAGTGGGAGGTGGCTACCTCCGATGAACCACGTTGACGTAATAATTGCAAGAGTTGGTATTGCCTTCTTAATGACAGCAATTGAAGTGAAAATACAGCACATATTAGATTTGCACATTAAAAATAGAGCACTGCTCCCATGAAGCAGCAGCTGCATTTGAGGACTTTTCCCAATGCAGAACTCGCAGGGCCGCCTCCCTGGATTTCCTGCCAACTTCACACCCCTCAGCTTTGCATTTCAATTATTTTCCACCCCCCCCCCCCCACCTCTCTCTTTAAATGCAGACTCAAAGATATGAAAGAAGAAAAATGGAATGCAACTCTTATGCTGCCTACTAACTACAGTCTGGATTTCTTTATATTACATACACAAGCGGTCAATTAAAAAGATATGTGATTTTTCTTTTACAGTGTTGGGATCCAGCTCTGCAAGCCTTTAATTATCTGTATAGGTGGAGCCAGGACTGGGAGAGGATGGAAACAACATCTTTTCTTTCTTTTTTTTTTTTTTTTTTTTCCGGCAGATCTGCCCCTGAGAGCTTTCAGATCAGGTATTTTGAGCCTAGGGAAAAACAATAGCTCCTTTTCCATGTCTTTTCTACTCCTCTCCCCTGCAAGACCATTAAGCTTCTATCTTCTCACTTTCACAGGACCTGAATGCCAAACACAAACATAAGCATTTTGTTGAATGAGGGTCTTGGCTTGGCCCAGGGGTTGTACTTTGTCTGAAAGATGAGTTTGTAAATCTGTAGAGTATTTATCCATGGCAAACGATATCCCTGACATGGCTGATAAACATCCACCCACCTTCCACTCGTGCACTTCTGACTATTTTGAATGACATACCCTATTCTGACTTCTTATCACCTACTAATTGTATATCTATCTGCCCTTAGAAAAAATATGGAAGGGTATCTGTAATGGAAGGTACGGTGATACATTTATTCCTTAGGGCTCTGTCAGGAATATCGCATGAGTCTGAAGGATGTTCCAGGTGAATTGTTGTCCCTACTCTTCCTCTAGTCCTCAGACTAACAGCCCATGTTTGACAATCCCTTCTGCCCCAGGAGGACCAGGCAGGTGGGACTCACTGCGGAGCAGCCCAGGGAGAATCCTGACACCTCCTTCTTGTTCTGAGGGGCAGCGAAGCCAGTTATGTTCTTGGGGGAGTTCATCACGGGGCTGGAATGGCGTGAGACATCATTACGGAATAACGTGTGTTTTTCTTGCACAAATTCCCTCTGCTCTCTAAATTAGCTGTCATGTCACCAAAAAAAAAAAAAAAAATCTGTGTTCCACAATCAGTCCACTTAACTGTAACAAAGCAGTGCTGATCTATCAAACCCACAGTGAGATCAGCTAATGATTGCTGAAATTACCAAATCAGTCCTGCTTCCCAGCACCCTGGCCTATTTCTGTACCTTCAGTCAGCCCTCTGTGCCAGTGGCTTGATGGCAAAAGGGCCGTGTCGGAGGGAACTAAGGGTTCCATCCAGTCTCCGGGCGCATTTCCACTTTGCCTTGCAAAGCTGTTCTTCTAAAAACGTGGTGCTGAGGCTGTGGGTTTATGCTTTTTTTTTCCTGCAAGGGGACCCACGGATGCTGGGGAGGGATCTAGGCAGGCACTGGAGGCAAAGAAGGGAAAGTACCAGGGCTAAAGCCAGCAATAAAATACCAGCAGAGTGCATTGTTCCTGGTCCTCAATTATGCATTTAACTGCATTACTAAGCACATCTCTTTTTTTTTTTTTTTCTTTTTTTTTCCTGTAACCGCTCCTCGGAAGTGCAATCTTGCTGCTATTCAGATACAATGTGGCTTCTATTCTCTCTCCCAGTTTTAATTATGTGTCCGCCACTGCTCCTTCTCCAAGCTGGCGGGCTCTGAGATTCATAATTTCAGCCTGACACCATAGTAACCACTTAGTTTGATTCAAGACTCTAATGTCATCACTGGCTGGTCTTGAAAAGAACAGGGAGAGAGGGTGTAATTTGAAGGCAGCATCACATAGAAACTGCAATTATTTCTCCCTTTCAGAGGGAAATGTAAACAAAAGGTCATTGCTGGTCAGTGCTCTCCACTTCTACCCTCACACGCCAACAAGCTGACTTTTTTGTTGATTATTTATTTCCTCACCCACCCACATGCCTCCACACCTGAGCAACAGCCAGTGTTAGCTATTGCCCCTCGGAAGGGCCAGGAGAAATACTCTAGGATCTGAAAATGGCCCCAGGCAGTTTATAAAACCCCTCCAGGATGCCATGAAGGGCTGCAGGAGACTCTGGCTGCTCAGAAACCCTCCTCCATTGGGTTCTATAACCATGCCAGGCTATAACACACAGTGCCAGGCAACACTATCATCTCTTGTCCTTGCTAGGAAGGGAGTTGATTCAAAATCTTTCTTTCCTTCTCCCACACGATTCCCATTTTTTTGTGTCATTCCTTTGAGTTAAACACATGTGTATCTGGAGATCAGACTCCAGAAATGACTCTCCAGAACCCAAATTCCTCCCTGTCCTCCACCAATGCACAGGGCTGACTTGAAGTCATCACTCAGGCTTATAACAAAAGAATTACAGGGCAATAAAGCCACAGTCCAAGTTATTAGCCTGTGGTCTCCGGGTTGCCGTGTCTCTGGACACAACCTTACTCTGATCCCACCAGGAAAGACAGAGACACATAAGAGGACTATAAGCAAGATGGATGAATGTGTGTCCACAGCGGAATACGATTCACTCAGCAGCGTTTGCTGCAAACCCCGCTGCACTAAATGAAGCTCTCTTGCCCTCTCCCAATGGCTCGGTGATAGAAAGGAGTTAAGTGAAAATAAATGCTCATATCAAATCACAGGTATTGATTTTCCGAGCTAGTAAATGAAGGCTCTTTATCTCCAATGGGAGATTGAATGTCTGTGTGCCATGCTTTGCTCCATTTTCATAAAAAGGGAGGCTTGGTGGAATTATTTTACCTGGCTTCTCGGAAAGTACAAAGGGAGCAGATCCTCATGTCAGTGACAAGAAGTATCAATCAGCAATAACTCAATGAAAATAATGGAGCCATTAGGGATTGACAATGGAAAAACAAGCCAGGGGTTCTTGTCTGCATCAGCACAGACTTGTCCTTCGGCAAACACGGCAGTGTCTTTCCTGGGTCTCCTTACTCCTTTCTCCCTTTTTGGTGATGGGAATAGATGGAAATCTGCCCTTCACAGTTTAACTTTGCTTTGCTAGAAGTTAAGGTTACATCTAAATAATTTAAGTCTACTGGTTTACCAGTCTACTGGCTGGTTTAAAATGAGCAAAAGGTTTTCATGGTCACTTATGTCAGTTTTAGTGCTACTGAGTTCCGAGCTGGGCTTGATACTGAAACTGCAGGTACGTTTGATAATCTGCAGAGATGCCTTAAGGGGAGCTGACCATGGCCTTGGGAAATAGTTTAAGAGATCAAGGCAGGTGATGCCATGTGATGGAAGTCACTGTCACAAAGGTCCTTTTGGGAACCGAACCTCTTTTGGGTTAGGATCATCTACATAGGCATGTCTTGAAGTGAAAAAGATAAACTTCTGCATCTGAGATTTACAGATCTGTGTTCAAACCTTCCGTCTCATCTGGCAGTTACCCGTCTTAACAGGCAATTTTCTGGTACTAGCAATCCATCTCTGCAACCCTCCATCCATTTCCCTATGCAGTCAACCCTGATGAATTTTATTGCTGGTATTTTTCAAAGTGGAAGAGATCAAAGATATAAAAATAAACACAAAGAAGCAAGCTACTAAAAAGGAGGTCCTTCAACTTGCTGCTGAAAACTGAATCTTTTGGTATAAAATTGTGCTACTTACTGCACTTTGCTTCCCTGCCTTTCAAGGCCCTTCATACCAAGACCAATATCCGAGAGGATCCGGTTTAACTCACAGACAGGGTAAAATAAAAGGACAGATGGATTTCAGCCAGAAGTGACTTTTGCATGATTGTGGGATAATTAGGAGAAACTCACGTTCTTGACTGGGACCCTGGCTACCTTCTATATCCCCACATTATCAAGCAGAGAGTCAAGCCGTGGGTGCAGCATCACGTTTTCCAGGGACAAAACCACTGATCTCAAACTCGAGGATTCCCTGTGCTGCCGTGAAGAGACATCAGATGCTATCTGGAGTTGAAGAAAAGCTTACATGGCTGGAGGTTATTGCTCTTTCAGCCTCTAGCCTCATAATTCCTCCCAAATTCTGAATATATTAGTTCACTGGAGGAAAAGCTCATGTATCCTGCCTTGGATTTTCCAACCCTGATACGTAATGAATGAGAAAATTGACAGTTGAGAGGGGTTTCCACTGGATAAGAGCTTACATGAAAGACAATCAGACACATTTGCCTCTTGATTATTAATGGTTGACTCTAAGTGGTGGGAATTGAGTAGCTATTTCTAGAGAAGCACTGATGTATGTTCCAAAAGGTGGGAAGAGAATCTACAGTATATGGCAAGCAGATCAGATACTGTCCCCGCTAACCCTTCTCCCATCAGGTGTTAAGCATGGTCCTTTTGGTAACATTGACTTGATGTCAGGCTCTCAAAGTGGTCTTCTTGTTGTGCAGTCTCAAAGCAGCACTGTAATAATGAGAAAAACAGTTTTGTAACTGCATGCTTTAAAATTTACTCTAGTATGTCTTGGTCCCTGTACAGTCCTTCTTAACCTGGTGCAAGAGCATCTTCCATGAGCTCAGATCTACTCAGGGAGATGGGCACTTGAAATAAATAATTCGAACAAGGCATTCTTTTGTAGGTCTTGACTGAAGCAGTCAAGTCACTCTTGTCAGAGCCATAGGGCAAATAGGTGAGATTTCTTTTTTTTATTATTATTCCCAGTAGGAAGGTTGAACATACAGCATCGTGTTCTGTTTTGGTAGGATTTTGATTTTCATGATGACAATCATTTTATGTCACCAAGTTTTCTTAGCTTCCCTTTCTACCTTTCTTTTTTTAGTGGAGGAAAAGGACAGGTTGCTTTTTATTATTATTCCCCCACTCACATGTCTGAGGCATCTTTTTCAATAATCTTCTCACTGCAACAAGCGGAAACATTGCCCTGCACAACCTCTCCATAAAGTGCGAACATCAATCCTCTCTTATTAAGCTGAAGCTAAAATGCTCATAGACAAACTGTTAAAAAGAAGAAAGCATCCACGCTGTGGTAGAAAAGGTAAAATGCAGTAATTGTCCAAACCTTTCAAGGAAGAATATCACAGTGGGGAGGGGAGGACCTTTTTCCTTTCTCTGGCAAATTGCCATAAAACTCCAGGAAAGCTCACTACACCAATATATATTTATTTTTAGGCACAAAATCACCTTTATTGCCCTTGATTCCTGCAGATTTGTTCCAAATGCAGAGAGAAGAAGCAAATACCTTTCCCTACCCAGCTTCCTTCACATGCTATCCCTATCTTATGCTGCTGCTCTTTCTGAGTGCTTTTAAATCTGATTTATTTGCAGTCTCCCAAAGTAAAAAAGAAAAAAAAAAGCATTCCCTTTAATGTCTACATGGCAACAAGAAGGAGAACTGGAGCATGTGTAGACCTACAAGGTGGAATAATCTGATTAAAACCAGCCTTCTAAATCTAAGGTAGTCACCCAAAGCTCCTTTTTTATTGCTGACCGACATCTCATCAATATATAGTCAATGGAGCCAGAGGTGCATTTCATCTCATTCCAAAGTAGATGCCTAAAGTAGGTCAAATGAATCACATCCTTAAGAGCCTATTTCTCCCCATTGATTATAGAGGGATCCTAGCATGACTAACACATTTGTAGATACTGAAACCAAAGTTGACTGAGATGACTTTTATCCATTGCACAAGGCAGCTTGCTGCTCTTGAATCCTCACCTGAGAAGCTCTTCTTCCCTCATGTGCCTGATGTTGTGGTTTCACTGTTGTTCTTACTCACTCTAATAAAGTGGGGCTGGTTCAGCTATGGAGAGAAGTCTAAAAAACAGGTCTCCTGAGAAAACCAGGGAAGCACTGCAGGCAAGATGGAGCAATGTGGACAAGATAGTGAAATAATGGCCTTTTTGCTCCCCTTCCTCAGGGTCCTCTCTTGGACCACAAGTGCTATGTGGAAGGGTATGAATACATAAAACCATGGCCCAATAACCTCTAGACTTGATACACAGCTTCAGTCCAAATAGCAATAAACAGTCTGGAAAACTTCTGAGCTTGATTGGGAATATGAAATGGATCGGGCCATTTTGGTGGTGAAAACACTTTTTTCCTTACCCTGCCATGACAGTCTTTAAATGACCTTTAGAAAAAACATACTTGGAAACCTAAGCAAGAGAGCATGAAAATACAGAACTATGAAATGCACACCGATCTGCTCAAGCCTAGCCAAAAGTCTTCTAAGCAAAGGCCAAAAGTCAGACATGAGATTTTGATGCCTGGTAAAGAAAACTTTTTAAAGCAATGGAAAGCAGCCTGCCACAGGCTGAACAAGTCAGTGCTTCTCACAGCTCTTCTCACCAATCCAGACAGTCCATATATTATTTAAACCATCCAATTTATTAGATGGCTCGCAGAGGTTCTCTCCACAGCAGTCAGCGCTGATGAGAACTCACAGAAAACTTTGCAAAATAATCAGTTTTCAGCCAATTTTGTTCCAGTCATAGCAAGTTTTCCTCTTTTGCTTGGATCATTTGCATGAACAAAGGTCTTGGTTCCTGTCACTTGTTCCCTGCCTCAGAGAGATCCTTTGGTGACAGCAACACAGTCACCTTATGCCCCTTTAGAGGGTGGTGCTGTAGAGCTTCATGGCCCCAGGCCAGTGTGTTCAGATGTCCTGGTGACTCTACTGGAGACATCACAGCACTCATGTAGCAGAGAGAAAAGGCAAAGATTTTAATATCAGATTTTTGAGATCTGTAAGAACTGGAGTAGTGGGCATTAACTGGAAGGCAAGTGCCTCTATCCATGGATTTGATAGGAGAATTGTGTTTAAAATCCTTTGCAATATCCAGCCAGCAAACTGCCCATCTGGAGTTCCTTGGGTACCAAAATGCCACATATGCCATAAAATAAGGGGAAAGTCCACATGTTTCCAAATAAAACCCATACTGGCAAGCTCTACAAAGCTGTGAAAATGGGAAGAGAATGAAACTTTCTCACCCACAGATAATTTCAGGTCTTATTTTTCAGCCTATTCTCAGATAAAAGTTTGCATCCGTTGTTGTGGGATCTAGACAAGTTCTTTCTTCCTTCGTAACAATCCTTTGCCACTCATGGATTTTTTTGACACCTGAGTGTCAAAATGATATGTTTATACTGGAAATGCACGTGAGTATATCTTCCCTAACTAGTAGGGGACTGGAGAGAAACAAGTGAATGCTCCAACATGCACAGGCCCACACACAGCAGCCCTAATACAGCTAGTTACAAATCTAATAAACTGGCAAGCACTATGATCCTTTTGCTGTCTGTACATAATTCACTGCCAAGATACTTGTAAGAATGGCACCTTCTGGATAGTCCATGGGAAATTAGAACAGATGTTGAGCCCTTGTGGCTCCAGTTATTAATCGTGTTTAGTACAGAAGTGCCAAAGGGTCAGCACACAATGAGCCCCCTTTGGGCTAAGCACTGTATAAACACAGGCTCTTAAGTTTAAAAGGCAGGAAAAATCACTGGTATAACTATGTTAGCCCAGTCCCAGAACTGTCAAGATTCAAGATTTCTTTCCTCTCCAAGAAGAAAGCAATAGCTTTTAGGCAAAATTCTCTGCTTTATGTTAGAAATAAGTTGCTGAGTTTGAATCCTGCTAAATATCTGAATGTCTTCAGGAACTGGAAACATTTCCCTCTGAATGTTTGAAGGATCTAGATGTGTCATTCTCATAAGGGTGCTCTTTCTGCTTTATCGACATGTTTCTCCCCCTGGAAAAAAAAAAAAGGCAGGAAGAGGGAGAAAAATTTTGCCCCCTTCCTTCTGGGAATGTATTTTTTTCAAAAGTGTAACTTCTGTGCCAAAAGGCGTATGTCCTCAAACTGAGGGACTTCCCTATGCTAAGAACATGCAGAAGTCCCAGACTGGTGGCTTTCCAAATGCTACTTCTGGGAAAGAAGAGGTATAAGTTTCCACATCTCCTTCAAAACCTTGATCCTTTGGCCACAAAGAGTCCGGGAGGAAAAACGGGGCAGCAGACAGTTTCTGCAGTGGAGATGTTCAGTGATGCAAACCAAACAAGGTTGTTTCAAGGGGTCGTTTGAACAGTTACTACCAACCTTGACCAGAGGCCTAAGGGTAGAAAAATCTAAAAATATCCCATTATGTTGTGAGCCAGCCCATAACCTTTCATTATGATTTCTAAATATGCACTGGTGGAGGCTGAGTTTTCAGAGGAGTGTTGAAAACACTCACTTGAAGGGATCCCTCCTTTTGCTATGGAAGAGCTGGTGCAAGAGGATTCAGCAGTGTTTAGCTGTACTCTCCCCTCCACCACTCACCCTTGCAACCTCGAGGTGGCACTTCAGTTGCCTTGGCTGTCACCGTCCACAGAGGTCCCCAAGTTCTACCACTAAATGCTCCCACTTGGTGCCACCAGTGACTTCTCCAGGGGCACAGATTACGAGAGGGGGGTGGACGTTACCCTGAGCAAAACCACTTGCTGTGGTTGCCACCAGGTATGAAGTGCAAGAGGGGACTTTTGCCTCCTAAGTGAAGAGCTCACAGCATCACGGGCCACCAGAAAGGTCCTGCTCGTACTCCAGTCTGCAAATCAACCTGTCTAGGCTCCCCTCCTGCTCACCCCTGATGGAACAAGCTACTTGGGCCAGTTTCATACCAGGTTTCCAAAATAAACTCATTAATACTGCTGACCTTAAGCATAGGGATTTGGTGTGCCTGCAGAGACAGTCTTCCTACCTCCAGGATTCAGGGATGGGAGGCTTTTTTAAATCAATCAGAGAGAAAAATCAAGGGTTTTGCTGTTGCAAGAGGAGGGAGCTACTGGGACTCCACGTCAGCAGGTTTAAGAGGGATGCAGGTCCCCACACAGCAACGGTGGCAAGCAAAAGAGCATGCACAGGGTCTATAGGGTCAGGCACAAGAGCTCTGCTGTTCTCAGCGTAATGAACAGCTCCAAGCTGTGCCTCGAGTCTGACTCTGGGGACTGTGAGTGTGGGCTGCAGCCATTTAGGTTAAATTCCCTGAAATCAGACATTTATACATATGTGTATAATATAATCTCGCAAGCCATAAAGCAAAGGTTGGTCCTACCTCTTCCAAGGTGGATTTCCCAATAACACCTCAAATGAAGTGTCTCAAATAAGGATTTAATTTAGACTCAATAAGGAGAGTTACTGCTCCATAATGAAATAGAGAGTAGTTATTGCAAACACATTTAGTGAGGTTTAACAGCCTCATAATAGGTATGTAAAAGCTGTGGCCTGGCTAGGAAAGTTCAGTGAATATCTTCTTAATCTTTTACAGGTATTTTCTCTCCTTTCAGTCTGCAATTACTATTTCATTAAACTTGCATTAAGCAGTTACCACAAATGGGAAATCCCACCTTGTTTCCCAGCATTGCCTGTTATTGCCACCCCTCCAAATGACTACCAGTCGTGTCATTTGGAGTTAAATGCAACACTGCTGACCACCCATCCATCAGCCTATTCAATGTATTAAATTGAGGCTGGTGCCAGGAAAGCTGGCAGCATGGATAGGATCAGGTCTGGGATGTGTAGTGATGATATTTCATGAGTTGCTGAAGTATCTGCAACACCTTCAGCGAATGGGCCTGAGTGGCTTTGGACAAGAACAGGAACATCTGCAAATTTGAGGACCCCGAGTCCACGGGAGATAAAGCTGGACTTGGCTTAGGGCAGGGAGGGTGCCCCAAGATCCAGGGAGCAAAAGATTTTCAGATAAACGGGGTTCCCGTCCCAACGTTCAGCTGGCCATCCCTGGGGCGCACCATGAGCAATCTTCTATCTCAAACACAATGCCAAAAACTGCCAGGACAGTTTCCCAGGATCCTTGCCTTGTCCTGCTCCTATTAGTTGTAGATCTTTCTGCCACAGAATTGTCTTCTCTTTTGTTTTTTACCTACTTCCAACTAGGAAAGTTGCTAAGTATTAATAGCAGCTAGACGACCCCAACCCAGGGGGAAACGAAAAGCTGGATCACAGAGGCAGCAGGTACAATCAGGGATGCAGGTAGAAAGCTGAATCAGTGTTTTTAAGGGGAGAGCTACAATCACACCTCATGCTATCTCAAAAAAAAAAAAAAAAAAGCCATGCTCCAGCTAATAGAGGAAAGAATCACACTTTCTTTCCACCAGCCAATGACTTAAATTGATCTAATGCAAGAAGTCATCCTGGCTAATCCTAATTTTATAGGGGCTAATGGCCGTTGCTTAGCTGTGATCACACTTTACACAGCGTGTGAAGGAGACGCAACTCGAGTTAGGGCGAATGCGAAGGCAAGTGCAAGATGATCTTCTTTCCAGCTGCAGGAAATGAAGCAGGAAAAGGAGAGAGGGGAGAATAAACCCACCCTGATTGAGCAAGGCAGCGCAGTGGCACATCACAACCTGCTCAAAGAGGTCCTGAGCAATTATAGGGATCTCTGCTCTGTATTGACTTTAAAGATTACCTTCCCAAAGTCTGTCTTTTAGGATCTAAATGGCCTGTGACAAAAGGCCTCTGATTAAGCACCGCTTTTTCTGCCTTTTTTTTTTCACTTTGAGATGAAACCTATGCTCCTAAAAATAAAAGAACTGAATAAAGATGAGGAGAAAAAAAAAAAAGGGCTAATTGCAAAGTGCCAGTGCAGGAGACTGCTCTGAGTCAGCTCCCTGCCATGTCCTGTGACCTGAGTGTCCCACGCAGGGTTCTGCACATGTGTCCTCTCCTCACCATGCTCTGCTGAATACCCGGGTGCTGGCATTCACAAAACCTGCAGGTTTCACCCATGGCACCTTCACTAACTCCACTCCAGTATGACTGGGCTCACGACATACTTGTAATGGACCAGGTTCCCTCCTGAGGCTCCAGAAAGGAGGACTGTGGAAGAAAAATGAGGAATAAAGATTTCTTTCCATTTATCTGCTTACACCAAGTTTTCCATTAACATGCTGGACCACATGGTGGCATTTCTCAGTCAGAGACATCCTGGGTTTAGCTCTTTTTTTAAATGCTCAGAATACAGACTTGCTCAAATTAAGTTTGAAGTGTTACACATGTCGCATACAGCATCACTGCACACCAGAAATACTATTGGTCCACTTTAAACTTCACTCATGTCAATTTTGCATCTCAGGAGTCCCAGCCTCACCTGATCAAAACTAAAGATGTCATCTTTTTTTTTTTGACAAATCAGGGGCTGATTGTCAATCACTTAAATGGTTAGTTAACCATTTAATTTTATGCTTTGAGAAGCTTGTTGCACATCTATAAAACATCCGAGTGTGATTCTAAATCAATGAGATTAAATTGTTCTGCTTCAGGGAAGCCTTTTCAGGTATTTTAAAGCTGAACCCACTCACCGAAACATGCAAAGGTACAAAATCGTTCATCTGACCCAAGCCTGCAATTGTTCAACAGAAAATGCTTGTGAATTAATTCACCTACCTTTAATATCAAAGGGAATTAAGCTTCACATTTAAATTTCTTTTTCTAGTAGGACTTCAAGAAACTGAATATAAACAGCAAATTTCTATTTTTCTTTGAAAAGTATCCAAGAAATGGCTTCATGGAGAATGACTAGGAAATAGAGACTGGGTTGAATGCAGTTCTTTCCTCCTCTCCTCCTTTCTCCAAGCCCCACAGACTGCATCTGTAGGTCATGCTCACAAAGAAGCCTATTTTCTCCCAGTCCAGACTGCTTGCTGGCTCTCACGCTGGTCCTGGTCAGGCCCGATCTGCCTGAACCCAAAGGTGAAGGCAGTGGGAACCCAGCAGCTTTGAGCTATTGGCTCTGAAAGCTCCAACACTCCCATACAGCTGCAAAGAGCATGAAGAACAGAGCCCAGGTGGCTGCTGGGGAACCAGGAAACTAAATGTACTAAAACCAAACCCAACAAATGCAGCAATGTTGTTCGCACATGGGGAAAGGAAAGATACAGCCAAACAACACAGTGCACAAGGAGACCATCTTCTTTCCCTTTTAGCAATCCCCTGGCATGTCAGTAAAGACATGTTTTTCAATCTGTGCCACTCCACAGACATTTAGCCATACAGGATCAAAACACCCTTAGCTTATGGCTCTGCTTTTTTCTTCCCCCCAGGGCAAGCAAGACGCTGCATGACACCAATGTGCTACAAGCAGGCAGCATGGATGATGCTCGTAAGGAATGGATCTGCACATAGGGCACATGCCCAGGCTGGAGGCTGAGGTCCTGGAGCAATGGTCAATGCCTGCGTGGAGGCACTCAAGGAGGGCAACTGCTCTTACCTCTGAGATGGTCTTTGTGATTCATTAGAGAGGTGTTTAGGAGAGCCCAGCACACAGACAGGGAAGGAACTAGATGAGAATAATGAGAGCCACCTCTTCTGGGCCACCCTTCACAAAGTGTCCACGATCTCCTTACCGGTAACTTACTGACGCTGCAAGTGCCAGAGCCCTGGGCTGCTGCATCCCGGCCCTTTGATCCATCTTTACGGCAGGAACCATTTGGGGAGGGCTGACTCCTCGCTCCTTCAAATGCACAAGTATCTTCAACAGCATCTCTGGGGAGAGAGCAAATTGTCAGCAAAGTAAATTGCTTTTTGGATTGCTTTTTGTCCCATTGTGAGAGCTTCACTTTAGGAACTATCATGGGAAAGAGTGACATGGTCATGTAAAAATCCTGCATCCCAGAGGCTTCTCCCGGGGGTGCAATGTATTAATAAACCAGCTCCTTGTGGCTAAGGCAGGAGTGCAGAGCAGCCACTGCTCCTTTGGAAGACCCCAGTTTTCTGCTGGAGCGGTGCAGAGAGAAAGACCTATTTTATACCTAAATAATAATAATAATAAAGGGAAACAAATAAATAAATAAATAAATCCTGCTTGATAAACGCATTATTAGCTGTAGTGGGAGCAATTACAGAAAGAATGGGAAGTGACAGCTGCAGGCCCCAGATAGCCAAGGCACAAAAGGGGAGTTTTAGACAAATGTCCTTCAGATAATGGGTTTGTTTCTCATCTAGTATGGGGAGGGAGGTGCTGGCTATGGGAGGCATTAACAGGCTGTGCCACACGTAGGGAACAGAGATGCTGCTGTACCAACCCTCTGCAGGCATAATTTAGCCTTTTTTCCCCTCCATTGCACCGATTTAATATTTTTTCCAAAGCAATGTAGATTTCAGTGTCCTTACCTTCTCTTCGGAGAGCTGTTTCTACAAGGAGCGGAGGGGGAAAATAGGCCCTGGATTAACTGCATTTCTGCAATTTTCCAAGTGAGAGCTCGGGCAGTAGGATCATGGGGTGCGTGCAGTACCTCTTTTAGGAAGGGGACAACAGCCTCTGGGAACATGTGTTGGGAGGCACTGGAAACTTGGCAGCAATAGCCCAATAGATGAATCCAGGTGAATGGCGACCTCTTCTAGGAGGTCCCTTCCTGCAGAATTTTCCAAGGGCTTCCAGAAGTCAGGACTCTCTGGGAATCAGGCACATGTTCGCCTTTCCCACTCAACTCTTCCCACCAAGTGAATATCCTTTTTCCCCTTAGTGTAACTCTTGTAGCCCAGGTGCACAAAAACAACTTCTTCTCTGCAGAGATTTGCTTCTGGGTTTGTGACCTCCATGTAATCTGATCTTAAATGTGTGCAACTCTTCTGCCAGGTGTTCCTCTCTCTCTGAAGCATTCTGGATAGCTAAGACAGGCAGATGAAGCAGCTTAGTGCTGATCACAGGGTTCCTCTGCTCGAAACCTTGGGCTAGTAGTCAAATTATGATGGGAGTTGACCTTAACCTCTTGGCTCAATTCCGCTCCAACTAAGGATGAACTGTTGATAAGGCAAATTATCCTCACGTTTTTCTATTGATCAACTTTATCCATGCCCCTAAAACTGGAATTCAGAGTCCTATCTATTGCCCTATGAGGCACATACCTTTTGCTGCTTTAACCCATGATGCTTTCCCAGTTGCACAACAACAAAAGCTGTCGCTTCAGGAGCGCAGGGAAGCACAGGTAAAGGAAGGCAGAGGGAGAACAACTCTGTGGAGCAGTGAGGGCCATAATAACAGTGTGAGAACCAGTTGCAATTTGCTGGGGATGATGACACTGGGGTCAGACAAGCTGTATTGTAATTTACGTCCAGGAAAATGCAACCAGACATGACCAGAAAAGGAAGGATCGCTCTTCCAGTTATTATGAACAAAGAGCATGTGGAAAGAAATCATCCAGACTCTCTCTAAGAGTCTTCTGACTTCACTTTAGCTCCATCTCGGCTTCGCTGCGCAGCCTTGTTTGCATTTTAGCATTGTCTACCAGCTCTGCAATGTCCCCTTCGCACTATGTGTCATTCAGAGCCATTAGCACAGGCTGCACAACCATGCTGGGGATTCCCTGAGGGTATATATAAACTTCTCATGCAAAATATAATCAATCCAGCCTGAGGCGACACCCAGGAGGGAAGATTTCATCCTAAATGTTTAGAATTGGGAAAAGTTGCAAGTAACAGAAAGCAGGGTCTAATAATAGCAAGTGTTAGGCAACCTTAATAGAAAGCAGCGTTATGTGGCTTGTGCTCTGCATATAATGTATTTTCTCTAAGTTAATTGCTCATCAGTTCAGTATATAAACAAAGACTGATGCAAGTGGCAGGGCTCATTCCAGTGTGACTTTTTTTTTTCTTTCTGTTAAATAAAGGCCTATTCCAAACAATGTTCTCTGCCTGCCCATGATGAGTCTCTGGGAGAGCAGTTTCCTGCAAAATGCAGCAGCCCTCCTAGGCCTGAAGAGGTCTGTTCTTTCTCCTGCCAACAAACTGGGACTGGACCTTGTAAATGGGAAACTGGGGTTAGGCAACGTGGAGAGAGGATGTAGGAAGTAACTCTAGAGCTGGAGGTCTGATGGACTCCAAGGCAAGGAGGCTTAACAGCATGAATGAGGGTTGGAAAGCTGACAACAGGACTATAAGGATCACAGGATGTAAGGATTGACCATGAATACAGCTGGCTATTCATTTCTTACAGGGATTGTTGTTCATCCTATCTGAAGACAGGCAGGGTAGATCTGAAGGTGCGTCTGGAAATACATTGACACAACAGAGACCACAGACCAAACTTGCAGACAGGTGAAATGAGATGAGAGGAATCCCATTCACAAAATCCTGTTGGATTTGGTTTCTCCATTCCTCTTTCTCACTATCAATTTGTGCATGAAAGAGGAAGAGAATGAATATGAAGCAAGATGAACACACATCACTCACAAAGATCCCGAAATGCCATCTGAGAACCATAGGATTTTTTAGCCCAGTATTTCAGAAATTATTCTCCCCTTTGCCCAGGAAGACCTGCTTTTCCTGTGCTGGAGGTAAGGACTGGGAAGCTGGAAGTGTTGGCTCCAGTGCCCTGGGTGTTCTGCCATCCTAGGCACCACCACCAACCCTGTGCAACATTTTCTCTTTGACCTCTGAGGCATTTCAAAATATCTCTTCCAGTGATAGGGGTATATGCATACAACTCCTAAATAAGCATGCATGGAGTTTGCTGGACAAGATAGGAATCTGGCGTTTACTAGTCAAAGACAGAAAGATCAGCACTTTGCAATTAGCCTGATGTGTCCCTAAGCCTTCATCAAGCCTGTGGACACCACATGACATTAAAGGCTGCATTTGCATGGCTTGCTAACCACCATACTAAAATCCCAGCCTGACCCTGCTGGAACAGAGCCTCTTAATGCTTGGCTTGGCAACACTTTCTGCAACAGCCTTAAGGGTTATCCATGAGAAATGCCAGAATTCTAGGATTCCAGATAGCATGAATGACTGGTCTCACCTGGAATCATACAGCAGGAGGCATAATGAAGTGTTGGTCTCTGGCAGCAAATAGGTCTAGACAGATCACCAGGCTGTTCCTAAATGGTAGAGAATTAATGGCCAGAGGTGAAAATTGTCGACTCTCGGGAGTCCACTGCTTGCAATAGTCTCACTGCCCTGGAAGGTAGTAAGTTATCCCACGGCAAAATATATTCTAGTTTGTCATTGGCTCAGCCTGCAACGCTGAAATTGGTGCTGCTAATCTCTAATAAAAGGAGTTCACAGGAGCCTTTGTTTATAATGACATGGTGGGTGATAGCTCTTTCTTGTTACAATCCCCTCTCATGAAGCATCTGATAGGGAAAATGTCTCTCCTGACAGTTTGCTTAAATTTTCATTTGCCAAAACATTGAATAAACTTCTTATTTGTCTAATGGAACTAGAAGGAATTGTGACACTTTTATTGTTTGTTTACTTCCTCACTGGGGCACCAGCTAAATTGAAGATGTCATCACACAGCACTGAGAATCAAGCTTCTTAATTTAACTGATTGGTTTGCAAACAAGGGTCTCGAAAGCACCGCTGAGCCATAGAGGCTTTGCAGTGGCCACAGTTTTGAAACTCGCTAGCAAATTGCAAGAAGGAGATGCGATGCAATGGCAAAGTAATCCAACAAAAGCTGCTGCTTTTACAAGGTATTGCACAGAAACACCGGTCAAACAGCATCTGTAAAACCAGCAGAGAGAACACAAAGAGAATGATACATTTTTTTTTCTGTAAATCCTGCATAATTAGCAGCTTCTGTTGGATTAGTGCTAGCTCTAATTTGAATAGATGACGTAACTGGATTTATGGCCTGAATTCCTTCTACCATTCACCCTCTTAATGCCCTTAAAATCAGGAAGAGAGAAATTCTTGCTTTACACCACTCTAAGTAAGGATAGAGAGCGGCACTCGGGATGCGGGTGGAGAAGCAGTCCCCCATGGATCAGTGAGATTTTCAGACAGATCAAATGTTGAGCTTCAGGTAATTGGCAGAGATCCTTTAATGTCTGAGTTTAATACTCACCTGCTAGAAGAGAACACAATTAGGCAATGAGATGTGGAAGAGTCTGAAGTGCCAGGTATAATAATTCAGCAGCAGTATGCTGTTCAGCGGAAAGCTGAAGGCTGAGTGCTGTCAATTACACCAGGGGAGAATTAATACAACCAAATTCATGCACTGAAGCATCTTATTATTGCTATGATCACATTTTATCATGAAGCAGTTTGGGTTAGGTTGGGTTTTAAATTTATTTATCTATGTTAATTTTGTACAGAGGCAAATAAGTTATGAGTTGGGAATTGTATTGATTTCACTGCTTGGAAATACTCTAATAGCCGATTAGGTCACTTGCTGTTGTGTTTTGTTTTGTTTTGTTTCTTTATCCTCTCACTGCCCATTTTAAAATCAGTGTTTTGTACAACATAAACCATGGAATAGCAAACCGTAACCTTTCTGGATTCCCATTCCACCCCAAATTTACCAGTCATGCAAAACAACTTTCTGACCATGCATTTTCCTTGCCTACCCCATCTCTCACATGTCCATTTTACAGACTGTCCTCAGCAGCGCAAGCGGGAGCGGATTTCACAGCGAAAAGGGAGATCTCCCCATCCCCCCAGAGGCAAATAAACTGCATTTCAGTGTTACAGAAAGCACAAGAGGGCTCAGCAATTCAGGATTCACAATCGAGGAAAATTGTAATGCAGCCACATCCAGCAAATAATGTCACACACTGAGTAGATGATTGCGCTGCGTTATCCCAGGCTCCTGTAAGCAACACGGCTCTTTGCAGACCCTGGAAGGCTAGAGGGGAATTGCACCACTAAGGGAAGCTGCCAAAGTGCCTTTCGTTTCTGGGTCACAGGCTCCAACCCAGCCCGATGCCGAGTGGAAAGTCACTGGTATTTGGTCGTTTGTGTGCACTTAAGTCACTGGGAATCTGTCCCTTTGTGGCACGGAGAGCCTGTCACCAAGCAAAGCCAAGGACTGTGCAGGCAGTGTGACCGCAACCAGGCGCAAAGCTCATACCTGCCGATCCAGCACCTTCTAACAGCACAAACGCAATTTCCACCGAGGAAGAGAAGCATAAAGGTGGCATTGGGAGAGGAGAAAGATCTTCCATGGTCTCTCCTGCTTGCTTGCAAAGCTACGCAGGTGAAAATGATGGTGTTTCAGAATCCAGTTGCCCTGAAATGATACCAAGAGAGGTTTTGTGCATCCCATTCAAAGAAACAGAGATGTTTGAATATTTTTTACTTCTACATCTTAGACTGAAAGGCTTAAAGGGCTTAGAGACAATAGTCCATTCTCTACCTTGAAAAGAATGGTGCTCTGACTTGCACACCACACAATTATGAAAGGGTAACACGAGTTCTGTGGCCTCAGTCACCCCACGCTAGGTATTTGCCCAGCAGAGCAAACCAGAATGTTGCAGGTAGATAAAGTTTCCTATGTACACGGCCAAACTGTAAATAAAACCCTGCTAGGTCTATGCTGGATTTGTACAGAGCTGGGGGACAAGCAGAGGCAGAGACAAGGGACACGGGCAGATGGAGGCAAGGCAGGAGTTGCAGAGCAGCAGGAACATCTGCAGATGACGGTCACAAGTCCCTGCCTCTGGCAGGTCCAAAGGACCCCAGGTTGGCTCTGCCTTTCCAGGACACCGGCTCTGAGGGGAACAGCCTTCAAGGACCCCAAAGGAGGAGAAAAGGCTGCTCCATGGTCACAGCCACACATAACTCTGCACAAGCTCGATGTCACCAGCTGCTACCATCAGGAGCTCAGAAACATAGAGGAATCCAACAACAGCATTTTTCTTTGGCTTAATTACCGAAATAGACAAATTGGAAATTGGCCCATCATGAAGATAAATAGCAATAAAAATGCAGTTGAGAAAACTGTTTCTTCTAAATTATAATTAACCACCCACCAGGGCTACCTGGCAGAAGTGAGAGGGGAGGCCAGGAGCAGCCCCGCGGATCAGCCAGCGGAGCATCCCGTGATGCTCCTCGTTACTGCACCTTCAGGGCACTTAATGCCCCATTTTGCTTTCAGTGCAATTATAAAAAGCCACTTACATTTTCCACCCCCCCCGCTTTTGTCTCCCCACCCCAAGATCTCTAATAGTCTAAATTATCAGCAAATTGCCTATTTGATAAGGGCAAGCCATTTTGCATTGAGAGCTGAACTATTTCCCACTTCTGGGGGATAATATTAGGCAAATAACAAGCATCATTCTTTTGACATGTACAATTATTTGCCAAGTGTATGTTTGAATAGCCTGCTCCTTTGTGTGACAGGGTCCGTTCCCCATTAGCATACTTGACAGATGAATATGCTGGGTCCTTGTGGAAAACCTGGCAGTAACCATGGTGATTTGGAGACAATGTTTTGAGTGAGGGATGTATTATCAATTTCAACTGGAAGTAAAAAAAGTGTATCGCTAACGAGCTGATCAGCAATCCCAGAGAAATACATTGTTCCTAGGTAATTAAGCCGATCTTGGTACTAGTTTTAAACCCACATAAATTAGAGACTGAGGTGTCTACCTGTTTTGTTTTTCCTCTCTTTTCCAATGGAGGTTTTTCGCCTTGATTTTTAATTAACGTTCTCTTTGAAACAGCTGAAATGCAGTTTTCTTTGTGCTAAGAAGTTTTGGAGGCTTCATGGGAAAATGGATAACTGGGATGTTCTTTCTCTCTGGGTGTATTAGGTTGAGGTGAGTCACCAGGTTTGCAAAACCAGACCCAGGGCAGGATGCCCACAGCCTTTCTGGCCATCCTGTGCCAGCTTTAGTCTGGTCTCTCCCAAGCTCTGCTTTACCTGGTGAACCTGAGGGCTAATGGCCCAATCTGGCCATGTGCGCCCAAAGAGGCTGAGCTGGAGGTGGGTGTTTTCCATCACTCACCCTGATTCCTCCTTGTTCAGGCTGTGCACATCATTTGGCCTCTCCTCTTCGTGATCTGAGCTCCTCTTACCTTGCTACCTGGCATCCCAACTGCTCCTCACAACCTGCTCAAGATCCATAATACTGACCATGCTTATTACTAACTCCTTCCTCAAATGTTCCTCTCACACCCACGTGTGCACAGAGCAAAGTCCGCTGGGGAGAGACTGACACTTACAGTTACCTGGTGCATCTAAAGAGACAACTCCAGATGCGGCACCAAATCCATCACAGGGAGGAGAGACATCCTCATGCCTTCGTTTGATTTGAGAGGCTGCTCACATGCCTCTCCCCTTTGGGAAAGACAGGCGAAACAACCTGTGCATAGCAATTCTTGCTTTGAATCTTGACCATTTAACTCTGTGCAGAACAGACGAAAAGCATCTCCATTTCATCCAGGTTGTTAGTTTGCATCAGCTTTGCCTAAGGATAAAAGAAACACAGACAGTGAGCAGCAAGACTAGCCTTTACTTGATGCTCTGCTAATAGAATTGAGCGACCTATTTGAAGCTATTACTTATTCCCCCTTCGAACCCCAAAATCCCTGCGACACATAACCCTGGTTCACTGAAGAGGCTGATTATAGGTACAAGGTCATTATTAGCTGTTTGATTAGGAACGTACTTTCAACCATCCTTTGCTAAGAGGAACCTCCCTGCCTTTTCAGACATAAATTTGCCCTCATTTCCCACACACCTGGTGCTCTCTCACTTTTATTATTGTAAAATATTGACACAGAAAATGCTGAGTCAGGCAGAGGTCAGAGACAAAGTGATTCTCTCTGGACAAATAGGGATTTTTTTCTTGCATTTTCCTTGTTCCGGGGTCTTTGTCAGGCAGGCGTCGGATCGTTTCCCCCACCCCCAGCCTCTGTCCCCAACAATCTCCCTGTTTTGGACTTTGGCAGGTTGAGAGCTACAATTAGAGCCAGTGTTTACGGGGCTGGCCATATGGCTCGCAATGCAAAACAGCAGCTGCATGGGAATTTCGAAACGATCCCTGCTCAAGGTCACCGTGCACATGGGAGCGTGTGCCCACCCAGGTGGTATCTGCAATCCTGCGGCGGGTTGCTCCATTATAGCGCACGCACACATCGAGTGCCTCCGATGCAAGCTAATGCCAGAACAGCTGCAGAGCGCTAATAATGTCACCAAGGCAGCATCTTGGTGAAGTGTCGCTGCTTGCCGGAATAGCCGATGGGAATATCAAGAGACCAGCTGCAAATTCCTGCGAGTTCACAGCACCGCAAAGCTGCTCTCGGTGGAGCTTGTCCCAGAGCATCCCACCAGCGCGAGCGGCTTGTGCTGGGAAGTAGAACAACTTCCCTATTTCCTATGGGCTGGGAAGGAGGAAAGTTAAGGCAGAAGTCTCCCAGAAACATATGGAAAGGGCCTTAAATGCGGGATCGAGGCCAGCACTGGAGCTCAGGCTGCTCTCTGCTGCGTTCAAGGGTAGACTCTTTTATCAGAGGGACTTCAGGCAAGTTTGGGTCCTTGGGTACCGCTCACAGGGAGCTCCTTGCCCTCCTGAAGCTGGCTGATTGCTGCCCATTTTGCGCTGCAGTGACCTGGTCCTGCCTGTCCCCAAGATAAATGGCAGTGTCACAACTGCTGTAGCCTCTGGTCTGATCCATAGGCTCAGCTGTGCAGGTCACGAACACCAGGCAAAGACAGTGTCATGGTTATCATGAATCCATCACGCCCATGTCAAAAGAGCAGAGATTCATCCTAGATTGGGCTGATATGGGGGGGAGGAATATTTAAATCATTCATTTTCTGTAGGGATAATTCTATAAAAATCACCCTGAGCATCTTCTGCAGCCAGCTGCTTTTCAGGGAATCTAGCACCAAACTGACCCAGCTGGGATTTCCTCTGGGGCCCTTGTGGCATTAGCAGATACACATTTAAGGATGTCACATTCATAAAAAAGCAAGTATGTGAGCTGACTGGAGCAGGCATTTCCCAGGCTGTTTATCACCCTCCAATAAATGAGTGAGAGCATTTGATGCTCAGAGGCTTTAACGAGACCAGAAGGGCACTCTCTGGGACTGTGCCAACTGCCCTGCTCTCCTCAGAAGGCATAAAGCGTGTCCCAAAGACTGACATGTTACCCAAAGAGCAACTCGTCATCCCAGCGTGGACCAGGGAGCTTTCCGTATCTCATCGAATGCCTCCCTGCCTCCAATGCATCCCCTGCTGCATTTCCAGGATGTCTCTGTTTAACACCGCGGCGCAGCAGCTCAACACAGGAGCTGAAGACGCCGGCCATGGCTCTCTACAGCTGCCAGGAGGACTTAGCCCAACAGACCATTGCTGGCCTTCGAGCAGGGCACCAGCCTCCCAGCCCGCACCAGTCTGACTGTCATGATGGATTCAGAATCCTGGGCTTTAATTCTCGCCTAGAAAGAAACAGCGGTCAAGATCTTGTCTGCCCGTGTTAAGGATCCTCCCCCAAACTAAATCTGTATGTGAAGGGAAAGGAGAGATTTCTCATTGCCTTGTGCTATTGTGCATGTTCAGGCTTCATGTAATTCTCACAAAGAGTTACAAATAAAAGAAAGAAGGTGGTACATATAATTTTTTTTGATAATATTATGTAAAAAAGTTTTATCGAGAGTTCTTCAGAAGGCTATATCAACTAAGAACAGCCAGAAGCCAGAATAATTTAGGCATGTATTAGCAATGCTAAGTGAGAGAACAGAAAGGAATAACTTAATCCCTTGAGTTATCATGTGACTTCCCAGTGCCCAGTCACAAAACCAGAAACCGGGTAGCAGATAAAGGCGACAAGCAAAGGCAGAGGAGGTGATGGGGCAGCTATTCCCCACAGTCTCAGCCACTGTCACAGACACCCAGGGTGAGGACGGTGTATTAGAGCTCTCGGGCTGACACTGTGGACACTATGGGCCTTCCCACATGCATAAGAGCAGGTAAGGAATTATCCTACTGATGCATGCTGCCTTAAGGATGTATTTTACCTTTCTTTGTGACACTATTGCAAAGTCTCTGCTTTTAAGTAAACATACTTTTTGCCTGTAAATCCTGACCAGTGATTAATTTGGTGGTTGAATAGTGACTGCATCTCAGTACATGATCTCAAATGATTCAGCAGTCCTTAAACAGTTCTGGAGGACTCTCCTAACACTGATCACCTCACTACAACGTGAGTCCTCCAAGGGTAACATGCTGCTTCCTCACAACTGTCACTGATTATATGGGATGCTGATGCTGCAGGAGAGGGACCAGAAGCCTTTCCTGGGATCAGCCAAGTTCTCTTCCACATGGATGAAAACCTAAACCCAGGTGTTACTCCCTGTGAGTTTTTAATAGTACCTATCCTAGGTTTTACACTATGTATTGCTGTGCACGTGGCTGCAGCAGGGCAACTGAAATCACCTAAATGAGGTAATTAGCCTCTTTATATAGTCTGCGAAGGAGTCTGGTGCCTGACAAACAACTAAAAAAGCCTGGGAGCTATCGTAGCATCCCTGTTGAAAACACAGAGCTCAGCATAGTGCGAACTCCTTCCCTTCAGGCATGAAATAATTGGCTGCCAACCCAAACCAGGGCACTTACATGCCTATGTGTCTAGAGAAGTTTTGGTTAAATAAAGCACAAAAGGGGAATTGGCCATCTTCAGGGTTAGTCACACAGGATGCAGGCTTTCTGGATTGCTATCTTGGACATGGGTGCATGAGCACCAAATGAATCCCTGTGCAAGCGAAATTTAGGCAGACCAGATCTCAGTGACGCCTGAATTCATCACTGCCCTATAGGAGGGAGTTCTCTTCAACACTTTCTCCTTTCTAGTGCTAACTTAGAGCCAGAGGTCATTCAGTCCTCACTTTTATCTGCACCTCTCCGCTCTGAGATGGACAATTTGTGGGTTGAGGTGAAGAAACTCCCAACCTCATTTCCCCCTGTGATAAGCTCTCCTGGATGAGGCACTGACCTGTGCTGTCCCCAGGAGTGGAGACATCCCACACAGCCCATCATGAGGCAGGGCTCCATGTGCTGCCCAGGTCCAGCAGAGTCCAACAAGAGCCACATCCCATGCCATAGCAGAGGTTTTTCTGGCGTGCAGCAGCAGGCTATTTCCAAAGAGATCTAGGATGAGTGTTACTATTAGACATAGGCCTAAAGACACATTAAAACATAATGAAGTGTCTTAATCACCCTTTACAAGCTAAATTTATCACAAGGAAACCTATAAAATGAAAGTGAAAGAGCAATTTCACAACCACACTTACCCAAGACGGATAGAGAGATATTATTTGTTTTTAATGAATGGCAAATTCATTGCCATCTCCTCCCTGTGAGTGAAATATATGTGGATGTGGAGCAAGGGCTCTGGGCTGCATACAAGGCATTTGCAATCAGCTCACAGCTCCTATTTAAGCTGCCTAGAAGCTTGGTTACACTGATGCACTGACTAATGTCAGACACAGACACATCTGCCTTAAAAGCTGCTGCTAACCTGGGGCTCGATACCTCTCCTGCCCCTCCAGATTCGATTGCCTCCATCAGCAAGATTTTCCTTCAGAGAGCCCAGGGAGAGAACGCAATGCTTTCTGCATCTTCTTTAATGCATCTCAGCCTGAGTGGTATTTCGATCTTTCTAGTTAATTTTTTGGCAGGGGCTAAATATCCAGAATGAGTATGTAAGGTCCAAGGCACCTGCTTGGGCTGATGAGGCACCAATTGTATCTGGGGTAGGAAGCATCTGCAAAGTAGCTGTGCTGGTGAGTGTGTATCACCGAGTGATGCCAGGTTTCATGGCCTTCTCCTCACTCCTCTCCCTGTCCCCTGCAATGCTCTCAGTGCTCTCACCATTCCGGTGCTATTTCCTGCCTGGACAGCAAGGGTTTGTGGTGGCTGGATGGACCAAATCCCACCAGGCTCAGGTACAGAGCTTGGCACTGCTCAGCACAAGTGATCAGCAATCTCCGTTCTCCAGACCTGAACAGGTCCTTTTCCTGTGACCATAATGATGACAACAGCGTGCACTGCAAATGCAGATCAATCCATAGGCACAGCAGCAGGGCTCTTCACCCCGATCCATGGGGAAATGTTTTGGACTTTTCCAATGGACATTTTAGGAAGCCTCAAAACACAGCTGAAAAGCTCCAGCTCCCTGCTCTACCCCTGATGCATTGCATAAACACGGTAAATAAATCATTTCACCTCGTTCTGCCCCCATGAAAGAAAACCGATGGTGCTTTTCCTTTCTCAAGTACTATGAGATCTCAGGGTAAAACACAGTCGGTGCTTTATTAATTCTTCTTTTGGGCTCCTGTTATTACAGTGATCTGTGTGGTCATGCACCTTTGAAGTAAATATCAGCAGGAAATAGAAAAAGAGAGCTCCCTATCATCCTGGGATCAGACAGTCCCATCGATCGCAAACATCGAGTCTCATTTGAAGGAGTGGGTGCTGCGCACACAGCAGCTAGGAGCGTCTGATCCTTGCACAGCTCAGCTACATGGCTTAAGTTTTTTCTTGGATATGCACCCAAACTTATAGTACAGAGGAAAAAAAAATCTTCTTTGTACCTTTTCAGCTCTGCCATTTTCAAAAGCTGGTGGTGTAACACCTTCCTGCCAGGAGACACTGGCTAAACTGTGCATTTTCCCTGAGGATCTCATATATCGTCCTCTTTGCAACACGGCGGAGGGAAGTAACTCTTTGTAAGGCTGTGTTCTGTGTGCCTGCTGGAAAATTGTACAAATACAGCATCTTCTTGTCCTTGAAGAGCCTATAAATAAATGGGCTCTTACCTTGACTGCAGGCTCCAGCATTAGTCAACACTCAAGCAGTTCGTTTGTAAATTTGTACACTACAGAATCCACGGCACTTGAAAAAGCAGCAGAATGTACTTTTTTGTGTGCAAGTGGATTAGTGCTTGAGCAAACTGCCTGACAAGAGACCAAAGGCTCGTGTTTACCCACAGGACAGGGCTGGCCTGGACAGGTGGAGTTACCTGCTCCCTCTTTTGGCTGCACAGATGGCAGCACCAGGCTGAAAGGGACCAGGGGCCTGGGCATCCATCTCTGCTCTGGAATTAGTTAAATTGCACCATTGCCGGGGACATGGCATTTTTATTTGGCCTTGAAATTTGAGAAATCCTTGGACCAGCTCTCTCCACACTGTCTTCCCTTCCTGCATCCCCTTCCATAGTCTGGCTTCTCTACTTGTAAACCTTATCGGTTATATTGTCTGGTTCTGGGTATTCAACACCCCCGAAAAATAGCACATGGAAGCTGGATATCAAAGTGTAACATTTCACTGTTGGTCACTTTTTTTTTTTTCTTTTAATGCATAATGACTATAATTGTTCTAGCTGTTTTCTAGCTGTTATTAGCCTTATAGCTGAATAATTTTATCTATTCCTCATTAACCATCTTCATTCTACCACTTCAGTAATTTCTGTTGTCTACGGTCTTGCCACTTCATATTACTTAATTTTGTAATTTTTTTTTCTTGGAAAGCTGCTTGTCCTGCACAACGTACCATGTCATCCTGCTGCGTATTTCATCGCCGAAGTTTCTGACAGTCCAGCTGTACAGGGAAGAAGGACAAAACCAAGGGAGGCCTCAGCCTTGTTGTCTACATGATACAAGCCTGGACTGATTGATGTTGTTTTGCAAGCCGTCATCTCTCGCCTTGGTTGCCTTGTGTGGGATCCTGTTTTATTACTGAGAACCAAGGACAGTCTCTGCAGAGATGCTGCTGAAGGAAGAATTAAAAACCATCACACACTTAGTGATGCTAAATGAGTATTCAAATTGGCTAATAAAAAAGTAATGAGGAATGCCTGCAGCCCTGAGTCACCTAAAGAAAATCAACAAATGGCAGCTATAAAGCAAACACTTTCCATGGTAGGCAGTGGGGATTTTAAAACAAGGCAGGGAGGGCTTGGGGGGGAAATGGAAGGGAAAAGATACAGAAATCTCAACTGCCAGAGGAAGGAAGAGGGAAAATTATGAGGGAATTTTTCACTCAAGGAAAGACAGAGGAACAGAGCTGCTCAGGGGAGCTCCCAACCAAGACAGGGCAGGAGCCATTCACTCTCTGAGCCTGCTGGTGGGAGTTGTCATTCCTACTGGGTGCTGGCCATCCAGTAATCCTGCTGTTCTGTGGCCTGATTCCTGCATCCGTCCTCCTTGAAGCTGCTCAAGGAGGAAAACAGCAGCTGGATATTGTACAGCCTGCTTGATTGCTGAGCAAGCAGCCTGCCAGGGTCCCTCACCAACCCCAGGAGTTGAAGGGGGTCCCCAGTGTCATCTTCCATGCCATCACGGGGTTGGTGGGAGGACACCCCACTGTGGTACACAGATTCATGAGTCCATTCCCCACTGCCACATGGTGATCCTATAATATGACCCTGTTTTGGACACTTCTCCCAGGGTTCACCTCCCTTAGAAACCAAGTATTTAGTCCACACTAATCTCACTTCTGGGCAACAATTGTTCTCACTGTTCTTTGGATGTGCAGACTTGATCTCTGAAGGTTACTATCTCCTTCCATCAGCTATGAGAGCCTGAATGGACACGGAGACAGCTAAAGCTAGAGAAACATGCTGCTTGAGAGGGATTCTCCTCCTGCCTCCATCTTCTCAACGGTTTGAAGAAGACAGGAATTGCAGGTGGATAGGTGTCTCAGGAGCCTGGGAAGAGAACAATATTAGATAGTGTGAAATGCACAGACGACCTGGAAACCACATAAGTATCCATGACAAGACAGCAAGAATAATTAGATATACAGCTATGGGTACCAATCAGGAGCAATTTTAACAGTATTTAACAGTATTGTGTTTGGTCTACTACTGCAGTCCAATGAGGTGGGATGTCATTTTCCCAGTGATGATTTGTCTTTCAGGAAGCATTGAGGTGAACATACACTTCAGAGGGTACCTTGAGGGTCCTTGGCATATTCTGTCTCTCACTTAAAACTCAGGGCACCTTTAAAAAAGGACAGGTCAAAGAACTTGAGTCTAACAGACCTATGGGAATAAAGGCTAGCTCTGCAGGGGGCACAGTATTAGAGCGTAAATGAGCTCAGAACCAGGCCAAGCAAGCTTTAAAATGCAAGCTTAAATTGGTAACGAGATTTCCTGGCCTTTCAGGCTCAAAATCTTTCCCTCAGCAGGTTCTCTCACGTTATTTATCTCTTCTGCTTGAGAACAGTAGCCTAGCAGAGCAGGTAAACTTGGAAATCTGAAGGAAATCTGAAGGAACAAGGGAGGAAAAGGTGAAAGACTATCAGCCTTAAAGTATCTTTAGTTCAAAGAGGAGGAAAAGTTTCCAGGTTGCTACTTGTGTCTTCTCAACACACCTCTCACACCCTCAGGAATGATACCTTTTCCCCTTGTGAGCAGCACAAGGGCTAACAGAAGAGAAACAAGTAACATCAACTTTCGTGACATACCAAGGAACAAGAGAAAGGAGTGTGAAATAAGAAAATCCTGGAAGAGAGCCAAGGAATGTGTTTTCCAGAAGCATATAATCTGTAATTGGGCTAATTCTGATGTATTTGTGTCTCCAATTCTTTGTTTCACTGTTGTCTGTATAACTCTTGATTGGAACATTCGATGTTCCTTTTGTGAGCTCCTAAACCCAATCCTCTCTGATGATGTACATGAATGTGCATCTGATGGATGTTTTCCAGCACCTTTTTGTTGCCTCAATTAAGGGATAATGAACAAGAATTGTTCCTATTTGTAAAACATTTCCTGCTTCCCATTGGTTGGACAATGTTTCTTAATTAAAAACAAAGCCTGGTAACATCAGTTAGGGGACAGAGACCAAGACTGGAAAGGAGGAAGAAACGAAGGCGTAAGCAGGAGGTGAGGGGCGTTTGTACTTTAGTGACTGGTTTCTGGGGGCATATTTGATCTACTGCATTAATGGTCAAACCCTGCAGCTGAGTCTGATATTGGAGGATGGATAAGGACGACCAGGCAATCTCACTCAGATACATAACTCTACAGAATACCCAAATCGATGCCTCAGGGAATAAGAAATGAGAGGTAGCACCTTTCTTTTTATTCAACAGACAGAATCCCATTCATCTAGGAGCAATTCATTCAAGGAGCAAAGGGAAATAACCATCATAGTGACCTGCTAGGTCCTGTGTAACAGGAGCTTATAGCTGGCACATAGAAAAAATAAAACTAAAAAATAAAATACTAAAATATAATAAATTAAAATACTAAAATCAAATCAGTGTGCACTGCACCGTGTCTGTCTCAGCAGAGATGTGCAGGAAAGATGAAGTCGCACATTCATACTAAAGTCATCACTTTGGGTTGATATATAGCAATCTTGGGTCCAGAGCCAGGGGTGAAGCTGTCTTTGCACTGCCTCTGCTGCTGTGCAAAGGAAGAGCATGGCCATGTCGTGCCTTCTTTCGCCTGCATGACATTCATTTGATTGCATGATTTTAAATCAAATCCATGCAGATCTGAACAAAAGCATATACCATGCAATTTCATGTTTTAGCCCAAATAAAAGTATTATAGAGTGCCATCTATTCTGCCCATAAAAAGCAGATTTAGCCTGATCTTTAGCCGCTAAGATTTCATCTATCATCAGATCAAACATGTCTGTTCTGTCCTCCTTAGTTAAAACCCAGAATAAGTCTCCGTTTGGCTCCTGCAGCTTTGAGCCCTGAAGTATATTACTAGATTAGCTCTTCTTCTTGCCTCACTTGCTATTTTCAATAAACCGCAGGGTGTGACATTTGTGGGGACACTTGGATTATGCAACACGATGTAATTGCTGATTAATCAGATTCCATCCACACTTCGTACTTACTGCTTCTGCCAGACTTTCTCCTCCGCAGAGTGTGAGGGTAACTGCAGGAAATTGTCACCCTGAGAGGGGTCCCTGGCCCATGGTTAAAGTGAAGCCATATGTCTAAGGCTTCGCACACAATGTTGGCAAAGGAGAGAGGCAATAAAAGTCTCTGGAGCGTGCATTACCCACACGAATATCATCTGTGAAAGGCAAGTCTGTCTCCTTTAACACTGCTTATAATTCTGATGTCATCCTCTTCTCTCCCTCTCACTCACGCAGTGTGTATTTTATCACAGTGCATCATAACACAAGAGTAAAACCATGCAGGGCAGCAGTTCTGCATGTGTCCTGAAGCCAAGTCTTCATCCCCACAGAATATATATGTTTAAATATAGAATAAGAGAAGAATGACAAAGCTATGAGGGAACTGCATCTGTTTTTTGTCATTCTAGTACATCCATAGGGGTACCTCTGAGCCTACTGCATCTCCAGATGAAGTAAGTGGACAACCCTTCCTGTTTGCTGGCATGTCCTGGGCAAATCCACACCCTGAGCTCTCTTGTTTCTCTAGATGAGCTCAGAGGAATTTGGGAACAAAAGTTCAATCCATGCAGTAAAACTATTGCATTGGCTGTAGCGTACCTACCCGATCTGTAGATGAAACAGAGGAAGGACAGATAGATGTGACATCCGTGTCTTACCGTGTATAGAAGATGGCAGGTTAACCCAGTCTGGATCCTGGAATCATCTTTTGATTTTACAAAATGAAGAGCAGCAGTGTAAGAAAGATCCTCACATTGCTCCGTCTCAAAGCCCCGGTCTGCCAGCACCGTGCTAGATAAGGAAGAAGAGCTGCATTTCCACAGCCCCCCTCGAACTCCAGCTTCTCTGAAGCTGCCGGGGAAAGGACGGGCTATTCTGTTCTCTCGTTGATACCGTGTAAACTGTGCTTAGGTACTTCGGAGATGGAGCTCCTGTAACAAAGAGATAAGCTCCAGGTAGTCGTGGCTCTGGTGATAGGACGTTTGAGTACTGGACACAATACCGAGACTCTCAGGAAGACATCAAATGGGCTGATAAGAATATTCCCCATCTCGGCTGAGCAGAGACCTGTGGTCAGGCCTTTATCTCTCCCCCCACACAGGCTCTCGCTCTCCTTGTGATAAAGAATCTCAGGCTGAGTCTGAGGAAAAGGAAAAGAGACGAAATCCCAAGAGTGCTCCTTCCACTGGAGCGGACCGTGCCATGTTGGCACCCTGAGCCCTCATCCCTCCTCAAAACCCAATCTTTTCCTCTTTCTCCTGCTCCTATCCCCCATTCCTCTAGCCTGTACCTTGCCTCCGGAGGCAGCAGAGCTTGGGGTTATCTTACTCAGGAGCATTGCTTCTCTGTGCACAGGAAATGCTACAGATTTTTTTTTCCACTGCAATCTAGAAAAAAAACTGCTAGCCACTCAATAATTAATGCTCACAAGCACTGATTTGGCATGTCAGGAAGAGAATTTTGCACTCATATTGTAGTCTTTTGTAATTGAATCTTATGCTGTTATATTAGTGTGGCCCCAGGTGAGTATGCAATAGCTGAGGGGGGAAAAAAGGTAAGATAAAGGAATTACAATAGAGCCAAGCTAATGTGAGAACAAGGCAATGTCTTCTGTGCCTCAAGGTGTTAAGTTAATCTCCGATAAGTTATTAACTTATTAATGGGCTGAGAAGGGATGAACTACTTTTCATCCAAAGTCCCAAGTGCTCCTCGTTGTCTTCTGCATACTTCTCCTGTCAACTAATTCTCCTCCAGCATCGCTCTCTCGATGCTCTGCCTTCCTTCCTCCAGGTATCCTCTTTCAGACATAATGAACTTCACTCAGCAGAGCTTCTCCATGGAGCTCAAATCACGCTCAAGGCCTGGGATGTGGGGACTGCAGGAAAGATGCAGGGGCAGAAACCTGAGGGACGGTAGCTAAAGAAAGTATTTCAAAAATTTCTAATTAATCTTGCCTTCAGTTGTTGACTAGTCACTGATATGGAAAAGCAAAGAGAGAAACCAGTAATCTTCAGATTACCGAAGGACTCATCATAACACACCTGCAGCCCAGCTCTCCAGTGCTCACTTTGCACAGAGTCATAGGGAATATTTGTGCACTCAAGGCCTGACGTATGATATATTAACTGGGATGGTGGCATTTGCCAGCTGTTCTTCTGATTCCAATTTCTCTGAAAAAAAAAATGGAACAAGAATTAAATACTGATGAAATGGGGTGAAATTCTTCCAAGTCCATGGAATAACTGGTTCCTAACTGTCAGCCCCTATATGCTTCTTGTTGCTGGACACCCCTTGGGGACCTGAGGTCTGGTTTCTGGTGCCTTGGTGAATCAGTTCTGGTCCTAACTCACTCCCAGGGGATGTAACTGCTTCTCATGGCTGGATTCACTTAATTACTGAACCGTTTTTTGATTTTTTTTTTTTCCTGAATCCACAGTGAGGTCAACTGCTGTGCTGGAAGGGGGCTTTCCCCCAGTTGCAGAGCCTCAGAGCACCAGTCTCAAAATCCCTGTTGTAAACCATTTTTTCTCCAGATCTCCCTCTGCCAAGGGGACACGCAGGGCATGTCACAACAGTGCAAGGGTGAATTAAGCCAGTGATCATCAGGTTTAAAGCTCCCTTCTGAGTATGAAAAAGGGATTGGCTCAGTGTCTCTTCCTTGCTCACTGAATAACAGAAGAGTTGAGATGGGAAGTAACCTCTAGAGATGCTCTAGTTCAACCCCTGCTCAAGCAGGGTCATTTAGAGCACGTTTCCAAGGACTTTGCCCCGACTGCTTTTGAATATCTCCAAGGAAGGAGACTCCACCACCTCTCTGAATAATTTGTTCCAGAGCTCTGGAACATTTCCCCCATCCAGACAAAAATGGAAAGCAAAATACTTTGAGGGTGCTGGGAAATTAATGGACTTTGAGAGGATATTTCTGCCCTGCCTAGAAGCCATGTCAAGCAGTGCCTGGTTTTTGTCCCAATGCTGCCTGTCCCCTGCATCCCCTGGCCCAGAGGAACAGGCTGTGGGGAGTCAGACGCATCCACACAAGAAGCTTCTGGCATTTTGGCCGCATCAGAGGCCTCCTGCCGCTACCACATCAGAGCATGACACCGTTTCTCCTCCATGAAAACCCACCCGTGCTTTCGATCTTCCCTTCCAAGTGCAGGCTCGGCGGCTGGCGCTGCAGGAAGCAGACAAAAAGGATAGTGTGCATTATAATCCACAGAAAACAAACCTGCTAAATCTTCCACACAGGAAAACAGGACATGTCAGCAGGCGAAAGGCAAGGGGCCATTGGATGCTTTGGCACAAGGGGGTCAGAAAAAGCCAGCAGCCAACTTTGGAAAATGCAAGGGGTCTTTTGGCACCAGGTGAGGCTGCAGCCCAAATGTCCCCATTCACTGGGTGATGGGCTGGCATCTCCCTCTGCGCTGCTGCTGCTGCACAGGGTAGGGAGCTCAGCAGAGCATGAAAGAGATTGTGATAAAGATGCACTGACTGCCATCCTCCTTGCACAAGAAACAGCTCAGCTCTCACATACAGATGACATCTCAAACACCAGCACCGGCGAGGGGGGCGGGAGGGAGTTGCTCTTTCTTTGCCCTTTCCATTTTTGATATTATGATTATTATTTGCAATTATTTACCATGAAGACAGCTTCTCGGATATATAAATAGAGGCAGAAGTCATCCCCTTTCCCCTCCCTGCTTCAGCGCACCCACCTCTTCCTTGCTGTTTGCAGGCTGGTTGAATTATTTGGTAGATAAAAGGCTTTGTTGAAGATTCTCCTGCTTTCCCGCTTTGTGAGCTATTCCCATGCCAGTTCTGCTTTCCAGCAATATCAGCTGTGCAGATGAATTTTCAGACTCATCTGGCTGAATCCTCTTCTGCCAGCCAGCTGCCTGAAAGGCTGCCCGGAGAGCAGGTTCTGCTGGCACCGTGGGGCTCCCTGGGGCACTGCCATCCTCCTGGGACACGGGGCACGTGTCACTGTGCTGGGGAACAGGTAGCACACTTTCTGCTCTGGGGCTTGCCATTCAACAGCACCATTTCAAAAGTACCTCCTGTGTTACAAAGCTGTTGTGCTGGAAAAGCCAGCAGGACTGAGTCTGTCAGGCACCCAGCCAGAAAGAAACAATGACTTGAAAAAACGTGCTTAAAATCTCCGTTCTGCCCCAGATGCCTTGGGAGACTTTTGGTGAGTCACTGGGTCACACTTCTCCAAGTGTAAATCTGTGAGGAGCACCAGACCTCTCCAAACTCGCAATGGCATTTTGAGGATAGGTACCTCAGTAATTGAGCACCTTGTAGCCTCCCAAGCCTTTGTAACATCAAAGGCCCTCAAACACTTTAGACAAACAGCTTTCTTCCTGCAAGGAAGTAATAGCACAGACAGGAACAGAAAAAAAAAAAAAAAAAAAAAAAAAAGGATTATTGTTTTTCCTGTCCCAAAGAAAAACTTTGCAAACCTTACCAAATTATCATTCCAGCTGATGTTTATCAAGTGCCAAGATCTGTGAGCATTTTCACAAAGACCTAGTGCTTGGCAAAACACGCAGGAATCAGAACGAGACTGTCAGAATCTCCTAGCCCATCATAAATACAAGGAAGCGACCCCATACTGCAGCCAATATCTCACTGTCAGACAGCTAAGAATCTAAGCAGACTCCCAAGTGGTGAAATCCAGGGACAAATGGGAGACATGGACATGGAAACACAGGCATTTTGTGTGTTTTCAGCATGAAACCATAAATCATCCAACAGCGTTGCAACAGCTGGAGAGTTCCTGGTGATCCTGAGCAAGGATCTGACGGCTCCTCTAAATGCAGGCATCATCATGGAGAAGCTATGGCTCAGTCAACACACATGGTCACACCAAGCCTGTGTGTGAAGAGTCTTAATGCACAAGGCACACAAACCAGAGCGCTGGTTTGCCACCTTCCTTAGCTCAAACAAAAGGAGTCCAAGAAATAGGGCCCAAGTGGTCACCACTGCATTACACAAAAAGAGAGTTCAGCCCATCCATTCCATTCATATACAGGAATTGTCAGACAGGGAATCAACCATATATACAGGCATTAGCTCACTCCATCTGCATGCTCAGAGCCAGCCAAGTCTTACTAACCTGGTGTCAGGCTTGGGTCTATAAGCGGACTTGGGCTTTTGGGTTGGAGCTCAGTCATATCTGGCTGGTTCCCCTACAGACCAAATCCTGAACACCTTGACCTCGCCATGATGAGTATGGCTTAGCACACAGGAGTAGCTCAAGCAAATATGGGTTTGATTTCTCTTGCTTATCAATATCTGTTGCAAGGCAGGGATATATCACTCATCCCTTCCATCCTCCCCTTCCATGCTATACAAAACTGAGAGGTTGCCTAATATATAACTGTATGTTCTCATAAAAGTAGAAGTGGAAGTCACTATGCTAGTATTACTTCCCATGTCCCTTAATCTGCACTTACAGAGCCTTTAGTGTCCCCAGAATTATTGCCCTCTGAAGCAGCATTGTCCCATGATGACTCGCTGTCACACTCACGACAGCATCATGAACCCTGGGAACACGGGTTCCTGGCAGAACGGCTCTGAGACCCTTTATTATACTGACACCAGCAGAGATTGCCTCTTTGATAAATGGGCACGTACCTATGAATAAATACAGGAGTACATTCTACATGTATTGTATATCTGCGGTGATAGAGTAGAGGCATGTGCATTTGATATGCTTGGAGGACACAAGGCAGTGGTAACTGGCAACAACTGTAGGTCACTGCACATGTATATTCCAGTGACAAAGGGCCTCAGGCAGCCACCCCACCAGATTTCACCCTATAATCCATCTCTGCAAGAGGGGAATTGGGAGGGAATGGAGAAAGAGCCTCAACCATTCTCATAACTCCCCAAAGGAGCTCATAGTCTCCAAGAAGGGAACAGTAGCCTGCCCCTTGCCTGGGAGACCCGTGCCAGTGCCCAGGGAGCAAGAGAACCCCATTTCCCAGCTCCTTCTGACCCAGCCTGAATGGTTCTTTGTTATTTTATCTGAAAAGTTTAGAAGTTATCTTTGAATACTATAACAGCAAGGTGATGGTTACCAAGGGAACAGGCTAGAAGGTCAGGCTTTTCTGGTTATTTTTTCATGCTTTATCCTGGCTGGAAGTTTTTCCAAACCTATCAGACCAGTGTCTTTCCATCCAAGAGGAATAAAGCTGTCCTCTGCTTCAAAGAGAACTGAAAAGAGAGGGAAAAAGTAGGTCACATTTCCCATGCCTGCATTCAGCTCTCCAGGAAGGAGGAGAAAGCTGAGTACTAAACACAAGCTCCTACAGACCAGGGCATCATACAGCCACGAAATGAAGGAACGTGGAGCAATTTCTGCTCCCAGAGGAGGCCCTAGATGTGGAGTTAAAACTGAGATAGTTACAGGAGGGCAGAGTTTGATGTTGCCCTTCATGTGCTAATTGCTCAATATCATTGCCTTCTAACCACAGAGGACCATGGACCACTGCTCTTTAACGAGGGTCCTTCAAACGTTTGGTGTTGACTTCTCTTGGAGACAGGACTATCTGACTGGGTGGAGCTTGAGTACAAGGGCACATGGCAGGTGTTGTGCTGCCACTGGTAAAATGCTTGATTTTTACTGCCTTTTTTATCCCCACAGGCTGCCTGAATTAAGTGAGATATAGGAATCAAAGAATGGCCGTTGGAAGTCCTTGGTTTTCCTTTAAAGCTAGCTGCTGTCAATCTTCCTGCTCTAAGAACAGTGCCAAACTACCTTATCCTCAGCACATCAGTTTAGATCTCTTTCAAAGTCCTTCACCAGGAACAAACTTCTTTCTAATTCAAGCCTATAGCTTAGCTGGGCTCAACCATGAGTCCCCATAGGGAATATGTCAGGAGACCCTGCTTCTGAGGCTGGAGCAGAGCCACTTGACATTCGTCAACATCGCTTGACTTCCCAGGTCCTCACAGGGCCAGCAAACAAGATGTCCCTTCCACTAGCAAAGACCTGGTTCTACTAAACATCTAAATGCCAAGGCAGCTCAGTCACGGTGTAATCAACTCTTGGGGTATCACCATGAGCTGAAATGCTTTGTATCAGTGGCCAAGCAGACTGCTGCTGGGAGAGAAATTCTTTGCCAGCACTTAAAAGCAACAAAAGCAAATCAAAACTCTTACCTCTAGCTCAACCTTCACAAAAAAATAGTCCAGCTAATTGGGCTGATCGGTCAATGACATGTGGTTTGGAAGAACAGGTTTTGATGTGCAGAAAAATACACGTTCCCAGCACCAAAGTGTTTGTGGTTTGTACTAAAACAGATGCTTACAGATGAGTTGTTGGAGCTGGAGACTTTTATCTCTTCCTTCCAAAAAAAAAAAAAAAAGAGAGAGAGAAAATGCAAGTAGTCACCTGGATCTGTTCATGCACATACAGCCTCCAAAGCTGCTACATGTGTGCCCATGTGTGTCCAGGTAAGTGGCAGGAGTCTGCAGAAGCAGACAGCCCTGAGCGTAGCCCTCACCAGTGTGTATTCATCAGGCACTGGCAGGCACACTTCCAGCTGATTTATTGGTATTTAATATTTAAATCCTAGGTGATCATTCAGTCCCGGTGAGTAGATGTTCAATAACAACAGAAAGGAACTATCTCCTGCCAGCCCACACAGCCTCCTCCATCATTTGCCATCAAGCGCGGACCCCTCGCGTTTGCTTGCAGAGCTTGGTGGGGGGCCGTGCCACACACAGCTCTGCTCCTCCAGCCTTTTCCCCTGTCACAAACCTGTGCTGTGGCTGTGCCTGGGGCAGTCCCACCGCACCCCGGCTTGCCAGGCCAGCTCCTCTTGCTCGTGCTCCTTGGGCAGCATCACCAAGTACCAACTTTCCTGTGAGCCAGGAAAACTCACCCTTTTAGACCTAGATAGCTCTTCCTTTGGGTGGGCAGAGGTTGCTAGTCCCAATTTAGAGCACTGTCTCCACCAGCAGACATTTCACTTTTAAAAGTCAGGGTGTCAGTGACCCTGCATTTGTCCTGGGGGAGATTTGTTTGCAATAACTCCTTCACAGGGATGACAAACCTCTGCCACCATCCCTGTGGGGTGACTTAGGCAGGGGAGCAACCCATCCCCTGCTGGTGTCTACATCTATTTCTCAGTGTCATCTGTTGCTCGGTGGCTCTTTAGCCTTGTCTATCTGTCTTAAGATTGCTCTTTCTTAGGAAGGAGGGACTCTGCATGGCATCTAACAAACTGCATCCCTTCTGTCAATGCCCTTGCAATAATAATTCACTGTCCTGACACGTTCAGCTAGAGCATAGGGGACCTTGTCAGCTTAAAAATCACTGCTGCACTTCTGGGACTCTGAATCCAGCAGTACACGAGATGACTGAAACAGGAAGAGTTTTTGAGAAGCAATTTGCTATCCACTCTTTTACCTCTTTGTTTGCATTTTCCATTTCTCTCAGCTTGGGGGATGAGGCTCAGTGTTAAACTCACGTTTATCAGTGCTTTAGCTCTTAGACTGTCACTTTACAGCCCTGTCTACAGGCGCTGCAGGTGGCACTTCCCCTTAAAGAAATTTCACCCCCCACAATTTTTCTTCCCACTCCCGTCCAAAAAATAAAGACCACGTGAATGTGTCTGATGGTGTCAGGCTTTGTAATAGTTCATTCGTTTCAACCGTAAATTTAGGACTGAATTTGAGCTGGCACTAGCTGTTTAATATACAGGACCTGTCTTATTACATCTCCGTCTAATGCATATTTGGGAGCTTTCCCTGAAAGCTCTTGTATAAAGGAGTATTATGACATCAGGAAGTCTAAAAGTACCTGAACTGCAGATGTGATAAATTCAGCAGGATGATACGTGCCTGGAATTTCTACTTGCTTTTTTCCATTGGCAAATGGCCACCTGGGCTCTATCCCCCGGGATAGCTGTAGAGAACAGCCAGTTTGATGAGCCTAACCAGCCATTGGATGTCACTTTGGCTCCACACTAATTCAAGGGAAACAGCATTTATCTGGCAGCCAGGCAGCTAGCTTTTCGGCAGCTGAGAGTTTAATTATCAAAGGTTCAGGCGAATCCCTCTCTTGCTATCTCCGACCAGCTGCCGCAGAGAAAAGACCTTCTGGCCCCATCCCGAAGTTTGTGAAGCTCTTGCAAGTTCCCTTTTGCTATTAAAATGAGTCCCAGCCCATTTGCCCTTTCCTGTAAAAGCTCCAGGCTTGATGCCACCAGAAAAAAAAAAAAAAAAGAAAGAAAAGAAACAGTGAAAATAATAGAATAGGAAAGGTCTCTAGGTGGATCAGGCAAAGCAAGCTGTAGCCAGGAATGGGAATCCTGGGCAGACTCCAGATGGTGCCTTAATCCAGCTGTGGTAATTCACACTGATAGACAGACATGGACATCACTTCCTCAGATTGCACGACATAGTTTGAGAAAGCTACTGTGTGGTTTGCCTTCAGTCCAAGGCAGTTGCATTTCCACTGATGGACTTCTGCCCGAGTGGTCTAGACGCAGAAAACAAAGTCCACGCATTCCCCCTTTAAGCTCTACTTCCACCACGTTCCCATCTCAAATTAACGTGCTAGTGATGCACCTGCTTTTTTGTGTCTCTGGAGAGATGGAGAATACCAATGGTCATTTCAAAAGCACATTTATCTTTTGAATGTGAAAGCATGAGATTCAATTATCTCTTTTTTTAAAGGTAAGCTAAGACCCTGGTGAGCAAATTCTGGCATTCTCCCCACCTCTATTCCTTCTTAAAATGTTACCAGGAACCAGCATGAACATATCCTATCAGTCACCATCTATTTTGCCTGCCGTTCCTGAGCAATCAATGAGGGACCTCTGTAAGGGTAGATGTTCTCTCCCCTGCCCATCCAGGACTAGGCTCTCCAAAGCTTGGGCTGAATTTCACAGGTAAGACCACCAGTTAAACACAGTGTCGTTGTGGTGATTAGGGCATGTGTGAACCTGAAGGAGAAGCAAGAAGTAGGATCCCACCGATTGCTTCAGTGCAGGGAGATATGAGACTCTCCCTGCCCTTCCCAACTCAAGCAAACCTGGAAGCCAAGAGCTGGCTGCTGGAGCTGGGCCTGAAACAGACTTTGGAAGATGAGAAAATTGCTGCCAGAAATTTGATCTTGGGTTCCTTCACGTAGCCAATCGGGACCATCACTAAACAGTCAGGCAAGTTGCCTTGGGTGTCTTGCTTTTCCGACCTGTGTGAACAGAACTGTTTATTTAACACCATCTCTCCAGGGTTCCTCAGCTCCCTAAACTCCAGACCTGTCAGTTTACCTACAGCATTGCCAACTGCAAAGTGATTAGTCCAGTCCCTCTTCTCTTCTCCCCCACGGTTATCACTCTTATTAACAGCAAGGGGGTGATAACAGGGAAGGATGATCAAAGCTGCTGGTATTAACGCAAGGGATTAACGGCATTTATATTCCTGATCAGTGCACTCTCAGTGTGGAGAGGGGACCGCCACAAATCAGCCTTTTCCAGCTGAGAGTTGCTGCAGTGCCACTACCTAAATAGCTGCTGCTTAATTAGTCCCGTGTGGGTGGTTCAGAGAACAGCTCGTTGGTGTCCACAGAAGGATTCAGGAGACTGATCTCTACTTTCCCAATGCTCTTCTGGACTTTGAACATGTGGACAAGGGCCATTGCTGATATTAAGCCAGCTGGTGCTGGACAAGCAAATGAACCAACACTATGGCCAGGTCACATTGGGACTACATCACATTGTCATAGGAAAAAAAGGCAAAATAACACCAAAAAGCCTCTACATCTTGCTCTGCTCTGGGACTTTAAAGGAAGCTCCACGCAGGCAACATAGTGGGTGGAAGGAAGAAGAAGAAGTCCATGCCATGTTTTACAAGTAGGACAGGAAACTTAAGTCCTCTGCAGCCATCCAGAGAAAATAGATGTGTTTAATAAAGCTGTGCGGTGTGGTTTATTGATTCCACTTAGATTCCAGCAGCAGCTCTGCAGCAGGCAAGGATGCAGGGAGAGGAAGCAGGACCAGCTGACCCTGGTCAGTCATGGGAATGGACTAGTCTGCTGCAAACCAAGGTGCAGAGGCTTCCCCAGGAGGAACTGGAGACTAATGCAGTAGGCTAAGGGCAAATGACTCCAGTACCAAGATCAGGCGAGCGGGCAAGAGACCATGTCCTCAAGAGCTTTGAGGACACAGCACTTCACAACGCTTAGAAGAGTGAGGACACAAGGAAGTTGTCAACACCTCTCTGCCCTCCTCTGAAGCTTCTTTGGGGGCAGGTTTCAAGATCATCGCCCTTTAAAAGCCCACAATTAAATGCTATCACAGCGCTCCTCTCCCAGACCAGAGCACAGTGCACAAATACTCAAAGGTATTTGAGGAACATAGACAACTCCTCTCCAAACCATCCGGTCTGTGTAATCTGGTCACACTTCATTGCTGAACCAAAAGAGTTAATCCAAAGATGTGGATTCCTAACATTATGGGTTTGTGGATTTCTAGTATTGTAGGTTATCCTAACAAAATCTCTACAAAAGTCAGGAAACAAGGTGCCTTGCTCACCAGTTGTGGGCAGCTCTTGGTATGAGACCACCACGTGCCAGCAAGAACAGTTTGCCCCTGGTTTGGTTTGAGCACTGTACTGTCTATCTGGGCCATAAAATGCTTCTTTGAGAGAACTATCCAGAGACTGTCTGGGAGATATTCTTAATTATTATTATTAAGAAATAAGGAAACTTAAACAACATCCTGTTTGTTTGCATATAATTTAGGGTCATTACTCCCTTCACGGTGAATTAGAATTATCTGTGGTTGACTGCACAACTATTTCTGCCTCCCAACCCCCTGTAGTTCATCACTCTCCATCTCTCCTCTGTGCAATGTAATAATGTCGTAAGGGTTTATTTATATCATCATAATAGGTTGCTGTGGAGATGATCGTTATGTCACAAGTACAACCCAGGGAGTTTTGGCTGAAGAATGAATTGCAAAGGGCCACGGAGGTGAACCCTGCTGTTTCAGTGCACACTCCCGTCCTCCCACTTCCACCAGGGAACATCTGCATCCATACACATGCACAACCAGCCCTGCAGATGTTGGTCACACATGTGGCCATGTGCAAACATAAGCTGAATTGCTCTAACATAACCTCAGAGCAGACTTTTCGAGGCACCAAACAGGGTAGGGACAACTGAAGGAAGAGACAGATTTTTAGACCTAGAAGAGGCAAGACACAAACATGGTAGTGATCCACAGGAAAAGGCAGGAATAAGTTGATGGAGGTAGAGGACAGTAATGATACTCCTAAGCTCCCTTTCATCCCATTCTTTACTCTCCCTTCTCTCACTGCGGTGGTAAAGGTCCCTCCCTGATGCAGAGCTTTAAAGGTGCTGTAAAACCCTGGGCAACCCACAATGACTAACAAACACTTCACCCCATTGCAGATGCTCCCTCAGCAGAGCTGTTCTAGGTTACCCTGCTGTTTCACACTAGTAAACTGGGCTCAACCCAATGCATCTCAGATATACATTTTTCTGGAGAAAAGCTTTTATGCTATAGACTAGTTCCAAGGTCATCACACCTACTAGAGCATAACAGCAGCCTATCATAAAAGATGATGTGGACTATTGACAGGCTGCATGTTTTTGTCAGCAGCAAGTCATGGTCTGCTTGTATCTTGTGTTTAATCACAATGAGCAAGCCAGAGAGTAAGTAAATACTATTTTTTTTCGTGTGGGTCTGCATGCATCCAAGGAGAGCATGCCTATATTTAATTGAAGGTGATATAAGAAAGCTGATTGGCAGCAGTGGGCTCTGGATAAATAGAGCTCTTCACCTTGGGATCATGAGTTCAAAGGAGGGTCACATCACTGTTGACCACCATTTGTTAGCCTCTGGCAGCAATTCAACAACTTCTGTGAAATAAGGAGCCAGTCTTGGCTTGAGTCCCAGTGGAACAAGTGTCTGTGTCACTGAATTGCTGTCTTAACTGGACTCCTGGCTAGCTCCACATGGGAATAAGGAAGCAAGTCACTGAGTCCATCCTAATGTCTTAACATGCTTCTGGAAGACCATCCTGGAGTAACACTGCTGCATCTCAGAGTAGCTGGGAACACAAATGACTGCTGGGCCCTGATTCAGGAAGACTAGACATCACAAGCCATCAAGTTCATATTACCAAGGACATAAAGCAACCCAATACTCCTAAAGCAACCCAATATCCTAAAGATAGGATAGGGGGAGTGAAGGTCACTCCATCCAGTGGAAAAGATCCAGAGAAAGGCAACTAGAATGACTGCAAAGCAGCTGGATTGTGAGGAGAGAAGAACATGGTGGGGACACAGACTTGTGATGGCAGCAAAGAGAGCAAAGGCAGAACCAAGTCCTACCACACTCACCGAAACTAGGTCTTAGATCCTGCTTTTGGGATTGACATAGGCTGGAGAAGGAAGGCTTGGGAGGGCTATACAAGTATTAGAGCCACTCATTGCCATCTCTAGCTATTCCAAGGCAAAAGGAAGCATTTGAACTGACGAGGGCTTCTTGTTTCCACACATCCATTGCATATCTGTGATGGTGGGGAGAGAGAGGCAAGCTGTTCCCATCCTCCTAGACTCCTTTGTCTCATGTCCCTATCAGGACTACAGACCGTGCAGCAATAGAGGTGGCCTGCAACCCATTGACACCTGCTCCTGTACTGCTGTGGCCACAGGAGACCCCAGGGAGAGGAGGAGGGAGGTACCGGCCAAATGAATTACCTAGGTGGTCTGTGGGCCTTAAATGGAGCATCCCACTGTATACTAAAATAAGTGCAATAAACCAAGTCTCTGCCTCTTGTGTGAAACTCACTTCTGGTTTAAATCATTATGATCACCCTAATAATTAAAATCAAGCAATGGCTTAAACTAATGCAGAGTTTTATATGTGAACTCATCACAGGCGGGGGGAAAAAAATCTGTAAAGTGAAAATGTGCTTGTTTTGTTAATAAATATTATTGGAGGGACTCCCAGCTTTTCACATTACCACAGTGTGATATGACAGCATATAATGGATTACTCAACTGCCCGAAGCCATTGTAGGAATAAATCCCTTTTAATATTCATGTGCGGTCTTTGAGAAAATAGATGTAAGCAGTTAATACTTTTCTATAGACAAAACAGTGCAGTTTATCAAAACAAAATGTGTGCTTGAAAACAAAAATCACAAAGCTCATGGACTTTTTCTTCCTTTTGCAAATCAGAAAAAAATAAGTCCCCCCAAAAGACAAACTGAGGTAAGGTGATGTGTAGAAAATAAGCCAGGGAAGGGCAGGACATGAACAGGAGTGGGTAGAAAGGGCAAAAAAAGCATAAGGAAATATCAGAAGCAGCTTGTGAATCTCTGCATGTAAATAGGGCACAAAAGCAGGGTGTTCATAATGGTTCATAGTGGGCTGCTGGTTGCCCTCTAAAGTGGGAGGGAAGGCAGTAATAAATGGGTGACAGGAAAATCAGGTGCATCTCAAGAGCAGGGTGCAGTGATCTGAGACGTGGAAGGGAAACGGAGACCTGAGCTTTCTGGAGGACAAACTGAGCTGATGGAGATAGGGCGATCTCCCCTCCTTCAGCCCAGGTCTGGTGCTGCACCTTGGAGGATGCCTGGCCTGGGAGCAAGCAGATCCACCACCATCCAGGCCCACAGGTTCACTGGGATGGGGACAAGTATCAGCTCTAGCCAGGGACCCTGAGACAACCCAGGCTTACAGGATAACAGGGCACCTTAAAAGATATAACTGGGGCACATTCCTACAGGAAGCAGACAGCAAGCTATGCAGCACGTATAGAGGAAATAGCAAGACAAGCACGTAAGAGTCCCCACTAACAAGGAAGAAAGAAGTTGGTGCCAGGGTTTAGTGGTGTTTATTGGAGTGTTGTGGATACACCGAACGCTGTGAACAGAAAACCCTGTGCTTGGCCAACTGAGGGCTATTCTCTCACATCCCTCTGCGCTATGTTCCTGCCTTTTTTCTGTTACAGCTGATCTATAAAACCTGCAGGGTTTTTATCTCTGGTTTGTTTGGTTTGGGGTTTTTTTTTTTCAGTTTCTCCCTTTGCACAGTGGAACAAGGGAAGCAGCAGTGTAGACAAGCCTTTCTGCCTTTGTGTGTGGCAGGGATTGAGGGAAACGCAGGTTAACTCTTCCTGCCCCAGCTCTTCTGCAGGGAGTGGATGCCTGGAGGGAAACATGGGAAGCAAAACCCTCACAAGGACTCCAGGGAATACCGTCAGCCTCCCTAGGTGAGCAGGAAAACATGACAGACTGCAGCTTGCAAAACTAGGTGCAGCTCTGAACCCAGCTTTCATTTGACCACTATGAACTGTGGGAAGATGGTTGGTTATAAATGGCTTCAGATACAGCTAAAACTGAGAAAGATGCAGAAACATTTTGTTCCCTTGCTGATGTAAGATTTAGGCACCAAAATAAGCCCAAATTGAAACATTAAGAGTAAATAAGCCCCCCCCGCTTTGATATTTGTGGCTACAGGATGGACAAAAGAGTTGACTCGCACATACCTTCTGCTTGCCCATGTTCAGAGCCAGTCTGGGATGTCACCCTGTAGAGCCCTTGCAGAATCTCCATAAAGGCATTGCTCTCTTCCTTGGGTTGGGATTGGCATGGTCCACGCTGAAGCAGACACCACATTTTTGAACCAAAAGCAGCTCAAAATGTAGCCCCAGAGACTGGCAGTGCTTTGAATGATGAAGGACTCATCCAAAGCCATGAGTCTGCAAGGACCTACAGCGAGGCTTAACACAAACTTCTTGGCAAGTCCATGAACTTCTGTGGAGCTGCTTGGAGAAACTGGACGTCCATGGGTAAGACTTCAGCTAAACAAACTGGGATTCCCCAAAACATTCCCATCCTTGAAAATACTCTAGCAAAAAGGGGGAAAAAGATGAACATTTTTTAAGATAAACAGTTTTATACTAGTAAATCTGACCCTTAAGATGAGAAAAAAAAAAATGAACTTACCATACTGGCATGTTGGACCAAGCCACTTAGCTCACATGGACTTTATTCTCACATCATTTTTCATTGACACTGGAGGTCCCCACTTGGTCAAATAAACATCTGTATAGCCATTTACATTGCTAGCAGTGATGGAAAGATGTTGTTATTGAAAATATTTGAGGAACACTTGTACAGTAAATATTTTTCCTACAGCCATTTATTAATTTATTGTAATAGAAAGCCTGTAGCTGAAAACACTAGGAGTGTTGCTTTAAATGCCAGATAGCTCTATAGGGCGTATTTGGTGATACAAAATTGGGCCAGACCACATTCTTCTCTGGAACAGAATAGGTCCAGGAGACAACTGGGTGCTGGAATGGGAAAAATTCCTCCCACCCACCTCCTTCCAGCAAAGCAGAGGTGTGTTTTGCCTCGAAAAGGAAAGAAAAAGTTTCACCTTTTAATTGTTGTATTGAGTATCTTATCGACTGTACTTTTTGTTCAATAGCTCTTTTGCCTCTCATATTGTCTAATCAAAGACTTCTTCCTTCCTTGGGTTAGCTTTTCAGTCTCTAGCATTGATCCAAAATCGGAAGCGAAAGAGGAAAACAGGCTCTGGGAAAAGAGAACACAATTAACACCCAAGCAGCTTCAATTCATGGGTGCCTTTAAGCATCTTGCACCTCTCTCTATTCTCCCATTCTTTTATTTTCTCTTTTGTGTTCAGGAGGTTTCTTTAAGGAAAGCCTTTGTCAGCAGCCCAGGGAGAAGATTAAAGCACCCGTTACTGGGAAACAGGTTATTTTTTGTGTCCAAGTTCTTAATCCAGTTTATTAAAATGTTCCAAACCTTCCCTCAAAAGGAGACATCAGAAGGATGTTTCTCTGTCACCCCCAGCATGCATTCGTTCTGGATACTTACAGTTCACTAGAGGCTTTAAAAGAAAAAAAGCAAGGCAAGGAACTATAATGAGAACAGGATGACCAGAGTGACTAGTTAAAGTGAGATGTGGAGCTTTCGACTTCATGGTGACAGTGCTCTGGCCCTGGCTAGAAGCAATTGAAAGCTTCCTCTGTCTGAAAGACATCTATGTGCACCAAGTCATTTTTACCTTTGGGGTTCAAAGAAGGGAAGGAGCTAGACATCCATCCAATCTGCTCTCCCATTTCTGATTATGGCAAGGAAGAAGCACAAGACAAGGGTGAGGATATTGATGCAGCTTTGCTGGGTACTCTACCTGCTCCCAAAGACCTCAGGCCTGGTATTTCCCACCTGAAGTGAAGGATCTCTGTAATCAATAAGTCTTGATGTATTTTCTTCCATGACTTTGTCTAATCCTCTTCTGCACTAGGAGGGCCCTTGGAAAGACATCACTGTGAGGTGGTGCCCAGTGAGCCAGTTCTAGCGATGTCTTGCTTCCAGGTTTTCATGTTAAGGCATGTCAGAAGCTCTGGAATGCGCGTGTTTCTTCTAGGGAGCCTCAGGAGACATCTTTGGGTAAACACCTAGATTAGTTCTGCCCTTATCCTGAGATCTGTCTACAACAAATTTAATACAGAAATCTGGCAGGAGGCATATTCTGAATTTTCATCACCTTTAACGGTAGAAAACTAAACTCAGGTGAGGGTAGAAACTGCCCCAAGTAGCCATTACAACAGTCTCACAAAGGCAACTGCCATGATGGCTCTTCCATGCACCCTGCCTTGGATTTCAAAGGCCACTTGCTCTAAATAAGTAGCTGCTGTTTTGTAAAGCAAGGGTATATGATGCAGACACTCCTCATGCTTCCTCAGGGTGCAATTACTTTCTTATCTATCTTGTACTGCTGTTTCTCTTCAGCAGAGGTAAGTCATCCAGTGTGAGACCGTGGGGTTAGTTTTTGGAGCAGAGAAAGGCTGAGAGAGCTGGGCAAAAGCAAAAGTCTGAGGGAGCAAAGAGCAAGGAGGTGACATCTTGGCAGGCAGAGAAGAAGCATAAGGTGTTCTTGGAAGAAAACCACTGCATTTCCTATCAGGGCTGACTCCGAAAATGGCAGGTTCAATAAAGGTGAAATACACAAATCTATAGTTTGAGCAGTTTCATACTCTGCAAAGCACCAGTGCAATTGGCTTTTCCCCTGCCTGTTGACTCTCCTGAACCAAGAGCACCAAATAATTCGCTTTTAACATATGTAGTCCCAGGAATGAAACTGCAGTTGAAAGCTGCATTTTATTTATTATTCAAATTATAGTTGCTCTTTGAGGCCTCGGCTGCAATGCAGCCCAGCTTAGTTTGAGACTGTTGATGCATAACATGAGAGGAAGATCCCTTAAGTTCCTCACCCCAGAGACTGCTGCAGCACAGGGGGAGATTTTTCAAAGGGCTTAAAAGATCTTGGTGTAGAGCCCTGTTGACTTCCCTATCAACCTCAATACTCCTTTGCAAATCTCCTTTCCACTAGGTATGACTGACAAACCCTGAAAGAAAGGGAGTCCAGAGGTAAGATCTGTGGCACAAGGTTCCAACCACTCAGTGTCACTGCTGTGCCTTAATGACAAATTATCCTTTTTGCTGGTTTTATACAAGATGTACTGCTGTGTTTTGTATCCACCAACACTCCTGCTCCAGGTGCGGCACTGTACAGTAGTCTAGCCCGCAGCTATCCTGGTGTCCCATGTTTATCTAGTCTCCCCTGATGGCCTCCACAGCAGATTTTCTCTATTTTCAAAGCCAATTTTTCGAGCCATTTTGAATTCCCTTTGTGCTCAGAGATCCGCCTCGCTCTTCAAGCTCCATGCACCCTCACCAGCAAGGTTTTTAAAGCAAGGCCATCGCTGGAAGTTCTGTCATTGATACGTGATGCAGAACAAAATCCAGCTCGCTCGAATGCGGCTAGATTGGCTCAGCAGGGCTGACAATAGATGAACTGGGTCTTATCAGGGAACGGAGCAGATACAACTCAGGAGCAGCGTGCAGGGCGCAGATAGGAGCTCTGCGAGAGGAACCAGCCCAGCTGGTGACAGTGCTGGTGCACGGGGCTTTTTTTTTGTTCAATTTTTTCTCTCCTGGTTGTTTTTGCTTCTGCTGTTTTAAAGCCAGCACTTTTCTGGCCACAGCCGCTGCATTAATGGGGAAGAGAAGTTAAGAGTGACTGACAACCCGATGGAGGAGCACGGTGACGAAAGGTCTCAGTGGGGCACGCTCGTCCCGATGAGCCACTGCCTCACTGGGCAATTTATTCTTTGCTCCAAATGCATTTGCTGGATTTAATGACAAGCCGGTGGCATTTCTGCAATTAATCCTATCAAAGGGAGGTGATTTTACATGGAGTCTGTCCTGTATTTTCTACCCTGTGTTTTTGTTTATGAGGAGAGGGGTTGCCAGCTGTCTCCCAAGTTAGGGCATTACAGTTCATAGCAGTAACAGTGGGTTATTAACCAAGTGTCTTCTCCTGACATTTGAAACCAACACAGCTAAAAAATATAACCTCAGACTGTCCTAACAAGCAATCTCCAAATTATAAATATGCAACAGCAAGAGAAAGTATTTCTTTGCCAGTGAAACACTTTAATGAGTGGATGGCTCAGCAAATCTTTTACACAGCTGCTTTCGCCTCTGCAGATACTGAGATTTATGGTAGGAAGAAAGGTGGGGGGAATAAGCAGGCAGGGAGTACAGTGTGGAGGGGATAAATCTTGTGTGCTGGGTTTCACCTCATACTTTGGTTTGGCTAATCTGCCACTTTTACAGCTATTTTTCCTTGGATCAACCATTCATGTTCCCATTCAACAGGGATTTGGAGCCAGCAATGAAATTAGCCTCCTGTGCCAGAAATCAACTTTTGGTTAAGATGGTAAGGAGTAATCTAGCCTTCCAATGGGGGCACAGATCACATATGTCCAAAGCTTTTAAATTTTGAGCACTTTCTGGACACTGATGGCCTTTTATTAAGGGAGAGGACCAAAGGAGAGAGAAGCAATGGAAATGATATATTTTCACAGTGCCGAAAGTCCTTTCCGTATTCATTTATAATGGATAGGTTCTGAAGTTCTTTATGCTTTTGTCCAAAAGGATGATGTTTCTGAATATCACCATACCTAAGTGGAGCAGGACCCAAATAAAATCAACCTTACTTTTTGACAATAGTGGACTAAGAAGCAAATGAGTTCACCTTGCATGCATTTTCCTGGAGACGCTTCCTAGTGATCATAACATCCAACAGCAAAGTGCTTTCGTAAAACACAATCCTTGGAAATGCCACTATTAATAGCAATAAATAAATAAACCATACAAAATAGCACATTCTCAGCTGATTTACAAGCCCTCTGAGCTGGTCTTTGAGCCAGTCTTCCTGTGCTGAAGAAATTTTCACTTCCCTTGGACCTGAGCCAGAGGAGAAAGCTCACATCCTGCCTGGCCCATTAGCAGCAACGTGCTCAGCTGGAGAACCTGCTGTATCGGTGACAGCATAGAGTAATTCATGTTCTGACACCACATCGTATTTTGAGGTGAAGCAATTTAAACCAATAATAGTCATCTTTTGACTTTGAGAAAACAAAGATAACTCTAAAAGCTGATGCTGTCACTGCACTTCAGTTTTACAAACTGAGCCACTCAGTCTGTTAGCTCCTGGCAAAAAGTTTAGCCGACACCATCTCCAAAACTCACCTTCTGATTCATAGGTGTTTGCTAAGGCTCTGAAGAGGTCGGTGATCAGAGGACACAGGCTCAAAGGCATCTCCTGGACCATGTGAAGGTCTCACTGTTGAGGACACACAGATGCAAACACCAGCAGAATATATAAAAAGCTCATACTTCCCTTATTTATCCAAAAAGCTATTTTTGTTTATTAAAACCTAGTTACTAGCTGCATCTCACCAATAACCTGGAGTGCTTGCTTGGTTAATTTAAGCAAGCAGAGCTTTGACGAAGTAATTTTAGCGTCCTCGGGGATCTGCCAGCTTATGCCGGTCTTCACTATTTCAGATGAAATTGAGTTAATTTTCGCTGAAATTGCTTCTTAGCAGACAAACACATTCCCCATCATTGCAAGCTTATGCCTCTGCAGCTCTATTATTCTTTAATTTACACACCCCGGCAGCGAGGGATTAATGCCTGAGACATACAAAAGGCTACAGTGTGGAGAGGAGAAGGAGAGGAGAGAGAGTGGTGCTCTGCAGGGAATAGGTAATGGTGTTGCAGTGTTATAGTCAAAACATTTAAAGTTTGGCATTAATATGGAGTCAGCTCTTGTTGTCCTTTCACTCTGGAAATTCATCATCTGAAAGCTCAAGGCAGAAAACATCTCGGCTACTCGGCCAGGCCAGAGCTCATGGCAGGTCCCTGCAGGATTGCTGGGTTAAGAAGGCAATCACCAGGATATTGTAAACCACTCCACATCCAGCAACTGATGGCCAGAGGTCAAGGTGGTGTTGAGCAGAGCTGTACGACAAGACCGAATTTCACCTTTGCATCTTCTACTACGCTCTTGCTTCAAAGAGGAGTTTCCCTAGGAAAATCTGCTGCCGGGGCTATGGGGCTGCCTTCAAATGTTCATAAATTAAAACACTGAATTCTCCTAAGCATCTAAACAAGAATACAGCTATTGCCAAAGCACCTACAAATGGATTGGAAGGGGGAATTCTGCTGTCAGCAATTCCAGAGTGAAAAAGCAGAGGTGCCAGGTTTGGCAGCCTGTGTCCCTGTTAAGTTTCCAGTGGGAGTTTAGGGTAGCAGCAGGTTAGACCAATCCCTGCTGATGACTGATCAGAGCTGTATTTTTTCCCCAGTCATCACTTCAATTTTCCTTGATTAAACAGCTAAATTGTTCTTCTCTTACTGTATGCACCTCTGAGGTTTGAAATGTAAAAGAAAAAAAAAAAAAAAAAAAAAAGCTTTTAGGCTCCAAACCATGGCAGCTACATGAAATGCAGTATACAAGTGGCCTCTCTCACCCAGACTTTTTCAAAACTTCAGCCTGAGATGACCGAGTGAAACATTTTTTTGCTACAGAGTCCTTCCTAAGGACTGGGATAGCAGCGGGAAAAGAGGACGTCAATATGATTCATATTAAAGAAAATTAAAGGAACTCTGTTTCCCCTCAGAAACAACCTCACCACCTTGCAGGGCTACTGCCAGCTCTACTGAATGCCTGAGAAATCCCAGCCTCTGGAGCAAGTGTTGACTGAATCCAGGAGTGGGAGATGCTGAGAAAGGAAAGGAGATGCTATTGTGCTGCACTAAGGAGACACAAGAGAAACGCCTGTGCAGATGGAGCAAGACAAATCTGAGAACAAGAGAATTCCCCCATCTCAGGAAGAGGGAGGGGAAGGAAAGCAGACGATAAATATAAATAGAAAAACAGTTCCAATGAGATGAGCAGTAAATATTGAAAAGCGCAGGGCTCACTCATCCGCCTGCACTTGGAAGCTGACTCGCGGTGCCGGCTGACAGAAATTCACTCCAAAGTTCTCTCCATTGGAACAGCATACCTGTCTCTCAAAGAGCTGAGAATTGACGCGAAAAGATGTATTAAAATCAGTCGGGTACGGTAGCACTGGCAACGTGTCAACACGAGAATGAGAGAGACCAGAGGCTCAGGCAGCAAATGCCCCAAGATGCTGGGAATCATAGTCCATTTTCAGGCAGCTCTGGGCCCTGGAAGATGATTTCCACTGCTGGTTTTAGCAGGAGAAAGACCAATGAGAAAACAGGTCCAGAGAGGGGAGAAAACTGAGTCCTACCTTTGATGTTCATCTGAAGAGTTGTTGGCTGATCTTTTCAGCTTCCTTCAAACCCTCATTAAACAGCTCGATCCAGACAGCAGATGATGCTTAGGATGAATTTGAAATGAGGGATTTCTGGAGAAGGCGATTTTTCTGTGAAGTCAGACAGAGGAGAAGTACCCAGCTGCAGGTCTGGACATGGCCATCTTCCCTGCATCCATCCACAGGAGAAGGAGCAGGACAGGGCGCAGTGGCCAGCAGCTGGGGTCAAACCTTCCCTGCAGAAACAGAGGCTCCTCAGATCAATCAGGATTTGGCCTCTTATGATAAGAGGTGTAAAAGCCTGGATAGAAAAAAAGGACCAACACTAAGGGCTGAGCTGGCTCGGAAACAGTTAAAAAACAGGTCCTGTAGACAAAAAATAAAGGATGGTAAGTCACAGTAGTGTGCTATCTCCTCCCTCTGCAATCTGGGAACGACTTCTGCCATTTTGCCAGCAAAGTTGTTTTAGAAACAAACTCTTTTTAGCTGCTGACTTTTATCCTTATGCATTTTTATACAGTCTCTGCCAGAATGAGGAGGGTATTTACATTTTTTAATAAGCCTGACAGTTTGAAAGTAATTGGGGATTTATAATGGGTTTGTTTAGGTCTTTTTGTCCACTTGAATTCCAACTGCTAGTCTTAGGCCTAACAAGCAATATTATCTCTATGGTGATGAGGAACCCTCAACGGGAGGCCCTGAAGCCAAAGAGGAAAGCATTGGCATGTTTTGTTTTATTTTTTTCCTTTGAACCTTCATTTTCAAATGAAAGAAGCATAACAAAATTTAAATCAAGAGCAAAATTCCTCCAGCCATGCACTGCTCATAACTCTGGCTGCTTCCGTTGGTTCTCCAGGGGCATGCAAGCCAGCATCTGATCTCTATCAAGGTGATTTTTCCTCCTTGCAAGGATTTTTGCATTTATTTGTTCTATTACAGTTCCAAATTGATCTTAACCCTACTCTTTTCTGGGGGTGGGAATCAGATCTTCACTGGTAAGGATGGAATTAACCTGCAAAAAATCAAGGCCTGGGTTCCAATCCCTGCAGCTGAATCTCAGATACTCAGTTCTGCTTATTCTTAAAACTCAGAGTTGGTGGTACAGGGTGTAAGAGAAAAAGGAGTAGACGCCAAGAAGGGATCAGATTCATTTGTGATAATAATGGGTTTTTCCATGAAGACTGATATCAAAAATAGAGTCCTGGGAGTCACTTCCCTGGCACTGCCGAGCACTGCAGCTGAAATTGCAGCTCTCATTTGTCCCAGGCTCCTCTAGAGAAGAAGCTGCTGACATATCCCAGGTAATGGGCTTGGAACTTACCTTTCAAACTATATCATTGCTTCTTTGTGCCTCAGTTCCCCAGCTTTTAAAGATAAAGACCAGCACTGCCTGTCTTCAGCAGGAGTAAGGCTATAAAAGCAACAGAGATCAGCAGGAGCTTAGTGTCAGAAAGAGGATGTGTCCACCCACATCAACAGAGAAACCAGGATAATGAAGAAGAAAACGGACTAGCAGTGATGTGCCTCAGTGGCGAATATTCACAAATGGGTTTGTTCCAGAAAAAGGAGATCACCAAGCAGCAGTGCACCCCAATACACTTGACTTTGTTGGAGGCAGAGCCTCCAAGTTGACACCTCTTGGTTCTCCTAAGTGTGCACAGGACATGGGTAGGTAGAGCTGAGCTCTCCAATGCACGGAGAAATGGGCAGAACATGAAGCCAGTTTGCTCTGAAGCCCAAAGTGTTACAGGATCAGGAGGGGACAACTTGACCATGGAATTGGAATGGTTCTGTGGATTGCCATGAGTCCTGGTGTCAGGGAAAAGGAGGCCAAGTGAAACGGGCCATGGGGAGGGCAGCGGGAAGGGAGGGGGAAGAGGCAAAGGCTGGGTAAGAAGATAAAGGGAAATGGGATGGGAATGGGCGAAAGGCGGCAGGGGGTAGAGGGGAAAGTGGAAAATGAATGTAAATGTGTTAGAAAATTCCAGGCAGATGAACTTGAGTGTTCAGCAGCTGAGATGTGGGGCTTCATTAGTACAGACCGACGGAAGATAGAGACATTAAGGAAGGAAATGTGTGACTCACGGGGGAAAATGGGAAAAACAACACATACCATAGCAGCTGCTGTGTTTACTTCAATTAAAGAACAGCTCAAAGGGTATGTAAAGGGGGAAGGAGGGGGAAGCAAACAAAGGCGAAGATGAAAAAAGCAGATGAAGCGACTGTTACCCTCCAACTCCTGAATGAACTGACTCAGGAGTTTGAACACGGATCAAGCATCCTTCGTCCTGCGCCTGAGGAGGGGCAGAGCTGCTGCTAGAGACACACGGAACCCAATGCAAGGGCACTGAGCCCCTTCAGGAGCACTGCTCCAGCCTCCAGGCTTTCCAAAGGGAGGCCACGTCCCAAGGGATCAGCTCAAGACACTTCTCTTACCTCCTCCTGAGGTGCAGTGAGAGCCCGTGTGCTCGCCCAGGTTGGCATAGGGCTGGCTGCAGAAAAAGAAGCTAACATTAACTCAGCCAGAGACCGTAGTTGTTCCCACTGCACCGGACACACTGCTTGGGAATGGGTGGGAACATTCCCATGCCGGGCAAACAAGAGAAGGAACAAGGCAACCCCTTGCCCCTTTCTCCCTCCCCTAGGAAATTGTCTCTTCTTGGAGCTCATCAGCACTAGGGAAAGCAGGAGGCCAAGCCAGGAAGCCGGCTGAAGGAGATCATTCATTCAACCATCGACATCGTCCTGCCACTCAGGATACTGCTGGAAAAATGCTAATGCTCTATGAGGGTCATGCGCACAAAGCAAAAAACGGGTTGACTGTCTCTCACCTGAGTCATGAATCCTTGATACTGGACTGCACCTAATCTGCCTGTCAAAATATCTGCCCAGAAGACCTGGAGGGCTCTGGCATCCGCTAAAGAGGACTTAGAGACCCTTCTGCCCTCAAAGCACCAGGAAAGATACCACATGGACCAGCAGTAGTGACTAATTTTACCACCTGAGCAGTACTCAGTAGACAAGAGAAACATTGTGGTCAAAATTTCATGGGTTTTGCACTGAATCCTATTTTCAGCAGCCAGATGCTGAAGGATGGAAGTGAAGAAATGAGCGGACCTGGAAGAGCAAGGGTGAGACACCGAAGAAGAAAAGCCCAGAAGAAACCTGCACTTCTCCAGGTCTTTCCTCCTGCAACTTTCACCAGGACAAAACGCGTTAAGGCTTTACAGGGGAAGAGAGCTTTCTGTTTAGAACCTGCTAACAGCCATAGATCTCTGTTCCCTTTATGACTTCCTTCACATAAGAGGTTTATCGCTTTGCTCCAGCTGTGACACTGTGCTGCAAGGGTTCGTCGCTTTGCTTGGCTGACTGACACCTTCAATCTGGAGGCTACTGGGTCAATCCCTGCTCATGGACTTCCCAGTTGATCAACAGAGACAACTTCAGAATGGCAGAAGAGGGATTTTTTCTTATTTTGGGCTAGGGAAATATCTTCATTCAAATTTTATCTGTCCCTCCTTCTCATAGTGGATGCTTCTCAGCTCTTGGATCCTACGAATCCTTGGCCTTTGTGCTAGCTAGTTCCATATATGAGCACAGCAGAGGATTTCATGACAAAATCCCACAGTCTCAGGATAATTACCTGCCCGGAGTCTCAGATGGAGCACCTAGATACAAGAAAACTCCGAAACTCCTGACATTTATCACTCTAAAGAGCAGCCCGCAGAAAAACGTCCCATATCAGATAAGAAGTGTCAGTCAAGATTTCAGCGTAGCCAGCAACAGCTTGAAAAGGACACATCGCAGTGTATCTGCAGAACGAAGCATGGCAAATGTGAAATCTCCACAGCATGGGAATCCACACAACGGATCCCATCTCCATACTTGATAGTGGGAGCTCATAATTCTTTTATGTGAACTTTAATGCCAAAAGTTGCCATAGAGAAGCACTGAGGACACAAGGGCTTTCGCTTCAAAGCTTCTGAGATAGGCAGCATTAAGTGCATGAGGTCTGAGCTCGCTGCATTAAGCTTCCTCTCTGTCCCTCCATCTCCCTAATCAAGCTGTGTCTCAGTCAGCACCCAATTGTCAAATTCTGGATGGATTAAAGGCAACGCAAAAGTGCTTTTTCTAAGGAAAATACTGTTTATTCATCACTTATCAGGATCAGTGTTAAACCCTAGATCCTCTGCTCCTCTAATAACCTCTGCATGGCAGTACATTTGGAGACTGCTTTCCATGGCAGCAGGGAAATCTGTCTGAAGTTTTTTCTTTGCCCAATGTTAAATCTGAATTTAAATCATCCTTTGGGGATGGGTAAATTATGTGTGATTTCGGTGGCAATCCTGTGAGGCCACAGAGTGTACTGACAGAAAAAAAGAGGACAGAAATTCCCCAAATAGCTGGAAGAGTCCAGGAATTTTCAGTAATGTTTTGGACAAAGAAGGAGAGGACATACAAAGGCAGCAAAAACAGCTTTCCTTGTTCAGTGTTTAAAAAAATGAAAAAGAAGGAGAAAAAAAAAAAAAAAAGAAGGATAGTCTCCTTAATCAGATGTCTAGAATTCATGCAGGCTTCTTGCTAATGCCATCTTAGAAGAAGTGTTGACTGTTGTCAGACACTCTCCAATGGAGAAGTGGGTGGACATGGATCAGATTGGCAGTAAGTTCCTCAAAACTACGAAGTGTTGACACAGCATTAGGCATAATTACACCTGTCAGGGATGACATACTGCTGGAAATTTTCTGTTGCAGAGTTAATGGTAGAGGGGCTCTTACAAAACCTTCCATGTCATTTTTGGATGCCTAGGTCCTTCAGAGATTATCTTGACAGGCAAACAATAGCTTACCAGGTCTGTTTTAACTACAGGCAGTCTTGGGAGCTGAATGGTTTGAAGCACCTTTGCTTGTCCTAATCCAGAAAAGTCTTCCTACGCATTTTGACATGGTCACCACTTAAAGTAGAATAAGAAACAATACATGGTAAAAAGACCTGCCAGCAGCTGATTCCTTTGGTCCTCTTCAATAAAGGGCAAATGCTTCAGTGTAGCAAGGGAACCCAGATGAGATGGTGAAGACACCAAGCTGCTTGATAAGACTAATATCTGTTTCTCTCTCTCCTTCTTAACCCTTCAGAAGTTCCTAGAAAAATACATATTATATATATATATACATATATATATATACACACACGCACATATGTTTCCTCTACAAATTACCCACTTAAGACACCTGAGCACAGTGCTGGTGGTACTCCAGAAATGCAATAGCTGCAATATGATTCTCTGGCCCTGATCATCCAACTTCTTGCTGGCCCAGCAGTGTAAAGATGATATGAAGGTCCCGCCCAAGAACAGCAGCTTTCCCTTCACTGATAAATATAGTTCAGCCAGATAAAAGCTAAGTAGAGAGGAAAAACATGTCTAAGAGCAGGATGGAAAACCCAGGGCTTGCTACAAATTCAACTGGAATCTCACCTTGTAACATAGTAGATCCCAGTGCCTGCTATACCCAGGTAGATCTAGAAGGCTGTCTTTCTGAACCTAGAAAGGGGCTATATATGATTATATACTTATTAGCACTTACTGTGTACTTACCAGCAGGAGCCAGAGCTAACACACGTATGTAAAGGAGCATCACATCAGTGCCTGTAAGCAGCACTGCAGATGAAGCATTTTCCTGCCCTTGGGGACTTCTCTCTTTGCCACAACACTGCATGCTTCTTGCTGCAACTTTAAACACGCTCTGGAGCAGAAAGGTCAGCATTTGGTGCCTGAGGACGCAATGCAGAAATCTTTATCCAGCTGAGATTAAAATGATGGAGGATGGGCAGATCACAGCAAAAGCTGTGAGCCTTAGACAAATGCTCATTGTCTTCCCTGGGAGCTGTGTTTGAAAAAGAACAGAAAAGTTCAGGATTTGGCAGAGTGTATCTAAAACACTGCAGAATGACTGCCATGTGCATGCAGATAGTTTTCATGCATAATATATATAGGAACTTACCATATGTTTAAAGCATCAGGCAACCAGGCCAATTTTGAATCATATTATAAAGCTTTTCTACAGTGTTGCATTTGCTCTAAACAGATGCATTTCTCCTCCCCACCTCAACCTTCCCAGTCTGCCAAAACTCACTTATAAGGAAACCAGGTGTCCTTCTTTAAAAAATAAATAAATCATTATCCAAAGGAATCTGTCCAGAAAATAATATGCAAGTGCCCATCTCTTTCTGCTATTTTTATTTCAAACGGGAAATGTGTTGCCAAACAAACTAACAAACGGACAAACAAGAATCAAAACAGGAAAAAGGAAGACATGAAAACTCATAGGAATTAGGTTCTGAATTCTCCAAAGCCAAATGCTAATTGTGCCAGTCCTCAAACGCACAGAACAGATGAATTCAAGAACAGAATAAGCTCCAATGATAGCAGATCTGCTCTGGCTGAAACATGTCCTGCATCAGTTATGAGAAGGGCTGGATGCTCTTGTCTTTAAAGTGTATGGTTTGATTTTATATTAATTCATCAGCAGCACCAGAGATCTCAGGGGCTCGTCTGTGCTCATTAGAGGTGCTTTGCATATGTGGTTGGAAAAGAACCACGGTTTGACTCATCTCATTGCTGCTCTCTGCTGTCATCGCGTTACCCTGCAAAGGAGCTTTTGGCAGAGCCCTTGGCATTTCAAGAGCATTCCTGAGGGCCGGCTGAGCCCCAGCTGGATGTCCCACACTGGGCTAGGCTCAGCCTAGTCCCCAGCCTCACGTGAGCAAGGACATCTCTGTCCTCCCGCAGCATTAAGAGAGATGTTGTCTCCTTCACTCCCTGGTGAGACAGCAAAGCCACATTGCGGGCAAAAGCCGGATCAGCAGCGGGGCAGCTCGGAAGCGCTCACAGCTGGCTCCCTATTTTCACATGGAATTCCTTCCACTCTAGCGTGCTCTTAAGGCCATGTTTTATATCCTAATTAAACCGAAAGAAAAGGAATTGGATAACAGTCTAAAAGATTTGCAAGCTACATATATTTCAGAAAATGACTCATGTTCCCACTAGTGTAGCTCATCAGGTCCAGCACATGCTCTAATGTGTGGCACTAATAGATTTGTAACAGTGATATCTAATATGAGTCTGTTCCGGTTACATACTTATCATTGGTCCTTGCAGGCTTTCCATCAAAGCTGCTGAATGAAAGCACGTTTTTATTAAAGAAAGAAAAAAACCTTCTTTGTCCATAAATCACTCATCACATTAGTCCCCAAAACAATTCGCTGAGCAAGGTCACACTTCCCTTACATTTATTTAGATCCTTGGAAAGTTCAATGAGATGAGAAGACAAGACAAAACCCAAGAGGCTGTTTCTTCAGGTGCCATGAATCAGCATTGTTTCCCATCAGCTGAGAATCCAACCATGTATCTAGAGAGAGCTATAGAAAATATATAACAAATTCTTTGTAGTCTTGGGGTCTGATAATGATGATCCATATAGTGTCTTATTACTTGAGAAAGAACAACTACAAGGACAAATGACACTTGGCAGGTGAGAGCTGATGTTACAGCCCTGTGGGAAAAGTCCTTTTGATTTCAATGGTCTTGAGTTTATCCCAGGACACAGGAGGTCACCACAATTAAGAGAAGGGGAAAATATTTTGTTTTCTTGCTTTGTTTCCGGACAGTATTTTGGAGAGGCAGCTTCTGATGCCAGTCTCAGGTGGTAGCAGGGCATCACAAATCAAGTCACAGAAGAGGCTTAACTGAAATGTAGTCACCATAATGCTTCTCTGCCTGGATCCACTGCTCCGACCCACTGCTCCAAATGGCAAGGAAACCTGCCAGCTCTGAACTCTGCACCGCACACTGTCCCTCTGATACCACTACTTTCTCCTTCGTGTTTGCACCCTTCAGATATTTTTAAGCTTTTTTTCTTCCACACACACACACAGAAGGACACGTTGTCATCTCACAGCCTCATTTAGCAGTTTGAGGCTTCCCACATAAATCAGTTTTTCCAAACGTCTGATCATTTACCGATCAGAAGGCAGAAGGGGTGGTCTGCTCGCTCTCCTTTTAGCTTCCTCCCAGGTTTCATTCTCTGGTCACGTTGTGGCTGGACCAAGCACATGGTTTGTTTTGAGCACAAATCAGAACCATTTAGGGAAGGGCTGTTTCCTTCCTACAACATAATTTGCCTCTGCAGAGGCAGATGATTTTATTTGCAGCAATACACTATTTCCAACTGATCGCTAATTTATCATCTACTGGCAACCTCAAGGACCTTTTCTGTACCCTACATGGCAGTGGCTGAAAATAATTTGTCAAAACTGTTAATTTCTGTTATAGTTGTGGGGGGCGGGTATTCCCTGAAACATTTACAGTTTCAGTTGAATTATTTTTTGGTGGAGAGAGCTTAGTTTTTTATTATTTCTAGAAAAAAAAATCTCCCCAGGGAAATAAAGTTTTAATCTGCTTCACCTTGATGCCTTCCAAATCTTTTCCCTGCGTAGGCTGTCTCAACTATTTTGGATACTGTTCTTGTACATACAAATAGTTGGCCGACTTTACAGCAAGCAAATATCAAATTACAGTAACTGATCTGTAGCTAAAGTCTAGTACAACTAGACAGATAGTTAAGCACTATAGCTTTTTGATAAATAATTATTCTCAAAAGATTTTACGCTCTGTATTGGTCATGTTTTCCAAATCAAATCCTTGATCCTTCCTCAAAAAAATCTACCAGAAACTCCTTTCTATCCCTCCAGACACCTTAAAACAAGCCCTCCCAAAATATCAAATATAAATGCATTCAACCTATTATCCTGGAAGTACAAACTGGGGCCAAATCCAATGAGGTCTTGTAGTGGTGACCTTCTTCCAGAAAACATTTGGCTTTCACTATGAGCCAAATAGTTCCATGTTAACCATTTCTGGGTATTCCTTAGCAAAAGAAATCTTATATTGTCATAGTTTCTCCCTGCGCTCAACTCTCCCTGCGCTCAACTCCTGTAGTTGGCAAACACAAGTTTGCTGTTGACGTGAAGGTGGGAGATGGAGCTGTTGGAAGCAGCAAGACAACTGCCCAAGGCCTGACAAGATCTCCTGTCTTCTACCACCCCGACCTCTGGCGCTTCCCAAGACAAAAAGCAGCTCGGAGGGCACAGGTCTCACAACCAGGGCCTGACCATGGGTTAGTGCTTTACTCTTCATCAGATATTAAGCCGGTCTCTGTACATGACAGCTCCTGCCTCTGTAAAACGCAATCCTGTCTCTTTTTGGACTCTGTGGGTTACAGAGGGTGGTGTGTAACCATAGAAACAATGTTGTAAACCAGCATGGGAGTTGACGTGCAATAAAGTGCTACCACCGTGCAACACCTGAACAGAGCCTTTCTGGAAGAATAATTATGGATGCACTTCTAACAGGCTTGAGCACTGCTGTCCTGTGCACAAAGTCAAGTGGGGTCTGGAGGACAAGACTTAGCTTGTGAGGGCAAGTACCACTAAAGATCCTTAAGTTAAGACCTGGAAACCCACCAAATCTATACATTTGCCAGCATATGCAAGTCCCAGGGAGACTGGTCAGGGTTTTCTAGAGGAAATTCTGTGTTTTTTTTTTTTTTTTAATCTTATTCCAGTGATTAAACTATGGGGGGAGGAAGTCCTCCTAATTGCACAGTTCTTCAATACCAGCATGCCTGAGAAATATCTGCAAGTAACCGACAATAATCTGCAAAAGGAGATCCACACATCAAGATCATCAAAATATCAGCCTCTGTGCTTTCAACTAGACATTGAATACCAACAGAGCTCAAACAGGAATGCTAAACCAAGGATGCTAACTAGTGTTAACACGAAGCTCACTAATTGTTCTTTCAAGAAATTCCCATAAATCTCAGTAAACCTATGGGAGTGCAGAAGATACGACTAATCAAAGCAGTGGATTTAAGAGGAGAGGAAGAGCAGATGCTCTTCTTCTACCTTCATTATTCATCTGTTTTGGGAACAATCACCATCTGGACCTGAAATTTCAGGCCAGCATTACTCTTCTCTTGCCATATCCTCATCTTCAGCAATAGGAAGCAGTGCTGCAAGCGCAGCACAGTCCCACACTGGTACTATTTTCTGTGTGCGAATTGTCCTATATATGGTACATGATAATAAATCATGCTTAGAGCATGCTGATCAATTCTGGGTGAGCAGAATGTTAGTCTCTGGGGCCAAAATCCAGTACTTAAATGAAGTTTCCATGCTCTACATGCTCTGCTGTTTAAAAAAAAAAAGATTAAAAAAAAGATTTCTGCATCCCAGGCAGGTCATTTAGCCTCCTATACAAGAAGAAATGTCAGATACACACATGTAGGCAATAGAAAATGTCCTGCCCCGTGTTCTCAAAAGGAGCTTTCCAACGCCTCAACGTTCCCTAAAGTCCTTTCAATAATTAATGGAAAATAGAGCCCATTGGGAAAATTGTCACTGGGTAATTAATAAAAAATGAAAATGAGACAGCAAGAAGAACAGAAATGTTGCAGAAAGCCTGCAAATTGAAAGAGGCGGACTTACAGTTGTGATTTCCTTCCATGTCCCAGAGGGAATGTAATACACGCTCCACGTTCATCAACAGCTCACCCAGGACTCCCCGCTTCTTCCATTCACACCTCAGGAACAGGAGACGTTGTGATGGAAATGTTTGCACCTTGCCACGTTTCTCAATGGCCCTGCTCGCACAGGCTTGCTTGCACGGATAGGCTATGAATGAGGGAACTCCAGAGCCCTGTGAGGATGTGTTATTGGGCGATCACTTGATAATAAAGGTCGTCGTTTCCTACCTGTGGGTTCAATCTGCTTATCTGTTTGATAGGAGGGGTCCATTAAAACCCAGAAACGGTGAACAACATCTTTTTTTTTTTTTAAATCAAAGTAGTGATGAAAAGTCCTTTTGCCTCAGCATTTCCGAAGTGCCTCTGCAAAGAGTGCATGATCTTGTTCTTCATGGCATGCTCAAACACATTCATCTTGCTGCTCCTGAAAGAGATTGAAGAAGAGTTAAAAATAAAACAAAAACAAAAAAAATCCTCCTAATCTCAAAACTGACACCCTCTTGGGAGAGGTGATAGAGAATGGAAATTCCCAGCTTCCAGCACTATCTCAGCCTATAGCTTGCCAACATGAGCCCATGAGTTTTCACAGCTTCTGGGGCATCCAGAGAGGAGAGAAGGTGAAGATGGATGGCCTTATGATTAAGCCAGGAGAGAGGGATTCAGCAGACCTGGCATCACTTCTGGACCTCCTGCTTTGACTTTGGGCAAAACAATTAACCTCCCTGTGTCTCTGCTTGCCATCTGTAAAACGGAGATTAGAGGCTTCCCTACAGCACAGCACTGTTTGAAGGAGACTTGCAGGTTTGACAGATGCTCTCGTCCAAAGCCAAGAGGAGTCATGAGATTTCGGTGACAGGAGAGCAATGGAGTGGAGAAGACCTACTGCTATTTGGGGTTATGTAGCTTTGTAAAAAGCTCAATAGGTACCTGTTAAGCTTTCCTTGCCACCTGCCTGTCTTCCAAGGTCTATACACATTCTCGATTGAGACTTTATCTTCAACACACAGCTATGAATCCACAAGGTACTTACTAATGTTCTCCCACATTCACCAGGTGCTCAACCCCCTGGGGTCAGAGTGGGTTTTGTCACTAAGAGATGAGCAAAAACAAGCCATGGAGAAGCAGACCCTGCCTGCTCACGTGAGCGAAGAGGTGCCTGAGGTCCCCCCTTGGGTCCTTCTCCCTTCATGCCCATAAGGCACAGGAATAAATCCCGTCTCCTGGAGGGACGTCCTGTACATCCCAGCAGTGTGAGGGACTCGCTGGCATGGCCCATCTCCCTGTCCCATCACACCACAGGGGCTCAGCGATCCCTCCGCACACTTCACAGCTTTGGGTATAAGGGAACGAAATTGCCATCACTTTTTGCTTCTTTTTCCCAAATAGCAGGAAAGCAAAGGAATGCTTTGCTTACAGGGGCAATGCTGTATTTCCCCTACCTGCTTTATAAGGCAAATTAAAGCATCTAATCCCAACCCTGCCACAGTCTGCCTAACCCTTCTCTTCAAAGCTCAGGAGAAGGAATTTTTTTCTCTCTCTCTTTCCTTTTTTTTTTTTTTTTCTCTCCTCTCTTTTTGGTATTAAAATCCCACCGTGTTATTAAAAGGAATTGTTCAATTCCTTTAATTGGCTCAGAAGATAAATTCTTCCCTCAGCCCGGGGGTCATGGCCATCAGCAGCTATTTATTAGCTGCATTGATTGAGACGAACAGCCTTTAAATGGAAATAAATTGAATTCTATGGCAAAGAGGATTCCATACAGACTATTAATGTTAGACAGGGAGGCTTAACAATATCATTTTTTATTTATTTGTCCCCTCCTCATCCTCCAACCATCCTTAAGCTCCCAGGCACCTCACTTCTCCTGGGCAGCCCCCCTTTCCCACCGTGGTGATTTCCTCATTTACCAGGAAAGAGCAGAGAGGCAGGATGGTGCTGAGGAAGACTCCAAACCAGGTCCCCAGGGGCTAGCAGAGGAAGGAGGGGTGACAGGGAACAATACAAGATGTCCACAAACATGCATGACAGAAAGAAGAGGGGACTAGCGCTCTCCCACTCCCTCGGGGGCTTTTTTGTTTTACTTTTGCCTTCACCTCTGCCCAGGGCTTGTCTTTGCCACCCCGCCACTGGCTCCAAAACACATTTCATGGTGCTCGCCTTCATTCCAGAGTTTAATTGCTTGAGCTTGTTACTCGTAGGTTGTTAATTTATTAAAACCAGATCTCCTGTATTACTCCGGAGCCCAGAAAAATCATTGCCTTCTATTAAAGGCACTGGTGCATGCCCACTTGTCTTTTTCTCTGGTCCTCCCTGAAATTTCAGCCCTCTGCTAAGCTGGAAAACTCCCCCATGCTCATGGGCATCCTCTGTGCAGAGGAACATGTACAGCAGCAAAACTTGCTCAGGGTATAAACAGATACAACTCTAAGCTATTCTGCTTGTGCTTCCCCAGATGGGACAAAAAGCGAAGTCAGGAGCTCCTGGCAACAGACAGTTGCTGGAGGCATCACACAGACCAGACCTTGCCAAAATACAGTGACAGATCCCCACAGCATCCAACAGAGCCAACACTGCAACTGTTGAAGTGTTGTCCTCACCCAGTTAAGCCAGCAAAGTCTTCCTTGGTTGCAATATGGCCTTTCTCCTGAATCAGACATGTCCCTCATACCCACAAAGCCAGACAGTGGACAGGGTTGCCCCAGGACAGGAGATGTAGGAGAACCAGAAACTCCCCGGTTCCTCCCAACCATCACCTCTCCAAGCAGCCCCTCCATCTCAACAGGGATGCTCAGATCCCTCTGTCACATCCTGACTCTGTTCTGCCTTTAAGGGATTTTCCTCAGCAGCCCCAGGCACATGTTTCATCCTACAGAGCTGCCCCATAGCATCTAAAATCCTACACCCAACTGCCTACCACGGTGTGATTATATGAAGCCATGTTTCGACGTTTCGAGTCCTCTGGAGGACTCTTCACCAAAATCATGGCACAAGCTGGACAACCCATTCTGGTTTAATGACAAACAGCCTGTTCTCTCTGGGCTGATGTAGTTCACTTAGCTTGTTTCCAGCAGCTTGTGTTTTACCACTGTCGATGTTTCCTCGGGGCAGTGTCTGCACCTTGTTTTCAAAGTCATAAAGAGAAGGAATGGATGGAACAGGAAATGGGGAAATTAAAAAAAAAAAAAAAACTCAAATATGCACAGACTAGTGCAGGGAGTGCCAGTCCCTCTCGGACAGTGTTCTGAGGTGGATACACCTCAAGGCACTGCAGATTTTGGGGGACAGCAACCCACACAGCACCCCATGCTAAGGCACAGCCCATGTACAAGGCACAGCCCATGTACAAGGCACAGCCCATGTACAAGGCACATAGCAGGCAACTTTGTCAAAATCTACCTTGTATCTTTACCTAGATTTGGCTCTGAGTCACAAGGAATGTAGAAGCCCAAGATCAAACATGAGATAAAACCACCACCAAACATGGGGATTGGCAAAAGATCCAGAAGGGCTTGACTTACGAGGCTTCTTTATGAGGTTTCTAAAAGCCCGGGCTTGCTGTCAGGTGGGTTCAGGAGCCCGAGTCCCCCACAAGTCCAGCCCGTGGTCTGAAGGCCACCAGTGCCCCGGGGAGCAGCCCATGGCACTGCCAAGCACGACAAGCAGGTCCAGGCACGAGCTCCTGCCTGCCAACAGGTAATTAGAACAGCAGCGTGACAATAGTAAAACAATAACATGTTGTTTACCTCCTAAATACTCAGCTCATTTTATCACTCTGCCTCCAAGTGCTAGATAATAGTGGGAATCAAGACAGGCTGTAGGTTTTTGTATCCAAAACAGTGTGGGTGCATCTGTGATTGTAAAGAAGTTGTGAATTGCTGCTCCAGACTCACAATCCTGGAAGCTGTATGGATGGGGATGGTGATGGGAGCTACAGGGGAGGTTTGACTTAGGGATTTATCTAGGATCCAGAGCTGGGGCAAGCTAGACTGGCTCCTTGGATGCCAATGGACTTGCTTTAACCTACACCCAATTAAGTTCTGGTTCCCCAAATGGCCTGTGTTACTCTAGGACTGTGTTGCTTTTACCTAAAAGTGCTTGATCTATTCTAAACACAAATATTCCATGATCTAATCTGAAATCTACAGGTAGGTGCACACAGAAGAAAAAAAAAAAAAAAAGACAAAAACCCCAAAAACCCATTTCATTTCAATTAAATAAGGCAGTTATTGTGCTTTAATATAAGAATTGATTATTATAAGTGTGTTCATTGAGCTTTAGCAGCTTAGATTTGTATCTATTTCATCACTGTTAATCTTTGATAAATATGTTTTTAATAATCTCTAGGTATTTATTGAACATAAAACTGTCTTGTGAAATTGAGAGTAAGATGGTTACAGATACTTATTGTACACTACTTCAATACGAATTCATTATTAAAAAGTCTTTTACCAAGGTTTACTTTTAACCGCAGAATAACAGATGTGTATGCTGTAAAGTTAATCTAAAATAAATATATTTTTAATAAACTATTGATATTTAACCTGCAATAATGATCTTAATAAATATGATACATTGAAATGGCTATTGGACAAGCTGCTCTTTTTAGCTCTGTCAAATGCTTGGGGGATACGAGGCTGGGCAGAGTAAAGGTGAGAAGGGAAGTGGGGTCTGGTGGAAAGCAGTTTACTTACCAGTATAGCACAGCTCTAGCCTACCCTGGCCGGTGGCCTTATTGCTATTTCTGTCCCCAAATCTCCAGCCCTGCGTTTGCACATGGCTCGCTGCCATTTGAGCTCTGTCCTGAGGGAAATTAACACTTGATCCCGGGTGTCCATATGAGCTGCCGAGCCTGCGGAGCCTGTGATGCAGAGGCTGTTAATCCAGCGCCGGATGCCCTCAGATGATGCGCTGTGTACCCAACAGTTCTGCAAAGTGGATAAACATCCCCAAAGGATCTGAAATAGACCAGGATCTATAGCCCCGGGGTGGGAAAAACACAAGCTTTGTGAGAATATGGATCAACAAAGAGGCTCAAATGAGGTGATTTTGGCTTTGAACTCAGCAGAGGCCACCAAATGCCTTTGACACACAAACTAGACAGGAGTCTGACTCCAAGCCATCAGAGGTAAAAGACTTGACCTGCAGAGCTGCTCAGACCCCCTGGGATGCTGTCAGTGATGTATTTGTCATTCTTTGCATCATTTAATGACTGAGGTTAGTTGCAACAAGCCAGCTTCAGTGGATACGCGTGGAGTTTCACTCTCACTATTAATCAAATCGTAGAGGAAGGAAATAATTCCTCTGAGTCCTCTCCTCTGGGTCCTGCCCCAGTTGTTGCATGCCCATTGCTACAGGCCCCGTCATCCTTCCTGCAGGCCACAGTCTGACTCCCATATATCAGAAAGAGCCAAAGATCTTAACGTGCAACTTTTAATTGAGCTGTATCATCTGCCACAAACATGAAATTAATGGTTCTACATCATAATCATAAATTCATACATAACCCCATGCACCAGCAAATAACTCTTTCCAGTGATACTACAATGGTAAGCTGATTTGCAAGGAGCGCACGCCACCCAGGAATCCTAATTAACTAAATTAACACCATCACTTCAAATCATGTCCCAGCAGTAGGACATTTCCGATTGGCCTCAGGCTGGAGCAAAGCAGCCAAAACAAAACCTGACTGCATCTCCATGGGTCCTGCAGGCTAGTCCTTCACTGAGGGAAATATCTGGTGACCGCAATGGGTCTTCTGTGTGGGTGGTCACATGTGAATACTTGAACTAAAATCTTGCAAGAATTTGTATGCACATACTCAAGATACACTATAGCATAGCACCTCTCCATAGAGGAGAAGAGCAGTCTTCAGTTTCTCAAGAACTTCCCCAATTTAACCTGCAACATCGGGGGCCTCGCTTTACCACGCTGTGCACGCTCAAAGTCAGCTCCTTTTTAGTTTTGGCATGGAAAAAGCCCAGTACTGTGATTCCTAGCTCCTGAGGCCCCATCTGGGGTACATCTGGGGTACAGAGCAGGGGCAGAGCTGGCAGGAAGAGCTAACATGGACTAGTGTAGTCTCCATGAGCAAGTCTTTTTCTTGCCTTTTTTTTTTTTTTTTGCCTTGCTAAACACAGGTCTCAGATTTGGAATCACGTGGGCTTCAGCCCACCATGATTTCAACACTCCCTGCTTTAAGGCAGCAGAGCCTGCACACCAGAGGGACCTGCTCCTCTCTCGCTCCATACCCAGCCAGGATGCCAGAGTGTCCCAGTCCCACCAGGGCCCTCGGGCAGCCCTGGTCACTGCTGCTGCGTCCGTGAGGGCCAAGGGAAAAACAAGGCTCCTACCAGAAGTGGGGTTCGAACCCACGCGGGCATGTGCCCATTGGATCTTAAGTCCAACGCCTTTACCACTCGGCCATCCTGGTGGGCTGCTTGCTCTTCCCGGGAGCGCCAGGTACCACCCCGAGGGTGCCACAACTTGTCCAGCCCTCGGGGGACCCGGCTGGGGCAGCCGTCAAGCTCCGACCCTGCAGCCACCGCACCAGAGCCTGGTGCAAAGACCACAAAGCTCTTGGTACCTCCAGGGCCTCTGGTGCTGCAGGGGAACGGCTGCAGCTTCGCGACCTGACTCTGCTGGGTGCCCCTCAGGGAAGGGAGCTGCCCTGAGGGCCCTTCGAGTCTCACCCAGAGGAGCCAAATGCTGCTTTAGGTCCTGCTCCTCACCCCTCCGGGCTGTGTTTGATCTGCATCCACTGGGACGGTTCATGGGGAAAGGTTGTGGGGCAGGGAACTTCTTTTATTATTATTTTTACCCCCCTCTGGAAGAAAAGAAGAAAGGGAAAGAAAAAACCGCACACCTCTGTCTGGAATCACATGGGATTCAAACTCACAACCTCAAAACACCTTTCTATGCTAGGCCTTTAGCCCTTAAGCCACAGGAACCCAGTGTTTTTATCTCTGCTTTCAGACCACCTGACTCTTCCCAGGCCAGCACCTTCACGTAGGGCTGCTGTTGCTTTTTGGGGACATATTCCAGTCTTGCCCTTGCCAAGGGATCCCCGCGTGCTGCTGACTTAGAACAACCCAGCTAGGCCTTTTTGCTAGAAGGGTCTATTACCAAAGCATCCTCAGCTGTTAGAGTGGCTGAGAAAACCTAGAAACACGGTGGGGGAGACCTGAGCAGGTTCAGCAGCTCACGGAAAGTTTTCTGAACCCAAAAAATCCAAGACAGGCAAGGATACATCCCAGGCCAAGATAGGGATGCTTCTCTAGGAGTGAGGAGGATGGAGGAGTGCTTGGCCAAGCTGGCCTGGGTCTGTCCCTGCTTGAAGCTCAGAGCAATTTCCTCATTCCTGCCTGGGGACTGCCCACGGCTGCGCCCTGCACCATCTGGGCTGCTTAGAGGGGCTGCAGCTTGGTGGTACAGAGGTGAGAAGAACAGACCAGAAAAAAAGGTGTTTCTGGGCCTCCAAAGAGGGTGAAGCAGAATTCTTCAGGCAGGAGGGGACGTCCTTGCCTTCACAGATACCACAGAGCTATGGAAAGCAAGGAAGAGAGACCCCCACATATCATTAACACCAGGAGACGCTGCAGTTTCTCAGTTTAGCAGAGCACTGGGCTCATCTATTCACAAGCAATGAATCCTGTCAGCAGGAAACTTCACCTCTTTATGCACCAAGAGGGAAACGGGTACTTCCCTTGTTTCCCTTTGCCCTTCCCATTATAGGCACAGCAGCTCCCTGCGTGCAGAAAAGCTGCCGAGCATCCCCAGGTGCCTCCAGATGCAGCCTCCACATTAATATCCCATGAAATTGTGCTAGCAACAGGTGTCACGGTAGCCAGCTCCAGAGAAATCTGCTCTTAGCAAAAGACTTCAAAGCATTAATGAGCTTGCAAAGCTCTCCTCTTCATTTACAGAGCTGGACCTTGCACGCTTGGTGTTAAGACAGGGGTCACCCACCAGGCAAAGAGAATGCATGTGTATGTCAGTGAATATAACGTATTTGTCATCCTCTAAGAAGTAAAATTAATCTCCAGAGCAAAGCTTTTATGCCCCATCTGCTTCTCACAGTGTGGAGAGAAGGGAGCAGCTCTCAAGGACGACCATGACCCACAGTGCTCAGGTCTCCGTAGTGCCCACTGCACCCAGCTTTGAAGTCAACATCCTACCTCGACCCTTCAGGTCCAAGCTGGGAAGTGTCACCTGGATCAGGATTCTGAGCAGGCAGCCTGAGACCTGAATAAATTGGTGGGGTCTCTCCTCCAGAGTAGGTTTAAAGCATGCTAGGAAGGACGGGGAGGGAGGTATGAGAGAAAATTTCAGCTGATACTTGCTGCGCTGTGCCTGTTCTGGGATCTTCCTATCACCTGCACAGGAGGCAATTCTGGTCCAGGACAGCAAGAAATGCACGATGCATCTGCTCTTATGGTCCCAGACCATCGTCTGCCAGCCTCTTCCCCTCTCCAAACCTCTCCATGTCCCTATAAGCTCCGTGTTGAAACGGCCTCCAGTGCCCACCAACAGCCCAGCTGCTCACCTGGTTTACAAGCTGTGCCATCCCTCCCACCTAGGAGGAGGCTGTGCAAACAGGCTGAGGGAATGGTGGCCAGCCCAAGCACGAGCATGGTTGCCTCACTGGCCCTTCTTCTTAAAGTTGCTCATCCTCCTTGGCCTTCCTGGAGCCTCCTCCCCTCTGACACTCCAACCTGCATTCTCCTTGCTGCAGGTTGCTTGGACAAGGGGCAGAGGAATGACATTTTGGCTTGTTGCTGTGCTGCTTTTGCCAAACCTTGCAGCAATTTGTGTGTGTAACCTTTAATGGGCAGAGACAGCTCAGCTGCCCTTGCCCAGATCAAATTTACTGGCACACCTGGAAGACTATTGAGACACAGGATGGGATACAAGAACCAGTGACAGCAGCGGGTCACTTTTGAATACTTTCAAAACATGCTAAGGCAGAAGTGCATCCAGGAGCACCTTAACTACACAAGAGTTTAGTTCAGCAGGAAGAGGTGGTGGCAACGAGGAGGGACACACATTAACACCAACCACAGTCTCCAGGTGACCAGTTTAGCTGGTGTGGCAAGAGGCAAGACCAATCCACGTCCAGCTTGTCTCTACACCAGCTGAATTATCTGTATAATTCATATATCTCCCATGCAAATTCCAAACCAGGCCAGCTATGCTTTACTTGCAATATCCCTATGAAGTGACAGCTTGAAGGTGACATGACTGCAGGCTCTCAGAACACATTTCTGTAAGCAGAAGACATTAATAACATCCAGAAGTCAGAAAACTGTCGTCCTTAGCTTTGGAAATGTTAACTGGAAAGCAGTTCATCCTCTCACCTACTCTCTCCCAGAAATAGATCTCCTGGCACTCTGTGTCTATTCAGTAGATCTGTGTTTAATTTAAACAGCCACTGGAGGCAACCGTCATCCCACATGTTATTATTGCAGCTGGAGAGGGTCTGATTGGTAGTTAAGGAAAAAAAAAATCCAAAGCCTTATAATCATGAGCAAGGCAGGGTAAGAAAGGCAGTTTGAAAGATTTCAGGCCAGAACCTCTCTGCTTTATTGGTATGGGGGTTAAAATAATCTTCTCTGCCACATGATTTTAAGAACTGGTTGACAGAAAGAAACAGAACAGGGTTCTACTCTGATACCCATCCCCTAGTAGGAAAGCAATTCGGCATGCAGCTTGCAATCATCAGGAGCACAAAGCAACTCGGAAGTTTGGCAGAGAAAAGTCCTACCAGGGTCATCTTAGATTAAGTGACAGATGACAGATGGGGTTCGTCTTGCCCAGCAAGCTTTCGGGTGAAAAATTATTTCTGCTTATAGCAACAGGACTCCTGTGTTGAGTTCATACAGCATGTAATGAGGAAGATTTGGGGGTTTGGTCGGTTTTTTAAGTACACTATTGATATCCTACCCATAACTTTAAACTTTTACTACATATTCATAGCAGCAAGAGTTCACCGATACAAAGAAGAGCTGAACAGCGTAGTATTGCTATTCAAGAGGTCCTCCATTGCTTTCAGAATAAATAAGCAGTTGGCAAACACAGAATTTCATTCCCTTCTTTCCTATTTTTCCTAACTCTTTAAAGGCGGTTCAGGGAACCAGACCAACCGCACTTTGTATTCAGAGGACTTTCTTTACAGAATGGCTAGAAAATATATGTTGTAATCCTGTATGTGAAAGTTTACACTCTGCAGAATCTGACATGATGTCCCACTGCTTGTTGGCTCAAGTCATCCCCTGCAGAACTAAAAACCTTATGGTGCTCTATGGCTCAAGAGGAAGGGTTTTCCATGAAGCTTGAAAATCCTGGTACTTGGCCAGAAAACCAAAGACCTCTTACTGTGGGCACACAGACCGGATTAAAAACCAGTGGAGTTGTACAATTACAGGAGGTTATTTATCCCAGGGGGAAAATATATCGTCTCTGTTGAATAAGATCTTTCAAAACCAACAATAAAAAGGCTCCAGAAAACTGAAAGCAATGCATCTACCAGAGCTAAGGCCGTAAGTCATACCAAAAGAAAGCATTTGTCTAGATCCTCCTGCTCAGGATTGATCTCTCAGCTGTTTACAATTTTCCACAAGTTACTGTTATTCTAAATTATTCACCCAGCATTTTCCACAAACAATTCCTGGTCAGCAGACATTTCCTCAAACAATTAAACTTAAGGATTCAAACTACCTGAGCTACATCGTTGTTTCTGCTTTGGCACTGAAATGGCTCGGAATGAGATGCCTGCAGTAAATTGTAATGTTTTGGTGTTTTATAGTCTCCTCTTGGCCACGTTTGCTTATTCCCAGAGATGTTCTCAAGAGAATGCACGTGCAAATTATGAAGGCTTTACCCATCTTTAGCACATATTAGATTAGTAAAAGATACCATGATGAGCACATCTCTCTGTCACTGTTCCATGCCCCTCTTCCAAGTACCATCACATACACACAGAGAAATGAATCAGGACTTAAGCAGAAACAAAAGCTCAACATCATGCCTAGGTTTGCAGCTCCCTACTACTGATGCCTCAGATTCTAAGTGCCCAAATCATGAAGAAATAAATCAGACATTCAGTTCACCTACCCTTGTCTAACTCAGCCAGCCAGAGTTTTCTACAATCATTGCAGGAAACAAATATCCAGAGATGACTTCATCCTATCTGGGACATCTACAGAGGGGCTGAATACATGGCTTTTTGGAAATAAACAGAAGGAACAGAATCCTTCTGTTTAGCTTAGGTTAGACTCCTGGTTATCAGATAACTGATGCCAAGGGAGATGGAATCTGCCTGCAGGAAAGCTTCTTACAGTAAACAGAGTTGTGCACCGAAGGGTGGTTTCTGGAGGTGAAACAGCCAGTGCTAGAGACTTTTAGGAAGTCAAATCACACTCGGTCACATTTCTGTCTAACACAGGTGGTCTCCACTGGAGCCCCTTCCAGCCCCAGTCTCCGTAACAAAACTTCAGCACATCCTGGTGACCCATTTTCTGGACTTCAGGTTCTAATAAAGGTATTCCAAAATCACATAGGAATACCTACATGTTGTGTATTTTTGTCTGCCTTCTCACATGCCTAGAGATAGCAATAGCAAAGGAAGCCTCACCACAGAACTCCATCCTTTATGGGTCATAACTTAAGATAACACTGCAGTATCTGACTCTGGGAAGCAACTCAAAATAAACAATCAGGTAATTGAGTTATCATATGGACAAATATCAATAGAGATCCAAAAGTTTTGCATGTGCCAAAGAAGTCTCTTGTAGATATACACATAGCTTGGACAAAAATGAATGGCAAAACCTCTTGTTTCACCTGCGGCACCAGCAGTGCCCACTACAGCTTGTTATCTCTGTGGGGTAGTATGCAAGCAACAGATCACATCCCAGATGTCAAGGTACATCCGCGTGAATTCCTGAAATGACATGTGTTCTTTAGCCCAGAGCTTGGCTCCAGGCTAAGAGCTAAATTTGATGTTCTCTGCAGCTAAAAACTTCTTCAGAAACCATTCTGGGTTAATTAGGAAAGGGAAATTTTGGCTGTACAATCAGCAAGAGAAGATTGGCTTGGGGAATGCTATGAAAGTCAGTGTTTTGTGGGAGCAAAGAGAAAGAACAGACTCATTTCTAAAAGAGCTGCACCTAAGAACTTCAGAAAAGTACAGAACTTCACTGACATATAATAAAAGATTGCCTAAAAGCAGAACATCTCCTCTGGCTCACCACATCCTCTCCCAGAGGCATCACATCATTGCTGCTGCTCACAAAACAGCCTCTGTCTCCTCTTAATAGTTTTATTTTTAGATTCCTCATATTTAATTCTTTTTCTTTATGTAAGGTGCTTGGAAAGGGTGCCGTGTCAAATAATAATTACATCAGAGAAATTTAGAATCCGCAGCATTAAAATATATATATATATTTTCTCTTGACAGGTGAGCAGATGTAGGAAATGAAGGGGTACAGCTGCATCAACTTGCACCTACCTGGCAATGTCACAGCATCTCTTGTGGACTGGGAGCACCCACGCTCAGCAGGAGTTGGCAATCTCAGCTCGAAGTGCATCTGCACATCCCTGGAATTAGCATGGCCTGAGATCTAGGAACACGTTCACACAGCTCCCATATATGTCTCTCCCCATGAACAACCACTGGCTCAAATTAAAAGGCAATTTTGCCATCCTCTTGTTGTCCTCCCCTAGACAAACTCACACACCACTCTGCCTAATATTATCTGCTTAGAGCAAAAGCTCTAGTAGAAGAGACCTCTTTGCTTCCCTCAGTCCATCATTTTGGAGCATGTGAATACCTATCCAAACCAAACTGGCAACATCTTTATAAGTTATCCCCTTTGGCTGTACTGAAATAACTGACCACATATCTGCTGGCACTTAAATCATGTCAATGTGGCAGCTAAGTCCAACACAACACTGATTCTTGGAATATCTCTAGGTTTTACCATTGCCAGATCTTTAAAGGCGACCATTAGAGATAATCTCTAAGTAACTAGTTTGTACTTTCCAACAGATAATCAGAGAAGGGCAAGTTTGATCCTCCGTCCATGGTATCATGCAGAAATCAGTGATTACTGAGGCTACAGTTGGTGACTAAACACCTACCAAAGTCCAGGAAAACATTTTCTCCTTAAAAAAAAAAAAGGCACAAAATACCTTGCATAGCACTTCAAATTAAATGACAGGTATCAGTGGGACTATCTATCATGCAATGTCTAAAATGAGGTTATGTGAAGAGTAGGTGTATAAAGTAAGCTCACACACAGTACGCGCAAGAAGTCTTCCAGAGATAACAAGTTTATAGAATATATATATTTCCCCCATATGGGTTCCCAGCTGGACTTCTATGCTATCTTGAAAGAAATCATCTTTGCTAAAATCATCATCAAGGACAAAATCCAGGATTCTCCTAATTAGATGTGACCATTGAAAGGACTCATTCATAATAAAAGCAGGAACTAACCCAAACCAATGTGCCGGAAGGGCTCTTCAGATTTCTGCTATTTTTGTACAACCAAAACTTTTTGACAGTCAATTTTCCAAGGAGTGACAGAGAAACAGATACTAAGGCCCTGTGAATTGCTGTGGGCATCAAAAACTTATCTTTCCTGTCTCCTTTCAGGTCTCCCGATCACAAAAAAATAACAAACAGGCAAATTCTAGGATATTTCACTTCTTCATCTGCTTTCTTTTTCTGTAGTTCTGAGGTTTTTGAGATATTTAAGATAGTTGCCTAATTATTACAGAAATCAGGCTGCAAATCCCAGATGACTGGAATTTTTTTAAAAAAGAAAAAAAAATGCTGTAGATGTGGAGCTCTGGAAAGTAGTCAATGACATTATTATTATTTTGTTGCACAGCTGTGCTAAAGCACAGGGGAAAGAGTGAAAAGACGCTAGTATTTGTTTCTTTCACTTTCAATTGCTATGACAAAGCAAATAACAGCTTTGGTCGCAGTCCACGATCGAGCTAATTGGTAACACCTCAAACTGCGTGTCCTAAAAGCTCCCAATTAGCAGTTAAGTGCAGCATAAACTAGGTGGCATTTGCTCTTTCATGCTCCAAAGGCACCTACGAATCCGTAACAGACTGCTAAACTTCAGATCCAAAAGCAGGCATTTTATTGTGTTTATATGCAAGAAACCACACTCATGTGGGTGCACATTATTAGACATTCTCTTTTTTTCAGCAAACTTCTGCTATCCCAAACATGATCTGGATCAGGGCCTCTTGGGAAACATTCACTGTTGTCTTCCCTGTTCCATTTTACAATGCTCCCAAGGAGTTTGCATTTTGCTGCTCTTTCTTTTACCATCCAAGGCTCCTGCACCATGGGAAGGTGCTCAGAGCACCCTGGGAAGAAATGGACCAGATACAGAGGGGCTGGGAATGGAAACACAGATGTCCTCAGAAACCAGACACAAGGATCTGTCCTGCTAAGAGGGGATAACTCGGGAGAACACTAGGAACTGCCCGGCCGGGGCAGCAATCCGCACACCCACACTGCATCTTGCAGGACACTGGCATTTAAGAGGTTGTGAGGAGACAACAGTTTACACCTAAAACTCACTAGTAAAGAGCAAGAGGCATTAAGACTAATACTTAAAAATGCAGAAAGTGCTGGGCAGAGCAGCAGAAGACAAAGACAGCGGCAAAGTGTTTTCCTGAACATGACATTAGACCGCCTGTACAAACAGAAGAGGGAGAAGTCTTCCAGCATCCATCCACAACGTACCCTTCCGTGTTCAGGTCTGGCCTCCTTTCTTTCTTTAAAGCACTAGTGCCCACAAAGAGGTCTGGTCATCTTCACTCCTCTCCCGTTCGGTTTGAGGGGCAACCACAACGGCACCATGGCAGTCCCCATCCACCTGCTCGGAGCATCCGGATGGAGACACACGGATGCGTTTGCAGAGAGGAGCTGGTGATGCTCTGCCCAGGCTTTTAGGAATAATCCCATACCACATCAGAGAGGGTCAGGGATTGGGAAAAATTAGTCTTGTCTACAGACAAATGGAGAAGATAGCACAAGCCCCACTAACCCAAATCTTGGGTTAGAGGCAAAGGTCTTCCATACAGCTCTTTCCCAGCTTCATGGCAGCAGATAAAACAGGACAAGAACCATATGCATTGTGAGCATTGAACAAAAGTCCTTCTTCGAGCTCTCTCTGCTCTGCTGTTCACATGGCTGTAGGAGGCAGATTGCTGTCTCTTATTAACTAAATAAGCAAGCAGCAAAAGTTGAGCAAAATAGAAACACATACACAGCTTGTCTGCAAATAGAGACAAACGTCTCCATCGCATGGATGCACCCAGCTGTCTAGCTGTTACCTGCTTAAACAACTTTAATTCCACATTAAGGTCAGTGTACTAGTAGCTTTTCTTCCCACGTGGAAAGGCTGGCTAATGAAATACTCACGTTGCTATCGAGTCCACTTCAGTGCATCAGAGTGTGTCCAGGCGCCGAGGTGAGTGCCACAGTGCTCCAAGGAGCACAGAAAGCCCCTGCCTCTACATTATCACTACCCTTTAATGCAGTTCATGACAGTACCAAACACAGCTATAGTACGATCACTTCTACATAGGAAGCCCTTCGCCCTGAGCCACATCCTCCATGTTGCTGAAAACCAAACTGAAAATTCCTCACTTTGCCAGCCTTAAAAGTATTCCAAGGATAATTCAAAGGACCAAGACACCGATTCACTAAACATCACTGCTCTGCTTATATGTGGGCAGGCAAAGTCACCCATTATTGGTGATTTATCGGTTCTAGGTGCCTCTCTGATCCTCGGCACTGCTGTGCACTCGATATCCTCCTCCCGTGACGTGGCCGGGAGGACAGCCCCTCCAGGCACCTCTGTTATTAGGGCTTATGATTCCCATCACTGGGACTGACTCCCTTCAGACACCGGAATCACCAGATTCAGGGAAATCTTTCAGAGCCCTACAATATATGTAAAAATGGAAGTTCCTCTTGGATTGAAAAATTATTATATCAGCACCTCTAAATTGCTTTTAGTGGCTTTCTGTGCTGCCTCTGGCCTGGAAGCGCTTAGTTTGCTGACAATATACATATATATATATATACACACACACATATACATATATATATATATATATATATATAATGCACTCACACACATTAGATATGGAAAAGCCCCGCTAGGTTCAGCTAGCCCATTTCTCCTATCAAGGAAAGAATATTCCCAGCAATCTGTTTTCCCTATTACTTTGTCTTGTCTATTTTTAAACAACCCACGTAGCAAAAATACATTTAGATTGTCAGGATTTCAGAGCCAAGTTAGCTGTGGAAGTACCAGCTGCATCCTAACCTGCTTTGTCTGGTGGCAGCCGCTAAATTGCTCTCTGTTGCCTTTGAAGTCAATGGTAAAAGTCTTATTGGCTTCACTGGGAACATTCTCAGGCCTTTGGTATGGATGATTAGAGCAAATAGCTATGGAGCACTGATAAGCCATTCTTACACTATCACTTTCCAGGCCATAACTGCATTTTAATAGGCAAGAAATTGTCTCAGCAGCAGTCAGGGCACAGTAATAGCAAAGCCATGTGGAGCTCACAGCAAACTGGGTCTCCACAGAAGCGACTTCTGCCATGGCCATGCTGAACTACCCCTGCAAGCCCAGATGAGCTCAGTGGCATGTGTGACTCAAGGGGAATGGCCAGAGGACCCTTTTGTGCCTCCCCCAACAGTACAATCTTCCAGAGACCGTCTCAGTGCATAGGCAGCTTCAACGCATCCTTTCTTCCCACCAACCTTTAACACAGGAACGCCAGGAACCCAGCACATCAGTTTATCCCTCTACCAGCTATTCGTGCATCCATCAGACAGCTTATGGATGGTCCAGCCCTGCTATTTTAGCCAAGCAAAGCAGAAGAGGCTGGCTATTGAACCACACAAGTTATCCATGCAGAACCCATCTCCTGCAAGAGCACACAGCTGGGGCAGATGGAGCGCGCCGCAGCAGCAGCAACACGCCAGCCAAAACAGTGTCCTCTGCGAGGCACAGTCCTTTGCTTTCCCTTTTTATTTAAGTTATCATGGCAGGTAGTGGGAGGCAGAATTGGATTTAATTTTAAAAGTTGTTGCGCTCTGCTGGGACAGCTTCCACTGCCTCCGCATTTCCTGCCTGGAAGTTCTCCCAAAAGGATGAATTAAACAATATATGACCTGTGTGGGAAATGCACTTTATTGAAGCTATTCTTCTAGAGCGGAGCAGAACAGCTGGTTTAGCAGAGCATAGCCGCACTACACAAGACACAGTAAAAATACACAAAATGAACTGTATTCAGGTAAAACTGGGCTGTAATGACGTAGAAGATAATTATCTCAAATTTTACCTGCGCATAGAGGGTATCATCTCTCTGTGAGGAGATGCCAGCATGGACTGCCACAACATGAGAGCAGCCGGGGGGAGAGGACCTGGGCTGTGCCCTCCCCACAGCACCTTCTTGTACCACAATCTCAGCATTAACACAAGCCCTGCAAGCCCCAGCATCCTGGCAAGGGAAACTCCAGCACCAGAGCCATGTGGGAAGAGCCTCCATCAGAACCTGCTTAGGTGACATCTGACAACCACAGCAAAAAGCCACCCAGCCCGACATCAGCGAAGGGGCAGCCTTGCCTGAGATCAAGTGCAGTTCAATCCCCTCTCTTATACACGGTTTTGGTAATCAATAGCAGCACTACATCTCACAGAAGTCCCATATTGACTTCTTGGCAAGCACTGTCTGTAGGCATCTCCGGGTGGGTTCTAACCACTTGGGCTTGCACAGGGACCTGTGTGACACCGAGTCAGCACGGGGGAGCCGTCACAGCAGCCCCTGCTCTGGGCTGTGCAGAAGCATCTTGGGGTGGTAACACCGGGCTGTGCAGCCCAGGCAAAACCCACCAGAGACCTGGACACCCCGACAGAGCCCGTATCCCATCCAGAAGCCTCAGTAAAGTACCTGCTTTACATTCCTATCCTGTCGTCTCCCCCAAGGCAGGTTACAAGTGCAATTAAGTTATTGCAAATTTACATCGCACTAGAGAGATGAGAATCTGAACAGAAGCTTTAAAAGCCACTTTTTCTTTTTTTTTTTTTAAAGCCTCACATAAAGCAGTGGCCAGATTTACCAGGAGCTTCCTCTGTGCACGCATGAGTTATACACACACTAAGTGTCCCGTCATCATGAATTCTGCCAGTGTGCTCTTTTTAACGACACTGATCATAGGGAATTCATTTGGTCTTCATATAGCTGTCACCTGTATTACCAGAGTGATTTCATTCTAATTTAGCATTACTTAATGGTGAAGATAAAGTTAAGTGTTAGCCATGTGGGTCTCTTCTTGGCTTCTCTCTCTCTCTGACACAGCAAGAGTGCATCTGCAGGGCATTTCATGACCAATAATTCAAAAAGAGCAAGGGAAAGAAGGAGCAGCAAATACCAACTGCTTGTCAATCATCCACAATCTTTCAGCTTAAATGGTTATACCTGGAGCTCTGATCATCCCTCCAGCCCATCTCTGATCCCTGTGTTTGTTAGGAGCTCTCTAGGCAGTGCAACCATCAAAAGAGGGTTTTTTTTTTAAAGGCTCAGCCTTAGGAAACCTGCAGATACCCACAGCCACACAGAGAGGTGGCACAGAGCACCTTAATGACTGTGGTCCAGCAGCCAGACTGCAGCCAGCCCATCCAGGGCACCGCTCAAGCCAGCTGGGCATGTGAAAACAACGTGGGAAACGGAGCATTTTTACAGCATCAGGTACAGAGCCACGAGCGATTTATCTTCCCAAGCTCCTGAACACCCCCCGCCTTTCCACCCTGCTCAGGAAGGTGATCATTCCGCATCTATCACTAGCTTGTTTAAACTGGAGATGAAAAGCTACAGAAGTACAACTTAATTGAACCCTGTATTGTGTTATTACAAATGCTGCCGACCTCACTTGCAGTCCATTATCAGAGGTTTCTGCTGAATGCTTTAATTAAAGACAATAAGGCTAATAAAAAGACATCATTTTCCTGTCTCCAGCACTGCTGGAGAGTTGGAGCTGATGAGATTGTTTCCCGCTAATGCTCTTCTGTTGTTGTTGGTTTTTTAAATCTTTTTCTCCCCACGGTTTGCAAATACTGTCTGGGGCTGTATTGTAAGAAAACTATTAAGAACAAACAAAAGAAAAAGTTTCTAACATGTGCACTAATATTTGATGAGTGAAGCCCCTCTTCCAAATGATCCCCGATGCCTTACCCTAACCTTGGCTGCCCTTCAGCCGTGGTCCAAAGGGAAGTTTCCTTGCACAGGTACCTGGGAAGGGACTTTAGGAGCACCCTTCCCCAGCCCCGCTGCTGGCAGGAGGATGGTGAGGATCCAGAGGGCAGGATCCAGCCCGGAATGAGGAAGGCAACACCTCCCCATAACTAGTGTGCTGCTTACTAACGGCCCATATGCACCATTGCTATTTACTTTCATATTGATAGTATTAATGACACTGAACAGGCAGCATTTGCAGAGCCAGTTAAGGCAGCCTCGTTGGGTAACCTCGTCTCACCAGTTCTGGCTCCAGGAGGCAAAAGAAAGGGAAGAGGACAAGGGCAGTAAGGCATCGGTGAGGCTCACCATGAGGATGGGTGCTTGATGAGGGGCACCCAAAATGCTGGGAGGGCTCGTCAGAGTGGGGACTGATGTGCAAGGGAATGCAATGGTCCTCATGGAGAGGAGCTCCTGGGTGGAACATCCTTATCTCCACCAGGATTGTGTCTGCCTCCAGATGCAGAGGGTAACACCATTGCCCCTCTGCATCCCTACTGCCTCAAACACCCCTTCAGGGGCTTGAGCTCATGCATTCCCTGGTGCTCGTTGACCAGCATAACCACGGGGTTGGAGGAGACACAGATGGAGAAATGGGAAGTCAGTTGGGGCTTATGGAAGGACTGTGTTTCTCCGAACGGGCACATGCACCCACTAGTAACCAGGCTGAACTGAAAAACTGCTTTTACACCAGTCACAAAATGGTTAAAACCCTGCTAACGATCCAGGACATATTTGAACAAGAGACCTAATAGCAATTGGCATTATAGTCCTGCTGTGAATAAGCCAGACCATGCAGTCCTACTGTGATTAAAAACTCCTTCTTGGACAACGGAACAAGCAGGCAGACGCTAAGTAACTGAACTTTGCCCCTGCAAGGAGGAGAGCAAAGCGCTAACCACTGAGCCAGCCCCATTTGCCAAGACTTTTATAGGGAAGGAACTTTTACAATTAAATACAGCAAAAGGTTTGCTCCACTTTGAGCCTCTGAACACAGGTTAAAAGAGGCAGAGTTGAACGTGGAAGCCAAGTTTAAAAAGAAAAAAAGAAAGAAAGAAAAACTCTCGATCTGAAGGTTGCAGGCTCAAAGTAGCTAGAAACCCTATCAAGTGACTGAATGGAAACAGCAAGAGGTGGGCAAAGACCACAACTCCTCCCTGGGTAAAGGATGAAGCCGTAACGTGGAGAAGACTGACCTAGTTACATATTTCTCTTTCTCTCACTGCTGCAGTTGCCAGGCTGGGACGTTGCAAAGCAAATTACAAGCCAAGTTTCTACCATCCAAGCTGTGCAAAGGGAAAAAGGGGCACTCTGCAGATGGAGGCATCTCCAGCAACACCATCTCTGAGGCTTTGGGAGGAAAGGCGCTCACCTCTGCCGCGTCACCCCACGCTGGCTCGTGCCGTGTCTCCTTGCTGTCCAGCTTCCCACCGTGTGTCTGCAGCTGCATGTCGGTTCTGCGCTGCAGGGAAGGGGCCCACAGCCCAGCAGCATTTGCAGCTCGGTCCTCCCAAGCACACAGCAGAGAGATGCACATATTAGTTAAACAGACTGTCACCATCTTTCTGGTTTGCAGTTCAAGCACGGGAATTTTCCCCTTGGCTTCCAGGGCCTCTTAGATCCTGCAAAGAACTACCCTTTACCACTGCCAAGGCAGCAAGCCAGAGTGGGGACAAGGGGTGTCCTAACCAATACCATCGTATACAGGGACTTCATATAAGAAGTGCAGCCAAAAGCCATTACCTCAGGTGCGAGTCCTCTGAAAACCACTTTTTGCACTTGGACACAGTGTCTTCTAAACTCCCACCCCAACAGCCATGCTTGGATTTCCCTACACATGGCAGAGCTTATGGCACACAGGTCATCCCCATCATCCATAAGCTGGCACAAATCCCACAGATCCCATTGGAGCTGCAGTCAGCAGCCAGAGCCTCCAGGCAAAAAGTTCCTTGTGCTTTTCAGCCCCTTTTGTACCCCATAGAGCCAAGGAAACCCATGCACTCTGACCTGGTCAGTCCCTGGAGTCTAGTAGGTTTGAAGAAGCACCTGACGTCTGGATTCCTTTCCACCTCAGACCTCTGAAGCTTTAATGCTACTGCCTATTTGCAAAGACTGACAACCTTAAACCATATCCCAGGAAACTGAGAGGAGGTACAAGGGAAATTTTCCCCTCGATGAGCAATTACATAAAGGAGCAGCTGCCAGAAGAAGCAAAAGAAGCTATCAAGGGAAACATTTAAGATGAGCCAACCCTTTGGGGAAGACCATATTTTGGAAGAATCCATGTTAAATGTAGGTGCTTTAATGACTTATGAGGAGTCTCCAGTCTATAACTTCTAATTAGAACTGAAGGGAAAAGCACACCATAAGTTTCTGAACTTTCCACCGTGAACTTTCCATAGTCTCAAGAATATTAGACATGCATGTCTTGTCATCAGTGAAAAGGTACTTTGATGGGGAGAACTTGGGTGTTTGCATGGAGATTCACTCTGTCAGTCACAACTATCCCCTTCCACCTGAAGTGGGGGTTCTCCAGAAGAGAAGTGGCTCAGGTGTTGAGCATGATGCTAAGGAGCTATGAAGCTGGGCAGAATCCAACTTGCAGGCCGTCACTATGAGCCCAGTTTTCAGCATCACTGCCTCACTTACAGCACTGATCTCGCTTATCCACATTTTCAGAAGAGGGTAGAGGGAGGAGATACCCTGAATATTGTGGGTCCCCCTCACCCACCAAACTGGCTGAGATGATCCTGGGCCACATAGACAAACTGGTAAAGTTTTCTCCAATGCACCAAATTAACACTGCTTTTGCAGGCATATTTTCCTCATGCCCCAGGAGTTCTGATGTATTTACACTACAGGAGGATTTTCAAAACGCAAAGCCTCAGTCTAACCCCTTCTCCCTTTACATACATTTCTGAGTGGTTTTGCAGACCAGAATTTTTAGAGATATAGTACCAGCTCTAACGTTAATAGATGCCAGTACTCAGGCTTTGCAAAAGAGGCAAGACTCAAGGATGAATGCTCAAGAGAGGACAAGTTTCTGTTTCGCACAGACAAGGACTGGGAGCTCTAACTCTTCTTATCCAGCCCTGGCGCATTCACTTAAGTTCACACTTCTCGATCTAGAAAGTTACACCTGCAAACAAAGCAAAATTATTAGTGATGACCCCAGCACTAAGATCCAACCCCCTGAGTCCTTTTCAGCCATATTCGTGCCCCCACGGCCAGTGAACAGCTCAGTAATACGTAACCCAGGCAGCATCCTACGAGGGCGACGCGGCTGCAAGAGAAGCCACGTCCTAGCACCCAGTTTGGCTGGCAAAGGATGTCGGGATAGTGACAGCCACACAGCTGGGGCCAGCACAATGGGGCTGTCACTCTCGTCAAGCCGCAGGCTAATTAGGGAGCACTTCTTCAAACACAGCTGCATGCGCTATTCCGAAGTTGCCACGTGCTCACTCCGAACGGCGAGCGCCGCAGCCACCCGGATAGAAGAAAACCAGCCCCTTCCCTCACCGCTGTCCTAGGTGAAGGTTTCAGAGCCAGCAGCCACAGCAGGGAGATCATTAGACAGTGGCCACTTCCCGCCCTTCACAACCCACATCTATCACCCGTATCTTTAGCAAAAAAAAAAAAAAAAAAAAAAAAAAAAGAGAGAATCATTGGGTCAATATGGATGCATCCTCAAGAAAAGCTAAAACTAGTACATTTATAAACAAACTCTGCAGTCATCATTGCACGAAACTGGGTGTTTCTAAGAACTGGCTCATTTGCCAGAGTTGCACAAACACAATGCTGGGTGACTACAGGATTCAATAGGTGAACCTATTCATTTTAAAAAGGCCAAAAAAAGGATGACTCACAAGTGGACATTTGAGGCAAATTTCATGTTTAGGGAGCAGGGAAATGCAGAGAGAGAACGCAAAGTAAAACAACATTTAAAGTAGAGGGCAGCAAGAAATAACTCATCCAATCCTGGGTACATTTTGTTTCATCTGAATTACTGTCCCCACTTTTTTTTTTTTTTAAACTGAAGGATTAACCAACTCTTCCAGCTTTTCTGAACTTCTTCCCCATTTTTGCCAAAAGCAACACTCAATGACTCAAATTAATAAGCAGTTCCCATCCTCCTGCAATCCCACTATTTGGGGATTTATATGTTCACCACATCTATTTTATCCATCCCTACAAAAGCGGAACATTTCTGTTCTCTCCATTCCCTTCTGTTCTTCTCTGTCCCTTCTGCCTCCTTCCCCTCAGGAGTCATCCTCAGTGTCTCCTCTCCCATACAAATCCTTTTGCACCAGAACCATCTCCACATTCTGACCAGCTTCCTTGTTATTTTTTTTTCATCTGTACAAATGCAATAAATAATGCAAATGAACATAATTATTTTCTCAGCCTGTCACACCAGGAGCAGTTTGGAGCGAGGACCAAGGTGGCGAGCGGCGGCGCGGTCCCTCCCGAGGGCAGGCATATGGCAGTGCTGCTGCTCCCCCTGCCTCCCGCCAACCCACCCTCCAGCTTCCCAGCAAAAACGCACTCCACAAAACTTAATTACTCTGCTAACATGTCCCATATGCTCCGTGGCTGGGAGAGCTTTAGTTACATCTGCACTAGACATGCCGAGGAGCCCCGTTTCCCCATCTCCTTAGGGCTTGATGCAGCACCCACAAGAAAGAAGGTACCACCCGAATCCTTGCATTGCCAAAACGTCAGGCTTTTGGTACTAAAATACCTCTGGTTTCCTCCCTGCACACACATCCACAACTACCAGCAAGGCTGAAGTGAAGGAAAAGCTCTACTCCATAAGAGAGAGCAATCCTCCTCCTTACAGAGTGCTGACCAGCATCACTAATTAACTGATTAACAGTCGTTAATAACCAGAAAGCCCCTCCACACCCTTGCTCATTTATACAGCATCTGAGAGACATCATCACTCATCAAGAGAGTAGAAGACAAAACCTATTCCCAGGCGGCCTTCCTCTTTCCTCCCAGCACATCCATGCCTGATCAGTTGGCTTTTTCCCTCCTGCTCCCACCCCCTTTTACTTTTCATTTTCACAGCTGCCACTGCAATTGCTAATTTCATAGCCATCAGGTGTTGCTGAGGTGGCAGATAGTCAAAAACATTTTGGGGCACAATACATCAGGCAGTAGACAAGGAGCAGGCAGGAATTTGACATGACACTGTTATGCGAAGTTGCTTGTGGTACCCAAGATCCTTCATGCCACTGGATTGTATTTTCTGGAGCCAGAAATCCTTTTTTAGGGAGAGGAGGGCTGGAGGCAGGGGAAACCCTCTCATTCGGGATCGTGTTTAAGTGTGAGAGCAGAATATCTATTGTAGTCCATATACTTTTATTGTGGTTTGTGGCTTATATGATCTGGACTGTAATTTGTTCCACATCTCATATTGCCTTGAATTTGATCGAGCCACATCTGAAATGTGATAGTTTGCTTTGCTGACTGCCTTATGGTGAACCATCTCCTACCAGCTATGGTTAATATTTTGAACAAGGGCCATTATTTGTTTTTAACAAAGTCTTCAGGCAGAGGGGCAATTTCCAAGGATATTGTGGCTTGATACATTAAACAGAGGATGACTTTGAAGAGCATTCTCCAAACTGTGGGGTATACATGTGCATGTACACACAGCTTGTTTGCTACTCCCTGTGCTTCCCCCATCAAAGATCCAGATGTAGGGCCTGTTCAGGAGCACACAGGGCGCTGTTTTCCCTGGGAGCCCATCATGGATGGGCACAGGCATCGTGGGTTGCTTTGGTCCCCTGCACACACTCACACACACGTGCTGCATCAGTCCACACGTTCCCCAGCTCTGCCATTGCACGGGGGCACTCGGAGCCAGCTTGCTCACCCAGCCATGGACCATGGTGCATTCACAAGCCAACCACAAAGGGGTGTTTTTAGACATACCTAACCAACTAGCTTTGTGTACCACTAGCAGCATAACCAGGACTACTTAGAGTTCAATGCAGGCTTAGGAAACAGCTGTAGAAACACATGCAACCCATGCAGAGCTCCAGGCTCCTACAACTCAATCACTGGAGCCCAAAGACATCTCCAGTATGTGGCTGTCCCCAGGGCACACAGCTGCACACTCACAGCCAAGGATTTTACTTATCAAAGCACATGTGAGGACATGTCTGCAATTTCACTTTACTGTGCTGTAACTGTACCTGTAACTTTACCCCATGCTTCTTCCATGCACCTAATGCTGCTTAAAAAAAGAAAATAATTTACTGCATTAAGATCCACCAGGACTCATGTATTAGGTCAAGAAGGGTTGGTGGAGAAGCCCTTGTCTGGGTATGGAAATACCATTCCCTCTGTTTACACCAGGCATGAAGAGGTAACTATCATGCTGGCCAGGTAGCTGACAGGTAATATGAAAAAAAATGGGAGACCTGTGGGGTACTCCACCTGGTTCTTCTGCTTAGCTTTGAAGACTCTATCACTGGGACTGTGGATGACTTGAGCCTAAGCATGTGTTTAGCTCTGAGGCATCGGATGAACCTTCCTCTAATTCGCATGTAACAGCACAGCCCGAGTCCTGTAAGATGTTTTTACCAAATACCTTTTTTTCTGAGTGAACTGTTTGGAAAAGGTTTTTGCAAGGATTAGTGGTTTCAGGAGGGAACACATTTTCAACTTGCCTGATTTAATGAAGAATTTTTCTTCCTGCAATAACAGCTGTTTGGTCTCAAAGGGAACAGAAGAAGGAATGCATTTGGAGGTTGTTTCTATCCATACAAGAACTTTGCACTGTACTGGAGAGATGATCTCTAAGAGGTGCCTTGGGCAAGGAGTATGTCAGGCTTATTTTCTTCTTAGGATACCTACAAAAACAAGTTAAGAAAACATCAGTGTGAATGTAGGAAAGGTTGCAGATTCAAGAAAGAGGTTCAGGCTGTTGACTAGGTTAGAGATCTGTCTGCACCTCCCAGCTTGACAGAGAGTCCTCAGTACACTGGAGGCTAGCAATGACAGAAATATTAGAATATTTGAGCTAAATATGCAAAACTTACTCTATGCATCTTGTATGGGTGCCTTTTATTACTCTGCTTGGCTTAAAAAAGGAGTAATATCCCTCCACATTTGGTTGCAGGCGATCCCACGCTGGGGTGGGAGGCATTTCCTCATAGCTTCTTGTGTTCTTTGTCCTCTTGCATGAACGGTTCTGCCTGAAAAGAAGCCACATTGTTGCCTATATTTTCAAAGCACTTTTGTTCTGTGACTTTGCAGGCCTCCATAGCACTTACTTTTCCCCCTTCTCTAAGTTGAGTCTTTCCCCATGAGCGAACGCTGGAGCTGGGGCCGCAGCACAGGAGCACAAGGCTTGGTTGCCTTCCTCTTCGTGCCCCTCCACTCCGGAGCTGCTACACGGAGCACGAGATGATGAACACATGTCCACGCTCCACACGAACGGTTTCTCCTGCAAGAGGGAAATAATCCACAAAGTCACTAGGCAAAGGGTGGCACAATACATTCTTCTTCTATAGCTTTCAACGCAGATACCTTTCTCCCTCCTCCATGAGGCTCCATTGAAGGCTCAGTATGTTCAATATTCCTCCAGGAGAGCAACCACCCAGATGCTTCCCTTTCCCATCTACCCCTTTCCCAAAGGCACTTAGGTTGCTTTAACATCTCAGGGTTGCACGCCAAGGACCTGGTATGCATTTGGACCAACTCTGCTTGAGGGTTTGTGTAGAAACAGGGATTCCTTTTTCCATCATTACTTCTTCTACAGTCTGGAACCTAAAAGTACCACCTAGGCTGAGAAAAGGGAAGGGAAAGAAAAGAAAAGGGAATAAAATAAGCAGACAGGGAGTCAAGCAAGAGTTTGGGACAGTTGTGATGCAAAAGGTCAGGCTGTACTTTCAGACAGCTCAGGTCCCTACGTGGGTGCCTGGTAAAGGGAGATCTTACCCCTCTCTGTGTCACACACTTGAGTAGTGGCTCTGCCCTTTGGGTGAATCAAATTGATTTAGTCCAGTCCCCTAGTTCCATTTCTAGGGCTGCTCAGCCAGGACTCCCTAATCTGCGAACAGGATTTCATTGTGCTTGTACTTCTGATTCTTCAATTTATGGCTTGGCATTAAATTGGGCTCCAGTGATGCAGGGCCACTTAGATTATGTGTCTGAAAGATCAGAGGAGTGCAGCAAAAGGGGTGGGAAGATAGAAGTATTCCTGGAGAAGCAGACCTCCCTCCCTTGAGCAAAAATAATCCTGCGGCATCCTGCCTGTGTGATCCAAAAGGCTGTGGTTTTGAGGGCAGAAGGAAATCTTGTTCAGGAGGAAAAAGAAATAAATCCTCATGGAAAATGGGTTTGCAATTAAAAGCAGCAGCCTTCTAAAGTGCTTGTTCTTCACACACACACACACACACACACACACACACACACGAAGTGGAAAAAACAGAACTGAAATTGTTTTAGCCCCCAAGCCCAATTTTCCATTTTGGAGGGCAGATACATCTGAGAAAAAAAAAATATATATATATATATATTTTTTTCTGTTCCCAGAGGAGGAGAAGGCAATGCAAAAAATACCTAATTGTAGAAGTAATGCTTAGAAATACAGATCTCAAATCCAACAGCATATCATGGTCTTAAATCAGGGCTTAAAGCAAGCACGAAGAGATGCTGCAAACATCACTTAAACATAAGAGCCTTATCCCAGCTGGTGCTGCAAACCTGCAGGACAGGTCCAAGCTGCAATAAAGGCATTTCCTGCCTTGCAGTAGCAGTTCTCCCTACCTTATATTTTAAGGCAACAAGGATTACTTGAGTAATGAGCTCAGTGTTGAGCGGAGGAAGGCCTACCAGCCCTTCTGAGGTGCTTTTTATCCTGCATCCTCAAAGCACTGCCCAAGACACACCAGCCAAATATGCCCAATACATTTCTGTATGAGAAGAGCCTCCTCCGGTTGCAGTGAAGTTGGCCACAGAGTCAAGGAGAAGCCAGGTGCTGGTTGCCCAATGCCAAATCTGTCTCCCTGTGCATCTGATATCAAGATGAATTGTGCCAGTGCAGAGGCTGAGGGTAAATCTACGCTTCCAAACAACAGAGGATCAGGCAGGGCCAACCTGTGCGGATGAGCCAGCATCTTCATGTTCTTCTACCTCAGGCTGCCAACATGTTTTCTAAGTAGTATTCAGCATTCGGCCTTGCCTGGGACCTGTCCTCCTCAACACTGCCCCAAGACGATGGTTATTTTTTGTGCATACCTTTTCAATTCAGAATGTCTGCGACAACGTGAGAGCTGCACAGCACCTTGCCTTGCCAGCGGCGTATCTTCTACGGCTTGAAACACGGAGTGTGAGTTGTATGCCCTGAAGCACAGCAAATCAGAAAAAAATAGTGGTGATTCCTGAGACTGCAGAGTCAACCGGGCGAGTGCTGGAAGACTGCAGAAACTCTGCCCTTTGGGCACAGCTGTTAGACTGGGCTACCCTGAACAGTGCCCAGGGACATCCCGGAGACCATCCAGGACAAAGCCAGGAAGCAGCACAACAAAGCAGCATGGACAATGAGGACTCCTCCTCCAGGGTCCTCCCTAGCCCTTCCCTACAGGCATGTCCCAAGGAGATGCCCCATGCAGCTCTCGCCTTCCCTCGCCCCAGGAACCTGACTCAGAGCAAAGCAATGCCCAGCCAACATCCCATTCTCCTGTGGAATTTCCTAGGCCCTGTACTGTTCAAAGGAAACACATATTTTGCAGCCAATGTTTTCCGGTGCACCAGTAGGGATGGAAATAGTTGGTTTTTTTTTCCCAAAGAGTCTTTCTCTACTATATCATGAGATAAAGAAAAGGTACTTAAATAGCCAGGGGATGTTTCCTCCCACTTAATATGAAAGGCTGCTGCATACAATGGAGGTAGGAGGGTTCAGCGAAGAAGAGATCTCAAGGATCTATTATATCAGGATAAAGCAAGTAAGCCAGCCGTAGGGTCACTGCAAGCTACCCTTGATGATGTGCCAAGGATGCAGAGAGCAAGCAAGATAACTTGAGACATGGGATCCCTGGCTTCTGCTTCCAGCTCAGGCAGAGATACATGACCCAACGAGTCACATCTGCCCTGGCATCTCCCTTCTACGCCTGAAGAATTTGGAGAACACCCCGGGGAACGGGTCCTGTCCCAGACAAAGCCCATTGCAAGGGCTTTGCTGCCTGATGTTGCTGCAGGCACCAGCCAAGGCTCCTGCCCCACTGGCAGAGGAGCTGGACTCGTGCCGCGTGTCCCCTTCCGATGCCCTATTGACTGGACACCACTGAGCCGACTTCTTAAACAAAATCAATAAACAGACAGGCAGGAACTACTGTAAAACACTAAATTATCCCACCAATCTCCTAGCAATCTAATGGACTCTCCAGCAAGGCCTTATTAAATTCTAAGCCAAGTTGTGACCAGTTACAGTAATTACTGCATATTTACGAAAGAGTAATTGCTTATTTAGAGCACACTAGCAAGCAACTCATGGAGAATTTCATGCTCTTTAATTACTATGTGATACCTGTCCCTTTGCGACAACCTCCAACCTGGATTTTGCATTAATTTACATCTATTCTTTTATGTTCCGGCACTTAGCAAAAGCAGGGAAATTACCAAAGGAGAGCAGTTCTCATGTTGAGGGTTAGGGCCTTCAGGTAGAGAAAACCACAATAAAGGCAGGTGCTCTGCCAGCTTTCCCCTTCCCAGTGTGGTCCTACAGCTTTCCTTGTCCTGCCAGACCCAAATCCAGCCCTGTTTCCCCGAGCTCTCCCCACACAGCTCCCAGCCCTGACCTTCACAACTCCCATGTTTTCCATCCTAGGGCTAAACTGCTCGGAAAAAGTCAAGTCAAGCAAATCATGCCTTCCCTTACTGATGTGCATCCTCAGGAACTAGGGCAACACCTGCCCGGAGCTCATTTCCATGCACACAGCGAGACCCGTGGCCGAATCTGAATCCAGGGCTTCCGTGCTAGCCGAGAGCCGTAACCCCAGCTGTGCTCTCCAGTTCACTGCCTGCCTTATTAGTGCTAAACAGCATCCTTATTTAACACACTTCAATTTAAAGTGGAATGGGTATTTCTTACTTCAGAAAGTCTCACCTGCCTCTCAAATGGCTCTTGGCATGCTGCCCGTTCTCGCTTGCATCTTGCCTTTAACAAGACAAGCCTTATTCCTCTCGAATGGAAAAGAGCTGGCAAGCCTTGATTGGAAGTTTGGAGCCTTTCCCCCTCCCCATCCACTTAGATGCCAGAAGAGCCCCCAAATCTTTATAGCATTCTTACTGCCAGGAAAGCAAGGCTTTTGCCAATAATCATCCTGGGTTCCTCATCACGGAACATCTAACAGAGGCACCGATGAAGATTGGTACGGAAAAGAAAGGGGAGACACACGTATTGTTCTCAGAGATCGTCTGGCTTCCTGCTACCTCTGCCCTCTTCTTTTTTCCCTCCTACGTTCTCTGAACACCGAAGCCCAAGGTAGAAATATCTAACATGTCTTTTTTTTCTTCTTTCCTATCACCAACCACACTCCTTCTATGAGTAGCTTGAAATGTAGAGATCCAAGAGAAAAGAGCATCACTCACTGCTCCCACTTTCCTAACAAGACCTCATTACGGTGCAGGGAAAACGTGACCCTGTCAGAGGAGTCAAGCCGAGGCACCGCATTTATTCCACACACGGTCCCCTTGGTCCGTAACCTACCAGGTGCTGGAGGGAGGTTGTTCTCTCTTTCTTTGATTGCCATGGGGAGTAAGCTTTTCTTTTTTTAACAAAGCTATTTTAAAACAGATGCTTAACTCTCTATTCTATTTTAAATGATACCTAGAGAAAGGACCACAGCGGAGGAGCAGTTTTGCACAGAGACTGGGTGAGCTGAGCTCCTGCACAGAGGGGTCTCGGTGAAAGGGACCGTAGATGGCTGTTTTGAAGCAAATAGCTCCATGTGGGACAGAAGATGCCCATTCAACAATCACAAACCTGCAAGAGGTTTGCTCAATTAGGTTTTTCTGGTCAATAAATGCCCATGCTCCTCTCCAAGCACTGTGAACTCCTGCAAGGTGAAGAGCAAAAGGCAGGTAAAGGTCCCAGCTGTTGGACACTACACACAGCGTGTGTTTCTGTCCATACTGCAGGCTGACAGCTAGGCTGTAACTTGGGCAAAACTTTCAGAAAACACCAATCCCTAGCTAAATACTGTCAGAAAGGCCATTCTGTCCCAACAATATGAACCAAGGTTAAGACACTGTCCCTGTCCAGGGGCCTCAAGCTGAGGTGGCCCCATGCCACAGGAGTGACAAGTAGGAGGTATGCAGGGCTTGGCTCTTATTTCACTTGGAATGTGGAACTTTATCAGGTGAATATGGATTAGCCTGAAAAGATTATGGGCTGGCCAGTGGTCTTGTCTCAAAGCCACGTGCAGGGAAGTTAAGCTGCTAAGAAATTGGACTGAGGCTATAATATGAACAGAGAGTTAGAATAAAATGGGACTCACAACACAGAGATGAAAATCCCTTGATACAGCTGCAGTAAAAGCACTTGAGTTTGTGTGATTTTCAAGGCTGCAAGAACCTGAATATCCATCTATCTCCTCATGGCTTGATAAACTCTGCCAAAACACCACTAAGGCTGTTCAGCATGGTACCTGCAGCCATCACTGAAGGAAAGTGCTAGATGAGAACCTCCCTAAGAGGTGAGATGACTTGATCCTACCATAGACCATGGGAAATAGAGGTTAGGAGTCCTCCCACGTGCAACTGCAGCTTCATCTCCAAATTCCCTGTTGTCCAAATCATCACCATGTGGAGCTTTGTAGGGGACAGGCTGTGAAGCCAGGGCCCGCAGAAGCCATGAGTTCCACATCTCAGGGGCAGGGAGAAAGAGCCCTCATTTCTTACACTGATCTCCTGCCCTGTCAGGAGATAACGATGACCTGACAGAGAAAGCAGCAGGGACACCAAAGCCCTTGCAGACATTATCACTAACAGAGCCTAAGTCTCACACTCTGCACAGTCCCAGTGGGGAAGAATTAGAAACACCTCAACAGCCTAAATACTGTGTCCGGCACCGAGAAAATGAATTTACCCCTCCATCCTCGACTGGGCCAGCGTAAAAGGCACCAGGTCACAGGCACAGCATCAGCTGGATTTGGATGATCATCTAGAGGCAGAAAGTTTACTCTATGAGAATGTATTATTTTGGCACACAGCAGATTATAAACCCAGTCTCTGAAGTTACAAAACTATATAGTCAGTGTTTATCTGTGATATTTGATTATTACAAAGTTGCTCATGCTCAGGAAATATGTTTTCTGATAATCAGCTGGCATTTACTTTATAGACATCTGTGTTATTAAATGCACAGAGAGAGGGGACTTGGGGATTGTGATGGCAAGCGGTCCTTGATCAGTCTATAAAACATCCCATGAATTTTTCTAGCTGCTTTTGCAGGAAGTGCTGCAGCGGGTCAAGCCTCAAGCCAGCCCAGATTGATGCTATGATTCCCAAAACTCCCTCCTCTGAAGGAAACACGGCCACATGCCTGCTAGGTAAAGGCATCCCAACTGCACTGATGCCTCTGCCTGGCGCTGAATTATTTAGCTTCCCCTCTCTGCAAATGGAAATGATCTGCGGTTTAAATGGGATGAAGAGAAGTTTGCATCAAAGGCACCTTAACTCAGTCAAAGACACATTGGAGACTTCCTCGCCTGTGACTGTCAGGGGTAATAACCATGGCTCTGATCAAACAAAAGGCCCTTCAGACCCACTTAGTCCCTGTAATTGGCAGGTTCACATCTCCCCTTCCAGCTGTCGGGGAAGAGCCCGAGTCAGAGGGAGACGGGGATGTTGGGCTGTGGAATGCGAAAGACTTGGCATAAATTGGACGCTGATGCGGTGCGGGCAGCCATGGGCTTTCTGAATGCCCAAATGTTTTGTCCTGGGCTTTGGCAACACCCTCGATTTTCCTCCTGACCTGACAGGAGAGGAGGGTCAGCGGTAGCAGTACTTATGCTGGCTAATTCACATGGAAATGTAGGACTATTAGAGCCCCCCTGGAGCATCACAACTCCTCAAACGCTTTCTCATTTCTTAAACCACTTCCCTCTCAGCGCAGTCTCTGACCTTGCACCTCCTGCATACCCAAAGCCACCAGCACCTCTGTGCTCCCCAACCTGCAGAGTCCTCCTGCCTGCCATGGCCCCACACAGCCCCCTGCTCCCCAGGGCTCCTTTCCCCACACCCTACATGATGCCAACACCATCACAGACGTCGGGTCCCCTTGGATGGTCGTTGCCTTTTTCCAGGACTCACTGTGACAGGAATCCGGAGGTCATTGCCTTTCTTTCCTGCGTGTAAACTCTCCCATCCCACTCCAATCTGTTGCCCTGCATTTTGGGATGCCTCGCGTTGGAGGGAAGCAGGCAGAGCTCTGACATCTCTAGCACGGCACCACAACTGGGGCTTCCCTTCCCTCCACTCTCCACCATCAGAGTTGCTAGCATTAAAAGGATTACGGAACTAAATGATGGGAGAGAAGGGATTACAGGGCATTATCAGTCTTGATCCCCTCTTAATTAATTACTGGTCAGACATACGAAAGGATGGCTCCAGCACATGCCACAACAGTGAAGAAGAAATGACATGAGCAACTGGAAGACAGCTAATGGTAAGGAAAGTCTTTGGTAAATGCCAGCACTCATTTGCTTTTGCAACTTTCTTCCCAGGAAGGGATCTTTCAAAAGTGTCACCTGAACACGGCTTTTGGTATCCCCTGCACAGCCTGTGTTCCTGTTTTCCTCCTCTTAATGTTTGCAGATTGCACAGGCACATTTATTGCACAGCTGGCATCCCCATAGATCCCGAGCAAAACCACCTCGGCCCCATCCCCTGCCCCTCTGCGGGGCCAGGGCTGGCTCCACAGAGCATCTTCCTCCCTCGGGTTCCTAGAACCGAGGGTGAGAAGGAGCCATCCTGCAACAGCAGCTTGGTTTCACCAGACAAGACCATTTGTTTTCCTGAGAGCAGACCTCCTGCACCATGTCTGGGCTGGGCCCGTTCCCAGCTTGGTTCCTAACAAACCCCCACATCCTCCCAACACAGAGCTCCCCTGAGAGCTCACAGTGCAACCTCAGCAGAGCTAAACGCCAAAGGAGTCAGGATTTAAGAGTAAACTCACATGCCCCATTATAAAACTCCCCTCCTGCTATCAGGACAGCCATGGTTTTGAGGTGCCCGGCCTTCCTGAAACAGCTTTCGTGCCATCAGATCCCACAAGGACACCTCAGTTCTTGCAAAAGTTATGAGAGCACCAAGAGTCCCCGGCCAAGCTCTCCAAGGTACCTGCTAGGGAACTGGGTGCACCACAGGCACCAGCTCCAAGATCCCCAATAAGTCCATCCAGGCTGCCTATTTTTGCTGCCTTTTTAACCCAACAAATTTGTAATACTTTGATTTTTTTTTCAAAAAAAAAAAAAAAAGGAATAAAACAGTTACTACAGCCACTATGCTCAGAAAAGATCAGAGAAATTTTTTTGCAGATCCTCAACAGATTTCTGCCAACTTAATCCCCTGGTTGCTGTGCTGTCCAATTACCAAGATGTAGAAATGGATGGACCAGCCAGTGTCAACTTGCTCGCTGCTTGGACTCTTGGGCTCTGCTGCAGTTGTAATTTGTCCCATATGCTCATGCTCTTTCCTTGCTTCAGAAGCTGAGAAACTGCTGTGGGGGAGCCCCAAGACCATCTTTCTGCAGCCAGATGGAAGTTCTTGGAAGGGCATCCCTCCAGCCACCGGGAAAGGCGGGAGGCTTGAGCGTGTGAGCTCTGCTCCTGCCTGGGGACAGAAGGCTCTTTCTGCCCTGTGCAGAAGAGGTTAAGGAAAAGGAAGAGCTAGTGAAATTTCTGAAAAATAGCAGCATGCTGGTTTTGACAAATGCACAAATTGGAGCCGATTTGGAATGCAGATGTATGTAAACACGCAAGAATTATCCCATCCCTCCTGCATAATGTTGCCTTGCAGCGGCAAAGCCTCCGAGCACTCTGGCGAGGTCGGGCCCGTTAGAGCCAATCAAATCAGGGAAAAGAAGCTGGAAGACACCAGGAAAAAGAGAGGAGGAGGAGGGAAGGAGGCACCTAGAGGCACAAGCTGAATGCCTTCACCCTCCATATCAGGACATCCTGAGTGGTAGCCACACGCTGAGCTGAACACCCAGCTTCCCAGGAGAATCCCGAGGCCACTGAGAGACTTCCAAACCTGGGAGGGAGGCACAGGGATGCACCGCATTTTGCAGGAGCAGATGTCTTCTGCCATAGAGGTAGAAGATACTAAAGGCTAAAGGAAAAAGAAAGAGGGGCAGAGGAAGCAGAACGACAGGCAATGGTGCCTGCTAAGCCGTCCTTGCAGGGAACACCACCCACCTTCCCACCTGCAAGGACCTTTCTGGTCAGCTAGAGCTGCTCTGTCCATTGCAGGGATGGCAATGGGAGTTGTAGCTTGTCTGTCTATCCCACCAGTGCCCCGACCACCCTGTGCTCACTGGGTCACCTAGCAGAGTCTTTTCCACTTCTTCCTGGACACTTTGTGGCTTGCTGCCTGCACAGGCTTCAGCCCCGCTCCTGGGGCAAGACCTTTGTCACCTCTTGGCTCCCTTTGTCACTCAGGTACCTCCAGCTTTAGCACTGCCCCAAGATCCTCCTTTGAACATGCTCCATCTCAAGCCTTCAGACATCAGAGAGAGTTTTGAGAGCTGCTTCCCCTTTCCGCTTGCAAACTCCTTTAATCTTCAATCTCTAAATACGTTGTGAGGGGACGTTGTGATAAATGTGATATACGTTGTGATAAATACCAGGCCATTGACATGAGAGCCGTGTGCCCAAGGTCACACTGTGATTCAGAGGCAAAATCAGAAATAGAAACCAGGAGTCCTGACTCTCACACCCCTCTTTTAACCACTCTATCATTATCCTTCTTGGTTGTTGCCATGGAGATTATTTCAATGCCACATGTTTCTCACCAGGACATTGCTAAAACAGTCCAGGGGAAGCAGAACACAAGCCATGACCAGGGAAAAAGTCCCTGAGAAAATCCACCCAGCACTTAGAGGAGGATTTAGAGATGAGTGAAGCCTCTCCAACACAAGACCTCCTGATTGAAACAGATAAGGTGGGAGACACATCAAAAATGAAGAGGACACCAGATGTCCCATAGGCCCAGCAGGTCTCATTTTTTGCATACAGACTCACCTAGGTACCCTGAAAATCTCAGCTTTGGGAGGAAAGGAATAGAATTGAAATAGCTAAGTCTTGAACTGCTGAAGATATCCCACTTCCCTATCCCTTGACTGGAGCACTAGGAATCCCCAAACATCCTGCTGAGGAGAGCTGCGATGCAAAAACATGCCTCCAAGAAAAACTAAAGCTGGAGGCTTCAGCGAAAGGTAAACAACCATCCACACACATAAACAAAGTATGGTAATAAGTGTCTTAATAATTAGCAGTGATACAGATGCAGCTGAGCAAATAGCCCCAGATCCACAAAAACAAACAAGCCCTCTGTTTTCTGCCCTTCCGCCCGAGCTCCGGGGATAATTGGTGCACGCCGGCATCTCCGAGGATCCCAAAGCTCTTGGAAAACAGCAGCAGGGATGAGGCACACGGCAGGAGCTTCCTCCGTGGGCATCACGGAGCCCAACCAGGACACGCACAGCATGGTCAGGCGCTCGGCATGGACCCTGCTGCAAAAATGTCCCTCTAGAGCCACTACAAGAACACTGGTAATTCTGTGCAAAACAACACTAAGGTCGCTGGCACTCTCCAGGGAGCAGGACTGACCCACCACGATGAGATATATATGTTATTTACGGCGTGCTTCACCATCAATAACATTGTGCTGGCTGGGAAACACGCACGGAGAGAACAGACATGGCCCTGGAGACCAGACATAGCAGCAGGAGCAGTGGTAAAAGCAGGCTCAGTCACATCAAGCTGGGTCTACAGAAAAAGTCTTTCAAGAAGCCAAAGAAGAAAAACTGTGTAAAGCTAAGCATGAACCTGGCTTTTTTCCTTTTACTGTCAAGTTATTCTGCTTTTAGGTTGTAAGAGAAAAGAAAAAGGGAAGGAAAAAATGGGCATGCTTTAGTGATCAGCTCAGCAGCCCTGACCACCACCAGCCCTGTACACAGAGCCACTTTGATGCCTCTGCAGTGGCTCCATGCACAAGCCCTGAGCAGCACTTAGCATCTGGGTCGGTTTATAGCCCCTGTCTGGGGTAAGGCCAGCACTAACTCAAGAACAACCCTACGAGACTTCACTAGCAGTTATTTCTTCCTTAGTTATATGGGACAGAAATCATGTGACGACTGGGATCAATAAGGAAATGCAGAGTCAGGGCAGGGAGCAGAGCTGTATAAAAACACCAAGACGTGCACATATCCCTCTCTTCTGAGCTCCCAGTAAAACCAAAAAATAAGAATAAAAGAAACCTTCGAACTTTCCCTTTGAGTCCTAAGCTCTTCTAGTTCTTCTTATTTTTTCCCCTCCTGACTCAAAGATGCATTTCTAACCTAGAAAGAAAATCCTCCTTTTGTAACAACCATTAATGGGCTTTTGGGATATGGCCCACCAGATATGTCCCTAATCCTATGAGCACTTCCCGTCTCCTGTTCAGAGCTGGGCTGCCTGGCACTTCCCTCCACAAGAAGCTTGCAAGGGGAATTAGCCACTTCCTTCAGTTGCTGCCTCTGGCTGGCTTGATATATATTATAAATATGGGGAAAAAAAAGAAAGCAAAAGGCAGGTGGCAGGGCAGCCTTGTTGGGGAGACACTGATGTGAATTTGATCTCTCTAAATGGTGCATTTCGCCATTATCAAGACACACAAAGCAGTGTCAATCACCTTGTCCTAGTACAAAAGCTAAGAGCTTGCCAAGAGGCTGGCAGCATCGTGCACACCAGTGTAGGTGGCAGGATGTTATGAGAGTGAGTGCCAGTTTAATGAGAGCTGTTTAGATTATAAAGGTGTTGACGCGTGTTTGTCATGGTTTAAAGTGTTAAATCTTGGAAGCGGTGCATAAAGGCTGACATGAAAGAGTCTGAACAACACATCCGTATGTGTTTTCAAAGGTCTGGGGATCCAAACACAGATCAAGGTTGGGGATTCCCCAGCTGTCCTGAGAAATCGGACCAAGGAGTGAACAGTGTTCATTTCAAATACCTTCCAACATGAGAGGATTTATTAAGCCAGCAGAGGTTACGAATATGTGTTTTATCCAGTGGTTCTGCTTCAAGAGACTGAATGCCCAGATAAGACCTTTCAAAGGACCAGATGGGTAGAGAGGAAACTTGAGGAAAGTTGTTGTCCTGCCTCAGGATTAGCACCTGAGTTTGAGGCCTGTCTTCCTCAACAGTGGTTCCTCCAGAAGGTAATTCAGGCAGGAGCCAAAATTAGGTGCTCTGAATCTATTCCCAGAGAGGTCCCATGTTCAGGTGCTAATGGAACCAAAATGACAGAAAAATTTAATGAAATTACTGCCTCAGATAAAACCAAGCCTATTCACAAACCCAACACACGTCTCACTATCCTTTCTAGGAGGGGAAAAAAAAAAAAAAAGACTCAAACATATTTTGACTTTTTTTTTTTCTGCCTCTCCTGGTTCAGACTAAGGCATTAAAAGCCACAAGACACATTGATCTTGTGCTATATCCCATCTAATATTGAACCACTTGAATCTCATGGGAAAGGTCATTCTGATCACATCTCTAACCTGAAGGGATTTGGATTGCACAAATGAATACCTAGAGGCTCACACCTCACGCCCACCACAAACGGCTCTTCCCTTTGGGTCAAATCCTGCCGGGCTCCGTTAAGACTCCTATTGGCACTTTCTGAAGGACGCAAAATGTCATTTAAAAGGATACAAAGCCAGCCCAGGATGGGAGTTGAGAGGAACTCCAGCTGGACTGTTATCCTGGAAACTGCCATAAACTGCAGAGGTGAGCTCCAAATGAAAGATCACACAACAGAGACCTGGAGGCAAGCAGATGGCTTTTAAAACTGGGAGTCTCGCACCAGCTACAAGCAAGTAATTACCGGCAAGTCACAGCTGTGTTGGACCACATGAGCAGGTGAAAATGTGACTGTACTAGGGTGTGATCGCACTGCCAGCATCCTCTGACACTCCTGCTCTTCCCTAGCTAGCCCTAATGCTACCAGATGCAAGGGTTATTTGCTTTAGAGAGATTGGAGCAATTTGTCCTTTGGAGGCTCTTAGGAGCAGGGGTGGGAAAGACGTTAGCAATCGAAGATGAGCATAGCTATCATTGCAAGAGGCAAGCAGGGTATCCAAATAAACGTGGAGCTTTCCACAGAGCCTGTCAAAGGCTGGCGAGGCACAAGGAGAGGCACTGCTGCTGCCAGACCTTGGGAGGGCAGCTTAGGCCATGGCATGTCCACAGCACTGCTGCTAGACTGTGCAGTGAGGGTTGGAGAAGACTTGCTCCCTCACTCCCATTGAGCAAGGCAGTCTGCTCCTGGATGCATAAAGATTACTGTTCAGAAACCATGAATCTGTCCCATCCCAAGTTACTGACTGCACCCAAGCTGGGAGCAAACAGCTAAGGTCAAGTGTCTGAATCAAAACAGTCTGAATCAAAACGGTGGACCAAATTGTGAAAGCCAGACAGCTCCATGTGCCCGGCTCTTACTCCAGCTTCTCGGCTACATCTAGAGAGCACAGCTATATGGCACAGCTATAGCGACAGTCTCAGGAAAGACAGTGCATTTGTTTTCATGTGTCTCAAGAAACAAGAGGGAGCAAAAAGAATGATTCTGCTGAAATGTCTCCTCCAGCCGCTAGTGTTTCTGTGCAAGTTGCTGCCAAGGAATTTTACCTCCTCTCTGTGAACCCACGAGTGTGAGATTCTCAGATGATGAGCTGTTTCCTGCCTCTGCTGAAGCCTGTGGGTCTGTCCATCCACTCGTGGCGGTTCTGACCGCAGGAGGAGGTGCCGAGCAGCACACGCCATGTTCCGGTGAGGCCCAAGGTGCGGAACCACCTGCGGATCTCCAGCAATTTCTTGCCTGGTCTGTTAGAAACGAATAACCAAGATTGTCATTCAAGGCAGGTAAATCAGAGCCAGCACCTCTCACAGCCACCCTCCCCTTTGCTTTAGCTTTCCAAGGATGCTGCAGGGATTTCTAGAGAAGACAACCTGGTGCTTTCACACAAGAGAGAGAAAAACCACCTCAGCAGCGAGGATGAAGCCACTCTTCCTCCCTCCATCTCACCTCTTCCCGCTCCTGCTCCTCTCCCGTTTCTCTCATTTTGGGGCAGATTAGACATTTCTGTCAGCCCTGGGCGAAGGCCGGCAGTGACAGACCCCGCTTCCCCCCTTCCCACCTCAGCCCGCGCCGGAGCCGGCGCACGGATTGACTGCTGACTGCCATGCCTGGCTGGGCCGCGGCATCCCCGGGGAGCTGCTCCGCCTGGGATTAGCAGCCAGAGCTCAAAGCTGCATACAGATAACTCTGCCTTCCCCGTCTTCCATCCCTCCTTCCTTCCTTCAAGCTATTCAGAGGGAAAAGCATAAAGAAAAGGGCTGCTGGATTAAACAAACTAACAAGTGGCATACGGGGCTTTTAGCTGCAAGGGAGTCGAGTGTCCTGAAACATTAAATAAATGCGAGATTAACCTCCAAGGCCTCCACGCTAAATTATTTATCTTGGAGAGGCGCAGGGGTCAGGATGGAAACAAGGGGTAAATATTTGCGGAGCGCACGGCTCTGCCTGCGCCGACGCAGCCGGTGTCCCCGCGCCGCTGCTCCGCGTGTCCCTCGCCCAGGGACTCGGTCACCACGCTGGGATTCAGTCCCCACAGCAACGTCCCATGTCCCAAAGCGGCCAGGCTGGAGGGAGCTCCGGTGATTTGACAATGTCACCGTCCCACGGCCTCTCGGAGCATCTGATGCTCCCTAATTAACAGTTACATCTGCTGTCATTACTGGAGTATTATCAACTGCATGATTTACATACAAGCATCCACATAGCCACTGTAGGCAGGGAATTACCTGATAGCAAAGTATCCTGCTGTTCGTGCTAAGTGACAGGCTCAGAAATATTAGTCTGTTTAATCAAAGCACTAAGAACACTGAATAGACTAAAATATTTTGCCATTCCCTAGCTGCTCTCCCCCATTAAGATCCTCAAGCATTCTTCTGTCAAAGATATGCCAATTATTTTCTTTTCAGTAAAAAATTTAAATGAAGCCACTACTGGGAACACATACAGCATCTGTTTAACAGTGAATAGCAACATTATGGTGCATTCTAAGGTGAGAAATTCAAAAAACAGCTACGGCCAGGACTCACGGAATTAGTCAGGATGTGCAACAGCTTAAATCATGGGTTTTATACTTTCCAGAAGGGCCAGGCTCTGGAAACAGAAGCGGGCGGATCTCAGTGTTTATTCAGCTGAAGAAAACACCCCAGCAGACTTCTTCCTGAGGAAGAGCATCACCAACTGACTAATCAATAACCTTATGGGCAGCACCCATTTCCTCTGCTCACGTTCCCATCCCAGCCTTCGAGCAGACCCAAACCTGCCCAGATACGAATGGGCAGCACAAGATCACAGCGTGCTGCAACTCAGCCATTTCAAATACTCACTTCTGCCCGCGGCTGCAGGAGCTCTGGCATCAAACGTGAAAATGAACTAAAGAAAGCTCAAACTAATCAAATAAAGGAGTTAAGCTATTTTTGAATAGAAAAAAGATCACAGGGTGCTATTCAAAGCGTGTGAAGGAGCGAGCACGTAGGCTGCCCTCTGCTCGGGGCAGGATGTGCTGGCACTCAGCAGGGTATACAAAATTCCTCAGTCACCTGCTTGGCATGTCCTGTTCATGTACAATGCATTAAACCACTCACAAGGTTTAAGGTCAGGAAGGGATTTTCTCCGAGTGAAGGGAATCACTGGAATGAGCTTTTAGATTCTTTCACAGTAAGGTGTGCGCTTTGGACTGTAGGATCATCTGCTTATTTCCACCTAACAAATCCGTGCTGTTTCAGAGATCAAAGACACTGGCACTACTCTTGGTGACTCTTGGGAGCACCTTGGTTTACGTGGCTCTGCTTTCTGCGTTGGGTGCAGTTTGATTTGTGCCATGCCGAGTAGGTGCCCATCAAGCACCTTGAGCTTATCTCCCCTGCACAGTCCCTTCCACTGCTTGCGCTAATTCCTCCTTGGCCTCATGCAGCCCAAAGAGCTAATTTCCAAAGAAATCCCATCCCCAGGAGCCCTGCTGCACCTCAGAGCAGGGGCTCAGCTTCCAGGGAGAACACCAGTATCAGAGGAGCTGGAAATGAGGAACTCGGAGATGAGCCACCAGCTTCTCCAGCGATGGTGGCCGCTCTGCTGCCTTCACTAATCAGCTGATGAAGACTTTGCTGCCAACGAGCATGTGTTTTAGCGTGAGATGAAAGAGATGTGTGAGCTGTGAAACCCAAGGGGCAGAGAGATACGCTACCTTCTACCAACTGTGAGCAGAGCCGTAGGTAAAGAAGCCATAGCAACAAAAACTTGACCTGCTCCACTCCAGAGACCTAGCTGGAGCCTATTCTGGTTTTAATGTAGTCTCTTAACGCCTACTGCTGTTAATGGTTCCTGCATAATGAGGGGGATTACAGATCTATTACAGATCTGTCACCTCTTAAAGAATATGCCATTAATCATGATCATTTATTTGCAAATTGGTTTATAATTTTGAAAATCTTTTGCAAATTACTCCAAATGGAAGAGGGTGGGGGGCAAGAGACTTTCAGAGCAGATTTCCATGCTATTTCCTTTCTCAGCTAATGCCCCATTTTGAGCAAAATAAATGCTTGTACATGTCTGCATATGTATAAGGGAATTTACATATGGGAATAATACGGGGTGAGCATGACCAGATGCACGTGAGTGACAGCAGTTTACTGAGACTGTATACGAACAGGAATACGTCTGTGAGCAGAGGCACCAGACTGTTTGTGGGCAGAGGCCCCTTTTTGCAGGGCGTTTTTGCCTGGGCTGTTTTACTAGAAGAAAGGTGACAAAATATTCCCACCTATCGGATCCTGTCCCTGCCACGCTCCTCATTTCCAGCCCTCTGCATCCCTTCCAAATGTCATCCCGTGCCCTCATCCCTCTCCAGCTCGGATCCTTGCCCCCTGCCAGCCGAATGCCCTTTGCAAAACCTCGGCTCGCTCCGGAGCGCCATGGAAGAGCCCCTCTCCCAGCCTCCACGGATTAACTAGACTTTGCCGGGATTACAGCTGCCAATCAAGTTCAAGTGCATTTTTAATAGTTTAATTTGTGGCACAAGGTTTCAAATAAAATCATCAAGTGCAGTCGATTAAACTCATTAAGTCCTTACGGACCCGTCTGTGTACAGCGCTGTTATCAGATTGCGAGACATGAGAATTAATTAGGCCGCTGTTATCCTTTGTCTGGATTAGCGCGCTAGGCCCCGCGGCCGGGTGTTTTCCTGTGAAAACACTAGGCCCATAATCTCCTTACGAGCACTACCGCGGGACACAGAGGCCTAAGAGATTTCTTCGACATTCCTCAAAGATCAAACAACAAGAAATGCAGTGTTCTTTGATTTTTTTTTCCCCTCATTTTCTTTTGCCTCCCCTTTTTTTTTCTCTTTTTCAAAGCACATTGTGTAACTCATGAATAAAAGGCTATTCAGCCGGATGAGGGAAAGGAGCTAGAAATGGTGTGGAAAGTCAACTGGCTCCTGATACCTGGGGCTATAAACACTCCTCACATCAACTGCCCCCGTCAAACACGTGTGGGCTGCCCCAGCAGCTCCTTCTCATGCCAAGGGCCTTTTCTCCTCGGCCTTGCTCTGAAACCGTGGCATAGAAGCTGAACAACGCTTACTTAGGTCTGCGGGGATTATTTCCCCAAATCTGTACCCCATGGGTCAAGTTTGGGTAAAGAGAGTATTAAACGCTGCTCAGTCAACTTCTTTCAGCCGTCCCAGTGGTCACACTCGACCCTTTCCAAACAGCAGAATGTTAACAGCTTGTGCCAAGAATGACACCCAAGAGACTAAGATCAGCCATCCTACCCTCGGCAGGATCCAGAATAACTCGAAATCACAACTGAACAGCTGCCACACAAGACAATTCACAAGGACGCCCTCGGTGCTATCGTTTCTAAGGCAAGTGTGAAGCCACCAGTACTCCAGTTACCTTCCTTTGGAAAATATGATTCTTTCAAAGGTCAAATGTTTTGAGTCATGAGCTTTGGTAATGCTGGTAGGAAGTAAAGTGCGATGCACAGGCAACAGAGACAGTATTATTTGAATTTGAGGATGTATGGAGATGGATATATGGGTGAGTTCTCCAATCTGTGCTGGAGGACATGGTGGGCAGACAGGCCAACATGACAATAGACAGACATATATGAGTAAAACCTATATATCTCACTGTGTTACTACCTGCAATATTCCGGCTCCTATTCGTAGAGCAGGATCCCACTATACAAATACCAACTCCAAAGAAGCTTCCAGTGTAAAAATCTACACAGACCCATAAAAAGCATAAGTACATGACACACACACACCCTTACAGGCCTTTTAACAGCCAACAAACAACTCACACTCCTAATACCAATATACTAAAGCAAAATATAACAGCCTACCAATACAATTCAATATGCAGTACAATACCAAGCACCTGGACCTTCTCAGCTCAAGGACAACTTATGAATTTGCTTACAACCCCAGCAAGAACTACCCACAAAACTGAGTAAATCTATAAGCAGGTCAGCCCCAGAGGAGAATTTTCTGCTGTGCCAGAGGCAGGTAAGCTGGCCTGGCTTTCTAACGGCGTGAGGAACTTCACTGACATCAATTTGAAAACCTCTCCCCTCGTATTAAGGCTGCTCTTCATTTATCACCAAGTCAGCTATTACAAAGGAGGGCAGGAGAACCCGAGCAAGCAGTGACACACAGGTGTTCACATGCAGTGGTGAGGGTTGCTGCTTCAATCAGATCTTTGACAATGAAGCTGCTTGGTCCTTAACGAAGCCATTATTTCACAGCAGCGCAGCCACTGACGGGACTTATAAAGGCATGTTAACCAAAGAAGACTTTATCCAAGAGACTTTTCCAGTGGACACAAATCCCTTCCGATGGGCTGGCTGCCGGCAAACACGCTGCAACAAATTTATGAGAACATAACCATGCTGTAAAGAGATGAACTTAAGGGACAAGGAAAAGTAATCCATATTAAGACTGGCAAGGGCTTTGTGCCTGCTAGTCCAGCTAGTTCAGTCCAGCTGAATTGCATTTGAGGGGAGCTGAACCACAGCAATTTCTAAACTAAATCACTTGGTCCTGCCTGTACATTCTCCAGTTTATTACAGGAATTTACTCACAAGGGTCAGTGACCTTTGAGTCAATGGCTCCCCTAGGTGACTTCCTGAGCTGAGTTAAGCTACGAGCATTTGCTCTTATTCTCTCTGATCTTCTCTTTCTCTCCTCCTCCTCTTCCACTTCCCCTTTTCACTTGCCTCTCTCTGAATCCCTTCTTTTTTTCTCTCCGTGTCAAATCACGGGAGCAGGGTATGATGTGACGAGGCAGTGTTGGAGGAGCAATAAGGAATGCAGACATGAAGGAACAACAGAGAGGTGAAAGGGCTGAAAAGGGAAGCCAAAAAGCGTGAACGTGATGTAGGGGAAAGGGAGTTATGAAGAGCTGCAGGGGTGGCAACAGGGCAACTACACTCCGAGGAGAGAAGAGAGATTTTCATAGCTGCTTCCTTATACAGATAATGTGAAAACAGGGATGAGGGTGAGAGCAAAGTTGCAGCCCCGTCCACGATGCAGAGGGCCTCTAGAATCAATTAGCTACAAAGATGATGAGAAAACGGTGGGACTTGAAGAGTGTAAATGAAGGATGAGGCAACAGGATTTGGCAATGGAGAAGGAAGACAGGATGGCTGGAATGAGAGACAGAGCAGTGGCTCTGGCAAGAGGAGCAAAGCCAAACATCCAACAGCAGCACATGATGAATGATGAGAGCTACTGCTCCAGACTGCCCCGGTAGCGGAGAGAAGCTGATCCTATCCAAAGGCGTCTGGTGAATCATGCTCTCTGCCTATTTCTGTTCCTTTTCTAAAAGGGAATTAGACAATTACGCACTTCCTGAGCCTTGAACATCTACAGTTAGTCAAAATGAATCCTACCAAAACCTTGTTGCACCAGAGCCAAACTGACGCAACATCAGAGTCATACACTGTTCTCTGACACGTTCCCAAGGCCTGATATGGATCTAATCCCTACTATTTTCCCAAAGGAAAAGTAAGCAAAGGAAATTTTGCAGGAAGTACTTACCACAGGTGCTCTGGAATGTAAACTTCTGGAAATTTGAAGGCATTCCAGTCTGCAGCAGTATTTCTACCACTGCCACAGCCCTGCAAGTTTCCTCCTCTCTCTGCCCAGCTGCTTCTCTGAAGGATTCGGCCTTCAGCATTTCTGACGGCCGGCACAGGTTTCCACCAATTGTTCATCCCAAGTGAGAACATCGGAACGGGAAGGCTCCTTGCTCTGTTCCAGGCTCCCAGGGCTTCTCCTTTAAGTGACTTTTTCTCACTCACTGGTTTCTTTCTTCCCCCCTACCACACCCAGGGGATCGATGAATGTCTCTTTAAGGCCTTGTGCCTGCTGCCTCACAGCACACCCTTGTAAATCAGATAAATATCTCAAGGATCCTTATCCTGGGAAAATTGAGATAATTGCACTAAATTGAAGTGCATTTTTTTTTCCTTCTTCTTTCTTTATTTTCCATCTCTTTTCAGCTGGAGTCTCTTGTAGTAACAGGTGCACTGACTGCTAATTCCCACTCCTCCTCTCTCAAAAGGATAGCCCTTGATAGCCAGCCCAAGACGAGCTCACAATGTGGTATTTAACCAAGATGCAACATCAGCCACAAACCTTTTTGCAGCTCTGCAATCCCATGACATGTCACAGTGCTGTGTGGACGTACTCCTTAGCTTTGCCTCAGGAGCATAGAACTTCCAAGGGAAAAACAAGACATGCGAAGTCCAGACCAGATGAACGGCTTGCTGTGGGGTCCAGGTCTGCTCCAGGCCTCCTTTAGGAATAAAGGCAAAGTCTTGGAGAAGAGCTGGGTCTTAACTGTGACCCACTGCATGTCATAGAGTCTTAGAAGAACAGAGACCAGGAAAACAAGGTTGCATGGAAGGAAACAGAAAAGTGGGAGAATATCTCACCTGAAGTGTGTCTAATGGGGTCAAAAAATGCAGGCAGTGGAGAAAAAAATGAACAGGAATTAGGATAAAGCAGCCCAGAGACTATGATGAATGAATCAGGCTGTCAAGGCTGATACTGATGAATGTGTAGGAATCACTAACAGAGTGTAATTTTCTTGGGAAGCAGTTTCCAGGCTGTTTCATCCAGTGTCCATGGCCCCTCTGATATGATGATGCTTGCAAAATCGAGACCGTTCAAACACTATTTTGTGACTTGGAGACCAGCTCACAACATGGGGACACCCACGTGTGGTCACTGCTTGCTAAAAGAGCAAGAGCTTGACAGATACAAAGGCTCCAGGGAGCTCCTGGCAGGGGAGGAGAGAAGGAGTGAAGAGTAATGGAAGAAGAAAGATGACACAGAGTTGCAGAGCAAGCCTGAAAGTGACCTCAGTGATGACATGGAAGAAGGGAAAACGAGAGGAAAAAAGCACAGCAGAAAGATCAATGACATGATCAGGATTCAGGTGGAAAGAGCTTTAACAGACATCAGGAAAAATAACACCACAGGACATGCAAAGCCCAACTCAATAAGGCTGTTAGTGATTCATTTGAAGCTGCCCTGCTTTGATCAGGGCCTGATGTCCCTTCCAACCTGAATCTTTCTGTGATCCAATGACAGGGCAGAGGAACACTAGCACAAAATGAGAGGTGGACACCAGAATGAGCCCTCATTCTCAGGACTGTCACCACACGCTTCTCCCCCACCTACAGAAGCTGTTCAGAGCAGACCCAGCTACGTCAAGTCATTAACCCTCCCGACCACCTCAGTGGAAGAAGCCACCAGGAAAGCTGGGAATAGGACAGCCAGGTGAGGAGATCCAGAGACAAGCAGTGTCCCTGCTGCTTTTCCTAAGAGAAAAAAAAATCTTAGAAAAAATAATGAAGAAGTCTACAGTGTTTTGCTTTTGGCACTCTGTGGCTGAGCACACAAGCAAATTGGGACTGTCAGAGGGACTGCAGGTGAATGATGGTGCAATCCAAAGGGGATGATTACTTCCTTAAGAGATTTCCAAGCAGCACCTGGTGTCTCAAGGGGAACCAGAAAAGAGGATTTTTAGGTGGCTTTGTCTAAGGGAGGGAACGTAAACACAGAGGGTGCTCAGAGAGCAGGGATGACTCCATACTCAGAACACCAGGAAGGTGTCAAACAGTGGACAGTGACACACAATGTCCCCAGCCCTCCAGGAGTCAAGGGCATCTTTTCAACACTGCAAGCACAACTGCAGGGCAGGCTAAGCTCTTCTTCCAAAGCTCAGAGCTCACCATGCACCAAAATTTTCCTGCCGTGTTGATATCTGGGAGGCAGCCACAAGGCGGGATGGTGGCTGGAGACAGCACAGCGGCTCTGCTGAGGCTGCTCTTTCAACACAGTTCAGAGATAGTAAGTCCCATTCACACTAGCAGGTGCCCATGATGGAGAATTGCTTCGTGCTGCTCTAGGCTTCTACAAGGCTGAGAACCAGTGGACAGTGAAACAGGAGGCGCTCAAGGGATCTCTAAAAGCAGGCATCCCACCCACGAAAAGATATTTGGTCCAAAACAGGGAACCGCTTTATAATTAAATGCAGTGTACAGCATCCCTGGCTCCCACAGCCACTTGCTTCATAATGAGAGACCTCCTCCAGGTGCAGTTTAGACCTTGAAAAACCATCCAGCTTGTCTAAAGCACACATATTGGCTGGGAAAAGGCAGAGCAGACTGGCTCTAGGGCCCTTAAGAGTATCACTGAGCTTGGGTGAACAGTCGGGGGGCTGCAGGTGGGTTGAGAGAGAAAAAAACAGCTGTTCCAGCTTCACGCAGGTCTTCTGTGCCAGGCCACCCTTCCCTTGACCCCCGCAGAGCCACAGCTCTGTGCAGATTCATCAGAGCCCATTCTCCTGAAAATGCTCCCACACATGCCAATAACAACTGAAAACCCAGGCAGGGCTAAAACAAAATGAACACAGTGGCTGAGCAAAGCAGTTCAGAGCTGTGTTTCCTCCCAGAGCTTGGCTAGCACATCTGTACCTGTTCCAGTTTGAAAGTGATGAAGAAGGGATGGAAGGAGGTCTCATGAGTCAACCTCTTTTTTTTTGATTTCGTCCCTGATGTTTCACCTTCTTCTGCCAAAGTACCTGAAACACAACCTCCACAGTTAGTGTGTCCTTTGGTGTGCTGCAATCGAACAGCACAGATCTGCCATCAAACTCCCTAAGAACATCTGCGCTAGGAATTTTCTCAGATGAAGACATTTCTCCTGTGCTTCCTGGGTTTATTCCACCTTTCATTTCTCTGGCAGTCCCTGAAAATCAGGCTCTGTGGTGTAAGTCAGGTAGCCTTCAAGCCAATCCGCAACATTTCTGAGAGTCGCATGTAAAGCACTTCTCTTTTAATGGTGACTGTGAAGCCATCCAAGACCATGTGCTAGAGGATGACGCCTCCGCTAGCTCCCTGCCACGCAGGCTTGGCTCGAGCTTGAAATTAGCACTGCAAGTGCAAGAAAGGGAGGTTTATTCTCCATGACTCCTTTCAATCTTTGGCCTAGCTGTGCGAAGAGGCTGAGGACAAGTTCCAGTGCTCATGGGACAGGATGAGGCCTAGCCAGGCCCTGAGTCACAGCAGCCTTTCCTAGCAACACCAGGCCCCAAGAGGCATTTCCACTCTTATCAGCGTGGAAGAAGAGGTTTGATGGTGTTTTGACTCCCTTCTTAGAGACTCCCACATGGCACTTTACAATCCAGCTTTGCTCTCAAATACAGATCCTGGGCTGCATCCCGGAGACGTGTGTCAGGCATCAAGTGCTGTCAGTCAGCCCCAGTCACAACACGTCAGGGCTTAGGAGAAGTCTGAAGCAGGCTGGGGGAAGGAAGGTGAGCACTGGAGTGAGAAGGAAAGGCTGAACAGAAGAAAAAAAAATAGAGGAGAAAGGCAACTCAAGGGGGAAACGGCAAGGAATACTCCATACTGCAGAGGTGGTTTTCATCTGTGATAAAGCAGTCGTGCCAGGACAGTGAAGGACGAAGACATTCAGATACAAAAATTGGACAGGGAGGATAGCAAAGCAAGCGCTCCGGAAGGAAGGACTCCTGCTCTGCAATGCAATCTGTTTTCTTTGTTGTTCTCCAAGCAGTTTAGGGCAGTAGAGACTGGAACTCACTGACATATCAGCAGCATGGTAATTAATGTAAAATGGGCTGCAGGGACAAAACTAACAGATAAAGCGTGTGCCTGGCTAAATGCCACTTCTTGTGTTGGCTCCGATGGCTGCAACTTCAGCCAAGAACGACCAAATGGCCTCAGCAAAGTTGCTACCTTTCCCATGCGACGGATGGGTTCAGAGGGCACACGGAAGGGTCGCTGCAGGAAAGACTCAGGGCAGTTCTTCCTGCCTCTGCCCAGATGTTTTAATGCATAAGACGACACCTACAATCATTACTGTCAAGAAATGCAAAACTGAGAGGACTGGGAATGATTGGGGAGGCAACCAAAACCTAGCTCGTTTGAAGACAAAGGTGAATAAATTTAGACAGAGAATAGGACACTGGATTGGTAAGCGAGAAGCTCCCTTCTAGGTCTGACAGATGAAGGAAATGGAGAAAAGACCTCAAGGCACTGAATAAAAGTTTGAGATCGGTCAAGTATTCTCATATTAGGAATTTCAGTCTCTTCCACCATGCATAAAATAAGTAAATATTCATTGGGCTGAAGAAAGAGAGAGAGAGAGGAGAGCTGATTACAGCTTAATGTATGTAAGAATCCACCGAAGCTTGAACAGTAACCCACAACTTCCCCACTCCCAGGTGGGTGGCCAAGCGACTATGCTTTAAGTACTGCTTATTTTCCCTCCCTCTCTGCAGTTTAGGGATTAAATAATATTTAATTATTCCCCATAAAATGGAAACACTCAAAGAGCACAGACAGATCAGATTCCCCTGTCACTTCAAACCAAGAATGTCCTAATAACTGGGGAGCTTCTTTGGAGATACAACATAGCTCTGTCAAAAGGGCCTGTTATTACACAGGCCTCATGGGACAAGGGCAACAGATTTGTTCTCATCAGCAACATCATCAAGAAGATGCAGGAAGGCAGAATGGAGGGAACTTGCACAAAAACCTACTGCCCAGACACACCATTCCCATGTGAACCTCAGCACGTTATATCAGCCTTCTGCCTATAAAGAGGCACCTTCCTCTCCCCAGCTCTGCTGGATGTTATGAACAGCCCACGAACAATTCCAAATTCTTCACCAGTGAGGGGCAGATGCCACTTGCTTGAGGGCTATCTGCAGCTCTGATGGTAGAGGCTGTGTTCAGTCTATTCCCATAGGGCCAGGTTGGATTTTTCCTCAGCTGCATGACAGACAAGGGAAATGACATGGGTGGTGTATGCTTCGACTTCAAGAGGTTCTTGCTTATGTTTGAGGAGGAATCTTATTACAGAAATGGAAGAGGTTGAGAGGGGTAGGAATGAGAAGCTACAGAAATTACATGTCATCGGCCAGAAAAATCTGAGTCTCTCTACAGCCTGGCTCCCAGGGAATGGTGAACACACTCCTCCCAGGCCGTTTTATTGACCATCTTCAGGACCCTTGGTGCTATTCCTCAGCTGCACCTCAAGCTCAGTGCAGCAGCTGAGTGCTACAGCTGATCCCTTCATGCATCTGTCAAGTGGTAAGTGAAAGAGGCAGCAATAAACTGAAGAGTATGGAGGAAACACTAGGTGGGAAAGCAAGATGTCCCAGAATGGGACATCAATCCTATAAATCTTGGGTTCCTTCACTAAATCCTTTAGCTTCACTGGGAAACAGAGGTCAGAGCAGTAGACACGGGAGTTAGGGTGAGGAGCCAGCAGTGCTGCACGTCACTCTTCTGCTCTAACCATTAGAGAAGACAGAGGAAGGAGAAACAGCCACAGGAAGGAGACCATGGTGAGCCCTGCACCTCACTGGCTCATCTGCACCAGAAACGATTGGGTTCCAAAAACTGCCACAAAACGTCTTTGCAAACCCAAGGGGAATCCAAGGAGAGGGAAAGGACCCAGACATGCCACAAGTCCCACCTAGTCTGCCCTCGACATGTAAAGATATCAGCCCGACAGCACATACTTGCAGACCCTGGCCCAGCTCTGGCTGGGTTAATGTGACAATCCATTTCTGACAGCGTGTCAATACAAAGCAATTTAGGAGTGCATGAAAAATCGACCTGAGGTAACAGGCAATTTCTCCGCTCAGCTGGTTAGAAGGAAGTAGAGACCAACAAGGGCAGCATTTTTGAGTGCACTCACCTCAGCAAGGCCCGGGTCCACTGGCACACAGTCACATTGGCAGCTCTCTACAAAGGAGATGGAGCAAGACACAAGCAAAGCATCCTTCACATGACATGGTCTCAGGATGAGCAGCAAAAAGAGCTGCAGGTGGCATATACCATTCTTCCTTCCCGTAACAATTTTGTTGTTTAAGGGGAGGCATTTGAATACGTAAAATAACAGGCAAACTGGTTGGAGTAGAGCAGGCAGCACTGAATACACACGATTACCAGAGAGCACCCTGAGCACAAGCAACCTGCAACGTGGGCTTGAACCGCTCCAGGCTGGAGACGGACAAGCAGCATCCAAACAACCCCCTAAAACTGATGCTAAAGAATTTGGGTCATGTTTTAAGCCAAACCCTGAGCACGCCCGTATGGGACCAGGACAAGCACAGGTCACACAGACGCATTGCCCCATGCAGCCCCTGAGAGAATTAACACGGCGGAGCAGAAGATGTGGTGGAAAAGGAAGGCGATAGCGTGGAGGAGCTGCGGGTCCTCCTGCCGCCCTTCTCCCCCGGCACAGATTGCAGGGAGGGGACCACAGGGCGGCCACCAGCAGCCACCTCTTTGCGCTGACGCTCTGTGCAAACGCTCTGGCTCCAGCACCGAGGCTGGCGTAGAAAAACAGAGGCTGAGACCAACCCAAGCAAATCTGCTTCCAAACCCAGGGAGCAGCAGAAACGCGCTGGCAGGGCTCATCCAGCACCACGGGCTTATGGATGCTCCCACCACGCTGAAAGCATCACGGTCCGTCATTATGGAAAGCAGAAAACACAGCAGGCTGAGCCTGTGCCTCTCAGTCCAGCCTCCTCTCCTGCACAACCCCGGGCTGTTCCCGCTTGAAGACCTGATTCAGATCCCCCACTCGTCTAGAGAGGCAGTAAGTGCTGCCTGCACTGGAGCAGTCAGAGGAAATTGCACTTTCTGCCTCTTTCTGGAGCAAATGGCTCCAAACACAGACTGAATTGTTTGTCCATGGTCTACATTGCACATAGCGGGAACTCTGGAGGACCCTAAGCACGGAACTGTAGAAGCCAAAAAAAAAAGGCAAAAATGGTTCAAAAGTGACAACAAGACATTGCTGTGTGTATGCCAGAATAGCACACTTGCTTAAAGCTACCCTTGGAGGCATTTTTATCCAAGATACACTGCTGGATATAGCCAGGGAGGCAACATTTGGAGTTAGGTCTTTTTGTGCGGTTGCATTAAAAGTAAGATCCCCATTTTATTTTGATTTAATAAGGTAGTTAATGCATGTTAACAAAATTAAAAATCACTATTAAAAGCAGATGTACTGGTGTATGAATATCTAAGTATTAGCTTTGCCTTTAGATCATCCAGAGCTTCAGCGTATGCTTCTAATAACCAGCTGTCACTTACCAGCGATGTGGTAACTCTCTTATTAAATCCTAAATGGGCATATGGAGGTTACATTTAAAGTAACTTTTTTTTTTCCTCCTTTCTATCTTTTCCCACACACAGCTGAGCCAACTCACAAATTTCCTGCAACATTTTTTCCTTGAGTTAATGGGATGCATGTTGAGATCAGAAAGGCCAAATGATGACCTGCCTTTTTGTTTTTACATCTCTTTGGAAAAATCCATATGACTCTCCATGTGTCAAAAGAGTCATAATACATCCCAGATGCCTCAGCACTAATTGCGCTTTTTCGACGAGAAGCGACTAAGCTCCCCCGAGAAGCCCTTCAACCACCAATCCTTTTTGTCCAGCGCTGCTACGGTCCTGAACAGCTTTGCAATAACAGGCTGGCAAGCTCAGCTCTTGGACAAGCCACCAGCAACAACCCAGCACGGACACCTGTTTAGTCACAGGCTGCACATTCAGAGCACCAGGGCACCGCGGAGCTTGCGAGAAGCAAAACCAGCTTCTGCGATGGGGGCTGGAGAAGAGCTTAGCGAGAAAATCCATCTCATTTGCAAACTTGCAGTGGGGCTACAGTAAAAATACCACCAAATGGCACTTAAAATCAGCAAACCACTTCCACATTACATCAGTTTTAGCATCTTTGGCTTTTTAGCTGAGGTGAATGCAATTAGCAATGCAGGATTTAGCACCTGCATCTTCCAGCATTGCAGCTCCAACGGGGGTCAGAGGGGATGCATCGCCCTGCTGCCAAGTCATCCCCTAACACAGCCAAAAGTCACACCATTACCTGGGAATAGCAATAGGAGAGGGAGAAGTGCAGGCAGAGGAGGCCTGGTGCTGCAAGGGGTCAGCTTTGCAGTGCCATAGGTGGGTCCCTGAAGGCCTGGGGCAGTGATTGCAGGTTCAGGAGGTGCCTCTTCCCACCTCTCCAGCTCCCTGTGATTCCCGAGAACAGGAAATACCACCCCATGCCTGAGGGCCAAGCGCTCCCTGCACAGCAGCACTCCCTGCCTCCTCCTTCCCAGCTGGATTTGCATCACGCTCCTGAGAACCACAAGGCTCCCCTGTCGGGTGCACCCGAGCTCGGGACATTCCCCTCGCTCCAGCTCAGTGATTCCTCAAGAGCCACATTGCACCAGGCTCCCTCTCCATAAAGGGCATCTGGAAAAGCAGGAGGAGGAGGAAGTTACCACCACAGCCCCAGCTGCAGATGTCTCTCTGCACCCGTGTCCCTTTGGGATGCCCATCGAGGGCTGCCCCTGCATTGTCAGGGCCCCGTGCAGCTTCCTCAGTCTACTCTAGGCCACCAGGTAGCAGCAGCTTCCACAGGACAAAAGCCAACACGCCACATCCACCCACCTTGCTGAAAAACCCTGCCTTTGAATATTGCTCCGTGCAAAAGTGCTGGAAAAGGGGTGGTCTTTGACTCCTGGCCTCTTATAAGCCAGGTCAGAGATTCTGAGAATTTTTTTTTTTTGTGATAAAATTTAAAAAAAACAAACAAACAAACAAGAGGATGCCCTTCCCTGCAGCCCATGGAGGGAAACAGCAGCACTGCTCGTACTGCCAAGCAGCTCAGGGATGCAGGGCATCACTGCTCTTGCTTTCCTCCTGCATCATCCTCTAGGCACTGCTTTGGGCCCCTGTCAAACACAGGATATTGTGGTGTAAACCTGTCCATCCCTCCGTCTGAAGGCCCTGTACACCATGCTATCAATCATCCACGGTAATATTAAGCTGCTAGAGAGCTGACACTGTCATCTGTTACATTCATTCACTCGAGGATCGAGTCGCAGCAAAAGCAGGAGGAATCCGAATCCAGAGCCTCCTCCATCCCCCAACCTCATTACAGCCCCAGCGCATGCACAGACCCCCTCTTCCTCCAGGTCTCTCTTCCCGCAGCATTGACCACAGCTCATAAATTAATAAGCACATGTATTTTTTTTTGAATCAGGTTTGTGGCAAGGGAGACGTTGGAGATGAAGTAGAGGGGAGCGTGGGGGAGAAAACAAATCCGACTCATACAAACAGTTCAAACCCTGCAAAATGTTTAACAACATGTAAGTCCTTCAAAGCCACAAAGCCCTCAGTCCCCATCCACAGGCTGAATTCACTAATAGGTTTACTACCATGCCAGTGTGAAAGGCAGTGGTGAAAAGGACCCAGAACCCTTTGTTCTCTCCTCAGTTATGTGCCAAGTTAAAACTCAGGGAAAGAAAAAAAAATCCAACCCACAGTCGCTCTTTAATCTTGTGCAGCTTATTAAAACCAAGAGGACAAGATAATCCACCCAGGCAGCAAGTTGGAGGCTGCTCGTTCCCTTTTCCAGAAGAAATCGGCTCGCGTTTTCTCCTGAGCGTCCCAAGAGGCTCGGAGACCAGAAGACACTGACAATATGCTACAGAAAATAAAAAGAAGGTAATTATGGAAAAGGTTCAGAGAAACCCTGTTTCTGCACAGCTGCCAGAGGGAGCAGGAGCCGCACGTGCGGCAGGAGGCCACCACGTGCCTGGTGAGCAGGGAACCACAGCACAGGCTGAGCCAGGGTGTTAATGCAACGGGCACGTCCCACTCATGTGTCCAGAAGAGCTGCATCAAAAACGAGGGCAAGGAAAAGAAAAAAACGCTGTGTTTTAGCTATATGGGAAGAGATTTGGCCTGGGCAGTCCACGCAGGGAGGAATTTCTGGGCATTTCAGGCCCTTCGCTACGGCACTTGCTCAGCAGTCACAGGTCACAGATTTCCCTTCATCATAGACTCCCTTAGGCACATGAGGGAGATGGTACCAAGGGACTGACATGCCAGGCAAGGTGCAGCTGCAAGGGTGAGTGCATGGAATAAGCCAGAACATACAGGAACGTCAGTGGGGAAGACAACAGAAAGCAAAAAAAAGTAGAGAAAAAAAAACAGAGAGACATACAGTGACAGAAAAGAGGAGTCAAATGATATATCTGACCAATTGCCATCCATATCAGATGGATTTTTCCAGGTAGGAAAAAGGAAATAGCAATATGGAGTGCACTGAAATATTCACACACTGCTGGAAGAGGCAGGAGAGAGCAAAGGTGCCCGGTGTGACCGTGGGTGCTAGAGAGGTGATAGAAACCAGGTAGAGCAACAAACCTGGCCGAGCACAGATACTGAAGTCTGGGTTTCTCTCAGGAAAGGTGAGCAAAGTGTCAGCAACACCTCCAGCAACACAGCAGATGAAAGTCGGGCGAGAGGACAGAAGATCAGCTGGGGCCAGCACCACCTGCAAGAAGAAAAACAGCCAGTTCTATTAGGACAGTGCTGGAAGGCTTCCGCGGCGCAGCAGGCGTGCATGGGCACAGAGATTGCTGTTAACACAGGTAGAAAAAGGAGAAAACTCCAGGAAATCATAACTCTGTGAGACTAACTTCCAAAACAAAGCCCAAGAACCAAAAGCTACAAGAATACAGCCTGCACAAGCTAACTGCAGCAGCTGAAGATGTTAACAGCAACAGCAGCTGCATCACCAAAATCCTGGTGAGAGATAAGAACACTATGGAAGAGCTGGAAGTGGAAAATAACCTTGGGCAGAGCAACTTATTTTAAATTTGTGCCTTTTTTCCTGTTTTTAATTTAAACAAAACAGATGGATAAACAACAGCAGAGTGCTAAAGGTGCTTGGTTTCAAAAGGGCGAACGGAGGTCTTGGATATAAAGGGGAGGCTCAAGTGTCTTTGAACCAAAGGCCCTGGAGAGTTCCCTGGAGGAAACTCCCTGCATCCCAAGCAAGGAAAGAGTATTGAAGGAGCAGTTCCTAACTTGCTGGAATGATTATTGTAATGGGGATGAGAGGAGTAAGTATAGGGTACAGAAGGAGGAGGGATGACTGAGCAGCAAATAAAAAAGCAGCGTTTTAGAAGCCAGGAAGGGATAAAGTGAGAAATGCCAGAAGTCAAACTAAGTTGGACCTTGCGGAGGATATTAAAACAAATAGTGAAAGGTTCTCCAGCCAAATCAACATGAAGATAATAAAGACAGAACAAGCAGTGCTGTGAAGTGGGATTGGGGGAGAGAGAGCACAGATAATCTATGTGAGGCCCTGAAAGGCCTTAATGCTAAATGAATTTTTCTCAAGAAGAGGGAAAATGATTACAAACATATGAACAGAGCTGGGTGACTAATATGGCAAAAGTGCTCACCACATCAGAGGGGGAGGCAAAGCTCCAGGATCTTGTGTGTGAACGAGTAATCAAGCCAGGTAGCTCCCAGCCAGAAGTCCTAGGAAATTAGCCCATGAAATGAGAGGACTTTGAAAAAAATCTGTCACTAAAGAGGTAGTAAGGCAGGTTATGCCAGGTTATCCTGTATGGGGAATATTTCACTTTTTTATCAATAACTGATCATCTAGACAATGGAAAGTCTGTTTTTCAGTGAAAACATTTGATGCAGTGCCATGATGGGAAGCAATTTGCTATGGTGAAGAGGATGAGGCTTAGCAGAGGTGACTTAAAGCACCTATGGGATTTGGTGGGGACTGAGTGAGAAGGTGGCAGTTCAGCTGCAGGGAGGTTTTCAGGGTTGCTCCCTGCAGAGCAGCTGGGGACCTGCCAAAAATCAGCATTTTCACTACTGAACTTGTCCTAAAGAGGCTGGTTTGTGAGAAGCAGGAGAAAAGCAGGCAGGACGGGGTGGGTGTTACATGGAAACACAGCTCAGGGGTGGCTTGACTGCTAGAAACAAATAGTGCCACTTTCAGGGTCACGCCAAGAATTTGTACTGCAAATGGGCAAATCATTGTCTGAAAATGGCAAAGGGGAAAAGTCCCGTTTATCATAGGCAAGTGCAAGGGAATACAGCTAGAGAGCAGGCAAATCTGAGCCCAGGGCATGCACAGAAGAGGGCATCACCCAACCAGCAAGATAAACGTCTGCTCCTCCACTCAAGATCAAGAACAGATGCAAAGAAGGGCTGCAGAATAACTCGTGTGTGAGAGGGGGACAGGAGAGCTCAGTTTATTCTGCTGAAGGAGATGTGATTGCTCTCTCCAACCTGGCTGAAGTTATCAAGCAAAAATAAATGCAATGGGGAAGTGGAACTACAAAGATATAAAAGAGCCAGAAACGCACCTAAGCTCAGAATTATGGTTTCTGATCAGCAGAGCAGTAAGGGAAAAAATAAAGGGGGGGTGGATTTTTAAGACGGAGCTTGCAGAGAGTATGGAAGGGATTTTATGAGACAGTTCCCAGCTGGGAATTTAGCCAAGGTACTGGGGTTAACACACCCACTACTCTGAGAAGTACCAAGGGATTTTCAGCAGCCAGAAATTGCCAAGACCTGGGGTTTAAATCTCCGCTGCTGAAATGCGACTATTTATTCAGACGGTTCTACCCGAGCAACTGTGTGAAATGCTGCTCTGAGACTCTCAAAAGTCTCTTGGGAAGCAAGGGGAAAAAAAAAATGAATATATATATTATATATATATGTTCTGTCTGGAGCTGATTCTCTTTCCCCACTTCTCTCCCTCTCCTTCTCCACCACTAACAGGATTTGCATGAGGACAGCCCAGCCCTCGGAGCTGCTCCTGGCTCCTCCCTGTCACCCCGTGTAGACGTCACCTCCAGCCACGTCAGTGCACAGAGCTCCGGGGACCTCAGCTGCCAGCCCAGGCCTTGGATCCTGCCCCAGCGAGCGGGAAGGGGCTCAGGTGCAGCAGGATACAGCAGCATCCAGGCACATCCCACAAGCAGCAGCTGAGAGCAGGTGCTTGCAGAGTCGCTCAAGACTTTCCTAATAACATCACCCTATCTGGAGCTAAAGAACATCGAGCCACCTCCTTCCCAAGCAATATGAGCAAGTGCTCAGTGATTTCTAGGGAACAAAGAGTTCATCTCAACATATGTCGTCTCCTAACACACATGCTGTGGGGAAGAGCCTTTGTTTGGGAGACCCAGGTATCGTGGTGCCAAGGTGTCTCTTTGATGAGCTGATGTACTACATTTTCTTTGCAACAAGCACAAGCTTTGTGAGAAGAGACTGCTCACCCAGGGATTTCATTTGTTGATGGGTTTTTTTTTTCCCCTTATTCCCTTTCTCTGCTCCATGTAATTTCTCCCATCTGCTCTCCAGCACCGGTGAAACCCTCCATGCTGAAACCTGCAGCCCAGCCCTGCACTGAGGAGCGGGGCCAGCCCTGCTCCGCTGGCAGCCCCAGCATCCATGGCAGGGCTTGCAAATTCCAAAGCACCACGAAAGAGCAGCCACGAGCTGATCTAATCCCCCTCCAGCTGCTCCTCTCCTGCTTGCTCTCCCCTAGTTTGGCTGCAAGGCTTAGTAAAGAGGCAAGCCCAGGTGTGGGGAGGGGGCAGCCCGGCGGCGCTGGCTCTGCTACCAGGCAGGATTTACACCCTGGGGGCCGAGAGGAGCTGATACGCGGAGATGAAGCAAGAAGAGCGGCCCCAGCTGCTGCGGGGAGCTCCCTGCTTTCCTGGCTTGCCCGTGTCCGTGCTGCTCCTCAAGGGAGCTGCTCCAGGTTGTCTGCCAAGCCAAGGGGCGCGTGTTGCGCTGCTGCGTCGCGAATCCACCTCCGGCTAAAACTCCTATCGCCTCCACGCGGGGTTTGGCCCCGCGTCCGCTGCGGGAGCGGTGCCTGCTTCCCAAGCCTTGCTCATCCATCACCCAAGAGGCCAAAACAGAGCAGTGCCCGTCCGGAGCCTGTAAGTGAAGTCAGTGCTGGGAGAACGTTCCAGGTTTGGCCACAGTGGGGAAGTTTAGCAATGAAACTGCCCTTGCCCCGTTTGCTGCCTGCACTCCTCAGCTCAGAGCTGGACTCAGCTGAGACCAGGCAGCTCCATCCCGACCTGCTCTGGCTCCCGAGACACCCAGCAAGCTCAGGAGCAGTTTAGCACTCACCCTCCTTGCTCCTTGTCCAAGAGACACCTTTCCTTCCCATGTCCCTCAGTCTAGGAGGGCAGGACCAACCAAACCTGACACAAGCGCCCGGGATACTGGTAGGAACGTGCCCAGTGCTGCTACGTCTCACCCACCACCGGCCTTTCAGCAGTGCCAGCAGTCACAGACTGTATTGTCACCTCTCTGTACACCAAACACGCTGTGCGACATCCCTCACCATTCCTTACAGAGGGGATCCCCTACATCCCTGGCAGAGGGGGTGGAGAGGGCACAGGCGGTGCCGTCCCAGCCCTCCTCAGGCACCCAGCGTTCACCCCCTCGGTCGCCCCGCCACTCTCGCCCTCCTCCTTTCCCTCCTCGCGCACACGCTCAGCCTCCCCTTTCCCTTCCCTTCTCTGCTTGTTGCACAAAGGGTGCGTTTGACCTCAATCTGTCTGCTTGAATTAGAGTCCGGAGCTGTTCCTCTCTGCCGAGCACAGAGCCCCGCCAGGGCTGCGAGGCCACATCTGCCACACTGGGTTATTGCAGACGGGATTCAGCAAGGGCTGCTGCAGTCGCAGGGCAGCGGGGGCCAAGGAGGGCCGCAGAGGTGGGAAGGGGCAGGGCTCAGTGCACGGCGCCGGGGGAACGGAGGCTGCGGTGACGGAGGCTGCAGAGCCTTGTCCGCTCAGGAGGTGGAGGCCAAAGGGAGGGCTGAGGAGCGAGGGAGGAGCAGGACATCCCACCGGCACCAAGCGGAGGCAGCTGTGCACATGCAGCTCCAGCTTCAGGAATGAGGCTCCTTCGGGCTCTCAGATGCATTTCTTGGACTTCAGAGGCACCCAAAAATAGATTTAAAAGTAAACCCAGCCATTACCTGGTGCGTAGCTGAGGTCGCGCTGTAGGGACAGGGCAGTGGCAGTTCCTCTTCCAGTGGCTCAGGGTCATTTTTCCATGAGGAGAGCCCCACCAGCACAATGGGGCTCCTGCAGCACTGGTGTCCCCAGCAGATCTACCTGCTGTGGGGAAACACTCCATCCCGTGCAGGAGAGGAGCTCCTCAGCCCCCACAGCTCCTTGGTACAAGCCATGAGCATCTCCTTCTTGTTCAGGTTGGAGCCCAGCACCATAACAGAGACAAATCCAAAGGAAGGAGCAGAGAGATGGGAGAAGATGCCAATCAGCCCCAAGGTGGACAAAAAGAGCAGAAATACCAGGAGAGAGCACTGCATCCAGCATCAAGCTGAGCAGCCCTGGTGAAATGAACCTTCAAGATGTGCTGGAGGCCTGAGAGAATCAGCAAACCCACCCTCTGCTCACCAGCAAAAGGAGAAACCACCACCTGCCTTGAGGGTTGTTGCTCTTTATAGAGAAAACCCAGCACACCTGGGTTGCCTGCCAGAGCCTGCCTAGCTCTGCAGCTGCCCATGGTGCCCACGGCCACCCAGCAGCTCGGACACATGGAAACACTGCAGGGACGTGACAGGGCCTGGCTGCAGCCCCTGTGCAGGAGGAGAGCCGCAACGTCCTGGGGCACCCGCAGGAAAGAGAGCGGCAGGTCCCGGAGCCCCCTCTCTGCTCCCGCTCCTCCCGGGCGATGCAGCGCAGCCTCCGAGCCCACCACCCGAGCGGCTCCTCTCGCGTCGCACCAGCCGTACGGAAAAACAGCCGTCAGGAAGGGGGAAGCGGTCAGATACCAACAGGGAGAAACCCTCCGCATCAGACACACAAACAAACCAAAATCGCTGTTTCTCCTGTATGTCACAATAAGTAGCACAAACTATCGCTGCGGGAAAGGACATCCAATAGACACCGATTAAATGCATGACTTGACCGGCTGTGCCACGGAGGTGGTTTGCTCGTGGCAGCGAGTGTTGCTGGTCACTGCTGGCGCTGCTGAGGCTGCTTCTCCGCACTGCTCCCTGCGTCCCGAGGATGCTGAAGATGGTCACACTGTCACCGGTGCCGTCAGACCTGCACCACACTCCTCCCTAGCCGCTAGCTAACGTGCACTGCACCACCGTGTCACGGCTGAGGTCCAGCCTTAACATCAGGGCATGGTCATTTTGCCAAACCGGTGCAGGTCGAGTAGAGGAGATCTAGGGAAAACATCTCATTTGGGCTTCTGAAATCCAGGAAAGCACAGGCAGGGGCACATGTGCTATTGCCAAGGAGGGTCCTGCTCCTTTTCTTGCTGTGACAGAGAGCCCCACCACCACCAGGGACACCTGGAGCAGCCGAGTGTCTGCAGAGCCACGTGCAGGAGAGCTGGGCAGCCCGCAGCAAGGCTGCCCTCTGCTATAGACAGCCACAGGTGACTTGGAATCGCGGCATCAATGCCGGCAGCGGGATCTTGGTATTGCCCTGGGCACCCTGCGTCCTCTGCATCCAGCAAGGGGGGCCCGGGGACGTGCACGGTGCTGCTGTCCCCCCTCTGCAGCCTCCTGGCTTCGCGGCCACCCCACTTTGAGCTGGCAAGGGCACATGTGAGGGAAAACACTTCCCTCCTCTTATGTGAGCTGCAGCCACTAGAGGGTAATCCAGTCCTCCAAGTCAGATCAGCTCCTGGCTTTGAACGCGTGGGCAGTAGGGAAGTGCTTTAACCCCCGCAAATAATTACAAGGGGCCTTTCAGCAGCCCCTGTCTTAAGCAGCATCCGAACGTCCCTTGGGCACTCAGGGAGCTTCGGACACAGCCGAGAGGAACAAGCAGGAGAAGGCATCCCGATTCCAGGCCACCGCGCTGGAGCTCGGCTCTAACGCTGCTTCTTATAGCCGGGTAATGTCGCTTCTCCAGCTTATTAAAAAAGTGCAAAATAATAATAATAATGAAATAACATTTTATAAACCCACCATAACCCTGAAATCTTCATTAATTATGAATTTTGCATGGCAACAGTTACTAAGAGAGTCTCCTCTGAAATTGATGTTCAAAGAACTTTACATCAAATCTTCAAACAGCCGAGAAGGTTCAAGCTACAAAGTCGGAACATCTGTTGCTTTCCATGCATTTTTCAATGGGGAGATCAGAGGGGAGAAAAAAGTGTACAAAATAATCCTGGTTCTGCTTTATTATTTAAATACAATGACAGCCTATGATACACACACTGTGTGGAGAGAGAGCAAGCAAAAATGAATGCAAAGTGTTATGCAGTTCTACCTACCGGAGCCAAAAATATAATATGCTTCCATTTACTTTAAATTTAGCCCTTCTGGGAAATGCTGTATTAGCAGCCCCGGGGGATGAAGTCTAAAACAGGAAACGAAGGGCATCATCTCCAACAGAAAGAGCGAGCTGAGAGGGTAATCACTGCTCCGGCTGCCACACAGAGCTCAGCTCGTGGCGGGAGAATCGGGATGCACCTCCGCTGGGATGCACCTCCGTTGGGATGCACCTTCGTTGGGATGCACCTCCGTTGGGATGCACCTCCGCTGGGATGCATCTCCGCTGGGATGCACCTCTGTTGGGATGCACCTTTGTTGGGATGCACCTCCGTTGGGATGCACCTCCGTTGGGATGCACCTCCGTTGGGATGCACCTCCGCTGGGATGCACCTTCGTTGGGATGCACCTTCGTTGGGATGCACCTTCGTTGGGATGCACCTCCGCTGGGATGCACCTCCGCTGGGATGCATCTCCGCTGGGATGCACCTTCGTTGGGATGCACCTCCGCTGGGATGCACCTCCGCTGGGATGCACCTTCGTTGGGATGCACCTCCGCTGGGATGCACCTCCGTTGGGATGCACCTCCGCTGGGATGCACCCCCGTTGGGATGCACCTCCGTTGGGATGCACCTCCGCTGGGATGCACCCCCGTTGGGATGCACCTCCGCTGGGATGCACCTCCGTTGGGATGCACCTCCGTTGGGATGCACCTCCGCTGGGATGCACCCCCGTTGGGATGCACCTCCGCTGGGATGCATCTCCCAGCTAAATCTGATGTCAGCGGCAGCAGGGAACACACAGACAGGGTTATCTTTGCAACGGCTGGTCACACCACGCTGCATCTTGAAAATGCCTCCAAAACACACTTTGCTTTGTGCCTCTAGAATCTAGGAGCAAACAGAAGCCTGAAGACTGGCACCTCTCCATACCTGATCCATTCCATTTAGTACAGTCCTTCCTAGAGCTGTCTGTGATGTTTTTCAAACTTGCAATTTAATATATATATATATAAAATATATATATATAATCTTTTAACCCCAAAGCATTTTTTTAGTCAATAAAAGATAACCAACGTTCCCAGCATTTTCCAGAGCCTTAGAAAGTATTTGGTGTCACATCGAATCCATGTCGCTTTCAGTGTAACATTGACATGTTTTGTTGGGCAGCAGGAGGAAATTTCCAGCAGCATTTGGATTAAAGACCCCAATCAGGGCACAGCACAACAACCTCTAGCCAAGGTGCCCTTGGAGATATGACCAGGCATGTGCAAGGCCCCCGAGAGCTTCTGCACCACCAGTTTTGGCCACATCTCCTCAAGCATTGCTCCCTCACACTAGTACTATCCGATGAGACGTGGACCAGCGGACAAGCCCGTCTTTAACAGGGAGAATGGACTGGCCCTTCATCATTCCAACCATGGGGCTCTGCTGCCCCTCTGAGAACTCCTGCTGTTTCCAGACTAGCAAAACCTTGGTCTGACATAGGTAGATTGAATGGGAGATGCATTTGCAAGGAAATGAGGGTGAAACATGCATAGGGCCATTCAAACATGGTAATTGCTTCAAAGAACCAGTTAGAGGCTTGCTGGAGACAGGGAGAACGTTTTGATGCATTGAGCAAGCTTGAAAGGAGGTTCTTCACGGTACTAAATCATCTGACAGAGAGGGTACTCGGCTGTGTGAGACACGGCAATGAGCCCAGCGATTCTGGGAGCTCTTCTCTTCCACCCAGTGCTGCAGACTCTCAGAAGGTTCATTATTTTTTAATCCTAGTGCTGACTGCAGAAGTCAAACCTTCTCCTGTATCGACCAGCTATGCAGGAGGAGATATCAGGAGCAATCATCATCTGTGAAAGCCCAAACAGGAGCTGTAATTCTCGCGGAGCAGCAGGCTACACAAGGACATAACAGCTTGGCTCTGCCTCCATGGTACCTCTGCAGCCCTTATGTGGGCCAGGAACAAACTTACTCTGTGCTACCCTACTGTCACAAGCCCTGTCTGTCACCCAAGGCAAACAGCCTCCTTTCCTGCAGATAGAGTATGTTTGGGTAGAGTTTTGTTGAAGAAGGGACAAAGAAGAAATGTAGCCTTAAGTGCTGCTTCTCTGTCTTTCCCAAACAGAAACATGGGAATCCGGTTCAATACCCATTATGGATACCTGTCTGACTCAGAAGGTTTGGAGAAGCATGGTCAGACACTTGCCCAAAGCAGCACCTTGTGAGCCAGCCCGTGAGCACCCGCTGAGCTGCAGCAAGTCCCACGGAGCCCAGGGCCACGTCCCATCCCAGCCTGCTGCCGAGGCCACGTCCAGCCCTGGAGGAACATGCCTGGCCTTCCTCCTCCCAGCACCTTCGGGTCTCCCACTGACGTATGTGGAACTGCAAGTTGTGATGGAGCAGGGTGGTAAAAACCAGCCAGACCTTTGGAAAAGAAATAAATACACGTAGTTATTGGCCCTGGAGATTCCCACCGCACTAAGCATCCCAGTGTCCTTACGCTGAAGCTGAAGCAGACGTTAGACCCCTCTCCCTCGCTTGTTATTTACTCTCCGCCTGCTGCCTTTCTTCTGCCCCAGTGACCCCAGTGTTCACAAGTCCCTGCTCTTCCCTTAACCCCATTTTGGGTTAGGGGCTGATTAACTCTCCGTGCTTGGATTTTTTTTTTGCCATCAAAGGGCTTTGTTGCTATGGAAACTCGGGGGCTGGGGGGGATTATTCAAACGACCATGGCCAGATAGCAGCAGGGTCAGGAGGATGGAGAAGCCTCCAGGGAAGGCGGCCAGCCCTGCTCCACATCGCCCGGCCTTCCCTCCTGCTGCCAATTACTGCAGATGAGCACCAAAATTGCACTGCCCTGTTTAACTCTATCTCTGCATTAGCACCAGCTCACAGCCTTTTTCTTTTTTTCTTTTTTTTTTTTTTTTTTTTTGCCGCGTGTCACTAATTTTACTCATTTTCTGAGTTTGTCTAGAACAGTAAAAGATTTGATTAGAGCATTCCCGGTTTTAATTGTAATTAGGACAGTCATTGTACAAGCTATAAAAGGAAATTGGGCTACCACGGAGTGGAAGAACCCCTGAGAGAATAGGAGCTGCGAAGGGAGAATTTCGTTCATAAAAAAGAGAAAAGGGCTGGATGGGGAGGAAATAAAACTCTGGCTCAGGATAGTGTGACAGCCAAAGCGGCCCGGGCATCTGGGGTTGTAACAAACTGTGTTTGCTAGTGATTTTGCCACGGGCCGCCAAGTGTTTGTTTTTTTCCCCTCTCTGCAACCTGCTGCGTGACCTTGGGTGAAGCAGCTCTGCCCTCTCGCCTCAGTTTCCCCCAATGGGACCAAGAAGGGGAGCGGGGCTGTGAATAATGTTTCATTTTACAACGCGTGCTGTGCCGGGGTGGTGGGTGTTGCAACAACCTCGTGGCTCCCCGCTCACCAGGAGCCACCTCCCACAGGCCCCGTGGGAGCCGAGCGCATCGGGGACGTCCTCTGGAGCTGTGGGCACGAAGCCACCGCGGCGGTGCCGAGCGGGTCCCGGGGACGGACTCGGCCACTTCTGCTGCTTTCCAGCAGAGGGAGGGGAAGGCCAGCTCAAACCCGCAACACGGAGAGCAATGCTGCTCTTGACACCTAGACCTGTGCAAAGAGACGGGTCCCCTCCTCCCCGAGCCGCTCAAGGGTGACGCTCGGCCAGGGCCCAGCAGCTCCGTGGGTGACCCCTGGCACAGGGTGACCTGCCTGGCCACCCCCGAGCTCACAAACCACTGAGCAAGTCCCTGCGGCCAGGGGACAGGAGGCGCCTGCAGCGGTATTCCCCATTCCAGCTCACCGCAAGGAAAAATGGCTTGTGACAGTCATCACGGAGAGGCTGCGTCACAGTGTCGAGCCCTGGCCACTGCGATCCCGAATCCAGCTGTCTGCTCAGGCAACCACAAGCGGATGGAGCCACAAATTCACTCCGGGCCTGTCCAAAGAGCATCCAGGAGCCTCGGGAACGCGGGCACCTTCCAGTGCTGCAGGCAGCATTCCAGCCACACCACGGCAGGAAGCAGAAGCAACCACCCACTGCAGGAGAGGATTTCTGCAAGGAGACGGTGTCTGCCAAGCAGAGCAGGAGGCCAGGGCGCCCTCCTGCCCGACCGGGGCCGCTCTCGCTGCTGCTCCGTGCCCATTTCCGCAGCGAGATGGACGGAGGGCAACAGTGTCCAGGATGTTGTCCCAGGCTTCAGCGTACACGGATAGCACACACGTCCAGAGCTGACTATGTGAGCCTATAAAATCCAAAGGAAATCAATTCGCCCCCTTCTCCCAGCTTTAATTCTGCCGAGGCAGTCGTTTTCCTGAAGTAATAATTTGCCTCAGTTTAAAAGAAAGTAAGAAAAAATAAAAGCAAAAAAAGAGCGCAAAGCTCTGACTGCTCATCACACATTAACGCGCATCAGCCATCGCCTGCCATCTCCTAATGATCCCACCTCTGATCCAGGCCCCAAACTGTGGGCATTTTGCCACTACATTTAAAGCAAAGAGCAAATATAAACTAGTTGCTTCCCAGCATGGCTGCGATTTTCATTAGTCTGGGCAGGGTGAGCAAGGGGGTGTTACTCTGCTCAGCCCTTACTGCCTTCACGATTTATGGATTTTTTTTTTTCTTTTCTTCCCCAGCAGCTCAGAAGAAACTTAATCATCACCTCTGAGTGGGAAGAAACCCCCTGTCGCATCATACTCCTTGCATGGCCACACACTGCTGCTCTGGCCTTTCTCGTGTGACAACTGAACCCAGCACATGGCCTTCCATTCGCATTGCATGGTAACATCCCACGTTAGTTTTAACTCATATTGTGTTTTTATATGTATACTTGCAGTAATAGATATATCAACAGCCACACACACACAGATATATATATATATGCTTAAAATTAATCTGCCTCTGGTCAAAAAATCAGCATGGATAAGGCCCAAAGCGTCTCTGGTGTGGGAAGGGGCTGCACCAGGTCCCTGGAGCCCTTCTCAGGGGCTGGGGAGGCTGCGACACATCTGGGACAGCCCAATTAGCCCAACCAGGGGCCTGCAGCTCTGCAGCCTCGTCAGGAAGGGACTGGGGCTGCCTCGGGGCCATGCAGTGATGAGGGGCAAGCGAATGAGCAGCCTGGGGCTGTGTGTGCACGATCCAGGATTTGGTTGCTAGCGAATTACAGGCTCGTCAGCAGCTGGAATGGCACCCAGCTCCCTGGAGGGCCCCGCAGTCACGGGCCGAGCTCTGGGGCTCGTTAGCCAGCAAGCTTTTCCTGTCTGATCTTTTGTCTAAGCCGCAAGAAGAGGATGAGCCTAATGCCATCTTCAGCAGCTAAGCCTCTTGACCCGCAGCTCCGCGGGCTCACAGCAAATCCGCTGGCGGCTCCGGGAGAAAACAAGCGCGGGGAGATTTGGGTGGCAGGTAAAGCAAGTGTTAAGCCCCCAAGGTCAAGCCGTACGGAGCAGAGCTCACTGCGGGCTGGAGGATCTGCAGCGTTCGGGCCGTTGGGAAGCGGCGCTTTCAGAAAGGCGGGCCCTGCTGCTGGCCTCCCTTCTGCCCCCAAGCCTCACTTGTGCTCGCCCGTGTCTTGCTGTCAACCCACGTGTGTGTAGCTGCCTGTGGATGCGTTCCCAGGGACATGCACACGTGTCCACATGCTGCAGCCCATGATCCCCATGTCCTCTGCCCGCCCTGTCCTAAGGGAACATGTGGCATTGGATAAACATCGCTTCCCAAAGGAGCCAGACATCTCTGGGTAACCTGGGCTTCACAGTGCGTGTGACAGAGATGAAGGAGGAACCAAGGGAGAGCCCCAAAGGCTGGAGAGCATCCCCAAGGGAACACAGCAATCCAGAGGGGAGGTGCAAGGCCATGAAGATGATTCAGGGATAACAGCCTCAAAGACAGAGCCCTGGGCTCTGTGCTCAGGTTCTCCCAAGCCTCTCCTTAAGAGGACCCTCCAGATCTGCAGCCCTGGGGAGCTGCAGATGCTCAAGGTCTCGAGCAACCGCGCACAGATAAAACCACTCACCTGGATCCCAAATTACGGGGCAGCTGCATCCGTCCCACAGGCTGCGCTCCTCCGGGCTGTCGGAATTGCCCTCTGCGTGCCTGCCTTGAGCTCAGCACCTAGACGTGCCTCAAGAAACATGGGCCATGGCTGAGCAACGGGCTGGTCCGGGGGGACCACAGCACAGCAGCTTCACTCGCCAGCCCCGTGTCGCTCATTGGGCTGCTGCAGCGGATGGCTCGAGTCTCAGGCAGCAGTGGTGTATGTTATTGCTGGAAGGTTCACATTTTATCATTTAATCAAATAAAGTGCATTTGTGGATTACACAATCATTTTGCAGGCCCTGATAATCTTTTTCTGCTTAGCTCTGCACTAGAACTTAGGAGGCAAACAAAGACATTTATAGCTGTCGTTGGAGGCCCTGGCTTGGCGCCAAGAGCTCTTACTCCTTGGAAAAACTGGTGCAATTTCTATTGAAGAACATCCTGGCAATCATGAAATATTAGATATTTATTTATTTTGCCAACCAGCAGGTTTTTAAGGCTTCTGGCCCCTAGTAAAATAATGGAGCAAATACTAAGAGCAACGAAAAAAAAAAATAAAAAGGAAAATCCTGCCTGCAAAAAGCTCATAGCAAAGCATTAAGCTGCAACAAGAGCGTTTATTGGGATCACAGCAAGCCCCGGCCGGGCTCCACGCTGCCCATGGAGCAACTCCAAGAACCAGGGGGAGAGGAGAGGCCACAAGAACCACCAGAGCCTTCTCAGCAAGGCAGAGGACAGTGTTTGAGGGGCCTGCACTAGGGACAAGCACGCGCTTTTAAGATAAAGCTGAATGTATCTGAACGATACATAAAGATATATATAAAAATATATATATTCCCCCGGCATGTCCGGGATGTGTCCCAGGGAAACCTCACTGTGGAGGAAGGCTCTCCCCTCATGGGAAAGGGCCCAAAGGACTTCTGTGTGTGATGGGCTCAGCACCCAGAAAAACAGTGTGTTTCTGTGCCAGGAGGTGCCTGGGTATCACCAGCCACATCATAAATTGCTTGCAAGTTTGCCACGCTTTACCAGTTTGTCCATACTAGGTGGCAGCCTAAAAATGTTTGGGTGTTATTTAGTTTTACCATTATTTTGTGTTATTATTATCATTATTGTTTAGTATTAAACATGGTTTATGTACACAGCGTGCTGCTCACCTCCCTGATTCTTGATTTTCAGCAGGCTCAGATGTGGGTGCTCAAGCGGTGCTGGCTGATTTCCCCATGGAGCCCTTTGGCATGCATAGAAAGTGGCAAAATTCGGAAAGTTGGGTGGTTTTTTTCTTTGTTTTTCCCAGTTGTCCCGAGTTAAATCTATCCAGAAACCTAAGCAAAATTCAATTCAAACGTGATTTACTTTTTTAAACAAAAAATGCTTTGGGGAAGGTAGGAAGATAAATCGATTCTTTCCCAAAGAAGAAAAAAGACAGTTCTTCATTTCAGGCGTGTTACAGCTAAAATAGTGGAAGTTTAGTACTTGCTTCACATGTTTCCTCACGAGATAATATGAAAAAAAAATGGGGAAAAAAGGAAAAAAATCAGCTTATTCACACTCATGAGTCCGGTGATGGATGGACAGACGGAGCGGCCTGCCCGGCCTCCCCGCGGCCGCCCGCTCCTCCCGCTCGCGTCGACCCACAGACCCAGGCGAGACACCGGCTTTAGCAAAAATGTTTAATCTCTCCTTGATGCGTGTGTTTATTTACAAGTACTAAATCTGAAGAACATTAAAATAGGAAATCGCAGGATATTTACACGATTAAAGGGTGCCGGCCAGCACGCTGGCCTGTTGCTTCAAGTCTGAAACAATCACATAAGGTTAATCACAATTCTGGATTTGTATCTGTTTTGATTTTCCTCTCCATTTACCTTAACTTTTTAAAACTATGAAAATTCTCTGCCTTTCATCAGGTTTGAGATCAGATGTCTCCTCTGCAATCCCCTGCTTTCTTAAAGGACAGCTAATTGTGCGCTTAGGTCCGGAGTGGGAGACGCTCCGGCCGCCCCGCTGCTCCCAGCCCTGGTGGGGGGACACGGGGCTCCCAGCCCGGGGAAGAGGACAGAAGGGGGCCAGGCAGGGGGGACACTTCCAGGCTGGACAACATTTTATTTTTTTTTGGAACCTCAAACTGAAGAGAAAAGGCAACGTGAGCGCAGAGGGAAGCAGAGGGCCTAGGGAGAGCGTCCGTGGTGCTGGCCGGCTGTTCCACAGACAGACCCTGTCCCCAGGGCTTCAGCAGCGGGCTCGGAGCCATCGGATGCCATCGGAGAGAGGAGGCCAGGGCAGTTGGGGGACTCCTCATCCCGCTCTGTCCTCATCCCAGTGGGACAAAATGGCCGCCACCCCCAGCCTGGCTGAGGCGAGTTAGGCAGGAGGGGCTGCCCGCCGCGGCCTGCGGGCTCCGAGCGCCATTAAGGACTGAGGGCGTCAGGCGAAAGGCAAAGGTAGCACCAAGAAGCGCTGGAGGCCGAGACGCTGCAGCACCCCCCCGTGCACCACGGCCCGGAGCAACCGCCCGGCGAGGAGACCCCACGGGCCCCGCTGCCCCTCGCCGGGGAGGCCTCAGTGGGGACACAAATGGCCCAAAGCTCCTGGGGGACCCGGCGGGGCCAGCAGGAACCCCAGGGTAGCTGGGGGCCGCGCTACGGGTAGCCCTGGGCACGCACAGGCAGGGGGGAAGGAGCCCACGGCAACAAGGGGCCCAACGTTGCCCAACACAGAGGCACCAGGTGCCAGCAAAGGGACTCCCGTCGGCCCAGCCAACCCTTCCCCGTGGATCCCCCCGCTGACAAAACCAAATCAGACCGAACCCGGCCCCAATGGCCAAGAAATCCGCCTGTTCCTCCCACACAGCCAGAACAGCACCCGCCGTGTCCACTGCCGAGAAGGAACAGGCGGAAAAAACCTGCCGCGCATTCAACGGGGCTCCCGACCCTTGTTTCCCGAGGAGGAAACCTACAGGGAAAGCCTCCGTCTTTCAGAAGGAGCCTCCATCTTCTCAGGCTCCCAGCTGGGAGGGCCCCACCGTGTCCCCACCATGTCCAAAACGCTGCACGCTCAGCTCCATCAACAGCCGCCCACGCTCCCCGCAGCGCATAAGGCCCAAGCTACTTCCAGAGAGAGACCTCGTGGCAAGGACCACCAAGGCGGATGCTTCCCCGGGGACAATTCCCCAACACCTCACGATGCCGCCAACACCTCCCCGAAAGCAAAGCGGGACGGAAGCGTCCCATGCCCGTACCCGCATCTCCAGCCAACACCAGCACTGCAGCGTCCTCTGAAACTCTGCCGTGAGGTTGGTGACTCCTAAAGGATCCGCCGAGCGAGTCACCATGGCCCAGGGGCCTCCCGGGAGGATTCCCTCGCACCGAAGCGACGGAGCAGCCCTCACGCAAGGAAAGCGGCACCGAGACACCGTGTGCGCGCGCTGACACGCAGCCGTCCCCTGAGGCCCTCGAGTACCGTGTTGGAGACGTCAACCACTGAAGTCTTTCTCTCTTTTTTTTCTCTTTGTTCTTTTGGACAAGAAAGTGACAAATTAATTAATTTTGAAATAAAAAAAATAGATAACGGGTCTAAACAAACTTCTAATATTCAACACTTGCAGTTTTTTATGTTTTTTTTTTTTGTTTCTTAAAAAGATCAACTCAGACTAAAATCTAGCACAGTCATGCAACAGCCCACAGCTCTCAGAAATCCAGCAACAGCTCGGGGTTCGTAGGTTTGGGAAACAATTCTTACTCTTCTTTTAAACATACTTTTGCTGTTGTGTTCTTTTTTCTTTTATATCAGCATCTTCTCCCTTCCCTCCTTATTAAAACCAAACCAAACCAAACTACAACATAATAAGAGATGTGCAGGCTTCAAAAGATTGTTCTGCATGGTGAGAAATGCTTGGAAATTTCTTCCAGACCATTTGGTATCCTTTTTTTTCTTTTTTTTTTTTTTCCCTCTACTGGCTGCGTAAATCCATTTCATATTTTATATTGGTTTGATTCTCCTTCAGTTAACTATACAGCACCCCACTGGGGCACGAGAATTAGATTGTAACCACATATATATATATACACACTTTTATTATTTTAATTAAAAACTTCATTATTTTCCCCTCTTTCCCTCCCCCCTCACTTGCAATTTAAGGGAACGGACAGAAATCAGCTGGGCTTCTTTCCATTTGATTGACACAGTCACCCATTTCTGGCAGTTTGGCCCCCTCTTTGCCTTGGCCCAGGCAGCCCTCAGTACACAAAAGGAAATGGTTTGCTCGTTTTTTGGAAGGTTTTGGTCACCTGCTCCAAGTTGGGCAGCGTTCGGCACCGTTTTATTTCTGGGAAGAATAAAGCTGTGAGGATCTGCCATTCCCAAGGGGGTGGCCATGGGATCCGGTGAAGTGACAGGAGGCAGCAGTCCCCAGAGGGGCGAAGGGGTGGCGGGGGGACGGGGCGACAGCAAGAGACACGGCGGGAGAAAGAATGGAAAAGACAGAGAAAGGAAAGGTGAGATCCTGGGTGGGAATTCCTGCACGAATTCGGGCTCTTGGGGATGCTGGAGCCGTTTGCATCCCCGCGTTGTCACCTCTCGGGACCTGCACGGGTGCCCCCGGCCTCTCCCTGCAGCCTCCTCCTGCTCCTGCGGGCTCGGACGGGCGCTCCGGCCGCTTCCTCTGTCCGCGCTCCGCGTCGCAGCTCCCGGACCAGGCGGCCGGAGAGGCGAGAGCTGCGGCCCTGCGCATCCCGTACGGAATGTGCCGCGGAAACGCGGCCATCCAACCCGCCTCCCCCGGGATCTGCGCCCTTCCCCTTACGTCAGCACAAAAAGATGACAAGGAAAAAAAAAAAAAAAAGGAAAAGTTTTTAACCATGCAGTCAAAAATCTCAGCACAGTCCCTCCCTTCCCTCTTGCAGGGATCTGCCTGGCCTAACCTGAAACAAATCCGTTGATGTTGCTCCTGTCAAAACTGCTTCTAATTGGACTATTAGGCTGCTGCGGGTTAAGGCTTAGTTACAGGCAGAGCGCGGGGCTGACAGCTCCCTGAGCCTCAGATCTTCCTCCTTGTTAAAGGAAGCAGCATTTGACTAATGTCTCCCAAGGCTTTGAACAGCGGAGCCGGCCCCGCGCGGAGCTCGTTCCGCAGGGGCTTCATTAGGGCTGCTTTAGCAGCAAGGGGTCCCTGCTCCCCGCGGAGGTGTCTGGCTCGGGCAGCTCGCACGGACACCGGGAGCCAAGGGAAGGAGATGGGTAAAACCGACACGCCAGGGTGATGGGCAAAGCCAGCAGAGCCCAGGTTGGCTCCATACCCCAAGTCACCGGCAGCCACCTCTGAGCGCGGGCGCTGCCACCGACCACCTGGTCCTGGGCTCCCAGCATGGAAAACGGGAGCGTTTCCAGCGCCCTTGGAGGTCCAGGACACCCCGGTGCCAAGCTGGGATGTGCCCAGGCTCCGCAGCAACTTTAACGACAAAACAAGGACGAGCTCCACAAAGCACCGAGCACCCCTCAGTGACCCCCTAGGACAAAAACCTCAGGACCTTCCTTTCCTCTCTGATCCTACTCAGCCCAGATCGTGACCCTCAGAACCACTCGAGCAGCAATTAAATAAAAGCATCTATTCAGCTAACGAAACTCCCACTGCTTTTTTTTTTTTTTGATTTTTTTTTTCACTAAACAACATTCAAATAAAACATGGCACAGGACGTATTTAAGAAATATCAAAGCTCAGGGATTTCTCCCTTTCCTGCCCACCCTTACTGTCCCCACCCCCAAATCTCCCCAGCATCAGTCCTTTAGCTTATTTTTTAAAATCATTGTCATTAGTTTGTTGCAAAATTTAGAATATTTCTCCCCTCCCCATTTAGTTATACTTTTTTTTCCCCTCTTTAAATTAAAAATTTTGTTTGTTCTGTGTAAATTGTGCAAATATAGCAGTTAACACTAGTGGCAGAAGGCCAGAGAGAGAGAGAGAAGGAGGAAAAGACAGAAAAAGAGACGAGGGGGAAAAGAAGGGGTAGAGCTGGAGGGGGGAGGAAGGAAGGGAGAGCAAGTCAAGTACAGTAAAAACAGGAGCCCACCCCCCTCCCTCCACCAGAGTAACAACCACCCAAGCGCCGGCCCCGAAGGGCCGCGGCCGCAGGGCACTGCCCGGGCGAGGAGAGCGGCGCGGGGCCGGCGGCTCCGTCCCCTCCGCCCCGCGTCCCGCTCGGAACCGCTTGCTTTTCGTGTTGCTGCTGTTCGGTTTTTGTTCTTGTGTGTGTTTTGTTTCCGTTTTTGCAAATTGTCACCGCTGCTGCTGTCGTCGTCGGGGTTGTTCCGCTAAAGCGTGAGGTTTCCTCGTTCGGGAAGGGCGGCGAGCGCGGCGGCTCCCGCGGCTCCGGCCGGCCCCTGCCCCAAAGTGTCCTGCTGCTGCCGCCGCCGCTCGCTGGCCCCGCGTCTCCTGCCCCTGCTGCGCGGCTCGGGAAGCTGCCACGGCCGCTGCGGCCCCTTCAGCTGCTTAAGGCCATTGTGTCGATCGCCTGCTCCAGCTTGCTCCGCAGCCGCTGCCTCCTGGCCTGCTCGTCCTTCTCCAGAGCAGCTAGGATCTGGTGGGACACAGGAGGAGGAGAGGGTGAGAAAGGGCCTCCCGCACCCCAAACCGCTCCCAATTCATAGAATCATAGAATCATAGAATGCTTAGGGTTGGAAGGGACCTCTAGAGATCATCTAGTCCAACCCCCCTGCACACGCAGGGACACCTAGAGCACGTGGCACAGGACTGCGTCCAAACGGGTTTTGAAGATCTCCAGAGAAGGAGACTCTACAACCTCTCTGGGCAGCCTGTTCCAGTGCTCTGTCACCCTCACTGTTAAGAAATTTTTCCTTAAGTTCCTATGGAATTCCCTCATTTACACATGAGAACAGCACGAGGGGTCATCAGGATGCGGGTCCCACGAGACGCAGGTCGAGTTCGTTCCTGCAGCAACACCAGGGTGCTGCTGGATGCAGCCAGTGAGAAACCAACGTCATCCAGGCTCAAACACAGGCAAATCTCCCTGATAAGAAAGCAGCATCTTCCCACCACCTCCGTGACTGCACCAGAGAGGGACATTCCAAAGCAAACCACAAAGTCCCAGAGAGGACCTGGCTGCTCTGCAGAGGGACCAGAGCTCGGAAAGATGTTACGAAGCCACAAGGCTTCAGTTGCTGCCAGCAGCAAAACCCCAGCCCTGTGCGAGGAGCGTTCGCGACATCGGAAATGCCAGAGGATGAATTTCCTCCGTTGAAATCACCGCTCTCCAAAGGAGCTCCGGCTGCGATGACAGCTCGCGGGGCAGGACGGATGGTCCTGACACTGCCATTCCCGGAGGTGCAGGGGAAGGAGCTGAGCAGGAAGGCGGAGGACAAGAGCCAGGCTGGCTAGAAGGGAGTAACGAAGCAGAAAACTAAGGGGTAGTTGCCCTCCCAGCGGTGAGGAGTCTTGTCTCACTAACACCATGCCGGCAGAGCAGAAAGCTGATGTAAAAAAAGAAAAAAACAAACCCGACAGAAATCTCATCTCCTTGGGTGAGCCAGTCGAGAGAGCAAATTTTTTTGCAATTAAATATCAAGGCATCCGTCAAAGGCGACTTGATTAACCATTTCATTGGCTGCATAATTGGAAACAAACTGTTATATAATTAATAGACTTACTGGGAGGCAGGCAAAGTCCATCAGGAGCCCTACAGGTAACTTCTTAATGGGGAATCCGCTCGCTTTGATGAAGAGCTGCTGCAGCAGCGCCCGCGGGCTGGCAGAGCCGCGCGGAGCATCCGCCACGGGCAGGATGGATGGGCAGGGAAAGGCTCCGCGGGACCCCCCGGGCCAGCGCTGCTTGTCCATCAGGGCAGCGGGAGCAGGGAATTGGAAATACCTGGAAGGGGCTGCGCAGATGGACAGTGACGGAGAGCAGGGCTCGCTGCCCTGCTGCAGCCAGGGCCAAGGCAAATGTCTCGGCACTGGGTGCCGGCTCCTACGGCAGGGAAACGTCCGAGCGCCGCAGGCCGGAGCGCCGGGCACTTCCCGCTGCAGCAGCCACCCCGGACTTGGGAGAGCTCCCGGATTCTGCCCGTAGGATCCGCCTGCAGAGTCACTCCCCTGCCACGAAGCCGCGGAGCTGGGGCTGCCATCACGGTACACAGAGAACAAAATAACTATAATAACACTCAGCAGAAACCAAAACGCCGCATGTCTTAAAGGTGGCTGAGCTGGAATCAAATGAGATTGGTGCGAGAACTTGAATAGGAGTCTATTCCCACCATCCACCTCCTCTGCTCCCTGATAAGACAGCTACATATTACGGGACGTTCAGGTGGTGAAAGATTCACAACCTTCCCTTGCATTTATTTGGTCCTCTCTTATCTCGTCCTTACGGAAACAATACAGTAAAAGGAAATCTGTGCCGAGTATAAAGACAGACCCAGGTTTGTCACCTGCTGCAAGGAGCCAGGACCACTGATTACCAAGACGCAAGTACCCAAATGAAAATTAATTATGATTTTCATTCACAGCCAATGACAGCATATTATTGCACTGAACAACAGGAAAAATTATTCTCTCCCATTTTGCATCAAAGAGGGTGCAATTGGGCTGCATATAATTGTGCTTAATGAATGAAAACAAACAAAGGGAACAGCTGCGATTTATTAATCCCATTACAAATAATAAAAAGAAGTTCCTGAGAGCTGTGAACACTCTTGCGCTGCGCTGAGAGCGGGCAACAGCAAGACACTCAACAGATGCCAGGCTGCAGCGAGCGGGCAGGACCCGACCTGTGTCCCCAAAGAGCAGCTTGTCAGCGCCACTGTCCCCTCCCCGCTCTCGCGCTGGGGCAAGAGTTGGTTTAGGGCTCCAGGGACTTTCTATGTGGAGGAAACGAGTTCCTTAGGGCTGAGGGATGAGCAGAGCAGGTACTACCCATTGGTACACAGCTTTGCAGTGCCCACCTATCCTGTAACGCTCCATGGAATGTCCCCCATTCCCACCGGCGAGCTGGGGGGCTGGCCGCAAAGCTACTGGCTCCGGAGGGATTTCGGCAGAGCCTCCGGCTCCGGAGGGGTTTCGGCAGACACGCTCCAGCCTCCCTCCTTGCACGGCAGGCGCTTTACTGCTACGACCGGCCAACCGACTTCCTAAACTCCAACCTCCAGGAGGATGTCCAGGACACCCCACGGCACCGCTGTGTCCAAAGCAGCCAGGACACCACCCGCGTCCCCCCGCGCGGCCACGGCCCTCGCCCGCAGCGCGCAAGAGGTCCCCTCTCTGCGAGCGGGGAGGAGATGCTCTGGCAGGGCCGTCCCAACGCAGCCGTCAGTCAGCTTTAGCGAGGAAATAAAACCTGCATCATCGTGTTATATGTGTAGACCCGTATTTTAGTGTAGTTATAGATTTTATTGCTTTAATAAAAAGATGCAGGGTGTGGACTGGAGTGGTGCTTTATGAAGTTAATTTGTATAAATCACGACAGAGGAGAGGTTTAACCATTCCTCATAACGTTTGCAAGGAAAGCGGCCACCACGGCCGCTAGCAGCCCCGGGGAGCGGGGCCGGGTGGTGCCTCCCTCCGGAGCAGGAGGGCACCCTGAGCTAATGCTGCTGACTGTGGAGCCCCGCAGAGCTCACGTGCCAGCTGCTTAGGCAGGAAAAGGAGAGTAGGTGATTCCCTCACTGCTTACTGCAGAAAATATGGGAGCAAACCACCACCTCTCACGCTCAGGAAGGGCCTGGGCAGGGGGAGCTGCAGGTCAGGCAGCAGAGGAGCTGACTGCGCTGGCCAGAGGATGGAGAGCTCGGGCTTTGGAGGCGGCAGCAACGCGGTGGGAGCCGCTCACCAGATCCCCCTTCGCTCAGCACCCATCCCCGCTGCCTTCATCTCCACCCGTCTCCAGAGCTCGTCCCGGGTCAGCGCGAACCCAAGCGCCGCTGGGTCGGGACGGGCACGGCAGCGCGGTCCAGGCGTGCACACAACGGGTGCAAGGGGCTCTCAAACCCCCAGGGCCGGCCCTCGTCCCACGCCTCGCCTGCCGGGCCAAACACACGCACGGAGCCGTTCCCCACCCTCATTTCCCAGGGTGTATTTTTGTAGGAAAAAGATGAGTAATGTGGAAACCAAGGATGAGGCTCGCAGAGCAGATGTGACCCCTCTACCCCCACCTCCACAGCTTACCTCATCCTTGTACTTGGTGATGTAGGAGTAGATCTCGTGCAGCGCGCTCATGCTGTTGAACTGGCTGAGGTGCAACCGCGACTGCTCCGCCAGGTACGCGCTCATGTCCTGGTCACTGATTGCTGGCATCTTAGCGATATCTGCATAATATCTGCAAGGGAGAGGAGAAACAGAACAGCGTGTCGGAAAGAGGGAGAGACCGGCGGGATGAGCCCTCGCTGAGAGCACCCTACGGAGAGGCAGCGCGAGGAGCACCGCGGCTCCGAGTGGTCACGTGCGGCCGCCGCTCGTCACAACCCTGACACTCATCGGTGGGTGTCCGAGCACCTTCCAGAGGGGTCGGTGTCATCAGCCACACGCTGCAGATGGGGTGGCAAGCAGCAGGGCCAGGGCCAAGCGCGGCCCCGAGCACGGCCAGATGACCAGCTGCAGATCACAGTCATAAAACCATGGAATAGTTATGGTTGGAAAAGACCTTCAAGATCATCAAGTCCAACCATCCTGCTAAACAATGTCCCTAAGTGCCTCATCAATAAGTCTCTTCAACACTGCCAGGGACGGTGACTCGATGCTCCAAAGGAACTTCCCAGCCTCTTCCAAACCGCGTTTCCCTCCTTCGTGCCCCTGCGTGTTGCCACCAAACCTCCTCCCATTCACGTCTGCAGCACTATGTGAGATTTGTTACTGTTCTCCTGAGTTTAGTATGTCACTAAAGCCAGCGATGACATTCCATATTCAGTGAAATATTCAGTGTATGAACACGAGACAACTCCACATCAAAGCCTGCATTTAAACATGCTTCCCAGCTCTGGATAGCTACATCTTCCTCAGTAACAGGCACTCAGAGCCTATTATTGGAGCCTGAAGGACTCAGAAGAGTTAACACACTGGAAAGCTACTAATATCTTTAGTTTTTAGTGAAAACCAAGGTTTGCAGAAATTTCTGTGACACTATAAACCACGGGCAACAGAATTTGACTCCATCAGTTCAGATGTCTTAGGGCATGGCTGGGCTAAATTACTTTGGCCAGGTGCTCTCTAGCTTTTCTTGTTCTTCTCTGACGGTTGCTACAAGCAAGATACTATTTTAAATTTCCTAGGACACCTTAAGATTATTGTTCCCATCCCTTGGCCACCTCACTCATATTATCAGCAAATACAGGGAAATCCGAACACAGCTTATATTGGATCCAGAACCACAGTGGAAAAACAAAACATATAGTTCAGTCAAAATTAGAGGGGAGCAGGAGGAAGCCTCAATATCCCAGTGTGTGGGGAGCAGCACGGTGGTGACAGTCCTTGTCCCCGCGTGGGACACAGGGACAGTGCACAAGCAAGGCCACAGCCGAGACAAACCCGCTCGTGTGCAGGGCACACAGACCCCTCCACTGCAGCTAGATGTTTCTGGGGCCCCCGTGCACCTCTGTTTCCAAAGGGAAAGCAGGAGAGCTACAGACTAAGCTGAGGTTTTTAAGACACAACCTAGCTGTTCTCTGCCCAGAAGCCCAGGAAGATGGTGCCTACAGTGTTTGCTTTAAATATTTTTTTCACCAGGTCCTCACAGAGTTGTTTCTCAAAGACACGAGACATTTTATGACTGAGATTTTCAGTGTTCACATCTGCAAACTCAGGGCAGGAAAGGACCTCAGATCGAGGTTCTTTAGGAACCAGGCTCGGATCCACAGCCCTCTGTTGAAAAAGGAACCCTCTTCATAGCAAACCAGCTTCCCCACTCACACCAGCTGGAAACATGGAGTACAAGTCTCTGCCAGGTTTGCTTTACTCCTCAAGACTCCTCAAAAACTCAGTAAACTTTCTGGTACAGCAATTAGCATCATTAGCATCATCGGCTAATCAGGTGAGGCGGAACATGGTTGAAGCACTTGAATGTGAGCAGATGGCAACAAGACAATTTGAGGACAGGAATATGAGATCCACTACCTCTCATGGTGCTGAATTCAACTAGTGATAAAATACTCAGGCAGTTGTGAGTTTTTTCTTTTTTTTTTTGTTTTTTTTTTTAACAAAAAGCTCAGCTATGCCAAGATGAAGATGAGAGAGATATCCCAGATACTTTCAGTGATCTGGGCTGAGGATCTCTCACTAAACCAGGCATCAAGCAGTGCACTAAGCTGCTCAAGATAACACACATGGAGATTTCTCATAAAGTCAGCTCTACTTCCATCTATCCAGAGGCATACTAGGGACAAAAAGTGCAAGATTTCTTAATTCCAGTCAGCTTTGATTAGCAAAGAAATCTCATTAAGATCCTGCTGGCCAACCTTTAACTTTTACACAGGTCACTGCAGGGAAAGGTTTCTCGTGGGGTGGACTTACGGTGGATATGGACTCATCAGGATGATTCCATATTCCTACTAAGAAAGGAAGCTTTCTTGGTTGCCATACCAAGATTTCTTGGTCAAATGAAGGATTTGTATGTTCCAGGTTTTGTCACGACACAAAGGATGACAAGAAACAATCATTTTTCAATAGACATATGCATGGCTTGCATGAACCAAGATGACAGTGAGCACTAACTGTTCCAGTAGACACCTACCAGTCCCTGCACAGCAGTGATCCTGGCAGCAATCCCTTTGGGATTCCCCAGTTTTTCCCACCTTCTAAGCCCTTTAACACGTTATTTATGCCTCAGACTGCCTGGCAGGATGCCCTTTCTTCAGCTGGTGCCTGATCCAAGGTGGCAGACAGACCTTTTATTGCAATTACCAGTCCCACTCAGCCACCCTCGCATCACTCCAATCCTGCCTCTGCAAACTTTGCAATTATAAATATGCTAAAGACAGAAATACCAATTACTCAGTAAAACCCCTGAGCAGAGGAGAAGTGGGAAATGCAGTCGCTTAGCCAGAATGGGAAGTCACACCCTGCCCAACACAGCTTTACCCTCCTGCTCTGTTACCTCTCGAATCCTCCTGCACCCTCGGCAGCAGCACACCCGAGCACCTCCTCACTGTGCTAAGCGATGGCAGCGACATCTGTCCCCAGTGAGATCGTCCCTCTTGTCCCCAGGGATACAGCAAGTCGAGACCAATGCATCGCTGCGGAATAGTTTTATACTTTTCTCTCTGGGCACACACCGAGCTGAGTATTTTTGTCATAGAGATGACAAGGTCAGAGAAATACACTTTACGCTTAAAGGCAGTGAAGTCTGTGATGCTCCTAAGGGACCACACTCCAAAACTCCTCCCAACCCTCTCTGAAGAGCTTCTCACTTTACAATGCAGCTCCTCTCTCATCTTACCCATCATATTTCAGGGACATTTTTCCTTTAATCCAAATCATACCTCCAGGGACAAGTCTTGTCTTTGTACCTGCCTGCAAAGCACCAGGCGTGCCAACAGTGCAACCAAAAAGAATAACTGTGTACAAGCAAACATCCAAAGAACATGACTTAGGCTACAAAGTCCAAACCAAAGAATTTGAGGCTTTTTATTGTTAAGGCATCTTTAATTTGGTTTGCTAAGGATCATTACTAAAAGAGCGTGTGTGACCTAGAGCACAACTCCTCAGCACAAGGGTATCAGCAACCTCAAATATAATGTTCAGAGTCCCACTTTGCAACTCGGTAACATTTTAACAGCAGGTCTGTTTGAAGGGCTTTGTAGGACATTTCCTAGGTTTCCTTCCCAAAAGGATAAAGCTAAACACAGCATCATGCCTGAGAGTATCAATTTGCAATCAGTAGCATTCAAATCCTGAACCTCTAACTCTGCATTAATTCAGCGGGACAAAGGGATGAGTCTCATCAGATAATGGTGAATGAAGGGTGTCGGAAGAATTTGGGGGACCTGCTTCTTTCTTTTCTCCTCTGCACACGGACGGCAGCCCAGGCACTGTCTCAGAACATGTGCTCTCATCAGGATCCCAGCCGAGATGCACAGATGGATGAGAGATGGGAAATGGTAATTTTCAATCATCTCAGCAAAACCTGCAAGTGCTTCCATGGTATAAAAAAGGCACCTCTCTAGTCCAAGGCTTACTACTTACTTCTCTTCAAAAGCAATCAAGGAGGATGTTACCATTTCCCTAGCACAGCCCACAATAAGTTTTTACAACAGAAAACATCAGGCTACCTAAGGATGGAAGTTGTTTTTAGTACCCCTTAAGCGAGGCATAAATGGCCTTGTCAAAGAGTCATTGCAAACTGCTTCCAGAAGTCAATTACAAGAAGGCAACATCTCCCAAACAAGAGGATCACCTTCCACCAGTGTTATTATGGTCCCATCTCAGACAGCTGAGAGTCTTCCCAACAACCAAGTCACCATAGGACCAGTTATGTACACTACAAATCCTGTGGGTAAAGCAAGGAGCTACTGCCAAGTCTACTCACCTTTCTACCCAGCTCTTGTAGTTGGGGATGTCCTTGGCATACAGTAGTTTGTTGGAGGGAGAGTCTTTTCCTAGCTTGTGCTCAGAAGTTGAGCAGGAGTCCATGAATGTCTGAGCCACCACGGATAGGCAGGCATCAGTAATACTGTTCTTGTGAATGTCGAACACAAACTGGGGATTCTTAATCACATTCACCCAAAAACGTAGAGGTAGACTGAGGGAAGAAAGAAACAGGCATCAGTACAGGAACCAAGCACTACAGCTGGCACACACAGCCCTCCAATTGCACAAGAGTTGCTCCTGGGCACTCAGAATTTAGCAGGTTCCTTTTCCCAGGTCCCCACGGATACAATCTGTGTTCTCCTGTGTTCCGTTGTGATCCCACATCCTTTGTCCACCCGGACATGGCCACTGCTCCCCATGGAGAGCAGCACTCAACAGGCTGCAGTGAGAAATTCCTTAGCACCGCCAGTGCTTCCAAAGACCAGTGAGGGCAGGGAAGACCTGTGGCTTCTCCAAGGATCCACTCATATTAAACAACCCTTGCTGAGCCTCTCAGTCAAACCTCGCTTTCTCACATGAGTAATTCTGGCTAAAATGCCCTGTGGCATTTCACACATTTCCCATGCTGGAGGAGGGGATTAATGGGGCTCTGCAAGGGATTCATTAGCACACTTGCTAGAAGAGGAGAATTTAGGCAGTGTCGGATATTGGATGATGAATCTGTCAGTTTTAGAGGAACTGGGTCTCCCAGCCAGCCACACACTGGATGTTTCCCCCTAATTTCTACTCATGCCACTCTTCATTGCTCCATGCCCCATAGTCAAGCCCCTCTCTTCTCCCAGGAGCGTTTCTGGGCCTCCTCCCATTAAAGTGCTTGCAGATCTGTCATCCCTGAGCAGCAACACTCAGTGAATGCTTTTATCTTAGACAAAACACACTTCGTTCCTCAGGACTTTCCTAATGAGGGTACTGGGTGCATGTACATATTTCATTTGTGAAGGGAATGGCCTCGAGAAATTAGCTCCACACATCGAATTAGCACCCAGAGATAAGCACAGGCATTAGTATGCAGGAGCCTGCATGCCCAGCCCCTGCGGAATGGGGCTTTTTTTTTCCTCCCTTGCCTTTCACTCCTTCTTTTAATATAGGAAGCAGAGGTATAAATCAGTTCCAAGCACTTCTGCACTCTCACATCTCCATTTAAAAATGTTTTTTTTTTCCTGCCCTGCTAATTGCCAACAGTTACTGAACTATACAAAAGCAATTTGGCTGCCATTTAACAAATGCCAGACACGGGAATGTACAGCCCCGTCTCCAGTAACGGCAAGATCAGAGAGATGAAATCAGCGAGGCAGCAGAAAGCAAGAATGCTGAGGGTGGGTGGTGCCAACGTGCACTCGAGCCCTGGCCCCATCACAGGACTTTTTGAGGTCTCCTAAACAGCTCCTCCTTGCTTCTCAGAGAGCGATTAGCAGAGCTGATGGGTCAGGTCCACAGGCTGAGTTTCGGAGGATGCACACATGGCTTTGCACTAACTGTGTTACAGCGCGCTCGGCTGAGTGACTGCGGCGAGCACAGCAAACACCTTCAGGACAAGGGAGATGAGAATAGAGGCTGGCATCTCCCAAGGAGCCTGAAGGACCAGGAAGCCCAGCCTTGCTATCCCAAGGTGAGGAAAGAACCGCTGCAGTCTGCAGCAGACTCCGGCCGTCGGGGGAGTGTGACACCTTGGATGGTGGCTGTAATGGCCAAGGGATGTGACAGTCCTAGGGTGTTTCCCACAGGAAGGCATGCAACCCACATCGAAAATACAGAGGCATGGGCATCTCTTAACCCGTGTCACTGCCAGAAACCATCAGAGGTACGTTTATGTTCTCTTGAGAAGCACACGAAGCATCGTTAGCTGTGATATCTGTAGCTGCCCGTCCTGCTGCCCCTCTCCATTACCAGTTACTCTTCCAGGTGTGCCTGACATCGTAGTCATTGATCTGATGCTTATCAGCTTGTTCATCCAGGAAGTCAAACATGTATTTGATGGCGAGGGGCAGCGCGCTCCCGCGGTGCGCCGTGCTGAAGATGGTCTCGAACAGGTCGTCCACGAACTTCTGCAGGGTGCCCTGAGGAGGGGAAAGAGAGAGGGGCCACTCAGCAGTGCCCAGTACCAGCAGAGAGAAGAGCCCTGGGGTTGGTCTTTAAACTAATCTCACTGCTGTTCCCATCACCTGAACAGGAGCACAGGACAGCCAGTGCAACCATACTGGTTCTCAGTGGTGTACAGTGGGATATAGACACTTTGGTGATGAGATTTCTCCTTCACTGCATTATCTGGCATGCTAAAGGCATACAAATAAAACCCCCATACACATGAAAACCAAGTGGTTTTATGCTGGACCAAGGTGCTTATTTGGGTTCCATCGGGTACCCAAAGCCTGAGCATAAACATAACTGAACAAACCCTCAGGTCCCATCAGAAATGGAGCCAAGTCACAGAGGGGCTGCCTGACACCAACCTCTGCAGCTCAACACAGCCTTCCGCTCCTCTCCAGGGTGATCTCAGACAAACAGCACCCGCTCGGCATTAGAGAAGATTTTATCTGTGCTGAGAGAAGTGGAACCCGCTGTGATGCCAAATGCCCTAGGTAATCACCGTTCCTACATCACTGATTTTGCAGCTTTAATCCCAAATACAGAGCACAAGGCACCTGCCCCGAGCAACTCTGCTTGGCAGTCCAGCAGCTGCTCAAGAATACAGAGAAAAGTCAAAGTGCCAAAAAGTGTAAAAAGCAAATAGGAAACTCCACTCAAGAAATATGATTGAGGATTTTGATACATAAAGATATCACTCCAGCTCAGGAAGGCTGAGACCGAGAGAGCAGCTCCTCCTATGCTGAAGCAAAAGTCTAATAAAAGAAACATTGCTATCACTCCTGGATAACCTGAATTGCCAACCCTTCCCAGCAGGATTTCCAAAGCCGGGATGCAGCTGTGTCTCTGCCATACCTTTGTGGCTAACAGGCGGGTCAGGTAGATTTCGGAGACCATCTTGCTGCCCCGGTCGCCCTCCCGCTGGTCCATGTGGTCGTGGTTCTTCACCAGGTGCCAGAGCTTGGTGCCGCTCTCCAGGTCCGGCGTGATCATGGGGGTGCGTGAGCGCAGGCTGTCGGGGCTGCTGGCCGTCCGCAGCATGCTCTCTGCAAGCACCAGCACAGCAGCAAACTAAAACCCTCACCTTACTGACCACTTCCATTTCACCTCCAGCCTCTCCATTCCCCTTCCCTTCCACCCACTTCAGTGCATGTCCTGGCTGTGAAACACGAGCCGTGGGATTCCGCCTCCAAACGCGGCTGTGCTGGGCATTGCCGTGGATCCGGAGCTTGGCTCGGGACCGTCCTCACAGCCAGCCAGGCAAAACTCAATCCTGACTGATACTGTGCGAAGAGGGATTCTGCAGAGATCTGCTCTGCTCCCAGCGCAGAGATGTCAGGATCACAGTCTGGCCTCCTGCAATAGTCTGAGCTAACCACTATATTCCAGGCCAGCACTGGAAACACACAGGGAGCAAGCTCTCTGGAGCCCTCAAATGTGCTCATTTAAGTGCAAAGCACTTCTATGCCTATTTTAATTAGATTTCAGGGCAATAAAAGAGAGGGGATCCTTTTACTAGCAGCCATTTGACATGTGACCGTCTCCATTGGGTCCAACACTTTGCAGAGAGAGATGATTCTCAGGGTACCTGCTCCCTCTTACATGCCAGAAGTAAAACACTGCCTGATGCAGGGGAGTTTAGGGGTTTGGAGGAACTTGCTCCAGTGAGCTGCAATTGCAGTCATCTTGCCTGGCTTGGAAACTCAGCCTAGTGCTGCCTTCCTGGCCAACACACCAGAAAGCACGGTCTAAACCCCCATGCCCACTCACCGTATCTGCTGAGGGACTTGGTGAAGGTGGAGGAGTTGGAGATGTTGTAGGCTGAGTTCTGCTTGGGCACCAGGGCTACTGAGGAGCCATCCGTCACCTGGAGGGCAGAGATGGCATAAGCAGACTGTGACTCCAGGAGAGGCACAGAGCTGGGAGAGGACTAGTCTCTCTCCCAGGGAGGAACAAGCAGTTTGGGGGCTCAGGAGGGCTGCAGCAACGTTGCACTGCATCCCAGGGCCTTCCTTCTCCAACAAAGACAACCTGTGTATCTACCTCTGCAACAGCTCTGGGACAGGACTTAGAATAAGAAACCTGGACGTGAAAACATCAGCTTCAGTGAGTCCTGAGGATACCCCATATAGTGCTTCAGGAACAGAAGGACGACAAATGTGGGGATCACACAGAAAAAGGGACTGCAGACCTCCCGAGCATGTAACCTGCACCAGCAGCGTGGTCAGGAAGCCAGGTCCAAGCTCTGGCCAAGCTGAGCAGGGAGAGGAGAGGCGCAGGGGGGGTCTCAGCCAGCAGTGACTGCTCTGTGCCACGGACAGCCTTACCTGGTAGTGGGCTAGAGTGTTCAGCCTCTTCCAGTCATTGTCGATCTTTGTGGTGACGTCTTCGTCCTGCAGTATGATCCGGGCCATCCTGCCCTGCCGCCACTCTGTCCCCGTGAGGGAGAAGGCCCATGGTTAGCAAAGGGCTTGGAGCACAACGCTAAGGCAGGGGGAGCAAGGCCTCACCAGAAACACGAGCCCTACTGCCACCTTTTGCACCCCAGCACTGCTGACTATCAACATGGTGTTGGAGAAAAGCCACCTCTAGGCACACAAGGGAATATGGCTTCAATTTGACCCTGGCAGATGAGCTTTCTTTGCTCCCCTCTTCCCCATCCTCCTGTCCCACTTTCAGGAATGGAACTATTAACAGTCCTCAGGTACTTCTGGCCTCCTCAGCAAGTTCACACCTGCCAGAGCTGAGGTGAATCTTTTCCCCATCCTCTTTACTTGCAGGGCTCATTTTCTCATCCCAGAAGTCCTCACGCTGGAGATATCTCCATGCACAATCAATGCCACCAGCACTGCAATCCTAGCTAAAACAGACTGGGCAAGCATAAATGCAATAGTCCAACCAAGTCCATCTTGTAGGAGACTCACATTTGCTGCCTTGCCTTTAATGCTCTTTGGTACTTGAGGGTCTTTTTGCCATTCCCCATAGGGAGGGCTTTTCCTCTCTCTTACCCAGGTCCATGTCTCCGGCTTTGGGCCGCTGGGAATAGGGCACCCCCTTGTACACAGCATCCAGCAGCTTCTCCTTCACCTGCGTGATGGTGTCACAGTTCAGCACCTTGACAGGAATCTCGGGGGCATTTTCGTTCTCCGGGTTCACACAGTTCAGTGTCTGCACAGCAAAGGAGAGCACAAAGACTCGTGTGAGCAGAGGGTACCAGCAGATCCCAGGACACCTTCTATCCACTGCTGAGGTGCAGGCACATGGCATGTACCGGCTCCCCTTTCCTCTCTTCAACACACAAATCTCCAAGCAGTCCCAGAAAGGCAGCATGCTGCCAATGCAGGCATCCAAGGGGAGCCAGCAAAGCATATTCAAACCACCCAAACCCATTTAGTCTGAACAAAGTCCATGCACAGACAGATGCTCTACCCTGCAGGGGCAGCGACAGGAGCCATGGGATGAGGTCCTGTCTCTACCTCCTCAACAGCAGAGGTGGAGATAATCAGCAGCCTCAATCCCTCCACAGGATCGTCTTCAAAGGGGCAAAGTGCCAGAAAATGCAGGAAGGCTGTCAGATAATCTCAGCTTTGGACAGGAAAACTTGGTAACAAGTTCCCTAACAATATGACCCTCGCTCCCAACTCAACTCAAGCGAAGATGGAGGAAGAAAAAACAGCTACACGCTTAGCTGGGGAAAGGGCTTGGTTTAACGCAGCTGCACAGAGGAGGCAGTTGATACAGGAGGATGAAGAGTATTCGTTCTTCCTCCACAGTCACCTCAAGGCTCTAACTCTTGAGCCTCACCCAACAGGAGCCGCTGGCTACTCCAAATCTGGGCTGTTCTCAAAGCATCTCTGTCCCCACGTCTCTCAGTGCCCCAGGGTTTGCCAGAAGAGGTGCTGGGGGAACACAGTTTGCGTTCAGCTTTCCCAGCTCCAAGGCAAGAGCAAATCTTGCTGTGCAACAGCCCCCTTTTCTGCCCCAGACAAGTCAGACCTTGTGCCTCAAAGACCTTGTTGAATAGCTGGACCAAGGGGTCTGAGCAAGAACCAGCGCTGGCGAGGTTCCCGCTTGCACTAACCAGCATTTTGTAGTCGATCTGCTGCCGGATGAGCTTGTCTTCGCTGAGGGAGTAGCGCGCCTCTCCCGTGATGGCATCGATGGGTCCCTTCTCCATCTGCTGCTTGATGGCGCAGTAGAGCATGAAGAGCGGCTCCCCAGCGCACTCCTGTGGGACGTGGGCAAGCAAGAGACAGGGGTGAGAAGGTGCCAGCACCAGCCTTGCCTTTCTAAAGAACCACAGTGACAAGAGCCTGGACCGAGGCGGCTTTATAAACAATCCCCAAGCCTTGACCAAGATTGAAAGGAAGCGCAGGGCACACAGATGCACCTCCTCCCTTGGATCAAGTCATCCACTCCTTCCAAACCAAGCAAAGACTATTCCCTTGCTTATAAACCCATAGACTCAGTACCCTCGCAGTTTCCAGCTACTCATTGATGAATTCCATTCATTCCACAAGAAAAAATAAAACAAAAAGGTTAAACTCAGGGCCAGTGACCAGCAGAGCTGCTCTGAGATGAGCAGAGAGATAGGACTTTGCAGAGCTGTGTCAGGCATGTCGGGTTTGGGGACCTCCTGTGCACAGGATGCAAACTATCCCCTCTGAGCTACGGGCCTGGCAAAGCCAAGAAAAACACTTGAGGACTGGAAAATTAATGGTTCAGTAAGACAGCCTGGAGGCCCCCAGAAATCAGGGATACGGTTCTGGCTTCTGCCAAGGGCCCAGCCTTATGCGAGCAGAAGCTCAAAAGTGATTTCTTCACATAAAAGCTGGACACAGCCGGCCAGATCTAACAGGAAGGAAAAGCAGGAGACCAGCTCACTGCCAACCCCGTCCTTAGCCTCCAGACAACGGAGCGGACTGGGTGACAAGCAGTCCCTGCAGGGAAGCCACTTGCTACCTAAGTGCTTCCCACTGCCAAATCCTAGAGGCACAGGCAGCTCCAGCCCATCAACCACAGCCACATCAGCATCAATCTCCCAGGTGGGAATAAGGGAGAGAGACACCAGGTGCCATCCCGGGAGTGAAGTCTGGATGTTGAGCTGCAGCATCCTAGGAACAGCCAAGGACAAACCAAGGTTGGAGACACCAACCAGGCTGTGACCACAGGCAGGGGGTACCCCGGTATCACCCAGGGTTCAAACCTCTCCGGAGCAGCATCCCAGATACAACCCTCCCAGATACAGGGGTTAGTCCTAAGGGAAAAAAAAGGTAAGACAGGAGCAGAGCGGACTGGGAGAAATCCCAACAGATTTTACCCCACCAGCCCTCGCTCCTCCCTCCCGGCCGCCTCACAAATAAATTGTACTTTGGTGCAAAGTGCGGCTGCTCTCCCTGTCACCATATGCTGTTAGCATCTCGTTAGCATCTGCGGTAATTAAAGAGACAGCTGCTAACGAGCAGGAACAGGCATACATCATCCCCAGACCTTCCGACAACACGCCTGTCTTTGAAATTATGTTCCATTTGCAAGCTTGGCTTCATTAAGTCAGCTTGGAAATGTGAGAGAGGGGGAAAGAGACCCAAGGTGGGTGCTACGCTGCTGTTGGCAGCTCTCTTGCCACGTGGGAGCACCAGACTGACCGCAGAGCACTACCCCGTGTGGTGCCGACCCGCGCGGTGCTGCCGCTGCCGTGACATGAAGACGGAGTCACTTCCCTTGATCGCTTATAAAAGCTCCTTGTAAAACCCCCAGTAGGGAAAAACAGCTTGGATGAAGCATGAGGCTGGAGCAGCCTTCCTGGTCACAACTTGATTCTCTGCTCCCTTCTCAGCCCACAGATTCCCCTCTCCTGGGCAGCCTGGCTTGGCATGGCACTGTGGTATCCAGCCCTCTGTGAGAGGACCCGCTAGCAGGACCAGCTCCCTTCAAAAACACCCCGAGCGCTGGTCTGGCTGGGTCACACATCCCCTCGCTGCCCGACACCAAACGCTGACAGGAGATGCCTGTTGATGTGGACCTGTCTCGCCACCAGGAACGCAGCTGCTCTCCAGGCATCTGGCTGTTACCTCCGTCACTGCTCCAACACTGGCCTGGCTCATGCAGGATCAACCTCGTTTTAGACTCAGGGCTGAGATCTGGCCTTACGGTGCCCTTACGAGTCTCCACGGCCTCCCCAGAGGGAACACGTGAGCATTTGTGGTCACTTCTCCAGCACCCCTGGACTGAGACACTGCCACGGGCCACCTAAACTGGGTCACTATCAGATGAGCGCAGTTTAGGGCACATCCTGGACACAGCCAGAGAGCATCAAATCGAAAGATGATCAGAGAAACTAGCAAACTAGCACCTGCTTTTTGACCTAGCCCAAGCGATAGCACCAAGATTATCTCCCATAGGGTGAGATCCAAGGGAGAACATCTGAGGCCTTGAGACAGGCCACCCCGCTGGCTGATCAGGAGCCTTACCCGGCCGTGTCCATGCCCTTTGCCAGCCCCGTGCAGAATTTGTTCAGCTCCGGGGGCAGTAACGGAGCAGGGAGGCCTGGGGGAGCCTCTGGGTGCCGGAGCGGCAGGACAGGCCCGGCGCGGGCCGCAGGCCGGCGCTGCGAGCCAGCTCACACTCACACCCTCCTATCGACTAGATTTAGCTCATCAGGCACCTAATATCGGGCATCTTTCAGCGCTTGTCTCGATTTATCCCTCTTCCTTTCCCCGGGGTGTCTCATTAAGAGCCTGATAAATGCTGCTACAGGGCCCAGTGAAAGCACCAGGCCCTGCAGACTGCAAGGAGCTGCCCTGCCTTCGTGTCGGGCGCCAGGAAGGCCGGAACGGGCCCTGCAGCCCCCAGCGAGGCAGCTCTGGGCGCGCTCGGACCCTGTTCAGCCTCCTGCCCCGTTTACGCACGCGATTACCACACGTCGGTGCCAGGCATGTGTTTCCCTGCTGGCAAACTGCCAGCTGCGATCCCTGCTCCGGCCCGCGCATGGGTTTCTCCTGCTTTTGCTGCCACCTGTGATCCTCATGGCCAGGAGACGGATGGAAAAGGCCCCACGGGTCTCCTCTGGGGAGGTCAAGGCAAGGGAGACTCATGATCGTGGCCTTCAGCCTCCTCCAGTCCAACTCGAGTGACTGGAGCAATGAACTTCCAAGCACTTCTCCAGGACCGCGATCCCCAGCACTGTGAATCTCCCTGCCTCGGCCCTCTCAGCATATCTCTCCCATAACTATGCACCTCAATCAGGTTCTTGCTCCTAATCACAGAGGCTGGAGCAATTTTTCCTTGGCTTAATCAAGTCCTCTGCAGCGAGAAGGTGCCCTGTTTGCATCCCCATGTCCCTCTCTTCCTGTAACTCCTTATTTAGACCTGCCCCAACAGGAGCAAGGTGCTTGGTGCACTCTGAAGGAAGACAAGGCTGTACAATAACCAATGCAGGTGGTAAATTAACCGGCCCAAAGCAGTTTCAAAATGAGATTAAATCCTTGTGATCTATCCACAGCACCCAGGCCAGCGAGAGACAGCAAAGGTGGTCAGATCACACGCGCAAGACCAGCAAGGTCCAAAGGTCCCTCTGAGCTTTGGAAGGACCCCGTTGTGTTTCGCTCTGTCCAAGCACAGTCTTGCTTCCCACTTCAGGAGGTCCTCAGGGAATTCAGCCACAACAAGAGCTATTCCTCTCCGTTCCCCAGACCGCGCAGTCACCCACCCTTCTGCTACAGTCGGAGCGGGTCACAGGTGGGAGAACATCCAAGGACACTTCCCAAGCTGACGGCTTCTGTCCGCTCCCAGCATCTCTCCCAAAGTGGGATCCAATCCCTTGCTCAGCCCATTTGTTCCCTGGGCTGCATGGTCCTGACTCATGTCTGGCACTGCCATAGCAAGGGGGAGAGGGATTCCCCAGCCGTGGCATGAAGAGGAAGCAGCGAGTTTGAAATCTCCCTTTGAATGGCACAGCTTTCTTCTCCTCCACCCCTGGAAAGCAATCTCCACTGTATGCTATAGTTAGATTTTTATAGATACAGGCTATCCCTCGACAGAGGCAAAGAGCCAAGTGCATGTAAGTGATATTATAAATCACCTCTTGTTGACGATCACTTGAGTTCTGCACAGACTCCTGCTCGCTCTCATCTCTTGGCTGGAAATGGTTCAAACCCTCTTTATCTTAATGAGGGATGAAATCCCACAAAAACTGCTGCGTGCCACCCAGCTTTGCTGAGCTGACGCCAGGCAAGATCCCAAGAAATGTCTCAGCTGATTGACAAGCCAGCAGCACGTCCACAAACACTGTCCAAGCAGCCCATTCGATCCCATGCGATAGAACTGGGGGCACATGGGCTTCACTTGGGAGAAGATACTACCCTGCCAAAGAGCCTCAGTTTCAAAACACTGCATGTTAAGCAAGCAGGAACAGACTTCATTTCTCCATTTCAGCTACATACCCAGGTGAGCTGAAACCACTAATGACATTTCAGAAATAAAGGAAGGAAACTGAGGCCTCAAAGTCATCTGTACTCCACAAGGGAGCAGCAAAACTCAGGAAAAACGTCGTTCCCGCAGGTTCTGCGTAACGCATTGCCCCAAAACAGTGAGAAAGGAACCCCGCTTCCCTCCCACACTGGGTTAGCAACCCCTTCCAAACTCACCTTCAAAAACTTGTACAGGAGAAACGTAAACCAATTCGTCAACATCTTCTCTGCCACTGACTCCGTTCTGTAGAGGAGGCAGAGAACAAAGCTGTCAGGAGAGTATATTGAAGGTCTCTGATGTTTCCCACAGCAATCTCAGCCTTGGACCTGGGCTAAATTTTCTTAGGCTTTAAAAGGTCAGACCTGGAAAGGCAGGAAGCTGAAAGCAAATGGGCATAAGCAGACAGCAAAAGCTCTAGTAGTTACTACGAGACAGATCTAAAGATAGTGCTTGCTAACCCATAAAGAGATGGGCAGTGAAAAGGCTGCCCCATGCGCAAAGCCGAGCCACATCAGCCTCCAGGAATGTGGAACAAATTGGCCTACCGCACATTTGAGAACTGAAAAAAGTGGAGAACGACGCTGCGGATGCCCATCAGACACCCAGCTTTCTGCCTTCCCGGTAGCTCCTACTTACATGAAGCTTGTTTCTTTTCTCATGTCCTCTTGAAAACAGAAGGACTGGATAAGACACCCAAGCTAAGTGAGAGTCACCAGAGCTACCGCAAGCTCCCTAAGAAAGGAAAAGTATGACCCCAAAGGAAGAGCTGAGATTGCGTGAACCAGAGTACGTTCCCACAACAGGAGCACCTCCTTCTACGTCGCCGAGTGCCTGATCTAGCTAGAAACCCATCTCCCACCTGGGAGGTGCTGCTCTGACTGCCTCCCTCAACGATGCAGCTGTCCTGAAATGGGCCAGCATTGCCACTAGCCACTACTGCGTCACACGGGACTTCCCAGCAACATCCAACGTAGCCCTTGGTGCCTACAGCCTCTAAGCTCAGGACCCAGGAGAGGAACAGGAAAGACAATCAGCGTGAACACTGCAGGGATAAAGAAAACCTTCCCCATCCCAAACTGTTCCAGCTCTCTGCGCAAGGCCTGTTCAAAAAAAAAACAAAACACCAAAGAAGAGAACAGCTGGCTACTGGCACTCAGTGGTGGTGGTGAAGTTTGGGGAGATGACGTTTTCAGCCCTGAGTCACTCTGCTTCCTGTCCTTGGACTGGACGTGGTCGCTCTCAGGCAGAGAAGCAAAGTCCTGTAAGCTAAAGAGGGCAGCAGTCCATGGAGAGCTGCTGTCTGCAGCCATTGCCCAAATTTTGGTATCAAGGACCTCTGGGAGTCTTTTGATTGACTCAAAAGAGTCTGCAGCCCACATGGCCTTGGCTAAAATGGAACAGTAGACTTAGATCAGATGATTTTGATCCCAGTGTTTTAGGCCAAACCTATCCCCAGTGCTAGTACAGCTGAAAAAAGGGGATTAAAAGGAGAAGGAATAATAATCAATGGTTGGAAGCTCAAGATGTTTTCCAGGCATCTTTAGAGCACTGCTCAAAGACCCAGTAACAGGTTTGGTGTTTAATCCTTAGAGTCTGTTCCCTGTCTGTGTGGTGGAAATCCCTCGTTTTTTGTGTCTCCTAAGGAGGGGATGGTCATGTAGGAGCTTGCAGTGAATAATGCTGCATCCACCCTGCTCCAAAAGAAGATTAAAAATGGAGTGGAGCTTCTGAGCTGCTCCTGGAGATGCCATTGAAGGAAGCAGCCAGAACTGCATCTAGAAAATGTATATATTGGCCTCTTGTTTGCCAAAGGTCTGGTTCCAAGTCCAAGCTGCACTGTCCTCCAAAACGCTTTGGCAGGGAAGGTCCAGGGGAACTGTCCGTGCCTCTTCCGTAGGGTCACAGCGCCAGCACCGTCCAGCTTGCTGCTTCCACGACGCTAATAATGACCCTGGATCCCACAGAGGAAGAGCAGGGCCGCAGGAACAGCGGGACGTGCAGCAGGTCCGAACGGGGTGCGGGTCTGCAGCAGCAAAGGAGGGGAACGGGCAGGACTGCCAGGAGCAGAAGATGACCCAGGAGCCAAGCGCGACGTGGGCCTACGAGGACAACTTCATGTACCTGTCTCTGCACCGCAGGCTGTTCTTGCTGTCACAGGATTAAAATTCACCTTAACAAGTCCATTATTTTTAAAGTCACTTTCACTCCTTTAAAAATAAAAATGCCACCAGCCCCCCCGGAAATTCTCCAGTTATGCTTGTTCAGCTTATCCATCCATTAATCATCAGATCAGCCACTTTCCAATGCAGATGCTCACAAAAGCACAAGCAATGCTAATGACCCCAAGAGCACAACCACATTCCTGTTATGCCGGGGGAATGGAGAGAAAAGAGTCGATTCGAGAAACAAAAACCAGAAAGAAACCAAATCTCAGAGCCACCAAGAGGCCTCCCTGTGAGATAAGGGCAATGCCGGGCAGGGAGGCAGGACGGAACGGCTCCTGGCAGCAGATGGTTTCGGGAGGAAATCCACTTTCCCAGAGTTATTCAATCTGACTTGTGGTCGTATGGACCTTTCCAAGCCTTTCCCTTGTGCTAATGGGCTTAGCCCTTTTTGCCCTCCCTGGAACAGCAGAGCCCTCCTTAAACCATTAGGGGATGGTAATACCTGAGGCTCTGGAGAAGCCTTCCTGCACCCTGTTGGGGAAAGCTTAATCCATCAAGGGAAAGAAAAAAGAGGCAAGGAAAAGGACATGGGGAGAAATCCCATCGAAAGGGTGCACTGAAGCTATTCCACAGACATCCTGCCTGCTCCCAAACGAGGTTCATCTCGAGGCGGCTTCCTCAGCTCGTCCGGGGGCCCGTGCCCCAGCCCCGGCTCCGGCGGATATTCGTCTTCATCTGCAGCAGAGCCAGATGCCACAGCAATGAGGGGATTATCCAATAACGAAATAAATAAATAACAGCTCTCCCCGGTTAGATCAATGTTAATCCCGTTGCTCTGGGCAGTAAGTACATTCTCGCGCCCAACAGCAGGGCTAATCAAAAGGATGGAGGAAGAACAGTCCTGAATGCCACTGGCTTGGTGGCACGGCCACAGGAAGGGCAGAATCTCGTCCTGAAACGTGATTAAGTGGAGGCATAAGTGAGGTCCTGGTGAGGGGACCTCCTGCCTGTGTGCACCCTTCCCCTGCTCCAACAGTGCTTGGGTGGCTGGGCTCTCGCTGGGCCTGTCCTGGTGCTGCTCCCCCAGCTCAGACACACGCCGCTGTGCGTGCAGGTGCCTCGCTGCACGCTGCACTGCCTTTTATTTATATTTTATTGATTCGCTTCATTCCAGAGTCTTCCTCTGATGTCAGCAGCTCCGCGATGCTCCAAGACCCAAGAGCCAAAAATGTAGTTTTAATATTTCAGCAAAGCCTGCTGTCTTCAGTAAATGAAAGCGGGATAGTTAGAAGAACACCCGGATGTGCTCGGGGAGCGGCGACGCCACCGCCGGGTCCCGCTCCTCCTGGAACTGGCCCCGTCTCCTCTGCGCTGCCTCCCCAACGCGCTCCGTCCAGCCTGGCCCTGCCACCAACACCGATGGGGGGTTGGAAGACGCCCAGCTTCCCTCAAGCCTCTCTGCTCCATGCAAAGCCCACGGCCCACGGGTTGCGGGCGCCGCTGCAGCTCCCCGCAGGCCTCAGCGCCAGGGCAGGGCGGGCGGCGCGGGGTGCAGCGGGAGGGCCGCGAGCGGGGCTGGTAGAGCTTATTAATTGTTTTTGCTCAGCGCTCGGTGTAGCTTTCAATATTCATCAGCCCAAGATGAAGGGGAGCTCAGAGCTATCGTTAAATATTGATGGGCCGGGGCGGCGCGCGGCGGAGCTTGGCGCGCTGCCTCCCGCTCGCGCGCTCCCGGCCCCCGCGAGGCGCCCGGCGTGCGAGGAGCCGCCGGCCTTTCGCAGGAGACTCCCCCATTGGGAGGAGAAGGCAGCGGGGAAAGGAGCATCCTGCCCAAGGCCAGCTCACAGAGGGACCCCCGATGTCCGGGGAGCCATGTGGCTGTTCATGGGTGAGGGGAAAGTGAGAGCAGCCCCGCGAGCACCCGCAGAGCGGAGCGCCGGCGGCAGCGCCGCTGCATGACGTTGCTGCCTCGCTGCAGCCTCCCCGCTGCAGCCCACGGCGCCGTCGCTGCCGCCCCCCTGGCCCACGTGGACCTGCACAGGCCAAACTGGAGCCAGAATCTCCCCAGGGCTGCAGCTGAGCACCCGCGTGGCCACAGTCCCCACAGCCCTGCCTCACTGGGCGGCAGCCCAGAGCATCGCTTGCAAAGAGGCAGGAGGACACGTTACCGTGGGTCTGGTGCAGCAAGTGCTGCCACGGCCAACACCAGCATCCCTGACCGCATCCCTGGAGGACCCCAAGCCAGGGCAGGCCGCCACGCACGCGCCAGCTGGCAGAGTTGGCCTGCAGGAACCACAAGAGCCCCCTAATGACCCCAGAAGAGAGACGGATTGCACCACGAGGTGCCCGCCTCTGTCCCCTGCTGTCACCTCCCCGACGGGCGCTCACCTCCGCAGGAGCAGCTTGGGGTGGTTCTTGCTCTCCAGGTTCTTCTCGATGAGGTCGGACAGGAGCTGCTTCAGCACCCCCGTGGCGTACTCCATCTCCCCCTGCAGCGCCGTCATGATGAGGGAGGCCACGTTGCCGCGGTCCCGCATGGAGAAGCTCCGCTGCGCTTCCAGGGTGCGGATGAAGGTCAGCAGGAAGTGTTTCTTGTTCAGGAGCTGCCCAAAGAGGGTCAAGGACTTCTCCACGTTTGCCTGTACCTGCATGGAAAAAGCAAATGCAGGGGATAAGCACAGGGGTGATGGCTATGCCTTGTGAGACCCGGTCCCACTCCCCTCCCGCAACAATGTGGTGAACCCAGGAACACCCATCTGGATCCACACTGCCGGGATGTCACCAAATGCACCACAGGGAAGCCACAGCAGATATCCCCACAGCATCCTCCATGAACAGTCTTGGCCCTCCTGCCCCGCTCATGTAGCAGTGCCGGAGGCTGTCAAGGGCTGCAAGGCACACGACCTCCCCTCACCTTGCCACAGCAAGCACCACAGTTTAGGGTGTCTTCAGAGGCATTTTCTATAGGCAGCTTTAAATTTGCTGCACCACAGTCTCTGAATGCTCTGTTTCTTTGGGGGAATGCAAAAGTGCAAAAAAGAAGCTATATTTACTCTGTCTGTGCTATTAAATTCCCTCTTTGGTGAACAGTCTCAATTTCTTCCAGAAGCAATATCTGTATAACCTGTGCTGAGTGCCAAGCAGCAGGACCATCACATTTACTTGCTTACAGAGCCACACGTGTGCACAGACACACACACGCACTTCTCCCGCTGGCAACGCTTCATCTCCGAGACACACACAAAATTGCAATTTTTCATTCCAACCAAGAGGAAGGGCAAACCTCATCCAAGACCCTGCACAAGGTGCCCTTCAGATACTGCCCCTTTTTACCACCCATGGAGCGAGTAACGCTAAAACACGAACCCCTGCGGACAGCACAGCCGCCTGGCTCTGGGGTACGAACCCAACTTCAGATAGGGAAGCAAGCAACAGCAGAAACCCGGGTCTCCACCACTCTAGGCATGGACTGAAACATTCCCCTTACTTCTGAGGCAGCCAAGGTCGTATTTCAGGATGTACGTGGTTCTGAACTGCCCGGCAGGGACTGGACTGGGCTCCTTTCATCCCTGCATTGCCTTCATTAGCCCAGCTCTGGTCAGCAGTGACCAAAGTTCTTGTCAGAAATGAACTTCTTTTTTTATTTTTTTTTTAAACACACAACATTTTCCCATCAGAAAAGATGGTTTCCTCTGAATAAAAGACTCGCTGTGGTAAAATGTCAATTTTAATGATTTTCTTGCCCTTGTCTTCCTGATTGGGAGAATAAGTGAAAAATTTCATTTTGTGTCGATATTTGGAGACAAAACAACACTTTTCATTTCAAAACATCAACTCAAAATGAAGAACAGGGTTTTGACACATCAAATCATTTCACTTCAATCAAAACTTTGGATCATCTTTCTTTAGTTCAGAGAAATTCCTCGCTGTTGCGACTTCCCCTTCCAAACAGCTGCTGTTTCCCACAGGACCGAAAAATTAAGCTAAATTTTTTCAAAAAGCCCTTTCTCAGAGCCCAGTCCTTGTCGTTCCTCCATTCCCACTGCATGGACGGAAGGGGCACAGTGAAGAGTGAACCTGCACTGGAACCCTCATGGAGAGACAAAATACGTGGGGGACAACCCTCTCAGGGTTGAGGTGTCCCCAAAGGGAGATGGGCCGGTGACAGTCCCCTGCCCTTGGGGTCCCTCCATTCACTCTACTCGAGCCCAGAGGGTAACGACCCATCAGGAACACGAGGGCTCTCGGTTACCTTCCCCAGGAGTCTCTCTTGCTCCTCACTACACGAGATCTGGATGCGTCGACACTGCTGGCTCTGGCACCCGCGAGCAGCGGTGCCCCAGCACCACGGGCATCTACAAGGGCCCTGGTGGTTTCTTTGGTTCTGAAGACACTCCTGGAGCACCTTTGTTGGCAGCAATACCCAACCTGGCTCCACTGCTGCACTGAGACACAGCCAGATGTGCCAGGAAAGGCTGGTGAGGGGAGGCCTGGAGGGCTCCAGAGCCCTGCATCCCAACCCCGGGCACTCCCCGGGGTGGCCATGGCCATGCAAGGAGCCTTGGGAAGGGCTTCCTCCCTCCAGCACCCGGAGGCACCCAGAGGATGGAGGAACAGGTCGGTTCCCGCCCGGAGCCCGGCAGAGCGCACAGCGCCGGCGCGCTGCCCTCCGGAGACGCCGGGATCGGGCGGGCCGATCCCAGGAGAGCAAGCGGAGCGGCCAGAGCTCGCTAAGCTGGGAAACGGGTCCTGTCCACCAGACAGCAGCTCTTACCGGGGCCGGGCCAGGCGAGGCGAGAGGAGGCGAAACACCCACCACGAGCAGGAGGAGCGAGCTCGGCCCCCGCGTGCTGCCTGCCCGCCTGGCTGCGGCCCCGCGCTTAACTTGCTGATCACTAGCAGAAATAAGTGAACAATACTGAATTAAATATTTAATCAGGCTTAAATTCGCACAAAGCAATGAACCTCCCCCCCACAAGCCTAGAGAGAAAGGGAGCTGGTAATGACGGTCTAATACTTGGCTGCGGATTAGCGTCTGCCTGAGCAAGCGCGTTTCCCTCCCGTCACTTGCAATAGCTAATGTTACACTCTGAGTAAAGAGACAAATAAAAGCAAACCCGATTCAATTATACGAAGCTTACACAACTGTAGTTGCTTTATTTAATCTCTTTTGGGTTTTTTTTTTTTTTTTTTGCTCCTTTGCAACTTTAACTCTTAGTTTCCCAGGCAAGGCTGAGCCTGTATACCCCTCTCTAGAGGGATGTTCTGAATTTGGAGAGCTGGAAGTGGCATAAATCCACAAACTGCTGCCCCCTGCACTAACTTGGCCAATGCAAAACCGCTCCCCTGCAGTTTCCTCCCCAGAGCTCCAGCTCGGTATCATTTGACATCGTTTCCACTCTTGTTCCCTTGCGAAGGGGTTGCAGCGCCAGCCAGATCCCGCGTCAGGAAAGGTTTCCTGCTCGTCCTCCCTGTGCGGAGCTCCTTCCGCAGCTCTGCGGGAGCTCCCGCCCCGCTGTGCCGGAGCCGCCGCCGGGACGGAGCGCGAGCCCGGCCGCCCGCAGCCCCGCAGCTCCCACCGTGTGGACGAGGCGGCAGCAAATCCCCCTTCCTCAGCCTGCCCCAAACTACAGGAAAGCAGGAGCCTCTGCGAGCGGCTGGCTCCTGCAGCAGCAGCCCCCGCGTGTCTCCGTAGGGAAGCTGGCAGGGAACGGACCCCCGGCGGCTCCCGAGCGGCCGCGCAGACCCCCGGGGACGCAGAGCTCAGCGTGACCCACGCGCAGCTTGGCCGGGGTGTCCCAGCACGGAGCAGCAGCAGCTTCGCTCCCCACGAGCGGGCTCTGCCCCGGCAGCGACAGCGGCTCACACCTCTCCTTGCCCTCTGGGCAAAATTAAAAAAATATAAGAGAAAGAGCAGAGCTGAAGCTAGAAACAGGCTTTCCCATGGACATGATCTTGTAGGGTAAGTACGGAGGGCTACTTCACACCCAGAGCAATAGTCCCTGGCCACCAAACCAAGCAACAGCACTGAGCAGCGGCAAGCCTGGAATGCAAAGGGAAATCCATGGAAATAGGGTTCCCACAGCCTCCATGGCCGGGATTGGAGCGCGGCTCCCCCGCCGCGGCCGTGCTCACTCACAGCATCAGCACGTGCGTTTGCAACTGGTAGCAGCTCGTTGCACTGTAATTTGTAAGCATGCCTCTTGCAGCAGGGCCGATTACTTCTCCTAAATACACTGTGCAGCCCACGTCGACATTAATTACTGCACCAGGTCAGCAGCGAGGGGGAGCTAAGGTCACCCCTCCTCGCTCCTCCAATCAAGGGGGCCTGAGCAGCCTGGCAGACAAGAAGCCAATTGCTGTGCAATTGCATGCACTAAATTAAACAGACGTGGGGAGGCCAGCCGAGGAGGGGGAGCTGCTTTGGGGAGCAGGGGTGGGTTTTGCACGGGGGAAATGGAGCCAGGGAAGCAGACAGCGTCGGACAAGTCTGCTGGAAACGAGCGGCTGGTCAGGCATCAAACAAACCCAATTGAATAAAGCAAGTGCTGTAGAAAATGACAGCAGCAATGATATTAATATAAATATTGATATTAATGTCTGAGAGCACAGTAGCCATCCGGGGGGCTGCACTCACATTGCCTGGCACGCGGCAAGGCGCTCCCAGCTGCGGGAGGACAGGCCAGCGCCCAAGCCCGTTGCTGGCCGAGGAGGTGGCCCGGGGGCACCAAGAGGTCCCTAAGCCCCTCTGCTCAAGCCGAGGCTCCAAGCAAGCGCTGGCAGCCCCAGCGCCAGCCCCTCGGGTGGGCTGCGCGGGTGCCACGGGGCTCAGGCACCCAACAGCAGAGCCCTGCTCAGGCGGGAGCGCTCCCTGCGCGGGAACGGGGCGGCCAGCCTTGTCCTGGGAGACCCAAAGCTCCAGCCACGCGGAGACCACAAGGGTAGGACAGGGTGAGCAGGGCCAGGGCCCTCCTCAGCACCCAGACAGACACATCTCTGCAAAAGCCCCCAGAGAAACGTCCTTCCAGGTGCCTCTCCACTGCAGAGCGAGCCAGGAGCAGCAGTGCTGGAAGGGGAGGCCTGGCAGGACGCGCTGCAGAGGCCACGCCAGCTCCACCAGCACCTGCACACAACAATTTTGGCTGCATATCCCCAGTACTCCAGCCTCCAGGTTTCCTGTAGGCCTCCTGCAAGGCAACAGCTAACCAAAAGATGCTGCAAGCACAGACCCTGCAGGAATCGCCCTTTTTTGTTATTTTTATCAGCATCCCCAAAACACTTCACCTCTATTCCTGCAATTTACCCCCTCAGTGCCTCAGCGTGGGGTCACTCCCTGTATCTGGAATTGCTCAGCTATGGAAACAAGGTATTTCTGTCCCTCCCAGCCAAACTATTTCCCTCAGGTGCTGCAGTCCTCAGCACTGACAAGGGGCTTTCGCTACAGACCAAGAGGGGGACCATGAAGCTCAGACTCTTCCCAGCAGGAAGGGAGGTGACACTCCTGAGCACATAGGATAGGGAATGCCCAAATTCCCACAAAGCTGAAAGATGCTGTGTGGACCAAGGAAGGACACAGTGCTGCACTTCTGGCATTGTGACAAAGGCTGAATCACAGTGTCCCCCACCAACCCAGAGCTCTGGGCTTGGGGTCTCCATCCGACTCCGAAGCCCCCAAGACTCCCTTGTCCAAGGAGGGAACAAGCTACTACGGAGGCTGCACCAGCCCACCCCACCTCTCCTTTCCAGAGCAGGATCCCAGAGCCACGTCCCCGCGTCAGACACGACGGGCACACGCGTTGCCACACCTCCATCTCCTTCAGCACCGGGTGGTCTTCTATTCCCGGGAAGAGAACCCGCATGGCATAGGTGCGATAATCCAGGAAGGGGATCCCAGCGCCATCCAGGTCGTTGGTCAGTTCGTTAATGTCAGTCTGCAGCTCAGCAAAGGCTGGTGAGGAAAAAGCAGAATAAAGTCACAGGGTTAGTCTGAGCCCCAGCCAGGCCTGGCCTTTGCTGCTGAGCTCCTGCACATGCAGCATTCCCAGCCGGCCTCTGCTGCTCGCCCTGGCACCGGAGATTGGTGGCCCTTGAGGCCACTTCCAGGCACGCATGGGCTTTGCATTCCCCCCGTCAGTGTCACTGTCCCCATTTACAAATGGAGAAACTGAGCTGCAGAGAGGAGTGATGCTCTTCCCAGAGTAAATCAGGTGCCAGAACTGGGAGCAGCAGCACCAGGTCCTGCCGCCGGCTCCCCGGGACTCCAATCCAGGATCCCAAAGGTCCAGCAGGCAGCTGGGAATGGCAAGGCTTGAACACAGCATCAGCTTCTGGGAGAAACGTTAGCTTAAACCACAGGAATGTCCTCGTTTCATTTTGACCTAAATAATACTCGAGAGCAGCTCTGAACACACCCAGCCCAGCACCTCCCCATCAGAGCAGAGACGGCTGCAGCTCCCGGGGGGAAAGGAATGGGAGGGAGGTCCTGAACCTTTAATTGCACCTACAGGGAAAAGCTGACGGAGAGAAGTCCTAGAGATGCACCAGGAAAAGGGGTGGGGGTAGAAAACCCTCAGAAAAATCAAATTAACGGCACTTTAAAGGGAGCTGAAAGCAAGGCAGAGGACTGCAGGCTCGTCAGCCTGATGAGAAAAAACAAACCGTCAGCTTGAAAGGCGTGCTATCTTATCTGTAACTAGTGGGACTAGAAAAGAGAAAAGGCAGGAAAGAGATTGTGCCTTTTAATTAAAAGCAGATCCTTTTATCTGCCAGCTGTGGAAGATGAGACACCATCCCCTCCACCAGCTCCCTCCCCTCTCCCTGTCACTACTGCCATCCACGCGCGTGTTTGGGGATGGGGATTTGGGAAAGCGGAGGGTTTTATTTCTTTTCCTTTTTTTATTATCTTGTTTCAGGTGCCTGTTCCTTGCGCAGCCTCTGGGCTGGTTGTGGTGGTGGTTGGCAGGGTCAGGGCCTCCAGGAGTCGGCTCCAGGGGATAATGGGCAATTAGTTTTATCAGCAGGATCATACAAGGAATTCTGTCCAATTTCACAGCATCCCTCTGTCACATAATGAGAGACCAATTGCTTGCTTGTACACAGCCCTCTCTACCCACCTTGTTCCCTTTTCTTGCATTTGGAGAAAAAGAGAATTCCTTAACTGCCAAATCCTCAAATTCCCCAAATGAGTTAGGTTCCTCTCATTACACAGATTCCTGTTCCCTCTGTGAATGGCAACAGGAAAAAGTGGTGGAGCACAAAGAGGGCTGAGGGTGATACAAGAGATTCCAAGATTTGCACGTTAGCAGATAAGTTAAAGAGTGAGGAAAAAGGCCTGGAAGCAAGAAAGTCCTGAAAGCTGGAGCTTGGACCGCCCAGCTCAGGGATGCCCCGTCCACAGAGGAGGCCAAGCTCACTCACCCTCTTTGCACTCCAGGGCCACCCGGGACTCCAGGTTGTCCATCTGCAGCTGGAGGCGCCGCAGGGTCCGGTCGGCGTCCCGGGACTTGCGTTTGTAGGCGATGAGGACTATGATGATGATGAGGAGGAGCAGCCCGCCGCCGCCGCCGATGCCGATGATGGCGGGCAGCGTGAGCAGGCTGTCCGAGTAGATCTGCAGCGTCCCCGGTGAGAACTCGAAACCTCCGGCCTTAATCTGAGCCACGTGGAAGGAAAAGGGGCCTTGCTCAGCGCCCAGGCAGGGGGCACGCATCTCCCTACCAAAACGCAGGGTTCAGAGCAGCTTTCCCAAGCACGCTGAGAACCAGGGGAGGTTTGCAAGCCCTGGGAAGCGATGGGAAAAGCGCAAGGTGTCCCCCAGAGCGTCCCCAGGCTGCAGCGGAGCCCAGAGAACAGCACAGCCCACCAGATCCAGCCTAGCAAGGTGGCAATCAGGCCCATGAGGGGAGATGGCAGCAAGTACGGGGGCAAACGCCAGGGGCTGCCGCCCCGGGAGCTCGTCCGGAGCAGCCCGGCGCGCCGTAATGGATGCGGAACACGGGCTGCAGCGCTGCCGCGCAGCACGCAGAGCTTGATGTCTCACTCAAGCAACATTACAATAACAGATGGGATGCAAAGCGAGTTCCCTGACGGATGGGGAGCCTGGGGGGACTGTTCTGGGTCCCTTTCAACTGCGTGAAGCCAGGCAGACCTGGAGCGCTAGCACTGCTGTGCTACAACCTGACAAAGAGCTTTACTTACAGCACGAGCCGGGGCTGCGGGGAAGGGGTGGGCAGCCCCAGGGGCCTTGGCACCAGCTCGGCCTTGGCACCCAGCAGGGAAGGGAGGCTGTTGGCAGGGACAACCAGGGCCACCCAGGGCACAGTAATGCCAGGCTGAGCATGCCAGGGAAGGGAGGAAGTATTTGGTCCTATCAAACACATAATTAGGGAGAGGGATGCTTAGGGAGAAAGACTGATCCTAGGGATTGCTCCTACATAGGCACGGAATAACGAGTCCTGATTTGGGACGGCCCACTGGCACTGGGACCTTCAGATAAGGGACACAGCAGGGCTGGTGTTAGGATGAAGACAGGGCACCCAGTTACCCTGCTCTCCCTCAGTGAGGGATGTTCCCAGCTCCCCACCCGCAGCCCAGCCCGTCGGCGTTACCGTGACTTTGTGCTGCCCGGTGAGGTTGGGCGACTCGCACAGGAGCTGGGTCTCGGACACTGTCAGAGCGCAGGGAGTCTCCCCGATGAGCACGGTGTAGTTCAAGCGGGAGTTACCAGCAGCTGGTGGGAGCAGGTTCCTGCCCTTTGGGGGAACAAGGAACGAGTCTGCTAGTTCTCATGCAAGAGGGCATGTTTGAAAGATTCATCATGGAGCAAATTCATGCTCTCACAGTGCACTACTGTCCTGGGAGAGACAGAAAGTCCTCTCCAGTGAGGGACACGTTCCTGTCCCTCCACCGCTGCGTGCACACTGCCAGGGAGGGCTGGGGCTGAGGGAGCAGGGTGCCTTACCTTGAGGATGAGGGGAGAGCTGGGCTTCAGCTCCAGCATCCCCGTGGGGCTGAGCAGCTCGAACACAGGATCCGGGTAGTAGACAAAGTTGGTGGTGTTGACAATGAGCAGGGCCTGGACGTTATCCATGATGAAGCCGATCTCGTCCGGGCGGTCGCCAACCTCTGGAGGGCTCCGCAGGGGGTTGTCGATGGAGGGTGCGTAACACACCATGGTGGTGTCGTTGTAGACAGTGCAGTTCTGCAGGAGGCACACACGGAGATCAGACCTGGTTCCTGGCTGCCAAGGTCAGGATCTGACATACCAAGGGACTCCGGCGAGCAGGGGCTCTGCCACGTCTCTGGACACTGGTCTTGGACTCAAGATAACCTTTCCCGAAGCCTCTAACATCAGCAGGGGCCACGTTCCACCAAGTTCCAAGCATGGGGTAGGGAGAGACTCCTGTTTGCAATGGGAGCATGAGGGACGGTACGTGGGAACTTGCCGGAAACAGGATCCTTATGTCACGGCCCTGCAGAAATCCCACGAACCTCTACCAAGCTGCCATCCCTCCTCCACACCCAAGCACCCCTCATGGCAGCACATGGGCTGAGGCCCTGCAGGGGGAACGCTGCCTCGGTGCCTCTCTTCTAGTGGCAGCCCCTGGACATGATCCCATCAGTACATGATGCCTGATGGGTGCAGGATGCACTTTATATAGTGTTGCATAGGGATGGGATCTCTCCTCCTTGTGCTCCCACCCCGCTCTCAGTCCCACCATTAGCCAGCATCACTTACATTTTCCCTTTCGGAGCTTGAGTACTTGGCCCGGATCTTGGGCTCTTTGATGGTAGCCAGGTTGGTGCCAGTCACAGTCAGCAGTGTCCCACCGCTAGAGACGCAGAGGCGACAGGTTAGGAGAGGTGGCTGTGGCACTGGGTGCCCAGAGCTCTGGGAAGGGTGCACACAGCATCCTGCACGCACCACACTGCCCCCAGGACCTGCTTATACCGCCCGGATGGCAGGACAGCTGGCAGGATCTGGCATTTGCTAACTGTGAATCATCTCAGCTAACTCAGGGGCCACGTGGAGACAGAAATCCTGCCTAATACCACAAACATCCCACTCCGTGGCTGCCTGGGCTGTGGACTGCACAGCTGGTGTCTGCAAGCAGCTCCCAAGCCTTTCAGCTAAGGGAACCAAAGTGTCTGTGACAGGAGAGCATCATTAGGGGCAGGTCTGCTCTCCCCAGCACGTCGGGAGTGGGCAGCAGGGCAGGCCAGTCCTTGCAGGGCTGTCTCCACTGCTCGGTGTTAGAAGCCCCACAGTCCTGGAGAGCTGGGCCATGGCCCTGGGGAGCTCGCTCCTCATCAACACCCTGGGGAAGGTTTCCCTTGGCACTAGCACTTAATGGATTCCTTCGCCTCCTCTCCAGCCAATTCAAACCTTTTAGAAAAATATGTAAACATTTTAAAAATCCCCCGGTGGGAAATATTTTAATTTTATTCACTGACACCAAATGTCAAGCTCAAATTAAGCAGATCCAAAGCACTCTCTGCTCTCGCCCCCTGCCAGGCTGAGCACTGCAGGCCAGGAGTTAGCAGGGACCTGGTGCCAAGCTATTCCTCACGCTCCTCTTGCCACATCCCTGGAGAATGGCCCAGGGTCTATTGCAGCAGCATGGAGGAGTACGGAATAGGACAGGGGGTGCATGCGGATAAGAGTGCTCCTGGTGTCCCACTACTTCCCTGCAAGCCAGTTGCAATTCCCCTCGATTCACCTGTTGATGCTCCACTCGGGATCGATCTTCTGGATGGTGGGGTCCTCCGTGTAGTTGTACTTCACCTCCGGGTTGCTCAGCTCCGCGCGGTTGATGTTGATGAGGATGGGGGACCCCCCGGGGCTCTGCCCGGGGGGTGTCCTGCAGCGGATCTCCCGGGCGCTCCTCCTGGGGGCAGAAACACAAGAGCCATCGAACCCCGAGGGAGGCAACGGGAAGCCCATCCAGGGGCTGGGCTGTTCTCCCTGCCTCACCCCAACTCCCTCTCCTCTTGTGAGGCTGCTGGGGAGGAGGAGAGAAAGGGGAAAAAAATAAGGAAATGAAACAAAAGGCAGCCAGGAAAGGCTGAGCAGCTCCTGAGCGTTCCCATCGCGCGGCTGCTGCAAACAGCAGCGATTAGGGCTGATAACCAGTAATTACCGCAGGAAAATATTTAAAGAGCCGCTCCATTATCATCCCTAATCTAAAAATTATCCACTTCATGCCTCAGGGCTTTGTGCTTTTAGAGAAAAATCCACGTTCTTTGGGCTCTTCGTGGAGCCTCTGACACAAAGAGGTTTTGGAGGGAGAAATTCCTCCAGTTGCCAATGGGGGATGGCTTTCCCAGTCTGCCCACAGCTCCCCAGCAGAGGCTCCCTGCCACCAGGACACCTGAGGGTGCCACCAGCTGTGGGGACACACATCTCCCAGCTGCCTCCACCACCCGTGCCCCAGCGCCCCTTACCATGAAAAGGCGCAGGGCCGTCCCCCGATGCTCACGGTGACATTGCTGCCAGCGTTGAGGTGGCTTCCTTCGATGGCGATCCAGGTGCCACCAGAGAGAGGGCCCCGGGCAGGGATCACTCGAAAGAAAGTGGGCGTCTGTCAAAGGAAAACAACAACCCCTGGCTTTGAAGCAAAACGGCTGATTTTGGCTGAGGACCAAAATCCCAGTCTTGGAGCATCCACGCAGGTGAGGGGATGCTGGGAAGCTGCTCACTGCAAGGAGAAGGTGCTGTTTGGTGGTAGTGGGGCATGAGGCTAAGGGCTGATAGTGCCAAGAGCACTGCAAGGAGGCAGAGCAAGGAAAGGCTCTGAGGGCTTCAACCAGAACCACCCAGGCCCTGCCCAAAGGACCCACACTTTCCCCCTGGGATGATGACGACGAGGGTAGTTTTCCATCTCACCAGGAAAACCACCTGACCAGCAGCAGCTCAGAGACCAAGACACCATCCCCTAGAACCCACCATCACCTCCCGCTCCGCCTGGGGCCCCGCAGCAGCCTTACCACGAAGGTGAAGCTCTTGGGTGACACGGCCCTGTAGCTGGGGGAGCAGTCCTGGATGCACACTTCCACCCGGGCGTCGCGCACCTTGCTCGGGCTGGCATCTCCGATCTCACACACAATCCTAAAGGATGCACGAAAGGAGCCCTCAGTGCCCCTGCACCGAGGGAGTTCCTGGACCATGGCGGGGACAGGGCCCCCCCGTTAGCAGAGGACAGATGTGACACCAACGTAAGGACCCAGCAGGGTACATGAGAAACCAAGGAAGTGGCTGTTGGTTATTGCCAGCCCTGGGGAGAGCTTCCCCCAAACCCTTGGGCTGGTCCCCACCAGCATCCAGAGCCAGCAGAACCGCCTGGCTCCTCTCCCAGTCCCGTGTGGTCAGCTCCATGTTTTCTGGGGCCACGGAGCACATATGTCCTGTCCCTTAGATCCCGAGGTGACTCAGAGCACGGTCCCCACGCAGGGCACTTACTGCTCCGCGCTGATGTACTCGCTCTCGATGGGGATGCACATCACTTTGCCAACATGAACGCCCCAGCGCACATCCTCAAACTTCAGGCCCAGGTTCTCTCCGGTGATGGTCAGGCGGGTCCCTCCTTGCCTAGGGCCCGTTTCAGGTGACAGCTAGGAGACAGCACAGCACATCAGTAACAGGACCAAAGCAACTGGGTCTGCTGGTCGCAGCACCACGAAACGCCTCCCAGGGACACAGCACGTGGCCACAGGACGTGAATCTGCCCCCTGCCAAGCAGGGCGCCACATTGCTGCCCACGCTGTGAACCAGATCACACTCCAGGAACCTCCTCTGTGATCCCCAGGATCCCCAAATGCAAGGACGGGGGATGAGGATACAGAGTGAGGACAGAGACTGGCTCTTTACCCAGTCTTCAACTATAATCAACGCCAGAGCACCAGGTGCCTGAATGTGCCCAGCTTTCAGGCAGGTCCCATGTACCTGGGGATGCCATCTCCAGGTCCAAGCTGTCCTCGAAGGAGAAACCACCCCCACTGCAAAAACAGCAGCAACTGTGCAGAGTCCTTCCCTCCCCTCCATCGCGTGGGAGGCAGAGGGAGGCCGGGGACAAACAGGTCTCGCTGGCCCCAACCGGGTCTATCCGCCAGCTAAACCCGTGCCAAGGCCAGCTGGGAAGGGAGGGCAACCCCTGCCCAGCGCTGCGCCTCATTGAGCAGGATGATTCCCACTAAAGCGGCCAGGTGTGGCCTGACAGAGGCAGCGGGATGACGGATGGAGGGAGAGGCACGGGCCCACTGCTGCCTCTAGCAAGGGAATTACAGGCAATTCTGCAGCGGGTCTCGCCGGCCGCGGGGTCCTGCACGCACCTGCGGCGCTAACCGGAATTGACGGCAGACCTGCAGGTGCCCAGGCTGGGCACGGGACACGGGGGTCGCGTCACCGGCAACACGAGGCCAGAGAGGAGGCTGAGGGAAAAGGCGGCTGCCGCACAGGGATGAGGAAGAGAGTAACTGGGGCTGGATCAGCCCAGCCGCACAGACGGGAGGTGCATCCTGACACAGGAGAAGGGAGCACTCGGATGCTGGTGAGACCTTCCTCTGTTCCCACCCAGAGAGCTGTCCTCTAATGCTGGGAGCCGTGTCCTCACCCGCAACGGGCCCAAAAAGAGGCTCTTTGGTAAACACAAACTCTGCAGAGGAAACCCATCTCTCCAGCTCCGCACGCCCAGCACTGGGACTCACACAAGGGACAAGCTCCTTCTACTGCCAGCGCCTCCGGGATGCTGCAACCCTGGGGCCCGAGCCTGCTGGGCACCTCCTTGCTCAGGAGGAGCTCTGAGGTGTCCTCCCTGGCTCCTAGATGTCACCTCCAGACACAAGGAAGGACACAGGGAGACCTACAGGGATGGGTTGTCCCCACATGCCCAGGCCCAAAGGAGAGCATCGCGGTGACAGCAGCGCATCTCTGCAAGCCGGGCCAGGCGCAGCGAGCTCTGCTGCAGGGTTAATCATCATTCCTCACATTTTTCCGGCCTTGCTCCGCTTCAGGCTTTGCTGTTTGCCTAAACGCAGCCCGGCACAAGGCCAGGATGGGGGCTCATTAAGGCAGGCGCAGCAAGCGAGCGGGGCTGTTCTGCTCCCTAAATCGAGCTCCGCGGGGGCAGCCGACAAGGAGCAGCTGTTTGTTTGGTACTTTCAAACGAGTGTTAGAGGCTGCTCCGGCCTGTGAGGCTCTTCCTCCTCGGCGGGCAACCTGACACGGGCCACGCGTTCGGGGAGGAACGAGCCCGGGAAAGGCGGGACGTGGGCTGCCGCGCGGCGCGGGCAGGTCACGGCTAAACGAGCCGCGCAGGAGGCGGCGGGAGCTGGCGAGGAACGCGGAGCCCGTCCCGGAGCTCCCCTTTCCCCCTCCGCCTCCCAGCCGCCGGCTCCGGCCCTGACAAACACCACCGCTTTTTGCTTTTCTAATTGGTTTCACAGGGTCCTTGCAAATCGACAGGCAAATGGCTTGTGCGCGGGCGCCGCGCTCACTCCCAGCTCGAGGGCCGGTGCCAGGCTGGAGAAGGAAGGGCACAGGGTAGGAAAGACCATCCCAGCCAGGAGGAAGGGACACGGCTGCGTGCGGCACAGCCCAGCACCAGCACCACCTGGCACGAGTCTGGGGGCTGCTTCTCCCCACTATGGAGCAACGAGGGAAGGTCTGGGTGACACCAGGGGACAGTGCAGAACCACGGCCACCTCCAGCCAGCATCATCACCTCCGCATCCACAACGACGTCCGCACCCCAGCTCGCTGGGCTGGTAAAGAGGCTCCAAGAGGCGGTTGTGGTGCAGGCAGGCACCAACGTGCCCGTGGGGACACGTCCCTTCCCTGCACGGCTGCCACCGGTCTCACTGCAGTGCCTGTAACCTGCGGGAGGCCGGCGGCCTTGGGGAAAGGCCTGGCTCTCCTTTCCAGCTTTCATCAGATAAGACACTGAAACCCAAATAGATTAGATACTGTGCTAAGACTCCGGTAATTAACAGCGCCAAGGCCTGCCTGGCCTGGAAGCCATGGGTAAATAGAACATATCAAACAGAATTACCCACCAATCCCTCCTAATGCACTTGGAGCCAGGCCCAACAGACATGTTAACATTAATATACACAGTCTTATTAAATGAAGGTCATAAAAGCTGTCAAAGACGCGGAGATGATGAACTACCAGCCCCAGCAGGCATGGCGACAAGAGGAGGAGCGAGCTGGATTCCTGGGATCCTCCATCCTCGTGCATGAGGAGTGGTGGAAATCCCAGAGACGGGTCAGAAAGTCAACTCAAGCCACGGACACAGAGAGGGGATTTAGCCCTAGAAACTGAGGAGCTGATGAGGAACAGACAGGCCTTGAGGGCCCAGATGCTCAGCCAGAAACACGGAGAGGATTCAGCCGCTCCCAGGTGCCAGTTCAGAGCCCCATCACCAGCCCCAGCCCAGTGTCCCTCGACGCAGGACCCGTCCTCGCCGTCCCCACGTACCTTGGTGATCTTGGGCTCGGTGCAGCGGCTGTTGCCGGCGCTGGCGTGCATCCAGCTGCTCTCGTAGGCCAGGCAGTGCTGCCGCAGCGAGCAGCGCTTCTCCGTGACGCACCAGCCGCACTCGAAGCGCGGGTCGGCCTTGAGGCACAGCCCGCAGCTCTCCCGCAGCGCCGAGCACTTGTACAGGTGGGCTGCAAGGACGGGCACAGCGCGGCACGTCAGCACCGCGCCGCTTTCAGGGAGCCCCCCGAGGTGGCCAGGAGACACCAACACCCTGGAGATTATGCAGAGCATCTTGTAGGATGCAGGGCTTCTTGTAGCAAAGTCTCCAATTTACGGGATCATCCAAAAATGAACACAGATACAACCTAGGGCTGGGGCAGGGGACACGGGGCTGCTTTCCCACCAACCGTCACATTCCACACTTACCCTGGATGTTCTGGGGGTTATCGATGACGAAATTCCCGTTCCAGACCACGGACAAGTTGACTGGCAGGTCGCTGATGTCATTCCCTTCGTAGAAATACTGTGGGAGGGCAGAGAAGGAAACAGAGTCAATTAAATGGCAAAGCAATACAGCCCAACAAGAGGCACGGAGAGGTGTTTGAGATCATAAGGGAGCACCCGAAGGGTTTCCAAATAGACCAGAGGTCTGAAATGGCTGAGCAGATAACTGCTCTGAAGCCACATGTACCTTCCCCAGCCTCGTGAAGGGACTGAACCCTTTGTCACATCCACTGTTGACCCTGCAAAGTCACCGCCAGCTTCAAGAGAATGACACAAATTACATGAAGCCAGGGTCTCATGGCTGGGTGCTCCGGAGCGAGGCTGGAGAGAGCAGGGTGGGATGTCAGTCCCCACGGAGCTCTCAGCAGCTCCTGCACCGCCGCTCCACGTCCTGCCGCTCTTACACTGCGGGTGAGCAAGGAGAGGATGGAGAAGATCCAGGTCTCTCAAATTGAGGGGACCTGGGACATTCCCCAAACCCAAGCTCCTCCGCCAGACTCCAACACCGCTGCCGTGCTGACGGACCCACCTCCTGGAGGCCCTTTGCTCCTTGCCCTCTCGAGCCCCGGGAAAGGCAACATCCCAACGGCAACCCCAGACTGTGTTGCTGCCGTGGGCCCTGGCGCCAGCCCAGGGAGCCCAGCAGTGCCGGGACATCCCTCTCCCTCCTGCACAGAGCACAGCTGACAGGGCCTCCGCGCAGGCCAAAGCACCGACATAAAATACCCTTTCTCTGCACTGAGCAGCGGTGGCCCCGCCACAGGGCCAGGGAAGGCCTGGTCTGGTCTGGTCTGCTCGCCCGTTTCAATGCACCAATGCCCACGCCGCGCCAGGCCCAAGAGGCAGGGCAGCAAATGGCTGCTCCCGCTCCAGCGCCTCCTCCGCACCCAAATCCTCGCTCCCTGCCTTGCAACCCGAGCCCGAGCCCTGGCAGCCCCATCAATATTCCCCGCACAGCCTCCGCATGCAGGCGGAGAGGTTTAATCGATACGGAGACAGGAAGGCAGTCGGAACCGTCCCTGACAGCTAATGACCTCCTTCGGCAAGAGATTCTCCGCTCCTCTCTGGAGAAAATGACAGGCGTGTCAGGAGAGATTAAATGAATGATTCATGGGTTGCTGGAGTTTGTTAGGGAGCCCGGCCGCTCGCGCGGCCCAGGCCCTGCCTCACGGCTCCGAGCGCGGGCGGCCGCGGCGCCTCCGGCACGGCCATGACCAGGCCTCCCTCCACCCCTGCCTCAGAGGGCCGAACCGCTTGCGCTGAGGGCGGCGAGCGGCTCGCAGCGCCCCAGGAGCAGCAGGGCCGTCGCCACGGTGCCGGTCAGCGAGGAGCTTGGTGCTGCGGGCACAAGGGGACGCTGAGGCAGGGACAGCGCGTGCAGCGGCCCCGCATCCACAGCTATGGAAGCCAGAGACGCTCGTGTCCTTGTTCCATCACTCCCGCGGCGCCTCCTGCCTTCCGCCTGGGCAGCCTTGCGAGCCACAAAGGGTCGGACAGGGCACCCAAAGCGAGCGAGTGTGTGAGAGGAGGCAGGGCCTCCCCAGCGCAACCGCGCCCTGGCGCCGGGTGGCACCGCTGCAGCTCTCGGCCCCGGGGCCGCGTCACCGACACGCGGGGACGGCGACCCCCAAAACACAGTCCTCGCTGAGGAGGAAAGCGGCTGCTCACAGCGTGGTGAGACACCCAGCCCTTGTGGAGGAGCCCGCGGCTCCACCAAGAGCTCTCCCCACCGCAACAGCCCGGCTGCAGGACCCGCGGGCTGCAGCCGCAGCGCCGCCGAGCAGCCCTCGCCCCGGTCCCGTGAAGGCCCAAGCAGAACTGCACCCACAGCCACCCTTACAAGCAGATGAAGGCTATGGATACACCCAGCCGGACCACAGCGAGGGGTAGCCGGACCCGCCGGAGCAAGCGGAGACCTTGGCAGCACATGCTGGGGCGGGATGCGTCGGCACCGGAGCAGGATTTAGCTGTGACGAGCCACGTGGCAGCGTAAGTGAAATTGGCATTTTCAATTTGTACTCTGACATGTCTCATTTGGGGCTTGGGCATCTTGGGAAGGCATCCAGCCTGCAGCTGTCCAAAACACTTATTTGCATCTCTCTGCCCCGGCTGCTTTTGGAAATTAGTTCTTCTGGGAGGTGGGTTGGAGGGTTGGGGGAGAAGAACAGAACAGAGGCAGGGAGCGTTAACGCTTCGTGTGCCAGGCCCTGGCAGCAACAGGTTGGTACAGGAGGGAACAGGCGCAAGAGACTGTTTGTGGGCGACACACGGCAGCCTTTAGCTTCTGCTTCCCTCTCAGCACCCTGATTAGCACTTGCCTTTTACCAAGCTTTTTGCGATGAGGGAAGCGATGGGCAGCTACCCACGTAGTGCCCTCATTAGGATGTAGTTCCCGTCTCCTGGCCCCCATCCCAGACTGATAAACCCTTCGGCCACGGGCTCCCCACAGCCTGACCCGCCTGATGCGAATCGCACCCAGGGTTATTGCAGGTCTCCCCAGCCCCAGAGACCCAAGCAGGAGCCCAGGGCACCAGCAGGTCCCGTCACGCTGGCTCCTCCCTGCTCCTCGCTCACGCAGTGCTAAACATCCATTAAACACTTAACTGTTATTAACATCCCGGTTAATCAATCGCTGTGGCGGGCAGCGGCTTGGGAGGAGCTGTAAGAGGGGAGGCCGGGGCTGGAGCGAAACACGACGGGTTCTGCTCTGCAAACAGCTGTGCCAAAGCAGGAGGCACCGAGGCCATGGGACAGGAATAAGAGGCTTGCTCGGGGAGCCAGCAGTGACCGGCGCGGCCTCGGGAGCACAGGAACGGCAACGGGAACATGTGCTCGGTCCCCGCCGGGCACTGCCAACACATCTCCCCGTCACACGTCATGGAGTGAGGGAACAGCAGAGGCACGGGCGCCTCGGCTCCTTATCTACCCAGGAGGAGCCTTTGGGACCGCTCTGGAAGAGCCTGCCCACGCCGTGTGGCATGGAAGAGCGTGTGGGGACGCACTCATCCCACCAGCCTGGACACGGCTATTCCCACGGAGGCTCCTTTCTCCAGGGCAACGACTCAGCCGAGAGGCTTCCTCACCAAACCCTTCTCAAGACTCCTTGCCCCGAAGTTGTCTCCCTCAGAGACCTTCCTAAATCACAGCCGACAACCTCATGTGCCTCTCACGGCTCCGCTTCTCCCACCTGCCCCATCCCTGCGTGTCCCTGTGCAGGGGCACCCGCTGGCCCGGGGCGAGCACACACTGGGGGCAGATCCCACCGAGACACAGCTCAGACCTATCCAGTGGGCACTCCTGGCCTCACGTTGAGTAGCCAAAGGTGCCAGCCCTCTCCAAAGCCCCATCTGCCCAAGGAGGACAGATCCCGCGGCGCGGGGCCGCTGTCGTGCCGGGGGCATCACCCGCGCAGGCAGCCTTGAAGGGATGCAGCATCGGAGAACGGACACAGAGAGGATGCTCCCCTGCGAGCTGGCAAACAAACCCATATGCCCAAATTTTCCTCACAAACCCCCCCGTTGAGGTCTTCCCCTCCCTCTCACACGCACCATCCCCCTGGACTGCATTTCTGCAGGAACAGTTCGGCTGCAGCTGTGTCCTATTTTTCTGTAGTTGATGACCTCAACTCCTTCCCTGCACTACAGGGACGGCAGTAATGTACATCGCGTCTCGCCAGGGCTCAACTGCAATTCATCATTATTTTATCTGCTGGAATTTAATTGGATCCTATCAAACTCTCCTGATACTCCCTTTTCACTTTAAACACTGCTGCAGGAAAGATAAATGTAGGCACTGCTAGGACAGAGAGCACGGCTTTGTTGGTGAGCGGTTCTGGGGTTGTAGACTCCGATGCTGTTTCCCTCTCTGCGGCTGGTTAATTAGAGATACACACACTGGAGGTGTGCGGCACTCAGAACAGGGCATGTGCCTATGATTTATGTTCCTCTATAAATATACCCTAGGCCTGGTAAAATCCTGTCGTACACACAACAGCACATCTTGACAGCAATGCCCGGGCTCTGCTTCTGCATCTCCTTTTGCTCTTTTTATGTAGATCTTCTCTTTCCCTCTATCATCATATTCAAGTTTCTTCACCTGGATTCGTCCTGGGTATTAAAAAGAACCCAAGACCCTGGGACTGGGTCACTGATGCTTGTGCTGCACTACAATCAACCAATAATAAAGCAAAAATCGGCCAGGATTTACTTCCTAAAAGCCAGTACCAGACCTGGAACGGGGCATCCCAACCTCCGCTGCGCCTAGGTACCGCGGGGGGCTCCGGTGAGAGGAGAGGTTGGCAGCAGGGCTCCTTGGGCAGCTCCTTCAGCTTCCCCACATCCAGCTCCACCATCTCCTCCAGGACCGGTGCTCCCCAAGGCGGTGACAGCTTCAGCAGAGGAGCACAGGAGCGACAAAACCAAATCCACTCATGCAAAAAAGGGCCCACTCCTAAACTCTGCCTGTCATCCTAAACCCTGCAGCGATGCCACCCTCCAGCCCTGCTGCCTCCGCAGTCCTCCGTCGGGTGACACGGGGCTTGGGAAGCGTCCCAGGCCCACGTCGGCATCGCGGGGACAAGGATGGGGACGGAGCAGGTGGCATCTGGAGGGGCCCCCGCAGCGCGTGCCGGGGGCCTGGCGAGGATGGACCTGCGAGGGACAGCGTTGACACCACCACGTGTGGCTGTTGTTCAAAAGAAAGGGAAATAACTGAGGCATGAGGCTTAATTTAAAGTGCTGAGACAACAAACTCATGGAAAGAACATCAGGATCCTTCCTAACAGTTCTCTATTGCAGCCTTAGGAGGAACATCCTCAAGAGAAAAAGTGAAATCCTTGACAGTGAAATCACTTGTAGCCATTTTGCCAGTGCTGGGATTAAATTTGCCCAAGCCAATCATTTCAAAGCCTGTTTCTCTATTATAAGGAGTGCTGCAGATTTCAGATTATGGTACTTTCCACCAGGGAAACTGGTTATTTTTTGCAAGTCCTTTATAGGGATGGTAGATGGAGAGAGCAGCAAAGTTAGGGGTTGCTTGGGAAGTGAAATTCAATGGTATTACCTGCATAGATTTAGAGATACGTAACCTTTTATGCCTTCAAAAGATTTAAAGCAGTTAGCAAAAATTAAAATTTACTATCGTATAATTTCTTTTTTGTTGTTGTTGTTTTTGCTTCTTACAACATGCACAGAAAGTCATTAAGGGTTTGTTTGCTTTCATCCTGAGGAGAAGAAAGAAATTTAAGTGAAGAAGCAGAAAACAGCTTTTGCTGCTTATTTTTTGACCTGGGATATATGGCGAACACCAAGTCTGGGCTCCCTTCAGTCACATCTATCAGGTGTCTCACAGGATGTTTATAGTGGACACTCAAACCTTAATGAATGGACTGTTGAATATTTAACGCTCCTTCTTCCAAGTGCTAAAAAGTCACTGGAGTTTGACAAGCACTAAAACTAAACAAACGACACAGTTTTAAGTGGCCTTGACTTGTTATCCCTTCCATTCACCCTTAATTCAGGGAAGCATCCCTAATTCAGCAGGGCAATTAACCTCTTGTTTAGATCCCATTGAACTCAGGGAAGCAAAACGCTTAAAAGCCTTCCTGAAGGGAGGTCATCAATTCCTCACCTCCCCGCTCAGAGGATATCATCACTTCACTGCTTCTCCACTCACCAGAGCGTCCTGCACACCAGACAAGGCCCAAATTCCTAACGGGACCAACGAGTCTGACCCGAAGGGTCGAGGAGGCGCCCGCTCCCCGCGGTCCCGCGGAGCTCGAGGTGCCACCGGCGAGCAGATGGACTGCGAAAACGACAGGGAGGAGAGAGGCTCCGCGCGAGCGTGAATCTGCACCAGCCACCCTAGAAGGCAGCCTGGCGAACTGCCCTCAAACGTTAAAGCAGGCGAGCAGACCTGCAAAGCAAAGACAGTTTCTTTCAAGCCAAAACTTCCTTTCTGCCTTCTGTGAAGCTGCCCGGGGCCTGGAAACAAAGATTTCTGGCTGCAGCCTCAGCGCTGCAGAGCTGCTGTCTCCCATTCCCAAGTCCACACAACCTGCAGTGTCACTGCCTGCCTTCCCAGGGATCCTGCTTTGCTGTGGGGATGCGGCCGGCATTTTTCAGGTCAAAGGGACAGTGCTGCTGGCCAAGGCTCCTACCACTCGAATCCCACGTGGGGACACAGTCGGCAGCAATGCTGCCCAGTGACCCCCAAGTCGACCAGTCCTTTGGGGCAAGAGCTACTGAGGCCGTGCAGCTCATGACACCAGTGCTTGAACCCACGGCACAGGGGTGGAAAACAAAGGTGCTTTTTGCTACTGCCTCACTGGGGAAAAACGAGGCCAAAATTATCCAGAATCTCCAGCCCAGCTGCCTCCGCCCTCCCCTCAGCTGAAGCCTCTGATCCTTTCCAAGCTCCAGGTTTCCAGGGCGCCTCCTCTCCTGCAGCCCCGGGCTCCGCTGACGGATCCCGCTGACCTCCACGGAGCAGCTTGGGACACGCGAGTCAGGCCGGCAAATGGGCAAGTGCAGGGAAAGGCGCCTTTTCCCGTGCCCGCCGGAGCCCACAGCCGCTCCCGCTCCGACCTGCCGCCGCTCCTGGTGGGATGGACACGGTTCCGCAGGCCGCTAACGGCGCTGCCCTGGCTGAGCCCAGCCGCGGTGCTGGACACGAAAGCAGCCAAATCGGGGGTTAAAACTGGGAACAGGCGGCCAAGCGAGCTTGGCAGACAGACCCCAACGCGCTCCTTCCGGGCTCGGCATCAAGACGACGGCCTGGAGCTCACGGCGAGGCCGGCTCCTCCAGCGGGGCCGTGCAGGTACCTCCCCAGGGCAGCGTCCTTCTGCCACAACCCCCGAGCTGCAGCTTGTGCTCTGCACTGCTGGCTGCGTTCACGTCCTGGCCAAGAACGGCTCCACCTACGGCATTTCCAGCCCGAAGGCCAGACGTGCTGGACGGGAAGCGTTTTTGCTCCTCATGAGCGCTGCAGGGAACGAGCCCTGGGAGCAGAGCAACCCCCACGGCACCAGCACGGAGGGCAGGAGGCAGAGGGAGGACTCGGGATGCTCTTCACGCCCAAACCCACCGGAGCCCGGGGGGCCTGAGCACGCAGCAGGAGGGAGGGAGCCAAGGCCAATCTTCAACGGCTTCTAAATGTCACTCGTGCCGCTGAGGGACGGCGGAGCAGGGATTGGCGCTGGCGCGAGGCTGCAAATGAGCTTGCACAGTGTGAGGGATGGAAAACAAATTTTTAAAGGATTAAATCAGAGGGAGCAGGGAGGGCTGTCTCCATGCAGATGAGGAAAGGTCGGTGTGGAGCCCAGCGGGGCAGCCGGGGAGCTGAGCAACGTCTCCCTAGAGGGGCGGCTATTAATACCTCAGACCTGCTTGCTCACGGGCTCGGGAAAGGCCAGGACACCGAGCAGGTGGCTCCAGGGGAGCTATGGAGCCATCGGCTCAGCCTGGGGCAGCCGCGGCGCTGCAGGGATGGAGGAAAGCGCCGGCCGCGCTGGGAGACGCGCGGGGACGAGGCACAGAGAGGGACCCCTGGGAAGGTGCTGGCCCGGGAAGCACCATCGCCGGGAGTCAGGAAAGCCGAGAGCAGGCAGGAGGCAGAGGGGAGGGTGAAACTGCCAGCTGGCCCCGGCCCAGGCAACTCTCTTGGGCTTTCAAAAGCGAATGTCTCTGGAAGGGCTCCCAAAGCCGGGAGAGGTCCCCTGGGAGCAGGTTCACGGGGGCAATAAGGGCCAGGAGCACTCCCAGGGCCCCGCAAGCACCCGACCGTCCCGTTCCTGCCCGCCGATCGTGCCAGAGAGAAACAAAACGCGGCCGTGCAGCGCACCGGGGAGATCAGCGTTCCCGGGCACGGCGGGAAGGAGCAGCCTGGAAGCCAAGTGCGGGCCAAGCACGGAAAGGGGAGCCAGGGCAGGAGCGCCGCGCACTCACCGACGTGTTCTGGCACTGGATGCTGGTGCTGTTGAAGCGCAGGGCCGTGACGCGCGTAGTGCCGCCGGGGATGTGGAAGATGCACTCATAGTTGCGCTGGCCGGACTGCGGCTGCGGCAGGTTCTTGGCCGTCAGCGTGATGGGCTTCACCACCCCCACGGGGATGTAGATCTGCGTGGAGGGCAGGATCTGCGGGCAGTCCTGCGGGGAGAAGAGCGGGCGAGGGTGAAACAGGGAGACACCAAAACCCCCCGCAGCTGGGGAAAGACCACAGCAAACAGCACTGAGCACACTCGAGTATAGCCCGTGCGCAGCCAAGCCAGAGCTTCCCAGCTGCTCTGATCCATGGCCCGAGCACAGAAGAAGGGTCCGAAGAGGAATGAGCCTTCAGGGCCCTGTGGTGTCAATCCAGGGAGCTCCGGGTGCAGGACCTGTGCAGGGTGTACATCTATGGATCCACACCTTGAACCTGTGACAGCAGCACGTGAGCTGCAGGCTGGTGTGAAATGACCGTTACGAGAGGACCTTTAATGAGGGCACTGCTGTCATTAGGTTTCAGAGTTAATATCTACTGGGATGAGCACTGTCGGTACCACCTCAGACCTGTTTCCTCCACGGCCTCCATCTCCCCTAGTTCAAGAGCGGATAGAGAAGCCTTTCTCCGAGAGCTCTGCCAAGCCCTGACTCGGCAGCTCTCCGGAACGCCCCATCCCGAGAGCCCTCAGTGCCAACCTCATTGCATCGGGCACCGCCTGCAGGGATGGCAGCCCTGCCCGTCCCCAGGTCCTGCGGGGCGAGCACAGGGCTGGCCCCGGCTCTCCCAGCACGGCTGGCCTGGAACAGCTCAGTCCCTGCGGAAGAGGGAGCGGAGGCTCCCGCTCCGGGATCCGCTTCCCACCGAGGGGAGTGGGGCGGCAGGGACACGGGAATGCTGCGGAGTCCAGGCCCGCGCGCTCCCGGGAAGCGGCTGGGGAGGCCAGAGCCGCCACCATTGCTGTTCGCGCCGCTCTCGGGGCAGCCTCGCGTGCAGAGCACACACAGGCAGCACCAAAACACTCCGGGGAGCAGCAGGGAGCAAAAATAAATAAGCTCGGGCAGAAAAACAGCCCCGAAGCCCCAGGGATGCCACCTGGGCGGCAGCAGCCTGATGCAATCCCAGGGCAGCCTCGCGGGGCCCGGCGGAGGCCTCGCGCCTGGGGCGGCTGCGGTTCCGAGAAGCGCCGGCCGCAAACAAGGGCACGAGGGAACGGGGGGTTTGGGGCCGGGCTGAGGACAGAACCGGCCACGCGGGGCCAGGGAAGGCCGGGAAGGGCTCTCCCCCCTGGAATGTTGGAGCTGGCGCAGGAGGAGCCGCTGGCAGCTCTGCCCAGCCTGGCCCGGGCACCTCCTTTACCTCCCGCGGGCCCGCTCGAACGATTAGCCGGAGCTTCCAGTTTTCTCTGGAAAAAACAAACAAATAAACAAACCCGGCCCTGCTCCTCCCTGCTAGACCTTATCCCAGGCTGGCCAAAATGCCTCCCTGCCCTTGCAAAACCCTCGCTTTGTCTGGGCAGCATTTAACTGAGGAGGGGGGGAAAAAGGGAAAAAGGATAAGCTTCATCTAGCAAATACTGACATAAAACCCCAACTGTTTCCAAGTCTTGAATTTCCTCCTCTTCTCAGCCTCTATTCCCCAAAAGCGCTCTTTCCTTTTTTCAAAGGAAATAAAACTATCTGTCCCCAAAATGTACCAAACAAAGGGAAAGCAGAAAGGAGCAGTGGCACCGTGCAGGCGGGGACAGCGAAGGGACAGCGAGGGGACCCATCGGGAGCCACCTCGCGCTGCGTCCCGCCTGCGGGCCCGTTTTGCTGAGTAGCTGTTTGAGCTGGAGCCGAGTCCTCCCGCTACGTCACACGCTCTGCATCTGCTGGCAGGAGTGTCTCATCCAGCAAAAATTCCAGCCGGCTCCAAAACAGGAAGCACCTGGTGCTCGCGGGGCTCCCTGGGTCCCCGCGCTCTCCGCCGTCGGCCCGGCCCGGCCTCCCGCTCCCTCACAGCAAAGGGGAAGGAGCATTTCGACGGTTCATCCCCCTACATCAATGCCAAAGCAGACAAACCCCGCGCAGGCACCCGCAGCTCGGAGCTAAACCCTCTTGGAAACGCTCCGCGCAGCCCACGAATCTCCTCAGTCCCTCAGGAAACGCTGACCTGGCTCTCGGGAGCGGGAAGCCATAAAGGGACAGGATGAACGCAAAATTAAGAATCGCCTCCACCCTTCCAAACCTGGGAAATCTCAGGCTTTCTCCTAACAAAACTGCATTTTTAACTGGATATAAAGATGTTTCCAAGGGTGCCTAAATTTGCTTTGCATTAGAGGCTCAGGGTCATGATGTAACTGCAGCGGGTTTCTCTCCCCGCGGCTCCCAGCTGCATCGCGCAGGGACGGGGCTGGCGCGGGGCTCGCTGGGGTCAGGAGCCACCTGAGGGCAGGACGTGGGTGACTGCCCCGCTCCTCCGCTCCCTCCGGCCGCTGCTTCCCCTGTCCCAGCCCCTCACGTGTCCCCTCCGTCCCCACGGCCACATCCTTGGACGTGTTTTTCTGCTCAACCCTGCCAGGCGCCAGCACTTCACCCTCCTTTGTGGGCAAACACGCCAGGGATCATCCCAGGGGAGCAGCGCTTTGGTGAAGGGGAATTCGGCTTCAATTAGCGCACAGATCCTCCAGCACTCCTAGGAACTGCAGCGGGGATGTGGGAAGAGCAGCACGGACAGTGACTGTGCTCCCTGCATCATCCCAGCCCCACGTTCCACCCCAGAGAAAGCCGCAGAAGACAAATATCTCCAGGCATCCAAAATAACCCAAGGCTCTCAACGCAGGGGTTTGAAGCCCCAGCAGTGGCGGGCAGGGACATCCTTCCTGCTGCCGCGTTCCCAGGCTCTGAACAGAGCAGCGGCTCCCGGCCACGGCCAGTCCTGCTCCTTCCATCCCGCAGAGCAGACCTGGGGAGGAAAGACACTGCTGCAGAGCTGGGTTATCCATGCGCTTCCATGCGTTTCCATGCTCGTGTCCCCGGCATGCCCAGGGCGGAGGGCTCGGGTCGCTGTTTGTGTTTTCCTGCACAACATCCACTTTTCCACCTTCAGAGAGAACTGAAAGACTCTGCCTGCATTGCAGGTGGCCAGGGGGAACCAGCAGATACGGAGTTAAGAATTGGTAAGGAAATCAAGAGACTTCCATGCCTTTTCCGACCAGCGACCACCACACTCCAGCCAAGCAAACAGCAGACAGACCAAGTCCTACTCAAAATAACTGCCAGGGTTAGACACCCTCCCACAGACAGGATCAGGCTGAACGTCTGCCATTCATCTGCCCAGCGGTGCCACGCTCTGGCACCGAGGAGCCCTCCGCAGTCCCTGGGGACACTGCAGACACAGCTCACAGCAGCGGCGGCTCCGAGGGCATCGCGTCCCTCCTGCCAGGAACTGCCTGGGCCGCAGAACAGCAAAAACCACACGAGCCGGTTCCCAAACCTTGGGCCAGGCGCCGCTCCAAGCCGCAGGGTGATCGGAAGGTCTGTGGGGGGACAGCGGGAGCGACACGAGTTCACGAGGCCTCCGGGAAAGGTGCGGGCGCCTCCAGGCCAGCGAGGACGAGCAGCGGCCTCGGGGCGGCCCTGGGGACGGAGCGGCAGCTCCAGCAGCCGGTGCCGCCGCGCGCAGGAGCCCGGGGACGGCCGGCGCCCGGCGCCCTGTTTGCAGAAGCGACGTCGGGGTGGCTGCGAGGGCGACCCCCGGAACAGGGCTCCACACCGCCCGCGCCAGGCTGACTCCTCGCCAGATTTCCTCAGGGCACAAGCTGGGAGAAAACAGCTTTTCCCAATGCGCTCGCTCACATTACGTAATTCCCTCTTGTGCTGCAGCGTTGCTGGGTTTGCGCCGGCCGGCAGAGCGCGGGGGCTGCCTGGGGCACGCGCGGGGGCTGCGGAACACAGAGCCACCCCCCGTGCTTGCTGAGACCCCAGCGAAGGCGCGAGAAGGAGCCAAGCTCGGAACGTAGCTCCGTTTGGGATGGAAGAGGACAGGGAAGCCATCGCGGAGCGCTGATCCGGCTGCAGCTCCTCCAGCCCACGCGGCCGGAGGGAAGGGGCTGTGCGAGCAGTCTCAACGCCCGCTTGTCGCCGTGCAGAAATGGCAAATGCCAACCCCTGCTCCCCACGCACGGCAGCCAGCGTTGGGCTTTTCCGGCTCTCCCGACGCCCTGTGCTGGGAGAAGCCTTTGCTCAGCTCCATGCCCAGAGCAAGGACTGCCGCGAGACCCCAGCTCTGTGCAGGGCACCGTCCACATCCTTCGCTCCCGAGATACAGAACTGGGCAGCAGCCAAGTTTCAGCTGCGCTGACAGTGCAAAGTCCAAACGTTCCCCTGTAGACACGTCCTGCTCCCCTCAACAGGCAGCAGGAGCAGCTTTCCATGGGAAGCAGGGAAAATCTGCAGGGCTCAGTCTCACCGCGCGTGAGGATGCTCCTCCATCCATCCATCCTTCCCTGGCACAAGAGCGATGGTGCTGCCGCTGGCTGGGCCCTGGCTGAGTAATGGCCCGGCTCTCCAGTCCCCTCCTGGAGGGCTCTAGCTCCTGGAATGATGAAAGAGGCGGGAGGGAGGAAGAGGAAAAATAATTGTTCTCTGCTGGGAGCTTGACCTGCTTCATGAGGAGCCCAGAGCAGCTACAGAGTTGGGAGAGGAAAAGACACAGCAAGAGGGAAGTGAAAAATACGGCTGAGGGCACCTCGGCCACAGAGGGATCCATCTAACCCCATGCAGGTGCCAAGCCCAGCAAGGCCGCCTGGAGACACAGGCAGGAGGACAATCCACAGGCAAACAGACGCCCACAGGCCCCCACCTAGGAGGAAGGAAGACCTCAGAAAACACCAATTCGGAGATGGGGATTTGCTCAGAGATGCAGCCCCTGCTCCTGCTGTGCCAGGACGAGCACGCGGGGGCTTTTGCTCAGAGGCAGCCACGACAGCAGGCATCTCCAGGGACTTCTTGGCTGCTTGTCTCCACACACGAGTTGCAAAGTGCCGACAAGTCCTCCCCATTCTCCTTTGATCCTCAGCCCCAGCCCTGGCTTGGGAGGCTGTTGTGACACGAGCTTTGTCAGAGCTCGGAGACCAACAAACTGGCTGGGATAAGTCTTTCTGAGACGATTTGGACAAGCGTTTTCTCCAGGACACGCATGTGAACCATTCCCGTGAAGCCACGACATGGCTTTGCTCCCAGTGGCAAACATCAGGCAGCAGGATCCTTTCCACTTGGTCCTTTGACAGATGACTGGAAACGCGGCTGAGCTCAGGTCTGCAGCAAACAATCAGCCTTGTGTTCAGGAAGCCTCCGTGTTTCCCAAATACCGCTAATTGCGGGAGCAAGTGAAGAGGGAAGCTGAGGATTCCGTCCTCAGACAGAGGAACTCGCCCCTCTCCAAGCCAGCGTGTCCTTCGGAGGACTAACATCAACTCCAGCTTATGAACTGATGCAGAGGGGTCAGTAGGGACCTTCCTTTCTGCCTTGGCAGCCCAGGAGACACAGGGTTGAGGGTAGATCATTAGGCTACAGCAAGGGCCTAATTGGCTGGGCTCAAATAAGCTTTGCAGCAGGTGCTTCCATTTTGCCTCTTTCTTCAAAACGGCCTCTAGCAGAGCAAAATCCTGGTTCCATTGAAATCCACAGGGATTCTACCTGGGCAGCAGTGTTATTAGGATTCCTCAAAGTTCACTTCTGAGGTCTGTACCCCCTCAACACCCCAACGAGCAGACGACTTCCCTCCAGGGAAGAGTTTGCACCAACCAGCAAGCTCAGGAGGCGCTTGCATTGCTGGACACCAACCTGAGTCACCTTCTGGGAGTTGGATGCGGAAGGGAGTGGAAATCTCCCCAAAATTCTCCTCTCATGACCCAAATCAGCAGGCTGCTGGCCAGACCTTTGCCAAACTTGCCCAAACAGAACAGTGCAGGGAGCAGCACTGCCCCCCTGCATTGCAGTCACCCCCCGAGGGCGATCCGAGCCATCCCCAACTGCAGGCAGCAACCTGGAGAGCACAACAAGGGGATCCCCTCTGCTTTAGCAGAGGTTTCAATTTGTTTTAGTTTTAAACCTTTCCCTCTCTGAAAACTAGCTGTTCTGCAATAGCAGTTCGAGCTTGCCCCTTTCAAAAGCAAAGAAAAACGACTGTCTTCGCCTTTGCTTTTCACTTCATGTAGCCTAAAGTGCTTTCTGATCCCAGCCCAAGGCCCCAAGCAGCCTCCCTGCAATGGGGCTTCTGGAGGAACACGGCCTCTCCCGCAGCTCCTCGCTGCTTCCCAGGCAGCCTCGCAGAGGGGCCCCGGCTGCGGCCGCTTTACCTCGGACACGTTGACGCGGCCTTCCAGGAAGGAGCAGTCGACCACGTTGTGGGTGCAGATGTGGCGGTACTTGCACCAGTGGCAGGGGAAGGAGCCGTTCACGCAGGACAGGCAGCTGCGGAGAGAGCAGAGAGGGCGGCGTGAGGCACCGCGCGGCAGCGACGGCCCCGCGGGGCGGCGGGACCACGGGCTGCGCTGTTGTCCGTGCGGGAGCCTCCCGCTCTGCCCACGTCTCCCGGACCACCAGCCTTTCCCCCCGGGTTGCCCACGGCCATTAGGGAGCCCACGAGGGGTGTTTCCATGTCCTGCTTCCCTTGGGACCCGGCGCGTGGGACGCAGCGGGGCCCCCCTCCCCGCCGCCCGCGACGGGCTCAGCTCCAGACTTTGGGAGCTTTATTTTGGCTTCATGAAAGGCAATTTTAGCAAGAGGCAGCAGAACAAGGGCTCTCCACTGCGGAGAAAAGGGGCACAAAGCACCAGATTAATGCATGCGCATTGAGAGGGAGACTGTAATTGGCTAAAGGTTGGGGCAGATTAACATTTCGGGACTGTAGCGCCTTTGAGGCGCTCACAATGCGCCGTGTGTGACCCTCTCCCTCGGCGGCCTCGTGCCGGCCCCGCGCCGCCTCCGTGGGGGTGTGTGTGTGCATGTGCGTGTGCGTGTGCTTGTGTGTGTGTGTGTGTGCATGTGTGTGTGTGTGTGTGTGTGTGCATGAGTGTGTGTGTGCATGCAAGTGTGTGTGCATGTGTGTGTGTGTCTATGTATGTGTGTGTTTGTGTGTGTATGTATATGTGTGCATGTGTGTGTGTGTGTGCACAAGTGTGCGTGCATGTGTGTGTGTGTCTATGTATGTGTGTGTGTGTATGTATATGTGTGCATGTGTGTGCATGTGTGTGTGCGTGCACAAGTGTGTGTGTATGTGTGCGTGTCTAAGTGTGTGCATGTATGTATGTGCATGTGTATGTGTCTACATGTGCATGTGTGTGCATGTGTGTGTGCACGTGTGCATGTGTGTATGTGTGCACATGCGTGTGTGCGTGCATGCACGCGCGTATATGTGTGCACATGTGTGTGCATGTACATGTGTATGTGTGTGCGTATGTGTGTGCATGTGCATGCATGCATGTGTGTTTGCTTCCCACTCCCTTCTCTGAGCCCAAAACATTTCTGTGTCTCTCGAGCCTCCTCCCCAGGCTCTTTGTGCTTCACACGCCTGTGTACACGTGTGCACACACGTGTACCTGTGTGTATGTGTGTACACGTTCCTCCCCGCCACTCCTCGGGCCGGTCTCCTCCTCTTTGCTGTCCCTCTGCCGAGGAGCCCACCTGCTCAGGTAGGGAATGAGCACCATGGACTGGACGCCTTTCCCAAGCAGAGGGAATGACGCCTTTCCCTCCAAAGGGACTCGCGCAGGGACAGGAGGAGGAGAAGTTGTCCCCGTGCTAAGTCCCCTGCTCCGGGATGAGCAGGGTGTCCCATGTCACCAAACCTGCCCTCCTGATTAGGAGGCAGCAAGAGCTACTGATGCAGGAGCTGCACGGCAAGAGAAATAACCACCCTGGCATAAAAACAACAGCAAAGAGAAGAGCGTCAGCACTGCTCATCTGCCTAAAAGGCTCCTTCCTGCTCTCACCAGGAACAGGACCAGGCCCAAAGCAATTAAATTTAAAGACAGATCTTCCCCTGTGGGAGGCAGGAAACCCTGCTCAGCCAGAACTGCTCCTAAATCACCACGCTCCCGTTTTTGCACCGTCAGACCCGGTTTCCCGGGTCCCGTGTACCAAAGGTGGGAAACGCCAGGGGAAACCGGGTCTGACGGTGCAAAAACGACAGTTTTCCCAAAAAGCGGTTTATTTCACCAGGCAGCGCAGGGAAGGTGCGGACACGGTGCAGCCCTGCAGCTCCGCACACCCTTACGTACACGGCAACAGCTTCCCAGATCCATGTGCACACACTGAGGAAATATTTAATTAAGCTGCTTGCAAAGGGGGCTGGAAGTCATTTCCATGTTTCGCTCGCGTTTTCACTTCCAAATGAACAGCCCTTTTAGCTTTACCCACAAATATGTTAATTGAGATGCTCCTTATGCAAATATATGCGATTTTATTTCAGCTGCAGAGATTCAACTTAAAAGCAAAGCCGTAGCCTCCTATCTCTGGTAGCTTTGAAGGAGGGAGGTGTCGAGGGCAGGGGGAAGCAGGGACACAAACAAAGGAGCAGGATCGCTCCGAGCCTCTGTCCTCAAGGCAAGGGCTCGAGCAGCTTCGGGGGGACACACAAATCCAGGATGCTGAGGCAAGAGGGCAGGAAAAGCAAGGCTTAATCCCAGTGGAAGCGTGGCAACCAAATCTGGAAACCAATTCCAGAGGAACATGCCCGAGCCCCCGGATCGGCGCCGCCGCTGCGGTGTAAGAGCCTCGTCATCGTCACGGCATGGCCAGAAACCCTCGCCCGCCCGAGACCAGCCCTCAGCAAGGGCTGCACCTCTGCGGTGATTTTCTAGCCACGAGGCCTTTCGGGTTTTCAAAAAGGCCTCTCGAGTCTCTCCTCCACCACCAGTCGGGCCGTTCCAACGTGGTCGGATAAACCGATTTCAGCCTTGCCCTTCCCCAGGCCTCTCACCTTCCCGTGCACCTCCACTCTGCAGTGCTTGGAAGTCACAGCCAGACCTTTCTGGCTTTCAGGGCTGTCCGAAATGGAGACAGCGGGTCCCGGGTAAGGGTTAGATTGCCAGGATTTGATCTGCTCTGCTCCCGCCGGCTGCAGCTCCAGCATCGCCCTTGCCAAGCAGCTCCTGCACCGTCTCGCCGCTCTCCTGGCCTCCCCTTCACTTCCCCAAGGACACACACGCTCCTAACACCTCTTCGGTTACCATTCAAGTATCCACCATGCTAAGTGTGCAGATTTCCACGTCCTAATTCCCCTTCACGCTCCTCCTAACGCAACCGAGTCATTTCTGAAGCCACAGTCCTTGGAGATAGTTTTCACACTCTCATTTCTGCCCAAGCCGTCCATCTGCTGTACGCTCGCCCGACGTCATTGTAAGTACACTCACTGCCACACAAGTCTCACGCCACGGCACCTTTTCTGCATTTCAAGTGTGTGAGCACAACCCAGCTGGCTAAAGGCTCCGTATTAGGACTCGGATGCCGATAACGTGGCTAAACCCCATTTCCGACGTGCCTTGGCCCTCGAGCACGGGCCGTTTGACGTCGCTCCCGCCGTAGCTCCCTGCAAGACTGTCAAAACCCAGGAACGCTGCCCAGAAGGCTGGGAACGGCTCCCTTGGCTCCCGCCGGCGGCCGTGACGCGCGGGAGCAGCGCGGTCCGGCACCGGGCCGGGCACAGCCCCGCGATGCCTCTGTGCCCTCCCCAGCAGCACAGGGACAACGGGGCCCGAGCGGCCTCTGGGCCAACCCCCATGCGAGGAGCTTGGTGGCTGCCGAGCTCTTCCTGGCTTTACAGCTTCAAGCAGTTGGCCCAACACGGCCTCGTTTGGGGTGACTGCATCAGGAGACGCATCTGCCCAGCCAGAGGCACCGGGTGGAACAGGTCCCTGAGAACAGGTCTAGTGGGACCCTGCGGAAAGAGAGGGGCCGAGCGCCCCGCAGCGCCCGAGCCGGGCAGGGCTGCTCAAGGTCAGCTCTCCGGAGCGCTCGGGGCTGCATCCCCAGCGTGTCCATTTGTCACCGTGTCTGTTCCAGCGCAGCAGCAGGCTGCGCGGCAGCACGACGCCATCTGTGCCGTCTCTCTCCTTCCCACGGTCAGGCTCCTCTCCCTCATCACTTCTTGCCTAAGCGGCTTTCATCACTCCCGCTGATTAGAGGGAGTCTCTCCCTCATGTGTTGAAGTCCCCCTCCCTGAAACACCCTGGGAATGCGAGGAGCCCAAGCAGGCACAAGGCCAAGGGCACGCATGGTCCCACAACTTGCCCCCTAGACATCTCTCCTGCCTTCTCCACCACAGGCCCTTCCAGGTGCCACGGCGCTGGACACAAAGTCAGCACATTCAGGACGGGCACAGGGAAGCTCAGAGCCACCACTCGCGTGTGCAGGAGCAGTGCTGAGAGTCTCAGACGCGGATTGCAGGGCTCTGTGCAGGGTTGCCCATGCCGGGCCAAGCCCAGGCTTGCTGGAACCTCACCCAGGAAGAGCAAGGAGCCCTGCAGGCCACGGCAGCAGCTCCCCACCCGGCTGGAGGGGCACAGGGACAAGGCCAGAGCCTCCCCACAGCTTCTACTGCTACCAGGCTATGCCCAGCCCTCCTGATGCTGCTGCCCTGCAGTCCAAGGCCAAGCCCAAACTTGCTCACGGCTGAGGTCCTGCTAGATGAACACCTAACCCTAACCCAGCCACACAGAGAGGGAGACAGGACAGCAGAGAGGCGTTCGGTCGCACATCAAGATCACTGGTGTCACCAGGCTGGAAGTGGCCCTACAGGATGAGCCCGACCTGCTGGGGTGGCTTCAGAGGACCAGTTCCTCAAAGGCCCCTCAGGCAGGGGAGGAGAAGGCACCTCTGAGAGCCCCAGCAGTGCTGCCACCAGCTGCAGGCCTGAACCAAGCGCGGGAGCTCGCAGGGCTCCGGAGCCAGGCTCCTTCCTCAGCACCTTCCCTCGCTCCCGGCCCCGGGCATGCCGCGCGTGCCTCGCCATCACATCGGCATGCGCGCCGTCTGGAAAACAAGCCCGCTCGCTTCTCTTATCTCCAGCTTGAAAGAGCCGAGAGCTCTTCAGCGCTCCAAGCGCAGAGAGGGGAAGGCGGAAAACAAAACAGGCAGCGGCAGGGGCGAGATAAGGCTGAGCGAGGAACCCAGAGCGGGCGGGAGCCGGAGCGGGGACGAGGGGTGAGCGCCCTCCGCGAGCTGCCTTCGAAGAACAAGCGAGGCCGGGGGAGAACGGGGTTTGCAGGAGCAGCGGCGCAGAGGGACGCGGGGGGCCACGTGCACACGCAGAGGCCAGGGCTCTGCGCCCGGAGCGCTGCCTCTCGGGAGAGGGACACGGAGCAACGCGCGGGGAGGAGGGACGGGGGCAAGTTCAACGGCACCGAGGGCGAAACGAGGGCGGTTCATGGGGAAGGGAATGCATAAACATGGTGCTGGTGGAAGGGAAGCAGCACCCGCGCACACGCCCCACGGAGCGCCCCGGAGCTGCCGAGGGACATGCATCCGCAGGGAATATTCTGCTCTGTCATAACCTGTGTCTGGAGCAGCAGCTGGAAGAGGCCAGGAGCTGAATGGCTGCATTTTGGCTTTACGGCTGCATTTTGGCTTTATACCCATCTATTTGCCCCAGGAAAGGGGAGTAAAAGGAGGCAGAAATCCTGCAGGGCAGCAGGAACGGGCAGCCAGCGCCCCCCACACACATGGGGCAGCCACAGCCACTTGCTCTTGCCACCCTGCTCCTCCTGGGCGGGCTGCGAGGGGGACCCCAACCCCGGCACTCACCAGGATTTTGTGCTCCCCTTCCTGCCAGCCCACAGCCCCCCTGTCCCTGCTGTGCCGAGTGTCACCGAGGAGCCTTCTCTCATTTGGGCCATGCCAGAGCCACCGCAGGGTGGTCCAGGCCACCCCGGCATCGCGCTCTGACCACAGGGTGCACAATCAGGCCCGGATTTTCAAGCCCTGCAGGAACACGCAGTTCACCTGGCACTCCTGAAGGTCCCTGTGCCGACTGAGACAAAACCACACTGCACCAGCCCTCCTAGCACTAACAAACGTGACACAAACCTGCTTATCCCGAGCGATCTCTGGGGCTCTCCTACACGCTTTTCCACTCACCTTGGCCTAGGGACATGCACAGATCCGTTACCACCTCCCAGCTCTAAGGTGGCTACTCGGATGCCTTCACAGCACCCCTGGGGAATTCAACATCCCGTAACATCCCGTGGGGACTCGGGTGAAGCAGAGCCGCACGGTCTCCTCCCTGCCTTCCCTCTGCCTCCTCTCAGGAATCTCTCTGCCTCGGGACAAAACCACAAAGACCGACCACGGTGGCGGCTAAGCAGCAGAGTTTCCAGAGGAAACCCAGACAGCAAGCATGGGAATACCGGGAACAAATAGGCCTTGGTTGTCCTTGGAAACAGCTGGTGTCAGTCCCTGCTGGAGACAGCAAGCTGGACAAGGACACTCTGATCTATTCCCACATCTCCGTGCACGTTCCCTCCCAGATCCTCTGGCTCCTGCAGCTGATATTCCCTCCCCACCCCCCGCAGAGCTGTGATGTTCAAATCCCAAGGAATTCCCCTTTCCGAAGCTCTCCCGGCGCTCCGTCTCTCTGGAATTCCGCGCTCGCTTGCGAGGCCGATTTCACACTCATCCACCTCGCCAGCAAACGCAGGCTCCACCGCGGCGCTCGGGGAGCCCAGCATTATGTCTTTATCTTTAAAGGATACTTATTTCCCAGAGAAGGCTTTGAAGAGGGAGTTTAACGCGTACAAAGACGACCTCCACATCTGCACGCGCAGCTTCTGGACACGGGCTGATTCATTAGGATATCAAAGCCCCGGAGCGGTCGCTAAGAGCGTGTGCTTGATCACTGCCCGCAGGAAACCTCCGAGGGAATCCGCGCTAGGATCCCCCGTGGGGTTTCCTGCGCGTCCTCCTCCACAGAACCCGAGCCTGCACCCAGGATGGGGCGAGCGGCCCGCGTTTCCACGGAATTTGGGAGCACCTGATCCCTTCCCTTCAACAACCCGTGCTCATCCTCAGCATAAGGACCAGGCGATTCATTACTGAATTGCTCCGGCCTCCCCCAGCCCCTCGGATTAGCGAGCAGCCAGCCGGTTCAGCTTGCGGCAGCCTTCCCGAAGAAGAGAGCAGCCGGTCCCCAAGACACCACAGGCCTGACCTTGAAAACAAGCTGGGACAGCCCTGTCAGCAGCCAGCAGTTTGGCCAAAACTAGCTAATCTGCGACAGGCAAAAGGGCTCTGATATTGAGTATCACAGGGACTCCTCTCCAAGAGGCAGAGCAGGGAGGAGAGTCACTCTGAAAAGCTGTTACAGCTCCTCCTTCTGAGAGCAGCATGGCCAATACTGACAAGGTCTAAACAGACTCACTCAGTGGGGCAGCCATAAATCAGAGTTTTAACCCATCCCCAAACCATCTTGTGTTTACTAGCAGGCCTCAAAAGTCGCTTGAAATTCCTGTCTGCTCACTGGAGCAACGAGACGCGTTGCTTCCAAAAAAGATGCTATGACACAAATTCCCCACCTGTCTCCCTGTCTGTATCCCTGCCTTCTCGCAGGCTGCCGCAGGAATCAGGTGCAAGGCACGTCCTCCTTGCTGTTGACAGAAAGCGATTTGTTCTCATCACAAACAAACCCCGCTCGTTTTCCAATCCCGGCGAGCTCTGCCTCTCCGCTCACCCTTTGAATCCAGGCCCAGTGCTGCTTCCTGGCTCCGCGGGGCCATCCGGAGCTGCCGGAGCCGCAGGGCAGCTCCCCAGGGCTGCTCTGCAGCCACCGTCTGCCCAGTGCAACTTTCTCATACCCCTCTTTCTCTTAAACAGGGATAAGACACATCTTCCTCCCTACAGCCCACGCCGCGGAGCTGCGCTGTCGCCAGAAGCCCTTGAAAATGCACAGGAAAAACAGTTTTGCAAGGTTTTAAGAAACAAGAGACTTGGGCAATGACAGGACCAGAGCCATAATCTGCAAAAAAAAAGGGGTTTCAGTGGTGCATTTTGCAGATGCCTTTGCAGATCTGCTGAAAATAAGGGGGTCGCTTGGGCCCCATGTAAATGCTAGAGCTGTTGTGGCTTCCTGGGGTTACTCCAGCTTACATCACTTGAAGGGTTGGCTTACAACTCTTAACCTTTCCATAATGATTTGAAAATCTCCTAAATATTTTGTCTTCAGCTGAAAAATGATTTAACACACAGGCCCCTGGCTCCTAACCTAAGCAAAGGTGCCCAAATACAAAAAGAAGGCATAATGCATGGTGATCTGAGAGCTCCACAGGAAAAAACATCAGCCTCGTGGAACAGCAGATTGTTCCTAATACAGAATTTATCAGGCTGACTTATAGATTTTCTTCCGCAAAATATGAAACCTGGATCTGAAAGGCTATTAACTCTGAAGAGATCCATTAAAGATGCCTGTCTGCAAATGGTATTTAAAGGTATTGCATCACCCCAGATACTGTCATGTTCTTTGGCTATGACTTGGCTGCAGGACACAAAGTTAAAACTGCCTCCAAACATTAAAACCCTTGACGTAAAGAAAATAATAATAATGTTCAGCAGCCTAGAACATGGACTTTTCTATCAGCTCCAACCGGAGCCCATAAATATTAATGCATCCATAATTAGCCTTTTTAAATAATGCATCCAAAATTAAACATCAACGAGGTAATAAATCAGTCAGGGCTCTTTGTTGTAGGTTTGTTGGGGGGGTGAGGGTGCTCACATGTGAAGTACAAAATAAAATGCCAATTCCCTCAGCAGCTCCTCCAGATGGACCCAAGTGACCGGGCCCCGATTGGACCACACCTGACCATATTCGTACTTACAAGTCTAATTTCTTTCATTTAGAAAAACAAAAGTCATGCTGGCATTTCTGATTTGCAAAATAATGACGTGCAGCCTTCCCGAGCCAAAGCTGAGCTAATGTCATTGAAACCAAGCTTGACAGAGCTCAGCTCGTGAGTCAAGGTGAGTGAGAAAGTCAAGTTCACCAACTCTTCCCCTCTCTCCTTGCCCTCACAGGGCTCCCTGGGACAAAGATCTGCCCCCTGCAAGAGCAGAAACGCCAGGGCTGGGAGGGATGTTGTCCTGGTGCAAACAGGGCCCTTTCCTTGCTCAGCTCACCAGGGGCCTCTCCACTCCGCAGCCTTTTGCATGTTGGGGCTCTCGCTCAGGTGCCCCCGCACCGGGATCGCTCCGAAGCCGCCGTCTGCAGCAGAGCCCCAGGACCCCCCGAGCCAGCCCCGATTCGTCACAAGAAGCTCAGAAGAGATCACTCCACGTTTGCTTATCTAAAATTACTGATCAGCCGGAGCGTCGCCACCCGTGGGAGGCTGCTGGCAGGGCACCAGAATCGCTCGCATTCCTGAGCTCCAGCTTCTTTGCCCAAACACACCCCGGCATCTCCTCCCCTGTTTCCACGCTGCACCGTCTCTCTGCTACTCGCACACACTGTCCTCAGCCCCTGCCCTGGCGCCAGCTACCAGGGGCTTTACATTGTGCCTGACACATCACATCAATAATCCACATTTCCTCTATTTTACCATGTGCCTGAAAGCCCATATTTAAAGTAGATTTCAAGGCAGCCTGACAAGAAAGCAAATTCATAATTACTTCCACTTAGGAAATTCTTGGGTAAATGTCCCGCAACATGCAGTATGTTCCATTCAACATTGCTGTAATTTTCCAGCTTGCTCTCCAGCAAGATTGGGAAGCAACTACCTTCATAGGAAAACACAGGCTCTCCTTACTTTTGCATAGCCAAGTCACTCCTCTTAACTGTTTCCAGGAATAAGATGCTTGGCATTTTCAGTTACATGGATTGCTACAGTCTGCAATGCAGTAAATTCCCTGTTTCTACCAAAGCTTTTCCAAACAAAGTCCATTTCGAGTGAGGCTCTGCCTCAATGCTACATGTTCCTGCATGCCCAAATGCAGCTGTGGGCTCTCTGGTCACTGTCCAGTTTACAGGGGTAAAAAGAGGAGGTTGCTCAATGCAAACAGCACTCTGGACTGTGCTTTCCTCTCCCGATACCAGCTTCAAAGCTGAAATCTCTCACTCTCTCCACGTCTCACACAGCCCAGGCAACCTCTTCCCAGAGAATGCTCATGAAGCCCAGGGCACTTACGACTGATGGACGCTGCAGTTGTAGAAAACAAAATCCACCGAGGCAAACTTCTTCCCCGTCTCCTTTGATTTCAGATAGAGTTTCACCACACGCTTGTCCCCTGGGAGTCAGCAAAGAAGAAAAAGGCATCAGAAAGGGCCCGATGCTCAGCCCAACACTTAGCCCGTGGCCTGTGAGGGATTTGAGGCAGCTGGGGAACAAACTCCCCCTGTTAACTAGCAAAATCCCCCAGATCTAGAAAGAGAAAAGCAAGGGTGCCACCCATGCCCACCCAGCCGCCGAGCAGGTCAGCAAAGCCCAGGCACAGCACTGTGCCCTTCTGCTTATTGCAACGTGCTGGCAGGGAGGCAGGTGCCTTGGACTGTGTGGGTAGCACTGAAGGGAGCTGAACAGCTTAGGGGACAGCAGAGTGTCCAAGAGTCCCCAGGCAAAATGCACATCTGCCTGGGAAAGGTCTGTAGGTGGGGAACAAGGCCAGATGCCCCAGGGTTTACAGGACCAGCATACAGATCATCAGCAAGAAACTGTGCCCACAGCCTGGGAGAGGATGAGAGCAGATCGAAGACAAGCAGCAATCCCCAGCGAGCAGCAATTTCCTTTTCTTTCCTGTCCCAAAGAATTTGTCTTCATTTCTGCTCTGAAGCTGGGGCTTGATGCAGTCATGGGAAGCCTGCCAGATGCCTCTGCCAGTCCTCTTTGCATCTGGCTCCTGGGGCAACGACCAGGGCAACAAGAGGGGCACAGCTCGTCCTGGGCCTTGTTTCACTGGGGGACACGAGCAAGGCGAGCTCACCGCGGCCCCTGGTGATGGGGATGACGTCCTTGGCAGAGGGGGAGTTGCAGTAGATCTTCCCATCTTTGATGCGACTCTCGGACTCAGTGAAGTCCTCGAAGGAGCAGTTCACTCCGGCCGAGAGGTCTGGGACGTTCCAGGCCTCGAGAACCAGCTGGGGAGAGAGGAAAAAGCAGCACAGAGGGAATCAGCAAATGGAGGAGACTCCTTAACGCCCGGCACCCACAGCCAGCAGCGGGACATGCTGCAGGCTAAAAGCAAACACCATCCTCATCTGAACTCACAGATTTACATGGGTTAAAGACCAGTGAATCCCTGCCCTGCATCCCCTGCCCTCTCGTGCACCACAAGCCATTACGTCTCACCTCTCTACAGGGACCAAGCAGAGTGTTTGGTGAGGGAATGTTTTAGAGAAAGGCATCCACTTCTGCGGACATCGAGAGCAGAGGAATCCACCTCTTCCTTTGCAAATTCATTCCAGAGGTCAGCAGTTCTCACTTCACCAAACACATGCCTTATTTCTAATTTGAATTTGTCTCAGCTTACAGCCATTAGTTCTTGTTATGTCTTTCCTTGAGAGATTAAAAAGCCCTTTAGTCCCCGATATTTGCTCCTTGTAAAGGCACTTACACTCTGTAATCAAGTCACCTCTTAATCTTCTTTTTGATAAGCTAAGCAGATCGAGCTCTGGAAGGCTCGCACTCGAAGGCATTTTCTCCAGCCTTAACTCATTTACATGGTGTTTACAGGAGGTTTGCAGCCTCCTCCTCTAAAAGGTGGACTCCCAGCCCGAGCGCGGTGTCCCCGTGTCAGTCACGCCAGACCTCTGCACCAAACCCTGCTATCAGTAATGCAGATAATCACAGGGAGAGATCAAAAAGCCTCCCGGCTCGCAGGTCCACCCAGCGAGCACTCAGAGCCCTCTCGGAGGGAGGTTTTCCAGAGCCGCCGCTTCCCACAGCATCCGTCGAAGGCCTGTCTTGTTCCCAGATATCTTAACTCCATGCTTGGCAAAATCAAGACCCACTCTCTGGTAAACTAGTCCCATTCAAAGCCAATTGCTCCACATGGTAATCTCATCTTCACAGCTGTGTGCCACCCCGCCAATCTCAGCATCCTCTGCACATCTCAGCAGCAGCAATCTCGCATTTATTTCCACATTACCACTGCAAATGTTAACAGGGGTTGCACTGCACTCCAATCCCCGCAGAGGCGCTTTCCAAATAGTTCCAGTCAGTGACAATTCCCCTCTGACAACTACTTTTTGAGATCCGTCACCGAGCCAGGTCTTAATCCACTTAACACATGCTTTATCAATATTGTATAATGCTAATTTTTAATCAGAATGTTGTGTTGTATCAAGTCAAATGCCTTGTAAAAGTCTAAAGACATCACATCCCTGCAGTCCCTCTTGTAACTTGAGTCATAATTTCATCAAAGAACAAAATCTGCAGTTTTGGGACATTAAACCACATTGAATGGCACTAATTATACTCCTATCCTTAATTCTCCATCAGTTGTATCCTGTATCATTTTCTTTTCCATTAGTTTTCCTAGAATTAATGTCAGACTGAGCAATCTCTAACTACTGGGTTGTCTCATCTGCCCTTTCTGCATATCAGCAAAAAATGAGCACCTTTTCTGCTTACTGAATTTTCCTCCATATTCTCCATTTATTACAAAGTTGCATCTACAGGCAGGCCAAAAGGCTCATTGGCCAACTCTTCTAGGACTCCTGAGTGCTGGATATGTAGACCTGGCAGTTTTAAAAAGTTTATTGCTAGTATATGCAGTTTCATATTCTCTTTACACTGCTAATGGTCTGGAAAATACTCCATGCAAGTACATCATCCTTCCTGTTTGCACAGACAAAGCAAAAAGTTATGCATCTAAGGCTCATCCCAAAATACCTACCAGGGGCTACTGTCAGAGACAGAATATTGAGCTAGATGGATCTCTGGCCTAAGTATGGCAATCCTTAGGTCATTATTTGTATTATGCAGAAATATTTATTGCTCAGTTATATCTTTTCTCAACAGTAATCAACTAATCTATTATCTCTCTCCAGCAACAGGCTGGCCATCACCAATCCCCTTAACTTTACTACATTTCCTCTGCATTAGAGCTCTTCCCCTCTCTTTTGCTGCACTTTCTTCATTTATTTTAAGTGCCACCTTCCCGGGCGCCTGCCTCCACGGGCCAGGCGGGCGGGCGGCGGACGCGGCTTACCGGGACCTCGGACATGGTGACCGATATGTTCTTGGGCTGCACGGTGAGCTGGACGCACTGGCGCAGGTCGGAGGCGAAGCGCTGCGGCTCGTCCGCCCGCTCGCAGCGGTCCTTGCGCGAGCACCTGCGAACGGAGGAGAGCCCCGTGGTGACCCCAAGAGCCCCGTGGTGACGCCGAGAGCCCCGTGGTGACGCCGAGAGCCCCATGTGGCAGCGACGCGGCTCTGTCTCTCTCTGCCTGTGCCCGCTTGCCACCAGGCATCACCTCCCATCCCCACACGGCAGCATGTCCAGAGGCCAGTCCTGGGCATCTCGTCAGCCTCTTTGCTACTGCCTTAACCCATAGTGAGCCCCCACATGACTGCCCCAAGCCCCTGGCTCAGCATGTGGACGTCCTCCTCGTCCTTCCCTGCAGCATCTGTCCCTCTCAAACACACACAATTCCCCCCATCCTCCCCAGAGAGCAGCCCGTGGTGCCCCTGTCTCCTCAGCCCGTCCTCACGGAGCACTGCTCGCCCCAGAGCAGGAATGACCGCCCCTCCGCTGCTCCTCAGGGCAGCCTCTGCAATAAGGGTGTTTTGCTGTGGGAAACGCTGCAGTTAAATGGTGAGCAAAACGTGGAGGGAAAGCAAACACCACAGGCACCTCGTGGGCCGGGCTGAGGCAGGAGCAACGTCCCTTCCAGGAAGGAGCAGAAACGGCTACGGGCGCTTCCCTGGCTCCCAGGGGACACACGGAGCACTCACCGAGCGCCTCGGCGCACTAAGGTGGCCAGGGAGGGACAGCAAGAGCTGGTGGGCCCTGTCCCCAAAGCAGGACCCCGCCACCGCTGCTGAGTTTTTGCCCTGCTGCGTAGGGGCCTTCGCCAGCAGCTCCACCGCGCACGGAGGCCGTCGCCGCGGGGGATGACAGGCCGCCCCCGCCGTCACCTCCGAAGCGCCGCGGTGGCTTCGGCCCCCCACGGTTCCCCGGCCGCGCGCGCCCCTGGTACTCACACGTTGTGCAGGACGCACCAGCCGCAGTGCGGGTCCCGCGAGCCCAGGCACAGCTCGCAGCTCTCGTACTGCTCGCAGCTCTCCACGGGCACGCGCGTCACCTGCGGGGAAACGCGCGGTGAGAGGGGGGACGTGGCGCCTCGGCGCGGCCTCCACAGGCCTAACGGGAGCCCAAGGGGGCCGGGTAGGGGGTGCCAAGGGGATGGGCCTCCCATGTGGATGAGGAAGGTCCCAACACACCCGCGAGGAGGGAACAGGGACATGCAAAGAGCAAGGCAAGGCCCCGCTTGGGGTCAATGAGCCCTTCCTGCACTTCCACCTTGGCCGCGCTCTCCAGAGCGAGCTCTGGGCGCCAGGAGCCTCCCAGGCCTCTGCAGGGAAAGGCCCTGCAATGCCGGAGCCCCAGGCTGAATCTTCCCCCAGCCAAGCTCTGCCGGCCACTGGGTTTCCACTGATTCGGGGAGCGCAGCAAAGAGGCTGCAGCCCCCGCGCCGGCTCCCGACGCCTCTCCGCGCTCTGCCGCCGGCCCCGCTCTGAAAGGGTTACGACTCCTTTATTAATTGCTCCTCCAGACTTGATTAAAATCCCCTCGTTCCTCTAGCCCTTCAAGCTCCGTTACAACTGTTGGTTTAATTACTTTCCACCAGCGCTCTGATAACACCCAGCCACAGCACGGGGGAGAGCTGCGTTTATGAAGGAGCGGGGAGCAGAAGGGGGACGGGGAGCGGGATTTCCGCAGCCCGCTGCGGCGCCGGGAGCTCCCGCGGCATCGGGGTCGCCAAGGCGCCCGCCCGGCTCTGCCAACGCGGCTCTGCGCCGCCCCGGGGCCCAAAGCCCAGCTGCTTCCCACAGCAGATGTCTGCGGAGCCTGGGGTTGAGGAGCACAACTGGGTACGGGGAGGATAAACGCGCAGACAGGAGCCCCCGGCTCCTCCACGCAGGCACGGCCCGCGCTCTGCGCCTCGGTTTCCCCGCTGCTCCCACAGCACGGGCGCGGAGAGGGCAGGATTCACTCGTTAACGTTCCCGATCTTCCCTTCTGACAGCTACAATGATCGCAGGGCGTTTGCTCGCAGCCCCGGGCGCCCACCCTGCCTCCTGCCAGCTCGGCAGGACGGGCTCAGCACGATGGCTACGGGGCTCAGATAAGGCTGGCCAATCAGCACCCTTCCGTTTGCATATTAACGAGGACTCCTGTAGTGTCCCCAGTTGTTTGCCCCTCATTTGCTGCGGGCTGACAAGCAAATGGCAAGGGGAGGCGGCGGGGGAGGCGGAGAAGACCCTCCCCAGCAGACCCTGCACAGGCGCCTGCTGAGTCCCCGCTGGCAAAGCAACCCTTGGCGGAAAAAAACAACCCCATGTGGCATAATCCTCTCTCTGGCATCCACTGAACAAATTTCTGTGCTCAGCATCTCCCCCACGGAGAGGAGGGTCAGGCGGCCTGGCCAGGACGAAGAGCCCGGGCAGCTGCAGAGAGGCAGAGCAGCTGCCCGGATTCCACCCGGCTCCTTCCCACCGCCTTGTCCCCAACCTCAGCCTCCTCCTCCTGGGGAGCCTCCCTTGTGCTCACAGCCTCCAGCCCAGGAGGCCCTCGGCGGGTTCGGCTGCAGCGCACCTGGGCTCTTAGCTGCTTAGAAGGTGAAAGAAGCCAGAGACGGCAGCGAGCAGGACGCCAGGAAAGGCTGCTCCGAGCTGGGCTGCCGGGCATTGCCCTGCTAACGAGCTTGGAGCCTCTCAATTCCCAGCCGCACCTCGGCCTCACCTGGAGAGCATCGGGTTTCCTCCAGAAACAGGAACTGGGAGGAGGAGGGAAACGGTTCTGCTCTTCCCTCGGGGTTGTCTAGACAAATCCGAGGCCCTGCTCCAGCATCCTTCCCCCTTCCAAACTCCCGGGCCAAAGGCCAAGAGATCTCTTGTGCTCCAAGCTCAACCACAGGCCTACCCACACCCGCCTCATGCCGGGAGGTAACCGGAGGCGTTGTGAGACGCAGGGACATTTGTGCACAGCCTGGAGAAGATGGGTCTAAGCACAGCTGCCTTGAAACATGGCCAGCTCTGGAACCCGTCCTGCCCCGGCCACCCCGTGGCAGTGCCCACGCAGGCCGGGCAGGCGCACGCTGCCGAGGCAGGAAAATTGTACTGCGAGTGTCAGGGATGAGCATCTGAGGGGACCATGACTGGGAGCAAGCTAGAGACCTTCCCAAAGTTTCCTGGACAAGAATAATCCACCTGCAGTAAAGCTCCCCACCAGACAGACTGGTGAACAGGGGCTATAATAAAAAACAGGACAGGCCATGGGAGCACAGAAACACAACGTTGGGTGCAATGCTCCCTGGAGCCACGCGGGCACCTGCCACGTCGGGCTTTGGTTTCTTCCTCACACGCAACCAGGATGGCTGCAAGAGGGAGACGTGACCTGACTGAGACCAGGGATTGACCATACAGCCCATCCAGCTTGACGGCTCCGAGCACCGGATCCCAAAAAGGCCACAAAGCACAGAACAGCGTGAACCCGCTTCACCCGCTCCGACGGCGCTCACGGCCCTCGGATGGATTAACTCGTACCAGGCAGCTCGCGGCAGCTCCGGGATCACGCACCCACTCATAAAACCCACTAAAACTCCTTACTGTGAACCCTGGCAGAGCGGCCGGGACGGCAACCGCATGCCCGGGCCTGATGCGGATCAGGCTGCACCTCCGGCTGGTGCCGCGTTAGCGACAGTGGAGGCGGGAGCCGAGCCGGGATTTGGGGCAGCCTCTCCGCTCGCTCGCGCTGCTCCCGCTTGGCTCCGCGCCCTCATTCCTTGCCCCGCGTGTGCCAAGCGGCCCCGGCTGCTCTCCCGCCCGCTCGTCACGAGCCCCACTTAAAATGCCAGGCGTGCCGACGCCAGCCGGCCTGGAGAAGCGCCACGTCCCGCCGCTCCCAGGCGGGAAAGCGTCCGCCCCGGAAGGGAGCAAGCTGCTGGGAGCGAGGGGATCCCGCTGATCCGCACGAGGCCAGCGGGACGTGGCTCCGGCCGGCCCTCGCAGCAGGAACCCGGCTCCCCGCGACAGCGAGCTGGAAAAAGGGTCAGTGAGCCCGCAGTCCCGGGGGAATGAGGATTCCAGGCAACTGCTGCTAACAATTAATGCCCAGGGCACGGGACTGCAGCGAGGAGCGCAGCGGCGGTGCCGCCTCTCCGAGACGGTGCCTCCGGGCAGGGTTTTTGCCCAGGGAAGCGGAACAACCGGCAGCGAAGCCGCGCGCAGCCGGCGCCCGGGGAAGCGCCGCCCCAGGCTGGGCGAGAGGGCCCGGCCAGAGGTTTCTGTCTCGCCGGGCGCAGCTGGAAGAGCCGCGCGGAGCGGCACCAGGGGAGCCGCGTCAGCATCTCGCCTGCCCTTCACGGCTACTCGGGAACGGCGGGACTGTGACCTTGCAGTGGGACTCATGGGGCCCCAGAGGGACAGCGGCGACCGGAGGGAAAGAGCAGCCCAGCAGAGCGAAGGCAGCGCGGGGTGCGGACAGGGAGGGCATCGGGGGAGCAGCAAACTCAGAAATCAGTGGTTGTGAGGGGCGAGTGGCAGAACAGGGGGTGGCTCTGAGGACAGCAGCCACCCCTGGGCACCCCTGCCTGGTGCACACGCTGCAGCAAAGTGCATGCATGTGCTGTGGAGTCAGGCCGAGCTGCAGGCCTGGGGCTGAGAACTGACAGGCTCATCTCCTCGCAGCAGGCCAGGCCGGCCCCTGTCCCTGTCCCTGAGGCGCGAGGACAGCGCGGCCGTGTCCCCAGCGCGGGGCAGCCCCGCTCTGGCAGCCAGCCCCGTTCCTTACCTGCTTCTCCGTCATGGCGTAGATGTGCTGGCGGTCAGGGCTCAGCACCAGGTCTCGCAGGATGGAGCTGCCTTCATGGGCCACGACGTTCTCGTACTGCAGCGCTTGGTGCTTCCTGTCAGCCGACAAGTCCACGAGGATCTGCACAGAGAGGAGAGGGGGTTAGAAGGGACTCCCAGCTGCAGGGACGCAGCCAAAGCAGCTCCCCGCTGCCCTGCACACATTTGTCCCCTCCATCCCCCCGTTCGCCCTTGGTCGTGGGCAGTGCTCCCACCCGTGCCCTGCTCTGTGTGCCCTGCTTTCCCCACGGCCACCCCCGTCCTCCTCTGCTCCTCTCTGGAGCCCCTTTGTGGAGCAGAGCAGCACAGAGGAGCCCTCGGCTCGCGGTGCATCCGGGCTCGGCGCGGCCATGGGGACAGCGGCTCGCGCGCGCAGAGCAGCCCCGGCATGCAGCAGGGCTCGCGCCTCCCCGGCCACCAAAGGAAACGTTTGCTCTCCTAACGAGCCAAGTCAAGAGGGTTTCGAGGAAGCCGAGGGTCAACAGAGGTTCAGAAAGTGCCTTTGTTTCCTGAGCAGGAGCGTGGCAAGCGCTCTAATCCCCCCGCGGCGCGCAGTTACGGCTAAGCTCTTCCTACCACATCGGCAGGCGCCGCGGGGCTGGTGACACCCCATGGAGCAGCCAAACTCAGCAGCGTTTGCCCCAGGCCGAGCTGCCCACCAAGGCGGTCACGAGCAGAGCCCCTGGCCTTGGGGCAGCCCCAGGGAAGAGCCCAGGGCAGCGGCCACGGACGGAGCACCCGGCTCCTTCCAGCCTTCCCCAACCCCTCTCCGCAGCACCCGGTTCCCCTCCTGCACCAAATCGACGCCGGCATTTGCATAGTTCCCAATCAGGAGGATACGGGGCTGGGAAAGCAGGATCCCGGTGTGCAGCTGATTAGCATGGAAATGTATGCGGCTCACAAACAAACCGGGGCCCGTTTAATTAGAGCGGCGCCTTTGATTCACCGCCAGCCTCCTGCATGCACCAGCCCCGGATTATTTTTAGGCCGTTTTACAAAACAAATGTATTTAATTAAGAAAGAGACCCCTGAGCAGCCAGAGAGCGGCGAGCCCTTGGCAGCAGCGAGCAAAGGGGCCGCCCTCTCCCCACCGGGACCGGAATGCAGGACCAGGAACAACTCCTTGGAGCCCCCGGGCACAGGGGACGTTACTGCAGCCTGCAGTAACTGGTGTCACATACGCGCTGGCCCCAGCCCTGTCCCCGCTGCAGCACCGGCCCTCCCAGCGCCGCGGTGCCGGTACCGGCTCCCTCCCTCGCTCTGGCAACGTGACAAACGCACCTTTCCAACCCTTTTATGGGCCATAGCTGCGGCGCGGGAGGATCAATATAGCTTTACCCTGGTTTTAAAATAGATCTATGGGTGGATGTCGCGCTTGGCAGTAATTTTTAACTAGCGGGGTAATTTCCCCATTACATTATTGCACTGCGCAGTGCTGGGAAAGAGAAAGAGATGTATTAAAAAAACAACAGCCTTCCAGTTAATTTGAGGCTCCAGGAAGAACCTAAAAATAACCAGTGTGGTCAGAGGGGGCTGGGGCCAAGCTCGGAGCACCAGGGTGTGCTCGGGGGGCAAAGGGCTGCCCCAGATGTGCAGTCACTGCAGCCCTCCTCTCCAGCATCTGGTGCCTCTTCTCCCCAAAAAGACACTGTAGAGACAGCAAGTACATAGCAGCTGGGGTGCAGGAAAATGCAATTTGGAAGATCTGACAACTGGAAGACCTGAAAATTAAGTTGCTTCTTGATTGTTCAACGGGCAGGACAAGGAAAGCGCTTTGGAGGCCAACGAGTTTGCTCGTGCTTGACCAACCTGCCCCAGCCGTTCCCTCCTCCGAAGCCCCACGAGACGACCCCGTCGAGCTCCTCGCGCCGCGGTGCTGTGGCGCCCGGTGCGATCCCTGCGACCCGGCGCTTCCCCAGGGGATCAGCCCGACGGGGACCTGCTGTCCCAGGTGGCACAAACGGGAGGGCTGCTGGGGACCGTGACACGGTGGATTCCTCCAAGCCCTCCACCCCGTGCAGAACATGGCACCGAAGGGATGCGCTTCCCTCCGCCCTCTCCCCACAGAGCAGCCTCCCACCTGCCAGGGACGGCGGCATCGAGGGGAAGGGGGAGAGGATGTGGTTTAATCAGAGCAACCCCCTCGGAAACGTGTTTCTTCCTGCCCACCCCCCCTTCCCTTCCCACCCAGGGGAAAAGCCGTTTACCAAAAAAAAAAAAAAAAAGAAAGAAAGAAAAAAAAATCTATTAACCTTTCTCCTCATCCTGACGCTGATATAATTACCCAATACTAATAATTACTCGCACTAATTTCTCGCTCAGGATTCCTGCCCTCGTTCCGCCTGCCTCGCGGGTCGAGGTGGCTGCGGCGGCAGCTCCCGCACGCTCCCTCCCCAGGGGATGCAGGGAGCAGCAACAACGGGAGCCATCCCCTCCATCACCCCTTTCCTGGGGATTTGACCCCTTCCCGGGGGGTTATTGACACCCGTGCGGTTCCATTTGGGTCACCTCCTTATCTCGGCAGCCCTTTCCTTCTTCCAGGCCAGGCCACGGGCAGCGCCTCCTCCTCGGCTGTCTCAGCTCTCCCTGCTCCGCACCAGCCCTGGCAGGCCGGGTGCCTAAGGAAGGCTGGGATTTTTCCAGCCCACTTGCCAATGCGGAGCGGTGGCCTGAAGAAACCAGACGAGCACCCCTTCTTGCCACAGAAATTGCGCTGCTCTCCCGTCATGCGAACAGAGGAGACTAGAGGCAAGGAATTGCAAGCTAGTGGCTTGAGGGAATCCTCTCAAGACGAAGTTGAAGGCTGTTTTGCAAGAAACACACATCAGCGCATAGTAAACAGCCGCACGCAGCGCAGCATGGCCAGGCAGGGACAAATTCCTCCATTTTCCCCCAGGTTTTCCAGGCAGGGAAAGGAGGCCCAGAGAGGGGTCATGCCACCAGGCGACAGAAATGCTCCCAGGACCACGTCCTAACCCCGCACAAGCGGTGCCTTGTCTGCAACGTTCCCTGCACACGGAGGGGCCAAAGCTGAAAACAGGGCCATGCCGGCATCCCAGCACCAGGTCCTGGTGTATTCTCCAGCTCCATGCATCAGCTCCCAGCTCTTCCCCTCACACCAGCCCCATAGGAACCAGGGTCTTGTGCTGCTGAGACAGGAAGGGGCAGCAGGACCCGGCCGAGCACAACCAAGAACGGCAGCGAGCGCAGGTGGCTCCTGCAGGCAGGATGCTCCTTGCAGGGAGACAAATCCACAATGTGGATCTGCTAAGGCAGCCACTTCGCTCCTGGCAAAGCTGCGGACTGTAAGCAGTGCTGGAGGGGAGAGGGAAACGGATATCCCAGGACTCTGATAGCATTTGCAGCTGGAGTTGCTCTAGGTGAGCAGATCTCTCCTTGCGCGGTGCACACGCGACACACGGGAGGAAACGCGGAGCGGAGCGCTCCGGGGGGGATTACGCTCACGGCAACGACAGGAGAAGCAGGGAAAGGCAGCGGGATATGGGAGGAGAGGGCCTAGGGGACTGATACGCCCTGGTGTCACGCTACAGCAGTCCTGCACATCCTACGTTGGCTCTTCGGTTACAGCCCATTTATACTTCTCCTGGACAGAGCAGCACGTAAATGACGAGGCGGCCGGGCAGGAAAGATCTCCCGGCAGCCAGTCCTTCCACACGGATCCGCAGCTCCCCGGCCTCTCGCTTTGGATGCACGTCCAGGTGACAGCGTGAGCGACCACACGGGGCCGGTGACACACGGCCCAGGGGGACGGTGACGGGGCGAGATGCGGAGCGGAGCCACGAGCTGCTCTCAGCCACACGGCAGCCTGGGACACCAGGCATGTCCCCAGGTCAAGGCTTCCCTGCAGGAATGTGAGGGCCGTGCCCAGGTGCAACACGGGCACAGCTGAGGGCTGAGGAACCAAGAAGGAGACGCCTGGCAAGAGAGACCCTTGCCCACACTGCGGATGTCCCCAGGACAGGCAGCTGTAACAGCACCAGGTGACACACGCCTGAGCACCACTGCAAAAACATTCAGGTGTAGCATGGCCAAAAAGAGCCTATGAGTTTTGCAAAGGTTTCCTAAAACATCAGGACAAAGTACCAGAGCGTCACAGAGCTGCCTGACAGGAGCAGTCGCTGCCATTCCTGCGGATGCTCCTTTCCTAGCCGGGAAGGAGAGTTTTCCACCCTGCGCAGCTACTGCTGCTTTGGAGAACAACGAAAATCACCTCCCACTGCTTGGAGCTGCAAAGCCACAGCAGGTCCATGACACAGAGCAGCTCGGCCACCTCCTGCCCGGAGCCACGCGCCCGCCCGCAAGGCCCGCCCGGCCTTTACAAGGGATGGTGCTGGAGCACCCAAAGTTTCTGCTAGGATCTGGGCACCCCTCTGTGCACGCGGAGAACAGGTTGTCCCCGGAGGAGCTCACAGCTCGACACGGGATGAGACACCATCACAAACGGAGCAGACCAGCCGAGGCTGGAGGAGAGAGGACGAGGATCAGGTCGCTGCTCTGCACCCACAGCCGAAAATGCGCTCGTGGGAAGCAGAAAGGCTCATCGGAGATGTTTCAAAGGCAAAATTCACTTCACTGCCCTTAGCTTTCTCACCTGTTTCTAGACACTTCTGGTCCTCCAAGCCCACACGACTTGCTCCCCAGCCTACAGTACTCCAAAAGACTTGAAATTGAAATCCAAGGGGAAATGAAAGCCTCGGGGGGCAGAGAAGACCTCCCACAGCGAGAGCATTCCCCCTGGCATCGCGGTGCATCCGCGCCCTCGGCAAGACCCCTCCAGGCTGGCACTGCTGTCCTGAGATGCCTGGGGCAGCCGAGGGGAGGCCGAGCGGCTGCAAACGCTCCCAAAGCGTCCCCGGATCGAGCGTGGTCCGGGCAGGAGCCGCAAGGGCTGCTCTGGGCTCATCCAATGCTCCCACCCAGGAGCGACTCGAGAGCCTCCCCAGCCGCAGGACGACACCGCTCCGTCGGGAGCCTCCCCTCCGCAGGGCTCCTCCAGCCCCCGGGATCCCGGCCCTCATCCCCGGTGCCGGCAGAGCCGGACCCTCCTCCTGGCAGCAGGAGCGCACGGGGAGGCTTTGTGCTCTTATCTGCGCGCGCCGCGCGGAGCTCTCAGCGCTGGCAGCAGCGACGCGGAGGGCGGCGGCGCCCGCGCGCCGCACTTCAAAGGCAGGGACTTATCTGCCGCGAACACTCGGCAGCCTTTTCACGGGGACCCTTTCCAGCTGCGCGGGCTCGCGGCGCGCTGACGAGCAAGGCGAAAGAAGGGCTTATTTAGAGGAGTGCATTTCAAAGCCGCCCCCCTTCCCTCCCCAGAGCTCCCGTTGGGCCACGCTCGGCACAGACACTTGCTCGGCGAGTCACGGGGCCCTTGCAAACCCGTAACGGACAGCCCGGAGCTGCGGCTCCGAGCGGGTCCCAGGAGATGTCCATAGGGATGAAGGCTGCGCGGAGGGATCCTCAGCAAAGAGGCTGCAAGGAAGGGCCTGGCAACACCGTGCAGGGGCAGGAATGGCAGGGAAGGAGCCACCGTGCAGCCCCTGGGTCATGTCCCCACCCGGGGAAGGGGCTCCGGGGCCTGGCTGGGGTCCCGGCAGAGCCGCAGCTGCCGCCCTCGTGGCCAGCTCTGGTTTCCAGAGCTTCAAAGCCCGGGTCCTGCATCAGCTGCTCCTGCATCAGCTGCAGCCGCCTCCTGTCCCCCTGCGCCGGCTGCGGCACCCCCTGTCCCCAGCCCCCTCTTCCTGGTGCCAACGCGGGGCAGCCGGAGCGCACGGGTAGAGACGCAGCGAGGGGGGTGGCGGGTGGCACGGCCAGGCCCAGGGCCACCGCCGCCGTCCGGCTGTCGAGCGGGGCCACGAGCAGCTGCGCGGCCACCGGCGCGGTGGCAGCTGCCCCCGAGGGGACAACGGAGCCCGGGCAGCAACACGGCGGAGGGGGGAGATTTTAGGGATACGTCTCCAAAGGGAAGAGCTCCCTCCCGGACGCGTCGCCCCCAGGGCGATTCCGGGCGGGAAAGCCGGGCTCGCCGCCACCCCCGCATCCCGGCCGGGCATCCCAGCTATGCGGGGCGGGCCGGGAGCCGGGCCGTCCCGGCAGGAAGGCGGCCGTGGTGCAGCCGGCCTGTCCCCCGCGCGCCCAGCGCGTCGCCTGCTTTGTTCTCCCCTTCTATCACTTAGCCACAACAGAAGACGCCTGCGAATGGGGTCTGCAAAATGACCTGTTCCCGAGGAAGCCACCAGCTCCGCAGCCCAGCACGGGCGTTTGCGGGTGTTTCACCCCTCGATGCTGCTCACGGGGAGGCTCGGAGCAGACCCCGGCAGCCTCGTCCAGACGCTCCTGCCTCCCCGAGGGGACAGGGGCGAGATGAGCTGTCCACATTCATTCAGGGCAAGCTGCTCATTTAATAAAGATTAATATAAGCAAGGTTTTCGTCCCAGGCCCTACATTGCCGTGAGCTGGAGAACATTGGAACTTTAATTATATCGGTATAATAAACCAATAAAAAAAAAAAAAACAAGGAGATACTCAATCTAAATCAATGCCCGTAACAGCAACAAACTCTAACAACTCGGCAACGCTGGTGCTGGTTCCTGTGGCCCATTTTGAAGCCCACGTTACTACAGGACCTGGGTTCTTTACCCGCACAGCGGGCGAGGAGCAGCCCCGCCACGTCCCCTGCACCTCAGCCGGTGCTTCAACACCCCAGAGCGCAGGATCAGGGCTGCCGTGCCCTTTTCCTCCTGCTTTTTCCCCATATCAAGCACCCGGAGGACGGAAGCGCCCACAAGCCGAGCTGGCTTTGGCCTGAGCCTGCCCTTGGCCAGACCCACCAGCAGCTTCCCCAGGGGAGCGAGGGCTGGGGACCAAGCACAGAGCACAGAGCGGCCCAGCCCGGGCTTTAACGACCGTCTCTGCAGGACGCCGGGGCCCACACGGAGGAGCCTCCTTGCGGGGCGCTCGCGAGGGTGTCCCCGCTCTGTCCAGCCCGCGTCTCGAGCCATTGATTTCTCAGCTTTGCCCTTCAAAACACCCTCCTGGCTCGGTGCCCAGGTTGTATCGTCTAGTTACTCGGGAGCAAAATATCTCTATTATTATTGCAATTATTTCCCAATCAGCATCGCTCAGGGCCGATTCGGTCAGAGGAGGGGGGCCCTGACAAGCAAATCGATGCTCAGCCTTCACCCCCGGGGCTGCCGGGAGCGCCACAGAGCAAAGAGAAGGGTGGCCCAGGAAGGGGGACCCGATGCCAACGCTGCGGCCCCAGCGAGCAGCAGGCACGTGGCCCTCCAACTCACATGCGTTTGGCTTCTATCACCCCTTGGCCAAGTGACAGCAAGGTGACACACCTGGACGCAAGGCACCGTGTGGCACCCGCCGCGGGCACCTTCGCTGGCTGCCCGCGGTGCCCTGGCTGCGATTCGAGGGCTTTGGCTCCAAGGCGCTTCATGGCTAAAGGAAACTGAGTGGTGCTGCTGGATGAAGACCCAACAGCCCCGCTCCGGCGTGACAGGTCTCTCCAGCAAGGGTGACACGCGGCTGCGCGAGGACAAGGACATCCCCGGGGGACAGCAGCCAAACCCGCACAGAGAAGGCAAAGACCAGCACAAACCCCGTGCTCCAGCAGTGCCACCACTCGTACCTGGCCGTGCCCGCTTGGAGAAACGCCTGTCCCAAGGCGCATCCATCCAATGGAAATCCCTCCGGGCGCTCCCGGCGGGAGGGACGTGTCCACGCCGGCCGCACGCGCACAGGGACGCGTGGCCTTGCCAGGAGGAGGCTAACTGCAGATAAGGGACAGGGCAACGCAGACTGGCACTTGCTCGCTGCTTGCATTTGTTCCTCTCTACGCGGGAAGATGTCCTGAGTGACAGCGGTGATGAAGGACAGAGCACATCACAAAAACAAAGGGTTTTTTTTTTTTCCCTTCTGTTTATCAATTGCTGTAGGAATTCAGCGTTTATTTCTTCCAAGGGACCGTGGCCTTACTGCAGCTATGACAATGTGACATCAGAGCCCGCAGCAGCCAGACTGCGCGTGACCCACACGCGGATCCGGAGTGGATGCCCAGCGGTCCGAGGGCAGCCCCTGGGAACGCAGCTCTCACCTTAGGGATTCAGCGCCCACAGGGAAGGAGAGGCCCCCGGAGCGGGAAGGGAGCTGATCCTCCCCCCACTTCAGCTCCAGGAAAACAGCGGTTTCCTTCCTAGTCCCTGCGGCAACAAAGCAGCCAGGGGACGAGGAAGGGCCGCCCGACTCGGTGCGGAGGAGCTGGCGGCCAGCAAAGCCCCTGCAGCACCCCCAAACCTGCGGAGGGACAAACCCTGGCGGGGACGGCACCGGGTTTCGCTTCCTCTGGGCTTTTCTTTTTGTTTTATGGAGAATAAATGCAACTCTGTGCCTAGAGAACACTCACTACACGCTAAAGATCCCGCGTGTCCGGTGATAACCATGGATCACCGCCAATCGCCGCCTCGCCGTGGAGCGGACAGAGCGGCTTTCCGAGCCGCAGGAACACTGCATAGGGCGCTGTGGGCTGCAAAGCAGGTTTATTCATCCATCAGCCTTCTCTCTGGAGCCCTGCATGGAGGCAGCACAACCCCGTGAACTCCACAACCCGCCCCAGCCCCGTCTCACAGCTCCCCATTCATCCGCGCCCGCCGCTAAGTGCAACAGCCGTTATTTCCACAGCGAACAATCCCAAAGCCATTTGCTGCAGCAATGCATTTCAGCAAATGTATATAACGGGAGCTAAATCCCTGCCCATTCACATCCACGCGCGGAGCAGGACAGCCCTGACTGCGAGGCACATTCAGCTTCACCCATTTAACACAGGCTTTGAGCCCGTCCCCCAGCTCTGCTGTCCCAGCGTTTTATCCCACCGGACAAATCGTATCCAGCTGTACAGGAGAAGCCAGTAAGCAATAAACGACGAGGGTCTAAATAACACATGGCACGCTGACAACATTAAATATTCATATGCAGCAGGACCGGACATTTCTTAGGACTTAAAAGACCAGATTATAGATTGCATAAGGTGTGCCTCACTTTCACAGGAAAGTAATCCATTATGAGGAGAGAGTGGGAAAGTTAGCGCTATATTTTTTTCTTCTCCTTTAAATCAACATTTCGGCAACTGGCCAAGATCAGAATTCCGGTGTCTGCCCTTCCTCCCCGAAAGAATCCCTGCCCTCAGACATGAGCACCTGCGAGATTAGAGAGAAAAATCTCTCTGCATCACGCTATGATGATAAGATCCAGCTAAATCGGGCTTCAGGCTGAGAGCAAAGGCGAGGGTGTGCAAATATTTTGCTTCAGAATGAGCCCCGCCAACAGACACTTAGACCCCTCTCAACTCTCCACCTTGAGCTCTTAAACTGTTTGCTAAATTCCCTGCTCTGACATTTTGTTTGCATTTTCAGGCTTTGTTCTCACACCCTAAACCCTTGGCCCTCCAGCAGCATCTCTAACCCAACGCGAGCTCCGCAGAGCCGCATCCCTCGCTGGATTATTCCCCTCTGCAGCCCCATAAAGCCAAAGAAAAGCTGTGGGGCCACGGGGCTGCGGCTCCCCATCACGCAGAACTTGCAAGCGATGAAAAACACTTCTCTGCAGTGGGCTCTCCATTCAAAAATAGGATGAAAATTAGCCTCTTCAGTCTGCAGACAGGAGCAATTTCGAAGGAGAGATTGAGAAGATTTAAATATAGAGATTGCTTTCCCTAAGGATATTGCTCGAGATATTTAAGAGCTCAGGTTTTACATAGCACAGATATTTCTCCGCACAGCACTCGCACAGATTTCCTTTGGCACTAATGCAAAGCTCCCCACCCCGCTTCTCCAGGCGGCCCTCCTGTGTTCAGCCTAATGGGGAAACGGGATAAACTGGGATAACGCAGACGGCATCGGCTAACGCGGGACACGCGGCTCCAAAGCAGCGAGCTCCGAGCCCAGGCCCGTCGGCGCGTGGGCAGGCTGGGTGAGCCCGTAAATCCTCACTTTATTTGGGCAACAACCCCTGCTATTGAGCAATAATCAAGGGCGGGTGGGAAGTTCGGAGCCCGTCTTCCTTCCGGACGGATCTGGGGCAGGCTGGAGCACGGAGCACGCGCCACGCTCGCCACCAAACTCTCAGAGCAGCTTGGAGAAGCATCTGCCACCATCTCCACGCGGGCCCTCGCCGGCCTCACGAGGCTCTGCCTCTTGCTCGCGCGCTCCGAGCGCTCGCGCCTCCGTGTCCCGGCAGCCTCCGCTCACGGCTTCTCCCTTGTCCCCCTTCTCTCTTGCCGCTGTCCCGCCGGATGGGCAGGCAGGGCCGCGAGAAGGACCCAGCGCTCGGCCCTGCGCAAGGCGCCCGCGAGGTCTGGCTCAGCGAGAGCCACGGATGCCCCGGCTGGGAACGGAACGGAGACGCTCGGAGCTGCTCTGCGAGGGGGAGCTGGAAGCAGACGGAGCAGGGACAAGGAGAGGGGCCGAGCACGACCCCGGCGCTGCATCCCGGGACGAGAGCCTGGCAGGGACCCGATCCCGGCGCTGCATCCCGGGACGAGAGCCCGGCAGGGACCCGACCCCGGCGCTGCATCCCGGGACGAGAGCCTGGCAGGGACCCGATCCCGGCGCTGCATCCCGGGATGAGAGCCCGGCTGGGACCCTCGCGGGGCTGAGGGTGCCCCACCGCCGGCACTGGAGAGGGATGCCAAAGGGTGGGAAATGACGTTAATTAAAGTTTTAATTACTGTAACCAAACGAGCAGCATAATTACTTTATTCTCACAGAGACTTCAAACTGATTAAGCGTCACGTGCACAATCTTTGGGTTGATTTGATTTTTAATTAAATGTGCCGTCAAAGACGGGCGGGATGACGGCGCAGCCCTGCCTGCTCCTGCCTGGAGCCCCCGCGCGAGCTGCCCGCATCGGGGCACCCCGGGAGCAGCGGCGCCCGAGGAGGAGGCCAAGAGCAACGACCTGCATCCAAATCTCCGCACGCCGGGGCCGAGCAGAGCCGCTCTGCACCGCGACGCGGCACGAGGGACGACGCGGCACGAGGGACGTTGCAACGGGACGGTGACACTTGTCCTCAGCAAGGGGCAAGCCAGGGCCGCGCCATCCTTCCCATGGACTCCCTGTCCTACATCCAAACCTTTGTTTTACAAACCCCAGGGCCCTTCTGCCCTAAAAACATCTTTAAAATAACTCCACACAGGCCCCTAAAATATTAATGAACTTGCGCTGCGACTGGAGGGAATTATTAAAAAACAATTTTGCAAAGGTATCTTTTTCAAATAGTAATAATACTAAAAGACAAAGCGGTAGAAATTAAATTCCCAGTCCCCTACCTCAAATAAATAGTATCAGAATTTGAAATGAGACATAATTACCTCGGCAAGGTTAAAGCCGCTAATGCACGCAGAATACAGAATCACCATTCATCATAATCATATCTCATATCACAGCCATTATTTATAATTAGGAGGCAAGGTTTAAAAAACACATAAAGACGCCCATGCAATGCAGTAATTCTTCTGTTATTGCTCCTGGAGGGCCAATCCCGCTCCTTTCAGAAGCTCTGATTTGTGGAGTCCATGATCACGCAACTCGAATTCCCCCCAAACCTCCAAAAGTCATTCCCAAAAAGTGTGCCGCTCTTGTCACTTCGAAGGAAAACCCCATCCCAAACCAGCTGCAAGCCTTGAGTGCAGCAGGGACAGCAACAGGCTTCAGAGCAGGACTACGCTTGACCTGGCCAGGCCATTCCAAACCCAAGCGGGCATGCCAGGAATCCAGGTATTCCTACACCCTAAAACATATGTTTTTTAAACATATTTTTAAACCCCAGAAAAAGTTACTGCAAAAGCTGGTGAAGCCAAAAGCTAAACGGAAAGCTGCTGAAAGCTGCCCTGCTTTGAAGTGAGGGCTTTGCAGGCTGCTCCTGCGTCCCAGTGAAATATTAACAAGCTCCCAATGAAGCAGGAGGAAATTACCCTTAATACATTCAGGGGAAGTACGTAAAAGGTGGCGACTGTGCAAGGCGCAGAGCGTGGTGACGAACTGCAGAGCTCGGCCCCAGCAGTGCTTATCTTGAGGCTCACTGCTCCTTGCAGCACAGGAGATGGGCAGCAAGTCCTCAGAGCCACGGGGACAGGGAGAAGCCCCGTCTCGCATCCCTGCGGCGGGGAAGCTGGAGCAAAGTCCTGGCGCGGGAAGCACCCTGCAAAGCACTGAACTGAAATACTCATCTGCTTCAAAGGGCAAAGCTACTCCCTTCGCTGTCACTGAAGAGCAGTTTGGCACCCCTCACTTGGTAGCGTTAAGACAGCGGCCACTGCAGAGACAGGAGGTCGTCGGCGTGCAGAGCACCACTGCAACAGCCACAGCAAGGAAAACAGGGACGAGACCGCGGACAGACAGGCGCAAGTACCCCCCCGCCCATGGAAACCTAAACTGAAGCGTTTGCAGGGCTGGAAAAACAAACCAGGAGAAGCCAAAGTGCAGAGCAGAGCCAAGGGCACAAGCCCGGAGCAGGACAAACTCCCTTTCTTGGGCAGCAGGGCCGGGAGCGAGCGCGGCCGCTCGCCGCGGGCGCCAGCTCAACCCGCGTGCGCCGCAGGTCTCATGACTGTTACTCACAAACAGAGCTGCAGCTTTTCAGAAGTCTCGCTAAGCTGTAAAACACAAAAACAACAATAAAGAAAAGCCAGCTCTCAGATGCGCACACAAACACAGGCTTGCAAAAGAAAAAAGAGGAAAGAAAAAATAGGGAACAGGTTTACAGTAAGGCCTTCTGCAAGCACATTAAAACAACAGCTGGAGTTTCTGCTAGCTTCACTACAACCTGGCACCCACGGGCTTTCTTGGCGCCTCCCTGCTCCCTTCCACGTCCTACAAGAGAGCACGGCCAGGGTGCAGTTATGGAGGGGTGAGACCAGGCAGTAGCTGAAGCTGGGGCCTCCCCGGCGCAGGGACCCGCTGGCGGGCAGAGCCCTGGCGAGCACAGAGAGAAGGGCTCCTTGTGCCGGGCAATATTGGGATTTAATCGCTGGGACTTGTTCCCGACTCATCGGGACAAGAATGTTGCAGCAAGGTGCTGCATCTCAGCACCAAAACTTCTTCTGACCTTCGGGCTGGAGAGCTGGGAAATTAGGGGGTCTCGATGGGGTTGCAGCACAAGGCCAGACCAGCCGTGCAGGACCGGTCCTTATGGGACATCACCACTTCTACAGACATTAAAAAAAAAAAAAAAAACTCCTGATGTTATGGCAGCAAATTCACCAAAACGAAAAACAACAGAGAAAGAAAAAGGTATTTCACAGGATCGGGTGCAGGATCACTATCTGCCCTTCCAAGCGCTGAAAACTAATCCTCCCCTTCCCCTTTTTATCCCGCTGCAAACTTGACAGAACCTCCTAGCGCTTTGCAGTTGAAATTGGCAGGTCTTAAATTAATTGACTACAATTTTGCACAACAACATGTCTAGCTAAGAGTTGGCCCGGGGCCCGCTTGGCTTGCCACCGATCCCCAGACACTTTTCAAGCAACCTCAAAAACTTCATAACACATCTAAGGCAAGGAAAGCAGATTGCCAGCGCGCTCCGCTCCCTGCCAAAACCCAGCCCCGCTTCCCCGCGTCCCGACCCCTCTCCAACTCCCCCAGTGTTTTCCCTGCTCTCGTTAATGGCCCGTTAAATTATTCCGATCGCCTCCGTGGGTTTTGCTGCTCCGATCTCTGATGCTGGTTTCCTCCTTGCTGGGTCACAGGCCCCGTGGTAACCACGGCCCCGGGACCTGCGCGTGCAACAGGCACGAGCAGAGCCAGGTTTTTATCTTGAGCTCTTCTGGCACATTCCTGCTCCCGTTCCACCTAACGGAGCGGAGAGGGGGAACCGGCTCCAGGTCGGCAGCCGCTGGGAGCCCCAGGGTTAGCCCCGCACGCGACCCCGAACATGGGAACACGCCAACGCGGCGCCCGGGAGGGAAGCGCTGCCTCCATGTCGCCTCCAGGCCTCGTGCAGGCCCCGCTCAGCTCGCGGCCGCGCTCCTGCCAGGAGAGGGCCCGAGCCAGCACCTCCGCCACACGCGCCTTTCCCCAGAGACGAGTCCTCAAAGAAACCAGGCCCGGAGCCCTGCCGGCCACCGCTCAAGGCCACAACAGCATGGGGAGGTTTCCAAGCCCCGTGGCGGTGCCGTGGCGTGACGCTGCCTCGGCCAAGCGCAACCCCCAGCAATGATTCAACCGCGGCTCCAGGCCCTAATCTCCTCCTGACCGAGGAACCATCCCCAGCGCCGGGCTCCTTTCCAGGGCATGTCCAAACCACGAGACACACGCTCCTGTGGAGCGGGCCTCCCGCGCCGAGCCGGCCGAGGAGGAGGAGCGGGAGGATTTCTCCAGCTCGGCCTAGGCCGGGGTCAAGCAGCTGATACTCCACAAAAGCCAAACTGGGGGTGGGTTGTTTGTGTGATTTCATTTCTTGAATAAACAGAAACATCCTGTATGTGATTAAGAGCCTTTATGAAAAACACACCATCACTAAGCTCTCCAGCAGGGGTGAAGGCACCGCTGTGCTGGGAAGCCAGAGGACCAAAGGAATCGGCCTCCTTGGGTGCGCGGCGCTCCGCCACATCCACAGCTTCCCTGCAAAGCTTCAGGCCACACAAGGGGATAGAAAACCTCCCCAGGAAACATAACGCAGTCCCCCGTCCCATAAAAATCTCTTGTTTTTCATACCAACCTCCCCTGCTTGCTTCTGACCCTTTTGCAAGCAAGGGTTACGAACAGGCCACGCCACTAGAGCTGCAGAAGGCAGAGGCAGCCAAGGTGATAACATAACTCCTAAATATTAATTCTATTCTCTATCACCTTCTGCCTGAGGATATCGCAGCTCTCCGCAAGCATTTACGGCTTGCTCCTCCTTTTAGCTGCGGGCATCACCGTCTGTAGGTTGCACAGAGGAGACGCGTCGGGCGCACGCAGAAGCGCAGTGACCACAGTCGCCCTCCCAAAGACAGTGGCATCAAGCTCAGCCCTGCCAAAAACGAGGACTTGCCTGGACTTAGGCGTTTCTGTCACCTCCTCAGCACTGCAGCCCCTGCCATCGCGCCTGCAGAGCTGCCTCGCTGGAACCGCGCCAGGAAAACACATGCTTTTGTTTAACTAGCTTAGACCGAGGGGAAAAACCTTTAACCGTGACACACACAAACACACACACACAAACACTGAAATTCTGAAGTTGTTTCTCTTTGTCGAGTTTCAAAATAGGCCAAAGATTCCATTTTTGCTGGGAACCTTTAAAAATACTTTTCACCCAAACCACCCGTGAAGCAGTTTTGACATTTATTAGCATTAACTTTTCCTGTGATTGTTATTTTATAGAAAGGTATCATATTCTTAATGAAAGACATCCCCACAAAAATCACCAACTATTAAAAATACTCTCTGTCATTCTATTTCTCTCTCCTCTATTCACAGACACAAACAGGGGTTAAGGAGGTTAGAGGGTCAGAAACAACATTTTTGACTCAAAAGCTCTGTCCAAAGAGAATCACCAGTTCTCAGCATTACTGCGTAGAGCAGCAGCTCTGGCAGGGGCACTGAACTCAATCTAGAGCTCACTAGATTTGTAGTAGTTCAGCTCACAAAAATACTACTGCTCTGAAGGTACACGGCACCTATCTCCAGCTGAAAACGTAGGGTTGAGTCAAATAAACAAATAAATAATAAAAAAGCAGGACCATCTCTAATCTGAAAAACAATGTTCCCAGTGATTTGGACTGAATTTATAACCCAACCTTTTGCAGCAATGCAGTAAGACATTGCTCACGCGTGTCAGCACACGGGACAACAACTGGAAAAGGAAAATGAGTAGAGGTAAGTAGAGCTGCTCCATTTCTCCTGAGAGAGCTAGAGAGAGGCACCAAAAGCCACCTGGACGGATATGGTACTGGAGCAGCTCGGATGCTTTTTAATGACTTCCATTTCCAAGAACGTAGTACAGGTCCTGTTTCAACAGCTTGTGCAAGCAGATGTCAGGCAAAAAGGCATCTCTGACTGAGGTTCAAAAGGACAAGTCTGGATAAGAGAGGGGACGCGGGAGAGGAAGGACAGTGTCCATGGATGCAGCAGATGTTGAGCCTTGCAACGCGAGCCCCCTCTGTAGTTTAAAACATCCCCTGTGAGATGCTGGGACCGCGGTGGCCTCCCCGCGTGGGTTCCAAGCTAAAGAGCAACATGGTCAGGAGGCTGCTCCAGCAGCTCGTCACAGTGCAGGGCTGGAGGCCTCCCCAGGCACCATGGGCTGGTGGGTGTCAACCCAGAAAAAGCCTCTGTTAACCACGCAGGAGCCACACAGCCGTATTTTTGTCCCTGAAAATGGCCCTGCTAATCCCCAGCGGGCAACGCTGAGCCTCGCTGCTCACATACCCCTTCGGGTTACTGCAGTTTAATGAATCCTCCTGCTCCAGATGAGCCACCCAGCTGGATCACGTGGGCACCCTGAGTCACCCTCAGGAACTAAACTTTTCAAGCAGAGGCGAGCAGATTTTCCTTGGCATTTGCCACAGCCTCTCGATTCCCTGCTCCTCTGTCCCCACGCAAAAGGCAGTCATTTTTGACCTCTTTTGAAATAAGCCGCCACTGGATGACGACGCCAAAGATCACACGACGAAGAGCCCAGGCATCCTGCTCTCCAAGCGTCTGCTCTCAGCATCAAACCAAACGCTCTTCTCAGCTGGGAAGGAAGCCCAGGCATCTCATTTCCCAGGTTATTTGCTCTAACCACGAGCTCACAGTCCTTGAGTTTCTCACATACAGATTTAAGAGGAGGAAGGAGAGGCCGGCAGGAAACCCTGAGCTAAGACATGGAGTGTTTATCTCACCTGCTAAAAAGAGAAACACATCTTTAATTTTAAATGTTGAGCGTAAAAACATACCCCTTGAGGCTCATAAACATACCGGTAAGAGAGGGAGAGTAACACAGAGAAGCCCTGGGGAAATAAGCAGAGAATTCAATTTGGGAAGTTCCCAGCCCTCGAGCCGGGTGGAAACTGCCCCCCGCGCGGCCTCGCTTGGCGCGGGGCAGGGAGCGGAGGCAGGAGGCGCTTCCAGAGATGCCGCGGGCGCTGCGGGCGCAGCCGGGATGCCGGCAGCGATCGGCGCCCCGCTCCCTTCGGCAGCTCCCTTGGGAGCGGGTGGTTGTGGCACCGCAGATCCAGCTCCGCAAGCCGCAGGCAGCGTCCGCAGGCAGAGAGCTCGGCCTCCTCGGCGGGCAGGGCTTTCCCCTTGCTACGGCTGCCATTTTCCATGGCTGATTACAGACACAGTCACCCTGACTTAGGCACGGACCTATTTTTGGAAGCTTTTAAAGAAAAAAAAAATACACATATATATATGCACACGCACACATATAAATTCCTATATAAATACCACCAGGGCTGCACTGCATTTCTCCCCCATGGAATTTTTCAGCCGTGATTCATGCGGCAGCTGCCACTTGCTTTCTGCTCGGCGTCAATGGACCCCAAGAGCCAGGGGACCGGGGCGAAGGCAGGTGGGCGCCCGCGCCACCCACCGCGAGAGCCGCGGCACAAACCCTCCGCTGCAGAGCGCTTGGCTCGGCGCCCCTGCCGACACCGCCCTCGGAAGGATTTTGCATCAGCGTCTTTCTGGGGAACTGAAGTTTAAACCGTGCTCAGGACGGGTGCCACCAGTGACATCAGTTTGGCGGAGCCCGCTTTTTGGCAGGGGTCTTGGGGAGGAAGCAAGAGAGACGAAGCGGGTTTCTGCAGATGAGACAAGGGCCAGCGCTCCCCCAGCCGAAGACGACGGCGTCCACGTGTCCCCTTCTCCCCGAGCTGCACAAACCGCTCGCACAACGTTTAGCATCGCCCCTTCACAGCTCGGCTCCATGCTGGGCTCTGCTCAGCCCCGCTGCACCCTGTCCTCACAGCCCCAGGGGGCACCGAGTTGTCCCCAAAAGCGCGAGCGCAGACAAGGCCTCGGAAGCCTCGTGCCTCGGCAGCGGGCGGCTTTGCGAGCATTAGGCCTCCGGCTGCCGGCAGCACAAGGTTTGCTCTGTGGATGCAGGAATGTAATTAAGATCTGCGGGGCTCTGTCAATCACCAAGGGGAAAGAAACAGCAGGAAAATCTCTCTTGGGACTTGGCAGAAGTCTACATGTTTCTGGTCCCAAGGTGCCTGAGGGACACTGCTGCCTCTGAAGAGGCGGCGAGGCGCTCTGCCCTCCTCACAGCCTCTCCTCCGCTGCTTCATGAACCGTGACTCTCTCAACAACAAGACTGTGCTCTCCTTGTGGGCCCATCCTCCTCCTGCAGCCTCAGAACTTGCCCCATCGCTCACCCCAGGAAGGAGCAGCATTAAAGGCCATCTCCTCCCCTGCAGCAGCACGCGCAGCTCCTCGACCACCAGCTCTGCAGAACATGGAGGAGCCCAAGGCCCTTCCTCTCGGCCGGCCACGCTGTCCCCCACCACGGCACCGTGTTCCCATCGCGGTGCTGGGAGCTGGATCTCACTGCCAGCACGGCAGTGCGTGAGCAGCGAGCCCACCAGGCCGGGTCTGTCCTACCCTGACCTGCCTGCAGCCCCTGCAGCCTGTCCTGGCACCCGCTCAGCTCTCCTCCTTGACCCGGGGAACGTTACTCCTCGGTACAAAGGAAATGGGGACAGCCGAGAGCCTCATCGATAGCAGCACAATCCAGCACGTCCCCAGAAGCAACTGCTGCTGCAAGAGGCAGCGCCGGACACCTGGGATGGGAGTCCCAGCAGCCCTGGGCACCGGGAGGGCTCGGGGCCTCGGCCTGGCAGCCCAAGCAGGGCTGGGGCAGACGGAGACGGTCTCGCTGGGGGTCTCCTCTTCAGGAATTGCCTTGCTGAGCGGTGCCAAACACCACCCCAGCAAGAGCAGAAGGGATGAGGGAGCTGGGGAGCTGCAATCTCCTCAAGCCCTTTGCTGGTCGCCACTAATGGCAAAACCCTCCTGCGCTCCGGCCCCAGGGAGGGCAATTCCCTCCGGCCTCCGGACTCGCCGCACATCTGCTGGCAGGGGAGGGGAGGAAGCGCCGTGCCCTGCGGCTCCACAAGAGCACAAGGGGAAGCAGTGATGGGAAAGGCAGAACCTGCCGAGCAGCCCCCTCCCAGCCCACCCCAGATGGTCCCTGCAGTGTCCCATTAACCCCTCGCCTCCCAGCGAAACCAAGGAGTTTAGACACGTTAGATGGAATGGGGCGTCCATCCCGGAGCCCCCGACCGAGCCCCCCATGCAGAGCCACCCCGTTTAGCCGTCGGGGAAAGGCGAGAACACAGAGCGCTGCAGGGAGGCCGGGGGAGCCTCGCACAGCCACGAGCCCGCGCGTCGCCAGCGCCCGCCATTGCACACAAATTGCTTCATTAAATTTCATCGCATTAAGGCGGTTTCATGAGTTTAGCATTGTCCCCGGACTATTGTTTGTCTGAAAATTAAATTACGGCAACATTTGTTGTTTCAACGAGTCTGTCAATTAGAGCCGCGGCTGGAGGAGGCCGATGCCCCGGGAGGAAGGTGACGCCGCTTCGGCGGCCGCTTCTCCGGACCTCCGGCCCCAGCAAGGCGGGCGATGCGGCCACCACTTCCCTCGCAGAGCGAGGGGGACCGAGCGCCCGCGCGATGCTCTCACAGGGGCCGCTCATGCCAGGCGCAGAACGAGCAAGCCGAGCTGCAGGGCAAGCACCAGCGCGGCCATTGCAGACCAGTTAACCTGTCCTCCTCGCCCACCGGACCTACACGGTGGAACACTGGGCAATAATCCCTCCCAGCAGCCCAAACCTGTGATTAGGCTCACACGAGGAATTCTGCTCGGCCGTCCAGGGCTTTTTGATCTTTCCAGATTACAAAGCTTTGCTGTGAATGGGATCTCTCTCAAAAAAAAAAATCTCATTTATTCTTTTTTCCCCTGAGCAGCTCCTCTCTGCAGTATCAGAAACAAAGGTGACCACCTTCTGCTTTGTAAAGAAAGCCGTGGAGTGAAGTGGACTATAAATAGCACCCAAAAGTGACCCATATCCTCAGCTGAGGGGAATGAGATGAAGAAGAGTGAACGAACAGCTTCAAGGTCAGGGAGACTTTCTGCTTTGTTTTGTTCAAGGTCTGGTAATTTTATCAACGTTAGGAGAGCAATCCAAAATCATCATTGTGGTTGGAGCTAATAAAAACCACACAGGCTCTTTCAGCCTGGCACTGCTTCCTTCGTTTTACTCAGATTATTCCAGAGGATGACGCTTCCCCCGGCTCCGGTTCTCCTGGTGCTACCTTGCCCCATTACATTTCTGCTCCACCAGCTTCGTGGTGCCCCAAACTCCATCTCATCAGGCCTGGCCCTGCACAGAGTTATTGACAGACACTGCCCTCAAGAGCACAAAGTGTGGCAAAATTAAAGCGCTACCAGATTATCCAGCCATGGAGTGAGACCACAGCATCGTCCCCACGGTCTCCTCTCTTGCCCAACCTCGTCTGCAGAGACGCGGCTGCCACGTGGTGCTGGCTCTCTTCCTTACATCCAGCTGCTAAATTGCATTAAAAGAACTAAGTATCCATTAAGTAAAACTCTCCCACTATTGCTTTCCATGCAGACAATTGCTCTAGCTGCCAGGGGGGTGTTTTGTGGCAGCGGCTGGTCCCCCAGTACACAAAGAGCAGAGAGGTGCCAAGAGCAGCTCCGTTGCAACACGGGCCACCCAGGGAAGGGGCCTGGGGGCCGCGACGTCCACAGCAAACCCCAAACGATGGCACTGTCCTTCACACCCTGCACGTCTCACTGCAGCTCTCCTCCCCTCTGCCACCAAAGGCTCTCTCCCTCCTCCCATTCCCACCTCAATCCCATTGCACAGCAGGGTTTTATACCCAGCGCACAGCACAAACTCAGCTCCTCCAGTCAGCCAGAGATGATGTGCAAACCTCAAGGACCACAAAAGGGCAGGACAGGAAAGAAAGGATGTGAGTTGGTGCATAGAAACTGGAAATATTTTGAGCTTTGAGATGTGGGAAAACATATGGGAGAATGGAAAACTGAGGGAAAATAGTAAGAATCTGAAATGTTTCAATTCTGGGTAAAAAGGAACTAGAAGATGGACATGGTACATGGCCCACCCTGTGCACTCTGGACTTTCACATCCCAATTGCTCCTGTCCGAGATGTTCCCCCCTGCCAGCACAATCCCAGGTCTCTCCCGACCAGCCTGCTCCAACCTACGCTCAGCCATGCAAACGCACCCACTCGAGGGATTACAGCAAGAACCCATCAAACTCATTTCCTCATGAAGCGCCACCACATAAAATGCTAAGTATTATCCTTATTGTGGCCTAAGCCCGGATTAGCACCCGTGTCTCCTAAGGCTGGAAGACTCCTTTCCTTATCCATGTCTAAACCCTGGTGCCACATCTCTGGCTCCGCTGCCCTTTGATGAGCGGAGCTCTGGGGTATTCGCTCGCGTGCGAGGCACGCCGGGATTACCAGCGCAGCCCTGATCCGCGTGTGTATTTTCCTTGTGTTGTGCAGTGGAAACCTGGCCCGGGTGAGATGGAGGCTGAGCAATGCGCTCCTGCTGGACGGTATCGCTGCATGCCGCATGCCCGCGGCCGAGCTCTGACCTGCACAACGGAGGTGCCAAAGAGCAGTCCCGGGGGCTCAGCGCCAATTGAGCCACCCCAAGCACTGAGCCGCATGCCCCAGCTCCCCCAGTTTCACCGTCCATCCCACACTGCTGCGGTCTCACAGGGAGACTCTCCTGGCGCTAGCGCTGCCTCCCTGCTGCGTTTCAGGAAAGCACAGCTTGTACCTAAACAAGACAAGGAGATAGAGGAGGCCGAGCACCAGCTCATCCCAAGCTGTCTGGGACAAAGTGCCCGTGCGCAGCACGGCCCGTGCAGTGGAGACAAGCAGCGCCCGCGCACACCCAAACCACGGGGACAGATACGGGCTGCAGCAGCCGCCGAGACGGCCCAGGGGCAGCTGAGACCGGCATCCCGCGTTCCTCCTGTCTCACTCTTGATTTATGAAGAATTTTGCCGGAGGCCCCGGGGCCAGCTGCCACAAGGATCGTGGCAGTCGGGCCATGGGGATTAGGGACAGCTGACTTACCCGGCATCGCTCTCCAAGTGAGGCAGCGCTGGAGACCCAGCTCCCATCGAAAACCCCTCGGTGCTGGCCGACCTGCTGGCAAAGGCCTGGCATGGCCACAAACTGCAGGAAGACGAGCTCTCCCCACCATAGCCCATCACGAGCATCGTGAGCATCACGGTGCCCAGCCGGGGCTCCTTCCTTCCCCGCGGCCCCGCTCAGCCGGCCTCCCTCCCGCGAGCTTCCCAGCCTTCCCACCCGGCTCATTCCGCAGCCAGCGGGATGGAGCAGCACACGCACATACAGCCCTGCAGAATCACTGTTTTTTCCACCCCCAAGCCCCGAGATCGCCCACCTCCCCAGGTTCCCACGTCAAACACAAACGGACAGGGCCGACAGCAGCACTGCCCCGGGAGGCCGAGAGCCGGCGGCTTCCCCGCTCCAGCAGAGCGCAGATTTCCTCCCTCCAGCAGGCCATGGGATCAGGGCACATTCCTCAGGCACCATTAATCTGGGCTAATGGGGCTGCACAAAGGCCAGGCTGGATACCAGCACTGACCCCTTCCACCCTGGGCCCAGCCGTAACCCCTGCCTCAGAAATCGCTGCCTTCCTGATGAGCCGTGGGGCTCCCCCCGCGTCCTCCCTTTTCTCCCGACCCTTTAGTGGGAGGCAGGGGCTATTCTCCCACCTGAAAAGCCAAAATTAGTCAGTGTTCAAGCCTGTGAATACACACAATGGCTCTAACAGGAGGGACTTGACAGGACTGAGGCTTCCCCCCTCATTTCCATCTCAATGGGGTGGCTTTGGTCCTGCTCTGTCCATCCCAGTTGGGGCCACCTCAGCAGTCTGGGCAAGGGATGAGCTCCCGCTCCTCAGCCACATCGGGGACACCACAGCCACAACGTTGGGGTGCCAGCACTGGGGGAGGACAACACGTAAGATCAATGCTGAGCAGCTTCACGCTTTGCCAGCCAAGCCCACACCGAGCTGACCCCTCTGGCTGGGGGGAAACCACAGCGCTCGCTCCTACAGGAGCGCTCAAGGGCGTTTCGGAGCCTCAAACTTCTCCGTCCCAGTGACGGTGAGTTCCATCTCTGACAGAAAGCCCTCTGCCCATAGCTGTACAGTTCCAGCCAGGAGATGGGAAGAACACCCTCGGTTCAGTCCACCAGGCCCTTTCTGCCTTTTCGCTTCCCAAAAAGACTTTGGGAGATCCCCCAAGCATTTTTCAAATCCCGGTTTTAAGTTGTTCGGATCTTCCTGCTATTTTCTTTCCTCAGCCTCCTTGCGCCTTCACCCTTCCCACTTGCTGCAGCTCCCACCAGCACATCCTCTCCACACCACCAAACCGCACACCCTTTTTCCAAAGGGAGCCCAACGCTCAGCCCAGCGAGTCCCAGCAGGAGGTTTGGGAGGGCAAGGCGAGAGGTTCGGCTTCCCACTGCTAACGCCCGAGCCGGGCCAGCCCGGGATGGGACGGTGGGACCCCAGGGCACGCAGAGCAGCTCTGCCTGCCTCCCGTCTTCCCCTGATGCCACCTCTGATTTATAGCCCTGCCATGACCACTGCAATGACCACGGCGGTGACAGGACACGCAGCCGCAGGCTCCTCTGCTTTCCCAGTCGTGTTTCCACCAGAGCAGGGGCAGGCAGCGAAGGTAACGTGCTGCACTGCTGCCCAGGGCACTGGTGCTCGCGGGGTTACCTCAGGGGTGCTTGTCCTCAGAGCCCCTTTCTGAAGGGTTTCAGAAACCCAGTTCCTACATGGCAGCTTGGCAGCTCCCTAGCGCTGCCTCAGCGCTTCCCTGGTCCCTGAGCGGAGACGCGGCTCTGGCCGGAGGCGCCCACAGCAGCTTCTCAAGGGCTCGTCCCTGCTCCCGACATAAGTCACCTTCCCCTGGCGCCCGTGGAGGCTGCCTGGGCAAAACCCCGTGGCGACATTACCTTACACACCGCCGGCCTCGACGGATGGAGGTGACGTGGCAGGGACCTGCTCCATCCACACTTCCCGCAGAGGAGGCCGGAGCGGGGCTGGCTGCTGCATCCCACCGCACAGGGAGCCAGGTTCCAAGCCTGCTCCCTCTTAGCGCTTCGGCTGCAAGTGGAAAACCTGGGACACAGCGGTGCGGAGGTTGGGGATGCGCAAGCAGCCAGCGCATCCCTGGCAAAGCCAACCGCACCAAGGGCACCGGAGCAGGACTAGCCCCACGGCAGCGAGGCAGGAGCCCGAGCCCCCGCGGGGTCTCCCCTGTGGAGTCACTTGAGGACGGGAGCCAGCAGCTGCTCCAGCCCCGGCCATGCTGCCCCTCGGCGATCCCAGAGGCCAGCGGTTCACCATGAATTTCTAATTGTTTCCTCCAACAATGAAATATCCTGTTCGGAGCCGGGCGGCTCAACAAAGTGGGGCTCCGGCGAGCGGGGCCTCTTCCTCCTCGGCAGGAACCCGGCCCCGCGGGAGCGAGCGGCCCTCGTGCCCTGGACCCGCGCGGGCTGCCCCCCTCCTCCAGCCCCATCGACTTTACAGAGCAGCCCCACGAGCCTCCACCTTGATTAAAACAGCGGCACTTAAAGACTCCAGCGAGAGCTCTCGAGGGGGCGGGGAGCCGCCGGGAGGTATTTGATGGATTCGCTTTGGCAACCGTTGGCTACCTTGTCATGCCAATAAAATTATTGCTATTGATGGGGGAGGAAGGCAGACGCACGCTCCACAGCCCCGATCCCGCTCCTGGGGCCGCAGGGACTTTGCAGAAGCCCCACGGAGCCGCTCGCACCGTGGGGAGCGGAGAGGGGGGCTCCCAGGGAGGGGACAGAGCAGGAAAGGGCAGAGGGACGAGGCAGGAGGAACAAAAGGCCCTTGTGCGAGGGGACAGCTGCCTTGCCCGGCTCCACGGGGGCTGCCTGCGACACACGAGGAGCAAGGGCCACGCGGAGGCTCCCGCCACGGGAGCCCTGGCAGGACAAGCGGCACCCCCAGGCCAAACACACCTGTGTCCCCAGGATGGGCACACAGATCCAAAACAGACCCAAAATGGGGACCCCGAGGCCATCGTCTCGCAGCAGGGCTGTTCCTGTGGTGGAGGCAGGCTACGCGGCCCGGCACTGCAGCCTCAGGCACAGCCTGGGCGTTCAACCCTCACACTATTCACCCAGCAGGACCCATGACTTCATCCGGGGTGGCAAAGCGCAGCAAAAACCCTGCAAACCTGCCCTGGAGCTGGGCAGAGGCAGCAATACAGCCAGGAAAGGGTTCTTGGGCAGCTGGGTGTGCTGGAAAAGAACCAGGAGATGCTGAGGGGGCCCTAAACGGCCACGGGCTCAATCCTACAGGCTTAGCAGCCCCCCGGCCCAAAAGCCCCACAGCAAAAACCTCCTTTGCGAGGGGCAGGCTGCCTGCAGGCAGCGGAAAGCAGGGTCACGAGGGGAGCTGAGCCCTTCCGCACGCGCTCCGCAAGCCGGATTTCACGCGCCGGGACACAATGAGCCCATTTTCAGGCGGGAGCCCCTTAAGCTGCCTCAGCGCTAAGCGGAGGGCGGTGGGGACGGAGCGCGTGGCCAGCGGGGCCGGTGCCCGCGGCGGGCAGGGAGCCTGCTGGCTTTATGTGCAGGCCCATGCAGACCGCAACCCCCGCCAGGTCATGCCAACCAAACGCTGCCCTCTACCCTGTGAGGGTGAAACGCACATTGGTGGCCCAAGAGAGCGGCTTTTGGCAAGGCCTGCGTTCACACCGGCCGCTAACCCCATCGCGCTGCCCTGGGGACCGCCAGGACGGTGGACACCAGCCCTCTGCACTCTACAAGCTTCAAACGCGCTCGGGTTGGGCTCGATGATCTTAAAGGCCTTTTCCAACCATAATGGTTCTATAATTCGCAAGCGTCCCCAAAGACAGGAACAGTGTCTCCACACCAACACCAGCCAATGTGTCCTCACCTCGGCTTTGCCTGTCCCAAGAGCAAGGAAGGGATCCATCAGTTTGACACCAATTTCAACAAGTCACCACTTCACTCCTGGGCATTAACCTTAGACATGCCCACACCAGGATACAGTTTGGGGGGGGGATCCTCACTTCTCTGGGCAGCTACGTGATCTTACAGGGACCTACATGAGCCTTGAGCTCAGACAAGACAACTCAAGGCCTGTAGACACCCCCCAGGGTGGGCACACAGCCCCGCTGAGGCCCGGGTGTGCAGGAGGGCACCAGCTCCGTGCCCTGCCTGGGAGCCCTCACGTCAATCCCACAGCCAGCAAGGGAGCCACCAGCCAAGACACCCAGCACATGACTAGCAGATGCCCCGTGCTCCCCACAAAGCCAGAGGGGATAATTACGGACTCATTGCACAGCGGGGGGAAGAGGGGGGCAAGAAGAAAGAGGAGCTATTCATGATGGGAAAATATTTTGCTTTTAAAACACTGAGGGAAAAATCACTTCTTGGAAGCAAACTAAACAGTGGGGAAAGCACCAGTTTTGCCTCAGGCGGCAAGGGAAGAGAGGCACAGGAGTCTACCCGGCAACATGGAAATCCCTGCAAAGCCCCTAACCAGCAGCTTCCTCCTCCGTAACCGATCCCTAACCACCCCCTCCACCTTGCCCTGGAGCTCTGCTCACCCCAGCCTCTTCCCAAGCTTCACAGCATCCATTTGGGAGTCCCGCTGCTCAGACAAGGGCTGCCAGCGCACCGAGTGCCCTCCGCCAAATGTTTAAGGTGCAGATACCCCCCTGGCATGCGGGGACTTCCACAGGCTGCGCTCCTGGATGCCCAAAGCACGGGGGCACCCACGCAGCTCCCGTCCCCACCAGCTCCCCGCTCTGCGGGCGAGGGAGTGCTCTGAACCTCCCCAGGACGGCGGAGCAGCACCGGGATGTGTTTGCATAGGGACAGGGATGACCCACTTAGCATGAAGAGTTTATTTGTTTTATTTTTATTACTATTAAAGCGGAGAAGCCAAAGAAATCAGACAGAGGGCCAGCTCAGCTGTGCCTTCCGTGGGAGAGAATAAACAAGCCGCAGAGAGCAGGAGCTCCAGGGGGGAACAGATTCCCGACGCAGACGCTCCCTAATGCGTTAGCACCCAAGGCCATCTGGTTTCAGGAGAAGCAGGAGAGCTAAAGGGATTACAGCGGCGACCGGACAGCCAGATCTAGACAGAAAAACATCCCCAAAAAATCAGAGCTCAGCTGGTGAGAGAGACTTTTGACCTGACACCATCTCAGCCAGGATGCGCACAAGGGCCCACCACTGGGCCTGGCCCAGGGATCCTCCAGAGCCTGGATTTGACCCCCTGTGCGACCAGATTTAGTATTCAGGCAGGATCCTATTAGCAGAGGGATATGATGGTCCTGCTTTTTGCAATAGCACAGCAGAGCACCCAGGGCATCCCGAGAGGGGCAAACTGCCAGCCCACGGCCAGGGGAGCAAGAGCAAGGCTCAGAGGTGCCATCCTATATTTCCATGTCTTTATTAAAGCAAGCGGCGCAGAGCCATCTCAAGCAGATGGCGAGGGTCTAGGCAGGCTCGTATCCTGCCTCCTCAACACACCAAGAGCTGAACCATACAATGCCCCACAGTCCACGAGCCTGCGCTCTCCCTTCTCCACACAAGCCTCTCTCCCCATCACTAAAGATCATCCTCTTTCCTTCACTGACAAGGCTAAAAACACCCCTTCCATGCAGGGCATCACGTGAAGTAACTGTCTGCAAAGGGGCAGGCACAGGCCAGCAGACAGACCCTTCCCAAGGCACCTCTGCACCACTGGCCCCAGAGAGGTCACTTGAGGTGCCCCCACGAAGGGCTCAAATTACCACCCCAAAGCCCTGACCAACCTTCTTGCTTAACTCCCCTCAGCAGAGGCAGTCACCTTGCCGGAGACGCAAAATGTCCGGGATTCTCCCCACAACGCGGGCTCCTCTCCTTCACCTGTATCGCAGGTGACCGCAGCAGCCCAAGAACCTCAGGGAGATGAGGACCAGCCGGCTGCTGTGAGGAAAGAAGCTCCTCTCGCCCCTCAAAAATAACCAGGCGGCACCCAAAATTGGGTCAACCCACAAGGGCCACACCAGAGCTTAGCAGAGGCCCCAAGGCAGGGCCTAATTTGCACAACGAGGAGCAGATGGCAGGCTAACGAGGCCGGCCTGGACTCCAGACTGCAGCAAGGGGGCAATTACTCCAATGGGGGTTGTTATGCTGCTCAGCACACGCTTCCCCAGCCCTTCCTTCCTCCCCTTCTCCCTGCAACACAACCCAGCACACATGAACCAAGACCTTGGCACATGCACATTAAGATGCAACTACAGGTGCAGTTTTGAAAGTGCCTTTCAAGCACATGACTGAGCACTCTGATTTGCAATTATACAAGCAGCTTTTTGTTCATCAGACCTTAATGGGAAAGATAACCCAGGGGAAACTGTGACTGCCCAATAAAAAGATGACATGTCAAGCAAGGACTGGTGATTTCCAGGTATGAGCCAGCCATACGGAATCCAGCCTTGCTTCCCTTGCACAGATTTGCTCTGGAAGTCCCCACAGCAACGTGCTCACAGCTCATATCCTCGTGTCACTTCCCCATTCCCGACAACCCTCAGACCGCAGGGTGCAAGCACAGGTCCAGGACACCCCAGCAGAGAGCACGGGCTACAGAACTGATAGGAAGTGGCTCACGTCCAAAGCTGTCAGTGTGGTAGAAGTCATCCCCACATTACTCACCCTAGCAGTGGCAGAAATTCCCTAGACAACACAACCGCGTGACTGCTCGTGGAGGGCAGCCAGCACGAGGGGCCTTGTGAGCCCGGCGTCTCTGCATAACTTCTGGGCATCCAAAGATAACCGCGTGCCTCACAACGAGCACAGAGACTGCCACGGTTTTCAGTGCTACAAGCCACTCAGCACCTCGGTGGCCCTAGATCGTCCCACCAAGGCCTCCTGCCCGTCCCAGCACACAACTCCCTTGTGCTGCCACGTCGCAGCCGCCTATTCCCAATTCTGCGCCTTGTCCCTTGCACGGGCTGCCCTGCTTCCCCAGCTGCCTGGGGCTGCCAAGGACATTTTCTCCCAAATTAGTCTCCTTTCCCTCGACTCCTCCAAACTCAGTCCTACCCTCAGCGGGCACAGCACAAGACTTCTCCCATCGCTGACGTTTCACCATATTCCCTCCTCAAAGAACTGTCCTTGAAGCCACCTCCAGCAGAGGAGCCCGGCTCCTCTGCGGGAGGCCGGGATGGCAACAAGGGCAACTTGTCCGACCTTCCCCCATGCCGGGCGCCAGGAAGAGCGGCCCCGGGGCGCAGGGAGCCGGCGGGGAGGCCGAGGGCTCCAGCTGTGACAGCAGCAGGTGCTGCCCCGCGCCCCAGCCTCACAGCACCAACTGTTGGCAGCGCGGCCGGGGGACACGGCGAGGCCGCCAGGCGCGCGCGGCGTTTTCGGGGGACAAAGGAAGGCTCTGTCTGCATGCGGCAGCCTGGACAAATGCTGGGCAGGGGAGCTGCCATCCAAGGAAAATCCAGACATTGCGGTGACTCTGCCCTGACCTTACCCCAGCCCAGATGGTGAAATCATGCCCTCTTGTCACACCAGCATCCATTACGGGGCTCCTGGGAACAGGGAGAACACAGCACCCATCTGTCCCCTGCAACTGCTCCTGGACTTGCAAGGAGACGCCACCGTGAAGCATGTGCTGTTATTGTGGCATCCGGATCCTGGAAGAGAAGCCCTGGGGCTGGGAATGCGGGATCAGCAGGACCAGGCCGGGGCGGGCAGCAGGCCTCGCTCCCCCCTGCATGCAAAGGCATCAGCGCCCGGCAGGAGGGCAGAAGGGCCCGAGAGGGGAGCGCGAGCACCCGTGGTGCCAAGCCAAACGCAGGCGCTTGCCAAGGGCACGGCGGGAAGCGCTCGTGGTTTGCAAGCGGACGGATTGCCGCCCCTGCCAAGCGATGGGCGGGCAGCTGCAAAGCCTCGCGGCCGGCCCTGCCAGCCCCTTCCCTCCTGCCGCAGGAGGCCGGCTGCCCGCGTGCCCGTCGGGATGACGGGAGGAGTTTGGGAGCCCTCCGGAGAGGAGGAAGGGCACCGCGCGGCTCCTGCTCGGTGCTCGCATCCGAACCCACCGCTACCCAGAGGCAGGAACGTCCTCTGAGCCGTCACCGGGGTGCTGCGCTGTCCCCGACTGCGGGGGACACCTCCCTCCTACACGTCCTCCCTGAGGATGACCCCAGGGCCAGCTCCCCAAGCACTCCCCTTGGGCTGGGCTGTCACCTTTTTAGATATCTCTCAAATATCTCCAGCTCCACAAAAGGCCAAGAGGGGCATTTCCCTGCCAGCCTGGGGTGACAAAGTGGGCTCGCACAGGCTAAACCCTGGTTTTGCATCCATTTTGCCCACACCTCCCATAAATTTGTCCCAGCTCTCCTTCCTACTGAGCACGCACCAGGTATCCCGAGTCCAGCGGGGAACGCGCTAGCACCCGCTATCCTGGGGACACATGGGGACACATGGGGACACGCTCTGTGTGCTCCGCTGCCAGAGGAAGCTCAGCCATCCCCAAGGCCGTCCCCATGGCTGTCCCCATGCTGGGTGCACCGTTCCCTCCCACGGCAGAGGGATCCAGAACAAGCCCTTGTTGCAAGGGCTCCCCGGGCAGATCAGGTAACTGCTGAGGCAGCGCTCGCCCGTCCTCCAGGCCCGCAGACAGCCCCGCCAAGGTTACAGCGGTGGAACCGAGACACAGGAGTCACCAGCCCTGCGCTCGGAGCTGCTGAAGTGTTTCCACAGCCTCGTCGGAGAGCTCTGCTCTCCCTTGAGGCTTCCCAAGCCCGCTGAAGCTACGTGGAAGCAGATTTCGGCTCCCAACACACTGCAAGGCCTGATGAAGCCCTCCCAAGCCACCATGCTCGGTTCAAGCGCTCCAGAGCCAGCAGCGCCGCTTGACCACAGCCGTGCACAAGCAGCCACTGCCCCAGCTCCTATTTCCTCCAAACAGGGGCCACAGCTGCGCTGGCAGCTCCCTTCTGCCAGCGACAGCAGTTCACAGCCACCTCTACAGCACCAACACACACTGGTGAGGGGCAGAAATCAGGGAAAAGAAAGCTAGGAAGAGATCTGCAGGAGAGGAGGTCACTCAAGTCACAGGGAGGCTCAATGTCCTGGTCTCAGCCTTGACCTGGCCTTATACCTCGTACCCAGGACAAGAGTGCAGCCCCAGGACAGGCACTCAGCCTACAAGAGCCCATGGAAATGGCTCCAAGGCTGTAAAGAACAGAGGAAAAAGTGGAGGAAAAAAAAATAACAAAACTGAGGTGAAAATGGAAGGACAGAAAAAAAAACTGCCACACAGGAAAGAACTGCCATCATTTCTAGATAAATAAGGAACTGGAGGTGTAACAGTGTCCTCGTGGCTTTGTGAACCCTCCTCCCACACGCTCCTTTCTCCCCATCCCCATTCCTTATGTTGCTACAGGCTATTTAAAACCTCCAGTTTGCAGCTCAAGAGCAGGAGAGGCCACCAGAAACGCAACATTGGTTCCTGCAGATCCCTCATCCATCAGGGAGGGAGGACGAGCTGCCTCCGCCAGCTCCCTTCCTTCCCCGGCCGGGGCCAGGCGCGAGCGGCGCTGCCGCCGGTGCAGAGCGTGGGACGGCCTGGCGGGACCCTCATCAAGACCCGGAGCTGACAAATTTGGACCCTCTTACTGCAGTTTTCCATCTACAAACTAAAGCAACGGTGCCTCTGCTTGGATGGGAACCGTTTTTCCCCCTCGAAGGTGTCTCACAAGCTCCTGTCTTGGGGAAAGGAGGAGATAAGGGTGAGGAGCGGCTCGGTTCAGACTGAACGAGGAGTTGCACCAGGTCCCTGCTCCCGGCCCCACAGCACAGCGGGCTGCTCCCTTCCCCTCCAGTGCTCCAGGCCTCACCCAGGACACTCAAAACAACCTCCCCTTCCCGGAGGGGAGCAGGACCCCACGGAAGGAGCAGGACCCTCATGGGGACATCGACCCGGCCTCCCGCGGCCTGGCTGCCCCCTGCTCCCCACACCGGCCCCTGACACCGACGTCATGAGTTAAAAACTCTCCTCGGCCGGTGCCTGGCCGGGGGCCAGCGCCGCATTCCTCCCCAGCGAGGCAGAAACCGGCACCGCGGCAGAGCGGCGCTTCCTCCGCCGCCTCCTCCGCGCCGCCGGGAACACCGGGAACGGGCCGCTCCGGTGCCAGCAGCCCAGGGCGGACACAGGCACAGCCGGACGAGCAACAGGGCCGCCCATCGCACCCCAGCACCCTGCTCCCACCGCCGCCAGACACCCCCGTGATTCGGGGTCCCCCAAAAAAAGAAGGGGGTGATGCTGGCGTCTGGAACAGAGCAAATGGGCTGAAGGAATAACCATGGATCAGAGAGCGAAGGCCTCCAGGACAGCGTTGGGCTTTCCCAACGTACCCACGGAACACCCAAGAGCACGGGTGTTTTAAAAAGCTACAATCGCGAGGAAAAAGAAATTTAAGAAGACGCAAAAGAATTTTAAAATTCAGGGCATTCTGCCCAGGATCAGGTGCCGGAGAGCCCCACAAGGCACCTTTTCCTCCAGCAGAAGCAGCAATGGGCCCAACTCTCTGTGCAAGGCCCGTTCCTGCTGCCTCTTGCAGGGCTGATGCCGGGACCGTTGATACGCCCTTGCCTGGATGGGGATGCAGTTAATGCAAGCTGTGTTTATACAGGGCATGTACAGCTGTAATTATAGGAACGATGTTATGATAACAGGAAATCCATGCCCTGTGGAGATACAGGCAGAGAAACACACACACACACGGAGCTATTTGCTAATTGCCACCAACAAAGCAGCCTTTTGTGCCGCGGTGGGGTAGGGGAAGCGGGATCTCCCCCGCGCCGCGGGATGGCCGGGGGCAGCCGGGCTGCGTCACCCCGCGCCCCGAGGGATCTCTCCTGCCAAGCCAACGCTCACACTAGTTTGGCTCCTATCTGCGGCACAGCGTTGTCTGCCCTTGGGCTCTCCTCAACCACGGGCCGCCTCAGCAGCCGTAATCAGACGCGGCGATGGGAACGCAACGATGCTACCAGCATGGGCGGAGGAGAGGCGGCCTTCCCCACTCGGCTGCCTCTCGACAAACGCATTCTTCTCTCCAAAGCCAGGGCACTGCACAGCCAGCTCAAACGAACACGGAAGGCCAAGGACAAAACTTAACTGAGTTAGAAAAATCCCAGCGATAGCAGAGCACAGTTCATCCTGACCTCAGCCAAGAATGCGACTCTCCTCGAGCAGGCACCAAACATCTAAATTTAGACCCTACTTCCTCCATTTCAACCAACTTCAGGACACAAGGGCAACAGATGAGGAAACTCTGAGCCCAAGGAGAATGAAGAGAAACTCCCGCATTGCCCATTTCAAAGAAGCCAGCACTGTCACTGGGCTAGATGTTTCCATCAACACCAGCCGCAGGAAGTCATGAGCCCCCATCTTTGCTGGTCCTTCCCAGGTCAAGGGGCCTGGACAGACATGGCCTGTGCCGGGACACTTGGAAGTGCGAACCCAACACCCTGAGAGACAACAGGATGGACACTGATCCAGCGCTAGCCTGGTCTCAGTTTCCCTACATTATAATACAACCCTTTCACAAGGTGGGTTTGGTAGATCCGGTTAGCACAGAGGAGCAATGGGAGATCCCTCACAGCGCCTCCACTTGCTACCCGCAACACACCACGTCACGCTACGAAGGAGGCACAGTCCTATCCATGCCCCTGAGGGAGCCATCAACATGACGTCCCTCTGCCTCCACAGCAGCATCCCACCCATCGGAACCACCAGAGGACTCCTACCTTTTTGATCTTCCCGCTCCGCGTGCCTGCGAAGACGACGGTTTGTCCTCTGTAATCGTAGGCCGCCACCGAGGTCATGCCATCCTCCTTATCCACAAAGAGCGGAGTCCCCTCGATGGTGACCGTCCCGCCCAGCGGCTGGTTAAAATCCTGGCCGCAGAAATTGTCGTCGATCTGCAGCGGCTGCCGGAAGAGAAGAGAGGAGAGATGAGCTTTTTGTCGATACGCTGACACAGCACATAAAGCACGGAGGCACCGAGGGGGCGACCAGGATGCTGACGGAGATCGATGATGAAGCGAGGGCTCCCCATGGACTCGCGATGGAGCAGGGGACCGCGGAGGCGTCGCAAACAGCAGCCTGGCACAAGGAGAAGCAGAAATTGGGATGCTGGAGGCAGTAAGGGAGGATCTGCAGAAAGGCCGCCTCATCCGCCAAGCTTGGCCCGTTCCTTTTGGATACGGCTGCAGGAAAAGCTACAAAAAGCAGGGAGGAGGCAGGGTAAAAGCAGCCTGATCTCCCCACGGCTGTCAGCTCTCTCCCACCACCATCCCACGAGCTGCTCTCTGCATGCAGGCCCTACGTCCCAAAAGCATCCCCAGCTCCTCAGGAGAGGTTGTGAGAGCTCTCCCAGCGCCACACGCGCCAGCCAGGACTTGCATCCCTGCTGCTTCCAGAGGGGTCACTCTTGCATGCAAGGTGTTATAGGGATACTAAGGAAAGCGGAGAAGGTTTGCAAACATGATCTGAAGGGCTCTGAAGCAGGAGCAACACTGGGGAGGCAAGGGGACAGAGAGGGATGGAGATAACGGGCCTCCATGCCCGTGCGAGCACCAGCAGAGCTGGGGGAAGGCACGGCTAAGCGCCCCGCAGCCTGCGGCTCGCGGCCTCCATCCGCAGGGAGACGAGTGCCCAGCGGGGCGCAGAGGCACCCGGGGAAGCGCCGGGGCAGCGGGCACAGCCCGGCCCAAGCAGGAACCAGCCGGAGGCAGGAGCCGCGCTCGGAGCCGCCCCCCGCCCGGCGGCTGCTGCAGGGAGCCGAGCGCAGGTCCCTGCGCGGGGCTGGGTTTTACAGAGCACGCCAAGCCCGCGAGGCTCAAAAAGCCTCGGCTCAAATCACTGCTCAGTCTAATTACACCACGGCTGTGCGGACGGCCCCGGGTGAGGATTTGACATCTCACTTAGGCTACAAGACACCTTTGGAGACAGTCTCGGTCCAGCAGGGGCTCAGCTGTCCCCTTCGCAGCCCGGGGACGAGGGGCGTCCTGCGGGCCCCGCCAGCCCGGCGCAGCGCGTGCAGCTTCTCACCAGCCCGGTCCGGCCCTGCCAGCTCTCACCCTCATGCCCGGCCCCGCGTCACACAGCCGTGCAGGACGCCCGGCCCAGCTCCGCATCCCCTCGGGATCGCTCAGAGGTGCCAGAGGAAGGGAGGAGGGTTGTTCTCGGGAGGCTGGGGACAGCGCTGAGGAAACGTCAGCTTGCGGCAGCAGGGAAGAGGAGCCGCCAAGCCAACCCTCGCGCGTGGTGCCACCCGCAGGACAGGGCACCCTGGCGAGCAGAGCCAGCCCTGCAGCTCTCCCCACACACGAAGCTGCTCCTGGGGCTCTGTCCCCCCGCGAGGGCCTACAGGGGGTTTTGCCCTTCACGGTGAGCGGCTCCCCAGACCTCAGCCCCCCGCGACGCACACGCAGCCGCAGCTCTTCGCAAAGTAACAGTTGCAGGACTGGGCGCAAATCCCCTCCCTCAGCCGTGAAGCACCAGGAAAACAACCGCTTCCACGTCCAAAAGCGGAGCTGCGGCTGTTCCCCATGCACCGCCCAGGAGGCAGGGAGCCCCGCGGCACCCCTGCCCCATCCCAGGTCGCAGCCATCACGGCCCACGTGCGACAGCGGCGTTCCTGCGGTCTGGGAAATACCCGCGGGCACCCGCGCCTGCCTCGCTGCCCAGCCTGGCGCTGGCTTCAAAGGGAGGCAGGAGCGGCCGTGCCCAGCCTTGCCCCAGGACCAGGCACTTCCCGGCGGGGCCGTGCCAAGACAAACCGAGCAGGGCTCCTCAACAAGGCTCCCTTCGCAGGGCAAGGCCTCCAGCAAACACACGGCCTGCCCGCGCAGTTCCTCCTCCTCCCATTGTAAAGTCTGGGGGAAGTCCCCGCACGGCTACGACGCTGCCTTGCCCCTTTCCCACCGCATCCCGAGGAGGGCACCGGCTCCGGGGCTCCCGGGCGGGCTCGCCGGGCTGCAGCCCCCCTGCCCTCCTCCGCTCGCGGCCGTGTTGGTTAAACACTCGCCCGCCCTTGCGCATCCAGGAGAGGCTTTTTACAAAAGCGCTGGAACGGCAGCCAAAAGCCATCGCGGCTCCGGCAGTGCCCGGAATTGGCAGGGACGAGCGCAGGGCAATTTCCCCGAGCGCTGCCAAGGAAGGGCTGCTCCATCCCTGCTGGGAGCTGGGATTCCAAGGCAGCGCTCCTGGCTGGGGAGAGGGTGCCCGAGGTGGGGACTGCGGCAGGGATCACAGCTGGGATTGCAGCTCGCATTGCAGTTCAAATTGCATTCCGAAGTTGGAAGAGCAAGGGAGGGAGCCCACAGGCTCCTGTTGCAGCAGGAAGGGAAGCAGGAGGGACGGGCCGAGGGCAGCCGAGAGCTCCCGTGGGTCAAACACCACATGGTAGCTCATGCCTTTGCTCAGCAGCTCTGTCCCCAGGCACCTCCATCCACAGACAGCCCCAACGTCCTCGCTGCGCCACTCCGACCTGCTCAGAAGTGGCACCTTTGGACACAAACTCCGAGCCAGCCCACGGTCCAGGCTAATGCAGATGGGAGAGCTGGGCCTCCGCGGAGGCCCCGCACCACAGAGCGGCCGCTGGACACTGGCAGAACCAGCAAAATTCAGCACACAAAATCCTGCCCCAGGCTCCGGCAAATCCTGCGGCAGCCTCTGAGCGTGAGGCCGGTGCTTCAGGGGCACCAGGAGAGGCAGCCTGCTGGGCCCACGGGATCTTCTGCTTCAAGACATTCCTTACGCAATCCCACGTTTAAAGGGGAGAGGTTTTTGGCAAGCAACTGCCTCCAAATGTATGCCAGTCCCCACGGGGGTTTAAATCCATACAGCATGTGCATGCAACATATGGGAAAACGGCAAACTCCAGAGCTCCACATACACACGTGCACTAAACAGCTCCAAGTGCAGAAAGCAGCAACCCAGGACTTACCCTCCGGCACAGGCCGGGATGAGGGAAGCCATTGCCAGGAACTAAAGGCTGGCACAGCTGGGGCCACCCCACACACCAGGAGGCAGCTCGGGGAGGAGCCGCCCTCCTGCTAGGGCCACTAGCAGAGTCCGTGCAACGCTGCCGGCCAAGTGCTAAATTCTGGAGGCAGTAGGTAAAAAAGATGCTAAAAAGCCACCTGATTGCACCAAAATAGCACAAGAGCGCACATGGAAGGAGGGCAGGAGGCAATTCAGTGTCACACATGGACAGGGAAATTGTTTTTTTAAAAAAGCAGCTTTTTCTTGTGTCCAAGCACAAGAGGTTTCAGTTAGACTCCACTCAGTGCAGCTACGGTCTGGGCTTCCACTGCCTCTGCCCTCTCGTCGCACTGTCGGGGTGACCCAAAGGCCAGCGGGAACGAGCGGCACGACGTCCTCTTTGCAGCACAGAGCTGCTGTTCTGCTCGCTCAGTTATTCCGACTTCCCTTGCAGAGGAGATGCCCAATGTAGAACATGGCCAAGGAGCAAGTCCTCTCCTCGCCTGACCTTTTCCAGCTCCTTGCCTGAACCGGGGAGCCCTTGGGTCAAGTGAGACGCGCAAGATGCACCATCACTAAGAGCAGGGAGAAGGGGCAGCACGCACATCCCCAGCTGGAAGCATCCGCAGTGGCTTGCAGGAAAAGCAGGAAGGGCAAGGAGCATCTCACAAGCCAGTTTATGCGGAAGGAGGAGCAGCCTCTGCGTTGGGAAACTTCGGGACGACAGATCCAATAAAACTCATCTTCCCAGCAACGAATTGAGTTCACTTTAGTTAATTGTAATGACTCCCTTCTGCCTCCTCAGAACACAGGGCTCCGGGGCAGCCAAACACTGACAGATTCCTCAGCTTTTCTCTTTGGAAAGGTTTTAGAAGGAAAATGCACCAGCTCTGAGAAAACTGCCCCATGGCCCCGGTGAGGCCCGAGGAGTCCGGCTGGCCCCGGCTCACGCTCCCACATGAGGACAACCCTGTGGCCAGGGGCCTGCTCTGCCCCAGCCTCATCCTCCTCGGAGGGATGCCCAGGACCGGAGCAGCAACAACGCGACCCATGGCAAACCTGACCCCCAGGACGTGGCCACTGAAGACGTCCAAGAGCCCATCAGAGCCAACGCGGTGCCTGTTCTCCCAGTGCTCCAATCTGCAGCTTCCCCAGCCTCATCAGCTGCTGAATATGCACGAGGATAAATGTTTGTGGTGTTTACTCCTCGCTGCTTTGTCTCAACAAACTCTCTGGGAAACGACAAATACAGCTGCACTCCAGGGCCGCGAGGAGCACCCGCGCGCCACCGAGATGCCGACACCACCTCGATAAATAATTACGCCGACAATTAGCTCATTAACAGAGAGCTGCCTTGTTGGGGAAGTGCAGGAGGCACCACGGCGAGGCTCGGTACCAAACCCGCCGCAGACCCAGTCACCGCTTTACAAACGAGGCCGTGGCAAAAGGCAGAGGAACAGGCAGAGAGTTGTCACTTTTGTTGTCACCTCACCCTGGGGGTGAGGCCAGGTAAGGACACAGCAGGGTTAGCAATGCCATGAACCACCTCTCTGAAAGAGGGGCAGAAAACTCGAATATCTTCCAGGAATGAGGGAAGCAGGAGCCGTGCATCTCCCTGACATGCCTTGTCTCATTGCCTCCCTTCAAGCCCACTTACAGAAGCAATGAGGGAGCAGACAGGAGAGGCGAGATTCCTGCCATTTAGCGTTATTAATTGGTCAGTAATTTGCCAGTTGATACTATTATATATACCCCTCATCTCACGCCTGCCATTCACCACCTGCCTTCCCGCTGTCTCTCCGGGGAAGCCTTCACCTCGCAGCGGAGCGGGTGCCGAAAGGCGGCTCCCGCCGTTCGGAAGCTCTGCCCCGGGATGGGGAAGCTCCAGGGTTGAATCCGTGCTCGCTCCATCTCTCTGACAGACACTGGCAAATCAAATACTCCAGGAATCCCCAATCCCACCCCGTGGCAAAATTTCCAATTGATCTGGAAAAAGTCACTCCGGCTCTGACCCACCAACCCACTGCACTTTCCTAGTGCCACCAAATCAGACCCCTGTTCTCCGTCCCCAAAACAAGGACACGATGAGGAGACCTGAGCATGTCTGGCCAAGGCCAAGCAGTTCCCTGATCACTACAACGCAGACAAAACAAAGCCCTGGGCTACACACGACCAAGCACCTTTACAGTGAAATCCCAAGACCAGCAAATCCTGCCCGTGGCGTCAGGGACAGTTCAGGAAGTACAGCTGGGGTACAGGGAATGGAGTGGTGGTCCCAGAGGATCCCTGTGCTGCCCCAACCTGTGCACAGGTCGGAACGGACCCGCACAGGGTCTCTCAGCACGCGGGGGTTACAGACCATCGCCACCAGCTCTCCCAGCCGGCTCTGCCCCTATTTCGGGGTGTTTTTGGCCAAGGCAGCAAGCAGATCCCTCTCAGCCCTTCAGAACAGACACTGCTACCCTCTCCCCAGCCCAAAGCAGACAGCGAAATCTCCTGGGCACCCCGGTTGAGATGCCAGGAGGCTGCTCAGAAAGCACCTCCTTCCAGAGCTCGCTCCCCTTCTCTCCAGCTGCAGGATTGCTGCTTCCCAGAAGGGAGAGAGTGAAACAAGAGACCGGAATGAGGTCCCCCCGCCAGGCTTGCTGGGCTCAGCAGCGCCGCAGAGGAACCGCTAACATCTCCCGAGCGCTCTGCCAAGCCTGGCAGCCTCCTCTCCTCCGGGCTCCACGACGGGCTCCAGAAAATCCCATCGAAGATCAGCATCCCAAAGCTCTGCTCGGTGCCACGGCAGCTGCGGCCGGCCTGGGCCACGGTGCCCCGCTCCGGAGAGAGCAAGAGGGAAGAGGAGGCCTAGCAGCAAAGCCAAAGGCCTCCTTCACCCTCCAGGACGTTTCATCCCTTGCCACCTTGCAGCCTTCCTCTGGAGCAGAGGCCAGAACGTGCGCTGAACGCAACCCCTACACACGGTCAGCACGGGCTATGGCCAGGGAAGATCTGCTCTTCCCAAAACTCACCTTCGAACCAACGCGCAGGGACCAGGCCCTGGGAACATAAGCCTTCAGCAACAAGAAATCCTGACCCCTGATGAGCTAAAGCAACAAGGCTTACACTTTCCAAAGGAGACTTTATACCATAAATCTTGATCAGGAGCAGGAGAGCTCTCGGGACATTTTCCATACGGATCAGGTATAAATCCCAAACTACTGACTTTAGCAATTTACATTCCGCCTCCTTAGAAAACAACATGCCCTTTCCTTTCTGGCCAGCATCCATCACTGTGTGATGTGACAGCTGCCTGCCGTGACCCATCCCAGAGGTGATGCATTCTACCAGGGAATGTATATTCCTGCCAGGAAGAGGTTACGTGGGACCCAGCGTGGCTTTCTCAGCACGGCAAGGGGCCGAGGGCTTGATTCAAGCTCCAGCCCTGCCTCTCCCTGCGGCGCCTGGCACGCAGGACAGCACTGGGACAGCAAATGCCACCTGGCTCCCCAGGCAGGCCGGGTACCCGGCAGAAAGCAGCACGTCCCCAGCCCGGTGTAGCTGGCGGCACAGCCCAACAGCAGCAGCCACCACCTCCAGGTGACACCATCCGGAGCAGCCCCAGCTCCCCGTCACCGGAGCCGCGGCGAGACGGACCCGCAGCCTTCGCCACCACCTCTCCCTCTGCCCTGCAACACGGTAACCCCACAAGCTCCGCTTCTGCGGGATCCAAAGAGCACCTTGATATTCAGTTACTCAGGATCTGGCTAACTGGGCCAGCAGGGAACCCTCGTAGACGTTCACTAGCATGAAACCACCCTCAGAACAAGAGCAGAGGGACCCCGGACAGGGCCTGGTGACACTGACAGTCACGGTGCTTCCTGCAATGGGAACAGCCACAGCACCCAGGCAGGTCCCTGGAGCCATGGGAACTGCTCCTATCCCTATCCTGGCAGATAGGGGAGGACTCTACCTAGCTCTCTCACACGGTCTCTTTCATTCGTCTACCTAAATCTCTTTAGGTAGAGGGCTCTACCTAAATCTCTCACGCAGTCTGTGCCCGCCAGGACTTCTAGAGGACCTAGACACCAGCCAGGAGCCCCTGGAGCGACCAGACTTACGACAGCAACTCTGCAGGCCTCTAACTCAGCGCGCAGCCTTGACCGCAGCAGCTGCGAGCGCGCGAGCTCCGGGGCCTGCAGGAAATAGAGGGCACTCAGGGTTACTCATAGGTGGAAATTAGACTCTAGTCGCGAGGGCGATGCTCGGCGGAACGGAGCACGACCGTGACAGATGTTGGGCGCTGCAAGGGCCTCGGGACGTGCGTGCTGAGCAGCTCCCGCGCCGCGAGCACGGGGTAGCACAGCCACTGCGGAAAGGCAGCACCTCTGGGGCGAACAAGGCCACTGCGCAGCGGTGCACGGCAAAACATAACTCCTCCAGACAGGAGAGGCGGAAAAAATACAGCGTCGGGGCCGAGAACTGCAGAGCTGGGTTTTGGCCAGGAAAGAGGAGTTGGTCCTGTCCCTTATTAACACTTGCCTGAAGAGCACAACAGGGCCGGGCCGTTGGTTGCACACCGTGAGCTACCAGAGCACCTCTGGCAAGGAAGCAACTGGAAAGAGACATGCAATTCCAGGATCCCAAGTGTGAGGAGAGCAGAGCTCCTGGGTAGCAAGTTGGTGTCCAGGACTACCCTTCCACCATGGCAAGAAACGGACATTATTTCTTGCACTGAAGACCCGTGGCAAGAGGTGTTGGGTGGTAGGAGAGATTCCTCCAGAAGGAGAAGCATTTCAGCTGGATCCAAAATTTCCCAGGATCAGGAATTTGCCCACAGCTAAATCACCATGCGTAGAAGCAGCAGAAGAGAACCAGAGAAGCAAGCTAGGAAGGACAGGGAAAAGGCCCAGAGGACAGGAGAGGCTAAGGGGTCAGAAACGATTCTGCAGCTCCGTTCCCAGCCTGCCCGGCTCCCTCGGCTTTGGGTACACAAGCAGATGAAACTCCACCTGCAAAGTCCTTCCTCTTCCTCTCCTCTCCGCTCTAGGCACGGCAGGGGAGACATGTGCAAGCAAAGCACCCAGGGAGAGATGAACCCAAGGGAAAAAGGATCAGCTCGGCTGCTCTACGAGATGCCTCTTAGCTTGGGCTGCCAAGGAAATCGCTATTTGGAATGGAAACACAAGCAGAGGACGTGCGAACTCACGGGATTTCACCTCCTGCAGCGCACAGAGCAGAGAGGAGACTCCTCTGTGCACGTGAGACAGCATCCAGCACAGGTGCCAAAGCAGCCGTTGTTTCTCCCCCCCATCCCACAACGTTTGCCTGCAGAAGAACCTTCCCGAGATTCACCAAGATGCCACCGAGCACCCGCCAGAACCCACCAGCAGGCTCTTGCTGTAGCAGAGAATACAGCTCACCAGGGGTTGGGGTCTGCCCCATGTTAGATGGAAAAGCAGCCCGGCACCCAGCTCATGTCTGGGCATCCGCAGCGGGGACAGACCCCCCTCCCCAAACACGGGGAGCAGCGGCAGAGCAATGAGGAGCGCGAGGGGAGGCAGCTCCTCCGCCCCAGCCAGCAGCTGTGCGACCCAACAGGCAGCAGTGTAACGATTTCATCATTTTCCACCAAAATCGAATTAGTTCAAAGCCAAAATCAGATTTGTGAGCCCAGTGCTCTTGACAGCAAACCCTTTACTTTGTCAGGCAGCTGTTAGCTGTCTCCTTCAGAGCTGGGGAAGGAGGGAGGCAGGAGAAGCAGGACCCACCGTCACAGCAAGCAGCAGCCGCTGACCCACCCGAGACCACCACGAGGCACCTAAACCCCCGAAGGGACAGGAGAAGGAGCACAACAGCCTCCTCTTCTGCTTCTCAGGGCTGCAGAGATCAACCTGTGTGAGCCCTGAGGCAGGGCTGGGTATTTCATGACAGTCAAGTGCCACAAAGCAAGGCTGGGAGGACATGGGTGATACCAGGGACAGGAGTTGTCGGGACCTCCATCAGATGTTGCCAACACGCACACATCAACCACATCTCACAGCAAAGCCCCTTTCCATGCAGATCTGTGACGCAAAAGTCCTCAACAGAAAAGCCAAGTCCCAGGGAAGCTTTGGCCCCATGCCCTGCTCCAGGAAAGGCCATGCCAAGGTGGGGAGGATGCAGCAGGGAAGCTCCCCCAGTCCACGCAGCCCTGGATGTCTGGGCTCCCAGCGTGGTCTGCCCAGCTCAGGGTGGCTGCAGGCCCCTCATCCCAACGTTCAGCTTGCGACAAGCCCCTCATCCCAACGTTCAGCTTGCGACAAGCCCCTCATCCCAACATTCAGCTCATGACAAGCCCCTCATCCCAATGTTCAGCTCACCTCCCTCCCTCAGCCGCTAGCCCTGAGTTCTCTGCTCCCACATCTGCCATCCCCAACACCTTCTGCTCGGCCATCGCAGCGTGTCTCTAAGGAGACAACACCAAGCCCCATGAGACAAGAAACTCCCAAATTCACACCCGCTGTCAGCGAGGGAGTCTCCAGCACAGACTCAGAGGACACCTTGTGTCCTTCTACGAATGGAGCACACGGCCCTTCGAAACAGGTAACCTACTCTGCTTTAATCTACAGGGCTGGGGAACCAGCAACAGGCACCCGTGCCAGCACGCAACCTCCTGCAGACACTGATTCAACCCAAAGCCAGACAGCCTTCCCACACCAAAGCCTCAAGCTCCACAAGGAATGCTACCGAGCAGGCTGAGCACCACGAGGCAGTCCTCGTAGGAAGTGAGGGGCCTCCCAGTGGGAAAATATAAGCCAGGCCAGGTAACTTTGAAGGGTCCGCATAGAGAGCACAGCCAGAGGCTGAAGACAGGCTGGCTGGGGTAGAGACAAGCATGAACTCACCGAGTTGATACAGCCCAATTCCTTATTCAAGAGCCAGGGCAGTGAGAGTTTCCCTTCCCCTCTGTAGCATGACTGGATACGCTCCTTGATCTTATCCTTGATCTTCTTCAACGTGAAGAGGCAGAGCACAGACTCCTTGGGAGGCTTAACCCTGTTTTTCTGGCCCTGGGAGAAGATGGTGAAGAGGATATCCTCCTGCTCCGAGATGCCCAGGTGCCTGGCCAAAGTCTTGCCAGGCTTGGTCAGGTAAGCGTCCTGGATCAGGCGGTATTCGATGCCATCCTGCACGCAGCCGATGGGGAACTCCACGTACGAGTAGAACTTAGGGTCATCCACACAGAGGCGAACGATCTTGGAGGTGAAAAACTGCTCCCCGGTGGAGTCGGGCGAGGTGAGCTGGGTATCCAGCTGCAAGGTCAGGTAATAAACAAACTGCTCGCTGCTGAAACTGTAGATGTAGTAGATATCAAAGGTGGGAAACTTGGAGAGCGTGTCCGAGGGGATCTTGAGCTGGGACGAGACAAACTCATCCTGGTAGACAAAGCCAAACATCTCTGCGTTCTCCTCGTTGGCCATCAGCTTGCGGCTAGAGAGCGTGGGGAAGTACTCCGACTTCCCATCGATGGGCGTCCCAATGAAGAGCTTGTTCTGCCCATTCAGTACCTCGATGATGACCCCGGACATGGTGCCTGACTCGTTGACACTGGAGAGGTAGTGCTCCTTGCGGTGGTGGGGCTCACCCAGCTTGAAGAGGTCGTCCAGCCGCAGGAACTGGCAGATGCCCTGGGAGGCGCTGCCGCAGGCGATGAGCCGGTTCCCGGAGTAGTCCACCAGCAGCAGCTTGTTCACGTTGTTGGTGGTGACCAGACCATGCGGGCAGGACTGAACACTGGGCGGAGGGTAACACTTCTCGTTGTCCTCCACGGGCCCCGTCACGTGGGTCCGCAGGAGTGTGAGGTTATTGGAGAGCTTGTAGATCCGATTGACGGCCCCCACATAGACCTCCCCAGTTATGTTATGGACCACCAAGTGCGTCAAGCTCCAGTCTGTAACTGGGAAAGTCCTAAAGGGAGACTTGGGGCTGCCTCCCGCCAGCGGTAGCCAGGTGCTCCCCAAGAGCAGCAGGGTCCAAATGTTGACGGACAAATGATGCTTGAGCCAAAGGAGCCACATTGCAGCAGTGTCACATCCGGCCAAGGCCGTGCCCAGACCCAGCCACAAAATAAATAAAAACAAACCCAAACTAAAGGGATGGGGGAATTAGGAGGAGCTAACAGGACACAGTCTCCTCTGCTTCTGCGGGCTCCGCATTCAGGACATCATGGGCACTCCCAATCTGGTCAGCCCTGGAGAGAGAAAGACAAGAACAGGGGGTTAGAAGGCTTTCCTGCAACTCCCACCACGCTAGCAAGCCCGTTCCCAGGCACGTAGCAGAGGCTGCTCCGCTCTGTGCTTAACAAAACGCCCCCCAAAATCTCCCATCCCTGGAGGAGAGAAACACACGTCCCTGCCACGGGGAGCAGGGGAACCTGCGAGATGCTCAGGATGGTCCTGCCTGCTCATGCACACACCACAGCACCCCCAGCCGGCCCCGGCCCTCGTGCCGGGCTTGTCTTAAGGCCATGGGCAACGCTGGAGCCTTAGCTGGGGACCGGCTGCGAACGAGGCGCTCGAGCCGCCTGCCCCGCTGCATCTCCCCACCAGGAACGGAGCAAAACCCGGGATGCTCCCGGCTCTGAAGCACACGGGAACCTGCACAGTCACTGCCAAACGGCCTCTCGCTCCCACAGAGACATTTCCCCAGGGCACCCGGCCCTCTTGCTGGGCCACAGACCCCCTCGGTTCTCCATGCCTGGCCCCCGAGCGCAGCAGTGACCACGTCCCGCGGCAGTGACCACGTCCCCCAGCACACGGCCCGCTTCACCACCCGCTTAACTGCAGTTGGGCTGAGTGATTTCTCATGAACGAAGACATAAATGGCACCGATTTACTACTCAAACAGCGTGTAAACAACTGCAGAGGGGATCTGGGAATCGCGCCCAAGCGGGCTGTGCCCTCCACCCACCGCAGACACCACCATGTTGCTCCATCCTTTGCGTCTCCAACGTCTGGACAGGGTGCAGGAAACAGCTTGAGCCACTACACAGAGGAGGACCTCAAAGATCTCCTGGCGCACGCGCCGCGGGCATCGAGGAGGAAACGGGCCCGCTGGCACACAGACACCTTCACACCCCAGCACCTTCAACACAGCGTTTCTCGAGCTGATGTTTGAACTGGGCAGTACGACTGTGCAACCCTCCCTTGCGACGAAGAGTCCTTCCTACCACGGCTGTCTCGGCCCATCCGCCCAGGGTGGAGACCTTCGCTCCAAAGATCCAAGGCCAGGAAATGAACTCAGCCTTTTGTTTCCCACTCCAGGCCCGCAGATAAGACACTCCAGAAGCGAGCGGGGAAGAGCCTCCCTCTCCTTATCGCCATCTCTGACTCAGTCCAGGCAGGGATAATCTGCTCCCGGCCCAACACAAAGAGGCCGATTCCCATCAGGGAGTGGCCAGGTAGGATACATGGCCCCTGGTGAACATTCAGCTCTGCCGGGACCCAGAGACTGGGTGATTTTGTCACCAAAAAGCAGCCAGCGGCACGTGGAGCAGCTCGGCTCTGCTTGAGAGAAAGGCAGGGATGCCCTTCACTGGGGGCACCGGGGATGGCAGAGCAGGGCAGCCAGCTGCCAGCAGAGCTATGAAAATCTGACCTGCCAGCCAGATCGCGAGGCCACCACGATGCCCTCGAGAGGCTCTGCTCAAGGAGCAGGGAGGCAGCGTGGAAAACCCTCCCGGAGGCACCACCAGCCTCTCCCAGCCCCAAGAGCAGGTCCCCGTGTGCCCCAGTGCTTGGTTCAGCAGCGCCTGGTCCCTTCCACCTCAACCCCCACAGCACCAGCCCAGGGCAGGGCTGGGGCAGCCGAGCACGCCGGGCACCGCACCGGCAGCGCGGACACCGCGCCAGGGCTTGCGAAGCTCCCGGGGAGCGGAGTCGGCTAAGGCAAGGAGCCACCAGCCCTGGAATTCATCCTCACCATCCGAATACCGCATTCCTACCATGTTTTATAACATGAAATAAGCCTCTGAGCAAACAGTGCGGAGGTGCAACGGCGTCTGGGGTGGAGCACGGCCAGGACGGCTCCTCCGCGCACGGAGCAAACTTCGTTATCCAGCAACTGCTAAGGGCTGCTTATCTGCTAGGAACGTCCCAAATGTGAATTTATTAGCCCTGCAATCACAGGCCCAGGATGGGGCCGAGCTGTCGGCATAAGCCTGACAATGAGATTGTAAAGTCGGGAGCCCTGCAGGAGCAGGCAGTGCCGTTTCTGCAGGGATTAATATCAGAGGAAGGTTTCCCAGCCTCTGGAAACAGGCCCGTCTCTCCCCACGTGCTGGTGCAGAGCACGGAGCCATCCTCGGCCTTGCTGGATGCTCCGGTGACTGCAGACACCTGCCCTTTTCCACCTGGAGCGAGTTCCATGGGCCGGGAAGACTCTTCCCACAGCACATATGGGGCCCGGCCCTGGGTGCACTGCTGAGAACCACCCGGCTGCCCTGGTGCAACGGGGCCGCCGACGGCACCCGGGACCGCGCCGGGGGCTGCAGGGCGCCCGCTCCGCTCCCAGCTCTGCCCTAGCAGCGGGTGAAGCCCGGCGGGTCGGCGAGGCCCCGCTCCCGGCGAGGCCGCCGCTCGGAGCGGGGCTGCACAAAGGCCACGATCCCGGAGCGCCGGGCGGCCAGGAGTGCTACGAGGCACGTGTGAGCCAGGCCACGTGCAAGCCCCAGCACGACCACAGCGCTATCTGCGCCGGCGTGGGGAGAGGAACAACACGGGAGCTCCGCGCAAGGAGATTCCCATCTAAACGCAGCTCGGCTTACGCTCCAGCAGCACAGGAGAGAGGAAAAGGGACAGGGAAAGGCGGCGGAGGGACACGCAGGAGCGCGTTACAGCACGGGAACGCCGAACTGGAGCGCGGCTCTGCCGGGACGAGGCAGCAGGACGGGGAAGTCATTTTCTCAGCACATTTCTAATTATTCATCGCTTTTATTTCTGGGAGCTGGTACAAGAGCCAGAGGTCAGGCCGCTGCGACAAACCAGGGCTAGAAAGCACAACAGGAGATTCCCAAATCAATTTAGGGAACTGTTACACAGGGGCTGGAACACGAGCAAAGCAAGGCAGATCTGGGGTGAGCAAGAGCAGGCAGACGATAGTCTTAGCTCCACTGAGGCTTCTGGTCCTAAATATGTATTAGCAGCAACATCTTGTCCCAGGGCCCTGACACCAGCAGCGTCTTTGTCCAATAAGATCTGCTTAAAGCACTCGGTGTTAAGAAAAAATAAATAAAAAACAGTAGGGGAGGTGGGTTTGTTTGCGTTGCTGGGTATGATGCGATTTGGGTTCCCGACACTTGGGGCACATTAAAGCAGGGGTCAGTCCCCACAGCCACCAAAGGGGGAAGGCAGCCCTGCCACAGGGCATCTCGACATCTCCCTGCCTCATCCAGGGACCGATTTCCCAGCTCCCGACCGCAAGAGCTGCCTGCAGGAAGCGAGACCCCGTGCTGGAAACGGGGCCACCAAAACTCATGGAAACCTCCGAGCAGACACGCTGGAGCCGAGCCCAGGCCTGAGATGGGCTGCATTAAAATAATACATCCCAGCCTCGGATGCCAACTCGAAGAGTAATGCAAACAGACCTAAAAATACATCCCATCCTGCTGCCTGGGCAGCAAACGGCGCAGCCCATCCCGGCGCGGGGAGCAGCCCTGCGCGGAGCCGGCCCGGAGCGCGGCCGGAGCGCGTGTGCATCCTGCATGGACACACGAGGCTCTCGCTCTCACACGTGTGTACATACACACACACTGCACATATATATATACACACACTTGCATATGCATATGTGTAATATATGCACATATCTTATACCATATGTATATATAAATCATGAAACCTGCTGTCAGAAGCAAAGCTGACGAAGCAAGTGCACAACCGCCAAACCCACCCCGGTGCCTTTCATCCCATGCTGAAAGGCAGTTCGAGTCCCCTTCCACCTCCAGAGCGGCCGGGAGGCCCCTGCTCCTTCACACGCCGGTCGCAGCTTCGCCGTGAACTGGATGGGGCTGGAATTCGTGGCCAACGCTCACGCATAGCGACTTCAAAAGAGCCTTTCATCCCAGAGGCACGGCCTTGCCCTGCAAACGCCTGCATCCCACTTGCTCCCTAATGAAGGGATGGAAATGGGTTGCGCCACTCTTCCCCCGAGGCCTTGGGCTTCCCGGTCCTGCTGCGCGGCCAGAAACCCCGGCTTGGGATGGGAGATGGAGCTTCAGGGAAATAGTCATGGCTTTTGGTAGCACAAAGCGGGGGAACTGGGATGGAAAAAACTAACCTTAAAAGGCAAGGACCGGACGGAGCAGTAGGGACCAGCTCTCCACTTGTTCAGGGAGGGAGTCCAGAGCCAGCAGCGATGCTGCAAAGCAGGAGGCTCCACCGAAACAACCCAAGTCAGGGATTGAAGGGGGCTGGTGATGGCACCGGCACCAACGTACACCTGGCACCCAACGCACCCACGTCCTGCGTGTGCTCTGCGCCCTCCACGCTCACCCTCCTGGTCCCCACGGAGACCCCATGGGACATGGGCTCCCATTGCAGCATCGGCAGCGCCACGCACCTCGGCAAGCCCCAACAGTGCTGGGAAATGCAGCCTTCAATCCAGGGAAAAGCCACTCTCGAGGAGCCGGGATCTGCCCATCAACTGCCCCAACGGTTTTACGGTCTCGCTGAACGGGAGCGCTTTGAAAGAGAGCCTGGAAGACAGAACCAATGGGAATGAAAACCTGCATAAGTGACCCCCTGAAGGACAGGAGAAATGGGATCTAATGGGTCTTTATCTATAATCGCTCTGAGTCACTTGCTGCTTTTAGCGATAGGAAACGGACTGAGAAGGAACCAGCTCCATCTTCAAACACACCCGAGCTGCTGAGCTGCCAATAATTAGCAAAGGCAAAGAGAGGGGGGTGATTATGTGGAGAAAAGCCCACAGGCCACAGGAGAGTCGGTCTCACAATACATTTGCTATATTTTTAGGTTTGCCTGCCTGGGAAAAGCCTTGCAACAATAAAAGGCTGGTGGTGCTACGGAGCTAGGAGCTGTACTACATATGCAGTCATCTGCAACAGGGCTAAATTTAACTCCTTCCTTCACCACACACATTAATTTAAAACAATTTCTCAGGGATCACTCCCCAGCTAGCAAGCGAGTGAAATCATTACAAATCTCATCCCTGGCTCGAACCAAGCCTTGATGAAATCAATGGCAAGCTCTGAGGCAGCCCCACTCCAATCTCGGTTCCAATCACATGTATCAGGAATATCTCCAGGGTCTCCAGCACTCTCATTTCCTCCTGGGCCTCCTGCTATCCCACGGGCACCAGCTCTGCGAATGTTTCCTACTCGGCCTTGGACAAGAAATTCAACCTCTTCTGTCCCGTCCGAGAAACACAACGAGAGCAGCAGTCACCTATTGCTCAAGGGACCTCCTGAAGAGGTTTGGGCCTTTGGCCCAAAGGGACATAACAGAGTTGGCAGCAAGGGGGAAAAACGGCATTTCTCAAGCATGTGATTCCCCTCTCCAATCCTCCGCAAGGAGACCCGTTATACCAAGAACGGACCTAGCGGCTACCACCGGCTCTCAGAATTCAGAGACTCTGCACTGTCCTGCAGAAGACCATTCCCCAGCAGGGCCACGAGCATTTCTGAGCTGGAAACACAGCCTTCCCCACACCACAGCTCCACGAGGCAGAGCAAAGAGCAGGTCCTGCCCGCACCGCGTAGCCCTGCCACGCAAACTGGGCACAAACCGGCACCTCGCGCGCGTTCCCAGCTACGCTCACATCGACGGCTGCCCGCTCCGTTAACTTCAGATGGCACCTGGATATCCAGTGGGGATACCCGGGCCCCATAAGGACTGCCAAGAGCTTTGTATTGCCGCAAGCTGGATGTGCAAAGGCCGGCAGCAGCCTTGGCTCCGCACACGGATCAGGCAGCCACACACAGCAGGGGAAGCGCTCGGCTCGAGGGGAAGGAGCCGGCGCACAGAGGGGCTAAGAATGACCTACATTAAGGCAGGCAGCAGCACAATGGTGGCTTCAGGATCTGGAGAATTTGGGGAGGAGAAGTACAGCCCCAGGCTGAGCAAAGCCAAGAATTGTGACACGGTACAGGATTTTATGGAAAGCATCACCACAAAGTGTCCTCCAGGCTGGCATGGGTACCAAGCCCCTACCATCCTCCAGGTCCCCGCCAAGGGATTCAGCGCAGGGTGCGCAAAAGCCCTCCAGACCCAAAGGTCCTGCCACTGCTCAGGGCCTCACACTGGCCTGGCCACCCTGAGGAGGCCAGGATCACTCAACACTTTATGCTCAGCTTCAGAGCCAGGCCCAGAGCAGCGAAGGCCGCTCTGCACTCCAGGCCCCGCTCCTCGATCCCGCTGCACCGTGATGCCCTGGAAGACCCGCTGGCAGCTCCCCCGGCCAGCCCGGCCCACAGAGCCAGAAGGGAACCCGCAAGCTGCATCCCCAACAGCCAGCAGAGACATCCAACAAGAGAGGTCCTCTTGTCACCAGCCCTCGGGTGACCGCGCGCTCCCGAACGCCGTACGGACACGTTGGATGCAGTGTCCCCTCCAGCGCGGTTGGCTGCAGGGCCCCATGTCCCTTCCACTGCTTGCAGTCCCACCCCTCACCGCGGAGCTGCTCCCTGTGGCCACAAACCTCCCCGAGGAGCTTCCCGGGGGCCCCAGCTATTCCGAGCCGAGCTCATTAATGGCTCGGCTGCCTAGAGAGCCTCACATGGGAAAGGTCGGGAGGCAAAACCAGCACTCAAGGAAGCGCAGTCATGCCAAGCCTTTCGCCCCTGCCTCGTGGCTCCAACCCCACGCGCCGTCGCCCCTCGGGGGGATTTTTGTTACTATTCCTCCGCTCAGCTCCCCGCGCCGAGCCTGGCTGCAGGAGGCTTCGCCCCCACGCCTGAGCAACCCCTGCATTAGGCAGCTCAAGGCAGACGCTGCGGGAGCAGAGCAGCCCCCGGGGCACGGCCAGCCCAGCTGCGGCCCCAGCGGCTCCGCTCACGGGGACCGCGCTGCTCCTTGCGCCGTCACCCCTGCTCTGCGGCGCTGCCAGCCCAGGGCAGCCCGGCCTGCTCCGACACCCCTCTGGCAGCTCGGCTCTCCGGGAAAGACCTTCCTCTCTCCAACACGTGCGCTCACCTCCCAGCCTACACAGCGATCCCAGCTCTGCAGCGCCGGCGGCAGACACCCGCTGCGCGCTCCGAGGAGCTTCCCCACAGCGGGCTCGGGCAGGAGGATTCCTGCTTGCTGGATTCGCTGCGCTCCCGGCGCAGGGATGCAGCTCCGGGCTTGTTCTAATCCGTCCCGAATGCCGCTGCTGCAGAAATTCCCAGCGCCCGGCCGGCCCCGCGCCGACACGAGCGCGCAGGCAGTCACGTGGCGAGCGCTGCCGCTGCCCGGGAGGGCGGCTGGGAGACGACTTCAACCCAACAAGAACAGCCGGGGCGGCCGCAGACTTCAGGCCGGCCCCTGGCTAATCCCCAAACTCAATCCGATTGTGCTTTCCCCAGACCCTGCCTTTCTCCTCCTTTTAAAGCGATCTCTTTGCAGCTCTGCCTCAGCCCTGTTCACCGACACTCCCATCGCAGGGCGAACCAAGGGAGCAGGGCCCTGGGAAGCCGGGACAGACCTCGGATCCACTTCCCTTTCAAAGGTCCTGGCTCCGCGTGGCTCCGCGGCTTGTTTGCCCAGGGCGGAGCTGACCCGGGCACGGAAAGGGAGCCCGCGAGCTCGGGCGTCTGGGGAGGGAGACGCGCCTGAAAGCGACCCAGCAGCGAGAGCACAAAGAGGGGAAGCGGCCTGCGGAGAGCGGCAGGACGGGCCGCGCGCGCGGAGGCGAAGGCTGCGCCCGCATCCCGCGCTCCCGCTGCGGGCAGGAGGAGCCGCGGGCACCTTCTGCTGCCAGAAATTCACTTTCTGCTAATGACAGCGGCTGGAAGGTGGCCTCGGTAAGTGACGTCACCCTGCGGGCGGCCGGGGAGCGCTCGGCTCCGCACCGCGGTACCGGCCCCGTGGCAGCGCCTGCACGGCCCCCTGCGCGCTCAGGAGAGTCCCGTGCGCGTCCCCCCGGCGCGCCAGCCTGCCCACGGCACTGCCACCGTACAAATAACGTCACACAGAACGGCTGAGGTTGGAAGGGACCTCTGGAGACCATCTAGTCCAACCCCTGCTCCAGCAGGGACACCCAGAGCACAGGGTGGCATCCAGGCAGGTTTGAAGATCTCCAGAGAAGGAGCCTCCACAGCCTCTTTGGGCAGCCTGTGCCAGGGCTCTGGTACCCTCACAGCGAAGAAGTTCTTCCTCACATGGAGATGGAGCTTCCAGTATTTTAATTTGTGCCCATTAGCCCTTGTCCTGTCACTGGCCACCACCAAGAAGAGTTTGGCCTCATCCTCCCTACATTCACCCCTCAGGTACTTGTACCCCCCCTCAATCTCCTCCAGGCTAAACAGGCTCAGCTCGCTCAGTCTTTCCTCATATGACAGAGGCTCCAGTCCCTCAATCCCATAAAATAGGAGCCGGTGCCGATGCACGCGGGGCTGCGGGGGCTCTGGGCGCTCGCCGACATGCGCAGGCTCCGCTTCGGAAGCGCCGCTGATCCCCCCGCCTGCCTCGCTGCGGCTCTCCTCCCCCATTTCTTCCCAATGACATCAGCCTGAAAAACAGGTTCTTGACTCCTGAAGAGCTCATCGCGCAGCTCCCCGTCCTGCCGAAGAGGGGAGAGCCCCGCGGAGCATCGAGGGGCAGGACCCCGCGACAGGCGGCTGCGGGTGACGCTGCGTGGCAGCACCTCGAGGAACAAAAATGACTGAGGAGGCGACGGGGGCGGAGGCAGCGTGACACTGCCGCACGGGAGAAGGAATTTTTAACCTTTTTTTGGAGGTCTCGGTGGCTCCAAGCCTCCCAGCTACCAATTCTCATCTCACCGAGGGAATTGTGCTCTCCTCTCCGCAGCAGGAATCATCCCTGGTCTTCCCTCCTGCTCTTGCCACCAGCTCTGGCAAGGCTCTCCAGGCAGTTTAGCCTCGCAGCATGTCCAGGAACTACTATCCCGGTTTTCCAAACGAGAGAGGGGCAGCCAATTAGTCCAGGATGAATCCCTGCAAAATCCAAAGTCCCCCACGCTCCTACCCCAGCTCAGGGACAGGGCAGCTCAATGCACTCATTGAGAAAGGCCAAAAACACGGCCCAGCTCTGGGCTCTGCTGCTTCCCGGGACGGGCAGCAAGGCCAAAGCAAGGAGGCAGGTCCAAAGGCCACCCCAGCAGAGCCCCCACAGGGCAGCAAAGCCGGATTCTGACTAACAGGCAAAATTATTCTGCAAAGTGTCCCCCGTGCACCAGACGAGCTCTATGACTATTTTTAAATTCCTTCTAAAATATTTTTGGGGCTTCCTTTTCCCCTGTTGAAGCTAACAGTCTGCACAGGAAGACCGAACAACGGCCTGTGTATAAAGCGCTGCTGAATGCACAAAGCAAACAACTTATTGCCATTATAATTACCTTAGATGTTATCTGCAGCTCTAACAGGGTCGGTGTTCGCAGGAGGAAATGTGGCTTTCGCATTTCACGGAGTCATCTGAAACGCGAGATAATCTGAGCGCAGGGATCCGCGGGCTGCTCCGCACGGGAAGCTCCCTCCCTCCCGAAACGCAGGCACCGAGCGTGGCCGGGGATTCGGTTCTGCAAGAGCCTGAGTATTTTGACACACAAGCGGTTGCTTAACTAAGCACATAAGGCAGAGGGACTCTCAGAGCTTCTACAATTACACAAACGCTTCAAGATTTGCCTGGACGGGGGCCAGAGGCCCCACTTCGCAGAGGATCAGGCCCCGGATACAATCCAGGGAAAAAAGCACAAGGGATAGAGAGACGCTGGAGTCGGTTCAGACGGCGAGGATCTGGGCTGACTTCCTGTCAATGGTATGAAAACAACCTCTCTCCTAACCCCTCGTACGCTGGACTGCAGCTCCGCTTCGCTGAACTCTTAAGAAAACATGAATCACTCAACATTTATCAGTTCAAAACACTCGTGCAATTAACAAGATTTTTTTTTTCCCCTCCAGTATAATTATATACATTTTAATGCAATTACCACCCCTGTATTTTGTACATTAAACAGTAGGCAACCAAAGGAAGAGAGAGACTTTTATTTTTCTTGGCTGAGCATTTCTGGAAATAATAGTATACTGCAAAAACAGCTTTGGTAGAAAGGTTTATCTCTACAAGAGAAAGTGGGAGGCGGGGAGGACATGGAAAATGGAGAGGGGGAAGGAGAAAACTCCTGAGCAGAAAGCAAAATAGCAAAGTGCACCCCGCGGTTCCCAGCACTACGCGTGTCACTGGGCACAGCCCCACGTGGGAAGCGACCTCGGCACCACGGGCAGCCCCTGGCCGCAGCCCCGGCGCCCCTCTGCACCCCGAGGAAAGGAAAACCCAATCAAGCAAATGGTCGGCGGGCAGCGGGCCCCAAAGCCGGGTCATTAGCCAGATTAAAGTTCCCGAGCTCCGGCCGGCAGCACGGAGAGCGAAGCGCGGTTAAACTGCCCAAATTGGATTAGGGCTGCTGCTCGCTCCGCGTGCCAAGTCGGCCGGCGGATGGCGGGATGCGCGGGGCAGCGCGGCGCCCGGGGAGCATCGGCACGCGGGGGCGCAGGGGACCGTCCCCGCGGCGCTCTCGTCCATGGCCCTTTCTCCAGCCCAAGCCCTCGCAACGCTCAGCTCAAGCAGCGGAGGAGAGAGCAGGACGCGGCAGGGAGCTGCCCCACTCGGGGCACGCGTGGCAGCCCCACGGAGGCTTCGGAGGAGAAAGGGGCAGAAGCGCTTGCGTTTGAGGGCAAGTCTGGCCACAGAGTTTGTGCCACAGACTCCAACATCTCGGCACACAGGCAGCGAGGAGGCGCGCCAAGCCTGGCCCAAAGGGAAAACAGACTCGTGCGGGTTTAATTCGGGTGTTAAACGGTGACTTCCACCTGGGAAACGGCTGGAGGCAGCCGTAGGAGCGGGATGCTCCCAAGAGCTCCCAAAGCGCCGGGGTTCCTGGAGGCGCTCCGAGCGGCGTTCTGGCCACGCAGTGCACCAAGGGCAGGGCAGACGAGCCACGGCTGCCCCTGCCTGGCACCGCAGCCGCCGGGATGGTTGTTGGCTCCAGGTTCCTCCTCCACGACGCCCTCGCTGCCGTGTTCACACGTGCCACCGCGCCGCGCCAGAACCGAGGCAAGAACAGGCTGGGGTCGAGTGCCAGAGACGGCGTCAAAACACACCAGCGTTTCCCCTAGGGATCATATCTGAGTGGCATTTTGTTTTATAGTATCACCCAGAACATCTTATAGCTACAGAAGGAGCAACCAGGCACTCCTGCTGCTCCTGACTTCCCATGGAGTCACACAGCGTCTTGCATGGAAAAAGGGCCCCTGCCCAACGCCAGGACGGAGCGGGAATCCGGGGCCATGGTGAACTGAACGCGGATTCCTTGGCTTTCCCAGCCCAGCCTTAGCCCCGGGGCCTTCCTCCACACGCACGGCACACCCCGAGGTGGCTGAGCAGCCAAAAACCAGGCAAAAACCAGCCAGGAGCATTTGAACACTTCTGCAGAGCGCGGAAATGACTCAATGTAGAGCAAACACCAGTGCATCCCAGCGCGGCACTTGCATGTCCTACTAGCCCAGGCCCCAGGCCGGGGCAAAGCTCAGCTTTCAAGGAGGGTCGACTGCCTGCAGCACCAAACACCCCGCGTGGACACAGAATAAAGGCACCGGGGACACGGCCAAGGTCTGCTCCGCTCCCCCGGCTTTGCAGCGAGCCCCACGGCACAAGCGCTGCAGCCGCGGGCTCCTCGGCTCGGGAACGCGCAGCTGGGGGCCGAGCCAAGCGCTCGCCGGGGGGTATCGCTCCAGCCGGGAGCGAGTTGGGCAGCGAGGAACGCTGTCAGGATTCAGAGCCCGGAGAATAAACACCGGCAAGTTCCCTTCGCTAGCACCGATGCCAGGGCCAGTTTCACCTCGCAAAATGGATGTGCAACACGCAGCAACATCACTGCCCGGCCCGGCGCTTGCATTCCGGGAACAGCTCGGCACGGAGCACGGAGCAGGGAGCGCTGCCGTGCCGTTCCCGCAGCCCATCCGCGCTGCAGCCGCCGGCACTCGGCTCGCGGCTCCCAGGGCCCTCTGCCTCCGACAGGAAAAGCGCTTTGTTTCCCGGATAGCGGCGCGGGGCCGTTTTCCGTGGCTACGTGCGCGGCCCAAACGCGCACAAAGGTCGACTCCCGTGTCCGAGCGCAAATCTCTCGGATCTGTGGAAAAAGGCCAAAAGGGTGGACTTCAGGCCTTCCCCATCCTCACCCCCAAAGAGCTCCAGCTGCGCGCGATCTCTCTCCGGCACTGCCATTGCAGCACTAATAAAATAAATAAATGCCATGAAAACTGATGCTCCGAGTGCCAGGCGCAGCGCAGAAAGCCCAGGCGCCAAATGGTGCCAGTCCCAAGCGGCCCCCAGCTGCCGATTCCCTGCCACTCCATCAGGGAAGGACATCCATCCCCGCACACGTCCACCCCGCTTAATCCGAGCGGACAGCTTCTCCCTCGGGGCCGGCACAGGCTTCCCGAGGCACACAGGGATCGGGCCGGGAAGCGCGGGGTCCCCGTCCCTCCCCGGCTGCATTTCGCCCTGCCGCACACTCCTATTCTGCGTTTAAACTTCCCCACCGCCCACGCAGCCCCGTATTGTCTCGCTGCTGCCAGCGCTATAATTTACTAATATCAGAAGCCTGGGACTAGGCAAACAGGGAAGCAAAAACCTTCCCTCTCCGTAAGCACTTAAGACGTTATCCGCACATCGTCCCGGAGGCTTCAGCCCCCGGCACTTCCCCAGCTCCTCGGCTTCCACCGCGGTTGCTCCCGGTGTCTTGAGACAGATACAGCGAGTCGCTCATTTTACCCACTGCCTATATACAAAAGACCCTGAGATTGTTCAGGAAGCAATTAGCCGCTGCTCAGAGGAAAATGGTGTTTTCAAATGGATAACCTTTGATGTAGTCAATAGCCTTGTCTCCCCTTTCCTTTTTTTTTTTTCTCCTCCTCCTTGTAGCTTCTCACAAAAGAAAAAAAAAATCAAGCAAAAAGGCTAATAATTCGCTCCCATACGGACCGCGCTCTGCCAGAAGGGTTTTATCTCAAGCCCGAGGAAAAGGCAGCTTTAGCAACGCAGCTCGTGCCCCCAACTTTTCTCCCCTCCGTGTCCCAGAGCATAGGAGGAGCATCATGAATATTCATCCACGTTAGTAGCAGGTTCTGCTTTTGTTTTGTCCTCCCCAAAGCACGGGGAAGGGGGGGCTAACAAGTGAGGTTAATGCCTGTCTTTTCTTTCTCATCCATCTCCTCTTTAACCAGTGACCTTCATGTTAAGCCCTGTTTACACACCAGCCCCCTCCCGGGCTCCCCCACACACGAGCACTTCACCAGGGGCAGGAGGAAGAATTTCTCCGCAAGGAGGACAAGGGAAAAGAAGGGATTTCGGGATTTATTTCAGCATGCCACAGAGATTTGGCAAATCCCCCTCCGCTCGCCCGCTGGAGCCGCCCGTGTGTGTTCGCAGGCATCGGCAGGGCGGATATATGAAAGGGAAACATAAAAGGTGCAGAAAGGCGGCTTTTCTCGGTACCTTTAACGCTAACGCTCTAGGAACGGGACGCACTCCGGCACGCAGCCCTGGGGACAGGTATCGCATCCTCCCGTGCTCGGCACCGCGCTGCCGAGCACCGCTTCTCCCCACCAAACTGCAAGGCGATCGCGGCACAGGCAGGTTACAAGGCGAGTGACAGTCTCCAAGGGAAGGCTTCCCGGCCGAACGTGACTCAGGCCACCAGCATCCCCGCGCGATCGCTGCTCCGGCGGCGGCGGGCGAAGCCGGAGCGCGGGGGCTCCGCGGGATTCGGAAGGAGCCCGAACCGGGGCGTCCTGCACCGCCGAGCGCGAGGATGCCAGGCGGCGAGAACGGGAGCTTGCAACAGCGGAGATGCGAGGCTACAGGATGCGAGCTCGCAGGGCTGCAGGGATGCGAAGCCACAAGAATGCAAGCTCGCGAAGAGGCAGGGACGTGAGGCTGCGAGCTCGCAAAGCTGCAGGGACACGAGGCTACAAGGCGGCGAGCTCGCAAAGCGGCAGGGACGCGAGGATATGAGCTCGCAAAGAGGCAAGGATGTGAGGATATGAGCTCGCAAAGCGGCAGGGACGCGAGGCTACGAGCTCACAGAGCTGTAGAGACGTGAGGATATGAGGACGCGAGCTTGCAAAGCGGCGGGGATGTGAGGCTGCGGGCTCGCAAAGCGGCGGGGACGCGGGGCTGCGGGGCTGCGGGCTCGGGAGCCGGCGGAGCGGGAGGCAGGAACGCGGCGGGGCTGCGGGGGCAGCGGGGCCCCGTCCCGGCGGCGCGGGGGGCGCAAACCCCGCGGCGCCCCACGGCCGCTCCGCCCGAACCGCCGGCGCTGCCCCGGCCGCAGGAGCCCCCGACGGCGCCGTGCGGAGCGGGGCGAGCCCGGGGGCTTCCCCGCCTCCCCGCCCGGAGCGCAATGCGGGCTCGGCCCGGCCCGGCCCGGCCCAGCCCGGCGGCGCCCTGCCCGGGCAAGCCCCGCTCCGCCGCGGGTTTTGTCCTACTCCAAATATTTCATATTTTCGCCTGCTTTAAGGAGGGCGAGGGGACAAGGCGCTCGCAGCCCGCCACCCCCCCCCGCCCCGCGGCGCACAAAAGCGCCGCGCCCGCGGAGCGAACTTGCCGCGCGGTTACTCACGCCTTGGATCGCCGCAGCCGTGCCAGCCATAGCTGCATTCCGCACCGCGCCGCGCGCCGGCCCCCTCCTCCTCCTCCTCTCCTCCGTGTCCTCTTCGTCGCCTTCCTCCTCCTCCTCCGCCTCTTCTTCCTCCCCGCCCTGCCCCCCTCGCCGCCGCCCGGAGCTCCGCGCCCGCCTCGCTCGCGCCGCCGCCGCTGCCCCGCATGAATGGGACGGCGGCGCGGGGCCCCGACGGAACGCCCGCCGCGCGCGCGCCCGCGCCCGCCCCCGCCCCGCCGCGCGCGCCCCCGCCCCGCCGCGCGCGCGCCCCCGCCGCCCGCGCACGCGCACAGGCGGGGCGGGAGGGAGGGAGGGCTGAGGGCGGCGCCCGCGCGCGCCTCCAGGGGGCGCCGCGGCTGCGGGGAGAGGGAGCGGGGAGAGGGCGGGAATGCAGGGAGGAGAGGGCGGGAATGCAGGGAGCTGCCCGCCCTCTCCCTCCTCTTAAAAGGGCGATGAGCGGAGGGAGAAGGTTCCGTTTAAAAGCGGTCACGGCGCGGCTGGGGTGGTGCCGTCCCGCTCGGTAAATCGCGGCAGCCGCGAGGTGCCCCCCGCCATGGCGCTGCCGCCCGCCTCAGCCCCCACAGCGCTGGGGGCACCACGCCACAGCCCTGAGCAGTGATGCCCGGGTGTGGAGGGGGCCAAGGGAGCACGGTCCTGTGAAACACGGTGGGGAAACACCCCTGAAAGCGGCTGTGGGGACAAGAGAACAGGTTTGGGGTGAAACATCGCCTGGCAGCTCCCTACGGAGCCACCCGGTGCGGCCAGCGCTGCTGGCCCTGCAGCCGTTTGGTCCCTGATGCTACTTCAGGTCCCCCCGCCATTTTGAGTTGCGACGCCCCGATGCTACCTCAGGCCTCACCGCCATTTTGGGTCCTGTTGCTTCATGGGGCTCCATAGCCGTTTTGGGTCACCAGGCTGCTTCAGCCCCTGCCCTGGGCCACGGCCTCATGCCCAGGCTTCACAGCGGCCCAGCCACCCTCCTGTGAGGATGGACAAACAGCCAGACCGGGGTCCTGGCCCCCTGTCACCAGGGGATGGGGCAGCTGGGAGGCGGTAGAAACCCCCGTGTCCTGCAGTGGTGCAGGGGGCCGCCTCCCTCCTGCCACCTCCATCCTGCAGGTAGAAGCAGGACTTTGCTTTCCAGAGCTGTCAGTTCAGCATCTTTCCACTGGCACCGCGACTGTTGCAGTTAAAATAAAATTACAAAAAGGAGAAATAATAACATCCATAAAAAAGATTAATTGGTGGTCTGAGTTGATTTTTTTGTCTTTTTAAAACACACTCTGTGCCAGCCACTTTTATCAGTTTCGGTTTTCCCCGCTTTATGTTTTCTCCTTTCCTTTTCCCTCTTACCGAGCCTGGAAAACACTTTCCTTCCTGCACGGCAGCGGTGCCTCCTCTTCCCCCCATTCCTGCCCTCCTGGAGACCTGCCCGCCTCCCTCCCAGCCGCTTCGCACCAGCATCGGCTCCGGCGGCAGGGACAGGGTCCAGTAGGGCTTTCTAGTCCTGCGGAGCTGCGATACTGTCCTCTGCTGCTCTGTCATCTCTTAGATGGGAAGTGACCTTTTTAAAGACAAATAAAAATAAATTACATGTACAGGACTACACCCTCACTGAGTTCATCGGCCGTGTTTGGGATATAAACAGAGCTGCTCTGTGCAGCTCGCGGCTGCTCGCGCCTCTCCAGGCGCCCGGCTGGGTCGCTGAAGCCTGAGGGGCCGCGCGGGGGATTTCTGCATGGGCCAAGGCCACGAGTTGCCAGCCACACTCATGACCTTGCACAGGGGGCAGATTGCAGGGCACCGGGCACCGAAACGATGACTGCAGATGGTTTGTGGCTCAGCCACTGCCATCAAGGCGCCGGAGCCACCTCACCGCGACTGCAGTGCCCTAACGGGCGCTCGCCGCGCGCAGACACGCTCATGTGGACCTCTGCCACAGCACCTGAGCACGCGTGCTTGCCTCCACACGCACCGATAGATAAGAGCCGGTTCGCTGCTTACTGCTCCGGTTAAAGGGAATAACTAATGCGTGAAGCCATGGAGACCGGGAAGCCTCCTTCAGCAGGGACGGCACGGAGCCTGCTGCTGGCTTTTGGGAGGGAGCAGGGAAGGAAAGGCAGAGGTCACTGGAAGCCCCTGGTGATCCTCAAACAGTCAGAATGGAGAAGAGAGGGGTCCTAGGAGGCTCCAGCAGGGCTAGGAGGAGGCGATGGAGTGGAAAGCAGGTGACTCAGATGAGCATCATCGCAAAGGTGCTCGTTACACCCTGCCCTCAGCTGTTAGGGCATCAGCACTGCTTGTGCCAGAGAGTGGCCTTGCTCAAACCCGTGCTAAAGCACCGACAACATCGCTGTTGCTCAGACAGCAGGTCCCCACTCACCTAAATATGGTCTTTTTCCTTGGGTTTGGTCTTCCCTCATTTATCCTCCTGCCCTAACTTTGTCATCATCAGCCTTGTGGAGCCTGGCAGAAACTGGGAATTGCCATGTTCCCATTGAGATACCATCGCTGCCTGCCTTTCTCCCACCTCCTATTTGTGCTCAGACACACACATGGGACCCAGACTTAAAAGCTTTCGAGACAGAGGAGAAAGGAACAAATCAGCTCACTCTGACTGCAGGGAAGCGGCTGGGGTTTGGATCGCTTCCTCCACAGAGAAAGGAACAGTTCTCTTTTTTTTATTATTTCTTTTTTTTCCTCCAGGAGACTAAATTTAGTGAATTCCTTTCACATTAAAAACTTGTCAGGTATTCACATCCAAAGAGGCTGCCACTTGGGTCTCTCGGGGGAGTTACTAAGACAGTGAAACCTCTTAAACGTACAGAGAAAGAAAAGATATTCAAGCAATCTCCCACTGCCGTTCTGAAACCTGCTCTCAGGAGCGCTCCACGGGCACCTTGGGCTCCTGGCTACTATCTCCTGCTGCAGGCGCACGGGGAGACGCGGTGAATTATCCCTCTCCTTGGAAGCGCTCTGTGCGTGGGACAGGATCCCCTGGTGCAGCAGGCACGGGCCATGGCTCTGAGATCCACATGAGCCGGCTCCCTGTTCCTGCCCTGCTCGGCACCCGTGGGGAGGAAGTCGGAACCATTTCTTCTTGCTGAAGGAGGGAGTGATGGATTGTCAAACGGTGACAAGCAAAGCTGAGGTGGCGGCGCTAGGAAAAGCGCCCAGGCATCCTGGTTTCCCCTCAAACCAGTTGGCAGCCCCCTCCTGAATCCTCCCAGGAGGGTCTGCCCTACGGAAAGAGGAATAAAAAAAGGCTGTGAGAAAAAACCAAGCAGCTCCCGCAGCAGGAGTCAGGGTGGGGTTTGGATGGCAGGGAATTCTCCTGAGCTCACATGAGGCGGGAGGGAGCCTCGGCCTCGCAGCAGCCTGCAAAGCTCTCCTGCTCTGCAGCGCCGCATCCCACCCGGCAGCGCCTCATCCCACCCCATGTCCAGGGAGCAGGAAGGCTCAGAGCAAGGGGACCCACTCAAGTGGCTTCTCTCAGGATCCGGGCCCCTCATCCCTACAGAGGGGCCCTCACTAACCCGGAAAGCCCGGCCATTTTGTCCTGCCTCTGATGCAGCCTTGATTGCTCTGTCTTCCCCTTTCCTTGCGCATCCTCATCCCTGTTTAACCGGCAATCCCCCGAGGACCAACAGACTCAGCCGTGCTCCCACATGCCCTGGAGGCGGCTGGCGCGAGCGGCACCTCAAAGCACTCGGAATTTCCAAGCTCCACAGGGTGCTGGGAGGGAGGGTTGGAAGCAGAAGATGAGTCCGTTCTCAGCTGGACCGAAACCGCAGAGGTTACGAGTTCGGCTGACGCGTTCTCATTATGCTGGAAGCTTGTGGCTGACTCTGCACTTCTTACACAGAACTTTGACCAAAATTACATTTAGAGACAATCTGTTCTCGGTGTGTCGGGTGCACTTTCCTATGTTACCGAAGACACCGAGGGGCAGTTTGTTCTCTAAAAGCAGCCTGACAACGACTTTGTAAAAAGAAAATAATTGAGAGGGGATTAGATCGCGGAAGAGAGCCAGAATAGATGAGGAAGCTGTTCCGCTCAGCTCACTGGGTTAACCCAGTCCAACAGAGTTCAGAGGGACTAAAAATAGGCGTCTAAATTCATGATTTTCAAATATTTTAATTTGACTGCTAAAAATTTCCCCTTGGGAATGCAGATTCCCGAATGGTGCATACAGGTCTTCACACACAAGGCATCTCCCTGGGTATGTCCCATGGACCATCCAAACATGGATCCCCTAGAATGTGCAGCCGCAGGTTTAACCTCTCTGCTCTAAACAGCGGTGAGCACAGAAGGGATAAATTTAATGACCTCATCCCTGAGGCCTTTTCCTTTGCAAAATCTGACTTGCCCAGAGAACAGCCTGGAACAAATATTTGGGCTTTGGGGACATTCACACCCATACTCTGCAGCTTGGCTCCATCCACCACATCTCAAGGCATCTGCGGGAGGAGGAGAGGCTCCACGATTGACGAGTCCTGCACAAATGTCGGGGATGGGTGTTTTTTCCTCCTCCTGTCCTCATCGACATCTCTACTAATAATGGAGCAGGGAATGGAAAGCCTGGGCAGACAGGCCGGGAGCAGCGCGGTGTCCAAACAGAGGGTTTGTCAAAGTTTTCCAGGAGGCGTCAGCAGCTCTTTAAGCTCCTTGACAGCCGGGATAACAAAATGTGTCTGCAGAGCTCTGGGGACCCGGAGGGAAATTAAAATGGGTAATGAATAGAGCCATTTTTCAGGGGCTTGCAGCTGCAAACGCGAGCAGGGCCAGCAGGCAAAAGGCACCGAAGAGGCACACGCGGAGGGGACCGCGGGGTGGCAGGGGGCTGTCACCAGGCAGGCACGTGCTCCTCCCTCTCCCGGGATAGGGAAGGCGCTTTCCTGCCTGCCGGGGTGACGTTTATCCCACGCCTGCTGCTGCGGATGCCCTCTGGATCGGCAGGTGCCCGCCGATGGAGCGGCCCTTCCTAAACGCCTGCTGTGCTCATGGTCCTTGAAATGGGGAGTTTGCTATTAGAGGCCTCGGTGGGCGGGCAGCGCTGCTGTTAATTACAGCAACGAGCTCCCCGCGCCGCGCTGGGGAGCCGGGGGGTTGCGAAGCAAAGCGGGATGCGGAGCAAAGCGGGATGCGGCGCCGCAGGGAGGGCCATAAGGAGAAGGAGAGGCCGGAGAGCGCCCGATGCCGGTGGCTGCATGGGCTGGCAGCCGAGACGAGCTCCCTCCTCAGGGCAGGGAGGTGGGACGGCTGCTCCTGCTGCATTTCTGGAAAGTGCTCTGTGGATTCCAGGAGGATCCGCCAGGTCCATAGCGGCAGGTTTGGGAGTTAGCGCCAACCGATGGGGCCCGGGGAAGGACCAGCACCCCCCTGCAGATGGGGTGCACCCCTCAAAGCTGCTCGCTCTGCTCCTCAAAAACCCATTCCCAGCTGCCGGGAGGCCTGGCCGTGCCGGCGCCGCTTCATCCGCCGGCTGACAAGCCGCACACGCAGGAGCTGTCCCCACGCTGCCTCCCGGTGCAGCGGGGAGCCCTCCGGCCATACCTGCATGGGCTGAGCCCTCCTCCCTGCTCACCCATCCCGTAGCCCGTGACTCAGAGCGGCGCTTAATTAGCAGGAAGGCTGATGTAGACACCTGTCAGCTCCTCGGAGACAACCCGCGTTTCACGTTAGCTGCCCTGGGGCTGTTCGGCAAGAGCAGCTCTCTCTCCGTATTGATATTCCTTCATCTCAGCCTATTTTCCAAGCCGTCAAGCTGCCATCTCAACCCTCCCAGGCCCAGCAGCGCCAGGGAGAGCGGCCTCGTGTCCGTCAGCTCCTGGACTCCGACCCCACCTTTGCGGCGGCTCTTGAGCGCTGGAGCCACTTTGTGCTTCTGCCCAGCAGCCTGAGGGCTTGCTGCTAAGTAAATCAGACATCCCTTGATGAATCAAACCCAGGCTTCCCTGCACAGCGGGAACCAAAAGCAGACAGGCCTGACTGCAAGTCGGGGCAACTTTGAAGGTAGGAGAGGAAGTCACTTCCCAGCTCTGCAGAGACTCTGCACACACAGACCTCCGTCACCCGCCGAAGCCCACGGACCTGCCTGCAGCTTCCAGAAGGGCACAGCGTCCTCAGAAGCACGTTTAATGTTGGCACATCAGGGCTACATGTCCCAGCTTCTGCGGTAATTTACCTTCGGTGGGCAGAGTGTCACAATACGTCTTGCAGAGATAGCAGAATGTGGGACAGTTTGACCAAGTTTTAGGAGAGACCCGTGTTAATTGCACCATTCGCTGACTGAAACTAGGGAGGTTTGAGGAGTGCGGTAAAGTCACGGCTCCCTGCTCCGTCCGGGGCCCTCGGGAGGCTGGAATCAGGCCCCCATCCCTCCGTTCCCTGGCTCCGGAGGTGCTCAGGGACACACCACGCTCTTCATGCCCACCCTCCATTCCCCTGATGCTGCAGAGCTTTTCCTTCCCACCTGCCCTACTTCTTCCCTTGCTGGATCCAGCTACAGAGCCTGTTTACGGAGCAGATTCACCTTCAGGAGGAGATGTGCAATTTCCTTCTTCCCAAGGGCTTCCTGGTCCTCACCAAGTGTCAGGCAGAGCAGTGCTGTGGTCTGCGGGCAAGACGTGCTCGCAGTGGACACAGAGATGGTCACATTCCCCATCCATGGGGAGAAGAGACACAGTGACTCCAGCAAGACCAGGAGATGCACCAGCAGGACCCAGGCCCTTCTTCACCCTATTGCCCTTTTCCAGAGGTGCTTTACACCAGGAAATGTACGTCCTTGGATCATGGGACTGCATGTCCACAGCTGCTGTAGCTGCCTCTAATTCAGGGCATCTTCTGGCGCTTCTCCAGGACTGGCTGTTTCCCGTAGGATTCAAGTCAGTGGGAGGATCAGCACCAAACCCCTTGGCCATTCGGAAACGCGTCTCGGTCACATGGGACAGGTGGGTGGCATGAGACACCAAGGAGTCCCTCTGCTTTCTCCAGTGCCCATGTAAAATTAAAACAGACAAGGAAGAAGCTGCTGTAAATAATGCATCCGCGGCGCACTACCCGCCTTGCGAAGCACACAGCCATTCTCTGGTCTTATTTAAAGAAACCCAGCCCTGGCGGCATCATTAAAAATGTATCCTGGGCTCCGCTTCAGCCCGTACACGCTCGCCACTGGGGCGCAGGTGGCTTGGTGGCTCTTGTCACGCCTCCCCCTCTCAGCTGCTCCGAGGTGGCCTCACACCGGTCTGAGCGAGGCCTTTGGGTCACATGAAAAATTCACACACGTGGCACCGCGCGGCCCCAGCCCTCTGCTCCCGGCTCCTCTCTTGCACCTGGGGCAGCAGCCGGGGCTGCTCCCTGCCGCTGCATGCGGCGCTGCATCCTCCCAGCTAAACGATGTCAACGTTTGAGCGCCAGGATGCTCAAAAGCACAAATGCCACCGTTGCCCACGCCGGCCGCCAGCGCACGCGGCTGCACGGAGGCGCGGGGGCTTGGGCAGCACACAGAGCAGCGCTCCGGGCACGGCGCTCCCGGCCGCTCCACGCCGTGGATGAGGAGCTTTGGACGAGGAGCTTTGCTGTCCACGCCAGGCCGGGAACACCAGGCAGCCCTGGCACAGGCTGCTCCCCTCGCTTCCTGCGCCTCCTCCTGTGGGCTCCTTCCTCCCTGCACATTCCCTGGCTCGTGGGCTGCTGTGTTCGCGGCCTCCTCGCAGGGAGCCGGGCCCGAAGGCAGCCTGGTTCCCTGCAGCACCTTCCTGCGGAGGAGCCCGGCCCTTGGGACAGTGCAGGCCACAGCGCCGCCGTCGCTCTCCGTTTGCCTTGCAGAGCTGCCCGGGCAGGCACCGGGAGGGAACTGAGTTCACCCCGGGCTGTCTGCAAAGGGCGAGGAGGGGAGATGGCGCAGGGCGAGCGGAGCAGACCGAGGGCTCCTGCCTGGAATGGGCCACGTGCCGTCCCAGGAGCGGGCGGCTGCGGCCCGGCTGCCTCTTTAGGGAGGCTCCAAGCCAGCCCGGGCGGGCAGCGGCTCTGCAGGGAGAGGGGGCCATGCGGGTGCTTTCCAGCCCAACCGCCCGCCGTCCTCGCGCCACATCCCGGCCACGGGGCCCGTCACAGGCAGCAGCTGGCACCACCTTCCAGGGGCCCCGCGACGCAGCGGCTGCTCCGACCTCAACGAGAGGCAGAGCCCTCCCCGTATCCACCTCCCCAGCCAAAAATCACCCTCCCACGGCACGAGGGGGAGCGCACGTGCGAGGCCACAAGTGCCCGTGCGACCACAAGCGAGCCAAGAGGAGCCCGTGTCACTGCCTGCAATATTTATCACTGTCGCCGCACTCAGCCGCCTCCTGCCCAGGGCACCACGAGGAGGCTCCCGTGGGGAAATAACACGGCAGCCGCTTCCCGGGGCAGCCCCATCCCGGCACAGCCACCGCGCCAGCCCCGGGAGCAGCTCCCCGGAGACACCGCAAGCGCCCTGCGAGATAACACGCGCCTGCGACGTTAGCAATTAAGGAACATTAATTATAATAATAATAATTATCACAAAATAGCATTTTTACGGCACAATATTATGCTGAAGGATTTACAACATACTGAATCATGAAGTTCGCAATTAAAGTTATTTTAGTTTCTAATTCCGTTCTAATTCTATTCCAATAAAAGAAATGATAAATATACCTTAAAGAAAAAACATTACTCCAGACAATTTCCCTATAAAGGGACGTTACTAAAGCACAGAGCTCCCTGGAGAAGCTCCACGATCCTCAGTGAGGCAGAAACATCCAGGCACAAGGAACACGTCCTGGGAGCTCCTGTGCCCCACGCAAGAGCCAGAGTTGGACATGGGTGGCCCCGTCCCCAAAGGGGGGACAGGAGGCGCCTTCAGCCACCGGGCCAGCCTGTCCCCATCCTGCGGTGACAATTGCCACTGGCTCCAGCTGGCCAGGGAAGAGCCGTCATCCCGGCACACGTGGCTACCAATTCCTTCGGAATTCCTTCCCCAGCCGTGGGGAGAGCCAGATTCCGCCGGCAGGGAGATAAAATCCCCGCAGCAGCAGCGGAGCGGGGACGGCAGCCGCGTGCGTCTGAGGGAAGCGGCGGGCAGGGAGGTGGTTTTAACTAAAAGAGGTGCTTATATTACCAGCAAGACCCTTAATTGATTCCCAGAGAGTGATTTCTAAATCACAGCCTGACGTGCACAGCGCGGTCGATAACTGCATTAAAGCAGCAGCCGGGGCTGCAAGGCCTCTCGTTGCGGTTCTTCCCGCACGGAGACAGCACCCCACGGAGCGGGAACCGGCCCTGGGAGAGATTCCGGCACCCGGGAACAGGGTGATCATCACGGTGGCACCGCGGGGCAGCAGCACGGACAGAAACCTCCCTCCTTCCTGCCAGGAACTTCCACTGCTCCAACCTTCTCCTCTTCCTCTGATTCCCGTCTCCTCGCTGCCCCCATCACACTTAATTGATTTGGAAAAATACGAGAGATGAGGAGTGATCACCTCAACAGAGACGCTCAGAAATGCTCAAATCAGCCGCCTGGGCACGGCAGGTTTAGGAGGGGGGTCCCACCTTTAGGAAGGGGTTTGGTAGTGGGGAAAGCAGATCTAGAAGATCCCTTTCTCCATGCACGCTCCCCTGGCAAATCCCTGCTGCCCGGGGGAGAGCTGGGAGCCGGAAAAGCGGGAGCAAATACAGACACTTCAGCCTGTTTATTAAAAAAAAAAAAGTTTACAAAATGATGAGTGAAAGGCGGTTAATGATGCATAGTACAGTTAGTGCCAGGGAAAATGCTCTAAATTAAAGTCCTCAAATATGAAGAGAATCAACATTTAATAAGACAGTTAATGTATGTTATTTAAATGTCATTTCATTATTAAAAGTGTATATTTTTTGAGGTTTAATAACCATGTAATTGAGGCATCTTTTCTATAGTTAAACCTTGGCAAATATGTTTTTCATAATTAGCCAGTATTTATTTAACATGCAATAACCATCCCATTAAATTTAATGACTTCAATTAATAGGTACAGAGGGGCCTTTTTTAATGTCAATAAGTTTTCCCAGAGCCAGGCCCTAACGCGGCACCGCGTGAGGCAGCTCGGCCGCAGCCGGATCCCGAGCGCGGCCGGAGCCGGCACCCCTGGGAATCGGCATTCCGGAACCGCATCCAACACTCAGCCCCTGCTCCATGAGCGGTAACGGAGCCGGGGGCACCTCCGTCCTCCGTCCTGGCTGTGAAAACGGTGACGATCAAGGGGACACTGCACTGTGTGGATCATCCTGCCCTGCTCCATGGCCCGGCCCTGCCGCCTCCTGGGTGCTCCCGCGGGCTGCGCTCCCGCGCGCACAGTCTGCTTTTTCATTTTCTCTTTATTGCGTTTTAAACATTTGTTCAATAAGAATAAAATCGCGGAGATTAAACCTCCACCCGCCGCACGGCGACGGCAGCAAAATGATGAGAGCGGCAGCGAAGCGCTGCGAGCAGCAGGGCCGGGGACACCTCGTGCAGCGGGTGCCGCGGTCCTCGTCGCAGAGCTCCCCGCTGAACGCAGATGGGGCCGAGCAGGTTAAAACACTCCCTTTCCCAGGGAGCAGACTGGAAAGCGCAAGGAGGAACGTGTGGCAAAGCCCTCGGAAACCAATTACCGCTCGGGAGAGGCAGCGCGATATAAATACAGCAGCTTCCTGCTCCCGGGGCTGAACTGCGGAGCCCCGGGCAGGCTGCGATGGAGACGCTGCCCCCAGAGAGCCCGGAAAGCCGCTGGCCGAGGCCAACACAGAGCCATGAGCCGGCCCTGCAGCCACCGGCACCCTGGGGCCACCTCACCTGGTGACGATGCTGCGCGGACACCCAGCGAAGCCGTCTCGTCCCAACAGCGCTGGCTGCTGCCAAGGGACTCAGAGAGGTTGTTTTAAGCCTTGCTCTATTTTTCTAGTCGCCTGGAGCCAGGACAAGGCCCAGGAGATACCAAGTCCTCGCAGGCGGATGTTGGATTCAGGGCAACGCGGATGGCGCCGAGGGCAGAGCCCCAGCACTCACAGTGCCCACGTGGCCTCAGCCCAAGGCCGCAGCTCCGGATGCGACTCCTTGTGCCCAGCACCCGGGGGGCTGCGGGACAGACGGGCAGATCCAAAGCAACCAAGAAACGGGCAAACCCCAGGCACGGAGCGAGGTGCCCACCCGGCCCCGCTTTCCCACCAGGGCAGGGCAGCTGCTGCAGCGCTCAGGTGCCGACCAGCCGGGCCCCGCTGTCCGAGCAGGCCGGGGAAGCGCAGGGAGAGCAGTGCCATGAGGGATGGTGCTGCACTGGGGCTCCCCTGCTGCTGCCTTCCCTCCTTGCTCAGCCCTGGCCTCCGCATGCGCTGCCGGGACAGGGTCTCGCCCGTGGGATGAGGGCAGCCGCCCATGGCCGTGGCAGGACGGTGCGCCCTGGCACAAGGCTGCAGCTTTGGGGGTGATGCCACAGCCTGGAGAGACTGAGTTACTGAGATCCTGGTTTATGCAGGAGCTCCCCGGCCCCTCTGCAGAGCTGGCGCGGGACAGGAACAGCCCTGAGTGCTGGAGCATCGGGGAACGCCCTGGCACCCGGCTCGGGATGTCCCCGCGACAGGAGGGATGCGCCAGGGCCAGCAGTGGCCCTGACAGGAGGCCCTGGGGATCAGCTCTGCACAGACCAGACCAGCACCAGAACCCACCTTCACCCAGGGCAGGCTCTGCAGGCAGAGCCACTACCTCACGGCCACAAGTGGCGGAGCGCTTTTCCCAACCCACTTGGGAGGGAATTAATGGAAGCGGAGCATCCACCATCATCCTCAGCCACCACCTTAACTCTGCAACGGCCCCTGGGGCTTTCCCATCCCAGACTCCCCGGACTGGGATGCCCCACGGAGCCAAAGGAGCAGCCTCCCTGCTCCCGCTCTGCTCCTTCTGCCGGGCTGTCCGTGCATGGCTGCTCCGGCGGGAGCAAAACTGGCACAGAGGAAACGTGCAGGGCCCAGCTGGGAGCAGGGGGTGCGCGAGCCCCATGCCAGCACCCCAGCGCACACGGAGGCTCCTGCTGCTCCAGTGTTTGAGCAGCGACCCAACGCGTCGTGGCTCTAATGGCATCTTGAAAGCCGTCACAGGGAGCCGCGCGGCCAACCGCTGCCCCCGAGGCCATTAGGTTAATGCACCGGCCCTCGCCTAGAGACCTAACCCAGATCCGCATCCCACATGGGGCCCGAGCCGAGCCGGGACGGGCCCCAGCGAGGCGCCGAGGGCCCGGGCTTCTCCCGCGCCAAGCTGAGGCGGCAGCTGAGGGAACCTGAGGCGACAGCGCCATCTCGTGCCGCCCGCCCCGCCGCGTGGCTGCAGGGCCGAGGCCGCCGCGAGGCCTCCGGGAGCTGCTCCCGGCCACGGCCTGAGGCGAAGGCAGCGAGTAAAAATCCCCCCGCGGCGGCTGCGGGGAGAACCTGCCTCCCAGACCCCCGCCGGCACCGGCCGCCCCTCCTTATCGAGGCTGGACGGGTATTCAATTTTCTCTTCAAACGCCAGCCTTGTGAAATGGTAATAGAATTCCAAATCTCGGGGAAAAAGGGAGGGGAAAAGCTGAATATGCAAGGATTAACAATGCGAGAGACAAAGGAGGAAATTATACCAAAAAATATATAGTCGGAGCTTTGCAGGAATTAATTAAATACAAATAAAAAGAGAAAATTAACAGTCTCATTCTTAGGAGGGGGGAGAAAAAGGATATTTTCTGAGTTTAATTAACCTTTTTTTGCCAAGCACAATAAAGAGGAAGGGGAGGGAGGGAGGCAAGAGCGAAGCCTCCTAATTGTTTTGGCTCTCAGGAGATAATTACGGGCAGCCCCGGCCCTGGTCCTGGACCTGGCAGGATTGTTTGCATATAAATAACTCATTTGTGGGGCCTAATTGGTAGGAAGGTAGATGAGGAGGAGCCCCGGCAGAGCTGGAGGAGCTGCGGGCCCTGGGCAAGCAGGGCGATGCCAATGGAACGTTGGACAAGCTGAGCTAAGCGCAGGGGACGGTGGTGGCACCGCAGCCAGGGCGGCCGCGCCACCCTGGCCATCCCCGCACTGCCCAGCAGGTTTGGGGTGGCTCTTGGGCCGGGTCAGGTTGGAGAGCGCCTGGAGAGCCTGGCTGCCGTCCTCGGGAAAGGCTGCTCCGATTTTCCACATCTCGGTGCCCGTCTCCTTCTTTCAAAGGCTTTTCTGTGGTGACAGAGAGCTGTTCCCAAGACTCAAGCGCTCTGTTCTCCACCCGCAAGGCCAGGTCTTGGCAGAGTGAAGCCACAGTGTGCAAAGCAAGTTTATGAAGGCTGGAGACATTGAGGTCGCCCTGACAAAGGGGACTTTGACCTGCTCCTCTTGCTGAGCCTCTCCCGGGGGCTGCCATGAGCAAAAGCAGGAGCTGCTGCAGAGGAAGGTGCTCCCCGGGCCAGGTCGGATGGGGCTGGACCTGCTCCAAGGATCCGCGGGCACTGCAGGGATCCAGGCACAGCCTTTGAGGAGATTCCTGCCTGCAACCAGGGAGGGCCTGGCCTCACGCAGCCCCTGCTGCTGCCCGTGACGCTGCCCCGAAGGCCTCGCGCTGCTCCGAGGGGTTCATTAGAGCCCCGCTCCCACCGGGCAACGAGCAGGAAACCCACGGTTTCCAGGTAGGTGCTTTATGAAAGGTGCAAACTCAACACCCAGAGCTGGGTGCTCAGCTCACCCCCTCGCGTGGCCTGGCTGAGGACACACGCACAGCCCTAGAGATTATCAATCACTCTGTTCCTGGAGAAGTTAGACTCAACACCAGCAAGCATTTACTTCAACTTGGCTCCCCTTCTGTCCAGGAATAAATTGCAAAATTATTCAAGTCTTCAGCGTAAATTATTCCCAGTATAAGGATTGTTTAAATTGCAAGCTGGGAATATTACTCTGAAGTGTACAAGCTACGTGGTAAATTATGTAACCAATTTATGTAATTTATAAATTGAGTTACATAAATTAGCCACATAAGGTACGGCATGAATGTCAAATTGTGTATTCAATTGTCACAATAATAGCTCAGCATCAGATGAGCCTGAGGATTAATCCAGACAGTACAAAGTCTGGATATTACAAATAAATATAAATATCAAATTGTTTACTAACTGCGCCAACTAGGAAGTTACTGGCATTAATAAAAGGCAAACAAGCCCTGAGTTATGCAAATAAAAAGGAGGCCGGGGTAGGAGAGCCACTTTGCCCTCCAGTTTGCACAGATGCGCTCAGATACTCTAGGCCTCCCGCAGTCGCTTGGCGGATGCCGGTCTTTGGACCACAGGAATTCAGAGTTGGGATCTGCAAAGCGCTTTAGGAAGAGCAGGAACTACAGGAGCCGTCTCCAAAAGTCCCATTTCCAACTCCTGGAGTAATGGAGTATCTCCACCAACTGTCAGCTGCATGGGGCCTACAAAATCATCAATGGCTTTGCAATTAAGAAGTTCTTAGTGTAATTAAGGGCACCTTCACACTAATTAATTCACAGCACACAGTGCCATGAGTATGGAAGAAAAATCCATGTGGTAAATTAATTTCCCGGGCAACTCTGACATTCTCACCTGCCATTATTTACTAATTCAAGTTCTTGGGACCAGGAGGAGTTTTAGGGAACCAGAAACAAGGCTGTTACTCTTCTCCAAATTTAACAGCTGAAGGTACATTGCCACCTCTCCTTTTCCACCAGCCCTTCCCCTCCTCTCCCATGAACTACTCTACCCCGAGACTCAACATGAGCAATACTCAGCTGTGGGCTGGGGATACCTTTCTTTTGACAAAGACATAACATGATCAAAGGCTCTTCTCTTGCAGCCCTTGGGTAGGGTTTTGGGTTTTTTTTTTTTTTTTAGCCTTTTACTCCTTATTAAGATCTACCTTTTTCCCCCAAGCATGGCAGAATTCTGCTTTCCTGTAGTTACTGCTAAACTGGGATCCACTTGCCCTGGAGCGCCACAAGGTTTGCAGCAGCGATGAGGATTGTGCCAGGTGTGATGAGGTGGATCCGGGGCACAGTTCTCAAGTGTGGGTTATTAAGGCCTCCTCTGTTGATATGTGGGGACAGGCTCTCCCAAGAGCCTGGGCCTCCCAGGCAACCCCTCTGGGAAAACACCAATGCCAAGTAACTGTATATCAGAAAGATGATGCAGATTGCCTTAAAATTGTGTTTGCAAATGAGTCTCACTTTTCCATGCAGTTCCTTATGCTGCTGAACAAAGGCTCTTACCTGGCAACAGCACCAATGAGTTTTGAAGTGTTTCCATCTCCCAGAGGAAGCCAACGTAGCCCTTCCTCGTGATGCAGACCACAACACGCTCAACTCGGACCCTGTCCCTCAGATTCTTGTAAGTTATATACATGTACCCCAAACCTCAGCCTTGAATAACACTGCTGCAGTTCTACATGAGGAACAAGCAACGCAGCCTCTGAGAGGACTTGCACTTGGTGTGCGGGGAGAACCAGCCCCTATTCTCCAAGGCTGCTTCCAAGAGGCCATCAGCTCAGCCCGGGAAGCCTCATCGCTCTTCCCTGCTTGGCCAGACTGATCTGGGAGCCTTTCCGCAGGCTGCAACGTGCATTTCTCTTGGTGACAATGAAGTCAGGCCAAACAGCGGCTGGGTGGAAGCGACTGTTGGCAGGCAGGTTTCATGGCTGGGTTTCATCAGGACATTTGGGAATGAAGCCGTGCGGCATTGTAAAAACATTCCCGTGGGCATTCCATTTTGTAAACTGCCCCCAAGCCTGGGAACACACACGCAGGGTACCCAAAGGTGCAACACAGAACTATTAGTAGCGAAACAGCAGAGGAACATTGTGTCTTTTTGTACCTTCTTTAACTTACAGACCCTGTGGCAGTGCACAGGCACGTGGGTTAGCGTTGGAAGCAGCTCTGACCGCAGGTAAGTCCACTGCTCTCACAGCCTGTGCCCAACGTTTGGGCAGAGCTCCTGCCACCACGACTGCCTTCTGCTGTCCCCTTCCTGCCACGTCCAGAGCTGGGACTGCGGAGCCGTGCGGGGGAACAGCACAAATCACCAGGCAAAGGGTGGCTGCGGGATCCCGCGGTGCGAGGGGCGCCGGGCTCCGTCCGCGCGCGCCGCCGCGCAGCTCCCGTCCATGCGATCCCATGAACTGCAATCCGAGGAAGCTATTAGTTGGCAACAGCCACCTGGAAGCTAAAGGAGTACAGTGAAAAACCTTCAACACAAAGGAGGCTTGCAGAAGAAAAATAAGGAAATAAGGATTAAAGGGGCTATGAAGGCTGTTTCATTGAAGCAGCCCATAAAGAGCAATTTCTCTGCCTTTTGTAAGCTTTCATTTTGGCTGATACGATTTAAACTAAATCTTGAACTGGCGTTTCCACCCCCCCAGCTCATTAAAAACAATGAGGCTTGGTTGCAGTAACCATCTAACCTTCCTCAGAAGTTAAAAGCCTGCTGAAGGAAAAGGCAAGGATGAATTAAGAAGCTGCATACACTGCTTTATCAAATGGCAAAAACTCAAATCTCTCCTGGGGTTCAGCTGCTCAGAGGGGGAATGCGTGGCAGCACTGGCAGAGTTCCTGTTTACTTGTTTTATGATGTTGTAATGAGGAACCCATTAAATTAATAGCTGTGCTTTATTTTTAATGTTATGTTTAGCTAATCCCGACTTACATTGGCACTCCCCATTCATAGAAAATAAAACTCAAACTCTCTGTGCTGATGGATTCCATCACTGAGATAATATGGAGATATGGAGGGATGCTCAAGAGGTCATGGGATGGAAAATACAGCCCCCTTCGGATGCTCTCTGAGGGAGCATCACTTGTATCCTTCAGCTGGTGCCTGTTACAGACACCAGCTCAAGTAGTTCCAAGATCTAAAATAACACAGAATTGATCCAAACCTGTGACCCAAACACTGCTGCACCAGAGCCCACAGCTTAGTATCCAAGGAGGATTTTAAAAGCAGAATCATATCTTAAAAGATGCATAAAAAGGTGAGCAGATCACAGCCCTCCAAAGGCAGCCAGGTGGGGCTTTGCTGGGGCCGCGCTAATAGCAAACCTGCCCCAAAGTATCACAGGTTAATGCGGGGCTTCAAACACGGGCGCCGTTCTCGCCAGCACGGGAGGAACTGCTGCTGCCAGCACACCCAACTCCACCAAACGAAAGCCATCCCATCCATGTGCGCCAAGGCCAAAAGCAGGGAGGGCTCCACGCATGGAGAGCGAGTGCTGGACCACGTATGTCCCAGACTCTGCCCGGCCCTTCAGGCTCCCGTGGGTCCCCCTTGATGTTGCATGGGCTGAAAAGAGGGGGGAGGCTGGTGAACCCCCCCAGGCAGCTGCTCCTGGGGTGCCCGAGAGGGCTGCAGCGGTTGTGCCATTTGTTTTAACCAGGTGCATTTTAACAACAGCAACTGCTTGGGGGGGATGAGAGGGAACGCGCGGGCGGCCCTTGCGTCCCTGCTGCTGGTCCCCAAAGAGCAGGTCACCAGCCAGACTGGAAAACCCAGTTCTGGGATGCACAGCAGACTGGCAGTGAAGCGTTTTAGGGAATCAGACGCAAACAGTTTAGCAACAAACTACAGACAAACACTTTTAACCAGTTTAGAAATAAAATATAACAACAACTTGAAAGACAAATTGAAAAATTCTGCCTGGAAAAGCAGCACACAGCATGAGATCACAGGATTCAACAGACTATAAAATAGGAAATGAGACTTACTCTTCTCTCCCTACAGCTGCACAAAACCCTCCTACAAAGATTACAGACATGCTTGGCAATTGCCTTCCTCCTCCAGCCTCTCCTGTTGTGGACAAGGCAGAGCTGATAGAAGCCCGAATACACAGAGGATATTACATAAAGCATCTTGCAAAGCCAAGTGTGAAATATTAACAACAGGAGGCAATGGGTTGTGTTTTTATGCAAGATCACAAATTTGGTGTTTAGAAAGCCTGAGACGCCCTTGCATGCTGCAACCTCAAAGCGCTTGGTGAACGTTTCATTTAAAAAGCTATTGAAGCTACTCAAAAATTTCTGTGACTGTTTCTTCTTTAACTTTTTTGTTTCATTCTTTTTCCTTCCTGTAATGCAAAGAACTTATGCATAAATAAAAAGTTTTTTCTTCCATTCATCTGGCCCGTTTCAAAAGAGTTCATACTTCTGAAGCGGGCACTCTGCAAGCCTGTGTTTTCACATTACGTTATCACAGTTGTGCACACGGGATGCAGATTTCCAGATGCATTTGTACCCACGATTACCCGATTTGCACGCAGAACCGCAGTAGCTGGGCAGGCAGGACGGCCACGCGGCTGTTGGGCTGCACGGAGCACCGGCGATGAACTGCACCTGGCATTGGGATGGAGCCAGTGAAAAAAGGTCATTATCCAAAAGTGTTTCTGGATGGAGCAAAAGCTCCGTTTTATCCAGCACGGACAGCGGCACTTCGGCTCTCCCACCCCACCTCAAACTTGCCTTGGAGGAAACCGCTTCAAATTCAGCCTCCAGAATAAGCCCAGACCATGTTTATCCCGCCATCCAGGTTGCCCATTAATGCCAGCTGTGCCACTGGTTGTGTGGTGAGGCCACCTATTCAACACCAGGCGCTGGGAATAATGATCGGTGCCACGCTGGGACGTAACCGGCACCTGCTGGCACAGTCTGGCATGGAAAAAATCACACTCACCATCCAACAAGAAGCCATGGAGAAACACAAGCAGAGCAGAAGAGTCAGGGTTTCTTCCCTCTTTGAAAGGGCCTCAGGACCAGTGAAGAGGAGAAAGAAATGCAGTGTAACCTGCATTAACAGTTAAGAGCAGCCCCATAACCTGTGTGTTTCTTACTTAACTGGCATCCGAGGCTCTGCAAACACCATTTGGTCCTTGGCAGCCTCCTGTCAACACCTCTGCTCATCATTTTTTCCAAGCTCAGACAGGTCTGAGCAAGCGCTCTGCTCCGGCACGGCCCTGCATCCCAGGAACGGGGCTCTGTGGATTCCCAGGATGCAGAATCACCACGAGATCCACAGAGAAGGCCACAGTCCCACCAGCGTGGCAGCACGGAGGAGCTCCCAACTTCCCAGCTACGACATGAAGGAATTTCAGAAACTACCAGAGACTGAGGGTTACACAAGCCAGCGCTGACGGGGATGAGGTGCAAGAGGTGCATTTCCAGCTAATAACCAAGCAGCCCCTCATCTGGATGGCCCTAGAGTGCCACTTTGTGCTTGCTGGGCTGCAGACAGCCGCAGTGCACCTGGCCAGCATTAGCTGGAGATGCTACATTTATGATTTTATGGCTGATTTTCTCCCCCCACCCTCTATCAATTGAGTTCACCGTCTGAACGATCACATCTGTTTATGTTCCACAGACACCTGCGTATCTTGAGATGACAGCAACTCCATGAATGCTGTAATCAGTTATTTCTCAACAGAGGAATTGCCAATTTGGTAAATAAAGCTCATTATAAAAGAACATGGAAATATATTACAGTTGCCTAACAGAGAAAATTGTCCAGTGCCACCAGATAATCAGTCCTGGCATCACAGGCCCCCCCAGTTTGGGGTGGCTGAAATACTGAAATGCAGATTACCTGTGCCAAGGTGACCCTGAATGGGGGCAAGAGGAAAACAAGAAAGAGATAAAATAGGTATTTTTCCCTTCCAACCAACAATAATTTAAAATCTAGTCAGGGATAAACCTTGCTGCTCTGAATTTCCACACGCAGTATCAGAAGTTCAGCGGCCCTACGTATCCTACCCGAGCTTGGAAACTTGCCCTTCCTCCTTTGGGGGCAACACGTTTGACCTGCATGGTGATAAAAGACAGAAATTTCACAAGGTCTGGGACCAACAAAAATGAGCAGTGAATAAGGAAGCACTGTGCTTGTGCGGAGGAAGAAGGCTGCGGTATCAGCACTCTGGAGGAAGGGAAGGGATTTTGTCCCTTTAACTAAGATCTAAAGCATGAAGTGGCTGCCTAAAGGAAAGAGACCAAGCAGAACATAACACAGAAAACAGCTCTCAGCCCCCCTCATCCATTTTCATAAACACTACACAAAACTCCGACATGACCTCCAAAAAAACACATCCGTGTTCATATTCTTCAGAAGCTGCCAGACGCCGAGCCGGGGAGGACGCGGGGAGCAAACGCTGCCGACCGGAGCAGAGGCTTTGGTCAGAGAAGGGGAATTGAGTTACAGAAACGGAGCTGCTCTCCTGATCGCAAACCCGTCACACCTCTCACAAGAGGACGAAACGGCAGCCCTGAACAGCACCCCATGCCCCGGGGCTGCACACGGAGAGCGCTCGGGAGGGACGGGGCTTCGCAGCAGGTAAAGCAGGAACCGCACACAAGAGCTGGCACAAAGAAAGAGAATCAGGGCTGGATGCAGCAGGAAAAGGCTTTCTTGGTGTGATTCACCCAGACCAGCTCCCTTCAGCCAGGGCTTTGCGCTCTTCCAAGTACTTTAAAGAAGCCAAAATTCATTCAAGCTTGGGACCAAAATGAACAAGTTTTGTGATTTATAAACTGTGACTGGAAATATTTCTATTCCTCATACTTGCTGGGAGTTTGTGTTGGCAAGGCCAGGAGGCAGGAAACAGCCACATACGAACCCACAGGACTGAAGGCATCTCACAGCACACAGTGACCATTAAACACTTTATTGGTTAGGAGGGAACCTTGGAAGGGAAGAAACCTGCCTGCTGGTCTAACCGATGGGCGCACGCTAGGAACAGCTAATCCTAACAAGCTAGTCGGGGATACTTCCCAGGACTTCAGACTCCTGTCTTTGAAGCACAAGGACAAAGACAAGAGCTCCACAAACTCAGATGGGGATGGGTGAAACCAAGGCTAGTACATGGTGAACCAGGCCTGCCTCAGGCGAGCCTCCAAACTACAAGCTGTGCCAGGGGCACTTGTGGTCAAAAGAATTCTTTATATTGTAACGCAATAGAAAAAGGAAGCAGTAGCGTCCCCCTCCCTCAGGACCCTCCTGCCAACTCCAGCAACCCCCATCAAGGCTGATACATGCAGGCAATGGGAAGAGGAACCACGCCGTTGTCTTGGACCGCTATGGGCAGAAGGCACCAGTCTTGGTCAGCGTCTATCCAGAAGGATGCTGGGACTTCCGAGGGCATCTGTGGTCCCTGTTTTCTGCTCTTTGATGGCTGCTGCTGTTTATCCAGAATTAACTAACAGCTCCTGGAGAAAAAGGGAGACAAAGCAAAAGGTAGCGAGTTAGATCCTCAGCTGCAGGCATCAGACTGGTTCTTTCAGGAGTGAAGGCGCAGCACAGGCATGGCTGGGAGATTACGAGACAATCCTCACAAAAACCATCAGGTACTGCCTGCTGCAAACACTGCAAGATACCCAAGAGCACAGAGGATTGTAGAGGCGAGCGGGTCACGATATCAAAGGCAAGACTGATGCTGTGAAGAAGCCAAAGTCGGTGTTCAGCTCCAGCTCAACCGCTGCCCACGTGCTCTGCTAAGGGACAGCGGGTAGGGGAGAGAAGGGGAAACACTTTAAAGGATTTACAAATTACCACAAGAAATAGAAGCCTCCAGTCTGCGATTCCAGAGTAAGCATTCTCACTCTTCATCAGGTTGAACCCCGAGGCCTTTCTTTATTCCTTATCCATTTAACAGTGCCCAATGCAGTAACAGCACCTTCAAGCAGATGAGAATGACCTGGTGAAACCCAAATCCTTCAAACACACACACAACACTCGCTCATCCCAACGCTCAGAAGGGGATCCCATAAAAGAAACGGCCGCAGAGAGGGAAAAGGAAGAAACAGAGGGACTCGCATATCACCTGGGCCCCTGACATGTTTGAGAGCCTTTGCCTTTTAATATAAAGGCTCCAAACTTTCTCAGAATCTAAGAAAAATCAAGTTTGTGCCCCCTCTTCCCCACCATGAACAACCTCCTGTTTTGCTGCTGATACATTCTCAGATCCTCCTGGCATCCACGTAGGAGCTTTAGACCTCTAAAGAAAAGGAGAGATACAAAACAGGAGGATTTAGCCACGTTTTGGATGGTAGTTGCAGAGTCTACCACGGCCTCTCTCTATTTTTATCTTCTCCCTGTTAAAACCCAAGTCAGTTCAGCAGCGCCATGAGCTGCGGGTGAGGACACAGCTGGCACCTGCTCCAACTCCCTTTCCAGCCGGGGACACGTGACATCCATGCGGGACCCTGTTCCAAAAGCCCTTCTGATCGGCAGTGGCATCGTTACGACGAGGACCCGCGTCCTGAGCTGGTCACGACGCTGCTCCTTCCTCCTGCTCCGCACCAAGCGATGTGCAGAGGACCTCGCTGCACAACACGGCCACAGCCCAGCGGCTTCCGTCACCCAACTGACCAGGGCTGCGTTTGAGCCAGCCCTGTTCCTCCTACAGTGTTTTTCCGTGGGGGAGAAGCGGTTGTTCCTTGTGAGTGAATCAGAACGGGGACCTCACAAAACAACCCTGCTGCCCAGCGTGGCCGTGTCTGTCAGAACATGGCGGGTGGCCCTTCACGGGGACCTCTGGTGTCACTTTTGCAGAGCAGGTCAATGCAGCACCAAACACCCGCCGGGTCAGCACGTCACACCTGCCCTGAGCAGCCTCTCCAGAGGCTTCAGAGGATTGAGGAGAGAGAAAATTGTTTGCCGAATTATTTAGACAAAGCTTATCCAGAAACCTGACAAATGAACCGTCAATACTACCCAACCGACTCTAATTTTCAAGGTAATTTTTCTCATCATTAGGGGCTCAGAAGTTCTGCACTGAGCAATATATTCTGGAGTCTCCAATAGCACTCACATAAATTGTAATGAGGGAAGCAGCAACAACTCGCAATCAATTTCGCAATAATTTGCTGCGTTCACACTGTAACACTTCAGTTAAGTGTCAAGGAATCCTACATTCTGTGACAAAGATCCTGATGTGGCCACTCGGCGATTAACCCTGATGCCAGAGGTTATAACATTTTTATGGTAATTAAAAAAAAAATCATAGTTACAAAATTTTATTTTCAAAAAACAACCTTTAAACTTCTTTCAGGGGAAGGAGAAGCCAACAGTCAGCACTTAACTTTGGTCGCTCCCTTCCAGCCTAGCCTGTGCACGCAGGGAGGCGTCGAGGCGAGCGCTCGCCAACACCCCTGTGTGAAACCCCACGTTCCATCCCGCTTTGGACAACTCGACCCCGTCAGTCTCCTGCGCCGCGAGCCCCGAGCCCAAAGCTGACGGCGCCAGACACCAATTTCCTGCTGCGCCGCTCGCGCCGGGCAGGTTTGATGCACAAAGGATGCGGCAGCGATAGCATCAGGCTGCTCCGAAGCGCGGGCCAATACAATTACACCCAGGGCCAACCTGTGCTGCCCCGAGTGACTCATTTATTTCCCCTTCGCAAAGGCACGTGGTGCTCGTGGCGTTTATCGTCACAGGGCTGGCGTTTCCCGGGCCCGGAGCGCTCTCCGTGCACAGCTAACCCTGCAGAGGGGCGGCTTTCCCAGCTGCTGCCCGTGTTTCTGCTCACGCCAACCCGGATCTCCCAACATTTGCCAAACCAGTGCAAAGCGTTGCCATCCCGCCTGCTAAAGCCAGCTCTTGCAAACCGCAGCCCTCGACGCTGCGGGCAGAGCCGCGGCTCTGCGGGGAGGCTCCGCAGGCCTCACGTCTGGGTCACGTCGTACGTGTACATGCTTAGTAAAATACACAGAGGCTGTTCTCATTAGGCCATCCGCTTATTAACCTGTGGCCATCTACTTAAAAGCACAGCTCGCTCTATGTGGAGCCCCACACGCGGGGTCAGAGCGTGGAAGGAGCCTGCGCGGCCAAAGCGGCTCTTTGTTAAACCAGCTCCTTGCACCAGTGTTTCAGCTTCCACTGCAGTCGTGCAGATAGAGAATAGCTTACCTGTTGGTCCCTTCCAATGCAGAGCCCTCCCTGCAGGGCGCCCTCATGCTGCTGTGATACCTTGAGCAGAAACAGCCAGGAAAGAAACTAGCACACGCTCCGATCCTTGCGGATGCATCCGACAACGACGAGCTCTTCCCATACAGTAGGATGCTCCAATGCAGGCTCAAGTCTGGTGACCCATCACAAGTACCCGGCCCACTGCTGAAGCACTCAGGGCAGCCCTGGAGACTGCCCCGCACGCTCATGCGAGGGGACAGGGCCCTTCTCCTCACCACCAAACACACCACCTGCACACAGCAGGCCTCAGTAACACAACTGCACAACTTTGTCACCTCTGTTGGCCTGGAAAGAGGCACCAACAAAACACAAAAACTCCTGACCAGTCCTAAGACGGGTGTCCAAGGCCTTTCTCCTGGGTAAGGTATTTGTTGCGAGCTTATTAGCACCCCAGACCATTGCAAGGGACATTTAAGTCACTTTGGTTTGATGTATGCTGGAGGTATTTTTTGGTTATGTGCAATTTGTTCTGTTACATTCCAGGTATTGGCTATTTTGTGGAGCAGCTGTGCTGACTAATGGACCCCAGCACTTCTGTGCCATATAGTTATTGCACTGAAAAGCCTCTCCGTCTCTCTCATCCTTCAGGAGTCCAAGAGTTGCTGTCCTTGGTTTGGAATAAGAAGGGGCAGGAGTATGCCTGGCAGCAGCAAAAGCAAACATTAACTCACAGAGCTTTGAAGAGAGTTTTGTTTTCCCTCTTCTGTGCACTGGTGTCAATAGCGTCGCGACGCAGAGGGCTTCACCCAGCGACTTCTTGGCTGTTTCCCCACATGGGGCCATGAAGTCACTAGCAGCACTAACTCCTCGCTGCCCCGAGCGCCTCCTGCTCGCTCACACATTGACACAACAGCCACGGACACAACAACCTCCAGCCGGCTGTTGTTTTCGCTGTCCCATGCGCTGTCCCCCGCGCTGTGCGGGACGCGCTTTGTCACCGGCCGAGCGGCCCCGCAGCCACCGGGGAGCATCCAGATCACCCCAGTCGGGGGGACCCATCTCCTGCTGAACTGGTGGCCCCAGACACCGCAGCACAGCGGGGAAGGCAACGCTCCCTGCTTTTCATTTGGGATGTGCCCGAGAAAAGCACGGGGTCAGGGGAACAAACAGCGCCCCATAAAGGGTCGCTCCTGCAAGGATGCCTGTTAATTAATGGGCCTTCACACGGCGGAGGTTTTCCTGCTCAATCAACGTTAATTGCATTTAATCTCGTCCCTGCCGTTAAGAAAAGCCACCAGGCCAGGCTGATGGTGCTGGTCCCTGCCATGCAGCTTCCACCCACGTTTGGGAGGAAAGGCAGGAGGGGAAGGAGAGGAAATAACCCGTCCTGCCCGCTCTGCATCGCTGCACCACGTCATCGGGAGGGTTTCATTAGTCAAACAACGTTTGCTTTCCAGTAAAATCACGGAGCATTGGTGCTCCCTGCTCCCCTTCCTCTCTCACCGGCTGCTGGCCGCAGCTCCGCCAAAAAGCTCCCCGTTACGTCCCAGTCTGAGCGACGCCCGTTTCTTTCAACATGGAGCAGCAACCGCTAGGAAACAACCTCTGACCAAACCTTCCCTGCCACCCGGTGCACGTTTGGAGCCCGAATTTCCAGAGTAAACACCGGGGCATCCGCCAGCTCTTTGGCTTTGATGTGGGGCCCGCGCCGCTATCTGCACGGCCACCTGTTTGGAGCAGCGGAGTCTTCCTTTGGTGTCAGCAGGACGCAGCCCCGGGGCAGCTTCTGCAGCCCACGGAGCCCAGGGTGGCAGATTTCACCACCGCGGCCTTCTCTCCTCGGGAAAACGCCTTTTCCGGATGGATCGGGATGGAGAACGATAGCACAGGCCGGGCCCCGGCCCTCCTGTGCCCCAGGGCCCCGTGCAATGCTTGGCTGGAGCCAGCGCTGCAGTTTATGGGAGATTTTCTTTATCCCTTGCAAAGTGCTGGTCCCGCTGCCGCTCTGCACATAATGAGGACACATCACAAGTGCTTGGAAGGACTGGCTGAGTTTTAAGTGGTTTGAAATGGCTCCACTAGACTTGGTCAAGATTGCTTTAAAATCACTTCCCATTAGGACTGTGACCCTCTCTTTACAGCCAACATAATGATTTTAGCTCAGGGGAAGATAATTACATCCCGCTATCTCTACACATCAGAAAGAATAAACTGCAAACAACTCCGACAACAGCGCACCGTCCCGAGGAACGCCAAGGGAAGGGAATTAAAGAGGGCAGGAGATAGCGCTGGATGCTCTCCATGCCCGACCGGAATCAGCCCGTGTTTAGCGCGTCGGGCTCGGGAGGGACAAGGGGATGCAGGAGGGACACGATGTATCCAAAGCAGAACCGTGTCAACTTGTACAAATTCAGCTCCAATTTTGCAAGGATTAAAATGAACTTCACCCAACTGTGAGTTACCATTTCCAGAGCCAAAAGGAACGGAAAGCCACTGTCTGATGCAACAGAATTTCCTTCTTTCAAACCTGAAACCAAAGGCTACAAGGAGGGACCAGCAGCAGTAACGTTGTGCCAGGGGACATCAGCTTCTGGAGCTGCAGGGGTTTTTAGCTGCTCAACTGCCAAGCCAAGCTCAGAGCAAAGCTGAACGCGAGAGTGGATACGCACGGAGGAGGCTTCTCCCTGCTCTCGTACCTGCTACTGCTACCTGAGGAGGACGAGAAGGGTGGGGGCATCTCTGAAGCCGGAGGATTTTGGACCAGGATGTGTAAATGACCTGTTCTCTCCTGCCACAAGGAAGAAACAATAAATACCTGCAACAACCTCCCAGTATTTTGGATTAAATGGATTAGAGAAATGGAAAGTATGTAATGCAAGATGTTATAAAACCAGAAGCCAGGAAAGTGCAGGAATTTGAATCAAGCTGGCAAATGATCCCTGCAGACTACCAAGGAAAACTAATACAGAGCAGGGGTAGAGACAGGATCCTGTAACAACGCTGAGCGATGAGCACTGCTGCTCAGGTGAGTAAATCCTGAATGCCAGAGCTCTGCTTAAATCTGCTTCAGTCTGAAAACAGAAATAGCAAATCCTGCTGTTAAAAAGCAGGGCAAGAGCAGAGCCTCCTGCGCATCCCTCCGGACCGAGGCTTGTGCCTGCAATTACTCCTGGAGCGCTGCGCGCGCGGGGCCTCAGTGCCCGGATTACCAGCAGGATCCTTCTTATAGGCATCACTTGTCAGCCAAATTACACTTCACGGGACGTCGCTAACGTACACGCACACAAAATAAATACATGAAGGCAGCAAGACAGAAAGTTAGGGATCTAGTGCAAGAAAATCTCCCAAGGTCACCCAGAAAAATAAGTGGTGAATAGGAACTCCTAGAGCGTTTCTAATTCCAAGCACATTAAAGCTTCATGGGCCCTTGACACATTACCCCTTCGGCGCCGGTGGCTCCGCAAAGGCCCGAGACAAGGAGAGGAGGCACCTCGGTGTCACGTGAAGCATCAGAAGGAAAACAAATGAAAGAAAACAAAACTAAGGAGAGCGAAAGCAATCCCTGCTGTCCTCTGCACTCCTACGGATCACCGCATCCCATCCGTTACCGTGGGCTTCCCACGGGCAGGCACCCACTGACGGAAGAAGCGAGGAAGAGAGGGGCTCGTGGTGTTTTGGAGGCAGCTCCAGCAGCATCTTGACCCCATGCCTTGCCCACAGGCTGATCACAACTTTACATGCCGTTTTACACGTTGCAAATCCCACCCTGGAACAGGATATTAACTTGCACTAGCTCTAGCAATTGCTTCAACTCTGGGAATTACCACGAAGATGAAGGCACAAAGAACTCTAGTCCTTACATCCAGACACAATGCAAAAAGCTGCTCAAAACCCTTCTCCACCCTTCAGTGGTGGCAATGTCCTTTCAGGAGAGGACCTCAACGTTTTGGTTGTTAAATTCTCATCTCGTTTGCCACTAGTGAGCGTTACTAAACCACACAGTTTTTGTAAGAGGTCGGGACAGGTAAACACTGTCTGCAGGGCATGAGCAGGACTCCTAGACTTCAGTGCCAGATTTCTCCTGACTTCACCCCGAAGCTGGAGATAAATCCCCTTTCTGTGCATAAGAATAGTGCTACTTGCCAAGCACACACACATTCACCAGCAGAAGTTGTTAAAGAAATGCAAAACTCATGGCAAACTCAAGGGATCCCTCCCCTTCTGCACCATTCCCATCCAGGTGTCAGGGGCAGCCTAGGACATGAACCTGCCCCTTTCTGCCTCATTTCAGGAGGCTCCAGCACTGATGAAGGGAGGCTCTCAGGTCGGGGTAGCACTGCCAACCGAGGGTATCGCTCACTCCTGCTTATTCCAGTTTCAAGCACCAAGCACAAAAGGCAGACGTCTTCTGCAGTATCCTTTTCCCATGCCCGATTCTATTTCTGCTCAGTGATACAGTGAAATTCCACACAGAAGCACTATGAACTTGCCTGGCTTTATTTGTTTAACAGCTCACATTTTCATTAAGTTGTTGCTGTTCGGCAGCCAGTAATTTTATTTGTGCGATAGCTGTATTCATCTCACCCTCGTAGGTGCGGATGTTGCTCTCCTTTTCCCTTGGCAGAAGAGGTAAAACCCAGCAGAGACAGGGCAGGGGCAGGCTGCAAATTCACATCTCTGCTTACAGATATGGGTGGGATACAACCTGCTTTTGCAAATGTCTCCCTAAGGCTGTTTGGCATCACGCTAAAGAGCCTATAGGTAAATTAAAATATTTTTCAGTGGGAGACAACCTCAATCACATAGATGCAAAAGCAGAAGCTGAAATGTCCGTGACCAGAATCAGTCCCTGTGACTTGGTTCTGCTCCTGTGTCAGGACAGAGGCTGCTTCTGGTCGTCTAAATGCACCTTTTAGGAGCAGGACTCCTTTACAGGAGGAATGTTTACCTGCAGCTTTTGAAAATATACAAGAGCAGAAAAGAAAGCAATATTTTATAAATGTACCATTTGTTTGCCTTGCTGACACCACTCAAGCGGAAGCCGTTTGGGATTTTTCTGGTTTTGTTTTGGATGTGACAAATGATGCTGGTCCCCTCTTGTAATTTCCCTCACTGAGCAGTACGTCTGTTCACAACAGATACCAGCCCAGCCGCCTAGGTGTCCATTTATCTGCTAGAAAAGCGTTGCTGGTTTGGAACCAACTCATCCTAAAACAGCAGCCCCAGAGGGGGAGAGAGGAAAGGGAGGTGCGAGAGACACGAGGGAGCTGGAGCCGGTGCCTCTGCTGCAGAAATCACTGCTCTCGGCGTTGGCTACAGCCTTCTCCCCTCCACATCATCCATTTCCACGTCACTCAACACCTCTTGAGACTCCTCCCCACCATTAATGGAAATTGTACTTCCAAGAGAAAGACATGTAGGGAAAGGGAAGGACAGGGATCGGCACACTTAGCTGTGCGGGGATCCGTCCGCCCCGTGCAACTGAACACCAGGACCTCCATGCAGGAAGTTCTGTACTTACTGCGTCATGAGATGCAAGTTCCCAGAGAGACTTTTGCTCCTCAGCACCTATCCCTGACCCGCCAACGGCTCCGGCCTCACGCTCGGCCCGTTCTGGTGGATCTGCTGAGCCACCAAAGCCGCCAGCCCTGGAAGACTCCGACCAAGGGCTTGAGTGGGACGTTGGGAATCGCACAGGCACGCGTGCCGCCGCCACGCCAGGGCACCGCGACTCTGCCCTCGGTCCTGCTCCTCTCCGTGCAGCATCGGAGCAGCCCGTGCCCCCCTCTCATCCGCGCCGCGGTGGGCAGCTCTCTGGAGATGCCCATCCTTTCCTTATGAGGCAGCAAAAACACAGGATCGCTCGAGACGCAGCTCGGCCTCGTGGAGATTCCGCTCTCTCCGCGGGCTGTAAACACCCCCATAACGTTGGCTCTTTTAATCCTGTGTCGTTATGACCCGTGGCTGCCGCGCAGCCTGCAGAGGACAGAGCCGGGGCCGTCGGGACACGCACGAGGGCTCCCCAGGCTGCGGCAGCACCGGGACGTGCCGGGGGCACCAGGGACAAGGGACCTGCCGAGGGCACCGCGCAGAGCGGGTCCTGCGCCAACGGGAAAGCGACGGAGCCGGGAAAACGCCCGAGCGTCACCTCCTCGGAACAGGCTCCTGCTATAAATCTTGGCTTCTGTTTAATACGACGGACACCTTGATCCTCGTCTTGGCAAGGGAAGGTTAAAAAGTGGAACCACCTTAAAAGATGCATAAATTGGAAGATAAGAGATGTGAAAATGTAGCCCCCTTGCAGTTTGGGGAGACGGCTGCTTCGCTTACTTTGTTACTGCTTGCAGGGGACTCTGCAGATGTGCAAACTCCTACAGCGCTGCAGATATTCCCTCTCACGAGGGTGAGCAGTGCTGCATGCTCTTCCCTTAGTCGGAATGCAGGACAGAAGTCAGAAACGCCCCCAAACCCACAAAGTCCATTTGTAAATTGTTTAGAAGTGCACTGGGGTCATTCCATTTGCCTTGTACCTTCTTTCAAACACTTGAGTCACATTTCTGTACCTACCACTAGGCAGAAGAACTATTTTTTTTAATACTTTTTTCATTATTAAAAAACATAACTAAGGTTTTCACATACTTGCAAAACTTCAGGAGCAAACTCCACAAAACTAGGGCAATAGAAAACATGCCAAATACTTCAAGACTTGGCAGCGCTGAGTGCTGCCAGTATCTCAGTGGCAGGAGGAATGTCTGTCTTTCAGCCAATGTTTCTGAGTAAGAATTTCTAATCCCAGCAGCCCGTATACATGGAACACACCTATATTGTCAGTGCTCTGGGAAGAGATATGGATATTCTGCAGAAAACCACATCTAAGTCTCCCCTGAATATCAGCATAAGGCAGGAGGAGAAAAAATAGAGAGAGAGAGATCTTAAAATACAAAATCAGGTGCTGCCTTCAGTGCCAGCTGAAGTAGCAGTGGAGGAACGAGCACAGGCCGAGTTGCTGCACGTCGAGTCCCAGGGAGCCGCTTCCAGCTTTCCTGGATCCTCCTCCCTTTCCAACTACAACTGCCTCCTGGGAGCCAAGGAGAGAGGGATCTTAAGCAGGAGGAAATTGAGGCTTGTGTCATCTTAAAAAGATATATTAATTTAAAAGAGAGGTGAATGATTTCACAACTTTCTGCCTCATGCACCTGGAAATTGCAAACCGCTTGCGAAGCTGCAGCTTTAGTGGTAACCAGGCTGGCCTGGGGAGACGAGCTCCTGTTCTCTGTGGATAGAGCAATAGGATTGCAACGTTTTCTTCCAAAAAAAAGAGAAATGAGGTGCCCAGAAAGCCTGCAGCAGTCAGAGAAACAGATGCTCTTAGACCCTTCACAGGCCAAAGACAGATTAGTAGGAACAAAAGCAGCATAAGGGGATCTAGCAGCAGCCTTGCTGGGGCTGGGAAGGGAGCGCTCCGGCGGGGACATGCCGCCCTTAGGGCCCTGCTCTTGTTACTGCCTCCGAATTCCCCCGCAGCCCAAGTGTCCCAGCCAGCCCGAGTGTTCAAACGGCTTCGCAGCAACAGGCAGGGGAATCTGAACCCCATCAGCTGTGTGAGAAGCTGCTACGAGCACCTTGCGTTCCAGGGACATTCTTCATCCGCAGCGTTTCCTAGACATGGTTCAACCTCAGCACTCCAAGGCACAGGAGCGATACCTGGCGAATACAACCATCGAAACAACCGTTCAAGGGCGTGCAAGGACGGCAAGACAGGGCCCCGTGCGGTTAGCGAGCGGGGAACTCTTCCCTTCCGAGCGGCGTGCGCGCACGCAAGACTGAAACCGTGCAGCCAGGTGCAGAGCTGGCAGCAACACGGCTCCGGCCAACAGCGACTCCTGATGCTGCTTCATCGGTGCTAAAACACACAGAAAAATAAGCAAGTCAAGCCTTTGCATCAATGTTCTTTAACGGACGCAAATAGGGATGGAGGATTCTGCATCTGGGCTGAGTTTTTACAACCTCTACATCCCGTTTGTGTCTTAGTTATTAAATTACCCACAAGCCATCAACAGCTCAAGCTGCTCCGAGAGGCAGGGATGAAGCAGGAATCGCGAACGCGGACACGCGGCTCGTCTCTTGCGCACCGAGATCAGCCTCGTGATGAGCCGGGGACATCTGGGAACACAGGGGAGCCTTCCTGCCAGCCAGGAGATACACAAAGATGGGAAAAAGGGGAGGATCCGGCAGGCAGGAGCATCAGGAATGGGCTCATATCCACTCTGCAATCCACAGACTTCCACCCGCCGCACGTGGAGCGTCGAGAGCGGCACTTCTGCCCGAGCAGTAACGCAAATGAGAGCTTCCATGAAAGGCAACGAACCCCGTATGCAAATGTTAATTTAAAAATCTAGTCGACAGAGGTCTAGTTTTATTTTATTTATAGTCCAGTTTTATTTATAGGTCTAGTTGACCTATAAATAGCTGTTATGTTGGCATGTGCCAACGTGATGCTGAAAGCAGCTACCCCAGCCCCTCTGCCCACCGTCCCCCCAGTAAAACACCCACCGGTTTCAGTGACCTGGAGCCGCGACGGCCCCGGTCCGCGCACAGGGCTCGGAGCAGCAGCAACACCCCTCAGCCCTCGTTCTGAAGGAGCGGGTGGAGAGGGAGGTACCTGCTCGGGGACCCGCAGGCAGCACCTCCAACAACCCCCGGCCACCAACGCAGCATTTCGCCATCTCAGGAGGTGTGAAGTCAACCCCTGATTTATGCCCTCCGTTTTGCCCTCTGTGGAATTATTGTTTTATAATGTGCACGATATCCTTCCAGCGCGGCGCACGGAGGCACCCGGCGGCAGCAGCGCCGGAGCTCCGCGCTGGCAGGCGGGAATGCTGCATCCCGACAAAACCACCTAACGCGGCACCGTCATCCGCACGGCCCCACGCCAGCGGCCATGGAAACCATTGGAATTCCGACGTTTGGGGATGTTCACACACGTTTGTGCGCGTTCTCCACAAGCCTTTGAAAACCTCAGCTCCTCTCTTGCCGCAAAGAGCGGTGACAACATCCCCGCGGGCTGCGCTCGTAAATAGGCAGATTGAGGAAGAGGAACAGACCGGACTTTGTTATCCTGCCCTCCCGCTCGCTGCAAGCTTCTGAGGGAACCTCCTGAACACAAGAAGTCACTATGTAACCGCTTATCATATGGCGAGGAAAAAAGAGAGGAGGATGGGGAGAAAGGAGAGGGGGAAAAAAGCTGAGACCAACACTTGCTTCCACTGGACCCATGGGGTTTTTACAGGCTTTTGCAGTGGCCGGTTCTAGATGTTCTAGGTGTTTTCACCTTCTAGGTGAAGCAGCATTTCCAGGATCCCTGCTCCTGCCTCCCCAGCACTGCAGACCCGCTCCGGAGACACCCGCCGTCCGCTCCCATGGAAGTGCCAGCGTCTGTGCAGCAGGCTTGGACACAGGACTCTGCCTCCATCCACCACCCATAACAAACGCTCAGGAGCTGCGTTTAGAGCAATTTTTAAATGCTGGGGTTAAACTGATGTTTATAGGCTTGTAACTCTGAGAGGGTCAGATCTTTACAGCCCAGGCACTGTGGCAAGGAAGCTTTTCCAACAGGGCTCGCTCACTTCGCTATCGTTTTCAAACCAACTTACTGCTGTTTTCCATTATTTATGGAAATGGGATGGACAAGTTTAGTCTAGCAGAACAGAAACTTTAAAAAAAAAAAAAAAAAAAAGAGTCATGCTGAGAAGCCCCGAGTAATTCAGCGAGAAAAGTGCTACACACATTGCCAAATGGTTGATCATAAATAAGGGAATGAGCTGTTCTCTTTAATCAACCAGAATAAAACTAGAAGTAATAGATTTGCAATCATATTTACTGTAGTATTTACTCTAATAAAATTCCCATAAATCTAATAGCAATAGATGCAAGTGGCACCAGGGAAAAAAAGGAGGCATTTTACACAGTTCAGGAAATGGAAGATGCTGCAGAGCTGCCTTCCCAGGAGAAATCCAAGGCAGATGCCGACTCCCTTCTCTCCAAGGCAAAGCTGCACAGAACCCTGCAGTGCTACATGACCCAAGAGCAGCTTGTCCTAGTGCCCCTTCTTGTAGCTCTTGCAAAGTTGTGGCTTCCTTCATCCTCTGTCTCCTTCCATAGCAGGATTCCCATTACCCAGCTCCTCGATTTCAGAGCCCAGCCAGTCATAACACAGCAGTTCAAACAAGCACAGACCCAAAAAGTTTAACTTAGTTTGCTCCCCTCGGAATTAAATTTCAAGCAACTGCAGCAGACACCAAATCCAGTTTATCCGGAGCAATCCGTAACCGGGGCCCGTGTGAGCGCGGTCACTCACCGAGGGCAGCAGCGCCCGCTCCGGGCTGCTCCGAGCGGAGACGGACGGACCCTTCCAGGGCGGATGGAAAGATCAAGCTGCCAGGCAGGCTCCCTTCCTCGCTGCGTACGCTGGGTTTTTATCAACGGGAAAAGCCAATTAAAGTTGATAAAGACACATTTGCTGCTGGTTTTTCCTTACTGCCCACTGCTCAGTGCTAGAATAATGGATAATGTTCTGCCTGTGGGTGTATTTTCTAGGATCTGTCAGTTCTGACAGCATTTTGGCACCTGGATAACTCAAGATTTATACCAAGGGTCCAGGAATGCACCATTTCTCTGTAGCTGATGGGTACATTTTTCAGCAGGGCTTCCCTAATTAAAGGGCTAGAAAGAGACGGGATCAGATTGATAGGTTTGCAGTCAAATATTTTACACTCACTTTGATGAAATATAAATCACTTTTCAGAACTTCTCAAACACGTGAGAAAAACATGAGAGAAACTACAGCAATGTGTCCAAAATACCCTAATATAATTACTTATTTTCCAACTCCACCTCTGTCCCTATGGAAAGGCTCTAACAAGACAATGTTTGTTACATGGAAGAAGAAAAATCTTTGGAGAAAACCAACCAAAACCCCAGGGTGTGAGTCCAGTATCACAACGTGAAAGTTCATGAGTTTCTTGCTCCCGGGGCTGTTTTCAAAGCAATCCACCCTTGCAAAGGCATCCAGAAGAAACTCCCAGAATAACCATCTGGAACGGGGGGAAAATGTTTGTTGGTAATTTAAAGCATGAAAATGAAGGAGCACAATGCAGAGCAACCGGGATGTGAAAAGCATTTCCAGGCACTAAGAGGTTAAAACAATTATTTGAACAGCTGGGAAAATTAAAATGGTAAAATAATAGCTACCCTTCAAAATCCCACAGATGCAAAGAGACTCTTCAATGAATAACTGATAAAGGGGAAAAAAACATTTTAAGAGAGAAACCGTTTCATGCATGAAGGTCATACAAGTAGCAGCTCCTCTCAAGTACCTGGATTTTCAGTCTTGGCAAGAGATGAAGCAGTGGAGTTAACACAGCAACCCTTTACCCCTGGAGAGCCAGGGTCAAATCCTGACTATTGCACATTTTACATGAAAGTGACTTTGGTCGTGCCCCTTCTGCTGCGTTTTTGGAAACGTTTCCACAGCCCAGGCTGTGCAAGGTCACCACGTGACGGCCCGGCGGCTTTCCTAGGGAAGCTCCTACCGCAATGTCACCGGGATGCAGCAACCGGAGCAGGCAGAAGTCGGGCAGTTTTCCTATCCCGTTATCCAGAGCTCCCTGTACACGAGCCTGCTCCGGCATGGAATTTTTTCAGAAAATTGCAGTCTGTAAGCAGCAGCCAGGCTTTTCAGGAAAAATTCAAGTGGGAAGAATAGGACCACAGCGCAAGAGCACCAGGGTGCTAGGAGAGCCCAGGCTGGGACAGTGCTACGAGCAGTGACCAGGGCAGGGGACAGTGACATTCGCATTTAGAGGACTCATAGCTCTCGCAGGGCTGCTGCCTTTGGGGCAGGAGGGATCTGAAGGAGCAGAGCTGGGTAAGGTCCTTCTGCCACCGGCTCCGGTTCTCCTTCTCATGGACAATAAATCCTCCCTCCAGTGGCTATTTTAAAACAACAAACCCCAAATCTTCAAAACGCGGAGGAAAAATGAACAGTTGAATGGGCAGCGCTGCAGAGCTGCCGGCTCCTCTCCCTCCTCCCCCTCCGCTGCAAATGCTCGACCTCTTCCACAAACAAACTGAGCAGACTGTCACGAGGACAACAGGCCAACACTCCTTATCGCACAGGGTCAAAACACAGGGAACCTTGAGCAAAAAACAGTCAGAATCGGAACAGGAGGCCACTGCTCCTCCCCGGTCAAGTCTTCTCTCGTTGCCTTTATGATTTACTAATGCAAAAGGGTTTCCAACTGGAAAGTCTAACTCCTACTTCTTAACTTTAAGTAAAGGAAAAAGGCAGATATACGCTATGGCCCACCTAAAGGACGACTTACATTCTCCAGCAAAAGGCACTCGCCATTTCAGCTGTAATATTAGAGCATTTCTGCAGAACTGGTTGTGCAGTTTGCTCAGTGTGTATGCTTCTTTCCTCTACAGGGTATAGTTTAACCTGTTCTGGCCATGACTCCTGTTCTGTCCAGTTGGTAATGGCTCCAGATGCTGTCAGGCACCTCCTCTGATGCTTTGGACTCCCCTCACCCCAGAAGGGCACACGCAGGGCAGGAGCCTGCCCGCCTCATACACCCTTGTCGCTGCACCCTGGTGAAGCACCCACGTGCGGCCGACTTCCAACGCGCTGCAGAACGGAGCAGGTTCCTCCATGGTGTCTGTACCTAAACCGCACGGCCTGCGGTACAGGAGGCAGCAGGACTCACAGAGGGGTTTGCATGAAGGCCTTGGTCTTCCCATTGCCCTGAAGGACCCTGCGACACATTTCTGCAGGAGTTGGGACCCTGGTGTTCTGCCCAACTACATATATTTGGTTTAACTAAAACTATGACTGCATAAAAAATAAAATTATGGCTCAATACGCGCCCCTTCACTTCCAATGCTCATCTGCTGGAGAGCTGGTGAGCTGTTCAGCAACCCCTTTCCCTGCCCCTTATGTGACTACGTCGCAGTGATGCCCGAACAGATGCCGGCAGCTCTGGCTACGCTGCAAAACCACCAAGGAGATTCAGCTGCTGGACACCGAGGTAGCGACCTGCCTGTCCTGGGGCTCCTCGTGCTGGGAAAGCGGCTACTTCATCCGTGGTGTCTTGTCATGACACCCGTTGTGATAGGGACATAAAACAGGAATGCGACAGCTTGGCCCCTGACGGCAGCAGCACCACGATCAGTGATCAATCTTCTACTTGCCCAAGGCGAACAGAATTCTGCAAGGCTGATGGAGAGTTAAGTAACGGGTCAAAAAAAAGGAAGGATATAAATGTGACAGGATGGAAAAAGAGAGAGAAAAAAATAAAGGTGTCCAGCTACAGGAGCACACACCTTCCTGCCCTCCTCCGCGAGGGGCTCCGAGTCCTACCGTTTCCTGAAGTCCCTGCCCCATGCCAAGACACTTCCACGTTCAGCGAGGAGCGCCGCGGAACGCCCAGATTACTCCGTGTCCTTACGAGCCTCCAGTACCCAGAGCCCAAAGTCTTCTCTGCTCCTCTGATCGGCCACGTGAGGATGAGTATTTAAAATAAAACAGCCACTGAACTCTGTCTTGCCCCCTGAGGGAACTGCAGCCTCTTCTTCCCGCAGCGCCAGTTGAGGGCTGCAGGGAACAGGCAGCCTGATGTCAGCTCCAATAGCCATTTCCAAGGGAGAGGAAGGCAAAGGGGACAGAGGAGAGGAGGGAGGAGGAAGGGAGAGGCTGTGGGGACGCTGCAAAGAACCAGGTGAAACAAGATGAAGGAGGAGGGAAAGAAAAAAATCTGAGCACAGACTCTAGAAAGAGGTGAGTAAATAAAGAGGCAGGAGGAGGAGATGACAGTGGAAAAAGAACAGGCAATAACCTATGTCTTGCTTTTTTGCACATACCAACAGGAAGGATTGTACAGGTGGGCAGAGCGCTCACACTAGGAAGTCCCAGGTAGTGGTCAGGTAGGCAGGTCGTCCTGGGTAGTATCAGTCATTTCCAGGGCAGCCACAGCCAGTGCAGGAGCTGCCCACAGTTCGATTCCCAATCCCAAGGCACCGCAGAGAAGCCTCGGAACAAGTTACCCTCGCCAGTAAGGGTGGACATTTGTTAGACACTGTCCTGAACTAATGGAAACTCACCCCAAACCTAGGACAGCAAACCCAGAAATCTTAAGCACTCCTCAAAAAGATTAAGAAAAACGAAATTGAAAATACCATGAACAGAGTAGCTTGACAGGGCCTTCAGCACTTGATTCCAGTGTCAATAGGCCAAAAGATTTCGGGCTGCAGTGCTACATGTTTTAAGATCCAGTCCAATAGGAATGGCAAGTTTCTGCTGTTTTTAAACTTATACAAAGGATTCCAATTAGTTAACCTCAGGAAATGCGGGTTGAAATCTTTAAGATGCTGTTAGCTTTATATTAAATAAATAAGAATGAGGCACATGAAGTGCCTGGCAGCTACCGGACACCCTGCCTGGAGCAGGAGAAGGTGCTCGGGCCAGCTGCAATCAGCCCCTAGAGCTTATCCTTCCCCAGTGTGAAATACCTGACCAGACAACTTAAAGAGGGGGTGCAGGGATCAAGATCACAAGCTACCCTGAATATATAAGCTTCTTTCTCCTTTCAAGTTGCCCAGAAAGTAAAATGAGGTAACATGTATTAAAGGACCAAGCTATTAGCTTCTGAAGGCTGGACCTCTACGCAGCCCTCTCTTGCAACAAGAGATTTCCCTCTGCTTCTCAGAAGCAAATTAATGGCTGGGTAGAGAAGAGAAGGTGCATTCCAAAGGCAATTCCTAAAAATAAAGCTGCTCACTCTCTTCTTTATTGCTCCGCTGTCACCCTTGTTGAGCCTCTCCAGTGAAGCCCATTAGTGGTAACTGCAAATCAGCAGGGAAATCAGGGACCCTCCAAACGTTTAAGCGGGTCACAGAGTCCCCCTGTGGGAACAAGCCATTCCATGGGCAGCAGAGCTGATGACATTTGGATTCCTCCAGATTCATGTCTCAAGGTTAAGTTGTGTGACCAAACTGATGTCTAATAAGAGCAAGTTGATCCCATTCCCCCTGCAAAAGCACTGCTGAGGTTCCTCTCCTCTACCTAATTGCCTGTGCTTCCACAGGACACACGGAAACTTATTACTTGAGAGCCTCTGTGCCTGCCAAGGAGCATCGCAGGTTCAGATAGCGGGACAGACACGGGGCTCCCCAAGGCTCCCAACACGCTCCGTATCCCCGCTGCCCTGCTCGGGATAACAACCCAGACGGGGTCAGTGGGGGAAGAGAACAGTAAGATGCACATTCAGGACACGTGCAGGCACGTTAAATCCAGACCAGCGTTACCCACGGCACTCGAGCAGGCTCTGCGCTGCTCTCCAGAGGCTGCTCTGCATGTGACAAAGCTCCCGACCTTCCAACATCTGTTCGGTTTTTCTACAGAAGCAAGTCAGGGCCGATAAGGCAGTACAACGACTCTGTTGACATTTCAGCCCCTGAGAGAGCAGCTCTCCTTTGGCTTCGTGTCAGCCACCCCTGGCTACATCACAGAATAGAGCACGGCTTGTTCTCTCAAGCAGAGCCGTGCAAAGGCTCCCTGCAAACAGGCGCAGGGAAGCAGCTGGATGGAGCAGACCTGGGATCACTGCACACAATCTCACCTCTTCTTACTTATCCACATTTACTGGACACGGTCTGGCTTTAATCCATCAGCACACAAAACCTGCTAATACAACTGCATAATTGGAAAGACCTTCCCAGGGTTTACGGGGCTCTATCGTAGCAAATGCCAAAGCCCAGGGAAACAAGGAGGTGCCCGGAGCAGCCTGGGGCTCTGTCCCAGCCCTGAGCACACGCAAACACTGCCCGCATCAGAACAAGCTGCAACAAAATACGGGATTCTCCTTTAGTAGCTTCCAAAGCACTCGTTCCTCCTGAACAGCGCAGAGCCCCAAGTGCTTCGGATTTTTTGGTAAAAGCTGGAAAAAGCCTAACTTAAGGGAAATATTAAACCCCATCTATCTTCAGTAAATGAACCTCATGTGCTTCTCCTCCAGGGAGGTCAGTTTGAAGTCTGTACACATGCTTCAAGCTTGGCTTTTGCAGAACAATAAGGTGGCCCAGTGCAAGCTCCCCACAAATATTTCTCCTTTCATCTCAGCCCTACCACACGCCCTGCATCACTTCAGCTCAAGGCACGCAGAGCTGGAAAGATCACCTAAATCACCGTGTCTCAGCTCTTTTTGAAGAGTTATCTATTTCTGCAAGACTTCAGGACACTTTCTGATGGTGCCAACAACCAAATAGAATAAGGATGAAGGGCACTGCCAACATCCTAGGGAATATTATGGAGTTTATTAAGTTACAATAATTCTAAGAATTGGGTCATTTTTAGCACTATTGAAAAGTTCTCAACAGTTGCTGCTAAGGCTGCAGGAATTGCCTATGTTCAAATGCAACAGTTTACATGAGAGTCTGTAAGAAGATGCTGCTGAGGAGACACCACAGTTGGGTGTCAGGAGGACTGGAGGACAACTACAGCCACCTACAGCTCACCTACATATTGCATTTACCCAAGATCAGTGCTTCAGACCAACTGCCCATTTTCTCCCTTCTTCCTCCAATAGAAGAAACCAATCCCATGCTGAAATATGGGATTCATATGGCTTCAAGATGGGACAAACAGTGATTCCATCTCCTTTCCAGTTCCTTTGCAAACATCAACAAGTCTCTGTAATCTAATCTTAAATCTTTCTACAGTGACAAATTCTCCTGTTCTGTCAAAGAACTTTCATAAAAAGTTAAAGTCCATAATTGACACAGTATATCACTTGCACTGCTTCCCAGCTAGAAGATGAAATTTCACTTCCTTAATATTTGGAAACTCTTTTATTATTATTTTAAAGGACTGTATTAGCATTAGAATAAAAGTTTTTCCTGAAGTCAGGCCACGAAGATGCGTTTTCTTAGACGTCACGTCTAAGCCTCCCTACAGCTCTGAAGCATCCAGACAACCCCTTTGCCAACCCCGGTGTCAGTCCCTGGCCCTAAGGGCGACAGCCCTACCAGGGCTGCCTAATTTTCAAGTTCAAATATCCAATATCCCAAGGATACAACCAAGCTTCAAGTGATTGGAAAGGCAATTCAAAGGCCCAGGACCCCATACCCACAGCGCACGTAGCTGCAGTGGGAAGTACTGGATGGAGTGGCTGCTCCCTCTGTTTTTTCAGTGTCCACAGCACAAGGATCAGCACTTGGAACCATCTTAACCCCTGCTGGCAAATTTAGAGAAGAATCCAAACATCAAGGAAATGAAGAAAAGGACTCTTTTTCCATAAGAAACATTCAGATCAGGTCAGGATTGAAGCAGACACTCCACAGAGGAAGCTAGAACGATCACTGTGTACCCTTTAATCTGTGTTAAGAGTTGAAAAACATTCACCACCTCCTTTTACGAGCTTGGAATTCATTCTGAGATGGGAACTAGGTATCTGCAAGTGAAATGCCTGCAGATGCACTGGATGCTGCTCGAAGCCCCCCGGAACCCCAATAAAAGTGCAAGATAACACTGCCTTTCTGATAGAACCAACTAACCCTTATCATTTTTTAACACGCAGTTCAGTGCAGTACCCAGCAGATGATCTGCTCAGGAAAATAAACTCCCTCCTTGTGGGCAGCAAACGCAGACCGATAAACCGAGTGGAATAAAACGCAGAGGCAGATGGGTGGAGGTAATCAGAAATGACAGAAAGATAAGCAGGCAGAGGGCAAGCAGAGAGCTTGAAGGACATAGGCAGAGGAGCAGAGATTTTACAGACTACACATATTTGGAAAGTTAAATCTACAGCTTCCCAATAGCATTATTTTTAAAATCATTCCCCCTAATATATGCAGGGAGCCAGCTGCTCTCAAAACCACCTTTAAACCCTACCAATGACACCTTATTAGACTAATTCAGAGTTGGAAGTTGGCTGAACCCAAAATCCATCTGCATGGGACAGACCAGCATTCAGGAGGGATAAAGAGCAAACACGATGTCCAAACCATCTTGTCTGCACTTCTGGCTTAACACAGCAGAGCTATGAGCTTCCCCGACTTCAGAACCAACCCGACACACACGATGCTGCAGCACCAATCTAGCTCAAGCCCTCAGGAACCACCTCCTTCCTATTGCAAAGGTAACAAAATCCTAATTCCAGCATATGGCATTCTTCTGGACATACTTAGTGAGTCCAGAGGTCTTAAAGAGGCCTTCACCAGCTCTTAAAGGCCCTCACAAAGAGCTTTAACACCCCACAAAGATGCTATAACAAAAAGATCAAGTTTCCTGCTAGCAGAGCAGAAAGCATCCATAGGAGAGCTGACACTTGCCACTACCTTCAAATCACTGTGACACACTGACTAGAATACATCTTGGTCCTATTTTGGAGCACTCAAGTGCAGAAAGATTGCCTAAAATGGCTTGAGAAGATCCAGCCAGGACTGATGGTACTGAATTGCTTAGGAAGCATTTCAAGCACACTAGGAAACATCTCCAGGGAAGAAGCAGTGTCAGAGAACAAGACAGTGCCACAAAGCAGTGAAAACCATGAGCAATCGATGCAGGCACCAGGTAGAAAGAAGTCCTCTCATAAAGTTTAGATCTTGTGAAAGGTGAGTGCTCCATGGTCGTGGACAGACTGTGTGGGGAGAGCGAACACCATCACGCAGCGTGAGGGCAACAGCCCCATGTCTTCTCCTCCAGCACCAGCCAGCTCTGACCAGGAAAGGCAGCAACTTCCTACAAAGCGGAGGGCTCATCCTGCAGTTCATTAGCTCTCAAGCTCTCTTTGGCCCTGCAAAAAGGCTGGTTAAAATGGTTGTATTTGTGGGATAACAGCTCTTCCAGCGGAGCAGGATCAGTGCCACCAGAATAGCTCTGCTCTCTGCCATCTACACAGGCAGATTCAACTGACTGGGAAGGCATTAAATCCTACCCCTACTCCTGAAGCTGCCCAGCCTCAACACTAAAACAACCAGCTGATGGATGGTGTGTGAAACCTGAAAACCTCATGCAGCATGAAACCACCCTGGGCAGACCTACCAGCAGCAATGAATGTAACAAGCCTTCCTTCCCCTGTTTGCCATGAGGACTTCGACACCACAGATATAATTTTCCACATTACAGCCAAGCTGTCAGAGAATAGATGTAACATTAGCTCCAAGTTCTGAAAGCCAGGACTCCTCTGGAGCATCTTGGAAGTGTGAAGGCATTTGACCACTGACCTTGTGCTTCTAGCCAGCAGTTGCTATCGACAGCAATTTTTGTGGATCTGTTTCAATCTAACTTCAGCAGCAAAACACAGCTTAAAAATTGAAAATCAACTTCCTTCTGTCCAAGACTGCTTGGTCATCAGTCTCCCAGAATTAATCTGGGTAAGAATTTTCACTTCCAACTTGCCAACATAGTGCTACAAATCTTTCCTGGAAAAAAGAGATGGTATTAAAACAGCGTGATATATCACAACACTCTCACTCCCAACCACTATGTCCCATACCAGATAAGCTCAATCAAATACAGAAGAACATTGACCATCACACCACATAGAGAGCACAGAACGAGGGAAGCCTGAGAGATAAGAGCAGATCCATGTATATGCCTACTCATTTAAAGGGGAATAAAGAAGTCCTGGTAACAGCACGGAAAGAAAGGGAGTCCCTTCCTATAAGCCTGAAATTCTGACACTCGGCTTCAACCGGAGCCTTTCAGATTCCCCTGCTCAAAGCCCACATCACAGTACAAAATCAAATGCTATGATTTCCTATTCTTAAGTGCTTAGCTCTTTCAGTATTTTAATTATAGAAAAAAATCAGACTGTTTTTATACTGGTTCAGGTGAACCAATCTTCAAACCAAACAGAGGTAGAGCACAGTTCATAATAAAAAATGTGGCAAAATACCAAAGAGTTCAAATTCAAGAACAGTAACAGTGTCTGAACTTTTTCTTTCCTCTTTTAGCCATGCTAGCTTCAAAATGATCTGTTTGTACTTATGCATTAGGTTAACTTTACCTGCCAGCACACCTGAGACTGGAACCATTAGGAGAGAAATTAGAGCTGAAAGTAATTTTGCCTCACTGAAACAATGCCAAAAAAAAAAAACCCCAAAACAAAAACAGAAATTCAAACATAAATGCATGTGGTAGACTGTTTTGGAGAAGAGAAATGGGCTCATCAAGCCCTCCTTTCAGACTAGGAGATGCAGGGCATAGACTAACCGTCGCTGGAAGAGGAGCCTTAATGGAGAGCCAACAGCACAGAAAAGTTTTAAGTTTATTTATGCTCTTCTTTTAGTTGAAAATGGCAAATCCCAGAAGGTGCCACATTTGGGCTTTACGTGGCCTGCAAGCAGCAGGCAGAGAAGGAGAGTTGTTCACGTGGGCTAGTAAGTGCCGACGATCCGCGAGGCTTTGGGGAACATCAGGGCTCTGTGAAGTGCTACGATACAGAGCAAATAAAGAACTTATGCCTTCAGCTTCATAAATACAGCGGGGATGCAGCAGCCATTTCCATTTTAAGTAGGCCAGCGTTTTACTCTGGGACATGCCTCATATATTAAGATGGTGGTTTACATCCTTTCAGCAGCTCTGTATTTTTGGTTTATCCCCTGATGAACTCCGGAGGATATAAAACAGTTTTAATATGCACCAAAGACCCGCCAGAATCAAGAGCTGCTGCTTTGAAATCAAAACAATAACCGTTTCCATCCTTCGCAATTAGGAGCGAGGCGTGGATCATCTTCACCTTTGCAAACAGCAGGTCGGGGATGCTCGGGGACGGTTAATCCAGCGCCGCTCTCCTCTGCGGTTCTGCCTAAGCAAACAGCAGCCGCCGGCGCCCGCGGCCTCTCTGGCGACTCCCCGAGGGGGGCCATTTATTGAGTCATAAACCCCTGCGATAGTGTTATCGCCATGGCGTTTGCACAAATAAAGGTTGGAAGAAAGAACGATTAAAAGATAGAATTGACTTTACCGAGAAGGCAAGAAAAACTCTTTGCAGATACACTTGCTTTGAACAGGGACAGACAGACAGAAGTTAGGGCACGTACCCACCTGACAGAGGATGGTTGAGCATCCTGCTCCAGATACAAAATACACAGATTTATCTGCAGCCACAAAGTTGAATTTCAGAAGCTCAAACAGCCCTAAAGCTTTCCAAGGCAGATAAACTGCATTTCAAGCAGCATACTGTGTGATATATTTATATCTTCTCAGTGCAACTCAAGCAGCTAAGATCTACCTCTGCGGAATCTCAGGAAAAAAAAAAAACAAACACCCAGAAAGCAAAACCACACCGGCATTTCCCAAGCACAGATACTCTCCTCCATACCTGGCTAAAGCTGCCTTCCCCCAGCCGCGTGTTGTGCACGCTGCCCACTAATCTTTATCTCGGGACCTATATAAACAGTCTGCAAAGCATTTTGTAACGTATCAAAATGGAAGCAGCTCTGCAGAGCCAGCTTAACACGACCTGCTGATCGCGGATACCTGCGGTGCAGCCCACGGCATCCAGCGCATCCCAAAGCTGTTCCTGGTAAGGAGAGAGAGACTGAAGCTGTGGGAATGAGGGCTCCCAGCAGGACATATCCCATCAGCAACCAAGGTGGTCAACTGAGGCTCCTCAGTCAGGATGGGACACTGTGTGACTGCATCTGACGCTTCTCTTTGGAGCAATAATCCAGATTTCAGGCAAACTTCAGGCAGAGTTGCACCGCTCTGCCCTGTTAAACAGAAACCAGCCTTTCATAAGGATGACTGGGAAAATTAGAAGCCGTAGATTGATCACATTACCTTTTATTACAGTCAAGGGTAGAATCATAGAATCGCAGAATGCTTAAGGTTGGCAGGGACCTCTCCAGGTCATCTAGTCCAACCCCCTGCACACGCAGGGTCACCTAGAGCACGTGGCACAGGGCTGCGTCCAAGCGGGTTTGAAGATCTCCAGAGAAGGAGACTCCACAACCTCTCTGGGCAGCCTGTTCCAGGGCTCTGGCACCCCCACTGTTAAAAAATTTTTCCTTAAGTTCCTGTGGAACTTTTGGTGTTTCAGTTTGTGGCCATTTCCTCTAGTTCTGTCAGTGGCCACCAGTGAAAAGAGACCAGCCCCATCCTCCTCACTGCCTCCCTTGAGGTACTTCTGGACACTGCTCAGGTCCCCTCTCAGCCTTCTCTTCTCCAGCTGAACAGGCCCAGCTCCCTCAGCCTCTCCTCATAGGGCAGATGTTCCAGGCCCCTGATCATCCTTGTGGCCCTGCGCTGGACTCTCTCCAGCAGCTCCACATCCCTCTTGTCCTGTGCAGCCCAGAACTGGACACATTATCCCAGATGTGGCCTCACCAGGGCTGAGCAGAGGGGCAGGATCCCCTCCCTGGACCTGCTGGGGACGCTGCTCTCAACGCACCCCCTCGCCGCACGCTCCGGGTTACGCTAACCCCGCTCCGCTGGGACCCGCTCCGAGCAGTGTTTCGCCAGGGCCCGTTTGCACAGCGACGCGCAGCAAAGGAGAGCGCAATGTTCCCCTGCGCTTCCCTCACTAACCAGGAACGGCCACATCCAGAGAAGCTGCGGCACAATAAACTCCCTCTGTAATTGCACTATCATTTCCCTACGCAGACAAGCCCTAAAGCCTTCCCAGGAGCAGGTTTACATTTGTCTGTTATGTCTAGCAGACTCCGGAGAAGCTGGATGTAGAACAGGGAGAGGAAAAGGCTGCGGAATTACGAATGGCTCCCAGCTCCATGTACACACCTCCTATTGACAAGGGAATACATGTGTCTGAGTACACAGCTCTTTATAACTGGGTTTGGCCAGGAGCTAGAGTGCTCCAACTTCAGCTTGGTCCCTCCATGGAAGACAGGCAGCTAAAGAGACCCTAAGGGAGCACTTGGGAAAACAGGGACACAGGCTCTTGGCTGGGACACGGCTTTCTGTGCCACCAGAAGGGATGTTCCCATTCTCAAATCACGTTACTCTGTGGTCACCAGAGGCCACATTTTTTTTTTTTTTCCAAGTGGCAGCTGGTCAGAGATCCCCTTGCATAACCGCTGAGTACGCAACAAACTGCCCAAATAAAACTCCAGGGAAATTCAGACTTGCCTGTGGGTGTGAATAGGAAGGAAAGGAAGCAGCAGGGTCACACAAATGTTCTAAAAAGCCTGAATGTCAGCGCACATTTACAGGGGGAGGAAAACTACTCATTTATATTTATATTTATACCCCAAAAAACGTCATTTGTATTTTCCCCTCCATCTGGGCTGAAAGTAAGAAATTACCCCATTTCTATTGCCCAGTCTCCTTTTCCTTCCATACCCTCTTCTCACTGGCACCAGATAAAACCTTGGGGAAACAGCAGCAGCAATTTTCAATTCTCATTATCTGACGGCAGCAGTAGCAGCAGTAGCTCTGGTGAAACTTGCAGTCAATAAACTACCGGCAATTTGAAAAGACACAATGGGAGCTGCCCCTCCCACGGCTGTCCCATTATCCCCGCTTTTATTAGATTTAAAACCAGCGATTTTTATGCCATAGCTGAAGTTCTGCAGAGCCATGAAAACAGGCCACCAGGAAAGATAAAACACTCTAAATTAAGCAGCAGCCGCTGCAGTGACACAGGGCCCGCGGACGCCAGCACGAGGGAAGCTCCGCGGGCCCGGTCGCTGCCGCTTCCCTACGGAGAGGGAAAAATAGGAGCTTGTGGATAGCAGCTGAGCTGACCTGCTTTAGACGCCTGCTTTGGGATCAGATGTGCTCTAGGTGCTGCCTATTTCCCTCCGGTGACTACGGAAAAAGAGCCGTGGTGATCAGCGAATGCACAGGACACGTAACCCCGTCACGGCATCCCTGTCACAGGGGGCCTGCACTGGGGAGGACAGGAGGACACCAATTTCGGGATTCGCACAACGATTCCTCCACGCATTCGTCTGCGGGGCAGAAGCAAGTGAGGACGCATCCAACTTCCCGTCTCCGAGACGAGCTCGGCACAAGGCAAAGGGAATCGGGTGCCCAAAGGAACGGTCTCCAACCAGCACAGTAAGGGGGAAGATGCAAGGAGCTGCAGTCAGCCGCTGTGAGCTGTAATTTTCATTTTAGAAATCTGGAGCTTTCTTTCTCTGAGTCTAATGTATATTGCACCCTGGAGACATTTTTACCAGCCATCAAAAGAAACTCGCAGAGAACCAGATGCTTCATTAAAGAATATTCACCAAGCCTTATAAAATCTTTAGTGAAAAGCAGAAGAACAAATCACCCGCATGCAAGTGAGCTGAAGTCACACAGCCAGCTTTGATTACAACATCCTCCAGTCCCAGAAAACAAACTGTGTTTAAAAAGGGGGAAAAAATCTGTCCCTTCTTTACCAAATTCATCCAACCTGAATTTCCTGAATGAGGAATGCCTGAGACTGAAAGTAATTTTGTAGAAGATGCTAATTAAAATAAAATAAAATACACAGACACAACAGCTCAGATTCACTGGCTGCATCTCAGGAGTCACAGCACTCAGTAAGAGCAGTGAGGCAGTTGTCAGGGCTTGAGCTGTCCTTGGATAACAGAAACCCCAGTAGATATCCTGGCTTATCTGTGAGTTTTATTTGCATTTGCTCTTGCAGAATCTTTTCAGCCCTCTATCTAGCTGCAAGACTCTGTTACCCATTTCCTAGTCTCTTTTAAAACACAGCAAGGAGATTTTCGGTCACCTTGCTGTGTGCACCTTTCCTGCACACAGCAAATCAGCGTCCTAGGCACTGATCCTTCCAGGAAGTTTCTAAAACAGCAGCAAAAATATTTCCAAGTCCACGGGACACTCTGGGAATCAAGACGACCCCATTTTTGCCTTATCAAGAGAACATGCTAAAAGCCACCTCGCTACACAAACGCAAGAAAGCTCCAAGATTGCAGGATCTCTCACTGCCCTCTGCTGTCACCAGCCACGCAGCTTCCCGCGCGCTCCTCGGTGCCGGCAGCTCCCCAGCCCTTCTCGGCGGCTCGGAGCCGCAGCCTGCAAACACGCTCAACTTTAATGCAATCTGTCCTCCTCGGTAATCACATTCCACCCGCACCGCATGCAATAACGACGTACTGGTAAATGCATTTGCTAAAGATACAGCCCGGCGTGCAGGAGGCGAGGAGGGAGCGGCAGGTAACGGGGCCGGCGCTGGATGCGCCCGGGCTGCGCGCGCAGGACGGCGGCGCGGGCGGCTTTCCTGAACGCGGAGACAGGAAAGGGACCCGCACGGCTGGGAGCTTCAGAGGTATCAGAGAAAAGCCCTTTCCCTGGCAGCCTTAACCTTGCTGATCGGCAGACATACAAAGCCCTTCTTTGTAAACAGGAAGGAAAAAAATTCCACTAGGACTAACAACAACATTTGGTCTAATACATCCTGACAATTTTCCCATCTCCTTCTGTCGGGCTTCTTCTGGGAGCCGGCTGGCAGCTTGTTTCATGTTATACTTAAATCAGGCATACAGCTTTCCTTCACAACGCTAATGCGACAGAGAGAGACGGCTTCTGTGAAATCTCCACCTTCCCCCCTTCCACATTAGTAATCCCACAAGAGGAGTCTCGGCTTTCTATCCCCAGAAGGTCTCATCCTTCCCCCAGATCTTCCCTACCACGGTCTCAGGACCCTCTGCAGAATTTCTGCCCCCCTTAAAAAAAAGTCTGAGAGCAACATCTGACCAAGCAAATTCTCATTTAGGAACCAGCATCCTTCCTGCTCTGGATATCACAAACTGCAGCTTATGTCTTTCCTATCACTTTCCTTAAGACCATCCTAGTGGTAACAGCCCACAATTGAGGCTCTGCATCTCTGACGGACGCTCTCCTCGCGCCGTAAGGGCATCTTCCAAATGCGAGGTCCCATGATGGCAGCAGGGTTGGTCAGAGTCCCTTTAAAATATTGCTGACATTGCCAAAAATGAACTCGCCTACCGTCTGCAGGACAGCAAAATGGGGGGAAAACGTTGTGACTGACTTTGAAACCTTGGAGTGCCCAAACTACTGTTTTGGTGCAAGCTCAGCACATCGGCACTTGCTGATGAAGGGATGTTGGGACATACCACAGTGTGAGCGGGAAATGAGAAAGCAAAGAAAGAGGATCTTGAGGAAAATCTGTCTTCTACGAAATCTTCAATTTGACCAGTAGAAATCACAGCACTCAGATATTTCTCCTAGGAGGACACCGTGCAAAGCAAGACAGCAGAGCCCGGGAGCACAACAGGGCTGTGGTTGTTACCTTTTGAGCCGCGCTAACGCAGCGCTGATACTCCTTAGCCAGCTCCGAGCACCTGAGCACTTCATGTTTGTTTTCTTGGTAGCACTTGAGAATCTCGGACTGCAGCCTTGAGCAGACAGGATCAGTGCTCCTCCTCCTGCAAGGCAAACAAGAACAGAAGAGACATGAACACGGGTTCTCACCTACTTACTATGGCTTTACTAGCAACAGAAATATCCACTTCTTGGAGCCACCTGGTCCCAGCAAATGAAGAAACCAGGGAGAACTGTTTGCAGCAGGTCAAATGGCCAACAGTGCCTTTCAGCTCAGAAATACAGAGTACTTAGCAGAAAGAAAGAGCATACTCTTTCTAGGTTAGGGGAGCAGGGAGGTTGTGCTTTATCCTTAGATAAAACATCACTTCTCCTCTACAGTTAGGAAAAATCGATCCAAGAGGTTCAACGATTTCCCTGAATCGCATTGGAAATCTTTGGCAGGACTTCGGAATCCCGGCTGGGCCAGCAGATCTGTAACAGTGTGACGAGCGACTGAACGGGCTTGTTGAATGAGCCACCTCCACCTATTGAATTCTCATCTATTTAAGCACTTCAGATGATCCAGCGTGGTTGGAAACACTGCAGTCCTCCTAGTGAGCAGGGAAAGCAAGGAATAACAGGAAGAGTAGATACCTGCTTTGCATTTCTGAAGTAATTAGTACCCATACACCGTAAGTGGCATCAACAGCAACCCAAGGACAGCTAGGGATGTTCCTACATACTCCGTAATGTGTCCATGTACATATGGCACATCAGCAGCACCTGTAAACGGGACGGTCATTGCAAAATGCTGCCAGTGTCATCAGTGTCACAACAACAGTGTCACCAGCTGCAGACCCGCGGCACAACGGGCAGGATTAGCAGCACTGCTGCCACGGTGCATTCTACACAAGGAGAGCAAACACAGGCCTGGGGAGAGCGCTTCTCCGATGCAGCCTCCCAAAGCAAAAATCCCTGTAATTCCCTGCGCTTGCTGCCCCAGGCTGGGGGCAGATCCGTGCCCAAACCTCAGCAGCTCTTCGTGCCAAAGCGCTGGTGCCGCAGGCAGGCACCAAGGCCCCGCAATGATCTGCTCGTTGCCCCAGGAACGCAGGGCCCACGCAGCAGCAGCAGCCTCAAAGGGAGCCAGGGAGGAGACCCGACCTGCTGCTGGGGCAGGTTTCTTTCCACCAGGGAAAACAAACCGATTTCTAGGAGTACTGAGGTCTTCGGGCAAGATCTCCTGGAAGATCTTGGAGAGCTCAGACTTCAGTTTCCCAACCATGATCATTTCTGTAGGGTGGTCAAGAAGGTGAGGGAAAAGGACAAAAGAGGAAAAGCTCTTCTGTCCTTTCCAAATCAGCAACCCAGTTGCTTCCTCAAAATAGTTTGCTTGAGACCAACTCCAAAAGACACTTCTTCAGCCCTCAGTTACACCACCAACATACACGGCCAGACCACGCATTTAACAGTAACATCACAAGAGCCACTGTACAAAACATTCTGATCCAAAATGTTTGGATTAGCAATCAACAAAAACACCAAGTAGGCTTCTTTTTCCAGCTCCTTTCCTCATCTTTCAGCCTTTTGGAGAAGTATATATTCCATACATGGTTCCTAGAGGCTAGTGTGCATTTTTAATTTTGTATTTTCAATAGAATATCATCATAAAAGGCTCTTTAAAAGTCTGTATTTAAAAAAAAATCATTTCAAAATTTGAAATAGAGAAGAACTCGGAGAGAGCTTCAGAAACTCATAATGTTGGCATTTTGCTCTGTCACTAACTTTAATATCACTCTAATCAAATCACTGAGACAGTGGAAACGATACCAAACAATACCAGGTCAGGAAATACCACCAAATCCCTCAATTCATTGAAAAAGTTAAGACTTTCAAAATTAGGTTTTTTAACCCAGCTACATTAAACTGAAGGACGTTTTGCAATTTTCATGCGGAAAACCAGGAGAGGAAAAAGGTACAGCCTGTCACAAAACGCTTATATTCACCTGAACTGAACGATATCATTCAAACACCTTGGAGAAATATTTAGGAGGACGTTGGAGGTTCCCAGAGCTCACATGCCAGCAAAGCCAATTAAGCCTTTCTTTTTCTGCCTGCTCCTTCCGTGTACCCCGCTACGGCATCAGTCTTCATCACCCAGAGTAAATCTAAAGCCAGGACTTCCTTGCGGGCTTATTAGAGAGTAGTGCAGAGTTTGGGGCGCTCTCACTTAGGGGACACCTCAATACTCAGCCTCAGGGGCTGTTTAAGGGCCTGGCAGTGCCAAGCGAGAGGCCATGGAGCACCCGTGGCTGCGACGGATCAGCCCGTACAAGACGGGACCCCCTGCACCACACATGTCCACTGCGCAGTGAGCACCCTAAATACTGGAGTCCGTATATGCTGCGTCCCACAACATAGAGGGTTTACTGGATAACTGCATTCCAGGTACCCAGAACCATTAAAAATAAATAAATAAAAATACTGGCCCCACATCAATAAGTTGTTGTTTCTTCGAAATAAAATCTCAAGCTCCATTTATGCACCAGCTTCTCGAAACAGATTTAGAGAAGCTAAGCAATGTAATGCAAAGTCAGTGAAGGCAATTACCAACAGAACCAAGTGACGAATGCCTTCACAAGGGAACTGGAAATCCAACAAAACCAGTTGAATCCTCCTGAGGATGCCATTTCCCTTCAGCACGGGGGGCTGGTGACACCGGGAGGGCCCGGGCCCCGCTCAGGCACGCGGCCCATTCGGCAGCTCTCACCTACCGCACGCCCCTGCTTACATTAATTTTTAAAAATTATATATAAAAAAAACCCTTCAGGTTGCTGCATTTGCATACAAGGGGGGACATACAGCCCTATTCACCTCCCAGCCTCAGCCCAGCTCAAGGCTGCTGGCAACAACTACCCCTCATAAAGACTCATCCTCTGGACCCTCCTCTGCACTGCTCTTGCTAAATGTGTCTTTTTTTTCTTGAAGCTTCTTTATTATTTCTTAGGAAGGGAAGGAATGCGGTGGAGTAGGGATGAGCTTAAAATAGAGACCGCTCTTATAAAGCAGGACAGCAGTTAAGAATAGCCTCCTGAAACGACTCCTACCAGTGCCACCAAAACGGAGCGGGAGCTGGGAAAAGGCAGGAGAGGGGCCGGGGTGGGAGGGGCAGGGATCAAATCCAGCCCCGGGATGCGCCGGGAGAGCTCGCAAAGAAACGCAGGACAAACGGGATGAGAGATCCAACCGATAACCCGCGTCCTCCTCTGTTTGAAGGAAGAGGGAGAGATGACAGGTAGCAACGAGGAAAGGATCATATTAAGAAAGGAGAAAAAAAAAAAAAAAAAGCCTTTAGCAGCGTGTCTCACACGGGGGAAAGAGACCTTTTCTTCTCTGCTGCCCAGTGGGAAGGGAGGCTACGCAGGCTGGAAATCCGGGATTTCGGATGTGCCTCTCCCCCTCCCAGCGAGCAGCCTAAGCCAGGGCTTTGTCTGGAAGAGAGGGAGAGGTTTTTCCAACGGAACAAAGGCCGCGGCGCTCCCCGCTCTCCCGCCAGGTAAGCGCGGAGCCAGGGGCATCCTGCTGCATTCCGACACACCAAGAGTTACCAAATCCTCCCTAGCGCTGCGTGTTCCCTTTACTTTATTTAATAAATGAAATCTCATCAACTTATCCTTCTTCTATTATCACTGCTGACATCAATCTGATAATATTGGCTTGGCGTGGAATCGTGCTATTATATGTCCTCTTGATATTTAATTTAAGAGAAACGTCTGCAGAGGGGTGAATATGTGAAGCAAGCTTTTTATTACTGGCAGCAGTGAGGACGCTGGGAGTGAATTAGACATTCATCTTAGTCAGGGCCAATCTAGCGGCTCATGAGAGGTTTTCTTCTTAACCCTCTCCTGGCTGCTCTACAGTGGCAGGTAACGGCTGCTCTGGTCAAGAGCTGCATTCATTTGTCTTGGCAAATTCATCTCTGGGTGGATACGAACCCTATGAAGAAGTGCTGAGTATCTGGGAGGTTAAGGCAAGGTTCTCCGAGCGTTTCCATCAAAACTTCCGGGCTAGTGGGAAGAGCACTGGGCTAAACAGGCAGCAATTAATCAAGGAGCAACACGGCTCTCACACGCACATATGCACATTTATTGCAAGAACCAAGGCAACACCATGAGGATACGGACCCTGCAGGCATGACGTGTGTTACACAGCGCAACGAAGGCTACTGAGTTCTTGCTGCTGCTGCTGGCAGCTTCCCTCTTTGGGAGGAGAAGTACGGACTCAGGATTGGAAAGTAAAGGAGAAAAGATAGATGTGGATGTGTTTGCTACTGCTTACATCCGGCTGAAAAAAAATAAACTAGCCAAGCTTAGATACACCTTTAATGCTATAGGGTTTGGCAGCTCCTTAATGCAAAAACAGCCATCGCTCTGCGATGATTCCCACACTGTCACTTGGCTTTACCAGGTAAAACAGTGATCCCAAAGGGAGTTAAAAACAAGATCCGTTTTTTCACCTTTTATTGTGGTAAACTATTTGGCTCAGAAAAAGAACTCAACATACAGACTGCAGGTATCTAAACTTACACATTTAGGCACATGCACTAGTGAAGAGAGACATGCAGGATCCCTTGTACAAGCCAACCTCAAAGGAGCTGGCTCCAGTAGAGAGGCCCAGGCAGCAAATTAAACAGAGCAGATTCCCTGCAGGTTCCTCAAAATTCCTCGTAGGCTGCAAGATCCACCAACAACTGGACAAACTGCTCTGCTGCTCGACCAGACTGCGTGCAGCTGGGTAGCCGTTGGGGTAAGCAGGGTGCGTTATGTGCATCGCAGGCGAAGCTCAGGGATGTTGTGTCACACAAATGCAGGGAGATTCTGGGTTGCACTGTACATACACAAAGACCAATAAGTGGTTAACTGACCTGTAAAACTGCACTCTCCCTTGGGTAGCAGTTGGCTCTCGCTGATGGCTTCTCTTTAACATGTCAGAAAAATAACTCCAGACAGATGCAACGCACAGCGCATAGAAAGGTTCCATCCTCTCTCATTATTGCATCCGTGGCATTTACAGCAGAAAATTAAACACAATTGAAGCATTTCATTCACACGGAACAAGCTCATCACCACGGAGCAAGCAGCCAGGACAGCTAACTTGGAGCACGGGCTCCAGGATGCCGACCCACCGCAACGCAAACACCACGGCCTCGCTGTAGCCTACGGGATTCCCTGACCCCGGCCAGCTCAGGAACGTGGCTCGAATGAAAGGGGGAAGAGTCATGTTGCAGCTGCTTGGCAAGAGAAATGGAAGAAACCCAGCAGATATCCAAGAGTCTACTAAAAATTTGGTAGTATTTACACTGCATAATGTAGCACAGTGTAAACAAACTGCATGCCTCATCAGGATAAACTGATGCAATCAGGAAGGAATATTTCTGATCGGCCTCGTGCATTCAAAGCACTGCTCAGCAGGCTTTGCCACTGATCTGCACCGAATGCAGAGCTAGCAGTAATATACTGCATAAAAGGAGATGGATTAAAAGAAAAGTGCAAGCTTGGAACAATTTTCATGAGAATGAGGGTATTACCTCCACGTTTCAGCCGGGGTTGGAATGGGGTAGCCATGCTCCTGTCTAAAGCTTTTCCATACGTCAGGGTGTCACCCTCTTGCAGCACGCTGCAGCTGCAACGTGTCCCCTTCGCCCCTTTCCCTAGACAGCTGCATTTCAGGAAGAAGCCACCTGATTGCCTTTTCCACTACCTCGCTGGTGGGAATGCCCAATGAATGCATGTTTATAAAGTACCACGAGTTTCTGTGCAACTCTGCGATCCTATAAATCTATCACTCGGATACTTCCCATCCCCACTCCTGTTTTGACAGCATGTTGAAGCTGCCACACGTCCCCGCTGCAATTTGTGCACTCTCTTCACCCCGTCCTTTCCAGTACAGCTACCTCCTTTTCTTGCAATCATGCACAGAAGCTGTTCCAAAATTTTCTCCTATTTAAATAATTAGATCTCATCACTGAGCACAAAAGTTAACACAAATGTCCAAATCTCAATAGTGTCAGCAACCTGTTCTGTCACTGCAGTATGTTCAGCAAAAACAGCCTAAGCCGACCACATTTTCTTCGTGAAGTAACAAAAATTCTTCAAAAACAAACACTTAGTGGTTTTATATAACATTAACAACATTTAATTTGGAAAACTTTTAAAAAAACCCATAGCCTCTCCATTTCAGTGATGAAACTGATACAGAGATTGTATCATTTGCTCAAAGCGCATGAGCTCTCTAGCTGACCTACCCCAAACACCACAGAAAATCCTCTCCTTTTCTTGTTCTAGCCCGAAACATGAGCAGTCGTTCCCCATTTAACTGTCAAGTCACCTGAAAGACTCCCTATATGTCTCCTCATTGGCCTTTCCTTGATGCCATCTCAACCATATTTAACAGGCATCCCTATCCAAGGCTTAGGACACTTATTTTGGGCCCAGGGGAGGAGAGGTAGAAGGGGACAATATACAGAATACTGCACAAAACCATATTAGAAGGCACGGTCCCTGTCCCACTGAACCTGCAAACCCAGTTGCTAATCCTATCTACTGACATTCTGCGAGGCAGATGGCAAGTGGTTCAGAATAATGACTTTTTCCCACAAGTAGATAATTCCAATGTAGGTTTGGATGTAAATTCTTTGCTGATGATGATTGCAGAATATTGAGTTAAGAGGAATTGTGCCAGTTTGGAAGAGGAAGGGAAAACTACAGCCTCTGCCATGACTTGCCAAGAGATACAGAAGTTGACAGAACTGGATCTCCTGCCCAAAAAGCCGTGCACCATTCTTTCCAAAGATGCCAAGCTACTAAAAGTTGACTAGCAAAGATGAAAAGCCTAAAGTTAGCAGCAAAGCGATCTCTGGGAGCCAGGCAGGAATGAGTCAGAACCTCGTTGCTGGAAGGAGTTCTCTGAATCAGAAAAGGAAGCTGGCTCAGCTCCCACAAGGCAGAAAAGCAATATAGCAAGCAATAACTGCATCTGAAAAAAACACACAGCCCAACAAGTGACCCAAATAGGGACTTTTCTTTCTTCAGATAAAAAAAATGTAAAAACTGATTAAGAACTTGGCTCGGGAGGGAATGCATGCAGGCTACAGAATGCATGCATTACTGCCCGAGGAATAGCTAGGCAGTCAGTGCTGCAACGTCTGCAGGTCAGCCAGGGACCCGTAAGGAAAATAACTGAAGAGCTGATACACTGCCTTAACGCAGCCACGGGACACGAGACACAGACAGGGTCAGTGCATTTTTCCTATGGGAGCAGATCCTGTAATGTTGTCAGAGCTTTAGCAAAGTGTGCTTTCAGAAAGAAAACCTTCAGCACTTATTAAAGTAGTTAAAACTCCACAAGTTTTAAGTGCGTTTTAAGTGGAACGTGTATAGTGCTTAAGTCCACTATACAAGGTCCCTAAGTTACACTCTACGTCAGACTACACTAAGAGGCAACAGTGATGGACCAAAACCAAACACAGAAAAAACTCCATCAATGTATTTCCCACTGATGGAGCAGCTTATCCTGCCAAAGATGCAAGGAAAAATTTCAAAGGCAAAAGAAGCTGCTATCATTGAAGTTCTGGTTGGATGTGAAACTAAATATTCATCTTACTAGAAGCTCCCCTTGCTTCTGTGCACATGTTCCGATGTTCAAAGCACAGTGCCCCCTTCTACCACACTGTGCGGTTTGCTGAGCACTGACTTGGCAAGACTGCCATTAGGAGCTACTCAACCCCCACGAGAACACGGATAATATTGCTTCCAAGGAGGAAAAACGCAAAGACTTCATTTATTTATTTAAGGCTATGGGGAAGTTCTTTTTTTTTTTTTTTTTTTTTTTTTTTTTTTTTTTTTAAAGTAAACATCATCTCTAGAAGCCCTCATGGACTTCAAAAAAACCCATGGAACATTATTTACGCGAAACATCTCCTGTGAGTTGGCGAACCCAGCGCCCACCTCAGGCTGCTCCGCTCAGCGGCTCGCGGTGGCCACAACCAGGACGAGAAGCCGTCCCTAAAGACCCAACATTCGCCCCAGAACAGGCCACGCACGCGCAGGGCTCCTCGGCGGCGGAGAGGGGACGCACCGGGCGCAGCGGCTCCCACCTACGGTTCTCAGGTTTCCTCCGTCCACACTCGCCTTTGGCCGCTCCGTCATCGCTCCGAGTGCGAACGCAAAGGCGCAGACGTTTTGCACGGAGCATATGATCCATAAGCAGGAACACAATGACTGTTCAAACTAGCAGCATTGCCCTTGAAATCAGTTGCTGCTGAATTAATGACCAGATTGTAAGGAGTGTTACCTCAACTTTGCCTTAGGCAGCTAATTAGCAAACAAATCATTAATTCACTGGTAACAAGTGGTTTCTCAGGCATTATTGCTTCTGACATCTTTAATTCACCATTCGCCCAGACGGCTTTAGCCTCAATCCCTTACAAATCAGCCCCGTGCCCCTGCCACCAGCCCACCCAGGGGCAGCAGGAGGGCCACAAACACCAGCAGGACAGAACCCAGCCAGGTCACCAAGTAATATTCCAGATATCTTTCCCAGCTGAAGCCAAGGGAAGGGAGGGAGCAAAGGCACAAGCAGGTCCTGATTTCGCTGTGGATCCATCATCTAAACCCACAGGAAAATACTTTGAAACCCAGACAAATCAATCCTGCTTCCACCACAGTGCACGGGGCAACACACAGCTCCCACACTAAAGACGGGTAATCTTCTGTTTTCACTATTTTCTCTACGACAAGGCTTCGACCAAAGCATTCCACATACTCTGCCACGCCAAGTACACTCGAGTTTTGTTGCATCGGCTGCACAAATATCCACACTTTTGAAAACAATCTGGATTTGCCCTGCCAACAAACCCCGAACTAAGAGCTTCATAATGGCATCATTACTAGAGAATACAAGTGCTTTCCATGCAAAAATCGATAGCAATAGAAACATCCCTAATAGGCTACATGGAGTCTTTGGCACCTCTTCCTCTGCTATTCCAGTCTGTGCTGTTCAGCTCTTAATTTTACAGGCTCCCTAGTTCTATCAATGTACCTTTGAAAAAAGGTTCTTGCAATTTTGAAAATATATATTAACGTTTTATACCAATTTTTCAATTCTAACAGAATTGCAATCTAGGCTCATTGGACTGATTTATTGATTATCCCTCCTGATGCATGGCAAGAAAGATGGTATTGTGAACATTAGTTTAGAACATCATTTACTAACTGGACAAAAAAGAAAGTCTTTTATTTAGAAGCAACATCTTAGTCAACGCCAGAAACTGAACCTCAGGAAGACGACATGACAGCGTGGCCACAGCGTGGTAGCTCATCAGTCTTCATCAGATGGAAGAGGCTAATCTGAGCTACCTGGAACATTCACACTACTCCATTCCACATATTTGACTTTCATTTCCATACACTATATTGCTAGAGCAGTAGGGAAATACACAGTGATTGGAAATCAAGGCACCAGCAGAAATATTGCTTAATGATGGGTCTTCCTGAACGTAAGAACTGACCCATCTACTCTTTCACTCGCTTTTGAAACAAGTCTGGGGAAACTCATCCTGTACAGCCCATTTCATCGATTTCCCACTACGGACCAATTTTGTAACCATAAGAAACTGCAAAACTTGAACTAATCCTTTTATTTGAAGATTACATGGAGCAGACTCACTACAGACAAGAACACGAATAACTAACACAAACCAAGCACTGAGGGAAAGCCAGGACTGGGACAGAGCCAAACCCTTCTCCTGCAAAGGCATCGTCATTGCGGGGTACAAAAGTGCTATGCCGAGATAAGGCTGCAGATGAGCTCCAAGCAGTAGTAGTCTTTTCTGCTCGAAAACTCTCAAATCCCTATTGCAGAGGCCCTTAATTTTAACACTGAATTAATCATCTCTCTAATCTAATAATAGGAGAAATCCCAAAGCAATTTTATTTCAAAACTGTGTCTCTGCGCTGCGTCTCCTTGGGCTTCCCCACTGTCCACATAACATCTATTTCAGAGCTCGACTGCCGGGCACAGTGCCGGCAGTCACGGTAGCTGGGGCCTTGCAAGAGATTTCAAGGTTAATAAACTCAAGTATCACCATGTAACTGGCTTAAAAACTTCCCAGATCTACTCAATCAGGGAAGTAAAATAAAATCAAAGCGGGGTGAGGTGGAATGAGGCATTCCTCTCTCTTCTGGTTACTGCTGCCATTTTAACTGAGGCCCCATCAATGCCCCAAAATGTTGTGCAGTTCCCTAAGGTCTTCATTTCCACAAAATGTTGTGCAGTTTCCTAAGATCTTCATTTCCACGAGTACTGAAACGCCCCGTTCCCCTCAGACAGCCCATCCAGGCACATTTCACCCCTGCGCAAAGTGAGGCGGCTGGGTTCTCTGTTCCCCCTCCAGCCTGGGAGGACACTCACAACGCGTCAGTTTCTCTAGCATAATCACCTTAAATACTGATGCCCGTCAGGCTTAAAGATCTTAGGACCATTAAATGGAACTCACAGATACCAAGTCCCACATGGAGCGAATCTCCTTGGCAGCAGATACGAGGCTGATCTCCAGCAGGATAAGACAGGGACGTTGGTTATGCGCTCCCGGCCCTCCACACGGACCAACGAGGCCTTGGTGAGCAGCAGCAGAGAGGGTTCAGCAAACCATGAGGAGATCGCAGAGGGAAATGCAGCCTCGGAACAGTTTTATCTTTTAGCAGCTTCCTAATCCCCTCAGCGCTCGCTTTACCTTCTGAAGAGCCGACCGCTCACTCCCACCCATGCCGATACTTGCATCCGAATTTAGCAGCTACAAAAATAAAATAAAAATAAGATAAAACCAGCTTCACAAAGAAAATAAATCTAATTTTTTAAAAAAAGCATTTTGAGGATAAATCAAGAGTGCCTGCGCTAAGCCATAACCTCTTTGCTGATGTTTTTTTTTTTTTCCCTTTCCCCTTAACAGATCCAGGAACTGTAATAACATTTAATCCTCAGAAGCTAATCTAAATGTAACACTCAAAAGAAGACAAAGACAACGCAACAGAAAAAAATTGACCACTGCCTTTTGGGAGTGCTGCTTTATCCCCGGAGCGAGCACATTAATAGAGCTTGGAATGAAATGCCATTTTATTCTCTGTAGCAGGGAGGGGATTAGCAAGTTGTCTTCTCTAAACCCAGTCTGAGTCATGGCTCTCTGAACACTGAGAAAAAGATGTGGAACGAAGTGAAGGGCGGAGAGCACCGGCTTTTTATTTACACGCTGCTTCTTTTGTGGGTGATTACTGATGTGCACAGTTTGCTAAACAGGGAAGGACGAAGAAAAGAGTTCTAGGTCCCCAGACTTTAATTCTGTCGGTTAACAAAAGGGAAAAATAATAATGCACCAATTACAATACAATCAGAGAGACAATATGTCCATGGCAATGGTCCAATTCACAACAGCATGTAAGCACCGAGGGCAAGTTGCTCAAGGTGCCGAAAGCTCCGCGCTGCGGCTCCTCGTTGCTAGGATCTCCTCCCGGGAGGAAGGAACAGGTTGGACAGAGCCCAGAACAGGGAGGAACGAGGTGATGTGGCGGGAGGAGCGCAGGGACGGGAGCGCGCCGGCTCCGGGTGCAGGATTCGGAGCAGCCCAGCCGCCCAGCTTTGAGCGGGAGCCACGAGCTAATGCCCGTGTCAGTGATTTAAGACGAAGCTCAGCGCTAAGCACTTCACTTCTGTTCCTGCACAAATGGAGATAGAAAGGCTTACCTGCGCCCAGCTCGCAGGCGTGCTGGGAAGGGTCACCGGGAAAAAGCGCACACAATATTTTCAAGTCCTGAAATGCTATATAATCACTAAGGAGAGGAGATGGCTCGAAGAACACTTAACCAGTTGTGCTGAGCTGTAGGTTTTGATAAAGGAATTAAGGAAGTCAATAAATGCCAAGAAAATACTTCTTTTTGTTTCAGATATTTCTTATCTTTGCTGCAACACGGTCTCTGGAAAGCAGCCCCGGCTCAATCCTCCTCTCCCTCCCCAGACGCCCAGTGGATGACAAACACGGGCTGGACCTGTCTCCCGAGGTGGAGAGGCAGCTCCGAGAGCCTGCGGGGAATGGGGATGGTCCAAAGGGAACAGGCGACGCGAGGGAAGGATCAAGGAGCTGCGCTCTCCTCTCCAGCTGGAGAAGGGCCGCCATAGCCCGGCACGCCGGAGCGCCCCGGGAGCACACAGACCTGCTAGACAAAACCCCATCCACGTTACTCTGTGTTTCAGCTCTTCCCATCCAAGTTACTAGATCTGCATAAATTAGTCTTAGCCAGCTTAGCACTTACTGGGCTCGTCTGTCTAATATGAAAGCGCAAAACAACATGAACAAACTATTCTTTCCACTGAATTCACAGGATCTTGTAATTTATTACCATAAACAAGCAGTAGCAAGGCTTGAATTTAAAAAGCCTAATAAGAGGTTCTCGTAACACGCAAACTCTTCAAGTCCTACCAAGCAAGCAAGAATGCCGACGTGAAAAGCAAGTCCCCTTCGCTTTGCCCCAGCCACGCGCTGCCCCTTGCTCAAGGCAGACACCCTGAGAGCGCCGTGTTGTCCAGCCCCAAAGAGGATCGGGAGCCGACATGAGAGCTCCCTGCACACCCACAACCAAAAGAACAACGATTTTTCCAGCATGTGCATTATTGGAGGACAACATTATCAATCCCAAATTGCACATTCTTGCACACAGCTCAGGGCAATACTGGTTATTCCTGATAATTTCTACTGTGAATAAAAAGTCGCACTAGTCTCACACAGCTTGGCTCTTCTCAAGGCTCACCAGGGCCCCGAGAAGGCTCTTTACATAGTAAAATTCCAGTGCTGGGTGTCTGTTTGGGCTCCAAGGAGGACAACCACAGGAATTTGCCCGTTTCTAATGACTCATGTTTATACAGGCTCAAAATAGGAGAAGACTGTGCAATAAGGCCAGAGCCAGAGACTAACAGATGTTAAAAACTCAAAGAGAAGGAGAAAGGACCTCAGAGACTCTATAACACATATTCTGGATCTTAAAAGAAAAATCATTAACTAACATTTGCACTGGTCTCAGTCACTAACCATTTTGAGAAAGCTGCATTTCCATTACCACAGGGTAACCTACATTATGAGTCTTCACGTTCATAAGGAACAGAGAAAAGGCCAAATTAAATCTTAGGAACCTAATTCAAGATTACCACAGCAAAAATAGCTTAGTAACAACTGTAACAGCAAGTAAAGAATATAACCAAGGTCACAACCTCTTCCTTCATGATCCCATAGATCAGTTACGGGTAGTCCCAACAACTGACCACAAAACTACAGAAGCAAATGCAGAGAAGACTGAAATGGTTGAAGACTGTCAAAGATTGATGTCCTGTAAATTTTTGAAATTTTATTGAAAACAGACTAATAGTACGGAAAACTGTATGAAAACGCACACAATGTGGCAGCTGCGTTTTGCTTTGGCTTCTTTAGCAACTTACTGCTTGACTGTCCAAACAAAAAATGTGAAATTACAGCAGGTTATACGATGCTTTGACAGCCAGACATAATTTTAAGTAAAGACAGAACAATACAATACACAACCCCACTAACATATTCATTACTATTATATTATCTATTTATGCAATTAAGTACCATACAGCCTGGACCAAATCCAACTGGACTACATATGTTGCTACTCCAGTTTACTGCATGTTGGCCAACTGTTTACCCAACAGAGATGTGTGTGCTTCTCCTAACTGTGTAATTGCTTTGGACTCATTAATATTAAAGAATTATAGAAAATATTTTTTCTTGGACAGCTGTTAGTGCATGTGGAACAATAAGCTATATAACACAACTAGTAAATACAAGTGGCATTTAGATACTAAATATGCTGATGTTAAAAAAAAAAAAAAAAAAAAAAAAAATGACCAACACTAAAGGTCCTCTAATTATACCAAATTGAGGAAAAAGGTCAGAAAAATCATTTCACCCATTCTAGGAAAACATTTATTATAATTACACAGAAAAGATCTATGCTATTTACCCTTTTCCTCCCCAATCAATGGAAACCTTAAAAGTGATTTTTTTAAAAGTGATTTTTTCATACTCGTATGCCCTAGCCCGGTGCTTCAGTGTGTGAGCCAATATACTGGACCAATATTTGAAGAAATTAACCATGTTGCACTGCCATTTTCCTGGAATCCTGGAAACCATTCTCGCATGCATCTGCATTCTCTAGCCCACACCATCCCACGTGTTTCCCCTTGCCAAATCTAACAACTTTATCCTCAATTCGGTCAAGGGGAGCACAGGCAGAGGGAGGAGGCTCCTTTACAACTGCTCAGTCCCCTTAACTACCTGGCACGAGGCGGTTTCGCGCTCCACGCGAGGGAATATCCCGAGGCTACACACAGAGCACTCGGGAGCACAAGCAGAGCTGCTGGAAAGGACAAAAAAGGCTTCTCACTTGATGGACTTCTCTGCGCCCGTGGCTGCCTCGTGGTACTGCGCCGACGTGAGCCTGTAGATCTCGGCGTTCTGCAAGAGAGAAGGCAGCGCTCAGCTCCGGCCGTGCCCCGCACACGACTCGTAACGATCCCCGCCAACAAACAGCAAATTCAGCTCAAAACACATCCAAAAAGACAAAACTGAAGAGTTTATTTACTTTTTAATAGATTGCATCAAGGCCACAACGTGCCCTACGTTATATACTTCACCTCCACGAAGGGAAAGCAGGGAGAAAAGGTCGCTAAGAGCCAACTATCAGCTTTGATTATTTTGATATTTGTTCCGTGGAACCACAAGAGCGAGGTGTTTCCAGCAGTAAGTTATTTTGAAGAGCTGTTTTTGTTTGTGTTGGGGAGTTTTATTTTAATTGCTGTGCAGAATCTTGAGAGTCACTGAAGCACAAGTATCAAAACTGGCTGCTAGCACTGGAAAATTCATTTTACATCTCACTGCTTTTACTTACGTTACTTATTCCTTAAAAGAAAATTATGCAGCATGTTTCCCTTTTAACAATAGAGAAAGGCATATCAGATATCAGTTAAGGCACTGCCAAAGAGAGTCTGGAGTGTCTGGCTTCAGGGCTAGAGAGGGTTGCATTAAATCCTCCGGAGCTCGGACAGAAAGAGGGTCAGTGCTCAGCCCTTCCCATGGAGTGGGACACACAATTCCCCTCTCATGGAGCGGGACACACAATTCCCCTCCCCTGCTCAACCTGCAGTCCCGTCAAGCACGACCGGCTCCAGGGACCCAGAGCTCCTTCATTGCAAGGTCTCGTGTCACTAAGTGCTGATAAAGCTGATTTAAGCAAAGCCTCCGGACTTTACACGAGAAAAAAAAAGCTGCAGTTGCCTCTTTCAAAGCTCATCTGCAAGGCCCTCAGGCTGGAAAAGCACCTGCAAAAAATATGCAATCATCTATCATACAAAAAAGGTGACACAGCGGTATCAAAAGAGAGGACAGCTATTCATTCAGGGCCAGTTCTAGCTGCTATCTTGCCTCTCCCCAGCCTTGGTCATTTTCTGCAGAACACCATTCTTGCCTTTCTTCGTTTATTTTCCCATGAATGCAGCTGTGGTCCTGCCCATGATGAGACTACACGTCCCGCTCGGTGGCTGCAAAGAGGAAGCGACAGATATAACTCGAGGTCTATTAGTGGTTTTGCCACTTGTGCAATCCTGGGCAAGTCACTATTTTCCATCTGCGAGCTAGGGATAACAGCTGCCGGTATCACACACGTTGTGTGAAGCTGAGCTAATTGGGAGGTTTATTATGGTTTTCAAAGCCCAGACTTCAAGGTGCTGTACTTCAGCATTTTCTCTCTGGTGCCTCAATTTATGTCATACACCAAAAAAGCCACAGAAGACACTCTGCTTTTCTAAACTTTGACCTAAGAGACAGGCTTAAACTGACAAAACGCGGATGAATAACCACTTCAAAACACATTTTACCAACAAATTGTCGTTAATGTTTTCATTTACTTACTTGTTTCATAATGGTCAAACTTCTATGCTATTAAACCCATTTTATTCCTTTCTCTAATGAAAAGTTCAGCTTCTAATGGAGCTTTTTTCTGTCATGTAAACAGACCTCATGACTTTCAGCTCCCTGCTGTTACTTATTCACACATGAAACCACAAGACCTGTGCTCCATTAATTAAATTTGCCATTAAAAATTAAATAACATGAATAAGTAGGTGTAAGCGTTATCTCCATGGGTTTCTTAAATCTCACCGTTTCTCCAATTACTTCCCAAGCAATTTTCATATTTCATACTGTCTGATTTCTCAGAGGGACAGGATTTGAGAGATCAAAATGAGAGAAAGTGGGAAAGAGCGAAAGCAAAGCAGTAAAATTAAACATTTTTCAGGCAATAGGAAGTGGCCCCGTCAGATACTGTTAGCCTGCAGCACTTTGCAGTGAAACAGCAGCAGGAGAAGAAAACAGGAACAAATATGTTGTACGTGAGACCCAGCATGAGGCTGGCATTTAACCCCCTAAAGAAAGGAAAAACAGAGCCAACAGATTCATTAGCTGGTTTCTCTGTTGGTTGAGGTGGTTGTGGTAGGACCTGGTCTAGTTTATGAGAGACTGTTCAACCCCCCAATACCAGGGACGGCCCCAGCTCCAACATCAGCCACAAACATGGCCAGAAATAGCCAGGAAGGGAAGCAGAATGCAAAGGCTGCGGCTCCTAAAGCGGATGAAAAGCATGAAATGTGGGCAAGAGAAAACCTGAACGCAGAGGCCAAAACCTCAGCAAGGGAGAGGGAAAGGAGCAGGGTGCGAGGCCTCAAAGAAACCACAAGGTACAGAGCAGAAAGCGAAGATCAAGGAGGGGCTCAGAAAATGTTCAGCTTAAAAATATAAATTGCTCAGTTTTAGAAACAGAAAGGAAACGTCTTGGCACGCGATCCAGTTGTCCCTCTTGTTTTTAAGTCAAGCCCTTCTTTCATCGCTCTTCACTCCTCCCAAACAACAAAATCTAAAACGTCAAAGCAGCAATATTTCCAAAGCCATGAATGAGTATTTTCAAGGTTCCCTGAAGCAAGAAAAAGAAAAATAATAGAGTTTTACCATTTAAACCTGAGTTGGCTCAACAAGCAGGCTTGTTAAACAGGTTTTCTTTGGCCTCTGGGCCTCTTCTTACCTTGGGAAAGCAGCACTTGCTTTTGACCTAAACAAGAGCTAAACAGGTAGCAGACAAGGACGGGCCCTTCCGCGCGAGCGCGGCCGTGGCAGGTCCTGTGGTTTGGGGCTTTCACTTGGGGAGAGCAAATTTCCAAGCTGCCTCATCTATACAGAGCTAGCTGCAAAGCTGCTTCATTTCAATATTAACCTCTTGCTCTGACGGCTCAGGATATTCCAAGAGCCTCCAAAAATTCAGGACTTGCAAGTGATGAACCAAGCAAAAACCCATGCATGTCCTGCCAGGGTCTTCAGTAGGGTCTTCACCTAAAGGCTACTCAGCTGGACCAGGACGTGGCATTTGGGTTTAAAACAAAGACTGATCTGCCCCAAACCTTCCTAAAGTACCTGAACTTTATCCTGCAATATTCAATCACACAGCCAAACACAGAACATTCAACATAAAAATTACAACGTGTCAATGTTGCTTTTAATTCACTCTCACAATATTTGATGCTTGAGATAAAAATGAGAGTACACAAAGGAAAAAGTGGAACATGAGACCTCAGCTATTACTAAAAAAAGCTCCTGGCAATCTTAGTTGCAGAAATAAGTTTAAAAATGTGACCAAAGGACACCATAAGGACTCAAATAACAAGAGACAAAGAAAGAATGAATGAAGCACCTAAAATGTTTCACTCCTCTCAATAAAGCTGAGCCTTAGGGGAGCCAACTTCAGAACATCAGAGGTTTGTCATATGGGGACAGCGCTCTCCACAGAGGACAAAACTAAACAAAGAAACATTCATTTGAAGGATTTTCCCCTGCTATTAAATGATGGTTCATAGCAAATAATAAAAACCCAAGAAACTATAAAAATACATAACTAAAGCTGGAAGACCAACAGAACCACCTTCCTTGACCCTGTTGTTTTTACAGGGCATTTGATGCTTGCTCCCCATTCTTCCCCAGTAAAGACAGGACTGAAAATTCTCGCTCCGAAGCTAACCATTTTTAAAGCTACTTTTGGGGCCATTTTAATTCATTGCTTCCCTTTGCTGCAACCACACACGCAAGCTCCTAGATGCATTGCTACAACTCTCTGCACTGCTCAGGTCCTTTCCAAACGAGATGGCAAAGAAAGCAAGAAAACCACATAGCAAAGAAAGGAGTTCTCAGGGCTCTTTCAGGAGGGAATGTAATTGAAGCATAAGAGAAATTGCTGCCAGCTCATTCTCACATTGACATTAAACCACATTCCTTACAACTTCAGCGAAACACGGACTACTTGCAGCAACATGTAAAACAGACACAGAGCAACGTGAGCAAGAGGAACTAGAAATTAATCAAATTTTAGGCAAAACTCTTCACAGACATTAAGCAGCAGCAGCAAAAAGCTGTCATGGGAACAGAGATTTCTCCATCAGGTTAAGACTGGGTCAATAGATCAAAAGGTATTTGGATTTGAAGAAAAAAAAAAAAAAATCACCGCAACTATCTTGAGATATCTGGACACCTCAGAGTACAGGAGCTTGTCAGCGGCCACAGTGCTCAAAGATACAAAGAGGATTAAGGGCTGCTGAAACGCTGCAGCCTAGATGAGCGCTAGCGATACCCCTGCGAACGGAGCGGGCCGGGGGCCTTGACGAGCGCTGCGGACGGCGGCGGGGACGAGACGGTGCCACCTGCACCGCGTCCCCTCGATGTCCTCACCCGAGCGCGGCCGGGCCGCACTACAGGGGGAAACTTGGGCACCTGGAGCGGGAAACACCGCGAAGCCAGGCAAGAAGAGAGGAGGAGAGGCAGAAGCTACTGCTCCTCCGTTAAACGTCAACTGGACGATGCTCCCATTGCTGTTTTCCGCTGATTGGGAAGTGGGGAAATAAGGCTGCCCGTGATGCTGACGCCCTGCGGGACACCCGCTGCTCGCGCTCCACGCACAGAAAGCTACGGAAAAGGTCCCGGTTGGGAGGCTGCGGGAACCGCACCGGCTCGTGCTCCTGCCTCCGGAACGCTCCGGCTCCAGGGACTTTGCTGGTTCACACGCACGGCAAGTCGGGTCATTAGTTCTGATCTCTCACAAGCCTCATGCAAATGGCTCCTAACAGCTCTGAAAAATCACCCCATCTCCTCGCACCCCTCCCATGCGCGCAGAGGCAGATGAGCTGAACCAATTTTTACACTGGGTGACTCTTTGGAACTGTTAAAAATCAACCCACATAATCAATCACTTTGTCAACTTTGGTCCAAAACAGGGAGTTGGGGAATTTCAGGACACAACGCAAGAGCAACCTCTCCATCAGCCGAGAGCCCTCCCGAGTTCCTGCTCGGCCTCCTTGTTGGAATCAGCTTCTATTTGGCTAAAAGATATTGCTACTGTTTTCTCATTCCCACCAAATGCATAAAAGCCGATTAACAAGAAAGAGATGTGCATATCATGGGGAGCCCCGAAGCCAGGGGTTAAACTGCTTTTATGGGAATTCTAATGTTTTCTCTTAAAAGGTAACAGAAGGAAGCTGCAAGCAACTACAAACAAGTTGCTGATAGGGAAAAAAATATTTTTATCCAAAGCCAACACCTAAACACAGCTCTGCTGTTCACTGTTCATATGTGGGTTCATCCACTCTTCCCACTGGGGCCAATAATAAAAAGAGAGCATCGAATTTGTGTCATCCTATTCTTTCCTTTGGCAAAAGCCGATGAGATTGTAAACTTTGGATTAAGAATCGGAAAAGCCAGAAAAAGAGCATCATCCCTAGGAACAACATGGGAAAGTTAAAGCAGGCACGGGCCAAAGTACATTCTTGTTTGAACAGATCTTTTCAGACCTGCAATATTACGCAGGGTTGAAAGCAGGATATTAATGCTGAAGCACATCTCGACAGCTTTGCATAGCTAAAATCCCACAAAATACCGACCTCTGCACAACTTCTGGGAGGTGAATGAGGGGAAGAGGACCACGGCTGGGTTTGCCCTGGGGGTAACAAGCTGGGCACAAAAGGGCTGCCCTACCTGCCTGAAACCGCACACGGAATCCAACACGGCTGTAGCCCAAGGCTTCCTCGGAGCAGCTCCCAGCTCCAGATACTCCATGTGCTTAGGAAAGGGGCTGCGATCGTGGATCAAGACTGCACTCCAGAGTCAGAGCGTCTCTGGGAAGGCACCTGGAAGGAGTCCAGTTAAAACTACAATATGGATCTTACGCTCTTGGGTGCGAAGGAGCCACACGTGTCCCACAGGAGGAGGATATCAGAAACTCTGACAGGAGCCTCACTGAAAGTGTGAAAACCCTCATGTTATTTTTGAGCCAGAAAAACAGCCAACGACAAAGAAGGAGGGGCCAAAAAAGAAAAGCAGCACACTATTTATACAAGGTTGCTTTAAAGCAGACCGTGCTGAGAAGCTGTAGTAAAACAAAAGCACTTCTTTAAATACAAATGCTGGACAGTAAAGTCACCTTCAAACAGAAGGGCCACAAAGCTCCGGCGGGAGCCCCAGGCTTCCTGGCAAAGACAAACCCGGCAGCGCAGAGGCCCAGATGAAGGATTACACTGCAGAAGGCTCTGCCTGCGTCCCCCCTCACCGAGGGTTTCACAGGGGAGCTCGAGGTCCGGGGTGAGGAACTCACAGATCGATTACACCAACAAGGGCAGGGAAACGGGGACCGCGATTAAACACCCAGGCCGCTCAGCACCAGCTTTTGGGAAGCCCAAGCGGCAGCGGGAATGTGGGGACACGATGGAGCTGCGGCCTCCCTGCTTGTCCCATCCGCGGATCCGCCACGAGACCCGGAGACACCGACGGGCGCAGGGAGGAGCAGCGCGACGGCAGCGGCAACGGCAGGGCCTCTCCATAGCGGGGAGCCAAGGACGGCGCTGCGGGGAGGCCAGGGGGAATGCCCAACAGGAGGGATTCTGGAGCAGAACATGCAGGGGATCGGAGAGCACTGGGGAAAAAAAAATGCATCACATCCATGCCCTTCATGGAAAGGGGGAATTGCAAGGGAGAGAGTCACTGTAAGACAGGAAAAACAAACAAACACAAAGCAGAAGTAAACCGAAGCCTGCAACTTCCACCCCGTCCCAAGGTTTTTCCTCTAACCCCAATCGCAAGTTATTCTCCATGTGCAGTTCCCAGTAAATCAAGCTTTGCTAAATAACCCCGACATACGCAGGGCTGAGAACCAGCCAACAAGCGATGATGAGATGTCCCCGAAATGATTAAGGAAACCGCAGACATCTCTCGGGTTACGCCGCCGCCTGTTGTACTCTCCCCTTCGCGCATATGCGGCGCTGCGAGCGCCGTGCCGAAACCCTCTGATATTCAAAGACTCATTTGGTTGACAAGGAGCCTGTGGATTCGCGGACAGATTGTCACACAAACTGTCAGGTTTTTAGAGAGACTATCAGACCTCTCTTTGCCTACGTTATGGAGCACATCAAAGACACAGAAGATGAACCAGACGCAGCCTGCTCGGATCTGACAGAATGGTGGGAGTACATATTCCGAGCGCCGCACCGCGGGCTGGGGGAGGGAGCTCTAATGTGAATAATCAGGGGCTGAAAGTTCCAGAAATGTGACAGTTTTTGGCAGCTACTCTCATCTTTGCATTTATTTATCTGTGAGAGAAACTGCCATACTAGAGGCAAACTTGGGAGAAGAAGAAAAATCATATCAGCAGCAATTTATTTTGCCACCGTACTTTTTCTTTATTATTATTAAACCCAGGGCATTTTTCTGGAGATGTTTGTATTTCCAGTCAGCGTTCCCTCCCTGCGCTTGCGGCTGCTTTTCCCATTTCCTCCCGTGGCAGAGTTTGGTTTAATGACCACGGCCACCAAGGCTGCGGTGACTTTGCAGGTCACGGTGCCCGGGGACGGGAGAGACAAATCCAGGCTCCGCGCTGCCTCCGGGTGCTCGGGAGCTCGTTACTCAAAACTTCCAACCTAAGCCATGGGTAATCAGCCCCCCTGAAGGCATAAGCCAGACCAGGACAACCGAGCACTGAAGAAACGACAATAAATACATATATATTAACCTGAAACATTAGGGTCTCATTTTTAAAATGGAGATAATGTGCACTTATCTTTCAGTGACTAGAAATTTCAGTTAATAAATATCTGGAAAAAAATCCCCAGCTCAACAGCTCAGAAGTAGCCTTAAAAGATAATTTGATGTCATTCTCCTTTATTAATAACACTTAGATAACCATCGTAGACCAAGATTCTATTTGTTTTCACAACTGACAAAGTTATTAAGTTAATTCTACTACCAAATGCTGATTATTACTGAGAAATTAAAGTGCAAAATGAAACACCAATAAGAAGAAAATGAATTAATTCAGACTGCATTGCCCTCACCACATAGCCTCTGTCTCCCTTGCAAGGCAGCAGCTATTCCCAGGAAAAGAACCTCAGTATCTTTTCATATTTATTTTTTTCCCATTCAAAATGAATTGAAATTCTCCACACAGTAAAGAGAAAATAAATACGATATTTATCCTAAGATAAAAAAGTCAAGGAGGACAAAGGGAGAGAGAAGGTAAAAAGGATGAGAAAGAAATCGGAAGATACTTGTAAGCAATTTCCTTTCCATCATTTGACAGTCTCACTCTCTGCTTTTAGTGATCTTCTTTCACACAGGCTTTATAGAGTAGCTTTGTTTCTTCTGAGGAGGACAAGGCACTCAAGATGCATCTTTGTTGCTGGCAAAGAGCTTGTAAAGTCTCTAAACAGAAACCAGGCACAGCAGCAGGACCGTGAACCACCAGTGAGGCATTTTCACAGCACAGTTATTGAGAAGCAAGTGTATTTGTATATTATAGATATATAAAAAATAATAATTATATATATATTTTAAAAAAAACACTAGCAGGCATTGCAGGCAGCCACACAAGTGTTCCCCTTCTATTCTCTGGCCCAAACTGTCCTCAACTGGGGTACACAACACCTCATGCAGCCTTGAAGGCTCTCCGGGCCCTACCAACTTAACATTATAATTTCATTATAAAATCCAAGAGGAGGAGGAGAGGGAACAAACCACCTTCTCACTTTTGGCCCATTACAACATATCAGGAAGTGATGGCAGAAAATCCGTGTAAATCCTTGCAGGGAGGGTTTCTCTAGGGAAGCGCAGCACGTGCACGGTGCATCCTTGGCAGAAGCCAAATCTCCTCCCAGAATTTCATCTCTGGGCATCACCTCTAACAGAGCTGCCAAGCAAACAGCCAGAGCTTGTCTACAGGACTAAACGAAGAAGCAATAAACGTAGGCTTAAAACTCCTAAAAGAAATACAGCTGCTTCTATGAAAATACTGCCTGCGGTGGGGGGCTGCTGTAGCTAATAGACTGTGTGACAAGAAAGGTTTAAGAGTGTTTTAACCAGCCTACTTAGCCCTCTTGAACAATCATTTTTTCACCTATGTGTACTGGAAAAGACCATGAAAACCTCCCAGCCCTTCAGCTGGGGACTGCTGAGCTCAGAAATCAGATAATGGGAACACAAACAAGGAGATGCAATCATAATTTTGCTGGGGATGACACGAAAAATATATATTTTAACACTGCAGAACTGCAACAAAATCCTCTCTCAGTAGGACAAACTTATAACCTCATCCTGTCCCATTTTCAACTTACAAGGACAAACTCTTTATTCCTCACTGGGCTGCTCTCTACCTATCACAGGAGCTGACAGCAAGGATGCAATTTTGTTGTTGTTGCTCTTGCTGCAACAAACTCCTGCATCCAAATGAAGGAAGAGTTATCCTCTCCACGGCACACAAATTAATGACCAGCCATCAGCAAGGAAGGGCTTCTTTGTTGCTCCTAACAGAGGCTGCATCTGAAGGAATGACCTAAAGGGGAGAGGTCTCATACCACTCTTAATCCCCTGAACTGCCAAAGGTGATTTTGGTAGGCAACTGTGTTATGAGAACTGAGGTTAAAAATAATAATGACTCGAGAGAGCAGCTGAAGGCTCCCAGCTCGTTTACGTGTTGAGGCAGGCACACAAGGGAGAGGTTTTGCACACCCAGATGGGATCCCTCCCTTTCAAAGAACTATGGTCCAGCCAACTTGGGGCTCGCGACACGTCAGGACAAACGGGATGATTTCTGTCATGCCCAGTGCATCATAAGACGTCTCTAGGGGGAAAGAAATGCAGCGCTCCTGGAGTGACCCAGACACACAAGCTCACAGCAAACTTGTGAGCTTTAAATTACATAAAAGCAAAAGTGTGGTTCTTTATTCAGAGCAGTGAGGGAAGGATGGAGAGACAAATTTAAGCCTTTCCTCTTGTGAAAAGACCTGAAGCGCAGTAATCGAGAAGGAAAAGCTAGTTCTGCTCTTAAACTATCCTAGTTATTACAAGTCTTCTGGAATCAGAGGCTTAGATTTCATCTCATTGCCTGCACTCCCTTCTCCCATCTCCTGCTCCGCAAGGATGGCCACAGAGTAGGTGGCCAGGCTGCTGCCCCTGGCTCTGGGGCCTCATGTACGTGCAAGTCCATATGTGTCTATACATACACACCTTCAGATACGCTGCATTCGTGTGCGTAACGCAGGACAAAATGCTCTTCTCAGCATTTACCAGGGTTGGACTCCGCAGAAGGCAGCCATGTCTGGGGCACAAGGTGCATGTTTATCATTCTCATTAAAAAAGAAAAAAGCCTGCAAAACAGATTAGTCATTTTGTGTTTACTTGTAATGGGCCTAGGCTGAACGGGCAAGTCGTGTCATCTTGATGAGAGTCAAGGCGTTCAATGGGAAACCAAGATTAGGATCAGCACAACGTGCAGCCAAACAACCAGCTAACCTGGAACAACCAAGCAAGCAAAGGGACCATCACACACAATCCTGGGATCAGGAGGTTTTGCCACAGGTGAAACAAGAATCATTTGCAGGGGTTTAGGACCTCACACCGGACCTGGTGGTACAGGTATATTTGAAAACATTAGATGTGTTATTTACAAGCTGCTTCTGAGTCATTCTACTCTCTTGGGATACTGCAATATATGTTCAAGAAATTGGAATAGTGTTTATTTATATGTTCCTATAAAATGACTGGTGGATGGGGAAAAGCCTTCAGAGGTAGCCCTAGGCTGTCTTGAAACACTTATTTACCACACCCTCAGTAAACTACTTCTATTAGAAAAACACACGCACACACACAAGCATTCCAGCCACTGGAAAGGCAGAGCAGCCGCTTCATGAAGTTTGGTCCCCAAAGTCCTTAATTTCAGCTCAAATTTGAGAAGTTCTGTGAAGCCAGCCCAATTTACCGAGTCATTCCAAGCCATATTTTTTTCATAAAACCAACACCTGTGTTCTGTAAGGACAGAGCTAAAACTCTAAGGACCTTCTAACTATGCCTAGACCTTGGTTCTATTTTTAAGTCACAAGGTTGACCCTTTTTTCCATCCAAATGTGGAGGGCTGAAACGGAAAGCTCAGACTCCCAAAGGCAGAGAGAGGTCTTAGCAAAGCGGAGCCCGCGCACACGTGGAAGTTCTGTCTCCCTCCAACGACCTGCAAGATCTGCAGTCCCCCAAGACGAGCACAAGTTTCCATCAACCAAATCCCTGCAGACCCAGACTCCAGCCTAAGGTCTGGAACATATTTAATCGATTCCCTCTGCTAACTCTCTACAGTTTCATAAAATAGCCAATACTGCAATAACAGGGCCCAAAATTAATTGTACGCTGGTCAGCCAATTACATGGAAATAACAGGCTGATGCCAAACTACAACATCACTGCAGTAAATGGAGTAGAGGCTGCATGTGCACGAGTGCACTGCACTCCGCTGGAAAAAACGGCGCTGCTTTTACTGGGAACAGCACTACCTGCATAGACACACATTTATAAATACCACTCTGTTTACCAACAAACATACGAAGAGCACAAAAAGGGAGAAAGCAAGTCTGAACTCTCAGGCTATCAGAAAATAACCGAATGAAAGAAACTGGGATGAATTTAAGAGGAGGAAGAGGGTAAAGTCAGAAGTATTAGTTAAAAGAAGAAGCGTTCAAAAGAAATAGAAGCACCCCTCACTTTGCTGTCTTTGGACTGGACAAACATTCTGGTTTTCTGCTCTAAGAGACAGACAGGATCACACACTAAGTCTTCTTGTTCTGCCTTTAACAAGTCTTCGTAGTGATACACTGATGAGACCAGATACCAGATTGCTATCTAAATTCAGCTGCTAAATTCAGTGTTAAGACTCTAAGTTCAAACCACACATTGCCACATTTATTTCACAAGTCGAGCCTGGGGATGGATTCCTCCAAGATGTAGCAGCCCATAAGCATCATTTCCTTCCCCCCTCCGAAAAGGTACTCGAAATGCCAGGAAAACAAAATCCCGGGAAAGGCTCTGCCTGTTCGCCCTTCGGCACGCGCACCGCAAACCATCCCCGCGCGAAGCGAGCGGACCCGGGGGACGCAGACACTTGGTGGCTGTTTGCATAGAAACTCCCTGTAATTGGAGTAACGCAGTGCCCATCAGTCAGCAGCACCAAGAGGGACCACGCGTGCTGCAGAGCCAGCACGTTTTATTTACTCTATTATAAACATTCTTTGAGTTCATCAAATTACCAATTAATTTACCTGGTCCCGGAAAGCTGGGGTAGTGGGATATATTAACTACTCAACTTCACAAGCTCTCAGCAAAACAACCATTAAATGCGTGTATGAGCACATGGAACTGAAATTTAGTCTGCAAAGCGGCCAGTGGCAGCAACGTGGGAACAGCTCCCTGCAGGGCAGGCGCTTCCCAGAAAGCCTGGAAAAGCTGCCTCCTCCGGATGCTGCTCCCATGGATGCTAACGCAGAGAAGAAATTAGGGAAACAGGATTCCTTCCTCCTTCCCCACCCCAGCGTGGCACTCGACATCTGTGAACAGCTGAAAGGAGGAAGGGGACGGGAGGTCAGAGCTGTTCAGATAACCATTTTGGGTTTGTTCCTTTTTCATTTTGATCCTGTTCACAAATTTAGCTCTGGCAGGGTGCAGAACTGGAGCTTTCGCGTTGCACGAGACTCCCCGGTGCTTGGACGGGACCGGCCGCACGGAGCCGCCGGGACGTATCTGCATGATTAGGGGGAGGCTTATCGGGCTGGTGCAGAAAACTGCACTGGAGATTATTCTTCTTGTGCTCAGAAGATTAAATCAGCAGTTCGATGAACTGGGTGCTTCATTATGCTGCTCCACTGGCCTGAAAGGCGAGCTGCTTCTTTGGATCTTAGCTGCTATAGATCGACACAAAGCGATGCAGCTTCCGCGGGAAGAAGGGTCTGGAGCAGCAGGGGGAAAGAGGAGAGAATCCAGCGGATTAGGTGCGGGAAAAGGATTGAAATATTGTAAGGCCTAGTAACAAAGACCGGGACAAAGAATACTTCTGGAAGGAAAACACATTTTTTAAGCACAGAAGTTCATTTCAGGTTGTCCTTCCTTAGAGTATCCAAGTGCTCTATGGAGCAGTAAGTTAGTGAGTGGTGGCAAACAGCACAGCGGCCACCTGCACAGCGCCAGCGCCCACAGCCGCAGACGCTACAGGCGTTTTACTGGGAAGGAAACGGTGTCACTGACACATCCACCAAAGCTTTAGCTCCCAGCGAGCGGGCACAGGGCTCGGTCCAAGACTAACACCTCATTCCAAAGGGAGCCGGGTCGGGACAGAGCCCCTCGGCTCTCGTGGACACCCGGCCACCCAAACCAGGGCATTGGCTTGTTCTTCTCCAATGAAAGTCACTTGCAGCCTTTGCCGAGGGGCATCACTTTGTTCAACCTCACAGACCATGCTGAAAACGTACCACAAAGACCCAACGAGAACGTAATATTTTACAATTTTTTTCCAGCCTGCTTTTACTTCCTCTGGTAAGTTTTTGCTGAGATGGTTACTGCTCAAAAGCACAGAGGTGGCGAGGGACTCAAATGCAGGGGTGACCTTGGTGCTTCACAAGTGGGAGACTGCTCCAGGAACAAGGATCAAGACCAATAAGAATAACAAACAAAAATAAGTTCGCCTTTCTCCCATTCTTTACACATCCTAAATGCTTTACAAACACCAATTAAATGGAAGGTGCAAGGGCAAAAAGAGATTAATTTAAACAAACCAAACAAGGTGAATGCCACACACAAAATTACAAGATTTGGGAAGCTAAGCAGAGAAAAAGGTGCAGTCAATCTTATTAATAAAAAATGGTATTTGTTTAATGCATTCCTTTCCCACTTGCAGAAATACACCACGGCTTATGAATACCTGTTCCGCTCCTCACTGTTCTGAACAACTACAAGCAGAAAACGTTGCATATTAATGTACCCACCGCTCACCGGAGTCCGCGGCCGCCTAATAAAAGATAACGTGGGAGCTGGAGCTTAGGAAAATCCAAACAAAGAAAAGAATCAATCTATAGCAAGGAGTTTCACTTCAGCTGCCAAGATTACCTTCAGCCTCTCTCTGCTGCTTTTTACACTTTTCCAATGAGCTATCCATATTTTGCTATAGTGTAGCACTGCCCTTAACCTTTGTCAGGTTAGATCAAAGAAAAGAGGCCAAATAGCAGAAGGAATCAAGCAAATATTTACTCGGGAGAAAGTAGACAACTTATATGCTATGTGAAATCCACTGGCATCTGAAGGATTGCAGGAGAGGCTGCATTTCCTCCTTATTATTCTTCAGCAAGGAAGTTCCTGCTATTTGGAAAAGGCAGGACACATACACAGAATACAAATACTTAATACAAATCCCAGCTCTGAAGAGCACATATGTTAACTATGTATATACTACAGCACCAAGCTCCCTCTCCCCTTCCCCTCTCTGTAACACAGAGCACCAGCTTAAGCTTTTCAAATCGGGTGTTTCTACAGTTTTCTTGCAGAAACTCAGGCCCAACGCTCATTCTATCTCCCCAGATTACAAACCCTGCTCAACGTCACTTGAGTCAAGACCTGCTTTTTGTGGTAGAGGGGGAAAAAATAAAAGAAAAAACATATACATACATAGAATTACATGAATAAGATGCATGGTTACTTAGATTAGCTTTGTGCTCAATGCACTGCTACTAATTCAACAAGTCCCTGAGGTCCCATGCTGGATTCCTCCTCGGAGATGAGTCACGCTGGGAGCGCAGGCCTGGAAGGCAGCGTCTGCATCCTCACTGCCAGACTCCTGCAGTTACACGTAGTCATGTAAGAAATTAACAGTTCAGAGGACCTATTTCCTGGGAATTTCTGATGCCCAACACAACATCCCAAAACAAAGCAGGTTGCTCAGGCTGTAAGCAACCTGAGGACCAACCCCCCCCGTCCAAGATGATGAACAAGTAGAAGAAAGCAGGGAAAATGAGGGACAAATACATGTTAATTACAGGGAAGATGAGGAACATATGTATGTTACTAGGAAAGAACCAGAGAGCAATTCCCTCAAGGCTACCGTGTAAATGCTCGGTTCACCCAAATCCTGAACAGTGCTGGTGAAGTTCAGGTCCCACCTCTGAAAGAAGACTGAAGAGATGTGGAAAAGTTTCAAAGATGGACAGCAGGGATGACCTAAGCCTGGTAAGTGACCTAGGGCTTTTCAGTGAGATGGACACAGCACTGATGTGATGGAGATCTCCAAAGCCTTAAGAGGCATGAGGGGAAATGAGGGCTTATCAGTCACTGCCCCTTCCTCATGGGAGCGTGGACCATCAAATGAAATCAGCGGAATCCATTTCAAAACATGCAGAAAGACACAAGTTTGTTCACACAACATATAGCTGAGGTGAGGACCTGTCTGCTACAGTCTGAGCTCAAGAGAAGAGTGGACAACCTGATGAGGAAGGAACCTGCTTAGCAAGCGCAGAGCAATGTCGGGAAGTGCGAGAGCCCCGAGGGACCCGGGGCTGGGAAAGCTCTTGGGGCCACAACTCACGTGTCCTCGCGCTTGCAGCAGGCACCCACCGCCAGCCAGGAGCCAGGACATGGAATTACAGGTGCCTTTGGTGTGCCAAGGATGGCTGCCCTCAGCCTGCCTCCTCCAAAGCCTTAGCAGAAAATTGCAAAATGCAAAAGCCAAGTTATCCACACGGGAAGGATGGGGGAAGAAAGAGGAGAGCATCTTTCTTGAACTCACAAGTGATGAATATTTCTGCCAAGACATGGATAATATTTTTATAATACACACCCTTTGCCATGAAAATATTAATAGAAGAGAATGATACAGAAACTGAGTTTAAGCTCTGTATGGAAACAAGGTGTACCCATAGTTCACCTCATGTAAAACTAAAGGCAAAATGCTTTTAGCATTTTTATAGCTTTGCTGTTTCACAACACCTTGCCCTCCCACTATAAGCTATTCCATCTTACAGACGAAATAACGGAGATAGATGGGCTAAGTAATTGTTTCGAACTCCCAAAAGAGAAACAGCTATTAGAAAATGAGAAGTTTTCTGCTTCCACTTGTGTGCTCTGTCCAGTAGATTACAGCGCTCTTTCGGAGATTACAAAATGAAGGGATAATGTATTCACACAATCTGCTGCATTCAGGGGAACTACCGAGTTCAATTGTGGTCAATACATTTCAAGACAGAGCAGCAAGGGGAAAAGGGCCCGAAGACAAACAAGCAGAATGAGAAACCTCTGAAAAACGTTCATACAAGCAGAGGCTGGAAAGGTGAGGAGTGCTTAGCTTAATGCAAAGATAAAAGAGGGAACCGAGTAGAAGTCTACAGGAAACCTATAACAAACAGAATTCTTTTTATCCCTTTCCTACAAGAGATATTAAATGAAAACAAGTATTTGAAAGTAGTAACCAAAAAAAAAAGACAGTTTCTATAGTTAACCTATGGAACCCAATGCTACATGATACTGAGGAAAAGAGGTAAACAGGTTTCAGAAAAAAATGGCTATGACATTTAGATGAATGATTTATTCTATGATAAAGTAACCCAAGTTCCATGACGGAGAACGAAAACACTGAAAAGAGATAAATCCTCATGCAGGAAGAACCGCGTCAGCTTCTAACTGAAAGTTCTTAGAAAGACACTTTTCAAGGCTGTTCTCTGAAAGTTTTTTTTTCTTTTTCTTTCTATCTTATCTTCCTTTTAAGTCTTTGAAAACTGACCACTTTCAGAAGATACAGGACAGTCTGTTTGATCCCTTGAGGCAGCTACTATGTTCTAAGAATTATGATCCTCAGATGTTACACAATTATTCTTAGCATCCTACCAGGCAGGAACTTAATTCTTTACATCAACAGTCAAAGAAGCATCTTTCAAAACCAAATTTGTAAGTCTCCTACCTTCAAATGCTGTTATCGTGCAAAAATAGGGACCAAGTCTAACCAAAGATATGAATAAGCACCAAAGAAGGGGAAATTCCCAACAGCTTGTTCCTTAGGAGGAGATATTGGGACTTTTAACTCCACAGTGAGTCAATATTTTAATTTATCCACAACCCAATGCTGACAAACAACCAAGTGACCCTACACCAAGTGACCATCCCATCTGAAAGCAGAAAAGGAAGCAAAACCTCTTCGTCAGGGCTCCTCACCAGCCCATGCCCTTAAAGATGTCTTTCATTCATATACATATGCATATTTACACACATACACACATGTATCTTTATATACAGAGAGACTGACACACATGTTCAAGGATATATATATATATATGGAAATATAAAAAGCCTGAGTTGGAAGGTTTTAGCACAGTGGAAGAAAAAATAAATAAATAAATATCAAGGTCTGCACGTATTCAACAAATAAAAGCAGAATTATATAAAAGCAACAGCTAATAAAAAAGATTGTTCTGTGCTGTGTTTCCCATCTTTCCAACCATTACAGGAATAAAATTATCCACGGAGAAGATCGAAAACCTTTTTCAAAACTAATACAATTAAGCTTTATTACACTGTTTCAAGTACATTTCTCTCCTCTCCCTTCTAGCTCCCACCACCTCCCACTCCAATCTACACTAACGGTTCTTTATTACCAGCAAAATGCTAGTGTTTAAGGGTCAGAAGGTATCTAGTGTTTCAAGAGAGGAAAGAAAACCTGTCCTTGTTGCCTGCTCACTATTGTACAGGAACTAGAAGAGAGGTGCTGTGATCACCATTTGAATAGAGGTGCAGGCTGGCCACCGTGTCCTGAGTGAGGATCCTGCACTAAAACATCCACCACATGGTTGAAAAAGTTACTGCGCAGCAGGAAACACTGATCTGGAAGGGGAAGCAGAAAATTTAACGGGAGACTTTAAAAGGAGGATAAAGCTGCCTGGTCACACTGCTCCCAATGTCCATAGAGGACAGACACACATACAAATTTTCCCTGCAGTTTCCGCTTCATGAGACTAAATCTGGAAAGAAGAACATAATAGAAGCACACAGCATGAGACCAAGAAATTGCAAAAATTCCCTTTGCGTATGAACATATGGACAACTGTGATAATTAGAACGATAGCTGCTAGATTGTTTGCAATTTCACTGAACAATCCCCATTATCTAGAAATAGAATTTAAAATCTGAACGCAACATTGAGTGGTAGATTCAATAGTTTATTTTTTAATGAAATGTATGGATTAAGTTTTGCAAAATTGTATCTTGTGAAATTGCTCATGGGCATGTTCTACCATCAATGGTTTGGAGGAAAAAAAAAATAAGAAAAAAAAAAGTGCTGCATGGACAAGCATGGAGTAGCAGAGAGTGAAAAGGGGCACGGGATGTGCAAAGAGCTTCTTGTCATTTCTAAGCTGTAATTTTCCAGTGTTCCATATTCACCACTGTGCTTCACTTTGGCAGCAAAGCTGACCGATTTCTCTCTTTATGATCTACCTTTTTCAGAGCTTTTCTTTTCTTTTTAGTCACATAACACGACTACGAGTCCGATGTACGCAGTTCCCTGTCAGGAGGTGTAATTGCTTCAAATTGGAGAAGATTATTCTCCACATTTATTAAAAAATAAAGACTACTTAAAACATTATTTCATTTTGCCAGGAAGTGAAAAACGCATTAGTTCATAAGGAACAGCATGGCTGCTCCTATTTTTATGGCATCAATTTTTAAAAACTCATCATGGTAAACAATTAAACAGAGAAGCAAATCCCACGTTTAGGGGAAAGATTCAAATCCCTAAATGGATTTTAAAGGTCATTTCAGGCTTAAAAGATGCTTGACGGTGTCTCTTTAAATCACGTTCATTTCAAAGGCTTATCCAGCAAGAAGCAGACAGTGCAGTGCAGCTCCAGACTTTGAACTGTTGGGCTCCCCAGAGAAAAATTCATAATACAACTTTAATCCATATTTATAGCCAGGTTTATGTTTTTGTTTTAAATTTAGCACAGGAATTTTAACAAAAGGAATAAAAAACAAGGCAAACTTAGCTTTCACCTAAACTCCATAGTGATAAAGATTTCTTTTATGCTATCCAATTAAAACCACCTATTTTTCAGGTGTGAATTGTTTAAAATATTTGGCTCATACAGCTTTTTCCTGTAACTATGCAGAGGTGGGGGAAGGATAAATTTGATCCATTTGACCATGTGTCCAATCCCAGTGGCTCTCAGAGGCCACGAGTGCAGGGGAAGTCGCTCTCACCTTCCTCTCGATGCGGCCCAGCTGCTCTTTGTAGAAGGCCTCTTGCCGCTTCAGTTCGGCCTCCCGGCCTTGCAGCTCCGCAGCCTGTGGAGAAAAGCAAGGGAGAGCCTCAGGAAAAGCAGGAATGAAACGCGTAAAGGCAGGGAAACACGCTGGAAGGAGCTCAGAAAATCCAGGTTGCTCCAGACTGGTTTATGGGATTTCTCTATTAGAACTCCAAACCTTCAGCATTCTGGTTCATTTTGGTCTACTTCCACAAGTATAAATTATTCCAATTAGTGTCATATTTAAACGCATTACCTCATTTTATTTCTTTTTATTAAAAAAAAACTAGTCCTAGGAAGACAACCCTTCTGCACCTCCCTAGTGCTTTCTCAGAACTGTGCACTATCCAAGCTTACGGCACCTTAAAAACCACCCCAAGACCTCCCTTCACAAGCACTTCCCTCTTGGAGGGTCAGAAGGTTCCTACAGATTTAACACATCCCTGTGACCACGAGGGAAATCTCGAATGCAGGTCTATATTAGCACACACACAGAGACGCATTCTCACTAAACACGTATTTCTTTGCTACGGTTCTTCCGAGCGCGGTGCCGATCCGTGCGCTCGCTGCACAGATGCCCTCGACACCCCAGGGCGCTGCTACTCCAACCGGCGCGGAGAGGGATGAGAAAACCCCTTTTCTTCTCTCTGAAGTATAAGCTTGACACCTCCAAAACAGCTAACCTGGTATGCAAACACTTGCTTGAAGTAGTTCATCAGCTAGACATTGTTCAAGGAAATATATATATATATACACACACACATATATATATAGTCTCTGTGGTTACAGCAACAGCTTTTCCCTTTTAGGTCTTTACAACTGGCAGCATTTCTCTGCATTCCCACCCCCAAATCATTCCCACCCCCAAGCTGATCTAGCAACAAGTAAACATGGCATTGATGCAACTAAAATAAACTTCTCTAAAGCCGAAAAACACAATAGCAAGAAGAGCAGCACTTGTGTCTCTCCCCCATCCCAGCCCCAGAGGAATCCCTGCGGCCACACGGGCTATCGTCCCGCGGAAGACCTTGCGGAACCAGCCCAATCAGCCCGTTTAACAGGAATACAAACCCTCCTGATCCGCATCACTGCTCTTAACTTTTAATGATGCTGGTACAGTCATGGAAAGGCTGGTCCAATATGATTAAGCAGCTGGGACGGAGACATCCCCATAGGCTCAGACCTGTCATTTTATGGCCATCAGCCATTGTTAATGAGAAAAATTACATCTGAAAGTAAGTTGCTGTGCATTTCCTTCTTTCTATTCTCCTAGTAATGGAAATACCCTGGTATAATAGGGCTAAGCAGAAAAGATTAAGCGAGGCAGCCAGGGATGCTTGATGAGTAAGCAAATAAATTCAAAGCACATGAAACCCAGGAGCAGAGCGAGAAGGGAGGGTTTTGTCATTCCCCTGTTCGCCACCCCAGCCAACACAGCAGGTTAAGGCATAAGCACAGACCCCCAGTCTAAATCTTTTTACTCCCAAAGATGTTTGATTAATGGCAAAATATCTGGCTTCAGTTTGACTAAAGCTGCTGTCTGTTTTCTGCCCTGCAAAGGGGCTGGCACAGGACTGCATGGGGCTGATGAGCTGTCCTATATCCATGAAGAGGAGGACGCCCAAGCACATTTCAACAGAAATAAAACCAGCAGGAGGAGGCAGGGTGGCCTGGCGGGAAACCAAAGCACCTTGATTCCCCTGCTCGTTTTCTGCATAACACCCACAAAATCATCTCAAACCCATGTCTTGCATAAGGGGAAAAATACGTATGGATGGATGGATGGAAAAGAAAGAAAGGTAACAGTACTGACCTCTCTCTGCACAACTCTCATAGAAGTGATCCAGGTGAAAGTGTAATATGGGAACTGCCAAAAGATCATTCACAAAAATGTTCCTGCTTAACGTAAGCAAGGAATTACACAGCAGTGCCACTCTCCTGGCGTGGAGGACTATTCCTGGAACACAAAACAGTGCGTGCAGCAGTCTTGCCACGCAAGAGCATGTAGTCTGTTGCTGGCTAGATACAGACTCATGCATCCATCTTTGCATCCCAGGAACTTGCCTGACCTCCGCCAGTAAGAACTTCACCCTGTTTATCCGTGTCCCAGCAGCACGAACGCCTGGGCTCTCGGACGGGACGCTGAGGCGTTAGAGGAGCGCTGACCTGCCCGAATTCCCGAGCAGCCCCAGGACACCCAGAGCGGAAGGTGCCTCCACGCGCTGCTCCCTGCCCTGCCAAAGCTGCCTGAGGGGTCTGGCCCGGGAAACCCGCATGCAGCAAGAGCCAAACACAGATCTCCCAGCTGCAGATTATGGCCCTGGTACACATGCTAATCAGCACAACTCTTCCAAATAATTTTCTCCCACATTATCACCACTAAATGCACAACTCAGACGTATTTTCTCTGCCTTGCTTGTTTTAGAGAGCTGCAGTTTCAGACCACTGAAGTGATATTCTGCTTAGTGACAGATCTACTTGAAAGTTGCTTTCTGTTTCCCTCTAGCCCCAGCTGTTTTTATTCAAAACTTTGGTACACTTCATGATGATGTTTGAAGTATGAATGGTACAGTCAGAGCATGTATCATTTTGAAATATTCACTGCTCCAAACTGGGTTAGGCAACAAGGGAAATTTTATATGAATACAGGATATTTATTAAGAGTTCCTCTAGTCCTGCTGCTTATTCCCTATCTGAAGTCAGAAGCCTGTGATGTCCCAGACAGAAGCGGCTGCCATGGAGATGGCTACAGTTTCACGGGGGACTGAGGCTGCAGGTGGCAAACAAAAGCATCAGCCAAACTTCACACAGTGACATCCAGGACTAGGGAACGGATGCAGCAGAAACACACATATAACAACACACTGGTTTGAGGAAAAACAAAACAAAAGATGAAAAAATAATAATAAAAAAATCACATTGTCAGACTTAACATTCATACTGCAGAAGCTACATCTGAGCTTGGACACATCAGGCACAAGATGACCAAAGTGTCCAGATGACAGCTAAGAAACCAAAGAGAAAAAACAAGCAGCAGAGAGCACGAAGCAGAGAAACAAAGCAGGGAGGGAAGGGAGATGGACAGCAGTTAGACGTGGAACATGCGAGCAAACCCAAAACTTGGGATATTTTTCTTTATATATATATATATATGGCATTTTATATATACAATATGACATTTTACATATATATATGTATATAAAAAACAAAGAGCATACATATGGCATGCAAGTATTCGTAATAATGTATGTGCAATAGGAAATTTCCTCTCTCTACAAGGAAGGGGGTACAAGATATGCTTTAAAACGCCCAATAAATCTCTGCGGGCACCAGGAGCTGAGCACTGCCTGCCTAGGACAGGGCAGCAAAAGTACATGGCTGGAGTGTGGCTTTGCCTCCATGGCCATGGGGGCACAGACTGGTGGTGGGGGCTGTCTCAATTTCTTCTTACGTATTATATTTACACATTTTTCCACAGACCAAATTTTTTCCTGGTTATTTAGATGCTGCTTTGGAGCACGACCAAAAGCCTGGGCAGCCACATGCAGCTCCTGCCTTCTCCCCCTTTGCCATGCAACCCAGCGCGAGCGCTGCAAAAGCATTTCAATGTCAAACATAACTCGGAATTCAGAAGTGTAAAACAGAACAATTCCAGCTAGACGACAGATAGGCCAAAATAAAAATGTTTTGCTTAACTGCAGTAACAAAATAATACTGCTTGACTGTCCATGAACAAAGCCAAATCCACTCCTAGCTGTACCCCAACCCGAAACCAGGGTATTGAGCTTGTGAGCCCGTGACTGGGCATCTAAAACTGGGCTCCCCCCTAGCTGCACCCATTCACAGAGCAGCTTTGGTTTTTCACCCCTGTGAAATATCATCACTGCTTTTTTTACTGCTTTTAACCACAGTCACTTCTCATCACCTTGTTAGGCACGAAAACCAGGGAGGCTTCTTGGCAGGGTCAAGTGACACTGGGGGAAGTGGCAGGAATGAAGTGCAGCAACAGCAGAGCCCGATGGCTGCCTTCCCGCTGCCCATTCCTGGGATTAGGAGAGGCCATGGAATAGAGCCTGCTGGGGACAGAAAACCAGCTCCTTCTCTGCAAAGGGTAAAAAGAGCTAGAAGGAAAGGCCCAGATCACGATCCACGAAGCGCTTCCCAAAGACAGGTCACAGCACTTGGCAAGATTATTCCAAAAATATTGCCAAATACATTCACCAGTCACAGAAAAAATAGTGAAATGATACCTAGAAAAGCAATTCAGTCAGAGGCAACCCAGGGAAATAAGCTAAAAGGATAAAGGAAGGATATTTAAGTCTATCAAATGCCTTGTTTCTGTATCATTCTGTCTTTGCTGAGAGCAGCTACCAGCTTCCCCAAAGGTCTCCAGCAGCCTCTCCACGGCAGCAAGCGGAGGGGTTTTGGCCGGGTACCTCAGCTTGCCTCACTGCACAACTGCAGTCTTTTCCAATCCTGGTAGCAGTCTGGGTGGCAGGGGAAAAAATGCTATTAAAAGCTTCAGGACCAGAAGAAGGAATTGACAGCAGTGCACTGAAGACCAGAACTAGCTCCAAAATTATCTAGCTGGCATGTTCCTGACCACATCTAGAGGGAACAGCACAGCTGAAAGGCCAACGCGAAACACTACGAGGCAGCTCGAGCACATCGTGCCTAAAACGACAGCAAAACTTTACAGGGAGGGCTGCACGAGACGAGCAACCACGGGGGAGCACTGACTCAACCTGCACTTGCATCAGCAATAACATCACCATCGACAACGCGGGGTTGTCTGCAGCCACCATTCCAGACACGTGAGACTTACAAAATCATCCGCTTTTTGTCCTTTCCCTCATTCCGCCGAAGGCAGGAGACTGTTCTCATTTTCTTTTAACCCCTCGTGCAGTCTCATGGCCTTCAAAAAGAGCCTGGTGTAACCTGCATTTCCTCTCGTGTCTGCTGCTCTCTTAGCCAGCTACACACACCACCAGATCATGTTTGGTTTCGGCAGCTGTAAGCTACACAAAAGGAACCAGTGAAAATCTTTATGGAGGAAATAATATGCAATTTTCTAGCTGAACACCTTTTAAAATGTAATGACAGAAAATAAAATCCTGCATCTGTGCTCAGCAATAACAATCTGTACACGCACAGTAACAACATGACACTTAGAATAAGCAAGATGCAGACAAAAAGAGAGCTTACCCAGGCGTCCAAATCCGCAGGCTTCGAATAAAGAGAGCGCAAGAGAGAAAGGAAAGGAAAGAGAAGAAAAAGAAATCAGTGATTTATGGAGGCCGCCTGCTGCTGCACAATATAGCTCTTAGGATGACAAGTTCAGAAAAGTTCCTTAAAAATGACAAGCATCTTAAATAGAGCAGCACTGTCCCCTGTTGGGAACTGTGTTATTAAAGCAAAATAAAAACAAACGCACGCACCCTCCCCGCAAGAATAAGAACAAAATCCCCCCCACAAACAGAGGCTCCTGCAGGGCAGACAGCTGGGAGCAGCCGGGGTCAGGGAGCCAGGCGATACCCGCTCCGTACACACAGAACCACAGGCTGGTTGAGGTTGGAAGGGACCTCTAGAGATCATCCAGTCCAACCCCTGCTCCAGCAGGGACACCCAGAGCACACCACGGAACGGGGCAGTGCCGGGAGCGTTCGCACGGAGGTGAACAGCCGTGCGCCTTCCAAACGGCCCACATGGAACACGCAGCTGCGCCAGGGCATTTTTAAACGCACGAGGGGTCCTGAGGAGCGGCCGTTGTCCTTGTTGGACCATCTCCGAGCGCTGCCTGGCAAAGCCGGATGATGGATGAGATTCCCAGCCACATCCCCCGTTGCAGGCAGGTGGATACGTCTCTAGCTCACGGCCCAAACAGCAATGCCAAAGATGAGCTGCCTTCAGTTGCCTCCTTCCCTTTGTCAGCAAGCCAATTTAAGGGCTTCGGGGAGAAGACAAGCAGATCAAGCAGGCTGCAGTATCGCCTCTTATTTACTTATTACTGATTTTTCCTCACGCAGGAAGGCTGCAGCAGCAGAGCAGGTCCGAGATGATAAACGCTCCGTGCCCATCACCGGCTCCTTCCGAAGCCAAGGCGCTCCGGAGGCAGCCACAGCACTCAGCTGCTGTCCAGCCCTGCGAGCCTCACGGGGCTACGTTCAACCAGCACAGCAGAAACTTCACAGGAGGGCTGGGTTTTTTTATTATTTTTATTTATTAAGATTATTTATTTGCAGGGGATGACAGGGCAGGAGGAACTTTCCTCATCTCAGTCATAGCTCAGTGCCAGAGCGCGCAGACAGGGGAGAGCAACGTGTTTATGGGGATCTGCCATCATTTTTATGGCGCCCAGCAACTACCTCAGGGACCTGAGGGATGAAGTGGCACCAGTCACACGCCGCCACCGCTAAGGGAGGGTGAAGCCAACCCTCCGGACAGGACAGGGAGGCCGGTGCCCCTCTTCACAGTCAGCTCCACATGGCAACATTGAGCTGCTGGCCGAGCAAGGCAACACAGGGCCACTGGTACCGGTGCCCCCAGGCCCATCTTGACAAAAGCCCCATTTGAAAAATTTTTCTTCCTGGTGACTTTGGCAGTCAAGAGCGATGTGCTTAGCTTTGTCTTTTTTACATTTTATCAATCGCAAGGCTGCCCATCCTCAGCAGATGGGCACGAGGAACACGGGGCTCTTCAGGGTGTTTATCAGCATTAGAGTAGATGGCTCCCACACAGAGGCAGCTCTTTACTGATTCTGTATCCATCACTCCTGGGTAACCTAAGCCTCTAACTGTCCATCCCCAGCAGAAAAATCACTTGCATGGCAAAAGGAACAGCTGGTATCAACGCAGAGCTGCTGAGCAAGGAAGCTGCCCTATCGCCAGGAAACTGCCCCTTTACATCAAGGCAAGATATAAGGCCTAAGAGGAGAACTAGAGGCTAAAGAGAGAAAATAAGGTTGCTAACACAGTGCATCTATTCTGCTGCCAAAGGCTTTGTCATATGGGGGAAAAAGCCTTATTACTCCAAAATAGATGGATATACTCCATTGAATGGAATCAGGAAAACTGAAACCCATCTAAATGCAATAGGACATATTCCTGTGTTGGGAAAAATAATTATAGAGTGCAAAAAGTATAATAATAAAAATGAAAACTCAAAAGGGCTGCTGGGTTAAGTTTTGCTGCCTAGTAAGTCTATGCCAAGACCTTTTAATACACCCGTATTTACCACTTTTGACTGATAATAAAAGAAACAAAGGTGCCCAACTAATATTTTTGAAGTTTCTGTTCTGTTATTCAAACTGGTCCCTGTTCTAGGCATTCACGTGGACACAGACACGGTCCATTGGGTTAACACTCTGGTCAGACAGGGATCTGTGCAGGTAACGCATCTGCACTCCCGAACACTTTGCACAGGAGCACTGGAGCTGCGGGCAGGGAATTGTACCCGCATCCAGGAAACGTCCAGTCTCCACTGCAATCCTGCATGAAAAGTCTAGTTACATCGGAACAGTCTTCAGCACGTCTTCCCCAATCCACACAGCGCCCGCGTTCACTCCAGCTGCTAAACTCCTTGTCGTTATTAGCACCACCGCCACATAATGAATCTCACTGCAGCATGGCCAACGACTCAGGAATCCAGACTACTAACTCGGTAGGTTTCCTCCTTAGGATCTCAATAGGGAGTATTTTTAGAGGCACTGCCAACTTCAGGAGTGGAAGATAAGAGTGGGAGATGTGCGAAAGGGGAAGCAGCAGGTGCCCAAACCCAAGACAGCTGCTGGCAACAACTTTGGCGCTCGTGTCAGGAGCTGAAGAGCTCTGCAGCACATATTCCAGCATCTTGATGACCAGACGTCATCGCTGAATGAGCAAAGAGTCCCTTCTCCTGAGGGCAGTAATCCAACTCCAAACTTCTTCACGATGATAAGAATTAAAGAATACATCTAGGCATTCAGTATCCACGCCAAGCCCTTAAACTTCCAGTTTACCAAAAAATTGAAGCAGCATCAATATTAAATGTAACAAGAGTCAGAGATGTAACCAACTGACAAGGGAGAGGGAGCAGGAAGAGACACAAGTGAACAGCAATCAATTTTAAGGAAAGGTTGTGATGAAATTGCTCAAGTCTAATGTACACAGGGCACACACAATTCTAGAAACACCAAGAGGGGAAGCTGCAGTAAAACCCCCTGCCTTTTTATGATTCAGGGACAACTGCACTTCTAATACCTCAGGCATTGCTGAAAATAGGTTTGCAATGCTGACAGTTGATAGTTCCCATTTAAACAAAATAAAGAGAAACCTATTTTATCAAATCCAAAGCAAGCCATCTGCTTTCATTGCTTAATACTTCAGCCCATTCCAACGCTCTCCTTCTCCCGTCGCTGTTTCTATCCATTCGTACACACCGGGTCTGCAGTTTGCAGGCTGCCCACAGACCAGGCATTCAACGTCTACAGAATCCTTTCAGAGGGGGCAGGCTCTCCGGAGATGCGCGCTCAAGATGCTTATTTCTGATAGCAGGTGAGTCAACAACTCACTAACTTTTCACCTCTTTGCTTAAATTACTACTTTGCATATCAGGCACAAGAGCCTCCAAGTCCCTGACCAATTCAGCAAAAAAAGAGTTCTCAAGAGAGGGCAGTATGAAATTCAGTATTAATTATGTCTATCCTCAAACATATTTTTTGACCCCACTGAGTCAATGAGGTGTTTTCTCATAGAGCTAGAATCCCAGCTCCCATTATGCCGGCCTAAGAGCAGTATGGGGCTTTCCAGGGCTAGAACCAACTGGGGAATAACAGTTTCACCTGTTTGCACCCCAGTCTCATTCCTGTGTGTGCAACTGGGGCCACAGCTTTCCTTGTGCCGGGTTCTTAAAACGGGGATATATTAGCTTCCAAATGAGGCAGACTAGTTCAAACACAACCAATATTTTGAAAATAACAACAATAATAATTTTAAAAAGATGATACACATCATCAACCCACATGCACCAACGCAACAAACATCTGTAAGCAGCAGCCAGAGGATAGAGGTTTAATATAGTGCAGTGAAGCCAGAGTTTCTGCTACAAGATTACAAATCTAATTTCTTTTTGTTTAAGAAAGATTTTTCTCAAATACTACACAGTTTAAAAGAAATGCAGTTGACTTTGAGGTCGCTTCTTAATACAGGCAAAGACACTCTTAATTATATGCTTGAGTAAGAAAATTCTTGAAAGCCTTCAAAGTCATGGTCACGCATCTCCTCTGCCTGTCTCTCTCTGACTCCTTCTGCAGGTGGAGACATGAGATAGGCTTTCGAGTATCACAGTTTATGTTTTTACCCACGTGAAAATTTTTCTGCCTTCTCTAGTCTTTCACCCCAGACAGATGCAAAACACTTTACTCAGCACTGCAGGGTCAGCACTGCACCTTTCTGGAAGCAGAACCCTATCTACTGGCTTGCAAGATATATATGTGGGAAAGATGCACAGTAATTAAAGTTTAATGTAAATCAAGTGCATTCCAAAGCCTTATTGAATGAACCTCAAAGAGCCATGGAGGAGGGGAAGTTTAAATAAGTGGCATGTGCTAATATACATACATTATAATGCTTTTAGCCAGGTGTTACACAGAGTAAAGAGGAAGCAAAATATGCAGGAAGATAACAGAAACTGCCTGGAAGAGACAAAAAAGAAAGAAAAAGAAAAAAACTTCACTGCAATCACCCTCCTTTATATGATCACTGAACAGGGACAAGAGTCATCCCTGAATTTCCCTACCACCGTTTCTGAAAACGTACCTCAGTCTTGGCCTGCAGCACTCCCTACATCCTAGGCCCCAGTCAGCGTTATGAAAAGGCTGCCAATTAAGTTGTGGTTTTGAGCTACAGAAAAACCGCCCACCAGAGACCGATTCTTGCTTCCGGAGCACTCGTTTCCCACTGTGCATTTTGGGAAGCGGATGTGCTGGTTCTCAAGCACACGCACTCCTCGCTCCTTACAGGGCTACGATCAGAGAGAACGCTGCAAGGTAGCGTCTTTTAACAAAGGTCAAGTACATCCTAATGAAGTCATCTGCAAAAAGGGTGTAGATTGAGCAACAAGGCTGTCAGGCTCCTGTAAAGCTGTGTTCTTTATTTTTACATTGCAATCTCTAGGGCACAATCACAACCAGAGCAACTTGCAAGTCTCTGTCACCGCCAGCAAAATTTTGATTTCCATTTGATAGGACAATTTGCAAACAGCAGTTTTCTACGTTGTACGAATGCTTAACACTTGTAAGAGCTACACAGACTCAATCCTGATTCAATGCCCATTTACTGGGCAATGCAGCACACTCCTGTGTGCACTAGGAAGCATAAGAGCTCAAGGCAGGAGGCTTGAAAAAATCTGTGGGAGTGAAATCCATTCTCCTTCTAAAAAACTGTTAGCCTGACATCAGGACACAGACCAGGGCGTTCTGCTGCACGGAGGAAGAAGGTTGGAGCAGGTACAGTGGGAAGACTTAAGCAGCTGTGAGGAGTCTTCCTTGGAACCAAAACGCTTGTTGTTTCACTGTCAAGTCCCAGTGGAGCCCCTGGAGCTCAAACCTGATGCCAAATGCTAAGTAGTATTTGCTCCTAGACCTTGTGATCAAAAGCAAAAAGCTTGAAACCTAGCTTTAAAATACTGCAGGCATTAAATATAGCAATTAGATGACCTGACAGAGCTAAGATTCATGCTTCATGAGTCTGCAAACTGGAAGAGTCAATCCAGCCCAGAGTATCGCAGAGCCCTAGAGACAGATTGCCACATTTATTTCAGTGGATTCTATTTACAAACATATCTCCACACTGTTTGCTCCATAATTATAGATGGGGCACACACGATCATTCACTTTCTGTGAGCTCCCTTTGCACACTACACCTCCAAGTCAATGAAAGTAATTTTAAAGAACCTGTTGATTGATTTATTGATCAAACAAGTTGACCAGTGCAGCGGACTAGAAATAGCCAGACTGCAAAGTGATTTGACAAATACTCCTGGAGAACAGTCACTAAAGTCAGCAAAAGGAAGGGAAAAGAAAGCCTAAAAGTTGAGTTTGGGGTTTTTTAAGCAATGGAATCTATACTAACAACTGCCTTAAAGTTTAACTTCATTTCATTCCCTAAGCAGACCAGCTCGGTCAAGTGAACACAGAGTCAGAGGAAACAACCAGCCGAAGTTCAGCTCCTACTAGCAGGGAATGGGAAGAAAGAGGAAGGAAGAATGTGGTGCTGTACAAGAGTCTGAGACACGAATGGAGCTCTCATATTTAACCAAGACCTTGGGATGGAAGGAAGAGAGGCAGAGATCACAGTTAATTTACAGGGCCCTGGACGAGTTCCTGGCAACTCTGCAGTGGGAGCCACTGCACCTTTCCACGAGCTCCCACAGCAAGGAGCGGGGTATGTCCCTGACCCACACTGGAAAACACTAACCTCACACATCAAGCATTCCCTTTGACAGCCTGTTTTTCCCCTTGCAGATTTAATGGTGCTTTACCAGGTTCCAAGTGAAACGGGGTGGCAGTTTATTACACAACCAGGCCAAACACAACTCGTGCTTGTTGGCGCTGCCCAGTGAGTTGTGCCAAGAACCAGCAGTCAACTGCAGCCAGCAAGGGGCAGCCCTGGGACCCAGCTCTGCTGCACGCGATGGCTTTCCAGGAGAGAGGAAAACTTCAACAGAGCAGGAGGCGAAGGGAAAAGCTTGCATTATTACTGTTGATTTCTTGCAGATCATCACGTTTCATGGTGGTATTCAGAAGTTTACATTCATCCCCAGTGCAACAAAAGAATTAAAGTTTCCAGCGATGTCAGTAACTTTTTCCTCCTTCAATTTTATGCTTGTGGAAAAAACACTCAGGTACAGACAAAATAAATTAGCAAGGCCAAATTCAGACTGTCATAACCCCTCAGCATTTTTGGAAATGAATACCAGACTTGTCAAAACAACCTTTTAAAATAATAATAAGCATAAAAAAAAACCCCAAACTTTAAAGCCTTATTTATCGACCAATATTTTCCTTCTCACTTATGTCATGTAATACATATACTATATGCATATAAAATCAAAAGCAAAGTACACTCAAAGAACCAATGCTGCAGTGCTCCATTTTTCCATTTTGTGTTGGAACATACACCCACAGAGACCTTAAAACACTGTAAAGGATCAAGCTTTTCCTCTCATTAGTACCAGCATCACGTTGCTCTGACCTGTGGTCATATAACCTTCTGCACCTTCTCAACTCTATTGAATCAATCTCCCCTGGCAACTTCTGGTGTGGCTCTGCTCCCCCTGCCTCCGGCTCTTCTTCCCTCACTAATTCTGCGTTCAGAACTGTGAAGCACAAAATTAGACGTTTCAAATTAAGCAAGGAGAGAAAATGAGAGAACCTTATTAAATCAACATTAGCATCAGAGTGTCTTTAAAAGAGAAACTCAATTGTAAGTATTACTTGTCTCTGTAAAACTCTTTACATTGAGAGAGATGAGAGACACGGAACATGAAAGCCCCAACCTTCCTCCTCGCGCTGACCACAGCGCTCGAGCAGAAAGCGCAGGAGCCTTTGCAGAGCACAGCCCCAAAAGCAACCGGAGCTTCCCAGGAGCTCAGGAATTGCCAGGTGAGAAGGACATCCTGCGATGTTAAAAAGCAATCAAGCAACTCCCAAAAGCACCGAAATAAGGAAGTGTGAATTATGTGTGTGAGCACATGCCCATCTCAGTACAGAAGTGCTCTGCCTTTCAGGCAGTCAACCACAACACTGATATCTTAAGTCAAATTACACAGTCAAAAAAAAACCTCTCACAGCACCACAAAGATGCATTTGAAGTTTCAGTCTTCATTCTCAATCCCCAGTGATACTGACACTTTAGGCGATGGTCAGCGTCCGTTGTCTCAAAACACCCTGACTTTCTGGGTGTGAACCCACAATTCCTGGCCAGATCTGCTCAACCTCACTCCTTTTCCAAGCAGCCACTGGAGCATCCCACCATTCCCATCTGCTGGAGGATCAGCCATGCTTTTGAAGCCAGAGAACCCTCTGAGGCTGCACGGCCTTTAAACATAACATTCCCTTGGCACTTTTTGACCAAGAGCTGCCATTTGCACTTTGTACAAATACACACATTGAGGGAACACAACTTACCACCTTGTGCAATAGGCTACGGACTCATCTGTTGGGCTCCTACGTTAACAGGTAGGGTTTCAGAAGTATCTTGTAGGGAGAGCTTGTAAAATGCACTGCTGAGAACTATGGAAACACTAAGTTTACAGAGCATTTTGGGACAAAACAGCCAGTGCATTTACCGTGGAACTGTACCACTGAACACAGGGAAAACATTAAGAGCCAGAAAGTATCTAATGAAGCAGGGACACAGCAGTCGCCGGGCTGCTCTCAATCCCCTCCAAGGTCAGCGAGTTGTCTCTCCCAAAATGAACTTTACTGTCGAGGAAAGGACAACACTAAGCACAAATTGAATGTGTATTTTTTTCTCCTATTCTCCTCTGCAGCCTCCTTTCTTATAGTCTGTCCCTGATGATCTGAACACAGAACAAGAACTGGCCTCCTGGAGCCTTTGTATCCAATCTTTAGCTTTTGTAGAGGTATCTAACAACTTCTTTAATTCAGTTGCAGGGTTACTATAATCATATCTGACCAGCACTATAATAATATTATCTAATAAATCTAAGCACTAAACATAGTGATCAAAATTAATAAACTAATGTGCCTTAAAATTAAGGTATCATCTCATGGGATGAGATATAACCATCTTGCAAGGCCCCCTCTCGTACACAAACACCAAGAAGGGCAAAGTGGAGGAGTGCCACTTCAGCCAGGGGGGAAAGACGCAATAATTTGTCTTGATTTGTGCAGAAAACACTAGCCCGGACCACAGCTGAAATTCTTCTTGCATTCAACTTATTAATGTTCCCTAGATACCAAATCGCAGAAGAAATTAGCGTTTTCACCATCGCATATATTTGCTCAGATTACTGACGCTTGCTGGTTGACATCCTTCCAAGATGTCCCAAAAGATCCAACTATAAGGGAAGAAAGAGTTACATATATTTGAGATAAGGGAAAATAGCTGAAACAGCAAAGAAAGAAATCCCTACTTAACTCTCAGGTCTTTAAAAGACTCATGAAGCAGCAGTGAACGGTGGAAAGCTGTGCCCCAAATTCAGCTAACTAACAGTGCGCGCAGGGATTAGCTCGTGGTGCCAGCCTGCCACCTACTACTGTGAGTGGGGAAAATTCCCGACGAGCACCGAGGGGATTCTGAGGAAAGGAGCAGAGACACTTGAAGAGCAGCCGCGAGACAGACAAAACAATGCAGGGAGTCAAGCAGGGTCTGCCGGCAGCAGCACCTCTCAGCTGCAGCACTTAACCCACTTCTGAGACATCTCTAAAATGGACCTGTCTCGTCATCGCTCTCTCTTTTTTTCCTCCCTCTCCCAAGCAGCAAATCAGGAATTAATATTCACAGGTTCTATAAGTGACATAATTGCAATTTAAAAAGAGCAATTAATCATCAGCCACGCTGGCGGCTGACTTGCCAGGCTGGGATTCTTTCTCTCCACACCTGCCAACAAGCACACGGGAGGCAAGAACATCGCATCCGCGCACAGAGCCTGGCAATGCAATCCTCCCTTTTCCCCCACTTCACTTTCATATTCCCTGGCTTCCCCCAGGCCCTGGGCACCCTTCCAATGGGCTATACACGTAGTCATCTGGTTCATCCCTCAACCCCACGATGTCCAGTCAACCCCTTGCCATTTGGGCACAGAATCTGGTTTAGCTTCCCCTGCCAGCCGAGAAACCCGAGGCAAAGAGCTCCATCACCTCCAGTACATAGATCTCCTCTGGTGGGTTCTTGCAGTCCTTGCACAAACATACTATCTTTTGAAGTGTAACATCTCATTCTGTCCCTGCATGGAAGGTATATTACAAATCTTTAAGATGACAAAACCCAGCAAGTGCCTTTTAGAAGAAGAATAAAATTAATATAATACAAATACATAAAGACATCAACTTTAATGCTCCTATGATTTTTTTTTAGGTTATACAGGAGCATACTACAAAAACAAATACACACCCACCACAGTCACCTATTCTAGAATCAGTTCTGCACGTTCATAATCTTTATATGTGAACATCAACTGCCAGATATAGTAGGAATTTCAACCAATAGTGCTTAGAGAAGTGACATCTGGAAGTCAAGCAGTAGTGTTTACATTCCAGGAAAAAAAAAAAAAAGAGTTCTTGGAAATCAAGTTACCAGGGGGTGAGTTTATATCCTCCAGTGCAAAAATGTGCACTTCTTAACCCAGTATCTTTTCATGACAAGAAGAAAGCCATCACACCGACCACTCTATCATGGCAAGTCTACTTTATCCCAAAACTATGTAAGATAATATGGTGATAAGAACTGTAGAAAAAAATATCTGCAAAGATTTAGAGCTTAGCAAGCTGTGAGGTCTTCAAGTGATAGATTCAAGACCATGACCTTAGGCCAAAGAATTCCTACAGAAAGCCTCCGGCCACAGAAGTTGGCCTGAACAGGTACCCCTGCTCCTCGCCAGGGGCAGCAGACCCAGGGAGGCTGGGGACAGTTGTTGCAACACAAGCTGCACAGTCCTCCTGTCCCCATTCCTGCCACTCAGCAGCCAAAAATTGGCTTCCACCAGAACACAGGAAAATAATTCAGTGCTCTTGGATACGAAAGAGGGTAATTTCAACCCTAAGAATTAAGTCAGGATGGAAACTGGAACACAAATACATGCTGCGTGTCTTGGTCACAGTTCCAAACAGAGATAGTTAGTAGAGAAACTCTGCCAGGAGATAACACCAATAAATGGCCTCTTTTTCACTTATAATAAGATAAACAGCCTTTCTTCCTCACATTGCCCTCATTTCTGTGAGGTCTCTCTCACAATGTGTGATCTTTTTGACACATGCTCTGGCTTTCCTTCACCCACAAGCCTGACCACATCTTCCCTCAGCTCCGTGGCACTACACAAGTACAACCACGAGTCCTCACCAGTTCTTTCTTCATGCAGATGGAGCAGAGTTTGGGGAATCTCTTAAAGAACATTTTGTTTCTAAGCAGACCTTCACCTTCCTGCACCCCAAGTATGAGGTTGCTCCTTACCCTCTATTCAGAAAGGACCGACCTTGTCTTTCACTTACAAAATTGCTCCTTAACAGACAAGGGAGGGTGGTGTCAGGAAACACCAGGTATTTCACCTGAGCACATATCCTTTCCCAACTGAGGGATTAACAACCTTTTACACAGTTGCATTTACTCACAAACGGCTGCATCCAGATCTTACTGGATTCTTCTGCACTCCGAGAGGGTGTTTACAGAAAAATGGATTTGGGACCAAAGCTTGAAGGCTGGAGAAAAGAGAAAGATTAAGACTATCCCTCAGACACAATCAGGGCTCCTGTGCTGATGCCCAGAATCACAGATGCTTCATTTCTTAGATTTCTTTGTTAAAAAATAATACTTGTGCTTCCAAATTTTCCTAAGGCTGGTAAACTCCATGCTTGCAGTCAGCACTTGCTCACATCTTTATCTTCAAAGCAGTACTACGAAGTTTTGAAGAGCCTTCTCCTTCCCAGTATCTCAGTCCATATTAGTAACAGCCACTAATAGAAACGTGAGACCAAATTCCTTCTTTTTCCAATGTCCAAATTTAACAGTGAGCAAACGCCCAAGTACTGTGGAAGACCCAAAGCACTGCCAGGTTATTACACACTTATCTCTGCAAAACCACCCTGCACAAGTGACAACTTCCACGGCAGGGGGAGGGGGAACTGTGCAGCTTTGCGATAATTAAAGCATAGACGAGTGTCACTGCTGTAGATAATTATGCATTAGCAGTGAAATTACTTAATGGAATAAAAGCCAAACATTTTGTTTTAATAGGAATTTAAGGTCTGCAGAAGGAACACAACCAACACCCCAGGAGACTGAAAACAACAGCCCTCCATCACTCACAACCATGATACGATAGTGGCAGGAACCCAACAAGCTTCCACCCAGGAATGAAGGGGAATGGAAGAAAAGCAAATGAGAATTTCAGTTTTCCTGGCCATTCGGTCTCTTCTGTCCTATGACTGTCCACACAGACACCAGCCACTGAGCAGAAGAACAAATGATTGGGAACAACTTCCTAGAACAAAGATACCAGCTCCAACACAATTAATGAATTAATTCAACCCACAGATCTTCCATAACCCCCTAGGCCACTATCACGATGCCACTATTAATTGGTGCCAGTCCAGACTCCAACCAAAAGCAGCAATGGGGTAAGCAGGTCCATCGCCCACCACAAAATCACTTCTTCTCACCAAGCCCCTGAGGTTTCCCCTCTCCTCCCTCCCGTATCTCTTGCCTTATCATGCACCTACACGCATTCCTGCCTCTGCTCTCATCTAGATGCTCTCAGAGTCCTCCTGCTTCTTAAACTGAGGACTCTCAAGGTCAGTCAGAATTTATAAGGCAGCCATTTCATCTTTTGTGCTTCTCTGGCTACTTTCCTTCTTAAAAGCTGCTGAACATTGGAGATTCTGCTGGGTCTGAAAGCCCTGCCAACACCAAGGCCAATTAGGAGCTTCAGGATGATGCATATTAAAGTTATTATGGGAGGCAGTTATGCAGCCAGAATAAATCTTAACTGAACCTTTAAGTGGTTTTTATAACTCTTGTTTCTCCTTCTTGAAAACAGATGAGAAGATACAAATCTCTTCCCTAAAAATCTGCAGGAATTCAAGCCAACCACCACCTTCTCACTCTCTCAAGAGAGAAGTTTCTGCTCTCAAAACAATAACTCATTTTGACCAAGGCCATCTAGATCATCTCTATTTTTTCTTTAAATTCCAAATCAATCAAATTAATCAGAAATTCACAGTCTCAGTTGGGACTGACCTGAGGTATGTGTGAGAAGGAAGAGCAGCATATACATCTCAAACATCTTCTCACAGAAACTCAGAGCTTCACAGTACAGTACTACCGAGACAGTCTAGATAGTTTAATGCTGATAAGCAGAGGGACACATATTCTAGCCTATTTTTACAAAGAAGCAGGTTTTGTAGATAGTATCTAATTGGAAGACTGGATGTAGGCCAAAAGTGGGACTGAAGAGAATCTCAAGGATGGATGCAGTGACATTCATCTTGATACTAAGCATGAGGTGCCATTAGGAGGCACGTGCTGTCTCCTCCCTTCACCTCCAGAACTGAACTTGCTGGTGGCATCAGCTGTCTGCCCCAAAAGAAGAGTGTTATTGGAACTGGAGTGGGAGAGCAAAGGGAACACTCAGGTGGCTACCATACCATGTCCTTCCATGGAAACCAGCTCTGGTTTCACAAAAAGTTGCTCGCCCCTCTGCAGCTTGAGTGCACAGCAACTTCCCAGGCTGCTAGATCATTCATTTAAGCAGGAAAGCGAGCCACAGGAAGCATGGGGAGAAAGGGAAAGAGAAAAGCAGGTGGATTCAGGGTTTATCTCCAGTTTATAAGTTAAGTCACTACGCAATGGCCTCACAACTCCAAGCAAGAAACACGGGGTAAATTCACCCCCAAAATATTATGGTAACTACTGGGGACAATAGAGTCAGAAAGAAAATAAATAAGTAAAATTTAGAGATATTTCATTGGTATGCAAACAATTTGAGGGCTCAGCAGTTCCTGGTCGGCTCTCCGAGGTGTGTTCCTTCACTGCCACCTTCTGGAAATACTCACTGTGTCCGTGCGGCTGCTCCAAATCTCCAAGGACGGGACAGAGGGAGGAATTCAATGAAGGAATTGTCACTGGCGTGCAACCAAGGTGTTTATTGAAAACTCTAATCCCAAAATAAGAATGCTTCAGCTACAATTACACCCCAATGAACAAAGCTGCAGATCACAGAGGCTGCAACATAATACACAGAGGCAGCCTCTGGGCTGAGCAGGTTTTGACCCCAAATACTTTATTAATATCCCTCTACCAGTCTCATTTGTTGAATCTGGAAGATGAATAAAATGGGCTGTTTATGGCTTATTAGATTCCATTTGCACCATCACATTCCAAGCACTCACTTGAAAAATAAGATAAACACCATAAACAACACCGCTTACAAATAAATAAATAAATAAAATTTCCTTGCTAAATAAAGGATAAATTTTCATAAGAGCTCAGAGTCAGGAATGAACTAGATAAAAAATGCAAAGGTCAAAAAAAGGTTAATATCAGTTATTTATGCACACAGACACACAAAACGTACCTAAAGTCTGTGGAGCAGTAGATGACCTGACTTATCAAGCAGGAAATTTAGGTCCAAATCAGTCAGTATTAGGGTTCTTGAACGAACATTATAGGGAAGCGTAACCAAGCTCAAGAGCAACATCTGCTGGCCAATATGAAGTTGGTTCCATTATATGGATTTTTTTTTTTTTTTTTTTTAAAAACAAAGCTATGAATTTTCACTGTAGTTTCGGAAAGCTGACTAAGATGTACTTCTTCTCCAGAAAACAGATCCAATTTCTAAACACCAGTGCAAGCAACATAAAGGCAAAATTTTGTATTTGCATGCACAAGTACAGTCAGAAAAATCCATTACCTATCCCTACCTATCCTCTGAGATATTAGACAGCAAAACACTGAAATTAAAATGGGCTAAAATGTACAGGAAATCTTCTCTGTCCAGCTGCTTCATCCCATCTGAAGAATCCCCAAGGAACCCCTTGACCTCCTTGATTTCCTATGGGAGCAGCCAGTACGTGAAAGGCCGGAGGCAGCGAGGTATTTACCAGATACACCAAGTCCCATCCACACACAAGAGAATGGTAGCTAAGAGCATTAGAGCTCCTTTCCCTGCAGGTGCTTTAAGAGATTCCTTATTAACCTTGGAAAAAAAAAAAAGCCTGCTGCAGCAGAATGACATTACTGGAGCAGTAGCACTGCTAAAAGCCCCACTTAAACCGAGTGCAAGCTGATACTTCACCTAAATCAATTACAATGACAATGCATTTTTACCTCAGACGTGTAGAATTTGGTAAATTGCTTCTAAACTATTGTAAAGGGAAGAAAATGCAGGTGGCTGGCAACACCACCAAGGCTCGGTTTGGCCTGGAAGAAGGGCACAGCGACCCAAGAGCCTGGCGGATGCAGCGGGTTCTAGCAGCACTCGGGTGGTGAGAGGCAAATCACAGACAACCGGATCTGCAGCAAATGTACAATGAGCTTCACGTGCAAAAAGCTTAGAAATAACCTGGCTACAAAAGGCTGAGCCTTGCGCAGGGAATGGCACACATTGGGTGGAGGTGCAGGGTCAGAATGAGCAACTTTGTAAATATTAAAAAAAGACAATATTTCGGACTAGGCTGATGAACATTATGTTCTAAAATTTAGTTTACTTCACAGCTTAAGGCTCCTGTGCTTTGTCAAAGTTCGTATTCAAAATAGAATTCTTTTACCCTGAAAAAAAAAATCAGGAAGGAGGATTTAAGAAATATGCCAGTTTAACTACAGCTGACATTAGGATGTTGTTTTAAACAATCTCACCGATTCCCCCTTCCCACATTCAGCTGTACAAATAAGCTTGACGGGACCCATTACAGCTACCGCAGGATGAAGAGCATCTAATGCACTAATCAAGCCACTATTAAACTTGAACTTTTTTGTTTTGAGCAGTAATTATACCCAGAGCTGCTCTATCTGCCTGATTACTTTTCACTTTTTGACTCCTACAGCATCATCCTTAAAGTTTGCCAATTATCTTGAAGACTTCCAGGATAAAAAGGCTCTAAACTTCCCACGTAACTGGAAGAAAAGAAACGCAACTAACTCCAGTTCCTTCTCTCCAGCCCTATCTCTGCTTTGCAGACACTTATTTTTGTTGTCTTAAAAATAAAAAAAAAATATGGAAAAGAGAAAGTCACAAGCTCATTTCCTTTAAGTGCAGTCCCTTTTAAGCAGCTCCTTTCCACAATGTTTTTCTCTCTACTCATAAATAACACAGATTAATTGCAGGCAGCCATAACGAACAAGCACAGAAAATGGACATGTATAGCACAGAGGAAACAGAGCCTCTGAGGTGATGCATGGGCAGCAGGAATCCCTGGCAAACAGCAGCAGTTGCATCCAGATCATGTTTTTGGCTGATATAAGGCAATCAGAAGGCCAAAAATGATAGAGGGGGAGAGTTCAGCAGAGCCGAGCGCGGTGCCGGCAGCCCGGCTCCCTCCCAAGGACACGTTTCCTAGCGGCTCCCCACACACAGCTATTTCTCCACCCCATAAATTTACATTAGGAAGCAGGAATGCCACTCATGGAAAGATGGGTTTAAAACTGCTGAAACTCCACAAATCTCCACGCGGTGTGCAATTAGGGAGAAATTATGCTGACTGTAATAAGAACCTCCAAGAGAGCACATCCAGCTGCCCAAGAGTTAACGTGAGGCGCTCCTCATCAAAACCTCCTGCAAGGAGGTTAAGCACACAATGGACTATCTAAAGCACAGCGAGAAAAGCTGCTTGAAATTCCACGCATGTGCCTCAGCAATGTATTTCTATTAATGTCCGGTGTGTGTCAGCGTGAAGATAAGGCACCAACATCATGTCCAACCAGGCAGCGAGAGAATGGGACGCGGTGTAAAACATTGTCTGATCCTTCGAAAGCCGGGAAGAGGCGCCTGCAATCTGGCCCTCCGCACGCGCGCCCGATAACGCGCCAGCGAGGACGGCCCTGCAGCGCGGGGCAGGCAAAGAGATCGAGGGAGGGAAGCGAAGAATGAGAATAAACCTCGTCAGTAAATAACAGCAGGTTTTAGGGGGTCCAGCTTTAGTAGAGGATAGAACTAAACTGAGGAGAAAAAAAAAAAAAAAAAAAAGTGAAATTTACTTTTCATACAAACTTGTTTTAAATCTTTCATAGAATAAAAACTAAATAAATATTCTCAGTGCTCAGATTGACTGCTCCCCTCTACATGTACTCAACTTCATCTCTACTGCGAGCCAAGGAAGCTCAGATGGGCTCTTCTCTGTAGTACCCTATGTTGTCACATAAAATCACTTCAAAATCTGTATTTAGGCGCCACAGCAAGATGAGGGAAGCACCATGGGTGGTTTTCATGCATTTAGGAAATAGGAAGGAAGTGACACCCAGGGACAGGTCACCCACATGGTCTCAGAGTGCAAGAGCAGTCTAAGTTTTCCAGTCCCTGCAAACTCACTCCCTAGCTATTATGTGCTATTTAAATTCATGATCTTGCTCACTTTTTAATAACACTTTTCACTCTGAAACATCTTCAGAAAATTTACAAGCTTATTTCCAAGATCATCGATTTAGGACTCAAACATGACTGTCACCCTGGAGAGTTATAACCAAGTATGAGGCTACACGTATTCAATATCCCCAATACACAAAACACAGGAAACCAACACCATAAACCTCATAGCTCAAGTCATGCCACATCTGACTGGTACTGACTCACAGGAGGAGAAAAGAAGGTAAGAAAAAAAAACACTATTCATGGTGAACTATCAACATACTATTTTTCTATTTCTTTATCAGTTAAGAGAAAGAAAGAGGAGGCCCAATCTTAACTTTCCCTTCTTAAATGACAGAATAGCTTTGTTGTGACCCAAAACCAGAGCAAATGATTCTTGAAGAAGTCTCTGGAGTATGGGAATTGTTCAGACCGAAAAAAAAAAAAAAAAAAAAAGTGAGAAACATGGGAAAAAAGGAACTGAAGCCAAGACAGGAGAACTAGGTAGGTCCACAGACATCTTCAATTTTTTGCAGATGTAGGAATTAAGAAGAGGCCAATCTTGTGCTAAGGTCCCTTAGACCCGGAGACTACAAAAATGAGCGACTCGCAAACCACTATCTGCTGCTGAAACCTGCAAAAACTCTCCAAACAAACTAACCTGCAAAAACTAACCTTCAGAGCCAGGAGATAAAAGGCTAGAGATGTAGAAACTGCAAGTTGTTCAAAAAAAGAATGCCATGAGTGCCTGGCAGAACATAACAGCTGCAGGAAAAATAAGGAGTAGAGAAGCAGCATCTTACCCCAACGCAGGTAACACCTTTGCCTTCCCTCGAGAGGGAAGGAAAGGAAAGATGGGTGGTGCAGGAAGAAGCAAATACTTTTCCCTTCTAAGTTCATTTTAATACATTTTCTCCAAAGATTTTTGGAGTTAAATTTAGACCCATCTTTGCTGCTTTCTTCCAGACTGTGGAGCACTAATGAAGCCTGAAGTTATTAGTTTGCTGGAGACAACTGATAGGCAAATGCTTTACAGAACCATACCAAGTGTAAGTCTAATGCAAACCTCTCCAAAGTGCATCATTCAATACTGAAGATTAACTTCCTACAGGGATCTCTTAAGTGTTTAATGGCTTCCTAACAGGAAGAACTGCAGAAATGCCCCCTATTCTGTTACAGAAGACACCAGCTAAAGAGAAACCAACCATGGAAGAAAAGGAGGGATGTTCTGGCCAGAGACCACAGGAAAAACAGGCCACTAGCTTTAAAGACTCCACTGATTAACATCCATTCCTTTAAAGAAAGTCTGGAAAAATCTCTCTTAACCCACACAGAACGAATGAGAGAGAAGCAGCAAGTCTGGGGCTCTTCAGCCAACCTATTCACCTCTCCTGTCAGTATCTTGTAACACAGATACGTAACCCAGCCCAGACGCCCCAGCAGCGGGAGCACATTCAGAACCGCTCTGTGTCCTACGACCCTCCTCTGCACAAAGTCTCCACGTGAGACATTAAAGATGCACACAAACAGAACAAATACCCTCATTATTGGTACTTAAACTTTTTCAGGTCAAAAAATAATAATGAATTAAAAAAAAAAAAAAGAGAGAGAATTTGCAGAAGTGAAGGCTGTCTGCTCTTCAGATAGATCTTTTGCACGTAGTGACACATTCCCTGCTAATTAGAAGCACTGACACTAAAGGAAGACCACAAGACACCACCTGCCTAACAGTAAACAGCTACTCAGAGGCTGAACCACCCTTTTGTTAAGGCAAAGCAATGCTGCATTTCTGTTAATTGCAATGTTTTGCCCCACTGAGAATTTTACTAAGCAATTTTTAAAAATTAAACCAATTTAAAAATTAATCTAAAACAGAACACAGGCCAGAATCCGAATCCCTATGATCAGTTAAAATATTTCAGCTATTCAAGCCTATATATATATCTATATTACTATATGTCAAAAGCACTGAACTAGCAGCAGTTACTCTCTAACTAACAGAACCAGCTCTGGCAATGGAGGAGCCTCTTCCAGGGTCGCAGCATCTTCCACCAGCCCAGTTCAGGTACTGCTTGCAGGGAGAAACAGCTGTGAATGGCTCTGTTGGAGAGCTAAGATTTGTCAGTTTTAAACAGAAGGCACAAAAAATGTCCTTAACAGACAAACTATGGGTATTATCTTTGTAATAAATCATTACTGATACGAAAGCAAATCTTTCGTTTTGTATCAACATATTTTAAGGACAGATTTAGTCAAGCAGTGAAAGCAATCAGAAATAAGTGCATCACAGCACCTAGCCAAAGACAACTTCATTCACGCTAACGCACTTCAAGGAGTTCCTTGCATGACATTAATCCTACGTAAGTGTTTTACACCTAATATGACAATATTCTGCAAGCGGAAAAAAATCTCAGGGTATAACACTGATTAGGAGATCCTGTCCCACAACTGCTACTGTCCAAGCAAACTTTATGTAAGAATTCTTGTTTTATAAATAAGTGCATCAGTAATTAAAAATATATATATATCTGAAGAGGGTGTTGTTCCTTTAAAAGCACATGCAAGTACTTGCTTCTATTCACTGTAGCATCCATGAAAACATCACGTTAAACAAGCAGCTTCCTACATACAGACTTACAGCTTTAGAAGGGGAAGGGTTTTAGCCCAACATAACTGCAGAGTAAAGAGGACCAGCAGAACTGCCCGGCTGCGAGCGGCATCCAAACGGCAACACAAGGGTCTGATGAGGAGCCTCGTTCAACCGATTCATTTGCGGGGGGACTAAGGCAGGGCAGGAGAGGCTCAGCCTCGCCGTGGGGACAGCAGCCTCCCTGCGGCACCGCCGCAGCTGCAGGAAACACCGCGATGCTGCAGGCGCCCGCCGGGCTGCACGGCTTGTCACAGCGTGGGCGTCACGGGCCTCTGCAGCCCTGAATGCCCACGAGCCAGGAGGGAGCTGACCCCAGGCTTAACAGAAAGGGGTTGAAAGCTCCTCAGCTGTGCCCAGCACCACTTCTGCATCATCTGCAGGATGAGGGGCACCGCAGCTATAGCTGGTAGGTGACCAATATCTAGTCAACTAGCTGGTCAAACTGGTATCAGTCAAAAACACTAGGGAATTTACAGCAAAAACCAAAGTATGCAAGATTGGCTTAAAGCTTCATAAGGTGACCAGAAACCGACAGAAATCTTTCCACTCATGAGCTAGATCATTCCCTCCTCTCTTTGAGACCAAAGACAACACTACTCCATCTGACCATCACCCTGTATCACCCAAATTCTCAATCTGTTTTTCCATTACATCTATGCCCATCTATGTCATTTCCAGCAGTTTTACCTATTCATCCTTTGAGCTGGGGAAAGAAATGCACTGGTTAAAATGTCAGAGCAGCCTGACAGTGGAACTCAGTAACAGGAGTGTTCGAAGCAGGACACACTCAAGAGTTCAGAATGCCCCACTGACAAGAGCACACCAATATTAAAAAAAAAAAAAAAATACACACTTTGTTTTCATCAAAAGCCTTTCCCCCTCTGCATTCTTATTTCAGCTCCTTTCTACTGAAACAAGGGATGGAGAGAGGCTCTAAAGAGCAAACAGGTTACACCCGGAAAAAAATAAGGTAATTTGAAAGGAATCTTATGGCCTATGACTAACTACAATCAGTTGCCTGAGCAACTACAGATGTGCCAGACCCTCACATCCCACAGGGATTTCTTCCAGACTCGTATTCCAGGGCAGTCCAGTTCCAACAGCATAATGCTATAGCCATCAGAAAGCAGGAACTGCCACGCAGCAAGCCAGCGAGCAGGGCACAAGCGGGAGCGCTGGGAAGAGGAAGCAGCTCTGCATTGACAGCTCCAGAAAAACTTCCCCAGCAGTTCAGCATTTTTGTGCCTGCCCCATTTTTCACACAGCAACTAATGCCCTCTAGTCCTTCCTGAAGCAGCTAATTACGGTGCCAAGTTTGTCCTTCCATCACCCCATTTCTTAGCTCGTTCTTTCAAAGTGGAAAGGAACGGAAGACTTTTGGTCAGTAACTCTGACAAAGCCATTATCCTGGAGGTATTAAACGGGGAGATAAGAACTTCAGGGCTTTGCACAAATCATATTAGTTCAATTCTCAAATCCGGGTAATGCTTCTTTTCAAAGTATTAATTTCATTTATTCTATTTGCTCTCCCTCTGTCCTGATAACACAGGCGCACATGGCCCCTAAATGAGATCCTCCTATTTTATAGGTTATAATCCTCCTTTTCCAGAGTAGTAATGAGATGGTCTTTGCTTAATCGTGTTTATTCCCCCCACACACACTCCTGCTTTCTCCCTCCCCCGGTCCACACTGATTTGGTTCAAGGTTTCGGTGGAAAGCAGCAGCCTGGGAGCCGCTGCTCCAGGAGGAAGGCTCATGATGCACATGCTGTGCAACCTGAGGAGATTACAAAAGCAGAAAGGACAGAAAAGAGCAGCTTTGCTTGCAAAGTTTCTTCTGGTGATTAAAAAAAAAGAAACACACACACACAGGATCTGAGCAGCCGAAAGAAGAGGTTTGACTTTTCAGAAGTGAAAAAGAAAAGATCTCTGATTTAGGAAGAGGCAAGACTATTCATAATGCAAGCCAGCAATTAAATAACTTGTTTATGACAACTTGGGAGGTTCCTAATGCTAGAATTTAAATTGAAAAAAATAGCTAGATTAATTCTTGAATAAGTCATATGAGACACAAGGAATGCTACAAGCATTAAGCATCACAAACCCTGTTGCAAAGTGTTATATATATAATCCGTGCTGTATTCTGAGCACTCACAACATTAAATTATTTAGAGGGTCCAGTCAGCACCAGGATCCTGCAGTGGTAGAAACTGTACAAACATATAACACATTTCTTCTCTATACAAACATATAACACATTTCCTCTCCATAAAAATGGGTGAGCTCTTCTACAGCAGCTTAACAGATTACTTCCATCCAAGCCCCCATATGGTCACTCAAATGCTATATTTGCTCAAAGAATAAAAGTGAATACTTTAAAGTTCCTCCTTACAGAGCTTTTTAAAGCTTCAAGCTGTTTTACTCAAAGTCTAACATATCTACAAGCTGAGTAACTTGTTCAAAGTTATAGAAAAAAATAGAACAGGAGCCAGGTTCTCAATTTGAAGTTATTATTGTTATTTATTATTAAATCAGACAATTTTAAATTGTGTCTTACCCCATAAGTGATGAGGTAACTGTACTCAAGCGCTGAGAGCCAGTCCCTTATCAACAGTTACTTGCAGTCTCCTCAGGAAGGTGGACTACATAATAAGGCTAAAGATTCTCTTCATAAAGACACTATTATTAATAAAATTCAGTGAATAAAAATCATGAAGAATACAGATTAAATGCCAAATGACTTTCAGCACAATCAAAATTAAGACATTTCAAAATACAGCTATATATTTCAATATATGGCCTACAAATGCTAAGGCTAATGGAGAATACTGCAGCATTACCAGAGACAACTGTACCAACAAAGACTATTAATGACCTAATTATTGAGATGCTGAGGGCACAAGGCAGTTTAAAAAAAAAAAAAAAAAAAAAAAAAAAAAAAACACACACACACACACCTTATTGCAAGTCCAAAATAAATAAATACATAAAATCCTACTAAAATTAGGGCTGCTAAAGGCTGATTCTTCTCTTCACAGAAGCTTCCTCAATTCTTCCCCAATGGTTCACGAGAAAAAACTTGAAAGTTTTTCCCCCCCCTACAAGTTCAAGCAGGTAATTTCCCGATTCCATAATGCATCCACACTTAGAGGATCGCTAGGTATCTAGTTCCACTGCACCCTTCTGCCCGCAGGAGGAGATACGTAGGGGAAAGGTATGAAGGAGCAGTTCACACTCATCATTTGCCTCATTTTAGGACTACAAAACAGAAAAGTAAGCAAGAAATAGTCAAGTTCTATGCCAAATAAAGGAGCAAAAGGGACTAGAAGACAAAGGACAAGCACAATTTGTTTACGATTGAAGAAGTGGAATAAGATGTCCATGCCTGAAAAGAAAGCATAGCTCAGATAAAGTCTGATAAGGATCCCAATAATGTCAGAAACTGGCAAAAACAGCTCCTTCTCAGGAAGACACCCTGAAACCAACAGGCAACAGTCTTAACCTCATTTTCGAAAGGGCTGGCTAGACTATTCTATTTTCAAGGGTCTTAAATTTATGACTGATCAAGAGATAGCTGAAGAGCAGTAAAAATTATCAGTTTCTCCATTCTTGCTCAACACCCAGGGCTAACACTCCACAATCACCATTTATCTTTTATGCATTACACTAAAAGAGGCTAAGCAGATTTTTGCAGAACATCAACTATGCAATATCTGGGAATGTGACACTGCAGCATTAAAAGGTAATTCAGATAATAGAAGAGACTTTGTCTGCTTGGGGTCGGATCTCAACTCATTTTAGAGGTGTCCTCTTTATATTTCATTAATATTGCCTGAACTGCTGGCCACATTCCTCCACCGACTCTGTATCTTGCTGGCGAAGGGCAGGCCTCTATTTCTAAGCAGGGCAACATCTTTTAATCTGAGGCTAAATTAAATCCACTAACTGCCTCCCCTCTTCTGCCTTTTACAAAGGTCCATAAATTGCATTCACAAGAAGAATATTCTTTCTAGTGGGAAACAGAGCTAATATTGTGCCTGCTGCCCTGGCCTCCTACCCAGAGGAACAGCGGACACCTGCCTCGGGCATCGCTCCCGATGTGTCCTCACACAGACTTCCCATTCCCAGTGCACCGACAAGTTCCCAACACTAACCCAAGCGCACGCAATAGGACATTGAGGAGCCAAGAGCATAAATGGCTCCAAAACCAGACCAATTCACAGAAAAGTCCATCAAGGACTGTTAATCACACAGTGAAAATGAAACCTCCTGTCAGAGGTTATTACTCAAGGTCATGACCGAAGTCTATTCTCTCCCTAACTGTCCTTCCAACGTGCATTAGGAGAGGATCACTCCCCTCAAACCCTTTGAGCATCACAGTGAGCAGGCAGATCCCTCTCACCGGGGACGGGCAGCCCCACCGCACCGCCACAGCCTGTCACGCTGCTGCCGCTCCGGACTAAGACTCCATCCTGTTTACTGGCCACCAGTGTCATATTAACACTAGTACTTAAATGAATACAACTCAAAATGATGCCATGAGAGTATTGGGCATCAATATTACTATTGTTAAAAAATAAAAAAAAAGAGAGAGTGAGGAGCACGGATGGAGGCAGAAACATGGAAATACAGGGGGATGAAACTGAATAGAATGACGTTGTGTTGGGGTTTTTTTGTTGGTTTTTTAAACAATAGCAATATTGATCTCAGCAACCCCGATGTGACTAACAGTAAAGACAACAGCTGGAAGAAGTCCCTGAAAATAAATTGAAATAAATTTGCCTACTCAGCAAGAATTAGGTTTGGGAGTCAATGAAGTAGAAGAGTTTAAGATCCTTGATTCTTTTCTTTAAAAAAAAAAAAAAAAAGAAAGAAAAACCACTTAGATCTTCAAAAATATTGCAACACTCAATAGTTTTATAACAATTCTTCTGTTATTAGCATCAGCAAAGTTTTAAACAACAGAACGCACTGGTATTTTTTTTATTTTTATTTATTTATTACTAATTTTGATATTTGCATAGTTATACTCTGGATAGCTTAAACAGAGACAGGTTTAAGGACGGGTAGGGTCAGCAGAACCTGATCTTACCTGTAGTGAAACACCCGTTTCCTACACTCGGCAGTTCACAGAGCTCTCCCTGCTCAGGCTGCAGCCCCCCATGCACACACAGCACCGACCTGGCAGCCACCGCTCCTGCCCCGCGAAGGGCTGTCCCCAACACAGACACTGCTTGTGCCCTTCCCTACAGCCTTGGCCTTCGAATCACCACACGGCAAAGGTTGTGCCAGCTACGCTACAAGCCAGGAGTAAATTAGGAGGTAATGAGTACTTCAGCCTAGAACACAATTTCTAAACTCATTACACAAGTAATAATTAATTCCTTCAAGCAGAGAGATTTTAAGTCTGTCCTGCATTTTTTTCCTGGTACTCACCAGCTGGGCTGCCCTCTGCCTCTCCTCGTTAGCGCTGTCCCTTTCCCGCTGAAGGGCAGTGTTCAAGGCCTCACTGGCTGCTTCCCTTTCCCTCTTGGCCAGCCGGAGCAGCTCCTCCTGGACCAGCGCCTGTTCTTGCTCGTATCTACAAGAGTGCCAACCACAAACAGAGAGGAGGTGATCAGCAGACTCTGACAGCAGGGTCATGACTCAGCATGGACAATCCCTGGCCAGAACCAAGACACTAGTGCATAATCTGTTTGGCACACAGAATGTTCACTGTCTCTGCATATCAGCAGGAATTCAATCCAACAAACTTTAGCATGACCTGCAAGTTCAGGGAGGTAGAGTTCAGGCAATGTCAGTAGACATTGCACGTACACAAGCTTATGCTTCAGTTACTTCTGACCCCAAGCACTTAAGAAACACCTGAAAATAGCTAAAGAGAGAGCAGTTAACTAGACACAGATGTTGCTTTGGGGGAAAAAAAAGATCAAGGGACACGTTACAAAAAAGAGCTGGCCTATCTGACATCTCCATTTTGCTGCTCTACAAGGGAGGAGAGTCTTTCAGAACACGTGTAATAACACAGCTGAAAAAAAAGCAGCTTTGTCACATCCATAGAGCAGACACCTGAATATTGAGGATTGCCATGAAGGAAACTTAGTGCAACCTGAGCTGTGGGAATCCTGCATGCAAGTAGAGAGAGATTAAAATGAGGTGAATCACAGAATAATCTTCAAAGGTCCCTTCTGACCTAAATTATCTACGAAAGCAGAACTAACTTCAATGTTAGATCAAGATCCTCAGGGCCCTGTCCAATTGACTTTGATTATCCCCAAGGGCACAGGCTCTATATCCTCTCTGCACAACTTGTTTCAGTGCTTTGCTGCTCTTACTGTGACAGCTTTCTCCTTATATGCAGGCAAAGCCTCCCTTGCTCCAATTTGTGTCCACTGCTTGCCCTCTCAGTGTTCATCTCCAACCAGGGTCTTGCACTCTCTCCTCCATAACACTATTTTACACAGCTGAAGACAACAATTCATGCCTTTTTGGTCTTCTTTTCTCCAGGCTAAACCAGTGTAGTTCTCTCAGCTTCTCTTTTCCCATTTCTCCAGCTTGTCAAGGTCCCTCTGAGCGGCAGCACTGCACTCTAGCACATTGACTGCCCTGTCCAAGTTGGAGTCATCCACAAAGCCACCCGAGTGGCCTTTCACCTCGTCCAGGCCTGCTGCCCATTCCAGGACTGTGCGAGGTGCACACAAGTCTTCCCTGCCTGCCTTTCCTCTGCATTTCTGTCCCTCCCTCCCCTTTTCCAGACCAAGAACGCTGGATGCTGTTCTGAAAACTGCCATCAATTTTGATTTCAGTTTCTAAAAAAAATGAACCAGATGTATTGAGATTCCCCTAGGAAAGCCAGAGATGCAACCAGGGATAGCATGATTAATGCATCAGGTCTTCACAGGTTTGGTCAGTCAACAGCAATACTGAAAAAAAAGACCCATTTCTGTAGTAACCAACACAGACCCTTTGCCAGAAAAGTACAGGCACAGTAAAGAAGCCATCAGAGCAGCAAAAGAAAGATGATGAAAAGACAGATCTCCAAAGTAGCTTTAAGAGCACACAAGACGACAGGCCAGTGAGCTGCAGCAAAATTAAGTTCTTACTGCCCTGCAACACCTAAAACTGGGAGAAGACTCCTGAGGTTGGGATAAAGAGAAGCAGACAATTTCTTCAACAGGGTTTCTCATCCTCACCACCATCTTAAAGGTATTTATATCTTTAAAAAGACCCTTGAATGGAAGATTCATACCACTCTAGAATGGGCTGGTAGTCACTAAGTCTAATTAAGAGGAGAAGTACAAAAGGAACCACACAAAATTACATCTAATTATTTTAGGTATAAACTGAGTTAAACCAACACCACACTTGAGATTCCAAAATCCCTGAGTATCAGACTTCTTCAGTTGGTCTCAGAAAAGGGAACTGTACTCAAATTTATGCTTCATTGGTCTTAAAATGAACAATTTTCTGTATCTACCAACTCCTGACCTTAGCATTCTCTTCCAATTGCTCACATCTCCCTGCCTGTTCCTTTGGCTAAGGCACAGACTTGTGCTACAAGGAATGCTCCATATCCCTAAACTGAGCTAACAGGCTTCAGAAGGGATTCTGGGGGTATTAAACCCTACAGCCACTGCTCTCAGACACACATACATGGTCTAAAAGGAGCTAAGCTGCATCTTCTTTATGCAAAATTTCACCTCACCTCCTGTATAGTTCCTGCTCTGCTGTAGAAGACTTCTGATCAGAGTTACTTGCTGTTGGTGGTTGGGTTCCTAGAAAGAAGAACAGAAGCACGTGACTACTGTAGCAGATGACACCATCTCATCATATCATAGACTATTTGGGAAGACATGAGCATTTCAAAAGTGATTATCCCACCAAGAGAAAATCCAATACACTTAGAAAAGTTTCAAGAAAATTAAAATTCTGTGGATGCAGATAGAATTCATGAAAATAAATAAATAAATTAGCCTTTCTTATCACATGCTTGTCTGAAAGCCTAAGGAGATCTTCACATAGTCACCAAACTTTATTAGTGTACCTGGAAAGGCTGGCATTAGCATTTCACAAATGGAGGACCTAAAAAAAACCAGTGATCTTACTGAAGGCCACACAGAGACAGGGACAGAACCAGAAGATCCCGACTGCCACATGACACCACTGCCTCTTGCGAGCAGATAAAAAGCACGTCCTAGGACTGCAACATTCAAGGCTCTCAATGACAGTGATATCTACCTACATAAACATGTCAAAGATTAATTAAAGAGCTCCTTTCATAGGAAGGTAGTCTTGAAGAGATACGGGCATGCCCTATAGCACCCAAGCGGCAGTGCTGCTGAGAACAGTGTCTAACTCTAGGCAGGAGATGCGACAGGGGCTGCTGGCACCTGTAGGAGGTTTGGGTGTCCCTTCTGCAGCTGGTGACGACGCGGTGCCATTGGGGGAGTGGGGCAGTCTCTGCGGGTCCCTTTTGTCTTGTTTCATTCGGTTCACGACATCTTCAGAGAGCTGAAAGAGAAATTAACCAGTTTATGTTAATCTGTGCATGTTTCACTATAAAAGTTCCATACTTGGCAAGTTTTCATAGACCTGCAAAATGACAGGTTAAGTCATTTTAATACCAAATTCTTTTGAATCCATGTAGTCATGATCTGTACACTGACTTCACAAATAATAATAATAAGCCAGACAAACAAAACACAAAAAAAATCCCCACACATATCAGTAAGCAGTAAGGTCCCCAAGAGAAACTGCATGACAGCAAGAAAGTCTGTTAAAGATAAGGACAAAATTATAGAAGTGCCTTTACTTCTCCTGGGGCTGATGGGTGCCAGGGGAAAGGGAGGAGTGAGAATTCCCAGTACTAATTGTCACATATTTGAAGCCTGGGTGCTTATTTATTTTAAAAGTTTAATCTCATTTTCAAAGGAAAATCAGTCTCATAATAATATACAATGAATTTGCTGAATTTAAACCTCAAAGATGTAAATACCACAAAAATTATTCATTTTTTTTACAGATGTCTTGAAAATCAGCAGTGGGCTGAAGGACAGAGCTCATTATTAGCACCCCATGGAAGCAACCACAGATATAGCTCAACTTGAGGCCACTCTGCACTTGGTCAACAGGCACATATGGACTGACACACAGCGCTCTGCATCGTCCGACTGCACCGTCCCTCTTACCCAGGGAAAGATGCCCAAAAGAGTATGGAAAGAAAGCACCTACGGGAACAGGCCTTTAAAAACACAAACCTGTAGGAAGTCAGTCTTCATTAGCTGCAGGGTTCAGTGGAACTGCTTTTTATGTCCACGTCCTCAAAAAGCAAGCAAGCAATCCCTAGAGTACTCTTAAAAAGGGAAACAACTATTCTATTTCACAGAACAAAACCAAAACTAACTAAAACAAATAATACCTTTTACTTTTGGAAGTCAAACGGAGAGACCTAAGACCACCACAGCTCATTTAATATAATCAGTTGTCCCAAGACACATGGGGACCTCCACATTTGGAGCTCCTACAGGTCAAACAGAGACCTGAAGCAGTGAATTCGCATTTCTCTCCCATTTTTCTGGGGTTTTTCCTGGGTTTTTCTCCAGTGCCCCCAGGATGCAGCTGGACTAAACTAAGCTAAAACATTTGGTCCTGCTGCTTATAGGATAGGTTGGGTTAAGCCCTGAAGTGGCCCCACCTGCCAGTGGTAAAGAGCAACCAGGCGAGAATTGACTTCACCTGAAACAAGTGGCCAAGGGAGCCTTAGCACAACCCTAATCAGTGTTTGCCAAGTGACTGGTCAAAATATGGGGCACAAATAAGGAACCACAGCAAAATTCATCCCACAAACCCATTTCAGAGGAATCTTTGCGAGGGGGGAAAAAGCAGATAGAAGCATAAAGAAACAACAACGATGAAAATGACAGTTGAAGCAAAAGAATTAAATAGCTAAAAAGAGAGGAAAAACCTCAAGGAAAGGAGAATGACCAGCTCTTTCTGGAGCTTGTTTTCACGATGCACAAACATAGATGCCCCATGGCAGCCCGAGGAGCAGCATCCCCAGTGCCCCGCTGCTCCCTGCAGTGCCCCCACCTCGCAGGGAAGCAGCAGGGAGGGGAAGACGGACAGAGCAGAGCCTGGAGGAGGCCGAGGGCTCCAGGGCCGAGGGGGCCGCGGGCTCAGCGCTGCAGCCGGGCCCGCGCCCGCCGCTGCTGCCCGCTCCTTCAGCGCTGCCTCCCGCCGCCTCCTCCCCGGCTGCTTTTCCCCGCTCTCCCTTTTCCCCAGCCCCATTCCCGCATGTCCAGACCTCCCTGCTCCGCTCTGCCCCAGCACCTTCCTCAGCCGGGCTCCCCCTGCGCCACGCAGCAGCCCCTGAGCGACCCGAAGGCCTCCGGCTCCCTCTGCTCCCAGCCCGGCCCCTCTCCCCGCGCCGCCTCACCCTGATGCCCTGCAGCACGCGGACTTGCTGCCGCTCGTCCAGCCCGAAGGAGACGCTCCTGCCGCCCTGGCTGCTCTCGCTGCCGCCCATAGCGGCGGCACGAGCCGGGGGCGCCTCCCGCCGCGCGCCGCTGCCCACAGCGGCGCCCGCTGCGCGCGACGTCACCTGCCAACATCCGCGCGCCTCATTGGCGCCCGGCTCCGCGGCAGCCAATAGCGCGGCGCGAGCGGCGAGCGCGGTGCAGCCTGGGGGCTGTAGTCCCGGCGGGGGGGGCACCTGGAGCCACTGGGCTCCATAGGGGACAAATGTCCCAAATGTCCCCGGGGAGACACCCCGGAGCCACTTTTTGCCCCCTCTGCAGTTTCCTTCTTCCCCTCCATGCTGTCCCAGCCCTCCCCTTTTTAACCTAACTGCACCTTTGCCCCTACTACCCCAGTAGAGCCGGGCTTGGCTGCCCCCCTGAGACATCCACACTCACTTTAAGTCCCCGTGTTTCTCTGTAGCAGTGGAGGGAGCCCAGAGTTCAGCTCACATCGCCCCAAGAATAAAAATAAACTCGGGTTTCGCTCACTATGAATTATAATCAGTTTTACAGCCACTGCTTCATGAGCAGAATTAACTCATTTGAGCCAACAAAGACTCCAGAGGTGAGGGTCTCTGAAAAGCTGAAGACTCACCCATTTCATTATTTGGACCTGGAGGTCACACTCTGCAGTCACCTGCTGTCCTAAGAACATATTTCCAAGAGCCAAAAAGTCTCTGGCTTTGTCCTTCCCTTAGTATCATATCACTATCCTTTAGTGGCATATCTGTTCAAAGTGGGTTTTTTTCCTTCCTCTTAAAAAAAAAAAAAAAAAAAGAAAAGAAAACTTTCCCCCTTAGCATGAGTGACTTGAAATAAAGTATGACTATTTATGCCAAATTTAATTTTATTTCTTTATTTTACAAACAAAAATATACATTTACTCTATACTTAAGCGTCTTTGCATCCCCCCCCAAACACATAACACACGTCTGCTCAAGAGCCATGGTGAATACGGCCCAAGGCATTTATATACACAATAACACAACAGGAGGAAGGTCAGTCTGCAACCTAGTGCAGAAACTCGTCAGCAGCAGAACGGGGGACACTCCAGGAGATGCTGGAGTGCTGCCAGCAAAGGAGGATGGACACGTCGACCACCTGCCTCGGTGGGATTCAGCACTGAATCCAGCTGACGAAAAGGTGATTTTATAACCTGCTCCTCACATTAGGAGGGCAGCTAAGTCCTTTGAACTTCAAGGTGTTGGAGAGGCAGCAAAGACTCCTTGGGACTGGAAAGAATCTGCTCCTCTGTTCCTGACCTGCCTCGAGACTTTCACATCTCTTGGCCCTCTCCCGGGCCCACGGGTCGTAGCAGCAGCTCGTGCCCGTGTTGGGAGCAGCCTCAGGAGCAGCAGCAGGGCAGCCTGGGCACCATGTCACCCACCCCCTTTACAGCAAGGAGTAAGGGCAGCTCAGGCCAAATCACAGCAAGTGATGGGGGGAACATGAACATTTTTCTGATGTGGCAAAAAGCTCACTCAGCCAGCTGCTTGTGCACCCTTTTACACAGTTATTGCATGGAGGGGAAATGTGAAAGGCCACTGAACCACATGGTATAAACACAGCTCAAGCACATGGACAAATGGAAGCCTTTTTTTTCTTTCCTTAGAAGTAAATAAAAAAAAATAAAATGAGGAGGATGAAGAGGTTTTTTTTTTTTTTTTTTTTTTTTTTTTTTTAAAGGTGTCAATGCTACTTGGAAGCCTGCAGGGCGAAGTCCACAGGCAGCAGAACAGAGAGGCTCCACTGCTCATTAACAAAGATGATAAGCACAGGGCCTGCATAGTTTTGGCAACCAGTGTGCACTTTGTGCTCTTTCCCAAACTGCTTCTTCCCTTGCAGTAGAAATACCTGGTAGGAAATGCCACTACCCAGCAGCAGTGCTTTGCATGATCCAAACTATCCTTGCTCTGCACCATCCACAAATATTTCCCCCAAACTTTCCTCTATTCCTCTTCAGGAAGAGTGTTAAGCAAGAAATGCACAGTCCCCAAAAGTTCCATATTCCCTCATTCTGCCATCTCTAGTGGAAAGCCGCCATTGGTTATAGCAGATCTCCACCCACCTGGAGGACTCAGGTAAGAAAGCACCCCCAAATTCAGAGGAATCAGCCTCTTTATGCCTATGGAGCCCAGGGTGTCCCAGAAAGTCAGTCTAGTGCAGCTTCCAGCTGAACAGTCCCTGGACTGGGCCACAGTGCCTTGGAACTGGCAGGCAGTCCAGACAACAGTCCTCTCCAGAGTAGAAAAGGATAATGGGAAGTTCCAGGTAGTCTACAAATGAAACCTCACATGCACAGAAACACTTTCAATGCATCAAGCCATAAAGCCTACTCAGGCCAGCCAAAATCCAGACACCTGAACAGCAGCGCAGGAGAAGAACACTGCCAGAGGCAGTAGTAGAGCGTCCCTCTGCTACCAAGAACACCCACCAGCTCAATCCTGCACTTCCACTGGGCTTGAGAGCTCCCCTGTCACTAGATGCTGGCAGCTGGGATTTATCATGGGCATCTGCTCTGCCTCAGACACCGGAGCCTTCATCTGCAGAGTCAGCTTCCTCCTTCACAGGCCCTGCAGACCCTGCCAGATCCGCAGGGCAGGATCCCCCATGGAACACACCCACCTCACACATTTTAGTGAAATCTCAGGACACCAAGTCAAGGTCCAGTTCTGAGTTCCGCCACACAAGAGCACAGGCTGCAGCGACTGTTTCACACCTGCTTCAGCTCAGCTCGTCAGCCCTGTTCTGCCTGTCCTTCTAACAGGTCATACCCAGTTTGCTACCTGCTAAGCAGTCTACTCCAGAACAGCCTCAGGGCACACTGAACAGTTCTCTTCATGCCTCTCTTCTTCCCACACACTCCAAATGCTCCTTTTAGGCCCCAGAAAGGGCCATTCATTATCTTCATCAGTATTAGCTGAAACCGGAGAAGAGCAGAGCTGCCCAGCTTCCCTCTGCAGACACTGCTGTCACCAGGAACCTATACAACGGTATTACAAGACCCACACAGCGATGCTCAAGAAATCCTAGGAGGACCATCTGTGGCTCCACACACTAAACACTTTCTATATATGCACAATACAGCAGGCAAGTCAACACCCTCATATGCCTAAGTGCCATTCCCCTAAAGGGCAAAGAAGTGCTTCCAGTCACTGAAGAGAAGGGGGTATCAGTCAGGTCTGTCTTCTGGGTCATATTCACATCTGGAACATGTAGGATTGGAAATATTCAGTGTTTGTAGTTTTATGAACAAAACTGTTCTAGGCTGTTCTCAGGTAGCAACAGAAAGCGTCCTTTCCAAGGGGTTTCGGGTTTCCAACTGTTCCACGATAGGTTTAGGAAATCCTAAGGAAGAGAGGAAAAAGCCATGGCAGGCAGCCAAGGACTGATTTGCAATGACCATCCCAACAGCCATGGCATCCAGGTGCTCGGAAGGAAGAGGAGGAGGCATCATGTGAAGGGGGCTGCATCGCCTCAGGCGTTGAGGGCTTTCCAGCGGTCGCTGTCCATGCTGTTGATGCTGCCCACATGATAGGGCATCGAGGCCACATCATCCAGGTAGGCTGCAGTGTCGATCTGAGTGCTCGAGTAGAACGCGGAATCCATCCCTTCTTTCTTGGCAACGGCGTAGGGGTGGGGTAGGTGCACGTCTACATCATCAGGTTCATCCACTTGACATTTGTAGGAGAAAAGGATCTTCGGCTCAGACCTGGAGGCATTAAAGATTTAAAATCCTTGTTTAAGCAAGGCAGTATCCCATTGCAGCCACCCATCCTTAATTGCAACTCAATAGCAGAATAAGAAACCCTACACACAGGCCCCAGAGAAGTCTCTGCACTTCATGGCAATTATTGCACTAGGTAAATTTCAGGATTAGCTAATGCCATCTGTGGCTTCAGACCAGGCTACCTGGGCAAAATAAAAATAGAAGAGTCCCGACTCCTTTGTGGGAAGATTAGCTCATCCTTGGTAGTTCTCAATTACCAAATACATCCAAACACCACTGGACATCATGACAGCCTTGCTACAAGGGAACAGGATTTTGCCTCAACCACCAGCCATAGGCATCATGAAAACCAAACCACAAACATCTGAGCATCAGCAGTTCCCATCTTTTAACACCTGAAATCAGAAGGGAACTGTGTCTGCAGACTGTAAGGCACATTTGGACAGGCTAGAGGTACTTCATGTTCCAGCCTATTTTAAAGCCTACTGTTTCTTGCTCATCATCAATAAAAGTTAAAGCTTCCTACACTGAAACACTTTCTCCTATGAAGATGCCTCTCTCCTGAGTAGCCACACGGTGGCACTTCGGACCCAAGGAATCTTGCTTCCTATTTACCAATTTGACACTTTCACAATGTGTCAGAAACCCACACATTATTTAGAGAAGCCTCCAGCCAAAGGGCTGGTAACAGCCACTGGGCTACCCAACTGCCAGAGCTGTCACAAACCCTCCCAGGAGACCACTTAATCATCCAGAACTCAGTGTCTCACTAACCATTTACTTACCAATTTCAGCAGCCAAACCTTTGCTTAACAAATGCAGATACCTGAGCACTGATCCTCCTGAACATTCAGGAGGAATAGCTACCAGTGCTACTTCACATACAAAGGAGTCATGTAGAATTGATCAGCCCTAGGTCACACAAGGAAAACAGCAAGGAGAGAAAAAAAATGGTTCTCCAAGTGGCCTTCTAGTCACTGTTTTACTCTATAAAGGGGAAAGACTCAGGTGCAGCATAGTTAAACAATATATACTTCACAAACTCCCGTTCCTGGCTACTTACCCAAAGAAGCCTTTCAGGAAGGCCACATAGATAAGAGGTGCAAAGAAGCTGAAGTAAAGGAATGTGGTAACATCAACACAGCTGGCAAAGGCAAAAGAGAATATGAAGGAATTCAGCATTCACACATAGTACGGCTAGATAACCCCAGCCACATCCACCCAAAGGACATCATCCCAATTCCCTCTAGAGGCTCTAAGGACAGCAGAAAAGTATTTTGCTAAAGAAATGTAGAGAACACAAAATAATAAGCGCTGCTATCAATGTGTTGCTGCTCGCTCCTAGATAGTTTGGGAGGAGACCATGTCAATCCCAAGGTTTGATCAAGAACAGCCTCAGTGCTTCCAATTTAGACCACAAAATGTGATGTTGGTCCCTGCAGATTCCAGATACAGCAAGAGGCATCCACACTATTTCTAGGAATAGAAATCCACCTCCTGCATTACTAACTATAAAACTTGAACCAATAAAACCAATGGTCAAGTTATCCCCCTCCCTCACCACCTCAAGGGTAGAGTATGCAGCTCCACAGACCTCCCCACTCTAAGTTTCCCAAGCACTTTAAAGTCTTTAGGCATAAGAAAAAATAAGACCCAATAGCTTTATTCCTCCATAGGAACAGCCCCGATTGTTTCCCTGGGAGAGGCAGTGCTGAGGAGCACTGTGTTCCATGGGCACTCCTCCCCCAGCACACCTACCACAGGCCCTCTATGATATCCACACAGAGGAGGGCACTGCCCAGGCCCTGCAGCAGGTTCAGCAGAGCCAAGATTCCAGCATAAACATAGAAGCTCTTCCTGGCTGCAAAAAAAGACACAGACACAAGGATGAAGCTCAACTTCACCAGCATCAGCCCAGCACAAGGTCCTGTTTAATGGAGATGGCAAACACAGTAAAAGCATCTTGCCATCTGGGCTGCTGAGACATTCCTGAGGAGACAGGACTGCATGTTTGTCCCATGTGGCCAGAACAGATATAATGGGCTCCGTCGTGCTCCCCTGTACACGTGGGCATATGTGCACATACATAAGGCACAGAGATGGGTCTTAAGGGCATCATGCCAGTAGAGGCAAAGATGTTACAGGCAAATGTCTGGAGCCATTGCCAGCCACATGCTCAGATAAAGGGTGGTGCTATCCCCCAGCTGTACTCCAGAACACCGTACAGTCACTTACAGGGCAAAGAAATCCGGTCTTTCAGAGGAGTTTTTGGAAGAATCACCACCAAGGAATAGACCTGTTGAGAAAAATGACCAAGCGTTCCACGGCTGTTTGGTAACTCAACTCAACAAGCCTTGCAGGATGGCCTGGGCTGCCAGGCCCTCCCGCGTGCTCTGGAGGAGCGCAGACACCCGAGATCGCACCCAGTGAGAATACGAAGGCCCCGCACCTCAACCCCATAGCATAAAGGCTGATCACCAAGAAACTAGAAAGTGAAAGATACCTAAAGTTCAGCTGGAATTCAATTGCCAAAGTTCCCATCACCCCCCAGTACTAATCTGCTTCAGCTTCCCTGCCCCATGAGAAGCATCAACGCTCCAGGAACAGAGCATGTGCAAGGGGGGAAAAATCTATGCCCTTATCACGCACAAATCATTCTTTGTTCCATTTACAAATTCTAAGAGTCAGTGTGACACATGCTTGGTATTCACCAGAAAGAAGAAACAAGAGCTGGCAAGCCAGAAATGTCTCCCTCCGTGGCCATAGATGTTGAAGTCTTCTGCTGAGAGGTGGGAATCGGGGTACAGGATTTCCAAGGTCCCCTAGGAAAGAAGTACCACCATCAGGAGTCTGTTACAGCCAGCACCCTCCCTACCATGGGCAACTGCACAAAGGCGACTACGTTTAAAGAAGTTCTGATGACCATTGTCTCGGCCTTCTCACTAAGGTACCATTTTCCTGCCTAGGTCATGTCAAGTTCATGTAGAAAAAGTGCAAGAAACTTCAGAAGTATGTGGGAAAAGTGACAGGAAGCTGTCTGTGGGGAATGAGCATCACTGATATCCCGAAAGGGAGATGGAAAAGAACAGAGCAGATAGAAGCAGCCATCCTGCTTTGTCTGGAAGGGTTAGAGATTTCCAACACTCCATCGCCAGCTCTAAATTAGAATTTTCATATTTGCAAGTCTGGAATATAAACACTAGAATTCATACAAAAATTAAGGAAATCATTTCATTCACCTGTTACCTGAAAAAAATGCATGAACAGAAGCTAAGATACAGTGTAACAAGAAATGCCCTTGTATGCAATTACTGCATATATGGCTCACACGTTTGCTGTTTAATTAGACTCTTCCAGAGCATCGTGTGCTAAGAATCAGCTCGGCCCTGCGTGCAAGATCCTGGCCACTGAACAATGATCTGTGTGTTATTCTGGTGCTGCTTCAGATAGAGGCCCAGGGCTGGCCACTGACATAGCAAGAATAAAGCCAGACATCCACTGCATTGTTTGTGGAGAGCTGGAGACAGGGCTAATAAATGAGCTAGCAGCCTGGCTGCTAGTCTGGAGGGAAACAAGAGCTCTCAGCTCAGAGAGGCTGCAGACAAGAGGCTGGAAGGGCTCACTGCACTGCCCTTCTCTGAAGAGGGCACTTGGTGTCTCGCCATCTGATTTTGGTGGAACCTGAGCTACAGTCAAACTCCTTGCTCAGATATGAGCAATTCTCACTTCCGTTTAAAACTCAAAATGGGCAATTTGCCTAAACCTCATCTCACTTCTGAACCCTGGCTGGGCTAAGTCATACCATGAAGAGGACAGCTCTAGTCTTGTGCATGTTCTGGGGATCCAGCAGCATCCTGTCATTGCCCAAAACCTTCTCCAAAGAAGAAAGCTGCCATTTGTCCCAATTCCAGGCAGGAATCCTGCACCTAAACATCTAATTCTGAGTAAAGCTCTTCTTTGCGAAGACCAACTTCTCTGCTCCAGTTTACTCACCTGGGTGACAGAATATGCCAGGGACAGCACTGTAGTGATTGCCAGAACACGCTTCACACTGGACTTGCTCTCCAGATGACCTGGAAGTAAGGAATATAGGAGTGAATCAGAATGTGAACTCAAGCCTAGTAAAAAAAAAAAAAAAAAAAGTGAAAAATCAAAAATGTCTCTAAAACCAACATAGAGGAAAAGAGAAAAAATGCACATACAAACTCTGAAACTACTCAAGTCAGAAGAACTGTGAAGATTAGAAATGGCTGTCAGCCATTTAACAAACATCTGTTGAATTTGTCCTCTGGATTTGTTCTAGAGATTTTCCACTTTATAGGATCAGCACTCGCACACACTTACAGACACAGCCTCTGTGGAAAGCAGGGGAACAGGAAACATGCAAAGCACTCAGCAGCTTCCTGACACGTACCAAAGGCAAGGCCTAGAATCACCACGCTCAGCTCGATCGCCAACAGGAAGAACCTTGTGATCTCCCACAGGATCTGCAGGGTAAGAGAAACCAAAGAGGTGATCACAAGGACTGTGGCATCAGCTGGAAGTTAATACAACAAAACTCCACTCTCTGCTCCAGGAGATGGCAGCCCCTGAATGGAGCAGGACATTTCCACACATGGTGCTTGTGTTTTGTAGGGTGCCAGCTGTGTGCTCGCCTGTCTGCCCCAGCCTATGAAAACTGCATGGCAGCGAGGGGACAGCACAGTCCTGGAGAGGGGACGTCACCCACGTCCCTTTCTGCTCTCCTCCCAAGCACCACCAGCCCAGGAGGATCTCAAACGTAAATGGGGACAGTTTCTAACATGGCAAGTTCTGCAGTAAAGTCATGACTGAGAAAAGCCAGTACATTGCCACAGTCAGTACTTCCAAAATGTAAAGCAAGCTACAAAGCATTTCCTACTCCCAGTTGGACATTTTCATTCTCATGTTTCATTTAGTGAACAAAAGCCAGTAAACAGCAAGTTAGGTGATTTTTCTGAAAGTTACACAATAAACTAATGGCAAACTCAGGGTAAGATCCCCAAAAACTTGGCTCATCAATCCTTTTGCTCTGAACAGCACTCTTAAGGATATACAGTATTTTAAAAAGCATTTGATGGGATACTTAAGAAAACATAATCACACTTTTAACATATTAAAAACAAATAGTGCAGTAAAATATTTTGAAAGGTAACATGAAAGAAGAGGGCATCACACTGACCCAATCAAATAAAGACTAGAAAACTCTGAGGGTGCCCCCAGCAGCTCAAGAATGACAAAGCTTTTCGTTTTAGGTGATATTCTGCTACAAGTCAAATGCCTACAAAAGAGAACAGCACGTACAAAACTATTTCCTGTTTGCTAAAAGGTTTGCCCTGTGCTCAGAGTGGCTGCAAGGACATTCTGCTATCAGGCTCACAGTGGAATTCAGTTCTATTTGCTTTCAGTAAGAAAAAAATATTTTTGCAAAGGCCACAGAAATACATGCAAGAATGACAGAGACCAGGTGTTGCTTCTCCTCTTAAGGTATCTGAATGTTTAGTTTGTGCTAAGAGCCATTTTCCAGCTTCACAGGAGAAAGTTTCACTGCTGCTACTGCTGCTATTTCCATGTCTACTTTTGGAAGTTCATTGTTTTACAGCCTTGGACATTATGATCATTTAGACACAGTTATCAGGGCAGGATTCCACAGTACACATATAGCTATGAGCAATGCAAGCGAAATGTTCCTCCTGAGTTCCCATAAAAAGGAAGCAGGAGCAGATTGCTGTGACTGAACTGCACGAAGCAGAGCTGCTGGAGTCAGGGTTGCACCTACCTTATCAGCAACCGTGGCAGCATCCGAGGCGCTGACAGTCATGGAGACGACGGCCCGGGCAATGCCAACCAAAGCCACCACAAATACCTACATGAAAAGATACCCAAGTGAGATGTCAACAGGCAGATAGGCAGCACTTACCAGAAATTCCTTTGGAAAACGATTTCTAGGCCAGCTTTGAAACCTGATAGCAGGGACTGGGGACTTCAAGCCACAGATTCAAGCTAATTTGCTGGAACTCAAGAAGATTCCTCAGGCCTGCTAAGTGTAGTAGCACCGACTTAAGAGTCTAAGAGGGAACAAATTCCCTCAAGTGTCAGATAAAACAGCTCTGAAGAGGTCTCACCCATTCCTCATAATAATGTTGTGAAGGGCAAAGAGCCTACACACCCTTCAGCCCACTGTCTGGGGAAGGAGAAAGCTAAAGCAAAAATACATCCCTCAATTATAAGCTCAAATGCTCGGCATGACTGAATAAATCAAACGTATCAGAGCAGCAAAGCTACTTGACAGTAACTACCACACCTAGATCTGTAATAAGGGTCAAGTCTTCCTCTGCTCAGCACTGGCAAAGCTCAGGAATGCAAAGGATAAGTCAGCTGCAGCCACAAGCTTGAAAGCCTCTTGCCCTGCAGTGCAAAGATACCCCAGGCAGCTCATGCACCACTTAAACATGACAGCATGGAGCTCAATCAGGCTAACATACCAGCCCCTGTGCTGCCATAGCCACCCTAGCAATTAGCAGCTCAGGTGGATGCATCTTCCTTCTACTGTGCAAGAAAAACTTAGCCTCTGAAAAGAGTGATTTTTCCAGATAAAAATTGAAAAACCACCACACACCAGAGTCATGGAGTAGCTACATTTATCACATGTTCGAAGGAGTCTAGATTGACTCCAAGCAGTTAGAATATCTATAAAGAAACCACCTCCAGCAGAATGTTTCCCCTTAAAGGAAGAAGGAATGAAAACAGCTCGAGACAAGAACATGACATTCCTTTCCAGGGACTTGCACCCCAGAAGAAAGCACTTAAAAGTCCCTCAATACAACTCTATTCTATACTCATTGGTGAAGAAAACATACCTTTTTTGTTTCTTCTCTAAATAGGAAGAGACTCTTCCCAATCTATTTACTTAGTTTTAACCAACTGGCTCCACAGGAAAGCACTCCTTGAAGATGCGACAAACGGCTGTTTGAAAGGAAATGCTCACAGAACACATTTACATTCCCATCTCCCGATAACATACTCCAGAAGACCAAACTGAGTGAAGAGCATTTCCCTCCAAGACTGCTGCAGCACTTTCTGCTTCTCAGTCTGTTTGCAAAAGCCAGCAGCATACAGTCAGCTCACTTTTTCCTTTTAGTTTCTCAGGAGTTCAGCCTTCCAAAACTTTTGGCACTAACTTTTTACTTCATTATTGGAAGCATATTAGAAAATTCATATCCATTTGAAAATGACTAATAGTATTTCTTAAGAGTTTGAAACATTTTATGTGCCTGGTTATGCACAAGCCCAACACCAATGTTCTGGGAATGCAACAGCCAACAAAGACTTCTCACCAGCCTGGCACTGTTTTTGTTGTACCTTGGGTTTTACCCTGCACACAGGCTGCAGAAAGATACCACTTATCTATTCCAAGTCAGACACACATTTACTTTCACAATCTGCATTAATTTCCTTGAAAGACGAGGCACACTATGTTACAATAAGACAAACTGGGTCTAAAATACACCCTGATAAGGTTTCTGAAGGATATTTCTACGTAAAACCAGGTAGGTCTTTACCTTCACTCACTGCCTCCTGAGCAGTATCAGAATGAATGCTCAGATTACTATAGACATCATCTGAAGTGAACAGAGGCTACTTGCACCTTTTCAAAACTGGTAGAAGGGAACAAACAAGAGATCTTACATGTCCGAGAGCTGTGGCTGTACTGCCTACATATTCTGTTTCCATTTTAAGTAGCATTTGGAACATTAATGGGAAAGAAGCTAACAGGGCTTGGGTTCTATGTGCCTGGACTAGAATACAGCAGATGAACCAACTTGCCAAGAGCTTCACACAAATCCATATCCACTGTTTCACTTTCACTATCTCAGAAAGAAGCTGGTTTCGTTTCACATGCAGCTTCATTTTAAAGATTAACCAAAAGCAAAGCAAAGAAACACCACAGCAGAACAAAATCCACCCAATCCAGACAGACATTCCCAGAATCTATGAAAACTGGAGTTTAGACAGTGGACACTGGGGAGAACACAATGACCGTTTCTTATAAAACATCTACATCCAAAAACTGCCCTTTTTAAAATCCCTGTGGAGATCTGATCTATGAAGTGTCTTGCATTTCAGTGATACTGTTAGTGAGCAGTAACAAAAAACTGCCACTCCTCCAATCAGTGCAAAAGCACACAGTGGTACTCACTAGTATGTAGAACGTGGTGAAGATTGGGCTCGAAGTGGCACGGATTTTGGCCCTGGCAGAGGGCAGCTTCCACAGAAGAAATATAAAGAAAAGCACATTGGGAACCAGGAGCAAAAGATCCCAGTAGCGGACTCTGCAAAAAGTAAATAGATCAGTATTTTCCCCATCTTCCACATCTGAAAGACAAGGTACCAGCTCCAATCCCTTCTGACCCAAACTCAGAAAGTTCCTTCCCCCAGTCCAGGGTGAGTCTTGGGTCCCAACTCTCCCTTCTCACCTGGATTTCCCAATGTCTTCATAAAGCAAGAGCAGGCACTTGTGTGGCACAGTGATGTTGGTATCATTTATCGCCTGCGTCGTTGCTGGGGACAGCGTTGTCACGTTCTCCAGTGCTGTCACCAGGGCAGTAGTGTGTGTGACGTTGTCGTACATGGCGACCCTCATCGCAGACATCACGGACTAGAACATCCTGCCTTCTCTCTGGCCCAGGTCAAGCAGAGCACAAGCTAAGCAGAGACAAGAAAAGCAACATTAATTCAGTTGTGAGTCAGAGTTAAACACATCCCCTCCATCAGATCCCAGCACAACTGCTTCCTGCTCGTTACAGCAAATTACCATCATCAGAAAGACTGCATTATACAACGGAGCAAGTGGCACCTGCCCCTGCTCCACACAGAGCCATTAGAGCAGGCAAGACCAAAAACACTAGCTGGTACCAGGATAAGAAGCACTTTCAAAACGGTGCAGTACTAAACTACATAGATATCAGGATTTTGAGCTTTAGCAAAACCACAGAAGAAATCAAGACTCTGCAACAAGATCAGTGGATAAAGATAGAAAATCTGTACAAGAGCATTAATCACCTTTCTAGCTTTCTAGGCCAACAGAAATTATGGTCAATGATTTAATTTCAACTATCCCCAAGAAAAAGATTGAAGGTCCCTACCTAAAAACCGCACAGTCTAAGAGCGGGCAAAGCCTGACATATTTTTACATCAAGGGATTGTACAGACTTTGCCTTCAGAAACCAACAGCGACAAAAGACAATATTAAGCATCTTTTCCTCCTCATCCTCTGCAAGGCACAACTGTTCTGATCTTAGGCACAACAGTAAGACTGCAAAAAGGCAGCGCCTTTCTACAACCCTGCCTCTATAAGGCTCTCAAAGGTCTCTACATCCACCCATCTTGACAGCACAGCGCTTCGCGACCGTCACCTTCAAGATGCACATTGCCAGAGAGCACTTGAGCAGCCTGTGTGCTATAGCTAATCCTGGATTAACCTCAAAAAACCCACAGCCACTAACAAATAAATGGGAAAAGAAGCGACAAAAAATAATTTGAGCTTAGGCCAGGCTGGCATGGCATGGCAAAAATGACAGCTTCATTGAGAGGACTCCAAAGGTAGTTTTCCTGCTAGGCAGTGGATGACTCATAAGCAGCAAAATAAGCAGCACAGCCCTGTGTCATCTACGGAGCTTGTGCAGTTGAGCAGCACCTTCCCCACAAACCGCTCCCACCGGCAGCTACAGACTCAGGCTCTGCAGAGGCTGCGACTCTTCCCAGATGCACTGGGGTGGAGGGGACGGTCCCCCTCAGTGACACCCCTGTGCTTTGAGCCCTCCGTGCTGGCGCACACTCGCTGGGCCCAGCCTTTCCTTTGCGGCTGCCGAACGCAGCGCTGGGCTGGAGACGTCGCGTTGAACACACACACCTGGAAAGATCAGCTTCGTGCTGAGGTGCAGAAACCTGGGCCAAACCCCCCAGGATGAGTAGTGGATTCAGCAAACAGCCTTCCTACAGACTTCTCTTTCCTCCAGTTTCTCACTTCGAATTCTTATCCCTGATTTCCTAATGACTCTCCTCCACTCTCCTATCTGAAACTTTGCAAGGCTCTGCCTGAGCAGCAGCAGGAATATGTTCACACTCAGCAGCACAGAGGAAAAATCTATTGCTTTAAAAGAGGTGGGAAAGGATGGAGAAGCTCACAGGGACCACGTACAACATCAACAACTCTGAGCCATGGCACCTTCCCCCTGGAACATGGAATTTGTCCCACTGAAAAGAACTCAAATACAGAGCTCCTAGGGAATTCCATGGGAAAGAAAAACTCTTATGAGGGCAAACAGGTGCCTATTCCCTCCTGCCTCTAGAAGCCACTACTATCACAAAACAGCAGTAAATGGCTGATAAGGAGAGGAGTTGGCCACGTGTAACTGAGCTCCGGTCACAAGTTTTCAATGGGAAAAACAGTCAAGTTTGCCTCAGCCAGGCTGCTTGCTATGGCCTCGTGTGTCAACATGAAAGATAAAAAAGGCAGAGCAGCAGAACATGCAACGTGATTCTAAAGGCAGTCAGAGCCACCAGACAGGATAGTTTTCATGCTTTCCTAATAGTTAAAGCCTACAGGAAGGATGTGGGGAACTAATCGGTTCCTGTTGGAAAAGAAAATTAAAAAAAAAAATAAAAAAGATCACAGCACAAACTCCAGGGCAACGGGACCCCGAACGCGTGGCAAGGATCAGCTGGGTTCCACCATGCCCAGCAGCAGCGCTGCGCACACAGGGCGCATTATCCAAACGCACGTCCAGCCCCTGCCAGCCCCTCAGACCCAGTGCCACGATCCCGGCCGTCTTGTGACACCAGAGGGGTGGGAGAGAGAGAAAAACAGATTTCTTCCGCACGGAGCTGAATTACACACCTCGTCCGAGCGCCCGCTTTGAGAAAGATGGGGCAGTTTTCTTCCTTTCAGAAAGGCGCATCAGAAAACTTGTTGCTATTCCTATCAAGCTGAGCTTGGCACTGCTCCCGCGATAAACAACCAGGACCAGAAAACAACCCACACAGGGCTGTGCTCAGCAGAGAGCCGCACTGACCTGGCCCTGCTTAAACAGAACCCTTATCTCAGCAAGGAAGATTACGACCGACGCGCTTGTTTCTATCTTTTTTTTTTTCTCTCCTCTCCATTTCTCTTCTCTAACACAACTTTACAAGTCCCACACTTCACACGCCTTGGTTGAACCAGCTGCTTTTCCCCACTTTGCCCTTAGAACAAACTCACACGAGAGGGGTTTTCCAGCAACAGAGGACTCATCTCTCACTCTTCTCTCCAAGTTTCATTATCACTGACTTTAAAAGAAAGGAACCGCATAAATAAATAATTGACAGAAAGGAACCGAAAAGCAAAACCAGAAGCACAAGGACTAATAAAATAATAGTAATAAAAACACGGGGAAGGCCCCCTCGGGAGCAGTTCTCAAACACCCACCCGGGGTGTTTTGGGGGGTTTTGCAGGAAGATGGAGCCCGTGAGAGGAGGGCAAGCGACGCCCGACCCCAGGAGCCCGCAGAGGGGCACGAGGAGCCGCAGCAGAGCGGGGACCGCGACGCTGCCTCCACGCCGCCTCCTTCGGACCCGGCGGGTCCCGAGGCGACGCGGCCGCCGAGAGCAGCGGAGCCGTAAACGGAAGGAAGCGAAAGCGAGAGCAGCAAGGCGAGGCCTGCGGGGAGCGCGGCCCGGGCCCGCCGCTCGCCCCCCGCGCCGCCCCGGCCGCTCGTACCCGCCGCCCGGCCCGGCCCGGCCGCCGTCCCGCCGCTCAGGCGCGGGGGCCCGGCCCCGCCATGGCAGCCGCTGCCTCCGGCCAGGGAGCGTCGCGGAAGAGCGCGCCCGCGGGAGAGCCGCCGAGCGCGCGCGGAGAGCGGCCCCAAAGAGCGTGCGCGCGCCCGCCGCCTCGCTCTTGGGAAACGCTCCCTGGGAGGGGTGGCGCTTCGGCCAATCACAGGCCTCGCCAGGGAGGGGGCGCGTCAAAGAGGCCCGAAAAAACAGCAGCTCCTGCCAATGGGAAGCGGCGGGAGGCGGGACTTGCGGGGCAGCCCTGCCGGGTTTTAAAGGAGCCACGCGCCCGCGCGCGGTTTCCAGAGCCCGGCGCTGCAGGCCCCGCCGCCCCGCGTCGCCTATAGCCAAAGGCGCGCGGGCCGTGGCTGGGCCCGGCGGGCTCAGGGCCGCCCTTCCCCTGCTTCAGAATGGGTGCGAGGAGGAAAACCTCCTCCAGGGAGCTGGGGCTGTCCAGGGAGCAGGTCTGCCCCGGGCGTGGGGGACACCGCAGGGTAGACCTGGCCTCCGCCCCAGCCACCCTCTTGACCACCATCGCGGGCGGTTTATGGCCATATTGGCCTCCAACACGCAGACCCTTTTGTACAGCGTTACCTGCAGAGCTCCCAGGGGAGCCCGTGCCAGTTTTGGGGTGACCCGAACACAGGAGCAGGCACATCCATGACCCAGACGTCCACATCGACGAGCATTTCCACGGCCGAGAAAGCACAAATTTTGAACTGCCCCGTGGAGGAATCAGTTCCTGCGAGGTGGCGGGTTAATAATTGCCTTCCCGGACGGATCCTGCAGTCACCTCCCCGCCCGGGGAATGATTAAGAGCCCGAGAGCTTGACGTCCAAGGGAAGTTTCCTGTTGGCTGAACTAACTCGGCACAGCAAGGAGCAGCCCCAGGAAACGTGGCACCTAATCAGGGGCGTTGGGAAGCACAAATACCAGGCAGGGAGGAGAGATGTATAGGAAGGCAAAGAGGGGTGTAACTGGGGCAAATGAGGCAATATTGAGAAAGGAAATAACTAGCTGAATATCATCAGGTCACTCAGGGCAGTTAGGAGCTGTTTGGCTGTGAACACGGTGCAAGGGGATGATAGCTGCCTGAGTCATTTCAGAAACGGGAGGATAACTTCTGGCGTAGTTTTCTACCTGTAGTTCACCTGAGGCTCTAGGGGTGGCTTCTGCAGAGAAGCAAGGCTTCTGCTAAGCTGAAATGTGCTCTACGAGCTCCACACCTTTGGAGAAGATCCCCATATCGTGCAAGTTGGCATGTCCTGCTTTAAGATACAGGCAGCACGAGGTATCTTGGGATCTCCTCCAGCGTGTGGTCCCCAGCTGAAGTGTGGGTGATCCTCTCCTCAGGTTCAGCTTCCCAGCTTCGCTTCAGTAAGCCCCACAGACAGGAGCTACGCTTTGGTCCCTTCCATCACGTTTTCTGCTGAGTGGAAGCAGGTTTTTAGGTAGGTGTCATGCTATTGGAATGACAGCTGGAGAATCCGGTCCTTAGACCATCTTAGCCCTCTCCCATCATCATCCTGGTTAATCATATGTTGCGTGATTTTGGCAGGATCTATTCATGGATCCAAACTCAAAGGCTAGGCAGGTGTCACCATCTCTGAGCTACAGAAGGCACACTCCTGTTTAAAGAGAAGAGGAGCTCCTGCTTAGAAGCATAAGGTATCTCAGTAGCAGAACAGGGAGTAAAATCCATGTCTTCTCCCTGCCAGCCTCAGACTCAGACTGATTGAATGTGGTGCCTCCCATGTGACTGTGTCGGAAGGAAAGATCCTGCCCCCCAATCCACCTGCGCTTCCCATCTGATGCACTGTGGCTGGGACACTAGGGCTCACAACTGCCTCTTAGACAGAAGGCTGCTGAATGCCACCACAAGGACCTTGAGATTTTGATCCTGCCTTCCTCATTGCCTCTTTGAAACACAGAGATATTGGGGAATCCACCCACATCCCCAGCGTTAACAATCCCTGCCCCTCAGCACAAGTATGGGATGTGTTGGTAACCGCGTGGAGCCCCCGCAGCCCCACGTGCATCAGCACCAGCTCTTATTTTATGTGATTAAGATACTGCAGCATCCATCATATGAGGAAAGACTGAGCAAGCTGGGCCTGTTTAGCCTGAAGAAGAGAAGATTGAGAGGGGATTTGATCAATATGTACAAGTACCTGAGGGGTGAATGTAGGGAGGATAGGGCCAAACTCTCCTCGGTGGTGGCCAGTGACAGGACAAGGGGTGATGGGTACAAGTTGAAACCCAGGAGGCTCCATCTCCATGTGAGGAAGAACTTCTTTGCTGTGAGGGTACCAGAGCCCTGGCACAGGCTGCCCAGAGAGGCTGTGGAGGCTCCTTCTCTGGAGATCTTCAAACCCGCCTGGATGCCACCCTGTGCTCTGGGTGTCCCTGCTGGAGCAGGGGGTTGGACTAGATGGTCTCTAGAGGTCCCTTCCCACCTCAGCTATTCTGGGATTCTGTGATGTGCAAACACAGCTCTGCGCTTCCACGCTCGCAGCACTGCCCATCTCCTTGGTTGCGCAGCTGAGAACTGCCGCGCTCCGTAGCCTCTCCGTGCCCTGTGCTTGGTGCTGGCAGGGCTCTCAGTTCATCCTTGCTCTGTCACTCATGGTGTTGCTAGGCCGAAGCAAGACAAAAGATGATATTTGGCAGCAATAGTATCACACTGAGGACTCCAAGGAAAGGTGGCACTTGATGCTCTACCTGCTCCAGTCTGCCATCCCTTGGCAATCTCACCTGACTTGCACTCGTCAGAGGCAGAAAGTGCGATCACGTTTTCTAGGACAGTATTGTGCTTTCCTATCTTTGCCAAATTCCACTCTCCAAGGATACCTTATCTCTCTAAAATACTCTTCCTGTTTGTGTTGGATCAGGCTGCTGGACAGGATATTATTTCCTGGCCTGAACTGCTTTGCCGTGCAGGTGCCGAGCAACTGGAGAGACAGATGTGGTTGTGTTGTCTCTACTTAGCTACTGGTTTCTATTATTAGGCATAAATTTGTTCCACAGGATACAACATGGGCTGTATTCCTGTGTCTCTACCCTCTGCGCAGCAGGAATGCAGTCCCCGGTGCTCATGCTGTCCTCTCCTGCTGTAGCAGTGGGTTTGCAAAGTCCAAGTGTTTTGATACAGTCAGAATTTTGATGCTTAACGCACCAACAGCTCATGCAGGACCCTGGGTAGCTCCGCAGCAGAGTTCAGCCGTGTCCTGGCCAAGACTGCTCCTCAGCTGTCACCCGGAGCACGGCCTCGAACACAGCAGAAAGAGCCCTGCTCCGTGGATGGCAACTGTGTCCAGCAAGGGTTTTGGCTGCTCAGACGCAGCAAACCCAAGCTGAGCATCCCACCTCAAGCACAAAAGAGCCCAAAGAGCAGGGAAAACATGGACACAGTGTCCTGGGAAAGGAGGCTGGCAGGAGATGGGACAGAAAAGCTGTCCGTCCTGTGCCTGCAGAGACAGTGGCACCCCGCGGTGAGGCCATGTCATCGCAGTATGTCACCTGGGCCTTGCCAGCACCCGCCTCGCCAGCGCTCCGGTGTTATCCTTATGAGCCATGGGGATGCCCAGGAGCCGAGAGGCAGGGGCATTTCGGGGGTCACGGGGCCTCTGGTTCACCCTCGGCAGCCGCTGGCACGCGGCAGGTCCTGCCTCATGCGTCAGGGGACGGGGATGAGCTGCTCCCCTGTTTGTATCGTGAGGCTGCTGCTCTGCTAGGTTAGTACCAGGCTGAATCACCCAAGGGCGCCTGGAAGAGGCACTTCAGATCCACAATTGGCTCCTTAGTCACTTTAGCTCCTGGTGCCGCGTGTTCCAGTGTTGCTCTCCCACATTGAGTGCTGCCAGAGGCACCCCCTGATACTAAAAGGTTGTCAGATACCCTTCAGAGAAGACACATCTCCAAAATCCAAACCATCTGCAGTTGTGGAAGAGCCTGTAGCTGGAATGCAGGACTTTCCAGTCCATGCCCTTGCAGGCAGCAGCCCATTCGTATGTTTGGTGTCTTAAAATTGCTCCTTGGGACAGGTGCTCCTCTTTGCTTGCTGGCTGATCAGCATGGATCACCATGTGGGCACTCAACAGCTGTGCTATGCTGTCCCCTTGTGATTCCCATCCCTTGGAATTTCAGCGTGACTGTGCACGGAATACAGAGGATTCGAAGGGGTTTCACCACAGGAGCCAGGGCAATCCTGGCCAAGCCAGGCTGTTTTTGAAATAAAAGGGGCAAACGCTCAGCTATTTGCATGCTAACTCACATCGGCATTTATCCCTTGACTCAAATTCCTGGCATGACAGCCTGGCAGGAGCAGCCGGGCGGCACAATGCTGGATGCAACAGTGCACACCACACGGGAATGCCGGCACGTGGCCAGGCCCTGTCCCCAGAGCCTGGGAATGCGGCAGGGGAAGCAGGGAAGGTGCCAGCATCCCCCGGGGATGTGGCATCCCACATGGCCGCCCTGGAGGGCCAGCTGGGGCCGGGCTCACACTGCCCCTCAGGGCATGGAGACCCCAGCGCCCGGAGTCACTGGCTCCCTGTCGGGCGCATGAAGTGGCCATGGCCCTTGGCCGGGTGTCCCTAGGGAAGGGCTGCCACGGATGGTGTGTCCCTAGGGATGGGGTGTTCCGGGGTGGGGTGTCCCTAGGGATCGCGTGTCCCAGGATAGGGTGTCCCCGCGCGCCTCCTCCCGCCCGGCCAGCCTGGCGCCCCGCCTCGCCTCAGGCAAGCCCCGCCCTCCCGCCCCGGCGCGTCATGCATATTCATGAAAGGGGAGTGGCTTATTCATTATTAATGAGGTTTCGCGCGCTTTTTCTGATCACGTGGTTCACTTTCGCGCGGAATCTGGCTGGGGCAGGAAGAAGAAGAAGCAGCGGCGGCAGCAGCGACGATGGCGGTGAGTGGCCGGGCCGGATCGAGCCGGGTCGGGTTGGATCGGATCGGATCGGATCGGATCTCCGCGGGCTGCGCGCAGCTCCCGCTTCCCCCTCGCCTCGGGCGGCTTCGCACTGCGGCGCCGAGCACCATCGCGCGGGGTTCAGGGGGTGTTGGGGGGTCTCCACTGGGAACAGTCCAAACGCCCTGGAAAGGCCCCCCCGGTGCCCTGCAGCGGAGGCCAGCGGGGGCGGGTGGTGGTACCGGAGCCTTTCCCTCCCCGCTCCGGCTGTTTTAGACTTTGGGGATTCCCTCCCCCGACTCCGTGCATCTCCGTTGTCGTTTGCGAGGGGGGCAGACGTGGCAGCGCCGAGCCCCTGTCGCCCGCCCTCACGCGCTGCCCTTGCAGGACTCCTCCGAGTCGCAGGCCGCAGCCACCAGCCCCGTGCGCAGCTCGCGCCGCGGGGACCCCTTCACGTCCAGCCCCGGGCGCGACCTGCCGCCCTTCGAGGATGAGTCCGAAGGGCTCCTGGGCACCGAGGGGCTCCCCGAGGAGGAGGAGGAAGGCGAAGAGCTCATCGGTGATGGGATGGAGAGGTAAGAAACCCCCGGCGGTGGTGCCTGGGGGCGGGTGGGTTGTTAAAGGGGAGGTGGATGCAACTGCTGACATGGTCCGTAGTGTGGTGGGATGCCTGCGCTGTGCTGGTGCCTGCCCTGAAGAGCTGCAGGAGAGGGGAGAGGGACCAGGGTGACAGAACAACTGAGTCCTGGAAAAAAAACAATTTTCTGCTTGGGAGCAAAACACCATTTCCTTCAGTGTGGTTAAACTTGGATCTTCCCTGGGTGGGCCTGCGTGGGGCACATGCAGCCAGCGCCGTGCTCTTGCAGACGAAAATTTGGCTGTTTTGTTGCTGAACGTGTTCAGTCTGGCTGCAAAGCATGTGCTGTGACACCCGTGCAGTAGCATACAGAGAGGGGCAGGAAACCCGGAGCCCGACCTGACCGGGTGTTCTCTGTGTGTGCCAGGGACTACCGGCCCATCCCGGAGCTGGACGTCTACGAGGCCGAGGGCCTGGCCTTGGACGACGAGGACGTGGAGGAGCTGACCGCCAGCCAGCGCGAGGCCGCGGAGCGGGCCATGAGGCAGCGCGACCGCGAGCTGGAGCGCGGCATGGGCCGCATGAGGAGGGGGCTGCTCTACGGTGGGTACAGGAGCTTTTGCAGGTGGGCTGCTCCTCTGGGGCTCGCTGTAACCTGGGCGCTGGTCTCTCTCACCATCACAAAAGTGAGGAGGTCTCTGAACCTCCAGCATCTCAGAGTATGTTGGCTTCATAGATTCATTTCTGGCAGCAGACTTGGTTGGACTCCCTAGGACACTGCTTTATTTTGAGCTTCTTGTTGCTGCTGAAATCGAGTCAGGGTCCCCAGCCTGTATCAAGGGTTTGGGATGGTACCTAGTTGATGCTGGGGGGAGTGCAGGGGTTGCTGCTGCAGAGACTAATGTGGTTGCCTGAGAGGGCCTTTATTGCACCTGGAAGTCCAGGCCTTCCTCTTTCAACCTATTAATGAACCTTTGTGGATACTGTTGTGTAAGAATATTCTCCCCCCGCCCAGTAAGGTCTATAGCTACATTATGAAACGTGGGAGCCAGGCTAGAACTGAGCCTGAGTGTGGCTGAGCCTGGGATGGCCCCAGGTTTGTATCCCAGGCTTCGACCTACCTCTTTGCTCCCAAAGCCCGTGAAATTCAACTGTGACTAGACCAAGGGGTGGGAATGGGAATCCCAACTCTGACCAGCTTCTCCTCCCCACCCTCAGATAGCGACGATGAAGATGAAGACCGCCCCTCACGGAAGAGGCGGCTGGCAGAGCGGGCAGCCGATGGCATGGAAGAGGAGGATGAAGATATGATAGAGAGCATTGAGAATCTGGAAGACATGAAGGGGCACTCGGTGAGGGAGTGGGTTTCCATGGCAGCTCCCCGTCTCGAGATCTACCACCGTTTCAAGAACTTCCTGAAGACCCACGTGGATGACCATGGGCACAATGTTTTCAAGGAGAGGATCAGTGACATGTGCAAAGGTAGAGCTTGGTGATTACAGGCTCTCTTCTCTTTATGTGGGTTGCAATACTCTCCAGTGAACCGGTCTATAAATGGATTTTCTGCCTGCCCTGTTTATCCCAGACACTGAGTCAGCACTCTAAAAAAATTCTGATGCTGATGGATATAAATGAATAATGGAAGCATCTCTACTATCTTCTTTGGATCTGACTTACTAATTAGAAGGCTCTCGGCACCTGCTGCTCATTAATATTCATATCATACAAACGCTGGCAAAAAATATGTGGGGCAGCAGACAGGGTCTGCAAGCTCATGATCTGACAGAGACAACAATTACTTGCTGTCTGTGCCAGTTACTTTCTCACACCGGAATTACCCAGGGAGGGGACATTTTAAAATGATGTCACTGTTACAGCCATGTATTCTGACTAGGAACTGTCAAAAGCAGCAATCTTTAAGGTTGTCACTGATAAATTTTAAAAACAGAAATTGTCACATCTAAGAACTGTTCATGTAACTAGCTTCTTGTATTCTTTATATTGAGGCAGAAACTTCAGAAGCCTTAGTACCAGATCAAGATCAGTGCTGTACAGCAAGACAATAAAAGCTGTTTGTCTTGTTTCTCCCCAGGAACATAAGAGACCAAAGGTTTTTGCCAGCCATTCAGCACAGTTGTTTCTCCTGTTAATTTTTATTTATTGGAGGTCTGTGGTGGAATTATGAATTGGAGTGAAGCTTTTGAGTCTTAGAAACACTGAGCCCAGCAAATACCTGGTGAAGAATAATCAGAAGTTAGGTACTGCTACAGCATTTAGCAGAAAAAAAAAAAAACAGTTTTCCAACCATTTCTACTTCTTTACCTCTGAGATTTTTTTTCATGGAGGTCTAAACATCAGCAAAACCTGCAGAAAACAGGCTTGTATGTTCTGGTCTCCTGCAGACTGAGGGGTGTGCAGTTTACAAATAAAATTCACCTCCTCTTTTTTTCTCCAGAAAACAGAGAGAGCTTGGTGGTGAACTATGAAGATCTGGCTGCCCAGGAACATGTCCTTGCCTACTTCCTGCCTGAGGCCCCAGCAGAAATGCTGAAGATCTTTGACGAAGCAGCCAAGGAAGTGGTGCTGGCCATGTACCCCAAATATGATCGTATTGCTCAGGAGATCCATGTCCGTATCTCCCACCTTCCTCTTGTGGAAGAGCTGCGGTCACTCAGGTAAACAGGAGAGCTCAACTGCTGGTAAAGCCCTGGGTAGGTCCATCAAGGTGATGGACCATCAAGTCCAATACAGGAAAAAAAATCAGTTTAAGGATTAACTTCCAGTATCCCCAGAGGTAAAACATAAACCTCAGGAGAAAACTTACTGATGACTGTTACCTATTAAGCTTCTATTGGTCGTGCCTTGTAGCAAGAATGCCTTTTGAGTCTTCTGCCTTCCTCTATGCTCTGCAAGCATCCAGCATCTCTCTGCCTTTCCTTAGGCAACTGCACCTGAACCAGCTGATCCGGACCAGTGGGGTGGTGACGAGTTGCACAGGGGTCCTGCCTCAGCTCAGCATGGTCAAATACAACTGCAGCAAGTGCAGCTTCATCCTGGGACCCTTCTTCCAATCGCAGAACCAGGAGGTGAAACCTGGCTCCTGTCCAGAGTGTCAGTCTCTTGGTCCCTTTGAAATCAACATGGAAGAGGTAAGAGATGTGGGCACCTGGGAGCCTCTTGTCCAGACAGGGCTGTCTGCTTGTCCTGCTGAAGCTGCCGTGTTGCCTGTTCTTCCCACCTGGCCTTGGCTCTCTCCCTTTGAACAAGCATGGTGTTGAGAGCAGTAATGCTAAATGCAGAGCTTAAGTCCTGCCTGTTTGAGATAATGACCTGAATCTGCCTGATCTGGCACCCAAAGTCCTTTACTGTCTCTTCATAAGTGTTTGAGCTGAATATTTTGCCACATTCCTCTGTGGTACATAGTGACCTGTCAGTATGGTAGACATGCAGAAATGCAGAAAGAAAGCACACAGTTTTCCTCCTTCTCCAGCAGTCTGTATTCCCTGGCCTGTCAGTTAAGGAAACTAGAGAACAGTAATAAAATCATTGATGTTGTGATTCTGGCTTTCATTTTTTGCTGCGATGCTGTTGATCATTACAAGCATGGTGTCCCTCAGGAACCAGACCAACATTTGGGTAGAACTTGAAGGCTGACATGCTGAGGCCACGTGTGGCAAAGAACTTCACTGTCCTCACAGCTGTCCTCACACCCTAGATTTGCTCCTAATAACCTCCGTCCCTTCATGCCCTTAGTTAGTATCCAAGATCAGTCTTCAAAGGGATTGTTCACAGTGAGGTGCCTTTGAGAAGCACCAGCACTGCTGATGCCAGCCAGACTTGCTGGGTAACTTTCATTTTGTTGTTTCAGACAGTCTATCAGAACTATCAGCGCATCAAAATCCAGGAGAGCCCTGGGAAGGTAGCTGCTGGCAGGCTGCCCCGCTCCAAGGATGCCATTCTCCTCGCTGACCTGGTTGACAGCTGCAAGCCAGGGGATGAGATTGTGAGTAAATTGTTAAAAGTTATATATGAAGTGACTCAGAGCTTTTTCAAGCATGCTGTCAATGCAATAATATCACAGGGACCTGGATAGTTGTATCCAGAAGAGACGTGGGGAGGGGTTATCCTCAGACATGTTTGGACAGCCACTTTCAAGATTGGTATCTTAAAATGGAAAGAGGGGGCTGTTCTATTCTGTATGGGAACTGATACATCCTCTCCTGGTTCCAAGGAGCTAACAGGGATCTACCACAACAACTACGACGGCTCCTTGAACACTGCCAATGGGTTCCCAGTGTTTGCGACTGTTATCCTGGCCAACCACATTGCCAAGAAGGACAACAAGCTGGCCATCGGGGAGCTGACGGATGAGGACATGAAAGTGATTGTGGGTCTGTCCAAAGATGAGCAAATTGGGGAGAAGGTGAGTCAGCCTCAAACAGGCCTCTTCCTGCAGCCAGCCAGCCGTCACCTGGCAGCTGGACTGGAGAATGATGGAGGTATCAGCTGGTGAAACAGTGGTCAGAGGAACTTTCAGAAATCCCACTCCTAACTGAAAGCATCTGGTGTTTGTAGCTCTCAGCTCTTGAGGAGAGTGAGTTACAGGAAAGAGGTGCATAGGGCATCCTCTGGCTGGCATCTCCTTGTACTTTCTGGGGTCATAATCTGTGTGTCTCCTTTCTATGAGCAGGACAGAAGGCACTTGGACACTATTTATATATATGATTATTATTCTCTTCGCCCATATCCTGAAAGCAAAGGGAGAGGGGACCTCATTCTGTTATCTTGGTCACACACTTCAGTATTCACTGTGTAGTTCCTGTGGGTATAGCAGCTTCATCTGAGTCAAGACCAGTCTAAAATCAGTAGGCTCCAGCATCGGGTTATTAACAAAATACCCTCGAGAAAGCACATCAATTGTTTATAATAATGAATGCTTGACTCTGGTGGCAAATCATGTGCAGCTCAGAGCATCCAGCTACTCATGTGCAGGCAGCAAGTCTCCAACTGAATCAAGGTCTCCAGCTTAGCAACACCTGATAACAGGCACAGCCTCTCGGGTGAGCTCTGTGCACAACAGCAGTACGGAGGCAGTGTCAGGAGTTTCCAGCACCAGATCTCATAACCTCCAGTGGTCCCTACAGCACCATTTTTTGAAGCAGCTTTAGTAGGACACTGGATAGATAGTTAAATCTGAAATATCTCCCTTTCAGTGGTTAAAGGACCAGTTGGAAATAGCAGTATCTAAGGGGAACTGTAGGCACTGCCCCTTAGTGCTTTTCATGCCATATTCTGCCCAGATGGAGCATTGCTATTCTCTGGATAACTTAACTGTTTTCCTTTCAGATTTTTGCCAGCATTGCCCCATCTATTTATGGGCATGAAGATATCAAGAGAGGCTTGGCTTTAGCTCTGTTTGGTGGGGAGCCCAAAAACCCAGGTGGGTGTCACTTGTATTTGTTTGCAAATGGTGCTGTTTCACTCGGTTGAAAGCAAATGGATTTGTGGTTGTCTGTGCTATTGCAGTGAGAGTGGTTAGAGTTGGTGACAGATGGGGTAGCAAACTCTGCAATGGAAGGGACTGTTTTTATCACCCTTAAACTTGGTGTAGGAGTTGAAATGCTAAGACTGAAAACAGTTCCTGTTGCAAACCTGGGTAAATTTTTCTCCCTCCAGCTCTAGGGGGTCAGGTTTTGTGTTCCTGCAAAGGCTCGACCTTCTGGCATCCTGATTTTCAGTGAGGGTAGAAATCCTGCTTCTCACCTGTACTTTAAAAAATGCAGTTGCAGTGGGAAGTGAGAAGTTCTGCTTTGGATTCTGCGTGCTTACGTGCTACTAACTTTCATCCTTTGTTACTTTGGTCTTTCTGGGTGCTCTAAACTAACAAAATGTGACAGTGTCCAAAGCTGATTTTCCCTCAGCCTCCCTCCAGAGTCTTTCCCCTGCCTGTTCTTTGCCTTCCCTTCAGCCCTGCAGCTTCCAGGGCAGAGTTTCTGTCAAGCTGTATGCAGAGGACTCAGCTGCTTTTGTGTGTCTCCCATTTCTGCTCTAGGTGGCAAACACAAAGTCCGTGGTGACATCAACGTGCTTCTGTGTGGCGACCCCGGTACTGCAAAATCCCAGTTTCTGAAGTACATAGAGAAGGCATCTAGCAGAGCCATCTTCACCACCGGCCAGGGCGCCTCTGCCGTAGGTCTCACAGCCTATGTCCAGAGGCACCCGGTCAGCAAGGAGTGGACTCTGGAGGCAGGAGCCCTTGTGCTGGCTGACAGAGGGGTCTGTCTGATCGATGAATTTGACAAGGTGAGTCCAGCTTCACGGTCTCTGTGGGAAGGCCAAGCTGTGCATGGACTGGCTGTCACCTCTGCAGTGCGGAGGGACGGTAACTGAGGCTGCCATCCCCAGGCTGACTGGGGTTCCTGTGGTTTGGTTAGGCCCTGGGCTCGTGCAGAATGTACTGTGCTCTGTTTTCAGAGCTTCCCGCACAAGCTCACTCCCCTTGGTGCATTGGATGTAGACACAGATTCACTTCAGGTCATCCTGTCTTGCTTTCTCATAGATGAATGATCAGGATAGGACAAGCATCCACGAAGCCATGGAACAGCAAAGCATCTCCATTTCCAAAGCAGGCATTGTCACATCCTTGCAAGCCCGTTGCACTGTAATCGCTGCTGCTAATCCCATAGGTAAGTGCTGAAGGAGGACAGGACCATCTCAGGCCTCTTACCATCAGTTAGTTGTCACAAGAACGGCACCGTTGCTTCCCCTGCCTCTGCTCGGTTTCTGCAGTCTGGAGCAGAGAAGCAATAAAAGCTACCTGTGCAGGAGGCCTGTGTTTGCTTCAGCACCTCAGCCTTGGAGTCTGTTTGACCTTGAGATTTGTGTTTGTGATCCAGGTGGGCGATACGACCCATCATTGACTTTCTCGGAGAATGTAGACCTGACAGAGCCCATCATCTCTCGGTTTGATATCCTGTGTGTGGTGAGAGACACAGTGGACCCCGTGCAGGTACAGGCTGGGCTATGAACCTGAGCTTGTGTTGGGCTCATGGTGATGCTGTTGGGATGCTCAGCGGCAAATGGCCACTGTGTTTTGCTGTCCAGGGAGTGACTTATTTCCCTATTATTCCACTGCTGTCTTGCAGGATGAAATGCTTGCCCGATTTGTGGTGGGCAGCCATGTCAAGCACCATCCAGGTAATAAGGAGGCAGTGAATGGGGATGCCAGTGAGGTGATTCTTCCCAACACATATGGAGTTGAACCCATTCCCCAGGAGATCCTGAGGAAATACATCATCTATGCCAAAGAGAAGGTCCACCCCAAACTCAACCAGATGGACCAGGACAAGGTGGCCCGGATGTACAGCGACCTCAGGAAAGAATCTATGGTGAGGATGTTGAGAAAAGCAGGGAGGAAATATGTGTCCAGAGTGCAAATCAGCCACGGACTGCTCCAGCACAGGTTGACGCATTCCAGCTACTCGTGTCACTGGAGTCTGTGCCACTTTTTTGTGAGATAGGCAGATACAGCAGTGTCTGCTGAATAGCTAATTCTTGATCTAATGTTAATAATCCAGGGATTGCACACGTGTCCAAGTGCCTGCTATTGCAGCTGAGTTTGGCAGGCCTGTGGGAGATGCCAGTATTAGCTCAGCTCAGCCCCACATGCTCCTTGTGCACTGCAGAGAACCTCTTCTGCGTAGAAGAGAAGAGAACACCCTTTTGTTTTTGTCATTGGGATCTCTTCTATCCTTCCCCTCCTCTCTTATTCCAAAAAAGAGGAATTTGTTAAGGTCAGAGGGAAATATTTGGAACTTGGGCAAATTAGGTTTCTGTGATTCCTTTAACTCTCCAGTAGGTAATGGGGATTCTTGTACCTGGCAAGGTAGTAAACACTGGCAAAGAGGGACCCAGAGTAGCATTCCCTGAATTGAATTAGACATGAATTAAAATGTTGGAGTGTTTGCTGCTCTGTGCAGATGTACCAGCAGGTGGCAGAGCCTCCTTAGCCTGGAAAAGCTCCTCAAAAACCTAGGAGTAGCTCTGTATGGTGGCAAGTATGTTCTGAGCCAGGCTAGCCACCTTTCTAGTGCTATGCCTTTCCCCTTTTGCAGTAAGGAGTTACTCCCTCCTCTTCCTCCCCAGGCGACCGGCAGCATCCCCATCACAGTGCGTCACATCGAGTCCATGATCCGGATGGCGGAGGCGCATGCCCGCATGCACCTGCGGGATTACGTGGTGGAAGATGACGTCAACATGGCCATCCGCGTGATGCTGGAGAGCTTCATCGACACGCAGAAGTTCAGCGTCATGCGGAGCATGCGCAAGGTGGGTGTGCACCCCTGCAAAGAGGAGTGTGCGTCTCTGCACGGCGGGTGTGCATCACTCAAGGGTGGTAGCTGCACCCCAGGGATCGTGGCTTCAACTGCAGCCTCTTTGAGAAGGGACCTTGGCTTTTGCAGCCATGGGAAGGGACTCATCCAGGCCCAGCATGGTTGTGCCCTACAGGGCAAGGTGGTGACCTTGTGTAAATGGAGTGCTGAGAGCCTGAAGGCCTCACGGCTGCTCTCAGTTGGTCTCTGGTGGGGCACATAGCTCTCTGAGGAGCTGTGCTCTGTTGAGACTGCGAGGTGATGCATGAAGGGTGTCCTGAGTCTCTGTATCCAAACACTGCAGTTGCTCTCCTCTTTTGACCCCTTTTCTCCTACTTTGGCACAGGCCTCCTAGTGCTGCAGCCAGATAGTGGTTATTGAGACAAGCGGGCAGCCAGTTTCTTTGCTGTTTCCCTGCGTGCAGCTCGGGTTCCTCAGAGGACAGTTAACCACGGAGCAGCCCTCACTGTGGCTCTGCCCCTTCCTCCCAGTGGCAGGGCCTGGCTCTGAGCAGCTCTTGGCTGGCTGCAGCCTGGCACTTATCCCCTCTAGGAGCCTGCCCTCAGTCTGGGCAACGCGTGGCCTCGCTCTTTGCCAAGAGCCGGCTGAGTGTGAGTGTCTGCTTGGGAGCCACAGGGCAGTCTGAGCAAAGGGAAGCTGCTCCTTCCCTACTCCTTTCCCCAGGGCCTGTGGGATGCTCCAGGGCTCGTTCCTGGGAGTATTTACCCTGCTTAGTAACAAACAGCCCCTGCAGAGACCTCGTACAGTGTTATGTTTGAGAGCAGCCAGCAGGGAAGTGTCTTGGCTATTGTGGAACTGCATGTGCAGGTGGCAGCCTGGCAAGGCCCAAGTCCCTCAGGAGATGTTACAAGTGCAGGTGACAGTGGTGTCATTTGGCTCCCCTTGTGCTTTTTGGGAGGCTGGTTGGTCAGGCAGAGAAGACCTGCAGTGCCTCACTTGGTTCCTAACTCTTGGCTCCTCTCATCCTCCCTCCCAGACCTTCTCCTGTTACCTTTCATTCAAGCGAGACAACAACGAGCTGCTGCTGTTCATCCTGAAGCAGCTGATTGCAGAGCAGGTGATGTACCAGAGAAACCGCTACGGGGCCCAGCAAGACACCATAGAAATCCCAGAAAAGGACCTGGTGGATAAGGTATGGGCTTATTGTGACAAACCTTTATGGAGTTGGTATCTGCTATCTGTTTGCGGTCTCATAACTGCAGGGTTGAGCTCTCAAACTTGTAACGTCATCTCCTGAGTTATGACACCAGAAAAGCCTTGGGTTAATCAACCTAGAAATGGGACTGCTTTATCTTGTCAGGGAGTGCCATCCTGTTCCACCTCAGCTTTTCTGCACTCCCCAGGCCTTTGTGAGACTGAGCATAAATCCTGCAGTATGTCTATTGCTTGCAGGCGAATGAGGACATGGGTTCCCTGGCACTTGCATTTAAAGAAAAAAAAAAAGAGAAGAAAAATCTCTGCTGGTGTGAACTTTCCCGGTTGATACCAGGGCTCACGCTTCTCTAATGCATTCTCATCCCTGTGCAGGGGATGCATTCCTGGCCTCATGCCATTCCCAGCGGTGTAGTTACCTTGCTTAGTAATGGAGCAGTATTTACTTCCCTAGTTCCCACTTTTCCACTCCTCATATTGAGCATGCAGAGTAACTGCCCCCTCCAGAGCCGCCCGCCTCATGCTTGCCTGCTCGACCTCCCCCCAGTTAAAGGTCTGCAAGACTGACTCCCACTGGAGTCTGTGGGCTCTTGAATAATAGTTGAGCTTTAGCTTTAGTGGAAGCAAAAGGACAAGCTGAGAGCAGGCGGATGCTGAGCCAGCATCCTCTCTTTGCTCAGCTCAGCTCTGCCAATGCTCCTTCATCCTGACCTACAGGCTCCCCTGCTACTGCAGTTGTGGCTCCTGCTGAGCAGAGATTGCTGACTGTCAGATTGTGTGAGGCGTCTGCTAGGGAAAACCACAGGGCTCCTGTTTCTTCTCATAAACTTCTCTTCTCCCCGCGCTGCTCGCAGGCCCGGCAGATCAACATCCACAACCTCTCTGCCTTCTACGACAGCGAAGTGTTCAAGATGAACCGCTTCAGCCGCGACACGAAGCGGAAGCTGATCGTGCAGCAGTTCTGAGGCTGCCGCTGGAGTCGGCCGCGCGCTCCCACGAGATAAAACCTCTGTGCTGCCACCCGGGAATGCTACAAAGCAGATCATGATCCAGAGGGACTAAGCTGCACATTCTCCTGCTTGTTTTGTGCCTTATGGATTAAGGGAGTGCTGAGCTGTTGAAGACTTTGTAAATAGAACAGAGTTAAGTAGTTAAGTGCCCAGCTAAGTCTGTTTAGCAACTTCAGTCACTGTTTTGCCTTATAGCTGAGCCCAGTGGGGAGAAAATTGCTGGCCACATAGATGGCATGTTTGCTCTTTGCTTGTTCCTAGTTGTTATGGGCTCATCTACAGGAGGGACAGAGGGAGCATTAGAAAAGCATTTGTCTGCCTTATTCCTTGGATTGTGAGCACCCTCAGGGATTCTCTTTTCCCATCTCTGGCAACTGCAGCCTGCTGAGTGATAATTGAGCCTGCTTTCAAACCTCCATGAAGCACCAGCCTCTCAGCTCCAGGCCTTTGTGCCTGACACTTGACATTTCCCCAGGTGCCTGCATGGGCTGACCTTGTGCTTGGCTTCTGCAGGGAAAGGGAGAGGGAATGGGGGTAAACAAGAACTTAAATAAAATCTAACTGTTTCTAATAATAGTGGGGGCAGTGGAAGCTGCTGCAGCACATCCTGAGGCAGTGTCCAGAAAGGTTAGGGGAAATGCTTCCCTCCTGTATTGGGTGCCAGCTCTGCTGCTGGGAGTAAATGTGAATTTGCAGCTGCATCCAAAAGCTGGCACCTGAACTGAGCAGCACCTCCTTATCCGCTGTGCTGAGGGTAGTGGTGGTGTTTGAGATAGATGGAGCAGTCTAGAGCTGGAGCTGTTCCGGGTGGTCAGGGTGGGCTGCATGTGGGCAAGAAATTCCCTTGTGATGCACATTTTAAATACATTTTTTTTTCAATACCCTTGTTTCCTTCTCTTCTGGAAACTTCTGCAGCTACAGAAAAGAAAGTAACCTGGACTCTAGAGCAGCTGTTTGCTCATGCAGGAGGCATGTTATACTCTAGGTTTCCTTTCTTTGCTCTTGATATTATAGGAAATGTGGGAAGTAACAGAGGAGGATAAATCCTGCCTGTGCTGGTTTCGGCTATTGCACGTCCTCACCGAGCAGGGATGCCATGGGATGGTTGTCCACAGGACTGATGAGCACTGCCCTCCCCATCCAGCACCTGCAGTGGATCCTTTCCCATCCTAACTGTTTATCAGAGCAATAATCCTACCGTAGGACTCTAGCATTGCTAGTGCATGGCTCCCACCTCCCTCCCTTTCCAAATCTCTGTCCAGGCAGCCTTGATCTCCTGTCTTGGCTGCCACGGGGTTCCAGTATGGGAGCAGCAGTGACCTCTCCCCAAGACGCCGCTGCGGTCGGTGGCGAGGGCGCTTTGCCAGGCCTGCCCTGCAGGGCTGCAAGGCACCTCCAGCCTCCTCCCACCTCTGCTCGAGTGGGTTTGCGAGCTGGATGCTGCAGCTGTGGGCTGGCCAAGCAGCCCCTGTCCCTGTGTGCTGAACACTGGAGTTTGTCACGCTGCGGTGGGTGTGTGTCCGTGCCCTCCGCGTGGCTGTAACGCGAGGAACGGGGCTTGGACCCGGCTGGGGGCTTAGCACATGACTCTCAGCCTGGAACCGGCTCTGCGTGTTGCCTTTGCTGTCTGCCAGCTCCCTCCTGTGTATTTGTTGAACTGTTTTGGCTGTTTTCTCCCTTCCCACTGGGGCTCTGTCTACCGGGGCTCGCTGCAGACAGGCTGCAGAGACACTTTCCTGGCACGTCCTCCCTGGCCAAGCTGGCCCTTTGCTGCCCGCGTGTGCATGTGGGTCGGCAGTGCGGGTGCTGGGGAGGGAGAAGAGGCTCTGTGCTGTGCTAGAGAAACACAAAGCACTTCCTAAACGCTCTTGACATGCAGACACCTCTGCTATGTCTTTGGTGACCCACAGGCTCACCTACACTGCCAAGCACATCACTGCAACCACAAGGAAGTGCACAGTGCAAGGAGTAAGTGGGAATCCTGGTTTTCCCAGATCTTTGCCCTATCACCAGACCCTGCTGTTGAGAGTCACCCTTCAGTTTTGTCCTACAACACACCCCGGCCTCCTTTGCTCTGGCCCCCCTCACTTGGCACAGGGAACGAGCAGCAGCAATAAAGAGATGCTGCTGTTGGAACCACCAGTTTGTCACTCACCTCGTCCCTACAGAAGCAGTTGTGACTTCCCACCTCGGTGTGCTGCCAGCATCCCGCAGAGCAGTGACTTCCTGCAGCTGAGCCCTCGCTGATGTTGGCAGCAGCAGCTCGGGGGGTGTTGATGCCAGTCTGAAGGCATGTTCCTCTTGCCACAGCATAGCAGCTTCCCTGGAGCAAGTTTTGCCTGTTGACAGCATTAGGTGTCTGGTCAGATGAAGAGGTGCAGGTTTAAACAGGGATGGTCCTGCCAGGGGACTTGTTCCAGCTGAACATGGCAAGAATTTTACTGCAGAGCCCGGAGGTGAACGGGGCAGACACCAAGCTCCAGAGGAACAGGGGGCTGTTCCCGGGATGAGCCGAGCTCCAGCACACGGCTCCGCGCTGCTGCTCCTGCCTCTGCCAACACGGAGCAGGGACAGGGGCTGGTCCGTGACCAGCAGCACCTGGGCTTGCAGGGGAAGATGCTGGGGATGTTCCTGCAAACCAATGTCCTCCTTGGGAGCGTGGCTGCTGGCGACTACTGACTCAGGCTGCCTTGGAAGAGCTCCTGGCTTTGGAAAGGGCGCAGGGGGCTGGTCCCTTACCCCGTTTAACTTGAACGTGCTGTATGCAGCCTCCTGAGGACTCTATTACTCTCTAAGTCTCATAAAGGGATCTTTGACCTTAGCTCAGCATAGACCATTTTGAAGAAATGCAGAATAACCCTAATACTCTCTCTTGTTTCCATGCAAAGAAAAAATATTTCTGGGATGCTCAGGCCACTCACTTAATATACTTCAATTGCAATGACCAGTCTCACCTGTAGCCTTTAAACCCACCCACACTCCTGAGTCCAGAGCCCCATTTAAGCCCAGCTTTCATCAGCTGCTCTTTGTTCTATGCTATAGAAGTGCTAGTTTTTTGCTCTGTTTTAGTGATGCTCTGTCTGGCCACATCCAGTGCTGTTCTACAGCTTAATTTGCAGACCAGCTTTTTGTTTTATCCCTTTTTGTTCCTGTGATTCTTTTTTCTGTTTCTGGATTGTGTGGGACTCTGGCTGCTTGGGCTCATTTCCCACCTTTGCTTTGTGCTTGCTCTGGGCTTGTCTGGTGATCTAGATTCCTAGTTCAAATTCCATTCACTGAACTGTCCCATTCCTTGGGTTATGAGGGATCCTGCCCTGGCTTTTCCTAGGAGAGCTTGGTTCCTTGCCCCAGGTGCCTCTGTTAGATGTTTATTCTAGCCCCTTAATCAAATGCAAGGTGACTTTGTTTTCCTGTGCCCCCTAGGAGCCTGCTGGGCTTTGCGGGAGAAGGGCATGTTAATGCACCTCTGCTTTAGTGCAAAGAGAAATGTGCAGCTTCATGGATGGAAGCAGCAGGGGCATGTGGAAACTGGGAGGAGAAGTCAAGAACAGCCAGTGCCTGCTCTTCCACTGCTCCTTACAGCAGGCAATGGGACACATGCAGGACTAGTGACACCCCCACAGACCAGGCAGCAGCACAACTGCTTCCCCGGGGAAGGAAGCGCTTGCACAAAGGTGAGAAATAATACAGAAAATCTTGCTTCTGCTCTTGGGCTCTACACAGAGCAGATTCTGTTCTCCTCTAGTTACAGCACATCCTGGAAGCATTAGTTGCTCCAGATCTCTCATCCTGAAGTGTTTATTATCCTTCCACATACACACGCTTTTTGCATGAGCATAGGAGCTCTGGGCTGTGCCCAGTCATGGGAAGGACTGTGCCCTTCACAGCACAAGCGCCGCAAGAGCGGGTACCTGCCCCTGCTTGGTACAGTTAAATCATTTCAGTGTCCCAGCATTAAAAAGGCTAAGTCACCAAATAAGCTTATAAAATGCTTACTGGGGACTCTGAAATAAACGCATGTATGCAGCAAAAAGGGGGATGTTAATTCTCTCCTTATGCTTTGGAAAAGATGGGTTGGACAGGGTCTAGCAGAGCAAGCCTTGAGCCCGCCCAGGAAGGGGGACTAGATGCCAAAATGCTGGGCAGCCTTGCAGCAGATCGGGACAAAGTGCATGGGGTGCTGCAAGCCTTCCCCAAAGGCACAAAGCTAAGCAAGCTGCAGAGTCTGAGATGGTCTTTCCTTCTCTCCTAAGAATGGTCATGGATTATTTTTTCCATCCTATGTGCAAATGTTGTGTGCAAAGAAAATGGAAGGGTTAAACCTTTTTCCTGATACTAGTAACATCTTGCATCTCTAACACTGCGAGATCCTTGTGTTGGGGAGCATGTTCATATTGCTCATGCTTTCTTTTCTGCTCAGCTGGGCAATGCCAATAGACTGCTTTCACCTTTGTAGGTAAATTAAGTATTGCTGTAGTTGGGAGACTAAAACATCTTAACAGCATATTTCAAATAATGCGTTGCTTTTGCATTTTTTTGATATGGAATTTCAAAACAAATTAGACTTCTGTTGACAATAGACTTTGCATTTAATTTCTTTTTAATTAGCAAGTCTAAGGCACCGAATTCTTTTCCTTAGCTATCACCTCATTCCTCAGTCATACTTGTTTGCTAGTGTCTTAGAACAAAACATGACCCTTAAACTGGAATCAGAAAGCTGGCTGAAATTCCTGAAGGCAAAAAACTGTTTTGGTAACTTACTGAGGAAGACAGCAGAAGGGTATTATGTTTTTGTCAGGTTAAAATACACCCTTGCTTTCGGATTCAGTATAATAGGCATAACCGTGAATTGAACAATTTGGAGGAAGAACAGAAAAACACAGACAAAGGCAATATGGGGGGAAGGGGGATTCTGCTTTTCAGAACAGTTTTGGAGCCGCTATAAAAAAAGAAAAAGACATTTAGTGCAAATGCAAAGCCCTCTTTTTTTTTCCTTCTCTCTCTCTCTCTTTTTTTTTTTTTTTTTTTTTTTTAAACCAGCGTACTAAACGTGGTTTGAGAATACACATCAGGTAGGGAAGCTGGAGAAGATCAAATGAGGAGTGATAATCCTTTGCCTATAAAGTTGTCAACATCTTAGGAGACTCTAACTAGCCAGACCTGTCCAAGGTAGCAAAAAATGAGAGACAGGGGCTATGTTTAAGTTCCCGCTCTCTTGAAAGATGACTGCTATTGCTCATCCTGGCTGCTTCCTGCTATGCGGGCAGTGCTGGCCTGGCTGATCGATGTTGCTGCTAATTTTTATTTCATTTTCTTGCCTAAGATGCCGCTTCTTTTTATACATCTCCTTTGTGTTGCTCAGTCTGAGACCAATGTGCAATGTCAAAATAAATCCAAGCAGCATGAGGGAGCTCCGTGAGCCTCTGAGGAAGCACGCACAGTGCCATGCCCACGTGGTTTCCATCCCTCTGATCTGAGGGCATGTAATACATGAGGGCGTCTTTTTTTTTTGCACTTTCTTTAATGTGATTAGGATGCTGAAGACTCTGGATCTGACTTCTAAGACTTGGGGGTTGATTGTACCAGGGTGAGGATATTTGAATGGCTTTCAGTTGCCCACTTGTAGTAAGCCACCTGCATGCTAAGGGAGCCAAATTACCAGCAGAAAAAGTGAAAAATGACAAGAGTGTTCATTGAATACTGTGCCCGGACTAGGGTCTGAATGCATTAAAGTGTTTTTATCTCCTCTAATGGCTAAACTACAGCCCAGTATTTCCAGCTGCATTTCCTGCTCCATGGGGCTAGTGGCTTCATTGATTGCAGGATGAAAAGGATCTTCAGAGCACTAGGAGGGCTCTTGCTGAAACAGGCAGAAGCGACCGCTTTGTTGCAGGCTCGTTACCCGACATGGCAAGGCAAGACGAACCCGAGCCTTGAAACCTGCCCCTGTCCTGCCCTGGGTAGCTGATGTGCAGGGGGATGGATGGGAAACACCCACAGGAAAGGGGAGCACTTGCCCAAAGGGGTGACCTGTCCCAGTGCTGGCCTGCTAGGAACCAGGAGGGCTGGCATGGATAGCTCGGAGCAACCACAGCTGCTTGGTCGGGCGATTGATTCCCCAGAGGGTCCAGCATGGCTTACACAGGGCAGGGGCTGCAGACACCCTGCTCTGGTTTGGTGTGGAATAGGCTCAAATCCAGAAAAATTCATGCTAGAAAACTATACCACCAGTATTACCCAAAGATTCCTAGAACTAAACTCTTTAACCACATGAGCTTTCGCTCTTAATGGTGGTGGTGGGGAAGACTCTGTTGTGAAATATTTTTCATGATCTCTTAATTTGGTGTTAAAATGCTTGAACTGGAAATCCTGACTCCCTTTAGATGCATGTCCCATGTCCTTGGCCCCGAATCTGTATCATCACGTGGAGCAGGAGGCCTGAGGAGGCAGGTGAGCTGCTGACTTGCTGGGGCTGAGCTGATGTCCCTGTGTCACCTTCCCTGGCTGCCAGGCAGGTGGTTGTGAGCGGGCACCCTGTGCTCCTCAGAGGTGCTGTTGGATGTGCTTTGAGCTCCCTGTGGAGAGCACTGCGTAGAAGGTGACTTGCTGGTTCATGCTCGACCCAAGATGTTCATGATTTAAGAACAGGCCAACTCTGCATGCAGGGAAGGACACTGGGAGACAATGGCAGGGCTCCTGCCTCTTTACAAGGGCTTGGGGATATCCAATCTTAAGCACCCCATGTCCAACTGGGAAAGGCTAGTGGTAGCAAAGCTCCTCAGGGAGGCGGCAGGCACTGAAGGACAGGAGGACCACGGCTTGGCCCAAGGTGAAGCACCTGGAGCAAATCAGGTGTGGATTTGGGAGAAGGAAGGTGAGATGCTGCCCCATTAGGAGCTACTATGGTGATACCAGCAGGCAAGAGGCGGCCGGGGTGACTGTGACCGTGGGGCAGTGAGTGTGACAAAGGAGAGGAGGCCACAAGGATGCAGGGAGGCTCTTTCCTCCATGGGGTTCAAGAAGGCCTTGGCTTGGGCGGCCCCGCGGCTGGACCGGGAACCGCGGCTGGACCGGGTGGTCCCCACTATGTTGGGGCCGAAAGCGGGGCCGGCATCCACGACTGGAAGGGGAACTGCAGCTGGACCGGGAACCGCCGCTGTCTCAGGTGGCCCCCCACCGTGTCGGGGCCGAAAGTGAGGCCGGTACCCCCGGCTGGACCAGGAACCGCGGCTGGCTCGGGTGGCCCCCCACCCTGTCGGGGCCGAAAGCAGGGCTGGCACCCCCGGCTGGACCGGGTGGTCCCCACTATGTTGGGGCCAAAAGCGGGGCTGGCACCCACGGCTGGAAGGGGAACCGCAGCTGGACCGGGAACCGCTGCTGGCGCTCGGGTGGCCCCCCACCATGTCAGGGCTGAAAGTGAGGCCGGTACCCCCGGCTGGACCGGGAACCGCGGCTGGCTCGGGTGGCCCCCCACCATGTCGGGGCCCGGTCCGCGGCCTCCGCGAGGCCCCGGGGCAGGCGGAGGCCGCTCGCGGCCCCCCCGAGCGGGCGCGGAGGGGCGGCGCGGGGAGCCCCCGCCCCCGGGCGCGGCGGCGGCGGCGGGCGGAGGAGGCGGCGCGGGCGGCGGGCGCGGGGCAGAGCGCGGCGGGGCGGCCCCGCGCCGGCACGGAGCGAGGCGGCGGCGCGGGAGGGCAGCGGCCGCCATGCAGCCCGCGCAGCGCGTCCCGGCGCTGCCGCCGCTCCTGCTTCTGGCGGCCGGTGAGTGCCCGCGCCGGGACCCCCCCCGGCCCCTTCCTCCCCATGCGGGCACGGCCGGGGGGCAGCGCGGCCCCGGGACCTCCCTCCTTCCCTCCATCCCCCGGGGTCGCCTTTCCCCTCCATCCTGCGGGTCCCCGTTGCGGGCGCGGGGCGTTGGGGTGCGGGGGCGGACAGAGCTCCGGTGCGGCTGCTGCGGCGGCTGCCCCCGAGCCGCCTTCCTCCCGCTTTGTGGCCGCTTCTGGCGTCGCGGCAGTTTTACCGGCTGCTGCGAAAGCCTCGGCGAGGAGCGGGGGAACCTCCAACCTCGCCGTGTTCCCCCCCGGGAGCCTTGCGGTGAGATTCGGGGGAGCGCTGGGGCACCCGCGAGAGGCGGCCAAGTGCGGGAGTGCTGATGCTGGAATAGTTAGGAGGGCCCTTTGGGGAAATTCCCCAACAAAGAGACCCCTCAGAGACCCAGCAGGCTGTGATTGCCCTCTCCCTCCACGCCGCTGTCGCTTCCGTACAGGAATCTGGTCGAAGAGAGGCTTTGGATGGGGATGCTTAAAAGTGTGGGGGAGTCTTTGTCTTGAGTCACTCGGTTGGGAGGCAGGGCTGCTTTCCCAATGAGTCGCCTCTCGCAGCGTGGCTGAGCCGTGCTACAGTCGCATCCAGCTCCCCGCCACGTCTGTCTTATCACCCCCATCTCCCGAAAACCTTCCCCGGGAGCCGTGTTGGCTCCACGGGGCTGCTGGCCGTGAGCTGGAAAGTCAGCGCCTGGCCCCGGTGGTCTGGGGCTCCCAGCGCTCCCTGAAGAGAAGGGGTAAAGCCTTTAGGTTTGTAAACAATAGGGAGCTTATAGAGCAAAATGGATCAAAAAGTGCCTCTCGGGGTCTTGTGCCAGCGCTTTGTGGCACAGAAGCACCGAGTCTTTCCCGAGGGAGCCGGAAGCCAATTCTGTGGCATCCTCGAGGCAGCCTGTCGATGTTGGGAAAACCGCAGGCGCAGCTGGCGAGGGTCCCTCCACCACGTCTCAGCGGGAAACCTGCGCCACCGACTTTGCGCCTCCTCCGTGGAGGGGGACAACGTGCGTGGGGAGGAATCGTATCCCCCTGGTCCCTCTGCCCGCACAGGTTGTCACCGTAGCTTGAAAGTGACATTTGTTCTGTGGAGGAAGGAGAGGGACCGCGCTGTTGTTCTAAAGTCTGGCAGCCAAAAGGACTCCAGCTGATGCTGCTTTGCCGAGAGGAGGGTGTTTCCTCTTCTGGGGATGCTGCTGGAAGCTCTCTAGTGCTGCTGTCCAGCTGGTGATGACACCAAGGAGCTGGGTCCTCGCGCTTGGCTGTGCTCCTCAATCCTCTCCTAGCAGGATGCAATACAGGGGTGGAAGGGGAGCGCTCAGTGCTTAATCCAGTGGAGTTGATAACCCTGGGGGGCTGTGGGGGCTCTGGGTGCGCTCATTTGTCCAGGTGCCTCCAGAGACCTGGAGTCCCCCTCGACCAGAGGTCAGGAGCAAGGACGAAGAGTTCTGGGAATTTTTCGGAGCGCCCCATTTTGGTCAGCAGCCCTGAGCTCTGCTCAGCAGTTTGGGAACTCTTCCAGCCTGGATTAATTCCGTGCGCTCTGGCCTCGCTCCTCCAGTCGGTCCAAACCCGCAGCTGAGTGCGGCCGGCCTGCGCTGCGGGAAGGTGCGTGTCCCAGCGGAGCCTCCCGGCCTCGGCAGCCCCTGGGATAGGCTGCAGTGGGGCGGGACGGGCGCCCCGGCAGGCAGCCTATGGGTTATGTGAGAGTCTCTGCTTTTGCAAGTAGGAAAATGATGTGGTTAAGAGCTGGGAGAGAAGGGAGGGAATTGGATCTTTTCCCTCACCTTGTCTCCCAGGTGCTTGTCTGCATGTGGGCTGCTAAGGAAGTTTTTTCCCTTCTGCCCGCATAGACAATTCCTCGTTAGCACCATATGAATGAGCCGGAGCTGAGCGGGTATAAATCAGGGTGGATGCAAATTCCCTGTAGTCAATTTTGCCTTGGCCTCTTCAGTGCCATAAGGAAATGTTCATTTAATTATAGGCATCAGGGGTAGAAGTAACTCCATTAAGGCCCCAAGGGAAGCTGCAGGCACGGAGCTGCAAATCAGAGCGCGCAAAAGTTTTTTTTTTTTTTTTTTAGTTTTTATTTTTTTTCCTCTCCACTTGGTGTGGGAAGCGGCTCCGGCATTTTGTGGGTAAATAAGCAAGCAGCAGCAACAAAGCTGGCCGTGCGCAGGGCTGCAGAAGGTGCGTTGGGCGGTGGGACTGTGGCCGGCGCTCGCTGGCCATTGACACACGTAATCCCAAAGAATGGAGAGCGGCTGCTCGTCAGCGCCCGGACAGCGGCGCGCGGAGGCGAAGCGGCACGTGTGCGGGTGTTTAGAGGGACAGGGATGCTGGCAAGGAGCAGAGGCGCCACCAGGACGCCCACGAGCCCCGTGCTGTCCGCGTGCTTGCTCCAGCCCGCTGTGGGTACCGGGATTCAGATGGATGTTCCTGTGTGGACCTGTGGACTAGCGACACGCGGGACTGGTGCTTTTAGACTGGGTGAACGCGTGGGGAAAGCGGAGCCCTGGGGGTGCAGGGTGGTTGCTGGAGCGGGACGTGTGCCCCAAGTTGTGTGCAGTGAGTTTGGGAGCCCGTCGGGTGAGCGGGACGGGAGGACCGTGTCCCCTCGGCGGGAGCGCTGGTCCTGTGTGGGCAGGGAGGCTGCCCCGGCTTCGCTTTGCTGTGCTGGAAACAGGGCAGAGCAGCCCGGGTCGTGGAAACGGAGCCCTGGGCAGGTGATGTTGTTTCCCAGCTGACAGCTGAAATACTCTGGAGCTGTGGGAGGGCAAAGGAGGCTGTGGCGGGTTTTTTCCCCCCTCTTTTAGATCAGTGTGTTTCATCCTGTGGCCTGTTAACCCCCGGGTGCTGGTGGGTGGCCGTGGAAGGTGGCTGCTGACGAAAGCAAATTCACTTTGGCCGCGTGCAGCTGCCTGCCCTGATGCTGCTTCGCTGGGGCTGCGTCTCCCGCCAGACCGGGAGCTGCTGCTGCAGCGCACGGAGGAGCGCGGCCGCTGTGCGTGAGGGCTGTGGGTCGCTGTGGGGAGAGCACGGAGGGGAGGCAGCGGAGGGAGGCGGGCTGGGAGCCTGGATCCAAGCGGAGCCGCGACTCCTGGCGCGGGTGGTCGGGCAAGGGACGATGCGGGTGGCCGAGCTGCCATGACCGGTGCACGCGGGGCCCTTTCTGTGGTGACGTGGAGTGCGCTAAGTGTGGAGGTAGTGCTGCCCCGAGTAGAAATGAGCCCCGAGATTCAGGCCCTGGCTGAATTCAGAGGTGGCAGTGGGCACGAGAGCAGCGAGGCTGCGTTGGGAGCTGTGCTGGAGGGAAGGTGCGTCCTGGCTGGAGTGTTCCAGCTCGAGGGTGGTCTGTAACTTTGGATTGACACCAAAATGATGTGGTGATACCTGGCTGTCCTGGGCGCTTCCCCGTGCAAGCAGCTGAGTGTCTGCGAGGCCGAGCTCCAGGTGAGAGGTGGGAAGGGAGCTGGGACATCCCTCAGCTGAGCCATGGGAAGTTTCTTCTCTTCCTCCAGCATCTGTGCCCAGGATCCGTTTTATTATTTAAATTAGCCCTGTGTTTTGTTATGTTCTGCAAGCGGTTAGTGCCGTTGGCTGTGCTGCCCCCGGGCCCCTCTCCTCGCTGCCCTTGGGCCTTGCACCCCAGCCTCTCCAGGCGCGGGGAATATCCCTGGCAGATGCTTCCCTCATCTGGTCATTGTGTTTCTGTCCTAAGTGATTATCAGTAAATGACCCATTCCTGACCCAGCTCTCCTAGGAAATAAGTGTTGGACAACTCCTGCATTTGGGGCGGGCTTGGGAGGAAGGTCAGCGGCAGCGGGGCCAGATGGACATTAGTGCAGCGGCCGCGTTGGCAGTGCCCGGCAGCGGTGTTGCCCGTGCCCGCCGTGCACCCGCTCGGGCAGCGTCGTTCGGCCCCGCTCGCTGCAGGGGGGAATCCTGGCCCTGCTGCAGCCCAACGAGCCCCGGGGCTCGTCCTGCCGCGGGTGGCAGCGGTGGCCGCGGTGCCCAGGACACCGGGGACGGGGACGGGTTTGCAGGGCGAGCGCGGCTGGGGAGGCAGATGACACGCGCGGCCCCACTCTGCGCCCGGGCACAGCGCCGAGGTCTTGAGGGATGCGGATGTGCTTCCGTGGGGAGAAAACCGAGGTTTACTTGTTAATTAAGGAGCAAGGCATCTTTAAAAGCTGTGTGACACTTCCACAGCCAGATTCCATTTCAGCTCCCCAAATCCCTACTCTCAGTTCATGTGGATGCAGAAATAACTTATTTCCTCTTTCGCTTCTGGTCCATAGGCCAACTGGGAGCTGTTAAACAGCTGTGCTGACCCGTGGAGAGGTGGCTTGCCTTCTGCCAAAGGATGAAGCGGTTCTTGGTTGTTTAATGTAGAAAATGCTCTTGGATTCTTTCAGAATCTCTTCGAAATGCAGAATAGTTCTTATTCACTGCAATCTAGGAGGTGGCAGATATTTTCTCCTTAGATTCTTGGGTCTAAGGGCTTGACATCTCCTGCTGCTGAGCAAAGCTCCCGCGTCTGCCTTGGTTGGACATCGACCCCGCTGCTGAGCTGAGCGCCTTGGAGCTGGAGGTGTTTTCTGAGGGGCCTCTGCAACTAACAGACTCATTTCATGCATCTGCCAGACCCCAGCCTGGCTCTTTTTCCAGTGGTCTTAGATGGGAACCAATGCAGCGCTATTCCCTGGCGTTAAGAGCAGCCCATTTCGCTCCTCGCGGAGGTGACCACCTTCCTCAAGGTGTCACCTCCGGGGTGCCGGTGCCCGGATGGCTGAGGAGCTCGCAGCTGCCAAGGCGCTCCCAGCGCTGGGTTTGCTGCTCGCTCCCTGCCTTTGTTCCCTCTTTCCCCTCCGTTTCCCTCTCCCCCCTCCGTTTCTCGCCCTGCTCTCTGCGCTGGGGCTGGTTTGGCCGCCCTTGCCCGGCTCTTTCCCCAAAGGCTTCCTGCCCTCTTTAGCATGCACAGCCTCAACCGCTCCAGGTTACGCAGAGGTGCCGCAAAAATAGAAACGAGACACAAACGCCCCATTGAAGCAGCTGGCGAGCCCTGGCTCCCTTCCCTGCTCCCTCCCATTTACATTTGCAAGGTTTTATTCGCTTGGGTTTGCTTTTTTTTTCCCCCTATTGCTGGATCTGACTTCTAGAACACCAGACCAGGGGGCTGATGGCAAATGGAAGTTGCCCGATCCCTGTTGCTGTTCTAGGAGGAATCGCTAGCCGCAGATTTTTTGGGTCTTGTCTGTGCCCCCCTGCTCCCAGCTGAGCTTCTGCTTTGGTTCTTTCTTTGCCTCGGCGCTGGCGGCTGCGCTGAGCTCCGTTATGAGATGCTCGAGGAGGGTGGCGGAGCTTCGGTCCAGGGCTGTCACCGCTGCTGCTGCAAAGGTGTGACAGGCGACAGCGGTGCTCCCAGGAGAGCTGCCGCGTTGTGCGATGGCTCAGCTAACCCCGCGGCTTTCAGCTCCTCCAGGCCAAGCTCGGCATCCCTGTGGATCAGATCCAGAGGTGTCATCCTACCCTTCCCCCCCATGGAGACACCCGGCTCACTCAGGCTGTGTCTGTTGATGACTGCACTGCGATGGTGTCGCTTTATCTGGGGCTGAGGAGAGCAGAGCATCCCAGTAAACAAGATAATGCAGCTTAGGGGTTTTAAAGCGGGTAAACACCTCAGAGTTAAATGAGGGTAAGCGAACTCCGAGGAGCCGAGCGTCTCGCACGGGTGGGATTAGCTCTCCGGGTGCCCAGGTTCATCTGTTGTGATGTGTCACCTGTAGAGGTGCAGGACGGGTTGTGGCTGAGGTCTGGGGACAGCCCCAATGGTGCAGAGCAGATGGAAACCAAGAGGCTTGACCCAGGCTTCGGAGCCGGGGCAGGATTGTACTCCACAGCTTTTCCCTTTGCCCAGGCGGGTGGGAGCCTTGGGTGCGCGTTGTGACGTGGTTGCAAAGATGGGCAATCTCATCGGCCAAGTTTCTGCTGGCGGAGGTGGGAGGAAGCTGAGGTATCTGGGTGATGAAGAGCTAAAGCAGGATCCAGGCAGTCAGTTGTAATCCAAAATCTTCCATGTGGGCTTGAGCCCATCGTGGTCTTTCTCCGTCCTCCTGCTTCCCCTTCTGCTGCCTCAGTGTTCTGGAGAGCGGGGCTGCCCTGGCTGGGTCTCTCTGGTCGGGTCTCTCTCCTTGGCCTGGAGTAGGAATAAGGCTGGAGAAAAGCATTTCTGGGCCACCAGCATTCCCAGGACAGGTTTGGCAACCAACCCTGTGAGCGAGCTGCAGTTCCCAGGTGTTTTGCGCTGGCAATCCCGTGTTTCCAGCGCACGTGCAAGGTCCGGTCCGGTTGCTGCTTCCCCACAGCTCGTCCCTGCACCTGCCCTGCTCCGAACTCGTCCTCCTGGGACGAGGAGCTGTACGTGGCAGCGGAAGGTCTTCCAGTCCGTGCCCTTGCCTGAAGGCAGCTTCAGCTCTGCCTTATCCATTTCAGACCACGTGTTTCCAAATCTGTATGCAGGATCCAGGTGAGGACTCAGCAGTGCTTGCAAAAGGCATTAATATATAATTTTTCTAATACTTCAGGATTGTGCATGCATTTTCACAGCAGCATTCCAGTGATAACGCAGAGCCATTCCCAATACAGGAATTTCTCCTCTTCAGATATCTCTAATGGATAGTTTCTTATCTTATAGCAGGAATGTCTGTTGTTAATTCCCAAGATGATGACTTTGTATTATTTCTTTTCATAACATCTCTGTTTTTTCCATCCTCAAGATCACCTAGCTCTATCTACAGTCTTTCCGTGCAGCAAAGATATCTCCTCACTTTGTGTCTCTGGCTAATTTCATTATCATGTTCCTAATTTTCATGCCAAGGTCACTTAGGAAAATATTAGAGATGATGAGTTCCAAGGACCGACCTTGAGGAATAGCACTAATAGCCTCCCTCCAGCACAAGCCCCTGTCGTTTTTCCTATAGCTGCTGCCTTGCAGTTTTTCTATTCATCGCTGTCTTCTTTTGTAAATCTCCACATGACACAATATCAAATATTTTACTGAAGTCTAGATAGATCTAATGCATTTCCTTGTTAGAAAATCAGATATTGAGGAAAGTTAGGAAATTGGTCTTCATTTTAAGTTTATTCAATTAGTTCTGTTCAGTGACTAGTTCATTAAAAACCAAGAAACTTGCTATGACCTGAGAGAGCAGAAAAGCTTCTCCCTTTTCTTTGTTTCTTTCTCTTTTTTCCTTTCTGATCTGTGAATAAAAATCACCTATGAGAGGACGAGATCTAGCTCTTATGTACTGAAGCGCAGACGCCCAACAAGCAATTACTTTTTCACTGACTGCAGTTGGTTGTTTCACTCACTCACCAAAACAATTTTAAACGTGTTTTGGTATTTTTTTTTCCCTTATCTCTCCATGTTTATGATGGTTTTTATAAGATGAATGAAGCCAAGTTTCAGGTGCCGTTTTCTTGCATTTTAATTGAATTTCAATATGCACGTGAAGGTACCTTGACACAAATCACAAAATCTCATTGAGGAAACAAGGAATGTCAGCCAAGCTTTCTAATATAAAGAAATGGAAATGCCAGGTTTATAGTTGTTTAAGTCTGCTAAGAATTACCCATCTTTCTGCTTAGTCTTAGGGAGATACATTTGCTATTACTGTATTTTAATTCTTACCAGAGACAGTCAGCCCTTGCCCATGAAAACAAAAAATGTGAGTGCAAAATGAAGTTCAAATGAATGACTCGGAAATAGATTTTTAGCTTGCTGATTTGAAATGTGATTAAATTTGGTGATTTAATCAAATTTGGTTTAAATCGATCTCCCTGCATATGATATAGGTGCAGATCAGGAACTCTTGGCTGTGTGACAGTGAAGTTAAAAGTTTCATTGACTTGACAGAGCCAGAATTTCACACCTTAAGTGCGGAACATGCCGCCTCCCCCCCAGGATGGGTGATTTATCAAGGCACCCCCTTCTTTCAGAGAGCAAAAAGCCTCAGAAAGGACAAACCAGCCCTGCCCCGTTAGCAGGGGTGCCCGGGGCCGGTGCGGGTCTGGTCCGGGATGCTGTCTCTGATGCGGGTTTGCTGTTGTTGCACAGGGACCTTGTGCCTCTGCCTGGCCTCCTCGGAGGAGCCGACCGCCGATGGCCTCACCTCGACCTCCCTGCTGGAGTTTGCCATGATGTCCCACCTGGAGGCCCTGAATTCCCAGGAGCAGCCCAGCCCCGAGGCCCCGGAGGCCGAGCTCAGCCCCGGCTCCCTGCACGCCGCCCCGGGATCCGGTTTTGCCAGCGAGGAGAACGAGGAGTCCAAGATCTTGCAGCCTCCTCAGTACTTCTGGGAGGACGGGGGAGAGCTCAATGACTCCAGCTTGGACTTGGGACCCGCAACAGGTAGGTTATTTTTACCCCCTTCTCTTCTCTGCTGGGGCTCTGGGGAGGCAGAGGGATGCAGGGATCTGTTTTCCTGCTTTGACACAACTCTTGCTAAGAGGGTCTGAGATTAAACGTCAGCTCTGCTTTATCACCTCAGTGCCTGACGTGTCCCCGGTGAACCCTGAGCAAGCACAGGCTTTAGAAAACAAGTTACAGTTGAGCCTTTATTCCTGAGCTGCTATGAAGTTCCCTGAGTTGGGAGAAATTTCAACTTCTACCTGCTGTCGTTTGAGTTATCCCCTTTTCTCTCTTCCTTTTTACTGCTGCTGTCCATTAAGCACTATCTGAAGGTCTCAGGCCCCCAGCTGAGAGGTCAAGGCCATCTCAGGATCTGAGTCCCAGCTAAATTCCCAAGGTCAAATTCTGGATTTCTCATGCTCTGGCTGTAGTGGGGGCTCGATCCAAGTGAAGACAGCAGGTTTTCTCCATTGGGTAGCTGCCCTGTCCTGTCTACTGGGGAGCCTGGCCCAAAATGATCTTCACAAGGTGTTTGAACTTGCTTTCACCCGTGGAACAGTTTTGGGTGTCCCTTGGTTCTCTTTCCCGAGCCTCTCAGTGAGAGGGATGGGGGGAAAAAGGAGACGTGTTTGCAGGGTTTCAAGTAGCTTAGGAGATTACTCTGCGTGTTCCTGCAGCGAGTGTCGTGCGAGGCATGTGTTCAGTGTCACCGGGGCCGAGCTTTCAGCCTGATCCCTCCTCCCTCATCTTGTATCACTGCCTCCCTCCCAGCAGGTCTGCCTGAGGTCTGGAATTAGAAAGCACAAGTCTAGTTTCGGTCTTATCTTCACGCTCATTTTTGTGACCTTAAAAAGGCCTGTGTGTGCGGCGCGCTAATCGGCAGCGCTGACTCCGGCCGCCCGCTGGGGCCACCACCGTCCCCGCGGAGGCGTCGAGGCCCTTCGCTCCCTCGCGCTGCTGCTGCCGCCCCGCTGCTCGTGCGGCCCCCGGGGCACTTGCAGGTCTGGGAGGTTCCGCAGCGATGCCGGTGGCGGATGGCGCTTGTTCCCGGCGGCGCATCCTTGGGACAGGCCCATCCCGAGCCGCTCGCCGGCGCTGGCAGCCGCTCAGCGGCGCTTTTATTTGCGTGCCAGCAGGCACCTGCAGGCGCTCGCGGCTCTGGACGTGACTTGGAGAACAGCGTGTGCTTGTGCATTGAGAGCGAGACGCTGCGGTCCCCGAGCAGCCTCGCCTCCCGCACGTGCCGCGCTCCATTGCCATGCGGAGCACGCTCGGCGCCGCTTCCGCTGCCGCCTGCCGCGCGCTCCGGCCCGCACAGATGTGGCTTCCAGCTGGCCTCCGCGCGGACCCCGTCCGTGCCCACCCACCCACCGCAGTGCTCCCAAGCGCTGCCTCCCCCGGCCCTCGCTGTGTCCAGGGCTCCCTTCTCTGCCCTTTCAGGACCTTGGTTAATAGATCCCTTTGAATTATTCAACAGCTGGGAGCGCATTTCTACTTAAAATTTAATTAGAAACCTGCTGTGTGTCATTTTACAATAAAAGATATTGTAATAGCATCCCTAAATTGGGCAGCCTTCTCCTGTCAGGCGAAGTCTGTACATCAGAGCGAGACGCTCGCCCGATGGGTCTTACTTGCTGCATGTGTGACAGATGCCATGTGATACCTCGTGGAACTGTGTAATGACATCTGTTAGGTTATTTTCAAAAGCTTAAATCCATTAAACAATTTCAAACAGTTGTTATTAAAAGAAAAAAAGAAAAAAAAGGTAATATGTAAGTTCTCCTCAAGTAGGCTTTCTCTCCAGGTGACAGTGGCATATAGCCCGTCCTAGCTGATTGCTCTGCCCCAGGCACAGCTCCGAGACGCGGAATCAATCAAGGTGCCAAACAGGATTGTTACACTCCTAGGGAGAGAAAATACCCTGCTTTGAAGAGCTGTGTAGGCCTGGGCTCCTTTCCCTGTTTGGCTTAAAGATACTGGGCTTGGGACTGCTGGTCTTGTTGCAGATTGGCCAGGTCTCCTGAGATCCCAGAGCTACATTAGTCATCTCTTTTTTTGCTGTCTCTCTGAAGCTGGTGTGGGGAGCCTGCTCTGCCTTTGTGCCACTTTGCAGCCTGTGGGGGATCAACAGGAATAACACTCTGCAGCTGCCGCACTTTGTTTTAAGTGCTTTCAAACATCCTTTAAAAAATAATTCTGGAAAACATGTGGCATCTAGGGCCACCTGTTAGTCCATTAGAAAGTGAGGAAAGTGTGAATGAACTCCCACTGGCTGGACGCAGCGCGGCCTGGGGCGCTCTCTTGAATAATGTGCTTTTTGCTGCCTTATGCTATGGGTAAATCTGTACTGACATCAGTGAGCGGCAGCCTGCGAAAGCCCTGGGCTTCGTCTTGTTCTGTCTGTGAGTGTGCACAGGGGTGCACGCTACCACCCTGGTCTGCCCTGGCTCTGCTGCTCGTGCGCTGCTGCATCGGGAATAGTTGGATCCGGGCCGGTGGGTGCCGCATCCTTGGGGAAAGACGCGGTGAGTGACTCCCACCTTAGGTCAGAGGAGCTCTGAACCTGCCGCGTCTGCATCCTGCCCCTCTAGGACTTCCAGGGAATCCATAAACCAGTCAAGCTGTGGTTTGAGTTTGGTTGCTGCTTCTCACCTTTTCTGTCCAATTGGCCTGAAGCAGGGTCAGTCCTGGGCGGAGATGAGGCCCTGCAAGGACTTGAGCCTGGTCTTTCTTGCTCTCCTTCCCCTTCCTCCCATCTTGTTTTGCCTGGAGACTCTAATCCTCCCTCATTTATTTCGTGGATGTGACATCTTTTCTAGCTTCAGGGGTAGAAGGGAGCCATCAGGGCTGCTGGTCCCTGCCAGGTGCAACCCCCTTGTCTCCCTCATCCCTAATTTTGTTGAAGGAGGTGCTGTGGTGCTTCCAGCATGATATAGGCCCTGCTTTGCACATCCGTGCTCCCCCTTGGCTAAGTCAGAGCCCAATGCCCCTCACCTTCCTCCTGTAACCAAGCCTAAGGGCAGAGATGGCTTAATCACTAGTGGGACATGGGGTATCCCGAAAAGTGATCCAAGATCTGGGAGGGACTGGCAAGGGAAGGCTCCGTCTCTTCCTTGCCCAAAGGGTTGGGGGGCATCATCATGTCTTCCAGCATGGTGGTGGGCTGGCTTGAAGCTCGCTTCCGTACTGCTCTATTAGCTCCAAGGCTCTGCCTTTGAAGACCAAGGAATAGCTGTGCCGGGAGCTGTCAAATCCAGAGTCATGAGTTGGGAATTTACTAGGGTGGCATGTGGCACTTTGGAGGAGAAAAAAAAAAAAAAGGTAATCTTTTAATTATTTGTGGTAATTAGTAGAAGGGATTTCTAGGAGAGTTAGGATGTGGGACAGCAGGACACAAAAGCATGCTGCATTCAAAGAAAAATAAGCTTTCCAAGCAGCTAGTGGGATAAAGCCTCTCCCACCCTCAACCCTTCTTTGGCAGTGAGATTCCCTTCCTTCCATGACGAGTTACTCTGTGGTCAGAATGATCCCAGTCCCTCCAGCCCTGCTGAAATCTGCTCCTCTTCATCCAGACTGACAGCAGCCCTGCAGTTCTTAATGCCATCTTCACGCAGGCATTAATGAAATGAAGCACCTGGTAAAGACTGTCCCCGTAAGAAGCTTAGTGCTGAGCAGCTCCCTGCCTGGGCTCAGCGCCGGGATGCCTCTTGTTTACGCCCCGATTTAAGGGACGCTGACGCATTGGGTGATCTGTCTTGGGACAGGCCATTGCTGGCCATGGTGACCTGTGACCAACAGGGTTTCTCTGGGCATGGAGTTGTTCTGACAGAGCTATTGCTGACCAGCGCTGTCACCTGGGAGGCGGGTGACTCGTTCTGGCCTCTCGCAGGTTACACAGAGCAGGAAAAAGGTATTGGGGCTATTTGGGAATAGCCATAGCCCTTCAAATCCGTGCCCAGTCTCCATCTGAAGCAAATGCCAGACATGGGTGAGATCTAACACTTTATTTCTTCGGGTCTGTGTTTTAAATGTGACCTCTCTTGTGTGTGTGCATGCTTGTGTAGGGGTGCATGCCTTGAAATCCCACATAGTGACTTCTCCCAGCTCTTCTGGGTATTGATTGGGGTATTAACCCAAGCTGGCTCAGTGCCAGTGCTGGTAATTACATTTTGCCTCTTTGAAATCCCCCTGCAGTTTTAATCAGGTGTAGTGTTCCTTTTTGCAGTAAGTCTCGTTACTTGCTGACTTGCAGTACGGAGCGGAGAACGCCCCAGAACAGGCTGTGCTTTAAGCAGCAGTGGTAAAATCCACCTTGCACTGCATGAGCTTGGTAGCTAGTGCAGTGTAACAGTGCTAGTGAGCTGCGTTGTTGTTCCCATGGGGGCTAGGAACGGGCACGTCCTTATCACAGTGCCTTCTAGTTACCAGTAATTCAATCACTGGTTAACATGATCTGCTTTAATCCAATAAAGACCTTCTGGTCATGTTATGTTTACTAAAAATGATGAGGGGCAGCCTTAATTCTGAGCTGTCACAGTCACTTTAAATAGGTAATAGTGGCAAATATAGGCCAGGCAGCCTTGCAGGGCATCCACTGAGACCAGCTCTTCTGAATGAAAGAGAAATAGAAGTGTAATGAATTAAATGTCTGGCTGGGGAATTGTGCATTGGCAAAGTGCCAAGTCTTGGCCCATCTGGTGTCAGGGAAATTTTGGGTTTGATTGCAGAGAGAGCAGGATGCAGCCTAAAGGACAGCTCTTGCAGGGGTTCATAGCTCATTTTCACCTCTTCCAGGGCAGCTCATGCCCCTAACCAAGGGAAATGGATCTGTGCAGCCCAGATCGAGGTGTGACGGGAGATGTGAAGGGCAGACCTTGAGTGGCAGGAGGGCTGGTGAGATGGTTTCTGTGGAAAACAGTGCCTGAGGGTCTTTGCAACAGAGCTTGGGAGGGAGAAGCCAGTGCAGGGCTGAAGGAGCTGGATGCTGTGGTGTGAGTAATACAACTGCGAGGAGACAGCATTAAGGGGATATAGCTAAGGACACGTAGAGATGAGCTTGATACAAGGAATTTTGTGTTGGTGAATCAGATTCCCGTGGGTGTGACGTGACTGTAAAACTCTGGGAGGGAGCGGGACATGGAGGTGGTGGCTGCCTGTTGGTCTGCTCTGTCCCTACCAGACAGCTTTGCCAGGTCCTGGGACATCCTCGTGGCTCCGAAGGGCAGCTCTCCTCCTGCGGTGGGACTTGCCTGCCCTTGCATGTGGTGCTGGGGAGCAGTATCCAAGCACGCAACATTCCCGGGCATCCACACATTGTGCTCCAGCCTACTCTGATCTCAGTGGAGACCAGCGGCGTGGACCCTGGCGGGGAAGGAGCTGGTGGTGGGTGTCACTGCTGCCTGCTCCCTTCCCAGGCTCTCTGCCCCCTCCCTGAAATCTGATGAGCTGATTAACCAGCCTGGCGAACATGGCATTTCAGCCACCCATGTCCTGTAGTGCAAAACCCTGCCTCGCTTCTGCATGGCAGCATGAGTCACCCGAGTCAATCTGGCCTCCCTCTTCCAGGCTTCCTCTTCTCATGAACCTCCATGAAAACTGGTGGGGATGGGACTGGATAGCGCTGGTGTGGCATGGTGAGAGGGTCTGTGCGTTCCCAGGGGCATGGGAGCCTGTTGTAGAGGATCTGCTGAAGGGAGAGGGCAGCAGGGGGGCCTGTGGGTCGCAGGTCTGACAGCCCCCTCGCTGAGGGAGAACTGCTAGCAAAATGTTGGAAGGGGTCACTAACGATGGGGAATGTTCTTTGAGTTGTCCTAGAGCTGGGGGAGGGAATTATCAAGGGAAATATTGAGAAGACTCCCTCAAAGAGGAAGCTTTTAGCTCTGGATTGCAAACAGATGAATGACAGACACAAACTTTTCTAGAAAGCTCTTTGGGAAAAAGATTTCTGGGAATGGTTTTGTGGCTAGGGTATTAGCAAGGGGATGTGTGGGGTGAAAAAGTCTTTTGAATTGTGGAAGAGGCATGTAAACTAGAAGGTGAATGCCTTAAAAGATTGGATCTTCCAAAGTTGGTGAATACTGTCTTTGGAAGTGAGATCATGGGAAGACAATTCCTGGCCAGAACAAAGTCCCCAGCTGGGAAGCTTGGAAGGAGAGGCTGAATCATTATTCCTGAACTTCTTGACTTGGGAAGCAATTGAATCGCCCTTGGGAACTGAATTGTACAGAGAGCTTCTCATTTTAAGGAGAACAAAGCAGCACAGCTGTGACCAAAACACCTTGAGTTTCAGCATTTTCCAGGCCAATGTCTGCATTTTGCATCTTGCCCCATCTGCGAGGTGTGCAGCTGAGGAACAGTCCCCGCCAGATATGAGGGGAATTGAGGCTATAATTGATGGGGTCTTACTGAGCCAGGTAGGAGGAGGATGCTCCCAGATTAGCACGTAGGACAGCAGGGAAGCCGGTGGCAAAGTGGGAATGTTAAATCAATTAGCAGTGAGCACGAGGGCTCCTGTGTCTGCTTCCAGCTCGCTGACTCGGTGCCCCAGAGAAGCAGCCGAGGTTTCGGGTTTCGGCTCCCTTGCAAGGCAGACGCCTTCTGGGCGAGCGTGGGAGGCTTCCCCGGAGCCCCGGCACCAGCGGAGGCGTCGAAGCCTCGGGCCCCCCTGCATCCTGCTCATGGAAGGTGACACGGCTGCACCACGCGGCGCTTCTCCCCTTGGGAGCCAGCGCGTCCGTGGCAGAGCTCTCTAAGGGGAGGCTGACTGCTTCACTCCGGAGGAGAGCTGACAGGTCGGGAGCGTTTCTGCCTCCCGTGGGACAAACCTCTGGCTGCTTTTCACCCGGTCTGTCTTTCTGCTGTGCCCTGCTGCCAGTTCTTGCTATCCTCCTACTGGGGAGAAGTGTGGGGGAGAGAGGAGCTGCGAAAAGCTGAGCAGTCTCCAGGCACCAGAGATGGCAGAGTGGATCATTAGTCCTTTAAAATAATGTCCCATCTCATGGGGAAATTACATCTCCCTTCCAGCCTGTGGATGCAGAGCAGGTCGGGCTCCCGGTGAGGCCAGTGTGTTCAGCACAAACGCAGCAGCAGGAGGAGCAGAAGAAACCAGGAGTGGCATTAACCCTCCACCATCTGTTGAAAGAGGGTCCCAACCCAATGTCCTCAATCCTTTGACCTGTGGCCATCCCTGCTGTTAGCCAGCATCTGCCTAGCAAGGTGGCTACTTTCTAGGGATACTGGAGCACGTAGCTGTTGAAGACCTTCGGGAAGGCCAGCAGCAGAGGGGCCGTGCTCTTCCTCTGCCTTTGCAGGAGGCGGTTGCTCTTGCCGCCTTGGTGGCCACCAACAGAGCATCACCAGGGAGCCAACAGGGTACTAATAATCTCCTTTAATCCCCAGGGTCCCCGGGCTGAAATGAGTCTCAGGTTGGGTGCTCTCTAGTAAAACGCAGCTGCAGAGCAGGTATATTCTAGAGAGGAGCTGCCTGCGGTGGTCAGTAGATCTCAGCGGCCTCTTTGCAGCCTGGGAGCTGCCCCGTGGCAGCCCTGAGGGCCAGCAGCCGTGTCCAGGACACGGCAGGAGCGAGGTGGTGGCTCGGGGAAGCGCTCGCTGTGGAGAGGAGCATCTTTGTGCATCTGCTGGGGGCGGAGGGAGCCGCCTGCTTCTCCGTGCGGGAAGGACGGGAGGGGAGGGAAGGCGCTGGGTTGCCAGAGCAGCCCTGGTTGCCAGGGAATATCCAAGGCAATGGAAGTGTTTGTCTGCGTGGCCCTTGGCACCCGCTCTGACAGCAGCAAGAGATGGTTTGGGGAGGCGATGGGAGTGTGGAGACCCCTCATGCATTTCCGAGGCAGCCCGAAGGCTTCTGCCTCTGTGCTCGGTGAAGCATCTGCTGTGGCAGACAGGCGAAGGGACGGAGGCGTCGGGGATTTTAGGCAGTTGCTTATTAAAAATGGAAAGCCGGGCAGGGTGCTCATTTCTGGCTGCAGAGGGACCCTGTCCCCTCCATTTCTTGATCGGAATGTGCTGTGCTCATCTCGGGGAGAAAAGGAGTTACTTGGGATGTAAACCACTGAAACAGGCTCCCCAGGCAGTTTCTTGAGAAAAGTGAAGACTGATTGATGCCTGCAGGAACTCTCCGAGTTCCAGCTTAGTGTGTCTGGCCTTATGGGTCCTCTCCTTACCCTGGACTGCTCCCCACTCGCAGGAGAACCCACTGCCTGCTCTGACCTTCTATTTGTGAGGTGCATCTTCTCCTTCAGCGCCTCCTCCTAGCAAAATCACATGCAGCAAACAGTGGTCAGAGCCACCGAGGCTGAAGCTGGAGAGAGAGCAGGGTTGAATTCAGCTCCTTTCTCTGGCCTGCTTCTCTGCAGCAAAACTTCTCCTTAGTGTCATGGGAATCTCGTAACTCAGGTATTTGAGATGCCCTTTCTGCTGTGAAGCGCTGCACAAACCAAAGTGTTGCCTTTGAGATGCCCAGGTTGCTTCAGGTTTTGCTGCTGCTTGGACATGCCATGGAGCAGGATCTGGTTTTCTGTGCTGCTGTTCTTCACTAGTATCTCCCGCTTTGTTAGTGGTTGTAACCCCATGTCTGGCTAAGCCCTTTGTGAAATGAAGCCCTGTGTCCAAGCTTGGTTTGTAATGCTGTAACCTCACTTTGAGATGCAAAGTCTCAAAGAGAGGGGTCTGCGACCCAGCTGGCAGGTCTGTGAAAACATCCTTAGCACAGAAAGAGGAAAAGGCCAACATGTGAATTATCTATGGAGAATATGGGTTCACTGGGGTAGGGAGGGAGATTGGGGGGCCGTGGGAAATTGCTCTACACTTATCGCTTGGGATTGTTCCCCTTTTTGGTAGCATGCCATGTATAATGGGGACATGTCCCAATCTTTTGGAACTCTTGTGTGCTTGGGATGTGACACACTGTCTTTTGGATCTCTTTTTAGACTACAGCTTCCCTGTTTCCTCTCCAAAGGCCGTGCCCAAAGGGAATGGGACGCAGGTGAAAGACGCCTGGGAAAAGGGCACCCTGCAGCCGCCGGCAGAGCCCGCGGAGCTGGACGGGCGCGCACCGTTCTCCAGCGCGCTGGAGGAGGACGAGGGGCTGCTCCCCATAGACCCCTCGAAGGGAGGACCCGAGATCCTGCAGCCCTCCGAGCCGAAGGACACGTCGCCTGAGCCAGTGGGCCAGGAGGACTCCTTGTTCTCCGACCTGTTTTCCACATCCTCTGTAGGAGCAGCCGTCGTGACCGAGGCAGCCGCGGGGATTCAGGATGAGGACTCTGTTCCTCCGGGCTTAGACCTCGGGAGCAGCATGGGGCCGGGTGTTCTGCCTGTGTCCTCTGTTTTCTCTGCTACTGCTGCGGGGTCCCCTGGTGTTTCAGAAGAGCCCTTTGAGGTGACAACTGGGGACACGTGGGTTTTCGAGGGAGCAGATTTGGAGCCAACTGTGACCACCTCAAGAACAGAGCTCACAGAGCCTGCGGTGGAGCCTGGTGGGAGAGACCATTTGTCCAGAGAGGAGTTCCCAGAGACCACGGTGGGGTGGGAGATGCTGGAGCCCACAGAGCTACCTGAAACGGAGCAGACACTGGAAACACCTGTGGGGACCCCCTCTCCCAGCAGCAGCTCCTCAGACACCCAGACTTTCTCTGATGGCGACCAGCACCCCAGCTTCTCCACAGCAACGTGGGTCACGTCCGAGGAGCCAGCCCTGGATCTTGCCTGGAACGACACAGAGTTGGCCACGGAGATCGTGGCAAGAGAGAGGAGCTTGTCCCCGCAGCCCGGGGATGCCCGCATGGCTGTGCTGCCAACAGAAATGCCCTGGAATTCACCACAGGTAACGCACGAGGAGTGGGAGGTTGCAGTGGAGATGGTGGGTACTCATCTCCCAGGAGATGTTTAACCCTTATTCTCACCACCCACTATGTCCAGCCAGTTTAAATAGCATTTTCTGCTCACTCCCCCAGCCAGTAAATTTTGAGGGAGTTGTTTTGTTCTTTCTTAAGGGCATCCATGATCCTTGGAGAAAGACCTGCCCACCTCCCATCTGCCCCCATGAACTGCTGCACAAAAATCCTGCTACTAATAAATACTTGTCCTTTGGGGGCACAGACAGCAACACAAGCTCCTTGCTTTCTCAGCCTGCATTATTGGAAGTGTCAAGGCATAGATGGCCCCAAGGACCACTAGAAAGGGAGTGAGAAGCAAGAACTATTGCTGCTGCTGCTGCTGCCGTAAGCTGCCAGGGCGAGATGCGGAGCAGGTGGAGCAGGGTACGGCCACCTGGGAGGATGTTGTTTAGCAGAATTGGTGGCTGGGGGAGATGCAAGGTGAATGAATCTAGCAAACCGTAGCTGGCCAAGCGTAGATAGGTTGGAAGAGCTGGTTGGTGAGAAAGTACCAGGGAAGGTTTCTTGTTTTGCTCACTGCCCAAAGTACTTGGGACCCCAAAGAAGTGGCTTAGTCCCTCTGTACTTGCTCGCAAAATATTGCCCTGTCCAACCAGTTTGTGTAAGGACCGCAGAGGCTCCTGTTTACGTTTTCTGCTGTGCTAAGTGCTAGTCACATATGGGCTAAGGTTCCAGGCTAGAGAGAGCTTTCCAATGACTACTTGAGTCCTTTTTGCTGTAGGTGGAGGGTAGAGCTGGGCTATGCTGTGCTGGCACAGTACCCTTGTCCCTCCCCTGTGTGCTAGCACTGCAACAAAAAGAGCTGGTGTCTCAGCTTCCAGATGGAAAGGTGAATCCCCCTGAGTGCAAAGAGCTAGAGAACAGTTACTTCCTTTGGGAAGCACATCCTGGGTATGGAGCCCCTTCCCTGTTCGCCTCCCTTGCATGTCCTGTGCTTTCAGCAGGAGAGCTGCGTTTGCTGACCAAACTCAGCTCTCTTTATCCCTTGTCTTTCCAGGTAATCTGCAAAGACTGGAGCAACCTTGCAGGGAAAAACTACATCATCCTGAATATGTCGGATAACATTGACTGTGTAAGTCAGTCCAAAGAGACTTGATGGCGTGAGAAGAATAGCACTTAGAGATGCTGAGGCAGGCGCTTGCTGTGTGCTCACAGTACAAAAAAAAAAAAAATTAGAAGCACTAATTCTCAAAGTCCCTATAGAGGTTGTGGAGAGACGGGGGGTAGGACAGAAATATTCTCATTCCCCAAATAGGGA